>NC_073704.1:16367586-18928420 GCF_023634085.1 Falco cherrug | reverse complement strand
TATTTAATAGAGGTTTCCTTTTTTTTTTTTCTTTGAGAATGTACGTGTGTGTTTGTGTGTGTATTCACATTCACACAGGGCCTAAACAAGAAATAGCAAGTTAGATGAGGGCTTCAACTCTTCAGAAAAATCTCATTATGTGAAGAGTGAAGTGGCTCTGTAGGGAGCATTATGGAAATATCTGGGTTTGATTTAATGAGGCTCTTCACATTGGTGGAATATCAACTTAACAGAGAAAAGTCTACCCGGGGCGTCCAAGTTACCAAAATGAAAATTGGCAATTGAGATGATAAGAAAGTGGCTTTCTTGTGCGAAATCACTTCAGGTATCAGAGATAACATTAAATAACATACATTCTATGCACCAAGAACAATGTTTTATGTACCAAGTCTCTTATCTGTCTCTTCTAATGACTTCCCTTAGCGGGTTGTTAGTACTTGACAGCAGGTCTCTGTGCGGGGAACTTTTTTCCAATTCCACATTCAAAGGAGGTCCATCAGAGAACATGATTGGCAATTTTCGTCATAATCTGCACATTATTAGCATCAAAATTGACATGGCAGTAACACTGGTGGTTTTTGATGTGCCTTTCTTCAAGTTCAAGGAAGTCCCTCCAGTAGCAGTGGTTTGGTATAGCAGGTCTCAGTTACCCAGTGGTGGCTTTTCAGAGGCAAAGGCGCGATAGAGATGCGTGAGAAATAAATCCAAGAGCCGTTTTTACCGAGAGGAGAGAAAGACGCTGAGAAAAAAAATTAGATTTAGAAAAGTGTCTGGAAGGTACATGCTTCAGGACAACAGCCTACACCTAGAGAGATTCAAGTATTTCCCAGATAGCGTGGATTATGGTAGTTAGAAAGCTTGAGCTTAAAAAACGCCTCTCCCCATCCTGTCAATCTCACACTTCCCTTCCCGTTACTGGCCCGGCCGCGGCGGCCTCATCAGCTGCCGCTCGTCATACAGAAATACGCGAGACATTTCCCATTTAGTCGAACTCAAACCGAAATAATAATAATATAAAAAAAAAAAGAAGAAGAAGAAGAAGAAAAGAAAAAAAAGGAAAAAGAAGCCAGAAACACATTCCCTTCCGCCGGCTCTCCCTCCCTGCTCCCTCCGGCCCGGCCGCCCTTAGCCCCGCCGAGCCCGGCGCCGGGCAGGGCACGGCAGCGCCCGCCGCGGGCCGCCTCCGCGGGGGCGCAGGAGCCGCGGAGCGCCCTCCCCACCGGGCGCCGCGCCCCTCCACGGCGGGGCGGTCAGCGATAAAAAAATAGACGGAACTTTTTGGCCGAGCCCGGGGGCGCCCCCCGCCCCGGTCCTCCCCGACCCCCTCTACAAAACGCCCCCCGCCCCCGGGCCTGGGCCGGGGTAGTTATCTGGTGAGCGGCGCCTCCTCCCGCTGGTCCGGCGAGGCGACGGCGGCCTTGCTGAGCACGGCGGCCGAGTAGGGCAGGAAGCCGCTCTCGGAGCGCTGCCCCGCCGCCGTGCAGGGGAAGTCGGCGGCCGCGGCGCCCCGCGAGCCCAGCGCCGAGGCCGCCGCTGCCGCCGCCGCCGCCGTCTGGCTGCTGTGGCAGCTGAGGCAGGAGCAGGGCGCCGAACCCCCGGGCGGCCCCGAGCCCGCCGCCGCCGCCGCCGCTGCTGCCGCCGCCGCCGCCGCCGAGGCGGCCGCGCTGCTGTTGAGGCCGGCGGCGGCGGCGGCCGGCGCCTGGTAGAGGCCCGGGTGTCGGAAGCTGCAGAGCAGCTCCGGGCGGGAGTAGGGGTGCGAGAGGGCGCGGAAGGTGTCCAGCGGGCGGATGGAGGTGGCGAAGGGCGCGGCGGCGGCCCCCGAGGCGGCGGCGGCGGCAGCGGCGGCGGTGACCCCGACGTGCGGGTAGTAGTGGAGCGGGACGTGGGAGTGGAAGGGGTAGGGCAGGCTGCCCGTGGCCGCCGCGTGGGTCATCATGTAGGTGTAGAAGCTGGGGTCGGCCGGGTGGGGCCAGGACATGGCCAGGCGCTGCCGCTTGTCCTTCATCCGCCGGTTCTGGAACCACACCTGCTCAGGGAGACAAGCACAGCGCGGCCTCAGGTCCGCTCCGCGCCCCGCCGCACCCGCTCCCGCCGCGCATAGCGGCGGGCACCCGCCAGCCGGCCCCCATCGCCGGCGCGGCCCGGCCCGCGGATACATCAGGGCCGCGCCTCCCGTAGGCGACCCCTCTCCAGCCCGGAGCAATCGCCTGTGACCCTGCCCGAGCGGAGCGGTGGGCACGGTCCCCCTCGGCCTGGGGGCACCCCTTCCATCCGAATAAACGTGTCCCCTTCGAGTAGTCCCCTCCCCCCGGCTTTGCCTTTGCGGTATTGACGCGCTCGTCCCCCCGCGCTTAACAGCTGCGTTTGTTTTCTCTCCCCGTTTCTCTTTAGGAAATACGCTAACGCGATAAAAACCGACGAGGAAAATAAATAATAATAACAGCAACTTCTTAAAAGCAAAAGGAAAGTTCACGGTGCGGAGCAGCAAACGAGCACAAGGGATGATGACAGCTGAGGGCCCGGCGCGTCCTGCGGCCGCGGAGCGGGGCCGGCAGCCGGCCGGGGGAGCGGGGCGGCACGGCGGGGCGCGGCGTACCTTGATGGTGGTCTCGGGGAGGTTGAGGGCGGCGGCCAGCTCGCAGCGCCGCGGCCGCGACACGTAGTTCTCCCGGTAAAACTCCTTCTCCAGGCGGGCGATCTGCTCGCGGGTGAAGGCGGTGCGGTAGCGGCGCACCTGGTCGGCCCCCGCCGCCGAGCCGCCCAACGCGCCGCCGCTGTGCAGGCTGCCGATGGCGGGGGCGGCGGCGGCGGCGGGGGTGCTGGGCGCCGGGCTGCTCTCCGCGTAGCCTGCGGGGCGAGCGCACGGCGATGAGAGCGGGCGGCGGGGCGGCCCCCCCAGACCGCCCGCCCGGCCCCGGCCCTGCGCGCCCGTCCTCAAGGCCGGCTGTCACCCTTACAAATCGCTACTGCTAACGGAATCGATAAAGGTGGATTTTATTTTTTTTAGTAATTTCATAGTCGCGTTATGCTCAGGAGATGGGGCGGGTGTGGTGACTGCGGAGCAGCCGAGCCCCGGGCAGAGCGGGCGAGGGCACGGGCCGGGGGCTCGGCGCAGCTCCACCAGCCTGCGAGGACTCCGGGCTCGGCGCTAGCCTTTCCCCCGTCGACGGCGGTTCTTATTTTCGTTTGAGACGTACGAAATAAGAGCAGCCATGAAAGCCGGTTTTTTTCCTCTAGCGTTACGTCGAGGATCCCTTCCTTTCTCTGGCACATTTGACAAAAAAGGCATGCACTGTGGCCCCTAGGAAATCCACCGCTCACCTGGCTCCCCCTCCCCAATTACAGCAATAATAGCAACCACCGTCCGTCACCATGCCCCGCAGAGCATGGGGAAGGAGACGGGGCTGTTTCTAACCCCCGGTTACAAGCAGAGGGAAAGTGAACAATGCCCAATTACCCTGAGGTGGACACAGGCGGCACGTTGCATATACACAGAGCAGGGCACACACACAAACACGGGCAGTTTTCTCGCATTCCTCTCTCTCTAATTTAATCTATGCATTTATATACACACACAGACAGCTCGAGAGATGCCGGGAGCTCCAAGAGCGCGAGGAAAAATAAGGAGAAAGCTTTCCCTAAATATGGGTGGGTGGATATTTGTGCCCACATATATTCTGGATATATATCTACATACCAATGGATTTGGACATGCACACGCACACACACACGCACGCACCCGCACAGGAGCTGGCCGGGCAGTGTGTCTCGGCTATCGGGATAGCACAGTAATTGCAATAATATTTTACAGCCTGGAGCTCTGTCTTCGCAGAAGAGAGAGCGCCGGTGCAGAGGCGAGCAACTTTGGCGGTGGCGGTGGCTTTGCCTTGGTTTTTAAAGCCTGTTGGCAAAGTGCGGGGCTTAGATGGAGATGATAAAGGAAGAGTTACCTTTGTTACTGTTTTCCTTCAGCTGGGAGGAAGTCAGGCTGGCTGGGGAGCGGAGCGCGGAGCAGCCCACCTCCACATCACTGTTCATATCTGCCTCTTGAGCAACTTCGGAATAAAGGCTGATTTTCTTCCTGCTTTCCGACGGCGGGATTTCGGAGGAGACGGTGCTTTCACTGCTCGGATGCTGAAGATTGAATAAAGTGTCTATTTCAAATTTGCCTTTGGCGGAGATGTCCCCTATAGCGCTGTGCAGGGAGGCGGCAGTCAGTCTCGGGCTGAGGCGACCACTGTGCGGAGAATTTTCAAGGGCCTCCAGCACCGCATTTCCAGCTGAGTCTGACAAATTCGAGAGCCTTTTGCCAGCTGTAGGGCTGTGCAGCCCTCTCTCCATCAGGATCATCTCTTTTCTTATTCTTTCCATCATCTCAGCTTTATAAAAAATGTCAAAGTTGCAGGGCTGGTCCTGTCCTAATGATGAGCTGCAGCAGGGGCTAATTCACATTCAGCCCGGCAAGTGTCTCTAAATATTATTATCTCTTTTTGAGGGAGGCGTAAAAATTGTAGGATGCCAAAGCGAGGGAATGACTGGTCAAAATGACCCATACATCCTTTCTAGCCCGAAATGTCATTCATCAAAAAGTGGTGCTCGTCATTAAGGTACGAATGACGCTGTTCGAATAATCATTTATTGTAACAGGTTTATAAGCAAATAAATACAAGCTCCTGTCAGTGGATAATGAAGGCGGCTTCAGAGCAGACAAATATATCCAGGTGGAAAGAAAGAAAGACAAGAAGTGAGGAGTAAAGCTCTTGTCCTTAGCTTGATCAGATCTTGCTTGAATTGCTCTGGGGTTTGGCCTCTGGGGTGGAATTGACAGTCTGATTAATAAAATGAGCTGTGCAACATTTCCCCCTTCATTTAGGTGCATCATTATGCTCTGATTTTTGTTTTGTTGCCTTTTAGGTCCTAATGATGCAGCTTCTTTCTCATTTGTCCTCGGACAGAACTACATGCTAAATATCAGATAATGCGTTTCTTTATTATTATTTCTGAGGCGGATTTTACATCATAACGCGAGGAAATGCTGGAAGAGGACCAGAGGACCGAGAACCTCCTGCCGCTGATATCTCTTTACTTTTCCCTCCCATTTCCAGACCACATTAGAACTTTTATTTAGGAATTTACACTGACACCCCCACGCACCCCCTCACACGCGCAAACCTTACGCCCAGACTTTAAAAGACCGCTGCTGCCGGCACGCACTGATTCGAGTGCACCTACAGCAGTTGCCTGGAAATTAGAATATTTATTATGATCTAGTGTATTATAGTTCCCATTTTTTTTCGTTGTGTCCTTACATTTGATCTCCTTCTTACTTTCTATAATCTTGCTTATCGACGAAGCTAGCCTGCGATTTTTCTTCCCTCCGGGACAGCACCGGCTGTTGTAGGGTATGATAGCGGGGGAAATAACCGAAGGACATAAAACGCGGCCGTGACTTAAGGCACTCCGCGCCGTGCCATCTCATCCTCCCAGCAGTTTTCTCTCCAGCCCTCTGCTTCCTCCCTCCCCACCGCCAATAAAGTCTACACATTTAAAAATTAAAAAATACTGATAGAAACAAGTGATGGGGGGTTATTGCCTACAGGCTTCGAGCGAGCAGAGGCATCACCTCCAGCACCCTCTCTCCAAAGTTACCTGTGGCTCAGTTAGCTCATCCCTCCGCTCTTTGCCGGGTGCCGCGGAGCGCAGCGTCGCCGCGCTGCAGGGGACACGGGCTGCCGCGCTCGGCAGACGTGACAGTCGGAAAGTCTCCCTTCAGTGATAACTTTGCTAGTAATAATGACGCTGATGGCAACCATTTAAACGAAGATAAATCCTTTGTCGTTAGCATCTCCAGAGTGCGCTTCGATAGCTGCCCAGCCTTTATTCTCGCCGTAATTTTTCCCCCCCCACATCATCTAGTATTTAAACCCTGGGAATCTGAGTTTCATCGCCCGGAGAAACACCCCAACGTTTCCTGTGATTAAACGCGGGTTTGATTTTTTGCGAGGAGAGCTGTTCCTGCTGTTAGTCACACACATCTCCTAAGTTCTTGTGCTCTTGCTCATGATTCATAGCTCGAAAATGGGATACTTGACAGATATTTTTTTTTAATAACCTGTTAAAAGTCTCCCTAAACATTCCTCCAAATATTTAGGAAACATTCTGGGCGTTGTTTGCAAAACCCAGCTTTTCATTAATGAGCGTTTTATGTCAGCCCTTTGAAATGCGAATTTAGACTGCAGTGTGGTGTCCTGCGTTTTACAGCCCCAAAACCAGACAAAAGTAAATATCAACTTTTCCTTGCCCGCGGGGGCGGCGGCGGAGCGGGCAGGACGCAAGCCGCGGGCCGAGCCGCAGACGACACCCCCGGGGCCCCCGGCCGGGACGGGAGCGGGGGCTCTGCGCTGCCCTGCAGGCGGGCAGGAGGGTGTCCCCGCCGCCGCACCCCAGCTCGTGCTGTCCCGAGCGCGGCCCGGCGGGCGAGGGGGCGCGCAGCCCTGCCAGTACCGGAGCCGGTGCCGGTGCCCGGAGCCGCCGCTGCCCCAGCCGCACCCAGCTCCGCGGCAGCCGGCGGCCCTGGCTGCGCGGCCGGCGGGGCGGGGCGGAGCGGAGCGGAAGGCTGCGGCCGGGTTTATTGCTGTCGTTTGGCGCCCTCGTCTGTTTTCATAAAGGCTGTAACGGGGCGAGCATCTCTCCCCCTGCTCTTTCGGAAACCGCAGCCCAGATACCACATCTCCGAGGCACTCGTGTGTGCATACCGCCAAAGCCGGCACAACTTTAGGCTCCAGAAATGTTACTGCACGGCTGGGAAGGAGGGGATTTTTTTTTTATTCGGCGTTATACGGAGCTGGTGGAAAGGACTACATGAAAAGCCCCGACGTGAGAAAAAGAAGTGACAGGCAGGCACGGCTATGAATAATCTTTATTAGTGTTACATTATATTTTGCACCTTTTAAATAATACTGATACCTTAGGTTATGTACAACGCCTCTCCAAATATAGCTACATTCATATGCAAAGAAATTAACATTTATAAAAGATGTTAATAAACTTCCACTAAGTAGATGTGAGGTGACAAAACCCTTCCCTGCCATGCAGTTAATCAGTTCACCCCAAACCGTCAACTCACTAATAAACTAGTCATCTGACATTTATATTCCCAGCAAACCAGATGCATTTACTACACTGATGTTTATATACATATATATATCTCCAAAAACAATAGCACAGCCTAAAAATCTTTTGGCATATGTTTACAGTTGTTCAAAACCAACAGCTCAGCCTAAAGATCCTCTGGCATTAGAGTGACATTAGCGTGCAAAGAGGAAGGAGGTTATGGAGACCGACGAAATATGCAGGGTTTTGTTAGACACTGTTTATTCAGTTTTTCTTGTGTCAGTAGCTGTTTAGGCCTATGGCCAAACTTATTTTCATTTTTACCTTGCAAGTTATTACTCGAGGCATCAAAGAATATTTCAGTGCTTCTTTATTAAATCTTACCCAGGAAAAAAGAGGTCACACAACTTAATTGAAATGAAGTTCGTATTAAATCAGGCAAACAACACCTCGGCCAGCTTTTCGCCACTCGGAGCGTGCTTGGGAAGACGGACAGGAGTATCTGCTTCCTCCTCCCCGGCGGGGAGGGCTGCCAACAGGGGCCCGGGGCAGCGCGCAGCGCCGGGGGGCTGTAAGCGACAGCGCAAGGTCTGCGGGACGCGGCTCGCCGGGCGGGAGCAGGCGGCGGCGCGCTGGGCGCGGGGCGTGCGGGGCGCGGGCAGTCGCGGCCGGGGGCGCCGGGGGAGCGGGGCCGCCCCAGGGACCCAGCGGTGCGGGGGGGCCGCGCAGCGCCCGCGGCAGGCACGGCGACGCCACCTGGCGGCACTACGGCGGCACTGCGCGGCGGGGCCGCCGGCGCTGCCCGCCCGGCCCGCCGGAAGCTGCCTGGCAGCGCAGCTCCGCGCCCGCGCAGCGCCTGCCTCCGTGTCTCGGCGCGCACCGCGCTCCCGCTCAGTCCCGGCTCTCCCCTCCGCCTCAGGCCGTCGTATACTCATATATATATATATATATATATATATACACACATGGAGTATCGGGCCAGTCTCGGGGCGTCTACCTGCATGTTCAGTCCCAATTCTCCGTGAAATATCACCCGCGAGCGGGGAAGGACACGAACCCAGCGTGTCCCCGAGTCACGCCGCCCTGGAGCACCGTCCCCCTCTGCGCTGCCCAGGCTGAGATCCCGCGGGCGCTCGCTTTGGGAGGTTAATGATTACATGATGTCTTCTGGGGCTGCCTTTTCACACAAACATGTTTTAATTTAAACGATGAAGCGTGACTCCAGCCGCAAAGCTGCTCGGCCAATGCTTCATTTTCGGTGGCAGATGCGGCAGGTCGGCGGGCTCGTCCCAGGTCAGGGTCGCCGCGCTGCTTTAGCTCGGAGCTGGGAGTCAGGGACCGGCCAGCACCAGCCCGTGACCCCAGAGCTCAAGTTCAACGCCCGCAGCGCTCAGCCGCCCCTAAGCCCCGCACCAAGGCCGCGCGGGGAGTCCCGAGAAAACTTTCTCCGACTCAAAATGGATTTTTTTTTAAGATTGAAGTAAAGAGATAAGAAGCTGTGGCACAGATCTGGAGGGAAAAAATAGTTTAGCAATTTTCCCCGCGTTGCTGTTAAATCTTATCATTATTGTAACTGGCTTTTTTTTTTTTTTTTTTTTTAATAGGGAGAGGGGGAAATGAAAGCTCTTCTGTTCTGTTTAGCCATTAAAAATCCACGCAAGTTAAAAGGTAACAAAGGATCGCAGTGGGCGCGGGGGAAGGCTTGGGGGAAGTATAAATCGATTGTTTTTCTCTTCGTTTGCGTTCTCCGTTTTGTTCTGGACGACCTTTTTTTCCCCCCCTACAGCAAACACTAACAAGAGAAGCAACTTCCCAAAGCCACAGTTACCATCGGCAAATTCTGGCGAGGGAGGTGATGAAAAAAGTGGGTTGTTTTTCCTGGGAGAGACCAGCCAGAGGACAGATAGCAAATACTAAAAGCCTGTGCTGTAAACTTGAGTGGAGTCCTAACCGTTAAATCATGGCAAATGTATCTGAGGAAATGAGATAATTTCAGAGGAAAAAAATTACTCTTTTTGGGGTAACACAGCCACTTTCTGCGGCGATGCCATCCGGCACTTCTGTTATGCAGATTCCCGTGCAATGTGTCAATGGAAAATGCAATGCGGCTCCGCGGGGCGCTGGGCACCGGCGGAGCCGCTGCCGGGGGGAGGCAAGGACTGCCCCGCGGGCAAAGGCCCGGCACGTCGCCCTGCTGCCGCGGAGCGACGTCTCGTTGGGACTGCCCGCCCCGGGCTCGGGCTGCGCCGGGCCGGGGCCGCAGCACGGCGCCCCGCACGGCCCCGGCCGGGGTGCGGGACGCGTCCTGTCACTTGTGAACTGGGCGGATGCTCCCGGAGATCCGACCTTGGCTCATGAGCTCATTATTTTTATTCGTGTGCATAATATCCTGCCGTGCAAGGCAGTGCTGTTTTCTACACCCTCCACAAAACGGCTCATTATAGAATTGAAGCTGTCGGTCATAAACCCGCCCAAAGACAGAGTTTTCTGGGACATCGAGGGGCTCTCACTGGAGCAGAGGGCTTGGCAGGGCTGAGGTCCTCTGCGGGCGTCGCTGCGGCTGCACCGTGGTTTGCTTCGATGTAACGGAGTTCAAAAAGCTCCAAACCCCTGAGCTTTAGGTGCTCGTTTCTTTCGGCGGCCTTATTTTCAGTGTCGTGACGAAAGAGAAAATCTGACCGCGTTTTTGCAAGAGGAAACACAACGGGAGATGGGAAAACGAATGGAAATATGTCCGGAGAAATAAAGTCTCGTTTCTCGGGACTTCAGTGCGTTAGCAATATTTTCACTAGAAAGCTGCGTGCAGGGACATAAAAGGATGAGAAAGTTGTGCCTCGACAAAGCGTCCTCCTAATTATGTAGGGTTCCATGTCCTGAGAGTAAATACCGATTCAGCTTATGACCGAGTGAAACACGTAATCACGTCTGGCTCACTTGTAAGGTGATTATGAAAGATTAATAGCCATTAAGTGGTTAGAGCTAATGAACGTGAACTCGTGTTTGCCATCCGGTTGTTGCTGTGATTACTGGCACCCGTTTGTCATTCCTCACCCCACTTCCAGAAACTGCCGACGATTATTAGACCCTCTACAAAGCAGGGCTGCGGGACGGAGGCCGCTGCGCGACCTGCCGCGCTACCGCTCGGCCCCTCCGCGCCCCCGCGGCAGCCCAGCGGCCCGGGGGGACCCACCACTGCGGGCCCGAGCTGCTTAGCAAGGGCACCCCCAGCCCCGAAATCGTGTCAGCAATGAGTTTCACCTCCACGGCGGCTGCCTTTCGCCTCCCTTGCGCCTGAGCCTCCGTCGGGACAGTAAACACGGCCCCAGCTATACGCTTTTCAGAGGGCGCGGAGTTTCCCTGTCCTTCCCCGCGGAGCTGCCGCCCTTCCCAGCAACTTGTTGCCCTCCACACCTAAGCGGGTTAAGTGTCTTCAACACACAACCGCGGAACGACAGGAGCCGGCCCAGAGGGGCTGGGGCTGGGGCTGGAGTTGGGGCTGGGACTCGTCTTCGGAGCTTTCTCCATTTCCAGTTCTTCGCTCTCCTGCAATTTCCATCCCGGCTCAGCGGGAGAGTCGAGAGAGACGACAGAAGGATTTGCCACAGTCTTGGGAAGTCACCACCAGAACAGCCGTCAGCATAAGCAAACGCTGCGTTTTAACTAGGCTGCCTTACCACGACATGAACTGACACTGCAAGGGGAAAAAAGCCACATCTAATCAGTGCCAGGTTTCGCATCTTGCGCTGCGCACAGGCCCGGTGCCTTTTCCTGGCTGGTAGCAATATCGGGGGGCTAAAGGGGGGTTCTCCCATGGACCGAGAGCTCAGTGGAGCCAGGGGACCCCTTCTCCCCTATAACAAAGCCCTTTTACTCCATACATCTCCGGGAAGGAAGGAGGTGGGGAGGATGGGACACAAAGACCGCGTCGGGTTTTTCCCCCCGCCACAGACACAACAATGAGCTGGGGAAGGTCTCGCTGGGGATCCGGTCAGACCCCTGCCAGCGGCTTCAAAAGGGCCAGAGGAGGACCAAGGGTCCGCTGGCCCTTTTGAAGCCGCGGGCAGGAGGAAGGGGGGCATGAAAGCGACGGGGGCGAGGCTGGCCCGGAGGGGCATCACTGCAGCCCGCCCGCCTGCTCAACCCCTCCCCAGCGCCGGGAGCGCGGCGGGGTGGGAGCGGGGCGGCGGGGCGGGGGTGGGAAGGGGGGGGGGCGCCGTCGGTGCGGACCAGGGGGCTGCGAGGCGAAAGGGGCAGTGCGGGCAGCTGGAGGGTCACATGTTTCGGCGGCAGCCTATGAGCAGCCCCCCGGGCTGCGGCAAACTAATCTGGAGCCGGCCGCCCCCACCCCCGTCCCCCCTCCCAACCTGGACTTCGTTTTTATAAACGTACCGCCAGGATCCAACCTGTTGGAGGCAAATAACCATTTGCATCATGCCCGGCCGGGGACCCAGCCGCCGCCGCCGCCGCCCGCGATGTGCAAGGCCATGAGCAAAGCAGCGAGCTGGGAGATGGACGGACTGCGCGGCGACAGCAGCGGCGGCGGCGGCGGCGGTGGCGGCGGTGGCGGCGGTGGAGCCCCCGGGCAGTGCCGTAATTTTCTCTCCTCGCCCGTTTTCGGGGCGGCGCACACGGGCCGAGCAGCCGCCGCCGCCGCTGCCGCCGCCGCCGCCTCGGGGTTCGCCTACGCCGGCGGAGGGGAGCGCTCGGGGGCGGCGGCGAGGCCCGACCCCCCGGCCAAGGACTGCCCGGGCTCCGCCGCGCCGGCCGCCGCCCCCGCGCTCGGCTATGGGTATCACTTTGGCAATGGATACTATAGCTGCAGGATGTCCCACGGGGTTGGGATACAGCAAAACGCCCTGAAGTCTCCCCCCCATGCCTCCATTGGCGGCTTTCCCGTGGAAAAGTACATGGACGTCTCCAGTCTGACCAGCACGAGTGTGCCCGCCAATGAAGTCTCCTCCAGGGCGAAGGAAGTGTCCTTCTACCAGGGCTATACAACCCCCTACCAGCACGTTCCTGGGTACATAGACATGGTCTCAACGTTTGGCTCTGGGGAACCGAGACACGAAACATACATATCAATGGAGGGCTATCAGTCTTGGACTCTGGCTAATGGCTGGAATAGTCAGGTTTACTGTGCCAAAGATCAGACACAGAGCTCACACTTTTGGAAATCGTCCTTTCCAGGTACGAGAGGGAGAGAAATGGTCTGAGCTGAACCCCCCCCCCCGCGCCTCCTCCGCCTGCCCGTCCCCTCCCCCGCCCCCCGGGCTGCAGGGGCGGCCTGCCGAGGTGGACACGCTGCACAGACACGCACAGAGCGGAGGGAGAGGGGGGACGGTGGATTTTCCTTTTTCCTTCCCCTCCCCCCTCCCCACGAGGAAACCTCACCCTCTGCTTTCCACCCCGCGGGACAGACCCCAGAGCCCCCCCGCCACCCAGCGCCAGGGCCCCGGACCCCTGTCCCGCGGGCACCAGGACGGCCTCGGGCTCCTTCTGCTGCTTCCCTCGGTGGCCGGGCTCGTACTCGCGGTTGCAGCTTGCAGGACGATGATGGCTCGAAGGCTTGCGCTCCTCTGCCTCTCCGGCTGGCGATTGACCCGGCCTCAGAGCACTTAAGAGACTACGAGTAGTGAGGGCACAGAGGCACAAACCACATGCAAACAAACCCGGCGAAACACACACCAAAGCGATTTGTGTGTGTGCGCTGCCAGGACCGACCTGCTCTCGGCCCCCCGGCCAATGCCCCCGCCGTCCTGCACGCTCGCTAGCGATGCATGCCTGAAAAGTGATGACAGTCCATCAAGGTTTTGGTGCTTGACTAACGCGCAAATAATGTGGCAGTGTAAATAATAATAAACTGTAAACAACCCAGCATTATTTATTTGCCAGTGAAAACCAGTGCCCAACAAGTATTGGTTAAGCTTTAAACGCCTGTAATAAAAATCTAATTTTTCACATAATGTCTTTTACAATAGGAGACGTTGCACTAAACCAGCCCGATATGTGCGTCTACCGGCGTGGGAGAAAGAAGAGAGTGCCGTACACAAAACTGCAGCTTAAAGAACTCGAGAATGAATATGCCATTAACAAGTTCATTAACAAGGACAAGAGGCGAAGGATATCCGCAGCCACAAACCTGTCTGAGAGACAAGTTACCATTTGGTTTCAGAACAGGAGGGTGAAGGATAAGAAACTAGTCTCCAAACTGAAAGACAATGTATCTTGATCTATTAGTTGCGGACAGTGATGGATATATAAACTCAATTTACGACCAGCTAAAGACTTTTGGAAAGACTTGAAAATATATTTAATTTTTTTTCTCCTTCCAGCGGTGGCGAAACTTCGGGAATTGTTTTCCATGAAAGTCAGCGGTTTTCTCTCAGTGGAAGGGAGTGCTGACAAATCTTGAATTATAGTTCCGTTTCTTCCTTTTGAAAATAATAATAATATTAATATTAATTATATTTTCTGTTCTTCCCTCTAGGCCAGTATAAACGATTTTAAATATGTTGAAGGGTTACAGTTATAACTTTCTTAAATGCTTAACTCTTTAGGGGTTTTTCTGTAATTTTTTTTTTCTCTGAACAACAGCCAGTGCCAAAAGTGTCAGTTTTGATTTGGTATCGTAAACTTCAAAACACGCCTAGTGGAAAAAATAAAAAATCAATCGAAAAATGCAAGAAAGCCGGAGTCCGGACCCGTGGCAGCCCTCGGCTGCTGTCAAAACCCACCGAGACCCAGACAGAATTACGAATTGCGAGGAGGGGTAACGTCTGCAGCCGGATTTTTAATTGATTTTCCGAGAGAGAGAGAATCTCTCCGAGCTGTTGCAGGACGCAAAGAGCACGGTCCCTGGCACGTCCCACCGCGCTCCCCGCTTCCGCAGGTTTGGGTTTGTTTCGAGTTGGGTTTTTTTGTTTTGATTTTTTTTTTCCCGCGGTTTCGTTTTCAGTGGAGGGATTTCATATTGGCCGGCTGAAAAGGGAGCCGCTTGTTCCTGGGAAAGGGCGCCTGGGGCCCGGCCGGGCGCTGCGCGGAGGCGCAGGTCGGGGCGCCCCCGGGAAGCAGTTTCGGCGGGACTGATGGGCCGGCTCGTCCCGCAGCCAGGGCAGAGGCTGCCGCTACGGAGGTGTGTATAACCTGAGCAGACCTTGTGTAAAATGCCCGCTCTAGCCTATTTGTCCGGACAAGCAAAAGACTCTTGTCCTTCCTCCCACCATGGCGCTTATAAAAAGCAACTCCTGGTCGGAGAAGCAAAGTTCACCGCTAACTTTTAATTTACAAAAATAAACGGGTGTTAATTACAGAAGCAATAAATAAGGAATTTCAAAAGATGCCATAATTTATATAGGCCGGAAGGCTAGGATTTTGTCGATTTTTTATTATTTTAAACCTAGTGTGCATGTTATGATATACACAGGGTGATCAGACACGCTACTCAACTACTAGGAGAGAGAAGCGATATCCTCTCTGTTAATGTGCCTCGTCTAATTATTAAAATGTGTGTGTTCCGAACTAGTATTATTTATTATAATATACTATTGCTCTAAACACTTTGATTACCAGCGTATGTGGGTAAGACATACGGTAAGACTATTTCTCCATAAACCATATATTTTCCTTTTCTTGTCTTAAAGTCTGCTTTTACTTTGTGTTGGAAGTACGGGCTCAACTTCCAAGCTGTTAACGATGTTGCCAAACTGTTCCTGAACCATCTTTAATAAAACGACTTCTTTTCGATATGTATAAAAAGAGAGGAAGAAATTTGCCTTCTTTTTGCAGCAGGGCGTTTCGTGGGCTCCAGGGTTGCCTGGGATCTGCCCAGGGCCGCTAACAGACCGCAGTTCTTGGGAAAGGAGAGGTCGATAACAAGCGAGGCGCGTTAGAGGAGGGAAAGGCGTATACGAGAGCGCCTGGCCGCTGGGGAAGGACTTTTTGGGAGGAAGAAATGCTGCCAGCGAGAAATACCCGGGGTGGGAGGCAGGGGAGAGTCTGTCTTTCCCTTCTCCCCCTAGCCCGGCTCTGCTTAGCCTGTGCCCGGCGGCCGAGGACGGCCCAGCGCCCCGTTGTCTCCTCCTCCCCAGCCCGGCACTTGCCGGTGCCCCGGCGAGGCGCGGACGGCCCCGGGCAGCGCCCTCCGTTCGCTCCACAACGGGCTGGCTCCAGCGGGGGGTGATCTTCCGCCTCCTCCGCCTTCTTCCTTCCTCTTTCTCTTCCGCTTGCACGTTCACGACTTTTGAGGCATTTATTTTCCCCGAACGGACGAAAAAAATCCACTTCGGAGCATTTCCGATTTTATCGCGAAGTGCATTTTTGTTCGATTCTGGGAACAGAGACTTGTGGGGCACACAATTTAAGTACCGGGATCAGCCCTCCCTGCTGATGCAGTCTTGTTTTCTCTGAATGTTTTAAATTCTTCTTGCCTCCCCCCCGCCCCCCGCCCTTGGCACCACACACCCCCCACACCCCCGCACACATACTGCGGTCCTATTAATTCTGGAGAAGTTTTTCCTCCCAGCCAGTCTCCCCGCGGACGGAAGGCCGGGCACTGCCAGAGCTGCTGTATTTCCCGGCCACGGAGCCGTCGCGGGCTGTTCCCTTCCTCCTTCCAGGCTTAACCTTTGGCTTTGCCGGGCTCCGGGCTCTCAGAAGACGCAGCTTTGCTACGGCCAAAACTCCCTTCCCAGGGCAGAGGAAACGCGAACGGTGGCTGGCAAATAGGTACCAGATGGAGACGAGTCGCCTTTTAATTTCGTAACAGCATAGAGAAACATTAAGAAACAAGCAGCGACAGCCAGGAACACGGCAAGGCCAGGGCTGCGAGCCGAGGCGCAGAAAGCCCGTCCACCTACCAGTGCAGATTAAAAGGGTTTTGTAAGCCTGGAGCTGGGGCATTGACGAGCCTTATTCAGAATCCCGGTGCTCACAGCCCGGGCTCTTCCCAGCGTGTACGGACCCGGCCGGACCCCGGCGCTCCGCGGGCGCGGACCGGGGCCGCCGCGGCGCAGCCCCCGCTGCAGCCGGGCACAGCCGTCCGCCCTTTAGAGAAAAGGGCATAATGGTTCGCTTGAAATGTAGCGCGTATTATTACAGATAATAATATGTACCTTGGCAAACTGAACTGCAGATGTGCGGTGGCACAATGATGCACTGCAGGTCAGCCGGCTCGCCTGTCCGCAGCTGCCATGGAGCTTGGCTCCTGTCAGGCAGCGCGTTTCCCAGCCATGTCTGAGGCAATCCTGCCATCTCCTGGACAACCCTCGGCATAGGCAGGGGAAGCCGCCGCCTCACTTCAGGAGCCGCGTTTCTGAGTGATAAATGAGCGAGGGAGACTACTCGGTCACACGCAGAGCAACCTTCATCTGTAAACTGGAAGAATATGCCAGTGAAATTATAGCCTGTGGTCAACTCTGATGTTCAGGCCGATCCGGCTGCCTATTTAAAAAACAGCAGCAACAACAACAACAAAAAAGAGCGGAAAGGAGCGTGTGAAAGCAGCCCGGCGGCTCGCTGTGTTCCTCAGCGGTAATATTTCCTGCACAGACAGAGGCAGGGGGACACCCGCGGCATTAAAACGCCGCCCCCCCAAACCAGAAGCCGGCTGTGGCTGGAAAAAACAGCCCCGGTCCGTCCGCGGCTCCCCGCACCGCGGCAGAGGCCAGCCGCCCTGGGAACAAGATGTTTCTGTCAGTTCTTTTCCTTACAGATTTAAACATAAACATCGCTTTCCGCAGCTGTGAGTGTCTCCAGCTACTCCAGATTTTGCTTTTCATATTTTTGCGCGGTATTAATTAGCAATTACAGATGAGTTGAGCATTAATTGAAAGCTCCGTTTTCTCTAACCCCATAAAAGTTAGTTTGAAGTGTCACCTTTCTTTCCGGTAACTGGGAACTCACATCCATTCCTTGTGTTTATTACGGGTGAAAATACAGTCTTTGAACACAAAATGCTCCTTCTGTCTTCCGAGAACCGAAGATCAGAGTCAGCTTTTTCGTAAAAGACGATTATGAAAATAAACTATTACCCATCCTCTCGAGGAGGGGGGGGGGGGGGGGGGGGAAAGAAGCAGAAACCAAGAACCAAGTAAGCTAATAAGAGGGAGATTCAATTGGTAGACATAACTCAAACAATAAAAATTAAAGGCAGTGGTCAGTAATATCCTCCAGCGGTGCTTGTGTGGTCCTGTGTGGTCTAGGAGAGAGCAATCACTTAAAGATTTCTTCCAGGGCAATGAAATTACTGCAGAATTTGCCTCAATTTCCCGTTAAACAGAAAGATGAATTTGATTAGGGGAATGTCAAGAGGGACAGCGTCTCTGATCTCGGAGTAGAAATAAAATCAAGATTAAAACTATGATTAACAGGACAATAATGGGGAAAATTAACCCTACCTGTTAACTAGGTTCGAGTTTTTAACGGAGATAATGAAAGTGGCGAAGTCCGGGCATTAAAGCTTTGCTTGAAGCTGGGCTCGCTCAGCCCAGGGGAGATTCTCTTAGAAAAGATGCCGAGGACAGAGGCGCCGGGTCGGGGTGACGGATGGGCCTCCGAGGTCCCCTGCGGGGCGCGGAACCGGAGCGGCCTGGGAGCGGGGTGCCCGCGGCGTTCGGCTGCGCTCTGGTGGGGTGCGCGTCCCCGTCAGCCGCTCGGCCCGCTGCGGGTGGCTCCGGGCGCAGCGCACAGCTTGCCTCCGTGGGCAGTGCACTGTCTCCCGACCCACATGGTCTGGGACAGGACACTAGCAACCTCCTGTGTGGATGCTCACAGATATGATTTTATTCGCGCTTACCCCGGTGCTAAGGGGAAAATGGGAGAGAGAATGGAGTAACTGGGCTCTTGGTTATCTCTCAGAAAAATACGTATAACCCTCCAAAATAACACTGTAATAACACTGTAAGGAATCATTTGCTTGACAGGGGAGAAAAATTCCTCCAGCGCAACTTGGGAGATAGCAGCGGGGTACTCAGCCGAGGCTGACCCTCCTCTGCCCACCGCCGCACTCACATCCTCTCTGCTGCAGAGCAGACGCCGGCATTTTCTTTCTTGCAGTCTTTCGATTCTATCTATTTTTGATATTTATTTTTTTATCTCGGCGGGTCGCTCAAATAATTCAGTGTTGCTGCTGTTGTTATTCTCGGTTTGATACTGTTTTTTTGATTGTATTTTAAAGACAAAATAATCCCCGAATTTTAGAAGCATCGTTTAAAACTTGTCGTTTCGGAGTGAAGATGAAAGGTGAAAGGAGTAAAAAGGGAAGACGTACGGACCTAAGAGAATACTAGTTGTTAGCGTACCAGAATGACGATCCTGGTAATATCCGATCAATTAAGGTTTTAATTGCAAGCATATGAAGATGCATGTGATGTTGCTCTCAATTAAAACAAACGCGTATATAAACCAGACAAAATCCGCGTTCTGCACACGCACGCACAAGGTGTACTCGTCTGTACGTGTGCCCCAGACAGTCACATCTCCTTCCCCTCAGTGGGAAGCAGCCACCGTGGGTTATTCCCCGCCCGCGGTGCACACTCTCATCGTGGGTGCTGTTCTCGCCCCGGCAGCTGCCCGGCGCAGGGCGGCCGGCCTGGAGGGGGCTGCCAGCCGGGGGGCACGGCCGGGCCGGGGGCTGCGCCCGGCGCTGCCCTGTCCCCTCGGCAACTCTGCAAATGTTTGTTTTCCCCTCATCTTTCCGCTAGTGCTGCAGCTTTGCCAGCCAGCCCCGGCCACTTTTATAGAAGCGGAGACCATGTTTTCCCCTCCCCCTTGCGAGCTCAGTGTTTTAATATTTCAAGTGTTATCATAAGACTTTTAAAAAGGGGGGGGGGAGAGAAGAGAAAAAAAAAAAGGGGGGGGGGGAACAACTCAGTGGCTGGAGGCGGTGCTGAAATTACCGGCTTTGAAGAACCTGTCTGCAAAGTTTCGTCCAATCGTTTCAGGCTTTCCGCTTATTCCCTGTTGTAACTAAATACTGCTGTAAGAACAGCTGAAGTCCTTTGTTGGAAATGTGTGATCGCAGTCTCTACAGATCTGGCTACGTTGGTTCTCTCTTGAATTTGCAATCTCCAGATTCCTTTTATTTTCCTAATTTGCGGGCTAATGGCAGTCAATTGGCGGCTCTGCCCACCATTTCCTACCCCCGGAGCTCGATCCCGTGGACTTGCTCAAGTTCGTGCGCAGCCCAGCCGCAGAGCCACGCGTTCAGCGGCGCAGCGCAGCCTTACCTCCCCGGCTCCGTTCCAATCAACATCAGCTCCAACGGCAACAAAGAGTGCCTGGAAGACAACAATAAATATTACGCCCACGATGCGAGCTCCAAACAAGAGGAGAGATGCAGGCAGAGGCAATCTTTTGCAAATGACCCAACTGTTACTCACGCAGCCAACTTAAAGCCCGTAAAGTATGACCACTCGAGCCTGCAGAGAAGTTTGCATGGCTCGGCTGCTCTTTTTGAAGTGAATTCCTGCACTTCCAGCTTAAAGGAGGACATCAAGAATTCCGTCAACTTGAACCTGACAGTTCAGCCCGCAGCAGTCCAGTCATGCCTCAGACCTTCAGTGCAGGATGGTATGCCTTAAATATCTCGCTTTAGTTAGAGGCGACCTAGCGATACTTGTTTTCTAAGAGATGCCTGTAATTGCTTTGTAACCCCCCTGTAACCCATTCGGAGCGATAATCGCTTAATCCGACTCGGAGGTAGATAGAAATTGTACTGTCAGATGTGCTTTGCCCGATTTGCCGACCTAGTCTAGCCCTGTTGTCTTGCGGGTTTCTTGCATATTCTCTTTAATACCCAGACCTGATCCACTAAATTATCGACGTGTTTGTTGTAGGTTTGCCTTGGTGCCCCACCCAGGGGAGATCAAGAAAGAAACGGAAACCTTACACAAAACAACAAATTGCTGAATTGGAAAACGAGTTTCTCCTCAATGAGTTTATTAACCGACAGAAGAGGAAAGAACTATCAAACAGACTGAATTTAAGCGATCAGCAAGTTAAAATTTGGTTTCAGAACCGGCGGATGAAAAAGAAAAGAGTAGTAATGCGAGAGCAGGCACTTTCTATGTACTAGAGCAGAGTCCGCCCGTTCCTGCATGAACTTGTGCCCGGAGTGTTCACCCCTAGAGTAGAGCGTATTCGCGAGTGAAACGCGGGGACTGTGTGTTTTTTAACATTTAAACCAAGTTCTCGAAACGCGTAGGATCCCTGCGTAAATTGGCAGACGCTGAGTTCTTAACCGAAGTGAAGAAGACAAGCCGGACCAGCATGGAAACCTGTATTATCAGCTTTTTACCTTTCTTTCTCCATTTATATAGATTTTCTCCTACTTCTTCCCCTCTCTTTCCCCGGAGAATGAGTGGTGCTAAACTAAAATCGATTTCTTTTATCTGTATGTAAACACCATTTTTCAGCAAAATAAAGGAATAATGCCTAGTAAAGACATCAGCTCTGTGAGTCCCGGCTGCTCCCTTCATCTGCTGCCCTGCACGCCAGGGCGAGCCTGTGGCGCCGGCTTGTTTTGTGGTTTGGAGTAACCTGCTCGAGCAGCGATGGGGGAAAGTGGTTAACAAATAAACCTTTTTCTGTCTTTTTTTTTTCCCTCCCCCTTCCCACCCCCCGCTCGGAGCTGCAGATCCGGCCGCAGCCCGGCGGAGAGGGCACGTGACACCCGCGCAAGGCCCGCGCGTAACCTGCGCGGCGGCAGCTGCCGCCCCGACGGCGGGGGCGCGGGCCCCGTGTGCCCGCCCGAGGGGCCGCCGCCCCCGCCCGCCGCCCGGGTTGCTCCCCGCGCACGGAGGAGAGGATCCCCTCTCGGGAAGGGGCGCCCCGCCGGGCCCCTGCCCGCGCCATGCGCCAGCCGGGCCCCGGGGGAGCGCGGGGTCCCGCGGTGGCAGAGGGGACCGCGGAGCCGGGCGCCGGGGCTGCCCCAGGTGGCCGGGCCGGGCCCTGCCCTCCCAGCGCCGCTGACTTTGGCCTTGTCCAGGCGCTGCCCCAAACAAACAGGCAAAGGGGAGCGGGCGGTGCCGAGGCCGCGGTGGGCTGGGGCCGGGGCAGGGGCCCGGACTGGGGCAGGGCTGGGGGCAGCCGGGGCCCCCCTCTCACCCCGAGGTGCTGCGGGCGCAGGAGAGGGGAGAGCCCGGAGGTTTTGGTGGGTTTGATGATTTTGTGAGACCGTCCCCATGGCCGTTTCCGCAGAGGTTTTTACGAGGAAAGAGGGGAACGCTTTGGGGTTTTTTTTTCACCAGACATAAACCTCAGAGGCTAACCCAACCAGAGGGACTGGGAGCGTTGCCCAAGCCGTTTGATTATTGGTTTAGGACGAGAATGAAATCGATTTTCCCCGCATGTTGCTGACAAGGGTTTCTCTGCCGGGAGCCGCCGGCCTCTGCAGCACCCGAGCAGTCAGGCTGGCCGGAGCGGCAGAGCCAGGGGAAATGGTAGAAGATACAGCCTTGGTCTGATACTTCAGGAAATAAATAAATAAACAAACAAACAAACAAATAAATACAAACTCACTGAATTTTAGGTCCGGATTAAAACGCGTTTTGGCTGCGATTTCCACCTAAATCTGTTTCTAATGGCGAGGAGTTTCCACACCCAAAACCTTGGGTTGCCTCTCCCAACAGCGACAGTAACTGCGCTGGCGGAGCCTGCGTTATTCGCTGGTATATAAAGTAAGCTCAGTTATGGTTGTTCGGGGTGTATGCCACAAGGCTGAACAACCACAAGGAATGGCACAAAGCAGCTACCTATTTACACGGGGCTATTGCCTTCCTGAGGGCAATAAACTCATTATTTCATGAAGAGACATATTTGAACTTTGCTCCTACCCACTCATGCAAGTCCTGCTCGCAAGGGCACAGTGGTCCAGATGACTTTGGAGGTAAATGCCGGATTTCTAGGCGGCTAGAAGTGCAGCCATCTTCCCGAAAGCTTTCCAGAGACCCCCAAAGGTAACGCTCGGGTGGTGTTTCGGGAGGGAGAAGGAAAACCAGCCCAACTTGGAGGCGCATTTCTCGCCGTCCAGAATGGCCACTCTTGCCGCATTGCCCAAGGCAGACAAAAACCTACCTCGCTCATGGCGGGGTGACCGCCAGTGGAAAAGCAGGGGCGAAGCAGCACCGGGTGAGGGCTCCCCGAGGGAAGGGAATGCACACCTAGCCACCTACAGCCAGAGGCATCACCCCTGGGTCCCTCCAAATCTTCGAGGCGTTCAGCCCCTGTGCTGTGCGCTGGCGCATTGCGGACAATAAAAGTCTCTTCATTCAGTAGCATTTCCCTAATTAAAAAAACTAGAAGCAATCCCAATGATGCAAGCCAGGAGAAAAGCAAAACCCAGATAAAGCCCCTTTTCTTATTCTCTCCTGGAATACTATTCAGCCGGCTACAGTCCATGAGAAATGGACCCTTTATGCCGTCCTTCCCTGTCCTAACCCGCCCCAGTAACACCAGTCCCTTTATTACTTGGGTGATGTGGAATCCGAACAGGAACCTCGAGTGAAGAGATGTGAAAGGCAATGTGTTATTTATTAAACGTATCTGATCCATGACGATGGCTCATTGTAAAGCTTCTAGTCTAAATCGCCCACGGAAGGAGAAAAAACAGAGGAGGTAGGACCAAAACTGCGGTGTGATGCGAAAGTATGTATTGCGTACCTCTGTGCGTGCCTGTATGTATACAGATGCACTTATTTCGGCAGCGACCGTTGTGTATAACCGTGTGTGCGCACACACACAGACGTACGTATTTGCGGGCTCCTACTGTGCATAGACACACAGGCGGTAGAAAATGGTGCACGATTTCACGCGTGCCCATGCTCCAGGTTTCAGCCGCTCCTCTGGGGCAGCGGGCGACGATAGTCGTTCTGGGCGTGTGGGGTGGCACACACACGTGTGGCAGAGCTGCAGACACGGGGCGCGCCCCGCCCGTGCGGCTGTGCCTGCGCGCACCCGCCTGAGCCGCCCCGTGGGCACATGTGTGCACACGCGTGTGCGACACGCCGAGTGGGCGTGCAGGAGATGCACCCGTGTGAAGCTGATGTACCCCACGCCCTCCGACTGGATTATTTCGGGTGTCCTTCCAGCTGTATTTTGCCCCCTGCCCCGGCTTCGTGTGTGCATTCGGTGCGGGGGGGAGCAACGGGCACCCGCCTGCTGCTCCCACGCTCGCGTCCCCCCGCAGCATGCAGGCGACCGTCCATCCCTTTATTTACTCCAACATAAACATCTTTGCATTCCTACCGCAGCCTAAACCTGGTAAAGCCCTTTCGAGGGGGGTGGTGGTTCTCCATTCCTCCTCGTTTGATAAGGCTGCGAACGCAACTCGGCTTGTTGGGAATGGCTCTGGATGCCTTTGTGCTTCCTAAAAGAGCATAAATAATTAAAGTTTGGCAGGGAGGAAAAGCTTTCTTGCAGAACTGTAGTGGCAATAAATGAAATGACTCAGAATCTCTTCTCCAGTCGGTTTTTACGAGAGCTGCCAGACAGTGTCTGTTCACGTTCTCCAGATACTAGGGGCGCCATAACAAAGTTAAGGTCAAGTTAGTGTCTTATCTTGGGTGGCACAAAAATACCGCATCTTCTCCAGCCGGACTGGGTATATTTTAAAACCCGACTGTTATGCAAGTCGCCTTAATTTCCACGGAGGGCTTTTGGAAATGTCACTTGGACCTGAATACTCCGTAATTCCAGGCAACGGTTGCAGATGTTTCAAGACGTCTAACGGTAAAGTATTCGCCTGACTGTACATTATGTGCATTTGTTTCGATGCTATCTAATCTCCGTAAGGGGGGGAGAAGAAAAAAAAAAAAAAAAAGACATGGAGAGGGGATATGGAATGTTCAGAGCTGGGCTGGGAACAGACCCCAGGGTGAAAATGTTCTGGCAGGCGGGGACCCCCAGCTCTGCCTTATTCCGACGGGGTCTCTGCTGCGATACTGGTCTCACATTCCCCAAATTAGATCGCTTTTTAAAGGACTGTTTCCTAAAAGGGCTGTTTTCGTATTAACAAATCGTCGCCATGTCTTTGAACTTGAATTAGTTGAAACTGGTTGGCTCCTGCGCCAAAATTTAATTGATGCTAGGCTTGCTGCATCGAAAGGAAGGTGAAGGATTCTGGCTAAGGCGTAATTAGTTGTTTGAACGATAAAGAAAATGAAGCTCCATAGGTTCCCAGAGCCATCTCTCCGGATGAGATAGGCGATCAGAAAGCTGGGGGCACAATCCAAACGGATTCCTGCCCTGCTCTGCTGCAAGCTCAGGGTGGTAAGTGACACAGGAGCCATTTTAACTGCGCAGGCATAATTTTTAGGTGGTGGTTCATGTGTTGCAGCAGAATCGAGAGGGCTCGAAAGTTACCGATAAAGGAATGGTGGTTTTGTGCTTTGATATCTAGTGATACCTTGTGAGAGTCTGTCTGCTCTAGGGAGCGATGTGTGGCGTTCGGGGTGATTTGCGAGCGAGGCACCAGGGCAAAAATGACCATACTGTACAAAGAAAAGAAAAAAAGGGAAGAAGGGGGAGGGAGGGAGGCATGAATTTCATCTTATCTGCCTGTCTTTGGTCTTTTGCTTTTTAGAGAGGGCAAGCTGGGCTGCGGTGTGGAAGCCCCTTGGGCAGCCCTCGCCTGCTCTGGGGGCCGGGGGAAGCAGGAGGGGCCGTGCCGGTGGCAGCGGCGGCGGCGGGGCGGGGGGCAGGGTGCGGGGCGCAGCCCGGGCTGCGGGGCTCCCGCCCCCGAACCTCTCCGTGGCGCGGGGCCGGGGGCGCGCAGGAGGCGCCTGTCGCAGAGGGGCCGAGCCCTCCACGGGCACCGCCGCCTCGCAGAGCCGGGAAGCCCCCGGGCCTTCCCCCCCTTTGCCCGCGGCGCTCTGGGGCCGGTTCCCTACCTGCCGGGCTCTCTGCTTGCTGTGGGACTTGGAGGCTGCCTTTCTGGAGGGGGTCTGGGGCCTGCCGCCGGCCGGGGCGCCCGGGGATTGCCCAGTGGCAGGGCGCGACCCTGCTCGGCGCGGAGAGCTCGCCCAGGCTTCGGGTTTATTTGGAGAGCGGCATGTGGCGGGGCTACTCTGGCTATGCTGTACAGTGGCGGAAAAAAGGCATTCCCATAGAGAGCTGGCACACGATTCTGGAATGAGGAATTGCTCGAGCATAGGGCTATTGCTGGCGCGTATTATTTATTCTCTTCTCTTTTCAGCCTTTGTGACCCGGTTTGTGCTTTTCTATGTAAAATCATATTTCAAGGGGAAAAAGAAAATTGGCAAAAATGAGCCCTCGAAGGCAGGGCGGCCGTGGGGCTGGCGGCTGCTGTGCGTGTCGCCCGCTCCCAACCCTGCTTTTCCCTTCCAAGGAAAATGAACATTTTGGTGGGAGTTGGAGGCAGGGGAACAGAGGTCACTTTGTGTGCTGCTCTGCTTCCCGAGGAAACCGTGCTTGGTGGACTTCTCTTCCTGCCCTAGCCCTTTGCTTTCCAGAAAAGCCCGAAAGTGTCTCCCTTTCGTAAAGCCGGCTACTGGGAGATGTTCTGTGTGTGCATTTCCCAGTTCACTTTGTCTCTGGCGCCCTGACACAAGCGCGCAGTGTTTGGGCTTGGAAGCGAGGGAAAATGAGGTGATCGGGACTCAGGCTTTGAATTTCGTGACCGGTTTTGATGCCAACTGTGGATTGCTGGAGCCGGGCGGGCAGATCCACCCGTGCGCTCGGGCGTGTGAATGGGACTTGGCTTTCCTGAGTGAACCATCACCCGCTCATCATCTGCGTGAGCGGCGGCCAGCGAGCATCGCTCCCTCTAACGAGGAGCGATCACGCTTCCGAGCCGAGGGTGCTCGGCCGGGAGCCCACGCCCCGGGGGCTACCTTCCCCGACGTGGCTGTGTCCCCCCCTCGGTGCCCGCGGAGGGCCGGCGGCCGGGCGGGCTGGACGGCGATGCGGGCGGGGGGCTGCGCGCCGCGGGGCTCCGCGCTGGGCTCCGGCGGTGGGCAGGCGCCTGCCCGGCCCCAGGTGATTAGCCGCACCACCTACGTGTATCTCATCGCCTGGTGAAAGGATGAGGGGGAAAAACGGCTATATTTGTACAAAGGCTGCACTCGTCTCTCCGTGCTGGGAGGGCTCTTTGGAGAGATCTTAGGAGCCTTTCCGAGGGGCTGATATAGATATAAGGACATTTCTACATCGCGTCACGTGACATAATTACCACTAGAATCAATCAAGATGAATTGCACGTCAGCACACGGTGGGGATTTTTTCTTAGTTGATCCTGTCCAAACCCTCTTGTGCAATAGATGGATCTTGTTCAATGCATTGAAGCCTCCTGGTTGCTTGCAATCGCAAAAAGGAAGACATGACTGAGTTTGACGATTGCAGTCACGGCACATCCAATATGTATCTGCCAGGGTGCGCTTATTACGTCTCACCCTCAGATTTCTCGACGAAACCCTCTTTTTTGTCGCAGTCGTCGTCCTGTCAAATGACTTTTCCTTATTCTTCTAATTTACCTCATGTCCAACCTGTGCGCGAAGTAGCATTCAGGGAATACGGATTAGAGCGCAGCAAATGGCAGTATAGGGGCAGTTACGCTCCTTATTACTCAGCTGAAGAGGTGATGCACAGAGACTTTCTGCAGCCTGCGAACAGGAGGACGGAAATGTTATTCAAAACGGACCCTGTCTGCGGCCACCACGGACCGTCTCCCGCCGCCTCCAACTTCTACAGCTCGGTGGGGAGGAACGGCATCCTGCCGCAAGGCTTCGACCAGTTTTACGAGACAGCCCCCGGACCCCCGTACCAGCAGCACTCCGAGGGCGAGGGGGACGCGGACAAGGGCGACTTGAAAGCCCAGAACAGCACTTGCAGTAAAACACCTTCCAGCCAAGAGAAGAAAGTGACACCAGCAAACAGCGCCGATTCCCCTTCTGGTGAGGCTGTTGCAGAGAAGAGCAACAGTTCAGGTAGGTATCAGTAGTAAATTGGGGGCAAGAGTACAAGGCCAACACTTTGTCAAGCCGCATTTTATGTGCAATTTTATAAGCATCCAAAGGATTTTATATATCCTATAAGATTTCCTTTACCGTTGTAAAGCGTGTTTACGATAGGAAACCAATTTAGGTGGGCTTAAGGTATTCTTGGAAGAGGATATTAATTGTTATTAAATTGTTCATTTGGCGGGGGGGAGACGGGGAGATTTCACAGGTAGTGCTCAGAGCTGCCGTCGGTTTGGAGCTTAAGATCTTCGTTTGTTTGTGGCGGGGGGGTGGGTTAGAGGAGTTTGAGAAACTTGGATTTTTTCCAGCCCATTTAAATATCTCTCTGTATTGCTCGAAGTGCTCTCTTTTAAGGAGAAGTTGGGAAATATTCGCTTTTTCACTAAGTCACCCGGAGAGTAAAAGCCCCGGGATTTTTTTTTTTTTAACTGCTGGAGGGCTGCTTTCCAGGCAAGGGGATATTGTCAAAGCCTCTGATCTCTTCCTAGCTGAGCATGTTCGTAGCAGCAGTATAAATCAGTTTCTTCTCTCTTGAATTTCAGCAATTCCCCAACGATCAAGGAAAAAGAGGTGTCCCTATACCAAATATCAGATTAGAGAACTGGAACGGGAGTTTTTCTTCAATGTGTACATAAACAAAGAGAAAAGACTGCAGTTGTCCAGAATGCTTAATCTCACTGACCGGCAAGTTAAGATATGGTTCCAGAATCGAAGGATGAAAGAAAAGAAACTGAACAGAGATCGACTCCAATATTTCACTGGGAATCCCTTGTTTTGAAAACAAAACAAAACAAAAAACCAAAAAGAAAGGAAAATATCTAAAAAAAGAAAAAAAGAAAGGGAGAAGAAAATAAAAGGAAGAAAGAAGAAAAACAAATAATATCTCGGTCTCTCTGACCTGCCATCTGAACGCAAAAGTAAATTGGTTTACATGACACATCCACCCTGCGGAACTCAAAGTTTCATTTTCATTTGCAACTCCACACACTGAATGGCCACTGGAGATTTCGGGGCTTGGCGGAGCAGATTCCTGATAAGGGGAAACTAGGGTAAATCCAACTGTCCACTCTCAAGTGTTTCTCGCCAAAGGTGCTTTTTTTCCTCTCCCACAGTACCAGCAATGGACCTGCAGTGTGTCTGGTAGTTTTTGCTTACAATTCATTGAGTTCGGGGGGGCTCTGTTGTTGCTTTTGAGTTAGGATAACACTTTCCTCCCTTTAAGTGAATGCGGTTTATTTAAGAGATGGTAAATGTACGTTCGCTATATATAAAATATATATATATATGTTTCTATTGTCATCCAAAAGCATGGGCCACTGTCTTTTTCATGTGAATAAATGGTTTCTAGTAAAGTTAAGGTTATAACTTCCGTGCACTGTATGGATTTCCATCTCCGAAGGATCCTAGCGTTTCCCGGGCTAGAGCCAAGTTCAGTTAAATAATAACGGGAGGAAGCCTAGTCGGGTTATTTAAAATGCATTTTAAAGAATAGTTTAGATGCCTAACTCTCCCTCTGTAGGTAAGCGTAACCTTCCCTGCTCGCTGTGAGGCAGAGCCAACATGGCTGTCTGCAGACCATCAGTTCTGATGGTGCTACAATTACTATAAACAACGAAAAGGGCTTTTTTTAAAACCGGTCAGGCTCCCGAGCAGCCCAGGACCCCCAACGCCAATGACTATTTACGTGTTAGTGAGGAGCAAGGCAGAAAGACCGAGGGCTCAGAGCGAGGCAGACAAGAGGGAGCTATAAACAATTGGCACTGGGGGGGAGGGGGGGCGGGAAAAAAAAAGGGGGGGGAACTTTGGAGGCAGAGGGGTGGATCTCTTAAATATCGTCCCTCGGTGGGGCGAGCGGAGCGCGGCGCCTGGCCGGGAGCGCAGCCGCGGCCGCGGCGGGCCCTGCGCGGGGACCGGCATCCGCCGGAGGTCCGCTCCGCTCCGCGCCGCTTTATCTTGCGTGACCTGGCTGGGCTGTTTACAAAACCTTGAACTGTCTAGACAACACCATAAAACCCGAGGTTCTAAACAGCTTAATTGGGTTATATTATACACCTTCTGGTGGGTGAAAAAGAGATTTCCGCAGTGTGCAATAAAGGCGAGGAGTGAGAGAAGAATTTGCCTTTTTTGAATAGGACGAAGCGGCTCTAGCTACACTCGCACGCAGGGAAGGCAAAAGTGCCTAAATAAGTCAGGAAAAGCCCGAGAATCCAAAAAATGGAGAAATAGAAGCGGAGGGAAGCATGACTAAAAAAAATTTTTTTAAACCCTTTAGTAAGAAAAACATAAGTGTATGCCTTTGAACTTCCAAAATGTCAAGGTCATCACCTTTAACCTTTCTGAATAATTAGGCGCCTTAAGGTTCCTCTGTTATTTTCAACCACCACCCACTCTCTCGCTCGCTCGCTCTGTCTCACTCCCTCCCTCCCTCTCTCTCTCACACACACGCACAACCACACACACACTTATTACCGCATAGCTGGCCATATTAACAAATGCATCATAACGCAATGAAAATCCCAGCTGGGTCGAGGTGAGCTTTCCGCGGCGTGCGGGGAGCGTGCCCCGCTCCGGTCCCCGCCAGCCGGAGCACGGCGGGCTCCCTGCTGCCCTCACCTTTCTCTACCGCGCCCCGGGAATTCGCCCCAAATCTCCGTATTTTCTTAGCTCTTAAAAAAAAATGTTTTTTCGCTAGGAGGGAAAAGAAAAAAAAAGCGTGGGCTGTAGGAAATGCTTCGTAATTGAGGGAGAAAGATGATATTTCTATGCAGATTTCTGCGGATGTGCGTTTCCCCACAAAGCCCATTAATTAGAAACGCACGAAGTCGCGGTGAATTTCTCACAGCATTTCGGCTGACCTTATAGCAAAATTCTTGCGTTTCTCCCGAGCCTTAATCCGCAGGGCGAGAACGAGTCGTTTGATTTTCTGTTCCCTGCAGTGCTTTAACAGTCTATCTCAGTGGATTAATACGCCTTTAAAATGCTAAGACACCGCAAAAAAGGGCCGCGGAAACCGAAACACCCTAGCATTAATCTTGCATAAATGCTCAATGATAGCAGTGTTAAGTTTCTATTTAAAAAGAAAGGAAGAAACCCATGACTGAGAGCAAACTGAGCTGAGGAGAAGGACCTGGGAGAGGAGGACATTTCCCGGTGCTTGGCAGCCCGCGGCCACAGGAGGGCGCGCCCATGTGCGGTAATGCCCGCAGCCGTCCTCCCGGCCACGTCTACTTTCTCTCCTAATAATAATTCCACTGCTAATAAAATATCTAATATATAAGTAACGATAAGATTTCAGGGCCTTCCAAATGAGAAAATAAAGCATCAAAAAGATTTATTAAACAAATAACCCATAACCGTGACGTGCTGGAGAAATATGCCACTTTAAAAGATTTTTTTTTTTGGTCGTAATCTTTTATAATGCATCCGAGCTTTTAAAAAAATCCCATAATTTTAAGAAAGAAAAAGACCCAACCCAGTGTTATTCAGAATTCGTTCCCTAGAACGAAAATGTATTTACTCCTTTAAGGACAGCCTTAACGCGGATGGAACAAAAGTAATATAAAACCCAGGCGTTTCCACAGTTTATCTTCGATTCTTCTTCGAGGCTTTTCTTAAATAAACCTCTAGGTACAGAAAGCATAATTTTAAAAACATATTTTATTTAAAGACGAGATTAACGTTAGATCCTGAGAGTGCTTATTTTTTTAAAGGGAGACAGAGAAACTAAAGCGAAAAGAACATCTTTTTATTATCCGAACATCACCTTGCCAAGGCATTGCTGAATGTAATCCCTTTCCTTAAAAGTACTATGGAGATCTATTAAAATGAAACTAGAGATTAGAAAATTAAGGTGAAGCTTATGGATTTCCTGGACGCTCTCCAATGACCGAGCATGTTCCTTTTTTCTGGTTTTCTGTTTTATTTTTTTTCTCTAGTGCGCACTTTTGGTCAGATTTTGAAGAAAGAAAGGGCTTCGCTGCTTTCTGCTTATTCGCAGAATTCATCGAAATCTGTTTCACGTTGGCTCAGCCATATTCCGCATTTTTTAAAGCCCCATCTCTCGTGCAAGCATTTGTTGGCACTTTGTCTGCTGGGCTGTTGGGTTGGTTTGGGTTTTTTTTTTAGAAGTTCATTGTTAACACTTTCCTAGAAATAGCCTTTCCGTCGGTAATAAAATGGCATTGTACAATCCGAAATCCTTGAGATCCCTGACGCCAAAGGTAGCCTTTGCAGGCGCAGCCGGGTCCCGAAGGAAAATCCCCTGGTCTCTCGGTGGAGATACCCGTTTCGAGAGGGAAACGTTTAGCGAAGTTTTTGTGTGTGTTTGTTTTTCTTGGCATGCGAGTGCTCCTTGTGAGAGCCCACACCAACCCCAAACCCATCAGGCATCATACGAGGTGCTGTAACCCCTCGCAATTACAGTGAGGCCGATCTCAGCGAACGCGAACGAGGGATGGGAGCCAGGGTGTGTTGTTAATTAAAAAAAAAATATACCGGAATATGGAAACGTCGCTTTCGTCTTTTTCGGATCATCATGTAAATGTGATGATTCTGTGCGAGTCTATACCCTCTTCTGTTCTTCGGGGTTTTTTATCCCTTTCTCTGTTTCATTCCTTTAGACAGAAAAGGCTGTGAGCTATTTCCAAATGTCCTGGGGCTTGTCCTTTAAGGAGAACGAAAAGGGCATTTGCTTATTTTCTGATTAAAATGCTTCAGGAATCTGCCGAAGGACAAATGTGCAGTCCAAATACCGAGGCTGAGGGCTGCATCGGCGACCAGACTACACGCTAAAATCTCATCATACCAGATATACACTTCTGTGTGCACAGAAATATAGAAATACAATAGAGGAAGAGCTGAGGCTTCGGGCGAAGCTGGGAGTACAGTCAGTGCTACAGTGCGATCCCCACGCTCAGAAATAACACCTTTGAAGGAATGGCCAGCATGCTCTTTTGTTTATTCTATAAGCTTTCATATTTACGAAAAGGCATAATATCATCAGTATGCCGTCCCGTCCCCCAGCCCCCAGCCCCCCGGGCCCTTGGTCAAAAAAATCCGGGGAATCTGAACCTCAGCCCAGACGCCGACTCTTTCTATGAAAATATGGTACATAGAAATCTGGGCAACGTGACAGTTGTATTATTAAAAGAAGAAAGGAGACAATATCGTGGCCAATTTTTTTCCCCCTTAAATAAAAACTATTCTTCAATCTCCCTGCAATATAACAGCGTGGCATAAAATATACAATCCGCGCGTTTAAAGACACCCTAAATCGAGTAAATGAAAGGAATTTTACTAAAAGCTTCCTGGGTTCCAGCCTGTTTTAAAAATAAGATATTTCTCGCAATACCTTTGTTACTGAAGGCATCTGCAAAATATCTAGCCTCTTTCGTACCTCCCTCCCATCCCCCTCCCATAATGAGACACAAACACAGCAAACTGCAACTATGAGAATCCTCAGCACAGCCGAGACAAAAAAATAATCGTATCACCAGTAATAAGGTTTAGGAAGATAAGGCGGTGAAAATTAAGCCCTGCTGCTACGTCTGGTAACCTCCAGTTTTTAGCCCATCAAACCTGACATTTGCTAGAGGAGAAAACTGTAATGTCCACCTATGCTTTATTACAAACACTAATTTACATCTGCATGGACCCATTGGTTGGTTTTTTTTTTCCTCCCCCCCTTCCTCATTCGGAAAAATATGGGGCTCTGGGAGCAAAACCTTTATATTAATGTAGATTGTATATCTCATTTATTGCACAATATTGATTTATTTATTAATGTTAATTACTTGATTCCATTTTAATATGATTTAAAACAAGAGTGACATTAAATGCCCAGAGCCTAAGTCCCCAGTTCCCCAGTGGCTCTCGCATGTTTATTCAACTTCTATTTACATCAAACTTAAACTTTCCTACTGTTCATTTTCAATAAAAAATTGCTGCCCGTTTTTAAAAACCCTCATGATTTATCGTGAGCGAAGGGTCTTACGGAGCCGTTTGCCAGTCCCGAGTACGGTATTTAAACAACCATCATCTGAGTTTCCGTGTAGTGACATGCAAGAAATTCATATTTTCAATTTAAAAAATCAAAGACCCCTCATGTCTAATCAGGAGCCAAGAAGGCAGCTCCTCCAGCACCAGCGAGGCTGGAGGGGAAAGCAGCTCAGCATTTGCTTATTGTTTTAACTTTACTGTTGGGCGAAACCCGCTGCAAACCTCTGGGCTGATACTTCAGCTGCGATATTTCTGGGACCCCCTTTTCTTAAAGTGTAAATAAAGATTATGAAAGAGCCATTTGATGGGCATAAAATTCCTGATTAGATTTAACAGTCAAGTCTTAAACTGCGTCAAGGAAAATAGTATTTTGTTTCTTTAAACTCTGTGGGTTGTCCGGGCTGTTGTTGAAGAAGAGGAAATTGCTAGAAAGCGAGGGGGGGAACGCCGCGCTCGGAGAGAGCGTCGTGGGCTCCGCCGCAGCTTCTCTCCCGGCGCAGGCGAATCTTAGCAATGGCTCTGATCATGATCTTAAACAGCATCTCGCCGGAGCGCCCGTCTCCCTGCTCAACCCTCGGTGGCGGTGAAGCGTGCCCGGAGAGGGCAGGGGGCTGCGCCGGGCGCAGGGGATGCTGCGAAAAGATCTTGAAGGCAGCGAATATTACGAAGGTAATATTTAAACTCTCCGGCAACCCCGAAGCTGGAGGCTGCAGCTATAAAAGACACTGGCTCTTAACCTGACAATGATGTTGTATTTGAACAGCTGCGATAAGGTTTTAAAAGGTCTGTCTCATTGCCACAGCGAAATTTTAAACAGGGTTATTGTTTCCAGCAATGTAAAGTGTACGGTAAAGTGCAAAACGTCCAAACGCCAGGAAACAGGGGAAAATTCAAATCCATCCTGGTGGAAAACGCATGTTTGCAGCTGGGTGAAAGGCGCATTTAAATTTTTAAAAATCTTTTCACGTGCTGCCTGCTCTTAGGGATCTGAAAGGGTGTTTTGATGGTGGAAAGGCCCAAAATGAACAGGCGGATGAATCCGAAACAAAAATTATCAACAAGTTCACTTTGTCTGGATGAGAGTCCTTGACAGCATTAGTCCCAGATAAGAAATACTCCAGTTTGAAAACGGGGGGGGAGGGGGGGGGGGGAGGGGGGGGAAGGAAAAAGTAATAAACAGTTTGTACCATCACTATTTAAAATGTAATAGCTGCGGGTGTAAATATGGGTACGAAGTGGGGGGAAAACAGTAAAACACCTTTAAAATGTTGGGACAGAAAACTCTGATTTGCCAGGTAGACAGTTACTGTTGCCTTCGGTATTTTTTTTTTCTTTTTATAATACAGATGCATTTTTCATTCTTAAAAAAAAAAAAAAAAGGAAAGAAAAGGAAAGGAAAGGAAAAGTTGCTCGAAGAGTTGCAGATATGAGTTGCTGTATGTTTTTTAATGAGCAATACTACAGAAGGAGAAATTATCTTCATGGTGCTTTCAGTTTCCAGGGCAAGTGAAACCCCCACTTTTTTTCCCAGGCGGTCGGGAGAGAGCATTGTAAAATAATTTTAGGAATGTAGCTTCCCTATAAAACTCGAGTTATGACAAAAGTCTAGCTTTTAATATTTGACGATTTGTGTTAAAACAAAAATTGACCTTCTCGGTTAGCAGCGAGGAAAAAAATCAATAGTATAATTTTCAATAATTCATAACGCGAACGCCATTATGCTAAATCTTAACTATTAATCTTATCCTTTACAAAGTCTCGATTGATTTGTTAATAAAATATCTTCCCGTGCGCGGCAACAGAGGGTATAACTCTTGAAAAAGCTTCAGAAGCAAGAAAATTACCAAGTAGCCCGAGAATGTAGATGAGGGTTTTATTGATCGCCCCTGATTCTCCTTAATACGCATTAATAAATCCCGCAACCTTTTGTCCCCGCACTTGTCAGGAGCGGGACTTTCACAGGAGCCATCGCGGGCGGGCACGTTCTTCCGCCCGCCGTGCCACGCGGGGGGTTCCGCGCCCGCGGAGGCTCCGCGGCGCGGCGGGGGGGGCGCGGGGCGGCGCGGCGGGGCCCGGGCCCGGGCCGGCTGCCGCAGCGCGGGCGGCGGGCGCGGCGGGGCGGTGCGGTGCGGTGCCGGCGCGGCGGCCTAGGGGTCGCTGTTGACCGCGGCGGGGCGCGGCGGGGCGGCGCGGCGGGGCGCGTCAGCGGCGGGGCGGCGGGGCGCGGGGCGGCGGGCGCTGCCATTGGCCCGGCTGTCATGTGGTCGCGCGGAGGCATCCGCAATTACACGGGAATGTTTTCCTAGAGATGTCAGCCTACAAAGGACACAATCTCTCTTCCTCAAATTCCGCCCCAAAATGTCCTTTCCCAACAGCTCTCCTGCCGCTAATACTTTTTTAGTAGATTCTCTCATCAGTGCGTGCAGGAGTGACAGTTTCTACTCCAACAGCGCCAGCATGTATATGCCACCTAGCACAGACATTGGGACGTATGGGATGCAAACCTGTGGACTCCTTCCGTCTCTGGCTAAAAGAGAAGTTAATCACCAAAATATGGGTATGAATGTACATCCTTATATACCTCAAGTAGACACTTGGACAGACCCGAACAGATCTTGTCGAATAGAGCAACCTGTTACACAGCAGGTCCCCACTTGTTCCTTCACTACAAATATTAAAGAAGAAAGCAATTGCTGCATGTATTCCGATAAGAGATCCAAACTCATTTCTGCAGACGTCCCTTCCTACCAGAGGCTGGTGTCTGAATCATGCCCCATTGAGAACCCCGAGGTTCCCGTCCCAGGATATTTTAGACTGAGCCAGACCTACGCCACTGGGAAAACCCAAGAGTACAATAATAGCCCTGAAACGAGTTCAACTGTAATGTTACAGTTAAACCCTCGCGGCAGCTCCAAACCGCAGATATCTGCTCAACTTCAGCTGGAAAAGAAAATGAATGAAAACCCGAACAACCAAGACAGCACCGCTAAAGTCTCTCAAGTGGAAAGTCCCGAGCCCAAGTCCACGTTGCAAGACGAGCGGAGCTGCCTGCCCGAAGGCTCCGTGTCCAGCCCAGAAGTCCAGGAGAAGGAGAGTAAAGGTCTGTATTACCGAGTTTAAGCCGTGCCGTGGTGTAACTCCAACACGCCAGCACCATAAAGCACGCTCGAATATACTAACGAGCATCACAGCCATCACATTTAATGCTAAGGAGTATCGGGCTGCAGGTGCTGTGTCTCTGAAGATTTTGGCAGGCAAAAATGCTACACAAAAGGGTCCAAAGATTTTCTGTAGAGATCTGCCTCTGTCGTGCATGCAGACCGCCTCTGTGATGCGGGGAATATAGCCGTGTGCTCCTTAATGCGCTGCAGCAGCCAAAAGCAGCCCCATACCTCTAAAAAAGCAGGTCTGGAGGTTGTAAAATACGACCAGCTCAACTTTTCTCTCGTAATATTTCGCTGATTTTTTTTTTTTTCACTGAGCCTTACTGTGGTTTGAATTCATTTAAAGTTAATTACAAATCCTATTAAAATAGGTGAGGAATAGGTGCTACCAGGCTGGGTAAAGTTGGAAACAAATGCACAATGAAAGCAGCAGCCCGCTATCTGCCTGGTCCAAAGGTGGAATATTTCAGTGTGGTGCTTTAGATAACCTTGGATTGGTCTCCAAAAGTGCAACAGTATTTTGAAATGCGTTTGAAAGCTAAAGGTGGTGGTAATCTGATTTTATTTTCCCTTTAAAAGTGCACAAGAGCCTTCCTTTCGAACGGCGTGTGTCGAAGAATCCCAAAACGGGAAATTTTCTTCTATCAAAATGTACTTTGCAACCTCTAGGTCGATTTTTACCCTACGTGTGCATGGAGATTCTTTTTATGTGAATTATATTTAACAGCCCAGGTCTAGGATGATGAGGAGCAGATTTCTTTCTGGTGGGGAAAAAAAAATCTAAAAGGAAAATGGAAAAAAAAAACCGAGGCAGAGGGTGTTAATTTCGTGTATGTCTTTTCGGTTGGGAAAACGTCTATGTCTGCTTCTAGGTGTGCTTGTGTAATTCAGCTGTTGGCTGGGGGGATGCTGCTTCAAAATACAGTGCGCGAGGGTATTTTGTAATTTGGATATTTTCGTAGCAAGTGTCGTGGGAGCCCGAGGCGGCCATGGTGAGGCTAGACCCGTTAAAATGTGGCCATGAGGCTGGTGGCAGGTTAAATATTGTTGAAATGCTAAACGACAGCTGAAAACTTGAGATTCCCTTTTGGAAGGGGCACGAGTGCGGGGCGGCTGCAAGGCAGGGTGCCGTGTGGTGGGGACGGGCGAGCTCAGCCTGGCAGCAGGTCCCCTCTCTGTGCCCACACCTCACCCGAGCTGTGTTTAATGCCCACATCCACCATATCTGCCAGACACTGCAGAGGAGGGGTCATGGCCAAGGGTACACTCTAACAGCCTGAGGTATTTTTGATTTTTTTTTCTTTTTCTTCTTTGATTTTGATAGAGGAAATCAAGTCTGATACTCCAACAAGCAATTGGCTAACTGCAAAGAGTGGCAGAAAGAAGAGGTGTCCTTATACTAAACACCAAACACTGGAATTAGAGAAAGAGTTCTTATTCAATATGTATCTCACTCGAGAGCGCCGTCTAGAGATCAGTAAGAGCGTAAACCTCACTGACAGGCAGGTCAAGATTTGGTTTCAAAACCGCAGAATGAAGCTCAAGAAGATGAGCAGGGAGAACCGAATCCGGGAACTGACCGCTAATCTGACCTTCTCTTAAACCCTAACCCCGGGGGGGGCACCAGTGAGAAATGGGCACAGCACCACCACTTGCTAAAGGCAGGAGAGACTCTGGCAAAACCCGGCATTTTCCAGTTTTGTTTTGGTTTTTTTTCTGATAGAATGTGACTCTTCGTCCTTCTTTTAGCGCTGCAAGTGAATATGTATTACTATGATGAGTATATATAAAACCTAGCACGTGTAATTTATTTTTGTTCTCATCGTAATGCAGGGTAACTATTATTGAATATTATCATTTGGTCTTAACTTATTGGAACTGTCGAACATCCAAGCAATGTGACTTTTTCATGTTTTTACTAACAAAATGGTATTTATGTGGGGCTGTTACACGGGCCATAACGTTTTGAGTACATTCAATACTTTAAGAAAAATGGGGGGGGGGGACGGGACGGACTTTGGGGGCGGGGGGAAAGAGAAGCACATTATAATGTAACTATCCTCGCAAATGAACTTAGAGATTGTCCTTCGTAAAATGGAATATTTCCTTCTTCTCCATTGTAGACATTTCCTTGTGGTGCATATGTGGAATAGTAGTCGTTCAGCAGCAATATGTCCTTCTTGTGCATGTTCTGTTCGCATGTATAATGCAATAAACTCTGTAAACTACTGCGGTTCCTTTGGTTTTCTACAAATATTTATAGTAGGGATGCAGGTTGGTCTCCTGATCTTTCTCTATCAGCAGCTCTTTGGACTGATGTACCTCCTTTGCCATTTTCTGGTCTTTGTGTGTGTCTGCCTGGTTTGCTTTCCTTCTTTTCCCCTCTTTTTCTTTTTTTTTTTTTTCCCCCTTCCCTTTCCTTTTTTTTAGGGGTGGGGTGGAGACTGCGGCGGGAAATGATGTAAACCTAATTCATCTATAATTGTGCCTGTAAACAAATGATTAATTGATAAAATGTTGTGTGATGTTCGCAGTCTGACAAACTGAATGAAAAAAAAAAAGAGAGAGAGAAAGGAAAAAAAAAAAAAACCGTAGTAAAATATTATGACCTAAACTGGACATCCTCAACCAATCAACTCGTAAATGGTAAGTGATAAAAAATCTTTCTACTACAAGCTGTCAGCAATATGTGTGTAATTTTGTTTGACGTTCATACGTTGATTCAAAAAATATCAGTCACTGCATGCTTACAATGTGTAGACTTTGATTTCGTGCCTTTACTCGCTTAAAAAACAAAACATCATTCCAAATGCAAAGCCGGGTATAAGTTAATGTTAAGTAGTTCGGTTCTTGGTCAGCTCAAGAGCTTTCAGAAGATGGTGGATGGGAAAATGTTGCCTCAAACAGCTGGCAAGGTTGGCTTTTTTGAGCAGAAACGCTCCCAAGCGTGCTTACAAAAGTACACCAGCCTCCTCAGACCTACTTTTGTCACCCTGCACCGTTTCTGTTTGCTCAGAAATCGTTTTATTTCGCGCAATTCCATTTTAGTAGCACACATCCAGATAATGACGTTCACGACTCTTAACCCTTTCTGTACATAGCTGAAAAATGTTGTTAGCAGGGCTCTGTACTGGAGGTTGGGGAAGGGCGTGTGTTTGTGAGAGTGGGTGAGTGCCTGTGTGAGCAGAAATACTAAGCAGAACAGCAAATGGCTTGCAAATGAACATGACTCCAAATTGAAGTGCAAATACTTGGGCATACTTTCACCTTCAAACAGTACTGGAAAAATAGCGTGGCTACTGTTTGCGCTGGGAAACCAGCTTCATCACAATCAACGCCCATTCGTCCCCTAAGCATTTTCTAAATCAAGAAATTAAACGCAAGATAGTGCCAGTGTTGTCTGACTTGGTGACACTGATACTGCTCATATGCAGCTGGTGGCGTTGTATTTTGCTCTCTTGTCGCTGATATTTAATTTAAGCCAATACTTTCTCATGTGCACGTTTACTCGTAGGACAGAGGTGTATTTTCCTCAAACCAAAGCATCATCGTTTTGAAGCTGCAGGAGCCGCAAGCACGTAGGTATTTTGTGCTCGCTCTCCTTTCGAAAACAAACAACAAAACTGTGCTCGGAAAAAACCCCACCTCTTTAAATATCGCAATCATTTGAACCGTCTTTTATTTTCCTTTAAAGACACTCGCTACATCACCAAAGAAGTTTCAGCAGTGGGAAGTAATTAGCTGGCTCTATACCAAGTGTTTAACTTATATAAAAAAGGAGGCTCACTCTCATCTGCCTGCTTTATCAATTTATATCTGTGTGAAGCGAGGGGCAATTTTTCGCCATACCACAAACCCTACTTCTAAAGAAAAATATAACAGAAGTATGAAAACGCGAAGGAAAATGTTAGTGTGAGATGACAAAAAGAATGTTTGGGGAAAAAAAAAAAGACAAAGAAAAAAAGGGAGAATTAAAAAGGAAGAAAACAACCTAAGAGAGTAATAAATCATTAAATAAACAGGAATTTCAGTCCCTTCCTCATAACGGCCCGCGAGTAGGAAGTGTTTTCTCAGTGCTGCAGTTCGTGCCCTCGGCGGGCTGTGCTGCGGGTCTCCACTAACTGTGTGCGTCTCCTCCAGATCCCGACACAGCCACCGTCCCTCGCTCGGGAGAGCAGGCGTGGGCAGAAGACCATGGGTAATCTAGTTTTCAATGCTAACCGGGCACCGTTTCGCTCGGGGAAGGGTAACTGGGCCGGGAGGGAGGGCAGGGAAGGGAAGGGAGGGAAAGGAAAGGAAAGCGGGCAAAAATCTCACGTAGGCATTGAACGTGGCCAGCGCGGCCCGGCCCGGCTCCCCTTAGCTAGGGGCGGAGGAGGCAGCTCTGCCGGGGAGCGGGGGCAGCGGCAGCCCCGCGCCCCTCCGGGGGCCGGAGCCCGCCTGCCTGCCCGCCTGCCCGCCCGCCTGCCTGCCCTTCTGCCTGTGCGGCCCCCGCCCCGCGGCCGCGCGGCCTCCTCTGGGCAGCGTTTGCCCGCGTCCCCTCCCGGGCCGCGCTGGGCACCAAGAGGGGGGCTGTGCTGGAGCTGTGTAGCCCCCAAGTTTCGCAGATACAGGAGCATGTGTTCAGCCACACGCCAGTTGTGCTCGGAGACACAGGCTTTGCTGTTTCCATCCGTCCATTTTATTAGGGACACATTAATCTATAATCAAATACACCTCATAAAATTTTTATTGAAAGGCATAAAATCATTACAGAGGTCTTCCACCTGTTTTAAAACAACACAATGGGCATCTCTTTTAAAAAGTGTATCCTTTCCATGGAAACTTTCTGTCTGGGGGTGGGGGGAGCGGATAATAATACCCGCACATGCTCTGAAATATGGAAGTACCGCAATGTGCTTTTACTGTAACATTTTCCTGTTTTATGAGAAGTCGTTACAGTCCCAGCTTGCGATGGTTTGTTTTTACAGGCAAGAATCCCCCTTTCCCAGCGGGTTTCCTCAGCAGCTTGGAGTGTGATTAGCAAGCCAAGGCTGTTGGATTTATTTAAACACCCTGCCTCTCATTGATTAAGAAATGAATGGCAGAAATCACTCAAAGGAGGTGAAGAAATAGTCCGCGCCCGCCGCGGCCGTGGGCTGCCAGCGCGGCCACGCCCGCCGCGTCCCGGGCAGGCATGGCAGGCAGGGCAGGCAGGCGGGCAGGCGGGCAGGGAGAGCGGGCAGCGAAGGCGGGCAGGGCAGGCGCGCAGGCAGGGCAGGCAGGCGGGCAGGGCAGGGCGGGCGGGCAAGCGGGCAGGCAGGGCAGGCGGGCAAGCGGGCAGGCAGGGCAGGCAGGGCAGGCAGGCGGGCTGGCGGCCCCTGCGCGGTCCGGGCGCGCAGCCGGCGCGGCGCGCTGTGCGGGGCCGTTGTTGATGATGATTTTTTTTTTTTAATCACAGCAGCCCCAGTTTAGCGGATTGATTTACTCGCAGTATTGGTAAATATGATCACGTGGGCTCCGCAACCAATGGTTGAGGGTTGCAGTCTGCAAAATACTACGATTGTTCTCCGGGAGGGTATCATATACAGTTAACAGTGTAACCTTTTATATGACTAAGAGGGGAGCCTAAAATGTCGTCTAGTGGCACCATAAGTAACTATTATGTCGATTCTCTCATAGGCCATGAAAGCGAAGAAGTTTATGGGAGTAGATTCGTCCAGGGAGGTCACAGTGCGACCTCCAGGCCATCAGGTGTTGCAGAGAGTTCAGATTTTTCCTCTTGTAGCTTTGCACCAAAATCCACCGTGTTCTCCACCTCCTGGTCCGCGGTTCACCCTCAGCCGTCTGCGGCAATGACCGGGATCTACCACCCCTACATGCACCAGCCCCACTTAGGGGCAGCCGACGCCGGCCGCTACGTGCGCTCCTGGATTGAGCCCTTCCCGGGCTTCCCGGGCGGCGGCGGCGGCGGCGGCGGCGGCGGCAGCGGCGGCTCCGCGTCCAGCTCCGGCTCCTCCAACGGACGCCACTACGGGATAAAGCCGGAGACGGGAGCAGCCGCCTCCTCGTCTTCCTCCTCCTCCTCCTCCTCCTCCAAAAGGACTGAGTGCTCCTCGTCCCGGGAGTCCCAGGGGATCGGTGTGCCCGAGTACACGTGCAGCTCCTTCCTCCAGGAGCCCCGGGAGAAGGCGGCTGCCGGCAGCTCCAAGGACCCCGCCGCCTGCAGCCACAACCCCAGCCCGAGCAGCGATCTGAAGGAGGAGAAACAGCAGCAACTTGACCCAAGTAAGTTAAAAAAAAAAGGGGGGGGGGGGGGAAGAGAGGGAGAGAGGCAGAGAGAGAGGGGGAGAAAGAAAGGAAGGAAGGAAGGAAGGAAGGAAGAAAGAAAGAAAGAAAGAAAGAAGGAAAGAAAGAAAAGAAAGAAAGAAATTGCCCCTTTGATTTATTGCCGAAATCTGTAAGGCTCGAATGTGCAAAACTGATAGTTTTACTAACCTATAAAAACGTCTAGACGCCTACCCCAGCGCAAGCAGCAACAAGCACCCATAAAAGACTCCACATAACCACCTACCATCAAGACATCATTTGTACAGTAAACAGACTGGGGCATTAAGGCTTTTATGATAATTCCTCCAAAGTTGTGAAAACAGTCCATCCTTCGTTAAATTAATTTAACGACCTTTCTCTCCCCCCACCGCCTCCCGTTCCCTCTATACCTCCCTTCTTCCAGATAACCCTGCAGCAAACTGGATCCACGCTCGTTCAACGAGGAAAAAGCGTTGTCCCTACACAAAGTATCAAACTCTGGAACTGGAAAAGGAATTTCTGTTTAACATGTACCTCACCCGAGACCGCCGTTATGAAGTAGCTAGGATTTTAAATCTCACAGAGAGACAGGTCAAAATCTGGTTTCAGAACAGAAGAATGAAAATGAAAAAGATGAACAAGGAGAAAGGCAATAAAGGAGACTAACGCTGGGGTACAAAAGCAGTTGGGGAATATTGCTTTAGTTTTGAGTTTGGGGCTTTTGGGTTTTGTTTTGGGTTTGGGGTTTTGGTCTTTGGGGTTTGGGTTGTTTGATTTTTTTTTTTTTTTTTTTTTGTTGGTTTGGTTTTATTCTCCTCCTGCACCCTCAGCTCCCCCCCCCCCCCACGTTTCTCCTCCTCTCGCGCCCCCCCCCCCACCCCGGGAACTTTAAATCAATCTGGCTTTTTTTTTTTTTTTTTTTTTTTTTTTTTTTAGATAGAAGTGAAACGTGGTCTATGTCAGGTATTTTGGGAAATTTTGTCTTGCTCGCCAACGTGTTTTGCAGAGTCGCTTCATCTCCCTCTCCTTCTTCCCAGACCGTTTGGTTGATGATATTGTGAGTGCACGTTAGCTTTGGGAACTCCATCCGATGTTAAATGTTTGACATGTTTCTTAAAAGTGATGTAGTCTAGATAGTTACTTTGACAAAATAAAGGTAAGGAAATTAATTATAATTACGGTAATAAAATATATATTAAATCACAGGCGCTTAAATCAATGGGGGTGCTGTGTTGTCCACGATTTACTAAGAGAAAACCTTTCCCAAAACCTCTGCTTTCTAGGTCTGCATTTCGCTCCTTTGCAATAGATGCCACAGTAAGGCCACGGGCTGTTCCCCCCCTTTAGAGCACTGTTAGGAGGTTGTCTCATCCCTGAAGCCGTTCGCAATAGGCCTAACGTCTGCCGGTCTCCCGGCTAGCTGGCGTCCCTGCCCCCGGTGACTGTTGTATTAATTAACCACCCCGTGTCTCGAACTACAGACCTGTTGTAATTGTTGTCAGTTATTACACAATAAAGTCTGCCGTGACCGAACGACAGCGCTGCGGTGAGAGGAGAAATCTGTGCGCCCCTCGCGATGCCCTCCGCGCCGCCCCCGCGCCGCCCCCGCGCAAGCCCCCGCGCAGCCGCGCGCTGCCGGGCCGGGACCGTGGGGCAGCGGCACCTCCGACAGCCACAAAGGCCGGAGAGCCACGGCCCCCCGGCCTGACAGACGTTTGCTCTTGGAGGTCAGTGGCGCGGAGGCCGGCCTCGGCCGCGCCGTGTAGGTGCGCCCGCTGCCGTGCCGCTCCCCAGCGCCTCATCCACCAGCGCTCGCTGAGACATCAGCCATCTCCCGGGACAATTTAGGGAATATTTCCGCACCGGTCCTCCAGAGCCAATGAAGCAAAATTATGCCTATTGCTTAAACATTTTTCTTTTTCTTTTGTGTGCGTGTGTGACGGGGCGCGGGGGGGGGGGGGGGGGGCGGGCGTTTCTAACCTCTGCGCTCTTAATCTGAAGGTTGGGAAGCTCGGGGGGGGGACACGGCTGCTGCCAAACGTTCAGCTTTGTTGACGAGAGCTCATTTAGCGACGCGTCTCATGCCTTCTGCATTTATAAACACACATGACTTTATCAAGATAATTGAGATGAAGTTCATTGTAAAAAATACTTTGTTTAAAGAGCAACCATTAAAATGAAGGACCCGTAAATATTTACGAGCAGTTCAGTTAATTCAAGATTAAGGGGAGAGCTGAGAGACCTGGTGTTTAATGCTTTTTACCTCTGAAGAAAAAAAAAAAAAGGGGGGGGGCAAAAGCATGCAGTGCCAGGAAAAGGTGTTGCATTGCTTCCCATCCATTGTCGAGAAGATACCTATAATTCTTTTAAAACAGGAAGAACCGTGGTATAATAAAACCATTGAGATGGCTAGACGTCTGGACCTAATGAGTTTACGATATGCTATGGCGCTTTTCTTTGAAACCACCTTATTTTGGTGTTTGTGTTTGTTAGAGGTGGGGGAAAGGCCAAAAAATGCAGACAAACTAGGTCTTAAAATCTTGGACTATAAATTTCAATATGTCAGCATTGGGACAAGGCAACAGTATCAAAAAAGACCCGAAGGTCACGAAACGGAGAGATTTTACAAAGTCCACTGATTTGTTGAAATTTATTTTATTGGATATTCTACTGCAATGAATCCTACAATGTTATCCTCCATATTTTCGAAAATAACCATGGAGGAGGGTGATCTATAACTAACAACATGTAAACAATATTATTGCCACACAACATTCTATTATGTTGATTCCAACAGAGGCTCTGGTAAGACATTGTCACCAAGCCCACACCATCTCCTTTTAATATTTTATCTGACGCAGACTGACAGATTTTACCTTGTATATTTTCTCTTTTTTTTTCCCCTTTGTTTACCTATTTCAAATATTGTGTGCGTTTATTTCAAAATGGCAGAAAGAAAACCAAACGTTTCGGACGACGACACGCAGTACTTCCACGGAAATTACTTTTAGTGTCAAACTGAACAATAATTTAATTCCTACCCGTTGGTTGTCTTAATATATGTTTGTACATATGCACAGTCGCGTGCACACGCACACGCATTATACCGAATAATTCACAGACATGTGTGATGAAGGGCGGGGGGGGTGGGGGTGAACAAAGATTCTTCTTTACTTTCGTTTACATAAATCAAACCATAAATACATAAATGCACGGGCAAACAAAATAACATGTTCAAGACAAAAACGTGTAACTCTGGAACTACCACACATGGAGAATTCGTGGTGTAGTATGTGGGGAAACATGATCGAAAACGCGATAGCAGCGGTCTTCAAAGCTCAGGCGTCTTTCCTGGCTGCCATGTGTAAACGAGGCGCATTCTTTGTATGTAGTTAATTAAAGCACTGGCAAAAAAATAAAAGAGGGTCACCGAAATGTGCTAAGAAAATGGCACTGTAAACTCCGATAGACACACAGACACAAAAAAAAAAAAAAAAAAAAAAAAAAAGAGAGAAGAAAACCAACCCAAAAGCAGCTAGCAAAGGAAGAGCCGCTCGTCCCCGCGCGCCCCGCTGAGGAGTGCAGAGCCGCGTCGGTGTCCCGCAGCAGCCGTTTGGGTTTTTGGCGAAATCACCGGCCGGAGATGGGGCCGGGAGAGCCGCGGGTAGCGCGGGCAGCGCAGGCAGCGCAGGGAGCGCGGGGCGGGAGGGCGCTGTCTGCCGCCGCCGCCATGTGCCGCCAGAGGGCGTTCGCGCTCCACTGTAGCGCCACCGCCGCGCCCCGCTCTCCGCGCAGCGCTCCGCGCACCGCGCATCGCTATCCGCGCCCCCGGCCGGGAGGAACCGCGGTTTCGCTTATGGGTCCGCATCCCCACGCGTGTGGCAGTGCTGTCCCGTGGGACTGGCTCCCAGGGTGGACAAGTGAGAGGAGGGGCGGGGGGCTCGGGCGCAGATACTTAGAGCAGCCGCTACCCCTCCGCGCCCGTCTGGAGGGTGAGACGGTGTTTCTCTGCTGCTCCCCGCCTCCGTCTCCCCCCCTTCCTCCCCGCCTGGCCTGGTCTCCTGCCTTCCCGCTGCTCTCCTGCGATGGGCTTTTGCTGCTGTCTGTCCTTGTGACACCAAAAATCCCTGTGCCCCCCCTGCCTGTCCCCGGGCTGCACGGGGGTCTCTGAGCCTCCGCCGCCTTCCCAAAGGCGTGTGGCCGGGGCCGCGGGACCCCGCCCGGGCCGGGGTGTCGCTGCAGGCCCAGGGCCCGGACGGGCACTCATATGCGGGGCAGGCGGGCCGGTCACCTGGACAAAGTGAGTTAACTGGCACGGGGGCAGTGGTGGTGGGAGTGGGGTGTGATGGGGAAGGAGCCTGCGATGCTTTTTATGTAAGCACAAGTATTTTTTGTCAATTCACAACCAAACGGTCACACGTGGCTCTGGCGGGGCCCATATTATATTTCACCTACATTTTTCGTTTTTCTTCAGAATAGGGCCGGCTCGAGCTCCTGGGGGTGTCTGTCCAAAAAGCTGGTTCCCACTGCAGGACGAGGCGCGGAAGACAGGACCGGAGACGGCGCCTCTCGGAGCGCGGGGGGCCACCAGGGTCCGCGCAGGCGGGCCGGCCGCGCTCCCCCGCGGGGGCGGCCGGCCCGAGGAGCCGGGGCAGCGCCGAGCCCTCCGGCCAGCGCCTTCCTTCCTTCCTCCCGGAGAACAGGGCTCGCTTATTTCGGACCGCGTCCCCGAGCGGTGCTAACCGCTCACCCACACATATTTCCCCCCCGCCCCCCGCCTCGGTAATGACGTCCACCAAGGGTGAAATGATGGAAAGTATATTCATAGGCATGATTTCCATTAAGTATCAATTAACCTGGAGCCTCAGCCATGCGTGCACGGCGTCAAGGGTAAATGTGCATCTCATTTCCCAGCGCTCTGCTCGCCTGCAAGGAAATGACCCGGAGGGCCCGCCGGCACCGGGGCCCGGCCGCTCCACCCTGCCGCCCTGCAGACCCCCCAGCTGCCCTCGCCGACGCCCCGGGCTCCCTGCGCCGGGCACCGGCTCCCTCGGCGGCCCTCTGCTTTTCCCGGCCGGCGGCGCAGGCCGCGCTGCAGTGCTTAGCGGCGGCCCTGAGCCCCGGGAAGCGCGCCCGCGGTTATCGCGCGGGATCTGCGCGGCCGCCTCGCCCTGCGCGGCGGGGGCTTCGGCGGCTCCTGGCGAGCGCGCACCGGCGGGGGGAGCGGGGGCGCCGCGGCTGGGGTGGATCCGGGTAGGGCTGGGCCGGGTTTTTTTCTTGCCTGAGGAGCGGCACATGTAAACTGAAGCCAAAAGTCCCCCCTGAGCTCATGAGCGTGTGTGTGTGTGTGTGTGTGTGCGCGTGTGCGTGCGCGGGCTGCTGTGTGCCTAATAGGAAATAGTAAAAGCAGTGAGGCAGGTCATTTTGGGAGCGATTATAATCCAGTCCTGGTCACCACATACACGGAGAGCAGGAGCGGGGAGCGCACGGGCCAGCGGCGGCGGCGGCGGCATGAGCGCGGCGTAGAGGCACCGGCGGCGGCGGCGGCGGCGGGAGCAGCGCCCCGTGCCCGCGCCCGCGCCCCCGCCCGCCGCTGCCCCCTCCCCGATGAGCTCCTACTTTGTCAACCCGCTGTACTCCAAGTACAAGGCGGCGGCGGCGGCGGCGGCGGGGGAGCCCATCAATCCCCCGTACTACGACTGTCACTTCGCGCCCGAGGTGAGCGGCCGCCACGCCGCCGCCGCCGCCGCCGCTGCCGCCGCCCTGCTCTACGGGAACGGCGCGGCCACCGGCGGCTTCCCGCACTCCGCGCCCGCCGGGGCGGGGGGCGGCGGCGGCGCGGCCGCGGACTTTTACCACCCGGCCGGGGGGAGCCCCACGGCCGCCTACCAGCCGCCTCCTCCTCCCCCCGCCGCGCCTCCGCCTCCTGCCCCCTGCAGCGGGGTTACCTGTCACGGGGAGCCCGCTAAATTTTACGGATACGATAACTTACAGAGACAGCAGATTTTTACGACACAGCAAGAGGCCGAGCTGGTACAATATCCTGACTGTAAATCGTCCAGTGCTAATATTGGCGAGGAACCAGACCACTTAAATCAGAGCTCGTCTCCTGCTCAAATGTTTCCCTGGATGAGACCACAAGGTTGGACGCAGTCAAAAATTTGCTTCCATCTCACGTCTGAGTTTGAAACTTTCTTTTCCTCCTCCCGCTTCTTTCTCGCTGCCTCTCGCTCCCTGCCTCTGCCTCCCTCGCTCCCTGCCTCTCTCCCCGCGATTCCTATCACCGCGGTGGCTTGCGATAATAAAGCGATACAGTAAGCAAACAGAAACCTCTGCAGAGGGCGGCTGCCACCCCAAGGGTAGCCTTAGAGTCGCCCCTGGGACACATAGGCGCAGATGACACGCTTGCCCGGCTCCCGCCGCCACTGCCTGAGCGGGAAGGGTGCGGGGCCGGGGGGGGGGGGGGGCGCTTAGCAGATGATCCAGCGACCCCGTAAACTCGGTCCCGCAAACCCCGATGAAGGGGGAGAGCGAGCTGAGGCTCTTCGTGCATCTGCTGTCGCTGTTTTTCCCGCACTCATGTGTAAAGCTTTAGACTCCTCCGTGCCCTCCACTTCCCCTGAGTTTCTGCGGGGCTTCTCTCGAGGGATTCCAGGGGGACCCGAGCCCTCGCTCCCTGCCTGCGCTTTGTTTTGAACGAGCACACCAACCTCCAAACCCCTGTGTTTTTCTTTTAAACAGCAGCGCCGGGTAGGAGGAGAGGAAGACAAACATACAGCCGATTCCAGACCCTAGAGCTGGAAAAGGAGTTCCTCTTTAACCCCTATCTGACCAGGAAGAGGAGGATCGAGGTGTCCCACGCACTAGGACTCACCGAGAGGCAGGTAAAGATCTGGTTTCAGAACAGGAGGATGAAATGGAAAAAAGAGAACAACAAGGACAAATTCCCCGCTTCCAGACAGGAGGGAAAGGAAGGGGATGCCAAAAAGGAAGCACATGATCTGGAAGAAGACAGAGCCGAAGGCCAGACGAATTAAATTTTGCCCTAAAAGCCTCTGTGAAAGGCTGTCAAAAATAACCAGCGCCACAGCCCGACATCTCGGCCTGTCTCCCCCCGTGTACGTGGTTCTGCCGTGGGACGAGTGACCCCGTGTTCCTCCGCTTGACATTTCTGTGCTTCGGGTGCTTCAGTTGTTTGTGGTTTTGTTTTGTTTTGGTTTGTTTATAACTGTACCCGGAACAATCTCTAGATTTAACAGTTCATTTTCTTCTTTTGCAAATTTGATACGGAGTTTGTAGCAATACATTTCTAATGATATATATAATTATATTTTTTTGCAATCTTAAATGACGGTGATTGCGGGAAACGACATAAATTTCCTAATAATAAATATCAATAAGCAAGACATTTAACAACGCTTTATTAATCAAGACAAGTGCACTTGTACTATTTTAATTCTTGTTCTTATATTGAATAAATTAAATAAATCTAATAAATTTGAAGAAAAGATCTTAGAAATATATTTAACCTTCTGCTATGATATTTGATTAAAATAAACCAAATTTATTCAAATATAAAATGTATCGGCAACCTGTTATCCTTTTTGCAATCCGCTTTTCCAGTAACCTTCAGAGCCTCTCCGCATCTGGAACAACTCTCCCCTGCGCCTTTACCCCGTCCTTCCTCCCAGGCTGGGTGCTTCCGTGGGGTCTGGGAACGGCACATCGGATACAAAGTCCGGGTTTCGCTCCTGCCGCCTGCGCACCGCGCCAGAGCCGCCAGCCACGGGCTCTGCGGGGCCGTGGCCGAAGCCGGCGGGGACGGCGGCCCCACCTGCGGGCTGAGCCCGCACTGCGGCCCGGCCCTGGGAGCCCCCTCGACGTGTGGCCTGGGCCCTGCCTTCGCTTTTTCCCGGCCTTTTACCCCGCGGAGCCGTAGGCTGCCAGCCCGACTAGGGGGAGACGGGCCCGGGGAGCGCGCCGGGCCCACGCCGGCCCCGAGGGTTGCTCTCGGCCGGTGCGGGGCTTCGAGCCCCACCACGCAAACCGGGCCTAGCCTCCCCCGCGGGTGGTGGACGAGCAGACGAATGCAAAGCTTTTGTGGCCTGACGCGGGGGGTTCTCAGGAGCCGTAGCGGTCAGCGGTGCCAAACCACGCGTAAACGGAGAGCAGGGTACTTCGTCCCGTAAATACGACCCTGCGGCTGGGGTGCGTTTCCCAGCGGAGGCCGCTGCCGGCGAGGGCAGAGCCTGCTGCGCAGCTCCCCGCAGCCACGGGGAGAGAAGTCCTCTCCCATCAGTAAAACGGTTTAATTTATCTCCCCCTCTCCCCTCCCTCCCCTGACTCCCACTCCGCAGCGGGGTCCCGCAGACCGCGGTATTTCAGAGGACAGCCGAGAGCCGTCCTTTTTAGGAGCAGCAGGCAGAGGGCTGAGGTATGAGGTATAAACCCCTACCAAGATTTCTGCGTCATTTTTTCCCCACCGCCTCACGCCTCCGCGAGTGATGGTTCCGCGAAGGGAACCGCAGGGACGCGCCGGCCACTGCGACAAACACGACAAATTTATACTATCAGCCCAAGAAAGGAGCGTGCTCCCGGGGGAGCAGGGGCCGAGCCGGGGCCCCGCTCGGGAACTCGCATCCAGGGGCTGGGGAGGTGCTGGCCCGCCCGACGCCGGGGCCCTTCTCCCGCATCCACCGCCCCCCTCCCGGGAACGGCCCCGGTACGGTGGGAATCGCCGTCCCCGGGGTCGGGATTTGTGCTACGGATTTGTTCATTTCGTTTCCCTTCCTCTTCCCCCCTCCCTGCCGCTGAGGCCGGCACGCTTCCACTCCTGCAAAGCGCCAGCTCTAGAGGGAGGCACTAGCAAGCGGAGCTATTGTTCTCGGTTTATTTTAATCGCGTAGTTGGTTAAAGTTTGTAAATGAGAGGAAACTGCAGCAAAGCGGCGAAGTAAACATTTTGCTGCATGGATTTGCATAAATACACCGGTAGCCCTAGTGTACAGGAAGGATGTGCGCGTTTAAGGAAACCCAGTCGCCTGACGCGTAAAACAACCTCGGTTTTCGAAATATAATCCCCGTTGCCAGTGGCACCGGCATGCTGGGTCTCCGGCCACGGAAAAAAACTCTTTACCCTGCTGCGCTTGCGGCTGAGGCTGGGTGCAGCGGGGTCGCGGCGGGCCCTGCGCGGGTAAAGCCGCGCTGCTGCCGTTCGCTGCAAGCCCGGGCTGCCGGTGGAGACCTTCACATCCGAGCGGAGCATTTTCTAGGCTAGTATTTATCCGGGAAAGAGCTGCTGCCGCAGTTGTTTTTAATTTCCAGACAAAGAGAATAAAATTAAAATATTCCTGAAGAAGTTTCCGTTAACGTCGCTCTCCCTAGGCCAACTGGGAACGCAGCCACGGAGGCAAAACCCTACTTCCTTCTGCGCACATCATTTGCGGAGGCCTAGTGGCGACTGGGATCGTCCCTGTCTTATCTATTAAGAAAAGCAAAAAATTGCTGAAGTTGTTAACGTGTTTCGCCCCCGTAGCCTGGCAGCTAAATCTCTCCCTCCTTCACACTTGGAGTCTTGCTAAGAAAAAGAAAAGCGAGCCAGAAATTGGCGCTGGCGGTCAGTAAGCACCCAGTAAAACCGAGCCATCGAGCGCCGGGTCAGGCAGTGGTATTTTGGCAGGGAAAAGCCCTAACTGCCGCCTGCGACAACGGCAGCGCGGAGGTACCGCGCCTTCGGTTGCCGCGGAACATTTCTGTTCCTACGTCGAGCGGCTCTGCGCGGCCGTGGGTGCTCTAGGGTCGCCGCGAAGGGTGCCGGCGGGACCGAGGGACACAGTGCACGGGTGTGATATTCACGGTTGTGCAACCAGCTGAAGCAGCATGTTTAAAAGATCCTACACCTTTAGGAGTGTTTACGTTTGTTAGCTCTGTTTTCGAGGCAGGTACGGTCAACGGGGAGGGCACTGGCTATTCCCCGAAACAAAAACCGAGCAAGAAACACCCACAGTACTCCGGTCTCCGTGCCGAGCATTCCCTGGGGACACCGGGCCGGTTTTAGTCTTTTCGAGTATTTTCTAAGAATCGCATTTTCCCTGTCGGTGCCCCAGGTCCGAGCGCCCCCGGGAAGGTTTTGTCGGGGGCAGAAGCCACCCCGCCCGGGGGGCGCTGCGGGCAGCCGGGGTGCAATGCCAGCGCCCGACGCAACCTGTGGGAACGGCACACTCCGGGGTGGGAAAGCAGCTCGGACTATTTTTAGGTCGTCGTCGGCTTCAGTAGTGGGCGCTAAAGCCAGCGTGGTTTCTTTTAGGGCCCGGCGGAGCAGGGGGGTGGGATGCGGGTAAAGCCACCTTTCGTTGGGGCAAGACGCGGACCCAGCGCCACAGCGCGGTTGCCCCCTTTGAGCGGCCCCGCGGCCGCTGCGCGGGAGCTGGCCAGCGCTCCGCTCCCCGCGCGGATCTCCCGCACCCCGGCCGTGCCCGCGGGGCCCTGACACCGCGCCCGGGGCGCGCAGGCCGAGGGCAGGCGGGACCGAGGGCTCCGTAAAAGCGCAGCGCGCAGGCGAAAGAAACATGGCGCTGGGAAGCAGTATGTGCAAAATCCGCAAGGAATTGCAGTAAATTCCTTTTTGTTTGAAGAAAATTTACAACTTGGTAATAGACCTTTTTATGACCTATTTGGGCTTGTCATTGGCTGCGGCTGGTCATGTGCAGGCAGCGAGCGCTTTCATGGCCTTTTCCTGATTTCCCTGGCGAATTTCCCTCCGCATTCTGCCTTCAGAGAGCCTCAGCCCCTCTTTTTCTAACCTTTGTCTAGGCTGAGGTGTATGGCAGTCGCCCTCATGTTTGTGTCCCGCGCCCCGAAACCCGCGGCGAGTCCCGCCGCCGCCGCGCTGATACTTCCCCGACCCCGCGACGCCTCGTCTCCCGCGCCCGCGGGGGGATACGCGGAGTCCCGCGCCCGCCCCCGCGCCGACTCCAGCCCCCTGCTCCGCCGCCGCCGCCGCTTGTTGCCCCTGCTGCCGCTATCTCCTCCGGCACACGGATTGCTACGCGGGTGTAAAATGGATTACAGCGACCTTCCCGGGCTCCTCCGCATGCGGGCAGTGCCGCGAACCGGTAAGCACTCGACTCCCCTCGGGCTGGCCGCCGGTACTCCGCGCCCGCGCACCGTCCCGCACCACTCCTGTCCTCCTGCCCCGCTTGGTCACCTGTCCCTCTCAGCCCCTTGGTCTTGCTGTTACCATTGCTGTTATTATGATTGTTACTGTTGTTGCTGTTATTGCTATTGTAATTATCGTGTTGTTATTGTTAATAATAGTTGTGGGCATGCCGCGGGGTGCGTGCAGCTGTTGCGCGGTCTGGAGCGGAAAAGGCGCTGCGGGCCGCGATGGCGCGGTGACCCGCCACCCTCCGCGCCAAGGGGCGGAAGGCTGGGACGCAGTGCGAGTCGGCAAGCACCTCTCCTGCCGCGGGGTTTCTTCCAATAAAAGGTTGTTTGGGTTTTTTTTGATCGGGGGGGGGGAGATACTTTTCCCCCTGACAGTCTGAAGGGCGGTGTGGTGATGCTGTGGTTTGTTTTCCCCAAGGCGGAAGGGCGGTCGAGTAACTTTAAAGCTTAACAGGTGTTTTCGCAGGAGAATGGGGGTCAGTGCTCCCGCGGGGGCGGAGGGCGCGAGGCGGCCCCGCCGAGCCGGTCGGGCCGGGGGCTGTGCCCGGGGCCAGCCCCGGGAGCCCCCGCCCGCCCCGCCGGGCCGGTTCAGCACATCGTTCCCCACGGTGCAGGGCATGAGCTAGGGCTGCGGCTCCAAGCGGGAGGCGCCCGGGCCGGGCCGGCAGCGCGGGGGCGGGCTGCGCGGAGCCACGGCCGGGAGCGCATCCCCGCAGCACGGCTGCTTAGCCACGTGGGAATCACGGGGAGCTAAACGGGAGATGAGTTCTCGAAAAAATACTCAAATCCGGGTTTATTTTGAATTATGTAGAGGAGATAGAACAGTCACGCAAACTGTGTCTGCATTACCTATCTATGTATACATATCAGTATACACATTACCTATATACATGTATATACGTATCTACACTTCTGCTTCTCTCTGGAGAACATAAATTCTTTCGAGGTACATTATTTTGAACATATATATTGTACATATCTCCTCTTCATTTTCAAAATGTTAATGCACAGCAGAAAACCCGCTGGCTGGTTTTTTGTAGTGTTTACATCGTTGGACAGTAATGGAAATGCGCTGTGCACTGCAGGAATTTACCGAGTCGCCATTTGCCTCGAAAGCAGCCAGTTATTTAACGTAAAAGCAAATGCCTGATTAAAACATGCCCAGTAAGGGTGGAAAGGTATGGGTCGTGCCCCAGGTACGTATCTTGGAGCCGCAGAAGAAATTCCTCTTCAATCCATCCCCGAGCAGCTCCCCAGCTGCTGAGCCCGAGCCCGGCTGCGGTAAGCGACAGGGTGCCTTTCCCTCACGCTTGGGCTGTTTGCACTAGCCGACCGCCCTGCGCTGCTGAAGGTCTTGGGGATTATTTGGGAGGAATCGTTTTCAACATAGGCAACAGCCTTCAAGAGTAACTTGGAAAGTATGTATTGCGTTAGGTTTCACTCTCAGAATCCCTCCTAGGTGACACAGTAATTATAGCTGCCTGGCTATAAATCTCTCCAAAAACTTCGAAAAATCTCTTCTTTGAGCTGTTTTGAAATTATTCGTAGCCTGGGGGGCGGGGGGGGAGAAGAAAACAAAAGCAGGATGTTCTAACGAATTCTAATGTGCATGTGTGTGTCTGCGGGTCCATATGCTGACGCATACGGATACACATATGCATTTATGATCCCACTGGTTTATGTGGGAGTTCGGCTTTTTTCCCTCCTAACCGGCTTCCTTCCTTCCTTGCTTTTGCTCTTTTTCTTGGGTTTTTTTTTTCTTTTCCTTTCATTACTTTCATTAACATAGAAGCTCACATAGGTATGTGTATGCTCTTAAATATACCTATATGTTTGTAAGTATTCATAACAAACTCTGTATGTGTGTGTATATATATATGGCACATAAGAAGACTGCATTTTTATATATATTTATACACCTACATAACGTGGGCGCCTGTATGAGCATAGAAGTGTTGGTGTGCTGTAATTTTTGATTTTTGGAATACAGAATTCACATTTCTCACACCTGCTTCATTTCCCGAGGTGTTCGACAGAATTTATGACTTTTTTTTTTTTTTTTTTTTTTTTTTTTCAAAGGAAACAGACGATCCCTAGCCCACACTTTGCTGACGCACGGGCAGTAAAAGAACACCACCACAAAACACCCGGCAGGAAACGGCAGCCTGCGCTCCCTGGCAGTGCCCAGGTACCGCTGGCGCCGGCTGCCATTTGGGAAGTCATGCTGGGCTCCCGCTTGGCTGCTGCAAGTTGCCTGGGGGAGACGTGCAGCCTCTGCTCCCCGAGTCTGGCAGGGGTCTGGTGCAAGGAGGGGAATGCGATGTGAACTGCGGACCTGGGAAACCCGATAAGACTAAGCAAAGACAAACAGTTGGTTTTGCGCTCTTAAGAACCGCAAATCCCGCCGATTCGTTTATTTCCCAATAATGTTTCCCTTTCTCCAAACAAATATAATTCTCACGGGGTGTTTTATGAGCGCTTGGGGCAGAAAAAAATCCGAACAAAGACAGTATTTCACCCCTCGGTTGGCAGGCAGCTGTTAAAGGTATTTACGGCTCTACTGCAGTGCGGCACTCAATGCTGCTGGAGCGGGAGAGGAAAAAACAGGAAGCGAAAGGAAAAGATGAGGCACAATAAACATTGCAGCAGGTCGCGGGGGCCGGGCGGGGCGCGGAGGAAGGGTCTCTGCTAAAGACAAGGGGCAATAAAGTGCATTGAGCGGCAGCAGGCTCTGCCCAAGCCCAGCGCTCCCTTTCCATCACCCGCGGGGGAGGGGACGGCGAGAGCGGGGCTGGCAGCCCGCAGCGCCCACCCAGCGCCCCACGCCAGGGGCGACCCGAGCTGGACCCCGTGAGGGGGCGGGGGCGGCGGGGCCAGCCCAGCCGCCCGCTCGGCCCCGCCGTCGAGGCCCGGCTTCGCCGCCTCTGCCCGCGGGTGGGCGCCCGCTCCGACAGCCCGGGCCAGGGTCACCTGCCCGCGGCTCCCCGCCTCGGGGCGGCCGGGCCGGGGCGCGGAGCGGCCGCCGGGGGCGCGGCAGGCCTTGTCCGCCGTCGCCAGCCATTTTGTCTCCACGGCCTCTTCCAGGAGAAGGCGCTGTAGGACAAGCCTGGCCGCTCTCCCCGCCTGGCCGAGGGGCCCGCCGCCCCCCACCGCCCCCCGCCGCCCGGCCCGGGCCCCGGACCCCTCCGCCGCCCGCCTGGCCACGGGAGAGACCCGCCGGCGGACGGGGGGCACGGGGGGGGGTTCGCCATCCTTCTCGGGCGTCTCCGGAGCCCTCCCCAGCTGTGCCCCAGCTGTGCACGGCCTCCCGCGCTGCGGCTCCCGCCCGCCGCGGGTCCACGGGCCCTTGCGCGCCCCCGTGCGCGCCCCTCCTCGTTCCCTGCCTTCCCCACGGTGCCTACGGGGCTCACCTCGGGTGCCTCGCCGCCCTCCCGGTCACCGGCCCGACCTTTGATGTGGGGCATTCACTGCTTCCTTCCCTGCCCCTTTGATGTGGGTGCCAGAGCACCGTGGAGGCCCGCACCCTTCTCCCTGCCGGCTCCCCTCGTCCGGGCAGAGTCCCCGGCCTGCGCACATTCCCTCTGCCCCCTGCAAGTCGGGGCCCGGCAGATCTCCCTGCCTGCGTCTCACCTGTTGCCTCCAGGCTTCATCTTCCCCAGCCGTGCCCGGACATGACCCTGGCGGCCCCCGGCCCCCCGGGCCGTGCCTGCCCCAGCTAGACGCTCCCACGGCCCACAGCCTCGCCTCCCTGCCCTGCACTCCTCGCCCTCTTCCCCCGCGGACCCGGGGTGCCGCCGCCGCTGCCCCCGTTTGATGTCGAGGCGCGGCTCGCCGCCGCCCTGCCCGCTCCGGGTCTCTGCTGCCGCCGGATCTGCCTGCAGGCGCGGGGTGCTGAGGGCAGGGGCCTTTGCATGCCCACATCCTGCTCGGCGAGGGCATGGGCGGTGGGGTGACTGCTGAAAGGTCGGGGTTGTGATAAAAGCAGAGAGGGCTAATGCGTTTGACGCTATCAAGGCGTTCGGTAGGTCTTCAAAGTCAGAGATGGAGCCTGTCATTTTCTGGCGGTGTGGTCCTCGGGGCAGGAGGCTGGTCGTCATGTCTGTCAAGTAGTATCGAGACCGATGGTGATTTACACATGCGATTCAATTTCCCCAAGCCTTTTATCACAACAATTACCAGAGGGAAACCAATTGTTACTGGGTTACTTCATTCCACATCTTATCCAGCTCCAGATCGTCAGCCCCGAATATGAGAACTTGCATAAAAGCCTAGAGAATGAACTGGCCAGAGCTTCAAAGTCAACTTTCACATCTGCATTTTAGAATAGGAACTGTGAAAATCCTCCTAAATCCCTCTTCAAAATCTCTGGGCTACAATTACTCGGTTGCAGAAACATTCGTCTTGCCCCTAGATCACAGGGAGCTGTATCTCACTCATCGACTCCTCACTATCCCACAGCCTCATCTCTCCCAGCCCCAGCCTCCCGGACACGTTTGCCCGAAGCACGTGCCCGGGCCTTGCAGTCGCTCCCTCCCTGTTTGCCAGGGTCTGACACTTCGGTTGCCTGGCCGGCCACCTGCTTTGCCACGGCTCCTCTCCTCCCGCACTCGCGGGAGGGTGCCCCGTCTCCAAACCGTGGGCTTCTCTAGCCCACGGGATGGACCAAGGGAGCCAAAGCCATTGCAGACACCCGGGAAGGGACGTGACGCTCGCCATGTCCGCAGAGGGGCTGAAGCCCATTCGTGGTCCCCACTGCCCGGGACCGGACTCTGCAACACCAGCAGCTGCCATGCCCAGGGCGAATGCATTTGATTCTGCGTCATGGTTCTTGTCCCAGCCTTGTTTTCCCCACATTTTGTTCGTCTTTCCCGTTGCACCCTACCCCTCGCGTCCCGATCCGCAGCTTTTTCTCCCACCTTCCCAGGACACCGGCACCCTGGCTTCTCGCAGCTGCTTTCCCCTGAAGCCATTCCCCAGGAGGCCGGGGTCAGGCGTGGAGGGAGGCTGGAGGGTGCCAGGGTCCAGCACCTGCCGTGCCCAGGCCCAAGTGCCCAGGTTCCTGGGCAGGGCACAGGATACAGCCCCATGGAGCTCTTCTCCTGCCTGCCAGGGAGGGGACTGGGAGCATGGGCCGTGCTCCAGCTGAAAGCAACCCTGGAGTCAGCCCCACGCTGGGCAGCCCACCACTCTCCCAGGGACGCCTGGCCCGATCCCCCGGGGTTTTTGTCGGCCACCCAGTAAAGTTCCTCAGATTACGCACTGCAGCTGAAATGTCACCCTAGGCACTGCCCTTGCCAGCCGCCCTGGGCAAGGAAGGGCACAGAAAGAAAGAGCCATCCCCAGCTTAGGCCATCAAAAAAGCACGAGGGTGATGCCATGTGATTAGGGCATTGACACAAAGCAAGAAAAACAGCAAAGTGCAAATAACCCTGGGTCGTAAAGAAGGAGCAGGGAAACTGCTCGGGAGGCCTCTTGCTTTCTGGAGGAAAAAGAATTCGTCAGCTGAGATCTGAGCCACCTGAAGAGCACGGCCAGAGCTTACGCTGCCCGTTTTGGGCAACCTCGAACTCATATAGCCAGGTTCGATAGGAAATGGCCGAGTAAGAGCAAACCAGGAGGGACTTGACTCTGGCGTTAGGTACCACCCAGCTGGTGACGGTGCTACCACCCAGCAAGGAGGTGCAGTTGGCTCGCTGCTCAGAGCTGAGCCCCGCGGGCTGGGACAGCGGCCGGTCCCCTCTCTCCGCGGCCGGTCCCCGGCGGGGCTGACGCGGCTCCCCGCCCTCTGGGGAAAGCACAAGCTCCTCCTCGGAGGCACCAGGAGCTGCTGGTCGCTCCGACTTCCTCATCTTAGCCATGATAGATTGGGAGTTGATGCCCGGGTTCCTTTATGCTGTGTGACTGCCCGCGACATTTGACTTCCTGTGCTCAGGCTCCTTGAAATTCTCATTTGCTAACTCACACCCTGTTCCCTTCACACCAGGGCTGTTTTATTGTTTTATAACCGTCCTTAAACTTCCAGTCCTCAAAGATCTCTTTGTGGCAGGCTTCACACTTTCTCTTTTTCCAAAGCCCGGTGCCCTCGCTGTTTCCCGCAGTTTGGTCGCTTGCAAAGGTCCATCGAGTGCCCAGCGAGCCCGCAGCCCCTGGCACAGCTCCTCCGGGCAGCAGCTCAGGAGGTGCGCGGGTCAAAACCATTTTCCAGGGGCGCGTGACCAAAATGCCACATGCATCCAGGGAAGAAGGGAGAGGGGGTTCCTCCCCGAACCACCTCTGTTTTTTCCTGACGATGGGTTTCCCTGTCCCCTAAGAAGTGAAAAGAAAGGGTACCCACGGTGAAATGCACCCGGCCTCTTTCTCAAGAGCAATTTGGGAGCGCTTGTAGCAGCTTTACCTACAACACTCTTCTCAAAAAGGCCGGCATAACGCCGCGGAGCTGACCTTCTGCCCATCCCCGCTATTCCGATCCAGTCCCGTTTTATAGGACAGATTCAGCGAACCTTTATTTAGCGAATAAAAGTTTAAAGCTGAAGGTTATTTATGGTTCCACAGAGATAGGTCCTGAGTGGCTATTTAGAAGCACGTGATTCCAATAAACTTTGTTTTATGGCTTGAGAGTTGACAAGCCAAAATATAATTCCCACCATAAATTAGTTTAAGAGCATACAAGTGCAGATGCTTTCGTTCCTGGAAGCAGTAATCGGGAAAGTGTTAGCAGGGAACCGTCTGCGGGAATGCGGCCGCGCAGGCACCTCTGCTCCCGGGTCCCCCCGGTCGCGGGGGGAGCGCACAGTAAGTCCGCTACCGGCCTCCCCGCCGCCGCCGCCGCGCTCGGGCTCTTTGCACCCCTCGAAACTCTGCCGGAGCGGGGCACCGGCGCGCGCCGCCCGGCAGTGCGGGGCTGCCTTGCTGGGGAAAACGGGCAGGTAGAGCTCAGGTGGCTGGGGCAGCGCCGGGAGGAGCGGGCTGCCCTTGTCTGACATCCCTGAATCAATGGGGCATCTTATTTAAAGCTAACATTTTTATTTTTTTTTTAATAATAATAATTTAAAAAGGGATACGAAGGAAAGGAACGGTAAGGGAATGTTCAGTGCTGAAATGCTGATATTATTCCGCTGTTCTCGCAAGATCTGAATCCTATCCAGAGTGGGCAGAACTAAAACAAATAATTAATTTTTTTTAACAAAACCAGTCTTTGGAAGCTCTATCTAGTGAACTATTGATACCGAGGCAGTTGCTCTGTGTGTAATACAATAACTTTCCAAGATATCGTAGGAAGGCAATAGAGGAGGAAAACTCGCTGACAGAAAAGAACCCCCCAATATTATTTGCGTTTCAGGAGCGCCTGTTTTTGTTTTCCTTAATGTGATCTTTGAATGTATTTATTAGAAGGTTTGAAGGAAAGTTCAAGTCAAATCTGTCCTTCTGTAATGCAAACAAAGACGCATGTCTCGTGGTTACTGTTAGGTTAATTAGGTGATCTTAAAGGGGACCTATTTTAGAGTAATCCGAGACTTTTTCTTATAAAATTGTAGTTCTTCCTGTGCTCAGCATGGATACGATGCTGCATGGCATTTTGTGAGATTTTGTGGGTGATGGTTTAGCAAAGGTGATCTGAATATTTCATTTGTGACTGGATAGCCACGGAACAAAAAAAAAAAAAAAAAAAGGCCTTTGTTACTCTTCCCCCCCCCCCCCCATCAGCGAAAGAGGGAGGTCTGGCTTTTCATCCCTTTAGAAATTATCCGGTATAAAATCTAGACTATGAATATTAAAAGTGAAAGATCACACCCCAGGCACAGGAAAAGCATGTGTTCATAAAAAACTGCCTGAGTGCAACGTGGTCCTCATTCTGAAGGGGCTTCCACCCCACCACTCCGCTGCTCGCAGGATTTACCACCAGCTCCTCTCTGCCTTCATCTATCAAACGTGGTCTGTAACTGTTCTCCAGAAATATCACCCGTATGTGGAATACAACAGTAACACACGTTTTTATTGCAACAGGTTCGGCAACATGGAAGGACATCCACCGTAAGTAACCTCTTATTTCTCATAATTTGTGTTGCTTGAAAATCCTGTTTCTTCCCTTCAGACTGGAAGAATTAAAAATTATGTATCCCTGCTGAATATTGCTAACAAAAAAAAAAAAAATATGGAAGGAAAAAAGACTATGTCAGCATGTGAAGGCTCTTGTGGAGTTGGTTTGTGGTACCTTGTCATAGTCCTGGCTAGCGTTAGGTGGAGAGGTGCAGTCTCCTGAGGGTTTATTATAGGGCTGTGCAGGTGTCCTGCTCTTAAGCACTCTGAAGCAATTAGCAGCGTTTCCATTTTAACTCGGCGGGACCGTACAGCGCCTCCCCGTGCAGAGCCCGGACGGATCACGTTGTGTCCCGGCGCCTCACAACCTTGGCTACTCCCACTCTTTCCTCCAGACGGGATTCCAAGCAGAGCTGTGCCTGCTGTCTAACGTTAACGTCGTTTGGCACAGCCCGGTGAAGGGGTGGGAGAGGCGGCGGGGTCTTTCCGGGGGCTGTCAGCGCCCGCCAGCCGGGTCAGCCGCGCTGCAGCCAGGTCGTGCGGGGCGGTAGCGCTGGTCCTCTGCTACCACGTCTCTCCGGGCAAGGGATATCCAAACGTGGATCTAAATGCTGTGAAGGCAAGGAAGGGAATGGGTATCTGAGCTCAGGAGGGCAACCTTTTGCTGCAGGGGTTTTCGCATCCTCGGTGGTCCCGCATGAGCTGCGGTGGGGGGACCGAGGGGAGGGCAGCAGATCAGTGTGTAGCAGGAGATGCTGTTGAACCTTTCTGGCTGCAGTAAGGAGCTAAGTGCATAAGTCCTGGTGTGTCACAATGGGACTGGCTCAGAGGAAAGAAATCCTGCGATATTTGGAAATTCATTAGGTATACGTTGCCCTCCCTGCTCCTGTCAGCCCCACTCTGATCGGGAACATGTACAGGAGAGGAGCTGTGTTTGTTTGCGTTTCTCCCTGTTTCCTCTCCCTGCTTGCTGATAAATAATCTCTTTCACTGCTTTTGCCAGGCTTCTCCTTCTCTTTTTGCCTGACATTGCGATATTGGTTTCCGAGCCCTCATATACAAACTAAAGAATCGCCTGCAGCGTTGCAGTTTTAATTGTATTCCATAGGTAACTTTCCTCCCCCCCCGTAACTCAACCCTGTGCTATGTAGATGCCCTTGGCATTTTATTCCAGGGCCGGCCCTAAATGTATGGATTACTTGTTTTCTGCCAAAGTATATTTAGCATACTGATTATGAACCAGAATACAAAAAGCCTGATAGATCAAAAGCATTTTGTATGGGCAGTTGAACAGGAGGTGAATATATAACGCTTTGGTTCATCAATAACTCTTTGGCTTTGACCTGTCTGAGCAAGTCGTGCAATAAGGTGAAACGCAGGTCACAGCGTCTAACAAATATGAAAATGTGTAGTATTAAGCAAAGCGGGGAGCTGCTGCTTCCCCAGCCCCATCGCTTCTCCCCGGGCAGCCCTCGCTGGTCTTGTCCGCTCCCGGGGCTGCCCCAAACTCGAGCTCACTTTGGGGGTGTGTGTTACCCTGCCAGTTCAGCCGAGTGGTTAATACCCCCCTCCGGGGGGAGGTATCACCCCCCTCCTCTCAAAGAAAGGAGGAGAAAGCGGGGCGAGCCGCTTAAAACAGTTGGGTGGAGATTTAAATAATCCGGGGGGGTGGGGGTAGCAGATTAGGGACACAAAATCGTTTCGAGTTGCACTTGCTGTGAAGAAGACACCACCGTAGTGGTAAGAAAGCAGATGTTTAAAACCAGCATCCCCCAGATCAGGCAGCTGGGAGTTGGAGCCAGGCAAACAAACCGGTACACATCGCTCGAATAAACGCAACACCCCCAAATCTGCCCTCCGCAGTGGTTGGATGTATCACACCCGCACCATTATTTGTCCTTATGGTGCCTGTTTTAAATAGTGGAAGCAGAAGAGGTTGACCGCAGGACAGCAGTGAGGAGCTGGGTCAGACACAATTCATGAACTTTTGTACTCCTGTGTGCCGCTGTCGACAAAGTAAAAATAATGAAACTTTGTGATATGTTTGTAAATGATTTCGGCTGACCTCTCGCCCTGCCCTTCACCATAAACGCTACGGCGGGGAGAACCTGGGAGGGTGCGAGGCTGCGGCTCGCAGGCAGCTCGCGGGGATAATAGCTAGACCAGCATAATGGGATGAAGGTAAATTTGGAAACTCTCCCCTTCCCGAGAGCAACTAACTCCAGCCTCTAATCTCCTCTTTTTCACCAATCGCTGTTTCTGTTGTAGGCTGTTTTACTTCTGTTTCGATTTTTTTTTTAATTCCTTTTTTTTTTTATTTTGTTTGGGGGTGTGTGTGTATTTCTAATTATGGAGAATCTCTTCAGATTCCTGCTAGCCTAAATAGATAAAGACTATTTTCTAGATTATTTTAACCATTATTATTCTAAATAGCGCAATTTGACCGGTAACGTCCGTTTTCCGTAGCGAGGACGTAAATGGCAGAGCATTTAAAGTGAACAGCAGGTCTTTCTGAGAATTTGGTAGGCGAAATTCGTCGCTATAAATTGGTGCAGAGTCTTATAGCTCTATTACAGCAATAATAACAAGCGTGAATCTTTTCTGAAATCCCACCGTCCTGCAAATCCGTATTTCAGAACTGAGTCCCAGCAGAATAGTTTGCATTCCTCAGAAGACAGTAAAGACTTAAGAGAATTGCAAAGACCTGCTATATTGTAGATGAAAACAGAATGTTATTACGTTGTCTATATATACCCTGTAGAACCGAATTTGTGTGATATTCATATAGTCACAGATTCGATTCTAGGGGAATATATGGTCGATGCAAAAACTTCACCTTTCTGCAAATGGTTAGAAGTTTAAATACTGGCGGAATCAAAAGGCATGTGCGTGCTGAACACTCAGAATTTATAAAAGTTTTGCTGCCTCGCTCCTATTTGCTAAGGTTTAGGACGTCTCTTAAAATGTCAGTTATCGTTCAGTCCTAACTGTCACTGACAGACTGTGAATTTAAACAGTTAATCTCACCAGAAGTTGCAAATTTTCTGGGAAAAAAAATTACCTACCGATCAGTGAATGAATCTTTAAAAAGATACTCATAAATTAGCTAGATATGTCAGACGTTAGCAAAATTTTCCTGTCAAGGGTCCAGATCGCATCAAAATATTTACGACAGCAGCAAAACCAGCATTCGTCTCACTGGAATGTATTTACTTGTGCTCCAGGAATGATATTGATGAATGAAGACCGAATTTATCTCATTAAACCCGTGATATTTTTAACCTAATTAAATGGCGTCTCCAGTTCAATTGATTGAACTTTAATGGTTAAAAGTGAACGGTTTCTTGCCATCTGTATGATTTTACACACGTGCGTGCACAGATTTATGTATATACGTGTGCGTTTGCATCTGTGCGGGCGTACGTATGCACACGTATATATTGAGGCTTGAAAGTGAATGAGAAGTTACTGATTGCCTAATTTTATTCAGCAGAACTAAATTCTGGTAACTTTTGGATGACCTCTGCGAGACAAAGACAGGACAGATCTATTGTACATGATTATTACCCCCTTCTTTGATGGCTTTTCTTTTCCTCGCCTCCTTATCAGCTTCCTCCCTTTTAACTCCACTTCAGCTCCTCGCTCCGTATATTTCTTTCGATATTTTATTTCAAGCGAGGTAACAAACCCCGGTGGCGATCGCGGCTGGTGAATCAGGCGGCGGGGCACCATCCGCCGGGGGCGAGGGCAGCCGGCTCAGACAAAAGGCTGGCCCTACCTGCGGGCCGGGGAGGCGGCCGCCGCCCGGGGAGCATCACTGCACCTCCGGTACCTGGTTCGGGGGGTGCGACCCGCCGGGGAGGGGGGTCATTCGGTTACAGGGATATTATTGAGCGAAATCGGTGGAAATGCTGAGCTGCGGAGAAATCCGGTGATCGGCTCCCGCCTCCCCATTGGCCGGGCCGGTCACATGCCCGCCTAACTTTATTCAGTTGACAGCAAGTAGGAGGGCTCTATGGCAGGGGAAAAAAAGACAACACGAGAAAAATTAGTATTTTCTACCTTCAGAAATTAATGGCCATGAGTTCGTATATGGTGAACTCTAAGTATGTGGATCCCAAATTTCCTCCTTGCGAGGAATATTTGCAGAATAGCTACCTAGGCGAGCAGGGGGCCGAGTACTACAGTGACTCGCAGGGCTCTGATTTCCAGCACCAGGGTCTCTACCCACGGTCAAACTACAGCGAGCAGCCCTTTAGCTGTAGCAATGCCCAAGGCTCTGCCGTGCAGCCGCGGGGTCATGGACAGGAGCAATCCGGCCCAGCGAGCCACTTCCCCGGCCAAGCAGAGCATTGTCCACCGCCTCCAATGCCCAACTCGCGAGCCTGCAGCCAGCAGCCGGCCCTCAAAGCCCCAAACGGGTCAGCAGTTAAGCAGCCAGCAGTAGTTTATCCCTGGATGAAGAAAGTCCATGTTAACTCGGGTAAGGATCCTCTTCTTACTTTGCTCTTCTCCCCTGCTTCCGATCGTCCTCAGCGACGCTCGCCCGAGTCCCTGCCAGGCTCGTGGACGAGCTTTTTAAGCCGAGGTAGCCAATTACACTCGTCATAAATTTTTATTGCTGAGGAAATAGGCCGTTGGCCATGCGGGGCTTTGCCGTGCAGGGGAAAACTCCATTTTAGGAGCCTGGTAGAGGCTCACAGCCTACCTAGCTGCGTGTGCCTGCAGCGCCTGCCTTAAATGAGGGGGAGAGCAGCCCGTTCATTGTAAGCGACTGGGACGAATCCAGCCCGGCCACATGCTCGCAGCTCGTAAGGTTTTCTTTTGTAAAGTCGAACCGGCAAGTCAAGATTAGCTTTGTAAAGTTCTCCGTATTTTTTTCCCAGTGAATCCCAATTACAACGGAGGGGAACCTAAACGCTCCCGCACAGCTTACACCAGACAGCAAGTCCTAGAACTGGAAAAAGAATTTCATTTTAACAGGTACCTGACCAGGCGCCGCCGTATCGAGATAGCCCACACTTTGTGTCTCTCTGAGCGCCAGATCAAGATCTGGTTTCAGAACAGAAGAATGAAGTGGAAAAAAGATCACAAACTGCCCAACACGAAGGGCAGGTCTTCTGCCTCTGGTTCAAACCCCCATTTACAGACTGGTTCCAAGGACCATCAGACTGACTTGACAACTTTGTAGAAGAGGTGAAATTTTCCATTTCATCCTTTGCTTCTGACCAGTACTGTACATAACTGACACTGCCCAAGCAGAACCTGCATGTAGCAGCTAAGGACTCGAGAAACTGTCATCTTTCTTTAAGGTACTGTTGTACAAAGGAGACAAAATGACGCTACTCTGGACTTTTATTTTATTTGCCTCTGCTAGCACAACCTAAAAAAGGAAAAATAAAAAAAGGGGGGAAAGAAAGGAGGAAAAAAAAAAAGGAAACATCATGCAGGCAGTGGGAATTGGGAAAATATTAAACGAGACCTTCTGTCCATAAAAAGTAATAAATCATTGAAAATGACACTGTCCTGTGTTGCAGTTTTGAATTCGAAAGTAGAGGTTTGATGCTTTATTCTTGGATTTTTACTTTTAATTGTCTTTTTATCCCATGCAGTTTCTGGAGGAGGATGCATTTGGGCAAGTTGAGGACAGGAAATTTATAGCATAGTCTTTTATTTGAACATAAAGACTAGTAATTGTGAACTTTTTGTGCTGCTTACCTTTCTTGGTGTAATGAAAATACTTGCTCATTTCTATAACGTCTCAGAAGGTGTGCATAGAAATTAAGTCAAAACGGGTTATTTTATGTACTGATAGTGTTAGCGTATTTATTTATTTGTTATGTAGAAGAGTAAAGATAAAAAACAAAATAGTCAAACCAAAAAAGGAGAAGGGGAGCTGAAATACAGTATTTCTCCTTCCCAGTCCCATGAACACATGTATAATTGTTTACTTGTCTTGGACGTACACAACTTTCTTGTCCCTTTTTTTGATTTTCCTTATTTGTGAATAGGAAAGGCGTCCCTACTCCTTACCGTGTGCCATCCAGGGCTAACAGGCTTGAAATCTGTTTCCCAAGTCTGCTTTGCTCAGCGCTGTGCTTTAAACCATCAATACCTCATTTAAAAATGTAGAAAAAAAAAAGGGGGGGGGGGAAAGGACCACAGAAGCCAACCCCTACAACAAAAAAATAAAAAGAAAACCCCCGAGTGAAAAATTAGTGTGATTTCTGATATAATCTGAGCCATTCAAAACTGAAAGCTGAATACATTCTTTCAATCAGATTTTAAATTTCTTTTCTGCCCGAGAGAAAGATAGGCTATGTGGGTTGCTGCTTTGTTTTGTTTTTGGGGTTGTTTTGGTCTGTTGTGTGTTGTTGTTTTGTGGTTTGTTTGTTGGTGGTTTTTTTGTATTTGGTTTTGGGTTTTTTTAAGAACAGTGATTGTTTTTGAGCAAGCCACGACACATGACTCTGATGGCTGGAAATCTCAGCAAGTTGCTTTCAGGGAAAGGGGAAAGGCTTGGATGGGAGCAGAGCTGGTCTAATATCCACGGGTTTGTCCCTGGCTGCTGGCTGCATCGTGCCAAAGTTTTAGTGAGCTGTAACTACCAAACCCAGCCAAACCAGCTCCTTCAGCCACTTAAATCTCTGCTCATGAGATATTAAAGCTCAGCCCTTATCTCCTGTACCCTCAGGGCAGGATGGGAGAGGGACCGTATAATTGAAATTGTAACGAGGTGATCCCTTTATTAAAGAGAAAAGAGGCAAAGAAGGAAACCCAGAGCAAACGCTGAAGGAAAGTGGAAAGAGCAGGGGGTGAGTTAATGTGCCCATCTCCAGGCTGGGTGCTTCCCACCGAGGACTCACTGCTTTCTGGGCTCGCTCGGGAAAACACTGTCCAAAATGGGCTTGAATTAATTCGAAAATAAAAGGCGAGCTTTTCAACAGGGGTGTATTCGGCAGCATTAACTGTGGCCAGCGGTTAATTTCTGCCCTTTTCTCATCCCTAGAAGTCTGCAAAGTGTCTTTAAGACTTGGTCTTTTGTTTTAGAGCCTGGAGAAAACTCTTTGTTCTTCCTTAGGGTTAGCCCAGTTCTCAGACTTGCACACGGCAATACTTGAATATCTCCACGTCGTGATATTAAAGATGGATATTCCTGCATTATTCGCATCATTGTTTCTATGACAAAAAGCACCGAGTTCATACATAGTAAAGACGTCTTTTTTCTGACGCCTTCACGTTGAGAAGCTGAAAAGGTATTTTACTGAAGTTCGGCTAAATTGCAGGAACAGGTTCACCCAGAGGACAAATTTTCTATTCGATTAGTTGTATTTCAGCCGGGAAGAGTGACCTCTAAACCCTTAACCTTTTGGACCCAAACTACCCTTCCCTTTCTCTGGCATGGAGAGCAGCTAGCAGCAGCGCTTGAGGAGGGAATTCCTGAGACAAGTTTTCAAGTTTTGTTGCACCCCGTTCCTGTGGCAGCGGCCTCCAGAGTTGTCCAAAGCCCTCCCTTTGCTCTTCATACGAATCTGGGGTGGGGTGAGGGGGAGAAAAACCTCTGTGGCTGCTCTTCTTGAAACCCCCCCTCCTGGACCCCCGCTGTTTACTTAGAGTCTGTGATAAGTTGGCTGGGAGCAGGGCAAAAGTGTTGTTCGAGAAAGAGCTACCAACTTTGGCATCTGTGGTACAGTTCTGGAAAATAATGGCCTTGGATAAGCAAATCCTTGCTTTGTGCTTCTTATCAACCGAGTTGGCTCCCGGAGTTAAAGGACCAAATTCTGCTCCCAGATTTCCTTCCCCCATCCACTGAAGTCAAACAGGGATGTAGCTTCCAGCAGAATTTGTCTCGTTGTCTTTTGAAATGTTAATATCTCCAGGACGAGTGTTGGGTTCAGCAGGCACAGCTCTTACAACCCTGTTTGCAAGTCCCTTTTGAGAGAAGCTGGGGCACTGTAAGTTTGTTTAGTTGTAATTGCCTTGTAAGCTTGCAGAATAAGTGAACAGGAGGCAGAAAGTACCAAAAGAAATAGTTTCCAGCTGCCAGTGCTCTGAAGGGTCAGGAATGTCTGTAATAACGACCAGCAGCACCCACTGGTCAGTATCTCCCGTGCAAAGCAAACCTGAGATTTATATTTTGTTGGTTTTTAACCTTATTCCAGAACTATTTTGTGGAGGAAGCGAAGTTGGTGATTTTTGTTTATCATGGGTGAAATGTTGTGCATTGGAGCCTTTGTTGAATAGTCACATTGTCCAGCAATACCCCCATCTCTGTTAAAGTGTGATGCTTTTTATAGACCTTGCCAATGTTTTGCTGCCATTGATTAAAGTGTTATTTATACTAATTGTCGCCTGTAGTTTTGATGTAAGCCCTCCATATACATTTGAAATAATAAAAGGTGTAGAGAAATAGATTCTGGTTTGTACCTTGAACAAACAGTCCTTACAAGGTGGGTCTCTCTCCTGTGAAAATGCTGTCCCTCCCATCATTATAGTGTTAAAAGATGAGTGACTGCATAGCATCCTTCCAAATGTCCCTTTGAACAGGTTTGATGATTGCCCCAGCCATAATGGTGTGACTCTAGGCCAAGCTGGAGTCTATATTTACATTTAGGCTGCAGTTAAAAGTGCCTGTCATCCATTTGCTACTGCTTTGCATTTAACAAGCCCTCCTAGAATGACTCCCGGATTTATGCATGTGTGGTAGGAGGCAAGGAACCACACCTGAAGTCACCTCGATCCCCACACAGATGTGTGCCTTTTAGATGGGTGAGTCCTGGAAGGAATCTATTCAAAAAAGAAATGGAAATTTGAAATTGAAATGCAGTGAGTAGCTTTTCCGGACAGTAAGCTTCACTTTTTTCGCCAATACAAGCAAAAGATGACAAGAGAACACAAAACTTGGAGAGTTTAAACTTTCCCATGCACCTAAGGCAAACATCAGCTTTTTCTCCCCTCCATAAGCACCTCAGACAATAACACATACCTCCGGCCAGGAGAAGTCGACTGCACTGTTTTTGTCATAAGTATTTGTCACCGAGGACTTGTCCTCTCCTGGAGCATGGTCAAGGCACGAGTCCAAAAAGACAGTCCCTTGCTCAGCCCGGGAAAGGAGCGAGGTGCACAGAAGGAGGCATGTGCCCTTACTGCCTGGAGCGCGCAGAGGGAGGGGGAGCGTGCGTTTCTAAGCACACACTGGCTAAGTTTAAACATCGAGGCACATTTTGTGATTATACTTTCTCTCGCTCCTGTTTAATGGCTCCTCCTGTTACTCCCGATACATCAATACCGTTCTGTATATTATATCACCACTAGTCGTTAAGGTAAGAATGAAGAGGAAAGGCAGAGTCAATAGCAAACCCCACTCACTGTACAGTACAGTAAATAGGGACCTCTCGGTGCAGAGCCACACCGCTTCCAACGGCCATGTTTGTTAGCCCTTTCCCCTGATTCTTTTCCTTTTTTTTTTTTTTCCCCTCTCCCGTCTCCCTCCAAGCCTAGAGACCAAAATAATCTTGCTAGGAACAGTCATAACAGGCAGAATTTCAAAGTGCAAGGAAGATGATAAGAATAGATTTCTACAAGTCCTGACCACGTGATTTGCGAAATAATTAATTCAGCACGTCCCTTAAGAAACACGGAGTCGTCATTAATCTGCCAAGCAAAGGACTCTATCAGACTTGAAAACTGAAGAGATCCCAAGAATATAATATACAAAGGGTGCAGTCCCTCTCTCTGCACACCTAGCTCTTTGGTAGCTGCCGAAAAAGAAGCGCCCGGTACGTAAATATTTTTTACTTTTATTCCTTCTTATTTAAGCCTTAATGAACTCAGCTGTCAAACGCTTGACAAATAGGGCACGCTGCTTCCTGGTTTCCAGCTCGGCAGCGGCCGGGAACCGGACCGGGCGCAAGCGGTGACCTTTGCTTCCCAGGGAGTGGGGGGAAGAGGGCGATCACGGAGCGGCGCGGAGGCACCGCGGAGCGGCGCGGAGGAGGCAGGCTGACCGCCTCCTGGGGCGGCGGCGCTGGCCGCGGCCGCCTTCGCGGGCAGGCGCGGAGCGGCGCGGAAGGAACAAAGCGGCTGCCAGGCGAGCCGCTGCCCGGCCCCACCGGCGGGGAAAGGCCCTCGGCCCCTCTGCCAGCGGGGTCGTAAATTCTGCCGTGTGCCTTTGACAGGGGGGCTGCAGCGAGGCCGGACCAGCGCCGAGCGCGCCTTCCCCCCGCCGCCCGCACAAAGGCCGGCCGGCCCCGGCCCCGCTGCCCCGGGCGCCCTGCCCGCCGCCCGCTCCTGCCCTGCCCGCTCCTGCCCTGCCCGCCGCCCGCTCCTGCCCTGCCCGCCGCCCGTCCCCGCCCGAGCCCGCCGCCCGTCCCGGGGCTGCGGAGGAGCCGGGGTGCACTCAGCCCCCGAAGCGGGCACGCCGCCTTTCAAGCCCCCGATCAATAGCCCGGACCAGAAGGAAATCGGATTTATATTTTTATAGAAAGCCACTCTCTATAAACCCTATAGAATATGGACAACGAGGCTGAGATTCCTCTGTGAAATCCCAGGGTCAGCTGGAAATACTTTCTGCAAACAGGATATTCTTTATTATCCCTTGCTGGAGTAATTTCTAAAAACCCCTAGATTGTAGCTTTTTATTACTTCCGTTTCGGTGGCAGGACAGAGACAAAGTTTCCTATGTTATGAATTATACATTCAAACAATAACACATTAATTCAATTATTCAAAGATGACAAATGTTTATGTGCTTTGGTAGTGACTAAGGAACAGATTTGCTACTTCACGAGAACTCCTACGTTTTTATCAATGAAGTTTTATATTATCCTGTTGGTCCGGGAAAGAAACCAAACTCCACCAAGACAGGCAATAAAATGGACCGAACATAAATCGCAGCCCTTTCATAAGAGCGTTTATTCCCGCATATAGCCCGGGCTATTTTATCAGTTTGACAATTGCCGGAGTTGTTGTTATAAATCATCATAAGTAATTCCTGAAAGGGTGCGAGGCTGCTGGGGGGCGGGAGGAGACTGTAAATCTTTCTGTTTTATTGCTCTATGAACATATGCTCCGATTGAAGAAGTCTTAGATCCTTTACTGGAGACAAATTCGCGCAAAGCTGGAGTCCCACCAGCGAAAGGATTAACATTTCCTTAATACTTTTTCAGTCCCCTTTACGATGTCTTAATTCTGGTGACGGTGGCGAAGGTGCTCCTTTCTTTCAGCCGTCCTCCATTTTCGCATTAAGCAGTGCCTTTCTTTTCTTTAAGCCCTAGACTCTGAAAAAGACACCCCAGGGCTGTGGGGCTTTTTCCAGGGGGTTCTGAGCTGCCCTCCAAAAAGGCATATTCTTCTGAATCTTCTTCGTGTTCTTTGCTCGACCGGTGGCCAGCTTTTCCCTCGCACTTTTGTGTAGGAAGCGAAAGACCTCTCCGTCATCCAAAATGTCTAAACAGCGGCCAGAATTATGTTCGGCTTTGTGTGTATGTACACAAGTATGCAGAACACGCTGTGCGTGTAGGGGTTGCTGTATGTACACACAGACACGCGAGCGCGGGGGGCTCTGCAAAACTACCCAGACGCCGAAATATATGGCTGACGAAAAAGGATATAAAGAACCATTACCTCTTACTTGAGGCGAGATTTAAGTGCATCATTTCGAAGAAATATAGGATTATAAATCCGAAGCCGTACACAATAATTTACATTGAACTTATGTTTCCATCACTGGACTCCAATCTTTTTATAACTGGTTTGCAAAGTCAGGAAAAGCAATGTAATTTAGATAAATGTTACAATGCACTTACGGTTAGTATTGTAAGGTAATACGTTACTGTCACCTCCCCATGCTTTGGATGGTAATGAAATCATAGCAGATGTTAGATTAGGTGTGGTGTATTTATAGCTACAGATATGTTAGAAAAATCAAACAGAGGAGCTAATATAAATTCCCCCCCCCTCCAACTGGAACTGTTGGGGAGCTTTGTGGGCACTCATGACGGATATACATCGGGTTTGCTCTATGTCTCTTCATACACACAAGAGAGGGGAGGCAGGCTCAGGGCAGACACACACACGCACAAATGTCATGAGGGTTTTTTTTCTCCCCAACGCTTGTTTAGCCTCCAGACAGGGGTAGTCTCCCCCTGCCCCGCATCTTCCCGGTACAGAGCAGGAGAAAACAAAAATTCGCGCAAGCCAGCGAGCGCCTTTCGGCCAGAGCAGCGCTCCTGCGGAGCTGCCCCCGGCGCAGGCTCTCGGCGGCAGCCGGTCCCAAATACCTCCTCTTTCTCCGCCGGGAATTTCTGCGCCCTGGGATCATCCCGCGGAATTCACCTTTTCCCCGGCTGCGCAGGCCCCGCAGGGCGCGTAAGTGCGGAGCGGAGCGGCGCGGAGCTCCGCGCGAGGAGAGAAGGCTCGGCAGTGCGGCCGGGCGGGCCGGGCCGGGGCCGGGGCACGGGGCGGGGGGCGGCCCGTCCCACCGGGCCCGGTGCGGCAGCCCCGCTGCGCGGGGGCGCGGGCGGCCGCGGGGAGCGCGCCAGCCTCGGCCCCGGCGAGCTGCTCCTGCGATCACGTGGGCGAATATGCCTGTATTTTAAGGCAGTGGCTATATTTCTGATTATAAAGGGGTTTCTCCCGCTTGCCCCCAAAATTCATCAATGGCCGCACGATTTAGAACCAAAACAGAACACGAGCCGGCCAATTGCTGCCTTTGGTTCCAGGAGGCTGATGGCTAAAGGGTTGTGTTGATTTTTTTTTCTTTTTTTTTTTTTTCCTAAGCCCAACAAATTCCGATTTCCACTCGCTCTCTTTTATTGGTAGTTGAGTTTGAGCCTCTTTGCGTTCTATCGGGAATTCTGGTGTATGGAAATGTCTGTAAAACCGCAAGATCAGGTTTAGGAGAGTATTGTCTGCAGACAAAGGGTGAAGGATATATTCTAAGAACTGCAAGCGCAGATGCTGAAAAGTGAGAAGCCCAGGTTTATGATAAATTGATACACAGGTAAGCAACTGCATGACAAAATGGGACCTTTAACCACAGGGGCTGCATTATCGCCTTTACTCAGAGACTGTCTGGAATTTGTTTGCAATCTCTGTCCATAACGGCTGCAAATGCATGGAGTGGTCTTCACCTCCTTGAACGTTTTAAGCTGTATCTTCTTTTTATTATGCTCTTTAAATAAAAAGCGGACTCCTTCCCAAAGGCTAGGGGAAGACGTTTACCCCTACCCTTTCCCCGATATTCGGTGGTTTCAGGAAGGGAATTGAAAATAAGCAAAGAAAGGAGGGAGAGACAACTTTGCTGGATGCTCCCGTTGCCAGAATAAGATTGAGCATCACGTTAACGCGTTGCCGTGGATAGCCGGGCAGGGGGTAGCCGTGTTGATTTGTAAAGGACGATTTAAAATAGGTTCATCAGTAATGTAGCCCCTACATAGGGTCTCTTAAATATTCCTGCCAAGCACCTTCCCGAACCTTTTCCCCTCGCCGTGCATTTGTGTTCCTCAGTGGCTGTTGTTTTCCTCCCCCAGTTGTTTTAGTGTGGATATTACCGGTACGCTCATGCCTTCGAGTTAACACACGCTGTTTGAAGCACGGCTTGATGTTTAGCTACCGAGAAGTTTCTTGCCCTGCATTTGTGCGGTTTGATCAATAAGACGGTGGGAAGATGCCTGGGGAGGGGGGAACTGGTGCCTCTCCGGGCGGCCTGGGGGGCTGGGAGCGGCCACACAGCCTCCCCGCATACATTTGCGGCTCAGCTCCCTCTTGGGCTGTTGCAACTGGCCCGGTTCTCCCAGGAGCGCCTGTTTCCACTGCCTGTGGCCTGCCTGGGGCCCGGCTGAACTCTCGGTTATGTTTGTTCGACAGCCCCCGCGTGCAGCCCGGTTTTGTGCTGGCGAGCAGGAGCGGGTGTAGGGCTGCCCGGACCCTGCCCGCCCCGAGCGACCCGGGCGAGTCCTCCGTGGGAGACAGGACAGGGAGCCTAGGGGCAGAAAGTTGGGGTGGGTTTTTTTTTTTCTTTCTGTTGCTTGTTGCTCTGCTCGATCAGAAGTTAAAAGCAGTGAACATTTTTCTTAGCTGTATGCCTCCAAGCTGCTGGCCTGCCAAGTTAGTCAGCTGAATCCAATTACTGCAAGCAGCATTTCATTTGGCTCGATGGAAGCACTCACTTATAACTTCACCTAAAATTTCAATAATACCTATATTGGGCCCACGCCTGAATAATCCTAAAGATTTCCCTGGGTTTAGCTCTGGCAACTTCTCCGAGGCCAGCTCTGCAGGAGCAGCGCTGGGAGCGGAACAAAACCCCGGTGTGCTCCTACTCCCCTCTCTCTCCGCAGAGCAAACTTTGGGGGCTCTCTCTCTGGCGCAGAAATCTCGATATTTGGCCAAGCTCTCTCCAAGTAAAGCGTGTCTAGAGCAGGAAGGCTATTGCTTCTAAGGTTGAGGAGCCGCTTCGGAAAGGGATGAGAAGTCGATAATTAATTAGGCACAAAATGAAAACTTACCGTGTAATCAACAGCGGCTAACAATGACTTGGTTTGCAATGTTATGATCTCTCCGCTCAAGGGCTAAGGTGCAACCCAACTTATGCTGCTTTCATACACCCTGTAAAGTGTGCTCTTTCTAATGAACTCTCTTGAAAAAAAAAAAAAAAAAAGCACTTAAAGTTGACGTACGCCCACGTGAATATATTATATAAGACGTTACCGGGACAGGCCTGGGCCAAGAACCTGAGCGAGCATCATGTGTAATCATGAAGCTCCACTTCCCTAACTCCAGTTTGCCAGCATAAATTAAGGTGATTTGGAGGGGGAATGTAGCATCCTACTGGGTTTGGGTAAGGAGCGAGAAGACTTGGTGGAAAGTTGTAAGGTCTGTTGTGTTGTGAGCTATTGGAGGCGCTTCCGTTGGTTGTTCATTAAGTGGTGAGTTATTGCTGTACGAGCCAAAGGTCATTTCAAAGGCTTATGGTGGCTAGAAATCGTCTTTATAATGACCTGGGCTCCTTTGTGGGGGATTTTCTGGCACTCTTAAGTTGTTGAAGTCCTGAGTCGACACGTTACACAGCCAAACGCAAAACGCTCATTTCGAGCCGCGAAAATTTTCGGCGCATTTTCGGCGCTGGGGTTTCTTCGTTTGTCTTTCTGTCTTAACCGGGGCCTTGGGGGAGGAAGGGAGAGAGACCCGCGGTATCTCCGTTTCCGCGGAGCGCTCCGCGGGCGGCGGGTGCGGCGGGTGTGGCCGGCGATGGAGCGCCCGTCCCCCCCCGTGCGCTGCTTCTCCGCGCCCCGGCCCGGCCCGGCCGCTGGGGAGGCGGGCGCAGCTCCGCGGCCGGTGCGCGGGGCCCGGCGGAGTGGCCGCCGCAGGCCGTCCTGCCCGGGTCCGATCCGCAGCCGGTGTATCTTGCTCGTTTGTTTGCTCCCCGCCACTCTCAAAAGCGCTATTACTAAATGAAGAGAAACGTCTGCCCTTTGTCTGGTAAAAGACCTGGCACGGATGCAGAGACACGGTGAGGGGCTGCGGACGAGGTGTGCATTTATTAACAAAGTCGTAAGGAAGAAAGTCCAAAACAAAGCAGTTTCCGCTGAGAGTTCTCAATTCTATTGCAGGTCCGTGCCCACGGATTATCCAAAGGAACCTGAAGATCCTACCCACACAGTTAAAGTCAAAAATCAAGAAAAAACATAAGTGTGGTGAGTTCTCTGAATTTCCTTTTCCATCCACGTCTCTCGCTTCCCCGGGCGCGATGGGCCCCTAGCAGGGTGCGCCGCCGTGGCCCGGCCGCCGGCCCGCCGAGCGGGGAGCGGGGAGCGCCGGCGGGGCTGAGCCCGGCGCCGCAGGGTCCCGGGGTGCCGCTGCCCGCCACGCCAAGTAACTAAAGCCCCGCTGGAAGCAGCCCGTGCTCGGAGGAAGCCCAGCCCGGCCGGGGAGCAGCCAAACCCTAGACCCAGCCGGTGGCTCTGGCGAGGGCTCCGTAGCCGGTTTGAGAGGCCCCAGTGCCCTCTCTCAGCACCCCCAGAGGCGAGACACCCCCCGGCTCAGGCGCAGCCACAGCGGTGGGTGCCGGCTGCTCGCCCGGGGCAGAGGCTCCCCATGGCCCGGCTCCCCTGCCCCAGCCCGGCGCGGCAGCCAAGTCCGCCGGCGGCTCCGGCGCTTTCCTTATATACGGGGCTGCCGCGGGCCGGCGGCCGGGAAACGTCCCGAGCGGGGGATTCTTTTGCCGGGCTCCCTCCTACGCGCCGGCTGCTTTGCACTTCTGAAAGTGCCGGGGCTTGGGAAGTGTTTTCCTTTTCATTCCTGGCCGGAGCGTTTACTGCCACGGCGCTAGCAGTCATAAATTTTGTTACAAACCGCAATGACAGGTGCATTGATATGCACCCTGAGAGCTCCGGCTGCTTTAATAACCGTTCCACTGGCCGTTCTCACCGCCTCTTATTTATTCGGTATCATATTAGATATTGATCCTAAGCAGAATTAAGTGTAGTGGAAGTTTTAGTAGAGAGCTGCTTAATATGAACGTGTTGGGAGGAAAGCGACTGGCAGCGCTGGGCCGGTGGCAGTGTAGGCTCCCGCTGCCCCCCAGACAGAGCCGTGAGGGGGTCGGTAACCTCCAAAAGCGCTGGAACCAGTGGTGGGACAAAAAGCCCCATTATGGTGTGCAACGCCTAACAGTTCAGATGAGGTTAAACTTTCTGGAGAGGAGGAAGGGAAATCTGAAACACAGACATGGATACTTTGCGGCTTCCTACCCTCGGTGCCTCCAAGCCCACCTCCCACGGCTCGGCCTCACCATTTGGATGTCACTTCCCCCCCACCCCCCTGCTCCCCCTCCTCGGAGGCTGTTTCTGGCCAAATCACCAAGTGTTGAGCCCCTGCTTTGGTGTCACCTATAAAAACATCACCCCGGGCCTTACACTCCTGGAAAAATCAAACCCTGGAAAGGTCTGTCTTGCTCCCTCTCCCTCTTTCTCTCCCTCTCTCTCTTTTTAAGATCTAAAGATGAGCCACCAAACAGTTGAGCATTGTCCATGTGATTTATGGCCCATAGCCTCCTTTTTAGGTTCAAGCAGAGTTCACAAGCAGTTGGTATTTCAGAAAAGAAATAAGGCTTTTAACAGCTTAACAGCAATATTCTTTCTTAAGATTCTGCGTATTCTTTTGGGAACTATATTTCACAAGGCACATAAAAGCCTACGCTTAAGGCGGTGTTGTGCTAACAAAAGTCCTCAGTCCAGACCGCTCCCGAAAATGTAGATGACAGAAATGGAAAAAGAGACAGTTATTTTGCACAGAAATTCTTTCAAGACTCATCAAGATTATCACAGCGTGTTAAAACTCATCTGAATCGCCATCGTCTATTTCCATAGATTTTTTTTTTAACTCAGATTTTCCAGGAGAGGAAAATAGCTCTTTCCCCATTTCTGTCAGCTTCGCAGATCATCCCAAGCTTTTGTTCAGGGAAGAAAAGGACCCCAGCAGTTCGTAACTGGGGATAAACGGCCGAGAGCGGCCGCGGATCGCAGCTCGCTGAGGTTATTGAGTTAAACAGACGTGTTTCCCGGTGAATTTTAGAGAACAGGTCAGCGGTATTTGGCGATACCAATTGCTGCGGGAGAAAGCAGTACCCTGGCAGTATAGGCTGGACTCTGTCGGTATAGGCTGGAGAATGGTAATTATCGGACACTGTTCAAAAAATTTTAGCTGCTCTTCTCTGGTATGTTAATAGGCTTAAACCCTGAAGAAATACAACGAACCCCTAAGATACGTTGAGTTACAGACTTACATTGCCAGGTGAAGTACGTGTTAATTTCAAATTTACTAAAAATGTCGTAGAAAGCCCTTATTCGACAAGAAAAATAAGAACAAGGAATATTGAAAAGCCGCAACAAAATTGCAGAACAGTTTCTATCTTGCATCAAGCTCAGAGAAGTTTCGGGAGCGGCAAAGGGAAAGGTAACAGCACCCTTCCCCAAAACATCTGCCCTAAGAGGACTATGCGCTTTCGGTCTGAGCAGCCCCGTCGGGGGGCCAGGGGGGCAGGGAGGGGAGCGCCGTAAGTTTGCAGCTAGAAAAAGAAGAGAAATCCCTAAAAACGATCTTCAGTGTCTCAGGTTCTTTATACTGGGGAAAAAGAAAGGGGACGAGAAACGTTGGGTGAGGGAATTTAATTCATCACGGAATTAAAATAGGGGAGCTGACCTGCGACTTCCTTTATAGTGCAAAGTGAAGGGAGTGAATGGCGCCGGTTATATTTTAACTCCGGAGGAATCCGGGGGAAAGAAGGAGGGCGGGTTTACAAAGGGGACGGGGTTTCTCTGCCTCTGCTAGGCCACAGCCCGGGCTCAATCCATCATGTCAGCCGTGCGCGGCCGTGCGCACGCGTGCCGGCCGGGCGGGCAAGGGGGCTCTCCGCCGGAACGGGCCGGTGGTCCCCGGGGACGCCACCCAGCGTGGCCCCGCATTGCGCTCTGAGAGCCCTTGCCTGCAGCCGCGGGGGCCGGTCCAGCGAAACCCGTGCGGGAACGGTCCAAAGACAAAACAAAGCAAGAAAACATCCCTCAAAAAGTGGCCTCTAGGAAGTCCAGCCAGTGTGGTGTTTCCCCCCGTCTCCCCCCAGCAGCATTTCTCTTGGGTGGCTCCTTCCCTCCTGTGCCCTGTTCTCTTCCTGGTGTGCCCCGGTTTGCACTGGCTCTTGCCGGCTGACCCTCTTCCTTCCCTGGTGTCCCTTGCTCCCTCCTTGGCAACTCTGGTCCTTCCCTGGTGTCCCCTGCTCCTTCCTTGATGACTCCCGGTCCCTCCCTGCTGTCCTCCGGTCTCTCCCTGGTGCCCTGCTCCTTCTCCGCTGCCCCTGCTCCCTCCCCACTGCCCCCGGGCCCACCGGCCCAGCCGAGGCTGGAGGTGCTGGGGTGCTTGGGGGCCGGCCCGGCCGCTCCCAGCCGGCGCCCCCCACTGAAGGTCTCTTTTGTGTCCCCGTTGTCCCCCTCCCCAGGTGGCTGCGAGTGGCCCGGGCCGACGACGTGAAGCGCGGGGCGGCGGTCAATGTTATTTGAGCGGGGGCCGCGGGCCTCGGCGATCGCAGAGCGGAGGATGCAGAAAGCCGCCTACTACGACAACGCGGGGCTCTTCGGGGGCTACACCTACAGCAAGGCCGACGCCTACCCCTACGGCGCGGCCCACCAGCCCTACGGCCAGGCTGGCCTGGACGGCGAGTACCCCGGCTCCGCCTGCTCCGTCCAGGGCTCGGCGCCTGGCCGCGCCCCGGCCCACAAGGGCAGCGAGCTGAGCGGCAGCTGCATGCGGACGGCCGGGGGCGGGCCCGGGGGCAGCCAGCCCCCGGGCATCGGCGAGCAGCAGCCCTCGGCGCTGCCGCCCTCCTCCCCGCCCAATCCCCCTCCCAGCGCACCCCCTCCGAAAAAAGCCAAGGGGGGGCCCAACTCCTCGGGCTCGGCCACCGCCACTCTCAGCAAGCAGATATTCCCCTGGATGAAGGAGTCCCGGCAGAACTCCAAGCAGAAAAGCACCTGCGCCCCCTCAGGTAGCCCAACACCCCCGCCTCAGCCCATTGCCCGTCCGGGGAGCCGGGCTGAACCCCTCGGGCTGAGTCCCATGGCCCTGCGCCTTGTTCCCTGCTCCTCCCGCTGCCATCGCCTCTCCGCCCCGCTCGGGGGTCCCCGCCCTGCCGGGCGCTGCAGGTGGGGCAGGCTGGGGGGTCCTGCCGCGCTCCCCCTGCCAGCCCAGCGGCGGCAGGCGCGGCCCCGACGGGTCCCGGCAGCGCCTGGACGGGCGGTCGCTGGGAGCCCCTGGGGGAGGCAGCTGCGGGGTGGTGGTGGGTGTATGCCGGGCAGGGACGGATGCAGCACCGCCCCCGGGCCCCCTGGCTCCCCTCCCCGGGTGCCGGCAGAGCGCGAGAGGGCGGCGGGGCTCCGGGGGACCCCGGGGGGGGGGGGGCCTTCGGGGGGGACCAACGGCTCTTTGTGCCTCTTCCCCGCAGGAGAGAGCTGCGAGGACAAGAGCCCCCCCGGGCCGGCCTCCAAGCGGGTGCGCACAGCCTACACCAGCGCGCAGCTGGTGGAGCTGGAAAAGGAGTTTCACTTCAACCGCTACCTGTGCCGGCCGCGCCGGGTGGAGATGGCCAACCTGCTCAACTTGACCGAGCGGCAGATCAAGATCTGGTTCCAGAACCGCCGGATGAAATATAAAAAGGACCAGAAAGCCAAAGGCATCATGCACTCCCCCGTCGGACAGTCCCCAGACCGCAGCCCCCCCCTGAGCGGCCCAAACCACGTCGGCTACTCCAGCCAGCTCCCCAGCGTCAACAGCCTCAGCTACGACGCGCCCTCGCCCACCTCCTTCGCCAAATCCCAGCAGAGCATGTACGGGCTGGCCGCCTACACGGCGCCGCTGAGCAGCTGCCTGCCGCAGCAGAAGCGCTACGCGGGCGCGGAGTACGACCCCCACCCCATGCAGAGCGGCGGCGGCGGCTTCGCCAACCCCAGCCTGCAGGGCAGCCCCGTCTACGTGGGGGGCAACTTCGTGGACTCCATGCCGGCCTCGGGCCCCATGTTCAACCTGGGGCACCTGCAGCACCCCTCCTCCGCCAGCGTGGACTACAGCTGCGCCGCCCAGATCCCCGGCGGCCACCACCACGGACCTTGCGATCCCCACCCCACCTACACGGACCTGTCCTCTCACCACACCTCTCAGGGACGGATGCAGGAGGCGCCCAAGCTCACGCATCTGTAGCGGGGCAGCGGCCGGCGGGGCCCGCTCCCCTCTCCATTACCTCATTTTTTCTGACGGGACAGTGTTACTTTGCTCTCGAGTGCCAACAGTATTAGTGGATTTGTCTCCCCTAGCAGCTCCTCTCTTTCTTCCGCAGCCCCGAGTAGGTCCGTGAGCAGGAGCCTTTCTCTTAGAGCTGTTTTAAGCATGACAGTGCAATATACTGCAAACCGAGGGACTGATAAGCTGGTAATGATGTACTTGAAGGTAAGTCTTAGAGATGCTGTAGTGTTAGCAGCCGTCATGCTGAGGTGTGTTAGACCAGGCGTGAGCGGTGGGAACTCGCCCGCGCGTAAGCTTATTTCAGAGAAGTTAATTTATGAATTCTTCCGTAACGTAAGGATCGCATCGGACTAAATGATATGTATTTATTATTTTAAGCGAGACATTTTTGTATCACTGATTATTTATCCTCGTCTTAATGTATTTATGTGGGTATTTGTAGAGTTTCTTCACCAGTACTTCGAGAGAGCGATTCAGGTCCGTGGTGACTGACATTTCACCTATTTAGTATATTCGGTCTGAGCTAGTTGAGAGAGTAGTCTTGAACAGTTGTAACAGTGGCTGGTGTTTGTAGTTTATGTAAGGGTTAAGTAAGACAGCAAGTCGTGAGTCATTAATAGAGTAAAACAAACTGTGGCATCACACAAAGAGCCGTTACACTTTAAAAGAAAATATCGAAAGTATTTTTAAAGTATTTATTTCTAACCGGCTGGCCCCACTCGAGCGCCTCGGTGGCTTGGCTGGCAGCAGGCTCGGCCGGGTGAAGCCACCTTTGTGGCTGGAAGCGCAGCCGCTTTGAGGAGGTGACCTACAAAGTGGGGCGCTTGGCCATCTTGTTTCAGATCAAATCCTGCATACGAAAACCTCGGTGAGGTTAACATATATTTATTGACTGGGTATCTGTCGCACATATTATTATTTCAGTGGGCTATTTTATTATTATTTTTTTTTAATTACACTCTGGCTATCTGAAATAGGAAAGGAATTAGAAGCTTAGAACGCAAAAAAAAAAAAAAAATTAGAAACCCTCTGATAGTGCTAATTTCATTAGGGTCTCCATGGCAATCCGCGCAGCAGCTGCTGCCTCCTTTGTTATTTATACTGTTGTCTTTATAGTAACCATAAATCAATTTTTTAGACATCTTTCGAAGCCCGAGCTTTTCCTCTTGTTTTTCATAAAAATAAACTTTGAAAGAAAATTGACAATCAGATACACGCAGCCGAAGGGGAGTCGCCGAGGCAAGGGGGGTGCGGGCAGCGGCCGGGAGGTGCCGCCGCACTCCCCGGCGCTTGGCCAGGACCGTCCCGTCCCCTCTGGCCGCGGCAGAGGGGCACCGCTGCCTCTCTGCCACCAACGGGACAGTTAACATGGGGGTGGGGTGAGGTGGGGACAGAGAAAAAAAAGAAAAAAGGATCGATGCTGTGAACCCTCGTGTTTCCTCCTCTCTAGTTACACGGCTGTGTTGAATCCCTCGCTGGATTTACAGAGATACTTCTTTTGTAAACGTTGTCATTAAAGTCTCTTCCTGACGGTACATGTCGCTCTGAGAAGACTATTCTTATCTCTTTCTAAAAGTGTCGAGTTAAAGATTAATCCGAACCTCTGTATTCCCCACCAAACCATCTGACGCGCCACTTCCCAGTTTGACAAACACTGCAGCTCCTACTCCATTCTCTAATGACAGGACCTGGCATTCCTCTTGTGAGAAATATTTTAACTTCTCCAATTCTGGTCAACACAGACAAGTTTTCTTTCTTTTATTTTCTTCTTTTCTTTCTCCTCCCTGCTTTCTTTCTCGTCTTCTGGTATTTATATTTGGCTGGACAGTAACGATTCAAAATATTACTTAGGGTTTTATTTCCCCCTCTGTGCTATTTTAACAATGTCGTGCTACATTGAGAAGTGTATCTTTCGTTTAATTTCACTTTTACCCAAGCAAATTTGGATATATGTGTTGTAGGTCTGTAAACAAAACAGAACAGAATAAAGTGCTTTGTTCGGAGACATATTTTAACCATTTTGAGCCCTAAAATTGTTTTCTATGGAAGTTTTCACACAAATTGTTAGAAGCTCCATCCAGGAGTAAACAAAACATACAAACAATGCAAAAAGTAAGGCTAAACACCACTTGTGAATTATACTTCTATAATATTCCATAAATATATATATATATCTCTATGTTTGTATCTCCAAAACTTTCTGTAATCAATGTACCCATGACTGAAATTGTCCATGTAGGGTTTCATGTGTGTTCTTGAAAAGACAGTCTGTTTTGCATCACCTGCCTCTATCTTCGAAACAGCAAGGCACTACCATTTCTGCAGGGCTGTCCCTGGTGTAACCCGATGTGCTTTTCCCAAGTGTTCCCCACCTTCACGCTCTATAGGCTGTTCTTCAGTGTTTGCTCTGACTTACACTATTAATTCTTAAATGTGTTAAGAAAGAAAAGGCCATTTATAGATAGCCCTTCCCCAGGCCTGAGGAAGAACCGGGTTTTGGAGGAATACTGATCACAAACACGGTGTTACGACGCACACTGCCCTGAATTATTTTCATAGTGCAGAAAGACAGGGTTTGCAGATTTGGCTTCCAGTGGGGGAGGAGGAGGAGCATGTGCGAGGGAGAATCTTCTTGTAAATAAATTCACTTTCTTCTCTGTGACTCTGGCAGAGGTGTCTCGTTTGTAATGCGATAGAAGTCCATGATGATAAACCTAATTATTAGAAGTAATGTTACTTTAGCGAGATTGCTGGCATTTTTACAATGTTTGTACAAGCATCAGCCATCTAGAGGAGAGAGACACTTTGGCACAAGCCAGACTTTTTCTTGGCCCATCATTTAAAACCCATAAATTATAAACAACCCCCTTTCACACTCAATAGGAACTCAGATCCTTTGCAACAGCATCTGATGTGATGAACTCCGGTCACCTATTTAAAACACAACTCATCAGCCAAGGCCAGGCCTGGGGCTGATCCCAGCCTTGCCTTTCTCTGCAAATGGGAGCTATAGCACCCCTTCCCCTCCTTCCCTGCTCCCTCTGCTCCAGACCCATAACGAGGTCACTGAGCCAGGGCCTCTAAGTGTTGGCAGTGCTGCAGCGGTGTCTGGGGTAGGGAGCTGCCGACAGCACTGGCTGAGAGGTGTCAGGTGCACTGAGCTTCAGCAAGGCCATGCAGGTTCTCCTGTTCAGATCAGCAGGTTTCAGGTCTCCACATGTTGGTTTGGCCCTTACAGCAGTCCACCATGGGTGGATAATGGGGCTGCAGCAGTTTCCCTGCAGCAAAAAGGACATGAGGCTCTAGTGTTCAGATGACGCTTGGTTAGCTCCATCCAGCCAATGCAGGGCTGAGCTGCCTCTTTGCACCCTGTTTCTTTTGAGGGGGGTCCCATCCATGTCCCTCTGTCTAAGGCCTAGTGAGCAGCATTGGGGCAGGGGAACCTAGGCAGGCACAGCCAGGGGTTCCCAGGGACGCCACTGTCTTGTGGGTGCCACTTGTGTGGGGCTGGGAAAAGAAAGGCAAATGCCACCTGCTCCATTAGCAAGCACTCCCTGGGCAGAGCACTTCAGGCTCCCAGTTCTGGTCCCTGGGCACCCCACATGGCTGCCACCATGGGACCCTGCCTGAGACACCCAGGGCTGCAGGCAGCCTTGCCCATGGGTGAAGATGAAGCAGCTGGCTGCACACCCAGAAGGCAAGGACAGGTGGGGTGCGGGCTGGCTGGGGGAGGCTGGCTAAGAAAGAGGGAGCCCACCAGTGTCAGCTAGAAGCCCCCTGGCTTTCTTGGGGACCAGCTGTGTCATTGTTGCTCCATGACAAGAAGTCTGAAAGTGGGATCCACTACTGGGGTCTCTGCACTCTTCCAGCCTTGTGGAAAGCCCTGTGGAACAACCTGCAGGATGGTCCACGCACAGAAGGGACTACTTGGAGAGGGAAAAAAGGGGGTCAAGGGACTGCCAGGGTGCTGCTGGAAGGGTGCCTTGTTGACAGCTGTTGGCTGGGGAGGGAGGGAAGGAGCTGCAGGTCATAATGCCACCTTTCTATGTGCCAGCCTGCCCTGCGTGCCAAGCGGCTGGATACAATGGCACCCAGTGAAGGCGCAGCGTGCTGCACAGCGGAGAGGCCCAGGCGTGCAGCATCACCACAGTAGACCTGCCTGGGAACAAAAGCTGGAGCCAGCCAGGCAGCACAAAGGGGTTGGTGCTGACGGGGCAATTAGGGCCGCAGTGGCTGGCTGCGCACCACGTGATGTTATATATTGATGAACCAGCTACCTCTGCTTTTAAAAGGTGCAAGATGGGCTGGACCAGAGCTCCATTGGCTGCAGCCACTTTCCGGGGACTAAGCAGCAGGTTTATGCCTGAACAGGCAATGGCTCTCCGTTCTCACGTGAGCAGCGGCAGTGGGTACAACGTGGTCCTTGCTAGGAGTGGGGCTGGTGGGGGAGGGAGAGGGCTGGCCCTATTAAGGGTCATCAATCACATGATGAGCACTTTTCACTGGACAGCGGTTCCTCCTACTTCTGCTAGGGCCTGAGCCAGCTGGGACTTGACCAGAAACCCTGGCCAGCAGAGGCAGAACCCAAAAGCCATGGAGTAACATGGCAGGTTGGGATCAAGCCCCTTTGTCACGGAGGCTGAGGTGCAAAAGGGAACACAGTGAGGTGTCCATGCCTGCACATCCCCAGGACTCTGCAGATGCTGCTCAGGAGCAGAGGTAGGCCTTTGTCTCCAACTTCAGAGCCCAGGGTCCTGAAGCTCCCTGAACTGCTCTGAGATGAACCCCAGAAAGGCTTAGCTGCAATGACTGTAAGCATAAAGCTGAACAAAATTAGCATGGATCTGTACTAGGCAGGATGAGGTCTTGTGGGTAAAAGTGATCCCGAATGTATAATTTGAACACTTGGGTTATTTTTTTCTTTATTTGCTGATGTGCAGTTTTTCTTGCAACAGCATAAGGTTTAAGAGAGGGTAGACAACCCTATGCTGAGTGAGGTGCATAACCTCGATCTTCCCTCCAAGGAACCTGGGCTACCTTTTAGGATCTCTGGAAGCAAGAAGGGCTAGGCAAAGCAGAAATCTTGGCTGCTGGTGCTTTGACACCTCTGTTTTATGCACAGCAGTGTGGCTTACCTCGATACCTCTGGGTTATCAATATGCATAATTTTTCCTTCCTACTAACTTCTCAGCCACTGAACAGGGCATTACGTGGCGCAGAGGCCTATGTGGAATTGCTCTTCTGGGCAAATCCTTACAGAAAGAGGGAGGGACTTTCCTCTTCTCTGTGTTTGTGCAGAGGATCTTTGTAGTTAATCACATGTACTGGGAGAGCAGAGGTCCCTGTCCCAGGCCTGCTGAAACTACCCCAGGGACAACCAGGACAGTGGAACTTGTGGCAGGGAAATATTGAGGGCAAAGGGAAACACACCTTCCTCAGGAGAGCACGAAGTGCCCTGCCTGCCTGCAAGGGCTGTGCTTGTGCTGGAACTGAGCCTGGCTCCCCCAGAGTGGCAGGATGATTCCTCTTCTTTGCCCTGGGGTCTCTGTACATCCCTGGTTTTATCCACTTTACAAAATAAACTCCCCAGAGCTTCTTCTTTTCTCATAGCCTTCCTCCCAGGGGCTTTTGATAGTTTGCCTGGGTTAACAGGGCCACCGCTTAAATCCTCGGTGTTTGCTTACCTCTCTTTGGGATGCTCACCCACACACTGGCTATCTTCATGCCATGGATGTACATCCATTCCTACGTATTGCTGAGAACCAGCTCTCCCTAGCTGGCAGTGTCATAGCAGCAGAGGGGCAAGGACAAGGTCATGCTTGAACCAGGCCTTCCATGTCATTTTCCTGAGGGCTGGGGAGGGATCTGTTGAATCTCCTATGTGTTAGTATTGTGACAAGCACAGAGGGTGGAGGCTTGCTCCAGAGAAGAAAGGCAACACGGTCCAACATCAAGAGGTCTCTGGCTCAGGGCTGCCACTGCTTTCAACACACACACTGTGCAAGCAGCCTCCCCAGGGCACTGCTGGTTAGTGTCTGCACCCAACAGGGCTCAGGGTTTTTTAGCTGGGCTTGTTCCTACATCATGTCTTAATTTCACAGTGGCTGTCAAAGGTTTTTCAGTGGCCCACGTGTTTCCAGAAGTGTGGTGGCACAGGAGTTGGTTTGGTCCATTGTTCTCACAGAGGTTTCTGCCCCAGCAGCTCCCCGGGCTCATGCCATCACTGCACTGCTTGCACAGATGTCCATAAAGCTCCCAGCCATTCTCAAATTGCCTTTGACAGCATTATGTTCCCCCCACTCTTCTTTTTAACCCACTGTTTTTCTTCCTCCTTTTGACACCCAGGGACTCTTTCCATTAGACTTCTTGCAAAAAACCAGCTGCAGTCACTCAGTTTTGTATCACTGGCAGTTAGCTATTTATGTCTGAACACTGTGAAATTCAGGAGCATAGAAAATTGCATCCCCCTCAAAAGCCAGAGCAGCAAGAGATTCTTTGCCTGTGTTTAGCCACTGATTTCCAATTTCCTCATCCTTAAACAGTCCTGCAAAAACAAACAGGTAACAAACAAGAAACTTGGTAATAGAATCCAGCTGGGTGAATGGAAAGATCTTATGCTGGTGTGAACATGGACAGCTCTTTTAGTGTTTAAAACACAGCTTTAGGTGTAATTAAACCAGTTGCAAACAGAAGACTCAAGTAAAGCAGCAGCCCTTCTCCAGAGCCAGTGCTGTCTGCTTCGCTGCAGGCAGGAGTTTTTTACAGCAGGGAAGACTGAAGAGCACAGATGCTCTCCTGCATGGACAGCCTGTCTCTGCTAAAGAGAAAGCCTGGTGTTCCTAGGCTTCTGTTTTGTCAGACGATGGTATTTTCTAAACTGCTGATTGCCATGGGTATGCTGAGCAAATTTGTATCATCCAGAATTCAACTGCTTCCTCAAAATGCAGGTTTCCTGACAAGGTGTATTTGATTAAAACTGTTCTAATTTATACCTGCATCCTCTGCAAATGAAAATGTAGGTGATCACCCATTATTACTGCAGTAGGGCAACACAGCTCAGAACAGTAAACAAGTCTGTGTCCGGAGAACAGCTAACTTCAGGTCTCTGAGCTTACAGCGGCTGCTCTGCCTGTAGACTCTGAGTTACAAGCACATTAAAGCAGTAATCTGTATAGCCAGCTTTTGCTCTGTAATAGTTGCTTTATAGCGGATGGGCTGGATGAGCTGGGGAGAAAGCGGGGCTGATAGAAGACTGTGTCGTTGGTTAGATGCATATACAGGGAAGTGCTCCTGTGTCCATGTGGGCTTGCATCTGCCTGTACCAGGGATGTGTCCTCTGCAGGAAAAAACGCCACCAGGCCTGCTTGGAAGCATTGTCTGGGCATAATGGTGGGCCAGCTGGGGCTGAGCTGCAGAGCACAAGTCTCCATGGGAAAGAGTTGAGGCTGAGTCCGTGAAATGGTCTGACTGCGTCTCCCCACGTCCCTTCTCTGCCATGAGTCAGACCTCTGAAATCAACAAAAGACCCAGAATTTTTCCTTCTCTGGGGAACCTGGCTGCCCTTGGGTGGTTGCACCATGTCTGGTCCTTGCAAAATTTGTGGCAGCGAGCAGCACTTGGCCAAGAGCTTATAGAGCTCTTTGGGCTATTGAGTGTAAGGCAGTAGATGACGGGCGAAGGCATTTCAATTTCATGCTTTTATTTAGAAAGAAAATGATTTTTTATAAGGTACCATCCTTGCATTTCCCAGCTGAGTCCACATCTACCTCCTAAACACTTAGATAGTTACACATCTAATTCAAAGCAGCATGATGTAGCCTTTCTTCATGTTCCTTGTCTGTCCAGTCCCCAGGCACCAAAGCCCAAGCATGCTTGCTCAGCACACCCTTTTGCTGTTCTGAACTGCTTTGACACATGGTTATCAGTTGATGACTTGGATGAAACCCATCATTATCCAAATCAAACATATGTATAGCTCAGACTGGATGGTCAAGCGTCACTTGGAGCCATTTAGGGAAAGATGATCACTTTCAGAGTCCAGGCTTCATAACCTCCGTGCCTGTTCCTGTTCTCTGCCGTTCTGGGGGGATGAAAGCCAAGAGAGAGAGCTGGAGGGTTTGGCTGGGCAGTGCAACTTGGTGCACTCTCTGCCGGCTGCAAACCCTCAGTAAACAATGCTGAATCGCCAAGGGAAAAATGAAAGCCCATTAACGGGGTGAGCCTGGGGATTCACTTTTGAGAGGCTGCAGAGCACTTATCTGATGGAACGAGACCATTAAGTGCCGCGAGGTGCAGCAGTCCCCCCCTCACCAAGGGTGCGGACAGCCTGGGGGTGCCTGCGCAGCCCGCTACTGCTCCGGCTGCTCCCTCGGGCTGCGGGGGCTCCCGTGGGAGCCTGCGGGGGCCTGGCCAGTAGCAGAGCAAGGGGAGGGGGCAGAGGTGGCCTGGGACGGGAGCCCCGGTAGCGGGAAAGCGCCGGCTCACCCACCCTCCAAACTCCCGGCTAGCGGCTCCGAAGTGCCCGGCGGCTCCGGCGAGTGCAGAGCGAGCGGCCCGTCGCGGGGAGGCCCCGAAGGGCTCGGGGGGCTGCCCGCCCGCAGCCCCCCGCCGGGCCTGGGCAGCCGGGCGTGGGCAGGGGAGCCCGCGGCGCCCGGGACCCCCGATGAAGGCTCCCCCCGCCGGGCTCCCATTGGCCGCGGGGCGGAACGTGCCGCCCCGCTCCCGGCCCTATATCAGGGCAGTATTGCCCCGGCGGGGCGCGGGGCAGGTGCGGGGAGGGGCGCTGCCCCGCGGGCCATGGACCTGGGGTACTTCCCCCTCGCCTGCCCGCCGGCGCTGTGCCGCGGGGCCCCGCAGCCCCCCTGCACCCGGCGGGGGGGCCGCGCCTTCCCGGCGCTGGGCACCGTGGCCAGCGCCGCGCCCTCCCCGCCGCCTGCCTGCGCCGGGGCGGTGGGGTGCCCGTCTGCCCCCGCCGCGGCGCCGAGCTGCGGCTACCGGCCGTCCCGCGGAGCGGGGCCGCCGGGCTACGCCACGTCCATTTTCCCCGGGAGCGGCCGCCCGCCGCCGCCGGCGGAGCCCGGCCGCCCCTGCCCCGGCGCGGGCGGTGGGGGGCCGCGGCGCCTCTCGCCCTGCCCCGGGGCCGCCCCCGCGCTCGGCTCCCCGGCCCCCGCGGCGGCCCCGGCGGCGCCCCGCACCTTCGAGTGGATGCGAGCGAAGCGGAGCCCGCCCGGGAGAAGTGAGTGGGGCGGCGGGGCGCGGGCGGGGGCTGCTCCCATCCCGGCTCCCCTCTGCCCTCCTCCTTGCCCCGGCCCCGACCCCCGCCTCGCTCCCTTCCCCTGTCCCCGCTGAAGCACGGTGTTTTTCGGCGTTGCAGGCTGCGCGGCGCCGTGCGGGGGGGAACCTCCCGCCTGCCCTGCACGCACCAGCTTCAGCACCCGGCAGCTCACGGAGCTGGAGAAGGAGTTTCACTTCAGCCGGTACCTGTCGCGGGCCCGCCGCCTCGAGGTGGCCCGCTCGCTGCGCCTCCGCGACGCCCAGGTGAAGGTCTGGTTCCAGAACCGCCGCATGAAGCAGAAGAAGCGGGAGCGGGAGGCGCTGGCCGCCCCCGCCGCCGCGCCCACGGGTGCCCCGGGCGGCCCCGCGTGAAGCCCCGCCGCCCCCCCGGGGGTCTGCGGGGCCGGGCGGGAAGTTGCGGCCGGCGGGGCACCCGAGGTGGCCTTTCAGGCGGGAGTGCGGCGATGCAGCTCCGCTGTTTTTTCTGTTGCAACTTATTTACAGTTTTATTTATGAGGATTCAGGGAACGGTGCCAGCCCCGAACGCTGCTGCTGAGTTTCGAGCCGGGCCGAGGAGGCAGCGGGTGGGCGCAGCTGGGAGCTAACGGGGGCTGCCGCTCCCTCTCTTTATGGGGGAGGGGGGGCTGCCCCAAGCTCCCGACCTCTTCTTCGTATTGCATTTAAAAAGAGATCCGCAGGCTCAGGCAGAGTTCACACAGAAGAGAGGGAGAAACCCCGAGAAGGCAGAGCAAAGGAGAGCAGGGAAGACTTCTTACGGGAAGGGGCAGGGATGGCCACTGCCACCAGTATGAGTCCAAGATCCCCTTTTGAAAAAAGTGCCCTTGTGTTCTGTCCTATCCTTCAAAAAATGCTGCAAAAAAAGAGGCTGTTTATGCTTGTATTTATTCCTCATTCGTTCCCATTCCTTTGCTGATGTGGCTGATTTAGTCCAAAATCTGTTCAGTAACTGTGAGGGAAAGTTTTAAAAGAAATAAAGTCATAGGAGGAACACCTCTTCCCATTCAAACTGCAGGGGTGCTGGGATTTTCCTTGAAGGGGCTGCCCATGACCGGGCATCTGCTGGCTCCCAGCACCTCTTGTGTGCCTGGGCAAGGACAAGACAACATAAAGCCTCTTACGAGCATCCAGGGCCAGGCTCTGAGATCATCCAGCTTTCGCAGGCTTGATTGTATCTTATGGTTAAAGAAATGCACCATATTAAATCAGTTTGCAACAAATCTTACCACAAGAAAAACCTCAAAGACCTGTTAAAGTGCAGAAAGATGCCTGGGTTTGACCACAGACCTCTGCCAGTGAAAGACCAAGAGGATTCCTGGATCTTTTACTTGGCGTACTTGTTCAAAAAGAGTGATGATGACTGATTCCTCCATGCAAGCGCAAAATTCACCAGTGATCCTCACTTCTCACAATTTTGTCTTTCCCAGAGATAAAATTCAGTATCAAAGTGGACAAAGGAGCCAAGTTTAGACTTTTCCTACCTGTGACTGGGAAAGCATAACACCAATGCAGAAAGGAATGACATCTGGATTTATGGGAATGTGATTTTATTTATCTGTGGCACAAAACTACTTTGGACAAGTCTCTGCTCTGGATTTCTCCTGGGTGTTGGACTTTAAGGTGCAGAACACATTGTAGCACCAGGGGAGATGGATCTCAGAGGATCTGTGACTGCTGCTGTTTGGAAGCCAGCCCCAGACACCAACATTTGTTGGTCTTTGTTGAATGCTTCCTGGGCAAAAGGAACAGAGAGAGCAGATGAAGGTGGAACTTTCAAATCAGCAAGTCCACGACATAAGGGATACTTATTCTCTATAGTACCTTCCATTCCCCAAGGCACCCTTCTGCTTACAGGCTTTTTTATGAAGATTTCTCTTCAGCCGAGGGACTGGGAAGCCACTGCTGATGGCAGCTTCAGCAGAGGTTAGTGGGAGCCCTGGGAAACAGTATGCTCCCAAAAGCTGGACAGGTACATTGGAATGATGCTGCGGCAGCAGGCTTACGGCTGAGCTAGGGCAGGAGGCCTCCTCGACAAGGAGATGGGTGCCCCCACAGTGAGCATCTGAGGGGGGGACCTCCCAAGACAGAAGTGTTTGGTTATGCATCATATCCTGACTGTACCTGGAAAGTACAATAAAGCTAGAGGCTCATGGTTGTGCATGCACACAGAGACATTTTTGTTCTGTATATGGTGTTATGGTTCATATCCCACTGGCTGGTTCACTTCATGGGTTATCACTGAAAAATTCTCAGGATAGAAGTACTCGTGTGAAACTAGTTGCATCCAGATTATGGGGTTTGCAGTTCTTTATTAAAGTAATGACACCAAACAGGCATACTGCAGGGTGATCATTCATTGCAAAGTAGGAAATAATATTTCTGCCATTTGTTTTGGAGAAGATGCTATTTAAAGTAGAATGAAGCAAAATCTGGTAGAATTAATGAAAATTCAAGTAAATCAAATCTGTTTTGCAAGCTGAATATTACACGCAAGTCAACTACTATCCAACCCTTTTCACTGTTTTTAAACTAAGTTTTTACCAAGTCTCCTGTTAGTACTCCTTGGTTTTTTTAAACAACAAATAAGCATAGACATGTAGCCAGAATAACCCATCTTTCTAAGAGCATATGGTTCACATGTGAACTTTAGAAAACAGCTGTGTTTTCAGTTGCCTCCATATTTGTCACATGTCTATGGGGTTGCTGGTTTGGCAGGCTTTTATTTTCCTAATGATTTTGACATTTGTGCTAGGCACTTCAGGTCAGAGGAATGTTTTCCACACTGCTGGCATGCTCCTGTGCTACCAACATGGAAAGAAAGATTCTCATTGATTTCAGCGGTGCTGGATCAGGCCATTAAAACACACTAAGTCTTTTATAATGAATGTTTTCATGCTGTATATTTTCCTGTATAAATAAATACATGTGCCGGCCTTGTAGCAGTGCACAGTTCTGTATCCATCAAAATGACACAGCCTGAATATAGAGAGATTTACTTGCAAATTAAGATGAAACCTTACAACTCTTTTATGGCAGTCTGAATCAATTTGCTACTATGAACACAACTATATTCTGTTTTAAGAACCAGTACTTAGTACTAAGTGTAATTTCTGCTCACATGACAGGGCCAGTTTAATAGGATCTTTCTTCTTCACGAAGAGTGTTAGCTGTATGAGGATTAGATATTGCTCCTTTGCACCATTCTGTCAGCAAGATACCCTGAGGAAGGAGCTAATGCAAGTCATGTGCTAATTCCTGAATAATTAAATAAAAATGCCTGTGATATACATGGGTGCACACATGAGACAAATAAATGATAGATAAGGTCTAAGATTCACTCATTTCACATTAATCCCAAGAGTTGTATCTCACACATGTTCAATTTGATGCCTAGCAGCTGGAATCAGGTTTTAGGTTAGGCAGATAGAGGTAAGAGCACAAGCTGCAGTTCTCCCTGCAATCAGAACAAAATATTCCAGACTTACCTCAGTAGATAACCACCACCATATAATTTATCACAAATTATGAAAATACTATTTCCTGGCCTTATTTTCCCTCAAACATCATTAGAAACCGCAGAAAGACCATTCTATTTCAGTCACATATTAGTGTTTGCCTACTGACTATTGCTCAAAGGGCCACAGGCTACAAAGAGATGTGAAAAAAATAACTTTTTTAATGTGTTCCCATTTTGCCTGAAACAGAACAAAAAATTGATTTGGAAGGCTTCTAAGGAGAAGAAAGTTGTAAAATTACTGTTCCTAAGTGGTATATGTGAATGTAGAGATTTCATATCCTTTGGATAGGTACGTGATAACAGAAAATCACACCTCTTTGAAAACCAAGCTTAGGCAAGAACCCAGGCTTGCTTGGGTATCTGGCTTCCCATGCGGAACTGAATGAGTATGTTATTGCTTGCAAATACAGTACAGGGAATGCTTTGCCAAGGGTCAAACCAACGACTCTGGTTTATGGTATGAGCTGCATATACAGGTTTATTTTAAGCATGAAAGAGCACAGCAGTAGGCCAGAAAACAAAAATATGCAACCCAATCACCACGTTTTAATCTCCTCTTAAAAGTGTGCCATTTCCTCTATTTATTGGTAAAACCTGGAATGGTGGCTTATGCATAAAGCAGTATAGATTATTAGTAGAGAAAAACAGACTATTACCTCTTTTAAGAAAAATCTTTGCAGGCAAAATTACAAAATGGAAAGACCTCCTTGTAGTTCCAAGCACTTGTCTCTAGCAGCTAATAAATCATACTTATGATTTGTCCTGCGCCACGCTGTTAGCCTAAATTCCAAGGAAATCCCGAGAACACTTGCAAATCCCTGACGACCAAGGAGAAAGATGTATGGAGAGAAACCCCAAATAAGACATGGTTGTTACCAGTTTAACGTTAAGAGGTGACTGAAGTTTATGGGAAACGCATTCTTTTTCTATTGGCAATATGTGGTTACATATAGCTATATGTATATGTGGCTCACTTAATCTCAACCATCATTCTTTATGGCTTTTCCTAATGTCTGTGAACTAGAGGAGTCTTTGGCCAGAGAAAGGCACTCTGTTGAAAGAAAGAAAGGTGAACCAAATGACAAATCATTCCATTCCCTATTGTAACAATGTCTGTTATTCACCTCCCTCCCCAGCCATATCTCAAAAATGCCACCCAAATAATTCTGGGCAATATATAGGAAAAGATACTACCCAGAGCCAGTGTCTTACTGTATTTTAGTTTTATCCAGAAATCATTTGCTGTTCTTGAGCACCAGCCAAGTGAATAAAGTAACCCTCAGCTGTGCAACATGTGAATCTTCCTTGGCTAAAACTTATGCTTGCATAGAGTGCTAAAATCTCAGATAGAGATAACAGTCCTTAAGAACTATTTGTAAGCAGGACAAGGCTCCCTTTATTATCAGACCACTGGCCCACAAAAAAGCTTTTCATAAACAATTTTGGTTTTCTTGTGTTTTTGTTTCCCCTAAAGGCAACAGCCCCTGGTGATTAGCAGATTGAAAACCAGCAGTTTAAGTAAACAAACAAATACATGAACAAATACAGTCAGTTCCTTCTCTACCAGCCTATCAGACTTCCCACCACCTGGAAAATAGATTTTTTTACTACACTTCATCAGAAAGCATAGTGTTACAAATAATAAACCACAAGAATTTTCAGTTTATTCTGAAAACCGAGGCATTTTTTAACCAGGATGGTGCATCACGCCTTATGAAAATGTTTAACAGGTCTAACTCAAGCAGTCTGGCCCATGGCCCTGGCCCTGGAGTGAGACCCCTACATCCACCAGCATGGGGGACATACCTAACCTGGGTGCTTGTGCCCTTACACAGAGAACAATGACCTTTGCAATGCATCAATCCATGCTGCTGTGGGTCTGCATAAAATTACACCCATGTGTGTTCAGTGTGTGAATTTAGTGGATCAGGAGAGCTGCTTCTGCTGGGCAAAAGAAACCATTCCTTCTGCCCATACAGCCTATGAAAAACACCCACACCCCTGTAATATGATTTTGGTTATATTAGTATACCAGAAGAATCTGAGAGCTAAGGCTTCTCAGCCATTACTCTTCATCTTAACGGTTGTGCTACACTAAATCTACATTCCTAATGCCCCTTTTTATGTTCCTTTAACAAGTAAGCTAGATTAGACACAATAAAGTTTAGAGTGGTATTTGAAAATAGATAAAAATCTCACTAAATTTTTTAATGACTACTCAGATCAGATTTTGCCCAGTTACTGTTCAGATAATGGAAACAGTTTCTAATCCTGGCAATCTCTACTAACAGATCCCTATGCTAAGCATAGCTATTGGAATAATTATTTGTAAACCTCACACATATATGGATTTATAAATTATACCATTTATGTGGAGTGACATTTTCTTCAACATCCCAGTGTATGAAATGCAATTATAATTATCAAACACTGTTAAAAGCCTATCAACAAAACCTTCTATCCTTCCCTTTAGAAATTTAGCTGAGTGAAAGCGTGGTAGGTACGTGACACCAATGGATTATAAACCCCATCTTCTCATGCTGGAGAGACTAGACCCCAAAACACAGTGCATGCAATAGGATGATGTCTTACAATAGGTCCAAGATTTTCTAAAATTTTGTAATTATAACCAGCACTGTGACTTTCATTCTAATGTGACCAGGCAGACAAAAAAATGGGACAGGACTGTTGAACACCCTTAATGTCAGGTCTCACTTAAGAAATGGATCACCTGGTGCTTCTGGTTGATTTTCAAGGTGGTACCAAATCAAATAGATTTGGTAATCTGATTTGGGACTTCACAGGTGTGAATTGTTGCAGCAAGAATCACAGGAGAAAAGGACTATCAAAACTCTGGGGCTAATAATAAAGGGAGGGGGGGGCAGGGGGTAGGAGAGTGTGTGGAAACAAAAAAAAGAAAAAAGCATTACAACCTGTCTGCATGTTGTCAGTGTCATCTATGATGCTTGTTTTGTCTGTCACCTGTGATCTAAGGCCTGCAACAGAGCTCACTCACCCCAGAGGCAGATGGCCATACTTTCAAGAACTGGAAGAACATGGCTCTGGCTTGTTCTTCTGAAGATTTTTTTCCTATGTTTAAAATCCATTGTATTTAATAAAAAGCTGATGGCATGTCTGGATGTTGTTGGCAGTGGTCACATCTAGAGAGGGACAACCGGATCTGCTGTCACTGCCAGCCTGCAATTTGTTTCCTAAAGCCTTCATCAGCTGCAGGCTAGCCTAAGCCTCACTGGTGGCTGTATGACGTACAAGCAGTGCCACCAACTGCTCACATGTGCTGGGTTTGTCAGTCTTAGGGCTTGTTCTGCATTGGTCCTGCCTGCATTTGATGATGCTGATAGTTGAGACTGACTGGCCATCTGACCCATCAGTGTAAGTGTTCTGTACCAGAGTTGAGATACATTGGCAAGCCCAGGCATTCATTTTACTAAACACATTTAATTCTGAACATCTGACTAAGAAGGCTTCAGATCCTAACAACATTACTCTTGTAACTTTTTCCAGCCTTCAGGGAACTGAGAGGAGGTAATGGATTGGGGATGTCATGCTTACACATGGCTGCTAGCTGGACTAGGTTGGAATTTAGCTAGCCTGTGCTCTCTGTACACTCATGGTAACTGAATCTGGCTGATGTGGCTCAAAATATTTCTCAATCAGGCATTCCTATTCCATGTCTCAGTGTTCAAAAGGCTTCAAAGTGCATATTCTTTGCAAAATGTCCTGAAATCATTGCTGCACTATTTTTTATTTCTGGCTGCTTGGTCCCAAACAAGACCAAAGGAGACACCTGGTGCTTTTCTCACATCCTTCTACTGGTGCCAGGAAAAGGATCAATCAGATCTGCCACATCTCCTTACAAATCTCAGGAGGTACCCAGCCTCACCAACTCATACCCACTACTAAAAAGACAGTATGTTTTTAATCTATATACGTTCAAGTTATTTCAGTTAGCATAATTTTTCTCCTTACCACAGTTGTACCCTGGGGAGAAACTATGTCAAGTATGAACTTCTACAGCTGTAATGAAGATAATGGCAAAACTCCTCTTGTTCCTTTTATGGAACAAGGCAATGATTTTAGATGGAGTAGATTCAAATTCTGAAGTTTCTGCTATGTTGTATCTAGTGAATCAGTTCTCAGTCTCCCTTAAAAATATAGCAGGGCGCTCTTGTACGGTCAGGCTATATGTTTAACCTGGAAGTGTTGACAAAAAAACCTAGAGAAAAGCTTCTTATTTATGAGACGTGGGGGAAATGATTCAGAAAATAGAAAGTTACTTCTATGTAAGCTTTTCAAAAAAGGTTTCCCATTTGGAGGCAGAAAGTTTATAAAAGGTCATTCAGCTCTCCAGTGTTTAGCTGTAAAAACAGAAAAGTCAGTATAAACAACGCATTGCTTCTCTGAGGACTAAGTAATCAAGCAGAACAAGTCAATGGCTCTTCTGCTGAAGTGAGATGGACATCGTGAAAAGCCAAGAGCTAAGCCCCATCCCAGCTCAGAAGAGACAGCACTCATGAGAGATCAACAAAGTTCATGTCCCTGCTCCAGCTTGTTGGTCTCCTCCCTAGAGCACTGCCCAAGGATATGGATTCCGTGAATTCTCTACCACTTTCTTCTTAGATGTTAGAATTTTCTGTTGGGCTTTCATGTTGCAAAAGAGTCCTATACATACAACTGATGAGGGTCTTTTGTAGGTGGGTCTTGCTCTTTCTCTCCTTCTGAGATCTTTTAAAGGGGTTTTGGTTTTATCCCAGTGTGGAATAGCAACACATTTTTAATCTCAAAAATCTTTTGGGACAAAGAAACCATTTCCTGCCCAGCTCTACAATTAATCACAGCACATCCCTCTTACAGTGTGCTACAGATAAATAATTCATTACAGCTGCCTCTTCCCTCCACGCAGGCAGTTGTGATCATTTCTACAGGAAGAAGGAGAAAGTTAATTCTTTCTATGCCGGCCTCCAGAGAAGGATTTAGATCCTCTCACAAGGAGCTTTGATGAATTAATAAACCTCCTCAGTATTTACCACACTTGTCCAGAAACCGAGTTCAATTGCAGCTCCTTAATTTTCCAGATAACATCTTTAGAATTTGAGAAGACTTGCCTAACCAGTGCCTACAGTCAAACTGTGAACAATTATTCTTACTTTCATTAACAAGATGGGTCAGGATTTTGCTGCAGTATGAGCTATACAAATATCAGGATGAACCTTTACAGCCATTGCTACTGCAAGTTGGAGTCATGATTGCTGCTTTGACATTTGTGCCATTTTGACAATGCAGCCCTGATCCATGCTTTAAAAAAATTATTTGCTGGTGTCTGGTCAATTAGGGATTATAAAAAGATAGACAAGAGTGGAAGCAGTCTGTTAACACAGCTTGGATCCAAGGGAGCCAAAAGTAGAGTCAGTTTGGCAGGGAGGGGAGAGGAAGACAGCGCAGACCAGTGCGGTAGCATGAGCAGGGCAACCAGGGCAAAGTCCCATTGAAGCCATTAGCTCTCTTCTGGGAGCTCCCCCTTGCAAGCCCCTCTGATCTGAGATTTTGCTTAAAAGCCAAATCTGGTCCTATATAGCATAAGCTATGTGAGCTCTGTTGCTCTAAATCCACCACTTGAGAGAAACATGCTCCACATGCAGCTGAGACACTGCCAGGGTCCTTGGGGCATTGATGGCCTGACCAGCCTCACCTGGGACCCCCCTCACACCCTGCCCATCAGCCCAGGGGATCTATTTAAAGCTCAGCCCAGAGCAATTGCCCTGTTCGCCTAACCATGGTTCTTGCTTAGCTGGACCCTCACTCATGAGTTGATGTCCCTGACCTCATGGAGGTGTGTGATGCCTTGGGCTGAGAGCAGTAGGATGGGCTGTGGCTGTAGAAGCCCTGCCAGCCTGCTGAGCTTCCCTAATGAAAATTAAGTTAAAGCGGGGAAGAACAAGGTCCGACTTCAATATCTTAGCTATTTCAGAGCATGGGGAAAGCTTCCTCAGCAGCTGCTGTGAGTAACAGAGATATGCAAGAGCCTGGGGGCTGGCAATGCCTCCAGTGAGTAAAACAGTGCAGTTGGGATTTCTGCACAACTACTTTGATGCCTGCTCAGGGCAGCTGCAAGGACAACAGATGTGCTAAAACAGACTTGGCACCTCTGAAAATCTGACCCTGCTGAATAAAAGAAGGCAGGAAAGGAGGTGAGAAAGGGAGGAGAAAATGATTCATCTAATGGCTTTCATTCACAGCTTGAGATACCCTGTTTGCTTTCAGAAATGCTATTCTTGTGCCTCTTAAAACTCTACGAAAACTCTTTCTATCCTCATGTGAGTTGTTGGAAATGCATCAGCATTAATTGATTCATCAGTTACCTATGCAGTATCTTCCATAAGTGCAAAGTGGTTAGTGTTAATACTCTGACTACTGCATTTTTTCAGAAGCATGTTCCTAGAAATCATACCTTATCATGTTTACACAACTATTAGATCAAAATTTGTACCTGCCGGAGTATGCAAATAATTGCATGTTGCTGATAGTGTTCTCTTAATTTTATCATTATAAGATATGCATGAACTGCCAAAAAAAAATCTTCATTACTTTCTCTGTCATGGATGCTACCACAGGACATACATGCCAGCTTCCCAAGGAAGTGCACAGGAGCTGCAGAGGTGAAAGTCTGGCTTCAGGTTTGATTTCAGGTTCTCATATAAAATGGTACCTCCTTAGTAAACTCACAGGATTGTGTGTGTAACTGAAAAACATGCAGCTTGGCCCATACTTGGGCAATTTTGGCACCACTCCTCACACTGAAGAACAGTGGATTGCATGAAATAGCTGATAGGAAAAACACTTGCATTAAAGATATACTGAATGCCCTATGAGATCCATTTGATCATGCTAGTCCAGATCCATCTGTTTCTGTTGCTCTGTGTGCTTTGCCAGACTGTTTAGTGTACAGAGAACCTCTGGCATGAAGTCATGCTAAAAACACCCTCCTGCTGCTGCCTGGCACTGGATGTGTTGGCAGGGAAGGATTTACTCAAGTCTTCCTTCATTGCAGAGATTCCCAGCAGCCATAATAGCTTTTTAAAGACACTGACAGGCAGCATAGTGCAAAGCAGCCCCCAGGATGCCCTAAGTTACACCAGAGGGGCCGCCTGGCCACAGGCCAGGTGAGGAGAAGGTGATTCAGGGCTGGTTTGTTTGCTGTCTCTTGCTACTGCTTGGCCTATTCTCAAACACCAGCCATACCACACAAGCAGTCTTCAGAGGTTTCACTCATCAGTGAAATTTCCACACAGTTTTCTTTCAGAGAGAACCATTCCTAATTGAATCTATGACTGGCAGCACTCCTGTGCCTTGAAAAGGCCTGGCTTCTTAGAGACCTGCTCCATGGAAATGGAAAACAGCGGTTTGGGCAGAGGACCCCTGTCATGTGCTGAGAAGGTGCTCTGCTGTATGGGCCCAGCCAGTTGTCTTGGGATGAAGAAAGGTCATACCGCAAAACAGAACAACTCTGCAGTGTCCTCTGTCACCTTCACAAACTTAAGAATTGCAAGCAACACCTAGCAGAACCAAAATTTGGAGACTCTCATTCAACTGTCTCCACTTTCTGGTGGTTTGTTTAATCTTATGTCCTGTCATACACTTGGCCAGCTAGACTGTAATTCGAATGGCCAGCAATAGTGGATGTGTTAAAAAGCTAACAGCTTAAAAAAATGCAGGAGACCAAAAGCCTTTCATTGCCATCTTCCAATTCTTCTTGTAAAAATATTCCTAACAATTATATCTGCAAAGGACTTATACTACACGTATAATATGCACATTTTATTAAATATTAACATGGAACAAAAGAATACAAGCTAAACATACATGTTAAAAGCTGTCTAAATAATATTAAGGGAACTAAAAAGAACAGTCTTTTTTTTTTCCTAGGCAGAAGATTTATCCTATTCAAATTCTATTCTAAATGGAGTGTATGTGTGTATGGCCTAGCCCTGTTTCCCCAGCAGACAGTGTAACCCTAGCAATTAATACCTTACCTGGTAAAGGCAGTCCATGTGGAGAGATGCGCTATGAGAAAACTACTCCATCTTTTGGGCATGCCTGTGTAAGGTGAGACTCTTATTAACAGGTAATGGTTCTACTAGATCCACTCTGGTTGACTTTCTGAAATGCAAAGCCCAAGGGACAAACTAGTTTTCCAGAGGTCCCTTCCAACCCTCACCATTCTTTGATTCTGTGTGATTCTGTAATTCTGCCTTTTGGTTTCCCTTGAAATCCTATCTGAAAGTGCATCCTTCCCTCAGCACTGAAATCAGGCGCTAGTACCTTGGGATCTGCTGTTAAGCTTTTAAAATCTGTGAAAACTGGGGAGCTTTCCATGGCATGGAGTAAGTATTACCAGAAAGTTTGTTAATTGTGTGACCAGCTGAAGAAATGATTCACATGCAGGCCCTGCAGGAAGCCAGGCTCACAAGACCGATGACTTTCTTCAAAAAGCCGGGGGAGGCAAGAGGAGTATCAAATAAAGGTAAAGGTGGTGATGGAGTCGGTTTCATTATTACTATCTATCATCACTGCAGGTCTCCCTGGAGGATTTCCTACAAGATACTCTGCTAAAGCAGTCATTTTAGTGGGAGCAGGGAGGAGGACTGGGAATGCAGAAAGAAAAACCACTGCTCTGACCTGCCCCAGAGAAGGGAGCTTAAGCATCTGTGTCCTGCCACACACTGGAGGCATGGGCTGAGCATCATTCAGTTTTCATCCTGTTTTGGCTAATTGTTTGGATTTTCATAGATTTCTGCTGGTGTGTGTTTGTTGATACTTGCTGGATTATTTCCCGATTTCTGTTCCCTGACTTAGTTTGTATCATCCACCTTCATTTCTGGAGATGAGCTCTTTGTATTGAACCGAGCTCTACAGAGAAACCTTCCTCTTTAATTGGTGCTAATATTGTGGATTTGGCCTAGCTCACACCTAGTTCAAGCTCAGCCTTATCAGGGCAACTTCTGCACTGTCTTGTGGTTTTAGCCTTCTAAATACTGTTGGTGGTGAAAGGACTCAAATAGGACACACCATCTTAATTTAGACTGTTATAATCTTCTAATACAAAGCCACACAACTACTCAAGACTGCTCGGAGTTTCTATAATTCAGTGCTATCCAACTTATAACTGTAACTAGAAATGCAGCTTTCAACAGCATTTAAAAATAATCAGTCCTCTTCCACATTACTGTTTTCAGGCCTCGGTCCATTGTTCCAATGTATTTACTGGCTCTTCTGCTTTTGCCCTAATATCATGCTTTGCTACCGTGTGAAGAATATTTTTAGTAATGACACTTTGTGATTCAATAGTAAGCGTCACCAGGACTTCCACATACTTCGCAAACTTTAATACATTTCTGTATTTGTTCTATATCTTCTAGTACTTGTAAGATCTTAGAAGACTGAAATATCATTGTGTTGCCTGTCCTTCACAGTAGAGTAAGTCTATTTGATAAAATGAGATAATCTTAATTCTCACTAAAGTGTGGCTAGATAAATGAGGACCAAGAGGCACGCAGAATAATGGACCACATCCACTATGCTCTCTGCAATCTACATATTTGATGTATAACTTAATTTTACGGCTTTTTCCCAAACTTTAGATAGTCTTAATATTATGGAATCAAGATTAAGAAATTAGTGCTTGTTTAAAGGCAAGGTGTACACCTCAAAATGCAGAGTTTGTCTTATGGAATCTTAATGTGAGATGAAGAAAAGGCAGCTGTACCCTTTACTGAGTCCCTTTAGTTATAACTTACTGTCCCCAAGACACTTCAGGAAGCATTTTGGTACCAGGACGTGGAGAAGGACATATCCAGTATGCTCAGTAAAGAAAGCACCTAAGCTTCTCAGAACAACCTTGTGTCAGATTCAGATCATTTAATGCCCACCTTGTCTCCCTTCCTCTGTGATTTGTGTTTTAAAGGTCAAACAATTAATGGCCCAAGGGGTACACTGTTCTGACCTGTCCAGGGGAGCGGTGTGTTCCAAAGCTGTGCAGCTAGAAGCAGCTCTTTCGTTCATGTTTGTATCAGGGAAGAGTTCTGTCTCACCATCAGCGTGGCAATTTCAGGTGCTTAGAGGCTGGCCTTTTTTCTGCTTTCAGCCTCTAAACCATATTTAGCCGTTTGTGTTAGCTTCAGAGAACTAATGAGATAAAACCCACGCGTGTGTCAGAACTCCGCACAGATGAGCGGCAGGGGAATGAAGGCTTGAGTCACCTTGCTGGGGAGACCCTAGAGCTGGTGACAGCATTCCAATCGCTCTTTCTACACTGAATTAAAAAAACCAAACACACCCCCTCAACAACCCACGAAGAACCCTGTTGGGACTCTTCCATAAGAAAGGAATGTAAAATAGTCAAACTTGTGTCTTTCAGCTCCTTAAGATACTGCCTCGCCACGACACGTGGGGTAGGCTGAGCTGCCCTTCCATCCCAGTAGAGCCTCCCTGTGACTGGGGACTCAGCCGCAGCAGCCGCGATGTTCCATCCCGACGCTGCCCTGCCGGCCCAGCGCAGCCTTGCCCGGGGTGCTCCCCGCGGGGCCACCGCGCGGGTTGCACACGCCTCACCCACCAGCAAGCAAGAGCTGCAAAACGCCAGCAATGCTCCCTCCGCGCGCTCGCATTTCATTTTGCTACCAGAGTAACGCTGAAGCGCCCGCGGCACCTCGGGGCCAGCCGCCTCTGCACGGCAGAAGGCTCCGGCGGCGAGCGCCAGGGCTGGCCGTGCCCGGGCCGCCGGCCGTGCCCTGCGCTGCCAGCGCATCAGCCCCGGCTTCTTCCCGCTACTGGCAGCCCCCGGTTCTGCTTTCGGTGCCCGCGCACTCCCCAGTGCGGAGAGTTGCTGCGCCGTGGCGAAGCGCGTGGTTCCGCCCCGCTGGGGCTCCCAGGGGACGCGAGTCCAGAGGGACGGCTCCTCAGACCGGACCGAGGCGGGTGACAGCAGCTCCCCAGCGCCCGGTTATCCGCAGGCGCCGCTCGGTCGCCCTCCCGGACCCGCTGAGCGCCGCCAGCGAGCAGGGCCCCGCGCCGCGCGCGTGCCAGCGCCGGGCCGGGCTCCCCGCCCCGCGTGCCGCCGGCGGGCGGAGGGGGCCGCGTGCGGGGCCCCGCCCCGGGCGGCGGGGGCGGGGCAGGCCCCGGATGCAGTTGCTGCCCCGGCGGCGCGGCGCCCAGTTCCTGTGCGTGCCCTCGGCCTGCCTGCCGCCCACCCTGCGCGACATGTCGCTGGTGGCGGAGGCCTTCGTGACTCAGCTGGCCGGTGAGGGGCGGGGGCGGGCGGGCGGGCGGCGGCCCGGAGAGCCGCGGGCGGCCGGGCCCAGCTTCGCGTCAGGCGCCGCGCTCCGGGTGGCGGCCTGAGGGTGGCGGCGGGGCAGGAGCCGCCCGGGTCCCCTGGGTGACCCCTCAGGACGGGGCTGGGGCGCCGTGGGAGCGAGCCGGCCACTCGTGCCGGGAGGGCGGCTGCGTAGGGCCAGCGGCAGACCGGGGCTCCGGGTGCCGTACGAGGCTCGGTGCCGGGTGCCTGTCCCCTCGCTGGGCCCCGAGGGCGGTTCGCGCTGCGCGACTCCCCGCGGAGCACAGGTTCACCCGGCCCCCTCCTTTATGGGGTCCCTAGCCCCTAGCTGGGCCAGAGCGCCTGTTTACTTTGATTTAATAACTTTTCTGTGTTTAAAGCAGTTAACTTTTCCTCAGTCGTCCAAAAAACTGCGTCGTATTTGTAACTTCAGCAGCTGGAGCCGAGTCCCGCGCTGTGGGAGCGCTCGGCGGGTGCCGGCCTCTCCCGCTCCCCGCGGGTGCCTGTGGCGTTTCCTCTGTTGCTCTTGGGAGAGTCAGAAATGTAACGGCACCTTCGCTACTTGTTAGTGCTCTTGTGGTTTGCTGCAGCCGGGCCGTTTAAACTGCACGTGAGCCTTGTCATAAAAGAGAAATGTGTGTCACAGTGGAGTTATTTAGTAAAAAATTACGTTGATCTGCTCTGAAGCAAAAAAACCCCAACCAACTCTTGCACCTCAGGTAATTCGTTGCTAGGAAGTTCAAAATACATTTAGTGTTCTGCCCCCTGAAAATCAGTGTGTTGCCCAGTTTCCCCTTACTTGTTATTTTTTGTTACAGTTTTCTTGCTGCTCCACAAGCTCACAAGCCAGAAATACTGCAAGGAAATAGCATTCTTGACTGTTAAGGAGGAAGGTGGTGTTTTGTCTCAGAAGCTGGGCCTTCTGCCATTTGGTAGAGGCCCCAGCATAACAATCTGAGTTGGAATCTCTATGGTGAATGTACAGTTTCCAGAATAGGCTTGCCCCTGCCTGGTGGGTTAACTGAAGGTGTTGGATCTTGAATCTGTGTGTGTAGAGGTACCCATAGTCAAGCTTGAAAGTTGTGCTGGGCTCTTGGGTTGGCGTTCATTAATTCATAGATGTTAGCACAAGTGGTGCTTACATTCTGAGGGCCAGAGCCCTGGATCCTCAGGATGTGGAGAATACAGTCATGATCAGCATTGTTTTAGTGCCATTTACTAGCCTTTAGTATATTTTACTTACTTGGTGGAACACAAGGATAATGACATATGTGAGTAGGTGTTGATTCTGCTGTGTTCCTCTGCTCTGTGACCTTTATGAATATTCTAGAGTGACAGCTTGCTGATACTTACTTTCTTCTGGAATTACAAATACAAACTCAAAACTCTACTGTATGTAGGCATCTCATTGTTTTCTTATTGAAAGTGCTGGTTTTTTCCGCAACAACTTCCTGCTAAACGAGCAGATTGTTGTGGAATACAGCAATGTCAGATCCAAATTAAGTATAGTGTAAGGAAAAGGCATATTTGAAAAAATGGAAACAAGAAGAAAAAGTTCTGCAACAACTGGCTCTTTCCCTCCTTGCTGAAGCATTCTTCCTCTGTTCCTGGAGAGATTCTTGCCTCCCCTTCAGGGTAGTTGCATGCTGCTTATAATACTCAGACTAATGTGTTAAAAATTGTACTATTAAGGTGGTGCTTTCGGGGCATCAGAGCTGCTCAAGTACTTCTGGATCCTTCTGCAATTTAATAAGCTTAAAACAGTAGCACTGCATCTTTTACCTGTCAGTCACAGGTTAAGTGATGCTCATTTTCTTTCTATAGGTAAAGTAATATGTAGGCATCTAACAGAAAAATACTGTCAATACTCCTTTATTTTTTGCAGAGCAGGAATGCTTGGTGCTTATTTTATTAATCTTGTACTTCTGCTGGATATGCAGCTATTTACTGTAACTCAAGGTGCAGTACAAATCCTTGTTGCAGACCTGTCCACTGAATCGTTCTTTAAAACAAAATTATGACATATTGCCTTTGCTTTGCAAAAGCGAATCAGTGGCAAAAGCAGTTATCTCCCTTGAAAAGAAAAAATACCTTTGCCAGTGAGTTGTGGCCTTCTTGGCTCGTCTGTACTATGTACCAGTCCCTGACTGGAACTAAATGACTGCAGAATCACTCACTCTGTGGATATGGAAGTTTTTTTCTAGTGGAAAAAAGAAAAAAGTTATCTGGGATCTTGGCCAATACCCACCACGCTTCTGGATTTCCTGAGACATTGCACAAACACAGAGAACACTTATTCTGGTACCAAGAAGATATAAATATCCTGCAAATGTAAGAATATTTGTGAGAAAGACAAATGGTGTATCTGTGAGGAAAAAAATACCACTTAACAATGGCACTTGTTTTAATAGCGTCTTGTCCCCATATCTGTGGTTGTGAATACTGCCTTTCTTTTATGTAGATATGGAAATGTAAGAATGATAAGAATGATTGAGGATTTTTTCTGTGTCCATAAAAATAAAATTTGACTGGCTTGCCATCAAGGATCCTGTTCATGAGGATGGTCGCTTTGTCGTGGCAGTTGCAATGAATTACCACTGCTCCAACATGTCATAGCCATAAAGCAAGGCTCTTTGCATGCCAGTGTTTAAAGACAATCATCCCAGCATAGGTTGTTTTCTAGAAATGTTTTAAAAGCTTAAGGGAGGGTTTTACTAGAGAAGAGGATCATAACTTTCTTCTACACACTGACTTGCTTGTGTATGTGTTAGAAAACTAATTTTCTGCACCTTATGCATTCACTTCTGATGTCCCTATTCTAAGGTTTGTCTTGACACAAACTGAAACACAGAAAATACCATCTGAACATACGAAAATTTTTTTTACTGTGAGGATGTTTTAATACTGGAGTAGGTTGCTCAAAGCAATTGTAGAGTCTCCCTCCTTGGAGATGATCAGTACCAAACTGGAGATGGGCCTGGGCAACCTGCTGCAGCTGACCCTGGACCTCCAGAAGTGCCTTCCAACCTCAGCTGTTCTGTGGGAGCACCAGTTGCTCAGCCTGCTTGCACTGCTGCAGTAGTTCTGCACCCTCTGTGTAACACACGTTCACCTGAACATGCTGAGCACAGCCTGCTGCTGTAATGAATTAATGATTAAGTACAAAATGATGACTAAATCACATCTGTAGAGTAAACCACTTGCTTTAGTGCCATTCAACTTTTGCCTATTCAGAAATATAAAGAGGTTGATGCTGTGTCTCAAGGTATAATAAACAAATATTTCCATAGCTTCATGAATTGCAAGGATGTTGTCACATTTTAAAGCATCTGTTTCTGAACTGCAGAAAATATTAATTGGATAATATGGTAGAGAATTTGTTTAGAGTAGCTCGGCATCAATCATGTATTAACGGGATAGGAAATGAGTGTTTATACTGTAAGAAGAATTAGAGTGCCAGCTTTCAAGTGGTCCAGAACATTAATCTTCCTAACTCTAGTAGTTTTGAGAAGCTGACTGCTCAAATAATCTGTAAAAGATTGTTGAAAAGATGTTTAATTGATCACTAAATTACTCAATATGCTTATCCATACCCCAGCCCCACCCCCCAGTTTTAGATCAGTGATCAAAAGAGAGAAAATAATGTCCTTGTTTGTCCTTTGATCTCTGGAAAATTACTTCTGTTTATTGCTGTTGAGTTACGTCCAAAGGTCTTAGGCTAGTTTTAATACTAAGGGAAATGAATGCAGTTTGAAAAACAGATGCCCTTCTGCCTTTAGATATTTTACATTCTTAGTGAGTCTACCTCCAGTGTGACATGCCAGAGCACAAATAAATCTCCGATGTGCATGTTTAATGTATTGAGACAAGCTGCAGTTTGGCTGAGAACAAATACATTGGGAATGAAACCTGACCACCTGAATTGTTCCTGCACATAAAGACATAAAATTTAAATGGAGTATGCATTTTGTGCATCAAAATGTGCATAGGTAAATGTTAACATTTCCTGCATGTGTAAGGTGAAAAAACATAGTTATTCTTGCTTAATAACAGGTTGCCTGCAGCACAGATTGTTTAAGGCTTCTGCAGAGGTGCTTGTAGTCAGAACCAGGCGATTCGAAAATACAAAATTTGTCAGGCTGTATGATTTTATCTTACAGTGTTCTTTTACCTGTGCTTTTTTTTTTTTTGGTAATGAAACTAAAAGGAATCCCTTTAACTCTTGTTCAGTTCCAATAAAGAAGTCTCTTACACTGCTCTTGCCAATTTATGCTCAGACACGTATGTTTTATGGCTTGATTTGAACCAGTCCTTTGAGTGGGTTGCCTATCTAGTCTTTTTTTAGGTTGGGGGAAAAGTTACTTTCACAATTATTATAGTACAGTACACAATTCATTTTGAGATACTGTTATTTTTTGTTTTTAAGAAGCGATACAATTGCAGTTTATAGTAAGAGTATGCTTCTGTAGTTGTTTCTGGCTCCATTAAAACTAAGCAGTCTTTCTCTAATCAGCATTTTATTGTTACATGTTTTCTGCTAAAGTACTGTTGTCTTTTCTCATGCCAGAAATGAGATTGCTCTAGAAATAACAGTAACAAAGTTAGTAAATGAAAAGTAACACTTATTTTGCTATTGTCCAGTTTGATTTGCAAGTGAGCTTTCATCCGTTGTAGAATGCTTCAAATATGAGTGCTGCTTAGGAGCCTAACTGTTCAGCTCACAAGAGGTCATAGAAGAATGACTTTGGAGAGAGACCAGTTTCTTGTCTTTCTCACTCCTTTTTTCTCTCTGGTCCTTGAATGTTCTATTCTCTGACTGTCCTCAGGCACTAACGTGGTCGCTTCCTGTAGGTTTGTGCCCTATGAGCCACTCCCTTTTCAAAACAAGAATTGAGTGAAAGAGCTTGGTTGCTGTCCTTTCCTCTAGGTGAACGGGTGTCCAATGTTGCTACGCTGCTGGGCATTTTCAGCTCTTTCTTGAAAGTGAGTGAGAAACTGCAGATGCATGCAAGTCATGGAGAGGACAGGGAGAAAGTCCGCACCAGGTTCTGAAATTTTTATTATTATTATTCTTTTTAAATTCTGCTCTTTAGTTATTGAGAAGGCGACATAGATGGCACACAAATGTGGATTTTTTAATACAAAATGGAAGAATTTACATGTAGTAGTAAAACCTATGAAATGCGTAGGAAGGATTGGAAACATCAAAGGAAAAAATTACAATGGTGCTCCAAAGAAAGAGGAAAAATTGATACCAGTCTCATTTGTGGGGGAAAAAGCCCAACCAAAAAAATGGAATGTGTATGCTGAATTGGAAAGAAAAAATGCTGAGAGATGGGAATTTTTAACAGTTCTGCCTTCTAGCTGTTGTATAATAAAATTGAAGCCAATGTCATGCTTGCATCCCTAGCAAGAACTTTCCAAGTCCAACTGCATGTGTTTTTTTTTTTTTTTTTTTTTTTTTTTTTTTATGGGGGTGGCATTTGCATTTGAATACCATATTGGAGAAACTCTGGAGGCATTGGGTGTGTTCACTGAAAGCCTTGGAAAAGAAATGAGGAAGACTGTGAGGATATGATTAAAAGAACAGGATAACATTTTCAGATTTTGAAGTAGGGAGTCTGCAGTGTTTCCCAGAGGTGAGGAAGAGCCTGAGAGGTGCTATTGCAAAGACCATTGTCTGTTTTGGGATGACTTAAAGACTGTGAGCCCTAAAGCACCATCTTTCCCCTTGCTAGTGGCAGCGCTTGGCTGGCTGACTGCATCAATGCTCTGTTTTTACCCTGCAGAGCTCTTCTGCCTAGAGGTCTCAGCTCTTCTTGCCCCTTTTCAGGACTCTGGCAGAGTCTTATTTTGTCATCACTTGTAACTCCTGGTACCACTGTGCTCAGGGCTGTGGGCAAGACAGGAAAGGGACAATGCAGGGGAGCCTTACTGAAAGCCCAGAGGGACTAGGGCTGGGTGAGCAGGAATTCTGTGTGTGGGGAGCAGCTTTTGGAGCACCTGTGGGATATTGAGGTCCTGTCTGGCTGGACAGATGTGTAGGATTTCTGTTGTGGATCAGGGCAGGGGTGCTGTGGATGAGAAAGCAGGGAGCTCCGGGCATTTTGCAGAAGTGGTGTTCAGACTGCCTGCCAAATATCTGTAGGGGAGGAGGAGTTCAGACTACCACAGAGAAGAGGGGATCTCAATCTAAGAGAGCTTTCAAAGGACTGATTTAAAGTATACAAGTGTAGATAACATGGCTAAGAAACATCCCAGTTCAGTAAGGCACTTAAGGCATTCATGAGTACCATACCTCCACTGTCCTACTCTTCACAGCTGCTGTGCTTAAAGTTTCACTTCTTGAGTCAGGGCCAAAGAGGGGCAAGGGACTTAAGTAGCACAAAGGGAAGGTATTGATTTAGAGATCTATAAAAAGGTATAATTAAGAATTACAGAGCTTCTTTGAGATGGAGTATTTATGCTGAATATCAGGAATAAGTAAAATAGCTCCATCTTGTCAGGACTTTATAAATAAATGTTTTGAGATCATTTAGCTGGCACACTCTCTTGTTTTTTCTGAATAAATCCAGATGTTGATTTAGGAGCAACTTTTATTTATGGATTTAATTTTGTTGAGATTTTTTGGCCGCCTCTGCTGGTGGGAGGTGTGATTGTGCAAGTGGGGAGATGCTGAGTGATCTCTCTCCTGTGGCCTCCCCTAGCAATGAGTGCTGAGCATCCTGGATGATTGAACTGCAGATGTGTATGCTCTGGAAAGTCAACTCAAAGATAGTAACAGAATTGGACTAATGCTTAAATACATGCAATTAGTAGCTTTCTTGGAGGGTGAAGAAGCAGATTGTGTCATGCTAAATGGCTGCTGCAGTAATGTCACACGCTGACTGTCTTAGTGGTGCAGCCACAGGAAACTCAAGTTTGAGAATTGTTGCTGAGATTGAGTCTTTATGATGACAATCTGCTTGATCAATAATTACTGAACAGTCATGATTTACGTGAATTGTAATAGCTCTGTGTAGGAGGCCTGGGATGGATTTAAGCAAATGGTGTAATTATTTGATACATGATTTAATGCATACGGTTTAACTTGTGTGAAAGTCGGTTTTCATTTGGCAAGGCACTGTGAAACACTTTTTAGTCCTTTGTCAGCAGAGCCAGGGAGTTGCTGATGTTTTCATTTTTTCTTGGCCCTTGTTAGTTTACAGGATCAGACCAATTACATGAAATTGATCTGTATTCAGTGTGGGTGGGTTGGACTGGTGGTGGGTCTTAAGGAAGCTAATTCACAACTTTCTCATACTTCCTTTATTGATCACTGTTAATGTATGAGATACATATTTTCAACTGCTTTGGTTCCAAAGTGGCCACAGCTTCACTGTATTAATCAAAATATACCCCTCCACTTATTTTCTGTAATAACGGTATAGAAACACATAAATTCTTGGCCTTTTCTTTTAAAGTAATATATTACTACTTGAAAATATGACCAATTTGTATTATGAAAAGAGAATGAAGTGATTGTCTGCTTCTTTTTGATGCATCTTAATGTCAAGTGGTGAATAATCCTCTTTCCTTCTGGAGTCTGTGCGATAGCGTTCTGTGTGGCTTTCTTTGGGTTACTACATCTAGAACATAGTGAGTAGCCGGTCACCCCCATAGCACCAGTCTTGGGAAACCAGAAAAGGTAACTGTGTTCCTGCTGACGGTTATGATGTTTGCTGTGTAATGTTTGGAGACTGGTGTGTAATGTTGGATGTGAATGTTGCCCAGATGTAAGACTAAATTTCTTTTTAGTGTTTACTCTTGTGAGAAAGCAGTTTTGAGGTATCTCATTATAATTTAATCAAATTTGTACCTGGGGAGAGGCTAAAGGAAACTGGAAATAATGTGTAAGTTAATCTCTCCAGCTGTAATATTGCAATACTGTGATTCAAATTAATGCCAACTTTTTTTGGTGTTTAATAGAGGATATCTTGCCTCTTGGCTCTTTTAACAGGCCTTGTAGTGCTGTGTGAACCAAACTGGTAAATACAGATGTTTTAGCTTTCCTCCTTTTTATGCAAGTTTTATATAAAAGTGTTTAAGAGGAATATATCAGAAAGAAAACTGATCCATGCAAATGTGGTGACTTTAGAGAAGTAGTCTTTATTTCTATACAACCCATAAACTTCTTAACATTGCAGGAAATTACTCTGAGAAGATCAGATGTTCACTAGCTAGATCCTAGGCTCATCTATGCAACAGCACACAGTGAACTGCATGGAAGAGGTTGTTAGTTGACTGAGTACTGTGTTCACAGAAGCAGGAAGAAGACACAAAAGGAAAATTGCTAGCATACTGAGAATTAAGTAAATTTTAGTTTATAGGAGATTCGGGGCAGAAATTGTCTTGATTTAATTCTCACTGTATAGTTTTTCACTATTTGAGAAATAATCAACAGGATAGTAATATTGAGTGTTAATGCAGTAGTCTTGATTTTTATTAGGTATAGGCTAGTTTTATAACAGGAAACTATTGCGATCTGCATTGTCTTTCAGAAATGTTCTTGCCCCACCAAAATTCTATGGTATTGCTAATAGCTTGCAACAACCTAATTTCAAGTTGAATTTTTCCTACAAAAACTTTTAGCCTGTTGATAACTTAATTTCCTGTGCAGGAGGGAACATCTTGATGCCTGGATCCAGAGGTCTGTGGTGTTTGCTGTGGCTGATATTCAAGAATGCTGTAGCTTGACAACAAGTGTGCTAAATGAGTGGCAGACTAGCAGGGCAAATCACACTGCATACCCTTCCGCTTGAAACTGGCTATTCATACTAGACTGCTGAAATGGCTGTGTTGTTGTTTAGCATATTACATGATTTAACATGCAGAGTATTTTGTGGCTTCTCATTTCCATAGTCAGAGTCTCATTTTTTGAAGTAACAGAATTAAAGGCATAACTGTAAACCATCATTTCATTACATCTCTTTCATCATTGTGAAGGTGGATGAAAATGTCTGTTTCCCCCGTCTGTCCAGGCAGCACTGACACAGGATGAATAGTTTCCCAGTAGAGTGTAGGAGTTGAAACTGAGTTGTGTACATGTATAAAGAGACTCTGAACAGCCTGGACAAGGAATTGGTGGGGCTGGGGCACTGTAGAGCATCTTGGGAATGTGGTACTTCCTCTTGCATAGACTTCACTGGGGGAGTGCTATTGCAGCCTCTCATTCTTTGGATTAAAATTCAGCACTGTACAAGTACAGTATGTCCTGTTTTGAGAGCATTAGTTGGAGCTGAGATGTGCACAGGCCTCAGGTAAGCTCCTGATCCCCTGCTGGTAGTGGGGTCCAGTGCTCTTGAGTATCTCTTCTTACAGCATATGTGCGTTCTTCTCTCTTGCTGTCCCAAAAGCATTTGGGTGGATAAAGTCTTAATATTGAAATCACAGTCTGAAACATCTGGAAACGTTGAAATCAAAATGCTAGTTGAGTATCTGTTTCTGGCCTTAATGTTGCTCAAGTAAAACATTTCACCACAAAATCTGAAGAATGCATCTAATGCAATACATTTTTAGTGGCAAAGAATTTTATGTGACTGTCATGACTTATTGTGTGTTTTGGAAGTTTTTTACTGAGAGCAGAGATTACATATTTTCTAAGTCATTCTCTGACGTGACAGGTGAAGATTCTAGTAATCTAATAGTTTTAATGTTTTAATGGATAGTTGCAAACCCAAGTAATTAAAATTCCGCTGGGAACATGCAACACACCAGTTCACAGAATTTTCTTCTCGAAGTCTAATTTGACACCTGAGAACCCTGTTAACACTTTGAAATCACATTTTCTATGCTAAACTGTTAATAAATGAAACTTTGACTAACAAACACCTTGAGCTTAGTGAAATTTTCATGCATTTTTAGTCATCCACAAAACCAAATAAGATTTTATGTAGGTGATTTACTTGCTATTTTACTTCTCTGGTTGTTGTGATATGCTGCATCTGCTGAACTCTCAGCTCCTAGGATAACAAGGCTTGCAAAGTAATGCTTTCTGTGTCCATCTCACTCTAATTTTCACTTCCCAGTAATTTTTGAACTCAAACTCACTTCAGACAAATGCTACAGGGAGGACTGATCCTGCAGATGGTTGTTTCCTATACCTGGCTTTAAAGCAAGCAGTTTGGTAGAGGGGAGGCAGGGAGAGACAATAGTATGAGGTTTGCTTGTCCTGAACAAACAGCAGATCATCTACATGAAAGACTAAAATTTGAATTCGTTAAGCATGGGAAAAGTTTCAGTAGGGTGGGAAAACAACTTTTACTAAAGACTGCACGCCTGAGAGACAGACCCATTGAAAACCACACAATAGTAATTCCTCTGATTATGAAGGCAGAAGGAAGAACCAAATAGTTCCTAATTCTGAAGATATGTGGAGAAGCTCTTCCTGTAAGGCATACTTCCAGGCAGTTATTTAATCCTGTGAGCAGCTAATGATAAAAATGTCTGTTGCGTAGGTTCTAACACATAAATGTGATTCTGTGTTGAAAGCTTCTGAAACTGAGTTGACATCACATTTGTTAATTTTCTCTTTATATACCTAGTGCCACAGTAGCTGTGGTTAGCAGGGAAACTAACATCTACAGACCGGAAGATTATAGTTGCCAAAGGATAAACTGGATTTGACTTCATTAGTGCACAAATGATAAGTTTGTGAGGAGTTATTATAGCATTAATCAACTTGATGGATTGGAAATATGACAGAACTGAAGCAGTGTGTAATATTAGTGCCTATTATTCTACAAATTATGTCTTCACCTACATTCATAAGGCAAGAGTCATTGCCGTACATTAAAGATGTTACACACTTTCTCCTCTCGTGGAGGCGTGTGACAGCCCTTCAGCAATTCCTCCTCTTCTCTTCCTCCAACACGGTTCTGATCTCCCTTAGCTGCATCTTTTCACCTTATAGCTAATTGAAGGTGGCTTGGTAGCTGATACGTGAGCTTAGCTTGCACTTTACAAACCTGGACCTCTCAGGTAGCAGTGTGCATTTAAACTTCTTGCTCCATCAGAAAAAAATATTTAATATTCTAAACACCTTGGAAGAAAGAGTGAGTAGAAATTGGAAGATATGAGATAGATAGCGAATGAGTGTTTAATTCTTTGATTTTCAGAGGATTACACAGGCTTTGTGTATTTACCTCTGGTGCGGCTGAACGTGATTGGCTGCGTGCAATTCTGAATGCATGCTGCAGAATATTTGTTTTCTGGGATATGAGTAATAATAAGTGAATCTTAACATGAAGTTGATTGTTTTAAAATCCAGTCCATACAGTGACAGCAAAATCAATTGTCTGGTCTATGTGAAAAGGACTGGAGGCTTCAGTTCAAGCTCATGAGCATGTGTCCACCTTGTCAGCATAGTCGGAATTGTGACCTCCCTCTGGAGACTTGTCAGGTGCCAAGTGCAGGGGCTATTATTCATTCATTTTCTTGGAACTGCTGAAATTCAGAGTTTAAGGTATACTGATAACGAAGGCTGAGATTTTCATATGGCTGTTTGACAAGTAAATGTAAAGATGACAAAAGACATATATTAGTACACAACTAAACTGCGAATGAGTGAATGCAAAGATTTTAAACTACCCTTGTCCTTTCCATCCCTCAATTTGGACATGTGCTTTTGTGTACTAAGACTGTGTGATAAAGACTTAATATCATGACTAATGAAATTAGGATCAGCAGATAATAGTTCATGAATATCTGTATGTGATCAGTGGAATGTGGAAGGAAAATATAAGCTGATAAGGGCAAACAAGTTACAAAAAACCACTCTACTCGTGTTTTAGTTTATGGCATGGATATGGCATGCCTTACCAGCGGTGTAGTTTTGGGTTCTATGTGCCGAGAAGCTGTTACATATATACGTATATCTCTATGGCTGCATATAGCTTAGTGCCAGGATCAGACTGGAATTACTAGTGTTTGAATTTCTTGAAATACACCAAGCATTTTGTTGGAAGATGAAAAGTTCACTTCATTTTTGTGGGCCTGAAATATTTCAGCCATGTTCTTATGTAAAAATAGGCCATTTCCAGTTGGGCTGGAATTCAAGAATGCAATATAAATCTGACATTTCAGTCTGAAGAGGCTCAGGCAAAAATTTTCAGTAGAAATGGGCCCATGCAATTTGAAGTTCTGTGTACCGTTCTGGACATGTGAAAAGGATGTTTTCACTGGTTGGCTGGAGTATTTGAGATCAGTGTGCCTTTGTGACTTAGTTACTTCTGTAAGTATCTCAGTCTAGCACTGATAGTTTACTGAAGTATAATAATAACATTCTTAATTTTCTCATTCCATTTGCTCTTCCAAGACTTCGGTGGACCTGAAGAAATGTATGTTAGATAAATTATTTTAAACAGTTAAGACTGTAATACCACAGACACTATCTTGGTCTCTTTTTATTTAAAGAAGTAAATGTACTTCCACCTCAAGAATTTTTACTCCAGGGCAAAACTTTAATGGAGGTGTGTAAAACCAATAACTGCTACAATAAAACATAAAACATTTTTTCATGACACTTAAATGTGATTAGTTGCTTTCTCATGCCCATACTAGTATAGCTTTTGTAGGCGCTCTGCCTTAATGTTAGAGGCCGTGACCTTTGCAAAACTGTGTACAGTGTTAGAAGCTTTACAGTTCTATGTGACTTCCATAGAAGTTAATACTTCATGAGTATCCAAAAAGGATGATAGACATTTGTACTTTCTTTCCCTTCGAGTTCTGAGGGCAAAGGCACAAAGAATGACCTTACGGAAGCCAGTGACATCTTTCTGTTTGAACCGCGCAGTTATTTATAGACATTATTGCTTAAAAACATTAAAGTTATGAGGGCATTAATTTTGTTTACAAATACCTAGTTTGGGTAGAATGCAAGTTTTGAATTGGTATTTTAAAATAGATTTTTTAATCAGACATTCACAAGGAATGTAAGGGAGATGAAACAATGTGGTGACCTGTTATCTTAATGTTACCATTAACAGTAAATCAGTACTGATCACTGTTTTTGCGTTCCCATAAATTCAAGTGGTGTATGACTGATTAAGCGCAACGGTTCTTAATGGAAGATGTGATTGTCTTTTATTTTCTTGCCTTTTTTTTTACAACTGTTTAACTGTTTTGAACAACTGGTGATGCAGTTTTGTTAATACATATTGACATTCCCATTTTAGGGTTGACCAGTACATCATTTAAAGCAATAAGTAGTCCCAGTTGTCCTGGTGGATAGGTTTCTGATGTGCCCAAGCACCTGACTTTGTGGTATTGTATAGGACCAGTGACTTTCATTTCCCCAAAGCATTGCTCACACTTGGTTTGGAGGTTTGTGCCTATCTCCTCTGTGTGTTGTTCTGTTCTTTCCAGAATTCTTTGTTTAGTACCTTAATAAATAGTTGATCTTGAGAGTGGCCAGAATTGTGATGGGGATGTGCACAAGGATGTTTTTATGGTGGAGGTAAAATAGCTGCTTCAGCTGCTTGAGAATTAACAGGGCCTTCTGTAACGTAGCTTGAATTTTAGCTTTTCTTGCAACATTAAATTTTGGGACTTAGTTTTCTGCTCTGTGTTGTCCCCCTGTGAGCAGGAGAGAGGTATGGGAGAAGACAGTGGCAATGGGGTGATTTTAGGACAGGTTAAATCTTGCATCAGCATCGTTGCAGTTTGTGTTCCTGCTCTAGGTAACGTTTGTGTTCAGTTAGCATCTGCAAGCACATTGTTGTTTGGCTTGCTTAATTATTTCCTCTTCTTTCCACAGCCACAGAGCCTTGGCCTGAAAATGCTGCATTGTATCAGCAACTGAAGGGTGGGTACACTGTTTGTTGCAATTAATAATTACTTTATTTTTAGAAAACGCATTAAATATGCACTAAGATAATTAACGGCAAGGAAGCACAGAAACTGTTAAAAGACTCCTTTGTGTTGTTTGTCTGGTCAGAGGTTTTAGCTACGCTTGCATCTGCCAATATAAACCAGCTATTCATGGCCTATAAGGTCCTTGGTTTATTATTGACTCATTATATTGGCTGCTGTAGGCAGTGTAAAATGATGTGGTTGCAGGCACAGTTGGCAGATTTACTGCACCAATAGCTGAGGCAGCAGATTTTTGAAGTCTTGTGGTAAAGTGGGCTCTCGGTAAAAAGGAACTGTTAAAATGTATAGGCTAGGATGGTTCAGGCTCCCTTTAGCAGCTCTTCATATATCATCAGATCACATTATGGCCCCCATTTGGGGCTCAGCAGCCTGCTACAGTTGTCAGAAGACTGCAAAGTAATGAAGACTAATAGGTAGCAGCCCTAGTCTTCTAAGCATGGAATTTTTATTGCAGTGAACTTGTCATCTTTCTTTTGTGTGACAGACCTAGACACAGTGTGCAATATTAACTGCAAGCCACTTTTATAGGTTTCTGAATGCTTTTACTTTTTAGCCAGAGGAGTTATGAAGATGTGGGTTTATTTAACTTTGATTAGAAGAAGAGTAATTGGCATAAAACTCAAGCATTTGGTTGTTAGTTGTGAGTATTTCTTATTGTACATTGGTGGTAATGTATGATAAGTGCAACTGCATTTGCAGGAGAAATATTCCTGGTATTCTTTTTTTTTCTTTCTTTTTTTAATGTTCATATCATAGGTTTTCTAGACCAGCTGCATAATAATTATATATATGCTCCTTGTATTATGCATCAGAAATGCAGTCTAGAATGGCTTACAATTACAGGTCAGTAGCTAAATGGACACTTTTTTGTAATTGTGTTTTTTGTTTTTCTTTCAACAGAGGAACAAATTCTGCTTTCTGATAATGCATCTTCCCTTGCTGTTCAGGTAAAATGTCATCTTTTCTAAACTAAAGATGTTAATTCCATTATATTTTTTGAATAGTTATCTAGCTTAAGTAACAGCATTTAGTGAAATGAATAAGTTAAGAATTATTTCTGTCAAAATCAATGACTTAGTTCCTGTATCTGATGTGCCTTAAGGACATTTGTGAGTCCTCTTTAGAGTGCTGCTGCTTGTACTCATATTTATATTGGTCTATATTTGTACAGTATCTGCTTATCTACCTGTTCTGGGAACTGTGCATGGTTCCTATCTTTTGTCACTTGGTATGGTAGTTTGTCTGGTAACATCTTGCATGATACTTGCTGGGTATTTAATTCTCGAAGCTAATACTGCCCCAGACTTGAGGCATGTTTGCTTCATGCTGTGGGTATGAAACCTCTATATGTCTCTGATAGGTTTTCTCAATTTCATTATGCGTGCAGAGTTGAGATCCAATGTGGTTTTTAGAAATAGTCCATATAATTGACAAACCTGCATCTCTAATTGACTTAAAAGCACCTCTGTGGCTGTGAAGTCTGCATAAATGGCATTAACCTGTTAGGTTCAGTTACCCCAAATCTCAAGGGGATGTTTTCCCCATTAGCAAAGAGGGCCTGACTGTCAGAAGTGGTGGTGAGCAGGATGTCTGTAAGGTTCCTGTTCTTCAGAGTAACTGCTGCTGCTTTGTGTAGTAGGGAGTTGCACTGTTCCCCTGTTTCTTGCTTTTTGTGTGAGTTTAGCTCAGAGCAGCTAGAGCAAGCAGTCTTTGAGTGCGATCCAAAAAGGTCACATCTTGTTTAGTTGAGGTGAGACACTTGGAAACTTTAGCTGACATGATCGGTGAAAAGGTTGGGATCATTTGATCATGGTAATTACTTCCAAGATCTCTTAACTTTTTTCCTTCCAGTCTGGCAATCTAGGAGGTACCTCTAAGAGTAAATTCTATCACAGCAAGAAAACACTCTTATCTTTTCCTGGAAAGAGGAGTCATCTTTGGTACACAAAATAAATGGGGCAGTGTCTGTTTGTTTGGGCAGTGTGTTTTATATTGTGCCTCACAGTTAACGCAAATAAGTGCTTTTGTTGCTCACTTGATTTCAGTGTTCCTTTTTACTCCAGAAACTGTATTCTTTTGTGGCTGTCATGAATATTCTTGCCATCTAACAATATGTGTAGGTGTGGCTTGTATTTAAACCACAGAAAAAAGCATCAACATAACCCTAAAATTTCCTTTTCTAATGCATCATTTTGCTTTACTGTTTCCAGTCTGTTGTTATCCTACACGTGTCACTTAGATGATAAATTATCTATAATATATTAAAAATGCTTGTTTTTCTTCAATATTCTCTAGCTGGACAACTGATAGTAGCCATGACTATAAATATGGCTCTGGTAGATATCTGATCTTAAACTTTATAGAACAATTTTGTATTAGGGAATCATATCTATTTTGAAGAATCTCTGTAACATGGTTTTGACTGCAAAAGAATAGCTATCCTTGGTGTCTTTGATCCATTTTGAAATGTTACTAGGATCTGTAGGTATATATTACTAGCTTAGTGATCAGAAAGCTTTAAATATACTGGTGTATTTTGTGTAAGGAAATTGCTGAATTCCTCTGGTTTAGAATTTCCTTTTTATTCTGATGAGTGTTTATCTTTTTACTGGGTATCTTTTTGCTGGGGGGTGTGTGTGTGTCTTTTCCTGAGGAAGAAATGGGAATGGGGGATAGGAGGAGAAATAGGAGCTAGTACCTGGGACTTTTTCCCCACTATTGCCATTAGTTTTCCCCCTGTTACTAATTTGGGGCATAGAGATAGCACTAGAGAAGATACATACCTTGTTGATGGTTTGTTGAACATCCATGTGGTGAAAAAGCATCAGAATTTTGAGTCCCTCAGATCAAAAGAGCGTGTGAATCATCAGATCTTTAAGGAACATGGTTCACAACAAGACTCTAAATGTGCTGCAACTGGTCTTTCAGATCTTTCTCAGAATCTCCTTGCAGCACCTCTTCATAACGCTGTTCTGGGATAGCGCTCAGAGGACATATATACAGACAGCTACATATAAAATAAAGAATAAAATCAGATGTCATAATAAGTAATTATTTAGAGTAAAAGTTGACTGTTTAAAATTGATGATCCTGCAATACAGATGGCATTTCATGTACCTCTTTTCAACAGAGCAGATCAAGCAGACAGCAGAACAAGTTACTCTCAGTGTAGGTGGAACAGACTGTTGCAGGCATTTTGTTTGAATTAATGAGTAGTGAGGGCTGCAGACTGAACATAAGAAGTTGGTTGAATCTAGCTGTTTTAATAATGATTTGGCTTATGACTTCTCATTGTGCAATGAAATCTGGACTTCTGACTTTAGCTGTATGTCAGATAAGAGAGGGGAGGGCAGTGTCTTCCATTAATTGCTAAGTAAATGTAGTGGTGCCTTCAATAGTTAAAAACCAACCAAACCACCCCCCCAGAAAAATCCCTCTCATCTGTGGAACCTTTCTGCTGATTCTTGTAGGGCTTTTTACTTTGTTGTTTGTTTTTTAATTCTGCTTCTGCCCATTGTTGTTCTTGGAAACAGACTAACAATTCCTTTCCCTTTTACTGGGTTCACCTTCTTTATATTTGCTGAAAATGCAACATAACTTCAAAAGAGCTAGTGCATTATTGCTGGTACATCTTGGTGTTTGCACTCCTTGTTCATTAACTTGAAGTGTTGTATTATACAGTCCTGTTGAAAGTGAAGCCCATTTGATCTTAGGCTGCAAAATCTTGATATTGAATGAAGTTTTATTTTCACTGCAAATGAATTAAGATCAAGGAAAATACTAATCAGTAATGATTATCCAGCGACAGGAAAGAGAACGTTGTGTGTTGAATGAAGGCTCTGTTCTTCTTGTGAGATGTTCAGCCCTCTTCCCATTAAAGTTAATGAAGACACATACACCTCCTGGGTAACATGACTCATGGTTAAAAACCATTCTCTGCTTATTTGTTATACAGCTTCCATTACACAGCATTCCTGCTTATCAGTCTTATGATAGTAAGAAAAGCCACCAAACCCCAGAAAGGAATACACAACTATATTTCAATAACAAAACAACTCTACAACTTCAGGGATGGAAAAATGGAGTTTTAAACGAATTAAAACTGAATTACCATAGGAGAGTATATTTCAGTGTGAAGCGGAGAGCCTGTCCAGGCCTCGTCTCCCTGTTGAAACCCGGTGCAGGTAAAGCCTTTTTTGTTTAGTGCCTGGATGGAAGTAGTGTGGCTGCATAGGAGGGAGGGGGTTAATACAGCTGTGCTGTGCCAGGCCTCTTGCTTCAAATGTTAGGACTTGCTGGGAGGAGGAATGTGGATGTTGAGACTGCCTCTGTTATTACAGGTTCTTCTGAAATCTTTATGCAAGTAGTGTCAGAGTCTTGCTTAAAAGGCTGTCTAAAATGTTCAGGATTGTGGAAATTCTCATAGCTGTCCTGAGGTTATAGAGCCTGCAGCTCATTATGTTAAGATATGTATTAATTGCTTGTGCAATTGATGTCCTTATAAATGGTCTTAATATATTCCAGGAAAGCACATTTAGAATTGTCTGTTCTTAGTCCTGAATGACAGAAGGATGTTTGGGCAATTTAAAATTGTGTTACACAGACCAACTGCTTATTTACTTCAACAAGTAATCAAATGAATGTGTAAATCATGCATGATTAATTGCCCTTGACAGATTTGTGATTTTTTTTTTCTTGAGTGTGTGTGTGTATATGAGCAGTGGTTTGTTTTTTTCTCTAGGCAAAACATTAGCAGAAATTTGAACTTGTTGCTGAGGCTTGAACAAAGGCTTAGTACTGAAATGAAAATCTGACAGTCTTTTTTTTAAAGAGAATAAAAGTTGGAATTCTTCATGATGAGAAATGCAGTATCAACATAATCAATCTAGCACATTGCGTTGTAGCTGAAAACATGCTTAAATCCCAAGCCATACAGGTACTATTTGTGAGTGAAACATCTTTCATATAGTTCTAAGATGAAATTACCCCTGAATGAATAGCATCTTCATTTATCTTCAAAACCTGTGTGCTACCAGTGAATCTACTCTTTCTGCATTCTACAACAAGAATTACATTATACCATTAGAGCAGTGTTGTGCTGCAGTGTAAAATAGATTGTTTTGGAGAATGAACGTGGCTTTGCTATAAATTACATTCACAGGTACAAAGGAATTTGTTATTTTGTTTAAAATAGTCACAAATATAATTAAGCTCTTAATTTATGTTAAACTACACATGTGGCCATTACCATAACTGGATTAGGAATTTAATCTGTCACTCAAAGAATGATACTGAACAGTTTTCATTTATAACCTTAGACACACTATTTCAGTTACAGGGTCTGCAGCTGTTTGATATGAAAACTGAATTATTCTGTAGATTTGTTCATGGTTTTTAATTTTAAAATGTGTTCCTGCAATAAAGTAGAGAATAACTCTTTAGTTGTCATCACATATTGTCCTTTGTATGCTCATGAAATAATGCAAAAATGAAAACAGAAAACGCCTTTCACTCTTTTTCACAACAGTATTGTATAAGTGCTTTTAGAAGTGCTGCTGAATAAGAGGTGGCTTGGAGTGCCTCGTTCTTTATTAAAAACTAATCATGAATATATCTTCTTCAAATGAAGCCTGGAGTGTGCCATCTGAAAATAGTGTTGCTCATGTTGGGGATATAAGTTGCGAACTATTTGAGTCTTGACATAAGTAATTTCATTCTTGCCTCTGATCTCAGAAACTGCAATCTGGATATGATTTACATCAAATTGTAACTAATTTTTAATGAGTATATGTGTTTTGCTCATATGTATTATTGTGCGAGGGGACTGAAGGGGAAGGGAAGAGCATTGTGGTGGAGCTTTGAAAGGGTGATTTGCTGCCTGATGTGTATTGTATTTCCAGCTGACAGTGTCCAAACAGCCCTTCCTTAGCTGGGGAGAGCAAAGAGGAAGGGAGAACAAGAGTAAGAATGGCATCTGAAACAATTAACTGTAAAATACAAACGTCCTCCCTCCCGTCTCTTAATTCTTTCCCATTGTATTTCATGCACAGTCATTTTCCATCCTTGTCATCATAGGAAGACGCAATGGCATCCCTTTCTTGCATTGTTTCGAGGACAGCGGCAGTAGCAGAGACGAGAATGTCAGTTGTGTGAGAAAAGGAGGAAGGGGAGGGTGGGGTGAGTTGCCCCGCGGCTGGCTGTGATTTCTGGGCTCTGGGCTTTTGAATTGGGCTAAGGCAGCAGAGAGGTGATTGCTCTGATTATTTTTTTAGATACCTGAAATCCAACATATTACCTACATTTTGAATTTGAAATTGGTCAGGCTATAAGAAAACAAAATAAGCCTTAAATTGATTGTGTCCTTTAAGCAATGCTGTTGTAACTGTACTCTGTAATTCTGGCAGGAGGTGTCACCTGCCATGATTGAAATGAATGATAGGCATAAGATTGGTGATTAATACTGTAACAAGTGTCACCTCAGAGCTTCCTATCAGCCCTTCTGCACATAGCTGCTGATACTTCATTTTCTCGCAGCAAAAATATGAACTGGCTTGTTCCATGCTGACTTCGAAAACAGAGTGGCTCATGCTACTCTTGGGGAGGAGAAGGCAGTGCAATGCAAACCATAGTCCTGTGTGGATCAGCTTGTGGTAGAGCAGGAAAGGCGCTGAGAGGCTTCTCCATGCCTTTTCTTCAATTCGTTGTCCTCACTTCCACAGTCTTTGTTCCCTAGTCTAGAACAGTAAATACTGGGAGGGCAGGGAAAGACAGACATAATTAATCTGGTGGCACCTTTTTATCTCCCTCTCCTCTATTTTCCCTCATGGACTTGCAGCCCCTCTCCTCCTCCCTGTTTACAGCAAGATCTCCCATTAAAAACAAGGTGCACAGAGGCAGTAGTAACTTTGTAGGCTTGGTGCTTTCAGTCTGGAAGAAGAGAGACAGCATTGCTAGAAATACATTGTCCACATTTCTCCCTTTCCCTGGTGCTGGCAGAGTAGCTGATGCTACAGGTAGAGGGGCTGAAAGAGCATGAGAGGGGAGACTGTTGGCCTGCAGGGAAGAGAGACAGAATAGGGCTGTGTTGGAGAGAAGCTGAACAGACCCCATTAAGCTGAATCTTTATTTTGTAATGCCTTTACCTGTTTCTTATATTAACCTCATCCAAAGAAAGGACACACTTTGTTCCAGAAGTAAATTAAGTGTTTGTAGTAGACATTATATTAAACATAAGTTACTAAACTGGACAGTTTTCCAGGCATCTGCTCCAGTCATTGAATGCTGATACAGCACAAGAAATCGGGCCCCTATTTTTAAAAGTACAGAAATGCAAAGAGTCAATGGAACATATGAATAAAAGAGGCACTCCTGCTGATACCAGGGGAATAAACCCAGTTCTTCCTAACTGAGATTTCATTATCCTTGTTTTATGCTGCACTAACTAGTATGAGCCATGAAATTACTCATTCCTTTTAAAAGCCTGAGTGTTTTTGTTTGATGTCCTTCAGTTGTAGTGAATGCCATAGATTTATGCCTGAAGGAAGTTACCTTTATTTGTGTAAAGTCTATTGGGAAGTAATTTCTTGATCTTCTGTAACATGGGCAAGGGGATATGAGAACATTAATTTCTCCTTTTTATCCTATTTGATTCAAATAGTTAACTCTTTGGATAGGTGTTAAGCGTTAAAAAAAAAAGTTTATCCTTTCCAGCAGGAATTCGGTTCTCCTTTCCTTGCTTAGAGTTTGTTTAGGAGAGTTCTTTTCAAAGTATCAACAAACATTTTCAGTGAACATCTTTACTTTGGACTGGAAAACTTTAGATGAAGTAATGTGTACCAGTTTTACCACAGACGGGAGAGATAATTGCCAGCCCTACCCCCCGCCACCCCTATTCTGAAGAACTGCAACTGCTGTAGTATTATTGCATGAGAATCCTAGGTGCTGGAGGAGATCCAGGTTGTAGCCTACAATAGTCACCCTGTTCGTTCTTTGGCAGTACATTTTTTTTTTTCCAGAGGAGAAAAGAGTGGGAAATCTAATGCTGTTCTTTGGAATTACAAGTCAAGGTATGACACGCTATGCTCAGTTAAATGTCTTGTTTCTAGTTTTGTTGTTACAGTCTTGCTTACCATTTTTAGGTGAATTTTCACAAGGGCTTGATTAACTAGCTTATGTCACTTGGAATTCAGTTGGCCCCTTTCAGTCCTTTTTTAAGTTGATCAGTCAAATTTATGATGTTAGCAATAATCTCTGATGTACTAGAATAAGCATGGGCCCTTGATCTTTCAGATTGCTCAGCTTTTGATGCTGTGTCTTTGAAGGGGTGTTGATATCTTCATGAATCTCAGCAGAACTGCACTGGGGTGGTTTCAGCCTTCAGCCTTTTGCCCTTCACTCCAAAAGCACTCAGAGGAGCTAAGCTCACTCCCTTTTGCTGGTTTCTCCGACAGGAAGAGTAAGGGTTTATTTGCCTGCTCAAATTATATGTGTGAGGTACCCAAAGGGAAATGAGATGCTCTGAGCTGAAATAATCAGTGTTTCACTGCATCTTTTATCAGGGTTGGAAGCCATGACAGTCTGATACCATCTGCACACCAAATGTGTTGGTTCTTGACATTCTATGTGAGCGTCAAAAAGGGAACAAATCCTCCCTTGATCACTGGGCTAAAGTGTTAAATGAGATAGAGACTCACAAAAATTGCTGCTTTGTCCTGTATTCTCTCTGTATGATTTCTTTGATCTGTGCCAATTTCAACTATTTTGGTAATACTTCATGCCACTTACTATCTAACATCAGTTACTGTCTAAAATCTGATTTTGCTAATTGAATGCATCAGAAAAAAAATTTTAGAGGCTTTCTGGCAGTGGATATTTGTAAGAATGCATTGGTCATGATCCTTGTCCATCTCTTTTTCTAAAAGAAACCATAATTTCCATAAATATGAAATGCATTCACTGTGCTTGAAAACTTGAAAAGTCAAAAGCACTTATGTTGCTAATACTTCCAACGCTTTTCAATGACATCAGTGGAAGAATGTAAGTACTCTCCTAGCAATGCAAATTGTAAGGCTTATTTCTTAGTCTAAGCCCTCATAGTTTGGGATAGCACTGCCTCTTTTTATCAGTTGCCATATATTTTTCAGTGAACTTGAAGGCCCTCCAGTTGACCGTTAGTTTAAGCTGAATCAAGAAATGGATACTGGCCTATTTCTCTAGGTAATGATTAGTTCATCAGTGTAGATTCAGTAAGGATTAAACGTGTCTCATATCGTGGGGCTTTGCTTCACTTTCCTGCTGCAGAACAATTTTTAAAGAGCACTTAAAACTGAATAGGTCATGCTTTGGATGCAAATTACAGCTCAGCATATTGGTCTTTTAATTCCCTGGGTGTCTGTCTTTTTAAAGATGTAATTGTGGGTTTAATTTTTTTATTTTTTATTTTTAGGTTTATGGTATGGCACAAAATGGTTTTTGTCTTCAACTCTTTCACTGTTCTGTTTTCCTTTGGTTTTGTGTTTCATTACTATTGCATCACTAATCTTAAAGCCAATCCTAAATACAGACGAAGATTGAAGTGTAAAGCTGTTAACACGTGGATGCTGAAGGGATAGCTGGAACAGGCCTTGTAATGCTTCTGGAGAGGCAGCCCCAGTGGCCACTGTTCCTGAACCCCACAGGAGGACTGCTGGGGTGAATGCAGAACCAGATGGATTTGTCCAATTTTAGTCTCGAATCACTCTTTAGTTTCCCAAGCTCAGTCATCTAAAAAACATTCATCAGAACTGAAGATGAGTATTCCAAGGAAGTTTATTCAGGTTTTTGGTTTGGTGTTTACTTTAGGGTCATCTTTTAAATTTTTTAAAAATTATTATAACCTCACTGAGGGTGGACTGACTTCTAAGTTTACTAGAATCTGTGCTTTATTATGCAGAGTAGCAAACATTTTGTTTAGTTAATATTTGTTCCCAATTTAGAGCTCAGTTCTGGCTCAACTTCCTCTCTCCTCTTTTCTCTTAGAAGTGTGAAAAAGGCACGTGGTCCCGGCGTGTTTGCATTTCTGAGATGCCAAAATGGCAATGTATTCTCAATCCCCTTTGCACTAGGCCAGAGGCTGAGGTAGAATTTCCCTGCCAAATGTAATAAAGGTTGATATTCTTTGATCTATGGATGTTTATTGAGAAGGAGAGAGAGAAAGGTCAGATTCAGATTTTTGATGGAAACTTGGCTGAGCTCTTTACACTGAAAAGATTTTATTTATAGTTCAGCCTCTATGTTGAGGACTGTTTTTCACAGTCATGAACTGTTTTTGTTAGAAACCTTGTACACACAGTACCAATGTATGATGTGATGTACAGTAGGCAGTAATTTGCTGAAGCAACTCATGTAACTGAAGCGTTCTGTGCCAGTGTGTCTCATTTTTGACATGTTGATATGAAAAAGTAATAGTTCTCTGATTCACCTCCTTTTGCTTAAATATGTCTCTGTACTTAAGTTATTCATGTGTTGCCCTAACTCCAGTGCTGTTCAGATTTTTTTCTTCTAAACTTGCAGTGACAATAGTACATGGCAGTTATAAAAGTAATTTCTAGCTTAATGCAGAATTGGAGAGTTATTTTAGTGCCTTACTGCAAAACAAATTCATTTAGGAAGCCTAGACCAAATGAAACTTAACATATTTTTGAGATGAATTTCAACAACTATGGACTAAGTAGTTGTCCTGGTTTAACCCCAGCCGGTAACTAAGTACTACCCAGCTGCTCACTCACCCCCACCCCTCGGAGGGATGGGGAGGAGAATCAGAAAAGAATGTAAAACTCGAGGGTTGAGATAAGAACAATTTAATAATTGAAATAAAACAAAGTTAAGAGCAATAATAATAATAACAATTATAATGAAAAGGAGGGAGAAGGGAGAAAAATGAATCCAGAGGAAGGGAGAAAAGAAAACAAGCGATGCACAATACAACTGCTCATCACCTGCTGACCGATGCCCAGCCAGTCCCTGAGCAGGGATCTGCAGGCCCCAGCCAACCCTCCCCAGTTTATATACTGAGCATGACGTCCCATGGTAGGAATATCCCTTTGGCGAGTTCAAGTCAGCTGTCCTGGCTGTGTCCCCTCCCAGTTCCATTTCCCCAAGAAACTGAAAGGTCCTTGACTTGGTATAAACATTACCTAGTAACAACTGAAAACATCAGTGTGTTGTCAACACTGTTCTCACACCAAATCCAAAACACAGCACTGCACCAACTTCTAAGAAGAAAATTACCTCTCCTGCCAGCTGAAACCAGGACAGTAGTATGGTAGAAGTTCACTCTGCTCCTCCCACCCAAAGAGGAAATTCTTTGGAGCTGTTGTTTGATGCCATCAGCTCCACTGCAGCACAGTACTGTTGAGATGATGTTAGCTACTGGTAGAAATTTCAGAAGAACAAAGTCTGTGTACCAGTTGAGTTAGAGTGTATGTTTTTGGTGTGTTAGATTGTGCCCAGCAGCGGCATAGGAGCATGTATTTAATAGAAACCAAAGTCTCTGTATTCTTCACTGTTTCCAAAGAAGTTGCATATGAAGCCACCGTTTGGGCAGAAGACATGATGCATTTAACAGTAGCTGGAACAGCCTGGACTTTACTAGGTCCTGCAGAGCCAGGAGGCAAAGGAAGAGACCCTGGGCTGAAGCAGACCAATGCCTTAAATTCTTGTTTAAGAATTAGTCCTTTGGGTATTCTTACTGTTTGCATGGAGTTCGAGATGCTAAGACAGCAAAAGCCTCAGTTTTTGGTTGACTAATGGGTACACAGACTTAGAAAGTGGGGTGGTGTCAAATGTGGCCAGTACCTTGTATCGTCTTTGGTTGATAGTTGCATCCTTAAGCAGCAGTGGAGGTTCCAGCTGGGATTAAACACTCTAGATAGCAATTTATTGCTAAATAGGGCAGGAGCTGCAGTATTTGGCTTATGTTGATGATGACTAGTACTCTGTGTCTCTGTCTGCATGTGCATGTATAGTAATTGGCTTCGGAGTAGTGCATTAAGTTAAAGAGTTACGCTGAGGACATCAAAAGATGTTAGAAACCAGGTTTCTGGTGGATTTTGCAGAGCCTCCATGGTTCTGAGGCAGCCTCTTGTCAGCCATAATCAGTGTCGTGTGTAGCAGCTTGTGACCATAGTTTCTTGCTTTAAATTGGGATTTGAATTTAAGTCATCTAAACCTGCAGGAGCCAAATGTTGTAATGGACTGTGCAGTTGTTGAATTTGGTTGGAAAAGGACCAAAGCTTTTGGCTTTTTTTTCCCTGGATTGGGTTAGGTTTGGGAATAAAGGGCTTGGAAGAGCACAGGAGAGAGGAGAGCGGGGGCTGTTTGGCTTGTTTTGTTTTTTTCCTTGATGGATACTGCATAAACCACCAAGTTAGGAACAGGACTGATGCCGGTATCAGTTCATGTCTTATGGTCTCATTTAGTGCAGATGTGGGTAATCTCAAGGTTAAGGTTTAGGTTACTTTGATGTCTATGATTATGGTCTCAGCATCTAAAGCTGTGAGAGTGCAGTTTACTGCCAGGTCCTGCAATTTGAAGAGGTAGGAGGAAGCTCATGTGGAAAGTGCCATGTTACGGCAGCATTTTTCTTCATGGTGGTAACCGTCTTGGTGTATGTTTTTTTGACCTCAAGCCACTGTGGATAAATAAGTATAATTTTGGAATCTGGAATTGTGACCTGTCTAATTGCAAAGACAAAAAGAATGGTAGGACTTAGCTGAGTGGTGAGAGACTCCGGAGATTAAGAGGTACTTTACTGGCCATGTTCTGTCCAAATTACAAGTATTTTTTTTGATATTTTGGTATTTCAACAGAAGCACACTAAGGATTTTGTGGTGATGGTAGGTGTTGGCAAAATTGTATCCTACTGAGAATGCTTTGAATCTGAGGTTACAGATAGAAGCAGTAAATCGATCACTTACGCTCTCCATGATTCACATAAATTAAACATCATAAATACTTCCTCCCAAAGCAGGCTTGTGCTCTGACAGTATCATAGAGCAAAACTTCTGGCAGCTATTGTAAATATAATGTAGGAAGGTACTGTAGGTGTTCGCCATGTTACACCGCATGAACTTGGTTAGCCGGCTTTAGCCAGAAGAAGCAAGTACTACGATTTTCTGGAGGGGCAAAATGTCACTTAATTTTGTACAGCCACAGCACTAATTGTGTCTGTCAGATACTGCTTCTCTCTGCTTATGTTGAAAAAACAGGAAAAATAGATAGAATTCCAGTCAGTGACTGGATGATAAAACAGTTGTCTAAGGAAGTTAAAACCCCCCTTGTTTTTCTTTTACCTACCCTTCTTTCTTCCTAAAAGCAGTATGCAAGGAACTATACTTCATAAGCGATACTAGGAACTGCTAAAACATAGTCAAATGCATTGAGAATAATACATTTGTTTGTCACTGGTCTATTAATGCTTTTAAAATGTGACTCTTTGTTTCCAGGCCTTTTTGCAAATGTGCAATCTGCCAATCCGGGTGGTTTGCAGGGCAAATGCTGAGTACATGTCCCCATCTGGTAAGTGTGGCCTTCATTAAGATTACTACGTTATACCTCCATTTTGATACCATGGCAACTACGCCTTGTCTTGCTGATAACAGTCGGTCGGTGCAACCGTGCGCGGGTTGCCTTCCCCCTTCCTCTTCAGTGCAGTTTCTCCTCTGCAAACAGTTAAAACAAATGCAAAGTAACAGTGGCACGGTGTGTAACTGTGCCTGTGAATGCGGTACCCATACAAAGCATTCAAACAGTTTAGATGCCTGGTGGAAACCTTTTCTCAAATGCCTGAGAGTGGTTGTGTCCTGAAATAGAAAGACATATGTTTCCAAAAGTGGCTTTATTCTGTATCCAGGGAATGTTCCAGTGAATGCTGTTATATTTTCCCATTGCTGGGGTGAGACGACGCTGGAGAAAGATTATCTTTTGTTACCCTGTCTGGGATATGATGCCAGGATGTTGATACAGGAGAAGACTGAAGGGTGCATTGTCGCTGTTCAGGGTGATAGAGGATTTAAATCTTCCTCTGATCCATGAGTCTGGCAGAACATCCCAACTCACCAACAATAAATAAAGCATTAGAAGGGTACACAGCCTGCCTTTTGCTGGGGATGACTGGTTGCCTAAAAACATCCAGAGGCCAGCTTCAGAAGGTTAACTAAAACCCAGAGAGAGTTGCTGAATGCAGGGCACAGACGTCTGGCAGTCCTTGCAGACTGTCCCAGATTTTTGTTTTGTGAGGAGGTGCTGCTTTACTGATTACCTGGCTCTGGTGACTGCCACGTGGAAGTGCTTGTCAGTATATGTCTGTCAGCTGCATGGGTTCTGCTGCTGCCATTACTGATATTTTTGTCAAAAGCAGTGGAATTAAGCTATTTTAAAAAAAAAAACAGTTGCCTGGCAGTAGCAAAAAATCAGCAAAATATGGAGAGAGATATATTATTTGTTGGTAAATAAAGTAGCTTTGAAATGCTGAATTCATGCACAGAGGAGCATCTTGTGTGCGCAGGAGTAGGAGTGGTGACAGTTGCATGTTTTCATTTCTCTGCCACTTGCACCCCATGTCCACACTTTCTGGCATCTGACGTTGTAATTGGGTTTGAACACTTCCTTCTTCTGAAAACAAGGAGCATGAGAGGGAAAACGATACTGCTTCAATTTAAACGTAGGTAGAAATACATGTATTATTTTTGCCCTTACACCTGGAGTCCCTACTATTTTTATTCACTTGCCACATGTTCTGTCTTTATATTGGTTCAATCTTTAATGATAATTCAAACAAGGTTGTCATTTATTCCCTTCTCCCTCCCCACCACCCTCTGTCTCGCAGCAGCAGACAAAGATCTGCATCTCATCTTTTTTGGGGAAGGTTATTTATCTCATAGTTGTCATAATGATGAAACCCATTCTGAGGGAGTCAGAAGCACGATACCAAAGAATTGTCCTGGTATGTGAAGTACAGTCTGACTGAAACCACTGAATTCTGCAGCACAGAGAAGACTCTGTTTCCTTCTGCAACCTGCAGTGTGCGGATGCAGATGAAGCCTTTCTTGGTGTGGTGCACTTCATTTATTACCCTTAGGCCGATGAGCCAGTGAGAAGTGAGTGTTTGAGCTAGGCCAAACAGTAGGTATTTTGTGTTTCATTGAAAAGAGTGAATGTATTGCTAATAACATATTTGGAGTCAGGCAGGTACCGATCTTGCTCTTTGTGCTGTCTATGGAGAGCAGAGTTTGCCCACAGTGAGAGGTGGGAAGGTAAAAGGGTGCAGTGCCCCACTGCACTGGGCAGGCTCATTTACTGCCTTTGGGTTTGAGGACATTTTCTGTAATACAAAACATCCAGCATTTATCTCTGGTTTGTGGATTATTTCAATCATGTAAATAATGCTAAATGATTTATAAGTTTGGTGTTTATCAGTTGCACTTGGATGAAGATTTGCAGAGCAAGCAACCTGGTTAGGGTGGATTGGAGCAGGAGTCCTCAGCTTCACACGCTGAGAGCTGGGAAAAGGGGCATATGGCAACTTCTGTCATACTCCATGGCACGCTGTGTGTGACAGGGCTTCCTCTTGTACCCCTGCCTGCCTTAAAGCTTTGGCTTGGTTCTGTGTGTAAGAAAAGTTACCAACCAGAGAAAGACTGTCTGTTTTTAGCCCTGCTTCACACTGGGCTATCAGGGCTCAGCTTCATAGACTGAATGGTCAGCCTTCCTAGTGTTACCCATTTTTGCTTCCATGATGGTGAAGAAGCTCCTTCCTCTGCCTGGCCCTCCAGATGGAAAAGCTGAGTCTCATACTGAGAACCTCTTCCTGACCCCAGGACCACGGGAGCTTGAAAATGCCGGCTCACAACTAGAGAGTAAAGACTGGGGCAGCCAACAGGAGCCGGCTGGCCCAGTCATTGGAAATCTAAAGGACCAGAGGAGGGAGAGTCAAGACCTTGCCTTGCTGAGTGTGCATTTGCACTTCCCCCTGCTTGCTTTCCTGGGCATAGTGCCACATCTCCCATCATTTCAGCAGCCCTTTCCCTGACAGTGGGATAGGAGGGAGGATGGGAACACGCGTCGTAAAACTAGCCAAGGGCTCTGTCTGCTTTCCTGGGATTTCCCAGCTGTACTTCAGAGATACGTTGAATTAAGTCTTTCCGGCAAACCAAAATCCATTATTAAAATACAAGTCAATAGATCTCACTCAGTAACTTTGAAATACACAATTGCAAGTATTGTATGTAGAAAAGGTTTAGGAGGAGGAAGATGTTTGTTATTACAGACATTCACCAGGTGAGCTATGCATTAGAGCTTTGCCTGTGCTCATTTGAAAAAAAAAAAAACAACAAACCAACCCCTAAAACCACTGATGCAATATTTAATTGCTTTGAAAATTGTAAATTATGTTTTACAGGTATAAAAAGCTCTTACTAAAATACATTTCTCATTTTACAGGCAAAGTTCCCTTTATTCATGTGGGAAATCAAGTAGTATCTGAACTTGGACCCATAGTCCAGTTTGTAAAAGCCAAGGTAATAGTACATTGTTTTCAGAAATTGGTGAATAGCATGTTAGTCCTGCTTAGCATTGTGCTGAATTGATGTGCTCTTCTGGAATGTTACTTCATTTGTTAAAATAGTGTAGAAATGTAGTGCTGTTCTAAAGAAAAGATACCCTGGCATAGAAGTTTGTTGAGGTGGAGACGTTTTTCTTTGTCATCTACTCAAATTCTGGAAGCAAATTCTATGCAGAATAGCTGCATAGCAGTGCTAGTTTCTGAGAACTTTTTTCTACATGCCCTGTCTCAGGATCTCAGAGCTCTTAAACCCAGAACTGACTGGTTTAAATTCTGAAGTGTCAGGTACTGTTCAGATTTGCCTTTGCCTCCACCCCCCCCCCCCCCCCCATATTTTAACCAACACTGTCTTTTCACTGAGCAGTTGATAAAGCTGTATCACAGATGTAAATTTGTGTTTACTTCTTGCCACAGAGGTACACTAACCTGGGGCTGTGTGCTCAAACTGTGTTCATCTATAACTGGTAATAAGTCTGTATTTCTTGTAGGTTAGCTATGTTACGTTAAAATTTTTATTTTTAATTCTAAAGGATACTGTATGTAAAAATAGCCTGTGTATTTTGTTACTGAGCTATGTAAGAGATCAGGGTCTGAGCCAAAGCTCATTGACTTTAGAGGTCCTTGGGTCAAGCATTGCTGAATATTCCAATACTATTTCTTACACGTTTGTCTTTTTCTTTTTTCTCCCCCTCCCCCATTTAGGGCCATTCTCTCAGTGATGGGTTGGATGAAGTCCAAAAAGCTGAGATGAAAGCCTACATGGAATTAGTCAATAATATGCTCTTGACAGCAGAGGTACAGCAAACTGTAGTAACTCCACACACTTACATAAGTGACTATAGGCAAGAAAGCTTGAGGATGTTTCTCTGTATTGGAAATGCTGCTTATTCTTAGGTGAGGTCAGCAACTTTTGGGGTGAAAGGAAGCAGGAATAAGTTCTCTGTGCTCTATAGATTGCTTGCTGAAATGTTCCTCTAGACACAAGCTGCCTGTATGATTCCCCAAACTGAAATGTGTCATGTATCTGTAGATGTAACCAACTGGAAAATGCCAGTGGTTCCTGGGGTCCTACCCCAACCCACAGCTGGCCAGGCATCCTGCGATCACCTTCTACAGTGTGTGTGCTCGCATGCCTAGTGGGAGGCTGGGGTCCTCTGCGGTTTGTGTCTGTGGCCAGTTAACGAGATGCCATCCCAGCATGGGAACTGTGTTGGAAATGCTGGTGAGCTGCAGGTGGCTGAGCAGCTGAGGGCTGGTAACCTGTCCACGGAGCGTGTGCAGCGGGAGTGGGCTTTTGGTCTCAGCTTGGTCCTGGTGCTGGTGAAGTAAGGACTAGCAGCTGAGCTTTTGCCTTCCAGTTCTAATTTCTTTTGTACATTCAGAGGTTTAACAGAAGGAATGAAATGGAAATTTAATCTAATATAGAAAAGAAAATTCTACTAGTGAGAAATTATTGTCTCTGTATTCTGCTTTATTAGGAAGTTTTAGTAAGTGTTCTTTCTGTTCCTAGCTCTATCTCCAATGGTGTGATGATGTTACAGTAGAGGAGGTGAGTGGTTCTGCAGCATTTATCTTAATTAAAATTTAATGAGAAAACACTTTCGCTCACAATTGCAAGTCCCTACTCATAAATGAAACATTGAGGTTTATACCGTTAATGATATGGTCTTTTCACTTTAATTTCGCTTGCATATACATTTTAGGGAAGTTGTGTCATTACTGGAGTTAGCTGACTGCAGAACAGATGCGGGTTTTGTATGTGTTTCTGAAGTAATAGTTTTAAATGGTTATGCTGCAAACTATAAATTCTGCACAAATAATTACAGCATGTCATACAACTCCCTTTCTCTTTTACAGCTCCCTTTCTGATAGAAGTATTTGAACATTAGCTATTTTATGCATAGAGGTATCTGTATTTTCTTATATGATAACACGGTACCTTTCTGTTTCTCGACAAAGATTACTCACCCGAGGTATGGCTCTCCTTACCCGTGGCCTCTTAACCGCATTTTGTCATATCAGAAGCAGTGGGAGGTAAGGCGAAAGATGAAAGCCATTGGATGGGCTGGAAAGACACTTGAACAGGTCAGTATGAAAAGTGAAGCTTTTTTAGCCTGTTTTATTTTTTCTTTATTTTTAAAGGCTTTGAAGAGTAGCACTTTCTTGAAACAGATGTAGGAAAAATATATATTCTGTACTTAAAACATTATCTAGAGTCAGATATTTGCCTTCATCAGCAATAAATCTTACATTATGTGCAACCCGATGGCGTGGGAGGAAGGATGTTTTACCATGAGTCTACATTTCTGGTGATGTTAGTTTAGGCAGTAGTCCTGAAAATAGGTTTTAAGTAATGGCCCCCACTTTCTGTATGGTGTGGGGCACACTTTGCAGGATTGTGGCTTCCATTGTCAGAGATGTAAAAAAAACCCCCAAAAGCAAAGTAGTTTTGAGGTGTAAATTACTACTTTTCATTAAGCTGAGTTATCAATGTTATGGGAAGCACTTAATCAGAATTGCCTTACATCAAATGTTAGATTAAATAACTCTTAGCTACCTGCCTCCTGTGTAGGTTTGATGACTGACTGTAGCAGCTTCTGATGTGCCAGCATTGTATGTACCGTGTTCCCACTGTCAGTGCAAATAGACGAAGGAGGTTATTTTTTGCAGTGTTGGTATTTCCCCTGACAATACCGATCTTTTATCTCTTGTGTGTTTTGATAGGTGCTTGAAGATGTAGATCAGTGTTGTCAGGCTCTCTCCCAGAGATTAGGAACACAACCGTATTTCTTCAATAAGCAGTAAGTTACTCTTTACTGAAATACTACATCCAGGAATGTGAGATACAGATATATGGAAAACTCCTGACTTATTTTAATGCTGCATGATTAGTTGCAGACATACAAATGTGTGACTGGAATATAAACATGAAGTTTCAGAAATAAGTAATTAAAGGTTTTAAAAGGAAAGTTTATATAAGTTTCTGGCATTTATGATTTAGTTTTAATCCTGCTTGTCTTCTCTACAGTGTCTACCACAACCTATGTAGGGTACAAATGTACACCTTTATACTGTGAGTTTCTTATTAAAAATTATACATTTAGAGCTTTACTCTAATTTCTTGGGTAACATTCGTTAATAGGTACAGGGGAGTGAATGTATGTCATACCATCCTGAGCTGGGCAGCTTGTCTTGCCCTTCTTAACACCAGGGGCAGTTCTGAATGAACTGAGCTAGCGTGAGGGTGCCTGTGAGTTGTGAGGACTGGGGAGGAAGCTAGCCTTGTGTCAGCAAAGTGTCAGTTGCGAAGTGAAAACTAGAATTCACATTCCCAGGGGAGAAAAAAGGAACAATCTGGCCTTCATGGGATGTCTTCTGCTCTCACCAATTTATTCCAATTGCAAAATGCTTTTTTTCCCCTTTGTTTTTTTTCTTACTAGTATTTTAAAAACGTTACAGATTTAAATGACATCACATTAGCTTCTTCTTGTCTCCTGTGCGTAGAGAAGACTAGAAATGCTCAGGTCTGGGCTTCAGTTAACTACATCTGGACAGGGAGATGTCTTCAAAAGGCAGCATACGGTCTTGGTTACTTTTCTGTGTGTGTTTTTGCCCCTTAATCTTTTCCAAGTTGGGTGGGTAATGTAAATTGAGTGGATACAGAAATACGCATTATAGAAGAAAAGTTTGAATTGCATCTTCTCAAATCATTCTTAAACATAGTATAACCTAGATAAAACATTGTTTTATGCTTTTTCCCCCCCCCCCCCCCTTCCTCTTAATTTTGTGTGAGATAATAGCTGAGGGTCTTATTCTTCTGCAGATGTATGTGTGTATATATATATATAAAAAAAAAACCAGACCCAAAAGACATGACAAACACTTGCCCTTGTTACAGAACTAAGAGGTAGAGTATGGTTTGATACTGGATCAATACCTCTGGCTGATCTGGGAAGTGTTATTTCCACGGTACCAAAAGCAAAGAAAGATGCGATACTGAGAACTAGCAATGTGCGTATATACTGTATACACAGTTTTCGTGCATTTGGCAAATTCAGTGTTGCCTGGTTTCTTCCCTGTTCTTCAGTTGTGTGGCTCCCTAAAAATTATTCAGAACAGCAGGATTTTTCTTGATTAGAACTTGTCTTCCAAAATACCTGTTCTTTTTTCTGTTTGTTTTTACAGACCGACTGAATTAGATGCTCTGGTATTTGGACATCTGTTCACAATCCTTACTACTCAACTAACCACTGATGAACTTTCTGAAAAAGTGAAAAACTACAGTAATCTCACAGCCTTTTGTCGGCGAATAGAGCAGCAGTACTTTGAGGGTCACGATAAAGACAGCTCCACAACTGTTGCAGCCCGATCTGCTAAGAGGTCCTTACTGAGATAAGTGTGTTGTTTGGTGGTTGAGGTGGATTGCATTTCAGTTTTGGGCTTTGTTATTCAATTAATTGATTTCTGAGAATGGAAATGTGTGTTAGCTTTTTAAAACTGCCAAATCATTGTGGAGAAAGAAAAAACTCTAAATGCAGTTTTTGTGTTGTAGAATATACCATGCATATTTAACCTGAAACAACTGTATGGGCACTTCAGTTTTACTAGCCTGTATGCCACTTACTCTAAAGTGACCTTGGACAAATACTGTATCTGGATAAAAAAAATAAAATACTTTAAAAAGTCTCTCTCTGATTTTTCTAAATGCCTTTGTAAGTTTTATGTTTTAAGGTTTTAAGTTTGCCTGACAGCCAAAATTCATTCAGAAACTGGTGACAAAAACGTCTTGGAGCTCTGCAGCACACAAGTGATGTGCTTTTACTGTCAGTTCTTATTTTGTGTCAAAGTGGCTCCTGGCTGTCATTACTTCTTATGTGTCCTACCTCTGCTTTTATTTCTTGTTCACCTTCAGGTTTTGGATTTACATTTTTTCCCCTTCCTATGATTTCCCTGTTTTAATCCTCAGTTTGTCTTGCTTTTTAAGAAATGAATTTGCTAAGTAAGTGTATGTTTCCCCTTCAGTACGTTAATGTTGCTTCTGAACTTTGATGTACTGGCTGGGGCGGTTCCTGTAGCAGAAGGACGTGGTATGAGCCTGTGGCTGGCATGCCTTGGTCCTTCTGCCTCCGTATCGCCCTATGGTACACGTACACACAATATACTACAGCAGTAAAGAAATATTGTGGTATGCCCAAACCCCTGGCAACGTGGCGCTTTTCAAGGGGGAGTTCCTGTGTGTAGCCAGGGGCTCAATTTCACTAGTATTTCTTTGAACACATTAAATGGCACCACTCTGTTCTGCTTTGTCAGTTATACTTGACACTTTTCCAAAAGCACCAACAACTCCATGAGTGTGCTGGTGGCAAAACCAGTCCTCATGCACTCAGGAAGTCCTGGGCACAACTGGGAGCCAGCTCAAGCTGTTTGACTTAGTAAGAAAACAAAACGGTTCCAACTATGAAACGTATTCTTTTGACTGTACTCCTCGGTGTCAAAATACTTAATGGCTTGAACTGGTTATGCAATGGTCATGAGGTTTTTGGCTGCCATTTCCTTCTCTCTTAAAAACAGAACAGGAAACAGCTGTGTACCTTGGACTGGCTGCTCTCCCTCCACGGTGTGGCTCATGAACCACTACTGCTTACTCACTCCTACTGCCGGGGACCACTCTTGTCAGCTTGCTTGCAAAATAGAGCTGAATTTTTACTGCCTGCTTCTTGATACAGGATGTAAGTATCAATGTGTAAGGGGGGCTTGGCCTTCTAGCAAATAGCTCTTTGCCATGAGAGGAAAGTTAACCTTGTCCTGCATTTCAGTCTTAAAATTCTACGTGTGCACATTGAACATCAACTCTTGACTGCTTAGTGACAGTTTCTGCTATCAAAGTGGTTGGTAGCTGAGAACCCAGGTATTTCTTTTAAACCTGCTCTTACACAGTACTGCAACTTCTGGGAAAACTGGAAGAGAATTTTGTTGTGGGGTTTTTCTTAATATTCACTCCAAACTACGATATACAGTACTTTGAGAGAAAAGCACTCTCCAATGGTCTCTAAGACTAGCAACGCCACAGTTACGGAGAAGTCCCGTGTGAAAACTGAAGTATCTTAATCCAGAGCAATTAGACTTGCCTTTTACCTCCTGGTATTTAAAGCGCCATTCATGAGTAAAGATTTTAACCTAGCTTCTGTGGCTTTGGCAGTTCTTCTACCAGTTGAATGAACTACAGGAGTAATTTACTTCATGGACTTCCACACCTACCTATGCACAGGCATAGACTTACATGCAGTCTAAAAATGTGTAAGTGGGTGTGGATTCCTCTTCTCAGAGCTGCAGAGGCCATCAGCCACCTTGTAACCAAATTTCAGCAATTGCTTTGGAACAGCATTGAAAACCATGGTTTTCTCTTTCGGCAAGGTTTCTGTGCGGCAGTGCAAGCACTGGTAAATACAACACTTTGAATGCTGAAGAGCTAGTTAATGCAAATCTTGTATGGTAACACAGAGCAAGCTTTCTAACTTCAGAGGATTAAAACCCCTCACTAGGGTAGCCACATGCATTAACCCACTTTGAATGTCTCATCTAGAAAATGTACTCAAATGCTGTGGAAGTGGTTTTGCAGAAGATACTGATCTGTTACAAAGTTTGTGTAAATCCACTTGAGCTATTCAGACTGCATTTAAGATAGGGAGACAAGCTAATTAGACAAGAGTTTTCAATATTGAAGAGAGAGGACAAGCAGAGACTGAGCTCTGGAAGCTAAACTGAATAGTTTCTGAAAATTTAACCACCCCTCATTCCTTGTGTGTGGCTTTGATAACTTAATTAGTAAAACAAAATTTAAATGGGAAAAGGCATTCCTTACTTCCTGACTGAAGAGCATACTTTCTATATGGCATGTTTGCCACAGAGCTGGTTTGTAGTTCAGGCTGCACCGCATTCTAGGTGATATCTAAACTTAAAACCACAAGGAAAACGGCTCTGCTACCAGGTTGAAAATAGCTATTAAAATCCTAGGCAAAGGACGTACTTTGTAACTCATAAATACAAGAAACCATTTTGCTTTTTGAAATGACATTGCTAGCATGACTAGCGCTACAGAGCAGACTGAGCCGAGCACTGAGGACCAATGTCTGTAAGCTGCGCTTTACCTCTGGGAAGCTGCAATCCTATAAAGGACACTGAGGCTGAAAGGACACAGGTACTGATTGCTCCTGACATGCTGTGCACAGTTCAAAAATGAAAAGTTGAAACACGACCAGCCATAAAACCAGTTAAGGTTGGAAAAAACCAAAACCAATCCAAACCCAATAACTTCTCTAGCAAGGGAGTTGAGCAAGCAAACCAACCTGCCTTATCCAAGGGCAAGTGAAGAGGGCTTGCTGTTGGTCTGAGTGGCCCTCTAGTAGGACAAGGCTGCACAAGTGCAGTCTGTGAGGATTTTACTCTTGGGTTCTGTGTTTTCTAGAAGATCTCCCATGACTGATGCACAACTGCTGCACCAGAGGCAGAATCAGGCTGGGAAGACCTGTGGTCTTATTTCATGTAGCAGGACAGTGTGGATGATCATTTTCTTTCCTAGCTTTTCAAGCTCAAAAATCCCAAGCTCTCAGAGGCTATTTTCAGTGACAAAAGCAGGCAACTGGAACTTCTGAAGTTTCCCAAAATTAAGACATAAATTAGATCTCTAACAGAAAGAATGTCAGGAGCAGCTGCTCCATGGCTTAACATACATTCTCTGAATATGTCCCACTAGGGGACTCAACCAAAACAAAATCATAAAAGCACGCATAACTACAAGTGAATAGATGCTAGAGTCTGAACAATGTATAAATCACCCACGGTGGTTTGCTTCTCCTAATCTTTTTGTTCCACGAATTAATAGCTTCATACGGAGATGCTCACATTGAGCTAAATGCTAGCTGGAAAGTAGAAGGTGCTTTCCTTGGCTGATGGAGTTCAAACAATTGAGAAAGTCCTGGTGAAAACAGGACCACTCCACTCCTAAGATGCCTCTGTGTAGTTGTGGATGGGACTAATTTTGGTCAGTGCAGACTCCTGGTTGTGTCCTTGCTGGATTTTGGTGTCTGCTGCTATCAGAAATGTGTCATGCCAATTCCAGATGTTACGGAGGTCTCATTTGCTTGACCAGCACAGCACTGTATGCTTAGCTGAACTGTGGATCCCATGTACCCTGCACATACAGCATGGGAAATGGAGCAACCACCCTGCTCCACCGCAGGCTGTAGCAAACCAGCTTGTGATTCAAAGGCAGCCAGGATTTCAGCCACAGGCTAATTTATAGTACTGGATTATTGCTTCCAGCTGGTGGCCCTTCCTCAGCCCCTGGTTTTCCTGTCCCTCTCTGAAGAAAGCTCTCCTTGACTGGGGAGTCTCTGATGCTACATTTCATGATTTTGTGATGACATTTCAAGACAGACTTTATGGGAAGGAGCTTCAGTGATGGCAGCTTTTGCTAGGATCTACCACTCCTCACATACCAGTTTGTAAAAATTACAGTCTTGAGTGGTGTTAATGAGATATTAATCTGCTATTTTCTCTGGCTTTTGTTTTATTTCCCCTCCTCCCCAAGGAAAGAAAAATAACCTGGCAATCTCCTGTTTCTCAAATGCACTTAAAGCTCAGTGTTGTGGAAAAAAAGAGCCTAGCACAGCCCGGCACACAGAGAATGTTGCTGAGCTGTACTTAATGATGCCTCTTAGGATCAGCTGTGCTGCTAGAAAACACTTCATTTCCTGTGGCTTTCTTTCTTTCCAAGCAGAGTGCAGCTCCAATGGCTCTCACAACAATTAGCACCCACTTGTTCTGCAGGTTTGAAGTTTTTTGCATTAGTCAGGTTGAGAAATTCATGGTATTAATCATGACTGAAGTTGTTATTTATCACCTGCTGGGTGAGAAATAATAATTTTGGCACTACTGGGGCAGCAGGCCAGAAGTACCAAATTAAGTAAAACATCTAAACACTAGCAAGGATCATTTCTCTGATTAATGAATTGTTACAAAGAAAAAGTGCTACTCGTTATCTGATCTTAGGATAAAAGTAGGAGTTGGAAGTGGAAAGCATTAGCAAAGTCAGGCTATACCCTGATGTAGTTTGAAACTTTCCTGGCTGATCTCTCTTCTGGCATTCACTAACTGCTAACATGCGCTTGTCTGTGTCACAGGTCCACAACACTTGGCACACACACCCAGTGCCAAATTTGTAAAAAAGCAGCATTTGGCAGGGAGCTCAAGGCCCATTGTGTAATCTCCTCAAAAGAAACGTTGAAATGACTTTAACCTTCTAGAGCTTGTCTAGGCTGGAAGGTTTTGCCACAGGGACAGTTAAAACACCATTGTGTGATGGCAATAACAAGGGTGCAGGAACCAAACTCAGTGACACCAACAGAATTCAGTTTACACCCAGGTAATTGTATCCATACTGGGGCCGTTGGTCACCTATGGCATTAAAAGAGCCCACAGATTGCAGCTGCCTGATCAGAAGTGTTTCACATGCAAATACAAAAAGGGTTGGCCTACACAGAAGTGAGGAATGTGTGTGCTGTTACAACCCTGAGCTACCAAGTCACTGTGATATACCACGTCCTCTCCCTGCAAAACCATTGTGGGGAGCTGAGGTGCAGGTCACGTAGCAATGCCCACAGAAACGCTATTTTCTAGGTTCATAAATGAGATGTAATACTGACTGTTAGCCCTGAATATGATCAAAGAACTCAGCCCAGGAGAGAAGTGCCACCACTGAAAGCAAGCAGAAACTCTGGGTACAATTTTGTTTGCTTGTTGAGGTTTACAAGAAAAAAGAAAAATAGAGTTTGAGAGACCCTTTTTGGCTCCAAGTAATTAATTTGCTGGAAAGAAGGCACAGGCTTTTTCCACAGAGAGCATCAACCACTCCCATCTATTGCTGCACACTTCAAATTTGGTACTAGCTGAGGTGAAGCACTTTGCACCGTTGACACAGACGGACTGCCCCTGCTGACATCTGTGGCAGCCAAAGCAATGCCTGTCTACCCAAACGCGTGTGCCCAGAGGCTGACTTGACATAGTGAGCTGACATGAGAGGTCAGCATGAACTTACACCTCTCGTATTTGGCTTAATATTAACAGTAATGCAGTTTGTCAATAATGACATTTTTGTAAGCAAGCTTTACATCATGTAAGTGCTCTCTCAACTAGATCCTTTTCTTCTTTTTTTTTTTTTACCCTAAAAGTTTACTCTGCATCGAAGAAAATTAGAGGATGTAGGGCATGATGGTCACCTTCCCTACAAGCACTCTCAAATCACCAGTCTTGCAGGGCTTGTGACCTCAGTTCAGCAATAAAGATTTGAAATAAGAATGAAAAGGATGATTGTTCATAGAAAATAAAAGCAGCAGGAAAGGGCTTGCAAACAGAAGACCATCTTCCTAGTCTAAGCAGGCAGCCATCAGAAGGTATCCAAATGAACTTTGTTGCAGGCACTGTGGGGAGGAACCAGTGCAGCTTAGCCATGACAAATTCAATAGAGCTGGAAAGAAGACCAGCCATCACCCAGCTGGTCTGATCAAACTACAGCATGACCCAGAGCATCTTCTTCCAAGTTTGTCTTCTCTCAGCATGAATTTACACATCTCAGATTGTCTCTGTTACCCTCTCATGGCTGGTGACATCTCTCTCTACTTTCAGCTACAAAGTACAGTTTTGACTTTGAAGCTATCTGTTGCTGGTCACACCATTCTCTCACTGCTGAGATCAACAGTTTTGTGACTGATGCACAGGATTATTGCCTGAGATTATTTTGTGAAAATTATCCGCGATCTCTCAGATGTTATCACTTGGACTGTTAGATTAAGAGCTGCCCGCCTTCTTTTCTTGTCAAGACATTAAAAATTTCCCTTTAGGTCCAGTGCTCTTTCTAGCTTCATTCCTGTAAATCCCTCTAAAATTCCTTCGCAGTTTTTGTCCTCGTCTTCCCTCAGAAGTCCTAGCATCTTGATCTATGATGCCTCCTAGCCAAGAAGTATTTAGCTGAGATTACTGACTATCTCCAATCTCTTTCATTTGCAGATTTAAGCCTGTGTTGTGGCATGTTGAGAGCCAGTTGATGAAGATCAATAGTTTGGGGGCATAAAGAAAAAAAAATATGGTTTTTTTTCTACTTAAATAAACTTATTACCAGCATATTTTGTTGTAGGTTATAATGTTTAGTGAAAGGCAGGTAGGTTTCTGCCCACGTGTGTAAAGATCACAGATCTGACTGACTTGTGTATTATATGCAAGTGTGAGTGCAAAGGTCTTGCTCTTATGCCAAAGCACACTTGTAGCAAAGCCTAAAAACACTGCTGTGGAAAACACTGCCCATCATCTGATGGAAATGCTTTTGACACACAGAGGACAGCTCCTGCAGACTCATTTCTATGGAGGTGCTTTCATTTGGTTCAGTGCATCTTCCTGGGGCCTGTCCTGCTGTCCCTTATCCCTGACATCCTTTTGGGATCCCTCTGCCTTCACAGCTGCTGCTTCAGGGTCTTGCTGCACTGGGAAAAAAAAAGGGGCTCACCTTTAGGAAAGGCTTTCACACCTGTGGACTGCAGTCCTCCTTCTGCTTTGAAAGATTCCTTGTGCCAATAAAATCACTTTAGTGTGAACAGAGAAACTAGCATGCTTTCTAGGATTTGTTTAGGCAGAGGGAAGCATCCTGCAAGCATACCACCTTCTGCTCTGTGTATCTATAGTGAGTCCAAATGCTACTGCCTCAGGAAACACATTGAGTTTCCATGAACTATGAAGCCTAAAATCTGCTTTTCTAACTCACTAATCACAAACAAATCGGTGTTAATTATTTTCTTGAAGTTTGACAAAATTCAGCATTGGAAAGATGCAAAGTAAGATGAAAACTCATTTGGATAATGCAGTTCTCAAATTTCTTTGGTAACTCTGTATTATAATACTAAAAATTACCAATGTAATAACTGTGATTTACTGAGAAGCAGGCTGAGAAAAGCTTGGAAGGGCAACGAGCAGACTCCTCACTCCTGAGGGGGTTAAAGTGCAAAATGTTTAAATGAGGCTTCCAAGAGAAAAAAAACTGGTAGCAATAAGAGAATGGAGTTCCCTTTCAATCCCTAAATCAGCACAGTGAGTTCCTTGGTATATTGTCCTCCTCACCACAGTGAATTGGAGCCATCTCTCGCACCAAAGCCAGCAGCAGTTATTTGATGCATACTATTTGAAACGTCACTGATCTGCAATCAAACAAGTGATTTCTAGCCAAAAATTACGAAATACTTGGCAAACTTAGCCAAGTAGATGAGTCAGACAGAAAAACCTGCCTGACAGAAGAGTAAGTCAAGCCACAGCAGTTGCAAGTAATTTGTCCCAAATGTGAGCAGGGCAAAATCTAGAGCAGGAGGCTGGTTTCCCAGCCCCACGCGCCAACCACTGCACTGCATTCTTTACTGCTTTTTTAACCACAACGGCCTCTGAAAATCACTCTTCAAAGGCATTTCTTGGTAGTAATAAATGAACGATCAAAACCTAAACAAAGAACCCAGCAGCTGAGATGATGCAACTTAGCAAACAGAAATGATGAAGATTGCCTTGTCCTCTGCTTATTTCCAAAAGAATAAAGCCCAGGTAATTTATAAAGCCTTCCCCCTTCTCCTCTCCTTTAAAGCCCCTTGGGAGTTACCCAGGAGACAGCACCACTTTCCTCTACTTCCCCATCTTTAAAATACATTCATTCCAGTTTTCAAATTGCTATTTTGTAGTGCTAAATCTCTACCCACACTAATTTCTCCAGGTCAGAATCTGACCCTGATTTGAACAAAATCTGGAGTCAAATATTCACACTAGAATGCTTTTGCCTTGCTGCATGTCAGATGCCATCTCCCTGCAAATGTTTCACACACCTTGGAGTGCAGCTTGTGGAACTGATGAGGTGAAGAGCACTGCAGAGCAGCTCTGTGCTGGTAATCACAGGACTGAAGAAACACATACATCATCTGCCACATAGGTTGGCATTTCAAGTAAAAAACCTTCACTATGTGTAAGATGTTGGACAAATGATGGCCATATGCATGTTTGTCTCTGTGCAGATGTCTTTGCATTCTCAGCTAGGAAAAAGCTGAGGTAGGCTTTTTTTGCCGACAGTTTAATATTAGTGACACAGTTTATGTCCTCTGCAAAAACAATAATGGGGGATAAGGTGACATAAATTATTTGCAAATCGTTTGACATATGCAGGGCATTGTCCTTGCAATAATCACTATCAGTCTGTCAGTTTAAGATATGAACCGTGCCACTGCTATTTTATATCATTGTGTTAAGCTTTCACATGTTGTAATTTTACAGATTTGTTCTTTGGAGAACACTGCAACACAAATCAAATTGTATTATGTTTAGTCATATGCTGTGCGGAGCACCTCCCTGCAATTAGGGGCGGGGGGAGATGAGGAGCAAACAAACAGTCCTAGATAAAGGGCAGCTCCTCAAAAGTTAGGATATTTCCCAGATACCATTACTCAACTTTCATGGTCATTATTCAAGGCAAGAGGAATTATTTAAATTCATGCTAACATCACTTGCTGGCTGCATGAACAAAGTGAGCACTGGAAAGCACCATACTGACAGATCAGTTTAAAACACCCTTGTCTGATTTGTTTCTCCATAACAGTCAGGCACAACATTTGATTCTTATGAATAATGTGGGTTTTACTAAAGTAAATATACTGATTTCTTTTCAACTCACAAAAGATCCTTTCAAGACCAGTAGGTGCCTGTAGTATTAACTCTGCTTTCCATAGACATGCAGAATGGTTCTGGAATAGCAATGAACTCAGCATTGTCTCTTTTATTCCAGGCAAATTAATTCCTGTAGTATAGTCTAAAAAAGACCTAAAGTAAACAGCTTATTATTAGTCTTTTTTTTTTTTTCTAAATTTGAACCACAGATTACCGTGGGAGTCATTCACAAGTGTATTCTAAGTGTATGTATGCGATGCCAGATACCTTATACTAACTGCTTGAGAAACGTATTAGTATGTACGTGTGCTTAATTGGTAAAGGAGTCAGTAGGAAATACTGTAATATGCATTCTGAAGTATCACATTTCAGTGACTTTTTACTATATTTTGAATAGCGAAACGTGATTTGTTTTCCCCTGGGAAAGTTCCCTGCATTCAGTTGTCAGCAGAACAGAATCCTTCTGCTTCCAGTGAGCCCTTAAACTAGAAAGATTTATTGCACTTACACCCTTGAAAGAACATATCTTTTTCTTTGAAGGCAGCCATTATCACCATCCCATTTTATATCTTTTCTGATAAGTGCAGGCAGTAAAGCAGATAAACTCCTTGCATACCAATTAAAGACACATGCACACTAAGACAGTGTATACTATCAGAGATGCTCAGAGTAATATTCTTCCTAGCACAGTAGATATATCTAAGGAGTTTGACTTTTATTATTCTCAGCTTTACACCTCTGACATTTCTAAACCATGGAGGAAATTAATGAATTCTCACCCAAGACTCCATTGTCTAATCTTGCCCCAGTGCTCATGAATTATGGAAAATGACAGATCAGCTGATGACGTACAACAGGCTATTTTAAAACCACCCTTTTCCACAAAACCTGGGCCATGAAAGGCTCACCACTGTATTTCATGCAGTCACCTGACAAAATATTGGTCTCATGTTAATCGATACCTTAAATACAGTTATTTTTTCACTATATTTCACTCACTTCCTCACACCCAAGATGTTGTGATGGTTTTTATGCACAAAAAGTATGAAAGCCAGACCCATGAACCTAGGAAGCTTCTTTTCCTACTTTCAGGTGTGATGCCAAAGTACAGTCCTAACTCTTAGCAACCTACTTTGGATTCTTCCATTTTGAGATCTCCACAGACTAAACAAGAGCTCAGTAACATTTTAAGGTTCTTAAGTGCAATGTCCTCCACCTACCTGTGTGACTGCTGCTTCTAGTGCATTTTTCCAAGCAGACAAAAGGCCTTTGCTCATCCTGAATGGTGAGACCAAGAGGATTTGTATGAAAAGGCCCTCCCAGGTGAGATCATTGCCACAACTAGGCTGTAACGACCAAGAGCCATATTAGCAGCTGCAAGCCCTTTGGCTACGACATCCCACACCCTCTCTGTCCCAGTTAGCATGCAAATTCACTGGGATAGGAGCCACTCTGTAGTGTTTCTTTCCAAACAAATAAAAGCTCCTGAGCTTTATCAAAGGCAGATGATGTCAGCAATGCCAGCTTGCTTGGAGGAGCTGTTTGGACAGCCCTGCTGGGCTGGATGGCTATCAGGCTGTTTGGGCTGCCCTGCTCTCCTCCCACATTGGCAAACTGCAGCTCTGGGCTGCTCCCAAGTCACCACACGCCCAAGGAGCCCCACACATTCAGCTCCTTTTTCCTTCTGTGCTCCAGTGTAAAATGAATTAGTGTATTTACTCACAACATTATTGTCAGGTGGAAAATTAGCTGTCTGCAATATTACCTCTGAACTTATTTTTACTTCTCCAAGAATCTCACCCAGAGTGTTTCCTGAAGTACAGCATCTGAGCACATCAGTGACTTCCTTCTGCGTGGTTCCTTGTGCATGGTGGCTGAGACACCAGTTTTTCTGTCAGGGTTCCCTTTAGACAAGAAACTATGGAAAGCAATACATCTCATTCAAAACATCTGAAAGAGCTGAAGATACAGAATGCATTAATCAGTAATTAATACAAATAAAAGAAACACTCTTTCATGTAGGTGGTAATAATAATAACACTTGAGTTTGTTCTAATCCATCTTTTTGTCAAATGAAGCACCAGGGAATTGGCAACAATCAGAGTATTTTAAGAGACTCTGTTTTGATTTGCAATATGGGGTTTAGCCCTGTGTTTTAAAACCGATAAGCTAGCCTTTAATATGAAGAGGAATTCTGCTATATTTTTATACCCAGCTTACAAGTCAATTTTCCAAATTAAGGCGGTGCCTTTTCACTTTATAAAGGAATTGCAAAAGCATGACAACATCCCATTGCACAAACCCTGATAGCTCCCTTTCTTCCATATTAAACCACTGAGAGCAGCTGGAATAAAGGGCTTCAACCCTTCCAGAGAAACAGCATCTTCCAGAACATCAGACAATCCCAAAATCCTTTAAATAGCCCTGTATTTGTTATATTTAGTGACAATTACACAAGTGACTTCCTGACTGCAAATATGATTCATTACTCTGCAGCAGAAGTAATACCTCTAATAGACTATGCATTGAGTTGACCCAAAATAGCTGCTGAAGAATAGTTGTTCCTGAACTACTCCATGGACAGATTTTTTAAATTATTGTAACCATATATAAGAAGAACAGATTATCCTGCCATGTAATTATTTAGCAATACCCCTAAATCTTTGTGTAAACTAAATTTCAAATGTGGACAACAATAAGCAATGTTTAATAAAGAGTTTTTAGGAACACTTTGTCTGGAACTTGCTGGGAGGTTATAAGCCCTATTTAAAATTAAACAATTTGTATTCAATCTTTAGTCACCCTTGAGCTTCACTATTATCAACACTCAAAGTTAAAAAAAAAAAGACAAGAAAAAGAGAAAGTAATTTTTTCTTCTAAGTAAAGGGAGTAGAAATTGAGTATTTCCAAACCAGCTAGACCTAAGGACACAGTTGCAGCTCCCTCCCCACTCTGGAATAACACAGACAACCCCACTGAGAACAGCACTACCCCAGGGCCTGCAAGCCCATCTTTGACAGGATCGTGCTGCCCTGCTCTTGATTTTGATGCCTACACAGTGCTGAGCAGCAGGGTTTCACTGCATACAAATCATTAACAAATCAGGAAGCTTGGAAATGATCTGAAAAGATTATCATGTGTCCACTTCCCTACTGCAGAGCCTTACACCATGAAGACAGCCCTATTTCACTTGTGCACTGTCCCTGTCCTATGAAGGGATTGCTCACAGACCTGCACTTCACATCTTCAGGTCATCCTCAGTGTTCAAAGCAAACCTCAGCACTGCTGTGTGCTGTGCTGGCTCTGTCTCGCTGACACAGGGTTCCTCAGCACAGCTCTCCGAAATTCACCACTGCAGAGCAAGGGAAGCAGCAGGGCTGTGGGTGTCCCCTGACAAGGGGATTTTTGACATAGCCAGATCCACGCCCTCACTCCCAGGGCAGGCAGTAAGTAAAGAAAGACTAGGGGAAAACTGGAATATCACTCCCTTCCTCTCACTAATGCCAACTGCAGTTTATCTGTGAACTTCAGAGAGGCCAAAATTTCATCTGTATTGTTCAGGATTTCTGCAGGCAAGGCAGCCAGGTATGCTCAAGGGGAAACCCAACCCTATCAGCTTTCAAAAGAAGCCACAGAAATACGCCATCGCCTTCACATCGATGATACTACACACACAAGCAGTAATCTTTCGGCTCCTTTTTTATTCCTTTTCATAGCAGCCACTCGGCATAACCTTCCAGACAACAGCTGCTGCCCAAAAGGAAGGCTGGGAGGCCTGAGCTGTGCTCAATATGAAATTGTCCAGGTGGGTGCTCTCAGCTCAGCTTTAAAATTTTTATTATTTTTCCAGCTTCCTGTCCAAGTGTTCTGCCTGCTCCCCTCATTAGAGCAATGGCAATTTAAACTAAAACTCACAACACGCAATGGTTGATGCTACTGCTGAAAAACCTCACTGATGAGGTCTCAGAGTAATCCCAGTGTCCCAGCTTACTGTGCATCTCTCTGTTCTAGCTTGTTAAACAACATTCTACAATGCTGGTATGTAATCTAAAAAACATCATAAGTAATAATTAAACATTAAATCAGATTAATTCCAGGCTTGTTTGCCCTTGATAATAATATTAATTCTCTAGAGACGAAAGCAAGACAATTGTGTGAAAACAAAGCACAAATAAAGTCCATAAAATACAGAGGAAATATTTCCAATATTAGTTTTGTAATATGGAGTATTCATTTTGTAATATGGTGGTGACATAAAATATGCAGCAGCAACAAACAGAGGAAATTTGATGGACTGCCAAAGCTGTTTCTCCTTAAAATGCACATTGCTCTCAGTTAAGCTTGGCACTGAGACAAGACTGCCTACACAGGCATTTTCAAAGGGCTCTTTCAAGGCTGACGTGCCACTTTCAGCTCTGACATGGGATCAGAATTACAGCTGAGGAATCAAATGAAAATCCAACCAGGCTGTGTGGGACTTCCTTAGAGAGGAGGGCTACAAGAGCTATATTTGCAGCCTCACAGGGTGTTCCCATGCTTGCTATCACCATATCAAAAGTGTTCTATTTATAGACAGCAATTTGTTGGTGCCAGGCAGTGATGGGCATGTGATATGAGGGTGGTGAGGCACTAGAACAGGTTGCCCAGAGAAGCTGTGGATGCCCCATCCCTGGCAGTGTTCAAGGCCAGGCTGGAAGGGACTTTGAGCACGTTGGTCAAGTGGAAGGTGTCCCTGCCCACGGCAGGGGGGTTGGAACTAGATGATCTTTAAGGTCCCTTCCAAACCAAACCACTCTATGATTCTATGATATATGGCTGTTGGCAAAATGAGTCTGTCCATGGGTTATCACAGCTTTAATTAAATGAAGACACAGGCTACTGAGTTAGGGTCCCTTTCAATGGAGCTGAGAGGACAGCAATCTCCACAAGAGCCTCAGAGGAGGACAGATTCATTTGACTGATTGCATGATGTCTGAATTAATGGTCAGGAAAAGAGCTATTATTGTGCCCTTGCTGGTAGGCTGCTTCAGAGAGCTTTTGCTGTGCTATCTGTTTGAGTGTGGAAGCAAAAGCAATGCACTCCTCAACACACAACCAGCAAACCAGGAGCCTGGCTGATGTGGCGAGCCTTTCCTGGATCAATTTTACAAGGCTGAGTGTCTGATAAATAATGAATGTTCAATAAGCTCAAATACAAATACTTTGCAAGGAGCAGGCTGTTAGTCAAACCAACGCTGCTCTAACTTTTAAAACAGTTTTCTTGTTTTATTGACAATGTGGGTGGCAGAGACAAAGCAAAGCAGGGCACAGTATAAACCACAGCACCAAGCAACTTTGGCTCCTGGTCTTCTTTGTGTCTCCTGGTTTCTGGGGCTGGGAAAAACTCAGTAATTAAATCCTTGTAGCTAAGCTGGAGCTGCTGGGAGCAAAGGGGTGGTGAGAAATTTCTATCAAATATCAATGGCCCAGCATGTGTTTGACAGGTGGGAAAACCTGGTTCAAGCCCTTGGTGTTGGGGGGGACATTTTTTTTTTTTTAGTGGGCTTAATTCTTAAGAAAACGTTGTGCTGTTCTTGGTGCACGTAAGAAACCTGGCTTCTCTCAGGATTTCAGTAACCTTACAAAACTGGAGCAAGTTTCAGAGCTAAAATTAAATTCACAAGCTGTAGCAGGCTTGTAAGCTGGAACAAACTTGCAAGCAACAACGTGCTTCCAACATCACATTTGAATGTAATGCTTACATTTCTAAGCTCTTCAAGATCACAACAGACTTCTAGCTAAATGGAATTAACTCCAGACTAGAATCTGTTCTATGTGGCTCACATCATCTCTCACCAGGTGGTGGTGGATTAAACTGTAGAAGAACTTCAGTGTGACCCTCTAATCCAAGTGAGACTCCTCAGTCTCCTCCCACACCAAGTGCAGTATCTAGGTTTGCTTCTATGACAGATTCTTCTGCTTTTGGGAGACCTCCACTATTAAGTGAAAACCTCAGAAAAGACAAACTAAGGCCACAAAAATGACAAGCCAGCCTGGTCCTCATTTCCAATTTGCTACTCTCTTTGGGAGCCAATAGACAATTTGTATATAAATAAATTACAAACCTCCACTAAGCCACCTGGCAGTGACCTCCTTGAGCCTTTGGCTCTAGCTGAGCATATTGCTGAGTACCAGCACTGCTAGGTTGCCCCTGGAGGTGGTGTGGCACCGGAGCAGGTCATCCAGGGAGGCTGTCAAATCTTCATCCTTGGAGGTCTTGAGACTTGACTATACAAAGCCATGGCTGGCCTGATTTAGAGATCGTAATAGTCCTGATCTGAGCTGGGAGCTGGACTAGAAACCCCAGTGGTCGCCTTCTGCCAGCAGCTCTGAGGCTGTGACTCTCTGTTGGTTCTTCTTTGCTTCAGCTATCTGAAAATTTAGAAGGCAAATTTTTTAGACATGCATCTCTTAAGAAATTCTCTCTAAGGTAGACATGGACTTCCACATTTCCCCAGGAAGAAACACAGCTACTTAGCCAACAAAAGAAATGCCTCATTGAGATCTTGTTTTCAGGAGTTCAGACAATAGCCTTTGTAAGTGAATATGTGAGAGCTGATACAGACAAGTACACTGAGGAACTTAATCATATCATATTTCTGTGTGATCAAGATAACCTATATTAACCTGTTAACAGTCATTTAAATATTTAAACCAGTAGATCATACAAAGAAAAAGGGAAGATTAAGTTTAATCATGTGGCTCAGTTCTATTGAATATATCTGTGAAGTGGTATTTCCGGTTATCTGTGAGTGGAAAAGCATTTACTTACTAAATTATTTCTCACATATATAGGTTTAGGACTCAGTGATTTGTGTGGCCAAAACCATCAGATAATCTGTTCAACCATGTAAAATGCAGAAAATCTCAACTGCCAAACACCGAGAAGCTCATGGGATCCATCTTGCTGTTATGGATCATTGCAATTACAGAAATGGTACCTGTGTATATAACTTTAAAGTAATTGCTTTGTTTATATGTAAGGGAATGCAAGTAAACTTGCTAAGGTACTTCTTGGATATCAATTAATCTTTGGCAAAACATACAAAGTACACTTTCAAAAATTTCCTTTAACTTCCATGGAAGTTACTTACACACTTAAAATTAAGCACACACTACAGTGCTCTGCTAGTTAAAGATGATACATATACGCAAGTTCGAGTCCTATTTATATGCGATTAAACCATAACTAGTATGCTATCTTGTTCCTCAGTTTTGAGAATAAAAATTAAAAATCCCCAAACCACTGCAACAAAAAAAATCTCTTTATTAAAATCTGTACTTTTCTAAATAATTTATAGCTTGTATAAAATGCAGCTGCACCACAGGGTCTGGGCCCCATGGCCAGTGTGCAAAAGATGCTCGCTTGTGTCCTGGAGATGATGCTTTTGCCAGGCGCCATGAGGGACTAGTGGAGTGGCATCTGCAGAGATTGCATTACTAAACACTGCTGAATCACCAAGCTCACACAAACTGAGTTTCTTTACTGGTTTACTGTGGAGGGGTTTTTTACCTTGCTTTTGTTGGAGGCTTTGCTGAGTGTGGTAGATTTTTTTCACAAGAATAGGAACAGAGTAGCAGAACAGCAGGACAAGTATCCCACCAACTTTCCTATGACAATGCATGGAAAAGTTTTTCAACATGTTTAATTTTTTTTTAATAGGAGCAAATAAACTTATTTTTCTCTCAACTTATTATTAGAAATGGTTAAACATTTTTATTTGATTAAGGAAATAATTTTGAGCCACAGCAAATCTCAGCTGTTCTGATTAAGATTTTTGAGAACAATAAACAATTCAAACCATGGTCTTGTAATTACAAATGTGAGCTGATTTTAACCATGCTAGCACCTGTATGAGAAAAACAGAAATATGATGATATATCATTCTGTGTATTAGAAACAGTATAAAAATGCTCTAATTTCACTACACTCATTTCTGCAATGTCCCTTCTTATGAATTTCCTAAAAGAACCCAGAATTATTTTAAAAAATGAGAAAATATTTCGTTAAAAGTTTCCTCCTTTTTTATAGTCTGCCTTTACTAAGACTTACTGAGTACTCCTGAGACACTTATTCATGAGCCAAACTTATTCAAATCAGCTTAAGGATAGACAGTATGTGTGCACATGCATGTTTGTACACAGATTCAGTCAATATATGAGTTCATACTGCTGTAATAAACTGGAATAGCAAGAAGAAAACCCAGTGAGAAATACTGCAGAAGAAAGAGGTAAATAGGGAGGAATTACAGAAATGTGCTAAAAAAGGTATTTCCCCTTTATTCACTTAGTGCTGATTCATTCTCATTAAATGGTAAATTTAGCTTTGCTGTCACTACTCAACACCACTATGGTATTACAGCTAAATGCTACTTCACCAGTAATCTGTTATTATAAAATGAACTTTTATATTTGAATATTCAAATATTTATATTGGAATAAGTGCATATTGATTTGGCTCTTCCATGAACACAAATGCCTTTCTAGCAAGCAGGGACACCATGTTACAGTGAAGAAATATTTATTTACAGCATTTATTGTAGTGGCTTCTGGAAAAAAATTACATATTTAAACTGTCAGCATTAGGACTTGGAATTTTTTTTCTCTGTGCCAATTTAAAAGACTTTTTTCCCTTTTTTTATATGTCATGGCTCCAGGGCTCTTCACAACAGGGCTCTGCAGAGTCAGAAACAAATCATCATTTGCAGTCAGCATGTTTGGAGGTCTTATTCCTATTAACTCTGACTTAAGAACAAGGTCCAATTCCAGAGCTGTGTTTTGATCATCTTTCTCTTTCAGCTGGTGGTTGAAGACCATCTGAGACTCCCTACAATCACCATATACTCTCTGATTTAGACTGTTAATTTTCATAATGATACAGAGCTGGTGCTGATCCTCCTTTCATTCCCAGACACTCTTACTACATGCTCCCCTGGCTACAAAAATTTTCATGCATACTTTAAAGCAATCTGGGGCTGATTTATTCAGTGCACCTGCACGAGGCTTGAGGGAACATACTGCACCGCCCATCCCCTCCCAGGCACACGCATTCCCTCTCAGACTTCTTGGTCACGACCCTGTCTCCTTCTCCCTCAGCCCTGCATTGCATGTCTGAAATGTTTTGCGGAGAAACATGTCCAAAGGATGTTGGTTAAGCAGTGGAGAGATGGGGCCAGGACGCATGTGCTGGGTCTGGTAAAATCTGCTGCTGTTTGTGTTGGCTGTCCCCTTGGTGTGCTTTCCTGGCCTGGGCACCATGCAAAAGAGGGTGTGAAAATGCCTTATGACTTCACAGCACATCAGAAGATAGATATTGTGATATGTCTTCAGGGAGGAGGTATGAAAATGCAGCTTTGGGGAAAAGCAAGAATATGGCAGTTGTTACAGTTCCCTGAAATGAAAGCTGCTCTTTCCATGATGCCACCAAAAAAGTAGAAGTGCCCTGGAAATCTTACAGGTCCAGCATCTGGCTCTTAGTGCAATCTTCCTTTCCTTCATTAGGACTTTTGTCTGTTTGGATGAGTCAGAGAGCAAGTCCCCTTGAGTTACACAGCAAGCCAGAGAAAATGAGAGACCAACAGTCTCCCTGCACGGATAGCACTTCAGCTACGGAACACACGCATGAGGTCAGTGCTCCAGCCAAGGAAGCTAGCAGATCTGTCAAGCCTTCTTTGGACGACCTGTTTAAGGATTAATCGTATGAATGTTTGCTCCACAAGGTTCTGTGTACTTCAGGCACTGTTTTCTCCTCCAACTTTTTAAACAAGGAAACACTTCTTTCCTAGGATTCAGGGGTCAAGTTTGGTCCCCTTTTGACCCTTTGAATTTGCCTGCTGCTGCTAAGCTAAATGGTGGTGTGAGGTAATTTATTTGGGATCAGGGTTAAAGTGTTAATGAGAACACCACATTTCTCTGAAGCTCAGCAGAACTGAGAGCAGCATTCTCAGCTGAGAGAAAAAAAAGAAATCCTCAGCAGATACTGGAGCCAAGAAGCATATGGAGCCATTTTAGCCCATGGTTGCATAGCTTCTTCTCAGGTTTCAATGAAGTAAATCTGAAGGGCAGTTTGAATCCTAATATATGTGCAGGAAGTCCATGCATTCAGGATTACTATAAAAGCAGGCTAATTGGAGCCCTTCTCCAGCGAGGTGCTGAGAGCCGTTGGCTCCACTTGGAGTTAAGAGGACTGGTATGTTTAGCACTGTGAAGGATTAGGCTTCTAAATTTCCTACTGCTGATAGCATGTTTGCTAGGAGGATTGATTTGACAAGGGTAGCGATGTATGGCCATTAAATTGTTTGCAGATTTGACCTATCTGTCCATAATAAGAAATAATATCTGAAGTGCCATAACTCTGTCAAACATTTCAAAGGAATACTTGTTTAAAGATCGAATGCATTATGTAATCTCATAATGTCAGATTAGGACGTAAAACTACAGAACATGACACAGAGCAGCATTACAAGACATACTGTGTCAGAAATTTTATAAACAATTTCTTCTGGACCTCTCACATGTTATCAGTTTGAGTAGTGACTATGATGCATTTAAAATTTCTTCTGGCAGCTGGATACAAAATGATGTGGCAAAAAAGTGACTGGAAGTATCACCCAGGGGCTCTTGCAAAAGCATTTTTCCATAGCAAAACTGTACAGACCTGCAGATTTTGTCCTGGTGTGAGGGAACCTATGGAGAGAATGGGAAACGAGAAAGGACAGCAGAACAATCAAAATGAAGGAAAGGAACAGAGCCTAGTCCTGTGTGTTATTAAACTGAATCACAGTTCTCAGTTGACAGACCCAAAATAATTAATAATATAGTAAATGGAAAAATCTGTTACCTACAGCCAGCACAAGGGCTTAGAGTTACCCAGTGCTTATACCTACAATTCCATAAGCATCATTTTTCTCCATATGGATTTATTTTTACTACATGTTATTTGCCTGAGTATGAGACTACCTAGGCAAGATAAATATCTTTTACCTTGGAAGGACCTATCTGATTTCTTTTAAGTATATAGCACTTTGGAATTTGGGGAAATAGAAAAGCAAAATAAATTCCCACAAACTAAATCTAAAATCAAGACAGGTTCAAAAAAACAGAGCTGAGAGGAGAGAAGGAAATAAACCAGCACTGAAATAAACAGTGATCATTTTTATGAGACTCATAATAAAGAAAAATTATTTTAACTTTCCTTAAGTGACAACTAGTGGAAAAATAGGAAGCAGCTAAAAAAGTAGCATTGAGCCTGCTAGGCTGGTGAACATCAGCTGGAGTTGCCTTTTCTGTGATTTTCCTTTTATGTTTAATCTTCATCATTTTTATGACCTTATTCAATTCAAAGTATGTATAAATGTATATATGTATATAAAAGTATATATAAATGTCATATGCAGCATTTTTGTGAATTGAAATTTAATCAAGCAGAAGCACATGGTGGACACCTTCAGCAGCATCTGCCTTGGCCAGTGCAGAATAACAGAGCCCATGAATAAGTGCTGTGAATGCAAAGGTCATGATTTTCACTCCCATGTCCCACCCCCACCAGCCTGCACCACTGGCAGCAGAAAAGGGGTTAAAATGAAGCTATACCAGGGTGGGGACCAGCTCCACTCAACTCCTGTTTTTCCCTCTGCAAAGCAGTGTGTGGTGAAGGGACTGCAGCCCTATACAAAAGATCTTGGGAATTAAGAGCTCAGGCCTGTCAAAGTAGCGCTAGCGCTCTCTGTGACGTGCCACCTGTTCTTGGAGGAGCCTGGAGTGCAGCAGGGAAGGAGTGCCCCAGATATTGCCTCTCTGGCCTTGCCGTGATGCTGTGCCTTGGGGAATGGGTGACAGAAGGATGCCAAGATACAGCTCTGATGGGGAACATCTGAGCAGACGCTGGGTTTTTGCTGGTCCTGCACCCTAGGAGCCAAAGTTCTAGGGAGAAACGCACAAGCGTTCCTCCACTTGGTACAGTGGGTTTCAAATGAGTTTGTGTCCCTTTGTGAGCCATGTGGACACATGCGGCATGAGCACACATCACACACAATGAGTGGAGGAGCCAGGGCCCCACTACACTTCTCTACTCTCAACATGAGTTGTGCCCCACGCTGCCCTTGCCCCCCTCATGCTGTCAAGCCCGGACCGTTGCTCTTTACACAGGTAGCACCTTGCAGGTTGAACTTTGCTTCTGCCCCAGGACAAACTGCAGACAACTTCTTCTGAGATGGCAAGCAGGCTACAAGCCTGGGACCTAAACTTCTCTCAAGAGACAGGTGATCCCCTCCATCTTTCCCTGTCCACACCTCTCTGTGCAGGAATCGTGCAGAGCAGGGCTGACTGGAAGCTGGGATCAAACTATGTTGAGCAGCATTAGCCTTGGTAGCAATCCCTGCAGTGTGTACCACTTACCAGAAACATCAGTGCTCAGTGACAGCTCCCCATGGACGGCTGCTCTGTGAAACCTGTCAGTTAGCCAGCACCTCTGCATTAGTGGTTGCTAACTGGGTCAGTATTATTTTGCATTAGCTGTAATAATGCTTTGTTCCCTCCTTTTTCTTGCTAATAAGTAGCTACTTCCTTACATCCTTTCTGGTCAGCCCTGCCTGTCAAATGACACGTCTGTCAAAATATACATTATTCAAAAGCGGACCTGTTGCCAGCTCTGTGAGGCTGGGGGATGGGTTCATGTATCATATCCTTCCATACATCTCAATTTCCTGCTTTCTGCATGATTAATGCACATTTGCTTCCCTCTACATAGACAGCAAAGAATGAATTATGCTGCTTCATTACATAACTGGTAATGTCTTTCCATACCTATATACACTAATCACTGCTTTCTTAAGCCTTATGTTTGTAAATGAACTAGATGGAAAGAGTAAACACAGAGTAACGGCATGTTATGCTCCTCTAATGTAACAGAAATCAGAAGGGGACAAGAAGGTGTAGGTGTTTCTCCTACTAGAGTTTAGTAGGTTTTCAGAATTTTAAAGTCATGACTGCCCTCATAATACCTACATTTGATCTTTGATGTTGAGCTTCAGCAGTTTTTACTAAATTCAAGGCATAGAAGATAGACCTTTTCTGCAGCTGATAGAAAATGGATACAAATGACTGAAAATAACTAACACACACATTAGAAACACAGACTACAGATATTGTTCACATACTGAGTGGTTAATCTCTGCCTAAACTTAATACTAAATAAACCAAGCCAATATTGGCACTCTCAGACAAATCCCAGTACTGCATTTGGAAATAACAATATTATGCAGACTTGAACATATCAGTAGCTTGAAAACAGAGAGCAATAGCAGATGCTATAAAATACACAGAATCAATCCTGCTTGGACATTTATTGCATTAATACTATTTTCAATTTATTTAGCAGCAAAGTGCTTTTATTACTGACTACTATGTATGAGTGAGAATGTGTGTGGGTGCTGTACACAGAAACGTGCATGTTAGCTGCTCTGTCTGGCATAAAAAAATCCTTAAGAGGACAGCAATGAAATGTTTTAACAACACCTAACAGCATCATACAATATGCCATAAAGACACAACACAAAAGGATACTGATGCCACAGATCCACTCATAATTTAGATACAGTGACAAAAACATTATTAACCAAACAGAATTTGATTAGAAAATCAGCACTACCAGCTTATCCTTTAGAAATGCCATGGGATGGGATTTTAACCAAAAATAAGAAACCAGCTGTTGTTTGCTGTTTGCCTTTTTTCCCCCTTTTACTTCACAGAGCCTCCAGAAGCTTATGTAGAAAGAAAATCAATTAAATAAAAACGGACAATGATGATGAAGTCAAGAGAGCAATTTTAAAATCAATACACTGCTTCAAAAGAAGCTCACAAGGTGGTTGCAGAATATGGAACAGAAGCCTGACATACCAAGCAGACACAATGTTAAGAACCAAAGGAAGATCCCACAATACTTTCATATTTATCAGAAAGGATAGCATGGAAAGATTTGTAGTAACCCAAGGTTGTGCTGTTATAAGCACATCAAACCAACCCCTTATTGCCTATCCTGACTCCTAGAGCATAGCTAGTGAAATTTCAGACACTAGGCTGTGTCTCTAAGTGGATGATGTTTGGGTCTGAAAAATCCAAAACTTTAAGTGAGCCAAGAATAAGCTTTTGTAGTAGCAAACATCAGCACAAATATCACCAATTTCTGCCCTAAGTACAAGACATAATTCTTCAATTTTCAAATAAACACATGCCATGCACTTTTTTAAAAAAGCAACAATTAACAATAAAATTCTGCCAAAGCAAAATGTTCCATTATGCATGCAATTTTCTCCCCAAGGAGGGAACTGAAGAAAGAACAAACCACATGTGAAATGTTAGTCATCTTGTTTGACGCAATTTTGTGTGGTTCTCAGATAGTGTGGTAAGGACAGTTCAAGAGTTTATATGGACTAGTGGAGAAATCAGGAAAAAAACCACCATCAAACAAATGAGCTTCATCTTAATGCTTGCTTATGAGCTGTTATGGGCAACGTTATGAAAACATCACAGATAAAAGTCACCTAAATCATCATAAAGTATGGTGATCTCAAACTATTTAATGGGAAACATGATTGGCAGAAAAGGGTCTTAAAATAGATAGTGAATTGCTACAGTTAGCTGAGGTTTAGTACTGCTTCTAAAATTCCAAACTGTAAAACTCAAGCCAGAAAGTTTCTTGACCTTTTTTTCTGTGTCAAAATTAAGGCAGAATTAAATAAGAGTCAAGTAGACAGGCAGAGTATTGAGTAAAAAATTCTTAGCCATACTCACTTTTCACTTCAAAAACATTGCTGTTTTATTGCAAGTCCATGATTCTGAAAACATAGTTCAAAAAGATGACTTTAAAGAAATTCAGTTTTTTTGTGTGCAAAACATATGTGTAGTGATATACCATGACGAGCATGAGGCATGCAAAAACAACTCAGAGCAACTGGCACTTCTGTCAACACGGTACCAAAAACACTGATGTCACTTAGTATTTGTGGTAAGCCCCAAGTATTCCTCTTGCAGCAGAACATTTGTTGTCTACTTCCTATGGAATTTCTGAGCTGGAATCAGGTCCAAGTTTGGTGTTTTTTTTTTAATTCTTCAGTATCAATTGCACACAAGTTCACATCTGAACTTGAAGGTTTGGAAGTCTTATCTCTCCCTGCAAACAGACTTTGTTGGCTTTTCTTTCAGCTGTTATTATTTGCAGGTGTCTCATCCATGTTTATGCTGATAAAACAAAACAATGTTGCCATGCCTTCCCTCCAACCAATACAGCATTTTCATTAATTTTAGTCACAAAAAAATTGTAATGAGATTTTAAAATTAAATTCTTATTTGTCTAAGGTGTGCTTATAGATCATTAACACTGTCACTATGCTTTTAGAAGTTGACATCAACATGTATTTTTCCATAGGTATTGGCCAAATTCTGTTGTCATGGCAGAGACAACATCAGTGATACTGTACCTCCAGCTCTCCTGTGGTTAACATCCTAGGATCCTCAGGGATTATCATAATAAAAGCCGTGGCAGGGGTGAAGGACAAAGGACACATCTACCATCTTTTCTGTCAGGGCTAACCTGAGGTGAAGGTACTGTTCAGGCCTGTGTTGGCCGCTCCCAGACCAGGAAAAGCTGGTATAAGAACCTGGTCCAAGAACAAAAACTGGGAAACTGGGGAAGAAAGTGTGTTTGTGCAATGTCTAGCTTGTGTTCAGAGGAGGTATATGCTACTGGGTAGGCATCAGTAAGTGTGTTAAACTGGCAGCATAACTACTAGGAAAACTTAGAAAGACACTCTGCTTCCTCCACAGCAGTTGCACACTGAACAGTGACTTACTGCTGCTGCTGCTTGTAAAATCACACAGGGCTCATGGGCACCGCCAGTGCCGCTGCCTGGCACATGGCTCCTCCCTGTGTTCTGCACAGAGATCCGCATTGCTTTCTATGGGGACACAGTAAAGGGTAATCAAGCAGCTGATTTGTCATATACTGCCTGTTTTGAAATAAAAACTAGCAACACAGGGCCCGTGCCATATGAAGACCCAGGTGAGTATCTGCAAAGATTGTGTCTCTGCTTTGAAGAGCTAATCATCTGGGAAAAAAACTGTCTCATAGACCTGGAGAACAAGCAAAATACAAAACCTACAGAACACACCAGGTTGCAATTTATGTCCACACATCAGCTCTGCTTTCTAACTCAAATTCATTTTAACCCACCAAAGGTCCTGTTCTAGCAATGAGCTCTGCCACAATGAGCCCATAGGCATATGTGAGGCAAAGCTGCAGCTGCTCTTTGGGATACTCTTTTGTCTACAACTTTGATAGGTATCACACATTTGGAAGTATAATTACTGTATCAGATACAACTTCATAAGGTACTAGAAGTCTTTACTGGCTGCTTGTCAGCGGAAGTCCTATCAGCACTTAAGTTCACCACACTAAATCCCCAGAAATATTTTCCATAAAACAGAACACTTTCTGGAGTTAATTTTGTATAAATTCCTCTTTTTTATAACCTGCTATCTGATTTGTCAGGAATGAACATCAGAGCCGACAATAGTGAGCTGCTTGTGCCAGCAATGGTGTCTGGGATCAGCAAATTCACACTAGCAGAAACATGCAGAATTTCAAAAAGTAAAAAATCCCCAAAGACAAAATAAGTGTTATGTTTCAACATTTACATTTAAAAATGTATGTTTCAGATATTTGAAACTAATATTCCCTGGCCCTTTGCATATACATCTAAGAGCTGTATACAGGAAACCTGGAAAAGCAACAAAAGTAACTAGAACAAATTAATAATCCCCTCCTTCAGCAAATTAGACTTCACTGCTAAATTAGTTGACCTTCAAAGTTTGCCCCAGGGGAATCATGTAAAATTGGAGGGTTTAACTGAAGAAACAAAAATGAAAATGGGGATGAAGAATGTGAAGTGGCTAGTGGAGTGGATGGGCCCAGAAAGGTTTGTTTAGTTACCTTAAAAAAAGTTAATTGAAAGGGGGAACTACACCACCTCTGCATAAAGGTACAATTTGTCATGACTTATTTACTCAAAGGGACTTATTTACCTCATTAAGAATGTGTGTAGAGGGGAGAAGGAAACTTTCTTCACAACCCATCACAAACTGTGCTACACCAGCTCAGACATGGAACCAAAAGAGAAGGCAGTACAGAAAGTTGCTGGGTTTTTTCAGATGGTCCAAGTCGAAGTAGAGTGAAAGCATTACTTGGTTAACACAAGCAATCCTCAGAGTGGATGTTATTTCAAACCACCCCAGACACATGAACTGAGATGATGTGGATGTCTAAGAAATGGAGCTCAGCTCCAGAGCATCATTCCTCTAGTATTTCAAACACACTGGATTTCTGTGACAATGAACTCTTACAGTGTAGTTCTCTTGTACTTACAATGTACTCTTACAGTAGAAAAGACAAATGATCGTGTGGCTACTTTAAAAAAAATTCTTGTTAAACATGGAGTGTTAACCCTCATGCTTGAGTTCACTTGCTCCTGCAGACTTACTCTCTTATCCCCTTACCAGAAGTGATTCAGTGCCAGACCACACAGACTCTTCTGGGACAAACATGTATTTTTGCTTATTTTGTAGGTTTCATTAATGGTGGTTATTGCTACACAATTTTCTAAAATTTGTGATATGGGCTACCTGTGTGATGGTTGATGATGATAATTGTATGAGTAGGCAGAGATGTGTTAAAAAGACTCCCCAGGTTTCTCAGACTATGAAAGTATATAGTTAATCTGGACTACTAGGAAGACTTGGACACATCTTGACACAGCCATAACTTTGCTGTTACAGGCAGATTCTGATTAGTATGGTTCTTGCAAGAAGGTGATCTGACCAGTATCTGAAAACACTTACATGCCAGTTGCCTTGATGGAGAGCAGGAAGCGTAACCTTTGACCAGAGAAGTAGTAACAGTGTAAGCTTTTATAAAACAAAACCTAGAGGAATTAGTGTCCTGTATCAGTCACAAAGTTCATTGAGGGCTCTCTATAAATCTCACTGAAGCATTTAATTAAATGATCACCTTCCTGTGTGATCTGAAACGGATGTAAGAGTTTTACACTGACAACGAGGATGTTTAAAAACCCAGAGGACTAGGGCTAGAACCAAAAGAGCATATGACACTGAGTGGGGGGCTTTCATAGGCTCTGACCTGGTGCCTTGAACGTGTATGCAGGACTTCAATGTCTGGAAGAGCAAATGAGAATCAGCCACCTACAGATGGGATCTCCAGCATCAGCATGCTGAGTAGGGGCCACCTACCTCCAATCACTTGGAAACACTGAGGAGAGCAGGCTTATGTGGTCTGTTTAAAAAAACCCATAGATGTTTCCATTTTGTGTGTCTTTTTGTTTTTAACACTCCCCCTGTATATCACAGTTCGCAGGACAGATTTTTCTGGCACTTAGAAAGTTCAGATTAAATTCTGTCTACCCCTTCCTCATCTGACTGATTCAAAATCTATCTGCTCCATTTCCAACAGAGTCTCTCCAGGGAGCATCAGAGGAGGACTCTATCCTAACAATGCTGCAATATCTTTACTGGCTACTAGAGTGAATGGGAGTAACTGGTCTTTTTTTTCCACTGTACATACTGGCACACCAGGCATAACTATCTCATTAAAAAATCACCTTGCAGGTTCAGGTCCATAAATATTAGTAAATAAAATGGACCAACAAACACGTTGTAAGTTAGCTTCCATTAAATAACGAAGATGGCTTATTCTAATAAGGTGTTTGATGTCAGCTAGGTTGTTTCTTTCTTCATTTGAGGAAGACTAATGGGCCTATTTTCTATCTAACTTTCATAATTATAGTTAATTTTAATTGTGATTTTCTATTTAATGTGCTTTTATCATGATTTTTTAATCATCATATCTGAGTTCCCCTAACATGATGCTTTTTTATGACCTTGCTGAAAATTTCTTCCTGATGTCAGAACCCCTGTGCGAGCAAGTGTTACATGCTTTGGCAGTGATAGAATTATTCTTTCATAGTCTATAGAAGCTCTTAAGCTGCCTTCATCCCCATAGCATCTAAACTCCATTGAGTAGCACATTAACTGACAAGACTAACATCCATCATCTTTGCTTCATTCTCCTCTCTTGAGGAAGTGTGTATTATGTAGGGGAGTGTATGGTTTGGGTGGGGTTTCCACTGTGCTTTATTTTCAAATGTCCATGCTGCTAGGTGTATATCTAAGAAAAAATCTCCCCTTGTATGGAGCAGAGGCTGTGGAGAAGTTTCTAAAGGTCTTTCACTCCTGCCATTATTTATGCTTGTGTTTCCAGTCAGTCTGTCTTGTCTGGGAATGAGATTTATCATGACAAATGATTTAGTCCAAGTGTTAAAAAAAAATTTAAAAAAATACCCTTTATTAGAGCATTTTATACTGATAAAGTCTTTTGCATCTATAGCAGAAAGTTTTCCAAACTAAGGATTTTTTTTATATGGTCTCCCAAGTATGCAGTAACACTAGTAGCTAGAACCATTACTCCTTACGTACATAGCTGCCAATAAAAAGACATTCAGTTTTAATTTTGCCAGTGAGTAAAGGCTCACTATTGATTGCTATTAAAGACCATCCTTAACTTTACGGTTTACTAGTTGAGACTGATATTCTAGGAATGTGTCTAGGATAAGGAGATCCTAATACTGATGATAATGGAGTATTCTAGTGTGAGGGTACTTAACCTTGGAGAGCTGGACAGTTACTCTGCTATTAAGAGATGTCACGAAATCAAAATATGATTGCAGATTAATGTCTTGGCAGTGTTACCATGTTAACATCAAAACACTGTATAGGTACCACTCCCTTACTATGCTTTAAAGATGGATAAGAAAAGCAGTATTACTATCCATCCAGGACATGATTACCCTGTGATTGTATCCCTTCACCTCACTCATGGTCTTACTTCCATGGCACTTCTCAGTCTTGGCTCACTGCTGCTCCTCCTCAGGGAGAGGAGCTGCCAAGTCCTCTGGCACCATCAGTCACCCTTGTAGCAAGACAGCATCATATTAAACAGGAAACAGACCCACTTCAGCATGCCATAAAATATGTAGAACATAAAATGCTCCTGGACCATAGGAGTTCTCATCTAATCTAATATGGTCAGTGTTAGTCACAGTCCAGTGAAATACCAACTTACGGAATTTTGTTACCAGTTGTGGTGAATTTATAACGCTTCAGTTCTCAAACTCCGGTGATTTCTTGAAGAACAGAGATAAATTTTTAGCCTCATGAAAGCAGGATTCAAGTATATAAGGCATCAAAAACATATAAAGAGAACCCAATATATTTTACTTTAAAGGAAATGTCATTGTCTGGGGAGGGCTAGAGTTGTGATTTTTGAACTCTCAGGTTTGATACTGCTGATGTTGCCAAGTATGAAATAGCCCTTGCTGACAGATCTATGAGGAAAACTTGAACTCTGGGCAATTGCCATACCTCCCAATTATCCCTGCTTTGTTTTGAGCAGGTCAGTTTTCCTCTTCCTATTTTGCAAGAAATCACCATTAATTATTCCCCTTACTCTTGCCACAAAGCCACTTATACCATTTCCTGTTAGATTTCACCCTCCACCTCCTGTGCAATCAGCAAAGAGGTTTTATTCATGCTCTGATTTCTTCCCACTGCTTCTGTTCTCCTCTCCTAGCTCCTTCACTTTCTTCTGCTGTTTGAATTTTCTTCATCCCCTCCCTCTCAGTGTTAGCCCTCCTCTAGCACCTTCTGAACTCTCCCTCTCCCATCACACCCCTCCATTTTGTTTCCCCATCAGCAGAAATCAAACTGACTAACGTCCTTGTCCCTTGCTGGTATTTCAGAGCTCCAGAGCCAGATCAATTTTGCAGTGCTGCTAGCAGAGGCAGGGAAGAGGTGGGACACAGCCACCAAAGGGGAGGGAGCAGCGAGGCAGCACAAAGGGCACAGCGAGGAGGCAGGCAGAGAGAGGTTGCATGGTGAGTGGGAATGTGGCTCTGACACGAAGGGAGAAGCACGGCTCCATCCGTCGATCACCACGCTGCATCCCCCACTGCAAAGGCTGTGAGTAAAAGGCAGCGAGTGCTGTGAGGGGATATGTGCCTGAGGAGACTGCACAGGCAGATCTCTGCGAATTCTCATCAAGAGCAGGGAACGACTGTACGATTTTGCCCAGAGAGGACTTCTGGGAAGAACTGAAACATGGGACTGTTTTGAGCCCTGATCAACATTTCAGGTCCACAAAACACAAATTGCTCTCAGATCTGCCGAGCGCACAGTGGCTGATTCCTTTGTCCATGAACACAGTATCTAACTTGCTACTTTGCAAATGCTGGGATATCCTGAAGATGAAAGCAACAATCTACACTACATCTACAGTCTTGTAATTAGCATTTGGCACCAGAGAAACCAATAAAAAAGCCATGACTTTCCTGTGGGCAACTATTTACTAGAAGTTTGATGTAACCCTTGCAAATTACTGTCCCAATAATCCAAAGAAAACAAACATAGAAGTGCTTTTAACTTCCCATGAGTTGTGATGGTGGAGTTCACTGTTAACCCTCCTGTGTTTTGAGGCTCTTCCAGTAGGGTCTGTTCATTCCGACCCTGGAGATCACTGCCATGAGACTACTTCCAAAACCTCCCCTTTCTTTTTGTAAAGAGATCACATTGTGCTGAACAGCCTTGGTATGCAGCAGAAAAAATATACATTCCTGAAAATGAATGTCTTGTGTGCTGCTGTGGGGAATACTGACTAGTTATTTCACTGGTATGAAAACCCTGTATTGTAGCTTACCATATCAAAGGCCATACACCTCATATATCCCACAGTCTGTTGTCAGTTTGTACACTGACTCCCCTACACCAACTGCTATGTTGTTTCATCCCCATTCAGTATGATGCTGAGCTGTCATTCACAACCACACACAGAGTCTTCCCATCACTCCATTCAAGTAATGTGCCTACTGGACCACTATATCAAAGACACATCAGGAAAAAGATCTGGAAAATGAAAATGAGTCAAAGGAGGTAACCAAATGCTGCCATTTATATCTTTGTTCCACTAGATATACACAAAATTGAAACACAGAAGCCTTAATAGAGAGGAGGGGAAATGCCTTCTGGCCAATACCAAATTAATCTGCAGCTCTTGGTGTTGCAGAAGTCACACAGTATATTCTGTGATAATTCTGAATAGGAGGTGCTGGGAAATTTGCATTCAATGAGTTATGTTATATATTCAGCTTACATATTATTTTCTGTGGAATTCTCTGTCTGTAGGGAATCCAACCAGTAAAAAACATCAGAATTGATTATTCATACAGGCAAACCCCAGCAAATAACCTAAACTCCTCTTAAACTAGCTTTGAGCTTCAAAGCTGCTTGACCAGTCTTTCTGGAGACCAGCCCACAACTTTATGGCCAAGATCAGTCCTATCTTCTGTGAGTAATCCTTCAGAATTAAACCCTGGAATGAGCAAGGCAATCTGTTAATGGTGCTTCTGGACCAGTACAGGAAGGAAAAACTACAGATTCCTGTAGAGATTTCCACATATTTCTAAATAGGAAACACTCCCTCCTACTTGGAAAGTCTGCAAGAACCAGAAGGACTTGACACAGTCTTGCACTCTCTCCATTCTAGCTACTATCAGTATAAGCAGTTTTTTTTCCCTAACTCACATCCTATGTATGACCTTCCTATGTGTGGATGAAAAAAGCGCTTCAATTGCATGGGAAAACTTGCAGAAATATTATGCTCTGAATGGCTGTTTTAACACAGTATAAAAGCCTAGATGACATGACAGGGTCTAAACTTTTCCTTTGTAGAAAAACAATAGACTACTTATTGTTTGTAGAAAATCTGGTAACTTTTAAGGACAGTTATCTTGGTAAAGCCATATTACAGAAATTTTACATCTGTTTTTGCACCCAAGTGATTCTATTGTCCATGCAGATTACAAAGTTTACATTAACTTTGAAAAGAAAAAAAAAACCCAACAACTTTGACATACAGAGGAGTCTGAAACTATCAATGTGTTTTCAGTCACAGGCTCTTCTCTTTATTAAATCCTATTATGTCCCACTATTGGGACATCATGAATACTAGGGAGAATTTTCTACTATGCAGTCTGATACATACGGTCATCTGTCTTCAGCTCAATGTAAGAGACAACAGAGTTTCTTAAGTATCATTGTAGTGAAATTACACTCCTGCTTTGCCCCAAAAGCAGTATGCTGTTACCCCAAGGCACAGAGCAGACCTAACCACTAACTTATATTTGGAATAGATTTCATTTTTTTCTGGTTGAAACCTACAGTCCCGGGGAAGCAAGTCACCCTCTGCAGACACAAATGCAGCACTGCACTAATTGGAAATTTGTAGCCACTAGTAAACAGCATCTTTTGCGACATGCAAATGTGCAATTGTTGCAATGTATCAACACTGGAACATCTTTACAGGGATACAGTACAACTGCACAAAGGAAGAGACCCCTGATACAATTTAAAGCTCATGCAAAATATTATGCCAACCCATAACACCCAGACTTTATCAAATAGATATTTTAAGATGAAGTCTTGAATTCTGATTATGTTTGCAATGTTGATGGGATCACTCTTACTGCAGAGTCCTGTTCTGCTTTTACTGGAAAAACATTTCAGTCCCAATTCATCCTCACTGTCTCTAGCAAAATTAACATAACAGCTACAGCCTGTTCTTGGCCTGTATTTTTTCCATCCTTGTTTTAAAAAAATACACTGTTATTTTAGAGGTAGCTACTTCCTCTATAAGACATAGTTTGATAATGAAAACATCATTAATCTATAGTATAAAGACAGATAGATCTTTGACAAAACACCTTGTAAATGGCTCTAAAAGAGTAATATTGACTGATTCTGTCAATACTTAGTTAAGGAATTTGTTGCAATATCACAGAATCATAGAACAGTTTAGGTTGGAGGGGACCTCTGGGACGTCATCTGATCCAGCCTCGTGGCAAAACAAGCCCAACTAGATGGGGCTGCTCAGGGCCTTGTCCAGTCAAGTTCTGACTGTCTGCAAGGATGGAGACTTTACTTCTCTGGGGCCCTGCTCCAGTGTTTTAACAACCCTCACACTAAATTCTTTTTTCTTACATCTAATAAGAATTTGCCATGTCACAACTTGCATTTGTTGCCTTTTGTCATATCACTGTGTGCCTCCAAGTCGTCTGTCTTCTCCACAGCCTCTGATCATTGTAGAAAGCAATAAGATCTCTCTGCTTTCTTTTCTTAAGGCTAAACAAGCTCACCTCCCTCAGCCTGCTTGTATGTCAGGTGCTGTAGAGGCCACCTTATTGGCCTCTGCTGACCTTGTTAAAGTACACCAACATCCCTTTTGTGCCAAAAAGCCCCAAACAGGAGACAATACCCCAGATATGGTGGGAATAATTGCTGCCTTTGTCCACATGGCTATAATCTCACTATCATGGTACAGTATGCTGTTGTGCCCTTGTCAGAACACTGCTGTCTCCTTTTCAGTTTCTTGTCTACTGGGACCTTCAGGTCTTTTTCTGCAACACTGCTTCCACTGTCCAGTCTGTATGGTTCTATGGGATCACTTTGTCTCAGTTACAAGACACTGCCCTTGCCTTCACTGAAACCCATGAGGTCCCTTGTCAAACCATTGCTTCAGCCTGTCAAGGTCCCTCAGAATAGCACCCCTGCCCCCCAGCACATTGACTGCTCCCCACAACTTTGTGTTGTGCCCAGACTTGCAGATCATGTCCTCCGTCCAATTGTCTGGGCTGTTAATAAAGACGTTGAATGTTCTGGCCCCAGTGACAGTCTCTGAGGGATGCCACAAAGAGCCACCTGCTAGCTGGATTTTGCACCTCTGAACACCACCATTTGAGCCTAGTGGGTCAGCCAATTTTCCTCTTACCTTAACATTCACTTATCTAGGGCAAATCTACCAGTTTACCTACAAGGATACTATGGGAGACTTTGACACGGGCCTTACTGAAATCAAGGTAAACAACATCCACTAATCTCCCCACACTCACATCTTATCAGGTCAGTCAGACTTCCTGAAAATCAGAATCACTGTTGTGCTTTGAAAAGGTTGCCCTTGAAGGTAAAATATTTATGTAAATGAAATATATATATATGTATTTTGTAACACTGCTTAAAAGTGCGCACTTTCATCTATCATATTTGAACAATTAAGAATGGGAAAGATACCCTAAGGAAGGTTTGCTTTGTGCTAGTTATTTGATTGGTGTACTGGTTTCTCATTCAGGAAACAGAGACATGGCACAAACAAAATCAATGCAAGCTTGTCACCAACAAACCTGCAGATTCATATTGTCTTGGGTAAAGGCCATTTTTTTTGCAGCAACATTGCAGGTGCTGACAGCCACCTGGAAAACAGAATGGTCGTATAAACTTTGAGCATTATGAATTGCAACAGGAATGAATTGCAAATCCTCAGCTTTTCCCCACAAAAGGGGGACAATACAGGTAAGATAAGTTGAATGACAGGCACTGTATGCTGCATCCAAATGCAGCTTTTTTTTTAATCCCTCCTGTCTCATGTAGATTACCCATAAGGTCTTTCAGAAGCCTGGCTTTTCACTTGTGTTGAGACCTCATAATTATAAAGCAGATATTGGCCTGGATGTGACTTTTTGGGGAATCATTTTTATACAAAAATGTTTATATGGTGTTACAAAGAGACTCCCATGAAATACAGATGTTTAGGAAGTGATTAGCGATCAGTGTAAAAAAGCAGTTAAACATTTGGGCTACTCTATCCCACCTAGGAATCACCTGTTGTTCTATTAGAATAGAGTGGCATAAAAGAATTTGATAATTCTGCCATGAACTACATTATTTCTCATTGTGATAAAAATCATACACTGCTTCAGAAATAACTGTGTGAATCTAGGCACCACCTACACTCCGAACAATTTCCTTTTTGGCAGGACTATGCCTGTGATGAGCTCCTGGCCACCTGGGGAAGAGCTGCAGAGCTAGTCCTCTGCACCACATCCAGCTGATCCATGGGTTAAAGTGGGATAGCCTATGGAGGCCCTGTCTGAAACCTAGACTTCCAGTTGCTAACAGAATACAGATACTTTGGAGCACTTTAGATATGTACTGTGCATATAATAAATAAAACATTAAGCATACTACACTAGCTCCAATTAGGAGCAGTAGCACGCTTCTGTGAAATGGAACTACATTACCATATAAACCCATGTGAATTTTCAGTATTCAAGAGACTTCTCCAAATATTTGCAGACAAACCAAAGGGGAGACTAAACAACATAGGGTGAAAGTAGTAAAATGATGTTTCCTCACTTTTCTTCCTACAGCAAGAAAGGTTGAGAAAGATCTGCAGCTGTGATTACATGTAGAAGAAAATTCCAACAGTGTGGTAAATTATTAATTAATATTGATGCACTATCAATCAGCATAGTGCATTTATGGAGTATTCAAAGTTAAGAGAGAGAGGCTAATTAGCAGTCTAGAGGGAAGGCCATTTGAGAAAGCATGGCAGAAACTTTGGCTTAGATTTACAGTGGTACTTATTTGCAGATTTTATGGGCAGCATTGAATCTGTGTATTCAGTGGTTTCATAAAGTTACTTACTAGGTACTTAGTAGTGAAAAAGTAAATCTGACTAGATATGTTTTTCCAGATTAGATGTAACGGAAATGCATGCACTGGACAGGGAGAGGAGTTTCCTCAGACCAATCCATTGCAACAGTTCCAGAATTGCTCATTTGATATAAGAAAATCTATAGTTAAGTTATTTTGCCAAGTAAATACTGAATTTCTTTTCACCCCAATAAAACATATTTCTCTTTCTGGGCAATATAAAAATACATCTACTATGACAGTTAATAGACTATAGTGATTTTGGATACTATGTGAACAGAGATCCACACACATACCAATTTTCTCCTGACATAACATGTATTGTACAGCAACATAGATTAATTAAAATAGTTCCAGGAGTTTTTCTACAGCATTTACAGTATTGAGATTAATCTTTATGCTTATTGAAAACTGTAACTTTTGAGAATATTTAGAATGGTAGTGCCTAAATTTCAAAATTGCATTTTTGGAGTGAGAAGACTTGGCCACAGATTGAAATTTTTCTTATGATGACATAATTTCAAGCAATAAATCAACCATTTTTTGTTCTTGTTAAAACAATGCCTGATGACAGCCACTTTTATGGGGTAGTTTGATTCACATTGTTTCCAAGCTGGTCGTCAAAATCAACTTTCCTCTTTTTCTTTAGCATTGTTATAAGGGTTAATGCCTGCATTATGCAGGTTCATTCACATTTCCTATTCAATCTCATTGAGAAGTTAAAAAAAAAAAAAAAAAAGGTAGATTTGAAATTGTAATTCAGATTTCATTTTAAACTGCTTACCTCTGTTCGCCTTCTGATTAAACATAATTTTTTTGGAACCAAAATGTCACATTATCTTTATGACCACGCTCTCCATCAAAGCAGTAAAAACCTGAAGGTTTACTGCAAAAAGGGTTCCCCTTACTGGTGACTCAGTGTACTACAGCGCTCAAATCCCCAATACGGTTTTACACCTCTAAAATGATTTAAACCGAAGCAGCTGCCGGTTGTATGTCTTGACTGGAGGACCCTTCACACAGTCTTTCTTCAAGGCTTATGCGTATGTTTAGCAAACATGCCAAATTATCAATAAATACTGGCTACTGGTTACTGGAATTGCAAGTGTCCTTATATCTGGATACTTTTCGATAGGAGGGGCTTATCTGTGCATATGTATAACTGCATAAGCAAACATTATGTGTTAAGATACCAATCACAGTACTTACAGCTATAATACATATACATTACAGTTATATAGGACGTTTGGAAGATTTTATTGGCATTTATGTAGAGTGGCTACAAAAATGAGACCGTGAGAATTGTGTAAGTCATCCCATAAGTACTGCTGAAACCATTTTCCCCTGTCAGTATGCACAGAGGATACAAAACCCTCACGGCTTCAGAGAAAGGGTACTTGTAAGTGCAGAGAAGGACAATACTTCAGCAGTGCATTTTCATACCATCATGCAGAGACCCCCCCAGGGCAGAGCTCAGGAGATGGAGCTGTACAGCTAATCCTTCAACAGTGTCTATCCATTATTTAAAACAGTACTACCAAAAATGAGCAGCATAAGTTTTTAAGTCCTGGTAGCTCAGTATTTCCCATGGCTAGTCACAGTCTACCTTGCCAGAATCAGGAATATCCTATTTCTGTTTTTTAAAAAGGCCAGAAGAAACACTCTTCTTTCCATTTGGAACATTGGAAGTAATGTTCCTCCATTTCCTATGGCATGCAACTAGGCACTTCACACTGAAATTTCTTCTGCTGGTATGGACACACCTACGATATACAGAGAACATAAACTGGGAAGGTCTGCATTTGTACTTCTGTATGCTAAATGTAAAGAAGTAACCTTAACCTGGAAGCCTCGATCAAATATGGCTGCTGCAGTCGGGTCAGGGGCTTAGAAGACATCCAAGGTGCCCAGGCTAGCCAGGCTCCTCTGTTGGGTAGTTCTTACCATCACAGGTTTAGGCTCACCTCTGACAGCGTCGGGGGCTATGCTGCAGCAGAAGATGAAGTATGCTTACCACCCGTCAGCACTGAAGGGCAAAACTAGCCTCTCCCCCGTTTCCTGTCACATAGATTGTTTGCATATGCCCCTATACTTATTCCCTGCTACAAAGGCAGATGCACTTTCACAGGCTGGCAGAAAGCTGGCTTGGCCCAGAAGGCTCCTCCTTCCCCCACAAGTGCTTCCCTGTGGCTGGGGTACAAACAGCTTGTCTCTACATGTGTTCTCCTGAATCATTGCTGGACTGCAAAAAGCAATCAAAAAACCCCAGATAACAGCCCTTCTCTATCCCCTCCATACAGTTCACACACAGCTACACGCCTCAATGCAGGCACAAGTCAACTGCCATCACCTTCCCAAGACAACAAGCTCCCAGTATAGCAAAGAAAAAAAAGTAAAATTGAAAAACTGTAGCAGGGATAAACATGCTGCAAGCTCAAGTCGTTGGCATCACAGCTACGCTTGGTCCTTGCTAAGCAGTGAAGGCTGTTTTGGTCCTGATCACAGCCCATATGACAGCCCACTCAAGGCCACAAGGCTTCCCGGGCAACCCCTGCTGCCAGGACATCCCCTGACCAATAATCACTGCTGCCATGGCTCATTTTGTAATACCCCTTGCTGTGGTAAGATTCTCCGTTTTACGTCCCACATCCAGGTTTTACAACTCTGCTGTGGAGGCTGGGTTCAGAGGTGGTTTTTTTAAATGATTTCCAGTTTGAGTGGAGAAAAGACATTCCACAATGCCTACATTTGGAGTATGTTTTCATTCTCATGCACCAGAGGAAAATTCAGTGAGTATAGTAAGGTGGGATTCAGAAAATACATGAACTTCTCAGTTACACAACATCCAAAACCACATTCTTATGGGAAGTTACTAAACTATAGATTCCTGCCCTTTTTGAGGATTTCTTCTTCATTGTATGAGGTAGCAACAGCACAGGAAATCCACACTGAGTTTCTAACCAATGCTGAGGCGAAAAGCTGTGAAAGCAAGTCAGAATACTGGAATGCTGCTATGAAAATAAAAAGCACAACAGCCTGATGTTTGGTTTTCAGTAGTCATTACTGTCATCACTTTTTTGCCTGTGTTTTCAGGCAAAAAGATGAAACTTCTAACATTTCTTAAGTATCTCATAGCCTCTACTCCAAGCACTAATCTAAATGAGAGTGCTGAAAGCTGACATGGGAATCTCCTGACAAGAGAATCAAGCTCAACTGAAGTAATTTTTAATTTAAAGCTGAAAAATCTTAAATGATGGTTGGTAGAAAACCTGAAAGTGTTCTGTGCTCAGGCTTGCTTTCAAGGGAAAGAGAATCTATCCTACAAATGGCCAAGCCTCTGAAGCATCTGTCAGGCCAGGATACACATTGTAACTAATTTAGGCATCTGCTTTTGATGATGCCTTTTTGGGCTGTTGTAGGAAGCAGCATGCGCTAATAGTCATGTATGCCATTTTTGGCAGTAGGCCTGTTTCCTTAATTAAAGTAATTTGATTTGTACAATCAATAAACACACATTTCCTTCCTAAATATATCTTGAAAAAATGTTAATTTAGATAGAGTAATATAGTATTTGGTCATGCTATAATAATATTAAATCAATATTTGAAGGAGATTAGGGAACATCTTTGAGAATATCAATATCTTCACTAATGGATTAATAGTTTGTCACATACAATGACTTAAAAAAAATATCAATATTTAAGCCATATTTGAACAACTAGTATGAAAGATCTGGGTTAAGGCTGCTTGTTTTGGTCCCAAATCTAAAAATCCCAAAATACATAAAAGCAGAGTGACATAAATTAAGTTTATCTTGGTACTTAGGATTTCCTGACTTTAAGTCAGCTTTTTAACATTGTTTGAAACTTATTTATGCCTTAATTTTTTTTTAAATAATACTTTTCAGATGTAAATTTCTTACTTTCACACTTAACTAAGAAGTTTCATTACAGGTTTGAACACCAAGACAGAATTCCTTTTGAGAACCACTGAATTTCAGGTTAGATCCCGCCATTCTAATCCAAAGAGCACTTTGCTCTAAGCAAAGGGGCATGTTAGCTTGCTACTATTTATCTTTCCTGACACCACTGAAGTCTCTCCACTGTGCCATGAAGCAACAAAGGCCTGTGTATTTGGGGCAGGGGGTGGCTACCCAGAGCAACTACTTGTTCTCTAAACCATTCCACCTCTACCACCATCTCTGTCAGAGGTGGTTTCCTGCCTCCCCACCCAGGAAAGCCATGTATCTGTTCACCTCTGAGATGTGAAGCCATAAAACCCAGCCTGCTGATGCTGTGTTTGCCTGCAGCTCTGCCTTTCACTCCTCCATTGCAGAGAAGCCCAATGTGGTCTTTAAACACAGCAGCCATGGTGGTGGTGGAGATAGGTTTGCCAGGACTGGGAGGCAAAGGGAAGAGAAGGATTCCTGAATGGGAGAGAAACCCCAAAACTTTAGCCTCAAACTGCTGTGAGGTGATGAGCAGTACCAGCGCAGAATAATACCCTTGCATAATGAAATCCCTTCCTGCCTTCTCCACTTTCATTGAGTGGACAGAGACACAGGCAAGGCCTGAGGTAAAGCGGACATCATGCTGTCTCTCCTTGCCTAGTCCTTGCCATCTCCATTTCCCTCTGCACGCATATGCTGTAAACTCCCTGCACCTTGAGTTATCTCCTTGCTGTGTGTTTGCATAGTTTCAAACCCTGTGGTAGCAGTGGCCGTGAGACTGGATCATGGGGAACTTTTCAGAACTAAATTACAATGATTACAAAATATCCGATCATGCTGAGTGATGCTTGGATGCTCTCATCTGAAAGGTGAGAGTACAAGTTGTTACAAGGATAGGGCTACTCAAAAGAGATGTGCTAGAGCAGGAGATAATGTATGACTCAGGGCAGCAGAAGCACAACAGATGTCCGCAGCATTTTTCTGTTGACAAAAGCCAAAGTTCATCATACATCTGTGCCCTAATTCTGTGATAACCAAGAAGTGTGAATGGAGAGGTCCTGACAATCACCTACAGCATGTTCCTGAACTCAAAAGGATGATGATGGGTTTCCAAAGCACACTGCTGTATTAAGGAAGGAGAATAAAGCATGCTCAGCATTAGAGAGTCCCAGTTACCTGCGTAACGGACATTAATCACACAACAGGACACACTTTTTCAAGCTGTAAGATAATACTTCTTTCTAGGACAAATTCCCTAATTTCACATACATCCTGGGATTTACTGAGAATTGACTGTTACACGTGCATTCCAAGGGACAGAGTATTTTTGGTTTCATGGCCTAGAAAACAGATGAAAAAACTATAATTTGGAGGCCAACGTTGAGTCCAAATTAAATAGGAACTTAGGCTGCTCCAGCATTTGTTAACTTAGCTCTGTGTTGCATAATCTATCAGATATCTGACAGACGATTTGTGGGATTATATTTGTGAGAGCAACCTCCCTCAAACCACTGCACTTACTTGCAGGAGTAACTGCCTATCAGTGGGAGAGAAAAGCAAAATCCAGTTTTTGATGTATAGAAAAGCAATTTGGCAAAATACTTTTCAGCAAAAGGCCTCTCTGCATTGATGCATCTCTTTTTCCAACTGCACTCTGTATGATCGCAGCTAGTTAATTTTCCTTTATTGGTTTTGGTTGTCTGGTGGGGGTTTTTTGTTTGTTATTGTTTGTTTTTTTTAAATTGGTGTTGGAGGGGGGAAGGCATTACAAGGCTGGGCACCTCTTTCTTGCTCTGACTGGAGGGGTCAATTCCCAATATAAGACTCTAGACACGGAGGCTTCACCCAGTGTGAGTAGCTGGCCTCCTTTTGATGAGAGTCACTCATCGCTAGTTTCATAGACAGAGTTGGTGAATGGCCACGGATAAGCAGCAAAGTTCTTGTGCTGCACTGTAGATTGACTGCGTTTTTGGCTGACTACAGAAAACACCCGATTTTAGAGTGTTTATAGGAAGCTATCAGAATTTCTTGTTGTGTATATTTTACATTTATTTGGAAATTAATATAGTCCACAGTGTATATAAATTTCACAGATTTATAGCTGGCAAATACACAGCACATGCTCTTGAGAAATACTGTAAAAACCTCCCAAGGTTTGTTTCTTCCCCATCCAAAATCTGCATTGAATGAAGCATCTGGTTGCCATTCTTAATTCCCTGCAAAATGGCTCAGAAAAGACCCATTTCTCATTTCTGAAAAGACCGCTTAATTCTATCTGTGTGGTACTGCAAAGTGAGCATAAATTACCCATTCTCTTCCCACTTATATTATTGTAAGTCAAGTGACTTTAGTGCAACTAATCCTGATTTACATCAGTGTAAGGCAGGAGAGACATAAGGGCTCTAAATTTCCTCAGTGTTTGTTTTCATACAGTATTTTCTCCTTCTGATGGTTATCCATTAGCCTATAAATCTTAGTAGTCCTAAACTCATACAGCTCATTAATTTTGAAGTAGTTTGGCCTATTTTTAGCGATATACTTGAGCCAACTCTGGCAGTCATATTTCCTGATCCCATTTCCTGATCCCATGAGAAGGTGCTAGTCTGAGGAATTTAGTCTCAGCTTTATAGCCATGCAGGACTATCCCTGTAAACTGCCCTGACGTCTGACTGTGCGCGTCTTACAGGTGCCCTAGGACTTGCTCAGCAGAGTGTAATATTTCAATACTTACATACACTAGTACCGTAACTTCTGTCATTAACCAAAGGTACCAACTCAAAATCTCCAGTCTTTAGCATGTGCAAACATGGACACTAGTGACAGTAACGGTACCTACAAATATTCCCAAGGGAAATGATGAATGCCATAGGTTTCTGAGGTACCCACCCCCTTTGTCACTACTCTCTAGATAACATTTTGACACCTGCTAAGCAGAACAGACATCAGATTGAATAAGGAGCAACAATGTTAACCAATTAAGATTAAGAGATCATTCAATACACTACAGAGAGAAAACGGAACCTCAGGACTTTTCATCCACGCTGTACCTTAGGAATCAAGTAACATACTCATGAAACAAAACATCAGAAGCATGATATTATCAGAATGATCCCTCCCTGCGTCACCAAATCTTTAAACTATGACTTGTTCAAGGATTTTAGAAAGCTGATAACCCTCTCTTCAGTCCTTACAGGGCACTGTGCTTGCATCCAATAGTTCTTCATTAAAGAGTGGTAGAACTAGAGATTTTAATGGTTTAAAAATACTTGCTGCTTCAATCAGTTAAACACCCCTTTTTAGTCTTCCCATGCATATGAACCTCCCTAAAGAGACAACTGCTGGAAATAACTTTATTATTGTATAGGAAACTGAAATTATTGCACAGCAAAACATCAACCTAACATCCACCTGCTTATAAATTCCCAAATTGCATAGTAATTCTTATTTACAGAGATTACACGTTTTTTCCACCTGAACAACTTCAAATAATTTTACAGAGCATTCTTAGACCTGTATTATTCAGCCTTCCCAAATGCTGAGATACAATTATTACACGAAGGAATTCACTACATCGTTCTTCTGCTATCAGCACACCACCACAGAATTACTCCCTTTATATAGTGAAGCATGAGAAATCAGGTGACTTGTCTCAAATCATACACCAAGCGGTAGTGCAGTTAGGAATGGATTTTGGATTTCTTCATTCCCCATTCTTCTAACACAAGCAGCACAGCACAATGAGGACACATGCTTTAGCAATGTAACCTTTCCATGCTATTTTACTAAAAAAAAATTTGTTTGTTTTTTTCTTTGTGTAGGATTGCTATGAATGATGTCTGCTGCATTTCCACTCTGGAGACGCCTGCCTATCAGTTAGTATGATATGAAATTAAGGCTGTACTTATAATTCACAAAGTGCTTTGGGGCTTCTGTAGACCAGAAGTATCTTGGAAATGCAAAGTGTTTCATAACTTTAACTGAACAGCTTAGCTTCAGAGTTGTTTTTCTGTAAGTAATAAATTAGCATTTCCTCTTCTAGTTGCTGTCTTTTGGTCTCTGCTATCTTTACTGTGAATTTGCAGCTGTCAAAATGAATAATATGCAGCATCAATTTAAACCCTGCTTTTCGATAAGTTCAGTGTAATAGTTTCACTTTGTCTCGATTCTGTTGATTGCTATTAAATTCTAGATTGTTTTAAATTCCTTGAGACCATCTTGGAAATATCAATTATAAACTGTAGGCATTTATTAGAATTCAGCTTGAGATAAAGCACTCTCATTTGGCTGGAAAACAATTCTTTCTGTTCTTTGCACTTAATACAGAAGAGGCCATAGAAATATAATTTGCCATTTAAGAAAGTAGAATGTTTAAAGAAGAAACTTATAAATTATTGTAGAGATTAGGAAAGAAAGGAAGGAGCCTTCATAAAGAGCATGGATGGAGATGAAGAACCACACAGAACCTGCTTTTTGTCCATCTATGCAGTTCATTACTGGTCAACGTCATTGGAAGAGAAGTTGTTTGAAAACATGAAGCTCAGAAGTAACACAACTCTCCCCATTCAAAAGTAATCTTGCCTCTGACTTGGAAATAGAAGATTAAGTTATCAATTCTTGCAGGTCAAAAGACTTCTAGAATACTATGGCTTATAACACACTCCCTAAGAAAGTTGTTATTTCTGCATGACTAGATGTTCTAGTGGATCAGATCTATATATGCTGTTTGACAGTAAAATCCTGCATGCCTCCACCCCTTTTTGTTCTTTTAACAAGTATTTATTATTCCAAATGTTTGTTGATACTCAGAATAAATAGCAACATCCATAGTTTTTCCTCCACTGAACACAGCTGACATGCAGGCACTTTTCACAGCCCCAGCTATTTATAAAATACTTGTATAAAAATATTCTTGTACCTCTGTTTTGCAAAATAATAAAATGCTTATATCACAGAGATCAATATTAGAAATGGACTGAGACAACAATGCCTAGGAATAGATTAGGATTGGTCTAGAGCTTAAAACTGAGACTGCAGTTAAAATTCAGACTGGATGATACTGAAATCTTCTTGGCTGGTCTTTTGTACTTTTGTTCAAGAGCATGGACAATCTCTTAAGGTCATCTGGAGGGTGTTTATAGTGTGCTTGAGAAATATATTCAGTTTTTTATTTGTTACTTTGCATATTCTCTATCTACAAACCATCCAATATGTGAATTTTCACCTTACTTGTATGCAAATATTAAACAACCATTATTTAGGCCGGATGAAAATATTCAGTCTTTTCTTTTTAATCTACAACCTGCTTTTAAAACCTTCTTTGACTTTCTACACTTGACTCTAAACATCCTATTTTTTATTAATTATTCCAACTGAAGTAATCACTAATGTTGATATACTGATTACTAAGTCTTGATTAAAGCTCAAATGGGAACCAAATTGCTACCAAATGTGTATTGGTTTCCTTTTTTAATTTTTCTTTCAAGGACACTGACAATTTCAACCAGAAAGACTTGCTAAAAGTTCCTTACTGCTAATAGAGTTTTGAGTTTCTTACTTTCCTGATTTGGATTTCCTCCAGACCAATAAAATAGGAAGGGTACAGCTTTGGCTCCTGGCCAGCTTCACCTTGGCCTTGATTCTAATGTTGCAGGTGAAACTTCATTATATATATGGACAGTTATTTCTGCTTGAAATTACATGTCTAAATTATCAGGTACATTCACTGATGTAACCTTTGGCATAGGTGCAAACTCAGCATGAATCAGTCATCCTTAATATGATTAGAATGCATGTACCTGAACATTGATTCTTAATACCTAGTACTGTTTCCAGATAAACAATGCACTCAATAGGGAAAGAGAATAGGAAATTTTCATGCCAATGAGCTACGTCAATTTAAAGAAATGCATAAACGTGAGATGATTATTACACTTTCAGAGCCACAAAGCCCATGAAATGAAATGGGTAACATGTAAATAATACAAAAATTATAGGCATAAATAAGGGGAGATGGAGAGCAGGAGAATGATAGAGAAGAAGCTAAAGGTACAACACAGAATATAATCTTTAGCACAAAGCATTACACAAGCATCTCTGCTCCAGTTTTAATCTTTCCCTTCCTGTTATCAATTGTCTCTTAGTTGCTTTTCCTACTGTTTTTTTATTTCATCTCAGTTTGACAATTCTTTTTCCTCTTTCCATTCTTATGTTTTTAACCTGTAGCCCCTGACTATAGGCACATTAAGTGTGGCATCTATCTTATTTTTTCTAAATAATTTCTCTTTAAAAAAGTCTTTCAGAAAACTAGCATTGAGATTCCTTTTTTTGAGAACAATAAGCTGATCTGATCTAGCAGAAGACTTGTGGAGCGGCTATTTCATTATTAAACTGAGCCAACTACCTTAGATGAAAGTGGCTAAGTAAAAATGGATGATTCATAAATAGCTGTGCATGCACACAATTCAAATCTGGGGCTTCCTGCAGTGATGGTATTTATTGTTCTCAAATCTAAGCATTCATACAAAGGGTAGTGAATCCAGGAAACTGAGCTTAAAAAGTCATTATAGTTTTGTCCACTTTTTTGCCAGACACAAGCTTGAATTCTGTTTGGAGCCTTTGTGCATGGTGGCAATAGGCAATTGCCTTCCCTTTTTGCTTTTGAGCTCTCCCTCCTCACCCCTGCGAGGAAGTAATGAAACGATTGGGGAGAAATGAACTAGAGTGCACAGAGTAGGAGGGTTTCCTGGAGAGACAGGGAAAAGACAGAGGCTGGGGTTTCTACTTCACTTCCTAGTACAAAACCACTGCAAAATTCCTCAGCTCTTTTTGAAGTGGGAAACTAACCTGTGCTCTACCTGCCACTAACACTCAGCCTCAGCCCAACCTCAGCACCTTCAAGATGCTGCCTGCTCTTGTGCTTGAGCTTATCCAGGACTGGTGACCTCCTCTCACCAGGCCTGAGGCCATGCCTAGTTGCAGCAAATGTCAGAACATTAATGCTACTTATGTTCCCCATAGTGCTGATGGGAAAGATGGAAAAATTGCATGTCATCAGGACCATTCGGCTTTAGAAGAAGTGTGCTGCTTTATTCAGTGCTCAGAAATCCAGATTTACACTGACGTCAGAACTGCAGTGAATCCCAGCATGCTACTGGAAGCTGTGAGGGCTTACAAAGCCTCCTGACTCACAGGAGCCAGACTGCTCCCCTGGACTCTGCTGGGCACAGACACAACTGGGGAAGCAGAGCAGAAGCCTCCTTCCAGGGCTCCTGGCATCTGTACCCCACTGCCAGGTCAGATAAAGCTTTATACCACTGGGAATACTTTGTGGGTAAAAGTTGGGTTTATTGGGCTGACATGACACAGACGGCTCTGTTTTCCATAGAAAAGACAGCAACTGGAAACTGAGCAGAGTATTACCCAGAGCTGTAATGACTACGTACACTATACAACATTCATCATTCCTATTGAAGACTGACTGGGACCATAATAAATACATGACTATTTGATATATGTCCTCAAAAAGGTCATCCAGAAGCATATCCTGGGAAGCCCCTCCTGGCATGAAGTGCAAGACCAGCCAAATTGTTTTAACTTGCCAGTATATTTTTAGAGTTCATTTAAAACATTTTGTCATGTATATTCTCTTTTAAAGAATGATACATCACCACTGACAGTCAGTGCATACTGTTTTCATAGCCTAGCTTTCATAAATATTATGAACAAATATCACAGTGGTATTGTTATAATGAATTACAGTGATGTGTTTCTTGAGAGCTCGCCAATGACTGGTTTATATCCTCCGTGATGTTAGTGTCATAAGAAACGTGGCACAAATCTTTTCCCAAGGTTCAGCAGTATCTTTAGGCCAATAATGCTATGCACTTTTTTCTTTTTTAAACACTTTCCTCTAAACATTGATGTATAGCCTTTTAAAATTTTATTTTAATATGGTCAATGATCTAACAAAACTTATTATATTTGAAGTTCCTTTACTGTAATCTGGAAATAATTTTCATCTGACTCTCCCTAACAGCCAAACATAATAAAATATGTGTAAGCCAAATAATGTTACACAGAGCCTCTCAGGACTACATGAGGTTCTCATACAGTCGTGGAGTCCTGCAGTATCAAAATTACAGGGTACTGCAGTGTAAGTAGATAAGTGTAAGTATAAGTAGAAAAGGAAGCTCTTCCCATCGACCAGTAGCTTATCTGGGAGGGAGAAAACATTTAGCAATACTGCAGAGAACCCTCACCAGGTTCCTGTTTGCACACCTGTCCATTAGAGGCTGGGGACAGGCTTTGAGCTTTCCCTGGGGGGGCCTTGCTCCCAGTCACTGTGCGCTAGGACTGGTGCCTTGCCAGCCCCCGACAACCCTCCCAGATGGACCACTTCCTTCAGGAGTGATATGCCAGCAGGCACTCTTAGAAAGACATGGCTGGATGAATGTGAAATTCATTTTTGTGAGATCTAGGGTGGGGTGTGTGCTGGAAATGTCATATGTTTACCAGCTGCTTGTCTTGAGATAGGCTTGTAGCTGGAGCCATTAAAAAAGATAGGATTTTAAACTTTTTTCTTTTTTGTGGTTTTTAATCTAGCCTACCCTGTGAGAACAATAGTTCATTTAACTCCAGCTGTGTTCCACCACATTCATTTCAATAATGTTTGGTCTACTGAACATACAGAATTAAGTACCTGTGTATTCTGAAGTGGCATAGATATTTTGTCTTAGGCTCTCAGAAGTTGTTCTGCACAAAAATACACTAAGAGGAAATGATATGCAAATATATATCTGGCCATGGCTTAAATGGCAACATTTGCTAACAGATATACTGCACAGTATGGTAAGCATTTTTTTAACATACAGAATAAGATATAATAGCAATTACCCTTGCCATTTTGCTACTCTACCTAACACATTAAATGCTGCCTTCACAATAGTAACCCATCCACAAGAAATTCTAAGTGCCCTGACTCTTTCAGTATCCCAAGGAGTTTTGGATTTCACAATGCTCCCTTTGCTTCCAACACAAAGATATTTCTCTCATTACAAAACCAAAAACTCAACCCCCCAAAAAATGAAACCCAAGCAAGAAAATTTCCAGAATAAGGAGACCAAAAGTAGTACGTGAAAACAAAAAAAAAAAATCTTTGACTCAAAGAAGGAAAAACCTTAAGGGGCCCAGAGGTGCATTTTTTTAATTTGACAGGCATTTAGAAGTGTAATTGATGGGGCAGTTAACATGGCTCTTGACCAAAACAGTTCATATGCAATAGCAATGTCACATCTATAATATGCCAAAAATCATGTTAATATGTATTCAATGAAAACACAACTACTTCATAAAATAGGAGAAAAAGGATCCTGTATGTTAATAAATGTATTAAAAGTTTCAATTTTGAAGTGCTATAGTTATTTCAGATTATTTCTACAAATAAACACAAGGAAGACATTTTCATAAGCTCCCTCTTTTCTCTGTTGCATTAAGCTACCCTACCTTTGCTACAAATACCATAAAGCAAATTGTCTACAATCCAGGTTTACAATGGAAACCAATCACCTCCCACACCAGGTAGAGGGAAGACCAGGTTATTTATCAAAAATCACTAATGCCTAAAGCCATAGGCCACTTTTCAACCCAAATCATAATAGCTTTTCCTTTCAACTACAAATTCCAGTGTAGACGTGCTTTATGTTGCTTTTTGAAATGCCTTTTTGCCTAAGGTGTGCTTCAGTGTCAGTTACCCTCATCTGAGGCTTCTTCATATGAACCCAGAGCCACCTGCCTTTCACAAGCAGTAGGAAAGTCCGAAACAGATAGGCAGAAGAATTCCTCAACATGTGAATTTTTTGCAGGCTGGTGTTCACTGACTACGCTTCTGGCACCTATAGCACTTTTATATACATACATACATACACACACACACACACACACACACAGAGGTAATTTGGTGCTATTTTACTATAGTAACCAATATTTACAGGGTAAGTTTGATGCATAATGAAGCAGAGAACAAACAGACAAAGACACAACAAAGTGTGGTATTCTGTTCTGCATTTGTAGGGTGTGGTAGGCTCCAGAAAAATGTATAGACAGACAGTTGCTGGCACAAGGATCTTAGAGTCTAGCTCTGTCATCAAGCCAGACGTGCCGTAACTTGATAGTCTCCCCTGACAATGTTAACTGGTTGCCTTATGTTATACAAGAACTTTGGGCACACCATAGTGAAAATTAATCTTAGTATACCTGTAGCCCTCTGAGACAGCTTGCTACTAATTACAAAGCTTACATTTATTACAGGTGCATGGGGTCACCATTGACATTTCAGCTCTTAATGGCCTTTCTTCAAGTACACATGACAGCACAGCATGTTTCTGTTATTTAGCGCCATGCAGGTCTCAAACCAACAGCTGAGCCAGCCACCAGCCAGTAGTGACAAATTCACTAGCTGCATTTAAAGTTCCTACTATATCTTAAAAATTGCTGTAGACAAAAGCATCTGAAGTGATTATTGAGTTGTCCTTTACCAAATGACTTCAAAAAGTTAAGAACCAGTACCACGCTACCTGCTACATGGCAGCAGTTTGAGGTGACTTAAGTTCAAGTAACTGGAAGGCTGTGCATTTCCCTGAACCCTGCAAAGCAGAGCGGAGGTACACTCACAAGACACAGCACAAACTCCCTCTGCCCTAATTTTCTTCCCTCTTCTATAGATAAAGGACTGTTATCTCCAGGAGCTGTCAGTCTTGAAATTTGCATGAACATTAATTTCCCAGAAAGACAGCAATTTTAGCTTAGAGTAGGTCATCACTCCAGGCTACATACCAGTTAAAATATATATCTATTGAAAAAAGAAGTTCTCAGCTACCAGCACGTGGTAGCCGTAAATATTAATTTATGAATCATGACTAACTTGGAAAATATGAATAAAGATGAAAGTAGTGAAAACAGTGACTGAAAATTTTATGACTGAACATGCTGAATTTGATTAGTTGTGATTAATGGGGGTCACATTTTGTTCCTTGTAAATACTTGAGTAATTGCTGTAAATCCATGAAAATATTCACAGAAAGTGAAAGGTTTTAGCACAAACATCAACCCACACAGGAAATGTGTAATGCGTTACTATAGAGCTGTTCAAAACCTAAATTCTTTACAGCTTGTGATATTACAATCAGTTTTCCCTTCAGTTTCTGGCATCATTGTCCATTTCTTCCCCCAAACATGATCACAAAACATCCCTGTGGCAAACACAGCTCCAGCTATGTGAAATTATTAAAAAACATACACACATTATTGGGTAGTTTGAATTTTTGCTTTTAAAAAAGTGTAATCACTATGTTCACGGATCTAGTAACACTACTAACATATCAGCTAAAAACAGCTGGGGCTAAAATGAGGACAGAGGCAGACCTAGAAAATACCCTTCAGTGCTTGAACAGTGATATAAAGGTCTGCACAGTTTCATTTGGTTAGAGAAAGCAGAGACAAGTTAAGAGACCCACTTTTGTCATAGAGAAATCTCTATGATGTCACACTCAAAACATGATCAAACAGTCTGCAGGAGGGGAAAATGAAAGGTCCTGTTTGGTCTGTCTGTTGAGCCTGAAGACTGTTTCTCTACCCCTGCCACCCACTAAGCTGTCCACCAGCCTGTTGGCCCTCAGTCAGGAAAACTACTCACATGGCTTGTTGTAGATCCATGAAAAGTATACCTGTTTAGGCTTAAAAAAAGTATACCTGTTTAGGCTTTCAAAGCAGAAAAGTTTCTTTAATTCTAACCTCCTGCCACCTTACCTAAAGAACCCTCATAGGTTCTTCAGACAGACTTTACAGTTAAAGTGTTTCAACTCTGTCTCCAGGATCAGGCTTCTTAACTAGAGCCCCAGCGCTGATTAAACATCCTTCTAGAAGTCCACAGTTGAGTTATTCAAACTTAAAATGTCACATGACTGCTGCTAAAAACTGAAGATGCAGCAAGGTGTATTTATCAAAGTCATTTCCGTATTTGATGAATACTGCTGAGCTGTGCAAGCAAGGTTATCAAACTGTATCTGCCTTAAGTTAAAAGTATCAGCCAGCAAATGCCAGACACAGGGTGTAAGAATGTTTCTCGTTGCTGCATATTTACTCAATCAACTCTGCAGACAGGAGCATAAAGGACCCACAGGGAATATCTTTCAGCTGTCAGGCAAAACTTGGGTTGGTTTACTGAAGCACCAAAGGTGTTTATGTTCTTGAAAGCCCATTTGTCTGTGGACACTCTCCTCTCTAATGAAAAGCTGAAACATTTGCATTGCTTTTACATCTCTTCAGAGGTTTTGTGTTTTCTGCTTCCATATGGCTAATGACGTAAGTTTTCAAAGTACATAAAAAAAATTCCTGTTTACAATGAAAAGACATTTTCGTTCCAAATGAATTCTCTCAAAGCAGTATGTCCAACTTTATTACTTTACTTTTTTCATCTGCCTTGAAAAGACTTGCCAAAACTTTACCAAAAATGCTCCTTTCCATACTGAAAACAAGGACAGTTTCCCTTTTTTCTTGTTCTTTGAAAAAATCTTTTTAAAAACACTTCCCTCCTCAGTATCCTTGGACAGTGGTGAATCCCTGCTTTCCTGCAGAGATCCCTTGAGTATGTCTTTCCTTCAAGCCTGCTATTGGTGCTGCTTGCACCAGTCAGGACCGGATGGCTAGTAACTAACTTAATGTCCCTGCATCAGGGACTCTTTAGCAACACGGTCAGCCAGAAGTCTGGGTTAATTGGAAGGTATTGCCCAAGGCTAATGCCTGGCAAGCTGGGCATGAGCCTCTCTTGTAGGTGCAAACATAAACTAGTATTACTACCTGGTGGTGTTGCAATATTAATTGAACTGAGATGCTTACACAGGATGCTTATGAAATTAATGACCGTAAAATTGATCTTCATTTTAATCATGAAACTGATACAAGGATTCAGTGTTGTCTTCTTAATGCACAGTGTTAAGTCTTTGTCACTGTGTCCTCTCATGCTCAAGATGCCTCTGTACTGGAAGGGAACTGTCAGAGATAGGAAGAGTTAACTAGAACTAGGAGACTTATTTTTTCAGGCACAGATACCTGGGTTTCTGATGTCCAAGAAGACACCATGCTAATGTCTGTCAGATGAAAAGGTAGGAATTTTCACAAAATACCCAGGTTGCAGGGGAAAAGCCTATAGTCACTGTCCACTTTGTACTGTGATATAAATGGGTTGTTGTGAAGGTTAAAAATCAGACTGCTGAAAAGGAGCTGGGCAGGACTTCCACAGTAGTATCCTCTAAAAAGCCACATACAAGGCCCAAAAGACAAGAGAACCAGACTGCCACGGCATGGAGGAGATGGTGCTGTAAGGCAGTGCGAATTTAGCTACACTGGAACCAGGGAGCTCTTTGGAACAGGAGAAACCTGTGCAGGACACATGGGCTGCCTATTCATTGTAAAAACCAGCACATAGCTATGGAAAACTAAAACAGTCATTGAGAAGCACCAAACCTAGAAACAGGGAACAAGCCAATAGGGGCAGAAGCACTCAGTTCAGACTGAGACAACCTATGAAGTAGTCGTAACTGAAGTGCAATGCATTTCTGAAAGTCAGGAGGAAAGTAGCAGCATATTCTGAGCGAATAGGGAAGGGTAAATTAGACTGCCTACCATGCCAGCTGAATTGCACAGGCAACAACAAGCGATGGTGTAAGGCAAATACTTCGAAGTACTTCTACATTAATGCTAGAAGCCTAAAAAGTTAGAGGGGGAGCTGAAATGCTTGGCATCAAATGACAGTCCTGATACAATAGGCTTCTGGGAGTGTGAGGGGAAGAAGGATAGCTAATGTGATGTGGTATTACCTACTTGATAGGAATGATAGAATAGGACACACAGGTCAGGGAGAGGCACTGTATGTGAAGGGCATTATACAGTGGCACAGCATAAAAATATTATGGGGAAAAAAGAAGTACAATGGAATACTTGTGGGTGAAAAGCATGGATGTTAAAAATAATAGCATAGCTGTGCCACCAACACTCTGATTACAGCAATACCAGAACCACTGGCTCAGGAAAAGCTTCATGAAATTTGAGAAGCTGCAAATTTAGGTCAGGTACAAATTCAAAGAGACTACAATTAGCTTCACCAGACTGAGTTAATGCCTCATTAAGATATAGAAATCTAATTTTTTGGACACACAAATGCTTGCTACTTAAAAGAAACATATTGGAGTTGGTCTCAGCTGGTGCACAGGACAACAGCTATAATGGGAGAGGTGTTCTGCATTAGTGATCATCATGCGCCACGGCTTACGACTAGAAAAAGAAGGCTAAATAAATCTAGTTCATAGCTATTCAATTTCAAGAAAAATGTTAAAAGCATTAGCAATTATAGAAGAGGTAAAACCACCTCCTCTCTCCTCCAAAAACTCTGAAAGGGTTAGTCCAAAAGCCAAGAAGTCTACAGAAAGCCTGATAGCCATAAAATATGCTATACTAGATGTTTTGGTAATGTGTGTGATGAAGACAAAGAAGAAAACAAAGCAGTCCAAACACCCTCTGCATGGATGGCTCAATAAGAAAGCAAAGGAAACTTTCAAAGGCAGAGGATCAGCTTTAAAAAAAACAAGGCAAAACAAAAACCCAAACCAGAAAGCTTTCTGAAGTGAGGACAGAAAAATCCCATAAAATAAAGAGCTCAAATGTAAAAAGAAAATAAAGAGGGCTAAAAAAAGATTTTGAAGAGTGACTTGCAAATGATGCCCAAACTGATGGTAAAACATTCTTTGAGCACATCAAACCCAGGAAGCTATCTTGTGATTAGTGGGACCAGTTGATGACAAAGGCACAAAAAGGATGATAATACCACCACAGATGCTCAATGAACTGCTTGTTTCCACCTTTACTGCTGAGGTCCTTCAGAAGATTATCATGTTTGACATACTTGTTGTAGAACATAGCTAAGAGGATTTTTTATTTTCTATGAAGTTAAATCTTCTGTATTTTCATTACAAAATAAAGAAATTAATTTAATTTTTAAATTAAAAGCATCAAGGGGACAGAGCAGCTATCTCACCTATGTAGGGTCTCCTACACTACATGGTCTAGGACCCTTCCATTGAGATGGGAAAGTTAAAAAGGAAATATGATCACAGTTTGCAGTATCAAAAAAAGTGGATAGCTGAATGAAAGCAGGATCAAACAGAATAAAATCCTGTAATACTAGAAAAAGTAGTAGGGGACTCTATGAAACTAACAGAAGTGATTTAATTCAGATGAAACTACTTTCCATAGTGAGCAGTAAACCTCTGGAACTTGCTGCTACAGGAGGCTGCTGAGGTGGACAGTATCAACAGTTTCAAGTGCGAATGAGACAAATTCATGGGAAATGGGCCCATGAACACTAAAAAGACTATGCAGGTACACAGCATCTAACATCCCTAAGGCACCAACTGTGATGCTGATAGAGTACCAGAACAGACCGATGGAAGTGGCCAAGTTTACATACTATCCTTAAACAGTCCCTCCTGCTGCCTCTGCTGGAGACAGAAGCAGGCTAGAGCCCTCATTGGTTTCATGCAGTCAGGCATGTTCTTACAAACTTTTGCCCAGCTTCTGCATATTGGCTTGTGTTATGTGGCCTTTTTAATTTCTCAGCTAAACAGCTCATCCCATAACAAGCTGTGTCATTCTTACAGTTTCCAATAGATAGCCATTGCTTCTGCAACTTGGGTACAGATACTCTTCTGTGGCTGAACGTATGACAGAAATCTGAATGATTCATGAGTGAATATCCAAAACCAAAAGTGATATATATCATTCCATAGCAGCAGTTACAGAGAAAAAAAATCTTGGCATATTGCAGATTTAATTCTTGATATCAAATACTTGGTTTTTTAATAAAGGGGCTAGAAACTTAATTGGGAAACATGTTCAGAATATGATATCAGTATTGATTAACCAGGACATTGCAGCAGTAAGTATCCTAGTGAGACCTATTCTAAGAGTAGTAAAAAATGTAAAGGAAATGCTGGGGAACATGGGATCACAGTTAAAAGGAAGAAATTTACTCTTCTGCAGAGTAATTTCTGCAGCTTCTGGTCTACAGTGTTGCAAAGCATGCAACCACAGTAAGAACTACTGAAAAGATGAACACTTTATCCCAAAAGAATTGTAAATTACAGCACATTAACAGAAGTCACTTGGATAGGGTCATTAGCACAAAAAGTAATGCAACAAGCAGCAGCACCCTCACTATCCTTCACTAACAATCAGAGGAAACACAAACAGATTCCTCAGCGCACATGTACCAGACTCCCATTTGGAATATCCTGTATTTCCTTTCTCCTCAGAGTTTGACGAAAAGGTGATAACAGATACTACAAATCATCAGCACAAGCTCACTTATTGGCTTGATGGAAATTCTGTGCAAAAAGATGTTGACAACAGTATCCCAACCATCTCTTTTTCTGATTTGTTGGTGCAGTACAACGTACAATCATCAGAGAGAGAGTTTTACAACCATTGCAATAGTGTTTTCTATTTATAACTATTGGAATGTGAATTTACAGTCTGTGAAAGGCTTTAGAGTTCTGACTGACAGCCTGGGAGTCTTATTTCATAAACACTATATGATTTAATAAGCAAGAAATCATGAAGCTGATTCTAAGAAATGAACCTATAGAAAGTATTTTTCAATCTGAAGACAACCATGCTAATCAGTCTGAGGTTATCTTGTGTTGTTATGCACAGATGCACACGTGTTGCTGTACAGAAACACAGCAAGTTGCAGAATATACAAACTTGAAGGGAGAAAATGTTAAAGCAGCATGCTGGGGAGACAGCTGAATCAGAAACTCACAGTAAGAAATAAATGACTTTTCAAAGGAAGCATAATACATGCTTTTACTAAGGACCATTTATTAGGGACTAACACATCGTTTGTTTTGAGTGCTGCTTTGGAAAAAAAATTGCAAGAGCCATTATGGTTAAATTTGAAGATTAAATTACTAGTTTGGAATTTTCAAAACATTCTGTGCTAGTTTAACCTTGCTCCCCTAAAGTCAAGAACATGTTTTTCCAATGATTTTAATGGGAAAGGAACTGAAGCAAGTGGAGCAATTCCAAAAGTTCTGGCATGGAGGTACTTCAGCTTTCCTCTTTACAGGAGTATTAGTTACATTTTTGCATGGCTATCTAGACAATCCGGGCTGTAAAAGCTGGCTGAAGAAAGAGTTCTTATTAGCCCAATACAATAGGTCTAGGAGTTCAATCAAACTTTTAAATATTTTGTTGAATTAACTTCATACAAGAATTTAGTGACAGGTCATATCTTTTTAAATGCAAAAGCTATTGACAGAATTAAATTGTTCAACTTCAGAAGCTCTCAATGAACATTACAATAGTGCCAAACTTTATACAGGCTTTCCAAGTGCCTTACAAACATTAATAGTTTTAGCCTAAAACATCCTTGTGAAGTGGGCTATACTCGTGATCGCGTGCATCCCCCGCCTTTTTATTTTTTTAAAATACAGATAAGGGAGATAAAATACAGAGGCTGTAGCAAAGAACCACCTATGTAACCAATACAGTCACACCACATGGAAATTAGTGGCTTCAGGCCATTCTCCTACAGAGAAAAGGAGAAGCTGGGGAATTGCTGGCGAGGAAAATATTGACCAGTGCAGTTACTTGCTAGAAGATACTTTGCTGCCTGAAAACCCACCGGTTTCAGGAGGCTGGAAGCTGCACAGTAAGCCAGCCAAGTAATCACTACAGTATTGAGCGAGGAAAGTCCTTAAAGGTAGGAAAGGTCTGAAACAAGCTGGACACTTGTGGGGGGGGGGGGAGGGGAGGGGAAGGTGAGCATGAAATAGCCAGAGTCTGGCCCCCTTTTACCAAGGCAGGGTGAGACTCACCTAATTTCTAACAGTTACAGGAGTCCCATCTGAGCTGGCTGCCCATCTTCCCTTTAGCACTAATGGAGAGATCAAGGCACTGCCAGGGTGCCCCTAGTTCATCCTTCCATTTCAGAACACATTCCAGACAATAAACTTCAGGCAGCCGAAGCTGATGACACGAAACCCGTCTTGTGAGTGTCAGCTAATAATTAGTTTAAGATGGGGCAAATTTTCAATGAGTGATAGATCTTCAGCTAGCTCTACCCAGGACTGCATGTGGTCCCAGACTGCAGAGCTGTAGCTGCATTGCACTAACATGCAGTCCTGGCTATGACTGCTCTGGTTTTGTCCCATCTGCACAGAACCTAATGTAGTGGACATCTAACTAGAGCCTGTGATTTGGGCTCTCATGCACCACAGCAATTGATAAAATATGTTTTCTAAAGTGCATACAGATCCAGAGTTAGAAACTTTGAAAAGACATTAAAAAGCTGCATTATTACAATTAGATTTAGCTGCTTAAGTGAATGGCTGAGAAAGTTCAGTGCTTCGTGTCACCAGATGTAACCTGTCCTTGAATTGCATAGACAAACTCTTCTTCCCCCCTTCAGATTTCTTGTGTACGTCCTTAGAATATGAATGTCCACAACTATTCATAACCATTTGAACATACTACAGCTTCTTCACCTTTAACTTTACACCTTGAGCTGCAGAAGTCAGTAACTGTGATGACACAACTTTAAAAGTGTTATATTCATTTTCCCAGAGGACACTGCTACAATTTGCAATTTGAACATTTTCCAAAATAGCAAACAAAAATTACATCTGTCAGCAGTGGGAATAGATCTTACATTTACTTCTTAGGCACAGCTTCCTTTTGATATTATGAAGATGGAAAGGCTTGTTTTCTCAGCAGCGATTTAGAAATGTCATCTAGAAGTTTCAGAAAGATAACCCTTAAAGGTACTACATCCCACACCTTAAAAAGAAATCTGTTTTAAAAATCATCCCTGACCTACACTTCTCCCTCTGGGCACACTACAAACCAGGCTAACATCTGCACATCTGTTCTTCATACCTGAGTGTCTCTCAAATGAAGAAATACAGAAAATAAACTACTGTCTAAATCAACAAGATTGTATTACACTTTGTGGTTCCCACTAACTTAAAGCAATCACAAACTCTTGGAAATGAAACCCTATAATTAATCATATGCATTTAACTTTCTTTATGTAAAATTACAATTAAGAACCACCTAAATGCAACTGATTGGTACAAAAATTTGGAAATTTATTCAGACCGTGATTTGTGCAAGTCTAGCTTGGAAAATGTGCAAGTAAGTGATATTCAAAATGGCTGCTACTGTACAATAGTAGCACAATTTTCTTTCCAGCTGTTTCAAGCAACCTATATATGAACATCTTTGTACTATAAAAGTCCTTTGCCTTCTGTCTTTTTAATGCCCCAGATGCCCAGCCCTCCTTCTAATTAGTATCTTGAAAATATGTCAGTTCATTTGCTATGCTTAGCTGTATCCAGAGTTTGCTGTTACTGCTGGGGTTTTTTTTGTTTTTGTTTTTGTTTTCTTTTCACCTACAATGATATATCTATAACAAGGTCACAAAAGCTTCTGCAACAATGGTCTAATGATATTCATTAGGGTATGAGATTTCACACAAGCATAATTGACAGGGTCAATGAGCAATAAGTATGTTCTTCCAGCTGTTGCTAGATGTGACCACCACTAAACTATGAAAGAAAGTAGAGAAAGAAGAATTCTAAAAACCAACCCGGAATAAATAATATTTCATAAAGGAACTAAATGCATAGTAAGCACTGGAGTTGTCTATGCTGAACCTACTCACATTTAGTGGTGGGCCATTGTTCCTGCCTCTCAGTGATATTAATACATTCTTCTCTGGCCAGACAAGCATCACTTTAAATTGGGAAAGGCAATGTATTTCATGGCCTTTCAAAACCTTGTCTAGAAGCAGAGGTTTGATGAAATTGTCTGGTGTCAGCTTGCTTGGGCAACAGAAAGAAGACAAATACTTCGTCTAGCTAAGACAATATCATAACATTATATCAAGCCAAAATATTTCACACTAGAAATCAAGCATCTCCTTCAAACTCCTTACACAGACTAACACATCCAAAGGCAACCAAGCACTGTTTGCATACCCCTGCATAGCTCTGCCTGCAAACCAACTGTTTTGTACCTACTGATCCCAGTACGTGGATGGCATAAGTAACATGGGCTACTGGGGTCTGCCCTAAAAGTAATTAACAACAGTAAGAAAAGTAACAATTAGGACCTATTGTGATAATTTGGTTCAGAGTCAAAGGAAAGAAAGAACAGCCATCACAGTGCACATGAATTATTCACACATCATCTGTGGAAAATTGGTACTGGAATATTTCAGTTTGAAAACCTTCTGATTTCAAAGCACACTTCAGTATATTGCTGAATTGGATTCTCAGCAAGATAAATGCTACTGTTTAGCTATCACCAGGAACAAAAGGGTTTTTGAAGTATCTTTCATTCCAGTTCCCCAAACTTTGCAGTTAAAACATTTAACCACACCAATCCTGTCACAAAAAGAGTTTACATTAGATAGCAATGGAACAGATATATGTCTTAATTCAAACTAGAGATGCTTTTCTTGAAAAATACATGAAACACCCCCAGAGCTAATACTGCCTTTCTCACTCACGCTAACTGGGACTTTCTTCATCACTACAAATGCACAGGAACACAAGCTCACCATTTAACTCTGCTTTTGCAACTCATTTCCTATCATTTCCTGAGACTGTCCACCATAAAACAATTACATGAACCATTTCTGTTTGATGTTATCTAGCTCTAGAAGTGGCTTGTATAAAACCAAATTCTTAACACATCAGACTTAAGATTAATGTACAGTGAGGGTTTTTGGCATGACATTCTTTCCACAGATAGATCAAGTAAGATGGAATTATTGCTCTGCACATGTTTGGTGTGCTCCTATCAGCTAGAGGCACAGGAGAAAACAAGCCCTCCAGACACCACTGCACACTTCCTAGAACAGCATGAATACTGATACATTTCCCTTTAGTTTGAATATTGGTCCAAACCACCTATTGCCTGCACACAGATGAACAGTGGAACAACACAAAATACCAGTGTGACAGTTAACAAAAGGGATAGGAAGTGTCCTCTCCAGTCAAGCCAAATAATATAAATTCACCAGTCAACACCACATCAAGTATTAAAAAAAATAAAAAAAATCACTTGAACTTTGACTTCCTTTCAACACACTTAATGATGCTGTTTACAGTATACAGTATTTTAGCATGTTACCAGGTTTTAATACAATAAATGTGCTTAGCTACTGTTGTAGTACTCAGTGTTTAACCCTATGACACCCCTGGCCCAGTGCACATGACTGCTGCCAACAGAATGCACGCTCAGGGAGTTTAAATCTCAGCAGCAAACACGCCTGAATGTTTCCTCTCTCAGTACTGCAAATGCTTGCAATAAATTACTTAAAAAATATAGGCCTGATTCACCACTGCATTACAGCATTTGTACACAGCTGACTTCAACAGTTACACTAGTGTAAAAGAGAAGTAGGGGAGGAGTGAAGCAAGCCCTGCATGCAGATAATTAACCATCTTTTTCGTTGAAACATAATATACTTTCTCCATAAACTGGCAACAGAACCAATCAGTGTACACATTTCATTTCAAATACAAAGTAATTTTAGGAGCTAGCATTATTGTACCATTTGAAATATTCTCTGTTCTCATCAAATGATTCCCCCTGTAATTGATGTCATAAAGAATATCTGTGTTAAGCTGTCTTCATTTCCACAGTTTTCAATCCTTATAATGATCAATTATTTATATACAGACTAGATGAAAGGCAAGATTGTAATGACTCCAAGAGATTTAAGAGTGATATAATAAATCTTGAAAGCAGAACTCATGTGGGTGATGGTAACAAAAGCCAGTACTGGACGATCAAATTTTACTATTTTTAGAAGTTCTCCTTCTCCTCCTCACAAAAAAAGATCACCAAAGCAGCACCTCCTCATGCAGTCCTTCTCCTTTTGTGCTAGCAATAGACCTTCTGCTTCCCTGTGAGATCCCTACCACCCTCACCCCTTCCAGATTATTCTTCTTCAAAAAGAAAAAGCATGTGTTTGTTGCTGTCCTTATTAGCCCAACCATTTTACTTGCCAGTATGGTCTCACTGAGTGGCAGGGGAAATTCCTTGATTTTTACAGTATGTTAACACACCTTTACCACACTAATGATGACTCAGGGGTTCAAAGTTTACATTTGTATCCAAACTTTGCAAAAACATCTGGTTGGCTTTGGTTCAAGGCCACAATAAACATAAGCATTGTCACCAGTCAGTATCCATGTCATATGTAACTTGAAAAGGACATACACTTCTTCATATGACTCTCATCAGACTTGAAAAAGAAGTCTGGCAAAAATGACTTGGATAAATCAAAGATTTGAACCCATGCTTCCATCTGCCTCCTTTTTTCCACAATTCTCTAAATAAAAGATTCAACAGCTAAGGGTCACCAGTCTGTTTTCTGTGATCACACTGAGCCATCAGATATGTCTAAGCATGTGGGTTCTGGCCAACTTCCAAGTGTAGCTTCCAGCCACATTTAGGGACACACATCCCTATAAATTGTTCAAACCAACCTACACCAAATGATATCTTTCGGATTTCACTCAAAACATAATAAAGACATTTTCCTAGTCTTCTTCATGCTTGCAGTAATTCTTTGTAGTAACTTGAACACATGCATTAGGTATTAAAGTATATAATATATAAGTGTATGTTGCAACACTGACCAATAATTTGTGCAACCAATTTTGGAGAACTGTAAAGAACTTATTTTTCAAAGTTGCTCTTAATTGCAAGCTCAGTTGAAAGGTCTTCAGTTGGGACAACAAAAACAAAGGATCAGTAATTTTTCAGAGTTAAAATCTGTGCTTAAGTATAGGGTGAATTCCAAAACCTCCAAGCAATACAAAAATTCTCACTAGCACTTTATTTCAACAAGCACTTCAGAGTTTCATTACTTATATTAGAAAGATGTACAGTAAATACACCTTGCAACATGATCTTACATTTTTAGTCTACTAAAGAAAATGTTTCCTACAGTGGTAGACAAATGATGTGATTAAAAGATTACATATTCTAGGACCAAGTTTTATAGTTAAAAAATGGCATTTTCCTCAATTAAGACTCACAAAATATGGTCCTAATTGATTTGTTTAACAATAAACGTGGCCATGGTTACAATTAATGCCAAAGTCTTTTGCCAATTTATTTCTCTTTCTGTCCTTTGGGATTTCTCCTTCTCATAATACACTTGCAAGAAACAATAACTCTTGAAAATGTCTGCAAGGAGTTAATTCCAAACGATAAAGCAATCCAGTCCAGAAAGCAGCTAAGATTGAGCTTATGTCAACAGGTAGAATTTACAGTCCCACAAAAAGAAATGTTTAACAGTCAACTATTTAGCTGCAATAAATCAGACTTTCACTATGTTCTTCTTATCACTGTGATCTATAGATGAAAAGCAGTATATAGTAGCTAATTATTAATTTTATTTATTACCATAGGCAGGATTTTCTAGTAGTATTCTGTTCCTTAATGTGAAACTAGGGATCAGAACTTTATGATGACCTGAAGCTGATTTCTTAACAGTTTCGATTTCCTGCTCTTCATAGTCACCATAAATCTTGTTTTCCTCCTCAAAACTTCAGATGTTTCTAACTTCTTATCTATCAGCCTCTAAAGTGCTTCCAGACTCCCACAAATGTTTTAGCAGACTCCGCAGGCTTCCCTGCCACTCCGCTAAATGTAAGGCCATATATCTCTTTTGGGGGAGTTCCCCACTGAAGAAGCCATACCATGCAAAAAACATGTAAGCAGGGAGGACCCACAGGTACCCCAGTCTCGGCTGTGTTTAAAGTCTGAACCCATGCTGTCATCCTAACTTGCCTAGCATACAAACGGACTGGACAAGCCTGTGCTTAAGCTCACCAGGCCAAAGCAAGAGACAAACTTCAGCATTTCTTCTCTGTGTCTGCAATCCCCAGGTCAGGCAAGGCTATGATGGCCCAAGTCCTCCACCAACTGTTCCATCATGCTTTGTAATGGCATCGTACGACTGATCTCAATATGGAAATGTGAAACCCGGATCATGGACTACATAGTGCTTAATCCAAAACTTTGATAGCAGAGATGTCATCACATAGGCATTGGTAAGTTTCCAGCCTTAAAACTGGCTGTCTTAAAAAAAGGAGGAGGGTGGGGACTGAGGAAGGAGAGCAGAGAAACTGGAGAGGGGCATGGTCAGGAGGGAAAAGGAACCTGCAAGGACACGCTTCATCACAGCTTAAGCATTTGAGAATGAGAATCTTAATGAAATACTTTGCATTTGCCCTACCTATGTTCTTTACAAATCACAGCCACTAGAACAGGTCAGTACAACAGACAGTTTCCTGTTCAATATGACTTTGACACTTGGTTGAATCCCTTGGCAGTGCTCTCAAGCAGTAAAACCAGGGCTCTTTCCCAGCTCCACTATAAGCTGTCAGGAAGTGTCACACTTCTAGGGAAAGCACGGGGCAAAGTCAGAAGGAAAGGAAAGGGGATTTACAATGCTTACATAGCTGTTAGAGCTGCTTCTGTAATAGAAAATGCTAACAGCAGTGCAGCTCAGCAAAGCCATTCTTTTGCCCAAAAGTAATCTTAAAAAAAAGCCATGTAATAAAAGATATCCTGGTACTGAAAAACAAGCAGTGTAACATGGAAGGACAGTGTGGTATGGAATAAGAAATCTTATATGACACACTGGCTCCTCACGTGAAAAATGGTCTAAGATGCCATTCATTACTTGGGTCTGCAGTTCTTAAAGAATACAAAGTGAATATATAAAAGGCTTCTCTCCTTCGATAGCATTATCCTTTCCAGTGTTGTGGTACATTTGATTAATGTCTAGCAACCTAAGGGATAAGGTGCCACATTTGCATTGCATGAAACATGAAATGACACAGGACTCATTGTCATGTTTCCTGATGGTGCTTTCATGTTCAATTATGTTGTTTTTTAAGCTGTTTGTTTTGCTTCTGCTGCTTGCATGGGCTCATGTGAATAGTTTAGTATTTGGGTCATGTGGCTTTGGTCACATGTGGTAGAGTTTACAGTATTTTATACATTTTTTCTATAAATAGGTGCTGAGAATATCCTGCCCCATCTCTGCATTTGACTCCTAGATGCAGCATTCACAGATGCAATTCTCTTGTGTGAAGCAGAGCTGAATGTTTACAGATGTGTTTGACAGAGCTAGCTTTCTGCTAAAAACTCTTTCCAAATCATGTTTTTCTTACTAAAATGAGGGAGAGTTCATAAAATGGGAATCCGTGTTTGATGGGAAACATGCTGCTAAGAAATACCATCATGTTGTGAAACACAGGAAAAAAATGTGAAGAACAGTTGTATGATGTCATTGGAGGACGGTTTTTTCCCCCTAATTTTGTAGAGATAAACAAATCAGCTGCAATTCTGTGTGTTTATCTTCCTCCACATCTAGGGCACCCTGTCTCAGTTGAATGCTTTACTGAGGTGCAAGAATAACTATTTTCCCCAAGGAAAACTGCATGCTCTTTTGTGAGACTTTTCAAAAATGTTTTTGAAGTGACCATTCTGTTCTACCTTCTGCAGTGCCTGCAGTTGCCAGGGCTTCTTCCTCTCTGCCCCATTTGCAGCCACAGGCAATGGGAGTCTGCTGGGAAGTGCAGGAATGAAACAGCGTTCTCTGGATTCCTTCTCTCCCCACACACCCTAACATGGCTCTTCACTGCGGATGTAATGTGTTGCACTGACAGTTATAAAATTACCCTTCTGATTCTGATTATTTTTCCAGACAGATACCACTAGGTTGCTTTGTTATATTTGGATGCGTTCTTCTTATTATTTACTAATTCACATTTCTCAAGGGCAAGGCCTGCCTAGGATCAGCAAAGGGCGGACAAGTCTGCATCTGCTCTCAAGCACCCCTCTCCATTGCTGTTGATTCTCACTGCATACTGCTCCCTCCTTCACCCTTTCCTTACTCTTCTGTGCCTCAACATTTTTGTCCACTTTGCCAAGTCCCTCAAACATCTGCCTCCTCCACCCTGCTCTTGTGCTCAAGAATGTCTCTGGCAGAAGCCTATGACCAGAATGACTTTCCCCACCAGAGATCTATTCTTCCCTCTTGGTCTCACCCCAACAGAACACATCTCCCAGCACAAGTCTTGACTGCAACTTCTAGTGATCTCAATTCAGATCTTTGCCTTCCTCTACTTCCCTTTTCACAGCATGAGACTGTGACAGTCTCTCAAAAGAAGCTTGAGAGGGCATGACTGTCTTATCAGTTTACCTTTACCTTCACTGATTATTCCCAATTCTCTTCCATGTAGTATCTACTGCAGATGCAGGAGTTTCTCATCTGTTTTCCACCAGCCAGCCCATGATCACCTCCTGAACTTCCCCCTCAGGCTCTGGCTGCATTCTTTTTTTACTCTTTTTATCTAAAAATGGAAATATAGAACAATCTCTTCCTCCTAAATCACACACACACACCCCCCCCCCAACCATACAGAAACACAATTGACTTCTTTCATCTCTAAGCTCATTCTGTGTTGTCAATACCATTACACGGAATTTTTCACACCATGTCCACCCAAGATCCTCTCTAGCATGGCTTTCCTCCTCAAATTTCAATAAAGATGCTGTCATTAGAGTTTCAAGTGATTGTTGTCTAGACAGATCTCACAGCCACTTACTCCTTTTTCATTCCCTCTATATATTATTTTCAACACTTGCTAGTGCATATGTTCAAGCAAATATTTACCTCCTCACACCCCTAATTTCATTGACATCATCATATCCTAATTGCCATATTTCTTTGACAGATCCTTTAGAAAGACTCTCCCATTCTTTCTTCCAGTTTTCTACGGGACTCTATGCCACATCTAAATTATGTCCTTTAATGTATTTCAGCCTCTTTTCAAGACTAAAGACTTGTTTGTTGACTCCCCACGTTCATGACAGGAATCTTTACTAGCAGCACTGAAACCTAACAGGTATGTGGCCACTACCTAGAGTCCAGCATAACTTTAGTATACACTTCCTTCTTCCTCTATTTTAAGCACTTCCCACCATCTCAATTTCAATCACAGTAATCTACCCAACATGATTACAAGCTTCTTTGTGTTACGAATTTGAGAAGATCCTCTTTTCCCTTGACCCCTCTAGTCTTCACATTCAGACCAGGTCTAATTTTCACAGCTAAAACTCCCCATAGCCCTCATCCTTTTGCAGCTTGGCTGAAAATCCTTCTTTCATTTAACTGAAGTAGCTTTGCCTCACTCTAAACCAAAGCAAGTCACAAAGATCTTTCTCCTAGCTTCAGCTCTAGGGCTTCTCTCTAAGCATCTCTTGAGTTGCTGCTCTTTCCTTACTGTACTTTCTTTTTAATTTTTCTGATGGAACAAATACAGCGCTCATTTGACTTGTAAGAGGCTTAAAACCACTGAGATTAAAACAGCCATGAAAAAAACCCAGACCAAAAGTTACTCACCTCCCTCCTTTTTCCCTGAACAGAGCAGAGCTTATACAACAGGCAGGAAGGGGTAAAATAGCTTGGGAGACCAAGGCAGCTGGTCTCATCAGACAACCGCACCCAGCTGTTTTATATATGGGACAGGAAGAGGAAATTAGAAGCTAGAGTAGGAGGATAATTCCCTGTTCAGAAGCTTAATGTGAAAAGACTGTTGCATTAAAGGCCATATTTGTTTGTGCTACATAAAGATTTGAACAAATAGGAAGTATTGTCACTATTAGCAGGAAAAAAGGGGAAAGCATTTTTATGTATTTTTCCTGTGGCTTGTGGCTTTTTTTCTCTTTACTACGACACTTCTAAGATTGCATGTTTTACCAGGATACCAAAAACGGAAACTGATTTTGTTGGATTTGCCTTTCCAATTTTTTGCCCCGTTCTTACATGTTTTCCTTTACACAGCCATTTGTCACAAAATACAAAGATGGAAAATTAATATTGTCTCTAATTCTGTGAAGTTTTTAGTCTTGACTCCATGCCAATTTAAATAATTCTTCCAACCTAAACTTTACCCACAGGATCACATAGCATGCTTGGTCTCTAAAATATTTGTATTAAATTTCTATGGCCTATCAAACAGCTGATTCGGGCTATCAAAAGGTCACTCACTAGAGCAAGCAGTGATTTCTCTTTCAGTTTGTGAAGCATTTTGGGAAAATACTGTAACTAGGTTGAACTTTCAAACTCTGCTGATACCAGAAGAAGCAACAAGAAGGAACCCCCTCCTCTTACTCTCTGAATAATATATCCATTTCTCTGCTATAGTGATAACCTGTTGGTTTTTTTTTTAATACCTAAGTAAATTCACTAGTTTATAGCAAGAAGCCCTGCTCATAAGGAAAGAGAGGAATACTGAGTCTCCTGTCTTTCTGCAGTTTTTGATTACATCATTTTTTCATTAAGCATGGTTGGTATTACAAGCAATACACAGCTTAGAATTGCCAATCTTGTAATAATTTGCAGCAGATCTGCTGTAAGATGAAGCAAACTCATTTCTAAACCTCATTACATTCTATAACTTCATTCTTGTTTTTCCTTTCATTAATAAAAAGACACAGTTCATGCTACATTTTCTATGAATCAATGAAGACTAATGGAATCGTACTTCACACACTTGAAATGAGAACTAAGTTGAAAATGAATATGGAAATTAGTACAATGTATTTAGAAATTTACCATTACTGGACTAAAAAACTACAGCAACGTAATAAAAAAAGGTCCATAATGGCTGCAGATCTATTTCATGGACTCATAGTTTCCCTTTTTATCATAGAATATAATTTTTAGAATGTTTGAAAAGTTTAATTCCTTAAATTTAAACTCTTGCAAAATGTGTCTACTGCATAATGAGAAAGTTTTAATGCCAAGATCATTTGACATATGTGAGAAACAGACATCAATATTTCTACCTGGTTCTCACAATCATTGCCTGTTCAGTGGGTGTAAATTGCTGTATTTTTTTCTTTTAATTTTGTCATCCTTAAAGCTCAGAGCGTGAGAAAAAAAAATTATTGCTGTTGATACATCTCAAGTTTTTGATAGTGGATGTTGTTAGAATGTCTTCTGTCCCACAACATTCATGGAATGGAATTTTCTTCAGCTGCATGTGCCATCTGTAATGACGATGCTTCTTTCAGGTTTGGGAATAACAAACAGAAGTGGCTCTGCATGATCTAGTTGTCCAGAGAACTCGCTTGCTGCAAACACCTCACAGTGGCTCCAAAGCAGCTGAATTTTTATGGTGCTCTACCTTCTATAGGAAGATTTAGATAGATTCCCAGATTTAATCTCAACCTGCCTCAAAGTAAAATGAGCATTGTGCTTGGAATCCAAATATTTTCCTGTCAGTGCTATGTATTGTTGTTTACAGCTATGCTAATGTTTTTTGCTTTTTTTGTGTTGTTTTACTTTTGACATCACTATTAACACCAATGAAATGCATTATGTCCAAGTGTTTGGCATCCCTGGAGTATAAATGGAGTATGTGAGTTGCAAATGAGGTTTTCTTCACATACATAGGATTGGCTTCTGTGAGTAACCCTGCTGAAATCACTTGAATGACTTGCTTTTTAAGAAGTCTGGGGGCTTACATATGTAGTAGAATCTTATACGAAATATTCTTCAGATTATTTATCTTTGAAAAATACATATTAAATATGGGAAGATGGAGCAAAATATTTAAAATAATTTTATCCATAGCTGCTAATTATGACATTAAAGTAGATATTTGCATTTATTTGTATATACTTAAATATGAAGACTTAAAAACTGAACCAATGTTCTCAACTATGTCTTTAAGAACCACCTAGTGGACAAACTTCATACAACAATTTTATGTAATACTACCTCTGCAGCGTTACACACTCCTTTCTTTTTTGGGGAAAAAAAAAGAAAGAAAAGGATTCATCTATATAGGGGTGTAAAGGAGAGGGGAAGAAATGCACTCAATTACCGCTCTGTTGCAAATTTCCAATAAATGTCAGTGTAGAAAGAAAATTTATTTGCCCCAAAAGATATATTAAAAAATATAGTATGTTGCCTTTTTATGTTGCTTTTTTTTACATGGAAAAGGTGTGGAACTGATAGGCTGTTTAATGAAAAAATGTAGAAAACTGTTTTTCTACTAGATAATGCATAAAATTCAGGAAAATACTTGCTTAGTTCTGACAGAACCTGCATTCCATGCAACCATGCATTGTATCTTCAGTCTCCAAACCAGAGTAAACTGTAAAGTGAAAGCAAACAGCATCTATATTAAAAACTAATGATGTAAAAAATGTCTTCAGTAATAATAATCTAAAATGTGAGTAACCTCAGACATGCTGCCTTCTTCCATTATGGAAATTTAAATATATATTTTCTCAATTCAACTGTATTCCACTATTCCACATAGTTAGCAATACATATTCACCCTACTACATAAAGCATACCTTGTCATTTGCAATGTAGAGCTATTGCCTATGTTATAAAGAATAAAGATGTATTTGATTGTCTTTATAACAGGATTTCCTCAATTTATCTTCATTCAGATTTGTTAAATATTCATTTATTCATTGCAGAATCTTGCATATTTCCTTATTCTGCACTCAGACAAAGTGTTAATAAGGGATCTTATGTACAAACCGTATTTTTCTGTCATTTGCTTGTTTCTAAATATACCAGGAAGCTCTTGGACATATACTACATATACCAGGAAGCACAGCTTTATGGAGGTATTTTTTCCCTCTTGTCCTTTCTATCACTGGCACAAACCAGCATATTTTGTAAAATCCTAAAATAGGGTTTGATGCTTGGTGCTACTTATTCAGCTGTCTTACAGATTCTGGAAATAAGGCCATTACTGTGCAGCAGGAATGTAAATTAATTTTTACATAGTATTCTCTATGGTATGAAATGGTTATTTCTCATTATTCCTTATAAGAAGAACCCTTCCTTTCTCAGGGACCCCCTCTATACCCTTTACGTGTTCCAGTTCAGGGAAAATGTTTGCGCTCAAGAGGAATATGTTGTCATGGAAATTCACATGGACGAAGTTATTTCTGTGGAACAGTCTACTGTTGGAGCAGCAGAAGACAGAGGGAAAAAAAAAAAGTGCCCACAGTGTTTGAAGCTGGAGTCCTTGTGTGTGTGGAAAATACATGCTTTAGCAGCTACCTCTGTAGAAGCTGGAGTAGATCAGTTCGGGCCAGAAGGCAATTTAGAATTTGAACCTGTTTGCTAATGAAAGGAAAAGCTTTCCAAAAAGTAATGTGAATGGAGGTAGGGTCAGAAATGAGCCACAAACACATGTCATCAGATTTTAGACATGGTAATGATTCATATTAAAATCCTAGTACTCCTCTGCTGTCTTAGATATGGCCACAGTCCTCCAAGGAGATCTATCTCTCTTGGCCTGAATGCTGTTTTCTTGTTTGGGTTATGCCACATAACCAGGACTAATCAGAGTTACTGGTTAATCAGAACCCGCAGTAGTAGAAGGGAGGGAAGGAGGGAGGGAGTGGCCCAGCATATTTGAGACCTACCCTGCAGTGGACTGGTAAGACGTCCAAGACCCCTTGTCACCTGCCACTTGTGAAAGTCTCCGTGAGTTCCTCATCTCCCATTTGCCCACGTGGTTTTAGCTCATTGAAGATTCAGGTAGGTGGCTCCGAGGATAAGGGAGGTTCGGCAGCTGCATTCTTACAGGCTGGATTTTACCTGTGGGATTAGAAAAGAATACATCATGCTCTAAACTTTCGAAAAAATATTTTCAAAACAACACATAGAATGTATTCCCACTCACTTGAAACACAGAGCTAGTAGATGAAAACCAGGAATGAAAACAATTATAAATAGCCCAGAATAGCTGCACTGAACACAAACCAAATAAAGTGGAAGAACAAGCAAGTGACATAACTCTTTTGAAGTTTACTTGATACTTAAAGAGATTCTGTACAAATGAACCGTGATTGCTTCAGGAATATGGGTGATGCCAAGATCTTGGTCATCATTAAATAATACATATGAAATTATTGGGAGGGGATTGGAAAGTTGGGTGTGAAGTGGCAGAAAAAATTTCCCTGGTTTCCAGAGCCCAAGTTATTCTGAAGCCTCTGGTAAGTCTGCTAAGTTACTGTAGTCATGCAGAGGATTGTCTAAATTGCACAAATTCCCCCCACCAGTAATTCTATGGGCCAGGATGCTTATTGGACTCCACAGCACCTCCTTCTAGAACTCCTGCTCCTCAGCACACACACTGTGCACTGGAGTACCGAAGTACTCTGCAAAGCTTATTCCACATTCTCTACATAGCTTATTCCACATTCTCTACATCAAAGGAATCCTTTCTCTGCAGAACTGGGACTTTTATGACTCCTTTCTGCTACATTAAAGGAACTGGATTGAGGATCTTCACCATTTGTGTAAAAGACTTCCTTCTTCTGTGCTTACTTGGGGTTAAACAAACAACTTATTTTTATATGGCCCTCAAAACCAGCTTGAAAGCACCAGAAAATCAGCTGCAGCAAACTGTGTTCTGCTACCAGCAGCAAAACAGAGGAAGACTTCAACATCTGTGATTAAGAACAACTGTGCGCAGGACAACTGCTACAATTGCTGGTTGACAGGCAAAGAAATCTCGCTTGTTCAAACTCAGTTCAGCAGTCTGAAAGGTGTGTAATCTTAAAAAAAAAAGAAAAAAAGTAAGTGTGATCATCTGATGGTCACCCATATAAAAGAAATTTGCAACTCTAACAGAGATTCTTTTTTACATAAAGACTGCTGCATCCTACTGGCTGGGTTAGCAGAACATAGCATCCCTGACACAGATTTTTTTTTTTTTAATTCAGTATTGACACAACTTAGGTGAATATTCACATTGCTGCTGTTCACTTCTATTCATTCTATGATAAATTCACAAATGAGGCTGGAATTAACACTCCTAAGAAAAGGAACAACTCCCTGATGAACTCCAATCTAATCTGTCTAGTAAAGAAACAGCTACACATACTTGGGAGTGGGGATTGGCTTCAATATGCCCAATTTTGCAGTTGTTGCAAGATGCTCTGTTGTACTTTATGTCTTTATTGATGTCAGGCCATGACACAAACTGCATACAGCAGGTTTTGGGACCCTGACACCTTTCCTATAGCAGGTTTTAGAATGTCCATAACACATGGGATCGCTCACTCCTAAAACCATGGAAATTAGTAAAGCTGTTAAATGTGGTGGATTAGCCAAAGCATAAAAATGCAAGAAAAACCTTGTATTCGTTAATTCCTCTGGTACTTATTTGATGCTTTCCCCAAGACCTGTTCTAGCTATCTGTATTTTCTGATTTGTGTCAGGCAGCACAGACACTCAGTCTAGCTGCCAACAGGTTTTACTGAAGGTTAGCAGGCTGGTGGCCATCAACTCCAGCTTAACAGGTCGGTTAGTTCATTTTATGAAGACATTTTCAGCTCGTGGACATTCTAGCTAAATTCTAGGTGCAACTGGAGAATTTCCTACTTTTAATGACCACAAGAAGTGCATGGTTAAAACCATGCAGGATGATTTAAGCCTGACTAGAAATGCCTGGCATTACACACTTGTCAGTGATTTGCTGCCAGAGTAGACCACTACTGAGTGTGTGTGCCTCTGTGGGTGTATGAGGAGGAAAAAACAAACAAAACACAACTGGCTCCCAATCTGTTCCTGCTGCTACTGTTAGATGTCTTTTCATAGACTGCCAACGCTTCTTGCATCAGTGCTGCTGGTATTGATAAATGTAATTTGTCATTTGAATGGCAAAATTTTAAAGCTCAATTTACAGTTTGCTGTGATGAGAAGAGTTCCAAAGGTCTCCTCAGTCCAAAGGGAATGCTCAGTCAGGATTCGCTTTAAATGCCTCATTTTATTAGGGAGATACAAGACACCTCTCCCTGTAAACTCAGGTTAAGGGCCCTAGTCAGCTCTTTTAGAAAGTTCATGGACTAAGGAGGAAAGGAGATGGGCAGAAGAAGGTGTTCTTGTTTATACTGTAGTAACAAACTACCACTAGTTGCTTCTACAACTTGCTAAGGTACCGCAGACCAGAAGCCCTGCGGTGTCTGGGTGGTGAAAGCTGCAGCTGCGTAAAGATCTTCCAGGGCATGAATGAGGTGCTGCGTTCTGTTCCCCTCAACCTCCGTTTTGGGAGGAGGAAGGGTGTAAATCCAAAGACCTTTCCCACGCCTGCCCTCTAATGGTGGCAGCGTCCCCAGAGAAAAAATCCCACACAGCAAAGGTGACCGCTTGACCTAACTACACAGTTTTGCTGTAGCTGTTCTGTCATTTTGAACAGTTCAGAAAAAGACAACATCGAATTGTTTGACATACCCTCATTCAGGTTGAGTAGTTTTCCTGTAATGGTTAAACAGCTTGATTCTGTACTGGTTTACACCGAGTCTGCCTTTTTAAATCAACAGCTTATGGCAGAGTAGAATTGGGCCCTTTACTTGCTTAAGGCATTGAGCATCTTTCACCTTTGCACACAGTTGTCATGAGAAATCATTCCTACTACAAGCTTCTGATGTCCTAATTTCCATTTTTCATCATCTGTTTTATTAAGTGTTCAGAATACGCCTCCACATGCAAATGGTTGCAAGCGGCAGTGCCGTAGGGATCCATCTAAACGTGGCCTGTTACTAAACAGCAGCCCTAGCCAGAAAGGCCCTTTTCACTGTAATCCTGAAATACTCCTGACGAGGTATTGCAAGAGTGACATACAGTGCTGGGATGAACCTCTCCCTCCACTGCTGTGGGCACTGGCCTTGTTCTCCTTTCAGTGGGGGGTCACTGGCAGAAGAATAACACCCTGTCACTCAGGGCTGCCCCAGGAATGGGAAACCAGCTTCCACTCAGGACCAAGCAACGCCACCAAATGTGTTCCCGAGCAGCATGGCCAAAACCCATCTCCAAGGACCAAATTCAGGGTTAAAGTAGACGAAAGTGCAAGTTACATGATGGAAAACCGATCTCAACAGGACCATCCCACAAAGGGACCAGAAAAGAGTGTAGATTTCCAGTTTTGACTCCCCTCTAAATACGATTTCAGTTTTAAGAGAGAGATAAAGCCCAAAAGCACCTTCCGGGCATTTACACCTTACAATGCTTCCTCACATCCTCCCGCTTCTGAATGTCAGGTGGCTCAGCATGCTCTGCTGTTTCCACAGTGGCAAAATCCGTCTTCATCTGTTATTACTAGGACAAGCCCTTGTTCAGCATTCTTATCACTTTTCTGTCCCTGATTTGATTTTCTCTTTGCCCCCAAATTCAATTTTCCAGCAAATTATCCCAGCTGCTCGCAAAGCCTCCCCCGAGCACAGGCAGCAGGCTGTGTTCCTCTGCGGCACACGCTGCTCATGGCGCCTGCCCGGCTCCGGCCGCCGCCGCCCGCCTCCTCCCTCAACGAGGAGCGACAGGAGAGACCGCGGCCCCCCCTCCGGGAGGCAGCCGCCACCCGGGCCCTCCGGCAACCGACCGAACGCGGCCCGAGGGGTAGCGGTGCCGGCGATCGCTCCCGCCCCGCACAGGGTTAGAGCACCGCTTGATACCGCCCCCACCTCCCCTCACACCACAGGCCGCGGCGCGACAAGATGGCGACGGGCAGGCAGCGTACCGCCTCGCCTTTTGTGTCGTGCTTGCCCTCCCCCGCCCGCGCCACCGCCCAGCAACAGCGACACCCAGCGGCGCCTCGGCGCCTCGCGGGCTCCTGCCGGCCGCGTTTTCTCCGCCTTTGTACCACCCTCGCTCGTTGTTACGCCTGCGACGTCAGAGGGGCGCCCCGCCCTCACGCGTTGTAACCGTGTGTGACGCCAGAGAAGACAGGCCGGACGTCACGCGTGTGCCCTCGCTCCCGCCACAGCACCTTTTTCCAATGCTGCCGGTGAGGGCTGGCACAGCTCCCCCCGGGCCTGCCTCGTGTGGGGCTGGCACCCCAAACATCCCCCTTCGGGACGCAGGGAGCGGGGGAGAATCCATGCTGAGGGCAGCGTGGGGGGGATGGGCAGCGTGGGGGGGATGGGCAGCGCTAACTCACCCGCGGGCCCGCGGGGATGGCATGGGGTGCAGTGGGAGAGCAGGGCCCAGGAGCCGGGGATCGTGTGGTGCCTTACCGGGTGCTGTTAGGTGGCCTGCCCCCAGCGCACTGCCCTTGGCGTCGCTCGCTGTCACCGCCTGTGAGAGGCAGGTGCCCGATCCTCCGAAGAGGAGCGACAGACCTGTTCCGGAGCCTCCGAGCACTGCACAAGGTCTCAGCCACTGCTGGGGCCTCTCATCTGTTGCCTCGAAGTGCACCTGTGAAAAAGCGACAAGCAAATGATTCTTTTCTGTGCTTTTTCACAACTTCTCACATTCAGCTGAAAATTCCAGTGTTCTCTGGTACAGGCTGTAATAGCCTATGGCCTTTGATACCAAGATTATTTTGTCTGTTTAGGTATTTGTATATTTTGCCCAACAAAAATACGGTTACAGTTGGATATTTCTAAGAATTAAAACCACTTGTGATGTAAATAAAAATCATACTGTTTGCTCAACCTTCTGATTAGCTGTTTATTTATATAACAAAAAACCTCTCCTAACTCATACTTGAATAGCTAACAAGACCTGCTGTATTTAAATTAAACACTGAATACATAGCAAGTTTCATATTCCAAACACATGGTTTTGCATAAATGCAATTCCTGAAAGGGCCCCAAAGCAGCGTACGCCACAGGTTTGCATTAAATGTCACTGGTCCTATTTGCGTAATGCAAAAGAAAATCATTGTCTTGCACACATACCAAAGAGCAGTGCTGTAATGTAAGTTGACAGAATACATTAGGTCAGGGATAGCAACCAGTGAATGCTGATGGCCTGCAGAGGGTATGGAGAGGATGTATGGAAGAAAATGGAGGGGTTACTTGTGTAGCAATTACTGTAAAAACACACATCTGCATTTTCCAGGGAGCTCAGAATCCCCATGAAGTTCTGTACCAGCTCTCACCCTTATTCTGGGAGGAGGTGGATTTGAGAACGTACATTTAACTGAGGAGTTTGCTTTGCTATCTCACTCTCCACTTGTGTAAGTCTCCAGTGTCTAATAATGTAGCTAGTCTTGATTTCAGTTTTCTGTAGGAAAAAATGTCCTCAGGTGACAGCGCTGTGCATGCTCTGGAACTTGGTTGTTCTAAATATGGATCAGGCTCTTTTCAATAAGCTCTTTATTAATCTGGCAGTTTCCTACCAAAGTATTAGGGTGGGAACTGTTCCATTGGCAAAATTATGCCTAAGTCTATACTTAACTGCGAACTATTTACATTAAATAATGTCACTGTCAGCTATAGTTACGTCAGTTGCATCAGAACTAATTCAGTGCTTTAGACACATACACTCATCTGTAACATCTCTTCAGGCTAGCTCACAGAAGAAAGAAAAATAGCATAGGAGATACAGCTTTTTCCAACCTACATAAGGCAATGTCTGCTTAGCTTTTGAGGAACCATTGCTTTCTGGGCCTTTGCTTGATTTAGTTTGATTTTGGCACATGTGACAAGTCTTACATTTTCCCCAGTGTCACTTTTCATTTTCAGGCATCTTCAGTCCTCACAGATTCATCCATGCCTAACTGGCCTTCCCATGTTCTTCTTAGTAATTTTATTCAACACAGGAGAAAACATCCTTTCTAGTACCTTTAGACAAAGTCTCAGAAAAATTTCTCATTTATACTGGCAATAGGTGCTGGGAATATACACCACCAGCTACCCTGTGCTAAAAGCCAGACGTAAGTTTCCATTGACTTTCATCTTAGGGTAAATGGAGAACGATAAATACATACCGAGCCTTCCCTTACTGGAGATATATGTAATAACTAACAAACTGGAAAAGGCGTGATTTGTCACTATGCTGTGGAAAATATCCTGAGATTTTTCTTAAACTGTTTTTGTTCTTTGCTTCTTCAGTGACGATGTTTTCCTGATGAAGCCATAGAATTGACATACTTTTACCCAGTAATAGACTTTTATCCTCTTCCTTTGGCTTTTCTGTTACTGTGAATAATTTAGATTCCTGTACTGCCTTGGTCTGTGTGTCACTGTCCAACCTGAAGAAGCACATGCTGCTTTTCTGTCTGGTAAACACTTTTATTGCCGTCAGCTGCAATACTTGCTGCCTACTATTCTGCTGAAGAGTTCACTTGAATTTTTTAGTGTTGTCTTCCTGTGCATGCCCTGCTAATGGCTCCATGCGCATTTTCCCCAGGCTGGCACCTCCCTTGCTGCCTGCTACTTGTGTCAGAGCAATCACTCCTGTAAAATTGCCTTTGGACCAGGTGAGGTTTTTTCTTTTATATTTACAAATTTATACTTACAGTTATAATTACAAAAAATATTAATTTTTGTACTGTTTTACTGAGATTTTTGTTCCAATTCACAATCCCTAAGTCTTAGCACCCCAAATGGCTCTGTAGCAAATCTTCACAAACTTTTGCAACAAACTCTTTCGTCATTCCCCTCAGAAGGATATGCAGTCCAAAAAGAACAAGTTTGCCCTCCTAGCCAGTGCTAGGTCCCACATTACATAGGCAGAACTCTGCCTTATGTTTGTTTTTCTCAGCACCCTGAGTTGAGAAACTAAAGAGGACCCATGACCTGGCACTAATGAATAAGCTTCCAGAACTGCAGCACAGGGACGCAGGATACAGGTTACTGGAGGGAGGTGATGGAGGGCATCACTACATATGGTGAATCCCTGACTGATTTTTATAACACTTTTTTCTTCTAAGGTCAGTGTGGAAAACTGCAGTCCGTATCTTGGTCACTCGATGGGTTGTGTAGTCTTCACAGTCTGTGTGGTTCATAATTAGCCGTCTTCACCTAGAGTTAAAGGAAACCTGTTAAGAGTACAGAAAACTTCAGAGCGAGAAATAAAACCAGCTTGTCTTCCTTTTACTTGCAGGTAGAAGAGAATTCAATCTATCTCAGCGAATTTGCGTGTAGGGGGAGCTGCTCATTGCTCCACTCCTCTACGTTGAAGTTTCTCAATTCCTTTTTACTCTTGTAACCATGGCTGCTGAAGCCCAGATAAGAATGGTCTTTACACATATTGGTTTAATTGGAAGGTACCCGTTGTCGTTGAGATGGTCTGAGATGTGATACTGAATGGCATTTGCTGCAGCCCTGCTTTGTTCAGTGCAGTGTGTAGCAGAGCGTTACAGAGGCCCTCGCAGACTCGGGGAAGCTCAGCTGTGTGGCAGGGTGTCTGCACCCTAGGTATGATGCTTGCACACAGAGTACCTACCCCTCAGCCCTAATCACCCCTCCGCACACATCTTACAGCTTCAGCTGAGAGCTGGCTTGAGCCTTGGTGTCTAGTTAAAGTATAATGTATCTGTATTTAAAGTATAATGGTTTCTACTTGTAGGTAACTGGCATTAACTTCTTAAAAACTATTTTAGTACTATGGGACTTGAGCATCTAGATGCTACTGTAACTTGATAATAATAGAAAACAATGATACACGTGAGTGTTTGAATTATAGGAATTATTTAAGAACAGTAGGACAGAAACAGTCCTCAGCCCTTCCAGCTTATTGAAACTGGTTGCCTTTTCTTGCTTTTCTTGGTACACAATAACTGCTATTTACATCTGATTTATTATAAGCACATGTTGAGTAATAGACCATAAAGCTTTTGGAGTTTCTATTTTCAGTTACATTGTACCGCTGCTGAATAAGAATGCAATTGCTGAAATTTGTTTTCAATGGTATGTTGATTAAAAGCTGCTTGAGTTTAAAATTTCCAACCATCTAAAATGAAAACCCTTCACATGCTTCATATCCCTGGCCAGCCAGAGAGTTTATTTTCCTACAGTGTATAAATAATGGATTTTTCTGTTTATATGTATCCATCATCAAACTAGGTTGAATTCTCAACTGGAAGTGTGAATTGTCTTGCAGTGAAGCTAACTAGCTGGAACTAATTTTGAAATGGGTATAGTGCATAATTATGGTAACCTAGTGTACAGGGACAGATCCACCTGAATCAGTCATATCTGATGTAGAAAAACATGAATAAAAATGACACTGAAAACATAGCTGCCTGGTTATAAACAAAATCCATTTTTTATTTAGTGATTTAAATCCCTTTACTTAGCAGAAAACAAGTGTCAAAGCTGAATATATTTCACACTAGCTTTTTCAGTGGATGCTTTAAGCTTGACCGTTGGCAACAGTTTACAGATAATCTTGCCTATGGAGAGAGGGAAAAGTTGTCCACAGAAAAAGTAAAACCACTCAAACAAACTGCATGGTTTTAAAATTTACATTGCCTTTAAATGTTCTATGTTTCCAGTACTGGGGTGGCTCAGAAACTGGTTAACCCATTCACAGTTGGCCTGGTGGCTGCAGGGAATTCCCCAAAATAGGTGTATCCCAAGCGGCACACAGGCAGGTGACCAGCAAGGTCGAAAAATATAGCAGGAGAAAAGAAAAAAGCAAGTGTTGATTCCCACAATGGGAAAGTTTTTGGTAGAAGGGACGTTGCCAACAAAGTTTCAGGAAGGATGAAGTGAGCAGGTGAAGTGTTGGAAGGAAATTGGTAGAAGACATGGGAGGAAGTATGAAGGGGGAGATAATTTAAGGGGATTAAATACAGAGAGACTTGCCAGTCATGCTGGAGTTTCAGGATATCTGAACTAGAGGGGGACTGGGGGAAGGGAGAGAGCCTTTGAACAGAGGAAATTTATGGACCTCTGAAAGCAGAGATAAAGATAAGGCCTTTCAGAGATGGCTGAAGATGAAAGACTCACAATTAATCTAACTGTGGGAGATATATCTAGCTAAAGGAGCTGCAAGATGTAAAACTTTTGTTGCTGCTGCATGACGTGTTATGGCATTGTGTCTCCCTGGGTAACACCCTGTGGGCTGGATGAAGGAGGATTCCAGTTTCCTTCCAGCACCAGGCCTTGCCGGCCGTGTATCACTTCTCTAGTGTTATTAGCCACCCATGAGCTTCCTGACAACCAGAGTAGTCAGACTTTGCTATAGTTATTTTTTCACCTTAAAAAGAAGGAAGATGCACTCGCATCTACTATTTACCTTGAATGTAGCTCATCAAGAACCCACTGAGTCACTGAAAGGCTCTGTGGATATCAGACTGCCGATTTGTTAGCTGCATGCAGTGCTAAGACAGGTGCTGAGACTTTCACTGCAACCCTCAAGTAATAAAAGTACTTCTCTAAGAGCAGCTATTGTTTATTTCAGTTTGATGAATGCCAAGGTAGCAAGCAGCACAGGGAGAAACACAAATAAGAATGTAGCATCTTTACAAATACAGTCATTTCTCCTATGCCCAGTTCATCTCCTTGGAGAAAAGGGAGTTGTAGACTGCACCCAGCTCGGCTAAGCTGGGATGGATCAGAGAGGTCACTGAGTCCAGACCTTTGCAGTTGTGGGCACATGTTTCCTAAAGGATTTTTTCAAGTCTGCATTTAAAAGCCCTGTCCCTTCCACTGGGGAAATTATGCTATAGATTCTCGTAATTCATGTTCAGGAAGCATTTCTGGATACTCAGAACATGTTTTTTGCTTCTCATGCACTCACTGGGCTCTTTGCTGTTCCCTGTGAATCCTGCTGAAAAATGCCTTTCCTTCACTGGTGGTCTTCTTCAAATATTTGTAAGCTGTTATCATGTCCCCCATTAATCATTTCTTAGTGAAGCAATTCATATATTTAACTCTTCTAATCTCTCCTCATAAATCAATCCTCCTAGCCTTTGGATCATGTTTGGTGCTTTTCTCTGAACTCTCTAATTTGCCAATATCCAGAAATGCGTATAATATTCCAGATGGAGCTGTACCAGCACCATAGGGAAAGTGGTTGTTTCTTCTTTTCTCAGTGATGTGGTTCTGTTTACTCTGCCCAATATTGTACTGGCCTTTGCACACCACATCATGTTGGCATTTCACATGAGCTATCTCCCTTCAATCTCTTTCATCATTATCGCATCCCAGATTTCTCCTTCCTATTATCCCTTCTCAGATGGTCTCCCAGCCTGCATTTTTTTCAAAGTGGAGTCTCATTTAGTTATTTTCTTCCCATGGTTCTATCTTCTCTAGGAAATTCTGTATTATTTTCTTTGTACACTGATCTTTCTGTCTTTCATGGCCATATCTATGAGTTTCATCAAAGTGCTGTGCACTGTCTTTTCCAGATCATTAATAAAGAAGTCCGACAAAGCAGCCATCCACATGGTAGCCAGGAGACACTTCCCACCATCTCACTACATTGCAGCTTATTTCCTGTAATTTCATTACTTCAGCAGCTTGAAAGCCACATGGAGATGGCCAAGTCAGTATGAATTACTTTTTCAGCTAAGATCCTGTGAGATACAACACCATACCTCTATTAAAGCTCATCTGCACTTCTGGTACTTTCCTGTCCTGGCTAAAGGCTCTGTACCCAAGGCTCACTGAAGTCAGAAGTGACTATTAGGAACAGAAAGTGGATTTACGACAGTGTCTCCCTGCAGTACCCTTGCTGTTGTTAAAGCTGGTAATGTTAATCTTTTCCTCTGCTCTAATTTTTCAGTTATTTGGCTTATGCGCAGCAAACATAAAGGAGTTTAGCTAATTCTGTTAAAATCCTGTAGGATGCATGTTGTTCAGCTTTTTTTGACTTGTTCACATTTCCCTAATGTGTCTCCTTACGTGTCCTTTATCAGTTTTTGCAGTTTCTTTCACCGGATCCTCATCCCACCTTCCCTCAGGGCTCCAGGCATTTCTTCTTGGTTTTTCCCACTGAGGAGATACTTGAAAAAGAACTTGGTGCCAGACCCATTTCTGAGCCTTCCATTTATTCCTTGAATGTGTGAAAGGATCTGTTCTTACTAGCATTTATTTTCTTCAAAGAATACTTATAAAAGCCCTTGAAAGAGTCAAGGTCAATCTCCTCAAACTCTGTGGCTAATAAAAAATTTTGCAGAATGTTTTTTTTCAGATGGTTTGGGAGGGTTGAAGGTTTTGGGGAGGGGTGTCCTTTGGTTTGGGGATTGGTTTTTAGGTGTATTTATATTTAACTTGCAATTCTTGATTGACCAAATAGATGAGAATTATTTCTTTTTTAATATAGCTCTACCATCTGTGCAAGGAAAATGAAATCTTTGCTGTTAATAAACTTTTGCACCATAACTTGATGCCAGTCTTACTGTCCTGAAGTGCTGGTGAACTTACACTGTTTGAAATAAGCTTAAATGACCTGGATTTCTTATACTAGACTAAAGTGGATTCGAGTATATCTAGTTTTTCTTATTTCACTATTTCCATGTATAATTACTGTTAGTGATCTCAAGAATAAGATGAAATTGAGTGATTTTACACTCTTTAAATTACACAACTAAAAAAATAATTAGAAACATAACCTTGGATGACAGTGACTTCTTCAAATAATTGATGAGAGAAGGAGCAGAACATGATAGCTATCAGAAACGAGTCTTGGCTCTCAACAAAAAAAGGAAGTAAGAAATACAGTGAAAGACCAAATTATGTCTCATATTGCCTCTGTGACACTTCTTTCAGTTTTAAAGATTTTGGGAAGTGATAAGTAATCAGCATAACTGTCTTGGGGAACAGACAGATATTACTATCTCTCTTATTAAAGATGGGGAAGCACAGGGGTGGCAGTGAGGCAAATTGACTGTGTGGCATGAACCAGGCTTATAGCACAGTACCATTAAAAAGTATCTCTTATTCTGTTTACCCAAGCTACATTACCACTGCAATTAGGTATATTTAAAAACTAACAAGCACACAAAAGCACTAGGAGATAACGTTGCCTTGTCAGGAGAAAGGCATGAGATCTGATTCAATAATTCTTTCACATTTCTAATACTTGCCATTCTGAGTTATATTCCCAGATAGAGCAAGTTTTTGAGATGCTGGCTGGTTCTGTTAACATCTAAGTTTATGTTATCAGGGTTATTTTTACAGTGATTAAATTGATTACAGTTAGGGCTTACTCTTTCAGAAAAGAAGTTCCTCTGGAATATGCTACAGTGATTGCCTGCCATCCCCTTGGATATGCTATCAGTGCGCTGTAGATGGGTTAATTGGCAGAACCATTGTTTCATCCCACTGTATGTTGTCCTTTTTCCATACTGCTGGATGCAGCTGAAGTTCAATACTGGCTATGCAAAGCCTGCTATTGATTGCTATGAATCCATCGTGCTTATACTGAATGGATTTAAAGCAATGCATGTTTATTCTGCATGTGTCAAATGACATTCTGCTACAACCTTGTGCCTTACATGTGAATCTTGTGAGAGAAATGGATAAAAATTGCGGAAGGAATGACATTAAGAAGGCCAGGTCTCTGGCTTTCATTTGTTTCTATCCTTTTAAACAGATGAATGTCTGATTTTATATGGAATGCAGTAATATCAATGCTGAGTTAGAATTAAAAAAAATGTGTTCTTGGCTTACTCAAAGATGAGGAGGAAAGAGATGCCAATTAATAGTATTGGCTGTTGAGAGCCTACATGTAATGAACGGCTAGTTTCAGTCATGTTAGAAAATAGATGACTTCCTTATAAAACTTTATCATAGTTGGCACTCTTTCTCTTATTGAAAAAAAACAAAAGAGTGATCTGGCATGAAGCTTACACTACATTTTACCTTTAATGGAGATCTCTTCAGATAGAAGTTTCAGCAGACTCGTGGGTTATGCTGCAGAGAACTTCCACCTTTATTGCTTGTTATGAATGTGAGTTTTATGGAAAACAGGACTGTCAAGCTAACAGCTTTGTGCACTTATTAAAATTTAAAATTTTTTTTTTTTTTAATCTGGGACTAGCTCAGTATTGTTTCCACATAGTATGCAAGCTGAAGAAATGAAAGCACCTGAAATACAGTGTGCATTTAGGTGACTAACGGCAAATGTGTGTGGTCTGAAGATAGAGCAGTCAACATTTAAGTGTTGGCTGTTTTACCATCTGCCTTCACTCAAAATAGGTGTTGTGTGGGACTCTCCCTCTTCCTTTGCACAGCTGCTCAGGAGATGTCGGTGCATGTGGAGTCATAAAGGTTTAATGACTCTCAATTGCAGACTGCTTGAACCTTGTTGCTGGTTGATGCCAGCAGCAATATCTCAGCCTGACCCTCGATCTCTGCTGGGAGGGGGCTGGCGGTGGCTGTGGGCAGTGGGAGCAGCTAGGGGGAGAGCAGAGAGGCTCTGGCCAGCCCCAGCACAGCAGCACGGCTCCCCTGCATGGAGGTGTCACCAAGCTGCTTTTGTAGGTCTGTGGTGGCTCTCCCACTGGTCTTTGTACAGTTGAACCTGAGTTATCTGAATTTATTGCTAGAAAATCCCCCTGTTACTTGAAACATGTTCTTCGTGCTTTCTGATGTTTATTCATTACGCTGGAGAGGAAAGCAGTTATATTACCATGTGATTATCTCTTGTGTTTCGCCTCTGCTGTTGCATTTCTGTAGCCGATGTTTTCCTTTTTTGGGCTGAAACGCTTTTCCCCACGTTGTGTGGGCCCTGGTCCCTCGCTGTGTGCGCTGTAACCCCTGGCAACGCCTGGCACCTCGGCACAAACACGATGGATGGCGGCTCCCTGCGTATGAGTGCACATCTCCGGCGCCCACCCGGCGGTGGACACCACCCCAGGGGGCTGTGGCGGCCCAGCACGCTCCCCTGCTTGCTGCCAGCCAGAGCCCTTAACCCTGGCCAGGCTTTGTTCGTTAGCAGCAATGCCGCTAATGAAGTTGCTGTGAACTTCTTCGTGGTTTACAGCATGTGAGATTTTCAGACTCGTCCATCATTGGGTTTATTTTGTTTCCGTGGGTTTTGCTGACATCAATAGTGACAGAATGAGGTCAGCACTGAATTCTTCTGAAAATCTGTCCTCTAAGGAATTTGTTTTTCCTGAGTAAACCAGTAAATAAATAAATCTGGTGCTCTGTAGCGATTTAGCTTCTTGAGAAACTTCAGCTCAGCAGCAGTCTGTGACTTCCAGAGAAGACCTGGGTTTGCCTGGCTAGGTACCTGGGTTGGCAGAGGAGCAGCAATGTCAGGCTATCTGTCCAAGGGCTTCACCAGGACAAGCACGGATCTGGGTTGGACCCAGGCGTGTCCTGGATCTGCGAATCCAGTTCAGCTAGAAGTCTTATTCAGTGTTTTTTCTCATTATGCTTCTGCATCCAAAATGCACTGAATAGCAATGCTGGTTTCAAATAATACTTACGATAAAGTGAAGCAAGGAAAAATGTCAGGATCTTAAGAAGGGATGGGCAGCTATTCCTGTTGTCTGTGTCTGTGTGGAGACAACTGAAATTAATGGAAACCCCTGGGAGCATGTGAGCACAAAAGTTGACCCACTGAGTACGTTGCCATCTGCTTTCTTTTGGAAGAAATATTCCAGAGAAAGTTGGGGAAAAGTCACGAGTGCTTTAGAGCTAGCATTGTGATATTATTTCCTGAAGATTTATTGCCTTTTGATAGCAGTCTTTCAGCAGAAACTCATGAGTAGTTATGTTGTGAAGGAATTAGGAACTTTTGTGGCTTGTCTTTAATTTACAAATCAGCAAGAGTATATCTCTCTGAGGTGACATGCCATCTTGAGTTATTTACATTATATGACATGGCAACTTTCTTGTATGTGCAAATTGCCCTCTAGGAATGTGACAAAATGGCAGTCACTCACATTTAAGTGTTGGCTTACACCACAAAATTTAGATCCAACTCAAAAGTTTTTCAGAGTTGTGAGTGGTCCCATTAGAAAAGAAGAGATCCAAAACTGAACTGAAATAAAATTGGGATATCCTCTACAATTTCAGTTTGTTTGGATGTAGGATTTCAGTTGGCTCGTCTTCCAATACAACTTCAATTTTGATAACCCTCTTTGTGTTCAGTATTATTTGGAAACACCCTTTTGCATATTTAAATTCTTCCATATGTCTTTGCATTTTTATTTTTTGTTACATTTTTTATCTTATTGTATTTTGCTTAGGATCTGGATAGTACATTAAATACGCATATTTGTGCTGGTTCTTTTCACCCTTGTTGCCTAATTAGGAGAATATTTTCCTGGGAATAGATGATTTCTGAAACAATTCCATAGATCTAGACTTACTGTGAGGTTTTATTTTGGGAGGAGTTATTCTCCTGATGAAAATACAACCATCATATCAATTTAATATTCAGTCTAACTCCCTGAATCCTATGTTTATGGCAAAGGATCAAGTCAATAAGGCTTTATGACTTTGTCACAGTAGAGGCCTTTCCTCATTCAAGGAATAAATCCCAGGCCACACAGAAACCCATTATGTATTCTTGATATGTAAACCATTCCAGAATAAAATTTAATAACAGTAATGAAACTAAATCAACATGACAAATTTCAAATAATGCAGTGGAACATTTTTTTTTTTAATCCTCCAGCTGTTAAGACTAACTGAAATGGCAGAATCATGATGTGCAAAGTCCTACAGAATAATACTATGGATTTTGCTGCTGCTGCTGCCTCTGCAACAAGAAACAACCTTTATCAAAAAAACATCTGCTGAGTTCCCTTTGCAATCACTGGCAGCTGAGACCAGCGCACAGTAAATTACTCTCCCCATTCCATCAGCCCGCTTCTTTATTTCTCGGATACAGCATACAGTGCACCACTGGTAGAATATTTGTGCTGCATGTATGCTTGCTTTTACATTTATAAATAAAGGAGAAAAAAAAACAGGGAAAAGTCCACATACATAAGGTCTTTGTTCAGGGCTCTTGCTCCTTGCATTATTTAAAAAGAGACAAAAACTAGATTTAAGGGGTTTCAATCTCATTTTAATCCAAAAGGTAACCTGCCTCAGATTCTGTGGCAGTGAACATCATCTGGATAATAAATATGATTGGCCAGATTTTTGATTGATTCAAATCAGTGTATAGTTTGGACCTGGCCTAGTTTTTGCTAAGCCCCTTCTTGTCTATTGGAAATTTTCTGAAAGCTGTAGATCTCCATTGGTGTATGCTGCTGGAGAGCTAGCTAACAAAGGCTATGTTAACTAACAAATCATGTCCCCAGAGCTGTGGTGGTGGCTGACATGATGGATGGTGCTGCAACATCAGGTAGGGTCCTACTTAGCCCCCGCCTCCAGGGGCTCGTGAGACTTCGTAAGGCCTCATGCATTGGTTGCATGTCAGGACTTCCTATGGAGAAGCAAAGTCAATCCCAGTTTGCAAGGCCCAAGAAAAACAGCAAAATAAAATCACAGCTTTCCACTGTGCATCCAGATCGCTGCTTAGTATCAAGCCTGTCTGTATCAATTCCTCATCTTCTCTGTCCCATAACCCCCAGTCCTACATCTGGTAATCTTCCCTCAGTGCAGCAAAAGCAGTTAGTTACTGTGGCCCTAAATAATGCAGGACAGAGAGGTCTGCAATATGATCTGGGTGAAATAGTCCAAATCTGGGTTTTTAATGTGCTGGCAAAACAAGCAGTTAACACTTTGATCCGAAAAGGTTTCCTACTTAGAATTTAGTTGTGTTATGGGTGAAAACCTGGAAGTATCGATTGCAAGGCTGTTGCAGAGGGCTTAGCCCACATGGTTGGGTTTGCACTGTCTGTGGATACCACGGACAGTATGGAGAAACCAGACCCTCTGAAAATAAAGCTGTCACGATGTAGGTAACGGTCTAATAAGTAAATAATAAAGAAGAGGGTTGTGGTGGGGACTCCAGCCACGTGTCCAGCCCATGCTCACCACTCTGCTCCTCTGGAGACTACAGAAGACAAGAGCAGCGTGGCGGCAGGCTGCCAAGGAAGGTGGTGCTGGTGGATCTGCAGCTTTAGGAAGGGGACACATGGCTTACGTGCTCTTCAGAGGGGTGACAAAAGTCTGCTTCTTCCTTGAGGGGAAGTGGGGAAGGTGGGCCTGCCTCAGGGGGGTTTCTGCATGTGGAACAGACTGTTCCCCCTTGCGCCTTTACCCTTCCTGTTTATGTGTTACTCCCATCAGTATGATAGTTAAAAACAACTCTGATCCAGATAGTATTTTTAATATATATGGTCTGCAACTGTAAAGGGCTATTCCCTATTTATATCATTCAGTATTTTTTAATTACTTGATGTACTTTTGCCTCTGTGGAGCCTTCAGCTTGTTGTGCTTGCAGAGCTATTTATATTCTGCCTTGCCTTGGGACTACTTTCAGAGCAGTTGGTATTCAACCTTTCCAAAGAAAAGTCTTTAAGCTCTGGAAGCAGGCAATAAAAAACTAGAATGCACACAACACAACAAATAATACTAGTTGCACCAATCCTATTAATTATTTTTAAATGTCCTTCAGCTCAATTACAGAGGAAGCTATTGGCCTCTTGGCTTAGAATAAAAGCATAGAGGCTGCATGTTGGGCTGTGGTTGTAAGCATTCCCCTGAGCTCTGATGGGAATGGAGAACGTGCTTGTGTTCGTTGCTCTCACTGTGTACATAAGGTCAATGTATCAGAAAATAGCCAGTCGAGCAGCTAGTTTTAAGGGCTTTCATGCACTGATTATGAATCTTATTTTATTGTTAATGTTCCTTTTAAACTTGACTTTAATCTCCTTATTGCATTATGCGCACAATGGAATAAATTATGTTTTGGATGTATAAAGGAACATGAAAAATACTCCTGAACTGTCTACCCACTTCATGGAAATATTAAAAAGCAGACCCAATGTGTGTCAAGATGGGAATCCTCTCTCTGGGATTTCACAAGGGAATAGGGAGTCACATGTATAAACTGGTCCAGAGCTTTGCATGAGAAAACAATGGTATGTTTTCTCATAAAACCAGTGAGTCATTGCAACCAAAATGATTTCAAGGAAGCATCAGTTTCAAAATTGTTTGATTCAGAAAGTACCGGGGATTTTTTTTAATTTTTAAAGGACTCGTGTCAACATTTTCTTAATGGAAAAGAAAAATTGTTTGAAGTAACATTTTGCTTTGGAACTCATGCTAACTCAATAGAAACTTAAATGGTCATAAGGGAAATATTTTTAAAGGACTATTTTAAAATTAATAAGGACATGTTTCATTCACCATCACCCATTTTATTTTCAATTTAATGAATTTTGATTTCTGATATTTTTCAAACACAAAGAAGCCTTTCTTGACTTGTTGTTCATGATTATATAGACTCTGAGACAAATTTATTTGGAGTGAATATACAAAATCGTATTAGCCTGACTGTACTCTAAGTGAGGTCTATGACTGACCACAAATAACGGTTAGACATTTGTCACTCACATTGCCTGCCTCTTCCCTGGCTTGGCTCTGAGACAGCCCATGTTTCATGTATGCATGTTATCCAGCCCTGAATAACATTTTGGAAAAATGAATTCAAAAGGCATCCTGTTGGGGTGTTCAGAACAGCCAGGACTTGTTATACTGTCTTTTAGTTAGGAGAAGCTGAGAAGAAGCTGTCCTGCTTAGCTGCTTTCACTAGATAAATATTTTGTAGGATGAAAGAGGTAGTATCTGGTGTAATGTATATAGTGTCATTGGTAGTCTAAGTATAAGAAAAGGTTGTTTTTAGCTGTCTTGAAACACACATACATCTTCAAAAATATGTTTAAAATGAGAAAAAATTGCACCTATTATGGCCAGTGTGTCTAACCTGATGATTTTTTAAATTCTACTTCCCTGCTTGCTGGTTATGGCTTCGCTCAAATTGCAGTCACAGTATAATGCAAAAAGGATATGTACTGGTATAGTGACCTAACTGGTAACTGGCATTCTGTCTGAAGTATAACATGCTCTCGTGAGCTGGGCACGATCAAATTTCACTGTGTATTTTGCAATCCCTTTTTTAGCCCATCACTTCATTTTTACTAATCTTATTTCGATTTCCATGCCATAAATACACAGGAAGCCAGGGCCGTGTTTTCAAGAGGTTGTCCAAGAGCTTTCCCATGCAACAGGAACCACCAAACCCCTGACCCAGTTACAGCATACTTGTGGTGGGGTGTATCTGCAACTGTGGTTTTGTGACCAGGACAAAACTTTCCCAAAATCCCTCAGACAGCTTAAACCACAGGGTATTTCACTCGACTTTGGCCAACCCACAGTTGAATCTGGATTTCCAAAGAGGAAGGAGAGCAAAGGTGGGGTGAAGGGAAGCATGCTGGGGGGCAGAGGGTAGCTTTCTCACTGGTATGACATCCCTCCCTGGATGGGTTGCTCCATCCCAAGAAGGACCATGTCCAAAAATAAATGTTCTCAAGCATTCATCTAGATATGAACTGTGAGGCCGTCTCAGCCAGGCATTGATTCCTGGACTCATCTATCCCTGTTCTGTAGAATGTCTAGGCTTGACTTTAAAATTAACTTTATCTCTAAGTGCTCTGCTGAAATAGGGCCTCCCAATTACTGAATAGCAAGAGTTGTTTTATAATTTGCATTAAAAGATGTGACAGTTAGAACCTTATTTTATTTCCCTTTTACATAAAATGAGGCCATGTGCATAATAAAGGTTAAAAAAATTCTCATTATCTGAATTATTTGAATCCCCCAGTTCTATCAGTTTCCCTATGAGTACATCTGGGTAAGAGTCACCCTCTTGTGACAGCTATGACTAAGAGGACTGGTTTGTTGCAACGTGTGAGCTGTTTTGCAGGTATCATAACAAACCAGAATAATTTAGCAGGCTCTGGTAATATTTAGCCTTTCCTTTGCTGACCTTGTCTGGAGAAAATCAAGATTTCTGACTGCATGTTCTCATGTTCGAAAAATCCAGACTAATAGAGTTGTTGTTAGTTACAAAAATCCCTAAATGTTGTTACTCTTGTTAAAATATTCATTAAAGAATGGCTTGAGGTTTTTTTCTTAATTATACTGTTATTAATCTTTGAACTCTTTTGAATGGATGTAGCTTTATTGTTCTCTAACCAACTGAGCTTATAATTCTATTGCTGTATTTGTGGTTGGCCAGGCACAACACATTGTACCACACTTTTATTTTTTTTCATTCTGTTGTTAACAGTCTAGTGATTTTTTTTTTAAATAAGCATGAACCCTATATAATGTGCTGTAGTCGATTCTTGAAGTACAGAGGAGAATTAGCATGTGGCAGTAAAGATCTAACCTCTTGCAAAAAGAGGGATATGAAATTATGAAGCAAAACTGACAACCTTCTAAAATAAGAAGTTAAATAATTGTTAAAAACATAGAGGGAAGCGAATAATTTTTGTGGTTGGCTTTTGAATACAGTTGTCTAAGAAAATAATATGCAGTGTAATGTAATTATATTAATTATTACTAATTTTTCTATTATTGCCATAATGACAGTATACATTTTGAAGTGGGCTGAAGTTCTAAAGAACTTTCTTTTGATAATTTCACTTTAGAGAACACTAACGCTACCATAGCAGTGAAATTTGCAGCTGTGATGATGCAGCTGGACATTTTCAACATCAGTGTGGATGCATTTCACTCCTCTTCTGCCTGTATCTTTGATAACCTCGTTTTACGTGCTCTTAAAATTGTGGGGTTCTGCAGTCACACAGAACCCCCTAGAGGCAGTTCAACAAATTATCATGGGTGGTGGTAGGTGCATCAAAAAAAAAATCAGTTGCTTCCAATTGTAAGAATTTAACATCCTGTTTTTGTCTGTCTACAACCTCGGCTCTCTCAGTAGTTCCAAAGCTGCATTCCTGCATGTTTTTAACAGGATGCAACAGCCATTTCCTTATTTTGTATGGCTATTTTTATTAGATTACAATTACTTTACATTATGATTGATTGAGGGCTAAAACTCAGCTATTCATTTGATGTTCATATAGTCAAAAATATTTCTTTGAAGTTAGAGTTCTTTTAAAAAAAATATTTTCCCTTCATTCTGTATACAATTTGCTAAACTAATGAATAAACGCTACAGTGCAGAAGAGTGCATATTGTCTGTGTCCGTCCTGTGTATGCACAATCTTTATTGCTTTGCACGAATTGAGCTCATGTTGGTAAGGGATGAAATCATTTGAAACAGCAAAAAAATTTGTTTTGTTAAAAAGACATGCTTGCTGTAAAGACTACATAATGCATTGTATGCACACCTCATTTATTACTCTGCTTTTCTGCTGCTGTAAAACTGCTGTCAAAATAGATCATGGTAGCAAAAATATTCTGAGTTTCTTGGTAAAGCTAAATGAAATCAAATATAAAGTTTGTGATACATTAAATCACAAATATAAATATATCTTTACAGCCAGCTGTTATGTCTAAATGTGCACATTTTAAAATGGAAACATTTATCCAACATGCTGATTAGCAATTTCAGTTCTGAAAAGCCTGATTACATTTAAGATGAAAAAGATTAAAATGACTAAACAGATAATGTTAATAGTTCATCTTCCTTGATGTTTTTATATGTGTAAAATCACAAAAGTTACACCAGAACTCCTTGCATAGTAAACTTACCAGAATAGTATGGTTGTAATGTATCTTACCACAAGTTGTAATCTCTTATGGCTAGTGTTTGAAAGAAAGATTCTCGCTGAGAATGCCTGTCTGTGCTTCTTTTATGATATTTACACACACACATCTAATCTAAGCTACAAAACTACATAACAGATAGTTGTACTAAAAATGCCTGAAAAGAATAATGAACAGTTATCTTAATTACTAGTAGAACTCTTAACTTCTGTGAAAGTTCATGTTTGCTGTTAATAATTCATTTTTCAACTATTCTGCTATGTGAATACAATTAAAATAAAAAGAAGTCTGGGTTTACATTTAATCTAAAGTCCTGTGTTACAGCTTAATTCTCCCATTTTTAAAAATCTATTTCTTACACATTTGAACGTGCAAATGCGGAGGTAAAAATATGACTAGCCTTTTTTTATACATTGGCAATCAGTGGTTCAAAAGTTCATGCAATACCATATGTCCCAATAATATTTATCTAAATCTAAAATAATATGGAACTGTCAAATAGGATCCCACATGGTAACAAATGATGGAATGCAGGGGAACTCTTAGATTTAGCCTTTTCTTTTTTGTCCAACAAGCTAATGCAATAAGACCAATAATAAAAGGTTGTGTAGTAGGCCAAAAGTCTGTGACAGATAAAAAAGAAATGCTGGAAACCGATGAAGCTTTTGCACAATTAGATTTTTTGAGGCACTGCTGTAAGGATTGTCCAGGGCCTGTTCAGTTCTGATTGATGGTAAAATCATAACTACATCATATTAGCTGTAGAGTTCACTGACAGGTTACTGCAGATTAATATTGCTACTGCTGTTCACTTACCATCAAACTGGTGGAAATATGAATTGAGCTGCTCCTACAACAAACCCTGCATATTAAGAGGTAGGATGTTTTACTGAACCATCTCAATTCTGTCATCAGGGATGGAGAGGCAAACAACTTTTATCTCCAAGGTATGTAGATATATAGTAACATACTAATTAGTTTTTCCAGGGGACCCTGATGATGCTGACCAGGTAGCAATCATGCACGCTTAGTGTTGCTTTGAGGTTTAGCTTACGATTAAAATGATACTTGCAAATGATAATGAACAATATTTTTCTCTGATTTAAGTATTTAATCTCATGCAAATAGCAATAGCATGTAATGGATATATGCTTGTTCTGGAAATGAGAGATATTTTTAGGGCCCAGGCTGAGGGAGGTGCTGCACCCCTTCGGTCCTGGCTGGAGACGCAGGGCTGGCCGTGCCTGGCGTCAGCCCATTGTGTGGTGGAGCAGCTCAGGACTGTGCCTCTCGCATTGCAGCGGTAGATGCAATATGGTGTGTGTTTGTAGTCACAAAAAGCCCTGTGTTTTGTGTTTCTTTGTTGATATTGGGACTTTGTTCTGCCAGAATCTCCTCTCACCCAGTATCTCTGACACCCTCCAAGTACTGGTCGATATTTACCCTCTGCCCCTCAAGCCCTGAGAGATGAACTTTGTTTTTCCTTGGAGGAGAACCGAACTCTGGCCATCCCCCTGCACACCCTGTAGCTATTTTATTCCCTTTCCCACGGCCCATGACTGTGACAAGTACCATTTCTCACCATTCCCAGCTATGACAGAAGCATACTGATATCCCATGGTGGGCACCTCTTGCTTTCCCCTATCCCAACAGTTCTATGTATCTCACCAAAATCTGCCTAAACCTTCCTGTTTCTTTCCTCACAAACCCACACCACGTCAGAATGTCTTTGGCTTAGGAGAAATATGTATTTCTGGTAACAAACAAAAATTCTAAAAAGCACATTTGATCTGAAAAAGGGCAGCTAGAAGAAAGGCACCACTGGTGGGTAGTTGGAGTGGAAGCAAGGTCCCCGTTGCTTGAGCTGGCAAACATGGAAAACAGGTGCAAGTCACCTAAAGCAGCATTTGCTCCCGCCCTCTGCTTTGAGCTTCACTTCTCCCCTGGGCACCTTAGTGAGCTACTCTGCCTCAGTTTTTCCACCTGTAAAATGAGAATAATCCTTCCAGGAACGTGGCGAGAAGCAATTCCTTTCTGGGACTTGCAATAGGAAATGTACTACTGAAGCACACAGGTTTACAAAAGCAGTTCCCCAAGTGTAACATAATAGCATTGTGATTTTAAAAATGTAGGCATGAATATCTACTGCAAATCTCAGTTGAATTAATTTTTTTTTTCAAGGAGACTGTTTTTACTATGATAGCTACTCCATGATTCATGAGTCAACATGCTATACAAATACTAGAAGGCACAAGAGAGTTATAGACATTTCTCAGGAGTGGCACAGCAGTTCTCCATTATCCAATTCAGCTAAAAGATCCTATTTATCTTTTTTTTTTTTTTTAAATGGATGAATCCTGCAATTTTTAGTTAAGTGAAAAATCTGTGTGAGGGGACATGCTGTTTAGCTAGAAATGAGTTTGGATAAGAATTACAACTTATGTTATAAAAACAATTTAAGAAAATGATATATAATAGTCTCCCTATAAATTATACCTCTTCGGTAACATGCAATAGCCTTTCATTTCTATCCATTGCTCATTTATTTTACAAGACACCTAGATTGTTGTATCTAGGTGGTTTTGGCTATTATTTCCCCTCGACACAAGCAACATTTAAATTAAAGGTGTATCATCCTTTTAGAGAAGTTTTGAATGTGTCTGTCTGAGGATATAGGAGGTTGGCAAATTTGTGGCGATACACTGTTTATTGAAAAATCCCTATCTGGCAGTATGAAAAATGCTTTGTAGATCTGCAAAATCTTGCAATGACAAAAGTCAGGTTCAGAACAGAATCGCTGCTTCAGTCCAAAAAGAAGCCCATGTGAGGCCAGGAGCTGGTGTACCTACCTGTGACATGTAGAAGATGCAGGTTCAAGTCCCTTCAGGAATTTGAACCTGGGCTTTCTGCACACAGGTGAGTACCCTGGCAATGGCGCATGGTTAGACCACGCCTCGGTGGGTTTTGAAAAAAGTCATACTATTTTGCTTTTTGTTCCAGGGCAAGATGAGAGTTCTTTGGGCACTTCTGAAATCTTCCAGGACAGATAAAGTTGTTTCTTTGACATCACTTCTCTGCAGGCCATGTTTTTGGAAATTTTTGGGAAACTGGACAAACTTAGAGTTGCTTAGAAGTTCAATGGATCAGAGGGACAAATTTAGCCATGACATAAACTTGTTGACTTCCAGGTTGTTCTTGTTACCAGCAGGATTGAATTTGGCCTGTAGACAGTATTTACGCAAAAAAGCAACAAATTTAGTAAGGAGAGGATCAAATGCTCAGGGGGGGCAGGGGGTAGGAGAACATATGGGGGTGAGCTGGAGAGAAGTGAGGGGAAGATAGAAAGGAAAAGGTCATAGCGTGAAAGGGTGCTGTGAATTCCAAAAGTGTCTAATTAGGTTTCTGGCTGTGGAATTTGCCTTTGCCCCAAGCCAAGAAGCCCAGCTGTTTTACAACAGGGCTTTTGCCTCCTAGCAATGACTGCAGACAATGTGTGACCTAAACTGCAAGTGTATGTATAAGGACAACTTCCTTCACTCTTCACAACAGATTCTATAAAATATGTTCAAATGTTATTTAGAAGGTCGCATAACTGTTTCAGTTTTTTATGCACTTTTCTTGCTTTTGTTGGGTGTCTAAATAGAATTTAGAAAAGTCCTAAAAAGAGGGGGATGAATTTCATTAAAGGCACTCCTCTGAACTTGTATTCTATTGGATTATTTTTAAAAAGTGTCAGTCTTCAAAATGAAATGTTTGATGGAATATTAAATTTGATGAATCAGTGCCAGTTTCCATGTTTGTTAGCTTTTATATACCACATTAAAGCATTCATTAATAAAGTGTCACACAACACTGCTTTGATTGAGTCCTAAAAGGTTAATGACTTGATACAGGCTGGTATTCTGAGCTTTACTGTTTGCAGGCGGTTTGTGGTGAATGCGAAGTGCTTTGAAATTGTAACAAAGAGAAATATTTTATTTTTCTCTATTTCAAGTCCAGAAAGTGTTTTCAACTGATCTGATGTGTCAGATAAACTAGACTTATCTCCATTAAACTACAGTAATTAAACAACAGGAGGTACAGTCATGAGGAACAGGGTTTTTTTGTTGTTTTGTTTTGTTGTTGGTTTTGGGTTTGCTCCCCCCCCCTTACTGGACTTACTCAAATCTAGCAGTAAAAAGATTCATGTTCATATGACTCCTCAGAGAAGGGTGGAGTAAAAGACATACAAACCCGTTTGCTGTCCACTTACTCCTGTTTGTATCTTTAAGTTGCCTTGCCAATTGATTTTGGGGGCTGCAACCTGCAACTATGTTTCTCCCATTTTGAAAGTGATGAGCCAGTCCAGAATTATTTCCTATTTTTAGATCTACCGAGTATTTTTCAAATTGTCAGAAGCTTTCGAAAAGTGCCTTTTAAGTGCAACTGCTGTGGACATGTCTGTGAGGTTGGGCTTCAAATGAGTCAGAATGCAGGTCAGAGACAGGGCCGGTATTTTGCTCAGTGCCCTTTTGGTAATGGCCAAGCTGGGCAGACTGGTCAAGTACAGGCTTAAGGAAGTGTTGTGTTTATGTTGCCCCAAAAATCCATAGGTGAACAGGCAGCATGAGCAGCAAAAAGAAGGGAAATAACATTTCCAAAGTCTGCCCTCTTAACTACACTGTGTCCAGATTTTATGAAATTCGAACTCTCCTGAGATGGAAATAAGCTTCTTGACAAAGTCATGTGTGAAGTTAATTTTGTTTTAAGATAGTATTGAGGTTCTGCTCTGAGGGGAGTTGTTAGTAAAACAAATGACTCTAACTGTTTTAGTATGGAAGACAAATCAAAGCATTTCCATGAAGTAACAGGGGTGACCTGCTGTAACTTAACCATTTCCTGAGCAAATACAAGCTGCTCTATTGGATGGGGGATAGTTCCCATGTTAGCCATTGTACAGGGAAAAATAAAAGTTCATATAAAAGAGCCCACCAAGGGTTATATGGCTGCAATTGTTTCCAAACTGAAACAACTTAGTATCTGTTTATGATTGTCAGTATCATGTTATATTGTTCTTGTAGAATCCATAAAACCTAAAAGTCTGCAGTATTGCCTCTAAACATCCAGCGGCTGCAGCCGGGAGATTTCAGAGCCAATGTGTTTAAACAGAGGGGAGGTAAAAACCAAAAGTTAATAAAAAGTTGACCTTGATTTTATTTACCATCTTAATCTAATTTTGATGAGGTGCTTCATTTGAACATAGAAGAACAAAAAGCCAAGCCCAAGCTGATAAGATTAAGGTACTTAAACTTGCAGTCCTATAAATGTTACTTTCTCTTATTCAAGGATTGGAGATAAGAAGGAAAAAGCAGTAAATCTGAATTCCAGCTTTCTCACCATAGCTCATGTTTCCATGGTTCAGAATGGTGCCCATTAATTTTCTGAGCCATTCAGATGTACAGCATGCTATCATATTAGCAGTGCTTAGACGAGGATGTTCATTTGCATTTTCATAGTCACTTCCTCTGCATTGTGTATGACAAGTGATGCAGAAAATGAGTGGGCAAAGATGTGGTTCTCCAATCAACAGAACTACCCCTTGGAAGAAGCTACAAAACAATTCAGTGTCTCAGAAGACAGAGATGTTGTCACTCAATACAAATATAAACTATTCTCTTTTTCAGACAATGCCAAAGTGTTCTTGCTAATGAAATCATGTTTCAAAAGCTCATGATTGAAAACAATGCATACTTGGACTTGAAAGCAAGCTGATGGAAAGACAGATAGAACAGTCATTTGTTGGTAAATCGGATGTATTGTCAAGTACTCGTACTGGCTAATTGCAGTGGCTTTTTACTGTCTGATTTTAGCAGTTTCAGATTTCTCTGTGTTATTTCTAGGAGTTTAAACATTAACATGTTTAGGGCAAGATACAGAAAATCTGCTCACAAGGTGTACGTATATCACAGTATATACAGTCCACAAACCTTTCTGTAGGAATAGGACCATGATGACGACAATGATGACAACAACGACAGAGAAAAAGAGGGAAAGAGGGAAAGAAAAAAAGGAAAGAGCACATCATCTGGTTAATCCTATCTCAAAGATACTTCAAAGCAAATTATGCAGAGTAGCTCTTATCAACTGCAGCTGCTTAGTAGGAATGCCATGTGAGCACCACAGTTTGGAAGATAATGGATTTATGTCTAGCAGGAAGTCAAATGTGTGATGACTTCATGCAGATTCTGTTAGGAATCATGTTGCTAATATTTTTTCCTGTCCCAACAATGTCATATAAAAACAATGAAAATTTTATATTTGAAGCCCATATCAGATGACACAGGGAATGCAGATGAGAGGGAGCTTTATTTCAAGGACAGATTGCATTAGGAATGATTCCTTTTAGAGTTGTCCTTGCCAGAAGCAAAGCTCTTAGCTTTCCGGATTCAAAAATAAGGGGCATATCCTCACATGGGGTAAGTGTCATTGTTCTCTTAAAGCCAACAGTGAGATGTTAATTTATGATTTGGCCCTTGTACTGATGAATCTGATAGGTGAGTTTATATTGCTTGCTCATAAACAAACCCGGTTTATTCCAGTTTTCAAATTAGGACTCTGTATACTCACAGGCGCTCAGAGAATGAAAGAGAAAAATAATCATACTTGCTGAACTTGAAAAACTCAGCACTTCCTATTTTAAACCAGTTGTTATGTCTCTCATAATAATTTCTTATTTTATTATCCTTGCCTACAGTGGTCTTTTGCCATGTCTATATAAACTTCATTTCTAATGGTCTCAGAGGACATACTTGGTATTTCCAGAACAAAACAAAATTGAAACATACACCCAGAAACCACACACATGCACACACGGTCCCGAAGTACTATAATGCTTAAGGCTTGGTTACGGAGGTTTCAGTGTGGGATCTGGGCTGTGATGATTGACAGATTGGGCTAACAGTGCTGTGACATGCCGAACAACAGCTGAGCCTGTTGCCTTCTCCCTGGCTCCCCTAGTCAGCAGCACTTGTGGGGTAATTCAGAGAGATGTTCGGCCTCTGTGGAGACGGTACTTTGTGTCGTCCTGAAACAGCCTCATCTGGCTGCCATCACTGGTGAAACACAGACTCCAGGGGGTAAAAAAGCTGCTCAGCCCAACAGCAGGCTTTAGGGAAAGGAAGACTAAAAATGGCTTGTGTGGGGAGAAAAGCCCTAGAAATTTTGTTAACTAATTGTTTGTTTTTATAAGCTTATGGAAAGAGGAGAAGTGATCCAACAATGTAAATGGCAAAATATGTGACATGGCTAATGAATTTAAGGACTTGACAGTAGGAACTCTGCTGAACTGTTGCAACTGGTTATTTGCACTGTAGCAGGTTTACCAGGAATAGTACAGGCATAAAACACTCCACAGAGCTCCCGATTTTATTTGGAAATCTGTCATATTCCAGTGCGGGGGATGGTGTACACAGGCAGCACGTACACACACACACAGCATGCACACACATGCAGCCTGCACGTGCAGCTGTGCTGCCACGTTCATTGACATGCAGATAACAAATTATCCCTATGCATTTTCATTTCTCATACACCATCTCAAGCCATGCTACATGTATTACGTATGCTTAGGTCACAGAAGGGTTAGGGACATAACTACTGGATCCCAAGGGACAGATGGAGCAAAGCCAGCATAATCTCTGAATCCAGCTCTTTACTATTACTCTCTGATCATGAAAAGCCTAGTGAACTTGGAACAGACACTTTCATCCAGCAGCTGTTTGCACAAGAGAGGCTAAAAGGGCACATAAAATCTGAGAGAAAGATTTTTCTTGCAGGCTCAGAGCAGGTAGGGAACCAGAGTCTTTTCTGTCATGGCAGCAGCCCTGAAAGACCAGCTCAAGTTTTCTGTGCAGGCTGCTAGAGGCTTTGGGCTACAGCACTCTTCCAGTGCATGGATTGTCCTCTCGTCCAATTTTTTTCTGCGTTTGTGCCGCTCCCAGCACAAAGAAGGTCTGACCAAAGCAGAATGCTAGAATTATATATATGCTTAGTGCTATTACTATAAAAGGTAGCAAATATCATAATATACTCCAGCCCGTCCCCATGGGAGTTCTGGCCATAAACTTAGGCAGTCTGAACTAAAAAGTATAGCCGTGGAATTGCACCCTATGCATTTGCTCTTTTTGACATCAGAGCTGTATTCTCTCCCACAGGCTGGTGTCTTCCTTTTTTCTCTGTAGGAAACTCCAAGTGCTTCTGTTTTACAGATCTCTTTCAGACATGATTAAATTGGCCTCAAAGGAATGGGATTCAACTGAAAGAAGGCCAACTGGTGTATTTTAACCATGCCCAAGAATCCATGCTTCATAAATAACAACCAGTGAGTCCGTCACCATGCGCAGTCAGAACTCCACCAGATGAACTTCAAGCAAAAAAGTGTGTCTTGTAACACACTGTGTTTAAAGGACAGAAGACATATATTTTAGAAAGAATACCTTTTTCCTTTCTCCTCTTGGCTTCTTTTCCTTAAGTTTGTTGTTGTAAACAGCTGCGTGAGTTTTAGTGACAAAGGCACACAAACCTGTTATGCTGCCCTGTAACACCCTGTTTGTTTGCCTTTACTATTTTTTCCACTGAGATGTTTTTCTTTAATTTAATAGATTTTAATGACTCGACTCTCACCTCAATCCTTGAGCAGTTCAGGGTGTAAACCCCAAACAGCAGTTTCTGCATCAGATGCAGATTTTCTGTTTGAGAGAGGGAATTTCTTTTGTGAAGATGTAGTCTTGATTTAAAGACTTCAAATGATCTACCACATCCTGCGGTAGGTTGTTCCAATGATTAATGGCCCATGCTAGAGAAAGTACGGCAGCTTCCAACCATTGGATCTTATTGTGCCTTTTTCTGTTAGACTAAATAGCTATTTGTTATCAGAAATCTCTTCCTTATGTAGATACCTGCAGACTTTGATTAAGTCACTTTTTAACTCCTTCTTGGGTAACCTTAAGAGATTAAGGCATGTTTCCCTGACTTTTTGTTTCTGTTTTGAACTTTTTTTAAAAAACCTTTTAATAGTTTCATAATATACTTCAAGAACCGTCCCGCTATTCCCACGAGCATTTTCACTAACACTATATGCAGGTATAACAGCACCTTCTGAAATCTAGTTAATGCTGTGTATCTTCCTCTTGTCTTCACGTCCTCCTCTATATATTGTACTGAAAGTCTGTGTTCCTTTGTTTAGCTACCATTATTCCCAAATCCATGCTGAGGCCCTGAGTCGCTCTGTAGGCTTGCCCCCCCTCGGCCCCACCATGGCTTTGGCTGCTTGTGCTCCAGGGCTGCTCTAAGCGCAGTTGTGTGACCCTGGACCGAGCTCCCATGAAAGCAGCTAAGCTGTGAGAAAGAGTTGTGTCAAGAGAGCAGGAGGAAGCCTCATGCGGGGCTTTGTTCCACTGGCTTGGAAGCTGCATTTAAGCTCAGGCTTTTGCCCTCGGTCCTTGCCCAGGTTACGATTTAGGTGTGCCTGTGCCAGCCCTGTGCTGTGCGAAGCCTGATCTGGCCTTGCTGACCTGCCTTCCCACCTTGACCTCAGATGTGCCTTGGCCCTACGCACTTGTCTGAGGGGCGTGGGCTTTCGTCTGACTGTGGTTACTATCATTGCACCTGCTTTGCTCTGGTCTGGGCGGTGTGTCCCTGCCCCTGCCTTGCTGTCACCTCAGCTGTGGCACAGGACTGGAACAAGAGCCAGTACCTGTGGGGCCTCAACAGGGGATGGTGGCTTTCAGTTCCTAGTTACTCAGTTTCATCTGTTTGTTTGATTTAGTCCATTTAAAGTGAGTATGTTGCTTTGTTGGAATTCTTAACTTTATCAACAGAACTTGCTGTTTCATCAAAAAAAACCCCTAAGACCACACTTGTCTGACAGGACTTAACTTCCCTGAAAACGTGCTGAGACGAGTGTTCTGCTGCCTTCATTTAATTATTTACTGATTGTCTCCAGTGTTAAGCTTCCAAGACTGGGACGACAGCTCTTTTCAGCTTAATAGGCTGAATGTCTATTAGTCATCACGTTTACCATTTTAAAACATTTGCATGACCTTAGCTTCTTTTAGAGTCCTGTCAGATTCTTCCCACTTTTTAAAAAGTCAGTGTATGTAGATCGGCGTGTTCCCTGGCAAGATGCTTCCATACTCCTGAGTAGAAGTTGGCCAGTACCGTTTATTTGCTGCTGGGTAATATTTCTTTGCTGTCTGATGGGACAAGAAGAGGCTTCACAGCCACTTCAGGATCTATGAGCAATCCCACCACACACAGAAGTGCTGGTGAGGGTATGAAGTAAATGCTATCATTAGAAGGACTTTAAAAGGAGTTACAATACTTGCAAAAAGATTAAAAGGTCGGATTTTCCATTATTCTGCTCCGCAGCGGACACAGAAGAGTAGCCCTGGTTGTAAGCCCTCCCAGTATTATGTATATTAAATACTGCCTGCCTTGAACTTGTCTAATTTATGTCTTGCTTCACCATCCCAGCCCAAGCCTCATCTAGAATTACCATCCAGGCCACACACCCCAGAGCCCTTCCCAGAGGGCCCAGAAGCATCAGGCCAGCTCTGGTCCAGGCAGCGGGGTCAGTACACACCAGCACTCGGCCGCGAGGAGCTGCCTTCCTACTGCTCGGGCAGGCACAAAGCAGCCTCAGTGCTCCTGACAGCTCCTCGCTCTTCTGAAAAGCACTTCAGTTCTCAATGACTGCAAGGGAAACGCCCCAAATCTGCAGTGTTTGGGTCTTGCAGAAACATTTTCACTCATATTCTAGTGCAAAAGCTGGAAAACCAACCCAACCTTGTGTTTCTTGTTGGGTTTTTTTTTGTGTGTGTGGTTTTTTTTGTTTTGGTTTTTTTTTTTTTGTTTTTAACAAAAGAAAGCACAGTAAAACTAGCCCCAGGGTGAGCAATTACTGGTGAATGAGCATTTGTTTTAGGAGCTAAAAGATGTGGGGAGGTGGTCAGAATAACCCAGATGACTCTAAAAATGAATAAGTGTGAGAAATAATTGAAGTCACTGATAATCATGCACGGGCAAAATACTTTAAGCTTTTTCCTTTTACTTTGTTTTACTCAGAAAACTTTCTCAGTTGAAGGATATATTGAGAAATTTCGTAATATGGTAGAGAAAACTGTATTGATGAGCCACCTGCCATTATTAAATACATTATTACAAGCTAAAGGTATCCTGTCCAATCTGTAACCAAAATTGCACATCTCTGTAATCCTCCTTGAGCTGCACTCATCATTTTTCCTAAGTGGAACTTAACTATTTGCAGTAGTTTATTGGACCGTGCCAGTGTGAAAAGCAAAGGCAAGGGAAAACAAAACAATGTTGCTAACCACTCATTTCTTAGAACAAGATCCTCCCAACCTGCTGTAGTAAAGACACTCATATGGTAGGGATTTGTGCTTATTCTGGGATACAGCACTTGCTGTGTCTGGGTTAGGTCAGGGTCCCATTGAAGTCAATAGGAGTTTTGTGCTGAAATATATCTCGTATGCTGTCACTTGGGCAAATGTCCACCTCAGGCTACAGCAGAAGCAAAATCACCACATTTGTTTTCACTTCTGACCTGCTGAAAGTAGGATTATATTACTTGTATATTTCATTCTGATTTTTTTTGGTCCTGATTTAAACAAAGATGCCACTGTGGTATAATCTGATACCAAGTACCGTGCGAGAGGCTGGAGAAGTCAATTACAACTAAAACTGCAGACTTCGTTTACTGTTGCCTTGCTTTTATTTCAATGTTTTTCTTCATAGGCAATCAACATATAATTTCCTTTCTTCAGTTCTTACTTCTGTGTCTCTCAACACGAGCAGTGGCACTGTTCACTCTGAATTCCCAGATTCTTCTCACATTGTACCACTTCCTTCATACTATTTAACTCCATCTTTCTCGCACAGATATATTACAGGGGGAAAATGAATATAACTTCTAACAAGTTGTCAAATGAGTGCAGTAAACCTGAGGCATGCTGACACAGTAAACGCTGACTGAGTCAGTTTTTCTCTACGCAAAATGTATTTATTAGTATTTTGCTCAGATAACCCAAGGGCCCAGAAACACTCTTCCAGTGACTGGCTAAATCTGATTTTTGTTTGTGACCAGCATGAATGCTGACCTTTGCCTTCTTGACTGATCTTTGCATCTCCTAGAAAGTTCATGGAAAGGTCACGGAGCAGCACTGACTTCCTCCGCGTGTGCATGTGCCTGTGTGCCTGCGTGTGCCCACGTGTGCCTGGGGACACCTTTCTGCACTGAGCCCGTGGAAGGGCTGGCCTTGCCCACTGACAGCTTTAGTTGCATCTTTGTGAAAATCTGGACCCACTTATACCAACAGCAACAAAGACAAACCAGGCGAAAGGGCACATCATGTTTTATTTACCAAGCACCTTTGTTCACCTTACTTTTCACTGCAATTGCTCGCTATTTAGCTTTACAGTTTTGCCTCAGTTCAGATACGTCCTTAGCTTAAGGAAATGGTACTACAGAGAATATCTGGCTTGGTAAAATGAAAGGCCTAAAATGTGACTAGAAACAACTACAGAAGAAACAACTAACATGGCTTTTTCTTAAATACACATGTATTAAAGAGAATGAGTTCTGCCCTTAGATTACTTTGGCATGTGTAAGAGAAATAAAAATGATTTCTTGCATATTCTTTAGCTGATTCCTTTCACAGAAAAGTTCAGTGCCGCTTGCCACTGCAAAAGAGAGCTATGAATCTCACGAAAACCGCTCTGCTGACACCATCAGCTGTACAGCACCCACTTCCAAACCAGATCTCAGAAAGCAGCACTGTTACAGGGTTTTAAATCTCTGCTCAGAAACTATTTACAAACAGCAAGAATAGCTCTGAAATTGTGAAAAATGCACTCAAGTCATATTTAGAGTGATTGTATGTGGGGGATATAACAATACTTTTCAAGACTCTAAGCACTGCGTATATTCATATCTTGTGCTATTTATCTTGCAGATATACAGCGCTGGAAGTTGCTGGCTGCAAGCTGGTAAGCTTGTAGCAGTGAGAAGGAAAGATCTCTCCGTTTGTCACTGGCCGTATATCACCGCAGCTGTGCCCTTTGATTACACAGTGGGCTCCTCCAGCCATTAATAATAGGAAACACTTTTTGTCTGGTGAATGCATCTCAGCACCATCCTCTACCTAGGCTTTGCAGTGAGGTAGAAGAGGTAAATTAAGGATGGAGCTTGTTCATTTCACATTTACACTAGATGTGTAAACAAGGATAACCTTTGTTTTCCTCAGAAAAGGAAATATGCCATCCTTTTTCCTACTACCACAGTGGCTGATTTTTTACACAAACAATATAGTACTGCCAATTACAACCTGCCGAGGAAGTGACACTAATGAATCACAATAATGCTGCCACAGCATCATGGACAGTCCTGTGACGCCAGCCTTCCAGATTAATTGCATCACATATAATAGCCAAGCCACATCTGCTGGCCAGGTGTATCAGTGTACATGATTCTCCCAAAAAAGCAGAGCTTAGAGGAAATCAATATATAGGCTGAATGAAGCCCTAGGTATGAATACTGCATTCCAAAATTAGATAGCTATCTGAAATTGTCACAAATAATTGATGCTAAGATTGGAAAATTCTAAACTGGTGTAAATTGTTTAGTGCCAGAGAGCACTACAAAAGGCATTTCATGCTTGATCTGCAAAATGAATAAAAATTAATGCTAAGCTCATGTGGCGTGCTGTTGCTCTTACCTCTTGCAGCACAGTGTATCTGAGCTGGTCCAGAGAAGTGTTTGCAGTCAGTGGTGCGTGGAATCTCTCTGGGTCTGGCCTGTATTGATCATCTCCCACAGCATCTTTGACACAATAGGAAAAAGCTAAAGACCATTCGTCTTAAGACTGCTTTTAGTCATGCGTCAAAACCTTGTTTTAATCCATCACAATTTTTACTTAAAATGAGGAATCTGGAGTAGCAAAAAAACCCAACCAAAAACCATGATCCACTTTGAAACAAAGCCTGCTTTTTCTAGCTATTATTTCACATCCTCTGCTCTTCCATTGCTAGATGTAGCTGTCCTATCACTCAGGCCACAACTAGATGTGCACCGGAGGAAAGGATTCTGCAAAATGCAGTTGTTTTGGAGGTATTCCAAATATCACACAGAAAGAATCGTTCCTGTTTCTGTGTTTATCTCAAAACGGTGCCCTCTGTTTATTTTTTGGTAGAACCCACAGTTATTTCATTGATGGCCCTGTGACTACATTATGTTCCTCTTAAATCTGTGCTGACAACTTATTTAGGTCATGGAGTCAGAGTTTAATTTCCTCAAGTTAGATTTATTCCATCAAGCTGTAAAGAAATAAGAAAGCGGATGCTTGTTGCTGAGTCAAACGTGAAGCTGAAAATCTCCAAAGTGGAGGCTACAGCCACATGCTGCACCTCCTTTTTCAGCCTCAGTTACTCACTTCATGATTTGAGAATTTGGAAGCTGAAGCAATTGCAGGATGCTCCCTAGCCTGAGCAGTGGGAACATGAGCACTGCTGCCTACCTCACTCCATGGATGTCTCGTTTTATTGAGTCCTGTCTGCAGGCAGTGAGGTAGTACGTCATCCTAGAAACCACAGTAAATCCTTGGCAAGAGAACTCATCCACAGCTATGTGAATAGTATAACATATATGAAATAATAAAGTATTTTATTTTTATATAGTGCTTTTCTTCCACATACACATAACTTAGCTGAAAAATACCATCTACCTCTATGAACACCTAAGTAAGAATTAATTAATTGATTGATTGGCTAAATTTCATCAAGAGAACATATCACTCAATTTAATATATTTTTCTAGAAATCCAGAAAACTATACAAAGCTTACTTTTTGCTTTTTTTATAATCTACCTGCCCCAAATACAGTTATATTGGTCACTGAATTTAAATGATGAATTTCCCTGCTTTTAAAGCTAAGAGGAAAAGATCACCAAATTTCTTATCAGGAGATAGTGATAGACTTTTCAAAAATGCACAGCATCTTGAAAGTTTGGTTTCATATCACCATTTATATTCCTGAGAAATAGACGTCTCACATTCTGTAGCAGTGTTTTGTGACATTTGGATTTACAATGCTCAAGTTTAAGTCTCTAGCCCTTTGCAGTCTGTCAAAAACAGCTTCTCTGTCCATTTATTTTTGTCTTCTGCGCTCAGTCTGAATATCTTTTGTAAATTTATACTTGACAACCCTCGTATTTCAGCAGCTGGCTTTGTTTCACAATCTACCTTGCTTGCTCTGTTGCATTAGCTGAAACAACAAATTTAATCCATGATGTCAATAGTAAATTATAGTGGAGATGTAATATATGCCTGACATCATGAAGGTCAAGGCCATGGTGAAAATATTGCAAATAATAGATCCAAAGGGTCTCCTCATAGTGGTAGATGCTTGCTGCACATTTACTGTTACGAGAAACAGATTAGTGCCGCAGACTGCATTATGTTAGCCTTTTAGTTACAGCCAGCATAAAACTCCAGCTAATGTAAGAGTGCTCCCTCAACATGAAAAGAGGTTCCAGAGAAGTTTGCTATGTCATTATATTTCATATTTTCTAACTGATAAATAATTAAAACAAGAATTACTTTACTGAAAAGATTCATTTAGAGCACACATTTTCCATTACTCTAACTGTTTGGAGGGGTTGGGGGAAACATTTATTGCACACCTTACCTAAACTACCTTGCCATTAAAGTATCTAAATTACCTCAGTGAATTCTGAGCACAGAAGTGGTTGATGAATTGCTTTTTGCATAAATGCACTTTCCCTTTGCTAGAACCTAATTTTGTGTATTAACAGAGAGAGAGGGAGGGAGAGAGGGAGGGAGGAGGGGAGAGAGGGAGAATAAAGCAACTACTGAACTCTCTCAAGAAGAAAAATTGAAGCCTGGAATTTTCTCTGTGTAATGAAGTTTTTCTAAACGTTGCTTGTATTATAAGCATCCTTGGACCCTCGGAGGACAAGCCCAAAATGGGCTCTTCTACAATGGCAAAAGAGCAGTTAATGAATCATTTTCTCCTGTGTGAAAGTGCTCATTCCCATTAATTTGTCCATTTTTACAGCCAGAACTTTTTTTAATATCAGAATTCACTTTCAGTTTAAAAATCCATTTAGTGCCAAAGAGGAAAAAAATTTGTGCCAAGTGAACCATAAACAAATCCAATGTATGGCAGAATATGGAGATTTCCATTCCATCAAGCTCTATTTGTTTTATCTGGCATAAAAAGCATCAACAACCCAAAGACTTTCAATCTGCAATTCATCCCTTTAGCTTGGCTCTAAAGTACTTTCACTCAATGAGAAAGGATGGGCCAAATGTACAAAGCTGCAGAATATACGAGAGTACAGCTGGGATGCTTGACTTTCCACATGCCCTGTCTGGATGTATGCAATTTAATAGGTTTTCTTCTCAGAAGAGAAGTTGTTCCTGGTGTTCCTACCACTGAATGGAGGAAGTCTTGTGTGAGTCAATCTTTTGGCTTCCATTTCAGCTTAGTTTTGAGAATCTGAGTAATCCCACAGGGTGCAGGAACATGCAGGGGAAAATGCCTGAATCAAGGTCCTTACATACAAATCCACATTTTGGGAAATATGGATGTTAACCACCCCTGCAGGAGCTTTGATTGTCATGTATGTGCCTTTGCCTATGTTCTTTACTCCTTTATTCAAATCCATGACAGAGTGACCAAAAGTAACTCTCATTTATCTTGTCATTGTAGTCAGTGCTCTACATGCAATGAGTTGATGGGTTTGGTTCAATTCCTGTGGGCCACAAGTCGACACCACTTTTTGCCCATTGTAATACATGTTTGTCAAAGCAGCAAAGAAATGGAGTGACAGAACACATGGTAATCCTTTCTTGAGGTTGTCTAGCAAGCTTGAGTGAGGAAGGATGACAGCAGGGAATTACTGAATCTTGTGCTTTTGACCTTTGGGATGGTCCTTTTGGAAGGGCAGTTTTTCTTATTCATAATGTGGTAGTCAACTGCCACGAAGGTATTGCTTTAAGGATGTAAACATTAATGAGAACCCCAAACACTGAAGTTCCTGTAATAGTCTCTTACATGCAAACAAAAGTAGAAAAGGGAATCAGCGGCTGTTGGAACCAATCAGCAGTGTCAGTAAGGGCTGCTTTGATAACTATTTAATCTTGCCCATAAAATAAGTTTAAATAATACTGTTACCTGCTGATGCTCTTAGCACTTGCTTTGGTGCATGATGTATGGCCAGTGTCTGCTCCAAGAATCAACAAATGTGCATTATTCCATTAGCAGTTTTCTGTTTTCTACAAAGCTTTACAATTTATTAGTTATTTATGTTAATGTACTAGTGCCTTATTTTACATATGTATAGTATCTTCTTTCCTCTGCCCTGAAAAGCAATGAAAAGTTTAGGTACTTTAGATCAGTTCAGCTTAAATAACATTTACAAATGTTATTTATAAAAACAGTGTCATAGACAGTCCTTTCTATGCTTGGAACTGCTGTTTTAACTTATGAGAAACTCTTACTGACATCAAAACAAGATTGAGGCTTTTCTAATACCCTGCTCCTTCTTTCCTGCTGTTTTTCAGAAAGGGGGAGAAACTCCAGATGTATGAGCAGAGATGACACTGTTTTCCCAGTAAAATTTGGGAGAAGCGTAGGAAGAACATCAACAAAAGGTTGAAGATGTGGATAAGAAGGTTTCAGTAGGGGGAAGAACTCACAGGGAGCAGTGTGGTATAGTCCTGTAGGGTTTCTAAATGCGCATTTATTCAAGGAAAGTGTAGCTGGTATCACTGGCTACCCAGCAACTTCTTTCTGTGCCTGTGTTACAAAGCAGGGGATACAACTTAGACACAAATGGGTTACTTCTGACTGACTGTCTTTCCTTGATTTACATAGCACATGGTTTTCATGGCATTTACTGATTCTGAACATTCTCAGTATCACAGCTGCGTAACAGACTTCCTAAATACATCCTTCTAAGGTGTGTGCACTACACCCAGCACCTCACTCTGCTCATACAAGTAATTTACCACAATGATGTCACTCTGGGCTAAGTGCAACCAAAGGCATTGTGTTAGCGTGATGCTTTTAGTTTTGGGTGCTGACTGTATTGGGTCAATACTGAAGCATGGCTGGTTCCATCTGTCCAGCATTGCCATTTAAAAGCATGTGCATGGGGTAATAAAAGAATCATATTTCAGGATGCAAATAATTATTTGTTGGTTCCCCATGTGTAACTTCATTTTACATTTTTAGCAATGCTTATCTTCTCTAACCACATATCATCAATGTTTTTGGGTAGATTCTATTCATTCAACTCAATGACCTACTGTCCTGGCTTCAGCTGTCACACCTACTTTATTACAACACCTCAGCAAAGGCTGAAGTTCATTAGCATCTGATGGCTTGTGTGATTAGCATCTAGGCGGCTTGTGTGAAGTGCGTTTTCAATGTTGATAGAGTTTCTAAATATTTTGTTGCTGAATTTTCAGACATTTTTAGTTGCACACCTGCTCTTGCAAGTGGACATGCCCTTGAACATGACAACAGTGAAAGAATACTTCAGTAAAAATGTTAATACATTGTTTCAGACATAAATCTGCTTTATCTATAGGACAGTTTTAAATGCCTTTTGATTAGCCGCAGACCACATCTGACTTCCCTTTTTCTGCCTCTACAATGTGACTCAGGCTAAGCCACATCAGTTCCTAAATTCCTGTGTAAACCAATGAAGGATGCCATGCATGTGATAACCCCTTATTAACTAAAAACTGCATCCACACTGACAACTCACTCTGCTAATGCTTTCCAGAAGGGCTTGTATCAAGACCCATAATGTCAGTGGCTCCTTTATTCAGAAGCAAGCCAATGTCCATACTTCTGGTTCCTGAGCTAGTGCTAGAATATACACCACAGCTGCAATCACACATGCTGCAACCTTGCTCCTAGAACTTCCACTCTCTCCAAATGGCAACTTCCTGAATTAATATATATATATGCTCTTCTATAACAGGGAAAGAAAAGGAGAGTTCTGTTTTCTGCAGAAAACCCAGCTGAACTGAAAATAAATCTAGGGGAACTATATAGCAATGAAGAGTAAACATATCTCTTGAAACCTGTAAAACCCCAAAGAGTCTCAAAATGTGCTCTCTGGTCTTCTCACTCAAGAGTTCAGAACACTGGCAGAAATAAATTACAAGCCAGTTCACGGGAAAAAGAATTTGGAGCAATGTTTGTCTTGTTTGCAGAACTGTATATCTTGCTAGGGCTTGAAAAGCACTGCTTTGGATTTCTCATATAGCAGGTAACTTCTTCAGGGAAATTAAGAAACAAATTAAAGTGCTGTTTATGGCCACTGAAACACTCTGAAAGCATATATTAATTATTATGAACATGTTATTCTTGTAGATGTATGTGCTGCTGTCATAAATTATTACTTGCACTGAAGCAGCCCCTTAGGCCCTATCTGCAAGAGGAGAGCCAGGAGCACTGGAATGTGCACCCAGCGGTGGGAATGCCTGCTTCCGCGGTCTCTGAGCCCTCTGCAGGAAAGACACAGATGTGCTTGGGTTTTCTTCCCCCAGCTTGTCCTTTACCCTCATCTTCCCATGGAAAGGAGACCGAAGGGCAGAGCTCTGGTGGGAGCCCGAGGTACTCCAAAGCTGCCTCGTCCGTGTCCCAAGTGCCAGCTCCTGGCACGTACCACCAGCTGCCCAGCCCTGACAAAGGCACCTGTGACCTGGACTTCCTTGACCTGGGAACCACACAAACCCAGAGCGGTTTTCTTAGTCCCTGCATCAATGCTTTACAGTCTTATGTGCTAGATACTTCAGAGATGAAGACTAGAGATCTGCCCTCCAGAGTGTACAAGAGTCCAACAGAAAGGATAAATACAATGAACTTTAGAAAAATTATGTTCGTTTTTTAAATTACCTTTAATACCTAGGAAGGTAGCAAAGCCAGGTGAAGAAGTTCAGACACTTTCCTTATGTTTAAGTAAGAGATAGATAACATGCTTTATCCTGACAAAAATTAGTCAAAATATTATTTTGTATTATTATTTGTCTAGGCAAAGTGAAGTTTAAATTGTAAAATGCATAACCAAATGCTGAAAGGTTTGATCTTGCTCAGGCATAAATGGGTAGGCTGTTTCCAATGGCTGGGAACTTTCTGATTAGAGAATTTGTTCATGCTTATTTGTCAAAATGAGACATATTCAAGGGACAGTTTCAATGACTTCTTTGTCAGCAAAGGTTTCTTAGCTTCATTTTGTGGTTAAAAACAGGGATAAAAGAGAATAGGCAGACTCAGCCCAGCCTAGCAGAAGGGTCACGGACTTAAAACAGGCGAGACCTGCCTGGAAGTGTCTGCTGTCCTCAGTCCACTCAAATGGTTCACAGCATGACCTGCAGAACCCCAATCACATCTATGATCTGTTTATCTATTATTTGTTCCCTTTGCCTTTTTGCTGTAGTTTCTATGTCTCTGTTTTACTCATATTTTACAAAGGTTTTCTCTAGCATAGCTCCCAAAGGCAAGGCAGCCCCCCCCAACCCTGTTTAAAGTTGCAACTTTTTTTGTGGCAGCTAGAAACAGGTCTTTGCCCTCCCTTCCCTGCCCTGGGCCTAGGTATTTGGAGCTGCTTAAAATTCACTTGCAGAACACTACACAAATTCAAGACTCTACTCATTGCGTGTACAAGACTTTCTGGACAAAAAAAAGAAAGCCCCAAACCAACGAAACCCTGTAAAGAGACCTTACATTTTGTTCATCTTGGCATTTGCGTCTGCTCTGCTGGCAGAGAGCTCTAATTGTCAGTGACACAATGGGCTGTGCTCTTATCTGTGATTAATAGACATGATCTTTCCAGAATGATAAATGCAGGTAGGTAAAGTCTCTGTGACTATCTGAGCTACATCATAGATTATCAAAAACCGTACAATGTGGACATGATAATAAGCATCCATGGTGTCTAAAAGTGCTGGCTAAGAGTTCCTAATGTCTAGAATTTCATTTTTATGATTTTAATGAGGCTTTGTGGGTATGTCCTCCACAACACTGAAGTTCATTATTCATTTTCTTAGCTGTTGCTCAACTCTCTGTCCTGGGGATTTCCCCCAGGTTCCTCCTTGAGATTCCCTTTAAGCAGAAAGAGGGGTCAGTGCCCTGATCAGTGAGACAGCCTGGAGGTGCAGGAGAAGTGTGCACCATCCCCAGTGTGGCTTTTCTCAGGTGTGAAGAGGGATGAATTGACATTCCCCACAGAAAACAGCAACTCTCTTTTTTCCCCATGGTGGCACTAAACTTCTCACGTACATTTTCTGCACAACACCAGCTACAACTGCCATTGCTGAGGCACGGGCTGTGGCAGGGCCCTGCCCATTCCTTGGTCCAGCCCGGGGTGAGAAGAAAGCTCCTTCCTATGGCACCACCTTCTCTTCCCTGTGCATCCCGGGATGGCATCCCCCAGCCAGCCTCCTGCAGGCTGCAAGGTGTCTGAACCAGGGGAGGCCCCACCACAGGATTGTCCAAAAGATCTTCAGGATAGTTAACTATGGGCTTACCTCTGCAGGGAGATGGGGTGCCATGCAAGACCTTCCTCCTGACTTGCTTTCTGCCCCAGGACAGAGTTTAACATTTACCATCAAAGTGATAAAATACAGTAAGTAGGAAAACTACGTGCTAAATCTGGCTCATTCATTGCAACGTGAAGCCAACAGTCAGACACAAAGTAAGAGTTTTGTTTTAGACCAGCCCTGCCTGGTGTGTGCCGCAGTACTGTTTGGCTCAGAGTGCCAGAAAGCTTGAAGGTGCTCATCCTGATGATTTTATTTAAATCATATTGCTAGTACAATGCCTTTATTCACAGCCTACTTTGGAAATCCCATCTCTTGTTAAAAGCAAGAAGCCTTAGATAAGTGGGGAGTGGGGTCACAGGGTGGGGGGACAAGCGGGCTTTGTTTCATGGGGTGATCACACAGATCCATACTCAACAGGAAGGTCGGTAAAACTCAGAAATGTTTTATCTTTCTCAACCATCTTTACTTCCTTGTGTGCTTTTTAGTGACTTCAGAGGAAAATTTCCTCTGGTTTGTAGGCAATGGTATGTGTTTTTAAAGGTGATGTCGTGATTGCTATTGCATTGTATCTACTGCATTATGTGGATCAACAAAATGAAATCAGGCTGCTAAAAATGTCTTAAGGAAAGATAGGACTGAGAGCCCTTGCTCCTCTTCAAAGCCACACCCAGCACAGAGTTTGCATTTGAAAGGCTTTTCAGCCGGATACAGGTGTCACAACCTGAGTCTTTTGGGAAACTCACACCATTACAGCCCCTCAAGGGACATTTGGAACAGTATTTTTTTTTTTCTGATAGCAATGCTTCAGAAGGCTGAGTGAGGTCCTCTGAAAGTTGCTGTAGCAATGAACTACCACCATTAATATATCTCATGCCATCCAGTCATGAGGGGAAGAATGGTCGCTGCAAATGACAACCAACATGATCAAAACCACCCATTAGAGATTAAGAATCTGCAAATGCTGTGGTACATAAGATGCAGAGCACCACACTACTATGTGGGTAGAAACATCTGTAGCAGAGATGTGACTCAGAAATGTGTAACAAGTTTTTCAGACGCTCTTGCAGCCTGAGATGCAGGCCACACACTGTGAGCAGATGGCTCCACTATGCTTCATCATACACAGAAACATTGATTTGTTGTCATGCCATGGTGTAGATTTTTGTTGATAGCAGGTTAATGGCATTTGGCAGTAACCATTGTGGAGCCCTTTTTCCTTTTATTTTGGTGACATGGGTTATTTTTACACAGAGGCACACAGTGTGGTGCTGAGATGTCCCCTCTGGTATTTCCTCAGACCACCGTGTAGGTCTGGGGAATCTGTGAGGAGGGGAAAGGAGCAGCTCAGCTCTTCTCTATTTGCATGGGAGCCAGTGACCGAGCAGGAGGTTTTGGCTTGCATGCAGCTGTCTGAGGCCAGCTTTGTGATGAGGAAGTTTTTAGCACTCGGATCCTGAGAAGCATAATTTTCAGTGTATATACTCTGTACCAGGCAGTGTAAGAATTAAACATGGTGGAGGAACTTGTAAAAATTTGACATGAAGTTTGTATCTGCTTTTATACCTCAAATTTGGGATAAACTTGCAGCCAGGGCAGCAATGGCCAGAAAAGCTTTGCAATGAAGACTGGTCAGACTATTACATCTTTCCTCTTAGGCAATTCCACCTCTAAAACTACTGATGGTTTTGCTTGCCCCTGCATCAGACAAAAGCAAACTACTCAGAGCTCAGGGTTGTACTATCTGAAAGCTACAGCAAAGGTAATGTAAGCCTGCCCATGTCGCAGGCAGACCAGATTTGCCGAGGTGCACCTAACCTCTGCTTTGGTGTCCCTGACAAGTGACATCTTTCTGGAGAGAGCTTACAGTTACGTTCTGTGTTCTTGAAGCCTTATCCACTTAACCCACCAAAGCCTCTTTCTCCCACAGGGGCAACTTCACCTGACAGACCCAAATGAGGAATTCGTAGGACGAGGAGCAAAAAAAGTCTGACCAGGGTTCTCCCCGAGAAAAATATTTGAGTCTGTGACTGGCTATGTCTACTTTATAAGCCATGTTTCTTAAGACTTTTTATTACATCAGGATTTATAATCTGTCTAATCGCTAGGTTTCTTCCAAGATTAATTAATTGCTACAGATATCCACTCCCATTTCTGTCTATCAACAATTCTTAATCTTGTAATGCATACCAAGAAAATACGGGGAAGTCCATCTCCTAAATATCGATGATAATGACCAAGATGATAATATTCAGTCACATTTATTAAGCACATTTATTCCCATAAAGCACATAAGCCCTAGAATCTTTGGGTACAGAGATAAGATATATAAACAGTTTTATTAACATGAATGAAGAATCTTCTTGTATTTTTGAAGACCAAAAGATACAAAGAGTGAGAAGATGGATTACCAACAAATTGAGAATTTGGCAGGCAGAAGTACTGTCAAAAAATCAACAGGAGAGAGGAATCAAAAACATGAAAGAAATTCCATGACAGCTGTAGAAAAATGCCCACTCTGAAGCCACGTGAGCATTATTGGATGACATATACATGGAAGACCAAAATAATTATTTTTTATCAGCTTGGGAAGATTTTAATAGGTTGGACAACAGCAGAGGACATTTCACGAGAACGTTTAGACTAGTCACCCGATTAAACAAAGTTAAGCACGTGTTTAAAGGACTTGCTGCCTTGGGATCTTAATTATTATGGACAATTTCCATGTGTGTGTTTGCTTTAACATTGTCTCCTGCTGGAGAACAGCTGGCTGCAAATGGGCTGGCAAGGTAAACAGAAACAGGCCTGCAAGCCCAGCGACTTAGACAAGTCTCATCACCAGCACAAATCTGTTGCCAACCTGACAAGCATAAAAGGTCTTGGAAGGTTCCACATTTCATAGCTGTTGAGCCTCATGGACTGTGTCATAGTCCAGCAACAAGATATTCAGGGCACAGTGATACAGCCATTGTTGCATGTCAAATATTGAGGAAAGAACATAGATCCTTACCAAATATTTTTTCTTCTGAAATACGTAGGTTGATTTGGTGTTTGTGAATAAAACCAATGCTCTGTACGTCTACAGTGTAATGCTGGCAGAACTAGCTGGTACCCTCCACAGTATTTTTGAGGGTTTTTTTGAGTTAATTACTATTTTTAAGTTAATTACTATTTGTTCAACTCCAAGAGTGATCCAGGTGATTCGCAGGCTGATATAGAAGGAAAAAACCGTGCCCTGAATAATCTAAATAAAACAGTTGGAGAAAAGAAAGGGGAGGTAGCACAAGACAGTAGAGCTGAGTTACGAACTATGGGCTCAGTGTATTGGGCTTTCAGTACAGTCAGTTAAAACAGCCAGGGATGTTGGTTATTCTGTTGCGAAAGATAATGTTCTTGTGCTGGGAAAAGAGGAGAACTTATGTCAAAATGGTAATTATGTTTCTGTAGTTTCCCCCCAGAAGCCTTACGCTGGTTCTGTTTTTGGTCCTGGATTCCCCTGCGTTGCTAACTGTGCTAGCATAAGGCCCCAGCTGCAGTGTATACCTGCATGTATCACCCTTCTCCAGTGATGAGTAGCTGATAAAAATCATTCCAAAAAGCTCAGAACAGTAACCCTTTTCCCCGTTAAACCCAGGCGCAGGTCAAAACCACAGCTGGCCCAGATTTTGCGTGCAATTTCATTGCCTCCCACAGAGCTTAAGTGTGTGCAGCTACCACTGCTCAAAATGAGGTCATATTCTTCTGCCATGGTCTCCTGCTTTGGGAGCACAGGTTGATCTGTTAGGCAGACCTACTGGTCTATCTGTCTACATGCCTAACTTTTGAATGACTATTTGAGGTGAATCTCATTTAAACAAATATAAAGAGAGCCATGTGAAAAGAAGGCTGCATAGAGCTGAGTCACTTCATAGTTTGGACAGAGAGAAGACGTACTAGGGAAAGGTTATCTATAATACTGAACAGATACTGGCAAAAGAAAGCAAATACCTAATGATCGTGCCAAGGTTTTGAGCCTGACAAGATAAGACAGTTGAGATGACTGAGGAGACAGACGTGACATGACGGAGAAAATTAAGAGAAAAAATACCATGCTTTTGTTTTGGAGAATGACAGTCTAACATTGTCATCCAGAGCAGACAGCACAGAAAGCAGCGGGGACAAGGGTGCTGAATAAGACAAAGAGGCAAAAAACAGGATTTACGGGGCAGCTGGAGAAGATGAAGTTAAAAAGAGAGAAAAGGCTAGTAATAGAAGAAAGCAAACAAACAAAAAACCAAGAACCACGATGGGGTAAAAGGGATTAGGAGACTGAAAGTGCCTCACATTTCCCTTACCACCTACTCCTAAACTGAGTGAAGTGTTCACTGAAGTACCCGAATAAGGAGCTTTTCCTCTTGTCCTCACTGATAATGAGCTTAGTATAAGCAATGGACATCTGTCATAAATGGCCTAGGACAGGTACTCAGTAGATGAAAATGCAATAAGAATAAAGGTTAAAATATCAGCCTTTGATGAGTGGCCCAATTTACCAGTGGCATGAACTGGCCAATGGTCCTGTCTGTGCTCCCTCCACAGAGGCCATACCTGCGAGGCATTGCCTTTGTACCTCCCTTTTCACAGGCTGCAGGACACCTCTGTCTGCATGATGCTGGTCTCAATAGTCATAAACTTGCAATGGACTGGCCTACTTTTCTGGCAGGGCTGAAGTATGAAGTGGAAAAACCTGAAATTATGTTCAAAGAGCAGAAATAGTGGTTTGGACCACCAGGGTTCACAGCAACTATATAGTGGCAATGAAAGAAGTATAATTAAGTTTTTTACTCTCGTTTTCCACAGAGACTTAATACTTCCCAGCATGTTGCTTTTCCAATCAATAAATAGCCAACATTTCATTATTTCATTAGTTTTCAGATTCATTCACTCCTTCTAGGTTCCCTGTATTTTTTACTAACATACCCCAAATAAACAGTTCAATATTTAATCACCAAGATGGGGATATCAAAATTTTTGGATGTTATCAGACTCAAGTGCAATGGATTAAAATGAAGAAACTTTGAGTTTCACTGCTGATAGCCACGTAAAGGCAAGGCCACACTTTGCCTCAGTTCGTCATTCTCTGGACTGGCTTCACCTAGTATGTATGTGGAGTGAACAAATGTTTACAAAACATTCTTGAAATCATGGGGGCAAAAAGCATTGTGAAAATATTAGTTCACTTTTTTCTGGAGCAGCGCATGACACTGCAGCAATCGTAGCGTGATCATGCACCCACAGACCTCTCGGTGACCGGAGGAGTGTGCTGTGTAACTACCAATTATGTTGCTACAGCTCCTGAATGGCACCATTTTGTTGTTAGAATGAACAAAGGATGCCTATGAGGGAGTGAAATGTAAGGTGCTAAGAGGAAAGTTTTCTGCGGCCAGCGGGGGGAATATGCGGGCAGCATGGCTAACATGACAGGGCGTGATGGATGATGTTACACGAAGAGAGGCTGGGCCAGATGTGTGCATGCAGTGAACGTCTGTCCTCGATGAGTTGGGCAACTTAATGGGAGTGTGCAAAGAAAAGGTTCTTTCTATGATAGGATTTTATCCCCCTCTCTTTGTCAGGACCTTTCATTGAGAAATGTGACTCTTGCAGCAAGGATTGCCATGGGCTACACTGCATTAACCCCATTTGACTCTAGGGTAACACAGTGGAACAGCTTCAGCAGCAGGTGGGGGTGACACAGGATCCCTCCACACACTCAAAAACCAAGTTTGCTATTGATGAAATAATCACCACCTCAATTCTTGACAATTAGCACAGGCATCTTTGACTCTAGCTATACACTGCAAACTCACTGAAATTGGTATTAGGTATTCACAAACATGGCACAATTAAAAGTATCTTTGATTGATCTTCTAGGATTGAATCTGAAGACAAAAAAGAAAAGAAGTTTATCTAAAACCAAAAAAGTTTTATTTCACTCGGGGAATTAAAACAAAATACTTTTGTTTATGCAAAATTCTGATAAATAAAATACCTGACTAAAGCATTTTGCCCACCTCTGGTTAGCAATGCCGTATCACTGAAATCTTTTACAAGCAGATAATAACTCTGCTGACTATTTGGATATATAATTGACAGAAAGATGTGGAGAGAAGTAAGTTTAAAGTGGTAATCAGGTAGAATTTAGCCCAGTAACCACACCACTTCTAACACCAGTCATCCAGAAAAATAAAAAACTACAAAGTCTCCTCTGAGTAGACATTTCCTTTACATCGTAGTTTCCCCTCTTTGCTAATGAAATGCACATAAACATGTGCCAATAGTAAGGACATTTTTGTGTAGTTCTGCACTGAAATCTCCTGTGTTGGCATCTTCCTGCACCAAGAAAGCTTTTTTATGTTACAGGCTATCTCCAGCACTGTTGGGAGAAAATGCATCATGAAGGGAGGTGTCAGGAGTGGGTGGGCTCAGCACCAGAGTAATGTGACATTGCAGCCCATAGTGGTGAAATACAGATGTTAGAGGTAGCAACATAAAATATGGACAGCCTGTGTGGCTCTAGACTAAAGAAAAGCGTGTGTAAAACTTGTAAAAGGATTCTGCAGCTTGCTGGTGATCAGCTCTCTTGGAAGAACAGCAGTTTTGTACAGCTGAACACTACATAAAGTGGGCGATTGTGTGTCTTTCAGGTTTTTTTACTTTTGGCTGACGAAATTTCAAGCAGATTAACAATAAAATCAAGTAATGTAAAGTTTATGTGACTCTTCATTGGCTGTCAAGGACAACTAGGACCTACCAGATAAAGAAGCATGTTCCCCTCCAGAACCCATTTTTTATTTCAGTGTATTACAGTGAGTTGTTCTTTCAGTGGATGTTTGATGAGGAATCATGTTTTTCTGAGGCCTTTTTAAGACAGAAAAAAAATAGATTGGTCCCACCTTACTGACCTACATCAGGCAATTTATCTAAATGTTGTAATGTAGTCATATATAAAAGTTACAGCAAGTCCTTCACTGCTCAAACCATGTAGCGATTAACTTTATTTGTGTATTTATTCCAACATGCTAGAGATGTCAGTCATGGGGCTATACTTAAAAGCATATCAACAGTTCCCCTTTTCAGGCAATTATATTTTAGAAAGTTTTAATCTTGTTGTACCTAGATGCAATCACCAAAGGAAATGTGTCTTTAACAATGAATGGAAACGATCTGGATATATTAAAGTCACATAAAAGCACAAAATTAAAATAAAAACTATTATCAGGACAGGATTTTACTATGAAATACTTGTAAGCAGCTTTGTATTTTAGTATTTTTATGTGGGCATACAGCTGTCAGCAGTTTTCTTTCTGTTCCTTTCTCTTCTCTGGGTCACTGGGCAGAGTAACAGGTGAAATTTGTGGTTCTTTTCCACTTACTATGCTGTTAAATGTTCTTGCAGATATGCCCTTGATTTCCAATTTATTAGCTGATATGGAGTGTTATAAAAAAGCCCTTGACTATACAAAAAATGGGAAATGTGGGACAGTACCAGAAAAAATCCTCAAAGTACTTTCAGTGCTTGGAAACAGTAAAATAGTAAAAATAGTGAAATAGTATGTAAATCTTATTATTTCAGTACACACACACCCCAAGGCACATACCGATATCTACCCCAGCCCTTTGATGGGAACCAGTGGCCATGCACAGCCACACGGTGTTCATTGGAGCTTGTGGAACTAAGTGCAGGACCAGGGATTCACATTCTGCTGACTCTGCTCATGGTAAGTAACTCTCCTACTACAGTCAACTGAAGAACCTGATTATTTAAGAAAGCAGAATCTGGCCTTTGGCAGATAGTCTTACCATTTCCCATGGAGCAAGTCATAACCTAACAAGCACAGTAGACCACACAAACAGTCATGGAGTGAATGTCATGATTAGTATAAGGTCCAGACACAATGTATCGGAAAGCAAGTGCAGTGTTATGTGTTGCCAGTCCACATCAACTGTAGGAGCATCTTGCATTAGCACTTGTTGGCGTTTCTTCAGGAGGAGCTTGTGTGCAATGGTCAGAGCAATCAGCTCAGAAGGGGGCCTACCAGCCCTGGGATTTGATCCTGATTCCAGTCCTTGGATCACACCTCAGAGCTGAGAAAGCTAAAACTCATCCAAACTGGTATTTTCTTATGCTGGCTGGCAAAACTGGCCAAGCAGATCACCAAAGACTATACTGGCCTTACTAAAAGGGGCATGGCAACTTGCAGTGCACTAGCAAGGTCTGAGGAGTGAGGTCATTAAAGCCGAGGCCATAGTCTTTCTGGACCTGTCTTGTATGGGGATAACACTGATCTAATAAGAATGGGAATAAATTAAAATCAGCAAACTTTTGTTAGATTTCGAAGTGACAGTGTCACTGATGTATGGATGATGATGAAAAATGTTGGTGGCACATCAGAGTCAGACACACCATCAAGAGTCATAGATAACTAGGCAAAAATACACTTTCTGAAATACCTAAATATGCTGGCTTTGGCAACTATTATGTAGGAATTTTTTTTGGACTCAGAAGTTAATAATGCATGTCTTATAACCATCAAGAAAAACTCTCTGCTTTCCCCTCTTCAATTCAGATCATCATAAGAAGAAATGACACAGACAACTATTGTCCAATTAAATAGGCTGACCGATGCTTTTAACATTGATATTTTTTTTTTTCTTTTGCATTTGGAAATCATAGAGAAGAAATAGCAGCTATACAACTTCAAAGCACTTTCTAGCACTGGATGTCATTAGAGATATTTCAGCTGTTCTTCCTACTCGGATGGCTCTGGCTTTCACATGCTGCATACTCTAAATAATAGTAAGCAGAGAATGGATGACAATTTACTCACAGAAAGTTTTGGTGTAAGCATATACCAGAAGGCATATGTCTTCCAATTTGATTTCAAAATCCTGCTGGCTTTGCACACACTGCAGTCATGGCAGCTTTGAGGTGACCAAGACACTTCACTGGTTAATGGGCTGAACAGGTTAACCATGAAGCAGGGGTGGGTGTGTGCTTTGGTGGGTGCTGCTGAAGAGCCCTGAGTGAGGCAGAACTAGGGTGGCAGGGGGGCTCCAGCCCATGTGACTGGATCCATCCTGAGCCCTTGCAACCAGGGTCCAAACGTTATAGCATTTCGGGAGGAGCTTTTTAGCTCATCTGCTACAGGAACAGCAACACAGGAAGAAGAGACTGTACTGTCCAGGACAACCAGGACATCATACCTTCAGCTTCATTTCTGTCTTAGATTGCCAGGTACCCTGACATAACTGGCTGTGTGGTTTGTGCAAGAAAATTCCCTTCCCAAGCAAAACTCTCCACTGACAAAATATTCCAGTTGCTGTTAGAAAAAAAAAAAATGGGACTAATGGTTTCACCATTACTTATATTAGGATTAGGCCACAGCAGGTATCTGTCACTCAGTATCTTATTTTGTATTGCTCTTGCTAATCGTCAAAATTTTAACCCTCCTAAATGTATCAGTCGTCTTCTTCTGAAGTACTCCACATCATCCTGGATTGCTTTATTCTGATGTGAGCACAAGCCAGATTCTTCGGTGAAAGACAGAAGTACTAGATCCACCTGTATTCCTTCTGCTTATTCCCCATCTCACTTCCCTCACACTGCATATTCAGCAAAGTACACAATGCTACCAAGGGAGCAGAGTGACAGGAATGAGATGTCCTGGTACCAAACGGGAACATTCCCTTTCCCCTGGAATGTGCATGGCCTGGTAAGTTTGCATTTCCTCTGCACATGGATGGACTCCACCAGCAGGATAAGCAGTTCAGCCAGTTACTTGTGTTGACAGGGCCTGCCATTTAACAGTTAATATTGTCTTGCACTGAATGCATTGTTATCAGGCCTCTAAGGTATCGCATTGGATGGGCACAATTCATACTTCTCAGAACCATTATTCCAAGCTTCCTGCCAGCTCCTTAGTTTACTCAGGCTTCGCATTTGCAAAGTTATTTTTGCAGTGACAAAGGCTGGAAATGTAAGGCCCAATTCTCTGCCAGAAAGAACTGGCGCAGTCCCGCTGCCTGTGCCCTGGCTGGCTGCCTGCATGCTGGCGCAGTGCTGGGGCAGCGAACGGGCTCGGGGGAAAACCACGGCTGCCCCAGCAGGGACTCTCCAGCTCTGGTTACAAGTCAGGAGTCAGCCAGTCACACTGACCTGTCTCTCCTTCAGGTCCACGGCAAAACACTTCCACCAGCTTGAAAGCCATGAATTTTCTTACCCAGCTTTTCACTATGAAAATCTCGAATTTCTTTTTTTCTTTATTGCTATAGCCAGGTGGGTGTTGGGCACCCTCTTCGCTTAGGCTCCCTGACCTCGGCTTTACTGTACTACCAGACCTACAAGTTTGATATCCGCAGGCAGTGACTTGCAAACGAGAATCATGCAGCAGCTGATAACATTTTATTGAAGGCAGGTAAATACGGGACCCAAGACACAAGGTATCCTGAGCCATAAACTGAAGGGAAGGTGGGGAAGCTAAACAGGAGACAAAAACACTGCTCTGTTCTTCAAAGTCAGGAAATAAGGACATTCTTTCAAAATAAGAGATTATGAGTACGGAAAATTACCTACAACCAGGAAAATGTGAAGCTAGTATTTTCAGGATTATATTTGTACCAGTTTAATGGACTGTATCTGGTATATATTAAAACAGTCCTAAGCAATGCTGCTGTAGTTAAAGATAGGTCAGTTTTTCATTGTAAATACAGATTTCAGGGCATATAATTCAGCCAAGTAAATCCACATCAGCCTAAGCTTGTGATATAACTGCCATGCCTGGGTGTGGCTCCTCCTCCCCTACGTGAGTATACAAACCTTGTATAGTCTTGTTTTTACTTAAAGAACAATGAGTAAAAAGAAATTTATTTGGGCTCTGTTCAAATATTGCCCATATTTCCTTTGACGAGAAAGAGAAGATTTAAAACAGAGATGGGAATTTCAGAACAAGTACTTTCTCTAAGAAGATCCACTACTTGCTATAGATGTGGATCAACTCATTTTCATAATTATTTCCAACACAGAGTTCTGTCAGCATCTGGCACTGTCAGTGGGATATTACTGGAATATACACAGTGAAGAGTTTAGTCCAATGAGGATATGAGGTCCCAAAGATGCTAGTGTGGCTTTCCACTTTAAGATATGCACAGTGCAGATTATGTTGCTAAACAGTAGCAACAGATCTTGTCTACACATGGAGTTATTCCTCCAGAATCATGTCTGGATCCTCCCTATTCCAGAAGAAAAAGTGTGTCTGATGCTGTGCTTAAGTCATTTTCACTGTAAATTAAAATAACTGAGAGGAAGAAGTTTTATTCTACAGTAAGTGAGTCCATACACAAGAGTTCTTTAAATATCTTTTGCATTATAAAGTCACATCCTACCATATTCTAGCTCTGAATTGCAGATAATTTTGTATTTATAAAGTATACATTCTCAGGGGATGAGAAATATTGCTCAATACACCATCCAAATGTTGAAAATGTAGTATTTACACTGGATAGGTGCCATCCTTGTCTGGCAGACTAATGGATCAGAAAAAACTGTCTGTGAAAAGATGAGTGTGGGAGTGGCTGCGAGTCCAGCAAGTCCCCGTCCCCCCCCTTTTTAACAAAATTGTACTTCCTGCTGTTATGGTTTAAATCAGATTTTAAGAAGTCTATTATGATGCATCTGTTTAAAATATCAAGGGGAAGCACAGCTCAATAACACTAAATGCACAAAAGTGAGGGCTGTGAATTAATACTTTCTCCTTCTTAACTTACTGCCTCTTGTGTTAAAGCATCATTGACATACAATTTCACATCTCCATGGTCCTAAAGAGTGTCATGAACTGTAAACAGCCTGTTGTGCCTTTGAATGTCTTCCCATGCCCTTGCATCGTCCATATAAGACCTGGTGGTCTTACATACAGTAATCCAACCTTGTTGATTTTAAGTTAATATTTTAGTTGAGTTATGCTGTAGTTACAGGAAATCAAAATGTTATACAGCTATTTGTCTTTTTTGGCAGTTGCCATTTATATTACCTGGAGAAAAAAACCAGATAATAACCCATGCAAATCACTTCTAGAGGAGCTAATTTCTACTTCTTCTAAAGCCAATTTTAAATCTCCTCCATATGGCTGATACAAAGTATTATGATGCAGTCGATGAAAACGTGGCTCCAATGAAGTCAATGAGTTTTGTGACTGACTTCAGGAGAGCCAAGATTTCATCCATTATCTCCTTCTGTAGCATAGGGGCCAGCTGTATTACAGTAAAAAAAAATAAACATAAAAAAATCCAACAACAAAAGCCTGAAGCCATTAATCAACTCAGAAAGATCTGGTTAACGGATTGCAAGATAGGCCTCTGTTGGATGGTGCGTGCCTTTAAATTCTGCAAGCACTTAAAGACAGCCTGCAAGAAGCGACACATGTGCAGCCCCAGTCCCTGAGCCCAGACAATATCCATCCTGCCTGCTGCAAACATCGTGGTCTGCTGTAACTGTGCTTTTCTTCCTCACCCTTTGAGGCCCTTCTGACAGGCAGACTGCAAACTTCCCCAAGCAGGACTCCTGCGTTTGCTTGTTGCAGCTGGAGGTGCAAGGTACAATGTCAGATATTGAAAGGAGCGGGGCTGAAGCTGGATGTAAACAACGTGATTCTAGCCTTGGCCAATGCACAGTCAGACACTTGCCCATCCGGCCTTTATTGTATAACCTATAGCTATCTTCTTTTTGTTTGTTTGTTTGTTTTGTTTTTTAATTTTACATCACATTAGGCCGATCTAAAAATTCCATTGTTGAAGTAAGGCTGCATACTTAAAACCACAGGCCATAAATTAGAACACTAAATTTAGGGGGGAAAAAAAGAAGTTTCATCACTGAAACCCAGACCCTGCACACATAAGCACATACCTCCATTCGTGTCTGTAAACCCCATGGAACAAATGGAATTGTTCACACAGTGATACTGTACACGTACTTGCTCAGGAGAGTGCAGCACAAAATAGCAAACAGCTGATCAAGCAGATGACAGTTAGGTTTTTAAAGAATGTATTTAAAAGCAAAGGTGGTGTGGCTCTGCACACTATAGCCTAAAGAGGGATTTCCTAGGAATATTCCCAAAATCCAACAAATATTATAATCGATCCTGAAGAGCCTTTCAGTAACGTAAACTTAACTCCCAAGTCCCTTCACTTCATTTAAAAACCCTTCAAAGTTCTGTAGGCGCACACACACCTTAGCCACATGTATATGGAATTCTGTAATGCTCCACTGACTTTTTAATTCATGTAGGTTCAAAGCTTTGATCACACTGCTGCTACACTTTCTGTTTGCATTTTTGCAGTCCTCTACATTATATCTGGTGACAGAAGACTGAAAATTTCATTAGAGGGCAAGGAAAGTCATTATTTACCGTTCACTGATAACTTGTGTATTTCCATAGATGGTTTAGCGCTCAGATTTTTTTACAAAGCAGTAGACAAGGTGATGTGGTCAGTTTCTTTGGCTTAAAAAGTACATCTTTCTGTGAGCATTACTAATTGCAGTTATCACTGTAAAATTATTGAAGATTTACATAAAAATCTGAGATGGAAGGAAAGCAAAGTTTTTTGCTATTTATTCACATGTATTTTATTTCTGTAATTTTTCAGTAAATATATATATGAATTACAGAGTTATATCCTCATTCTTTTAATCAGAGGTGATGAACAGAAGGGTATATAAAACATTACATGTCCTGAAGCAGTGAGATAAATATACATTTTACAGCTGCATGGTCTGCATATGCACACAGGTCTGGCCAACTTTATGTACAAACAGAAATACCTATTTTTAGAAACCAGTCTTAATTTAAGGCAGTCAAGCTAAAGCAAGCACTACTTCATACTATAGCTACAACTCTCCCATTCCTTTAGATGGCTCAAAATAATGCACAAAACTGTTTAAGTTTTTACCTTCATACACAGTGTACAGACCCAAAATCACTAAAGTGCAGTTTACTTACAGAGTTGTTAGAATTTTGGCTAAAAGTAACTTCACGGTTATTTTTGCCCCCTTAGTGAGAACAATGTCTTTGTTCCTGCTCATATACTGTATGTATGTCTTTAAGCCCGGTTTTGCCTAAGGGTCTCTCAACTGCCCGATCCCCGTCGGGGCTGGTCCGGCAGCACTTCTGGGCTTCTGCTCCGCTTTTACAGCGAGCACCAGCCCAGGCTCAAAGACAAGCCGGGCTCAGGCAGCGAGTCACTATTTTTCGTGCAGTAGTTGGCCTTGAACATCAGCCTTGCCACATGAGAATCAGTTATCCTCTTCACCTGAATAAAATGAAACTTAAAATATTTTCTACCCACAAATCTGAAGTCAATTTCCTTGCCTTAGCACTATTTTATCCTCCCCGCTCCCCCGCCCGCCCCCGCCCCCCCCCATGTTAAGTTTCGGGCGCCTCTGCCAAGCGGCTCCATGTGACGGGAACGTGGCTGTGTCCTTCCCGATCAGCCGCAGGTAAATCCCGCGGCCCCGAGGGACGGACACCCCGCGGGGGGAGCGATGCCACCGCCGCCTCACCCGCTCCTCGCTGCCCGCACCCCAGCAGCGGGGCCAGAGCCAGCCCGGGCACACGCGTTCCCCCCTCCCACGGCCACCGACCGCCGGCTCGGCTCGGCATGACTCGGTTCGGCTCGGCACGGCACGGCACGGCTCGGCAGCGGGGCAGCACGGCGAGCGGCGGTAGCTCGTCCCGTCCCGCCGCGTCTCCCCCGCACCGCCGCGGCCGTGTGCGGCGGCGCTCACCCCTGCCCCTGCGCAGCACCGACGGCAATGGAAGGGTGAACTTACTTGGCTCCTGCGACGCCCCGCGGGCACGGAGGGCGAGCACCGTCCGCCGTCTCGCCCCCGGCCGGGCCCCCCTGCCCCTGCCCTGCCGCTGCCCTGCCCCGGGCGCGGGGGCGCCGAGCCAGGGAGCGGCGCGGCCGAAGCCGCCGGGAGCCCACTCCACCGCCGCCTGCCCCGCGAGGCGCCTTCCAGCCCAGCTCTACCTGCATTGTTTTCCTCGCTCCATTTTTTTTTTTTTTTATTTCCAAGAAGACGCCAAAATCCCTGTAAATGGCTCATTTCTGGGGTGGGGGAGCGCTCCCGGCGGCCTGCGGGGCTGCGCCGGGGGTCGCGGCGCGGCGCGGGGCCCGCCGCATTCCCGCTCCCACAGCGCCGCCTGGCGGCCCGCCGCGCCCCGGCCCCGGCCCGCCGCACCCCGCCCGCGCGTGCAGCCCCGCCGGCCCGCCAGTAAAACGCGAGGATCGCCATAAACTAAACCCCCGTGACCCATATTCAGTTCAAGTGCAATCTTTCTTTTTCCCAACCCCCCCCCCGCGCCTAACCCCCGCCCCCCCCTTTTTTTTTCCTGGATCCTCTTTTAAACCCACTCCACACTGCCACACTGTCTATTACATGCTAATTTAATTTTACTATGGACGATATTTTCAGCATTTGCTGAGGACAGTAAATTTTGTAGTTTATGTTATTTCACTTTTTATGACTTTTTAACACTTAATAAAATTTTATTAGAGCACTTTTGTGTTTACAAGGCCACAAAACTCTTGGCAGGTTGTCAGAAGTCCTTTTTATTATGATCCTACTGATATACTGCGAGTAATGAAATAATCATGTCCAGAAATGTATCAAAGGCCAGAGGGATTATCCAATTTAATGGCTCTACAGATGCGCTGTGAGGGATACGGACAGGCAGCGCGTCGACAGGCTAAAAAGCGTGTGCGAGGAAGAGGCAGACCTGCTTAATTTCTTTCCCATTGCAGCCTGGTTCTGTGCTGTCCTAAAGGCTCCGGGCTTGGTCATGTGACTCCGGGTGCTTTCAAGAAAAATGGATTTGTTCTGTTGCAAAACGCTCTTTTCTTTTTATTCTTTTTAGGTGTGTGTCTAGCACTGTGTTGCTCTGCTGTTTCCACTGCTTGCAACATTCATTACAATGCAATTTACTGGAAAGCACCCAATGTCATCGTGCCATTGTGCAGCAAAGAGTGGCTTTGGGCGTTAGGATTTGGTCTTGCAGCCAACAAGTAAACAAACATAAAAAAGAAAGACCAAAATAAACAGACATAAATAAAAAATCAGAGGCAGGACAAGCTGGTAAGATCAAATATAAGCGTCGTATTTTACAGTACTCTGTGAAATGATTGCTTTTTGCTTTTGTCTTGGCAAGGGTAGGGTTGTGGGAGCACTCTCGTTTGTGTGTGTGCTTTCATTCCACAATGGGCTGTTTTTCTGCACTGCTGTGGTTGCTATAGCCTGAAATACTGCAGCTGTTTTTAAGGTAATTTCCTTTTATTTTAAATAATTTTTCATCTAACATATGTTGCTAAACTCATTTTTGCGTCAAAAGGAGGCGATTATACTTCCTGACCCTGCAAGCAAGGTGGGTGGCATTGTTTTATAATTAAATTTACTGCGTTCAATTTCGTATTTTTCTTTCTCTGCTGTTTCCTAAAGAGCATGCCAAAAAAAGATAAAAGGCAGCAATGATACCAGGGACACTTTGGTGCCAGTCTTCTGTCTTTAACACACATTGTTCCAAACTTTCAAGCTCCACAGGGACACCAGAAAGATATCCTTTCATCATTTTACAACTAATTATTTAATTCACTGTGATTTAAAACCTGCCCCATTAAAGTGTGCAACAAGAATATATTTCACAATTTCCAAACTAGAAGGAGGACTTTTTTCTTCCAGCACAGCCATATGTAGCGTATTCCAAGGGATCTTGTGATACTGCCAATAGGGATTTCTTTTAAAGAAAACAGGTACTATCTGCGTATTTTTAAAATATATTTGAATAATTTGCAAGGACTTTACACACAGACCTGAAGACAAGGTTAGAAGTGATCAAAGAATTTATCTTCGAAGTCATGACAATATATTAGTGGGCCACATGTTGGTATATTTATTCATATTGTGAATCTGCTTCACCTTGGAAGAGTGCCTCCAAAATCAATGGGGCTTCTGGAGGAGTTAAAATAACGTACAGTGCTAGTAAATACACCAGAACCTGGCCCAGGAGAAGTAATATAAATCATTAAATGGAGTTTAGCTTCAGGACAGAAGTTCTGTTTTTCTAGAGCATTATCATCCACTGTAAATCATATGTTTGCAGGTCAAGGTCAATTTAAACTTCTTAAACCTTTAACAGCCATCAAACTGGAAACCTGCAGGATGAAATGATGTGGTGAAAAGAAGTGATGGACTGGAAACTGTTAACCTTGGAAGAGGAGTGTTCACTATTGTTCTCTTCAGAGAAAGAGCAAACTTAGAAATGCCTTGAGTATAAATATGTAAACATGACACAGATTATTTAATAAATGAATCATCTAACTAATTTAACCCTTTCCTGCAGGATTCAGTTTTTTCCTGGAACGTCAGAAAAGGCCCGAGGAAGCAAGCAGGCCATTCCCACCATTGCGGAAACAGAAACAGAGAGGCAGGATTCAGTAACTGGACCTGGGCTGGCACCTAGGTGAGGTGTACAAGGCTGGCAGGGTTGCCCTGACTGAAAGAGGACAACCTAGGTGGAATAATTTAAAGGAGCAGCATGACTAGGGATGGCCCTGTCCTCAGCATGCCCAAATGCCAGCCCCCAGAGAGGTCCCTCAGACCCCAACCAGCACTGCCAGGGCAGTTTTGTGGGGAGAGACATTCCCCTCCACTGAGGATGGCCAGAAGATTGTATTAGAGACATGGGGAATGTGGGTCCAGGGGGAAATCTGTGGATACTCTGCTACTGTATTTATGTACAACTCCTGTTTATGGCCCGGTTATTCTCTTTAATAAGCCATCGACCAGGTGTGATAGTGAAATGTAGCATAATCCTTGCACACAGCACATTGCCAAACCTACTCATGCTCTGATGAAAATGAGAAGATACATATTAATAATTTCAATGGGCCAAATCCTACACCTATTCAAGTCAGTGGAACCCGTGCCATTGTCCACAATAAGACTAAAAGTGCAGTCATGATTAACTGATTACTGGCAGTTTGAGCTTTGTAATGACTTTGTACTATCAAAAGCACAAAGCTGGACTATGGTATGCTACAGATTGATGGAACGAATAATAGTAGTTTAACAATTTCTCATACACGTTTGCATGCAACATGCCAACAGCCTTTTTCATAAAACAACTATGAAAACAATAAATCACGAAAATCAATCCAGAAGTCTTTAATTAAAGAAAAGAAGATGTTTTGTGAAACCCGTCTGGGTTTTAGCCACAGAACTTCTATGGATTAGAGTGGGATTTCTGCAGCTAAATCTCATTCAGATTTCTGAAAACAAAGTTAAGGTTGATGATGAAGCCACAAAGTCAAGTACACTCCCTTCTGAAATCTATTAAAGGGACTCCTATCAGGTCTTTACTTTTATTTTTGCAAAACTGCTGGCAAAACACACGATAGGTACTTTTTTCAGGGCTGTTTGTTATTTTTATTTTTTGGTTGGCAAATCATTTGCGTGTTGAAAGCTGCCATTTCACAAATCAGGAGAAAATGTAACAAAAAATATGGGTCCCTCAAAGCAATGAAAACATTTCCAGGGGCTTGGTTACTATTACTTGAGAAGGAAGGCCTGGTTCCTACAGATTAGATATTAATATACTGCCCTGGTATTCAGAAGCCCATATGACAATCCCTTCTCTAAAAATTCAAGCATGGGCTGGAGCCCAGATCTGCTACCTCCCAAATGAAAGCCTTAACGCCTAGGTGGTGGGGTCTTCCAAGATAGTCTTCCAGTGAGAGGACTCCAGGGAGCTCAATGGAAGAGAGAAAATGACAGCAAAGTTTAAGTAACCTGTCTTAGGAATTTTTATTAAAATTCCTGAAGTTTGGCGGGCTTATGGCTTGGGAGTGAGGTTGGAGCTCCTGACTAGGTCATCAAATTGAGAAAAACAGACATACCTATCAAAGCTCCCACCTTTTCCTTCAAATGTAGTCATCTGCTACAGAGATTAGTAAGCTGCAGATGTATAAAAGAATGAAAGTACATGAAGATAATGATATAAACCTAAAGTATATAAAAATAAGACAGTTGAAATGCTACCTGCATTGTATTTTTATTATAGTTTAATGGACATACACCAATGAGCATTGCGCCTTTGTGTCCAAACTGATAGATGTAACCCATAAAAGCTTACCTCAGAAGAAAGTCAGATAAGTGCAACTCGGTAGAAAAATAGCTGTACTTTCTGGAGCTATAGATTATTCAATCAATGAAACTCCTATCTAACTCAATACTACCCATGTCCTTGGATTTACTTTCTGAACTCTAATCTGAAGTACATACAGAGTACATACAGGCTCCCAAATTCCTCTGATGAACATGGTAATTTTGAAAGCCCAGACACTCTTCCCGGGGAGTAAGCAGTAGCTCCAGACTGAGTTTTATGGCTGAGATCAGAAAGGGCTAGCATTTACAGTTCTCAAGACAGAGCCTGGGACTTGCTTTCTTGCTTAGAACACAGTTATCATTTATAATGCAATGTCTTTTAAGGTCTTAGGCTGAGTGGTAGTTATGGAATTATTTAATGGTCTTTATTAGACCGATTTTTCTCTTCCTTTATTTGCACTACATACCTCCCCCCCACCCGCAGTTCTCAAGAAAACATTAACATTTCTTTACTGTCTGTTTCCTGGTAACTTACGGAGACAACTTTATTAATGGTAACTGTAGTAATAGAGATACAGAGTCGAACATGACTGCATTGGAACACCCAACTCAGAATAACTACAAGAAACCCAAGATGCAATTCTTAGTTGCAGGAATTACAAAGAGCAAACCCAACTGGAGAACTTCCTTATACTGGAAAGTCCTAGCAAAACAGCTGTACTCGTCCCGCTGAACATTTAGGGATTAGAGGGTGTTCTGCTATTTAACACTCCTGTACCTGTCCTGTACCTTGCTAGGCAGAGAATTACCTTTATAACTATTTTCCAGAGGAGAAACCAAGTCACTCAGCTTGAAGGTACTTAGGTCCCTAGGGAAATCCCAATAGGTGCTCTGTTCTCACAGAACCTGCATGGCTTCTGTTTTCATCCTTACCTGCCTAAACATCCTTGTGAGTTTAAATGATATCCCCAAGGTTTCACAGATTTGAATGGCAAAGGAGGAAGATGTATTCATAACCCTCAGGTTACCAGCCCAGCCCTTAGGCACAGCAGGTAAGGCAGAACAAAATCTCCTACAACAAACTGCCTGCATCTTCCTGTCTGACACCCAGCATGGCGGGAACCAGCTTCTGTGTGGAGGACACATAGCACACAGGTCTCACAGGCAAGCGGGTGCCAGGAGCAGCTATGGTAGAGGGATTAAACTGGGGTGTCACAAGTGGCCCAGTGCGTTGCAGGTGTAAGGGAGCCAGGGCTTCCCAGGGCAGCACTTGCACAGCAGCCAGTACACGGGGAAGCCTGGGCAAACGGCTCTCCTCTCCATTTTGCTCTGGGCTGGAAAAGCAGCTCTGTCATCCTTTGGGTGGCTGAGGACAGGAGCAATTTCAAATATCATCTTTTTGACCCAAATTCTGCCTTAATTAAGGGAGCATTATGGAGACTGTCTGCAGCTCACCCTGGTCTCTCAGACCACCTTGTTTCTCCCTCTCTCCTTGCACAGTCCCAGCCATACTGCCTCTCGATCTGTGTGCATTGCTCTCCTGATGCACTCTGAGGCAAGGGTGAGGAGATATTTATATCCCCCATATAGATGAGAATTACCAGGATCTTAAAATATCATTTCAAAGTGCTGTAACAATGAATATGTTACATTGGCAGTAGCTCTTTAGAAGTTTCTCATGTAAATAAGGACTGTCTCCAAGAACAGTCTCATACATAATATTACACCGTAATCATTAGCTTTAAAAATTATCACAAACAATATAAAATTCAACACATCAAAATGGATTTGGGCTGTGTGACCATTTAAAGCTTATTAAAATGACAAACTTGAAGAAGAAGCTGGAATGCTTAAAACTCAGCACTTGTTCATGTGCTAGTTTGATTTAAAGAAGACTCCAGAGGCTTTCTTGAGCCTCTCATGAATTATTCCCCAGACTTCGATGCTGGCCAAAATATGGCCATCACTAGGCCCCAGGTCCACCCCTCCGTGTGATCTGGCTTTTCACAGAAGATTCAAACCTGACAGTCTTTCCTCTCACACCCATATTCTTGGCAACTCATTGTTTTCCTTGGGAAATTCTAGGGCCTTTATCTTCAGTCACAACTTTAAAAAGATGTGGTTTGCAATGCTTTAACACTTCTACTAATGCAGCAGTTTCTTGGTGCGTAGCATAAGCTGGGGGCCTTTTGGCCTGAAGGCATGCTAGGGCATGTCTGCACCGCAGCGCTCCACTGCACACCCTTGCTGCTGCGGCTCCTTCGCAGGCCAAATTGCCACTTTTGCTGTGTGAACGTGGCCAAGGCGTACCTCCACCTTTCACAGAAACTTCAGTGAAAAACTGCTTTTCTTGGATGGTTCACACATCTTAGCACAAGTCTCTCATGCCCTAGGGGTAAGAACAATATTGTTCTGAAAAATTATTGGCCATAAAGTAAAAAGTTTACAGCAGTATGTGTTGGACAGGTCAACTGCAGCACAGCCCCAAATGGTGATGTCCAAGCAAGCAGAGCCTGTTGTGGGAACACGAGTCAAACAGGAGGGGCAGAGAGCCAGCGAGGGAATGAAGGCCTCAAAGAAAGGCTTTGGTCATCCTTCACCATAAAGTCCATAACCTAAGTTTGGCTCAATAACGGGCAAGGGTCTGGTCACTTTTTAGACTAGATGAAATGAGTCTTTTTGTGAATAAAAGTTTTGGCAATTCATCTGGCAGAACAACTTCGTATATCAGGTTTCTGTGATTTAAGTGACACCCTTTTTATCACAATGACATTGAACCAACCTGAAAAATGTTTCAAGATACTAAATCCTTCAAGTTTGATATTTGGAATGGAGTCCTCTTTCAAAATTGGAATTTTCCCATCACTGATGACATCTTTGTATTACGGAGTCCCTTATCTTTCATTCTAATGACATTGCATAGAACTGTCTTTGTGACACACTGAAGACTTGTGATAAAGTGATGCAGTGAATATTCTCACTGGGATGTAAAAAAAAATGTGTCTCCTGGACAGCTTCTGTTCTTTTTTTTTTTTATAAATTCTACAAAATCCCGTTACAATACACAAGATAATTCAAAGCAGGTAAAGTTTTTATCAGATATCAGATATTTTAAAAAGACAGTAACAATATCATAGGAAGAAGGTGATCATAAAGGCAAGTCAAATATAATACTTATTTTTAAAATGTCTGAAAAATTAGCCTGTGTTTTGTTCACATTATTTGCATGTCTTCACTGTTTCAAACTGTTGCCATTATCAAACACTCTTCGGCCATTTTCCCATTTTCCCTGTAGGCTAACACTGTGATTTAGTGAATGTATGTCAGTTTAACAGCACATTCTTTTAAAAATGTCACCAAAGCCAGGTAGCGCCCGATCCACCACCCATGGAAAATCAATGAAAGCTTTTCAGTTACTTCTAAAGCCTTTCAGTTGGTTGGTCTCTTTGTGAATATTAGTAAAGTATATGAAGATAACTAGTTTATGCTGATTTCCCAAAAGCTTTGCACAATTTTTGTGTACTCCCACGTAAGCCTCTGCTCACTAAGTCAGTAGGTACTTGCCTCACAAAAGATACATAAAGTAGGATGCTGTGTGAAGAGAGGTATGTCTAAAAATTCCTACAAGTACTATACGAAACATACTTTGACATCAAAGCAGCACCTCATGCATAATAATCAGTTCAGACTACGGAGAGAAGCGGGTCCATTTTTAGTGTTAGCCAACTTAAAAATGTTTTCAGTAGGTAATGCACCTGGGGGGAACACCATGTGTTACAGAACTTGCTGCAAACGTTTGAGACATGTAATTTAATCAAACCATCAAAATTCTTTCACTAAAGTCCAGTTAACCTTTGAAAACTAAACAATTACTTATGGGACTTTCCTCACAAGATGAACTTCTGGCAGTGGAGATATAAACACACTTTGTGGGCCCAGTCCTTTTCCACTAACATACTTTGTTTTTGGCACAGTAAAAAATAAAGAGAGAGGAGGGTGGAAGGGTCAGCCGCTTCCTGACATCTAAAATCTTTATCAGTACCAGCAACCCCTCGGCTGGTGTCAGTGATTTGTGGTATTGTTGTTTATCTGTGTATCACTCATTCAGACGCACTGTTTAGATCCAAAGGTCTCAAGACCATTTGCAATCTCTTCTAGGCTTGCTGCACCAGACATGGCAGACATCTGGCTGTCAGTTATAATTGCATCCTGCACCAGAAGTTGTTTTTAAATACTCCTGATTCCCTTTGAAAGCAAGCAGAATGGTGATGCACAACAGTTTCAAGCCATTACTGCAAGAGGCAAAGTCAACCCATGGCTTTAGCCCAGTCTGAAACAAGATTTATGAGAGATGGTGGGGAGGGAGGGCATTTTACAAAAGGGTGGCTGTTTGAGACTACTTGGGTTTTAATGATACAGCAGCTTCCTTTCCAGCCCATACAACTTATTCTTTGAACACTGACAGAAATAGTGCATCAGAAAAGTATATTTGTGGTGTTGCCATGTTTACTGTTTCCTGTTGTCTTTCTTTGGAAGTATTTTAACAGAAATTAGGACTTCACATAAAAACCCTACAGGCTCTGGGATGAAAGGATTTACTATTAGGTTTCCTTCTCACTCTAACATGGTGGACTGTGATTTAAACCCTACAGACTCATGACAGGATATGATGCCAATTAAAACCATAAGGCCTAATTTTTTGACAGAATAATCACATGATCCCCTTTCTATTATCTGGCTAAAGGGTTATTGACAGCACCTTTATTTCTCAGCTCAAATCTTGGATTTATTAGGCTAGCAAACTGCTCTTGTTGAAGTTATATAGTCCAATGAATATTGCTGAGTGTCCAGGCACAGGACTGCATTCAATATTGTAAAGGGATGTTTTTCCCCTGGTAATTGTTAAACAGGGTCAAGAATGCACAGAAATCTAAGTGGACAGCCGGTTTTGGTTGAAAGCAGAGTTCTGATTTGCCGTTGACTACCAAATCAATTAAAAAGTAATTTAATAACAAATCTTATAAAGTGAAACTTTACAGTGAAAACTTCAGCTGGAGTCTCTTCCGAGCTCTGAATTCAGTTTGCATGGAGTACATAGGAAGTTTGATGGAAAAACATTTCAATTAGAGACAAGAAAGAGGTTAAGTTCTGGCGCTCTGAGTTGCCAGTTGTGACTGCAGGAGCCCAACACATGATGTACATTGTTTTGTCAAAGCAAGACTTTTGGTAAGATAGACCATGCCGATGCACTGTTGGAAGTGAACTATCCCTCTCTGCTTTGACACCTGATCTGACACCATTGAGGAGCTGAGAGGCCAGTATTTGTCATTCAGTTTAGTCCCTGGTGGACTGCTATCTATGTTACATATAGGTTTTCCCCAGAAATGTTCCACATTTACACACACTTTGTGCAGCAGCGTGTGAAATGGGGAGGAATCGCGCTCTCTCTCAATCTCTCTCTCTCTCTCTTTCTCTCTGTCACATACTCGGTCACATAAACTGGAGCCTGCAATTTCCCTAATCACTAAAATCCCTTCTCCCCACGTGTAAGTTGTTAACCTTCATTACATCCCCAAGGGGACATACACTAAGCAGAGGCCTGTTAAAATGAAAATAACCATCCCTCCAAATTGCCAAATCATCATATTAAAAAGTCCCCTTCTTACAAAGCAAGGTTCATCATTTGCAGTGCCAGGCTAATTTGTGCTCAGACTTGAACGTAATTATTTCTGCTATATGGTTTTATTTTTTAAAATACTTCAATGGCTTCTGCAGCATCACAACAGCAGATATTGTATTAAATCTTCCTAAAGTTACAAGTATTAAGGTGAAGATACGCCTTACAGTTATTAGAAAATTCATATGGAGACTGCTTTCACATGTATACATACGTTATTTTCTTTGAGCTTCAAGGTTAATTTTTACCCTGAGTGTTTTCCAGATGCACATAGAATTTTCCCCTCATTTCCTGTCTCATTCCTAATCTAAAATCTATTGCCATTTCATAATAATTAAAAAAAGAGCTGGGCTGTTGAGTGAGCAGAGGAACTCTGGTGCTGAGTCGGGTGTGCTTGCCCTTCTGAACCACCATTTTATCGCTGTTGCGTGTGGACTGCAAAATGGTGGTTCCCATGATGTTGATGAACAGGGACCTGCAATACACTCGTCGTGTGGTCATGAAAAATGCACTCACCCCAGCTAAAAAAAGACCAGCTTCTCTTGCCGGTGCTTGCCTTTGTGCCTGCCTCTCTGTGCTTTCACAGCCCTCCATTGCCTCAGGACTGCCCGTAATTTCTCTGTGAGATCTACAAAGCCACTAAATGCTGATTTCTAATTTCAGGTTCCTCAGGAGTAGCCACTGTGCTGTGTGCAAGACATACAACCCCAAATGGTAAGAGGACAAAATCACAGTAATTTTGTGTCTTGTGTGTTTATTAATAGAGGACCAAATGTCACACAGGCAGTAGTCCCAGGACCAGTTTGCATGGAGAATGAATGTTTTGCTCATGAATAAATGGTCCCTCCAGATCAAGGTTGAGGTCATTGGCAAGATCCAGGCGTTAGCTCATTCCAAAGCTATGTGCACATGCGAATAAAGGAGTTAATACTTGGACTGTCAGAATCTCTCTTTCATAAGAGATGTGTTCAGCCTAGGTTTTTTTTAAATAGTTGGATACAGTTTATCCTACACTTCAGTGTAAATACATCTCTGGCAAAATAGCAGCCAAAGCAGGCGGTGACCCTGGGCTACCACCTGCTAGCTATCAAAGAGCACCACAAAAGAGGGTTAGGAAAACGCTAACGAAATGGAAATTGCCTGTGATTACCGACAGCAGGATGAGCATCCTCTTTTGCCTGTGAAGAAATACTTTCCTCTCATCCAGGTACGCAGCTACTGCAGCATTTTAGAGGAAGCAGCCTCACAGCGTGCTGGTAACCACGGATGATACACAAATATGCTAGCAGTTGAGAATCTGTGTGTAGTTTCCCCCCAGATAAAATAGACCCACAGCAACAGTATTTATGGTCTACACAGCAATATTATTTTTCTCTGGTTTGCAAGGGTTGTAAATAGGAAAACAGAAAAAAAACGGCTAAGCTATTAAATCTAGGAATAACAAGGCTCTTAAAGCCAGGTTTATTGTACCGGGGTAGGTAAAAGCTTCACGGTTTTTTGATCTGCGGGTGTTAAATATCCTGTCTGCGCCAGGATTCCTGCTCGGATGTCATTTATCTCCCCGAATCCTTGGGAGAGCGAGGCGCGGGCACATGTCCTCGAACGGCGGGCACCACCTGGCGGCTGCCGCCGGGCGGGCCGGGGCCGGGGGCCGGGGCCGGGGGCCGGGGCCGGGGGCCGGGGGCCGGGGCCGGGGCCGGGGCCGGGGGCCGGGGCTCGGCTCCCCCCGCTCCCGGCGCCCCCCGCGGCTCCGCTCCCCGCCCGCCCCCGGCGCCGCGGGTGGCGGGGGGCTTGTGCTTCGAGGAAAATGAAATGAAACGGTCCCTGGTGCTTTGGTTTTACTGACTTCTAAGCGCTCGAGCCAAGTGTTATCCAATTTTTCCCACACAATCTGTTTGGAGAGCTAGCAGTGCATTGCAAAATGGCTTATTTTGATGACATGGTCATAATTCTAAATAATTTGATTTCCAAATATATACATCATATTGTGGCCTTGCCAGAAAATCATTCTATTGAAAGACTTCTGTCTTAACATTTAGACTAAATAAAGGAGAAATGACTACATGATCTAAACACCTTTCTGGGGGAAGGGGGTGTGTGCTGCTGGTTGCCGGAAAAGAGCAAAACAAAGAAAATATTTTGCAAACCCAAAAGCTTCTTTCTGGGGGTCATGAACTGGAGATATTGCGGGTACTGTCAAAAATCTAAAGAGGAAATGAAAAATAGCACTTGCTCCTTTTTGAGTGAGCACGTGTGTTTTCTTTTCTTGATGGCTGGAGGAGACTGCATTCTAACAAGGTTTCTCAGTGCATTAGAAGATGCAGAAATATGTCATAATCCCTTGGTTCCTTCAGACTGGAAAATCAGGGAGCATGTTTAACACAGAAGAACTCTGCCCCCCCCTCTCTCTCCCTGTATTAGCTTGTATCTGCAAAGCAGAACTTCCATGTATATATGTATCTATGGTGGAATTTAAATCTTCAGCCTCCAATAAAATTGTGTTCTGCAATAAAACTGCTGCACCTTGACTCCAGACTACACTGAATCCCAAATTAAACACCCCATTTACTCTACTGTAACAAGCAGGAAGGTTTGCTACGGTGAACACTATTGCAGACAGGAAAGGCATATTATCATTCTCTTTACCTTCTGTACATACGATAGCAACACCTAAACAGCCCCTGTGAGTCATATTTTTCTCTAGTTCCTGGCTCCTCTTACAATAAAGAATTGATGAAGGGAAAAGGTGGATTGAAATGTGATATTTAATTTCACATTGCTCCCTTAATTATTTAGCTAGCTGGACAGACAGCTCCAGCAGTTTAAAAGCAAGCAGGTAGTGTATTTTACTACAAAATGTCTTCCTGGATTTCATGAATAACTCAGTGTCATAAACAGAAACAGCTGGCATGCTGAAGGCTGTGTGGATTTCTTTATGCATTATATATAATGTAGATACTTCCCACATAATGCACACGAACTATCCGCTTCATATCAATGTTTGTAGCCCACAAATACCATAAATAATATACCAGGGATATAAAATTAGGGGACTTCAACATGTTAATTCAGGTTATATATTAAAATGCCATTGTTTAGTGGCCATTTGTCTATTGTTTAAAGGTCTAACAATTTCAGACGCATACTGTTCTTGGGTGCTAGTTTTCCCATCTTTCTCTGGGAGAGTCATTACAGAATTTTGATGTTTTTGCTGTGGTTATTAAATTAGAAATTGGAGCTCGCTGAGGGTAAGAGGAGAGAATGATGGTTCACACCGCTTTGTCATGCCAAGGGAAGCACAGGCGAGCCCCGCAGGCTGTGCCTGGGGCTGGGCTGAAGGCTTTCAGCAGTGAGCTGAGGGGAGCTACCCTCTAGTGGACTGATGGTGAATTTTATTCCCCTTCTCATGCCCCATCCTGGTCTTCATTTATTAAATACAAGGTACCTATCTTCTCTAAGGATATTCTTGGCGATTAACCTTCATGCATGAGACAGGAGCTGAAAGTTAATAAAAAAAGTATTTCTAATCAACTGTGGTGATGTGAGGCATGGAGAAGTCATAGTAGTAAGCCAAGAATGTGAATCCCCAGGCCTCTCACAGCTGAGGTTAATCTGAAAGGAGTTACAAGTTTGAAGTTGTTTTAGATCAGATGTCTAAGGCGAAGAAGGAGGGCTCCGTTCCCAGACATCTGATCTAAACCCTTTCAGCCTTGGGAATTTTGACTCCAGATGCAGGTTCCAGCTCTGCAGATGATCCTTATCTTTAATGGGACCAGCTCAAACAACCACACAGAGATTTGTTGCCATTGCAAAAGACCCGAAGAAAGAAATTGGCTCTCAGCCTGTGGCTTTTGGGGGAATTAATTCCTTGAGCACGAGTAGTCTGAGTTTGGCTCACCTCTGTTCAAAAGTGGAGTAACCTAGGAAAAAGAAACAGGCCAGGGAGTTGGAAAGATGCAAGACTAAAGGATGTGACCGAATTAGAAGTTTTTCTGGGCCCATGCAGGGCGTTGTGTGTAGCATTGCTGGGCTAGAGCCTGTATTAGCATCTACTGTAAGTTTTGTTCCAAGGGATCAGATTTCTGGAGCCTGAGACCAGTTACAATACATCAGAGAAAGCCTCGTAATAGGAAGCTTTATTGCCTTCTGCTAAGTGAGCCAAAAGTCAGGGGCTTTCCCTTGTAAGCATAAGGCTGGGAAGGGGGGGAAGGGGAGAAGGGGGTGGGTGGGAGTTGTTGGGGTTTTTTTTCTTTTTGCCTGATGTGTTTCATCCTTCCCCACCTCCAACATCAAAGTGTTTGCTAGGGCAAGTCAGCTCTGTGATTCTGGAGCTGTGTATTTCCCCTCTCCCAGTAGTTTCCATGCCCATTTCCTATGCCCCAGCTGCCAGAGCACTAACCCTCTGCTGCTTTAATCACTCCATTAATCAAGCCTTTGCAGTGATCAGCACACCAGCTCTCACTGCCACAAGGAAGCCTGTTACTTCTTCAGGACACATAATCTCCCACTAGCCCTCCAAGGGTTTTTACTCAACTGAGCCATATTGCTCTACCAGCTAAAAGGGGTATTTCACTCCATTTTGAATTAGCCGTGGTTTTAACATAATGTAGCTCACATAAGGCACAACTCGAAATAGCTCTTATATTTTGGGCACTGTGAAGGTGAAAAGACATACTAAGCCATTTCGTATCTAAGCTTCACAGACCCTGTGATTTCATTAAACAGACAAACACTGTCATCAAATCAAAGATCAGCAGATACGAACAAGTCGTTTCTGCTGGCCCCTAGGGAGCCGTGATTGCATTCCCATGGGTACTGGGGGTGGGGGGGTGGTGGTGGTTGTCATATACAAAGGCATGTGTACAGACAGTCTCCAGTCCAGGCAGAGCACTTTATTAACTACTACTTTGTACTGCGTAGCACCAAAAGATGGCAGATCTTATTATGCTAGGAGACTTTGAAAAATGTAAAATGTAGCCATAAAACAAAAGATCATAGAAAAGCCACAGACAGAGCAAAAATAAATGAAAGGAAAGCTTAGTAACCTTCAGTGGCCTCTCACACTTCTGACTTGCAGGGGAACAGTGTAGCGCTTGAAAATTATTTTGCAGTGCCTTTTGTAGAGTGGACTGGCACTCTGCTGACTCGCAGGATAAGGATGTCATTTCCGAAGGTTAAGGGGAAGCAGGGAGAGTCCTGTGTGCCGAGGGATGGTACAGCTCCTGCCTGGCGTGAGGTGGGGCAAGGCTTGTCCCCTGGTAGCTCTGCCTGCCTTTGCTAGGAAAGCTCTCTTCCCGCATATCTGTCCCCTAGCACGCCCTGCCTTTTCCTGAGCCATCCATTTCTGAAGCCAGGAAAATCAGGGAAAGGAAAGGAAGAAAAAAAACCCCAAACCAGAGCTGCACTAGAAAGTACTCACATCACTACCACTGATAGTGAGCAACTATCTCAGCACTACCAGCAATGTGTGAGAGCAAAGGCAGAAGGGTGGGATGTGAAAACAGCAACAGAGAGGAAATGAGCTCGGAGTTTGAGAATCCCAGCCTGCTGGGAAGGACAAAATCCTTCCAGTTGTGGCAAAATGTTAAGCAAAGAGCAGCGTTTGAAAGAGCAGAGACTGAAAGAGGTGGAAGTGAGACCAGTTTGCTTGCTGATGGCAGTGGGGGGCACAGAAAGCAAGCATATTGCCATTCACCAGCTTTGAGTCTTCAAGCATAAGCAAGCTCTAAATTTTTCAATGGCCAGCTTATATAGCTGTTTATTCCCTTCCCAGATCCAAATCTGAATTCTGCAGCTTGGGAAATTTTTGACTGCTGTGAGCAAAGCAGTGCTCTCACATGAACACACACACACATATGCACAAACACACACTTTTGGGGTGGACATGTGCGAAAATATTAGCAGCAAAGAGAAATGATAACACCTAGAACAGTTTCTGATACAAACACTGATGCAGTACAATCAGTACAATAGTTTTGCAGAATCATGTCACTGAAGTATTTACTTCACTATTTGCTGTGACTGCACGTTTAAGCTTTTCTTCCTGTATATTAATGCTTGTTGGCCCATTTAAGTTCTCTAGCTTTGGCTTTGTAAACGTGCATCAAATCCAAATGACATGTTTGCATGTGTATACTCAATGAACAACACAAATTATTTATCCCTTGGGATACAGGACTTGAAAATGCAGATGGTCTTGATACAGTCTGGTAAGAATGTAAACAGGAAAATATCTTTGTTGACTTATTTCTTAGTAATCAGTAATAATTAGTTATTGTCTAGAGATGAATTATATTATTTCATAAACCTTGCAACAAACAATAGCTAAATTAAATCAACTTTGATTTTCTTAGAATTACTAAAGATAACATCAGATAACTTCCTTAGCAAAGTAACAAACCCCCATGCTCCTTTTTCCATTGTTTGTTTGATCTATGTCAAATTTAAAGGCAAAAATCAAGATCACAAAAAGTGTCCCAGAATTTTATCTCGCCCCTCACTTCTATGGTTTTGCAACTGAGCTTATTTTAGTTTAGTTTAGTTTTTAAAGTGTGCTTTTGCATTCTTCAAATTACCACCCTCATCAGATGTCAATATTAAACCTGTTGAGTGGTGTTAGTTCTTCTGGAATAATTTCAGTTCCTACCACTTTGACCAATTATTTCCACCCTGGGAACTATGGTTGGTGTCTTGCCTTCAGTATATGTTCTGCTTCCCTGTTTCATCTGAGCAAACCCAAACAAATTTTTCTCTGTGCTTGTTCCATAAGCTGATTAGATTCCAGACGGTCGTATCTATCTTTCGTAATGACTTAGCAATTTTTCAAGAATGTTTCAATTTGTGGATTAATATTGGCAAGAAACTAAGATCTGAGCTGTATTTGGCTTTAGTAACACTACATTGCATAATGCTAATCCTTTCCCTGACTTCCAGTGTGAGTTACTGTGAAGGTCTGTGCATACAGCTGACTTCATGCCAGGGCAAATCAAATGGAAAAATGATCACAGGGAGAAAATGCAACAGGATGCAAGCATGGCTGAATTAATAAAAAGTCCAATGAATGTTCCTCTTTCAGGCCTTTTTGCAGAGCTCCGAACTTGCACTGCCACAGACTCTGCTGTTACTCCTCCTGGCCCAGCCAAGCCTCCCACCCCTTTCTGCCCTGCTTGCTCTTCTGCCTTACTTCTGCCCAGATCTCTTCCTACATCACCTGCTAGTCACTCTTCAGTGTTCCTCCACTAGCCTGAAGCAGTCCTCAGGCATGTTCCGTGTCTTGTTCTTATTGTGGTAGCATTGGTACATTGGCAGCATACAATACAAAGCAAGAATGGTTTAACCAACTGGTGAAGTGCAATGATGGTTATCTATCTTAAGGTGGTTGTTGCTGGTTATTTTTGCTATTATTATTTTTATTATTTTTATGACAATCATAATTGTAATTATTATTATCATCATCATTATTATCATAATTATATTTATTTATTTATTCAGTCATAATTTCAGAAATGCCAAGTATGTGTTTTTATTTTTCCAGGTGTAAGGCAATTAGATCTTAGGCTGCATTTTTTAATGCATCTGTTAGTGTACATTAAAATAACATAGAAGGTAAATTCTATTTCCCCTGGATAGTCAACTAGTGCAGACTACTGTATTTGAGTGGTGACCTGATTGCAGAATTTGCCTAAACTTGTAACAATTCACATATTTTCACAGTGAGGTGACTCTGTGGCATAACTAATCTTGAGCAATCAGTTGACAAAAATATTTGTTAATAATTACCTGTGATGGGTGAAGCTCTCTGAACATCTGTGTTGATAACAGGGGACCCTAAGTCAGGGCAGGTGGGGTTTGCTGAGGCTGGTATATGGGCCTGATTGGAAAAAAAGGTATTTTCCATTGCATATATGAGGATGACCCAGACGTTGTTATGGAGATCCCCATGTTGTTGCTCTACAGCATAACTACCAATGGCCAGAAACTACACAGTTTGCATTACAGCTTCATTTAATATAAATCAAAATAATCTCTGCAGCTGTCATTTTTACTATAAGAGTAATCAAATTAGCACCCTACTGAAAAAGCTTAACTAATATGAAAAATAGCAAGTGAAATTACTGAAAGTAATAGATACTACATGCTGACATGTGGATTGGTATTGATATATGAGACTGTACTGCTAATCTACAGGAACTGCTCATCTTGTAAAGCTGTGCTTTATACCTTACTAGTGTTTGACCTCGATAGATGGACTCAGCACAACTGTGTAGGCTGGTGGTTTGAAGGGGCCAGGGCTTGCCTCAGTCACTGATAGCAGTTTGGGAATTTTAAAAAAGGAGAGGAATGTCTCCATCAGGTCTACCAACCAAAGTGTCACACAGGATGGAGAAATCTTCACCTAAGAACTGGCCTGATGGAAGTAAATGCACTCTGCAGGGTAAAATCACTGCGAGATTGCCCTTTTCTGACAGCTTTCAGAGGAGGCTGACCACATCCTGGGGAGAAATTACAGGACTCACACAGCAAGACACAGCTGCTGCCGCTGGACTTCCCATCAGTCCACAGCAAACAGGCTTCGATCAAGCTGCCTGCTTCCTAGCTGGTTCTGCTGACAGAATAGGGCCCATGAGTACAAGTTCACTCAGGGCAAAATTAAATTTACCTGCATACTGCCTAGTAATTAAGTCTACTACCAAACTGGGCAGTAGCTCATCACTGACCAACTAGAAGCTGTGAGCTCAGGACCTGAGTGATAGCTATCGGGGCACATTATAAAACCAAAAAATTACCTGGGTGAACAAGGCACACATTCTCCTTTGTATAAAATTGATTAAAAGAATACCATGCTAAGAAACAAAGAGTACCATCCCCATACTATAGGTATTTCTTCCTAACCTTCTCAGCATTCCTTCAGAATTCAGGTACAGGAGTGAGGAAACATAGCTATCCCCTGAATCTGAAAAAAGCATCTTCAATCTCTACACCAGCCTGCCATGGATTCTGTCCAACACACTTGTCTGTCTTAGTCTCTCAGCTTTTTAAGTGGGGGTAATATTAATTCACCTTTGTAAAGTGCTATGAATTCTTTAGATGGAAAAAGTGCTGTGTATGTCAAACCCTGAACTCAGTTTTGGCAGGTAAGCGATGAAATTGATTTTGAGCCTACATTTATTTGCAGTTTTAGATTGCACTAACTTCTTAGACTTACTCCAAATGCACGAATATGTAACTGACAGCAGAATTCATCCCAACCTTCTTATAGACCACTCATCTAACCACTGAACTACAGCAGGCTAGCATACAGCAGAATCTGGCTCCTTGTATCTCAAGTTGTTTTATAAAACCAATTAAAATCAGCTTCACTTTTATAGATTTTTTTTTAAAAGAAACTGCTAAAATCTAGTGGGTTTTTAATATGCAGTGCAGGAATTTAACTGTCGTGCAATAGAGTACAGTAAGGGCCAGGTTCTGCTCTCCATTATTTGAGTAGGTAGATAACATAAATCCATTGGTATTAAAAGTGCTTCTTTAGGTTTATCTTTTTGATCTGTTGCAGTACAGGTGTGAAATATATTTATTTCATTTTGCAACAGCTGACTTTTTTGTAATGGCTGCTACAAGAAATATTGACTTTATCTTTTAATAAATAATATTTATAGATTTAGAAAAATCATTAGATATGAATTATAGCTACTGTAATCATTATAAATGCATTAACAACAAATGGTCAAGCCAAATTAGAAAAGCTCTATTAAAAATTAAATAAAAAGATCTATTGAGTAAACAGATGTCTCTTCACAGCAGACGTATCCCCACAGTTATTGACTGAAGCACTTCTAAGTATTAGGAAATGACCAACCATGACAAAACATTACTAAAATAATGCTCCATAAAATACAGCTTGCAATGTTGCCTTGATCGGGGATGATCAGAAGGCTAATTAACAGATTTGTGTGCAATATTGTCAGAAATCTATTGGCTTCTATAAGGAGATCTAAATGACATGCTTATAAATAAAGAGTTCAGGCAGCAAATTTTTAGAATAGCTATCATCCAAGATGACTGCACTTTAAAGGTGACCATCTGTCTGTTGAGGTCTTTTTTTTACCTTTTGCAGATAAAAGGTTCAAGAGAACAGTAGAGAAGAAAATTGCAGCAAATGGGCCCTGAAGCTTAGCAAGGTAGAGCCCTCAATTCTGATTTGAATCAACTCAAATAGAGCAGGGAATGTGTAAAATCTGGTAGGATCCAGCCCCCAGTTGCTGTTAGCTTGTTATAAGAACTTACTCAGTGAGTAAGTATATGACATAAAAGGTATAATCCTACAGCGTCGATGGCCATGTTTAAAAAGTACATAAACAGGATTATACTTCAATTGTTATGTTTCTTTGCTTTTACAGTGGGCTAAATCTGATGCTTTAGATTTAAAAGCAGTGCTAAGTTTCAGGCTGAAACAAAGCTAGTTTAAGGAATTGAAATGGCTCCAGTTCTTGATTTAAAACAGGTTTTTACTCTCAGTAATCTCTGGCAGTAAACACACATATTTTTCTTTTCAAGATGGTTTATGATCAGTGATTTCAGTCCACTCCACATTACCCTACCACATGTCCTGAACTGCCTGGGACAATCCCAGATTAGGAAATGCATTCATAGGTCTCACACAAAGCCTACTTTATACAGAAATAACAAAATGTCCTAACATCTGTTCACAGCCCATTTAGTAATAAGCTCATATACCTTGACACTTTCAAAGAAGGTCTTCCTAGAAGTTACCATTATCTCTGGGAGACAAGGGAGCCAGGTGGGGTTTGCACACACATTTTCTTTTAAACTAAATCTTATTACCATGGATGTTATTAAAGAAGCCATAAAATGCTGTCCTTGCTTCCAAGGTGGAAGACCCTAGCGCAGGCTGAATGGCTCAGTTGTGTGGCAGATCTGAAATACACAGGGGCAGGGGTGAACACTCACTGCCTACCATGAAGTTACAGTTAGAGAAAATCATCATAACCTGTCACATGGGGAAGGGAGAGCCATGATCAAGGGAAAGGGAAACCCATGGAGACATCTCTACACAGTGGTTTCTACACTGGTAGTCTCTTGAGAGACCACGGGTCTCCCAGGAAAGAAGCAACATGGGGATGGTATGAGTTATTGCTCTTTGACATTTACAGGTTCTATTTCAGACCAGGGGGGTTTATGCACTCAAAATTTTGAGTGTCTTTTTTTCAGTGATAGAAATCACTCTAATAAAATGTCCATTCTCCCTGTAAACTTGCTGCTCTGACTCCTTCACATACTCGTAACAGCAAATCCCTGTCAGCGATGCCTGTTAGGCACTCAGATGACTGCCATTCACTATTTGGTCTATCTGGACAGCAACAAACTGTTCTGTAAGCTGGGTCCTTGCTTTCTAATACTGGCATGATAAAGTTTATTGCAGTTTTAGTGCCCATTAGGAAGTTGCCTTCCCACAGATACTCTGATTTAATGTGAGACAGTTGATTTATTATGAGGCACAATGTGAATACTTGTTTTCACCTCCTTCCTGTCTCCACCCCCAGTTCCATGTGTTCTGGTTGAAAAGCTCTACAGCATGCAAGTGCCATCATCATCAACACATACACTGCTCAACCCTCATTGTAAGGGTACCTTCACACTGAGCGCTGAAGCCTACAAGCTTTACAGTCCAAGTAACCTAAATTTGTCACATCAATGCTATTTTGGGATATGTGCATGATCTAAGATGATATTTTCCATTGTAATAGAGATGCACCATTATAAACAAGAGACACAGAAAAATCTAGTAGTGTTTGGAGTGCTTAACACTCAGAATAGTTTCTAATTTAAGGCAACTGCTTGAGGGAAAAGAGGATACTGCAAGTAAAAGTAATAAAGCCTCCCGCAAAATCATTCATTAGAACAACAATTGAAATGTACATATTAAGTGACACAATTGACATGCATCTGGGTAATTTAAATCTATTAATATTCTAGTGGGAAACATGCTCACTGCTGCTGCTTGGCCTGATGCAGATCAGATTAACAGTGCTGTGTCACTTCATGTTGTGTGGTAACTCTTACACTCCATCTGAAAACACGTTAGAGATAAATAAGAAATAGTAACAGGAAAGAGAAATTACAGGGTATAATACACAGGAGAAGAGAGATGTTTTCAGCTGAGATTTGAAATCAGATTGAGAGTCAATGAGGTAGAGAGATAAAGAAAGGCTGTTCCAGATGGCGGGAGCTGCAGAGCAGAAGGCTGTCTTACCACCAATTAACTTAATGAAACCCACCCACCAGTTTCCCATCCTGACTTTTTTTGCCTGAACAACGTTAGGATCAAACCTCGTGGTGTGAAACCACAAGAACCCAATGTGAAAAATTCCATGCTCTCCGCATGCTGTGGTGAGAAACTCCCATGTGCAGATCCGCCTGCAGCAAGGCCCTGCATGCAGACAAAGGCCTTTCTCTCCCAACCGTCTCTGTTAAGGCCAACAGATGATCCTACAGGAGCCCGTGCCTGCACAGTGATGGGCGCTTCCATCCCCAGACTGCTCTGCACACCTCCTCGCAAGTTGCTGCTCATCACGGCGTGAGCAGTCTGGTACAACAGGGCAGGCGGCTGCTCTTTAGGCAGAGACCAGCATACAAGGGAAGGCTTTTGCGGGTGCGCTGGAAGGCACTTGATGTACAGTACCTTTCTCTGGTGTGAGGCCAAGCCAGCTGACATGGCACATCATGGCGTGGCTGGTTCAGCCTTCCACACAGGCAGAAGCACCCATGAGATGCAGAGGGCTAATACCACCATAAAGCAGCCCAGCTCTTCACCTGAGCCTAAAGGGAATTCCTTCCGTCTGGTGCTGGGTACACACACATCATACTAATATGCTCCTTCAGAGAACTCTTCTACATCTGAAGTTTAATGCAACATAAAACGACCACTGTGATAATTACCTTTGCACAGTGGAGTTCACTGAAGTGAATGTAAATATTAATCATATGATCTACATACTGCAACCAGAGAAAGCCTGCGTCAAATAGTATTTCTAAGCACAGCTCACCATACTAGGATAATTCCTGACAACTAAACTTAACAGTTCATCTAACAGCATCAACAGCTCATCCTGAAGAAAAGAGCTTTGTCCTGTCTCATGCAGCCCAGCAGAACCAAGCTATTTCAGACGAGACATAGAAGTGAAGGTTCAGAAGTCATGCTCAGCTCAGCCTGGGGCCTCTTCTCCTTTGTACAGAGGAGCTTTCGCTGATCTTACAGCACAAAGGTAGCAGAAGCAGTCTAGACATTTGGATCTCAGTCAGCAAAGGGCTTTCCAGGTTAAAGGCAAATCCTTCACTTTCACATAGAAACCTACGGGTAACCCTCATAGGTCAGTGGTCAGTTGTCAGGAGGAAGCATCCCTGAACCGTCAGGATATTGTATTCTCCTTCAGCTTCAATTTCTGGGTAATTTCCCCTGTATGTCTGGAAGATATGATTTTACATTATCTGATTTTGAAGTAAGCATAGTCAAAAAGTCTGTGTTTGTGGAAGCAATCACAAACTTTTGACTGCATGTAAGTGAAAAGTACAAGCTGATTTAGTTACAGCTGCCTCCTTATTCGATAGTAGTTAAACATTCTGGGATATACTTCCACTGAACAACAAAGAATCAGTAGAGTTAAATCCATGAGCTTCTTTTATTTTGGGGTAAAACTGGAATTATGCGTGAATGAGTCGCCTTCCAAACAATGTAAACGTAGATTCACAATATTATTTGATTTTATTCCTTGGCATAATTCTACTTATCACTACTCTAAAAAAACTAGATAGAAACTATTAAAGAAGTGATGACAAAAATGCCATGTTAGATTTCCATTTATTTTATCATTAAAAAGATTTACAGCCTGTACTGATATCAGATTATAAAAATTAGGGCCCTCCATAAATTAAAAGAGCTTGCTCTTGCTGAGCTATAATAAGGGAGCTAATATGTCAGATCTGAAAGGTCTAAGAAGCAGAAAAACAAGCAGCAATGAAAAGTGAGATCTTAAAGGCATGTAGAGATTTTAAAAGTAGATTCTTGTAGAATGCAATGAAATATTAGTAGAAAAAGGTAACTTGCCAAAATAACGGCGCTAATCCTCCTCTCATAATAGCCTTGATGATAGAATTAGTCATACTCCTTTCTTTTTTCCTTTCATTAAACAGGCTCTGATATAATGACATTGAATTCCATGCAAATATTCTACTTCTTTAGGAATAATTTATTGAAGCTTTACTGGAAAATTTTAGCTGGATCTTAAAAGGTTTTATGGCCTCAATTATAGCACTTTTACTCCTGATAATCAATATTGATTTTACCCTATCATCCTTTTTAAAATTTCTCTTGGTTTACATAGAATCCAAATCTTGACTGAGTTTATAAAGGGATAATGTTTTCATTCTAAACCCATATTCTTTTAGATAATTATTCCAGCTCCTCAAGCACTACTTCTGCTACACCATTAAAAACACAAACCAGATCTTAGTTTCTTCATGAGTAGGAAGCAAGTGTAGCATAAGGCAGTAGAAGAAAGACAGTTAATCAGCAGGACTGTTCAGTGATCTGCAGTTGCGCTCATCCCTTTAAATGTTTTCATGTGATCCAGAGCTTCATTCACTGTGTCTAATCTGCAGTTACAGCATACACTCCTGTTGCAACGCACCAGAGAGAAACCTCAGGAAACACTACACACCAACCTACATGGAGCTTTCACTATACACTTCTTCAGGAAACAGAGCCTTCTGAATCAGCTCCGTGCACCACAGGCTGATGCAAGGGACCTGTCTCTCTCATCTGCTCCTCTGCACAGCCAGGCTTTTCCAGCTGTACAGTTTTGTCAGAAGCTGTAACACTGCCGCCTCTGAACTGTGACTTCTAAAGCCAACACACACCCGGTTATCACCTCCTGCATATGCCATGCCACTTTCCTTAGCGTTAACACTACTGTATGTGTAGAGTCTGAGCCACAGAAAGTGCCTGCTCTTCCTGTCTGCTGTCCTTGCCCAGGCTTCTCCTGGTGACGGACAGTGATGAGGTGCCATCACGCAAGCTGTCCCAGTGCTTGCTGGAGCTGTGAGCTGTGGAGGAGGCTGTGATTCCGTGAGCCAGCTGCCTCTTTTCAGTCCCACACGGCATAACTTCCTTGTTCTCCCCATTGAGCAAAAAAATGAGGAATAGATGCACTTTGATTGGTTAGCCCCATGTTTTATTCAGCTTTAGACAGACAAAGTTTAAGTCACTGTCCCTCGAGGAGGGCAGTGGTCAGGTGAGATCCCTGAAGGCTCTGTCTGCAGTGGGCGTATTTGTTATATTTGCCAGGAGGATCTCCATTCTCCACTCAAGCCTCCTTATTTTGCCCTTGCCTTTTCTAACATAATTAAATGGTGAGACACATATATACACGTACTTTAAATATTGACTCACTTTTTTGACTAGGAATAATAAAGAAAAAACATATGACAAAAGTTATATGAAAGGAATAGCATATAGAAAATTTCTGTGCTTGTTTCTATTCACTTATACACCTGCTTTGTAGGTTCTTTTACTCTGTCCTTCTGCTCCCTTACACTAGGATTATTTCAGCATCTTTGGAAATGAAAAGATCCCCTTTTGTTTCAGAATTAGTATTTGACTGATGAAAAGAATGAACCCCAGGGGCTGTCTTTTCCAATCAGGCACTGTACAAGCACTTGAGCTGACTATGTTCTGCAGAACATTGAAAACATGGCATGCCCAGGAAATGTTTGCCATCACATTAGTGATGCTGTAATGGGCACCACAAATCACCTGGACATTAATAGAATGAAATCACTTACTGCCTCTGAAAGCAGCTTTATTCTCAGTTGGTGTCCTGAAGGCACCATGTGTGCAGTCTAGAGTTTCTACCACAAAGGAGAAATTTCCAAATATCATAAAAGTCCTGTTTTACTTGCTGCTTTTGGAGTTTGTTTAAGTCTCCACTGATTGTTTCTGATGGCAATCCCTTAAACACAACTAGTGTTGGAAAAAAAACATTAAAAAATATTAGTTGTCTTACAAACTTTAACTGATCTCTGATTTTTCTAAAAGCTGTAGCAGGACAGGATACACATGACTTCTAATGACTGCCCTTGCTCTCACTTAACTGCAATAACACATCAAACGTGTTTCTTTATCCCGTTATTGCTAGTTTGTAATTTGATGATCAGACAGATTTGAGTTCTCTCCAAGCTGTTCTAACGTGTCTGTAACAGAAGCAGAGGTACCTACCAACACTTCCCATTTTGTTCAAAACATAGAACAGCTTCAATGATCACAGCCCATGTGAAGCAGACAGCAGTGGTTAAATTAACTGTTGTGATCAAAGAAATGGGCTGTTAAAAATACCTGATTTCCTATTAGAGAAGACTTTTTAATTGTGCTTCTGGTGCCGAGAACATGTTGAATTTTTTATGAGATAATTCAGGTAACAGTCCATTAGAAAATGTACTTGATTTAGCCTGAGGAAGTTTGGGAAAAGAGAGGGCATTCCTGTGTAAGCAGTGCCTGTCCTCGCTTCCCTGCCCCTGCCAGGGCTGCCATCCCTGGGCAGCAGAACAAGTGGTATGCCCACTCCTCTGCCCTACAATGCACAGCCAGCTGCACGGATGCACGTTGAAATCAACTGTAGGCTACATTAATATACCTAGGTGTGAGCTACAGCAACTTAAAGCCCACTCAGCTTTCCTTGTTACCAGAGCAGTATCCTCTGCAGCTAAATTCAAGAGATCTCGAGTCAAATCTTTTACTGTCCATAAAATAAAATACCTGGCATCTCAGGCTTATCTTTCTGCTTTTAACTTATTTTCACTTTGTATTAATAGAATGTTTGTTATACCATGTTCAAGAAAGCATCTCGTTTCTCCAGTGCTACTCTAGCAATCAAACTGATAGCTGTAAAACAGATAAATAGGAGCTGTACACCACTGTTTCTGCTGGCCCATTTTTCATCTTTTGAAGTAAACCCCCCAGAGTCTTTTTGCAGAATAAATTGAAGATAAAAAAGTTATCTTTTGATGCGGATAGTTTGAACATGTCAGATTTGTGAAGCATTTTCTTCGGCTAGCTTAGCACTCTGCCTTTTGAAAGACGTATAAGGCAAAGCACAGCTGTCAGAATTTTAAAAAAAGTACTTGTATAAGACAAAATTAAGTAGCTCTATTAAAAGCAGAGGATCTAGAAAGTCAGGTTCCAATCTACTTGTTAATGCCAAGCAGCATTTCACTCTACAATTTTTCCTTACTTGAAATCAATGAAATTACTTCAGAAGGGGGATAATACTCAGTGTGAGGAAACATGCCTAAATCTGGTCTTAACCCTTCTATTATTGGCGGTGAAGCTGCCCTTACAACCTGGGATCCAGCAGATGCCTCTTGGTGTGTGCCCCTTGTTCCAAATAGGAGAGAAGGACAAAATAGTCCTGCAGAGAGCTGAGCAGCGGGCTCACTGGTTACTGGAGACCGATTTATTTTGAGCAGTTCTTTTGCTTCTTTAAATTACTGTGGGAAGCTTTGGCTGAGACAGAGACAATAAGGAATCCTGTTTTCCTTTCTCATCCCCAGTTCTTCCACAAAGCTAAAGATTGAATATATTTTTTCAGTATGTTTATAAGCAAACCATCAAACTTAAGAATTGTAGAAGGAAGTATTTTTGTACACAGTTATACTCCATGGTAAGCTATAGAAACTTAATTACTTTCAGCTATTGGAAAGCTGGTCATATCTGGATCTGAAATAATAGATCTGAGATTATTAAAGTTAATAATTCTCAGTATAGTGCTGCTGGATTTTCATTTTCCATTTAGATCTTCAACAGTCAGACAAGTATGTGGCAAAGATGATTTTACACTGCACTGACTTCCTTAAATGTTCTTAGCATCTACATTTGCGCACCTCAGAGCACAAACTGTTGCAGTTTTATTCTGCTCATGCTTCTAGACCACGGAACTACTGATTTAATTGAAATTATTCCTGACTTACTATGTAAGTTAGGAGATGTAAGGTTCTCCATCCTGCTATCTGAACCTGTTTTATAGAAACCAAATCTTAAGAGGACAGAGACATAGTGGGATCAGGGATTTTTGGGAAATAATTAAATCAACAGCATACTGTCCATTTCTTACTGAAGTTTCTAATAGGTGATTAATGTATTTGTTCCAGCATGCCTGAATTTTTGATGCAGTGCAATCCCTCAAACACCTTACAAAAGAAATTATTGATCAGGCAGAGACCAAAAACACCATGCAGGATGAGGAACTGAAAAGTTTAAATCTTTATATAAGTGCAGGAGGTGGAAGGAGGAGAGGAGTGGTTTGGTAATCTTGCTGCAAATATTAATTTCTTTGAGAAAGCAAGAAGTCTCAACAGTTCTTGTCATTAAAATTATAGTCAGAAAAAAGGGAAACCTCTTTAGTTGTAATGCAGTCATAGTGTTAAATTGTCACTCATTACAGGAAAATATACATTCAAAAAAATGAATCCTCCCTTAGGAAACCGTTCTACTAAATATGAAGACTGAATTCAGTTTTTAAAGTCCAAGATTAAGGTATTTTTCCCTGATCTGTAGGAATGTCAGTGCAGCCTTTTATTTACAAGTCACTACCGCTGCTTACTTACCATCAGTCATACAGGTGCATCATTTCACCACCAATGTGCTGATCATCTTCTCACCCACACAGCCCACTAACTTATGACCAGCTTTAGGCAAATGAGCGCTTGCTTGACTTTGCCTGTGGAAGTAGTCACAATGATTTTACATAAGGAAGTGATAAATTTAGTGCAGGTGTACACGCCTGCTTCAGCAGAGACTTTACTACTAAGCTGCTGTGAATCAGGGGTTATGCCATCAGTGTGATAAGAAGCACCAAGCACAACAGGGCTCTGACTAGAGCTTTTATAAGCCGAGTTAATAGCACTAACGGTAAACATGATCAATTCTGCTCTGTGGTGTAAATTAGAGTCGTTCCGTTAAAGGAAATGAAGTAAATTTAGTGGAGTAACTGAGCTAAGAATTTTTGTCGACGACACTATGAATTTCTTAGTAAAAGCTGGATGCCAGTATCCTGGCTTACTATGGCTAAAGAGAAGGCCATCCCTGAAAGGTGAAAACAGCTGTATCTCAAATGACAAGTAGTAGCCAAGATGGGAAATTATGGCCTTTCGATCCATGGAAGAACACATCCCAGTTATCTGTGACGGTCTGTTGCACCGTTCAAATGACAAAAGGTATTGTATGGCAGTGCTAGAAGACATTTATAAGGATTGTTAGCATAATACAACAATATGGATTCCAATCGTTTCATCCTAAATGTGTAATTAAACTCTTTAGTATTCTTCAGTGATGTAAATTGGTCTTTATTATATGTAGTATTACTTTAGTAAAGACTACCTCACAGGAAATAAAGAAGGCAACTAGTCAAAGATAATAAGAAAGAAGCATAGGGCGCATTCCTGATCCTTCTGAAATTTATGCCAAGGACATACTGCTAATGACTTCTGATGTTCATCTGCATATGCATAGATTGAAAGCCTCTCATATTGTTCTAGTAAAAGAGGAGGAAATGTCTGAGTCAGAGAAACTCTATCTATCTGCTGATAATCTGTTAACACTATGGAGTGGATGTAGTCAAACTGTCACACCATAAGAATACCAAAGGTAGATTGAGGTGATTAATGAACAGTCTATATTTGAAGTCTGTGTGTAGGAACATCCCCATTTACATAGTGCTTAACACTTCAGGTAAGACATGGGATAATGGCTAGAGCTGGGAAGATTTAGGATTTTTGTTTCCAAATCCACCTAGTCTGTAAGAGGTTGAGATGGCAACGGAAGATAATTGGTTTGGTAGGCATAGAAGGTCCTAAAGAAAGGGAAAGAGGCTGGATAATGGCTTTGGTTGAAAGCAGCGGAAAAGGCTTTAGCCTTGGTCTATATGTTCCTTCATACAGACATTTGTGCAAAAATAAATGAACTAGCCATGTAATGGAAATTGCCCTGCTTCTTATGGAATCTGGCCTTAAAAAGGTTCCTACCTCAAATAAGTGAAAGCCATCATTTTCAGCTTCATTTTCCCCTCTGAACATCAGTTGAGCATTTGTGAGGCAATGTCCTGTGAAAGGAATTTCCCTTCACTTAAAAAAATCAGCTAAAATATCTCCTGACAAATATATTGAGTGAACCCAGTAATGATTTTCATTTGCTGATGTTCACCCAGTAAAGAAAGGAAGCGGCACCCTTCCTCTCAAAGGAAATGAAGAACTCTGTTCTCAGTATGGGGGTGTATGGGGAAAGCTAATTACTTTTTCCATGCCAGGAGAGAAATGACATGTGGCTAGAAAGAAATGTGAATTCTGGTGACCCTGCGACCTCTGCAGAAACGTGACCTTGGCCTGTAACGCAGTATGCTTCGTGGTGGGGCGCGTGCACAGTGCAGGGTGCATGGGCTCAGAGGCAAAGTGAAAGAAGTACAGCTCGGGAACCAGAGAAAACCAGCAAGGGGAAGGGGCATGACATGAAGTAGTCTGTGTTTCTGTATGGTCGTGCTTCCTCAGCCCAGAAATTCACTAATCAGGCCTGAATTTATTTTGATTTTTGTGAAGTTTGGTTGTGGCTTAACCGTTGTAAAATACCCTTTTCCAAAGTGGTACTTTGAAAAACTTGTACCATAAAGAAGTAAACAATGCACTGTTGTTCTTGTTCCTTTGGCTCTGGAACATTATTTCCAGCTTTTAATCACTGTTTGAGAACCTTCTATTTCCCTACCACTGGCAACTGTCATTTGTAAATTGATTTTCCCCGTCTGGTGCTTGGCTTGTTTCGGCACCAGTCCTCTACAACTGGCCCCAACAGTAGTTGTGTACCAGTAAATTACTGACAGACCTGGCAAGAGAGCTCTCAACACCCCACTCTTCATCCATTGCTCTCAGAGCGATGCCTCACCCTGTTCATGCAGCGCTAGCACTGCTGGCATGCTGGTGTTGCTGCTGTAATTGGAGTGTGTCTTTCCATGAGCATAAGCAGCTGGGGCTGGCAGTTGGAGATAGACAGTAAGACGTGTTTCTTAATTAGCTCTTGGGGACTGCTGTTCTTTTTCTCTTAGGTATTTTCCAAGAACATTACCCACCCCCCCCAGTAATAGCAAAGATACTTCTATATTCAGACCCTTTTCTATGCTCACAGTGATAAAAAGGCAATTTAATTAGGATTATCCACCATTTGTTGGATTATTGCATTTAAAATTCTAAGAGAAAGTATCAACATAGGCAGAAAGCTTCACACAATAATTAAACAAGTATGTGGAAAAATGTATTTAAACTTCCATTTAAATATAAAAATATAGAACAAATTACATCCTGAAATACAAAACAAAATGGTAACTCCAAAGAGAAGGACATGGAGAGGAGAGAATAGAGTAGATAAAAAATAATTTAAAATCACTATTTTACGGGAGGACAATAGGAATTCATTAAAATATTTATAAACACCACAGAATCTGCTATGCATAAAAGAAAGAGCACTGCAGGAATTTTCATACAAACTACAATATAGGGAATGCATTGCAAGTCCTTGTATTATTTATATGATTCTGGTATTCTATTCGGTTTTTAAGACTCCTGTGCCTCACATGCCTAAGAATCAGACATTGCAACCACCTCTAGCAAGCCATCTTTATACTCTGCAAAAGGTCAGTAAGTGAATAGTTTTAAAATGAATTAGTACACAGAAAAAAACTTAACTTTATCATAAAATAGCTTCCGCTTAAATGAAAACATACTAAGGCTTCAATATTTATTCCATGTCATGTAGTCCTCATTACTGCAAAAATATTTGACTTTGTTACACAAAAGGCTGAGAAAAGTCAATTTCCTTCTAAAATGAGTAAATGCCTTTTTTCCATGTTGTAGATATAAAACTCCCTTGCTTATCTCCATTACAAAAAGAGTTAATAGCAAACCTGCTTGCAGTAGCTGCTGGGTCAAGGAATATAGAAGATTCACTCTTCAGGTGAATAGCTCTGAAAAAGTCTCCCTTTTAGATTGATCTCAGATACAGTAACCCTTGTCTTCCCTTCCTTCCTTCCCTGAGCTTTGACCACTCAGGGTAGTCAAAGATCTGTCCTACTGACCAAAGACCTTCTTGATTTTTTATATATTGAAAATATATATTCTTGGATGTTTATATATGCCCTATATATTACATTGATGGAACTTGACTCCAGGGTTTAAAGTTACATATACCCCTTGCTAAACTAAGATCTGAAAAAACCTCCTACCAACCAACAAAATCTGGAATAAAAAGGAAATATTTGTTTGTCTCTGTGTTATGAGCTAGTTAGTTTAATTGCGTTTGTTTTTTTTTAAAAGAGCATGGAAGTGGTAATGATAAATTAAACAAGAGGCTGAAGTTTAATTCAAAAAAACACAAACAAAATTGCTAGACCTGTTTGGCAATGGTCATTCAATGATCCGAACCTGTAGGACTGAGATAAATTACTTGTGGTAACATTTTCCTCTTGGAAAATCACAGATGAGACTAAATGAGATGTTTTATATATATAGTAGCAAACAGTCATAGGTACTTTTCATTTTGAAAGTCCCATCTGTCTTACAGCCCAAACAGTTTTTGACACCCCAGAATGATTGCTGCACTTCACATTATATGAAAAGGTAGTAAGAGTTGATATACACCAGGGCTCTAAACATCAGAGCTCCATTTTACTATACTGAGCATTTATTCCAAGGAACTGGGTTTAAAAAAAAAAAAAAAAGAGAGAGAGAGAAGAAAAGATAGATTAATAATTTATATTCATTGCCCTAAAAATACGACCAGGATTTGATTTCAAGACTCTGAGTTGCCTAATTCCTAGAAGGATCATCTGATTCATAAATTCAAGCTGTTGGATTGTTTTTCATAGAAAAGTAAACAAAATGCATGAATGTGATTTATCATCTGATCCCATTTTAATTGACTGTATTAAAGAAGCAAATATTAAGGGAACTCAGCCTCTGTACTTGTTGGAGCCTGAATCAGCATGCATTTAAAGCTAACTGTGTGTGGCAATCCACAGACAGTAAGGTTTAGATTAATAATATAGACTTAAATACTACCATCAAAGCAAAGAGTTAATTTGATTCCTGCTTGGAGTATGACACTGAAATGTCACAAGAGCTCAAAACGATTGTTGCCGTCACCAGAAAAATAAGTGTAGGGTTTATCCAAGATGAAGAGGGATTAGTGTTCTGTCTTATTGCTTAATAAAGAGCTACCAGCAGTACGCTCAAGTTACAGCTACCATCACCTTCCTTATCAAGGCACCCACAATTACTTTATTTACAGTATAAAGAAACACTTATATGTAAGATTCAGGTTATGCCTCTAAGCAGACACTGGTTGGACCCCATGCATGCCACAATCACATACAACAGACAGAAGCATACTAGCTACAATCCCCCAGAAGGATCATTTACATGACTGTGAAAGGCAAACAGAAGATATATTTTTCCTTTAAATGACTCATAAAATCCCACTATAGATGATTTTAGCCCATTGAATCCATACAGGAAGGAATTGTCTACTGGATAGGGGAGCTGATTTTGTATCAGACAAAAGAATCCTATTTTCTTTGCAATAACGGGTATCTCTGGAATGCTTGCATGGTTGTAAAACACTCCAAGATCCACCATGGGGAGTAATTTCTGGTACTGGTCCGTTTGCTGCAGGAGTAGTCAAGGACTCACCCCCATTCTACCCTTGTGAGGCTTCATAGCCTTTGGTTTGCCTTGATATCATCAGTATTACTGAGGATGATGTACTGCTGACTAAATGACAATTGTTTGCTCCTTTTAGTCCCCATGCTCGCATTTGGGGGGAATGATCAATTCCCCCCAAATTCCATTTTGTACGGGAAATCTCATTCCATTTTGTACTGGAAATCTCATTCCAGTTTGTACTGGAATGAGAGAGCAACTGTGTGGGTCTCTTCCGATTTCTGAAATGTTGTTTCTAGTGTTTGTTGGAATGAGTTTTCCTTTGAAATTTTTGCTTGCAGATGCAAAGGGTGGTAGCTAAGGAAAACTGACAAAATATACCTGCCTCCTTAGCATTCTGGTTTGCAACAATGCTGTGGAAAGGCTTAAATCTCCATAGAAGAACAGAATAGATAAAGATGAATTTTAGTATTTGATGTAATCCAAACCAATGTATTATACTACAGCTCAGCATGTCCTGGTAGACTATAACGGAGCAAGTTATAAAGGAAGGCAGATACAACATCCGTTTTTCACAATTCTAATGAACAGTGTGAATTCATTGCTTTCAGAATAACAGATGATTTAATTGAATCTGTATAATCTAATGCAATCAATCTCATTTAACTAAATGTCACACAGCCCTTTTCACCGAGGCAGTTTATGTACACACACCAAGGAGGAGGACCAATTTCTGAAACCCTTACTAGTGTAAGATCAGTTTCCATGAGTTGCCCAGAAAAAGCAATGTACTTCTATTTTGTTTCTAAAAACACTGCTTTCAAGAAACATTCAAAAGGCTATGATCTAACAGCAGAGAAATGGAACTGCAAAAACAAAAGAAAAAACCCTGTACTTACCATACTCAGCCTGAGCTTTGAGCAAAGCAAAAGGTAGGACTTTTTTTTTTCCCCCCCAGTGAGTAAACTACAGTTTTTCAGGGGCCAAGCACAGTTTTCAGTTTTGATAAATAGCTAAATTTTTGATCATATATTTCATACATCTTCCAACAGTCTATGGGCTGTTATGAATATGGCTGAGCATTCAGTACTCATAGGTCAAATCCAGATGGTTTACCCGCACAGGTCTCACATCAGCCGTGTTTGTAGCATCTCCTGTCTGTAAAGGTGTAGGGTCTGGGGAGTGGCACCCACCCTAGTCCTTGCCCTGTGACTCCTATCTGCTTAGCTACCTGCAATTCATACACTCTCACCACTCATGCCCTCTGCTTCCCTTACTGAGAAGCACAGATTATTTAATTGCTAGATCTTTATCAAATGATGCACCGTAGGATATGGGATGGAGGGCTCTGCCCAGGCAGGCAGGTTTGTGGCCAAGGCTGTCTTGTCTCCAGGAACAAGCAAGCTTTTGATACCACCAGGAAGCAATGGGAGTTACAGTTTTTTCCTTTGCTGTGCCAGATTTATTGTAAGATGCCAGTGGCTGAGCACTGCCTTTCATCTAGCATGAAATCGTGTTCGGTGTGCTATATAGATGTACCATCCCCTGCCTCAGTAGACAAGCAGTATTATTAAATAAGTTTTCCAAAGCAAATAAATGTGCATATTCTGCAAAGAAAATGTGAGTGTTTCTTTGTTGCATTTTCCTGCAAAGTAAAATCTGTAGGATGTAAAACTTGAAAATGAATTTGTTTAGCAGTGTTAATGCACCGAAAGTATTCCACTGAGTATTCATGATGGTTTTAATATTCATCTAGTCTTAACTGGAAATTAATCCTATCAGAAGGATGTGATGTGAGGGAAAATCCTTAAAAAAGAAATGACTTGGGAGCTTCAGTTTCTGGTCTCAAGAGCTAGGTAGAGTGAAATATTTGATGGCACTTTGGCACCTAAATTCACTTTGCTTTAAAGATATGAAACCTACAGTTGTGTACCTTAACATGCAGTAAACATGCATAAGTATGTTTTCAAAAAAGATTTCATTATGGGAGAGAGTTGCTTTTGAAAATAAAACACAAGATTCTTAAATCACTCTGTCATTTTGAAAATAAATCTGAGATTATATGTGATCCCAGTGGCCTTAAACCTCAATCTAGAGAATGACACCACTAGTTGCATTTTACAATTCTCCCTAACTAATTGTCATTTTGTGTCAATTCACAAGGAAGAACAAAACTCACAAAAATCATCATTTCTGGCCTATGCCTTACTTAAAAGTTCTCTCATTTTCCAGTGCCTACTTGGCTTTTCAAATTTGACAGGTTCAGAGACCAAGAAAGTAGGGGAATAAGTGATCAAAAGATGCTGATTTATGATCTAAAGCATTTTAACATTTTTAAGACCTTCAAGAGTACAATTTAATGTGTCCCCAGGTGACTTTAGTTTACACAGCCAACCTTTACAACACAGATAATCTAGGCAGACATTGTCTTTGGCAGCATTACAGGACTACATTTCACAAAACCGGCCTGTTTGTTAACTGTTTTTCACTGTTTCAGACAGCCACTCATGCATTATTTATGACATTAGGCATTGCTGTATGTTTTCTTTCACCTTCTATTTGATTACAGAAACGTAATTGTGTTTAACAGAAAAGCAATGGAAATATTGCAAATATAGATTTAGTTCTCCTTTGTGTCTCTTATCTTTTTCAGGGTGTGTAGGAATATTTGGTTTGGGGGTTTGCCTGGGTTTCTTTTTGGCTTGATTCCCTATTAAAAGTATAGTCATACAATATTTGATTCTTTGAAAGAGCTTCTGAACCTCTAAATAGTAACTAATTGAATGGGCTATTAATCAACGGTATGATGAAATCCAGGATGCTTGCCCTGTAACCATCTCCTTATTTGCAGTTTACAGGTTAGGTTACCTGAAGAAAATGTCTGGGATCTACTTATTTTTTTGCAGTCATTTACTCTATGCCCACCCCTGTCTACAACCCAAAAATATATATGAAAAAAAAAAAAAGGTGTTAGCATTAATCTGAGAAACACCTAGGCACTATTAGCACAAACAGAAGGAACACTTTTGCAGGCTATCAGCAGAATGACTTATCCATTTTTATCTACTTACCCAGTTTGTCGAGAACAAATTACACTGGGGTGTGTGCGCGGTGAAAACTGAGTAAATTTGGGTTGATTCATCACCTGTCCTACTTTGCAGATCAATCAGTTAATAATTTCATTGACCTGGAGGATCATTCAGAACAATATATTTAATTCAGTCATGCATTTAGTTTAATTAAGGTTTGAAGTTACAGTGCTTTGCTGGCAAAGAGATATTAAATCTGTTTTCTTTCTGCTTTCTGTTCACGAAGTGAATTTCCTTTACTGGATATCATTCATAAAAGACCTTTTATTTTAATTTATCTAAATTGCCTGTTTCTTCCGTGAAATACTGCACCTCTCCTTGGAAAAAGAACCACCTGAAAATCTTTCTGCATCATTTGATGAGTGTGCTGGAAGTATTAGGCCTCTTAGACACTTCAACAAATGGGGCTGGGGGGTTACACAAATCTTGGGAACCAGCTCTTTGAAAACTGGCTAAGAGAGTGCAAACGATCTGCTGCAGAGATGTTACTGAGAAAGAACACAAGTGCTTTCTTTCTCTTTCAAGAAAGAACAGGCAGTCAGAGAGCAGGAATTACAGATCCAAGGGCTTTCCATGAATGCCTCCTGCAATGGCATGGAATAACCCTCACTAGCAGGCAGTTTTATGGCCATTTTCCCTAAATAAAATTTAGGGTTAAATTTAGCTTCAGAAAAAAAAAATGTATTGAGATTACAGTAAATAGAATAACCAACAATTAACATCAATTTGTCATTCAACTGATCTGGAAACTGAGGGTTGCAGGTTTGTGATAATCAACACATACAGTGAATACAGACAAGAGACCCACGAGCTGCCAGTTCTGAATTTGGTCCCACAGGTGATGCTAGAACATTTGGGGATAGTTTGCTTTATTGTGTGCTCTTCTGATAGTGCTGTTTTCCTGGCAACTACTACCTTTTTCCTGCCTTGTGTAACAGACTCTCATGTCTCAAACCCCTGGAAGTTTGCCACAGGTTGAAAGCTGTTTTCACCTAGTGCATTGCACTGTTGAGTGTCAACAATGTCACTTTACCTGGCCTGACAGCCTCTGTTCTGTGTGTCCATGCAAACCTTCATAAAGATGCAGAAAAGCTGGATTTACACAATTTCTCTCTGACTGTGGCTATCAAAGGATAGTTCATCATTGCCTTTATAAGATATACCCTAATTTAATGGAAAGAATCTTACTGAAACAGTGGTTGATATTGCGAACACATCTTAACTTCCTAAGGGCAACGGTTTGAGCTTTGCAGATACACTTTTTAGGTCTGACTTGAGGTCTAAACAGTCCATGCATGTTGCAAGACAATGGTTCGGAATAGGACATTCTTCTTGTCTCTGCTCTCCTGGCACAATTTGACATGCTCCAGCAGGTTCAGTCATACACTGGGCTGCTAATCTGATAGCACAAGATTTTCCTCGGCTCCTGGTTTCCACTTAACTGACCAGCCTCTTCTTTTGGCAAGCTGCCAGGCTTGGAGATCCAGAAATGCTCCAGTCATGAGTGAATGCTCTTTATTACTTGTGCTAGGGACATTACAATCTCTGAATTGCATTTGTGTTAAGTAATATCCTTTCAAAACAGTGAATAGTTGAGTGCATATAAGTTCCCTATTTCAGAGAAGATCAGGTACCTGCAAAGGCAGGAGTGCTCAGGAGGAAGAGTTACACTGGACAGCTAGCCATTGCACTCTCATGTGTTTCCTCGGTGTGTTAACTTAAAAAATTTAGACACCAGATCTGTTCTGTTATTGAGATAGTTAGCCTTCTGGGACTTAAAGCCAGAGGATTTGGGAAGTCATTTGCTTTGAATTAAGGCTTTACTTCAGCAGCTGTGGGTTCAACTAGCAAATTGGTTAATGGCTTTGTAGGCAGACACAGGACTCTGACAACATTCAGTATGCATATTCGTTGTTCACGTGCTATGTGATTGAAAACACTTTTTGTTCTGGCGGTATGAAATGCAGTGCATATGATTTGATTATGCTATTTTTCCTAATTTCCTTCTTTTCTATAATTTACTGGTAGGCACTGATCCAACAGCCCTGGATCCTCAGCTCTCATGTGGGCAAGGAACTGGTCACATGTGGGTTTTGGATGCCTGAAGGGCTGTATAGTGAAGCTTGTAGTCGCTTTTGTTCTTCACTTAGATTTATTTAGGCACCTGTGGAAATCTCCATCACAGATCAGTCCCATTGTATTATATAACTATATCATAAAAAATGACATTCCATTGTTTTCAAGGTGTTATCCGAGAAATCCCAAGAGATTAATTGCCAGCTGGAGAAATCGCAAAATAATCTCACCCAAATGTTAGTGTCTTTACTGTTTATTGCTAAGGCATGAATTTTACCAAGAAACAAGATACGTGTGATATTGGTATTTTGGTTTCAGAAGCATGAAGTTGGAGAGACACAGGTCCAGTTTGAGAGTGCATCCTTGAAAAGCCCATTTGCTGTTTGGAATGTTATTTCCCCCCAGTACGGAGAAGGGCTGGGCAGCACAGGATTCATGCTATGGCCATCATGGCACACAGGGAACGTGTCTTTCTCAGTGATTATTAACTTTCCCCTTCACTCTTGTGTTTGGTTTTTTATTTTACTTGGCTGAAAAACTGAAGAACAGAGACCATAGTTGAAAAGTGTATTACTGTATGTGGAAGCACAGGTAAAAAATATCCATTTTTTTCCCCTTTGCAAACTGTGCAAAACTGTTTTTAATTTTGCAGTCTGCTCCGTGAAAAACTATACTGAGTCTGCGTTAGTTCTGTCCACTAATATCTGGAAAAGCACTAAATATGTCATTTTAGTGGCTTTTTCCCTTTTCAGCTAAATCTAGTTTTCCTAACTCTGCAGTGCTTAATCTTCTGCTTGAGCTATGTATTTCCTCGTTCACATAACAAACTTCTTTTTCCTTTACATTTTGACACAGGCTTCTTCCAAGAAGCCTCACACTGTTCAACAGCGAAACAATACCTGCAAGAAGACATGTCTGGAGTGCTTGGAGTACTGTAGGAGTGTCCCCCAGATGGGGGCCTCTGGGGCAGAGACCCCCTCTCACTCAGGGTATATATACAATGTCATTGCTTCCCATTTAATGACCTCACATCAGTCCTCCCTCAATATTGTTCTTACCTCACCTCACTGTGAGTTTGTTCTTGTTGAGGGCCTGATCTATCAAAGCACTTAAGCACATGGTTGTGGGTTGTAAACCCACTAGGGTGAGTACCTTGACTTTTTACAACCCTGTAAAGTGTGTAAAGTGTGTACCTATGGCACTATAAAAGATGGGTTTAAATGATGTCTGTGATAAGAGCTAACCTTTTCTGTTCAGCACTTATTCTCTCTGTAAGACAAGAAGTTTCTGCACGTTGTGTTGCATATATTTCAAACAAGGCTGGTTTTGACAAATTGACTGTTTCTTTTTTAGTTCTTTTTTGCGCCTGTCTAAAGAAGCGTCTACACCTAATAAATTTTCCAGATATTCTTGCTTATCTGAATTCCTCAAAAACCTGTTTAGATTCTTTTATAGACACCCTGAAGGATTACTTAATACTTAAAATTTTTCAGTTCAGCTTCTTAAAAGACTTAAAGCAAAATAAGAAAACAGGACCATCACAGTAGGCTTAAACCTTTTCCCTGCAGACACCACCAAGGGTAAGTCTTAAGTTATATCCTGTTCTGAGAACTGAATTTTGCCTAGTGCCGAATTTTAATTTCTGTAAGCACTGGAAATAAAAAGTAATTAAACCTGTGCATATTCCTTGTGTACTATAAATACATTAATAAAATAGGCAAAGGAAATCAACTCCTAAATTATTAGCAGTAGTAAAATGCTGAATATTGAAACACAGTTTAATTTATTCATTTATAATTTTTATCAGGCTAAAATAGGCCTCTAGGAGCAATTTAAGCATTATAATAATGCAATTGTTCAGTATAGTCAGCAGTTAGATACACAGCTATCTCTGTACAAAAACGAATAGCAAGCTAGTGGCAAAGTCCCATGTTTCAATGTAAATTGATGGTGGATTTACACAAAGCCAGCAGATTGTTCTCTCATCTCTTTTATGAACAAGCAACTTGCATATTTCAGCGTGAAAACTACTGGGCAGTGAACCAATGCAGCTGATCTGGTTCAGTGCCCACAGACAGTCAAGCTCTAATTGTAAAACTTTTAGGTAACCAGTGTATCTCAGTTAGCATATATAAAGTATAAACCTCCTAACCCCAAAATGAACTTAGATGTTGCCTTAGATGTATTTTAGAGAAAATTGGTTAAGCCCAAGGCAAAACGTAACAAATCCATGTCATATATTAATAGCAGACAATTGGAAATCTTTTTCGCTTATGTATTATGTTGTGCATTGGCAAAAGAAAGATTAGCCATTTCAAAGCTAACACTATTAGTGGAAAGTTTTCTCTGAGTATTTCCTTATATGAAAAAGTGCTCTTAATTTGTCTGTTGTACAGGGCAGATGACGTGCCTGACAATCATCATTAAAACAACATTAACCCACTGAGAAGTTCCAAAACTGCTGTAGTGTAGATCCAATCTGTTTGAAAATCAGCAACATTTCTCAACTTCCATTTACAACTACAAGGAGCAAAAAAACCCTGAAACATTGTTTGTCTAATTCAATATACTGCTGCTTTTCACATCTCAAAGAATTTCAAGCAGTACTTTTTTTCTGGAGCAGTACTCAAAAGTACTGAGAGGAGTGACCTGCTCCCATTACACTCAAAGGTCTAACTATCTTTTAGAAGACTTTTGATATCAAAGTAGAGAAAAAACGAGTGGAGGAGACATCTGAACAGACTCCTTGGTGAAGCCGTAGCTTGACATCCTGCTTATGTCCAGTTTGGGAGGGTTTCCTCCAGAAACACAGGCTCAAAACACAGGCTGATAAGATAACAAAAGGTTGAAAGGGACCTAAGGTCTCTAGTGCAACCTTCTGGTCAAAGCAGGATCTGTTCTGAGGTCTGACCAAGTTACTCAGGGCTATATTTCGTCTGGTTTTGAAACCAGATAGATGGAGCCTACACAACATCTGGCCCACTTACTCAACTGCTTGACTCCTGATGCTATGTGAGTCCAGAGCCACTGCAGGGAATAGTGCGATACAAAAATCTAATTTCACAAACTGCCTCCAAACCACACTGAGGAAAGGCCAGCCTTACGTGCCATACAGCATGTATTTTCTTTCCATGAAAAAGGGGCAAAGTCTGCTCAGACTGGGAATACAACAATGAACTATGGCTGTCTCAACACTTAAGCAAACTGTATCTGTTACTGTAAATTCATATTTTGAGCATGTCTTCTTAACCAGGAGAGATAGAAAGAGTTGTTAAACAATTAAAGTAAATTCTAAGGTCCCCACTTCAGAGCCAAAGTGCAAAGTTACTGACTTAGGCCTTAATCTGATCTGATCTCAAAAGCATCTGCCTCCAGTGAAGAATGTCTGGACATTAGCTGAACTCCTGCAGAATCTGCTGAGGGTCACCCCATTTCATGGGTGGAATGTGTCCTGTGGACATCGCTCCAGTGTCATCCTCGGGGGGATGTTTATAATACAAATGTGTCCTGTTTTGGTTGGGATAGAGTTAATTTTCTTCATAGTAGCTGGTACAGGCTGTGTTTTGGATCTGTGCTGGAAACGGTGCTGATAACAGAGAAGATGCTTTAGTTATTGCTGAGCAGGGCTTACCCAGAGTCAAGGGCTTTTCTGCTCCTCACCCCACCCCACCAGCGAGCAGGCTGGGGGGGCACAAGAAGTTGGGAGGGGACACAGCCGGGACAGTAGAGCCCAGTGACCAAAGGGATGTTCCATACCATACGGCATCATGCTCAGTACGTAAAGCTGGGGGAAGAAGTGGGGACATTCAGCATTATGGCGTTTGTCTTCCCAAGTAACCATTACGTGTAATGGAGCCCGGCTTTCCTGGGGATGGCTGAACGCCTGTCTGCTGAGCGGGGGTGGTGAATGAATTCCTTGTTTTGCTTTGCTTGTGTGTGTGGCTTTTGTGTTTTGTGGCTTTACCTGTTAAACTGTCTTTATCTCAACCCACATGTTTTCTCACTTTTCTGATTCTCTTCCCCATCCCACTGGGCAGGAGTAAGCATGTGGCTGTGTGGGGCTCAGTTGGCAGCTAGGGTTCAACCACAACAACATGAAACAATTTTTTATAAATAGCTATTTTAACATTTTATTATTCTTTAAAAAATGCTTTTAATTCAAGCTTTATTAAGGTATTTTCTATCTTATGCTGCCTATCAGTCAGGTGTCTTTCTACTACAGGTTTATTACTCGGGGCCCAAAGACAGAAAAACTGAATACTAACAGTTCTCTGCCAATAAAGGTGGCATTAAACTTGTTTCTAGACCAAAAAATCTCACAAAATATACTCTATCCTCATGGAACATAAACCATTACATGAACTTCTAACGTGTTGTAAGATGTGAAGAAGTTATTTACAATCTTAAATACCTACTACACACAAAGAGAGACTTGTTTATTTGTAAAGATTGCATAGTTTATTTTTCAGCAAGGAATATAATAAAGTCTAACTGAGAAGGGCAATCAAGAAATCCATGAAACCCTGTTTCACTGTTTCCATAGTAACCTCCTTAATATGCTAGTAACCTTGCTTAGGGACAACCCTATAAGCAAATACATTGTAAAAATTTCTCAGTCATAATGAATACACTCTCATTATTTGGCTTTTTGTATTGCTTACACAAATATCTTGGCCCTTTATTAGTTTCCTTGTTACCTTTAAGAAGCAAAGCCTGAAGTAAAATATAACCTGCCCTACCCATTGCTCTCAGTAGTTAAAAAGGCATGTTTCAGGTACAGTACATTTAACTAGGATTTAACTACATTGGTGGGAAAAAAAAAATAAAAAGGATAACCAAACTCAAATAGTATAGGAATTGACTTGTGTGTTTGCCCAGAAAACAATCAAAGCCTTTTGAAGAATATGAAGACTGCAAATTTGGGAGTTAACACTAGCTGCAGAATCACTTGCTCTGCTCCCTGCTCCTGGCAGATCCAGTTTTTGCAAGGGCTGCAGCCAAGAAGAAACAGAGCCACCTGATGTGGTTTTGCACGACTGTAGACAGAGGACTGAAAAATTATTATTTGAATCAAAGTTCTCCAGAGATGTAAACCACAAGGTTTGGGTTTAACCTATTTGTGCCCATTTTTTGTACTTGATGAGATGAGATGTGGAGCGCCCTTCCCTAGAGCAGTGTTCCCTCAGAGTGACCTGCAGAGCCCTGACAGCGGTCTGCAGCCACGCTGACAGAATTACTTGCAAGCAGATCAGTTGCATACAGCTGCACGGGTGGTGCACAAAATGAGCGGGGCTGGCTGTGGCAGGGCCCTGCCGGGGGCAGAGGCTCCCGTCCCACCCCCAGCCATGAGCAGGGCTGCTGGGGGGGCACCCTGGCAACCCCGTCCCTGGGCTGTGCTGGGCTGTGGTCCCACAATGGGGCCCAGCACTGTGGGGCACGTAGGGAGCTGGAGACTGGCCCTGCAGTGGCGTAGCGGGGGCAGGGTCTGCTGGCCCTGGGGAGCTGAGGTGGGGTCCTGGGCTGCGGGCTGGCAGGGACAGACAGGCCCAGCAGTGCCCTCATAGCCCTGCAGACTGGGTTTTGGGTAAAAAGTTTTGAACCATTAACTGAAGGGGGAAAAAAAAGTCCTACCCTTGGAGTATTTTACCACATCTAGAACTAGGAAGCATCAGAAAAATAAAAATCAGCATGGTATTTTTACGGTCATTACAGAGTCCGGCAGTACCTGAGTGCTTTGTAGTAGGTGCCTGGCAAACATAGGATGACATAAAGTCCTTGGTTGAACTGGTCATCCCATTAAGGCCCCAGTTCTGCACAAAAAGCACATGCTTAACTTCAGCATCCTAAAGCAAGGCTATGGCTAAATGCCGTAAGCTGTGTAATATTTTTTTCTTCTGAGGAATTCAGAAATGGATAATGTACAAATGTCATTTCATCAGAGACAAGATAGCTACCAGCTATGATACCAGGTACAATCCTTTTCAAAGTTAATAGCAATTATTTTTAACGCATCTTACTGATTTCTAATACTCTCTGAGGGGAATAATACCTAAGAAAGTATGTATGTGTTGATGATAGAAAGCAGAATGAAGTGTACTGATTTATTGCAACTCTTCATTAAGTTTAAAAGCATTCCACTGTGATGAAGACATCAACCATAGGCTGTGGTATTTTCACACTGCAAAGGAATAGTTAAGGGCAGGAAGACAAAAAAAGAAAGCAAACAATGTTTTAACTTGAATTCAAGCCAGATTTCGCAAAAACAAGACCCTATTCAAATCCAATGAAGTAAAACACGTTAAAAATATCCACCACTTTGCCCTGTTAAAGGCATGGATGAAACATACCTGCTTATGTGTGTGCTAAAAATTTTACTAGGTAAGGTAACAGCAGTTTACTATATCGCATAAAGATAAGTATGTAACTGAATTTTCTGTAAATGCTCGAATCTGGATTCTCATTCTCTTTTACCTAGAATGATATAATTCAGTTGATTTCAGTGGAATTAGATTTAAACCACTAATTAATGAGACAGAACAAGAAGGATCTTTTAATATTTTTTGCTCAGTAATATTCTGATATAATTTTTTAATTAAAAAGATCAGTTCAAACTCAAAAAATCAGATCAAGAAATAATGTGAAGTTTTAGGTTGTAAAACAGTTATGATAAGATTTCTTTTGGAGCTTATTTTTAATAAGTTGGCAGAAGAGAGTTACTGACTACAGCTGTAGGTTTTGGACATAACACAAAAGCAGAACAAAAAGCTGACTGCTCTTTACCTAGAAAAATGGAGGTATTGTAAACTTCTAATTCAAAAGGAAAATTCCTCTTTACTCCAATGGGATCAAGATTTTATCTTGCGTTCCTGATTATTTCCTGGTGAGTTTTACACATGTGAATATTACCACCAAAGGTCAGGTCATTAACGCAAGTACCTCAACACTGAAAAACACTGAATGCATGCTTCTTTCCCAAAAGACACGTGGCCCTGCAGTCTGTGCATATATGTGTCTCCACGTAACAGAGCTGAAATTCTTCATAAGCATTATCATCCGTCATCTTTCTCAGAGGAGAATGAGCACAGTATGTCATTGTGTCTAGCATCGTCTCACAGTTTGGCTACTAACGGGCATTGGGCCAAACTCCAGGAAAAAAATAAAGTATTTTGGAAACCTCTCCTATGAGGGGCTTTCTCTACTGTGGTACTTAGCACACTGTCAGCACTTACAAATAAAAATGAATAATTGAAATTCTAATATTCAGAATTGGCAAAATGTTCTGAATACTTATCTGAAGAGGATTAATTAGACAGCTGCATCTCTCCTGACTTAGAGCCTGGGTTGCTTCTGCTCCCAGCTTTTGATAACACATCATCTCCGCTGGGCCTCCCTCGTCCACAGACCCTGTCTCCAAAGCGTGAGGTGCCATTTGCAGAATCCCCGAATATAAATGCTGCCTTGTGCCCACCCAGAACTTTTACTTCCAAAAATGCCATTCCTTGATTAAACTCACCATTACCATATTTACTATAATACTCCATAAGGGTCAGAAAGAAAGTTTTAGGTGTGTTTGGGTTCTCTAGACAGAACTTTGTAAATGCTTTGGTAGCCGTATAGGTCACATTTTCTTCTGCAGACTGATTGAGTTTATAATCCTGGGCTTTGTGCTCCATCTTCTGTATTACTTCACCTATATCTCCTGAGGCTTATAGAAATGTGTTGTTAAGTATCTTCCTTAGGATTGCTGAAGCACCCAGTTCATTCAAAAAAATTGTTCTGAGAATATGTGGGATCTCTCATCCACATATGATCTCATCCACAGCAGCACAGGCTGCTCCTGACCATCCCAACAGTTACCTCCATCTCCAGTCATACTTTGTTCCTACTGGCACCATTCACAAAGGGACCACTCCATCCCTCCTCGAGCTGGCCACTATTATGCTTACTGGAGGATCTCAGCATGTCTATGGTGCAGAGCTCAGTTTGATGATTGGACTTGAAGTGTACTATTAAAGTCATCATATTTCTTTGTTGTCCAGGAACCTTAATAGAATTTGGGATTATTTATGTAGGAAAGAACAGCTTTCCTATTTTCCTCCCAGCTGCATATGATACAACATTATATTCAACATTACTGCCTGAATATGCATTTTCACTTCCTTTAAATCTTTGTCAAGGTGTGCATTTTAAAAATATTTCTACTTCTGTGTTCTGTTTGCTGTCAGGTCTAACAGCCCCTCTTATTTCTGTATATGAGTTCTGAAGAGAAATTTTTTGGACTCTTAGGTCACCCTTAGGTGAACAAGTGCTAATACAGTTACTTCGTGCCCTATACATGCAGATATATACTGACTGAGGTTTTTAGAATAATAATAATGAAATACTTGTAATATAGCAGTACAATCCCAGATTTCATCTACAGACTGTGCATCAAAATAGATATGAAATTTATCCCTCTGTCTCATAACATTTCCTTGGAAAATACTAGATCACAAGAAGTATTCCCAGTAAAGCAATCTTCCAATTTTTCTGCTGCTGTAGATGCTGTCCTAGTCATTCTATTTCTTCTGGTTAATAAGTCATAAAGCCTGTCATAAAACCTGTCATGATAAGTGTACATGTATTTTCTGCCAAAATACTGTTAGTTATAGTTCCCAGAACAGAAAAAAATACCATGTAAGAAGTTACTATAGAAAGTTGCAGTAGATCCTCTTTCAACTTTAACTAAGGTCTTCAGAGGCTTCAGAGGAATGAGTCATCATGGTCTTAGGCTAGCTCTCTTACCGCCTTGGAATTTTTTTTTCTTTCTGATACACTTCCTAGAAACTATTTTGTTATTGACCTTCAGTACTGTGTTTCAATCCCACCTTCTTTTGGTCTACTTTCCTACAGTTTCTGAGGCCCTAGTCACTAGTGGCTAGTGAAAGTCCTTTTCTGGCAACCTCAGCAAATTCTTGAGTGATCTCTCTCCATCTGGAAGACTTCAATTCTTCTCTTCTTCCAAAACCTGATATTTAAAGGAATATTGTATCTTGTAGCTATTAAATAGGCTTTTAGGCTTTTATATAATTTGCAGATAAGGAGTTTCCATCCCTGCAAGCCTTTTAAGAGCAGATTAGACAAGCATCTGTTAAAAATGACATGGATATTTCCGTTTTGCAGGAGGACAGTGGACTCAAACATCCTAATTTTCTGTGTTGTAATGCCTTTGACCAGCTCCCAGCACCAATAACCAATTTTCATCCTTCTCACAGATTGCTCCAGCAAGAAAGAAACACAGTATTTCAAAAGGAGACAGTGAGACCATACAGTCCATGACAGCATTCATAAAATGTCAAGGTTAGTATTACACCCTGTCCAATCACCTCTAAGAAACTTAGCTCAGACTTTGAGTACCATGTAATGGATACTTCACAGGAAATTCTACACAGTGAACTCACCAGAGTTAAAAAGAATTCCTGAATACATTTAAGTAATGAGTAAAATTTAAGAAAATCTTTTTTCTTGGTGGTTGTGAGCAGGATCATATTCAGATGAGATGTCAGCATTAGTGTTAAATTTTCCATACCATTTTACTATGAATAGCAAGCTACTCTTACATTCCTTAGGTTTTCTCTTTTTTAAAAAAAGTAAATCCAGAGCTAAACAACATAATGGTTTTTTTTTTGTTTAGAACATCTCCACAGAGATTACTTATTGTTTTGGTCAATCATCACTACGAAGGACCTAGAAATATAAGAATATAAAACTCAAGAAAGCTAAAAGTATAAAGAAATAGTCCTGAAAACAAAGAACCATACATGACAGTACCTCTGACTTAAGAAAAACATCATGATTAAAAATGGAAAAAATACAGAAGTGCTTATATTTCTACCATCATTACTCAGGAAAAGTAAAGTATCTTGTTTGGTAGATTGGTTTACTAAAGAAAGACCTGTGCCTACCTGACATAGCTATTTCACAAAATTAATAGCACACTTCCAGACACATGGGTAAACTTTCTAATATTGTTGCGTTAATTTTAGCTTGGGAATTGAGAATTTCTCTAACTCCCATTTTATAAATTTAGAAACTGGAAAAATCTAAACTTTGTGTTAATATTAGATTTTAAGGTTTAATGCTGTGGATATTCAGCAAATGGAAATAAAATCCTGCTATTTTCTTGTTTGTATCAATTATTTCTCTCTACTAAATGTACAATGGAATTGAGAAAGCAAATAAAATATGAATCATATAATGAAAACCTGCAATTGTTTGCCTAATATTGTATTGGATTACAAAAGGATATGTACTAAACATTAATTCCAGCTAATGAAAGTAAAGAATATCTTATACAGATTGTGATTGCATGATTTCACTCTAAACTCTGACTGTATTCTGGACAAGAAAAATCTATCATAAGTAGAAACTATTCATTCTTGCTCTGGCCTGGCAGATAGCCCATTAGCTTTAAATTAAATAAATACCAGCAACAATATTAAATAAAACTTAAATGTTGTCATAAAATGTCAACTATCATTTCTTTTATGACTTCTACTCAAAATAATGGTTATTGTTATAACTATGTCAAAGGGAGTTATTTCTCTGTCTGACTTCTAATTTTCTACCAGTACCAGGAAGAAACTTCTAGTTTATATTAGGAAACAAGTTGTCATTCCAGATCAAGAGCACTGAGCTGGTGTTGGACTTAGCAATCTCCCAGACTTCTGGCAAAATTATTTTAATTAGCCTTCTCCTAACAGTGTTTAAACAAATCCTATGCTGCCAGGGAAGGAAGAAATGACTTCTCAGTCAGATAGTTTACTTAGTTCTTTTTCTCCATTGCCATAAATCTTGGTGTGGACATTATTAGTGACTTAAGACTACTTTTTTTAAACAATGAACTGTGACCACTTTACCCACTGAAAAGCTCACACATCATTCAAGTATAAATGTCCTGTTTCTGCATGGTTTATTTTCACGCCATTGTTGGGTGCTAGAATAGTTTTACACCATTTATAAGGCATGGACATTTTAGCTAATCTATCCAGTCTGTTACAGGCATGCCAAAGTAGAAAAAGTAGTAGCAGTAACCATGTATATATGCAGTGCTGTAGGTACATATCTTGGAGCCAGGCGTGTTTGGCTAATCTTAACAGGTTATTTGAATGTCAAACTAATTTGTAGTCATGTACTATGAATACCACGATACACATATTAATTCAGCATATACCTTAATTTGAACACGTGAAATGCATCTTCCAAGAGAAATTCACTTAAGAGATTGTAGGCCAAAAAAAATCTATTATTTTTGTCCACATTTAATGAAAAATTTTAGAACTCGCCTATCTACAGTCTACAAAGACCCTGCATAAGGTTTGGCTTTGGACCTTGCATGCTTTGTTCACAAAAGAATTGCTGTCTGTTTCCTGAGTGTGAATGTGAACTCCTGCGAGCTCACTCACGATGTGCGTGTGTGCGCATTGCCCCAGCATTTCTAGCCCAGGCAGCCCAACGCTCCATGCGGTTAAGTAAACACAGCATGGCTGCTGAGGCATGCAGCCAAGGCTGAGGCCAGGAGGAGGGGATGAGGCTGGGAGGAAATAAGAGCAAATTCCTCTGAAATGATCTGACAGGAAATGACAGAGTGTCAGCCTTATACAACCACACTGCGCGCGAGAGAGAGAGGGCGGGAGAAGTTCTTCCTAAACACAGAGTGGTGCCAGATCTCAGTAGGTGAGGATGATGAAATAATAAAGCATTTCCCGTGTGTGTTTTTCATTAGTCCTGTTTTGTTTTTCTTCCAAGTGCTGTGGAAACAGAACAGAAGCCCATGTTTCAGCCACGACTGCAATGGCCTCCTCCCATGGGAATAACAGCTGCATAAATAGGAGGGAAGCCCTCAGTGGAATTGCTTCCAACACCTTTCTAATGGAAATAATGATTTGCAAAGCCCAGTTTATACCTTTGCCACGTAATTAGTAGCCAAGATTAAAAACATTGTTCCAACTCCCAGCATCCTTGAAAGCTGGCAAGACCTTAAATATTCCACTGTGTTCCAAAAAGGTAGCGCGTAAGTGATCATTGTAAGGACAGTCTTGGCCAGCTGAGTCAAGCCCTTGAATCAATCAACACTTATTATATGGAAATTAACCAGTTTGATGTCAATTAGTGGAAATTTGTTAGCAGACATAACCTATGAGACACTTTATTTTGAATCCCTAGCTCTCCACATTGAAGCTAGCTAAGATGGGGCCAAGGACCAAGTGACACATTTCTTAAGACTCGGGACTGAATAAATTAAAAAAGGGTGTGGAGGGAAGCTGTATCAAAATACACAGAACTTTTCCTGTTTACTAGGCACAAGAAGCACAAGGACCTGGATATTGGATTTTTCCCTATAAAGAGTCAATTTCTACTCACAGATCTGAGTGCAAAAGAGTCTATTCTGTATTTATCAATACTGAGTACAGAAGAAAAAATGTTGCTAGACTAATGGCAATACTTACCCTCACTTCATGCTACTTTTAAACTAAAACTCTTCCCATCATGTTCTTATATTCTCATATTAAGAAAGTAGAAGTTTCTAAATGAAAATTTCTGACTTGATCATTAATTTTCCTCCTAAGAATAACTTCAAAAAAATAAAAAAATTGGCTAGCTTCTCACATCAGGAGGGGTGAGAAAAGATTTCCTTAAGGCTTAAGAACATTACCAGCCTGGCCTATGGGGAAGATTTGACTTCACTGTGAATTCCACCTTTTGCTTAAAATTAATAAAGTACTCTCACATAACATTTTCCCTGTATATAGCAGCATCCAGTGTGACAGCCTCCTGACATACCATTCATATTAATATTAGAACTGCAGGTTCAATCTCAAAGCTTTGTAGCAATCCTAAAACACAGCTAAGAAGTGAATACAGCATCAGAATCTTGCTACAATATGAAAAATTCCTGACAGTTTTGAAGCCAGGGTTTCCACACAGCTTCTGGAAACTCCTCTGTAGCTGCTATTAACTGACCATGACATATACAGCATGTGACCCTCCCATACAAATAACTGTTCCTAAAAAAATGAGTCTGATGTTGCCTCCTACAGTGCACATTCACCAATTCATTACTTGCAATAATATTGGCCAAGATTATTGCAGTATCCGGAGTTCAAACTTTTACTTAATTTGAAGTGTCTCTTAACTAAGCGTTCTAAGAATTCTTGCAAGTATTTTAAGTAGCTAGGAATAATTTTTCTGCTTGTTTAATTTATAAACAGTTATTAAATGAGCCATTCTATGTAGTACAGTACAATACTTCCAGAAGTTGACAATGGAGACACCACTGTCAAACTATAATGTCTTTCCTTTGATATTGATAGGGGTTCTGTAACCTACATGATCAATGCAATTTATCACCAGGTTCAGGCAGTGACAGCACTTACTTGAGAACAGCCTGATAAAGTTGCAATTATTTCTTGATACTGTTGGCCATCCAAGCTTCTATAATTTCAGTAGTAAGAACTGCTTCTAAGGCCAGCAGCCTCTTTTGGAAGGGTCATGTTTATGCATGATCACATAGCTACAGTACCCTGTAATATCATTGGAAAAAAGATGCTAACATAAAAACCTCTTTCTCTGCCATTCTTTAAGTCAATTTAAAGCTTAACAATAAGCGCTGTTCATTCTACACATTTAGTAAATTAGCCACGTTATTTTAAAATATGGGCAAACCTTGTTTTTCTCAAAATTAAAGATACCAGTGCCAGAAATGTTAAAAGATTAGAACTGTGTAAAATTTATTACAGGGAGCCTAGAGATTGTTTATTTAGTAATGGCTCTGCACACTGCTGCTGAAACAGATGCATAAATGGTAGTGGGGTAAAATCATTTTATGAAAGAACATATTTCAATTATGATCAGTATGTTTTGCATAAAAGTTTAAAGTATATGGCAAAAAAATCCAGATCCCACTCTGAGGTACTTTTTATCTCTGTAGATGGTGTCAGAGACTACAGTTAAACTCCCATTTGGAGATTAAGTATGTGGATAAATCCTTGACTGTTGGAATTTATAGGAATTTTGCTATCCACCTTCGTGGATGCAAGACTTCCAATTCTGGAATCCTATTTCTGCAGGAATAGAACAGATGCATTCAACCTCAGTAGTCTAAGGGCACATTCCTCAGCCAACAGGCAGGTATATTTACTGTGGAACAAACAGGGTAGTTATTAGAACTGTACTTTCCTTAGTTTCCAGAAGTTCTGTTAACTTGGGCTTGAAGTTCTAAGACGAAACCCCTCTGTTGTAGCACTCAAATAGTTTCTGTTGCTATAACACACCCTCAATTCACATGGTAAAATGGATAGAATTGGAAATTTCAACAGAATGTACCAAAAGTAAGAATTAACTTTTAAAAACAAGCCTTTAACAAAGCACTTAATCTCTGCTAAGGCAATTGATATCATCAGGTTATTGATATCAAAGGCTCCCATTGGCTTTAAGAGAGTCATGTTTATCATGATCACATAGCTACATTCAATACACTGTAATATCACTGAAAAAAAGATGCCAACATAAAATAGAGTCTCTGCCCTTGCTTATGTGAATTTAAATCTTAAAAATAAGCATTATTAAAAAAATATAATTGTAGATACCAGCATGTTTGTTCCTGAGATTATGAAAATGGCCTACCTGTAAATAGGAGACCAAATTCTAACAGTGTATTTTGAGTTCCTTAGGGGGTGTAAGGCAGCTGTTTTAGGAGAGTCTTCCTGGGCATACATGTTCATGTACAAGCTGCAAAGCTGAGGGGTTGAACTATTATATTATCAACCTTTTATTTTCCAGTTTCCAACCTAGCCAACTACATTAAGAGACTTTAAGAACCTTTAGGAACTAGAGTACAGAACTCAGGATCCAAGAGGCATTGCTAACTTTCAGAAACAGACCCTTTTATTTCTTCTGTCATGACATCAGGAGGTACTGCAAATAATTTTCAAAAGCTGTTCATATAATGAAAGAACAGAGCTTCTTGTATCCTTTAGTGCGCGCGGTAACTACTCCTTGAAGACATAATACTCGGTTTTTGAGACAGTATGTAATTTTCTCTGACACTTAAAAATAGTTTTTCTATTTATACAAACTAAGTTACTAGAAGCTGTGGAACTCAGTATATCTAATGGTTTTATACTGTACAATTTGCATGTTTCTATAATTTACAGCTCAAATTAATATGTAAATTCTAGACACAAAGGCAAACTAAAAACCTGTTCTGCAGTTCTTTGTGTGTAGAAACTTGATAGCAATGAAGAGAAGTACAGAGCAAAACTACTGCTGAGCACCTACTTGCCACACAGTGACAATGACATCTCTGCACCAGCTGAATGAGAATATGCAACACTAAAAACTTGAATCACTTTGGGGTGAGATTATTTTAAATCAGAGTAACATTGGACACATTCCATTTAACTAACATATTAACTTGGAAATCATAGACAAGCTGTCTCTTTTCATGTGATGTTCAACTCTGATTCACCATTTCACTGACAAGTGAAACAGGGTTTACGTGAAATTGGTAAGTAATTCTTAGTAAATAAAAGCAAACACTTCTGGTAGCACTGCTGTAAGCTAGGCTAGCTATATTACTTGTTCCAGTCTCTGCAACTGGTTCCCATCTTAGAGCACCAGCAGGAAGCCTGACATTTCATAATGGTCTGCAGATTTAAGGAGAAAACCACTTGCAATATCAGCTGAACTGTGTGGGTGTTGCTGGCACTAGGCAGAGGTAACAGGCCTCTACATTCAGTGGTATATGTGTATGTTAGATTATATATACTTTCTATTAACTGGGCTAAGAAAGAAAATCTCTAACATTTCATATTTTAATTGTATGGAATGTTTTCCTGAGGATGTAAACAGCATGTCATTGATGGTACACACAGAAGATCTTAACTTTCTGCTGGTGTAATTTGAGTGGCACTTCATTACATTTTTTTCAAATGAAGTGTCACTTCATTACAATTTTTTTCACAGGGCAGGTGTTTCAGGGTGTATCTACATTGTTATAAGAACCCATAGAGTTTCTTATGGAAGATGGAGGTTTATAGATAAATAAGCATCTCCTAAAGATGTATATCTTTATATAAAGAAAGGACATGTTCTGGAGAGAGAGAAATGTCATGTTTTGGGCCTTTAGGATGCAGGCTAGTAACCCTGCAATATTCTTTGGGTTGTTCCCATCCTCATTTCACTTCTGAGTTTTTGTCATGTCAGAGTACAGAAACAGGCCACCAGAAGTTGTGTGTGTCAGTATAAACAAACAAAAAATATCAAAAAAGGCCCAATCACATGCAAGATTCTCTGATACTGAGAAAATGTACAAAGATATTTTTTGTACTCATTGAGATATCTGCTTCGACAACTGTTTTTACCTGACCCTATACTCATTGCCTTGGATGGCAAATACTAACATATAAGTTTGGTCTGAAAATTTTGATAGAAATGTTTGAATTTTAATTGAATTTTAATTGAATTGAATTGAAAAATTAAAACTTTAACCATCTTCTCCTCTCAGTTTAATGATTCCTATAGTTTTGCACCACAGCTATTCTTAAAGAACATTAATAAGGTTATAAAGCCAAGCATGCCACAGTTAGGAAATGCTAGAATAATGGAAGTCTGTACAAAATTAATTCAAATCTCTTGCATGTATGCACTGAACCAAAGCGTTTAGTTACATGACTGCATGCTATTTTTGAGACAAGTTCCTGGATGTGGTAATACTTAATATACATGATGAGCAGTGACCATTAAATAAGAAGCCATTGAATCATCAGTTTTTCCCCTTATTGCCAGTGTATGGACGCATGAACTATTTCCTATGCACTACTCAAAGCATGTTCTGAAGACATAAGTCCTCCTTTTATTAGGTGAATGTCTGTGGTCCTTATCAATACAGCACTTATTTACTGCGAAGCATCTATCCTACTATCTCTCTGAGGTAAGCAGGCACTACTACCTCTATTACACAGCTGTTGACTTAAGGTAGATTGATATCAAAATTAGAAGCTTCCAATGAATTTGACTGCCCATTTTAGATGGTTCATGTTGGCAACAGAGAGGAGTAGTGATTAGTAGGATGTAAGACTTCATACATTCAAAATTCAGCTGCCAGTGGCTTCTGCTGTGAGCCGTCTTTACTGTTGAAAGTCACAGCATGTAAGAGTTATTGATCACATGCAAATTTGCTGCAGAGCAAGATACATGGCATCACTAAGACATTGTGTGGCACAGATGAACTCAGGAAGATCCATGGGGAGTTTTCCTTTGGTTGACCTTAATTTTAATTCCTAATTTTTGATCAGTGATTTCAGAGACACCCTCGGTCTGGAGCCCTGGTCTTGGGAGAATTACATCAGGTGAAGTATCAGCTGTGGCTCACTTGCTCCAAACATCTGAGCTGAAGGAAGATTGAATAGATTGAAAATTTACTATTCATCCGAGCTAACTGGATATGAAATAAATACATTTCCACAAGGCCATTCCTTGAAGAGCAGCAACAGCCTGTTGTGAGTTCCCCTGCCCCCAGGATACACCAATTGCCATAATAACAGTTTTCATTCAGAGCTCAACGCACCACATTTTCAAAAGGTTAGTCAGTGTCACACTCACTTTTTCAGATCCCCACAGCATTTGGGAGATGGTTCGTAATTCATGCAGCAAATTATTAACTAGACAGCAAGTGAGGGCAATGGACCTCACTACAGGAGTCTGGAATTCAGCTCGGTTAGCAGGAAGACAGAGACAAAAATAGCACTATACTGTTGGTGTCCTGAGGCATGGTATCACTGAATTGAGCGCTCTGTTACATTAAAAGGCATCCAGATGTCCACACCCTTAAAAACCATTACACTAGTCAAGAATCTGCATATTGCTGTCATTAATCTGAGTACACTGTATTGCATGGGGGTAGTTACAGCTCTGTCCCTTGAGGTTTTCTCCTTCACTCTGGGAGCACACTGCTGCCCAAGTCCTATGGGCTGTGACTCCAACATGCCACTGTCTGTGGGGAGGAGGATGCAGAAGAAACACAACTCCTTTAAGGTGAAGTGTCAGTGCAGGACAAGCCATGCCGAGTTTTCTTGTCCTTATAAACAAGGTCTTGGGAGGATATACAGATTCTCAGTGTCGGCAGTTTTGCACTCACTGTAGAACATTATTCTTCTGCACAAAGTACAAGTAAGCTCTGGCCAAACAACAAAAGATTTACTGCTTCTTCAATTTGTTTTTAAATACAGCTTGAAAAATTTCACCAAAGCCCACATACTAACAGAATATCTTACGGAAAAATCCTTTACATACCTTGGATTTATTAAATCTGTGTGTTATATTAGTCAGAAAGAGCAAAACAGAGGAACTATGTTTGAGCACTAGATATTGCAGTCTTTTTTACCACTTAGCTAAAATGGTATTAGCTATTATGCCAGCTAATATTAATTATCCTAAGGTGAAACTCCATCTGCATCATTTTAGTTTATAGACAAGATTCTTAGATAGGTATTACCATTCTTATTTGCAGCAGAAGCTCAAATATATTTTATGTCTAAAGCACCACAAGCTAAACAATGCATTGAGCAGGGAACAAAATATCCCCACTTAGCCTCTGATGTTGTAGACCTAGATGGAGGTGGGGAGGGTGTGAAACAACTACCTATCATGCTATTTACATGCTGAGATAAAGGCTCAATAAAATGCTGGTTATGATGTCTGGATGTTACAAAGAAGTACAATCCCTTTTTTTCCCTGAAAATAACAGCAGATTTTTGACATGGAAAGAAAGAACAGCTCCATAGCTACATATTCCAAACAAATATTTAGTCTAAAAGTACAAAGAACTGGTCAACACAACGTAAGAAAATGAAAACAGGTAGAAATGGTCATAGCAAATTGTTCTTAACTTCAGTGGATGGGAGAAAGACATCTGTAAGGCTCTAAGCACGGTTTGCAGCGCCTCTGAAAAGCAAAGAGCTGAAACCTCTTCTGCCTTGTAAACTGTTCTTACAGTCAGCCTCAAAATGCTGCATCAGCTTACAGCTCTGTCTTTTATTCTGTCAGCAACACAGTCAAGGTATGAATAGGACGCAGAACAGCCTATACACATGCTGCCACACTTGGAGATTACTCCAAGCCAGAAAAGCTTCCAAGCTGCTAGTCTACACCTAAAGTGTTTTTTTTCAGACGTGCAAAGCATGATGAGCTATGTTCAAGTTTCACCCCAAACACAAGCCTTCTTGTGAAGTGCACCACTCCGCTGCCTAAATTCCTCAGGAAACACAAATGCTGAACTACTCCAAAGGCTACTTTACATCCCTGTAACTTGTCCTTTGGTGCTTTCTAAATTAGGCAACAAATACACATCCTAATTTGCACATAAAGGAACTGTGGCAAAAATAAAATTTCTTCCATGTAATTGGTTTTCTTTTAATCCTGACCTTAATGTATATCATTCTTGATGAACTGCTTCAAATAGGCTTTGAACTAGGATTTTTTTTAAGACGTTAAATAATGAAAAAATGCCATCTTATTTTACTGCTTACATCAAGATTCAGAGAGATGAAGAACAGCGACAGCATGGCTGTTCACCCATAACCCTGGGACAGCAGGTAAACTGACAGTGTGTAATTACCAAGAGGTGATATTAAGTTAAAACATATAGCCAAAGTAGTGCTATTGCATATGCATCCCTTGGTTTTCAAGGCAGTGTTTAAAATAAAAAACCTTCACTGAGACAGAAAAACTGCTATAGTTATATCATAGCACACTGAGTTGCAAACCTTTTAATGAAAGACATAATTCTTCTCCTGTCTGCATCATACTATATTCTCATGCAAAACACTTTAATGCATCGTGTAAATTATCTAAGACTTTCTTAGTATGTATTACATTTCTTAATCATAGATATTGGGTGTAAAAAAAAGAGAATTATGTGACATGCTGCAAAACAAATTGCTTGGTGTTAGCATATACTAGCTGGGTCTATATCTGAAAAATGCATGCATAGAAGGGTGGGATTTTTTTTTTTTTAAATGCACAGAACTTGCTTCTAAGTGCATATGTTATCAATGAAGCAAAAATGACTAATCTGAAATGACGGCAGTCTGATTTTCAGCCAATATCATCAGCTTAAAAGCAGGAGATCTAGATTAGAGTCTGGATGATCTATTTATTGCAAATTTCAGAATAAACTTCATGTCTGGCAGAGGATGTATATAAATAAGCCAAAGGTTTTCACTCACTTTCTCCATTCAATTACATTCAGTTTAGCTATAAAGGAGTTTTAAATGCAAATCTCATTTTCAGCAATAAAATGCTTTTGTTTCCAAGTTAGCAGGTTTGTCTCACTGATGTCTCACCAGCTGAACACTACTGGAGTGTAAATAGTGGACAGTATTATGACCACCTTGTAAGCTATGAGTTGCTCATAGACATCCCTTTTGGGAACGGGATCTGATGAGACATGCTATCTAATTTTCTGTCAAGTTTGATTGAAGGTAATGTTTATTTACATTATATTAATGTCGAATAATTGGGAGTACTAAACAGAGGGTGGAAATTGCCATAGTCTATATTATTTATTTCATAAAATTTCGTTCAGACAGATGAGGCAGCTGCTTTGAATGCAACCTGAAAACCATGCGTCAAAACCTATCAAATAAAGAAGAATTTGTGAAGGTTAAACTCTTGTGGCCCTTGCAAAAATACAAATGTCTATTACACTTGCAATATAGAGGAACAGGACCCCTTCAGACTGGTAGGCATTTAACATGGACTTCTGGGAATAAGTTATACAGACATACACACTAAGAAAACCATGATCTGGCATTTAAAAATTGATTGATTGCAATCATCACATTTAATCATTGCAGATAGGCTGTTCTACGTATAAGCTCTCAGCTTGCTAAAGACCAAGTTTAATGATGGTTTTATATGCCTTCTTTGTTGCTAATATACAAATAGTAGTGCAGATTCTCAAGAGATGTTGACTACCTGGAGGTAGCGTTCTTCAAATCCTAGTTGCTTTTGAATTATGTTCATATCCCACGGCAGGGGTGGAGGGGACAGACAAACATGACAATGACAATGATACTAAACTCTGCCTCCCATTGTGTCCTATGTCCAATTTCCTGTACTAGACCACACTATAATAATATTGTGAACTGTATTACCAAATGCAAAGTATTACTGATTATAAGCAAGCATGGAAATATATGCAATGAATTGTTAAGCAAAACATACCTGCTAAAATGCACATTTATTAACAAGCAACAACTCTCCCCACCAATTTTATTTAACATAGAATTTAAAAAAATTGATGCTCTTAGTGAAATATAAATAGAAGTAATGTAAAATAGGTAAGATTAAAAGACAGTAACATATTTTTAACAGACACAAAAGCATCTAACAAGAATTGCTTGTATATCTTTTGGGTTTTTATTCATACCATGGATGAATCACTGGCTGATGTTTGTGGCGGTTATTCATGACATGTCTGGTGGTGTTATGACCTTCCCTCTTTTATTGGTTTATTTGATGTTTGTGGTATTTTATATAATTGATTTATGCCTTGTGATATGTTTGGGACCTTTCTAGTAATATACAACAGTGATTGTATGTCTGTAAGTGATGTTACATATTGCTGTTTGTGAGCTTTCCTGGCCAGGTCACCATTGTAAATAAAGCTTGTTCTGAATAGATTTTTATGTGGTTAAAGACTTTGACTACTTGAGTGACTGATTGACTGGAAAACACTTGCTAGCAGGACATCAGAGTATCGTAGAAAAATGTGTCATTTGTATTTCTGATTTAAACCCCCCACCATTTTCAATCTTTTAAGTGAAGCAGGTATCAAAGCAGTAAATGGTCACCTACCTTTCTTAGTTGTCCCAATGTGTGTAGGTGCCCACAGCATTTCATAGCCTTCTTCCTCTGGCTTACAGTAATGTTGCAGCATTTTGCTTTTCTTAAGTAATTATCCTTTGCATGCCTCCTCTGGTATTCTAATTATTAGAGTCCTTTGCTGAAAACTACTAGAAAGTATACTGGAATTGTCTTTCCTCCGTCCTCTCTCTGTTTCACTCTTTCTTTCTCTTTTTGTCAGTTCTTTTTGCTTTTTCTCTCTTTTTCTTTTCCTTCCTTCTTTCATTCTTTTCTTTCTTTCTTTCTCTTTCTTTCTTCTTTCTTTTTCTTTCTTTCTTTCTCTTTTCTTTCTTTTCTTTCTTTGGCATGTTTCTAAGACAGAAATAAACACATGAGAATGAATAGTCCAACTACTACAGTGATGGCTTTTCAAAAAGAGAGGTCAAATTCCCTCTATTAATATACAGATTGCACAAATTACTCAAGAACATTTTTGTTATACAGACCACGCTTTGAGTTTCTGCAACAAAACCTCTAGAAATTCTAATGAACAGCACATACAAACTCTTTTGCACTGTCCAGACAAACAACTGCCAGTTTTTGGTTCATTACTATCCATGAATTTGTACTAATGAACACAGGCAACTTCTATCCAGATGTAAAAGAGTTCAGAGAAGACGACAAATAACACAGATCTCTCTTGGTTACACAGCAACCTGTTAGAAGTACCTCTGTTGTAAGCTCTCATTTCATTAGCATTTCCCGATTCTGATTAACAGATGTTGCAGGGTCTTGGCCCAGACATAGTTTGATTCTATTTAAAGAGTCAAGACCCTGGCTTGATGTCTCATCCAAAATTAACACTCACTGTTGCACGTTCATGGCCTGACTGAATGGAAGCTAAGCAGAGGGTGCAGGTACAAATTAGTATCCTTTTTGACTTTTCAAGGGAAAAGAGGAAAGGGAAGCAAGGGATCTCATCTGAGGAGCCATGACCACCTCTGTCTTAAAAAAACTGATGAGATCAAAGCACAAAATCTTAGAAGTAATTTCATTTAATAGTAACTGCTTTTCTCTATTTCCAGACGTCTTGGGTAATGCTAAACACCATGGCTGAAATTATGAAACTTGTAACTGTCAACAAAAGAGATTGCTGTAGACCCCACTAATTTCTCCCAGTTCCATCCCCAACCTCTCTTTGTTCTGTAACCTCATTCAGTTCACAAACTGAATAAAAATGATCCAGTTTTTCTTGACAAAGTAGTTTCCTGCTAGTTCAGTGTTTTCAATGGGCTCACAGGGTGGTCAGAAACCAGCAGAGGCAGGATCAGAAGGGGACTATGGCTTCCCCAATGTCTGTCTGTAGCAACAATGACCTAGAAAACCTCAGGCATAACTTTGGGTGCACTGACTGGTCACAGAGGATCCTTGTGTAAAATACAGAAGGAGAAAATCAACTCAAGAGATTTTTCAAAACTTGATTTCAACATAAACACACAGGACACTGATGGTGGTATCAAAGAATATACACAGAGGAGAGACGAGCATAAGTTCTTATCCCATACCTGTCTAGTCCTAGCTTCCAAGATAGCATTTTTTAACTCTTTATACTGCAACTGTTTGTAGGGATTTGGGGATCAAGTACTGCTTCTGTTTTTTTCTGCCAGAAATGGGAAGTGGCTTGAGCTTAGGATTTCACAGATTCTAACAGATTTGATTAGATTTTACTTTGGTTCTGAAACACCAAAGGAACAACAGAATGAAGACCAGTGGGTTAGTTGGTTACTTGACACGTGTAAGGCATAAAATAACAAATCAACTGAATTAACAAGCTTTCTTATTGTCTGTGTGAATTTAGATTATAACCAGTTAGGATTGTAACAGAAGAATACCAACAATCATCTTTAGAAACTTTGCCTTTTACATGATCTATCTGAAAGTTAACAGAGAAAATTAAGTATCTGCAGAAACTTTATCATGACTGTAAGATAACATTCCTTTTTTAATTCCCTCAAGCTCTGATATAAAGCCTTAAACAAAGTTAAATCAATTAACTTTCCATCCAACTTTGGAGAAACCTCTAACTACTTAGGCAAGTGCTGGCCATTTCCATTCCTGGTATACACAGACTTTCCTCTTCCTTCATACAAATGCAAGATTCTAGCCAGAGCCTGCATTTTTGCTCAGAAATTTGGTGTGCAAAATGATGCTAGATCTATCTTTACACGCTTTTCCATACTTTGCTCTGAAAGTGGGCTTTCTTTACTTAGAGTGTATGACCACTTCTGACGCTGTGAAGCAGAAGTATCATAGGAGATTTCCCTGCAAAGGGAGGAGCTGGGCTAAGATCACTATCTTTTGCTTTTGTTTATCTTCCTTTCCCCTTCATGAATAATGTGTTTGCACTTGCCTCTGAGAAACTGTCTCTGAAAACAGCTTCCAGTCCTTAAGGGATGTTATGGTAGTGAGAAAGTGCACTTAGCAAGAAGGATTGAACAATACAAGCATGGTTTAACATTTGACAACCTGAGTTAGCAAAACTGGCATACAGCATCCTTAAGAATAATGCCCTGCAAGCAATATTTCTCTGTACTATAGAGCCTTAAAGATAGTCACAGCACTGGACAACTCCAGCCAGTAAATATGCCAACACAAGCTCCAGAAGGACCACCTTCTGAAAGAACTCATGTAATGTATACCTCTGGCATGCTTGTAAGCAGAAAGCAAAATGAAAAACTCAAAAATGCCCTATCTTTGATCTGAAGAAAATATATTTTAAGATCAGACAAGCGAACATAGAGTTAAGAGTTACTAAGCCAGATTGGATCAATTATGCTTCAAGCTCAGAATTCTGCCTTCGCCAGTGGCCTATGTTAGGTGCATCAAAGAAAACAGCTGGCTAATTACGCAATGTCCTACATGGCAAAAAAGGGATGAGAGGAATGTTTCTTATCCCTGTGATCAGCTAACACCCTGGAGTATGAATTTGATGGCCCCTCCTAGTACATAAAATTACAAATTATAGTATTGGTCATAAAATTAAGAAGTCCCTTTAAAAATCCCATTACAGTATTTAACTCTTTGACCTCAGTAAGTTAACTACTATTCATGCTGTGAAAAGAACTGTTTCATGTTTATTTTTTAAATAATACAGTAAGTTTCTTAAAGTCATCAAGGCTAATGATGCAAATACATTCTATGTGACACCTAGAAATGATACTCTTGAGTTCCTGATGTCTTGGAGCCTTGAAAAATATTTGGCGCTTTTATAAAAACTTCAAACAAGAGAAGAGCTGTCCTGACAAGTTCATGTTTCTCAGCTTACTGATGTAGTTACCAGCATGGAGGGAGTTATAGAAAACTTCAGGGTTGAACATCCTGTAGTGCTAATGAGTACAACAGTAAGCTGAGAAACACATACTTCTCAGGACAGGTCTTTGCTAGCCACCTGCAATGACAGTTATCTTCTGATAGCTGTTATCTATTGGTTGGACTCAAGGATCTTGACGATCTTTTCCAACCTAAACAATTCTCTGATTCTAAGTTACATAAACAAGCTACAGACATAAATAAGCACTACAGCAAAGCTGAAGTTAATTTGTAGGGGCAAATCCTGATTTGATAGGTTTCGATCTAATTCATGTTAATTTACCTTTAAAGTGTGTTTACTCCCATATAAGTCAAATTTCTTCTTGCCCTTCCTTTATTTTTAGTGCATGTATTTTAGGCATTGATACCAGGCAGATGAGAGAGCTCTCTAGGTCTCCCTCTCTCTTAGCTCTGCTGAGCTGCTGTGCCAGCATGCCATCCTACCCTGCAGTACCTGGGTAAGCTTATTACCAAGTCTATCTAGTTCAAACAATAACAATTATGCAAGCATCAGCAATGATTGTGGAATCCAAACAAATGCCCACTGAATACTGCACTGTGACAGTCAAACTACCACTGACGCCAGGGTTTTTTTTTGCTAAAGCTTTAACCCTTTGAATCACAAAGCTTGCCTAAAAATAATAAGCTTCTTTTACCAAAAGAGAAAACATGAGGAGAGAAGGAATAACACATCTTTAATTAGAAAAATTCAAATCAGCTCTTAATTTAATTCACCATACCAGCAGCCATGATTAGATCTGCATCATGATATATCTCCAATACTATCAATTTTCATAAATGCAAACTTTCCTGAATATGGTTCTGATGTATCCTGACATTTTAAAATATGTCCTATTGTCCTTTTCTGTGCAGCAGACCAAGCACAGAGTGTTCAGTCCTATATCACTGTCACAGTGGTATTAGACCAGATGGCTGCTTCCTTGCAGAATCAAGAATTAGAGATAATTTATGCTGTTCACTGTTATTAGAATGTAAAAATATAAAGAGTTTGCAGCACGCATACATGAAAAGCTGCTCAGATCCATCAGTGACACCCTGGTGAAAAGGTATTCACACTGTCACTGCACTCTTAAAGGTAAAGTCTTATTTGGTGAAGCTATGGGCTTCTGCAAAGCCTATTGACTAGTCCACACAGGATACAGTCGATTATCTGACCTAGGTTACAGTGCTGCTTTGGTGGGGAAAGAATATTCTGAAAGAAGTCCAAGAGCTGCCTTCTTTCTTCTTTATTGTAAAATAATTCTACCACATGATCATTCCCATTAATATGTGACAGTTATTTTTGTGTCATGAAGAATGAAGTTAAAAATGGAAGCTTTCTTCATTCTGCCTGTTAATCAGTACAGGAGAATACTTCTCAGTTCTAAGACCTCATACCAAAGGGCATGAGACTTACAGAAATTTGCTCCTGGGGCAGTGAGGGCAGTGAGTTTTGCTTATCAGGGCATCACTGCAATCTGTAAACATACTTGCTCTACCTGTATGTATACATGCACTGCGGTGTGCGTCAAAATACTGAAAGAAAGGATGTCAGCCTATCCATTTATGAGTCTAAGCATGTTATAGGTAAGAAACCTGTTGTCTGTGTTTCGAGTAGCTGACCCATTTGATAAAATAAATACTATTAATGCAGCTGATTCATTTGGAGGGACTTCTCAACCTATTCAGGAATTAAAATATCTCAAGTTCCTAAAACAAGGGAGAGAAATGAAGGGGAAGATAACTTCGTCAGCTTGTCCATGTTGCTGCAATAAATTGTACAAAAACAGAAGTAAAAAGGATGTTAGAACCACCAAATGTCAAACATTATAAGCAGGCAGCAGCAGTTTGTTGCTTTATCTTTTCAGTTCAGCAAGTTTAACACAGTACTGCCTATGGATGATGTCAGTGCTATAGTCAGATTAAGGTCAAACACTCTCATCAGTATTTAGGAATATTACAAGAGGAGAAATTTTACTGGCATTCACTGAAATGACACACTTTATGTGATCTTGGCAAAAGTGTATCAGAAAGAATGATTTGGTTCACTTTTAGTTAATCTTTAAATTATACCAAGAAACATTACTAGGGACAGATTTGCTTTCAGCTCTCTGTGAGCATATAATTTGTATTTATGGCATACAATGAAAGTATTGTGACTTTGAATGACTGACTAGCACCTTATGAAAGTCATTACTTTTGTATCAAGAACAATATTTGTAACATAATGTGTTTTTAAACTGATCAGGACAGCAGGAAGCAGCTAAGTGGATCACTTATCTTTATTTTGCAATTTAACCTATGTTGTGACAGGGAACAAAAAAATTAGATAATTTATAATTTTCTGTCAGTGTTACATACTTTGGAGTAAGCTTGTAACTACTTGGTACAACTGAAAAGTAAGGAGATTTCGCTGCCAAATAAAACAGAAGAAGAAAGATTGCTTTAGAGCATAATGAATTACTAGCTGAGTGTTAGAACCAGATCACAAAGATTTCTTCATTCTTGTTTCCTGACCAGTGTTGTCAATGACTGGATTTTTCTTCTGTAAAAATCCTAGTACTAGTTTTATTAAAATAAAATCTATCAGAACAGAAGATAGTTGTTATGCAGGAGCAGTAACTCGGATAATATGAGATGGCATTTCTTTCCAGCTCTTGCTGCTCCGCTGGTTCTAATAGCAACCTGGAGCTCAATTTCCTCCTCAAGAACATTGCATTTCATGTGGAATGTCAATTATTAAAATGCAGTGTCCCGTGTCTTACTTTTCACTAGATGAATTCATTTGCAAATTTGCTAATTTATGTAAATGATCCTTAACCTGTAACTGCCTGGTATGTATTTCTGACTGCCTCTTTTCAATTCAGAAATATATACAAAGAAAATGGTGCCAACAGCATGTATGTTAATTACCGTGTGTCACTGTTCCGAAACCCAGTGATTTAATACCAGTGCAACCCAGAAGGAGTATCTGATGCTTCTTTCCACCGTTGCATTTTTAATAACGTTAGACCACTCAAAATAGGTAAATGATCTTTAAAAGATCACCTAAAATACCTCTAGTCATTATTATTGGCAGCAAATATAGTTTTAGTACAATATTTTTGTGAACAGACATGAGCTGAAACTCCCTGGCTTTTTAATTTGATTTTCAGCTTTCAGTTTCTTCAGGAGGTCATTGTTACAATGGGCCAAATCAGAGCTCCTAAGATTTGATCATTCCTAAAATTCATTCTTTTTGCAGCTAAGACTCTCCTCTGCATTTCAGAAATTAAGGCAGACAGGGTATTTCCTTCAGGTAGTCAGTGGTCCAGCTGCAAGTCATTCTTCTCCTGATGAGCTACACATAGATGCCATTCTGGATTTGACACTCTGTTTCTGGTTCCATCGTAAGCACAACCACTGTGCACCCATAAATGTTTGTTTCACTCTCCAAATGATCTCGGGAAGTTGAACCTCCTCCTGTCTGTTTGCAGTTCTTATGAATGAAGGAACATTCAGAAAAAGCCTGCTAGAGATAATATTTTTTGCCTGACATTTTCCTGCTGCCCACTCAAACCTCGTCAACGGTCTCAGGGACCACTGGTGGTTTAGAACTTGTTGGTGAAGCTGGTCCAGGTTGGGGTTTTTAACAAAACCTAAAATAAGGCAGTTTTTCTCCGTGTTGTTACTGTTCAGTAACTTCCCACAGTAGAAATAAAATGATCCAGATACGCTGTGCTGTAATTGCAGGCACAACTCCACTGATTTCAGTGACCTGTGAATGGCAGACAGGACTGTGGCCCAAGGTCTCCTCCTGACAAACCAGCTACAGCTTGCTTTCTCTTGATTATTATCTGATTTGCCTGTCCTTGGTTTAGATGCCCCCCACAAGGGGTAGGTGAACAAAGCATTTCAGAGTCACCTACAGAGATCATTCCCGGTCAGCGTGGAGGTTCCATGACCTGGACTCGGCTCTGAGCCTGGGCTGCAGGGCGCATGTCCTTTGCAGGGCTCCTGCTTGTCCGGCCACCCCTGGGGCCTTTGCAGGAGGCTGTTGCTCTCTTCAACTTAGGCCAGGTTTTGTTTCCCCAGGGTGCAAGGGAGGGAGAGGGCGAAGAGGTGCCGCCAGCTGACAGGCCAACCCCAGCATGCTCTTCCAGTGCTGGAGCGCTCCTGGGTCTCAGTGTTTAGATTGGCTTTAGATAAAGCGCAGAGCCAAGAAATGTTTGGCTGCTTTATTCCTGTTTCAGCATTCAGATTGCTAAGAGAAAATCTCAAATGGCTACTTGCTGTATGTTCTGCAGACAATTTAGCACAAAATCGGCATCTCCAGTATCACCCACTCACACTACCCTGAGGTCTCAGGTATTTGATTTCATTTCTGCTAGGATAGCAGCACGGAAGACTAATTAATACAGTTGTAATTTTGGAATTAAAAAGTCTTTCACTGTATTGCGCTGGTTACTGCAAAAATTAAAGTATTTGAGATTCAAAGTAGACTTTAAGCTACTGATCCTGATACTGATAGTTTTCTCCACAAAGGACATACTTTACAGGACAATGTCTCTTTAAATCTACCCTGAAGTTATTCCTCCTGGCCCAGAAGATGCCAAAATGACTTGATGATTTATTTATGTGGAGCTTGGCAGACCATAGTCCAGATTGTGGCTGAGGCTGAATTTTATGAGCATCCCCCCTAGTGAGTATATTTAAAAATTAAAAAAAAAAAAAAAAGGAAAAAAAAAGGTCTTTACATAGCTTGGCATGAGATTCAAGCAAATATTATCAGGAAGAATGACTAGGAAAAGGGTTTTAGGACAGAATACACATATTAATTTATTAATAATATTTTGTGTTTAGAGAATTAGAATTTTCTCTTGATCTTTAACAAAATAGAAAAGTGAAGCAGGCATTGCTTATCTCAGCAGAAGCTAATGTTTGGTCTGGAATTTTTTTAGCCATATGCAACTTGACATTTTGTACTGGGAATAGCATTTTTGTCCACAGAAAGATGGATTTCTCATTGTCATTCCAGACCATACAAGCGGCATGTTGGTGCAATGATGTAAGAAAGCAATTTTCTGCCCTATTTTATTGATTTATAGTATTTTAGTAAAGTGATAAAAACTTAATGCTAGGGATAAAAAGGAGACTCATCTGATGTAGAGGCAGTAGAAAAGAATAGAGAATGAGGAGGATCCAGAATTAATACCTATTTGCCATGTTTTCTCAGGCCTCTCCTGTACTAGACCATTAACTAAGTTATAAAACCATGTCTAAACTCTTTGACTAAGATATTTTCTAGGCATTAATCCCTTCTTTTGAGGCATGGCATGGCAGGAATCTGACTTTTTGAAGTGCATATACACACAAGCACAGGCAAATGGTAAGGGCCACAGTAACAAAAGCAGGTTAGTTCTGACCCCTCTGTGCTGGCAGGCTCCGTGCTGGGGAGGCAGGTTCGGGGGCACTTTTGCATAGTGGAATCAGCAACAAGCAAGACTGTGACTCTACAGCACCTCATCTGCTTTACAGCAGTTCCTTGGGTGGCCTGTCCAAGGGGTGTTAGGCTACCCTGTGCTAAGTTCACATTCCTGCTTGGCTGCAGGGGAGCTCCAGAAGCAGACAAGCCCTGAGGCAGAGATTTCCTACCATCCTTTGGGAAATCTCTTGTTGGGATACTCCCTCATTCTTTTGGCTCAGCACAGGGGCTCTTGCACATGCAAGGAGCATAGCTGTGTGCCCGTCTCCTTCCCTAACACCAGGAAACAAGCTCCCTCAAGTCCAGATCCTACTGTAAGAACTGAGCTTGTGCCAATATATAGGCAGGCCAAATTGTGTTGGAAATCAATTCAGCTGAAACTGTACTACACACTGGTTTTGGATGTTGTATACAAGTGAATATATGTGGAATGTCAGTAAATGAAACCTGGAACATGGCAGGAAGCAACATTTTCATTTACAATGGCATCCCCCACTTTTCTCGAGACACTATAGGGAATATTCCTGAAGCTCCTTTCAAAGGCAGCTTCAAAGGAAATTGAAAGGCATTTGGGACATTGATTATGCTGTTGATAAATCAAGGCCAACAGGAAAAATATTCACAGGGGCTACACCCATGCTTTTTTGGTTTTGTCGTTTTGTTTGGGTTTTGTAGTTGTATTGGAGAGCCCCTCACACTGCAAATGTAATGGGAGAATGCTATTTTACAGCCAAGCACCAAACTTACCTTATGAAGTGAGGTCTATTCTAGTTCCCCTGGTGAACTATTTATTTGCCCTATGAAAATGCCTGGCTATGAACTAAGCTGTATACGGTATAGGTATCTTCGGGACTGTGAGTCCCATGTGAAACAAAGGGAATGCCAGTCTGACAGCCTAGTGCAGCCCCACTGCACAGTATTCAAGCTCCTGGAAGGAAAATGCTTGGAGTGGAGAGAGAACTACTGCTGAAATAATTTCAAGAGGATTGAAAATTACATTAAAACTTGCGGTCAAAAAGGCACTGCATGGAACACACACAGCTGGTAATGCTGCCAGGAAAGCAGATTTAAAAGCCAGAAGGAGGCAGTAAATGGCATCTTTGACTTCATATAGTAAACTGCCCAGGCCTTTACCTTTGGAGAACTGCACTGTGTAAATTCAGCCACTGACACCAGGTAAGGAACAATGGAAACAAACCCAGCATTAATTTAACTTCAGCCTCACCATTTTATTTCACTCTGTTATATATTGAAACTAGTCCTTGTACTTGACTCAATTTTCTGTTTTTAATGACCTGTCAAAAGCTCATTCAGGTCTTATTGTATTTATATTTTTAATTAATTTAGTAAGTAGCCAGACTGCTTATATTTGATTTTTTTTAATTAACTGTGAAAACTTCTGCACCAGGATGATATTGTTCACATTGATATGTGTGCTTCTGTGATGTTGGGTTTGCTGCGTGATATATTGGAGACAGAAGTGTCACAGGAAAGGCATGCCTAAACAGCGTTTCACAGATTGCTGAAGCACTGATAGGAGCTGGTTATGTATCATGTTATTAATTCTTTAAATTCTAATATGCAAGTCAGGCCAATATTAAAGAAAATCATGTCAGATCAGGTCATGTCCCCAGCATTTTTTATCTCTATGTTACACTGTGGATGTGTAGACTTTATTGCTTATGAAAAAAAGTCACACCTTGTCATCTCTGGTGACTTGCATTCTCTGGCCACAGAACCGATACTACATTGAACTGGTTGTCTTTTGATTGCTATGAGTTGCCTCAGCCATGGCCTTCTTGAAATCCTGCTCTAGATCTCTCACTGTTTCACCAAATTTGTGTCTTGCTCAAAATTCGTAACTCATAGAGTGGGAGTGAATTGAGGGCTCCTAATGAATTTCACAAGTCCCTAAATGACAACTGGGTGGGAATGAATTCTATTCAATGTAATATTAAGCTCAATTTCAGTGAGGGCTCTAAAAATGGAGGTACAGCTGTTCGTACAGGCAAATTTAACCTCTGTCCCTGTAATAAGTTTTCTGCTGATAACATTAAAAATAGGAGTTGCTTATAGAAAGCAATGCATTGCTCTGTCAGGTTTGGATCCTGCTGATACGCCATGTTTTGATAGCCTGCTCAGATACCATCAATGTTCTAACCCACTTGCAATTGTTACAAGAAGGGAAAAAAGAGAAGTTACCAAGCAACTTTGATTTGCACAGGTACCGGAGCTAATTACACAGTTACCAAACAATAGCACAGGAGGATTAACACAACTTACTCTGTAATTACTGTTGCTTCCAGTGAAGTTACTATGTGGTTAACCATGTAATAACATGCATTATTTCACAGTAACTATGCAAGCACTGAAGTCAACAGAGTATTCTGCACAAACAGAGAAAATCATTGGTAAGCTAAAGAGGGTCTAAGTGTTTCAAGGACTGACATGAGTTTTATTAGATGGATGATTTTCAGGTTTTTATTAATAGCCTCAGAGGTTTGGAGCAGAGCCATACCACTGCTGGAGGAGCTATGGAAGAAGCTCTCAAGTCTGTCCAAGGAGCTCCCAAGTGCAGAGGCATCAGCTCTCATGGGTACATTTCTATCCCTTTTAAGTAGACCCACTGTACAAGGCAATGCCGAAAGCAGATTGTTCTTGTGTTCCCTCAGTGCAAGCTTTAGATTTTGTTTGGCCTGGACACTGGAGGGAGAATTTAAGCCCTTGTCTTGTGCAGCTAGCAGGACCAGCTTCAGATCTACTTTAAATAAGCCATCTTGCCTACAAAATACAGACCTTGTACTCAGCTTAAAAACTCACTGACTTGTGCTCCTGACACCAAGGACATGAACACAAAGTGCCATAGAAAATGAGAGAGATTACTCAGCCAACCAAGCATAGACCATGGAAGACTTGTAGCCCAGCTCACTGAGGCTGTGTTTTTCAACAGACTTGGACAAAGAAACCATTAAGAAATAAAAAATAAGGAGATATTGCTCTATAGTTAATGTAATGGAGAACAATGTTTTGATTAATGCCTTCCCATTAGTGTATGGACAAGCTAGATTGTGTTACAGGATTATGGACTGAGTTGGTAACGCAAAAGAAAAAAGATGCTCAAAACTGGAGTAACAACAATAATGGTTCATGGGTGACACCAGTAGAGACAGCTGAGAGACAACACTATGAACTGGAGCTCTCTAAATAATTATTAATGCCTAATTGTTCATATATATTTGATTTATAAATTAATCTCTCTCCACGCTTCTGTCTGTGTTGAATTTCCACATTGAAGTAATGGCACATCTATTGTTAAAACATTCACAGATAATGCACTTTTGAGCTTCAGGTACTGAGCATTCATGACTGCTCACAGTCTGTGGGGCAGGAAGTTACTGAAGTAATGTGACAAAATTTCAGTTAGCAATTACGTTTGTGAAAACCTCAAGACAACTGGCAACAACCTGCAAGCTGCAAAATACACCAGTTTAACAAAAGAAATGTACAGGCAAGACTGGGGGAGTTTGACTGCCACAGGAATGGACCCAACATAAATGACCCAGGAGGTCCCTGAGTATCGTTACATGCCGATCATCCTGAATTATGAGCTCTGCTCTGAATGCAACAGCACACAATGCTGTATTTTAAAATGCTTCTCTTAATCTTCTGCAAGGGAAGCGTCTGCCAGAGCATCTAAAACAAATGGTTCTAAATCTTGCTTGATTAGACTTAAATGCACCCACAACCTACCTCCCCCTATGTTCGTCTATTGCTGTTTAAATCTGTATACATTATTCTCATTGCTGGAAATACACAGTAACGGCTCACGATGCTCTCTTTCTACTCTACTGCTGCACGGCAGTTGCTTTCTTTAGGCCTCAGCTCTTACCTACATCTGTGCTTACTGAAGTGAGACTTTAATTTGCTACACCACGCCAAGGTATTAATAGACAATTATTTATTGCAAATCTGAACCATTTATACTGTTTACTGGCTGACACAATGTAAAATTTTGATCCAAATGTTAATGTGTCCATGACATTGCATAATTCTGTTCCACGCCAAGGTTTTTTCTTTCCTAAATGAATCGAACTTGCAATATGAGGAAATAGAGTTTTTAATGGATGAATGATTTACAGTCTCAAACTTATAAGACTGCTTACTTGTACAAATAAGGGAAAATTGACTAATTAAAATAGCACAGCAAATTAGAAAAATTTAGGATTTTACTGGAGGCAAAATTAGAGGAAGAAAAATGGAAATAAGTTGCAAAGTACTTAAAGGGTAAATGAATAAATCTTATGTTAGTCATTTTGAGGCAATTATATTTTTTTAGCAGGCGTCTTTGAGACCAGACAGTCTTATAAACATTCAGTTGAGTAGAGCACAGATAAAAATTACCTATTCATAAAGAACCATATGGATAGAAAAGCACTTCAAAGTCTCCAAATATCTGGTGAAATTACCTTTACAAATATTTTTTGCAGTAAGGAAAAAAAATAAAAAGAGCTTTATAGATAGGCAATTTTCATTATACAGAACACACAATTTCCAGTGTTTATCTCCTCAAGTTTAGATATCATGCTTTTAATGCAATCTAGACATAGAACTTTCTTTAACTGATACCTGTAGGAATCTTCAAAATACAGATGTTTGAATTAAAGTAATATTTTTTTAAAGCTCATACCTCTTGGCTTTTTTTACTGAACCGTGCTATTAAGTTAATCTTTCTCCAGCTTTGCAAGCAGAGAGATTGTTACGATAAAGAGTTATAAGGCAGTTCTAATTACATCTCACATAACTATATTCAAGTATTAATTCCCAGAACATGTGGTCAACTCTTCTTACAAAAGACATTTGAAGCCTTTGTAATAATTCATCTTATATGGGCAAGATTACACTGGAAACAGCTCTACCAGATAGACTAAACCTAATTCAGTACCAGAATACCTGTAAAGGTGCCCTTATTAAAGATTTCATCTGAAAAACAGCAGAACAGCCCCATTACCGCCCCGCCCCCCCCTTTTCTTTTTGTTTCTTTCAGATTTGGCAAGCACAGAAAAGGCCATAGATATCATTGTGGGATGATACTGTGGGATCAGAAACATGAATAATGGCATTACGTGAGTACTGGTTTCATTAACATGGCGCAGATCTGTGGCTGACAAGCTGTGAACCCATTGAAGCCATGGTAACAGGTAAGCAGTAGGGAGATGCACTTTTGTACCTTACAGCAGAATAAAACTAGACACTGTGACTTTGTGCATTGCAGAAAGGAAAATGGACTCTGCACAGGTTTGAGATTCATGAAATAAGTGGAAATGGGAGCACACATGTAAGTCACAAGCCAGTGTTGATACAGATTTTTTCAGGAACATCAATCAGTTTTTTACTTTGCACCTAAAGTGCAACAATCAGGCTGAAGTGGGAAAGCTCCTAAATTACTTCCTTTTTCATTACTAGTTTAATAGGAAATAATATATAATTGTGATTCCATGTCTGAACGGCCTCATCACCCTAACGATTGCATGCGGTGCTGTCAATAGGTTAGCATCCTAGGCAAGGCACTGCTGTAGCAGCTAGGCTGCTCAAACACCAGTTGCTTCTGTGGAGTTCTTCAGAAAACAAATATAAGAACAGTTATTTTGAGGCCTATTATAGTAATTTGTAAAATATTGCTATGATACACAGGAACTAGCATGCCATGCACTCCAGTGACAAAGATAATGCTCTTGTGAAGCTGAAAGAAATAAAGAACAAGCAGGATTTTCATTACCACCCCTCCCTCCAAGTACAACAGAGCTGTCTCAAACAGTCCCTGTTCCTGCTATCAATTAGACTTTTTCTTTCTGTTTAACATGCATTCACATAGAGATGTCTTTCTGAGCTACCAGGATACATGCTGTTGTATATTCATGACAGGATGCAATTTTTATTATTATTGTTCTGTAATACAGAATACATCTAAGTATGTTTTGTTTATTATTCATAATATACAATGAAAGAAGACACCAGAATGGCTCTTCTGGAGACTTCACATGCTAGGCTGCAAATGTGTATTAACAATAGTACACATTTCTGTGTTATGGTTTCATAAAATTCATTTGCATAATATGAAATCATAATCCCAAATGTGCAGTAAAAAGCCTATGAAAAATAGTTATTTCTCATATACTACACAATGGTTGATTTTAATCTTCACTGTCTCAGATGTGGGACTAGTTATCAGGGCATTTTTTATAATGGGAAAAAGCCTAGACCGTCCTACAGACTTAAGTCTTGCAAAACGAACCAACAGAACTGAACCTTCTGTAAAATGGAAAAAATGGTTTGCTAGTAATTTGCATGCACACTTCATTTAATACACTTCCAGGCTGAGATGTTATTTCCAGTATCATACCAGAGACTGAAATAAACAGGAAATGCAGGCAGGTCTGGCTGCACAGCACTCCAGGGGCCTATACATGCAAAAATGTGCAATGGGAGTGGAGCAGAAATTAGCTCAGAGTAGAAGTCACTAGCGCTAGGAAGCCATCCTTTGGCTCAGAGGGAACTTTTGCAAGAATGTGACGCTTTCAAATGCCACTGTCCAATGAATCCCAAGATAGTTTTCTCCCAGTCTGATTGCAGAGACTGGTAAGTCTGTTTCAGTGTTGCTTCCATTTAACTGCAGCCACTTGCAGGAAAAGATTGACTAGCTAGACGTAACTATCAGATACCGTAACTAAGGCTGTATGTATGCCACAGCTACAATTTCTGTAATGGGGAAACAATGATTTCTACTTTTCTTCTTCATAAAGAAGCATGGTATTTTTCACCTTGTCTGGCTACCGCGCCATTTATTTAGACAATCTGCCTTTTGAGCTGCTTTTGCTACATATACATTATCAAATGATTAATGGTTAATTAGCATTTTGCTAATGGAAAATAAATTTAATAGGAATGAATGTGTGCCATTATGTTTCCCCTTTTAGCTCAAATTGTCACATTTGCATTTTTATCAATAAAAATCTATGAGTTTTCTTTTTGCTATGCCAAATGAACAGTCTTAATTATATTTAAGGCTCCAGTTCTTCAACAGATATTGTCTGGTACCCTGCTGCACCCACACCTGTCTATCACACCTTGCCAGCTCTGACATTCTCTCCCCTTCCTTAGAGCATCACTTCCTGGTATATGGAAAAAATCTCAGTACTCAATTATCTGCCAGAATTTCTGAGCTCTGACTCCTCTATGGCCTAGGGTGGCTCGTTCAGACACTTAGCTCTTTGCAGTTGAATGTATTTGGAATTACTGGGGTGTTTGATGGGGTGAAGGGGAGAAATGAAACGTCATACTAAGATTACCATTAACACTTTTACAGAATGAGGTGGCCTAAAAGCTAAAGGAGGTGGAAGTCTCCAGGAAAATAAATATGAACCTATTTTTTACTAGAGACTTCTGATTTACAAACCATCGGAAAAATATACTTCGTACGGCTGCTAAGAATCACAGCTTGTCTAGTCACAATCCAGTACTCCTGATTTCAGCTGAGGCTGAAAACAGTAAAATAAACTCTTCCTATAACAAAGGATGATAGAGAGAGTTATTCTTTTCATTCACCTGCCCTTTATATCAATGCAGACAGCTAATCCAGGTGAATCTACCTACATTTGTCATTGCCAGTAAATGCAAAACATAAAGAACTCACATAAGGAACATAATTCCAAGTTTTTTAAGTTTCATTGTGTTATAATTTGTTTATCTGGTGGCATTTTCAGACATGGGTATTAATGCCATGCTGTGGCTATTAGTAGTCAATGAATGAGAAAGTCAGGAGAAAGGAGAGAATGCATTTTAACAGTGATTTTATTTTAATCTGTGCTGCTCACCAGCGTTGTGCCAAGATATTTTCTGAGGAGGTCCACTGTCATCTTCTTGTCATATGTGGCAGATTACAGAAAGAGAGTAATTTCCACCACTGGAAATGGCAGATGAGTAATGAATACTTCTAAAATCAACACCTAAAAACATCTGAAAGCCCACCTCAAGTTTCTTCCATCAGTTGCCTTGTTTGGGAATGGATCAAGACAGACACTGCCAAGCTCCTGGAAGCATTCAGTCACATCAACGTTTCATCCAGATTTTCACAGCTGGGAAAAGTGACACATGACATGAGTGGTACAAGTGAAATAGCATCAGCCAGAGTTTGCAGAAAGCCTGGAACCATACTCGAAAGAAGTGGGACATTTCTGTCTTTCAACAGAAGGGAGCCTCTGCTATTGCCCAGGGTGAGAAAGGACAAATGCCACCCCTTGCTGTGATTACTGGTGGAATCTACAATGCCTGAGCTCCATTTGGAAGCATTGCCTAACATAAATATTGTGCCCAAGTGACATTTACACATACTGCTTAAAAGTATGATATTCCATCCAACTACTGCTCCAAAGAGGAGACAGAGCTATTCACGTGGAGGGAGAAGGCAAGGTGTTATGCTGCATCCAGATAACCTTAATCTGGTCCTGACATTGCCTAGGGAGAAAGCACGAGGGGAAAGGGATGCAATAAAAATGTGTTTAGTTTAGTTTTAAAAAAGCCTGGGGGAGAAAAGCAGTTAAATTTTTTTCATTCATGCTGCCATTGACATCAGGAACGGGATCTATTTCACACATCTAAGAAACACTGCAACGTGTATTTTGTGTAGGGCATCTGACCAGGTGCCAAATGTGTTTCATATGATGTTTCCATCATGATTTAGCAAAGGTGGATTTTTCCTCTCCAACAGTGGCAGAGCTGTAGCAGTGAGGGTAATTCTGGTCTGCCTTACTGGTATGCAGCCGTTCTGAAGTCAGCAGAGTTTACAGGAAAGTAGAATTTAGCTCCACAGCAGACAACAGTGCTGAACTTTCAAACCTGATGTGCTTCAAACCTATTGCCATCAAAATTCAGAGTTTGAAAACCCAGGCTCCCTTTTTGCACATGAAAACTGTGCAGCAATTAATGGCACTTAGGCTTCCAACTCCCTCGTTTGTAGGCACAAGCAGGTAGTTAGACATCTAAGTAGCAATAACCAAGAGCACAAAATTGCTGGCACAAAAGGGAGTTTAAAAAAAATCAGGCTATTAAAATATGTGACAAAGACTCAAAAGGAGGGAGAGGATTAAAAATGGCAGACAATGAAGAACCTAGAAATGGATGAAATTTTCTACAATCTCAATTTTAAGTTCAATTTTTAAAATGGCAATAATTTACAAGAATAAACAAAAGGATAACAGCAGGCATGTGATGTATAGAAGTAAATTTGGGCTTAAAATAGCAAATGAACTTTGTAACGAAGTACAGTTGAGAGGTATATTGCTACCTTTAAATATTAAGCTATTCCTATAAGGTGCCTTCTTAAGGTGTGATATAATACTTTTTGCTCATTTTAATAGAAATAATAAAAATGAGATACTAAAAAGACATCATTACTCGGAGGAATAAGAAGTTAGATCTCCTACTCTCAACAGAAGAGAACACCATCCCAGCACTGCTGCTGTACCTGAATATCAGCAACTCACCATTTATTTATTTATTTTTAACCACGTGGGGTGAAAAGCAGCAACCTACTTTTCAGGTGATAGTGATATACATGTGAACTCTGCATGTGTATAGTTAAAAAGTATTTTATTTCTGGCAAAAATAAATAGCTGGCAGTAACTGAACTCTCTCTTCATTGAAAGAATGCTATAGGGCTGGATATAGCCACTGCAATAGTGCAATAAAATGAGATGAGCTTAACACTACCAGATGGTACCCTGTACAGTGCCTGAAATAAAATGGAGAATTAGGGTGCCCTAAGGTGTGCACAGGGAAGGCATTTACATGAAATAAATGGGCCTCAGGCCTAGATGATGCTCAAGTATGCTACACAGGAGACAGATAGTACATCTGGTGAACAGATTTTATCACACACTGGAAAGCTATAAAGCATGCTGTTGAATTTCAGATCTGGGTTTCACAATGACATTTTACCTGTGTTGGTATTCAGTGCTGTTTATTTTTAAAGGTGCTGTAATCTCAATGATGTGTTTTAAAAGCCTTCTTAACATTGTTTTCTGATGTGCCCCATTTTTTGGACAGATTGATGTAACACAATGCTTTTTCATGGACAAAATACAGACCATGTTGGCTGTAGACGATCATGTTTTTATTTAATATATCACATTGCTGATGTGATTTTAGTAATATGGTTATACTTGTCAGCACTTACTTCTTGGGAGAAAGCCAGTATGTTTTTAAAGTTAACTCCCACTTCTCCATTTCATTGGAAGGTCTCACTGTCTATAAGCAAAAATCCTTGTGGTTTAAAGCAGATATATTAGATTATGTAGGGAAATCTACTATAGTGAATCAAAGTGATATTTTACTCTTTTCTCTAGAAGAAATTTCACTTGTTTTTGTAAAATTCCTGCTCCATTTGACATTAAGATCTTTTTTAAGTTTACATTTATCATAGTAGCATTCAAATTGTTAAAGGTGCTGATAAGAGCAACATTCAATCTGTGGTGCTGCGACTTTTATTTTTAATGAGGAAATAATATAGAGCTTTCCTCAGACTTAACTGTTTTTGGTATCTCTCTAATTCCCCTCCTTTCACCTCTCTCATATAAAGCCATCCAAGGGAGTTAAAAATGCTACCAAGCTTGCATAAAAGGAAAAATTTGAGAGACTATAAGGTGAATATTCCTGACAGAAAGATTACGGGCTGTGAAGTAGTGTCTCTGTGGAAATGGTGAAAGCTCCATTCCTTTGAGACATTTAAAATCAGAAGAAACAAAGCAGTAACACACCAAGGATACAACCCTGTTCTGGCCCCCCGTGGACAGACTAAATATTTCTAATATCTGAATCTCTGTATACTCTTAGTGTTCTACCTATTTTAAACTACAATTTAACAGTGTTAAGGGTTTGACTTGAGGCTTGGTTAAACAAGAAGATTTACTTGTATTACTATACTGGTATAATTATATCACTGTAGTTGTATCAGTGTATCTGAGTGCCTTATTTCAGTTATTGTATACCAATTCTAAAAGCCACAGAAGTACAATAATAGGAGTATATTTTCTACACTAAACTCACCTTCCCAGCTTCCTAGAAGCTGGGAATCTTGTAATTATTAAGTTCTAGTTGGAGGAGAAATGCATAAATGCAGGCACGATGTACCAAGTTCCCACTGAATTTTATTGTCAGCTGTACATGCCATAGAAGATGGATATCAATGGCAAAAGCAAAGTGTCACTTAAAACTCACTATGGTAGCCTCACTTGCAAAATGCAAGCAAAACTATTTTGTGTTCAAGGCATGGGCAAACTCACTCTCTGAGCTTTTTGCTTATGTTAAACAGTTTCAAAACAGGGCTGTTTCCAACCTGCTCCTCCACACTTTTGAATTTTCTTGTCATTATTACTGTAAATTAATATCAAAAGATAGGAAAATGATAGGAAAGTTTTATGGGATCTCCTCTGAAGTAAACTAGTTACTTCACCAGAGTCCTTCCTCTGAAAGTACATCTACTGCATAAAATCATGCAAAACTTCTGGTCCATAATTTGAAGTAATACGCAGCAGCATTTTGAGAAGACCACTTGGGAGTTTTCTTAATTGCAGGGAATCTACCACAGTCACTATTGAAAGGAAGTAGGGGTTTGGAATATTTTCATACTTCAATTAAAACTGTGGCACCAACTTAGAGTTTTGGGTATCAGCCTAAGCAAATTTCCAAGGCTAACAAAAGGTTATAAAATATATACAATGACAAGTCATTAAATAGAGCAGTGCAGTTGGGCAATACTCTGTGCACAATTAGCACTGCCAAGTAGTGCCTTTCAGCTGTCAGTTATTCAAAAGCTCTGCTTGTCCTGCTATGTCTGCAGTTCTGTATTCTATTAAGCAACAGTCCTGAATGGACCTTGAATAGGCTGCTGAATAGGAACTGTTCTTTAACTAAGCAAGAAAGGAAGAGATGAAGAAAGTAAGCGTGGGGAAGGGAGAAATAAAAAGAATGGAAGAGAAAGATCCTTAGATGGCACAGATACTCTCCCCGGCCAGCTGTGTAGCTTTGCAAAGCCCTTCCCCTCAGCCCCCAGCCCAGAGAAGAGCCTCATCAGCCAGAATTTCTGTTGTGTAGCTTCAGTCTACAAAACTAACTTATTTTCCAAGTGGCAGTGACCTGTATTCTGCATTGGTACTGCTACAGAAATCACAAAAGCAAAAGAATAAGACCTCCCAGAGAGAGAACATGGGTGAATATGGCTCCTCCACAATCTGCTACCTCTAATACCAGCTACGTGCTGGTTTGACTACAGAGAACTCCTAACTGAAGACAGAGGGCCAGATGCGAGCTTCAATACACTTGGTGGTACTATGCCAATTAACAGCTATTAAGGATCTTGTCCTCAGGGCTTTTCCCATAGAAACAACGTTCCAACTCACTGAGGGCTAAGGATGGGGTTCAGGTGGATGTAAGATCCAGGTGCCATTGTAAGCATCCAAGTTAAAAATTCAGATCCTCAGTTGCCCACACCCACACACAGTCTCACGGCCATCAAAACCTCAGGGTACCTAAGATTTCAGGTTTACCTGTACCTAAAGTTCTGGTCAATGGTGAAAGCACACTGAAGCCATGTGTCTGCCAAAGCCTGGCAGGGTCTCCAGCACTAGGATTACCCCATGCTTCTGCAGCGTTATCTAACATCCAGGTAATGTTACAGTGCATATGGCAGAAACTATAAGCAGGAGAAAGAGGCGATGGGAGTAGCTCTGTTTTATCCACCCAGTGGCTGGCACATGCATTCAGCACTGAAAGCCTTTGAGTCTACCTGACAACACTCCATCAGTGACAGACAGCAGTTCTGTGCCCAATTTTCATTTTTTTCATCTGTTCAGGTAACACCAACTGCTCAGCTTTGAGGGCTAGCTGCACTGCCTAGATGTGACTGCGCCTGCTACAGTTTTTCTGCTTCTTGAATCATCAACCCTAGTCAGCTGTGCATAGCAGAGCCTAGGACAGAAGACTGTACAGGTCACTTTACATTTGCATGAGACTGCGAGATTCACCTGATTAGTGGCTGTTGATGACAGTGAGCACAAAAGGCATATAATGATAACTGCAATTAATTCCTGTAGAAATGAATGCAACTATTAAAAGAATTTTTTCAGTCATTTTTCATTCACACCTCCTTGACTGTTACAGCCCTGCCATGAATGCACTTTTTTCATTCATGTGATTCATATTTGTATGATTTAAATACAGTACAGTCCACTTGGTGGAAAGGCTGGTGCTCTGAAAATGTTCTTTGTCAAATGAAGCAGCCCTAAAATGAGTTTACTGCTAAATAAACATCCCAAGTTGCCATAAGCAGACAAACTCACAGATTAGCTGCTTTGCAGGAGGTGTGTTTTAATCATGATGGAATGGTGTAAATAAATGAAGTATCAATACCAATCATTTATATGCATTCAAGAGAGCACTAATGATTATTAAAAAGAATGGGCTAACTTTCAATAAGGTTATAGAAAATCAGAATCACTTCACTGTGGTACTGATATCTAAAAAGGATACTCTAAGGAACTGCAAGTCTATCCGTTTGGTATCCACAACGTGCAAGATAACAGAATATATAGAAGCAAAGCACAGGACATTGGATTGCCCTGCTCTCAGAATAGGAGAGGGAGCTGAACATACTCTTGTTTATTTGGTCTCACAGTGCATTAAAGAAAAGTACTTCTTTGAAAATATGTTTACATATTACTTACAAATCATGAATAACCTATAGAAATACAATGTGACAATATGGCAAAAAGAAATAAATGTGTATTGGTTGCTTTCTGCATGATTAATGCTTCTTTCCATCAGACACATACATTTCATTTTATTAAAGATCACATTTCTGATTGCAAGAACTTGATCATAAATAAAGCATGCAAGTGGAAGCTGGAAATCTTCTAATATTAATGACAAGAAAAATGGATTTATTGAATAGTCACCTGCAGTTCATACATACATAAGCACATAAAATGATAACCCAACAGAGGTATCATCTCAAACTTGGGAGAAAAGATTCTGGTTTTTAAATTGCTTAATAATAATAGCAGTACATTTAGAGAAAATTATTTCTGTCTTCCGTGACTAAAAAGAGCACAATAACAGCCATTTATCAGCTACTTTCTACCTTTTTCCTCTATCTAGGAGTTATAAAGTCTGTTTCCACTCGTTTGACTCTGAATCCAGCACTGATGGACTTCAGTGTAATACTTCTGAACCCATTTATTTTTTGCCAGTTTTGTTTTTTGTTTTTTGTTTTGGGTTTGGTTTTGGTTTGGTTTTTTTTTTTTGGGGGGGGGGGGGGGTAGGGGGAGAGTGACCGATGAATAAAGAAAATACTTAAGAGCTAATCCAATAGGATTCTTTGTCCAAAGACCTGACACATGGAAAATCTAGTCTATTACTGAAAACATGTATAGTTCTGGAAAAAATAATTAATGTGACAGTAAACAAACAGAACTGAAACAGGGCTAATAAGAGAGTACAGTGTTGCTGGGAGTGCATAGGTAACATGATTACAGCATCCACAAAACTGCTGATGACATTTCTAGAGCAGTACAGGGTTGGTTAAGATGAAAAGCAATTGGAAAATTCCTCACTAAGGTCAGTGGGCAACAGAAATAATACAGTTGCACTGTGGAAAGCACTTGTGAGAAAAGCTTATTTTGTGAATCCACCAATAGGCTCCACATTGCCCACATGAGGCTGCCTGCCTTTTAGCCCACTTGGAAAGGAACATCTGAGGACACATAATCTGCAGCTCCATTCCCTACACACCACACCCAGGGCTGGTTCACATATCCTCAAGCAGCTGTTGCCTCACCAGCAATTTATTCCATCAAAGCTGCTTACCGTCACCCAGCTCTTCCGGCTAACCACCCTTTCATAGTCACCATCAGCTCAGCAGCTCACGGAAGTAGTCCCTTGCTTGGTCAGTATCAAAAAGAAATGGGTTATTGCAGATGTCCATTACTCGTGGCACATGTTGGCAAAGTACAGAACAGAGAGGGCAGCGCTGGGAGATTCAGAGAGGTAAGTAGTGAGCAGAGAAAACCTGAGCAAGCCTTGGGTCTGCTGTAGGCACCAGACTGTTTGGGGAAGAGAGTGGCTGTGGAAGAGCTGCTGCTTGCATGTCTCCACCAAGCAAGGCAGCTGCCTGGGGCCAGCACTGGACACATCCTCCAACGGATGCCCAGTGTCGCTGGGAACTAAGCTGAGAAGTGTTTCTCACATAAGCATTCTTGCAGGATCTCACCAATGCCTTGTCAAATAAATGCTTTTTAAAATAAGTAATAGCACTTAAAAAACCGTACAGGTCAGATTTCTGTTCCCTACTATAGTCACACAACCTCACATAGAAATGTAAAGACAAATCTACTAGCACTAAAAAAGTGTCCTCCAGACAAGGTTACAGCAGCCACACATGCAGGTATAAGAGAAGGATAGGAGCTACCACAGAAAACAGTAATTTCTGTGCTCAAACAAAAATAATTAAATGAAAGATGACACATGCCTCATAACAACAGCAAATGAACTGAATGGTTCCTTGAAAACCAATTAAATCAACCTCATACTTTTAAGACTTAGAAAGAAATGAAGATACACTTAAATAAACGACATAGAATTAAAACTTTAGGAAGCCACTCAGGTAAAAATCATATCAAGTTGTCATATGAACCCACAGAAAATAACTGTAAGTATTTCCAATTCCAATTTGTGAAATCTAGAGTGAGATCTTTGTGTTTCTGAGTGGCTGCTTGCATTATGCAGACTACAGAAGGAAAAGGGGTTAGGCCACTTTACAAGTTTAGATCCCTATTCAAATACACTACCTCAAAAAATTATACAGATAGAATCAAAGTTGACAGGACTTGCCACAGTTCCATTCCCCAAAATGAATATATATTTCTCAGTTTAATTATCCAGATACATATCTTAAATCAAAACCACACCCGGGCCCTTGGTTCTAGCAGTCTCCTCCTCTGATTACTGTTGACAGGACCAGATCCAGCAGCATCTTACATGTTAGTATCCACCTCCACTTCCTGCTTCCAAGCCTCTCTGCTCAGTTCCCATGCCAAACACCCTAACTGGAGGGAAAAACGAGACTTGCACATGTGCCTGCTTGCGTATCTGTGTTCTCACACACATGCACCACCAGATAATATACATATAGAGAGAAACATTTAATCTCTTATTTTATGCTGTGCCAAAAAGGAGGAAACAGGTGCATTGATGTGAGCTGTTTGTGTCTTACTGTACTTCTAGTGAAATAATAATCACTCTCTTCTTTTTCTCATCTTTTTAAACTTAAGCTTCTGCTGCCAAGTCTACTTGCTGCTTCAGATGGCTATACAGCTATAATCTCTAATGATTTTGAGTGGCAATTCCAGTGTAAGGAACTCCCTCTCCCCCTGCTCACAACCCTCATTTCTGCCCTGCCCCATCCTTTCTGTTGTGCTGCCATGACTGTTTGTAAGGATACAGAGAAACTGGTTCGATAAATTGGGTTTCAATTTAAAACAGCACTGAAAAAGTAGAGAAAAGCAGAGGAATACTTTAATTTGAACGTGCTTCCTCACCTATTTTCCCACACCTCTTTAAAAAGGGTTTGTATCAAAACAACTAGAGAGGCAGGTGCGGGTCAGGACAAACCAACAGAAACTCTTTCAGCATTGTTGCTGAAAAAAGAATAATGTGAAACTGTACAGTTAAACTGTACCAGGTATTTATTTAGCTGGGTAATGAAGAAGTAATACAGCACTTGGGAGGTAAGGCTGAAGTCCTGTTTGCCATTAACTACAAAGCAATGTGAAGAGAGAGTTCAAGTCAGTCTTCAAGTGTGCCACTGATGTTTGAAATGTATTCATTAAACAAAGGAATTGCAGGAACAATAGGTACACTTCAAATAATTACTATTTTTAATGTTACTTTCCTGCAGAAATTTTCAATGTTATGGTGAATTTATTTGGTTTACAGGATTCAGGTGACTATTTTACTCTAGTTTATTAGATATATGTTCTTGCCACAGTGCAATAACATGATTACTTTTTGTTTGACAGCTTTTTTCTCCCCAAAAATAATTGTTGCATGATAGAATTACCCGCCTGTAAATGTCTAAGTCCCTTTTCTTTGAGAAAATTTGCACTAAGTTGTAATTCAAGATGAGAACACAATCTACCCTTTAAAGAAGGATTAAAATAGTTGCATGGGAAATTTTTGGCAGAGAACAAAGGTTTTCCTAGAAAATCCTGATCTACTAAGAAGATCTTTTGCTGCTTCCTCAGTTTTCCTTAATTCTTCAAGATTAATTATCATTAAGAAAATACTATTCAAATGCTGAAACACTTTATTTCATGATGCATGAATTACTCAAAATTCACAGAGCTTGGCTCCATCTAGAACAGTGTATTTAGGATTTTTACACAGTACTATTCATCAATAATTACTTAGTTATTTAGACCTTATTTTTCAAAGTTTAAATCTATATTTTGCCATGTTTTAAAATATCTAATGACCTCCTAGGAAGGTTCATGGGAGCGTTAGAATCCAAGGTAGCAACAAAGGGGTGGCTTATGGGTTTTGGGTTTGATGAGTATTTTCATTCAGAATACAGAAAAAATATTTTCCAGAACATGGAAAACATAATTTTACCAGTTTCTGTATCAATTTCTTTTAACTGGAACACAAAACCACTAACATCAAATTATAGTGAAATTTTTACATTAATGGTGTTCAGACAAAATCTGGTTGAAATTCTCCAAATGATTAAAGCAACAGCTAAAATTGTCCAACATTTAGGAACCTGTAGTGTAATTTCTGTCAATGGGAGGGATTTATAATACTCAGAATATATCATTCCAGACAGGCACGTGTACAAAGAATTAATGCAAAATCAGCAGAAAAAGAACAAGTATTCTCTTTGTGCACATTTTCTTAATCTGGCCTTCTACTCAGCTCTCTGCCCCAACGTGTTCTGCTTCTGAGCTCTTTCTCAGTGTCTGCCTTCACCTTTCCGTGTCTCCTGGTTTTGCTTTGCTAACAAATCTGATTATGAAAAAAATTCTAGAATCTGTATTTGTGATTGGTGTCTATATGGCTTAGTTTTTAGTGGGCTTTGCCATTTGGCTCAAATATCAGCTTCTTTCTCTTTTTAAGTATGTTTGTCAATATCCATAGGCAGGGTTTGATGGTGTTAGAAGTTTTACAGTTTAACAAGAGGATGGTAAAGGTTCATAAAGTTTTCATTTTGACTGTAAGTTCCTATTCGGCTAGTTCCAGGTCTCACAAAGGGTAGTGCCCTGTACTCAGACAAGTAAGAAATCATGCTCCCCTTCTCTGCTTATTAAATCTACAAAGATCTGAGATGGAGATTCAGAGCTATCGTAAGAGTTTCATATTGCCATGTATCACGGTAGCTTCAAAGCACTTGGGTTTGGAAAGAAGCTTCTGTTCTCATGCAGGAACAAATGGGCAAGAGGGAGGCAATGCCTGAAGTCTGAGTTATTTTTTTTGCTGTTGTCGCGTGGAGTTGGAAAACTTACATTACACCTTTTGCTGCAATATGGCCAAGCCTAAAGGCTTAATCTAATAGTACATCCCAAGTTATATTATAAATATTATTGTATTTGTTATTTTTGGAGCCTGTATAATGACAGCATTGGTTTTCATCCCAGATTACATCTAAAGTAAGAAAAAGGAAGACAGATTTCCTAACAAGCAGTATCTGTTTATCATCAGTTGCTAAGAAACTGTACAGTAGCTTAGAGAAATGGAGTGCTTTTTTTTTTTTTATGGCTTGAGAGTGCAGACCATTGCGGGAACTTAGGAAACTGGGAATCCGCAACTTTTGTAAAATTTCTGTCTTGGAAATAAAAAAAAATGATTTAATTTCTTTAATATTAAAGGTAACACAGAGTAATTTTTCAGACTAAAATCCTTAAAGAGGCATCAATGTAATGATGCGACCAGAATTTGTCTTCACACCTCTGACATTCCTTCTCTATTCATACAGTTCTCACAGTCTGTCACCTATGAGCTCTTATTTGATTGTATTCCCCTTAAACAGTATAAGAGATAGACCAAGAGACAGCCCTTCCAATAACATGATCAGCCACACATTATTAACTAACCATAAATTAAAGTCATTACTGATGCTTGTGTATATAATATTCCCGAGCAATATCTACAAAACAATTGTTTCTATAGGAATTTTGTAAACACAAACCTAAACTAACTATAAAGTATAATCAATTTATTGAACTCAATGCAATAACTGATTCAACAAAATCCTTCACCACAAAAATGTGCAAGTTAGAAGAGCAAAGATCTGAACATAGGTCAGCAGTTGTCCTGATATTTTCAGTAACTGAACCATTTCTCTAACCCTATAGAAATAAAAAGGAAGCATACAGACTCAAGAACTTTTCTTTCTGGCAGTGTAATCACACTTAAATCCCAGTCAGAACCAAAGTTAATCAAAGGAGCAGGCTTCATTACAAGTAAAAACTATAATTTTAAATACCCTGCAATGAAATCAAGACTTAACATTCACAATCTTTCTAAACATGGCTATGCCACTGGAAAAAGTTATATACCTGCAGATGCAATAGCTAAAACGATTTAAATAACTGCATTTAAGGGCTTTCCAAAACCATTCTGTGATATTTTATGAAAAAACAGCTAAAAAATAATTTTCCCTAATCAGTTGAGCCTACTAGTATAACCATAAGATAAAAACAAACAAACAAACCATCTCTTCTACAAACTTTATTTAAGTGTTGTCATAGATGACACACAAGAAACAGAAACAGGTAACTATCAATGCCTAAGCAATGTTTCCAGGAGCAAGTGAATTGCATGAGTAGATATAAGTTTAGCAAAAGGGTTGAGAAATTGTCCCTTGCCCTCTTCATGTCCTGAGGGTATTCCTGTCTCCTCTAAGCACTCACTTATTCTGGCTCTTAAGTCAGATTCTGAGTTGCTCCTATTCACTCAATCTGCTTACCATTTAAGTTACCAACACAGCTTTCATTAACATCAATAAAAATTGATATTTGCTTTACATTCAGAACAGTTTCCACCCTTGAAATTCTTATGCTGAACCACAGCTTTATTAATTCAAAATTTTGCCACTGGATGCTGTTATGTTCTGCAGTTAAGAACTACAGGATAAAGGCAAAGATCTGCAAGTCAATATTCAAGGTATGGAACTGGCTAACCTGCTAGTGATATCTTGCTATTGTTCTTTTAAATAATGTTTCATTTAATATATTTATCATTTATAAAATAGGATAGCAACCTCTGCCCCAAGATTCATACATGGGAACATTTCCATGTTTTTCCTGTAGCTGATTCACAACAGTGACACTAGACAGAAGTCCCCTCTCAGTGAAGAATTCTTTCACACTGGGTATGCTTAGACCTCTGGCATAACAAGAGATAGGTGAAGCATCTAAAATATCTCAGAAAAGGTAGCTCAGAGCAACACTTCTTCTGTGTCTCCAACAGACGTGTGACAATCACAGATGCCATGCAAACACTGCTGATGTTCCCAGACTGTTACCTCTGTTGACAAGAACCTAGTGAGGTATGACACAAGTGATGGTTCTCTAGAGACAGAATTAATGTAACAAAGGAAACGCACATTATTATATCTGAATAAGATCCTGGAGCCCTAATTTTCAAGCTTTTCACAACAATTGTAATTAGGAACTACAATTCCCAAAGTATGTGCCAGAGTTTTAAGAAGAGCTAAGTTCTTAGCTTGCCAAGCATACCTGAAAATATGTCCATGTATGTCCATAGGTAAGACATAATTAGTCCATAAAAACTTCCCTAGTAATAGGTAGTTGGACATGCTTCTAATAGGTATAATAATGGCCTGATGAAGTCACGTCTCAGCTGAGGCTCAGAATAAACTCTCCACTTTCCTCATGCAATACGCAATTGCAAAAAGATCAGGATGTCTCCTAATCTATCTTTCTGGGAGCCTTTTGAGCAAGAAAATTACTGTCCAACTTGTTTAATAATAAGACAACAGCTAAGGAACAGATATCATAGAAGAGTTATGCTATTCGTTTTGAGGAAATCAAGCATCTCTGCAAACTTAGAGGAGAAAGCCAAATGGCACATATTCAAACACAAAATTATAGTTACAGACAGCAATACAGCCTAAGTCCTCAGACACCCAAACTGCTCTAGACTGAACAGACCTATTTTTACTCCTTCCTTGATATCTATCATCTTGACATCTAATGACTATATATAAAAATACAGTCTTTAGACTTTTTTACCAGTATGTCACTCTAGGCTGTTTGCTGCCCTTCTCACAGTATGTGTTTTAAGAGTTCAAGTCCATTGGTTTCACTTCTGAAAGGAACAGAGGAGAGAAAGCCAAACCCTCAAGATGGATTTTCACTTTGTTCTGTTTATTTCCAGTAAAAAAAAAAAAAAAAAAAAAAAAAAGGCACAAATAAAATGTGCCAGGACCAGTGCCTTTGAAGTTCTTACAGGAAGCTGATATACATCCTCACCACCTCTCACATACTTCACAAAACAGAACAAGTGAATACAGGGAGCTATGGGCTGGGCAGCTTAATACTACAGCTGTCCTTAGTGTCTCCTTCCCAGCTGTGTCAATGATTTCTCTGTTGCGGACTTATCTTATAGGGACTCACTGAAGAATCCTAGGCACACAAACTCATTGTGTTGTAAAGGAGAGACATTGTTACCCCTTGTAGAAGCATCAGACCACATCAGCTTTGTCTTTAGGATTCCAAGTAGACTATGCCCATTGCTTTCTGGAGTGACACAAAAGGAGGAGTACATTTAAGAACGCTACTTCTGAAATGAACATCGCACACGTGCAAATAACACCAGTAGAAAGTAGAATGAATGAGAGAAAATTCAGCATTTAGCCTAATTTTTGTCAGTGGAAACTACTATTGCAACACTAAATAAGAATATTCTCAAATTACAAAAAACAAAGATAAAAAAGCAGTACTGTTGACACCACCCCTCTGAACACTGAAGATGGGAAGACCAAACCTGAATTAAATATTAATCAATGGAGTCAGAACAAAGAGTGGAGAACTGTGGAATGTTCCCATCTCTCTTTTCTCCTCAGCAGTCAACTGTGCTTGAGCTACCAATACTGCTGCAGGTTCTAGCAAGAGACTACAGCTGTAAACCAGCTTTGAAGAAAAATTAATCTGTAAAAGGAAATTCTCCTCCATATTGTCATACTCATTCTTTTAATAAGATATATTGGCAGGTCTTTGTCTTACTACTAGTTATTTATCATAGCCCACATCCATGTTGTACAGCCTCTTTCTAATTTCCTCTAATTTCCATCTTAAATTATTAGGAGACATCTTCTCTGCTTCTGTATTGACCACCAAGAATCTCAAAAGTATTTATTCTCCTTTACATTATTGTAAACTAGTTGCAGCAATGGAAATGAGTCCTGATCAGTATACTTTGTTTAGCATGTGTAAAGTCCTTCATTTAGGCAATATTATTGAAGTGCCTGCCATCAATTCTAAAGCAGCTAGGAGTTTAATTGATTCCTAGAAGTGCAAGGAAAGTAGAGCAGATAAAAAAATGACAAGTTGTTGCTGATGCAAATGTAGATGTTACAGCAAAGCAGCTGGGGAGAATACTGTAGATGTTTACATTTTCCCAACATGCTTACAGTGTTTCTTCCACATTTTCCAGGCAAAGCTCACCTGGTGTTGCTCAAGGCCTGGAATGCAGTGAATTGTGCACAGCACCTAATATTTATCCATGCCATTGTCAAGAACATCTTTGCAGCTCCTGCCAAAGTCTGTCATTGAATGTGTTTGTTCAGCTGCATGGCAAAAACATAATACACAGTAATCATTTTTACTTTGTCACCTACTCAATATTTTTCTTCTCCAATTAAATTAACTCATAAATACTGTGCTTTTCATGCCAGAAAAATCTTACTACATCCATTCAACTAACACCCATTTGTACATTTGTGTTCTTGAACATTTAGATACTTCAACGATAAGTTCTGAAACAATGGAAAAGCCAAATGCTCTAATTTATCTGGGACTCTGGAAACTCTAATCACAATTCCAAAAGATTATATATTCAGGCAAAACTTTCTGCTAAACTAAATTTCATCATTACTCACTATCAACTGCAGAAAACTGTGCAGGAATGGAGAAAACACAAGGAAAGTAAAGGACTTGGTGAAAAAAAGAAGTTTAACACCAATGTGCATTTCCAAAGGAAAAGATTGACTGCAACACAGGTGACAAAGGATAATGTTGGTTAGCGAGCGTAAAAACAGAGTATACCAGGGATCCTAGCTGGACACTTCAGCTTCTAACCCAATGGTGTATCACCTTAGCTGCTGCTGCTCTCCTCGGTAGGTAAAGCATGGGTACTCTCTCGCACTGTAAACTTACCTCCTCCTACCTTGGGCAGCATTGAAATTTCTGTCCAGGAATCACTGGAAAATAAGACTCCCCTGGGAGGTCTCTACCTTCTCCCTAGACAGGTTTAATTTATAAGAGATGTTCCTCTTAAACCCATTCTTAAACATTTTTCAGTGATGAAGACTCCACAGCCCTCTCAAAAGATCCATTTTGCCATCTTTAAAGTCAGAAAGCTTCTTCATAAGGCCTAATTTGAATTTGGCAGAGCAAATTTGCTCTATGTACCGGAGAGAACAAATAATTCCTGTAAAAGGCTGTTGTAAATAAAATCAAAGGCTGTTCTCATGGCCCATCAGTCTTCTTTATTCTAGATGAAGAAATATGACACACCTCTTCCAATTTTTCATATATTTCATGTTGTTGTGACTTGGTTATTCTCCCTTGGACTCTAAGTACTTTGCTTATTTCTAGGAGTCTGGTGTCCTAAAACCTGACATAATACACCAGCTCAGGCCTTAAACATCACTGAGACGGTTGTTCAAGACAATATCATATAACACGGAGTCAGTCAGAATACCTGTGACCTATCACTTTTCCACTTGTGGCCAGTTACCCTGTTTTAAGAGGAAGTGAAATTGCTTTGACATCATTAGTTATTGACAAATCCCTATTTATCATGTGGATAAATTTCACAAATTTATATTGGCTACTACTTACGTCTCATCTTTTGGGGCTTAAAAATTCATTATGAATTACAGAAAAAATCCTTGGCTAAAAATGCATGTGGCCAGCCAGAATTCCTTTGTGCTTCCTCTCCCTTTCTGAAATAACTGGTATTACATTTGACTTCTTACAGTTTTTGTCATTGGTCTTCCCTGTGCCCTCCAAACAATTGTTAGTAAATCTGAGGTGCCCATGATGATCTTCATTCTGGGATAATTAAGAAATGTGTCAAAAATATTAAAAACATTTGTCCTGCCCTTATTTTATTCTAGGCGGAGGTTTTACCCTTTTCTGCTGGTGTTAATTACAGTAGCCAGCTGCTGCCGTTGATGCATTTAGTAGTCTGATCCAATAAAAGGTACAAAATATTTCAGCTGTCACAGCACCATATATCCTTTTCTCTTGAGCTTACTTCCCAATTGCCTCACTTGAGAGGAGTTTATCTTCCTAAAGACTGTTGCTTTACTTTTGCTGTTCTACGTTCTTCTGTTCCTATGCACTGTGAGTTCGACCTATCACAATCACATCACCCAAGTGATGTTACCCTTGATGTTCTGCAATGGCATAGTGTCATATTTTATGTACCTTCCTCAGACCTCAGTTTCTTACCATTCACACAGGGCAGTATTAAACATTTGCACAGGTCCTTTCATTGTCCATGAAAATCAGAAACAAACACTACTTGACTGAGTGAAACAGGAACTTATAAGTGTTCAAAATTAACTGCCTGACAATGAAGTCCATTCTTTGTTTCCCTGAGACACTGCACCTTTCAGAATTTTAAAGAGTCAAGGCACAGTCACAACGTGCACCCTCAGCCACATCGTACAGCATTTATGAAGGCAGCCTGCAAATGCGAGCAGAAAAAAGGAAGTAATGTGCAACAGGCCCCCAAGCAGCAAATTTTGAAAGATGAATTGTGACTTACCAAGTCCTAGCTGAGAGGTCTGGTTCAGTCATGGGGCTGAGAAGATGTCTGACAAGAATAATTTCTGTGATGAAGGCAAAAACTAAAGGAAGTCTGGCTGTGAATTCAAAACCCAAACAGAAGGACTCTGCAGCCAAGCTGAATCTGGATTAAAATGAGCCCGATCTTCACTGAGCTTTAAACAAGGTCCCTACATTTTCATTATTCAGTACTAGAGTGCTAGTGAAGGTGAATTCCTTACTGCCTTTGCTGTCCTTACTTCCAGCAAAGCATAGATACCATCAGACCTGAGAGGATGCCTGGGACCTGTTCAGCAGGTCCAAAAGACCCTGAGGTTTACCTTTTGCCAAGGGAAAGCCAGTAAGTGAATATTTGAGGGAGTCTCTTAAAAACTGGAGAACAGCCTCTAGGAAAAAAAAAACCTCAAATCTTTTGGAAGACTGATTCTCACCTTCAGTTCTTTGCTTTTAACTAGCATCAACCAAGAATTTACTGACCAATGTTCCATAGCATGCTTTTACCAACAGTTTGACAGTTAAGGCACATAGAGTACAGGCCCTTAGAAGATTTAGCTACTTAATTATAAAAATCTACTTCACTTGATCTTTCAGATTAAATGCTTTGTGGTAGACCCTGTGAGATTGCCTATATCTGTTTCTTTATCATCATGCAGATGCTTTTAGCTCCATTTTAGACATCAGAGCACAATATCCTTCCTTGCATTTAAACTGTTTCTTTTTCCTGAACAATCTCTGTCTTTTATATGAATATTCCAGCCATATGAATCCTCCCACCAAGACTCTGTTATGCCAATTCAGCTGAAATCATAATCAATTATTAAGATTTTCAGGCTTTCTTGTTTATTATTTATATTTTTTCCATTAGTATGATTGTGAAAGATACTTGTGACTGACCTGCTGTTTTGTTTCTTGACTTTGTGACTTTATTATGAATAAACATCTCCCTATTGTAGTTTTTTGACCCTTGTGCAAGTTAGTAGTGTCTATTTTAGTATATGGGGTTATGCCAGCTTTCCCCTTAACTCTCAGATTAATGCCATTCTTTCCAGGTTAGCAAATGACCGTTCAAAGATGTTTTTCTTCTTTTACTGTGGACTCAGTATTTGCTCAGCAACTTACAGAATATCTGTAATAGTCAAAGTAAGCTAACATCCTTCCAAGTGTCATAGGCACAGCCACACATTCATCTTCAGGCTGCAGCCTGACTGTCAAATAGGAGGTTTCACAGGAGGCCCACCTGAGATTCTGATCTCCGTATGTCCGCCCCCTTTTTGCAGATCTGTTTGATCTGCTCATCACCACTTCCAGCAGTGTCTCTGTGACAGGAGAGGAGGATGCAATACAGATCAGTGAGGCAGACAAGTTGCAGAAATAGTGACACTTTGACCCAGATTTCTGGGAAGCAGTATGTCTTTAGGGACAGTCAGGAGATGTTAGTGCCGTCCTTGAAGGTGATGGGACTTATTTGCCACCAACTTCTTTCCCCTTTTGGGAAAGTGGTTGCCTGTCTGTGAACCTCATAGTTCCTGGTGGCTTTTCCCTCATTATCACTGAGGCAATTGCATCTTATTGTGAACAGGTCTCAATGTTAGCAGGTGGATGGCATAGGGTCAGACACTTTGCCTACAAAATGCAATAGACTATACATTCCCTCCTTCATTACTGGACATCACCTAATCTAGTTTACATTATGTATTTTTCTGTTTTCTTCAGTGGTGATTGTATGTATCCTGTTTTATGATAACAGATGCATCTCTGCCTGACCACTTGCAGCACTCTTCCCTGCTTCATAAGAGATTTTACTAGCAACCACAATCCAAACCAGATGTCCTTTCCTACCCAGCCTTCTTTGGAAGAGAATGTAGGTCATACTCCCTACAAATCTAATGCAGGACTGGAGCCAAGGCATACAGGATCAGGTCCCCATCTGGGCACGGCATTCGGTTTCCTAATTGCTTGCACAAACCAGGATGTTATATGTATAAAGAATTACATTATTTGCTGCACTTCACCAAAGCACAGTAGAAAACCTGTAGTTTCAGGGTGGAAGGGTAAAGGGGGAGGAAGAGCAAGACAGAGGCAGCTTTAAACCATATATATGCCTCTGGGGGATGCTTCAAGAGTCCAAGTAACTAAGTTATGGTGCACCCTGAAGTGTTAATGGGCTGCCCCAAAGCCAACAGCAACTGAAAATCCACGTAATTAGGCAATGGAAACACTCACCCCAGTCTCAGTGTAGCCCCATGCCAGTCAGAAGCTTTTTCCTCAGTTACTGAGCAGAAGGAATGTTACCTTGTCTAGATCTATTAAACTGTTCCTTAGACGTCTGTAGCTGGAGTACAGGAATCACAGTTCAGGTAAGAATATGTGGCTTTTGGCCGCAGAAGGCTGACACTCTCTGTCCTCTGTCATGGATGGAACAGTGTTTTTTACCATATGACTAGAATATGGCTATCACCTGGCCAAAATGCTGGGTGGATGAATACGTACCTACCACCAAAGAGCATTCTTGCCATGTGGCAGCCATGCTTTCAGTCGCCTAACGGGAGGCAGTTTTCTTGCCATATGAAAATTGGAGGTGACTATTCAGCTGCCAGAGAAGGGGCAGAAACCTAATGGGGGAAGAGCAGGTCCTCGATCCCTTTCTCTTTGAAGTTTTATTACAGCAGAACTTCCTTCTGAATATTCGATTGGCTGCAGCAGGAGTGCTGCACTTCAGCGGGCCTCTGTCAAACTCCCTCTGATCAACATTAACATGTAGGCTTGGGAAAAACCTCTATACTCCAGAACACACTAGGATCTGCTAAATAACCCAAGACTTGCCACCTCTGCTAAGTGTTGTACATACCGGGAAAGGAAGCCTTTTGTTACAGGTTTTATAGCTATTATTTGCTTTGGGTTGGTTTTTTGGTTTTGTTTTTGTTGTTGTTGTTGGTTTTTTTTTTTCCAGAGAAAGGAAAATAAAATGAATTTAACAAGTAGGTTTCAGATTTTTACAAGACAAATTGATAGTTTTTGTGCACTGATTCTCATGTTTTTACATTATGGCACCCATTTAAATTATTCTGTTAGTTCACAGTGGTGGGAAACCTGGTGAATACATATGGAACCCTTAACTTGCTTTTGCAACTATTTGAAGCATTTAGGAATCCATCAACCAGGAAAGAGAGCAGCATATTGCAAGTACCATATGGGCATTAAATGTGAACTTGTCAAAGCAAGACGGAATAAACCATTTTTTACATTCTTCATGGACTGTATTTTTTTTCTTTCAGAATATGAATTGTTTCTAACCATGTTTAGCTTTTAAATACTCATTACAAGCCAAGGAAATACCCAGGTTAATAAAAAACCTTAGTGGGTTTATGGTCTTCTCCAATGATTACCTAATACATTTGTCTCATCTGCTTTCCTTGTTGTGTGAAAACACACTGAGGAAACGTGTAAATGCAGTGAATTGTTCCCAACTCTTTTATTCACCTTTCAGCATGCTAGTTCCTTCCCTTGGCATTGATATAATTATGCATTTGTCAAAGATAGACTGTCACTTTTGAGCTTCTATTATGTGCAAGATCTGGCAGCACATTTTACCTTTGGGATTTGCTTATATCCTTTGCATGTTATTGTACTGCTTTGGCATTCAGTAAATTCAGTACACCCATTTCTTTGATGTTCATTCCAGCCCCTAAATGTGGAAACAATGACTGAAATTTTGGATCAAAGCATCCCATAGATGGCAGGCAACATAATTTTGTGATAATGTACATGAACAGAAAGAAATCCCACAGCTAGAATCCAGGCCTGTAACTGTTCTACAATTTATGTACTCTTAACATACAAGAAAAAGAAAAGGGAAAAAGAAAAAGTAAAAAGCAAAAGAGAAGAGAGAAAAAAGAGAAAAGCGAAAGAAGGGAAATAAAGAACACAGAGGTCCAGCTGAATTCATATATATGTGCAATTTCTCAACATAATTAAAACTCTTTTTTCCAGTGTCAAATGCACATTCTCATACAAGCATAAGAATTCAGAGGTTAAGCACTGAACTGAACAAGGTCTGAGAATATCTGTCTCATATTTATTCTTAGAAATGAAGGAAAAAACCAACCTTCCCATTTTCTATTGTTTCCTAAAATACAGTAGCCAGTACAAATACAGTAGCCAATCAACTTAAATGCAATTTCATCTGTGATTTAAAACAAAAGAAGCAAAAAGATTTAAAAGAACAAATTATTTTCAAAACTAGCATTCTCATTTATATTTGTCATGCAAACGGTTTGGTCTATTTGGTTTTAAATTAGGCCCCATCCACAATGAGTCGATCTAAAGTCAACTTCCTCACCGTTTATGTGGTCAGACAAAGGTGTGTGGAGCAACTAAACTATTTGGGTTTGCTGGTATTTCATTTTACATAAAAATAAAATAAAATCAATTAAATTAAATAAACCAAAATCTATTACAAAATATGCGATTTTTCCTGTAGCGATGGAACATGCAAGCGCTAGGACAGCTACCAGGGGGTATTACAATATTAATTTTTTAATACACAGGTTTTGACATCTCCTGTCTTCCTACGTGAGTGTAGCATCGGTACACTTTGGTTGGCCTTAATCCCGTACCCACAGGTACGTGCAACTGCCCCAACCCTCGTTTTCAAACGGTGGGCTTTAAGAGGCAATTTTTTTCCGGCCAGCTATATGCAACAGTGCCATCCAGTGGCAGCTCGGCCTGCTCACATCTGTATAATCCCTAGGAATCTATCAAAATTACTATTTAAAACAAAATAAACATTTTTTTTCCTGAAAGGTAGCAAGCTGCGTTCAGATTAAATGTTAACTACAGAGCATCACAGCAATACGTCTTGAGTTGCAATAAAAGCCCCTCGTTGTATCCAGGGGCAGATTTTAACCATACCAAGCGGAGTGCACTCTGCTGTGCTGGGCGGGGGGCCGTGCGGGGGCTGGGGCAGTCCCTCCTGTGGAGAAGAGCCAGAGCTCCCGGCTTGGACGCTTTTAGAGTACGCAGAACTGCACAGGGCTGGCGCTAGATCATGCCTTACCTGAAGTGTGAATTCACCTCTGAAGCAAGACTCCGTGACTAATCTTGGCATCAATTGCCATTTAGGGCTGCTGGTTTAGGACCCTAAAATCCCACCCCTCCTTGTCCTGTATGGCACTGAGTTTCTTTCAAGTGATAGCAACAGCTGTACTTTGTACTAAGGTAACGCTCTTGATTGCCGGATTTAAAACTCGGGTCTAATATTCATATGCAAATAAATCCGCCCCCCCCGACCAATATACACGTATGCATTGTGTTTAGGACTATACAGAATAAAGTACTGCCACAGTAATTCATGCACAAAGAGCATTAAATATCTCCCAGTGCTTTGAAAACGGTATGTGATGATGCACAGCAGCATCTCTGCCATTTGATAATTCTCAGCCTTGCGCAGTTTCCTTGTTTTGACACAACCTGCCACAGGCCTTTAACTGTCAAGTCAGATGTGCTTATTATTTCAATCACTTCAGGGATGGATAGACTAAACCACAGGAAGTTTAAACTGCTTGCCCAAGATCATGTTGCAAAGCACTGATACAGGCAAGGACAGATCATGCAAGACTGACCTTTGGTGTCTAACCCAAGCTTACTAGCCCATGGTAGATAAAGGGAAGGGTGGTTGTCTTTTTTGTTTGAAGCAAGAAAAAAAACCTGTTCTTGTAAGAAAAATCACAGTGTGTGTCAGGAAAAAAACCCAAAACAGTTACAAGTTTCAAGGCTGAGGGTGCACCTGCTCAGGGGAACAATCACATTAAACTCTTGCCTGTATAGCAAGGCAACAAAGGTGAGCCCAGCCTCCAGAGGACAGGGGCTCCGCAGGCCCGAGCGGAGGGCCCGAAATGAGGCGTTGCTCATTTAGGCCCTGGCCCAGCCAAGCCCGTGGCAGGTGCGCTGCTTCAGGCCTACCTTCCAGCACGACCCAGGCATCGTTCCTGGCTTAAGGCTGTAACCACATTCAACCATGATTTTGAAGAGAAGCCTAATGATAAATGAACATCAGTGTTCTAGAGCCTTCCCTAGCGAGAACAGGGCCCTTCCGCCACCAGAAGCCAGCGGCCTGCAGGCGCCCTGGCCCACTCGCCCACACACCACGCTCGCTCGCTCCGTCCCCTCCCACACCGGGGAAGGGCCACCTCGGCCTCCATGGCAGCACCTTGGGTCCCTCCGCTCTCCTCACCTCAGCCTCCACTCTCCCCCGAGATTCGGCGCCCGTGCGCGGCGGCGGGCCAGGCCGGGGCCCGGTCCGCCGGCGGTGCCGGTCGCTGCCCCCCGCAGGGCCGGACCGGGCCGCCCACCAGCACTACCGGGTCCCGCCGCCCTGAGGAGCAAGAGACCGGCGCCAGGCGCCACCGCCGGCCGCCCCCACGCCCCGGAGCCCGGCCGCGCTGCCGGCACTCGTGGCGGCGTGTGGGAACGGTGAGGAAGAAGTCCACGGTGGGTCGTGTATGTTTGCTCATAACCTTCAGATAACAGTGTGCGTTGTTCTGTTGCTCGTCAACATTGCATTAAATTTCTTAAGGACACATTGTACGTAGAGGCAATGGCTTGATGGGACCATGCACAGTAAACCTGTCTGCCACATCCAGCCCCTGGAACACGGCAGGAAAATCTGCGTGACGTGGTCAATCGGTCATTTTTTGTATCTCGGAAGGTATCAGGGCGTCCGTAGGAAAACATAAATTCTATAAAGTGGTAGCAGGGTTTCTGATTTACTGGCAGTTGCTGGTTTGAGTTTTCACAAAAATATTTAGCTATAGGACAGTGTATTAGGCGTATTCTTAAAGGTAAATAACTGCAGCCAATAAAAGTTCAGCCTATAAAGGGTCCCATCTTCTAGGAGTTTTCTGCACCAAGAATTACTACCAGCATAATCATGGCTCCCTGCACACTAATATTTCCTCTGATACAGTATGATCAATGTTGTGGAAAAACATTTATTATATTTCTTCTAGCTACTTAAAGGCATTACTGAATTATGAGCATCGCAAAACGAATCCACTGTGCATTTTTTCTTTATGTGACGTTTTTACAATCTTCATTTTCTGCTTTGCAGCCACTGAGCTATAGTGATCACGCTGTGCACCCTCTTACAACTGACACAGGGGCCAGGAACTCCTTTCTGCTTTATTACATTTGAAATGCACTTCATATGACAACATTCATTCTCATTCTGCATTGGACTCTTATTTAAAGGGAGAAGCCATTTTTTACTGGACCTGTACTTAAAGCGAGAAGTTATGAAAGAAATTAAAATGAGGGAAGAGGGTTTAAACAGCTGTTTCAAATATGCCTAGTTAACAGAGGTGACAAAGTTTTGACTCAAAAGAGAGAAAAGTGGACAAGGAAGGTATCAATACACTGAGCTGTTCTTAAAATGCTAGTAATTGTAAAGATGCCAGTGTATTTTCTCTTATATTACATGGTTTTGAGACATTGTGCGTTACCAGGGATATTTTAACTTCACTGGAACAAGGAATAATCGAGTAAGGAAGGCATAAATGAAAGCTGAGTTGGGAGTAAGATTTGGCTACACAGGGTACAAACTTGCAGAAGGCAGTCCACCTAATGGCTACTACTCACAGCAGCTGTAGACTCATTAAAACCTAGTGGTAGGAAGTCAGAATAAGATGGGAATAGTAGTGCGTTACCGAAATTATTTTTTCCTTTGATAGAAGAAAACAGAACGTAACTCATCAGAAAATAATCCTACTAATTCATGTGTAAATATAGTCTCCTCTATAGGGATGAAATAATTATTCACTTCTCCTGCCTTCCTATTCAGTAAAAAATTTCATCCAGATCAAAGGATGAATAGAAAGAGAGCATGAGGTTGAGAGAGAAATGTATAAGTTTGAGCACTTGAACATGCGATTTATGGCCTAGAGGTACAGGCAACTACATTACAAAAATGACTTCACCTATTATAACCTTTCCCAGGGCTCTCTGGAGATGGTAAGGGGCTGAGCAGCACTGGAATATCAGAGGTGTTCACAAACAATTCCGGTTTCATTCTCACTTCCCTTTCCCCTCACCCTTAACACATACATATCATCTGTTGCCTCCTTTCCTGCTCCTTGATGTAGGCAGATCATGGTACTTCTCTCTGTCTTCCTGTGGGAACTGGCCACAGCCTCTCATTTGTCACGAGCTCTGACTGAAAGATTCCTCTTATTCTTGTCTGTCCTCTTGCCTGAAGGACAGCCCAATTCTGAGAGTGACCCCTTTGGTAACCCTTAAAATTTTCTAACGATGGTTGTCTGCACACTGTGGCTGCTGATTTGAACATTTAACCACTGTCTTTGAAGCACCACCTAACACACCAAGTGGCCTTTCATTTTGTGAAACTATTGCATCAATTTCCAGCAAGTGTTTTATTAAATATAGATCTGTGCATGTTTTATGGAGATTGCATGTCCATTTGCATTGTTGCAGGACTCTGTCTTTAAATTGTCTAGTGATAATCTTACTCAAGACAAATTAACAATCTCTAAATGGCATTAGAAAATTAATTTCGTTTCACAAATGCAGCCCACAAGAGTTAGTTAGCAGGGGCAGTCGCATCACTACTTACAGCCTGTCATACAGGAAAACTGAAGACACCAACAGAGATGACATTTCTTCAGGTGCACAGAGATGCTGCAAGCATTATTCTACAGATCATCTTTGTCAGTCATGACAGAGCTTCCTCTGGCCTGAATGAAGTAACATAAAATGCCCTCCTGGCATCCTGGAGGTCTATAAATTGTACAGGAGCTGTGCATTTAGCATGAGGTGATCAGCATCACAGTTACAGGACATGGCCTTTTCAGGTAGCATAGGTTGTTTCTCTCCAAAATAATAGTTATTTTGGTGGTATACAAGAGATAGAAGACTGGCTGTCAGCCAGATTTCAAAGCATAAATAAGCCATGATCTCATTTACGTACAGTCTTTACAGGCGGCAGTAATATGTATGAGTGACTGCTATATTTAGGAATGACAAGATGGGCATTATTAATAGCTTAATTGACATTAATGCAATTACCCCTATCCTTATTACAGTTAGTAGAATTACACAGAAAGCACTGGCTGAGGCCTTATTTTCCCTAGAGCTACCCAAGGATACGACATTTTCCACCATGCCAAATCTAGTCTTTGACATTAGATACTTAGCTACAGAATCATTCCAGTAAATCATTATAAATGCATTATAATAAAGATGTTATGAGCTATTGGATATTAACCCCTAGCCCCTGAAGAGAGATAAATATACTGGTTGCAAGATTTCTGCTTTTGTTTTGCAATGGAAAAAAGGTTTTACTTACAAGTAAAGAATTATAAAATGTTATGCTGATAAAAAAAACCCCCAGACTTTACCCTCTCTGTTCAGATTAAAGCTGAACACACTCTCAGTGTAAAAAAAAGAATACATCCATAGAACACGAAGGACCAAATTTTTGGTCCATCACAACCAAGCTTTTCATTTGCAGACAAATATTTGTGTGTATACTGTTTGGAGACACAGCTAATATATTTTCATATGTAGATGTCTCCACTTAAACATCTGATTGCTGTGCCTCATCTCCAGAAACTTGCTTCCTTTTTCTTGTTTGGTGTTTGGGGTTTTTTTTGTTCTTGTTTGTTTGTTTGTTTTGTTATGTTTGTTTCTTACTCTTGGTCACTCTTCAGTGTAGAAATGTAAGATTTTCTATTACTCTCTGATAAAGGAGTAAATCACCTACATGTTCCAGGAAGTCAAAATAAACATAAATTTGAGGCTCAGGACTGCCTAATATTAAATTTTCATCAACTTTACAGGAGTCATGGATTAATTCAGTTTCCAGCACAAGTAGAAATAGAGAAATAGAAACATCATGACCATACATTAATTTTACTGAAGTAATATATAGGAGCATTTAGGACCACTGTGCTAGGTACTGGACAATGACTTAACAAAACATAAAGCGTAAATGCACCATTGTGCATCGTTTCCTTCTCAAAGAAACTGCATTGCAATATAAGCAAAGTAAACACAAAGCAGTAATGAGTACATGTCAGTCATTATGAAAATGAAGAAAATAATTATTACAACACAGCATATAAAAACCCAAACTGGAATTGCAAAATTAGTTTTCAAACCAAATATGAAGTTTTTCCATCAAAACATGTTAAAGTGAATGCCCATACGGTTTCATAGCTTCGCTGGGCTTCATTTTCTTTAATTCATTAAATCCAGTTGATCTGGGATTTTGATTGAGTCTGGAATGCACTGTAATAAATACTACAATATGTAATTATCGTTATATACACACATAGGAGTTTTATTAGCATGTGTACATGTTGGTATGCACATATGTAGAGGAAGGCTTTGTTGTTTTTTCTTATTACCTCTTGACAGTAACCTGTAGGCACATAGATTATAAACTTTTAAAAGTCATATATCATCGTGGTGCATTCCATTTTTAGCAAGTCTTTCTTGGAGGTGCCTGGGAATAAATTCAGCTTGAACTAGTGCCTGAAAGATATCTGTCTCCAGTATAACTGACTTCTCAGCTATGCTAGTTTGTCAGCTTTCAGGGCAGGGTTCATATGCCTTATCTGTCCTGGCTGTGCTCCTGATCACAGCTCGAACTCCCAGAGAGAACAACTCCCATAATAAAGAGTGAATAAAAATGAAGCTTTAGCACCGGCCAGGCACTTCTTATCTTGTAAAGTCTTAAGTCAGATACTTCACTATACTTCAGCTCTTCTAAAACAAATACAGATCTGGCATCTGGTGAAAATACTTCCTGAGAAGGTTTTATCTAAAGTGAAACTTGAGACAAGGCTATAGCAGATATTTCAGTGTTTTAATCTAACTCGGAGTTTGCCATATGCATTGCTTGGTTTTGAGGATAACATTTGTGTGTTTACAGAGTCAGTGTATTTTTTACAGAAAACATTTACTTTTGACTACTGAGTGGTTAATCACTGAGGCTTATCAGCTACAGGGGCAAAATAATGAGGACAATGGTGGATGTCTTGCCTTTCGATCTCTCCAAAGCAAGGCTGGAGGCCTATGGAAAGGATCCCATGGTCCAGTAAAAGATGTGAGACAATGTCATGAGAGCCAAAATTTTACAAACTATAGAAATAAACAGATGATCTAATGGCCCTTTTCAACCTTCAAGGCTAGCACTATTTAGATATATAATATGCACAGAAGGTTTTAGAGAAGAAAATATTTTAAGTCTGTGTTGTTTTCTTCATTATTTCACATCATGGAGCAAAGAAAAAAGATGAAAGTAGCCCTACTTAGGCACTATCCTAATTAGCTGAGATCTAACATTATGAATCCCCATCCTCCGCTCAGAGGAGAGAACAGGAGCTTCTGCAGCATCAGGGTACTACAGTAACAGCTGTGGAGCAGTCCGAACTCCCCTACACTGACTAGTTTGTAAGCTGGATGTCCGAGAACTTTAAATTCTGGCTCAACTCACTGAATTCAAGTCTGGCTTTGGAAGATAGCTCTGGCATTAAAAAGGTGTAACATAGCTCAGAAGACACGGATACATTTCCTGGCTCTGCTTCAGATTTCCTGTGCAATGGATAGTATATGGAACTATTTCTATAAGTAACTTGGCTTAAGAGAACAGGATTCTTCAGTCTTTGCCCAGATGACCTGTTGGCTCTGCTTCACAGTCTCTTTTGGAGTAAGCTGCAGCAGCTAAAGAAATTACTACTCTGTAGAAATTATTAAACTGCAACCCACCCACTCCCTGAAGAATCTGTGGAGCCCCTAACAGAGGCACAGAGGGGTGGTGTGTAAACTTCCCAGCTGCTGCAATTCATTGCCTTACATATTATTTTTAATTATTTTTTTATAAAGTTGATTGAAGTGAATATACCAGGCTGTGAACAATGGCAAATGAAGGCTTTGATTCACAAGCCTACTTGGACTTGGCTGAAGCAGCGGAAGAAGTTACTACCCCTTTTTGGCAGTTACTCAGTCCCTGCAGCTGAAAAGGTGAAAGATGACCAGCCTATAATCTGATTCTGGTTTTCAGGCTATAATCTAATACTGATTTTCAGTCTCCATGGAGCTGTCATTACCAAATGTCTGTACAATGTGTGATCAAACGTTCCAGATAAAACTGAAAGCTGAAAAGAGAGAAAGAAGCCACAAAACTGATATATTTTAGGATTAACTTGATGACACTTTTTCCAGAAGAGAGAAAGGAGGGAAATAACAGCCTTAAAGCTTGCCAGCTCACCTGAGTATCAGGCACCAACAGCCAAAGACAAGCAAGTCCCAGAAATTACATCTGATGGAATTCTGAAAACAGCTGTATGGCTATGGTAAAGCAGACTCGCAAGTCAAAACCAACAGTGAAAAGGATACTGGATGCTACCTGTAGATTTAGTTAAAATTTTGTCAAAGAAGGTCAAACCTTGCTGTTGTGGAAACGATTCTGACAGGCTTAGCTTTGAAAACAAGCTGGGAAGGGGCAGAATAAATTCCTTTTCTGTTATACTACTGTCATGAAAATAATGAGAATCCTTTCCTTGTTCCTAGGATACAAGACAATTCCTGAGCATCACCTTAGGAAACACATTCATACTTCTGAGGAATGTTCAAGCTCCTTTCATCCACTTGTCTATCTATGCTGTGAATTCCTTGATTGGAGGTTGTGTCTTACTATTACTTTTGTTAATAGTCTCAGTCCTGGTTGAAGCTTCTCAGACTTGACATAATAAGAATACTAGCCTAATGCACAGCTTTGCATACTAAAGAATAAAGCTTACTGTGAGTTTTTTATAAGATGTAAAACTTTTATATATGGGAAGTAGTATCAACATGTACTGCATCAAAATTAGTGTTTTTTAAAACAAGTTAAATGAGAAGTAGTGCAGAGAGGAGGGGCTACTTCTGACCACTATATTCTGTTGATTACATCAACTCCAGTTTTATCACTGTTCCCGTTTTGTTTCTTTTGCACGCTGTCATTGTTCATACCCAGCTCTTTCTGAAATGACACCCCAAATCTGCATTAGGCTTTTTTTGCAAACAAAGTGACTTTCATACAAGCTGCCTTTCCACTTCAAAAGTAAAACATTTTTGTAGTTATTAATGGTCCATTCTTGTGACTATCCATGGGTGAAGGGCATTTGCCTCACTCACATCTTTAATAGCAAATAATTAATGAGGTGTTGGAAATTAACAACAATTAACAATGCCTGGGAACAACAGCAGAAGGTGTTTGATCCTCTTTAGACGAAGTTGAAAAAATTTGTTTCTCAGGCAAGGGCTTGTGCCTGCAAGGAGGAAGAGACGGAGGGAGATTTCTAATGTGATCCTCCTTCTTCTGCATTACCTTGATGAAAGTCATCGAAGTGACTTGTCAAGTAGAAAAGAGAGCAGAAAGGCCTGTGTCTCTGTGATACAGGTACATCAGTTCTAACTTCCACAGAGACTTTGAACCTTAAGTTCAGAGCCTTCAAGAAGAAAAATCAGAACTAAGTGGGATTGTAATTCAGAACTTTATTGCTTTGAAAGCCCAGACCTTCTGCACTAATTTCTATAGTAAACACAACATTCTGGTCTTTTATATGCAATTATTCCTGGTGACATTGTGGTTGCAGAATGTTTGCCTGTGTTTAGTAAGGCTAGATATGCTCATGGAAGATGCCGAGCCACAGCTCAGGCAATACAGCAAGAATGTTCTAGGAATATTCACTGCATTCTTGATTTGTCCTTTTCGTCTTTCCCAGCCATAAACAAGATATGGGCAAAATAGACCCTTGATCTGATGTAGTACAGTCCTTTTTGTCTTACGTTATATGCAAAAAAATCATACTAATAAACAGGCAAAACAGCCATAAAAGTGTGCAAGATAAGCACACATAGAAAGAAGAACAGGACTATTTCCCTCTAAGTGATATATTTTCCATGTTCTATAGAAATGAAAAGCTGATGAAGAAATTCAGTTATGCTTTTCCCTGGCTTCACATGCTCCACTCGGTGCAGCATACAGGAGCAAAGGAACTTCAAGATGCGCAGTTAAGTCCCCACTCCAACTCCTCCTCCTCATGATCTTGCAGAAAGATCTACTATACTTGACCTGAAGAACATAACTGTGTTGTTTACTCTCTCTCAAAATTTGAACAAGCAGCCATGGAAACACTAGGGTTGACCTTTTTGCTTATTGGAGAGCAAAGGAAGTATAGAAATTTGTCAGAAACCTGTCCAAAGCACGCAGTTTCTTCAGCCTTCTGGCTTGGGGTCCTTTACTTTTAGCTTGTGGGATGTAGTTTAAAGTGTTGCCCGATGCCCAAGAAAGATCTACAGCATACAAAAAAAAAACAGACTGAAGAAAAATTCTTTCTCCTGAATAAATATAAGAAAGGCAGTAACATTTTAATCTCTTGATTTAAATATGAAACTGGGAGTGACTCATTTCTAAGAATAAAATTATACAGTAGAACTGAATGATAACAGTACATCACACTCCTCCTCTCTCCTTTGCCCAGGTGAACAGAAAATATTTTGGTAAATAATGTTGTAGATATATAAATTTTCTCCTAGCATGAGTTCACTCAATTATTCCAATTTTAAAAAGAATTATTTTGCATTGTCCCTGAATTTCCACATCCTTGGAACATAGTGTTACAATTGGCATTCTATACACAATGGGGAGTTTCAGAAAGCTTAAGGAGAAATAATACCTCTTCTTACAAATGTTTAAGTTAGAGGTTAAAGATGCTGACTCCAAAAGTTGTTTTTCTGTTGTACTGTTCAGTAAGATGTAAAGACTAGAGTTGATAACCTGCAAATTCCATATGCAGGAAATTTAATAGGATGCCCATCAATTGTTTTTTGCCTTTGGATTCACACAGTGGAGGTGATTTCTTGTACCTCTGTGTGGTTCTCATGATCAGTAAAAGGTAATGTGTGTACATATCACTTCTAAGTATTATTCTCCAAACTTTGTATTTCAGTCAGGCATTACCAGGTAATACAATTTATTACCTACATTACTCAGATTTGTGATGGGAAAACCTTAAAGAACTGTAACAATGAAAATACTGTGGCATGATAAAAAAAAATATGCATAGAATGCATATTGTGAAAGACATTAAAAGATATTTGTAAAAAATGAGTTTGACTCAAGAAAAGAGTAGCACAAACCTAAGCAGAGTACAGTGGATGTTACTCCGTCCTTTTTCTCCAGCATCACATAATGGAAAAAACACACAATCAAGAAGAGTGTAACAGAATATAAAATTCAGAGAACAGGCCTGCAACCACAGAGTCCCAGGAGTCTTGCCTGTAATGAATAAGACAGGGAAAGATTGGAGAATGTTTACAGAGATAAAGCAGATGCAAGAAACTTCAGAGGCTTCTGTGTAAGGTTAAGCCTCCACTTTTCAGGTCAACTGCTGTGGACAAATTTGTCATTCAGTGCATTGTGACTAAGTGATGGGAGCTCTATTTCATTTATATCTACAAGCGAGGGTCAAACACCATACACCCAAACTGATAGCAGACAGTTTCATCTGAGCGAACCAGGTAGAGAAGGAATGCACTTCAACTGTTTTTAACATCCCATTGGCTTTATCTGTACTTCTAGGCATGACAGCGTACATGGTATTTATAGCTTAAAAGAATTTCCATCTGTAAGTTTCTCATCTTGTAAAAATCAGTGAGAAAACAACTTAAATATACCAAACCCTGGTTACAACAGGGCACATATATATTTTATTCTCATTTTGTATGCCAGAAATCTTATTAGCATGTTGCTATTTAAAAGCTAATTTAATGGTAAACATTAACTCCCCTGAACCCCTCCATCCCCTTTTTTAGCCACTCTAAACTCTAAGTATCTACAAGATTCTCTGGCAACAATTTCCGAAGATCTGACATCCATGGCCTCAGAGACCCCCCATCCTCTGGTTTCTACTACAGCATACTATTAGCAATCTGTTATCCTGCTAATCTTGTAATAGTTTTCTTAGTTGTTTCATACAAAGCCCAAGCGTGCAGTTCTTCAAGCAGCATTTTCACTGACTCCGAGTACTGCAGGTTTGAGCGCTGAGTGGTTAACCTTGAGTATATCACTAAACCGGTGTACTTCTCTGAGAGCTTTTTTTGTGCAGAAGACCAAGTATATGAAACTGTTCATGTAAGCTGTATTATAGCATCCACAGCAACCTCTGCCAGAATCACTAGAGAGAATTACACTTCGGCATACCATATGGCTTTAAAACATTAGTGATGGGCAGACATCAGGCATAGATTCTGCACATGAAAGGTTCCAGCACTACTTGCACAGTGAGATCATACAGGTAGCAGGGTGTTCTCTAAGTGTCAAAATTACCTATACATTACAAGATAAGTTAAAAATTGTTTGGACATTAAACTGGCAAAACCCCAGAAAACAAAGTGTCTTCCCATCCTAGCTGTAACGTGTGGAAATGAGGGAAATCAGCAAGTCCTTCCAAAAATACAAATGATACCACAGTACTAGGCACGGTTGTAATGATGAATTTATAAAACATTATTAATTACTTTGTAAAGTCACTATCAGGACGATGAGTCAAATAGTAATAACAAAATAGGTCTAGGGGTCTCCTTTTTAAGATTATTAATGTTAGTAACCTAAGCTTACATTAAGTGCCTAAGTGGTCTTATTTTCAGATCCCCATTCTGGATGCTGAAAAAGACACAGCTTGTCATAAGCTTTTATTTTAAGAAGAACCACATTCTCAGATATGTATTTGGCAGGTGGAGTAGATGATGACTATACATCGTCTACCTTCTTCAAGAGGGTCACAAACCTTTTAACCCTCTAGGTGGATACTAATCAGGACAAACTAAGGAAGAAGGACACTGACACAGCTTGGACCTCCATCCTGTAGATTGCATGATTTACTGCAGGCCTAAACATCTGGCAGGGAAAATAAAATTTAAACCCAGCAAAAAAAGAAAACCTGCTAGGAACTAGATTGAAACATGACCAAAAAATCAAAAGCACTAGGGATACTACTTAGAATTCTGATACATACGACATCAATCTGCTCGTCTCTGTACAGTTCCTCAGGGCTGGCATTCCAACTTCTTTGGCTTCTAGTAAAGCGTATGTTTTCCCTGAACTAATCAACATGTATTTCTCTCAACCAATTTAATTACATTTTACAACGGAAATGCAGTCATCTGAGTACTGAAATAATACTGCTCTGTTAACTCTAGATATTTTCTTACTTAGGAGGAGTGTATGCCATTAAATCCAGCAACATGTCAATAAGTTCTCTCAAATATATTGGTTTAGATTTTGCATTATGTCAGCAAAAGTATACCACATTTCATTCACTGGAATATCTAGAGATTGTAGTAAAGAAAAAAATGCAGTATTCTTAATTTTTGTTCAGAATTTGTAATTTAGGTATTCTGTAAATTTTCTGCAACTCAATGGAGACCTAAATTTCCCTTTAAACATTCTACATTCAATCACCAGCCTGAGTTTCTGCCTTCTTTATGTCCACTGCTCCTGGATTATGCACTCTGACCTTGTTTCCAGCATCCCACATACTACGAAGAATTCCTTGGCCAAGAGGATAGTGCAGTGCTATCAAGTTCACCGTAAAAGTGTCCCATTTACAGCCATAATCTGCAGATCCTTGTTAACTAGGCTGATGAATTTGTACCTAGGCTGTCTGCATGTATACAGCCTTCATTCATTCACCAATTTAGATGACTAAAAGACTCTCTACAACTGTACTTTAAATACAAGAGCTTCACTATCCTATTTGAACTCCTATCTTGGCAAAGCTGCATGCCCTGACCTTAGTTGCTTCCACCACCACTAGTGGCCTGGGCAGATTTAGAAGGGAGAAAGAAAGGACTTGGAAGGGCTTTAGCTCAGTCTTTAGCAGACCATGCAGTGGCATGGTCTTCCTTTTCCCAGTTTCAATTGGAACTGCATTCCAATCAAGAGACATCCTTTCCTTTCTAGGAAATTGAACAAGTAAACGAAAAGTACATGAACAAGTAATTTCAAAACATGTTAATTCACTCTCTTCATTAACCAGTTAGCAAAATGTTATCCAAGTTTTGTTTATTGCCTTATGGCCCACTGATAGCTACATAAGATCCCCCGTTAAATGTATTTTTACACAAGTTCCTCCAGGTAAAATGCACTACAGAAAGCAGGTAAATATGACTTGATGTGCTGGGTACCGTACTGGAAATGGTACAAAGCCATCTGTTAATGAACTGTTCTTCCATCTGATAGTACTGGTGATGTCATTCACAATAAAAAAGAAATGAGAGGATTGTCAACAAAGCCATAAAATGAAATGATAGCCCCCAATGCGAAGCAGAATCTAATTGCACCCATTCCCTGCTTGTTCCCCCGTGCTGCAGCTGTTTGCTTACCTTCATTTGCAGATGTTTCAGATCATACTGTCTCCTCCAAGGCCTCTCCTAATCTTACCCACTTTGCATCACCCCTTTTCATTTTGGACTCTTATTTTAAGGATACTGAAGCTGTTTCACACTCTTTGCATGAAGAGCATGTGTTGTCAAAGCTTAAAGCTGACATGGCCCAAAAACTAGTTTGCATGAGCTAAACTTTGGGATAGAAGTACTCCCTCACACTGAAGTCTTACACCTGCTTGACAAGATGGATAGCCAGGGCTTGAGGACTGAGGCACCCTTACTGCAACCTTCTTTCTCCTCATCAAGGCCAGTGCTGTCACAGATCAGAATATTTATTCAGGAATGTACAGGACAGAAGCCCCAAATACACACACTTGTGTGAACATGGACAGAGTCAGTTAATATTTCATGTGTAATTCCACATGAAAGTCAGAAAAGGTCCATGAGTTCAATCAGGAGGGTAGAACAGGACTCTTCTGCTTTCTCCCCACAGAGATATATTATCTGATGAAAGGATTACAGTAAATTAATTCTCATATTTGGCATAATATTAAAACCAAAAATGGTATGTCTGGGTTTCTTACTATAAATGCTTTTCTTCTTACTATTAGTTGGAAGATTCTGAAGGAAAAAGAGGAGAGACAAGAACTTCATGGGGAAGAAGGGAGGGTTTTAGATTTATGAGGAAAACTTAAAGAGTAGCTTGCAAATTACAACACAGATATTTATTCCCCAAAGGCACATTGGTCAAAAAGGAAGGCAAATCACCACATTGCATTGATTTAAGCCCTTTGGTATATCACCTTCCCAGCTGTTCCATTTGATAGCAGAGTTCTCAGTAATAGCTTGCTTTTTGAAGGTAAACCTGTATTATAAATACTTTCTGAACCCTTCTAAAAGGAATCCATTTTACTACCATTTTGTATCAGAATGGAACTGGACAGGTTTGTAAGATGTACAGTTACTACATAATAACTGCAAGTTCTACTAAGCAAAGATAAAACAATCACCGACTCAATGGGTCTTACAGTTTTATCCACAAATTTAAATCCAAAAAGCATGTAAATCCAGTCAAAATTGTATTTTGTTACTGAAAAGGTCAACCCAAAATGATCAAACCAAAAATCAATGGTAATATGAACCAGATATATAAAATTAGATTGATGGCCAAATTTTGAGCTAGGTTTGGTCTCCAGTTCATCATTATAGTTTATCCAAATTTACACTGAAATCTGGTGAATAAATAGGCCACATAGAGCTGTGATATGGCAAGGGACTTAAACACCTTTTTTATAGTCCTTTGCTTCTTGATCAGAAAAACTGTATCTATTATTAAAGATTTGAGTAAATACTAGACAAGATATCCTAGCAGTGCATTCAGATCCACACCATGATCTCATGCTAAGGCTGTTCTTAACACTACTACTGATTTCTTCCTGAATTAAGCAAGAGATCATAACAACAAAAAATACCTGTGCTCTAAAACATATTGTGGACACACCACAAGATTAATATTTAAACTCCTACTCATGATTCATATACTTCAACAGAAAAGATTTTCACAATAGTTAGTAGCATGTTATTTACAGTGGACAGGGGCTTGCATTCTGAGCAAGTCTGAGCAAAGTTAATTGACTTAACTCTTTAAAAAGGATTGACAATACGGGATCTGTGTGCCATGACCCTCATAGCGGGGGTGCTAAAGAATTCTGAATTCTCCTGAATATTCTAAGCAATACAGAGGATGTTCTCAGGGGAGGAAGAATGAAGTACATTCATTCTCCATGAATGGGAGTTCTCCATGACTAAGGAACTGATTAGACACTAAACTGAAACGAGACAGCATCCTTGCACCTATCAATCAGAAATCACCAACTCAGTGTCACCTACCTGCCTCCCACTACTTACAAGTTGAGCCACTTACTGCAGCTGCAATGTAGTCTTCCTTCCAAGTTAGTTCTGTTGCATCCTGCATTATGGAATGTGATTTCGCATGTATCACAGAAAAGCAGGTGAGTAGAGGATCAGTCTATGCTAGAAAAGGTAGCTGGGGGGAATTTTCCAGTCCTCTCTTTCTCAAGTGGAAAAGGAGGGAGAGAGACAAGTTAGGTATCTCTCTTCAATGTAATTTAAAATACTTTCTTATCACTAATATCAATTATAACCATTTTTTCTGATTTATGAACACCTGCTTGACATCAACAGAACTGACACACCCCTCCAATTACTTTTCTTATATGATGGCATATTTATTTCACCCTGATGAGATGAGGCTTTTCTAATTTCCTGTATAACCACCCCCAGCTCTCTGTATATCTCCCATTAAATTGTGAACAGGCTTCACACATATTTTTAGATGTTTGAAAACGGCAGGAAGAGCTTTTTGAAGTTTCAGAACATGTTCAGTCCCAGTGTCTCAATATTGTTTGCTTGCTAACTCCTCAAGCTTATGTCATCCATATGAATGGACTTCAGGCTTTTGAGAAAGTTTACCATATCATTAACATCTGCCTAAACTGCTGTAGTCAGAGGTCTTTCCTTCTAATGTCAATGCCACTTTGAAAATAAAGTTGCAGGATTCCTCCATGCCTTGGAACAAATTTAGAAGTCAATGTCTTATTTTCTATGATTAGTCTGTAACAATGTCAAGTGTGAAATTTAAATTAATGAGTGCTTCACTTATTGAAATGACTTCAGCACTTTTTGTTACTTTCATTGATTTCTATTTACTTTGGCAATCACAAATATGAGGAACATGCTTCTAGATGTGACTAAACAGACTAATAATATGTTAGTATAGACGCACCTAGTGATCGAACATTAAACTTTAAGCTTATTTTGAAAAAATTAACGTAATAGGAGAAATATATTATTTATAAAGCACTGTTTCCTGCATTTCAGACGGTGTCACCTTTAAGTTATTTTCTTCCCACTCTCTCCACACTAATGATTGGCCTACACTACTGAAACATAGCAATAAATATGGTATCAACATTACACATCCATAGAATCAATTTAAATTTGAACTAATATATTCATCATCCAGTAAATACCATCTCAGCAGCAGATAGGGCTGTAACTAACCTTCAGGGTATTTTAGCCTCCTGATAGAGGCCAATTTGAACCAAGAAGCTGTATTTGATTCACAAGAGGTAGACACACATGTGAAAGTCTTTCCTTCCCCTCTGCCCTTCCCCACACATCAGAGTAATTTATTTTATTTGTTAAAAAATCTTAAAACACTTGCATTTCTTGCTGGTATCTAACAAACTGCTAATCAGTGGAAAAAGCTAAAGGGATACTTGCTCAGAAAAGAAAGCCAAGGCCATGATTCTCTACCAATAGGTTGCTGTGAGATTTTTTTTAAAGAAAATGAAAAAGAAGAGAAGTGGAAAAGAGAAAAGAGGTCTCCCCAAAGGCTACTCAGTGTGTTTGTGATGCAGCAGGTGGCTCAGAGACAGCGTTCTGCCAGCTGGAACTCTGCACCCCCTCCACAACGTAGGGTTACCCTTGCCCTTCTCAAACACATGGGGTTTTACACAGCACAGGCAAATCCTCAGCTATTAAAGGCACATTCTCATGTCAAAGAAAGAAATGAAAAATAATTAAGGATGGAATCTGGCGTTCAAGCAATAGAATAATCACCGAAGCAAATCCTCACTCTGTGAAATGAATGTTACATGCAAACATGGATTAAAAAAAAAAAGATTAGTACAGTAAAATAATATGGAGGGGTTGAACTTTTTTACTTTTTTACTTTTTTTTTTAAAAGCCAGATTCTGCAAGCTCTTAAAATTCCCTAAGCAGCTGTAGTTACACAGATCCTTGCAAAATCAGTTATTCTCTATAGTAGACAAAATTATATATATACAATTTTATTTAAATATATATTTACATTTATTTTATACATATAAATTATAGTAGACAAAAATATTTGTCTACTAATACAGAAACCTGAATAATGACCAGTGTACCTGTGACTATAATTGAAGCCACAGCTCCTGTAGAATTGCACGTGCAAATCCTGCAGGCATCACTGGAAGATGAAGAGTGCAGCATCATGTATAGCCTAGAAATTTCAACATGGCAGTCTGTTGATGCAGGAGTTTTATTAATTCTTTCATATATGGAAGACTGTGCTAGCACAGTACTACTTGCTCCATTTTAAGTTTGCAGATTAACTGATCTCTTGTTTATATCCATTTTGCAGCAAAACCTATTGCCCCTGGAGAATTGCCCCTGGGGATGCTTGACCAGTAAATGTGACAGTTGTGGAAACAGAAAGGTTTAAACCTTCATAATTTCTATATCTCAGCATCTCTTTTATGCTTCATTAATTTCTATCAATTTAGTAGACCAAAGCCTTCATTTTTGTAAAGGACCACATCTGAAATATTTCATATTTAAATTCCCAAATAAGTCTCCTTCCCCCCAGACCCTACCTGTCACCAAAATCCCTCAGTTATTCTCAGGTAGAGTGCTGCAGCATGATACCAGTGTATGAGAGGCTTTAACAAAGTTAGTAATTTACTTTTTAAAATGGTATATTTAAGAGCAAAAATGTTATTTATTACTTGAGAAAAGATTGTCCATATAGCTATGATTGCACAGGAAGAATAATGTGTTCTTATCAGAATAGGTGACAGCACTTTTCTGTGTGGAAAAGGCTTCTTAGAGAACGTGACAAAGACAAAATCAGAATTTTTCTCACAAGCAACCTATACATGCACATCTGCAAGAGTTCCTGCTTCGTTCTCTGCAACCACTACTATAACGACTGTTTCTACTGAAATTAGAAAAGCATGTGATTCAGTTTTGGCTTCATGGTTGCACCTTAGTCAATTACAGATGAACAGCAGAAGACGCACAGAGCCTTTTATTTATTCAAAGACTCCCAAAGAGCCAAGTAAAATGTTAAACCTTTCTCGATGTTTGGATCCAGATTGGGGTTTATTTCTTGGTTTTCACTCATTTATGAAGCCATTCTGAGGCTGTACAGAAATTCTGAATTCATATGCCTACAAAATAGCTTTTTCAATGCAGGGAACATGTTTGAATGTGTTAAAAAGGGCAAGAGACACTGAATCCAGTCATTAAAGCTGAAATTTGAGAAGGGTATAGAAAAAACACAGATTTGTGAAGAATGACACAAGACCCTTAGTGAGCTTGTAAAAATTCTGGAATCACTATTTGTGGACAGTGTGACCGAAACAAAGGTTGGATTCAGGTCTGATTCTTAATTAATTTCGGCTATAAAGGTAACACTGTTTTTCTGTCACTGATCATCTAGATCAATATTAGCAAAACAGTTAAAAAAACTCATTCATTTGATCAAAAAAGAAAGTAAAATTAAGGATGTAGTTTAATGGAGGAATGCTTTCTCTCCATGTGATACATACACTCTCACATGAATAAACCATGCCATCAGAAATAGGTGGCATGAGAAGACGAGAGGCAGTTTCTGCAAATAGCAGAGTGCTAACAGTGCTAACTGTGACTACCAGCATAGCTTTGGGACAAGCACGCATTTTCAAGAAATGAGGAAGCAATTTCTTTGGTTATTTCATATGTGGGGATGTGGAGAACAGAATACCTGTACAGAAAACAGGCAAACTGGCTGTAATGTCATGTTATTGGCATACAAGGCCAAAATCAGTCCTCAGTTACTGAAGTCTAAACCGTGAAAGACAGCTATTGCTTTCTGTGTCTTGCATTACAAAAGCCTGACAAAAGCTGCCAGAAGAGCTGCACACTTTAATAAGAAGAATGAGACAGAATTTCCCAAATTTGATTCTCCTGTTACATTTGATAATGAAGCCAAGTACGTTTCCCCATATACTGTGATGTCACCTTCACCCCTACTGCTCTCTCCAGTGCTCAACTTTGAGTTTTATGACAAGATTACAGTGAGATTATTGCATAATGAGAAAAATATCTAGGAGAGCAATGGCTCTTCTGATGAATTATGGAGAAACTCATCTAGCTGCATGACGAAAACACAGAGAAAAATAAAGCAAGGACTGATGCAGGGGGAAAATTTAAGCCTGTAACTGTCGTGCGAGAATGCTCTACAGGTAGTGCTACAGATGTACTGGGAGGAACCAGCAGCTCTCAGAAAAGAGCTCTGTTGTGAGGAGCTGTGTGAGCTAACCTGGCACAATGAAAATGGCTAAAGGAAGCCAAGGCTCTTTGGGGGCTCGGGACATCTTACTGCTGGTTTTAAGGACCTGTCCTGTGAATTCAATCCATCAGCATCCCAGTGACCCAAGAACAGTCTTCACTAGGTCCTTTCTGCGCTTTCTTACCCTGTCATAGTCATAACACTGAACAGCTAAGTTTTGAGAGCCCTAAGACAATCTGTCTTAGTATAGACATGTCTGAAGTACAGACAGCATTTTCTACCTTACACGATCGTAAGACACAAGAACCTTCAATTCATAGAAATGCAGAGAGTAGATACTGCAACTGCTCAAAGTTTAAAGGACAATTTGGTACTAAAATGATACTAGTCTGCCATTATTTTACCTCTTTCACTGTGCTACTTATTTGAAAATACCTACATTGACTGCTGTCATTAAATAATTGTTTTGCCCCACACAATGCAGTGTTTTGCATATTTGCTGATGTTTCCCCAAAAGCACTGGGGGAATGAATCATTACTGAAACAATTTACTTTCAGTTAGTGCATGAATGCCTTCCCATGATGCTTTGATGCTTTGTTTGTCCTCCTATAAAAATTATTTATGACCCACGTGTGATCTTTTAAATCAGAATACTTATTCAGAAATCAAAGCTCCAGCATGTTAATGCAAGTAGAAGCTCTGACTAATTTTTCAAAGCCACGTTGAATATTCAAAAGCTAGAACTGAAGGAAAGGAGTTAACATTAATTAATATTTGCAGCAGTAAAATAAAAGCAACAGTGAAGCTAATTTTGCAGGACAATTAATCATGAGTCTTGCTAATTACACATGGGATTTTGCAAATGATTTTTTTCTCAGGTAGCAGAGTAAAAATGATAATCCACTACCCATCAAAATCATTGGCTCCTCACCAATGTCCCCAGCAAGAGCAATTAGTGGGAACAGCAGAGCCCTAGTAATTGCATGTCAAGAGAGGAGAATGTTAGAATTTTAATTGCTCCAAATAAAGACCATTTGCTCATACATACACCTGACTGTCCAAAACCTGTCTGCAAGCTGGAGCAAGTATGTAACCACTTCCAGGTGTCTGCACAAAAATAACTCTGTGGGAGAAGCACTCTCTAAGCAACACACGCAGTTTCTGGAAGAAAATATCAATATGCACTTATATTCTGAACTGCAGTGTCATCACTCGACTATAAGAACTAGGAAAAAAATATATCACCCACTTGGGAAAAATGTGCATATTCTTTATATTTGCCAAATATTTATTGCTGACATTTTTTGAAGAACTTTAACTATCTTCAGGGTGCCAAGGGCTTCAAATTTACTGAATTTTAGGATCACCAATAAAATGTTTTTAACAAGACATCTCAAGAGGGCATAAAATAAAAAATTACCATATTCATGAGAGCAAGCCTGTAAGATTGCAATGCTATAAACTGGATGTCTATAATTTGCTTGTGGCTTTCTTAATTAAAAAAAAAAAAAAACACCACAAACAACTAGTAATTAGAGACTCCAGTTCCATTTTTACACTTTATCCCAATCAATGACATGCTACCATTACTTTTTTGTTTATTATACCTACACATGGATGCACACAATTGCAAATAATCAATAATATTTAAGTATGTGTCCAAGTTCTAAATGATGATGGATATATTTAAATATTGCTTTCCAGGAAATTATTACCTTACTGGTCATGTAGTAACTTTAAAAATGTATAGGTTAAAAGAAACCCTTGCTTTTTCCCTGTTTCTCTTTAACCATTTGCCATTTACTCTCGTTTTTAAACCAAATGACTGAACTGCCTTCCAAGTACCACGAGCTCTTATTGTCTTTTGCTCTCTCCTTCCATTTTTATGTATACCATATTGAGGTGCTAAACCACTTACTTTCTGCTGTTAGCTTTGTTAAGCATTAAACCAAGAGTAGTAGCCTTAACTTGTCTAAATATATTCTTTGCATGTTTAAAATCACTGTACACTGTTTATTACACCATGACTGCTTGAGAGAAAAAAAGCAGGTCATGCAGAGTGCTGCTTCCTTTCCTGAATTACCAGCAGATCACAGGTGTTTATCAGGCTCCCGGAGGTGTTTCAGGTAATAAACACCAGGATGGCAGTTTAAATGGTTAGAAGCTTTTCCATCAAATACAGTCCTTGCAGTCCTATCGTTTTGCATATATTGCTCACAAATGGCAAATTATTTATGCAGCCTCCTTAAGTGGTTCCTTATGGTTTTTACTTTATTTTTGCAAAGCAGGAACCTTTTGAAGATGTGTGTTCTCATGATAAGGCAAACTATCATTCCGTTGGTAAGTCTGACTCATTTCTTAAAGCTCACTGTATATATATAATACCAGTGACCTTGTTTTGCTCTTCTGTGTAGCTCAAGTGACTTTTCTAAGAAACCACCAGCATCATAGCAGAAGTTACTATTCTGTGCTTGTACAAGGAGACCAAGAATAAATTGTATGCAGTAGAAACTGGCTTTTGAATAGGAAAAGCTTTTTCAATTATTTTCTTGTGAAAATGACAATATGCATTAACTAATGATTACTACTTCTAACACAGGTTTTAAAAGGATATGTGGCAAATTGTAACAGGATGAGTTTTTGGAAACAAAATATTTACATGCAGTTTATTTTTGTCTAAGTTGAGCAACTTCAGAGGTGAACTTAAGCATGTTTATGCTACTACAGAACATTACTAAGACATACCTCTAGCAATTGCCCTTTACCTGTTAATAACTGGAATTTGTTTCATGGTGCTGAATCACCAAGCCTATATTTAATGCCAGAGTTGTCACATGAACCAACTTACTACTATGCAGACCACTTGCTTCTTCCCTTCTTGACAAACAGCTCTGCAATAATCACTTAGAAATTCCTTATACACAAAGTAGATTTCAGGAAAGGATTTATGGTTGTTCAATATAATTTAGCACCAGGAAAGAAAGAGGAAAAGCCAGCACAATAGGAAGGTTCTAAGAATCACCAGATTATAATTACCACACCAGTTGTTTAATTCCTGTGGTTCTCTTGAAATTTTATCGGTTACGTCCTCGTTTTGTGAGATAACGTGGATTTCCACAGAAGTGATATGGAATTGAAGGTATTAGGAAACACTCAGAATCTCCAAGATTAGTTTCTGCTGTTTTTCTACAGATGACAGATAATGTCAACCCATAGACTAAAGATTATGGCTGCATCATATGTACAGGGAAAGTAACAGATTATCACCAATTTGATCATGGTGGGTAACAGTAAAGAGAAAGCAAGTATTACTGTTTCTACTTTATTACAGTATGAAAATTAGCCACACAGAAAATAAGCAACTTGCCCAGGAACATTGAGTAAATCCATAGCAGAACAAAACCTGAACAGAAGTCTACCAAGCACTAAAATCCCACTAACCTCACAACTCACCTTTCCTTTGTGATTGAATCTCACAATTAAATGTACTATTTTGTAATCAGTACTTTTTACAGCTTCATGAAAACTTATTCAGAAGTTAATATTAAATATAATGACAAATGCCAAGTATTGTGCTATCCAGTATGAAATTCAGATTGAACTCCACTCCTTTCCTGTTGCCTACTAGAGGCCTAGGATATAAGTTCTCTAGCACTGCATTTTTGTGCCATTTCAGACTATCACTGCAGTAAACCTGATCTTACCTCATATAAATCTGATCTTACCTCACAGGCTGTGAAAATCTTTATAGGACTTTCACCAATGTATGTGAACAACATGGAGGACGGCAGAAAATGCCAGTAGGCTGAAAACAGGCAAAGAAGATTTTCTGTGAGTTCAGTTTCAGAATTCCAGACACCTCAGAAGACAATAATTTTAAGAAACAGGGAAAGTAGTTTTACATGCCAGCTCTGTTTTAAAGAAAGAGAAACAATTTCAAAATTAACTCATATCACAGGAATGTTCCACATACATTAAATGAGGAGGATTCCAAAACACTGGCCTACCCAGGGATCTTGTCTTTTTCTAAGTATTTTCAAAGAAAAACATGAAGAATTCATTTCACTTAAATAAGTCATGATGTACTCAAAGTCAATGAAGAAATAATCTAAGAGCTGAAATATATTTTTAGACTGAAAAAGTGGGTTGGATCACTGAAATAATAATTAAAGAAATAAAACCTCCGCAACTCAAAAATCCAACCCTCATTTAATCTCTTGACTTCAGGATACTAATATCACAGTCTTACTACAAGTTTTGCTCTATTGCATCGACCTTTCATCTTTGATAATAACACAATATCCCAAAACATGTTAAGCAAAGGAACTTAAACAACTGGTACTGCATATGGTATGCAAATTGCAGATGGGTTAAATAATATACATACAGTACAGCTGGTTTTTATCTGGCAAACAGGTGCTAGATTTTGGATTTGCTGACTAGCCACAACTTTAATGACTTTTCAGCGAGAGGTGAAATGGGGACCTGGGGAGTCTTCCATTCATGCTTGTCTAGCTATTTTGGTTTTGTTTGTTTGCTAAAAAGTTTCAAAAGAATACAATCGATGAGTACATCACAATACTCTTCCTCAGAATATCTTACCCTGAGTAGAAAACTAGCAGAAACTAATGTGCGTAGATACTAGAGAAAAATATAGCAGGTGATGTGGCAGAAGTTGTAAACACTTCAGACTGAAGCAGCAAGATATATAAAGTGCTGCACATCAGAGAAGATACTTTAAATTTCTAGCCAACAGTCTGTCCCCACATATTCAAATACATAAGAAGACAGCTAAGTATCGAAGACATGAGGCTGTCTCTCAGATCTGGAGGAATAGCAATGCAGTGTAGTTCCTCCATCTGCCCACAGGTTTCTCTGGTTCTTCTAATAGCTCTACCCCATAAACTCTCCAGCATGTTATGCACCACTTCAGGGTGGGAGAGTTTGAGGGCTTTTTGCCTGCAGAGCAGAATGGTTATACAGACTCATAATTACTGCATGGGGCACTAACACTTCCTCCCTCCCTACAAGTAAGATAACAATTTGCTGTTATGCTGCAAACTGTGAGTTTTTAAATATTTTATCCCACAAAACATACATGTGAAATCTGGGGCACAATTAAAGATACATCAATATAAACAAAAGATTAGTACTTGGTTTGAATGCCCCATACTGAGGAACAATCTAAAGTAAGACACTGTCAGTAAATTCAGAGCTGAACTATGACCTGCCTTCTTCAGGGGATGCAGAGTGTAGAAGTGAGTCCTATTAAAACCAATGGCCAGAAAGGACTACCAGAATAGTAATCTAAACTGAATTAAACACCTGAACAGATATTACAGAGCAGGATCATTAGCTAAATGATTAGACTAAGCTCTTGGGCATCCTACTTATCCTCTCAGTTATAAAGAATGGTAAAAATATTGCTCTACTGAGCACAAAGCAAGAAGACATCATTGTGTTTTGGAATGAGAGAAAAGCTCTGACTGGAAAAGACACTTGCCTGAGGTTAATACAACTGCCCAGTTCCAAGTACTTTACAGTGCCTCTCCCATATATCACTGCACACTTGCACAAAATGTCATCGCATATGCATGGTAATCCTGCCTACTCATTAATTATGCCATCAGTCACCTATCCTAAACATCCTGTAGCTGAAAACAAACTGCAAGATGCATTTTCTTTTTTCTTTACCTTGGCCCTCTGACCATTTTAAGTTTCCATCCACGTTCCTCCTCTCCTACAGTCTTTGACCTATTTAGCCTGTTATTTGGCTTTCTTTCAAAAACAGAAATCTAAAAAATGGACCGTGAGGGATAGAGAAGAGAGACAGGGAAATAGCCCCAACTCCCAGAATCAACAGGATGTTGATATAAGAGATCCAGAAGTTCCTTCCCACCAGACAGATCAATGAACAATTATCTATAAAGCATAGGGCTAGGCAGCAGGGTTCAACACTGCTCAGGATTATTTACTTCTCCTGCAATTTTAAAAACTATTCTCCTTGCCCTTCAGTATGAAATATACGTATGGAGGGGCTCTGAAAGCTGAAAATTCATGAGATGAACTAGGAACAAGCTAATAAAGCAAGCTCCTTGTAACACTAATAAGTTGGGGTGGGGGGGAACTACTCTCCTATAGACAGAGTACCTGCAGATGACTATAATCAATCTGCTATTCATCACAGCAAATATTGGTACAGAAAGAATTGGCCAGAAGTCCCTTTTCATTAGGGGATAAATACTGCTTGTCTTGCAGGAATACGGGGCAACTGTGTGAAGAGTTTGCAAACTCTGTATCCATACTGGAAGACGCCCACTCACGCAGTCTGGATGACGCCAATTTCAGCCCTAGCACCTATCCCAGAAAATTGTGTGGCCTAATTGTTCCAGTGTTCTCACACTCTGTGAAGCACTACCTCCAGTGTCTAGTGCTGTTTCAAAGGCATTATGACTGAGACAACACAGATGGCCATATTAAGATAGAAGCTACTGTAAGTTGCTTGCATTGTACCAGCAGCAGCTATCTTCACAGTTGCCATCTGGGCCAGGGATGAGGCAATGACCTTCCTTCTATTTAGCCACCAACACATGGTTCATGCTTTCAATAATCTGCCCCACAGCCATGATTGCTAAGATCTGCTACAGCCAGATGTCCTGGCAGAGATATAGGCAGAACTAGCATTGGCATCAGATGATGGTTAAATAGCAAAAGGAGGCCTACAACAGTGAAGCCAAAGACTGGGGGTAAGAAGGATGACAGCTGTAAGCTGCTGCAGGAAGAAAGATGGCATATGACCCTCCTGAGCAATGAATTCAAGGATACAGAGTGCATCTGAGAGAAGCCTGCTTCCTTTGCCCCCACCCATCCCCTGCACACAGAGGAGTGAGTACAAATCAAGAATCAGGGAGGGTGTTTCTGGACATCTCTGCCTAAGCAAAGAGAAGGGAGATGGACCCATGCCTAGGGGAGACTATATCATGTAGTCTTTGGGCACTAGCTATGCAAAGAAGGAAAAGGGAAGAATTTATGTTTGCTTTTACAGAGACAACTTGACATGAGTGCCCTCATGCTTGCTGTACAGGCATGAAGCACTCTTCCCTGAATGGCCTACAATACTGAGCTCCTAATGCAAGCAATGGAGAAGCACAGGCAAATGCCATCTGCCAGACATTCACCTCCTGGTAGGCCCTGCTCCCTTCCAGTGCTGAACTTGGAAAACAGTGAAAGTCTGGCATGGTGTCTTCTCAATGGAATTATATCAAGACAAGGCCAAGACTAGCACAGACCTGGAAATTTCCCACTGTCCATTTAGAAGAGAATGAGGGTGCAAAAGGCAGGTTTGTGGCTGCTCCAGAAAGGACTCAGAAGGACTTGCAGCAAGCACTGAACAGAGCTTCTCTAGAGGTTGGACACCAGGGCAGATTGCTGCATCAGCTAGAGTCTGTGCCCCCTAAGAACACTTGTCCATGCTGGAAGCATTAAGCAACAGAATAACGAGCCACTCCAGGTACTCCCACGGAGCTGAGTTCATGATCCTAGTCACTAGCTATAAGAAAGGCTCCCAGCATTGCTGCATCTGTTTATACACCTCCTCCTGCCATTGGAAGGCAAAATGTGCCCAGAGGTGCTGTGCAATCTAGCCAGGTGGGAGGCTGGAGGGGGTAGGCACACCCCAACTGAAGTAACTGGCCTGGCATCGATGGGGTAAAGGTGAGACAGGATCAAGTTAGCAGGAAGGCTAGCAACTACAGCCTGTATGAAGCTAAAATACTTGTTTCTAAAAAGTTTGGTTTGGACACAGCTTATCTAATTAATGGGCAGACAGCCCGTAGTCTAGATCCAAGATCTGAACTTCAAGAGCTGAGAGTCTCAGCACCCTTTATTTTTGTTTATATTATATTTAAAGACACAGCTGGTTCTACAAGGGCACTGTCAACTTCCTACTTAGTTGTCTGTGCCCAGCTAGAGTATGGGCTCTTTTTGTGCTCCTTGTCTTTGCCAGGGTAAGGTAGCCAAGGCCCTTTTCACAAGACACTGAGGAATTCCAGATGACCTCAGCAAAAGACCTCTGTTCTGGCTTCCTGTAAAAAAGCTCGGACTCATCTTTAGGATTAATCACAAATAGCTTGTTTGGAAATACTTGGTAGAAGTTGACCTAACTGGACCTAACTAGTCACAAAGGCGGCTGGGCCCCATATATGAAGTCTCCCTGGTTTTTTAAATTCTGTTAATCAGGCAGTCACTGGGTGTTGTCTAAACTATGTACTAACTTTCAGGGTGTTTGCTTTGCCAACAGTCTCTTTCTGTGAGAACAGCAAGATTTTCTGATGTTTGACAAACTTTTACAGTTGCAATTTTTTTTTTAACAATTGTACCAGTAGCAAGTGTCTTCTTGGCTCTATTCTTGTTGTAAGATTTTTAGCTTTGCAGTCTCCTCTTGCTCTTTTCTGTCACTTTATTGCTGTGTTGCAACCTGGGAGGTGTTCAGTACAGTTATGTTCCCAAGAATCACGCTTATTTCTGCTCTGGAACTACTGTCAATTCATCATACAAAACCATGAAACTAGCCTCCACATCTGGAAATTAGCAGCCCCTTTCTCATCTAGACAACAAAGTAATCCCTCTAACAGGCTACAGTGATGCAAGGCAGATTGGAGTGACACAACGGAGTTCAAAGGCATCAGCCTCCAACACCTGTGCCATGCACACGATGTCTTGGAAAGCTTTCAACCTGAGCCTGGCACCAGTGCCAGTTGCACAATTATGGCACCTGCTCTGAATGTCTCTGCCAGGTTGCCTGACCAGGAGCCTACAGCTTTTTCAAAAGAGGTGTTAACTCATGGGTTCACAGTGTAAACACCTCCCAGAAACAGAGTAGATGGAGAAGAAACATGATTTATAAAGTAGATCTACCAAGTGGACCGTTGCTCTTAAATCCTATTTTGCTTGTCTACATAATGTAGAAAGTCTCTGTCAAACTGCTATAGTTCTGTGTGCAGAACTCTGTTAGAAAGAGAGAGAATTTAGTCTTCATCTGTGTAAAGGTGACTGGAGATAATGGAGCAGGCTGTAATAAATTTCTTTCTTTAATTAATGCCTCTGAATCTCAGAAAGGGGAAGTCTGCTCTGTAATTAGGTATGTGTTAAGCTTTACTCTGCATCAGTCAGACTCTCCACTGCAAACTAGCGTATCTCATCCTAGTCTCAGAAAGAACAGGGTTTGTTTTGTACAAATATACCTGCATCTAATGAACATCATTTATTACTGAGCCTGTGATGCAGGCCCAACTGTACTCCTTAACACATAACTTCTCTAAGCATCAAAAGCTGAACTAGCGTGGCTGTTCTAAAGCCATTACTAGCACCGACAGAACAGACCGACATTGCAGTATTTTAACAATGGGAATGCATGGCTGCTTGGTTTGCCCAGGAATGATTAAACAGGAGATTTGTCTGAGTTGCATCTTGAATTGGTGGAAGCAACGAAGATGGAAGTAAGTAAATGTACTCAAGAAAAAAGGCCATCATGTTCTCAGTAGGGACTGATCACAGGAACATAGCCCAGCTGAGTGGATGCTTCAACACATCCACAGAGATTCCTCAATCTTGCTAGAACATTTCTTCTACATCTTCACTACTGTCCTTATGACAGGCTTGCTCTTTCCACCACTAATGTAAGATTATCATTCTCCTAACTAAAGTCAATCCTTTTTGAGATAGTTCAAAACATCTCTATAATAAACCACAGACAAGGAAACCTGAATTTAACCCATTGACAGGGATGGAAAAAAGAACTCCAATGATGCCTTAATAAAAGAGATGAAGCAAATGTTGTGATAAGGAACTTTAAAAAAACCCAAACAAAAAAAAAAAACCACCAAAAAACTGGCTGCACTGGGGTTTTTTTTGCCACTGGATTTCTGTCTGAGTTTGTTATAGGACACACCTACACTAAAGACCAACTCTGCCTTCTGATACAGACCTTCACATGTCTGCTCTCAGCAGCTCTTTTCTGGCAGTGGCAGCAGCACAGTGCATTTTTTCCCTGTAACATCCATGGTGCCACTCTTAGACATCATCAGATTAAATGACAAGCATGGAATCTGTTCTAGCTCCCTTGGTTTGGGCTTTTGGAAGTAATTTTTAAATTACAGTAACAGACTAGTCTGATTCTTTACAAAAATCAAACTTAAATGCTGAGAATATGGCCTACTGCACTGAGCAAATAAGGCATAACTCCACTTTTGGTAATAAATTGCATATGCAAGTGCTAAGTATAATTTTCTATTAATAATTTATTGCTATTATTTATGTTATTTAATAACAGTATAAGCATGGCCAGGAAAGGAGGCAGCATGTCCCACCACTTTCTTAAGTGAACAAGTTCCTTCCTCTGCATAAGCATTCCGGCCCAGAGGAGCTTAATGTCAGATGAACTGTCCAGCCCAGCTCTACTTTTTGCTAGGAAAGGAAGCTTCCAGCTAAAGGAAAGAACAGTCTTAAATAAGAGATACACAATGGTGGAGACCATAATGGCATCTAAAAGCATTTCCAGTAACACAGAAAAATCTTTATTGCTTTCTGTATGCTTGTTAATTACATTAATCATGATGAACTTTAATATTATTATCTACTAATAATCTTATATTGATACTGGGGTAGATGCAATATATAATACTACAGGAACTCCATGGTTGCCTGCATGAAGGACAAATGGACTGCATTTTTTTATTATAGTTTCTGTTGTATTTTCTTCCTACACCCTGAGTAAAGTCAATCATGTCTTGCCATGAAAATAAATCCATAACTCATACTGGTTTGAGTTCAGCATTTCCTATTTGGGCAATGGAAAGGTTCACTTAAGTATAGACACAGAGGTTGTTATATAGCCCTGGTAAAAGCATAGCATAGTCAGAGATTTACATACTTAAGCCAAAAAAGCATTATAAATGTTAATTTTAACTGCACAGAAGGAATTTGAATATGAAGATTAATTTATCATCCACTGTCAAACAACAGTTTATATTGGAGTGCTGGAGAAGAAGAAATGGCCAGTGCGAATAAAAATGCTTAATACTGCTTTATATAAAAAGCACTTATATTTGTCATCACCAGATAAGATTGACTGAAAGCTACCAAAACTAGACAAAACTAGAATATCAAGGAAATTCTTTGTGATAAAAAACACTGCAGAAGAGAAACGGCATTGACAGGGATGGAAAAAAGAACTCCAATGATGCCTTAATAAAAGAGATGAAGCAAATGTTGTGATAAGGAACTTTAAAAAAACCCAAACAAAAAAAAATCACCAAAAAACTGGCTGCACTGGGTTTTTTTTTTTGCCACTGGATTTCTGTCTGAGTTTGCTATAGGACACACCTACACTAAAGACCAAAGAAATTACCTCTGTATTAGATATCCAATATGCAAGTAGATGCCAAACAACCAGTTTCCCTCTGTAACTAACATGTTGTGCTGTGGGCAGCTAAGACCCAGCCTGTGAAAAGATGCTCGTCTTCCACATTGTCCTAGACAGCTAGGCAGCCCCAGGCCTGCAAGATAGTCTGAAGCTATTCCCATCACTGCCTCCTCACCTCCCCACCTGATTCTTGCTTCTTCACAACTTCTTACTCATTCATCATAGCTGTCACAACTTCCTTCTGTAAAAGACCTTGAATGAACATCCACACTCTCTGCCTCTGCTCAGACAGCTTGACACAAGGGCTCAGGAAACAGTACTGACTGAGGGGAGGCACTAGGACATAAGATGCTGAGCTATGCCTAGCAAGCAGTGATGGGGACCAGAATGCCTGACGGAAGGTGTAAGGCTCAAGATACCACCTCTGCCCTGCTTGCCCCCTTCCTTCTGGTCTCAACACAGCAGGAAGAGATGAGACACTCCTTACTTCCCTCATAAAAATGGGTGAGAGCACCTAGAGGAGTCAGGGCTCGGCATCCCAGACACACAGGACACACATAGCTTTCCTACTCTTTAAAGGCACAGCCCAGGCAAATGGCACAGATGCAAGAATCTCAGTGGAATGTTTCCTCATCAATATTCAGGCCACAAAAGATTTCTCTTCCTCCAGTGTCCAGTGTATGGTCAGGGGCAGAGAAACACAGCTCTGTTCCAGGAGGCTGTAACTGTGAAAGGGTTGGTATGATAAGTAGGGGTGCAGGGGAAGACATGCAGCTGCCTTGACTGTTGGGGTCACAGTAATGAAAGAGTCAATCATGGCAAAGCACGTGGGCAACCCTCTCTCGGTTTCCCTTCCTTCATTCCCTCACTCTTCCCACACACAGACATTCTCAAGCCACTGCTGGCTGTGGACACCCATGCGGACACCAAAAAAATTACTTGTTACTGGTAAAAAACCCTACCCCATATAGGCAAAATAAACCACGCTAGTCAATAGTTTTGTAGATACACTAAGGATTACTGCTACCACAGTTTAGAGGTCAAACCTATTCATACAGTCGATGTCATTCAAAGAGAAGTCTCCTGCATAAAACACACCACCACAACTAATGACAGGTTGGATACAATTAGTCATCTTTAGCCCTCCATGGGGTAACTAATAGATTTAGCAGACATTCAACATGCGCGAAGAAATTTTTCCATATTTCTCAAACCCAATTATTTTTTGGGCCAGCTTTTGCCAGGTTAGGAAAAACTTTCTGAATAATAAGGAAAAAAAATCATGGCAATTAGGGAATCTTCATACTTTCGAACCAACATTAGGAAAGAAATTTAATGCTGGTTGTTTCTCCAGGATATGGACATTTATACGAGATCCTTTAACAGAAGTAGTTGATCTAAGTCTAACTGGTCTTTTTTTTTCTCCCTGAGACAAAGTGTTTAGAGTTTGTTCTGTAACTAAGAGCATAAATATAGTTATACCAGAGCTTTGACTGGCTGCATTTCTGACAAACAAATCAAAATTAAAATTTAACAGCAGTACTGGGAAGGACAAGGTGCTAAAACCAGAAAGGAAAATTCCACTGAAGACAATGGAGCTGATTCTGACTTAATGTCAATCAAGACTAATTGATGCTGAATTCAGAGAAGTTACTGAAGGGGAGGGAATGGGACGGAGAAGGAGAGGGGAGCAGCAGCTTTCAGAATTCCAGGCTATAAAAGATCTCCAGAGCCAAAAAAGAATTCTTTATTGACTTTCTATTGCATTCAGATTTGGGAAACAATTTAATTTCCGAAGCTTCTTAAAGACAAAATATTTGGTCAAGTGTGTTACACTTGCAATAGTTAACAGAGCAGCCAGTAAGAAACTATTGTTGCACTGAAGCATATCCACCACAAAAAGGGCCACAATAAGGAGATGAACAAAACTGATCTGCCATGTTCCTGTTCCAAAATGGAGGACACAGTGCTGAACAAAGTTTGGTTTGGGTTCATTTTAAAGGACCTGTGGGAATTCATTACACAGACTGTAAGATCCAGCTTTGAGAATTTAGCTCTCCTTTTCTAGGCCTCCATCTCCTGAGAATCCTACCCTCAGTTTCAACCCCTTCGGCCTTCTCAGTGAGCACAGCCGTCTCTGTGGGTCATGGAAAGTTTATACACAGTGCTGGCCAAAGACTACTGGCAACCTAAGACTTTCTGCTGAGTATTTCACACACACATTTGTAGAGCTCATCAAGCCTCAAGAGCTGTCCCTTGGCTATACTGCACTCATGGCTCACAGTCCTGGCCTGCATTAGCACATCTAATGTATAAAATACTTCTTCCTGTCCCAAACCCTGCACTTCAGCAAGAGAGGCTATCAGTACTGCACCTGCATTTCTCTGCCAGTGAATCATGAAGGGTACAGAAGGATATCTGTAATGACAGCAGAATCCCAACCCTTTTGTACTTATGCTGCTGCTGCTTCTGTATGTCCAAGGCCCTGCCTGCCTCTCAGCACCCTATATTTTTAACTTGTCCTCACTGCTATGTTGCTCTGACTACACAAAGGACTGGCAGGTTTTTACAGTTAACAAAATAGTGACATTCTCATTAAGTATGCCGGTTACATAAATAGTGCTCTGGTCTCCTTTGTACCTGATACTGCCACTACAGTGTTTATAGTTCATACTTTGACAATGTTTTTCAGAATTCATGTATTTCCACAGCATTAGAATATCCAAACACAAATGCCCTCTCAATCTAATCTCTCATTTTTAGTCAAGTTTTCCTCAAAACTATTGAAAACCAATCATAAGCACTTTAGAAAGGCCTCTCTCATCTAAATGAGCAGCTGGTCATCTGCATGCTAACAGCAGCTACCACAGTGGAGGCAAATCAAGCTCACAGAATGCTCTGCTCAACCCAAAACGTCAACTAGACCAGAACCAAATAACAGCTGACATGGCCACCCAGAAATAAAATGAGAACAGAGGCACCACCAGACTTTCATCTGTACAGTCTCTGAATACTAAAAAATATTTGCATTTGAGTTCTGGTGGAGGATTTTTTAAATGTATCAACAGAGCTATGTTCTTTTTCAGTCATCTATGTGACAGGATCACAAAAATGATATAACATTAGAGATAATTTTCTTTAGCCCAGCAAACTTATACAGCCCTCCTTAGAAGAAAAGGTGGGTGGGTAGGGAAAGAAGCCTGTGTTTGAAATGGAAGAAAGGAAAGAATGCAGCATTCTCAGTTCTTCCCTGTAAATTAATTTTATTGCACCTAAATCAAAGTGACAGCACATACTTTATTTTCAGTTACTTTTATATATTGTATATTATACAGCTGTGATTTCATGTTGCATTTCAAAAATATATTCCCATGAAGTGTAGTTCTAAATAGCAGAAAAAGTCACAATTCTTTCACCCGAAGACACAGGCAACACCTGTGGCCTAATATCTTTCTGAACCATTCTAGTATACAAATTGCTGTACCAACGGTATAATTCCCCTGGATTTTGTACATAACAGCAAGCAGTAATAGAAATTTCAGAAAAAGATCCAAGAAATTCTGAAATGCTTTCTGGGTAGACTAAGGACAATTTCTTCCTTCATCAGATAGCTATGTCCTAAAATATGAAAATAACCTTTTTATATATATCCCATTTATATAAATGCTACTGTTAAAAACAGCTCTTGCCTGTTGCATTGTTGTTGCTGTTTTTTTAGAAATGTCTTGGAGGCCTTGATCTCTAGCAGTTATGAATTTCCATGAGTCAACCATGCATTTTCATAAACAGGTCTTCACACAGATACAGTTTGTGAAAGAAGTGATAGGTGTGATACGAGATTTCATTGGCACAGAATAAGCATTTTTGCAGTATACAACATGAAAACAGTGTATATACATGCAATTATAGGCATATGTAAGCTAGCTATTTATGTCTGAAACTTGATAGCTTGTAGATGCACAGTATTTTTATTATCGATTTACCAGAGAATGTTGGTCTATGTGACTGACTGACAGGTCACTAAATTTATATTTACACTACAGAATGTAGCAGGTTTGGGTAGTTATGGTATCACATCAGATACCACTCTTTTTAAAAGTACTATAATATGTATTTTCATGACAAGGTCATCTATTTGCATTTAGAGAGCTTCTTTAGGCATTACTGAGGTTTTCCTTTTAACCGCTTGGGTGCTGCTGGATACTGCAGGCGCTTTATGACCCGATCTCACCCTTCCATGGAACTACCAAGCATTGCAGGGCATGGTGATGTTCCACTGGCGCCAGAGGAATCATTCTGAGAACTAAGGCAGAGGCGAGGGGGGAAGCACTAAACAAGCTTATGCAGTGCTTATTTTAAAACCTCCATTGATGTAAAAGATTGTGACGTGAGGGCACAAAGGTATTTAAGCACCCAGCTGACTTTGTGATTAAAAAATACATGTAAATAATATCTAGCTAACTGAGGAAATGGACCTTAACTATTCAAACAAATTCTGAAACAAGCACTACCTGCAGATCAGCATGCACCATTACATCTGAGAGCAGAAAAAGGCTCTCCATTCTAAACTCATTCCCTAATCCTGTAAAAATGTTTCTGTAACATCTCAGTACAAAATGGGCAGCATTTAAGTTCTGCAGCCAGTTTCAAAGATTCTTCCTTTTACCTACGCCAAAGGTAACGTTTCTAGAAGTCAAAAGTTGTGAGATATATCTAATGTAATGTTTATATTATGCAATGGCTAGATAAAGTTTATTAAAGCTACCTCTCATGCTCTAAAAGAATGCGACTGCATTATGTAGCTACCTTAATGTTCATCCTGTTATATCTCTGGTTGCCATGGCAATATCCTCCTAGGTATTTGTAAGGTCACAAAAAGAAGAGCTAACCCTCTTACTCCCAGAATAACTAATGCAGCTCTGTTACTGGCTTGATGTAAATAGTCTCAGGTGACAGCAAACTGTACATATAGTCAATTACAACTGCTCAAAGGAAATGATTTGTTGTAAGAGCCACTGTTCAACCTCGGTGACATCAATGTTTCTATGGCAACAGTTGCCTCTTGCACTGCTTAGAATTGAGTATTGATCAAACTAGGGCCAGCACTATTTCAGAGACTTGCTACTTTTCTGTGTGGCAATTTACAATAGGAACTCATAACATCACTGTATATTTCAAGCCCCAAGGAACCAATTTAGCAGACAGTTACAGTAGAATATTAGCAGAGGTCAATAATGGAAGTCTGATTATAGTCCTAGGACAATTATTCAATGCTTTTGTTGCCTGCACTTTCAGCATTCCACCAGCTATTAAAATTTTCACATAACAATATTCATCCCCGAAGAAAGCACTGAATTCATTCATCTTCTATTTTAAACTTTATTTTTCATTGTTATGTTATCTATCAATAAAATTATTCAGCTATATTAGCCAAGCTCTGACCTCTCAGAAGTAAATAACTATTGATCAAGAAGTGGAGCTCTAATGGCATACTACAGGGTTTCCATTAATGGTCTCATTGGTCCAGCAGATGAGGTGATTCTTGCAGGACAGTGGACAATGTAGAAGTAGCAAACAGTATGGCACCATTCCTGACGGTGAGCAGTAAGGCACACCACCGTTCTGCATAACAGCATGATGGGCTCCTCTCCCAGTTCTGTCAGCAGTGAAACAGAAAAGCCTCTGTAAAATGCATGTGTTCCAGAAATGGCACTAAGAGCTGTTTTACACCTTTTGCACACAATCCCTGCATCAGGGCACTCTGATTTCACAGCAGATGAAAGTTTTAATGTCAGTCTGCTTTCCTTTATGAAAACAGATAAGACATGAAATTCTTGTATGTTAAATAGCAAAAATGGCCAATCTCAGGATTAATTAAGCATTTCTGATGAGTAATAGTGCTGAGAATGTGAGGAGAACGATGGTACTTTGAGCATGTTTCTTCTTAATTTCTTGTGAATGGTTGCAGATTGAAGAGATTATTGCTTCTTAATTTTAAAAACATCAGAATGGCCTACGGTTTGTCACTACTTTTCCTCCTACAGTAGTTTTCCTTTATGCTTGAAATAGCGAAATGAAAGAAAACTCGTTGTGTTGTTTACAATAATAAAGAATTTACTGTATTTTATTTGTCTAATTGTATCAATTCATGGGTATTCTCAGAATTAGCCTATCTTTTAACATGATGCACTTCAAAAAAATACTTACTTTCCTGTACTTCCCATCTATTTACCAAACAAGATCTTTATGGGAAGCAAAGTTTGTCTCCTGTTCTTCCCTAATTTAGTAGGTCAACCCAGAAATTTTAGTTCAGGCCCTTCTCTATGTAAATTGTGTCTTAGATGCACATACATTTTCATTCAAATCAATAGGAGTCAGACATATCAAAGGAGGAAATTATCCCCTTATTGAGTCTTCTTCTCCCAAGTAGATTTATGTAACTCTTACACAGAGATAATGCAGTTAATTACATTCCTCTTCTAGTGCATCAGTGGGAACACCGGATCCAACCATCAGGGATGTTAAATAGACAAATTCACCATGAAGTGAGAAAATTCCTTTTCTCACCTCCAAAAAGAGAAAGAGAAACTTCCAAGCTCAGCAAGACCTAAATGAAAAAGCTAGCGGGAATGAAGAGAAAAATGAATGTATCATTTAGGAGGACAGTAAAATTCTGTTTGTCACCATTCTTATTTAACTTGTTTGTCATTGTCTCCCCCAAAAGTGTCAAAAAGATCAGGCTGTGATGTCACCAGGGTACCCCTGGCAGCTTCCCCATCTTTTTTTCATTATTTCAGGCTGTGTTGTTTCCTGTCTAACTCAATGTCTATCCAAGATTGGAACCTGGATGAAACTGGTTGGCTGATATACAAACCAGAGCAGGCAGATGTTATACTGGAACCAGCAAACTGAAAGGAGGTGGAACACGTGTAACTGCCTTGCCAGTGAAGGACCAGTTGTAGCAGCCTAAAAGCTTTTAGGGAATCCTCTCTTTTTGCTTATCAAAGAGAAGAAAAAAGAAGTCAAAAGTGCCTTTCAAGTCTACTATTGATCAAGGGTAATGGGAACTTTCCATTGCAGCTGCAGAAGTCATTCAGGTTCCTGTTTGATGGAAAACAGTCATTTGATTTTTATGGAAGTGTCTAAGGACTCTCTTGAAAAAATGTGGTTAATAAAATGCAGAAATGGTTTGTTACTGAACGTATTGCAGAAAGGGTGGTGCAATGACTGCCCCGCTGTTTTCTAAAAGAGCAGTATAAATCAAAACTCTGTGTTTGATTTGTAAAACAGGTAGCTCTCCTGTAGTTTGGAATTATTATTTTTGTGTGTGTGTGTGAATGGGCTATGGCAGCTAAAACCTGCCACAGTGTTCAAGTACGTTGACCATTACACGAAGGAAACAAAGTGCATTAAGCAGAAGCATCAACCCAGCAGAGTTTCTATTACCATTTTTGTGGACTTCTGTGGGATTTCGCTTTATACACTATTTTCTACTGCAAATTTGAAGTGTTTAAGTTGTATCATTCACTACATGGTCTTAAAGTGGCTAAAATTACAATGGCTCCACAGTTTAAATAGAAAATGGGACAGGGTGAAGGAATCAAGAAAAAAAATTCACAAATTCCAACATTATTTTAGGGTTAATGCCAGCTGTTTCCTACTGGAAATTTAACAACCTTACCTAGGGTGAGTTTTTAGGTTACTGTTCTATTTAGGCACAGTCCTTTTTGGCATCCTGAATTGGACCTTGAAATGATCAAGGAAGAAATTGACTTCAGTGAATGCAGGAACAGACTTTTAGAGCAGTTCTGTGTGGTTCTGATCAATAAGTACATGGTTTATGATCTTGACTACATCTTGATTTAGAGAGCTCTCTTGTAGCCTAAGACATAGTATTCCTGTATTGGGATGAGCTACAGTGAAACAACATGGAGATCATGAGCTCACCTATCTATCATGTCTCACCACAGTCTGCAGGTAAAAATATAACATCTCATCCTTTTTATCTTTCTGTATATCACTGTACAATCAGTAGTACTTGGTTTTCACCAAAACTTACTTGACAAAAATTGAAAAATGTGAAAAAGCAGTAAGTCTTTCATGTAGAAATACAATCCACACCAAGCCCAGCCTTTAAGTGAGCCAGTCATCCAACTGGAAGATTCAAGCTGTCAGAAGTGCTTTAGACAAACTGCTTTTCAATGTTTTTGAATTTCATTGTGAGCTGACATTACACAGTAGACACAAGTATCAGCATCTAGAAATTAGCACCAGAGGTGCACCAAGAAGTACCACTTCTGGATAAATTAATCTACCCACATGCTAGCAGGTTTGTATTTGTGGTATTCAGTCCTGTTCACTAACTAGAAAGAAATGGTTATACACTGAAAATGAATTCTGAATTCATATTAGAAAGTGAAAAACCCTAACACCACACAGTAGTTACAGCTGTGGAAGGATACACTTTCCACTTGAACAGCCATGTAAGAAAAGCAGTCTCTACTGTTTTACAATAAAGATGACTCTCTATTCTGCATTTCAAGCCAGTGTAACAGAGGTGGACTTTTACCCTAAGCTGAAGCTTGCACAACACCAGTGCTATTCTTCTTACCTCTGAGTAATTTAGAGAAACAGCAGCTGAAAGTCTGAAAAAGAAAAAAGGATGTGAACAGCTCTGTTACACCTTTGCTTGATGAGGTATCAGAAAGGCAACATCCTCAAAACCAATAAATCAGAACAGCAAACAGAAGTTACTTTTGAAACATATTCCTAAGCTTCAGGTTACAGAAAACAAGCAAAGTAACAAGAGAACTTACATATGCAACTATCAAGAAATATGAAATGAGATCTTACATGCATAATTGTCAATATCAGACATGATATATAGCTGTATCTTGAATTTCTACTGGATGCTTAAGAGCTGTCAATTCCCTTGCAACTAAATGCGTATCACAGTAAAAGGGAGCAAAAGGACCTGTTGTACTGGACATTTATTTTTAAGCATTGTGCTTTGAAATGTTTGTGTATCAAAAATAAAAATTAAAACCCACATTTTTCCATTGCATCTCAGGAAAAAGGAGAAAATATTATTGAAGCCTGCTACATAACCACTCCAGAATAAGCCTTCTCATGGCAAAAGCAATATAAAACCTCTCCTTTGAAGCAGCACTACTACAGAATTGTTTTAACGGGGGGAAAAAAAGCTCAGCTTCTCCATCTATAACTAGAAACAGTAAGAAATTAAAGATGGAGAATCCTAGGGATATTCCATGTGTTTGATTTCAAACAGGCTATGTTTGTTACAAGCCACTCAGAAGTAAATGCTACAGCTAAGACAGTGTAGGTTCTGTAACATTAGGAGCCCCTAAAGGATTGGCAATATGAAGACTTTGAGAAAATCTCAGAAAGGCATTTAGAAAAATCCCCCTGATTAACTGGTATTTTTTTCCTTAACACTGAACTGGGCAAGTGATTAAGTACTGGCAAGTAGGTTTTTAGGGCTTCCAGACAACTTGTTTCTTTTGATTAGGGGATTTGCTAAAAGTAAAATAAAAACTGAACAAGAGTTGATATGCTAAATCTCCACATTCCTATTTTCCTCACTCTGGCTTTGCAAACAGAGGTTAACACCCAATCCACATACTTCAAGGTCAGAAGGGACCACTGTGATCATCTAGTCTGAAGTGCTGCAAAACACAGACCATAGAATTTCACCCAGCAATTCCAGTGTCTAGCCAAGTAATTTGTGGCTGAACTAGAGCATATCTTTCAAAAAGTTAGCCAGCAAGCTCTTAAGCATTTGTGGAACTTCATTCGCTTGAGTATGTTCATTTAGCTCACTTGAGTAGATGTAATTGTTTAGGCTTAAGAGTGTTCAGGGTCAAAATGCCAAGCAAACAAAACTCAGCTGCCAAAACCCCCAAAATTTTCCATTATTAGTGAGGAAAGGCATTGTTTTGATTCACAAAGCTCTGGGTCATTCTTGCAAGATATAAGTTTTCTTGAAATTGTTAGGATGTGGAATACTTAGAGCTTAAAAAAAACTCTCTCACCAATGGTAAAATCCTTTGGCTGACCTCACAGGCAAAGGCATACACACAGATCATAATTTCCACAGATTTTGGAAAGAGCAAACACTTGCCAGCTTCTAAAAAGTATTCCTGAAAGTGAAAAAAAAAACAAAAGGGGGGGGGGGGGAAGAATACTCAACACATCTTTTATGTTTGGTTATACTTGGATATACACATACAGCTTCCCTACAAATGAAGGGAAATCTCATCTGTTTATCTGTTTAAATCATCATCCAACCCATTTGCACAGACTGAAACAACTTTATTTTATTCTGATTATTTAACTGTGTTCTCAAACTCCTGTCAAAGAGGAAGGATCAAGCTACAAAATAGGCTACATTTCAGAGAAACACTTCATAATTTGAGTACAGTCTCAACTAGGTCTTTAGTATAGGCTCAGCTCCAAGTGTAATGGAGCTTTATTTCAGTAAGTCAAGCCCTTGCTTTTGTAGTAGAGCTTTCACGATAAACATGTCATCTTTTCCTGAAAGGCGAAATGAGGCCAATTTCTTTATGGAAAAGAGTAGAAGCAAAAGAAGTACCAGTACAATGACAAAGTGCTGTAGTCAAAAGATATAGATAGGCTCTATTTCCAACCCTTCTACCAATGTGGAAAATCTATTCCTTTTCTCCATGTCCATTGCCAAGGTTTGTTCTGGAAATATCATTAAAATTGCAATCCTAATTAAAACTGTAAGCTTTCCAGAGCAAAGCCTATACTTGCTGTGATGTGCTTGCATGATGTACTAGTAGGTACTAGCACAAGTATTTTAATGTTGCTTGCTGTCACGTGTTATAGAACCAAGTCAAACAAGAACAAGTGAGGAGGAAGGTGATAAAACCTTCTGAAATACGGTAATTTGAAATGCCTGAGGAGTAGAAAGCTAAGATGCTAAGAACATTAGAAAAGTGGAAAGGGGGAAATGAAAATAGTATTGAAGGGACAAATGCTAAGTGGAGTTTTTTTAAATATAAAAAAATTTCTAAGTTTGAAGTCAAATACCAGAGCAGTATTTCCTGACAGGGGTCATTTGCAATGTGTTGCATCACTGTGCCACAGTAGTAAGATGGATATTACATAGCTAAAGCTTTGAAGACAGTGCTTGGCTTGCCAGTATGGAGCCTGCCTTCCCCTTTATTACTGAAGGAGGATGTTTTTATTTGCCTAGTGCAATGCATTATACCCATAAATTCCATCCACTCAGCAAGTCAAATTAATGCTAACCTACAAGATACATTAGGTATGGGTTTAAATCAGTCACTTTTAAGATATACTGCAACCTAGTTTCTATCCAGGTTTGCAATATATTCACCATTCAGAACACCCTGCAAAGATTCGTCAAGATGCATTGTTTGTTGAGGTGTCTCACCTTTGCCAGCAATGTAAAGATGTAAAGAATACAAGGTCTAATTTGTGTTGCGCCATGATCACTGCTGATGAAACTGCAGGCTGCCAAAACATTCCATATGCCATTGGAAAATACACCTAGCTGAAACACATTAGTTAATCATGTAATAGTAACATCGACTACTTTCCATCTATCCATTTGCATTGGGATTATGTGACAATGTGAAATCTTTTCAGGTGATAGCAGAAAGAAAAAAACCTGATAAATTATGTGTGAATCTTTAATGGTGTATGGCAAAATTAAAATCTACTTAATGGTGATGTGCAAATTTTCTCCACTTATCAAATTGTCCTATTTTACATAATATTAAGTATTTGTGTGCATAATCAATTACGCACTATAATGTGTATGCATCAGTTATCAAAAATAATTTCAAAGTTAACAAACTGATCCCTGTAGTTGCACAGCTACACCTACTGCAATCATTTTAGACGAGAAAGGGGTAAGAAAGACAAAAGAAAAAGAAAATAGTAGGGAAAATTCAGAATACATAAGTTTCCCTAGAGGGAATGCAGGATGTAGATACATTTCTACAGCATGTGCCACTCCTTTGTCAATATTTACCCAGCAAGTGGAATGATAACGTGCAGTCATTATTAAACTCAGCCTTCTAAAAGAATATTTTCTGGCTCTTGATACAGTTGCTTCATATAAATTATGCCAAGGAGTATGCTTGGTTTGTGCCACTGGCATAGTTATTTCAGATCTACGTCTTGTTTCCAGATGGTTCATCTGTTTGTTTCTTTAATATATTCAAGATTCATTGTGTTTGCCACAAATTTACACATTTTTAATGTTGATTAGTCAGATAAATCTGATCTTAGACAAAGGATAAAAAGCTAACATCTGTAGGTTTTCATGCTAATGCTAACTTAAAAATTTCCTAAACAGTGAAAGCACAATAAAGTTTTTGAAAGATAGCCAAACATTGGAGGTTTTCTTGCTCATCAAATATTGTAGGAAGCAAAACAGATCTGCTCAGTTTTACCAAATGATTTCTTTTAGTGCAGGAAGCCAAGACATGCAGGAAGCCAAGGCATGCATGAAGCTAGCCATAGCCCATATTTTTCCTGCCAAGTTTCAGACTTTACTTTCTACTCTTGAAACAAACAATATTCATACAACAAGGCAGATTCATATAGTCATCCCTTTTAAGCACTTCATGGCATTTATTATTCCTTTTCTGCAAAAACAGCTACTGCTTTCATGGACAGGGTAAAAGGGGGAAAAAACCCAACAGGTTTCAACTCCAAGCTGTGTTTTCAAGCTTTCATAGCAGAACTCTGTAGTGTCACCATATTTTCCCCTTTTATCTTCCATACATTGTGAGACTGATCACAAAGGACAGAAAGTATCCATCATTTCTACAAGAGCTTTGAGCTTTGCATTTTTTTTAACACATTTTTAGGTACAGGAGATGTTAAAAGTGTCTACTAAAACAAGGATACCATTGTACTGTCTAGTGTCTACATACAGTTTGGATTCCCAAGGCTCATGATCTGGTTAGGCAACTGAGGCAAATAATTACTATCCCCAACATATAGGTAAGAAGTGAACATAGAAGGGTGACTTGCCCAGGTCAAAAAAGGCTGTGGGAGACATTCAAATGGAGCTCATGTCTCTTGAGTTCCAGTCCAATGCATCTTACTTTTTTCCTAGATTGTACTAGCAAAGGAATGGGGGGTGAAATGGTAAGAGGTTTCTCTGATAGACAGGAATATACTCAGTAAAAATGTAGAGGAAACAGCATACTCTAAGTGCTATTTTATGTTTCACAGACAAATCCTGTTGTATTAGAAACTCAAGAAACAGATCTGCATGACTGAGCCATAACCTCTGATTATCAAGTCTCCCAGGTTTTGTTAGCAGTGTGAAATGACATTTATCCCCAAGTTGTAGCATTCCCACTCCTATTTCATTATTAACTAGCACTAAATGCTGGTAAAGAAGCAGAAACCAAGCTCAGTGTCCTGGTCTACATGTCAGAGAAAGGATTATATTGCAGCACAGACCACAGATTAATAGAGGTCATTTCAGAAAGAACTCCTAACATACTGATGCATTTTCATATTCATCTCCAATGCAGCCTTTGCTTATCAAGGCAGTATCTCCAAATTTTAGCAATCTTCATGTTTTCATGCAATATATGTTACTTTATGGAACATATACTAGCCGTAAATTTCTGCTCCTCAGCTACCTGGTAGTTTTGGCTTCCAGCTATCAGCTCTCCTATTTCTCACTCCAAGCCCTGTCACCTACATAGGCCCCACATCTGCTGGGCTACCTCATTCTCCCTAGAGAAATGCTACTCAGCAAACTATTCTGCCAGACGTGTTCTCTCATAACTTTCCTAATCATTACTAACTTGTCAGTTGGTATCCAACTACCCAACCTGCTGTTTAAAAACAACTGCCACTCTGCATCACCAGCTATGTACCTCAGCAGCAACCCCCAACGGGGAAAATCTAGACTTATCTTTATTGCTTTTAGCAGCATTTGAGTGTACTTCCACGATTGGAAAGTCCGGTTAAGTGTGGGAGCAATCAAAGAGGCTGGATGGTTGCTCAACCATTATCCAAGAGTTTAATCGTAAGTTGTAAAATTATTATAATAAAAGTTACAAAACCTACTAGAAACCTACAAAACCTACAAGGTTTCCTGTAGCAAACATTTTCTGGAAGATAAGCTTTACTCTTCTGCTTAGAAGCCACTAGTTTTAGAGGTATACTTTAATTGTTTAGTGAGGACCTTGCTGGGTTTTGTGCTCATACCCAAAATAAAATAATTTTGAAGTGGAGATTCAGAATTATAAAATTCTGAACTATTCTTTTCAGGTCAAGTGTTAAAGCCTTCCCCTGACCAAAGAACTGGAAATCCATGCATAATTCAAGTTCTGCTATTAATCCAAAAGTGTAAACGACTGCCTCCAATATAAACAACCTTTTCCAGCTGATCGAGAACCTATGGTTAAGTAGCATATAAAGCCAGTTAGTGTTTCCTGCAATTCCTATACTTTCCCAAGTTATTAAATGTCAACCATTATGTTGGAAACACTTTAGAAAATAAGAAATAACTTAACTTGGAATCACCATCTCTCAAGTCATACAAATAGTAGCACATGTTGGACAGGGTTGTCAAAATTTCTTTCATACTCCTATAAACCCCTTCAGTTTAATTGGCGGAACCATGTCTTTGATCTTTTAATGTGGAGTGGTTCTGGAATGTCATAATCCTGACAGGTTTGTCGGATACAATGAAGTCAAAAGCCACAGCCCAGCTGCAGAGGAGTGAACGGCTATACAAACAAGCTCAAGCAATGCTGTTCCTCAGTACTTTGGTAACTATAAATGCTGTATTAAACAAGGAAGCCATACCCTTGGGATTCTGTCATCTAAAAAGCTTCTGTCACACATACTGAAAATAAAATGCCACACATTTGCAGAATACTTGTGGAAACTGTGCAAACATCAGTGAAACACCCTTTTTTCCCCAACAGTATTTTCAGCTCTATTTTTGAGATAAAGAAATGAGGCGGAAAAGTATCTTCAGCCTTTTACAACGGCTAAAAGTTTCTAGAGCTTATTTGTACATGCATATTATTAATCAGTAGCATCATCAAGGGTTGCATGTAAAGTTACACTTGCAATTATATTGATACAAGTTTTGGGTCAGTGCATGGGAGGTTAAATCAAGCCCTTAGTAAAATAATTCAAGCACAAAGCAAGCTTTGGAACCAAAGCAACGGAAATGAAGCTCTCCCATTCCCCTGTCCTGGGCCTCAACCCCAGGAATCTTTGCTCTGTACTTGACAGTCATTTTTTCAGAGCTTAAAAAAAGAACAATTTTTGCAGCCACAGAAGCATGTTCGCTCTTCTTCAAACAGTACATCTGCAATTCAATTCACCAGTTAACATTCTGCATTAGATAATGAACCATTAACACCGTTCACCTGCACTGTGATGAAAATGATATCTCCACTTGCCATTTGATTAAGGCAACAAAAGAAACTGAGCCCACGTATGGTTTTAAATATCTATCTATCAGCTCACAGTGGCATGTCACAGCAAGAAGGCTGAAAAATATGCAAAAAATTGTTGTTTAATGGGGAGAAATACAGTAAAATTGTTTAGAGTGGGGCAGTAGGTTCTTACAGGCAAAGTAAATTACAAACAGATTTTTCAATGACAGTTTAAGACTTCATATTAGATTCTTACATACTGTTCAAAAATCAATTTTGCATGGAATTTCTGTGAGCGTTCCATTATTAATAAAGCGGCAGTAGGCAACCCTGGCTGCATTCTCACAACAGCAACACCTGATGGGGAAGACTGCTGCCACACATAATCCTTGCTTTAAAGGACTCGGCCCTGCATTCCTTGCATAGAGAATTACTACCTGGGACTGGGCCCTTACACCATCTATAATCAAAAGAACATCAAATGCTGGGGAGGACGTGAATTATCAGCACATCTCTGCAGGTCTTTACCTCATCATAGAATCATTTAGGTTGGAAAAGACCATTGAGATCATCAGGTCCAGCCGCTTATCCAGAACTACCAAGTCCATCACAAAACCATGTTGCTAAGCGCTGCATCTGTTTTTTAATGCATTTTTTAAACACCTCCAGGGATGGTGATTCCACCACCTCCCTGAGCAGCTTGTTCCAATGCTTCAACGCTCTTTCAGTTAAAATTTTTTTCCTAATACCCAATCTAAACCTCCCCTGGTGTAACTTGAGGCTGTTTCCTCTTGCCCTGTCACTAATTATCTAGGAGAAGAGACCGACCCCCACCTGCCTACAGCCTCCTTGCAGGTAATTGTAGAGAGCAATAAGGTCTCCCCTGAGCCTCCTCTTCTCCAGACTAAACAATCCTGGTTCGCTCAGCCACTTGTCATAAGACTTGTGCTCCAGACCCTTCACCATCAACGCTGCCCTTCTCTGGACATGTTTCAGGACCTCTGTGGCTCTCTTGAAGTGAGGGGCCCAAAACTGAACACCCAGTGTTCGAGGTGCAGCCTCACCAGTGCCGAGTACAGGGGAATGATCGCTGCCCTGGTCCTGCTGGCCACACAGTTTCTGATACAAGCCAGGATGCTCTTGGCCACCTGGGCACACTGCTGGCTCATGTTCAGCTGGCCATGGAGCAGCACTCCCAGGTCCTTTTCCACCAGGCAGCTTTCCAGCTGCTATTCCCCAAGCCTGTAGCACTGTAAAGTAATTTAACTACTGCAGGCATTAAATTAATCCACAACCTTGTACAATTAAATTCAAAAGGAAATTCTCATACAAACCAATTAGGAAAATGTATGAGATTTAAAAAAAATGTTTATAAAGATACAGAATTGGTCTAAATTATTTCCTATTGTTTAAATCATATAAAGACGGTCACTTTTTTTTTTTTTTAACTGAACAGGTCACCTTTTTATCTGAGTCTGGCTGCTGCATCTTCCCATATCATTTATGTAGTGTTTATGTAGATGGCATGGTTTTGATTTCATGAGTAACGATCAGAATTGGAATGTCTTTATCCTAGTAATGTCATCTAATCCACATCTATCTTGAACTACAATTCCCACTATGTATCTCATCTTCAATTTCTATATACGTGAGAGTACTTCAGACCTCACTATAATTTAGGGCACACTGAAGCATATGTTTCACTTTAAGCACATGTTTAAGTGCTTTCACAAACAGACCTCGAACGAGGCTTTCACAATGAGAAGATGAAATGCAGAGCTAGATCCGAAATACAAAAGATTGAAGTTAGGAAAGTCAGCAGACAGGAGAGACTGCTATTGCCCTCAAAACCAACACTGTTTAATTGCCCAAGGTTTAGGTGAGCTGAGGATTTCTTACCTTTTAAATGAAAAGTTAAATGCTCTTTCCTATACCTAGTGAATTGACATCTGTAGAAGGAAATAATATTTCCATAGTTCCCCTTATGTTTACAAATTAATAATGAAAATTTTCTGATAAAGTCCATCTGAAAAAGACATTCCACATACTAAAGAAAAATCTCATGGCCCAACATTATTATATAGTATATTAAATAATGAAGAAGTCTGTGTACCTTGATTGGCTAACAGATGAAATCTGAACAGTGCCTAATACAACCTAATTCATTGTTCAGAATTTATGAGACTCATCATCATTTAATTAACAATATAAATATTAAAAAAACATTTTCTAATAAAATTTTATAATTGTAATAAGACACTCCACTATATGAATTATGGAGTATTCATTCACACCCAGTTGTGTTGAAACTGGGTATGAATGAATAGATCATAATTCACAACTTGTCATGTCCTAGTGCTGAAAATAAAAATGCAGACAAAATAAAATGGAATAATACCTTGCAGAGACAAATTATCCAAAATTCAAGTTATTAATAGAATTTATTGTTCCAGCCCTTTATTAACCAGCTTCTCACATATTACATGATGCCTAATCTCCTAGTCCTTACACATGGAAAACGCCTGCTTCAGCAGACAGTGATGTGATGGTGATGACTTCAGAGATCTTGCCAGGAACACCAGTACAGATACTCAAATTTGCACCAGCCAAGAACTTGGCTGATTAGCTTAATGAGAAATTTTCTTCTAGTGAAAAGATTCCAATCCAATGGATCTTAACAAGTAATTAGACTGAGTGACATGTTTTCATAAATTCAAATTATAAATTGATTTGTCAAAACTACAATTTAACCAGAATGCTGCAAGAATCTTAGTTGAACCAGACCAATATTTAAGGTCAAAAAAGGGAGCAAAATGAACAGAAACCTCAAAATGTCTTCATGGTTTCTAACTGGAAATTTTTGGGGTTTTTTTCATTTCAAACTGATGGTCTATTTTTAATTTGTGAACTTTTTTTAAAATGTGTACATGTTAAATAAAATATTTTCATTTGTTCTGTGAACCAAAATGTCAGTTCCTAGCTCTGGTAAGAAAATGGAGGTGTTGCTCTTATTGAAACACTCAGTATGCAAAAGGCTTCCAGAGGCTCAATTTGTGTGAATTTTAGGGATGCTTGAATTTGAATCAAGGTCAGTCTTGGAAATCTTGGACATGCTTCTTACTGCTGGAAAGCTCCATATTGCCCTTCCTCTCCCATGCACACTAGCTCTTACGTCATTTCCCAGTGATCTCCAGTTCTCTCTGCAAATTCTCTCAAATAGCTGGCACTCATAACATTTACAGACAACTGTGTGACTGCAATAACTAAATCCCCTCTCACCCCTAGCAAAGAACTTGATGCAAGCTAGAAAACTCAGAGGAATGGATTACTTTAATTCCGTGACAACTCAGTTCTTGCTCAAACTTATCTGACATATGAGAAGACAGAACAAGAAGACAGGATGCTATTTCTCACCATTGGCTCTTTGTATTATTAGGGTGGCTGAACATCAAGGGTGAAACCTTGGCCCTTGCAAAATCAGTGGGAAATTTGCCATTGACTTCAATAGAGCCAGGATTTTACCCTCGGTGAGCACAGTTTCCATATGTGCTTCCATAATGAAAATTAGGAATGATTTGTCTGGTAGCATATGGAATCCATTTATGCATTATGGATAAGATTATTATTTAAAATGGAAGATAAATGTAAATTAACTACTATATTCACACATGCCTTCCAAATATCAAATATAGAACATGGGAATAAGAATCCATTACATTCTCTTCTATTTATCCGTATTAGTTTAAAAAGCTTGCTGGGGAAGAGACTGAAGGACAGAGAAAAGGTAACCAGCAACCTACCAAATTCTTTACTAAGTTTTATAATGATACAAGACAGGCTGCCTGGTTCTGGATTTCCTGATGCCTGTCAGTTTAAATGGATCTTTAACATTGCTTTAATGGCAGGTTTTCTGTTTGTGAATTAATTTTACTATTAAAAGAAATATATTTGAAGGAGTAAGAATGGAGAAAAAGCCGAAAAAGGGAATCTCATCCCTCATGGCTCTGTACTGCCTGACCTTTCCCACCAGAAAAATTATTCTGCTTCTTTGGAAACATGGCTCAGTGCCATCCCCACTGCAGACATGGTTTCAAACTGCCTTGGAGTTGTGCCACGAGGAACCTCTGGCTTATTATACAGGACGGATGCCAGACAAACTGGCTGAGGTGTGGTTGGGTTTTATGGACTTCCAATTTGAAAGTTATGCTATACATAATGTGATTAGATCTGATGGGAATGTTATTCCTTATTTTCTTTTATTGAAGTTTAATTGCTTCCTTATTCCACTGTCATCTCTCCATTTGACTAACACTTGCGTATCACTGGTAAGATGTAATACTCTGCTTGGCTTTATCTTTATACACCACTGTTCTGTGGACCCTTTTATGTTCACTCAAAGAAAGAGAGACAGAAATAATTCAAAAAGCAAATTTTTTTTTAAGGCTCAGTCCTAAAGTTTTTGTAGAAATCTTGCCTGCAGCAAATGCTTTACCTGAAGGAAGATAACAAACATAAGCCATCAATCATACAAATAGACCTCATACTCACTAAAAAGCATATGTAGTTTAGCTGGCCATTGCATTAATTTTTTAGCCCCTAGTTGCGGATTCTGATCTGCACAAGCAGATTGCTGCACACATCCCATAGAGCTGTTTCCTCTGAGTAGGTACAGCAACCACACAGCTTGATCAAAATAAAAGATAAGGACCTTCATTCATGCTGGTTTTATGTTGGGATCAAAATTACTACAATTTAAATATATTTGCCATACTCTAATCTAGCAAATTAGTTTTGCTAAACAAGCTTCTGAGGTGAATGAATTACTTCTGTGCTGTTTGGTGCCAGGAACTTGTTATGAAAATAAAATATGTTACACTTACAGATATTCACAATTTCTAAGGTCAGAATGAATGACTAATTATGTCTTTGCCTAACTCGTGCCAATTTGCCTAACATGCTCCTCCTACCAGTAGCAATCAGTTGGACATATCATCACATGGCATGGTTTGTCTTAAGGTACACCACAGCCCTATGCCTCTCATAAGCTCTGGGCTGCAGCTTCCATTAATATTTTACCTTTATATATGTCCTGTTCCATTCCACCTTAAGTTACTAGCTTGCAGGGATTATTGACAGGTGATTGCCAATGGAAAACTTTATAGTTTGGTCTAGTACATACCGTCCATACTTCCAAACCCCTCAAATAATAAGAAAAGCCCACAGGCTTTGTGGTTGCACAAATAATCCTCAATTCTAAATTTTATTAAAGTACACCTGAACTTGGAAGCTTTTTTCCCAAGAAAACTAGAGAAACTCATAATGTAGACATACATTTTTATGTGTCCTAGACCATTGTGTCTCATAGGCATACATGTACTTGATTATTTTTTGGTAGAGGTGGGATCTGAATAGCTAAATAGCTGTAAATAAGGCAGACTTTCCCTAAGTAGAGTAAAAGAAGGTTGATCAGGTATTATAGTACTAGTATTTATCATTAATTAAAAAAAAATATTCAAAGATGCAATTTTCTTTCACAAGACGACAATGACTTGAAAAAGCCAATATATGACTAAACACCTTCATGTGAATGCCAGGTTTACAGTGCCACTGAAACAAAAGTCACAGAATTAAGTTGTGCTGTCCTTGACTGCGTTTCCTCAGGAAGCTAGTGCTGAGATGGGAGCAGCGGGGGGAGATAACACAATTTTAGTTCTATTCATTTTTTTTTGTTTGTTTCAATTCAAAGATTTTTATCTTCTGTAGTACTATAGAACCAAAAATGTAGGTATTTTAAAGGTAAGTCATAATTTAACCTACTTAGTTACATATCATTTGGAAAAATCACTTTATCAGATATGTTTGTATAGGACTACAAAGCCTTGTTTTGAACACCCAATGTCAGAACTAGCAAAACATGGGCTAATATGCAGTCCTTGCCATCATTCAGTTCAATTCTGAATCATACTGTTCCTTGCCTATAATGTCCATGATTATCATATCATTGCTTTTCTCTTTTCCCTAGTGCTCTGTGACCTTGTTTTACTATCTGACAAAGTAGGAGAGCCAGCAGGATGCTTTATCAGCAACAATCATTTCAAATAAATGTTAACATACCTATTTCCTGTTTGTCCTGCCCTCTTCCATCCCTCCCTTTGGCTATAATTTATTAAAATGATTTTGATTGAGTGCACATGGATCCCTGCCTTCTACTGTAGAGTATCAGATAGGTTCAGCTGTGTGTTGTAAACTTAATTCCTTCAGCAAATATGAAAAATACTCCAGTCTTTCTTTGAGGAACCAGCCATGGCTGGGAAGTAGAAACATCTTTGCTGGGGCTATGAAGTTCCAAGTAGCCATGGTATGCAGCAGCACCAACAGCAAAATTGCTACGAGGTCATGCATTAGTTATAATAAATGTTGTTTTCTATCCAAACCTCAAGTGACATTCTAACAAGGTTTTATTGTTCTTGCTGTCACTGTGCATTAAAAGTCTTAGACCAATGAAGAAAGGCAGAGCTGAGGAGTAGAGGACAAGTAGGGAAGTGCAGAGACACTGTGTAAGTTTATTTTTGATGGCAAAGAAAAAAAGATTTCAATGGCTGGACAGAGCAAGAGAAATGCAGATTGGACTGTAAACTATAAAGTTCTGTCTCAGCCTTGAGTGCACTAATAGACCTTAACTGCCCTGCCTGGGGCCTCCACACACCCCTGCCCATGGGCTCAGGAGCCTCGTTTAAGCTTAGTCCTGGGCACCTGGCCCTCCTTGCCTGAGGTACACTGTAGGTGTACTTTTTCCCAGACCTACACCTGAATTGTTGCTTGACTTTTCCAGACAGACTCAACTTGAGTTGATGCCTTGGTCATCACTGGTCTATCAATAGGACCTGTTACTGTCACCATCCTGCTGTGCTTTCCCGACTCAGGTGCTGTACGACTTTGCCCTCTCACTGAAGTTGTTGCCTGGCCTCTGTGGCCACCCTTGGCTTCCTCCTCCCCAAGGGAGCAGCTGACCCTCACTGCAATAGAGAAGGGGGAGTTTCTCCTTGGGGAATTCATTCTGGAGGAGAACCAATAAAGGAGTGCTACATATCCAAGAAGAGGAAGGAAAAGAACCATGCTTCTCACTCCATTTCATGTCTGCCGATCCCTGTTTAGAGACAAGATCTTCCCTGCAAGGATGTGAAATGTGTTTCATGAATTTCTGAAAGGAAGGCAAAGGCAATTGTATGCTCTTGCAGTCTTCATATTGCTGGCAGTCATGCAAATAAGTTGCTGGCGAACTGCATGGGAAAGCAAGCAGTAAATACATGCCAAGAAGTAAAGATAAAAACTGATGGTTCAGACTTAATTTCCATAGTATCAGAAATTTTAGCCAACAAGACGTTATTACTTACCTGATGTAGGCTCTCCAGTAGCATATCAGCCTTTTTACCAAGCCCTTGTCAGCTATCACCATAAAATAATTACATACATCTAAAAAACCCAAAACCCAATAAAAATGCCTCACTCGCCGTGATTTGAGGTTCATTGCTTTCTCATAGAGAGGAGTGAATAGTCAGGAAACTAAGCTATATAAAGAACATATTCTTAACTAAAATCTAAAGGACACCACATACAACTGGGAAGGAGTCTTGAACTTGACAATACTGATAATTCTGCAGTTATATTGTTATGCTGAACAGGCTGACCTTAAGTGAACACAAGGAGATCCTCACAGCTTATTATACATGAATAAAAATAAGGCCCAGAAGATGGAAGTGATGAGAGAGCTCCACCTCTTTCCGCTCAAGCAGAGGCTTTACTTTTCTAACTGGTGGTGGAATAGAAATGGAAAAACATTCAGATCACTTCTTAAGACACACACACAAAAAAAAAAGGATATTGCTTGTGTCTTTTTGCACAGATCAGGTCAGTAGAATTCTCTTCCCACAAGATGCAGAATGGCTGCACAACTATGAAATAGTTTTATAGCATCTGGGAGCTGTTCTGAGGCTTACTTGCCTGAGGGTTGATGCTTGGTCTGTGGCTCTCCACTGGCATGGAAATACTGGTCATGTCTCTCCTTGCCTGTCCTCATTCCAAACATCCCTCTATACATTCAGGTGACACTTTGTTCCATTCCATTTATTTTGTAAAAGCCAAAAGAATTGACCAGGATGTGGGAGGACTCTTATTTTTATCCTTCTCAGGTGTTAGCATACAACCCACCGAAAAGAAAAAGCTGAAATTACTTGTTTGCTTCTTTTATTAAAAATAAAAAAGTTTGTAGTTGTTGATCTGTCAATCATTTCCCCTGTTAAATGTCAACGTACATCTGAGGTTTATAAACTGCAATATCCAAGTAAGATTCAAAATAAAAAGAATTTTAAATGTGCATGTTTAACAGGCAGTCCTGATTTATTTCCAGCCTCCTTAAAAGCCTTTCCCTGCCCTCTCCAGATTACTTTCCTCTGTTCTTGCTCTCGCTATCACCTGTCATTACAAACACAAACTCCAATTCCTTTTTCACAGAAGCTAAAGAAGCTTGGTTCAAAAGACACAGCTTCTAAAACCAGTACTTCCAAGGTGTACACAGTCCCTGTATTAAGAGTACATGTATACAAAGCAAGGACTAATGTAAATGGCAGTGACAGGGAGACCCTCCTGCTCCTGGCTAGGGTCCACTTTTCCTACAAAGATAAATAATCCAAAATTTATTCACCTTGTTATGATTGTTCTGATTGATATTTATTGCAAGAGAATGTTGTACTGAGTGCACAGTGTTTGTTTAGCAATACAGCTTAGACTGTAAAATAGAAAACAAACAATTAAATAGTCAAGATGCTCATCTTTCAAACAAGCATATTGGAAAGATGTTCTAGTACATTCTGTCCTTGCAGCCAAATTAATTGGTGTTTTGAAATAACAAAGGTTCCTGGTAATTACTGTGTAAATTCTTAACTTATTCTACAAAGCATCTACAATGTGTAGCAACTATAAAGGTGTTGCACTGAGGTCTCCATTCATGTTCACATGCTGGGAATATAAACAGCTCTGTTTTCTTAAACACACTCACAGCAGATTTGTCACTGTTCAGTTTGTCTCAAACTGAGAAACCTTGTCCAAGCAGTTTCTCATGAGCTGGGTTCATTGTGAGGTTTAGGACTTACCACGTAATGTGTTCGGGTTTGTGCTTTCAATTTACTGTACAGTGATTTTAGTACTTAAATATCAGACTATTTCAATATAGTTGTATGCATTCCCACTCTAATAATTCAAATTAATCAGCCATATATTGCTTTTTCTGTTTCTCCTAAAATGATTACATTTACATGCTACCAGTTCATTAACAGAACTCACAATAGCAAGAGATTAGGGGAGAAATTGACACAACTAATGAAATAATGAAAAAGAAATAATTCCCTCAAAGCACTGCATTTTTAGCCAAGTTCTGTTCTGCGGTGAAACAAAACTACAGCTGTCAAAAATATGGCATCCTAACCCCTTAACAAATTTTTAAAATACCATCTGCAGGCAATGCAGTGCAGATAAACAGATGTTGCAAAAGTACAAAGCCCAAAGAAGAGAAAATGGCTTGACAGTTCTAAGGTTAATATGTCTGAAAACAGACATGTTTCTCTGACGAAGAGAGAGACTGCAAAATGTTAACAATTGCTAATGTTTACAAATAGCTATTGAATGACTAACATGCAGTTAATACCTGCATTCATTATTGTTTTGAGTTTCCTTAAGAACAGTAAGTAGATCAATTAGAGCGGACTACAAGTTCAGCATCTTTCTGTGTAGCATTAGTTGTTCAGTTTAACTAGAGAAGGTCCCTACATTATCTTTAATCTGCTTGTGGGGTTTTTCTTCCCCTGTCCAAGAACTCCTCTCATTAAAGTGAACTCTTTTGAAATATGCAACACTGGCTAGCTTAGTCCCACTTACTAATGGTCCTGAATTGATTCTTAATTAGTTGCAGTTTTGGTCAGAATCCTATTAAAATAGCTGAGTGCTCCAACAGGAGAGAAGGAACTGGCTGGTGTTCTGCTGTAAGCTGCAGAGACTGGGGGTGACCTCACATCCACCATGGCAGCTACGCAAAATGCAGTGATATTCAAATCACATTCTGTGTCCCAGTTTGAACACAAACCTTTGTATGGTAATTTATCCCCCATCTATAAAATATGATGAAGACAGACATCCAGATGTTGTTAGAAAAACTGCATTCTTCCCATGCCCTACTAGTCTCTTCTTAAGGAAAAGAAAGAACACTAATTCAGAAGAGTAGGAAATTTTTTCAGTAAATCACTGATTTTTTTTCTGTATAATTGTATTTGCTATATATGTTCTAACCTTCTGTTTATATTCTAGAAACCCTTTGGGAAGCTGAAGGTTGCATTTTCATGTTTTTCTTACAAATACTACAAACTGAAGCATATTTTTTAATGAAGGGAATCAGTGGTCATTGTACAGCTATTGCTTTATGATGTGAGTTTAATTATAGAAAAGTGAGGTATCAAGAAAACATGCTCTTATAAAGCACTGTCTAGAGCAAGTGTCCCTGTTGTTAGGGGACAGTGGTGTCACGTGAGCAGCTTTTGTATTCAGCAGTAATAATTCACTGCCTGCATAGGGGGATTGATCCCAGCTATGGTATCCCCAAAGGAGCCTCCACTAGGAAAGGGCTCACATACTTTGATCTGTAGATTAACATGAGCAGGATCACAAGCCTTTGTCTCTTGTAAACATCGTATGTCCCTAAATTTGTATCCAGCAAAAGGGCCGAGTCTTGTGTTTATTTGGGTAATGAATTGCAGTAATTAATGCATGCATTGATTCCTCTACTGACTCCCCCCTAAAGGCCATTTCCATTTTTAATTTATAGAAAATGCATACAATTCCTAATCAGAGCACTGCCTGGAATCAAAAATAAACACTCACGCAAAAAATATAGTAAATAGAAGACAGATTACTGAGCAGAATTAAGGTAGGAATGCAGGTAGACAGAAGTTGTATTTAACATTGTATTAAAAGACAGCTACATAGCAATGAGTATAAGAATATGCATTTCGAATTTTCAGGGCAGATCCAACCCAATAATCAGAGAAGCACAAATCCTACTATTTCACTGAACAGATTTCCACTTACTTCAAGGCTCAATTTGGTCCCTAACATATGAATGTATATTTATGCCACATATTTCTATTACAAGGATGTTTTGATGCTGTCTTTCTTTCAGTCTTTTATGGCTTTTGCATTAAAAAAGACCCTACCATTTACTAAATATTCTTGAGGGGGGAAGATTTAAAGGAGCAATGTGTGTGTCCTTTATGAACTGTGGGTATTTCTTATTTGTTAAGTGCCAAAACTGTACTCAGCATTGTACAAGATGCAAAATGCAAACAACCTTTCCCTCATAGTCCTTCAGCCCAAAAGCACTTTCTAGTATTCCAAACGTTACCCTGTTCTTAAACTGGACCATTCACAAACAACATGGCTGCGGAACAAAGCAAAAATCAAGTACAAACCAAGTAACACAGTTTAGAAATAATAATTAAAAAAAGCCCAACAAAACCCCAAAAACCAATGCAAAACAAATTATATCAGATTTTTTTAAAAATTCCTACAGTACTTTCAGACACTATTATCTTTTTCCTTACTTGGGAAATACCTGCCTAGTATCATAACAGTTCTTTGTGTATAGAAAATTTCCATATACATATTGAAATGTGTGTAAAATATGCCTGGGGAAGTATAAAAATACAGCATTATAAATACACAGCAAGGTAGATGATGCTATGCTGAGAAGTGCAATCTAATATTTTTCTGAAATGTACAGGTAATATAAATTAGAAAATACCCCATGGTATGTATGCAGCATAAAGGACAGAAAAAAGACAGACTGATTTGGAAGCACACACAAACTAAAGGAATACCTGATTAACCTTTCACTGACTCCTGGGCCACGTGATGCAAAGCTTGCCTTCCTCCTAGAGTGATGGCTTTAGAAGAAGATGTTAAATTTAACCTCTGGCGCAATGATAAATTGACAATAAAAAATTCAATGGCTTGGTAATTACCAATCACTTTGGACATCGGCAACATTTTTCAGTTCTGTCAGTGCTCATTGGCACAAAAGCTTCAGCTGAAATTCTCTCGATCTCCCTCTTTTTAACTTTGTTTTCATGATGCAGATTAAATCTGCCACCCTATTACTGATTCATTTTCCTAATTTTTCATGTCTGCACCATGCCCCAGCTGCACTAGGCTGATAATTGTGGAGCCCAGCCCTGATGATTAACATCAGAAGAATTAATTATGCCTGCCATTAAAATTCCAGGTTGCACATGGTGATCAAGAAAAATTAAGTTTCTCTAGGCCTCTAAATCATTTCACCTTTGAGGAGAATGATAGTGCCTCGACAGCTAAACTGCAGCCTGCGTTCCAGAAAAGCTCTAAACCACACACCCTTTGTGTAATTCACTAAATGCCTTCCTAGTTATTCTCACTGGTTTATTCCACTTGCTAAAAGGATTTACTGCTCTCCAAATACAGACAACTAAAGTATCTAGCTGATTGCTTGTTTCCAATAAAACCCACCTTTTTTTCATCCTTTCTGAGACTTCTTCGAGGAGTATCTGTTACATTAATTTCCATATTAAAGCATCACACAGGGAATGAAAGATCCAGCCACAGAACTAGTTTCTGTGCAATTCTACAGAATTGGTAGATAATTTACTTTTCTCCCAGTTGCAAACTGAAGGGAAATTATGATTTTAGAACTAGGTGAAGACAATAATGTTTCTCAGAAATAAATTGATAATGAAACAAGAACAGATTCTTAAGATCTTTAGGCTAAGTAGTAATGAGTAAGGAAAAGCCTGTTGACTGACTTGTTCCAAAAATGATTTTTGCATGGGAAATTCAAAAGGTATTTGGTCTAGCCTAAGGTATGACATTTACTAGACCCATAAAGAGTAAGATGATATGCATTTATCATGTTCTTTTCCTACACTATGTTTCGTTTTTAAATTACCATAATCATGTATATTACTGGCTTAGCTTTAGAAGACTGTGATGAGGAGTCATATTTTGATGAACGGACGTAAATCTCTTATGTCAAATGGTAAATGTCACAGAGTATGCATAAACTATGGATCGTATCTGCTTCCCTTGTTATGTTTAAGGCAGTATCACCATAGCAAAACTATTTAGATGTGGATATTCTTGTTAGCTTAATTTATAGATGACAGATTTCTAGAATAAACTTAACAGAATCAGACCAAAAAGCAGTACAAGAGCAATTATCTTCCCCTATAAAATATGTTATAAAATGGGAGGACTCAGTGCATTTAGAGATTAACTTCTACGGGAAGTCATGTGCATGGCAAAATAAGAGAAAGACCCTTCAATTTAAAACTTAAATCCTTGAGTTTAACATGAACATCACTGCTATAGCTCAAGGATATTGTATTCTATATAAAATAGGCCATTTAGAACTTGTGAGGACTTTATTGCACTGTCTCACAAATGACAACTAGCATAGTATCCATGATTAAATGCACATTTATTGTATTTGTAACAGTATTCCAGGAATGCCATAAAATGAAGCATGAAGTCATCCGTTTAAACATTTTTAAAACATGTCTTAACTGAAAGTGTTGAAAGTATCTCCTTACAAGACTTTCAGCTAAATCCAAAACCTTTTTCTTTCACCCCCAGGACACAAAGGGTAACTCAAAGGTACCAAGATTTTCAGCAAATCACAGATGTCTCCCCAGAGAGTCAAGACAACAGTCAAACACATTGTCAAAAGCCTATGAAATAAGGTAAGAGAAGTCTGAATATATTTACTGGTCTTGTCCATTTCTAACATCTGCGAAAGAGAGAGCAAATTAAGTCCTAAAAGGGGAAGACATGACAAGCAACACAATGAAATGGAATTAAAACACTGTTGTACGTATGTCAAATTTTCTGAATTACACCAGTATTCAAAACCATAAGATCCATTTTTAGGAAGCACAGCTATCAGTCAATATATTTAGGTGATAAAAGGTTAATCACGGATTAATTAAAGACTTGAAAAAAAACCAAATCTAACTGTAACAGGATGAAAATGAACTGTACTGATTTTTGATACATTTAAAACTTACTGCAAATAGAATTCTACATAAATACATAAATGCTGTATCAGAATCAAAATCAGCTCCGTATGAGCTTTGGGGGAAGATTATCTTTGCTGACTCCAGTCTTGAAAATGCCAAAAAACAATTCATCTTGAAAGTAGCTTGAAACGTTATTCTGGGATTAAGCTTTAGGCCAAGTAAAACAGGGATTAACATGTCCCATTTCCCCTAAAATAACCAACAGACTTGGTCCAGTTTATTCTTAGTAGTTCGCACATGACTTGCACTCCTACATATGTGCCCATAGCACTTTATCTACTAGTCAGCTGAAATACAACAGATGTTAAAAAGTATGAGAGTATAACAGCACCAGCATCATCTCAAGTCACTGAATTAATACCCAGTCCAAATCCAGGCTTCCTCATTTATAGGAACTTGAGTATAATATTTGACTAATTATTGTAGGGAACAGACAGAAAACTTCAAGCAGGGTCTTACATAAACAATTTTTTTTGTAAGAGCCAAATGTCTAAATTTTGGCTAATGCTAATTTCTACTCAGAACTTCACATATTAGCACAGGGAGAAGAAAAATGGGAAGGGAAGGGAAGGGAAGGGAAGGGTAAAATCTGTTCGCAGAAAGAATTTTGCATAAGTACAGAAGCGTTTATAATGTCATTTGAAATCAGAGAAAATTCTGTCAGGATGTTAATTCTTTCAGGCTACAAGCTGGATAGCACCTACAAGAAGTGACACTGCTCCTTCTCAGAAGTGAGATTCACAATCTGGCTTGCAAAACCCTTGTAATACTTTGATGGTTAGGATGATCAGCTCTAAATAACAGAAATAAGCCATGCCCCATCATTTTCAGACAACTTTAGTTATCAAAGGTCAGTGGCTCTGTATGAAATGTATTAGATAAAGAGGTCTCTGCCATTTTAAGAGCTACAACTCAGTTTCTAGCTGCTCAGCCTTCTCCCCCCCCCCCCCCCCCCCCCCCCCAGTACTATCCAATCCCTTCTAGGTAAACACCATCTACCATCAAAAAAAAACATTTTCCACTGTCATTGATGGTCATCTTGTGCCATCCTTTATCCTGATTTACTTTGTCTATTCATTGCAATTATATGGTTGGTGAAATAGGTTACTACTGGACATCAGTGGAATTTGGCCTTTAATCTTTTGTTGGTAATTCCCAGCACCACAACTGATTGAAAGCTACTGCATCTGCCATCCAGAGTTTTGGAAATGTTATTTTCTACAATATCACGTTACAAACTTGCATTAGATATACAATGTGCTCACCTTTGGCATGAAAATAATTCCAACAGCAATCACATATACAACATCTGCTTGAAGGACAATGAGGCCTTCAGACTAATCTCTTGTGCACTTTCTTTTTGTGATTGTTTTGGCATGACTACTATTCATTGGTTTGAGTATCCACTTGAATATTGTCTATTTGCAGATTTTAATTTTATTTACTATATATTTGTATTAACGTGACCATGAACTTGACCCCACTCTAACAGGTGCTGTAAAACACATGGGGTCTTTTCTCAGAGTTCACTTTCCAAGACCAGATGATTGACAATGACAGACCAACAGAGGAATACCAGCAAGCAATGACACTGACTTTGTCAGCATGTTGTTATAGTTTTTGTAGCCATCACAAAAAAAAACAAACCCAACCAACAAACAACCAAAACCCAAACAGCTTTGAGGAGAATAATGTAAAGGCATTCCTTTCAAGCAGAATGGGAATTATGTCTGTCAGTTTTTGTTACACACACAGTGATACAGCAAGAGGTGCTTTTAGTAGTGATAAAACTTCTGTGATATATTCCTCTCTTCCATGTTATTTAGGTATTTTTTCATCTCCCACATCTGTATCTGTTTTCCCCATGCTGTCTATGTCAGACTCATGTAATCTCCTGGTCTTCAAAACCAGTGCTAACAACACGTGAAGGTGTGAGAACACATACAGCACAGCAAATATTTAATTTTGAGTTGCCACCTGGTGTGTGAATTCCTGAAGCCAGACATAGGCTGCCATGTTTCACTGCAACTGGTACTGTGCCTACCAGTTAGGCCATATTAGCCAGAGTTCGAGAGGAAAGCACATCTTATGTTCATCAGCTTTGCCCCACAACTTCACCTGTCAGACTGGAAGCAAACTGGTAATGCTAGTCACTTCTGCATCAGTCATATACCTCAAGGCAGTTGATGCTCTTCTATCCCCATATAAAAATCAGATGTACCTCTTGTGCACTAAAGAGAAGTAGATCGGCTGGTCTGATTCCAGCATTTTTCCTGTCATGTTGCCATACTCACAGATATGTATCAACTCGCTGAAGATCAGAGACAACATTCCAGTGTTGTATGAGAATCAAGGGAAAAAAAAGAGAAATAATATACTTTGAAGTGTAACAGGCTTACAATTACATAGAGATGTTGCTCTGATGCAGCTAGACATATATGTCTTCTATATGAAATAAATATTGCTTCATAAATACAGGCAAGGGAGAGGGAAGTCCTTTTTCTGTAACTGTTGTTGAAGGAGATACCAGTTCAAGAACCCTAGTCTTACTCCAGGAGGATAACTTGTGTTTCTAAGGACAAGTCATATGATCAAGTTTGTAGAATCAGCCTCCAAATTTGTAAATCAAATCAGAGTAAAAGTAAATCCTAGTGAGGAATGTGAGAGTCCAGGGAGCATTATACAACTTCAAGTAGTAAGTGTTAAAATGCTCCTGTACTGTAACAGTTTTCTATGTTGCTGGGCTGGGACACTTGCAACTGACTGTTGTGGTTCCTTTTCTCTGTACCCACTACTGGCAAAGGAACCGCTGGCAAGCCCTCATCTCTGTCTCTGAGCTGATATGGACAGTACTTGTCCACTGTCCTCTGTACATGCCATTTCTTTCTGAGCAGCCATGCACTGGACTAATGCTCTGTAACATACATACAGGCAAAGACACAGCCAAATGTATGCAGTTGTGTTTATTCTACTTAACACTATTGCATATTGTCTTTTGTTATTAAACAATTGTTATATTGCCATGGAGACCCATTTACTGTTAGAAAGTTAAAAAGAACAACTAATATTTTATGCAGACAAATTCTGGACTTATTTACCCTACTGATTTCAATGAAGTGGACCCGTTTAAAAAATTCCAGACTTGTTTCCAGTTGACTCTTAAACAAAGAAAATACAATGATTTCTGTATACAACTTCAGTTCTGTGCTAATCAGATCTGGGCTCAATATCCCTTGCTTTCTGTCACTGTAATTTGATGTGCACCATATCTGCCTAAAATATAATACAATGCACTCAGCATATAATTACTTATATGTAAATCCAGACACACATATACACTCAAAAACCTATCGACAAAGTTTTGCCACATGTTTATGGAGCCTCCTATTACAAACTGCCTGAGGATGCTCAGGTTTCAGGTCCTTTCCCAATTACACTGCAGCAGGTCAGGGAGCTTGCCTGTCTAATAAGTCACTAGAAGACACTTCTTCCGCACCAGTCTTGTGGTGTGGAAATTGGCCCATACAGCCTGTGGTGCAGCAGCCTGTTACCTTTTGAGTGCCATGGGCTGGTCACTGCAAGAAAGTTCTAGCTCTATAGCTGTCATTCTACATGTTCCAGCTGTTAAACCATTAGCTATACATAGGCTTCCATATTACACTTCCCTTCCCAGCTCTGTGTTCATAGAAGATTTAGATTTGGAACTTACTTTTTTTTTTTTTAATCACTCAAATACATATTTATAACCTATTCAAATTCAACCCTTTCTCAAGGATTTCTCTGTCCTGAAACAAAAATAAATTTAAGTCTTCCTGGTGTTGGGTCATTGTCTGTTTCCACCACCTTTCACCTCACATGTCCAGGAGAACTCCCAACGAACTCAGATGGCAACCAAAGCTAGTTAATACCACTCCAGTGTCTGCTGAAGTCCAAGCAGACTTGCAATTCTTTGGAAGGCAGATGCCTATTCCTGCAATGCAGGGCAATGTTCACATCCCAGGATAAAGGTTTTCCCACAGAGAGTTAATCTTATATTCCAGATACACATATAACTTGCTAATCACATTTTGTACAATCATATTCAGGTTCATGAAATTGCATATAATTGGTCAGAGGCTGAGTCCCAGTGCTCTAGGTTTAACAGCTATAAATCATATTTAAGAATATGATTTTTGTTCTAGTAGTAAGTTTTACTAATTTACTGTCACCACCTGCATAGGGGTCTCATTAAAAACACAAAAAATAGAATTGTGTTTATTTAGGCCAGCCTGTTTTGTCAGCAAGATCTGGTGGACAGATTCACACAAATAAAGATTTGGGAAAACATTCCCATGACAGTTTCAGTTTCAGATCTCTAGGGAAGACTTTGGAAATAGCAAAATACAATGAACTAATTTTTTTTAGCAATAATCAGAATGAGGATAACTGAATTTAAAAAAAATCCTAATAATTTTTACAGAACTGCACTTACAATATTACATCTCACAACTAATGATTTTGCTTAGGAAAAAAAAAATCAAAGCACACATAAGTAGTGATTAATAACATTCTAGTTTGTTACACTTTCATTTGATGAGGACCTGCTAGCTTGGTCAATATTTCACCCCTGGTGATTTCCCTTCTCACATGCTACTAATCCATGCTCCAGGTTTGAGAACAGGCCACTAGTTTTAAACAGTCCCTAATTCCTTCCATTGTTATGTTTCATTTTAAAATATCTTAATATTGAAATATTGAAAAATTAGTAACTGCCCCCCGTATGCTGGAAAATAACAAACCCAGAAAACTGATGGCAATTTAATATTTTATGGTTCAAAACAGTAATTTACAAAAATCTGACATTTGCTGACATTGCATTCTGCTGTGAAGAAATCTGCATGACTTCTGCACTAATATAGCCTTATCTGACCTTCCAGAAAATACAAGGACAATAACTTTTTCCTAAATAATACTTTGTCATATTCTTTGCAGTTACAGTAACTGTTAAAACCATCACTTGGAATCCAAGTATATCTAGAAGCTTACAAAATATCCTCACATTTTCTGCAGTGTCTCGGCTCAATTCCTCAAGGGACTGATGAAGAAAAAAGAAAGCTTTCTCATGGCAGTTTCCCCTCCTTATCCTATACCAAACATAACCAGTAGCAGTCAAAGGTCAGGGGACAAATGAGAGCTACTCAGCTAAGTGAGGCTCTGCAAGAGACAAGGATAAATTGATATGGATGTGGGAAACTGGAATGAATGAAGAATTAAAAAGATGTTCCCACTGGTCTGGCACCTGTAACAGAAGACGGGAAGCCACATACCCTACCATCTATGTCAAAACTGTTTACAACATTTCAGATAAGACTGGGTGGGAAAAATAGTGTGACATCTCTTCAAAACCACGGTCAAGCATTTAGGCGTTTACACAGTTTTTACTCACACATGTAAATTAGAGATTGTAGGATAAACTGAAAGATAGGTCATATACTTGAAATATCAGTCTCACATCAGGTTATCTGGTGAAGAACTGAATCTTTATATGCACGTACACTTGAGCAATCTTTCTGCAAGCAAACTCAATTGAGGCCAAAATTGGAAATCTCATATAGTGAATCTTTTGATGAAATTCACAGCACTTCATGATTTTAATAAGGTCAAAAATTCCACAACTCCTTTGATAATCAAAAAAGTTTGCCTGAGAGACAAAACCTTGTGGAGTCAACAGTGTCCAAATTTTTACTCTGCTTTGATTTAATTCAAATAGCTTTGCTATTCACTAGTTGATATCTTATTGAATAAAGCTTTATACTTGTTTTTAAGAATTGCTTATTTCTGTGAGGGGATTTGGCTTCAGTAATATTGTAGACAACAACATGGGGAGGACTCTAAATGATAAATAACCTGAATATTGAACAAATGGCAACATTTCATTCATGCAGAGCAGGAAAATTTAGCCCTCATGGGCTAAGTTACTGGGAACTCTTTAAATCAAAACGTTGAAACTCAATATTGAGGTACATAAACTATCAGCTTTATTGATCATGTCTCTTGTGACTGGGCATTCCTACCATGCCAGAGACATAATTCTGCATGGGGCTGATTTCCTTCAACTTTGACTTAAGGGTGCCCACCATCTAAAAAATCATAAAATCCTGTTTCTGCACACATGTATCTCAGAACAGAATGTGGAGGAATTCTCAAGGGTATTCTTTTTCTTCAGCTTTTCTGAAATCCTGGTCGGGCATCTAGGAATCCCGAAGGAAATTAATGGATATGCTTTCCAGTGCAGGAGGTTGCCTATTTGGCACAAACTGTAGTTAACAGTATGAAACATCTTCTGATAAAAGGCCAATGTCATTTTGTTTTCTGATCTAGCGCAATGCTAGTAATCCATTCTTACATATTGGCATAATTTTGCTTTGTATCAATTTGAGTAAGTTGACCTGTCATGTATAGTGTGATACAGAGTAGATGCAGAAAAGGACAGCCAGCAGAGGGTGGAGGAAGATGCCAAGGTTATGAACCAGTGCTCATATTTACAATTGAGCTTTATTTTCATGAGAAGCTTCTCCAGCACAGACAAAGGTGCAAGCGGAGAACATCAGAGCTCTCTATCAGGCAACAGCCTCCCTGGCCCATTCCTGTTAACTCTCCTCAGCAGCATGTTTTATTGCCCCAGAGACACCACATGATGGCTATTTATTTAATTGCTCAGAAAGCCCAGCCAAAGAAGGGTGTCTCAAGTTTGGCACGTTAGTTTCCTGCTTGCAGATTTACAATTTAGCACTGTTTGGATTTTCAGACTCTCCTTGTTAAAAGTGCAAGGGCCCCATTTCACCAGATGAAGTATAACTGCTTTGTCTGCCTTCAAACAGTTGAAATCCCCCAAAAGGCACAGAGCAGAAGTGCAGCCTGCTTGAAAACTGATGTGTGCCGCCCCTCCAACCACTGATTAATATTCGACATATTCTCCAAGCAGAGCTCTATATCAAGTTCAGTGTTTTCTCTGTCCTGTCCTTTCCTTCCCTCCTCCCACCTAATTTTGTAGACAGACAGCCATAATACGCAATAGAAGCATAACTCTTTAAACTGAAAATGTCATCACTTAAGAATACAAGAGAGTGGTATGTGTCATGTATGTCTGCAAAATGCAGTTGCTGTCTGTTACAGTCTGTAGCAACTTTTAAATCTGTCATCACGGCATGAATTTCATATTAAGCTCCTTCCCAGTGCTTTAGCCAGGAAGTAAAGGGGGGAACATACTGTATCATTTATGGGCATGCTGGTGCTGGGTCAACCATGACATCACTCTCCACTCCGCTGAGCTGTAATGAGGTGAAAAGGCAGCTTTAGAACAACATAGCACTTTATTTATTAGGAAAATTTAAGTGTGCATGTATTTCAATTTATGATAAAACTGAAAACAAAGGTTATGGACTATAGCTCTCCTACAGCACAAAGTAAAAGGGGGAAGGGAAGGCGTTTTGTAGATGGTGAGAGATTTAATGCACATAAAGCACAGAAGATTGAAAGTTCTCGGCAGGCTAAAATCCTGTACTGACAGCCCAACCAATTAGAGATGGTACATAATGCATTTTGCTGCAGTCACATTGTACTATATACTTTGAGCAGTGTGTCACTGAAGCCAGAGTCTAGCTGAGACGAGCTTAAATCCTCAAATTCAAAAGGATGTAGGCATATAAACTGAACACAGAAGAAAAAACTTGGCGAGGGTTGAAGGCTATAAGAGCCCTTGATTGCAGAAGGCTCCCTAGAAACCTGCAATGCTTTTTTAAGAACATTGAGAAGCTGGGAAGTTCTTAGCATCTCTCCAAATTAATGCTTAAATATAAGATGGACGTTTGCACTTTATAGTAAGGATTTTTTTTTGCTCACGGCTAGAGATGGGACAAAAGAGGTACCAAAAAAGTAGAAAAGGAAAATGCAGAACAGGTCTGATCAGACTTGCAATCAACAGCTCTTGTTCTTTTTTTCTCAACTAGTGTTTCTTCTAGTGTTTTTATTTTTAAGGTTGGCATCATTATTTTTCATGCTTAAGTCAAACAGTAAGGAACATACTATTTTTACTGCAGGCACCGTACCAGCAGTTGACTTTTTCCAGAAAGCACTGCAAAAACATCACTGCTGCTTACTTCCCTGCTTTTCTTCTAAAAAGGGCATCTCACTGCCAGCTGATCATTAGCCTGGTAATCCTGTCTTCCTTGGTACACACAGTAAACCCCATACCCAGTGTTCAAAAAATATATTTGAAACACTATATGCAAGCTGGAGCTCTTTTGCCTGTAAGACCTGAACACAGTGAGTACCAGGTCTATGACATGAATTTCTAGGCACTACTGTCAGACAAGTAATAAATAATAATTTACATAAATACACTGCTACATATAATTAAATAGAGAATTATATCTAGGTTTAACTAAGAAATGTAGAATTTGGTATTGAGATTTTTTTCCTTTACTACAAGATGTTACTTTAACAGCTCTGGTCCCAAGAAACAGATAGCATGAAATTGGTCTGTAGCCAGAATATCTAGGGTTCTAACCTTCCTTAATCTCACAAATCTCTAATATCTAGCAAATGTCTGAACAGTATTTTGCAGAAAATACTCCATGAAGAACTCATCTAGAAGAGTCAGTGTCAGCCCCTGAAAAGGGGGTATTCTTTTGTTCAAATTAGTGGTAAGCTGATGTCTCAGCATGGTGCTAACACACAATGTACTGCCGGAGCTGTTTTTTCAGATGAAACATAAAACTAAATTCCTCAGTGTTCATAGAGGTTTAAGAAGCCGTTATATGTTTCTCAAAGCAACTGTATAATTACTGGCCAAAATCTCACATGGGGGAATTAATTCTGTGTAATATATTTAACTCAAGAAGGGAAAATTGTTTCTTTTTTTTTATTATTTCATACATGTATCAGGCAAATGTCTCATTTTTAAGATCATGTTTCAAAAGCTAATATCAACCTTCCAGAAAAAAAGGGACAAAGTAGGCAGAACAGATAATTCTGTATATGTTCTTATTTCTGCCAAAAATATCCACTAGACAGCACCAAATACTTCATACGTTGCAAGGGCTACATTTCCAATTATGCTCTGCGATGTATATGTAAAAGAAGGAGCTAATTAAATGGGGCAGCTCATGCAGTAGGTAACTCCTCAATCCAAATGCAAGCAAAACCTAGACATCTTTCACTCTTTCTTTGTTCTTTTCTTGATTTTTTTGGGTAAGGATACCCTCTATATTGTCTTTTTCTGTTTTCTCTCCATTCTAATCAGGTTTGATCTATCTACAGATTTCCTTGCTTAGGAAGAAAGGTCTAAAGAAATGCCATAAATATAAAGTCTCTTAGTCCACTACTCATTCTTAAAATATCTTTGTCTGCCTTAGTGCACATTTGAAAGTTTGGGAAACCTATCTGAGGAATCTATTAGTTAAAATATTTTTACTTAAATTCAACTTGTAAAACATTCTCTCTACTTCCCCTCACATGTGTTACTTGTTTCAAGTACAGCATGAACCAACAGTAAACATTGTTTTCCATCTCCAGCTGTGATGGAAAGCACCTGGAAGACAAAAGATGACTGAATCAAACCCAAGATTATACAGCATGAACCAAATTCATTCTTCATATGTTTCCTCAAATGCTGACCTAAATTGAATTACATTGTGAGTGAGTCTGGCTCTCTATCTGCATTTCTTATTAAATTTCTCACTGTTAGCATCTGCCTTTTCATTATACCTTGTGGCCTTTTCTTTCCCATTAATAACCTCACCATATGCCCAAGTTCAGCACTTCCTCCACTGAATTTTTGTCATCTACAGTTTCTTTTTCTAGTGTGTGAAACATCTTAGTAGAAGACAAGATGTGTAGTCTCTAAATTACTCACTATTTTCATGATGCTCATTTCAACAGGTAGCCCTCTGTACCTTTCTATATTTAGTAGTCCTGTTTCTGTCACCCCCAGTCACACTGACTAGCATGGTACTCCCTATGAATCTCCAGTCTTTGGAAAGGAATACAGAAAAAAGCAGAAAACATCATTATGTCACGGTATGAATCCAGAATGAGCTACTGTTGAGTACTCAATACAGCTTTGGTTTCTCTAGCACAAAAAGTTGTAGCAGAATTTAAAAACAGAAAGAAAAAGCCAGCAAAGACAATTGGGACTTGGAGTGACTTCTACACAGAAACATGCTCTCTGGAGAAGTGTGCTGCTTACCGGGGGCTCACATCACAGATGTACCAAGCCTCATACAGTCTACTGACTATCATCCACTTTGTTGTTTCATGTGAGCACCACTGATACAGCCAGGCACACTCTGAGGAGTATTGAGAAGCCCTGGGAGCAGTGGTAAGGGACTCTGGAGTGCAAGTAGTTTTATCATCAGTCCTCCTGGTCAAAGGGAAGGGGTTTGAAAGGGCCAGTTAACCCAGCAAATCAACAAATGGTTACCGGATTGGTGCCACAGCCAGGGGTCTGGCTACTTATACCATGGGACTCACTTTAAGAAACCTGGTCTGCTGCTGGCTGATGGGGTCTACCTGCCAGAAAAGGGGAAAAGCATCTCTTTTTCTTAGATGGTCATAGGTCATAGGCTTATCAGGCTTTAGACTAAAGTTTCTGGGGGAGGAGAACCTCAATCCATCCCACTCCTACCAAGTTGATGCCAGTGGCAGCTACAGATGTCCAGAGCCTGGAGAGGGATCGCAGATCAGCAGGGATGAGCCTGAAGAGCAGAACAAAGAAATTTCAGCTGCTTCAGCCAGTAAGACAGCTTCATCAGAGGCCCACCTTAAATGCCTCTATGCAAATGCATGTAGCATGGGGAATAAACAAGAGGAGTTAGAGGTGTGAGCATGCCTGCAAGCCTGGGATCTTGTTGGCATCATGGAGTCATGGTGGGATGGCTTTTATGACTGGAGTGTTGGAATGGAAGGAGACGGGCTCTTTAGGAAGGACAGGCAGGGGAGACAAGGAGAGGATGTTGCCTTGTGTGTCAATGACTAGCTGGAGTGCATGGAGCTCCACCTGGGGCTGGAAGAGGAGCCAACCAAGAACTTATGGGTCAGAATTAGAGGGAGGGCAGGGACAGGTGACATTTACAGTGAGTGCCTCCACAGGCAACCTGACCAGGAAGACTGAGCAGATAAGGCCTTCTATAGACAGCAGTAGCCTCACAAGCCCTGGTCCTCATGGGGGACTTCAGACACCCTGATACCTGTTGGAGGGACAACACGGCAGGGCATGAGCAATCAGGAGGTTCCTTAATGAATATATTGACAGTAAATTCCTTCTTTAGCTTAAAGTCCTGCCTCTGAGAAGACATGATCCTAACTATAAAAATCAGAAGTTGCATAAAGAAGCTGAAAGGTCTTTTCTAATACAAGACCTAGACAGTACCAAATGAAAATGGTAACCAATGCATGATTATATTAACAAAATTAGACAAAGGATGCTGGGCATGCTGAAGATTCAATGGGAATTTTAGAAGTTGTTAGATATTTGCATGAAATAAAAATCCATCTACAACTATTAAACACAAAGATACCACCTTTTCTTCATTAAATCTTAGAACCATACACCAATGAAGACTAGAACAGTAAGGGGATTATCATTACATACATTTGACCTAATCTCATGCCCTTCCATAGGTGGCCGCTGTTGGAGGAAGAAATCTGGGCTAGCTAGGCTGATAGAAGAACTCCAGTAATGCTAGCAATTTTTAAAATCTCATCATCTGACACAGCTTACTGCCTGTGCAACAAGAGTTAGTAAGAAAGAACGTGTACTCCTGGCCCAAATGCTCCAGTTCATGGTTTTAGTTAAAACACTATACTGAACCCTGGAACATAATACAGATCTCTGTCAACTTTCTGCTGTGACAGCAGTGACATTTGGTTAGTGGGAAAGCAGCAGAGAGCTACTCAGCAGTGCCTTACACTGCTATAGTAAGTTTCAAAAATGCTCTTCTGTTAACGTCTGTATTATCTGTATGTTATAGTGCCTAGCAGTTTGGCTGTGAAGTCTGGCGTTTGCCTCGCTTTCAGCCTGCTTGCTAGCTGACACCACAGACCTTCTGTAAATACTTCACCTGTATTTTTCTGTGTTCACAAATCAGAGGGTTCTTTTGCATTTTAATTCTCTAATATTTCTCACAGTGCCTTAAAATCTGAAAGCTGAACAGGAAGAAACAGACAATGAAACACAATGCAGAAAGATGCCAAATCAGTCAGAAATCCCCACCCTATCCACACACAATCAGCACCAGCTGTAGTCCAATTAAACTTAATCTAGTCACATGCTCATGTGTTCTTCAGAAATTAGAGGAAATCAATTCAAATGCTAATGAGAAAACCCATAATTTATTATCTGCTGAGGAATGCATGTTACATTAATTTTAACTGTAAACAATTATTTTTATTGCAAGATTAATTACACCATCTTACACAACTTCCTTTTTTCATATTTTTTGAAGGAATTACTTTTCTGCTACTGTTTTGTTGATCTGTCACAGTATTTTAAGCCTGGAAAAATATAATTAATTTAGGAATACTGCAAATGTGGTTTTCTATTCTTCTGTCAAAGGGAAGCGGGACAAGTGCCTGGGGCAAAATACAGAAAGATCCAGCTGAAGCTCTTGGCCTAAACAAAAGTACAAAAGCTGGAAAACAGTGCATTCCTTACAGGAGTCTGGAGTTAACAACATAAGGTGAGAAAAGACAGAAAGTCCAGGTAAAAGCAAAAGTAAATTTTCATGGGTATTTGCCAAAAAAGAATGAAAAATAGAATTTTGTATTAACCCAAAATGTCATTCAGCCAGCCAAGTAGTTTGCTTTATTTTTAGATGATGCCTTTTTGTGTGATGCTTTCTTTTCCTCCGTACATCAAATATTTATTTTTTTCCTTTTTAAATCAACTTCATTGCACAGTCAGGAAGTTGCAAAATATTTTATCAATAAAACACAAGGAAGCAGTGGAAAGGGAGAAGCATTTCAGGAAAGCCTATCTTGTTTGCTGACCAGAGGTCTTACTGTTTTTCTATAAACTATGTGTACAAAATGAAACATCTGCATTATAGCTGAAGTTTATTGCAATGATACAGAAGCAGGGAACAATACAATTAATCCAAATAGTATTTATTTTTCCAGGGTTTAGTCTTTTTTTCTTTCAAAAGCCTGTTCTAATCTCAGAAAATGTCAGTGATAAAATGCCTTATCCTAAGCAGCCCATTAGTCTGTGTGTTTGATTTTTAACACTGATAAGAATTTAGACACCCTTACCAAAACAAAAATCAAAACCAGAAATACATTTAAAGAGTTAATTTAATGGCTGGACAAGCAAGAAAGACCATCCAATGTAGTAGTTTCATTTCACATTAATTGCTAGGAGTTTCCTCAGTATAAGTAAATCTGGGCTGGGTTTTTGGGATGACTGTGGGGCTCAGGTTTTGGGGCTACAACTAAATAGGAGATTTTTCTTGACACATTTTAGTGCTACCATTGGTCACATCACTTTATAGGAAACATGACAATTGTAGCTCTTTTCCTCCTTGCAAAGCCTTTGCAAAACTGATTTGCACTTTCACCAATTTACTCACTCCTCATAATGTATTCAGAGAAGACTTTAAACATACCTTTGTGAATAGTTTTAAAAAAAATACACTACTTTTTATTCTTGTCATGTGTCTAGTAAATGCAATCACGCTTCTGTTTATAATAAATGGTTAGCACACTTTTTAGCTGAGAAAAAGTGTAACAATGCAAAGAACAAAATTCATAGAATAACAGATAACACTGCTTGCACAAATAGCCTTGTTCACATGCATATAGTGAGGAAGATACGATTATATTGAACCTACAAACTGTAGTGCAAACAGAATACATTACAGTAAATATTCACAAAAAGCATCTGAAGATGAGTTTCAGAAGGTTAGGCAGAATTAATTGTTTGTCCCCAAACTGTGCTTTTAGCATTAAAACAGATCAGTATGTTACAAAGAAACAGGGGAGCAGTTTATAACAGCTGGCCAATTGCATACCTGAGGGTAACAGCTTAGGAAAAAATGCCTGCATTTCTTAGCGTTTCTGTCACTGTCTTTACCTTTCTAATAAACACGGAAACTGTACTGCACACAACACCCACTATTTTCCTCCATCTTTGTGTTAAAAAAAAAAAAGCTGTCACAGAGGAGTACTGTTAGGTATTGTGAAGTCTTGTTCATTATGAAGATAAAGGAAACAAAGGGTAAGGAAACTTCAGACATCATCTTGTGTTTGAATCTTGCTGGACCCTGTACTTCAGCAGACTAAATAGTTCAGCAGTCACCAGAATTATGCTTTGCCTGCTCTAAAACACTTTTGGTTTTCTGAGCTAAGCTGAGTGTGACTTGTCATTTTTCACATTTGTTAAAGGAACTCAGTGTATTGTAGTTCCAGGTTCATCACTGACACTGGTTGAACTGTAACCCTCTCTACAAAGTAAGAAAGTCAGTGCAGCATACTAGCATGTATCATGGCACGTTAGGAAGGACCCAGTGCTTGCCATGAAGCTCTGACTAAGCAGTACAATCTTCATTCAGTCTTCATGTGTCAAACCCATACATTTTGAACTCCTTCCAAAAAACCCTAGAACATGTGATGAAGCTACTTTGGACCCCTTTGTACTTCACATACTGATGACATACAATGACTGAAGGAATTTTTCCCTGGCACAGGGTATTGTGTTACCATAGTGCGTATGTACCAGTCCTCCTTCCTCCCGGTTTGCTCAAGCACAATCTGCAGTTCATTCTTGTAGGACAAGGCCTCAAGAACAAGAGTCCAAGTACTGTTAGCCTGATGAATAGAGACATGTTAGAACTTGTAGGGCACAAGCCCTGGGAACAAAGGAGCAAGCTAACTGCAGACTCTTGAGCCGTTGCAGTTGAGATGGCAACCAGATGGACAAAGAGGAACAAGTAGCCAGATAAGGGAACGGATAGTGCCGATAAGGAACTTTATTAATTAAGAAAGTCACATAGGAAGAAAACCCCTAATCTTAGAATAGAAATTGTTGCTAGGATAAGGTAAACTAATCAGTTCCTATTGTTTTAACGGTGTGCCTTAAATGTCAACCAATCAGTGTTTTTTATGCTTAAGATTTAACCAATCAGTGTGTAATATGTAGAAGATAGAAATGTATATAATTGTAAGAAAATCACTAATAAAGGGACAACTTGCTTGCATCAAGCTGCGCCCCGTCTCTTCATTCGCCACAAATTCTGACTAGCAGAAGCTTTGACATCTGTCTTTACTGACACTTCTCACCAAGTAAAAACAGTGCTGACAGTTTCCAGCTAAAGGATGCAGAATTTTTCAGAGAGGTATTTAGTGGGACAATAATAATCACTAGAGTTGTAAGAGCGTCTTTAAACACAATGTAAGAAGAAAATGGAACCATAACTCTTAATCTTGTTAAGCAAAGAGCCTAAATAAGTCATTAAATGGTGTATTTCAAAATCTTATAGTTCGAAGTCAGAAAGAATTATTAGATGCTTCCAGCTGGCCATCTGTTAATCAGAAATTATTAAGTTTCATTCAGATGGCCCACACTGATTCCCAAAATTTCTAGTTAAACCAAAATATTTGACCTCATTGGGGTATTAAATTACTTGCTGAGGCAAAAGGTAAGGGAGCACAAATTGGAGCCCAATAGGCAAAACTTCAACACAGGCAGGAAACTGATGAGGTGAGATAAGCCCAAGTATCTCAGCACATGAACTCTACCCTTCGCTATAGAGAGCCTCCCCCATCTGGGTTGCAGGTGTATTCCCTCCCAGACAGCAGTCAGTCTAACACAAGTACATGAGCAAGACAAGTCAGCTGCATCTTAGAGGTTTCTCTGTACAACTCAGAACACCGGCCCACATTATCTGGTGTCCCTTGTCTTGCTATGGTGAGCTTTCCCTCCTTTAGAGGAAGTTGCAAACAAACAAAATCCTTGGATCTATATACTTAATTGGATGTCTGGGGAAATTCCTCCTTGACTGGCTCTGAAGCTTAAGAACTCTTCACAAAACAATGCAAAAGCATTTCAGAGAGAGCAATGCAAACATATCAGTTCCTGCTACAACCTGCAAAAGAAAGGAGGAACTCAGATTTACAAACTCTAAGGACAGAAAAGATAACTGGAAACCTCCAGCAATCCACTTTCACTGCCACCCCAAATTTCTGTCCCTATAAACACACAAGTATTAGAATTTTTCATTGAAACTGGACTACTTTTTTTATTTTGCAAAGAAGATCTGCTCTCCCTTCCTTAAAAATCTAAGTAATGGTGAGTCCTCCACCTCACCTGGCAAGCAGCTCCTGCATCTAATTACTCTCACAGCTTTCAGCCATTTGATCTTGTTATGCTTTGTCAGCAGGACAGAAAAGCCCAATTATCACATTATTTTCCATAGAAGAGTATCTGTGTACTTCTTGACTTTATCTTTAAGAAGCTGTGTATGTAGAAGTCGTTGCTTCTTTCTTGAAAGAATAAGGCTTGTTTTCTAGCCCCTGCATAATGTTCATGGCTTGCATTTGAACTCTTTTACTCCCACATCTACCTCTTGAAGGACAGTCTCCAGAAAACAACACAATCTTATTAGTGATCTTGCCAATATTATTTGTACTACTTTATTTCTACAGATACTTTTCCTCTCATACAGCCAAGGAACCCTTTGCCTACTTTAGCTACACCATTGACAGCTCATATTGAACTAAATATTCATAAGGTACTACATTCTCCTAAGACAGAATTACTGGTTATGTTCTTAACTTCTAGGTATAGCATATTGTGCTATAGTGTTGCAAGTGTCCATAGTATATAGTGACACTAACATGCAATTGGAAATAACATGGTAATTGGTCTGTGACCATGTCACTAGATCACTGAGGTCCATTTAACAACTGTACTTATTATTTATTGTTACTAACTCACTAACGTTTGTCTTATCTACAGACCTGAGCAACTAATGTTTTTCAGCATTTTTTTTTCTAGGTTTTTTTGACAAAAATATTATCATCAAAACAAGCCTAGATCTGTGGGGAAGCTCCATGGGGAATAAATCTCCCAAATTAATGTCTCCCTGTACACAAGTATATTTTGATATCGGTCATTAGCCTATTTTTAATCCTTTCAGGAAGTGTTCTGTTAACATAAAAAACCAAGGTTTTTTTCCTCACCAGAATGGTTTAAGATGAAAAATTTGTGCAGGCAATTGCAAATAATAGAGTCAGCTTAGCACTTATGAACTGGGCATGTATGTGTGCACACACACACTACTTGCCTGTTCCACTTGAGCCATAAACCAGAGTAGCTAAAGCAAAAGCAGGTTAGCTAGAACATTCACAGCACCAGCGCGATGGACCATATTTATGCAGAGTCACTTAACACAACACACCTGATGTGTATCTCAACTCAGATTGCTCCTGCACTTTGCCAACTGCATACAGCTGCACTGAAGACATTCCACATACCTGCAAGATTCTGCGTGGCTTTGATGGCACCAATGATGGAAACATCATGCAGAACTATATGGGACACTTGTACAAGCTACTGAAGGACCTCCCTGCAAATGATCTGCAGCCTCCAACTTTTGAGAATCTCTTTTCTCAGCCAAAGCTCAACAGACTGGCATAACTTCTTGTGTATGATGCTATGCCTCCTAAATATTGCACAGACCAGTTTTCACAGTAAACTAATGTATACTTAATAAAAACATGTTCTATTTGGAAGCTGTATTAACTGCATATGATGGGTCTTGTAGATTTAGTCTTGTTCCTGGTCTACTCAACTGTCAAATTTTTATATACTTATTGGATGGCATTGAAATACAAAAAATACCTGTAAAACCAAAAGCTAGTAGCTGATTACACCCCAAGACTTAATTGCTCTCTTCCCTTTAAAAGACTTCCTAGCTTGGAATCTCACCTTTTGGGTAAATGTGTGAACAGAAAGCCTGAATCTTTGAGGGTCATTTACCGCTTATCAGAAGCCATGATGAATATTTGAGTAGCTGTACAGCCTTAGATGTGACAGTTACCTGTGTACTGCTGTAGCTTCATCACAGATAATGTTGTAAGCATTCCCAATACAAACTCAAACACCATCCTATGTGCAGGCTGATATCAGACCATCTATGAGTATAAACATTTGTGCAGATGAATTCCTGCTGCGTATCAGCTGATGAACATATAGATGAGTTTCCCCTGTGTAAAACAAACTCTTTCTGACTAATCAACCTTTGCATCTTGACACTTCAGTGGTATAGTATATACATCCTTTCAGCTCTGCCATCAGAATGTAATAAATCTTCCTGCTAGTGTCATAATACTCTTCTCAATATTTATAGTTACAAAAATTTAACTCTTGACTGCATGTTAAAAAACGTTGAGAGGATTGATTGTTAAAGTAAAAATCAATCTGAGGGTTTTGATGATTTAACAAGCCGCAAAAGCATATAAATGTATCACAAAAACTTTGATTGATTTATAACTTTGTAATCCATCCCTCCTCATCTATTATCCTGTGAGTACTATATTAGCAATCATTAGTAGCAAGTGGAGATAGAACACTGACATCTTCCTGACACAATATGACCATAACTGGAATCTTCTAATACACAAATGCTTTTACCTGGCTATTAATAGTGCCCTTCACTAAAGATGGACCGGTATTGAACGACTTAAATTTGCTATCAATCCTGGAAGTGTCTGCTCCGGATGGTTGTACCTACCGGAACAATAGTGGAGTGCCAGCCAGACTACAGTATTACTGTTCTTACCAGTACTTTCATTTATCTCTGTAGAAAGACAATAATTTAAAATTAAATCCATAGTAGTAAGGGGGACATGGATATTTTTCAAGATCTTAGAATCAGAATCTGACTCTGATCTCCATTAAAAAATGCTTTCATTTTTCCACAAGCTTACAATTCTCCCATGTGCATGAGACTTCAAGATCACAAGCACAGGCTAGGACAAGCAGTGATGTTAAATAAAGATCAGGAGCTTACTACATAACAACTCTTTGTACCATCACGACGACAGCACTTTTCCTAAGGTTTGAAATTGTCTATAAATAATTTTATACAGGATGGAAGAGTACAAAGTCTCCACCAAGAAATGAATACCAAGGAAGACTGCCATTGAGTTTATTTTAAACAAATTCTATTCCAAAAGAATGTCATTTTTACTCTAAAAAGGCATATTGTTTTTCTAAAGATTCTATATATCATGGATTACAGTGGTTTAAGCAATACAGTGAACAGCTCAGGCTGGCAGACATTTTGTTCCCTCCCTCCCTTGGCAAATTTTTGATACGTAACACTTGTGTTTGAGCTTTTAAAATTCTTTACAGGAAGAGGTGTTGTGAAAGCCAGCCTAGACAGCAGGCTCTCCTGAGGCAATGCATGGCCTTGCCAGACGGAATCCTGCCTATTTTCCTTGTATCTCTTACTGCTGTACATTTTCACCCAATAAATGGGTGCATTTTATTGCTAAAATGCCTACCCTGGGCCAGTTTCTTGTCTTCTTTATACTACTGTAAATCTAGCACAACTCCTTTAAGGATAGCAGGGTCATTTTGCATTTTGCTTGTGTAAATTAAATCAAACTTTGCCATTTCTGTCTGCACTTTTAACACTAAATATTCCCAATAACTTCAGTCTTGTTTTCAACTGTGTAAGAAATCCATAACAATGACAATAGCCTGTAACATGGTTAAAATATTTAGAAATACATGTGGTCTGTTTCGTAATACTGCATTTATTGTTTTTATGTAAGTAATTTCTAAAGAAATTCCTGCTGTACCCTGTTGAAAGCCCAGCTGTGGATAATTTTATGTCAAAGTCAGCTCCAAAATTTCTCCAACAGGGTTTTGTCTAAAGGAGCAGGTTTGTGAACTGGATCTTCATGCAGGTGTCTAGGCCAACTTTTTGGTGACAAGGAGCCATTCCATGTTCAAATCTTTTGTTAAACTGTTGTCTTACAATTTCATATATGGACTTAGTGCACACCTGGTACACTGCACCACATTTAAAACATAATTGTATTGGGTTTGTGTGGCAAGCTTTTGGTAGCGGTTAGGCTACAGGGGTGGCTTCTGTGAGAAGCTGCAAGAAGCTGTCCCCATGTCTGATGCAGCCAGTGCCAGCCAGCTCCAAGACAGACCTGCCACTGGCCAAAGCCAAGCCCATCAACAACAGTGGTAGCACCTCTGAGATAATGTATTTGAGAAGGGGGGAAAAAGGTTGCTGCACAACAGCGATTGCAGCAAAGTGAAGAGTGAGACTGTGTGAGAGCAACAATTCTGCAGCCCCCCAGGTCAGTGCAGAAGGAGGGGCAGGAGGGGCTCCAGGTGCTGGAGCAGAGATTCCCCCACAGCCCCTGGTGAAGACCATGGTGAGACTGGCGGTGGCCCTGCACCCGTGGAGGTCCACGGTGGAGCAAGATAACAACCTGCAGCCCATGGGGGACCCCACGCTGGAGCAGGTGGATGCCTGAAGGAGGCTGTGACCCTGTGGGAAGCTCACGCTGCATCAGGTTTGATGGCAGGACTTGTGACCCCATGGGGGACTCACACTGGAGCAGTCTGTTCCTGAAGAACTGCACCCCACAGAAGGGACCCAGGCTGGAGCGGTTTGTGAATAACTGTAGCCCATGGGAAGGACTCATGATGGAGAAGTTTGTGGAGAACTGTCTCCTGTGGGAGGGACCCCACACTGGAGCAGGGGAAGAGTGTGAAGAGTCCTCCCCTTGAGGAGGAAGGCGTGGCAGAGACAATGTGTGATGAACTGACCACAACCACCATTGCCCGTCCCCCTGTGCTGCTGGTAGGGAGGAGGTAGAGAAATCGGGAGTGAAGTTGAGCCTGGGAAGAAGGCAGGGGTGGGGGGAAGGTGTTTTAAGATTTAGTTTTTCTTTCTTATTATCCTACTCTGATCTGATTGGTAATAAATTAAATTAATTTCTAAGTTGAGTCTGTTTTGCCTGTGAAGGTAACTGGTGAGTGATCTCCCTGTACTTACCTCAACTCACGAACCTTTCATTATATTTTCTCTCCCCTGTCCAGCTGAGGAAGAGGAGTTGACAGAGTAGCTTTGGTGGGCACCTGGCATCCAACCAGGGTCAACCCTTCACAATAATATTTGAATACTAGTAATTAAGTGTTTATATTAATCCCAGTCATGAGACAGTCTTTCTGCATCAGAGTGATTCCCCCTGAACTATGCATGCAATCACCTTCCATGTGCACATCATATCCTTCACTCACAGAAAGACAAAAAAAAGATCTCTGGGAACTCAAAATACTGACTTTTCTCCTTTGGTTCCAGTGGGCCAAGGAATTCTTATGGGCAAATGAATACGAGAAATGGCTGATGGGAAAAAGCAGAAGCCCCTGTTGTAGATACAGTCATTTTCTGAAGATCAAAATAGTTTCAGGCTACATTATAATTTTTAAGACTGTCCTTCACATCCCTAATATTATGGGGGAAGCTGGAAATGTCACTGCAGAAAACTAGTAAGCAGTTCATCAGCACCATTCTACCAGGCAGTAAGAGGCAGTGTAGAGGGCTATAATCCCATTGAAAGTGGCAGTAGAGCTTCCATAGATCCCAGGGATTAATTAAAAAAGTGTTAGAAAATAAATCAAATGGGAATTTGGCACCAGAAAAAAACAAATAGATGCATGAGACCTCCTTGGATATTCGCAAGAAGCTCATACACCTTTCAATGTGATTACATGATAGAACAGGATTGATCAAGGAAACAGCAGATACATATAAAAATACCTAAGTACTTTGCCCTTCAAAGGAAGAGAGCGTAAATCTCCTTAGTGAGTCAATATGCCTCAAAGGTTGCCATCTTTAAATCCAGCAACTCCATATACCTCTTGTTCTCAGGTTCTCCTTATTCAGGCCCAGTCAAGGAACATTTCCAGACTTGGCCCAATCTTAGTATTTTTTTTTTTATTATTTCAGATAAATAAAAATCAGACAGGCAAAATAGCATAAGGCACGCAATCATGCTGAGCACCGTTTTCAAATGAAGTATCTTTACACTTGCATGTGAGCATACATTGTCCACTGGGTGAATCTGTAGTACAATAGAAAGGATCTGCAAGACAACTCTGGGTCTGTAATGTTTTCACCAATGAGCACTTCATAGATTTCACTGTAGCCCTTTAGTAATGAAACCAGCAGCTGAAAACTGCACCTCGGATATTTATGAAAGATTTTACTAACCTGCTTCTATAGACGTGTTTTCCTACCATTGTGCTTTCTTTCTCCCAGAGACCACAATGAAATAGACAATTTTAAGAGTACTTTTAAAACATTGATTGGTTTAAACATTAAACTGTCACAAGCCTAAAATAAAATTTTATTAAATTACCACTATATTGAAGACCATGGCCCAAACCTGAAGACAACTAAGTATATTAGTAGCATTACTGCATGATTAGTGTTAGCAAATTTATGAGACTGTCTTAAGCATCTGCAGGAGCATTTCACCATTCACAAGTGCACATTAATTAGTTAATAGCTCGTATTATACATTAATATCTAGGCAAGGATTCCTTAAAAAGTGTTCAGACACTTGTCTTACTCATGTAAGTAGCCCCATTAACAGCTATAAAGCTACTCCTATGAGCAGAATATAGTTCATGGGTGTTTCCAGGATCAAAGGTTTGGGCATCTGTGGAAACTTTTGAATGAAATCAGCCATAGAAAGAATTAGTGAGCTGCTGGTATGTTTTTTACTCCCACAAGTGTCTGCAGAATCAGGGGCCTTTATTCATAATTGTAGAACACATTTCCATTTCATTCTTAGTCCAGGTGTTCTTTGCATTTTGAAATTCCTTAGAAAATACTCTTTTTGTAAATATCATAAAGTTTAAATGTATATAGTGGGTGAATTGTACGAACATTTTAGTACTCCATTTCCACTCCATAAGAAAGGATTTTTGGTTAAAAACCCATTTGCATTATGTTACGAAGTTGGAGATATATACATAGCAATGGATACATAGTCCGTTCTTGACAGATATTTCTTTTTTTCTTTCTCTCTTTTGGATGGCTATTAAGTGGTTATCTATCATACCAAGAACCATTTTGGAGGGAAAGGGTTCACTGTTTCCAAATGGACTATTACATGTGCAGCAGATCCTGACATCCTCAAACAAGCAGTACACAAATGCTCTCATTTAGCTGATGGAGACACTATAGATCAGAGAATCTTTAATTAGCACAAGGTCAGCACATTCCACTCCTTTATGATACTCAGATGGAAAAAAATTGTAAAATTTAAATTTACTAAAAATATTTTACACATAGTTAAAATAAATAAAAGCGGTACTCTCATTGTGTCTCATGTAGTCATTATAGACTTGATCTTGTAATCATGCAAGTGCCAGAAATTCTTTCCTTCTGACTTCAAATCTTTCCAGACACTGCCTCTATGTGAGCACACTTTCTGGATCTTCCACTAATTATGGACCTGATCTGCAAATACCAACTCACCAAAGACTTGTTATAACAACTTATCACCACTTATGAGTCATCCTACAATAATTTACAAGGTTGGATTGCAATTTCATAGACATAATTACCATGAGTACAGTAATGTATTCTTCAATGTTATTTCCCATCCTGCTGCAAAACTTTTCATTTTTTAACTACAACAAACTACAATAGACAGGACTAGTAAGAATGGTATTAACAGACAACCACAAGTACTTAGGAATAAACAAAAATATTCTGTGTATTTACATATAAAATTCTCTCCTCTTCTGCCCACGAAAATTGCTGTGTGAATGTTAGGCCAGGGGTTAGCCAGGAGTGAATCACCATGTTCTAAAGTGTGATACTTTCAGGGTTCGTGTGGCTATCTGCAGGCCCAGATACCTCATAGCCAAAGGTCACAAAGGAAGTCTTGAAGAGAATTCCCTCTTCTTACTATACGTACAAACAACAAGAGGGTTTTTTTATTTCAACTGAATTGCAGACCATGTTCAGATGTTCTCTTTGTTCCAAAGGCTCTGAGGTAGCTCGTTCAGAGCCATCTCAAGCATGACCACACACTGTATTTTATCATGTACTCATTTCCTTGACAGTCCGGACCCAGAGAACATCAGGAAAACACTTCAAGCTCTCCATGGAAGGCTGTTAACTGTTACTCTCCTCTAAAACAGTGAAAGTCTCAACAACAAATGATTGCTTGCCAACAGAACATAGATCTCAGCTCACTGAAACGCATGGAGTCAATGCCCACAAAGAATAAGGTCTGCTGCAAAGCTTGTGCCATTCCATTCCCAGGGCAAGGCACATTTCTTTGGCATTGCTGACCCTAACAACTTGTGAATTTTAAAATAAAAACTTAAATCTCTAGCAGACCAAGATATTCTATTGCACATGCTTCTTCCCTGGGGAGAGGACAAGAGAATGACCAACGTGGGACAGGTATTAGTCACATTCCTTCATGAGCTGCTGAGCCCAAAACTAAAATGACAAACATCATTTAACAGTCTAAATATAATGGAATCTTGGAACTAAACCTATGCCTCCTGAGAAACCCAAAGAGAGAGCTTTAACAACAAGACAGCATCTCAATATGAAAATGTATAGAGGCAGAAAACACCTGTGTGATGTCTGTTGCATGTAACTGCAATTCACCAAACGTTCTGACCTTTTTATACATGTAAAAGAGTAGCCTGTGTTTCCTGCTAAAATTAACAGACTTTAAATGGGTATTTCCTGGTTTCATATTCATAACCATCCCTCCAGAACCATTTGTTCTGATCACAAGAAGTTTCTAGACCTATACACAGGAAGATTTATGCCTAACAACAGTAAAGACATAGATCTAACTTATTAGTCTGAAGCAATTTATTTTTCCATGATCTACACATACTTTATACAGAGTCATGTTTAAGGAATGCACCTGGTGAATCCTTCTTGGAATAAATACCCAGAAGAGAACAGGCCACTCCACAAATAAGAAAAGGTACTTTATTCAGAATCACCTTCAAACCGACAAAACCAGAAAGCAGTCAAAATATTCTTTCTTAAACTAACAACTACCCATACTCCCTCTGTTTTGTCATGAAAGATTGACATATTGTGGTCTTTTAAATCTAACAATCGCTGTCCCTGGATTTATGCTACATCTAAATAAAATTAAATGTCATATTTAAAATAAAATATATTGAAGTATTACAGTATGATTTATATTAGTAGGAGTGCTACTGGCCTCCAGAAAACTCCTTCCCCCTTTTATTTCCATGTCCTTACACTTTTTTCCAATGTTCTCCACTTAATTGCCCTGTCTTTTAGGATAGCCTCCCTATGAAGACACGCCACACTCTGTGGTATGTGTACCTGACAAAACATATGCTTGTAATAACCTTCACTGCATGGGTGACATATGTTAAAATACATTACATGAGTTATTCTTTTTTTAAAGCATAAATATAGAGAAGAGATATATCACCTAAAAAAGTCAATTGTATGGCATCGAAGGAGAGGGTGTAATTCTCTGACCAACTCTAAACAAACTGAATTCATCGGTCTGGGTGAAGTTTCAGTCTATTGCCATTAAAATTAATCTTATGACTGAAACGGTAGAGTGATACTTGCTTCAGGTCATTCTTGTCGTACGAAGAAGTTAAGAGTAAGGTATCAGGGACAGGAAGAACCGTGCATCAGAAACACATTTGTTACAGTAGCAATAATAAACAAAGTAAAATTAAGAATATCAGTGGACCAGAATCAAACTTCTAGTTCCAAATGCCACTGTGCTTTAAACATCAGTGAAGTCCACATTTGAATTCTGTGGATAGCTCTCCTCTCTGGCCAAGCCAAAATCCCACAGATAAACACCAGTGAACTTTAATTGAATGTGACTCTAGATACAGTGGAGAACACAAAATGTGTGGCTTGCTACCATGCAAAATATTTAAATACAAATTAAAACAAGCAATAGACCAATAAATACCAACAGTAAAACTAAGAATAATACTAAGGATATGCTTATGGTAAGGTACCCATGCAGTTTATAAATGAAGAAGGGTGCTTCAACTGTATGCCTCAGTTTTTCTGGGGGGAAAAAGTGCAAACAAAGCCCAAACTAACTTTATTAAGTGGAAATTCTAGGGTAAGAAAGAATCACAAGCATTTGGGAGAAACAAACACAAGAACCAGCAAAAAGCAGCCTTAATATATGTTTAGGGGAAGGGAGGCAAGAAGGCGTTCTACCATTTTGTCATTTTCTGTTTTGAGTTATTTAAGAAATGTTGGGATTACTGCAAAGGAATCAGCTGGATGCAATTATATAATGACACCATGCCAGCCTCAGTAACACTAGAGCTCTAAAATAAGCTCAGAGCTCCCTCTCAGCCTAAACAGTGGTTTTACATGCTGTTAAAAGATTATTTTCAAGCAAACTTCATCACTTAATATTGATGTTACCCGGCAATTGAAAATTCCAAAAGGTATTTCTATCTATACACATCTTCTGATCATTATAGTAAGGCTTTTAGACTTCTTCCATTTGGTTGTTTATACACTGAATTTTTGTCAACTCACTATTTCACTATTGTCAGGTTTTCATTTCAATCTCTTTAGTGCAGTATCTGGATTTTTGTATGAACAGAACAGATTTTTATCTGTGACCTATTCAGAATACATTAATGAGATTTTGTCACTTATGAGACATAACTTGTATTATGAAAGTTGACATAAAGCTGCCGCTATTAACTCAGCATCTATGTGTGATATTATAGTGTATAAGAAGAGCTAACAGAATAAGTGTTCCACATAAACAGTTAAAATAACTTATTGACATTCAGAACATTCCTTTTACCCCATATTTCTTATGCAACTAATAAAACATGCAAATATATATATATTTGTACAAAATCTGCTATCTAAGAAGACTCACTTAAACAAAGATTCTAATAGATTTTAGCAGAAGTAGTTGGTAGTTCACAGGAGATCAGACTATGTTGGGTATGACAGCATATGAAAGAGAGAATGAAAGAGAAAGATGACTTACGAAATTGTGCATGTAGTAAACAGTACTGTAACTGTTCTTTAATGGAGATTTTCCAAATATTGTATTGCTTTCAATAGACTAAAACTAAAATATATCACATGTGGAAAAGTGCTTTTGACTTCAATGGAAGCAGAAGTGGAGGCTGATACAAGACATACAATGTTTCTGAAGGTTGTTCATTCCCAAAACTGGGTCTTTTTTGCTTGCAAGGATGCTGTGTATTACTGCCATCTCAGCTAATGAAAGAAAGACTATGATTTTCTCAACTTTGAGAGAGAAATAAGCATATTAATGCATAAACTCATAATTGCCTCATTTCAGACTGCTTTTGACACTACATAGAATGTGCATTCAGTGAAGAACAGATTACAGAAATTTCTGAAAATTCTTGAGGAACAACCAGCTAGCAACTATAAAAGAAAGAAAAGAAAGTACTTTTTTTATGGAGTGCATAATTGCAGTGTAGAACTCACAAATATATATGAATTCAACATTGATTAGGTAAGTTAATGGCAGATAGTTGCACTGACATCTAATAAACAGTGCTGTACAACAATACTAAAGGGGTTCAGGTTTATTAGTTTGGACTTCACATCAGCACACTAAGGAGGAGGCAAACAGCAAAAAGGACTCAGCAGAAGACCAGAAGATAGATAAGGGAGATGCTAGGGTACAGGAAGAGTACTCAAGCCAGTTGGCCATAAGGAATCAGCAGAAGTCTTGTGGCAGAAGATGTTAAAACAATAACTCACATTCAAGAAAATGCAGAATATTTTAAAAGCTGCCCCTTAGCTAAATTTTTTATATAAAGATAGTGGCTGAAGCATGAAACGATAAGACAGAAAATAAGGCTCTTTGAGAGCAGATACTGAACGTCAAGATCAATGAAAGTTAGATTGACTTTTCTATGGCACTTGCTAATTCTTTTCTTGCCCCTTTACTTCTTATTTGCACCCATCCTTTATCCTGTTTCATTATAAAAGCAGTTGAGAATGAGGAACAACTGTGGATTAATGTAACTTTAACATATAAAGAAACAGACAAAACACAGAAAACTTTAAATTACAAAGCACATATATATTAATATCCCTCTCATTCATTCTAAAAATCAAAAAGTGCTTCTCTGGAGATCTTTAAATCCAGTCAGTCATTACTTCATTTGGTGGTGGAACTAATCTGAGTGTGTTCAGGGCCAGATAACCTAGTTAAATTTGTAGCTCTCTAAACTGTCACTATACAAAGACCTTTAAGGAAGTGACTGGCTGTTTTGCAGCATTCTGGGAAGCAGCTGATGGATGATATTATATCATGGTGCTGATATTCAAATTATGATTTGCCACTGTGGAGGTGAAAAATTTTGTAAAAGTTCCCTCTCATTATGTCAGGTTATGCTATCTAAATGTATTAATTCCTGTGAAATAATGCAAAAATAATGTATCATAATCTCAACATAATTTTGCTTTTTGTTAAAATTAATAATAATTAGGCAGATATTTTTTTTCCTGAACAGATAAGCACAGTGTAACTCAGAATGCAGAAGAATAAATCACTTAACATTTCTCAAAGAAATTACTGAAAACACACATCCAAGCCTGTGGAAATGTGAGAAATTCAACTATTTAAGGTCTTCACCTTCATTCCTTCAGATATGTGTGAAGGGAGGCATGAGCCTGACCTGTGAAACAAGTAATGAGATGAAACCTGCACATCTCAAAACCAAACAAAACCTCAACCACACACTGAGAAAATATATCTCCTTGTGCACCTACAGTTATCAATCATTCTTCACTCTCCAGCTTTTACTGTGGACTCGAGTCCATTCTTCCTCTAGGGAATATTTGCTGGCTTGGGGTAAAGTCCTGCTGGACTTCAACTCAGAAATTGGGATGTGGAACAACAAAAGGGACTCTAGTGACCAAAATCAGGAGCTGAGGCAGTATGAGGAGTTCTTGTAAACAGCAGCTGCAGCTTATATTCACAACTTATCCTTGTTTTGTAATTACTATTGAAACGATCATCTTATTTCTTTCCCTCCTTGCAAATGTGTAAAATAATTTCTAGACTTGAAAACCCATGAGCTTCTCTAGGTATCCCAGGAACAAATGGAGTTGCAGACAACACACTTCACGGCATGCCCGGTGGTTAGACCTGGACAAACAAGTGTAATAAAATGGATGTAAGTGTGCACATTTCTTCTGCTGCTATTCGTATCAAGCAAGGAAAGTGGAGGGATGCAAGAGGCAAACACTGGAGAGTTCATCACACAGCCAGGCTGCAGGCCACCACCTTCAGCCACCTTGTTTCACAGAGGTAAGGCAGTTAGGATCCCCCTGCTAGGCTGGCTAGCACCTTTCTCCCACCTTTCTCTGACATTTGCCCAGAGCCTGTGTTTATAAAAAGGAACTGGACATACAAAACCTATTGCAGACCTTGTAATATAACATGCTTTGTCAGTCACAAAGCATTGCTACTACCTGTTTTGTAGCAGCCCAACCTTTCTACTCTAAACCATAAAGAAAAAAATACAGAAAGAATGATCTCACTTTAAATGCACTGTCTAATTAGCTGGTAACTGAGCATAAGATTTGAACATTAACACAAAACTCTGACTCAGTGAATCCTTACAGCTGTGTGAAGGACTGTCATTTTCAGGTGTGAAAAGCACCAGGGAAATTTAATTACAATTTTAATTAATATTAGTAACTAATACCATGATAAAAACATCTATTTATACAACAAAACATCCATTCAGACAAAGAAATTCCTACTGGTAACCTTTTCCCAACTATGTGTCAGCCGTTCATTTTCATTTTGCTAGTTTCTCTTCTCTCTTTGGTTAACACATTCCTGGTTATGTACTTTATCTCATTTTCCAAGAAGGCCTCTATTTATGAAGAGTCACAGCCATTTTCTTCTGGATGGAAATGCTGCCCTCAAGCTGCCATTGTAACCTGAAACAAGGATGCTTCATTGCTTCAGAAAAGACCCCGGGGACTCTTCTTCACACAGATATTTATCTTCTTCATGATGTACACACAGATTTGCACTGTGAAGAAAAGCTGTGTGATTCAAAAAGGCTGTGCCTTTCATGAAATGAAGGTTTGTTCAGGGTTAAGATTAAACGGCAGCATTTTGGGAAAGAGAGACGGAATCTTACCAGAAAAGCACTTCAGCTACTGTAAGGAACTGGACAAATGTTTTTTGCTGTATTCCTTCCTCCTTGTTTTGTTTCCTTTCAGGTGTCTGATCCCTTCCAGTCCCCCACCTCTGTCCTCTAAAGTCTGTTAGTCCTCAGCTTCATTCTTGACCCTCAGTTATAATCCTATTATTTTCCTGCACACTACACAGAATGTTCATCTACATCCCCCTTTTTAATAGCATTGTTAATGATTTGAGGGGAGTAAATCACAGTCAAGATAATGGCCACAAAAAAATTAATAGACATGATTTTTATTATATAATATACTAGTATACTAATCGTTCAAACAGTTAATTGAAAAGCACTAAATATTTTATTATTCATTTGGTATTCCTTCTCCTTTCACCATTCATGCTTCTGTTTACTTTTCTTTCTTTAGAACTTTTTAACCTACAGAGTTCCATCCTAATTTATCTTTAAACAAAAATTGCACACTACTGGCATCTAATCATAGCACTTAAAAAAATATTTAAGAAATTGAGAATTTTTTTGGACACTGCTGCAGATAAGATGGGGAACACAGATTCCATTTCAGTATCTTAAAGCTTGCTGAGGAAGGAAGTCCTATTTTTTCAATATTTTTTTTTTAAATTGGACTTCAACTATTGTTACTCTGAAGCATTCAGACTGATCATGACAACCAAGCTTAAACTCTTAAAGGGACAGAACACTTGCCAGTCCAGTGATATCTCTAGGCCTCTATCTGTCTCCAACACTGTCCCACAGCTCAGGGTACAATTAAAAAAACCCCTCACAATGGGATCTGTCATAAGTCAAGTTTATTTCCAAAAAGGTCATCATAGTTAAAGGTTGTGTTATGTGTAAATTTATGAAAATTAGGGGGTTAGGTGGTTTTGTTTGTTTTGGTTTTTTTTTCTGGCAGAGGGTTTTGGGGTTCATTTGATAGGGATTTTGCCTTTAATGTTAGCAATTCTCTTACACTATTCAAAAAAATATCCTTTATACATTCAAAGGCTAGGAGTGTAATACACCAAAAATTACTGTGTTGTTTTGTATTTGTAAATGCACCCAGGGTCTGGCTTAAGTAACATGTTCTTTCATAAATAAATGCATTGACTGAAACAAAATCAGTGGGAATTCTGTTTAGTTGGGGGGGGGGAGGCGTTGTTTTTAAATTTTGAGTGAGTTTAGCACTTATGAAAATATTGCATATACAATGTAGAAGGTAAAGAAAGGGCTGTTACTAAATTAAGCTACATTGTCTACAATACCTGTGTCTGCAAAAGCCCTGTGGTATCCATGCCGTCAGTCTTCCTGCAAGGACAGTCCCAGTAAGCTCTGTGATGATCTTGTGATGGTTAATATAGTTACACACTTACACAGCTACATAAAATTGATGCTAAATTAGCAAACCTGACACTCAGAGTTCAGTAGAAAGCTCCACATAGTCTGTGATGAAGCTTTAAATGAGATCACTGCGTGCAGTATTTTTCCACAGATCCCTGCCTCATTCAGCTAATGAATAGTTATGCAGTTTTTTCTCTGTATGCTCCACAGAACCTGTGGCCCCAAACACTGAATTTTTCAGTTCTATGTCAGCCTCTCTCTAGAGTTCCTCAATAGAATATAAACCCATTTTTCTTAAAAAGCAAGAAGAAAGCCAGAATCTATAAAATGAGGCAGTATTACTATTTTGTGTGCTACTATTTTCTCATTTCCCTGAAAGGAGAATAAAGAAGTGGCAAATAGCTACCAGGTACCAAAAATATCACCAGTAATTTTGGATGCTCATAAAAAGCTGCTAACACCTGACTCTCAGTTCACCATCCATAGCACTTTGTAACTTTTTACATTCAAAACACAATTCCCTTTGACATCCTTTGCAAGTGCCGAAATCTCAGACTCAACTTGTATGTCTCTGCTGTCTCTATAAACTTCATTCCTTCAAGGAGGGCTACGTCAGCCAGTGCCTGAGCACATAATGAGGCTCTCCACATTGCAAGGATCTGTCCCCAGGACATGAGCTGCAGGTTTACATGGGCTAGCCCTCTGTAAACCTCTGGATCTACTCTGATAGATGTTTCATTTATTGCAAGTAACTACAAATAACGTGAAGGATTTTTATTTTCACTCTGACATTCCAAAAGATTTATCTTAAGTGAACATATGAAAACACAATGAAAACATTATTGTTCTTCATTTGCACATGAGTGCTTCCTTTGGCATTTTTAATACCTTTCCCCAAGTACACACACAGCCATGCTTATGAAAGATCTCTGGTAAAAAACTGATCCCTGAATTTTCAGCTGTGCAGAGCACCTCCAATTCCTGTTGATACCACTGGAACTGCTAGGCTCTCAGCGCTTCTGAAACTCTGGCCTTAGTTACAGTGGTGCCAGGCCACACTTACAGAGTGCCACAAGCATGCTTTCTTTAATGAGCAGCTAGCATAATGATACAGTTTAATGTGATAAAGGTGCAGATGAAGGAAGTAGAAAAAAAGGTGGAGAAAGTTAAACTATTGGGAAAACCTATTAATTCTGCTGTTGCTATATGCCTAATCAACCCTGTGTTTGACCTTGCTCAGCTTAGCTGACACATTTCAGGCGTAGGTATACACTGCACATAAATGGATCTGTAACCACCTCATTGTCTCACATATAACACCTTACTCACTTGTGTGGAAGGGCAGGTTCCTGTAGAACAAGTCTGCATGTTCAATGTCACAGTGCAACTCTTGTGCTCAATGTAACGATAACGAAGGCTAGGAGCCACTGAAAAAGCAGCTCTCCTGAGTAGCTGTGGGAGCTATACATGACCTGCAGCTACAGAGACAAATATACACCTGGAAAGAGCTAACTAGTTGGTTCCATCACCATAGCCCCTGCTCTCTGCTCTGGAAGAAGCTGATGGCCAGTAGATCACAAAGGAAGAGCAATCCTACCCTCTCTGGGAAGATTTCTCTGTGATCAGCTGTATTAGTGCCCATTTTCCAACCCATCAGTTAAATCCTTCTTTTTTGATATGCATCTTGGGATACTTTATGACCTTGTGACCATATAAAATGGCCTTCCATTTGCCCAAAGCTACTGTATACATCAACACTACTTTAGTCAGCCAGTCCTCACCTTTCATTGCTGATATTTGGTATTTGTCTGTATTCACTTGACTCTCACATAATAAAAAAATGAAGTACATTGTCTTATAGTATTAATTTACTAATATTTACTCATATTTAGTAACAAAAGGCTATTGGTTATATTTCAGACAGTATTATACATTCTGTGGGAAAAGGACGGTGTTCTGCTTTTCTGGGGAAAAGAGCCTGCTCATTATTATTACAACACAGGTTGTGCACTGCTCTCAGGCTGTTGTAGTGTTTCACAGACAAGGCAAGAAATAGAAATCTCAGCGGATCCTCCAGAAACAGCACCAAAGGTGTCACACAGGACTACTCCCAAGGTGAAATTCATCTAGTTCTAAAGACAAAATAATTTTGGTGGTATTCTTGAATATTTTGGCATTTTATGCAAGACTTAGAAGGACTGGGTGCTACCTTCATTATCTCATGGAAGAGCAGGCCAAGAGATGAGTTAAAGGTTCCATTATGGTGGAACAAAACAAAGCAATATTAACAGAAAGGGCAGTATTCTGTTTTCGTGCATTGAGTTTTTAAAGCACTTGTATAGTGAACCTATTTTTGTTTATTTGTATCTGGATAATGCAAAACTATATTAGATAGGTTCAATTTTGTACCTACATTATAGCTTAAGAAAATTATGTCAAGTTGTGCTGATGATGTCAGGTAATTGGGTTTATTAGTTACAATTGCTGAATGGAGTCCTTACAGGGGGAAGATTTTCCATTCCTTCTCAAGAATGAACGTCCCAGACACAGTTCCAAGTCCAGACAGCAACCTAGCAGACATAATGCAAGCCTTGGACGTAACTAGTCAATGTTAGGACTTGAATGTAACTTTCCAATACTATATTCTCACTGTGTTCTCCCAGTTACCCATTTACACAGGGTAGAAGGGCCTCCTCTGAAGCCACAGAGCTCTCATAACAACAAGCCGCCAGCACAAGACCTGAAAGCCCATCGGGTAGGACTAATAGGTCTCACAGGGCTATCATACAGGTGCATCTCCTGCATCCAGATCTGGAATGGGCCAGAGTGCCATACTTTCCTACTCATAGCGCTGCCAGCTGGGATCATTTCAGAGTCACAGCTCAGGTTTTTCTTTCAAACAGCAAACCATTTAGATTTCTTTCTGGCTTCTGTGACCTAAAAATGTTTTTATTTTTGTCATGTTCTGAGGATGAGTATACATTCCAGCAGATACACAAAGACAGCAGACTTGCTTGTTTTAGGAAAATTACCATTGCTACAGGTAAAGTCTTATGTATGACAACTAAAGAACAGAAAGCTGCCATTCAACTATGTACAAAAGGAAAAAAACCCTGAGCACACACAATTAGGCCACTCAAACTGCTTCACCAATGAGTTCAAATCAAAGACTGCCTGAAATAAAAGGGCTGTGAGGGTTGCCACCACCTTTCAGCACTTCTCATGCAACTACATCCCTCTCTTCTCAGATGTCCACAGGTATATTCTTCTCTCAAAAATAATCCAAAACACTTCGTATTTTGATTCATGACTGCCTTGAAGAAGGTCAATAATTAATATCATGACTAAAAGTCATGAAGATTTGATAAATAGTTTATGTATCATTGTCTTGATTCCATATGATTAAGGGTATGTCAATGTAATGCTATAATGCATAATGATAATTAGGTTAATGCTCTACAACTATTTTTGCTCAAAAGGCTTTTTAGGTACTAATTATACTTTCCTCGAATTTACAGCTTATAACTGGTTTCCCTTCCAAATGTGCTTTTTCCCCCTCCAGATAGATATTTTGCTAGTATGTACCACTCTTTTTCATCATTAGTTTCACATAACACTTAAATGCTGTGAAATAAATGCAAATATTAAAATTAAAATTAAGGAGAAGAATGATAAATAAAAATCATTAAGTACAGTCTTTTTAATATAAATTGACTCTTATTTTAACCTCAACAAGAATCTTAACACTCAGTAATGAAAACTCAGAAACAATTTCTTAAGTTAGGTACACAGAGGCATACAAGCTGAAGAATTCCCTCAAGTCACATATGGAGGCAATACCAAAAATAACATAAACACTGACTATTGTGATTCTTAGCTTTAACTATAAAGATTGATGTCCTTTATATTAGTGCAAATATCAAAGAGACTAACAACCGTAAGAATTACTCTGACAAAGGACTAGTGCTGTCAAAGTAATGATATTACAGCAGTGTATCAACGAACAGCTATACCGAAAGCTGTCTAATCCCCCATCCTATCTTCTGTTATGGCCAATAAGGATTCTTCAGAAGGATTATATACTGTACACTGGTATTTCTCCAGAATAGCCTTTCACCTCCTAGCAATCTGTACTTTGGGAACTTTCTGACCCAAAGCAGTAAATATGTATTTAATATTTTTCTCTCAGAAATCTGTCTAATAGTTTTCTGAATCATAAATTTTTTGCATGTTCAATACTAAACCTAAACATTGAGGTCAGGAATTCCACTGCTTGCTTTCTTTTGTGTGAAAAAGGATCCCTTCTGTTCATTTCAAACTGAACACCCACTAGCTTCCTTTAGATTCCTGTTCATATTAGAATACTACTATTTTAATTCTAATAAATATATAAATTCCTGGTACTTTAGAACATATTAGCACAAGGGTAGGTGGTATGTTTGTTTGCAGTGAAGAATCAATTTTGGTTTTTACAAAAATTTAATACTACAAATAGACTTGGTGGGTAGAATTGAATGGGCTCAGGACACTGTTTTATCATTGTTTTAGCCATGAATTCTTATCCTGAAATGAAAACCTTTTTTATTCTAGGAAATCTCTGTGCATTTATCAGAGCTGAGAGCATTTTGTCAAACTTAAAGGTTAACACTGAACATTTAAAGCTCTTTTCAGTGGCTTTAGAATGAATGTCCTATGATAACTTTCCACCCCAGACTGACTTAGCAGGACAAAAAAAAAAGAAAACACAACAAAAGTAATTAAAAGTTCCTTCAAAGCATGACATTGTTTACACTCTTCTTCCAGTATTGAAAGCTGTTATACTGGAGTAATAATGTCAGATTTGAGATTTGAGTCACCTGAAATCAGAAAGGCTTTATAGAAGCGGGACCAGAAGGATCCTACATCCCCAGAACAGAGAACAAAACATGACATTCCTTTGTGGTAATACACAACTCATTAACAAAATGCTTTTCTCCCCCCATGTTATGGCAGGGTCTCTGAGAAAATAGGAACCTCTAATGGTAACTTCCAGTTTCTCAATTAAATTAAGCTACAGAGGTCTGTGCTACAGAGCTGCCATCCTGCCAGAAAGGCTTCTGGAGACAGGCTGTACAATGGAGTTTCCGTTTTTATCACTGTGCTTTTTAAAAGTGTTCTGGCTAATTAAGTACCTGCAAAGCCTGTGTATCATTGTATAATTAATTTTTTTTTCAGCATTCATTTACACAAACAGATAGTGCTTTTTTCATAGACCCTCCACCTTCACGTAACTGTACATGGTATTTTAGAAATAAGTCAGAGTGCGTGTCTATGTTACAGTTTAACAGTAGGTCTACAATTCACATAGGAATATCTGAGCTTGCTTTGAATTATCTAATAAGATTACTGATAGTCCCACAGCAGCATAGGAGTTACTACAGGCAAGCTGCCACATACTTACTTAAGGCCTCGGAAGGTTTTGTAACCCAGGTTGAACTTTTTTCCACGTAACTACACAAAGACTGCCTTCCAAGGAAAGCTACAGGGATTAAAACTGAATCAACTCTATGGTACTACAGATAACCAGATTAGGAAATAAATGAAATATCTTCAGGCATTTGGGGAAAATGACAATAGACTCCATCACTGAGAACATAACAATCTCTAGCAGCTACCAGTTTCTTTGTAAATAAAATATTTAATAAAAAGTAATGTTTTGGGGGAAAAGAAGCTGTTTGATACAGACAAGTAATGGTTTTAGATCAGGTTTTCCTTTTCAGTCTTCACTTTTAACAGTGTGACATTTGCTCCAAAGATAGTACATTAGTTTGTGTTACTACCCCTGGGGACTACACATCCCAGAGACCAGTTGTGTAATGAAAAAGTTTTTATAATATATTCATGGTAGTTAATGTGAACAAATATTATGTTCTAATAAAATATATCCTTATCATTGCCACACAAGTCATTCATCATTCCACTATAAAGGAGTCACTCCAACAACATCAGTAGAATATAAATACGTACATACATACATACATACACAAGAAGTTTGAGGTTTTTTAAAGCCTTATCACTGAATGTGGTTTATAATGGAACTTGCTGCTAAATTAAAGTCTACTCCCTCAAGGACTCTTAATGTCTCTTTCAAAATGTTTTTAAAGCATTTTACTCTTCAGTAGATCACTACAACGCCATGTAAATAAAACTGATTAATAAGAATTCAGTGAGGAGAGAGAGACATTTACCATAAAACCAGGAATGCTTTGAGCTCTGTAGAGATTCCTTTCTGCCACACACAGCTCGGCTGGAAACATTCCACTGGTCCCACAATGCACATGTTTTCAATTACAAACTACAGATTTTATCAGAGTTTAAGTTAATTATTTTATACCTCTGAGATGAAAGCAATTCATGTTTAAAAACAAATGTACATATCTTCCTATTTTAAAGCAAAAATACATTCTTGTGCTTCCCAAGAATGGGCTGTGAACCCTTCAGAACATTTTTTTACTTTTAAAGTCATTGTGATAGGGAATCTGTTCCTCTCTGGTGGTTTACCTCTCTTGAGTTATCAAGCCTTCACAGCACAATGAGACCAAAATTACATCTTGTGGCCGTCTATTATGCTTTTGTTATTTACAGAGGTTTTAGGAAAAAAAGCCCCTGCACTAGCTTTTGTAAAAATGATCCAGTATGCATTTTCTACCCACTGCTGTTTTCAACGTCCAAACTGTATCAAAGCAAAAAGTAAAACAACCCAAAGGAAATGAAGCAGTTTCTGTCAACATCCCCAATGTGCCATATGAAGTATACACTCAGTATAATACTTGAGATTTATATGTTAATAATATCAGCTTGTATTTAATAAGTAAATCATATATATTGTTTTATAAAATGAAAAGAATCATCAGTTAGCACAGATAAATCTCTAAAATATGTTACTAAACTTTACGCCAAAACCAGAATTATAACAGTGCAGAAATGTTGTATTTTCAAAATTTGGTATTAATACATACAATACCCTGTCCAACAAATCAATATTTTTTGGTCTCTCTTCTCTGAGAGGAGACTACATACACCATGACATCACATTGTTTAAAACTAGCCAAGGGAAAATTTGTCCAGCATTGTTTTTTAAAACTGCACAAATGCCAGAAAAGAAGATGAATAAGAATTAATGAGGACTCCACTTCCATTGCCAAAAGTTTGTTTTCTTTAAGGGCATTTTAAAAACAAAATCTTCACATTTTTGCAGTAGAACATACCAGAGGTCTGTAAGATGGGAAAACACCCCAGAGACTGGGGTTCTATTTTCCTCTCTTGTCACGGAATTGCCACACAGCTGCAGGCAAGTCCACACTGCACACCACCACCAATCAGTTAATCAGTCTTTGAAATAGGCAGGATAATGTTTGCTGATCTAATTTAGTAAAGCACTAGGAGATTTACATAAAAAAGCATTATGTATAAGTGTAAAACAGACAGTAAATATCCTAAAGCAAAGGAATGACTCATCAGCAATGAGATAATTTGTGGCAAACACTCGTTACTTTAGCTAATTTGTTGCAGAAAAGAATAAAACCATAACAAATATTATCTGGCCAAAACAGAACTGAACACAAAGGACATCCTGGAAATAATTTCTGCCTTCTAGTTTCATGCTAATTGTCATGTAAATTAGCAGAGCTAGAATTACACCAGCTGGGAAAGTAAAAGGTTTCTTTTGTTTCTTGAGTGACCCTCAGAAAAATCTTCCCCACCTGATTAACTAACATTGTGTTTGTTTTGTGGACAGTAAAATGTAAAAAGTTTTCCTTTTCCTGTCAGCAAATGATGAATACATGTGGAACAGATTATTTAATACCACTAGACCACCAGGGAAGAAGATTTAGGTGAGCAGCAGCAGAGCTGTACCATTTATTTTTATTACCATGCATTAAAAATTACGTTTACAGATAATTGTTTTTCTCCCTCCAATAAACCAAGATAAAAAAAATCAAGGAGAATATTTAATAATACCAGACCACCAGGGAGGATTTTTAAAAGTTGATATTTTTTATTGACAAATTAGATTCTTTCTTTCTTTCTTTTCTTCTAAATTTCCAATTATTTCTAACTGCAGTTTGTGGAGAGAAAATTTGAAAATAGAATGGCAAAATGAGTTTTCAGCTGGGGGAGTTTCACACAGATTAAGTTGTCTCTTTATAAGGATAATTAGCTAATCAAATAGTCCCTCAACACCAGCAGTTTTATAACACCTGTGTAGCTGCCCACATGTTATATAATGTTTTGCAGATGTAAGTCCTCAAAGGTTTGGTCACACAGTCCTATTTCCTAGTATTCTTTGTTATTCCTGCTCCTACTGAAGTCTGATACTACTGCTATCTGTTTCTGTGGGAGTGTTACTGGGTATAAAGTTGTTGAACTACTTCAACGTCCCTGCCAGGAAAATAGCATTTTATATAAACCTCTATTTTAAATTCCCAATCACAATTTGAAACTAAAGGATTGTGAGAAAGGTCATTCAATTCTGTGATGCTCCTGATGCTAGGAAACCCAAAAAATACTGGAAACATAAGTAGTCAGTTTGCTTATGTGAGAGCTCCAGATGATTTATCTATAAAAGGAATCTGGGGCCAAATTCTCAAGTCAATGCTCATTAGCTAAACAAAGCTGATAGGGGCTTCAAAGTCAGTAGTGACTTTGCCTAAGTAAAAACAGCAAGCCCGTCAGGATCTGATAAGCATCTGAATGCCTCAGATTTACAAAAAGAAAAAGAAATTAAGCCACTGAATGTTTAGCTGTTTGCCTGTTACAGTATGAAAGGAACCAGATGTTAGAAGAGGAGTCTATGCTATTATGTACTGCTGGTCAGGTTCACACTATTTTCTATTTGAAGAAAACAAACAATTCTGCATGCACAGCAGGGCCATAAAAACATGCAGTGACACATGAATGTGCAGTGAACTTTTTCAGACGTGCACTGACTTTTTGAAATATAAATGTTGGCTACTCAGCAACCACCTACAGCTGCTATGGCCACTGCTTGGATCTGTTTGATAGTTTACAAAGTGGCTATATAGGGTTTTCCTTCCTTACATACAACTTTAAAAGGAAATACATATGCCTGGAAGTCAAGATTTGCTACATACGTTTTCAGTTCTACCCTGACAGTTTTATCATCAATATATGCACGAACCAACCATTAGCTGAAATGAGAACGATGCACGCTCTGGGAAAGGCTGTCAAACTTTCCTATGTCGCTCACACATGACCAGACGACTCAAGCAACAAAGTAGGAACAGCCTGCAGTGACACACTGCTTACCTTGTTTGTGTCTAACCAGACAAGAGACCTAACTTGAGCAGCTTTCACAGCCAACTGCTCCAGCCATCGCTTCCCAGGAGGGTGCATGGCACAGTGTTTATTGCTGCCTGTTCCTCTCAGCACCAGTAGATGTTCCCAGATGGAGAAGAAAGCTCTGTTCTAATGAATACTGTTCATTTCTCAAATCTTACACCATTCTTTCTCAGACCTGGTCTGTTCTTAAACTCCGACACCCAGGAAAATCTTCAGACCTTGTCTTCTTCCTCTTTTCCCTTCTTTCCCCTTCTAGGAGACTCAAAAGGTTGAACACAAGCTTCTGGTTGGAAGGAAAAAAAGGGTCCCCAGGAAGGCTGAAAGGGACAAACAGAAACATACACCTGCCCAACCACAAACTCAACAAAAATGTATATCCTGAAACCTATTGAGGATTTCCAGTCCTTTTTCCCTAACTCCTTCAGAGCACTCGTTGGTCTTACATGACTAAGCTCTCCCCCAAAGCTCACCTTCACCCTGTGGAGGTGATTTCTTGTGATTTCCCAAACTGAATGCTATGATTTCTCAGATCCCATATTCTCCAGAGCTTTATTGACTCCACAAGTCTTCATCCCCACCTAAAACCTTCTAAAATTCTCCCTCTGAAGCCCTACTGACCAATGTTTTTCAGATGCTCTCAGATCCCCAGCAATTCATCTTCACCTTCCCCTAACACCCTTAATTCTCCTCAAATCCCAGCCTTCAGTCTGTTCCTCCCCCAAAGTCTGTGCTACAGTAAAATTGAATTTTGCCTACATTGTTGGTACCACTGCGGAGTCAATCCAAACCTCATGGAAATCACTTTGAAACTCTCCCAGAAAGTTTAGGGGGTTTACTTTTTTTTTTATTAGGCCTTTAGCTTTGATTCTAATCTCCCTGTACTGCTGAGTTGTGTAAGTTTGTGCTCTTTTTCTATGCTGTTTTCAAAAGAAGATGAAAGGGAATATGTTGGCAAAATATCTAAACCTAATTAAAGATTAATAAATTTTGGTAAGATTCATGAAACCACATAATTAATTTGCAGGCACATCAGAATATTACATCTAAAAATACATGCTTTTTCTAATTTTTTTTCAGCTGTAGCTATGAGGGCAAAGCAGTAAAAACATGCATGTTCACAAGCCATTCAGTATTACTCTATGTGCTTGTCAATAAATATATTTAGTAACTAAGTAATGGAGTTAAATAACAAACAACAGGAGAGAGAAAATGTTTCAAATGAGGTTTGAAATGACAGTCAAAGAAGCAGAGGAATGGGTATGCATATCAGTTGCAGAAAAGGCTTAGCTATGAACATGAACAAGAAGGAAAATAGGAACTTCTCTTCCCTCTTTAGATATTATTTGATCACAAGCAACATTCAAAAATTGTTCAAGTTCTCTAACAGTAGCAACAAACTGATTTTGAAAGAGACACTATAAATGCACTTGCAAAATCAGGTTCAGCTACTACAGCCACTGGAGGTTGTTGTCACCTGCAAAATTAAAAATCAGCTGAATCAAAAGGCTGGGCTGCTCCTAAACAGCCTACAAATTCTAGGGCACAGAGTCATGAGGTTTTCTGGCTCTTCAGGTGTTGTAAGGTTCAGGTTCCTCACAGAGTAGCAGCCTACTTTTCCCTACTACTCACACCAAGTACAAGAAGCAAACAAAAGTCCTATCTTTCTGGCCAAAAAACAAGCTAAATCAGGAAAGGCAAATAGTGTACCAGTTGCCCACAGCAACATCTAGCTGATGAATGAAGTAACAATGATGGACAACAAACTCATCCCTATTCCCAAGGTAAATTCTCATTCACTAAGTAAGTTTGTAAAATCATCAATATCACTATTACATTTACCTTTAACAGCAGCTGCGCTGTCCCTGCTGTTGTATTTTATTTGGACTATTTTAGCAACCAGTAGCTATTCAGAAGTGTAGGTACATATATCAAGGGAGAAAAAGCAAGGTGAGATACAGTAAATGGGCTTACAAGGTAATTTTATCCAACAGTTGTACAAAGTGGATAATGAAAATGTTTACACTGTTGACTACTTCCTTTGCCCCTTGTCTTGAAATGCAGTGTTTTTCTTGGCATGGGAATGGTGTTGCTAGTACTTTAATTTTGCCTCTTGAGTGACTGAACATAATAGTAAGTTATAATAGTAAGTTAAGAATAGTAAGTTCTGGCACTACAAATAACTTGTTTCTGAATTTTTAATGCTAATGAACTTACATTTATATAATATGCATGATGTCTTGCACTTAGCACTTAAAATTCCTTAAGAATCAAAAGCACTTTATAAACAAACGTTAAAATGATATGTAAAGGTCACTCATATCATTCTCCTTAGAATATCTGCTTCCTGTGTCACACTACAGAAGATATTTTGACCAAGTCAAAAATAACATGAGTGAAATACTATTATTTGAACTGAATTTGGATATAAGACACTCATGAATGCAGTCTTCCTTACAAAAAGTGTTGCAGGTGTTCAAAGCTCTGCCCTTAAATATGGCCCAGAATAACAACACATACAAAGCCACACCACCTCAATACAGGCTTGTTCCTGTGCACCGTAGTTCAGTACTAGGGAATAGCACCGATGACTGACAGCTTGCTTCACACATTTCCTTCAGTACTGTCCCATTTTCCTCCTTTGGCAATATTTGTACCATGATAGACTTAACACAAAAGCACAAGACCTCTTTGCATAATTTTGAATTTGGTTGGATATAGGTAGATGAAATTCAAGGCAACTTTTAATTGTATGAATAAGCAACATCCCTCTGCCAGTTCTGGACTATATTCCAGCTGAAATTAAACGTATTTCTTTTCCTGTAAGGCGAAGTATAGCTTAGATCCCAACTGTCAATGTTTTCTTTACCTGCTATGCAGTTTGGAAGCATCTATTGCATTGCTTTCTCTGGAAAGATACTGTTTCATCTGTAATTTCTGTAATGCAGTATGTTTAAAGGAGTTTGATTTATGCATGCTGCACGAAGAACTCCAGCTAGTCTAATGATTTGTTTTCACTGACATACAAAGGAAACCATATTTGGTAAATTCAGCCTCTTTCCCTTGTTTAGCTGTTTCAACTTTATAATTGTCAGGAACAGCTGTGTACATTGCCAATCACCTTCCTAAAAACTAACAGGCCTCCAATGGACAAAACTTCTATTCTCCTGCTAAATTTGTTTTTAATTATATTACAAGTAAGAAAAAAAAATGCCCCAGCTGTTAACACTGACTCAGAAAGGCCAAAAGGAGATGTAGAGCAGACATTAGGAAACACTTGAAAAAAATTCTTGTAGTTCATCATGCTTTAGTAACAGATATTTCTGGCTTTGAATGAATTCTGAAATATTCTGAGATGACAGACTGAACAATAGACTCTGAATATTATTTTCAGATTTTAATGCCTTAAATTCTGCTTCAAAAACACAGTGTATTAACTCTGTATTTGCAGGTAAATACTAAGTTATTTGTCATAATAACTTTACAACTTTGTGTTTCACCTCGTTTTGCCTTGATTGCTGAAGGTAATAGGGCCTGCTTTATTATGCCCATAAATTGAGTCAATTGACTTATCCTTATATCCTGTTTCCTGAACTTAATGAGAGATTCTGCATCATTAGGAAAACACATCATCCTACAACAGGATCAAAAGCAAAGGAAGCCTGATAATAAGTCATTTGGATTTCAGAGAATGTTCACAGACAAACTTTCAGTGTTTTGACCTGAGCTAGGACAAACAACTGGCTTTGTATGTACGTTTGCTGATTCTCGTGTTTACTTTGCAGATGGCCCCGAAAACACAAGCAAAACTGAGCTTCTCTGAACATAAGTTGCATTCAGCTGAGTATAAAATTCCATGTGCTTTATGTGAAAAGATAAAAAAGTTCAAGTCCAAGCAAACAAAAGAAGAAATCAAACCAACAAGTCAAAGGAGCTGCTTCCAATAAAGTAATGGAAATTTTTTTCAACTTTAACTTATTTTCACTGTATTTGTGTCAATAGACACAAAATGTCTATAAGGTATTACATTCCCATCATGACATTTGAATGTGAAGTCTCCCATTTTATAATCTAATTAGGAAGAAAAATCCCTTAAATCCCAGCATACTGGGTTCACTGGGCATCTGAGCACACTAATAGAGCATCGGTACCACACCTGGGTAAAAGGATTCACTGGCACAGAGCAGGTCAGAGGAGAATGCAGTCTCCTTGCTTGATTCATGACTGCTGTGCCACATGGCATGTGCCCGTTTTTACCCATGTCAACACTCACAGTGCATTCTGCATTCCTAGCACCATTACAGGTTTTCTGTGGTTTACATACAAAACACTATCATCCTTATCATCTTGCCCCTGCTCAGAAAACGCAAGAAAATAAAAACTGAACTACAATTTTGCAGCCAATGGTCAGACATTCTCAATGAATAGAAGTGCACAGAAAGTTGCTCAAAAGAACTTTCAGTTGTTGATTTTCCACTTCTTGACATAAAGATGTTTTTATTCACACATAGATAAAGTCAAAACTCAAAACAGGAGTAACACCTAGAAAGAGAGCAGACTGTGTTTAATAGACAATGTTTTCATAAAAGCTGAAAAGCAAACAGTGAAAGTATTACAAATAAGGCTGTTTTCATGCCCTTTTTCAGCTCATTTTGTAAATTTCCTATTTTTCTGAATTGGAAATTTATGAAATTTCTAGTGCAGACTTTAAAATAAACCAAGCTGCAGTCTTGTTTCTTCAATATGATTTGAATATGCATCTGTAGTCCCTTGAATCCCTGTCCTTGGAAGTTCACACATTACTGAGGTATTTTTCATTTACTGTTATCCTTGAAGGATAAGGAGTAATTTCCAAACAAAATCATATACAATTCACCTAATACCTTAATTAAAATGATAAATTATCTGTAAGTTTAAGGGTCTGGCAAACCCACTGAACTAGAGAGCTTGAAGTCAATAATAAATGCCATTTTTTCAAAGTAATAAGGAGTGACTGCAACATACTGTACAGTACACCATACCTGACAACCTGGTAATACTTATGCCTGTTAACGATAAATTTTCAACCTTAATTCTGTCTTTGCGCTTGCAGATATATACTAACCAATTATTACAACCTATCTTTTCTAGAAAGGTGATTATTTCTTTTAGAAAAGATTATTTCTATTTTGATTGAATTTCATTACGAAAAAATAATCACACAGTAGAAGAATATTAAAAATGCTATGTATATTGTCTTGAATTAATCTAAAATCCTGAGTAGGAAGTTCTTCCTGCAATATAGAGTTTTATTGTCAAATGAAACTTCCAAGAAAATACCTCTGAGACTCAGTGATCCATAATATTTTTCCACTGCAAAGCACATACAAAATAATTTTATATGCATGTTATCAATATGTGGTAGCAATAGAGAATGTAGATTTGGATGTGTCATGGAGCAGTGCCAGAGACTCCAATCCACACCCTAATGACTACTCTTCAGTATGAATATTACAGACAGAGAAGACCACAATGGTCAATTGTGTCAAGGTCTCCTTAGTCTCTTTAGTGACCAGATTCTTTACACTAAAGCTTAAAAAACCTCCTGTAGAGTTCTTAAAGTCTCTCAATAAAGACTTGTTTCAGATCAGCCACTGTTCTACAAAGTTCCGGTGGTCCAGACATACTTAGCATCTATTTAGGTGTCCTGTAACACCTCTCATCTGGGACAATCTCTGTTCTTTAAGGATTACACATTTAAAATAGATACCCTGCAAGTATATTTTTGTTTTTGTTCTTTTAGGAACCACATAAGAGAAACTAAAGTTATAAGACAGTGTAAGTGCTTCCTTGGCCACAAGTACCCTCAGTAAAAGATTATGGCTGAGAGAGATCTCGTTCCTAGTTAAAGATTAGTAAATACATTAATTGTACACCCAAATGTTTCATTGTCTTGTTTTTTGACCAGGTTAATGGTGCTGTGTTAAGGTTAATGACAATTTAAACGATGCAGCACATACAACACACAGATGGCTTCATTTCGCGATACCTTTCTATAATAGCAAAGCATATATGTTCCCTTTTAGGAGTGGCTTCAGATCCTGAGTGAATCCATGTAGATCATTGAGAGACAAAAGGTGAATTCCTTTTTTTTTTCAAGTGTTCAGTCTAAAATTCAATAAATACAAATACCAACAAGCAGGTAAGAGTTAATCTTTCTTTGGAGAGAGTAAGAGCTTCATACGTATTGGCTGCATCAATTAAACATTGAAATTAATACTGAGAAAAATAGCTGTAGAACTCTACTGCAGTAACTTACACACAACAGAATCTGAAAGTTAGGCTCAGAAATTTCCTCATTGCTCTTACAAAACACTTGTGTAGAAGTAATCTCTGTGGACCTGCAGAAACAAAGTTTTACCCAGAACTCCAAAGACCTTGCTGGGATGTCACACAGGCCCCATCACTCTTCTGATTAATTCCACTAACTGCAGGACAGGGGGACCTCAGGTTCAGCCTCTCACTACTTCCAGGATCCATTAAGAAGATGCAAACCCTAGTAATGGAGAGCATTGGCTTTCCCTAGAGGTGGTTTACTGTACCTCCTCTGTGCTTATATATTTGCATGTGGGTTGAACACAAGCCAGTTACTTCTGCCATCATCATCATACGTGGAACCTTCAAGGAAAATAAATGTGCCCCTTGTCTGTCATGATGGAATACTGTGTAAGCTATGTAAGCCAATTTCACTTTCCTTCATGAACCCCACTCTTTATTTATGAGACAGAAGGAAATTGCACGTGGAAGGAAAAAAAGGGTTTAAGTCTATGAATTGTGAACATGAGTGGTGTGCAAAAGGTTTGTAAATCAGGCCTGTCTTTATCAGAAAGGCCAAACATACTGCATTATCTTTACACTTGTTTCTTTTCTTGGAAATACTTTACGGATGTTTAAAGGATGTGGGAAGGAAGAAACTTTTTCACTAAAACACTAACATTGGCAGACATTCGAATTGCTATGTAAACTTACTGTAACCAGTTCTAAAAGTCTCTTAGTTAATATTGTGTAGTATTTTATATAATACCTCCCAACAGGTTCAGAGTAGAAATTCTGAAGTAGAAAAACTAAATTATAAGTTTGATTTTTGTACTGAACTTCAAAATAATAAAGTCTGAGATAATTCCTCCTTAAATACGTTGGTGTTACCAAATCCATATCCAGCTTTTGTGAAATTCTTTTTCATGCATTAATGTATTTCTAAGTCCTCCCATATTTCCTGACACTTTCTTTGGCTTTATAAATGGCCATGGACTAGGTTTTGCTGGTGAAGATATAACTTTTTCAGACTGCTATGGTCAGGCCTGGAGACAGCTTGAATATTGGAACTAAGCTCCAATCCATAAGAAGCCAAAACACAGAATAACTGGGTAGGGTTGACAGTGTTACTACCCATACCAACTGTGACAGTTTAATTAGATAAAGCTTTTTACAGGGTTTGTCACTTTACTGCTAGGTATACTTTGTAATAATACTTGCCTGACACCAACAAAATCTGATGATTTATTAATAGATAATAAGCATCATGAAGAATGAATATTTGCATAATGATAAACACTACTAGCTAAATTAGCAAGGATCACTCAGCCGAGAATAACTTCCAGTTCTGCTTAATAAATGCAAAAAATTCTTTCTCTTTTTCTAGAAGCAGGAACCATTACCCCCTCTACTATTTGCAAATAGTATTCTCTTCTCTGTTCCTATATTGTAGATATAAAAGCATGTAACTCTCAACTATTCCCTAAAATATAAACATAGCTATAAGCATCACAGTTCACAGAGATACTTGGAAAAAATTCTACTTGTTGTACTCCTTTCAGAAAAACTAGTCCTTATTCACAGTCAGATCCAGAACCTTCAGCAAAGCCAATCTAGTTGCTTTGGTTTTATAAATTTCTTTCATTTGAGCCATTCACATAGCTTTGCTTTCACCTTTTTCCAACATAAGTGACACCAAAGAACAGATCGAGTTTCTAGTCACACAGTACAAAACTTTCACATTAATTACAAGGTACACAGGTGTTGGTTTGGCTTGACTTTGGTTCTTTTCTTAGCCAATGAGACATATTTAAATCTCCGCAATATACTCTGGATACCTTCCCTTGGCCTGACTGCCTACAGGAAATAGCTTTTAAATACCAGGAGTGCATTATAGTTGTCTAAGCTTCAAACACGGATATGAGATTTGTAACAGTTTTTATCATCTAACATGTGCCAAAGAGGAACACACTGAAGAGCTTGAAGTGCTGGAAAAGGAGAAAAAATGTGTATCAGTGCCTGCATTAGGTTCTGAAGCCATGGGTGAATACTGGCTTTGAAGAACAGTTACTTACTAAAGATTTATAAATAAACATTCAAAACAACTGTACAAAGAACTTCTCTCTCATTGCCTTAAAATGCATCCTCTTAGCTCCACAGAGGTGTATCTTCCCCTGTGAATTTCCTCTGCTCCACTCAGTACTTCTTATGGAAAAACTTCAGGTATCTATAGCAGCAGTGTGAACAAAACAGCTTTCCACTCACTAGGAAACAGACAGAAAGAGGGATGGCTCAGGAGGTCACCAGAAGTCCATTCCTGATGCTCTGTTACTATTTCACCTCTCACTAGAGGAGGGGACTAATACTCTGAAATACTGAAATATTGACAGAAGATTGGTTGCAGGTACTTTATTGCTTCAGTGGCTAGAATAAAATCTCACCATCATCATCATGAATACTGCAGTAGAACAAAGTATGAGCAGCACATCTTTTATCTCCCCTAACTGAAACTACAAAAGAATATTACCTCATTTTTCAAACTGTTGAGAGCATTTGAGAAAAGCAAGTTCCCTGCTCTTTAAGATCCTTACCAATTGTGTGAGGCGACCTTTTTTCATAATTTTTTTCATGTGTTTCCAATTTCTGTACTTTACTGAAATTTCAGATTGTGAAAATAATGAAGGACCATTTGTCAGCAGAAGAGGTGATCAGAATGTCTAGCTATGGCCAGAAAGAAGTACCACCTATTACTCCATGCAGCAAGAACAACTATCACCAGTGGTATCAATTTCAGAGACTAGGGTGTTGAAACCAAGTAACTGGAAAAGAGTAGCAGTTTCTTTTTTCTTTTTTCTTGGTTGTTGTTTGTTGTTTTTTTTAAAGAAAGCCTACAAGTATTGGCAAGCAGCATGAAAAAAGTAAAAGCAAGCAAAATATAAGACAGGAATAAAGTAAAGAACAGCATCTGTACCAGAAAAGAGCTCAAGGAATAGAAAACAGGGGAAATTAAATATCAAAACTTTCTAAATAGGGATGTCCTAAGTGGGCTTTATGATATTCCTAAATAACAGTTTTGCGCCTCCCTCCACAGGCCAGACCTAGTGAGGTAACAGTTTTTAAATGTTGCTAGATGATATTTTTAATTGTAAGAAATTTCAAATGAAATTCCATTATCTTAAATATAATTTTGCAGTATTTCACATTGCTTTTACTTTCAGCACATATACTGATAAAATTTGTAAATAACAGAAGCATATTTTTTTGAGGTATAACATTTGTTTGGTATATAGCATGTTATCCCTGAAAAGTTAGCAACCTCTGATTCATGTGAGTCTTTCTAGAAACTCATAGGAGAAATACATTTTAATGAGGACAAAACACATCAGTTAGCAAAAAAGAAGAGATGCAGCATTTTTATTTTTATTTTTTAGTTTTTTTAAATTCACAGTGTTCCTTTAAAAAATGTCCTGCTTACTTAAGAACACAGGTAGCCAAAGTCTTAGGATTTACTGAGAAAACTGTGCAATTATTTATTTAAAGATTTATTATATTTAACCATTATATAAAGTTAAAAAAACCCAAACCACCTGTTTTGTGGTAGAAAATAAAAAAAAAAAGTCCAGAGAACGCCATTGAGCAGACCATCAGAAGAAATCAACTGGCTGCAATGGCAAGCCTTACAGAGAATCATCCATACAGCAGTTAAATAGACAACCAGCTAGGAAGCAACTTCTGGTTGGGAAGCCAGCGGGATTTCTGATGCTCATCTATCATGGAGCCAGCTAGATGGACAACAGGCCAGTCACAGTAACCAAACCTCAGAAACCAAGGAGATGAGGAACAAGGCAGTCTGTGGAAATGGCATTTCAGAAGCTAAACAGAAGGGAAGAAAGCCAGTTAGCAAGACACTTGGAAGCTTAGACGAGCCAGGAGCAAGCAACTCTGTGATCCAGACAAGCAGCCAGAGAAAAAGCTGGCTGCCCATCAAGTGATGAACTGGGATACCGAGGAGCTTGAGAAATTGCCAGGTCTAGAGCCTGGAGAGCCTAGAAAAGAGGTCACACAGCTGTTGACAAGCTGGTTGATTGGTACATAACCTGGCAAGAAAATAAAAGCTCACCTCCCTGCCTGTTCTCTGTTGATAGTTGTGACAGAATGAACATTCCTGTGGAACGTTTTTGTTCCATCAAACAGACATTGGAAAAAATTCTGCAAGCTTTATTGAAGGAACATTCTGTCTTTCTTCTAAAAAAACCTATTGGTCACAAAAGATGTTACCGTCCTAGAAAACTAACCAGGCTGTAGGACTACCCCAGCTGCTTTCTTCCCAATAATGGAAGAAAAGCCTCAGTCAAAATCAAGACACTGACACAAAAAATGAAGTTCTGGATTTCAGCTCTACTGACCCTAAAAACTGAGAGACTTTTAAGTAACAGATATATAAAAGCAGCTAAGAAAATGATGCATTACTACTGGAAAAATAGCCAAGAACAAATAGGAAAGAACCAAGATACAGGAGTTCACAACAAACATGTCTCTACTGCTTGTATTTTCTCATTTCTAGACTATTATCTGTAAAGAGGCCTAGATTGCAGAGCCTTTTTTGCAGAGCAAAAGCTTTTGTAGAGCATTTTGTTGCAGAGCAGCAAAGATTGAGTTAAAATAAGAAGCTGTTTTCTGCCAACTTTTTACTTCAGCAAAAACAATAGGAACATTTTCTGGCCAAAGTCCAAGGTTTTCATGCTTTCCTGAACCAAACAAGTATACAATGTTAGCAAGGGTGAGAAAAAGATTATTATTATTTCCCCACTTTTGAGGGGATTGAGTGCACCCTCAGTAAGTTTGCAGACAACACCAAGTTGGGGTGGAGTGCTGATCTGCTCAAGGGCAGGATGCTCTGCAGAGGGATGTGGACAGGCTGGACCGATGGGCTGAAACCAATTGTATGAGGTTCAACAGGGAGAAGTGCCGGATCCTGCACTTGGGTCACAACAACCCCACGCAACACTACAGGCTTGGGGAAGAGTGGCTGGAAAGCTGCGTGGTGCAAAAGGACCTGGGAGTGCTGGTTGATGGCCAGCTAAACTTGAGCCAGCAGTGTGCCCAGGTGGCCAAGAAGGCCAACAGCATCCTGGCTTGTATCAGAAACTGTGTGGCCAGCAGGACCAGTGAAGTGATCATCCCCTGTACTCGGCACTGCACCTCGAACACTGGGTGTTCAGTTTTGGGCCCCTCACTTCAAGAGGGACACAGAGGTGCTGAAACATGTCCAAAGAAGAGCAGCGTTGATGGTGAAGGGTCTGGAGCACAAGTCTTAGGAGCAGCTGAGGAACTGCGGTTGCTTAATCTGGAGAAGAGGAGGCTCAGGGGGGACCTTATTGCTCTCTACAACTGCCTGACAGGGGGCTGTAGGCGAGCAGGGGCCGGTCTCTTCTCCCAGATAACTAGTGGCAGGGCAAAAGGAAACGACCTCAAGTTACACCAGGGGAGGTTTAGATTGGATATTAGGGAAAATTCTTTCACTGAAAGGGTGTTGAAGCATTGGAACAGGCTGCTCAGGGAGGTGGTGGAATCACCATCCCTGGAGGTGTTTAAAAAATGCACAGATGCGGCGCTTAGCAACATGGTTTTGTGATGGACTTGGCAGTTCTGGATAAGCAGTTGGACTTGATGATCTCAAAGGTCTTTTCCAACCTAAATGATTCTATGATTCACTAGAAAGAGCTTTTTAAGTTGCAGAGAGTAGCTTGGTTAGGTAGTAATACTTCTACCATATAGGTTTCATTGAACTCAGCGTCACAACATGTGATAGGTGGGAAAGGAGTCTGGTGAATAAAGACAGCATTATTAAAGATTGCTGAACAGATTGACTGTTACAAAGACATTCTTGTATTCTTAAGGTAGATATATTTTCCATGCCCTTAGCCAAAAAAATCAGTGGCATTGGGGAGGTGAAAGAAAGAAATACGCTTATCCTTACCTTGGCAAGAAAGGGTGAGCTGTGTTCCAAGCTCGTATTTTTTATTCTCATTCTGACAATCACAAACACTTACTTAAGCTGAAATACTGGACCATAGCACAGATTTTAAAATATGATTTTTGAAACTTGAACTCTTGACTCATATTTACATGAGAACTATGACATTCTATCCCTTAATGCTAAGGCTTGCCCATTACACTAATACTATACTTGTGGTTTTCAGCTGACCAATCTCTCAGCATAGAAAGTCCCACCACACCATGTAAAATGAGTGATACATAACTTATCTCTCAACACTATTATAAGCCATAACAACAAATAACAGATCTCAAGCTATCCAAGTTCCTTATTTTCATGAAGCTGTATCAACCTTATATTTCTCAATATGAATTTATTTTACAGTTCATCAATTTAATTTGTGTTTTGTCCATCAGTCACCAAGCCTAAATTCTCTTCTTTTTCTCTCTTTTTTTTTTTTTTTTTTTCCCCTCAGTCTCTTGCAGGCTTGAGCCAAAACTTTTAAACTTTCTATCTACAGCAACCATTGTAGCCTGGATTACATCCAGCCTTTTACTAACATCTGTCAAGTTCATATTTGTGGTTGCAGTGGAGTGGAATAGAAAATAAAGACGGATGGCAATGGATTAACCCTAACACTTCTTTATTACACTGTAGCCATTTTATAGGTCTCTACTGCACTGAGTCTTACTGAAGTTTCCATACATTGTCTTCCCCTACATTCATTATCACCTAGTAACGGAAGATAAAAATTATTCTTTTCATATAATGAGGCAAGCGTTAGACCAACATTATCAGTGACACAACTAAGATTCTTAAGCCTGAAATGCAAACTTTTGCCTATTCCACATAATTGGGCATGATCTGTTGCAAAGGTGCTGAAGCTCATAAAAGTACCTAAGAGGAAAATATTTCTGTCTGCAAAAAGACTAAAATCTATATATAAAGGTTTTATTTTCAAGATTCCAAAAAGTAGTACTGATAGTTTTCACTTCTACTATGGATTCCACCCAAAAATTTCACTTCCTTTTATAAAAATTAATTAACCCCTATGAGGCAATTCTTACAGACAGGAACTAAGGAAGATAACACTAAACAACCCACACAAGCCAAGCAGAAGGCAGATCTGACATTTTGCTTGTTTGTCAAACTCAAAGCAAGGAAAGAAGAATGTAGTTCTTTGATGTACTAATGAAAACTATTTATTGCAACAGCCTGGTTTTTATTATTATTTTAATGTCTATGTCTGTAGAGTTCCATGTGCACTCTTCTTCAGGGAAACTCAGTGACCACTGAATTCAATGGGTGTTTGTATGCAGCCCTTTTACTTAATAAGAAATCCTTCTTTGAGTGCCTGGTATAAATAACTGGGTTTTTTTACCTGAAGGAGTCATAAATGTGGAATATTTGAGAACTTAAAAATTCATTAATTCCTATTAATTTTCAGTAGAGTCTCTAAGTTTTATTTTTCACAAAAGCTTTGTAAGAGGAGAGCATTTGTTAAAGTTGTGCAGGTATGGAATGTAAGATGGATATGACAATGAATTACAGCTGAGCTCCTTACTGATGCTGGAAAAAAATTCACTTGGAATTAAGTTTTATATTGATTATATTCCATTCTGAGCATAAAGGTAGGAAGTAAGATAACAACCCAGATCACAGACTATAACACATGATAAAAAATTCTCATGAGGATTATTAAAAGCTACTTCAGTATTTGAAATTGTTTGGTTTCTTCCAAGCTTTGTAAGATACTCTGCCTATTACTTTCATGAAGCATTTACAGAAATACAGCTTGGCCTAATGCTCTAAATCAATATATGTGAAAGACAGAAATTTTACAAGTGCTCAAAGTTGTTTTCTTACATAAATGCATAGCGAACAGCAATAACTTCATTAGTGAATGTGTATGCTAGATTTTAATCTAGAATGAGCTGACAGGAAGACAAATTTGTTCTTATTTTGTGATTACTGTGTTTGAAACACAAGCTGCAATAGTGTCTGAAATCTGTCAACATACAGTGACAAAAGAAGACTGTCTAATTATCATTTGAAAAAACAGGGTAGTAACCAAACACTAAGCCAATAAGGAAGAAAAAGAACATAAAAGAACAAGAAAAAGCTGAATTGTTTTAATTTCATTAATTCTGATAGGAAGATAAAGCAGTCCTGCATCTCTAGGTTAAAAGCCACTGAAGCAGTTAATAAATTCTGTTCTGATTTGGGCCACATGCTACTTCCCTAACTTCTTGCCAGGAAGTAAATGTCATGGATTTAAAAGACTCTAAATGAAATTAAGATACTAGTGATGTCATTGGCTGTTTTTTTAAGCATTTGTCCCTATGATAAATATATAAAATGGAGAGCTGTTTTTCCTAGTGAGGGTCAAGCTGATCTTGTTGATGTATTTCTGAAAGTACCAGACAGACAGGCACATCAGTAGAACTCACAAGATTAGTAGGAAGCTACAAGGAGAACTCTCCAAGTAGGACAAGAGATCTGAAGCCTACATACTATGAACTTTTCTTAGCCTTGTTGACAGTCTGTCTTCACAGAAAACAAAGTAGAATGCTCACCTTTCAACTTAGGAAGTCATGAACACATAAAAGCACCTTGTGGTCTCTCAGCTTGCCCACAACACTTCAGACGAGTGCCTCCCCATTCCATTGATGGCCCTCTGCAGGAGTAAAAAATGAAAAATTTCCACCACTGGCTATGCCAGCTAACCACCATTGCCTGTGCAACTCCTACTGCCATCAGTATCTGATGAAGGTGTTCTCTTGACTGCATTTTAGGAACCACAAGCATGAGAGAGCAAAGTTCCTGAAGAAAACAATGCAGAAGAAATGGCAACACATTTAAAAAAAAAAAAAAAAGAAAGATTGCTTATTTTGTGAGATGGAAGCTTTCTTCCCCATTAGCATGTGAATATACATAGACTGCATACACACACATACACTTTGGAGAACATTATCACAGCTCCCAAATCTGTACCTTAAGTTGCAGAAATCAAAGCTCTTCAGCAGTCTGTTCTACCTAAGCTTTCATGAGTTATGTGTGAGGCTATGTTGCAAGGAAAATAACAATAGCTAATGCAACAGCAACGAGATTTGGAGAAACTCAAGTTGTGGGCCACAAAGAAACCTATATAGACTCTGTATTTATCAGAAACTTTACTAGATCAATTTTACCATGTATACTAAGTGATCTGTCTTTGCAAATTATTCCAGAGCAGACCTGACAGCTGTGTCTTTTACCAGGTACAGAAAGAACATTGCTATAACACAAGTAGCTTTTTAGGGTCTTAGATTAAAGGAAGTAAGTTGCTTCTTCAAAGTTCTGACAGAGGACTAAGAAAACTTCTTCTTGCATCAATTTAATCATTTGTTTTGATATGTTCTATACTGATTGGAAGGTTAACAGATTTATTCATAGCTAGTTATGAGTTCAGTTTGATTACTGAACTATTCATTATGTTTGCTTGTTTGCCTATTATTATTATAGTAACATCCATTAAAAAGTGTGTTAAACTGAATTCTTACAAATTTTCATCCTGGCCCATAAATGAGAAAGAAAAGATAGCTGAGAAGGACTTGTAATAGTTGTAAAATCACTGATTTTTCCTGGCAGATACCTGAAAATAATGAAACTGTTCCATCTATTTTTGTGTTTGTATAAATTTATGCTTTCTACATTTTAATTCAATTTAAAAGGTCTTCAGCTTATTTCATGTGCCATAGCTAAACTGGCTCTTTTTTTCTGAAAGCCTAAGGTAGTACTTGCTGCCTTCAATGGAGAGATTTAGCCACATCCAACCATCACCGGTATATTTCTGCCTCTACCATCTCCCAACAGTGTGGTACTAGTTCTACAGTGACCTCTTGTCCTCAGAAGTATGACTCACTCTAATGAAATGACAGATCCTCGTAACTATAAAGCAAAACAAGTTATTAAATGGGACCTCTTACTGGCCTTCGTATCAATGAGTCAGCTAATATCTAGCAGCACCTAACTCCCTACACGTTCCTCCTTCAAACTGCACTTCCTATTCTTTCAGTTATTCGCTGTTTAAAATAAGAATATTTCAGCTGCCTACTATAATCTATTTCATTTGCCATAATAGATGTATATAGCAACTATCATTGGTCGTGCTTTGGTTGTAAATTGATGAAATTATTCCAACTTTGGAAAGCCAGTTCTTCATCATTCTCTGCAAAGCGTTTTTCTTTTTTACAAAGTTGGGTTATTGCCAGGAAGTCTACCCTCCCTGCAGCATCTGGCCTCCAGGTTCTTGAAACCAAGAACCAGCCAGGCAGAAGAAGGCTGATATTTATGAAGTTCTCTGCATGTAAGTATAACTTCTTCAGTACATCTTTGCCAGCTTCCAAGTATGAAAGAAAAGACAACACAGAAAAGTTGGAAATATTTTTCTTCACTGTATTTTTTTTAACCAGAATGGGTGTGGCTGGCTGTCTTCAGGCAGTTCAAACAGCAGCAAACAGAAGTTAAACCATAGTCATGAGCCAGACCAAGGGTACACATTGATTTAGGCCAGCATTATTCATAGTTTGCAGTAAAGAAGATTGCTCTGTAAATATTTATCTTGCTAAAAATACTTCCTTATGCTCTTAGCACTGAATCCTCACAGTGATGAAATTCTACCAACTGAGGTGTAATTTCTAGCTCTGTTATTTGCAGTTCCTCTGCTGACTTTCCTATTGCTACTAGGCAGTGTCACACCAGTAAAAAACTGAAAAAGCAGGCACAAGATGAGAAATTAAAGTCAATGGATGTTCAGAGCACATCCTTCCACGGCCCACTATTCTGTCAAAACACTTGCTGAAGCAATACAACAATTATTTATCAAAGTTACACCCCAGTTTTGGCAGTGAGGGCTTTTATTTTATTTAGTTATTTTAATTTAATGATTTTAACTTTAAGAGGTATTTACCATCACACACAGAATGACTGCAGTTGGAAGGCACCTCTGGATATCATCTTGTATAACCGCCCTGCTCAGAGTCACCTACAGCAGGTTGTCCAGGACCATGTCTGGATGGCTTTTGAGTATCTCCAAGGATGCAGACACCACAACCTCCCTGGGCAATCTCTGCCAGTGGTCAATCACCCACACATTCAAAAAAAATCTCCTGTCTCCTGGGCTCCTGTTTGTGACTATTGTTTCTTTTACTGTCACTGGATACCACTGAAAAAAAACCTGGCTCTGTCTTTACACCTTCCCTTCATATATTTATCTATACTGCTGAAATCCCCCCAAGCCGCCTTTTCTCTAGGCTGAACAGTCCCTGCTCTCTCAGCCTTTCCCTAAGTCCCACACTCATCTTGGTGGCCCTTTCCTAGATTCTCTCCAGTATCTCCATGTCTCTCTTGTACTGGGAAGCCCAGAACTGAACAAAGTACTCCAGATGTGGCCTCACCAGTGCTGAGTAGAGGGGAAGGGTCACCTCCCCGACCTGCTGGTAATATACCTTCTAATGCAGCCCAGGATACTCTCAAGCTTCTTTGCTGCAAGGGCACATTGCTGGCTCACTGGTCAATTTGCTGTCCACCAGGATCCTCAGGTCCTTTTCTGCAAAGCTGTTTTCCAGCTGGTCAGTCCCCAGCTTATACTGGTGCATGGGGTTATTCCTACCCAGGTGTAGGACTTTGTACTTCCCTATCTTGAACTCCTGTTAGCCCATTTCTCCATCCTGTTGAGGTCCCTCTGGATGGCAGCACAACCTTCTGCTGTATCAGTCACTCCTTCAAGTTTGGCGTCATCAGCAAATTTGATGAGGGCACACTCTGCCTCACAATTCAAACCACTCATGATGACATTCAACTGTATCAGACCCACTATTGACCCCTGGGATAACTGCTAGTTACTGGTCTCCAGCTAGACCTCATACTGCTGATCAACACCCTCTGAGCTCAGCCTTAAGTTCCTATTTACATATGAACTAGTTCCTGTTCCTGAAGACATGATCTAAATAACATTGGACATAGGCAGGATCTTTCTCCTGCAGAACTGTGCAAAAAAGCAACAGTCATAAATCACCAAAAAATAAAATTTACTAAACCCTCTGAGCAATGCACAAGTTTGCGTATTAGTGTTATGAGATATGATGACGAAGGTATAAAAGACAATGATGCATCACCAGTGATGCATTTTTAGTCTGAGAAAGTGATTTGTCTTTCTTGCATGAATTTTTAAATTTGCTACAGATCATTTCACCAAAATGCAAATAGCACTTTGGGAATAAATCTAACAGACACTTTTTTGCAACCATAAACACTGATTAAAATCTATTTTCCGTTACATGCAAGTAACCTGGGGGGCTTTGAATTTCAAATTAACACTTTAAAAGTATGTTACTAGGAATTAAAAATTCTTAAAATATCTTATTAAAATGAAAATATTATTGTTATTTATTAATGAAATAAACATTATTAGTTATATATATATATATATATTAAAATTAAAGTTATCTCAATTTAATTGCTTAAATACTTCCCAAAACGGTATTTCTATCTTGTCAGTAGAACAGGACTTATGTATTCATTGAGAGTCTACCTCCACAAATGACATCTGGTAATCAGTTCTTCAGTACTGAAAGAATGAGTTAGCATGCAGTGGTAAAGTGACATGTAAACTACTTCATTCTACAGCGTAACTGAACTCAAACTGACCCAGTGGTGCTGAAATGAAAATTTACAGCTTCCAATCAGAGTGGGATTAGCACACACTGTGTGCTAAGCTCTGTTGCTGAGTTTACAGTTAAGACCTGAAGCATTCACAGTTTTAAGATTTACCTTTGGATTGGGTTGAATTTCACCTATAACTCACATGCCAATAAATATTTATGGAAAGTTTCGTTAATTAGCTGCCTGGTCAAAAGAAAGCAAATGACAATCATTATGAGCAGCCAAAACATCAGAAAGTAATACAGTAATAACAATTAAACCATGCATCTCCTTCCTTTTCATACCAGTGGAAAATGTGCCAGGATATCTGCATTTATTCATTTAAAATTACTACAGAAGGAAATACAATTTGCAATAGGCTCTGCTTCAAGCAATAAATAAAAGAAACATTTCACAGCTTAGTATACACCTATAGCACTAAGATCAGGAGGCTATACAAAAAGTATTACTTAATGACATTTCTCTTTTCACTGCTTGTGGTGGAAAGAAAGGAATTACTTCTGTTGCATCACAACACTTAATGATTTCTTAGCAGAGGACATATAGCAAATTCATTTCTGAAGATGCAAGTAACATTCTCCATCCTCAGTGTTGTGGACTACTGTCTAACTAGCAAAGGTCACTTTGTATAGGCCTTTCCCTACTAAACTAATGTAGCTATTTTTTGCAGATGTGTTCTATACATCTTTTATACATAAGCACTTGGACACACACCTGAAAATGGTTTGAGACTGCAATCATTATCTTTCAGGTCAAGGAATACAGGCCTGAACTTAGGGAAAAGACTTTTACTGTCCTTGTAGAGGCAGGTTCCTTATCTTTAAGCCAAACATTAGAGGACAATATGACTGCAACATATGTGTTAATATTCTCCTCCTGACTTGAACAGAACTTACCCTTAACTTCAGAACTTCCTAAGAGTCCAAAAGCAACGTCAAAAATAAAAACAAGCCCAAAATAGTTTGTCACCACAGTTGTCTTCAAGTATCTCCACACCGCTGGGAACTTCACTCATTAAACTGAGTGCATTCATTCATGTTCCATGTTAATAGACAGTTACATATGAAACTGATGACATTAGATATTACTAGTAATAGTAACAAGGTTTTGGGGGGTTGATACATATATGAAACAAAAAAACCCACAGGGAATTATCAGTGCCCTAAGAGTATGAAATCAAATTTCACACAAAACATGATACCGTCAATCATTAGTTTTGATGGCACATGAAATTTTACTTCTTTTCAGGTACATAAAGAGCAATAATAATGTTCTCATATCTGTGATTCTTTCTTAAAACTCCATCCTCAAAGAGAATACCACTATTGACAGTTGTATCTGCTCTTCGCTGTAAGTAGTATTTCATTAATTTCAACAGTATAATTTTAATGAAATGCTTTCCTACTAAAATCTTGTCAAAGGGAATTCCATTTTCCTCATTTCCTTTATCATTGACAAAGAAAACTGTACTAATTTCTAAGGTCTCTTATTTGAAATCTTTAGCACAAAACCACCAAAACTGTTAGGTTTTAAACACTGCTGGATAAATTACAGCTAAACAATTATCAACACAAGTAAGTACAGTTTTTGTTTGGCTATGACATTCAATGCTTTCCTTGCTATCCCTAAAAGCCCACAGCTGTCTATACCATATCCTCTTTAGTAAGAGGAAGTTATGTTTATTTTTTCATATTATGCTATTTTAAGTGAGATTTCCTTTCAGGTAGTTTGCCCATTAATTCAAATCTCATGAAAGTGTTGGAAAACACACCACCCATTTAAATACTTCAATGGAGGCAGTATTTTGAGGAGAGTGAGTAGGTGGGACCAGAATCAATATACATAAAATTATTTTGTTACCAATTTTGTCATAGATCTGTTACTGTTTGAGCAAGTAATTTACTACTCTGTGCTAAAAACTGCAACACTTATAAACAGATAAAACAAGAATTATGAAGTCAGCCTTGAACCCTCATGTATTCAAACATTCAGCAGTAGACACAATGGAAATGTGCAGGCATGTGAAAACCATACAAGGTGCTTAACGATTATAATATGAAATACAAAATGTGCAAATTAGTCATATTCTGTTACTGCTATCTTTCTATAAAATTTACTGTAGTTCAACCACAGATCATCAGAGTCAATGAGGAATCACTAGAGGAAACACTCTATGGTCAAACTAGATAACCATAACCATTTCTTTTAGTCTTAAAACTCTATTAATCCATTTTAAAGCTGTTATAAATCTGGTGAGTAACATTAAAACCTCATGACTAATAAACACAAATACATCTGTTTAATTCGCTTTTAATATGTTGTAAGTTGTTATGTACTGAAGAAACCCAAAATGAATATTAACTTAAATAAACAGAGCTAAAAATAAAAAAAATTAGATATTTTATCATGTTTTCAAACCAATTTCTTCACATATGAAATGTATTTCACATGGCAAAACTCAGCACTCTTAAATTGTATGTGCATTTTCTTCTGTTCTCAAAGCTTTTTGCTTTACTTTTACATCACGATCATTTTACAGAATGGAATGAACAGGGTTCAATTACTGATTCCTGTGGGAAGTGGCTTCTATTCAATTGTGAAGAAGTAATAACTGTGGTGAGCCTAATTTCTGGTGAGTCTCCGCCTTTTTTTTTTTTAACCAATTATTTATGCACAGCATTTGCATAGTGGGCCCTTACCAGACCTGTACAAATACTTTAACAGGGGTACATTGAACTCTTGCTGTCGCAAGTTTAATCAACACCTTGTCATGTGGAATCAAATTCATTTTAAAAGGATCTAAATAAACACCACCATTTAATTGTTCATATTATCAGGCAAGCAACTCTGCTCATCTAATAAGTGTGTATCTGTGTTCCTAACCTCTTCATTGGGTTAATGGTGATTCAATATATTTAGAGCTGGAAGCTACTTCTCTAAGCTTGAACATTTGAATGAAAAATGGGCAATTCAGCTACATCTCCCTTGGCAAAACAATCCATTTAATCAGTGTTATAGTTTGTATCTAGACAGTAGGTTTTAATCGGAGTATCTATCTACTAATTCTAAATAGGAGGAAGTAGCAGGAGTAGAGAAGGCAGTGAGATTCATTGTATCATTGCTGAGTCAGTTTATTTCATGTAACCATCCATCATAGCAGGAGAAGCAGCAGGCCGATGCACACTTAGTTCAGAGGAGATTACTTTTTTCCCTGGGGATTCTAGTGTTGGATCCAGACAACATCTGTTCCACCACTCCAAAAAAGGTTTAGTATCTTCTTTTGTTTCTCTCTTTACAAATGTGCAACTATCTTTGTCCATCACTTGGCTATATCCTCTAAAAGATGTTATGGGCTTGGCACTGAAATTATGGGTTTCAGTGACAGGTGAAATAAAAGTTGCATGACTTACACAGGCAGTTTGGTAAAATGAATATGATGGTATCTCCTCATCTTGTACAATTATGGAGTAGAACTGGTGTTTCCTTTTGAAAGACTTTCTACTGTATCCACCATCTCTGATCCATCATTGGATCAGGGTATGCTATGCAGTGACACAGTGATCAGAAAACATGCAGCTGCACACACATTCATGCATCATTATCCAATTTTCTGATATTGTAATAAACAATGTAAAAACAACATAAGAAAACCTAAAAGCAACAATTTTAAAGTGACTTGCTGCATCCAGACAACTTCCAATACAAAGCTTAGTTTCATTCAGTAATCAACCCATGGAAGTGTTTGTCTCTCCCTGTTGTATCTGAAGAGATAGTCCAAGTACTATACTTTTACAAAAGTGTCTGAAGTGAGGTACTATGAATCCCATGCAAACAGAACAAAAAGGCTAAGATTAAAGAAATGCAAATCTATTACTTAAAAAAACATTTCTAGGACAATAAACTGTTGATACGTGGAAGAACTCAGCTGAATTTAATGGAAGATGCTTCCTAAAGCTTTGTATTCTAAGATCTTTTTTAAAACAAAGTTTCTTAAAATACATTCCTAAAATATATCACGTATTTTATACCTTTTTTCTCTTGCATGTTGCAGTGAAACTGTTTTTGTAAATTCAGAATAGTATCTTGATCTGAAACATGTAAATTCAACAAATAAACAGGAGGAACATACAAGTCCAAGAGAATAAAAGGCAGTAGTTCTGTGTGGTTTTCCTCTTTGTTTTCATACCACCATTTTGTCCCAGAGATATCAAATAAATTAATTTTAAAATGCTGAAACTGTATTTTGAAGTTATGCTTTCAAACTACTCATTGCAGAACACTCCTCTACATGCTCCTTGATAGCTTTTCTTCAATGTCAGGACCACTGTTACCAGAAGTCCTCATCTGTATATAATCTCACAGCAGCAAAATATACAGTCTATGCTTGCACATGAATGACTGGATTTTATCAAAGTGGTTAGACAGCTGTGACACAGAGACACTTAGGGCCTTGTTCTTCAAACTTTCACTAATTGAGCAGCTAAATCCATGAAGAACATTACACGAGTATGAGTTTGCTGAATCAGATTATAAAATTGGCCAAGACTAAAGAGAACTGCACAGACAATAGAGGCCAAAAATCATGGTTATTTAGAAATGCTTGAAAAACTGCAACTGAAAATTGATTTGATAACTTTTACTTCTAGGAGAAAGAATTAAGCATAGTAAGATGCGGAAACGGTGATTAATAGTGGGTCACTTTACCTTTAGTAATATTAATGCCCAATGTACACACTCATACCCTACTTCAGCAAAATATGAAAGCTTATTTGAAGTCAATGGAAATATTCAAATTGCAATATTAAACGTATTGATTAATTAATTAATTAATTATTAAATTGAATTTAAATAAAAAATACTAAATTGCAAATTGCTATTAAAGAAACCTACAAGTTTAAGATCGCACCATCACAGATTAAATTAATTACAATAATGTTAAATGTGTTTTATATATAGGTGTGTTTGCATGTATATGCACATACATATATGTGTAAACACCCCCATGTATTTATATATATGTAAGCATACAAAAACTTTTAATTATAGGACATAAAAGCACGTGGCAGGTAATATTTAGAACAATGACATCTCCTGTGGGCTGTGTTACTCCCACTGTGAATATATTGATTTTTGAGTTTCAGTGGAAAATACTCAATAGTAATGCTTGCTATTTTCAGGGCAGATCATAAGAATAGCCATGACAGGTCAAAACAAAGGTAGCCTGGTATCCTGTTTCAAGCAAAAGCCAATAGCAGGTTCCTAGGGAAGAGTATTAAAATGAAGCAATTATATAGCAATACTTTCCCTGGACATTCTTCCAGCTCCCAGCAATTTGTGGGAGAGACTTCCTGAACTAGAGGTAATATTTATGTTTAATAGCATTTGATGGATTTTTCTTCCACAGATTTATCTAACTGCTGTCTAAATTATGGAAAAATCTAGCTTCTACAACATCCAGTGACAAAACTCTTCACAGTCAAGTTAAAGTTTTGGAAAATATTGCCTTTGTTTTAAGCCTGTCATCTTGTACCTTAATTTCATGGCCCTTCATTTTTCATATGTTCATAGAATGTTTTGGTTTGGAAGGGACCTTAAAGCTCACCTAGTTCCAACACCCCTGTCATTGGCAGGGACACCTCCCACTAGACCAGGATCCCTAAAGTCCCATCCAGCCTGGCCTTGAACACTTCCAGGGATGGGGCATCCACAGCTTCTCTGGGCAGCCTGTCCCAATGCCTTGCCACTCTCATAATGAAGAATTTTTGCATTAGAAGAAACAATCAAACCCTATTCTTCTTCTCTCTGCCTCTCAAGATTTTAGACATCTGTCATATTTCCCTTCACTACCTGCTTTCCTAATTGAAGAACCCTAATCTATTTAGTTATTTCTTTTATTGTCACTGTTGTCATTGTCTTATTTTATGACTTCTCTGGGTCTGAAGGAGTCAGAAGTGCAAACAAATACTGAAGATACAACTGCATGATGGTTTTAACAATGGTTGATTCCTATTCCTTTCCTAACAATTCCTAATATTTTACTCAATTTTACCATTACCCAGCACTACCAACACTACCAGTACCCAGATGTCCTCACAGAGCTAGCTGTCCTAAGTCTATTATGATGGAGTTATCTCTCTCCTGAACGGTAATAATCAATTCAAAGATCATCCCTGCACATATAAAGCTGGAAATGCCTTTTTTTCCATGGTAGTTGCATACTTTTATCAGAATTTAATTTCATCTGCCATTGTATAGCCTGGTCTTTCAATATGATGTAACCTTTTGCTAAGAAATTTCATTTTTAGTAACATGAATAGCAAGCTTGTAGTTATACATAACACTACAGATAGATAAGCAGGGGCAATACATGAAGAATTTTCATGTTCTTAGACAGATCAGGAAGATGAAAATGAATAATCAAGTTTAAGTTAGATACAGGCATCAAGATTTGAGTATGCCAATTCTGAAATCTCAGATTATTCCACAAAAACCCTTGATTATACTTCTCAAGACCAAGCCTTTTAGTTTTTAATGATTTTTGACAGCCAAGGAAACTGCTTCAGTCAGTGCCTGCTTTAGTTGATCAGCATTAATATAACATAAGCCTCTGTAAAACCTAATTGATTTATATTAGCAGAAACACATCCTGATACAGACAGGTTTCCCAAATTCTCTTTTCCTCACAAACACATAAAATTCAGTATTAAAACATTTCACAATTTTTAACATTTATGGGATGTTACATGGTCCACATCTCATCTCAGATCACACAAATATTTTTTTATAAATGGATATGGATATAATATAGTTCTGGATGTTCTTCCACAGAATTTATTTTAAATTTTCTAGATAATATAACTTCAAATAGGATAAAGAAAATCCTGATACTAACTTGTTTCTGGTTGTTGGGTTATCTGCTGGTTTTGAGGGTTTTGGGTTTGTTTCTTTTTCAGAAAAAAGGATATATTCAAATATTTTTAAGGCAACATTCAGGAATAGCACATTTTAGATTCATAGTTATATATCTGGTACAAACACTCACATCATAAATCAGACCTTATAAGCATAACGGGGAAAAAAATCAAATGAAACTCCAGTAGCATTTTCCTTCTTTTCTTAGATTTCCTAAAGAAAGATAAATTACTTTTGCATAACAGTATTTAAATCAAAGCCCATTATTGTCAGACTTCCCCCAGAAAAAAGCTGCTGAGCCTATTGTTTTCAATATCCTATGACTATTTTCTTTTTCCCATAAAATTAAAATGTTCAGGAAGTGGTCTCACTGCTTCAGTAAGTGGTTTCTTTCTCCTACAAATCAGTGTTGAAACAATGTTTCAGCAGTGCTAGGAAAGCATTTGGGTGGTGATGGTACCATGATTTGTATGAGACTTAAAACTGAAGCTGCTACTGACCTGCAGCACTTAAAAATCCAAAAAATTGTTGATTTCAAAGGCTTTGTATCAGGTTCCAGAATAATTCCACCTTCCATAGCACTTTACTGTCCATACTGCGACACAAATAACTTACTGTTCTGTGTATTTCTGGTTTTACGTCTGCTTAAAAATGTGTCCCTAAGCATTTACAATTGGCTTTTGCTGGTCACTAGGTGTACCTACGGACTGCTCTACACTACTGTCAATCTAATGACTTCAAAGGTGAATACAAGAATAAACTGTTCTCTGCTTAAGTTTTGTATATACTGTCCAGCGCTATTTAAATGAGAATCTAACCTACTGTGTTGGTGCCCAAAGGTGCCCCTTTTTTCTCTCACATGTTCCTGACAGTCCAAGAACAGTTAATTAAGGGTTCTGATTATATGTTATTATTTTTATCAAAAAGCAATAGAAATGTAAAAAAAAAAAATACCTCTTTGTGTAGCACCAAATTTATCATTTATGTTACAGAAAAAAAAAAAAAAAGGAATAGTTTACTTTTTAGTAAATGTGTTGTAACCATTAAAGAAGAAAGTGGGGGGAGGGGAAGACTGCTAGAGCACTGCTGTTAGAAACATGCCATTAGGGCTAATGAATACATTTTGCAACTATACACTATTGGCTTTCCCTTTTAAAAAGAATCTATACAGCAATCCAGGTGAATATTTTCTAACATAACTACCTTGTGATCTTGTATTTTACATTTTCTAAAGGTTAAGTCAGGGTGTAAAAAGCCACATTCATAACATGAAGTGTTTATTTTTCTCCTTTGCTTCCTGAAAGGAATTTGTGCACAGCATTTGTAGAAAAGGTACCATTAAAGTCACAATACAAAAGGACTTCTACTGTACTTTGACAATAGCATTATAAGTGAACAGGAGGAAGAAGTGAACCTTGCCACTTGGTGACGTCAAATGTCCAATAATTGTATGTTTAATCACTTAAGTTTGCTTTGATATCATCAGAATCAGATGATACGGTCAAAGGGGAAATAATTAGCATCTTAACTGATAAGGGTACAATGCTAGGACAGTAGAAAGCTATGGAATTGGATTGGATTCAAGCTGAGAATTGTTTTACTGTGGAAGTGTAGTGATCTCTAGAGACTACTCTTCAATTGAAAATGATTTTCCTGTTTATAAATATACATCACTTGAGGTTGGGTTGTTGGACTTTTTTTGTTCAAAGCTATTATCTTTTGAAAATTATCTTGGCTCCCAGGAGTTATTGGACTTATTTAAGATGACAGCTTTGTCTTTAAGTTGAAATCTAAACCCATTTGCAATTATGTAGTTTTATTCCCTTTCTGACTTCAACAATTAAAAATGGAAAGAGGCATTTCATTGAGATGATTTAGAATTTTAATCCTACAGTACGAAGGCATCAGTTAGCTAGGAAAACAAATCTTATTATGGGAAACATGAGTGTTAACTGCCAGGAAATAATTAATTTTATATCACAGCTGTTGAAAATTTGCTTTAAAAATACAGCAAAAGAAAACCCATTATTACTTATCTGTAAAAATGTTCCATGTCCTTTCATTAAAAATAGTGCAGCAATTATTGAAAAAAAATGAATATTATTGGACAGATTCTGAACCTAGTTACAGAGTACTGACTGTAGACATACACTTAAATATAACATTATAGTCATGTCCTTTTATTCTTGCTCAAATAAAAGCAACAATAAGAACTGTGCAGTCATCTGCTCCCAACATTTCTACCATTTCCCCAAAAATACTCCATCTTAGCCAATTATAAATCCAATTAACTACAGGTGCATAAGCTTGTAGACAGAAAAAACGAAGGACTGTTCTGCAATTTAGATAGAATGAAGAAAGGGGCTTCAGATCTTTAAGAAAACCATGTACATATAAATACATTTACTGCACATATACCCTGCGCCTGACAATAATGTTCTGTTATATATTACAATAAAGTGTTGAAGTAGTATAATCTAGATCCGCAATGTGTATCAGAGTCAGGGCTGGTCCAAGTCATCTGTACACTCTCCTTCGAACTCCCAAGAGAACATAAGCCTTAAAAGCAGACAGACTTTTTAGTGTCTTATAAAGAGCTGAAAGGATCCTTTTTTCACAAACATTCAAAACCCTGATAAAAAGAGTGCACATGCTGCATTCAGAGAATTAATTGCATATTATTAACACTTCATAGAACACCTACTGGAGAAATGCCCAATGGAAATATTGCTTTTGATTTTTAGCTGTTAATATTTTTTCCACAAGACTCTATTTTCTTCATATTCACACACCTAATAACCGCAGTGAATCAAATTCAACACCAACTTACATCCTGCACTAATCTACTGAATTGAATGGCCCAGTTCCAGACCTGTTATAACTGAATGTGGCCAGCAGAGTTCCATATATTTCCATCAGGACTGGATTCAACCATTTGTTTATAAACAGCTCCTGCAAGATGCATTCATATAACATTTAGTCACTATAAAAAGCCAGATAAAAATAACTGTTGGACCCAAGTGTCCTTTGTGGATTAAGTTTTGGATATAAACACTTCCTCCCATTCTGTTTGTGATCGCTTGAAATAAATAGATTTTTACAGTTTGTGTATGCATGTACAAAACCAATTAAACGGAAGCTAAATAGAAATAAAATCAACAGGCTTCTCCAAACCACAACCAACATTGATTTCATCAACAACGAACAGTTCTCATGAGAGAGTCTACAGGTAGCAGCCAAGTTGATAAAACTTGGTACACAAGGCACAGATCCAGCTGACTGTTACTCACAGAAAAATACCATCCTTCAACAGCTAAACAAGACTTTGAACTTGCAAGTTTTCCATAAACCTAACTAAACCAAAAGGCATTGTAATACCTAGAAGCGTCGTGACAAGCAGAGAGAACAAGAATTTCAAGTGGGAGTTAAGAGAGGACAGTGAGGACTGAAGGAAAAGATTTTCAGATAAACTGTTCCACAGGATTCCCATCTGACTGCACAGTTTGGAGCTGCTCTGTGCTAGAATTTTATATAAGACTTTTTAGACTTCACTGCTTCATTTGCTGCAGAAGCCAGAAGGATGCAGTTGTATTCTTAATGGAGAGTTACAGTGAAAATTCATGGACAGTACAACTTTGGCACTTAGGAGTCCAGCCACTATGATTGTCACTATCCTTCATTTTAGTGAGTCAGACTAAATGTGACAGAATTGAGCTTGATATTTCCAGAAATACCTTCAGGACCTCACAAGTCTCCTCAAATCAGATTCTCTACTTAATATGCTTGCAGTCAGCCATGAAACAAATAACCACTTTAATGATGCCTGGGTTGTTGTTCCATAAAGCTTACCTACAATGATTGGCATCTCTCACTTCAGGTCTTTTTATCTTCTTTGCCAGAACCAGAAATATTTGTTACATTATGTGGGCTAAGCTATATAATTAAAAGAATTAAAAGTTAATAGAAACAGAATGGATGATTTCTTGAATAAGGCAGTTAAAACCTGCCCTAAAGAATTAGATGCTATCACTGACTTACACAGTCCTTATACATTGGGCCAGTCACTCAAAGCGAATTTTTGGTAAGTGATCCCCAAATGTGTGTTTTTCATGCATGACAGAAGTAATTGAAATCAACGGAAACGGTGCTTTTAATGTGGTACTATATTAGTAGTGCTATTATATAATACAGTGCTATTATGATACCAGATACTCAGAAAAAACAAGCCAGCACTGTCAAGCCGTGCTCCTAGAATTAGTAGATTCTTTTGATTCTTGTTTCTACATGCCTCAGTTTTGCGTCTCTAAAATTGAGATAATGGCACTTTATCTCCCCAAAGTTTGGTTAAAATAAATTAATTATTATGAAAAAAATCCGGTGTGATAGCAAAGAATGCTGTGTAAAACTCAGAAGGGAATCAATGTTCATAAAAAAAATTCCACTAATGTGCTGCAAATAAGTGTGCCTATTGAACAACAAGAAGAAATTAAAATTGCTTATTACCTGAGTGTAAATTAACTGTAACTTAAAGTAGGCTGTAAAAATGGCAATAAAAGGCCCAGGAGCTGGCACGACAGTACAAAACTACCCTGTGAGCATAAAAGGACACACCTCGGGAATGTTAGGATCACAAACTGCAGTGTTTCTGCTCTTCTGTTCAAAGGCAGACACTCAAAAGTCAAGTGTAAAGTGAAAGTATACACATGCAAAGTTTTTGTATTTCCAAACAAGAGAACACCACGTACAAGACTGCTTTGCCTTTGAGTAGAGGGACTTTTAAGAGATGCAACTTCCAGATGCGCCTTTTTCAAGCAAGTCTCTTTGCCCTATTTTCTACATGTGTATTTCTATAAAATATTGGCTACTGACCAAATCTGACACTTGGATAAGGTTTCTACTTATTCTTGAAAACTTGCCAGAAAAACTGAAGCCAGGGGAAAATTTACTTCAGAACTGAATATGGCTGGCCTGTAGGATTTGGTGTTAGGCAACTAAAGATCTTCTCATGCATAGATCAAATAGTTTTAAGTACCCTTTGCATCAACTTGCTAAAAATTTAATTGGCTTCTGTAGAACCTTTTATGTGACAGCAAAGTCGAGGTTTTAGATGGGAGAATCTAGAATCTTGTACTATATCTAGTACAAAAAAGGGAAATCTTGTCTCCTCCCCTCTCCTTGCTCAACCTTGCACACCTCCCTGCTTCCTTCCCTCAGCTCTTGCATCTGGCTGCCTCCTCCTTCCTATCAGTTCTGGTGCTTACTCGATGCCTCTGCAGGGCCATCTATCAGCAACACACAATTCCTCACAAAAAAAACCCAAAACTTAGTTACAAAGAGACATGGAATGAGCATTTCAACTGCCACAAAGCAAGCAGGAAAAAAGCACACTGAAGCAGGGAGAGGAGACACTGACATGGGGCTCAGGAGAAGAACATCTCTCTCTTGACAGTGGTGAAGAGGTCCTGCTCCACCTCGCTGTGTTTCACTGGTATTAACGGCAGGCTAGGCTGATAATACAGGTCTCCTCTGCTATTAGGCAAGGGGTGACTCCTTAGCATTTTGTCTGGACAGGTAAAATTTAATAATATGTGTATGCAAAATTAATTATTTTATGATTAAATATATTAATAATTCAGATCAAAACTAAAGGAAGCTTAAAACTAAGTTCCAAGAGAAAGAAAGGATCATGGAGCAGGGCAAACCCTGCTTCTAGTTTTTGTGGTTTGGGTTGGGTTTTTTTCCAGGAAAGTCCATGGCAAAACTGTTTTTTGAAAGGGGTTATGGCTTTGTTTGTACCAGCAACAGTGTTATAGTCTTTACTAATAAGGAGATAAAAGTCTTCCCACAACTTTAGCATAATGCATTTTCTGTTCACCTGCAGCAGAGGACCCAGTAAGAAAATGGGGGTGGGGGGTAAGGGCGGAGCAAGTGCCTTAACATCAGTATTAACCCTGATTAACCCTGTTGCTCATGTCATTAAAAGTGTTCTCTCTAAGACACAGCAATGGGTATTTTGCTTTTTTTTTAATTTGAACTTCTAGAAATCATTCTATTTTTTATCAAGATTGCATCCAATCTCCATTAGCTTGCACACCTTTCAGAAACTACCATAAATGTTTATATTATATTTGTACATATATATTTATACATAAAAAGTTAGTATGATATTTTATAAACATTTTTATATATTATATACATACATACACAAACCTAATTCAACAAATACTTAAGACTATTTCTAAACTCTAGGCACTCATTTAGGACAAGAAATAATGAGCTGCTGCTCCTACAATACAACAGACAACAGTTTCATTAAATCTTGCCTCCAGTGACTAAACAGTCTGCAGACAAGTCTAGTCATTTCAGAGCTATGAGCAGAGTTTCCCAGTCATGCAGAGCCATATGGGTTTTTTAACCAAATACAGTGTGAAAATGGATGTTGCAAAACATTACTGAATGAATCAGCAAATTCCTGTAATCCAGTAACAGAGCTAGAATGGTAAAACAGGCAGCATAAATACAAAAAACATGTTGCTGTCTGCAGTGGGAGAAAGCACAGAAAAATAATTTAGCTTAATATAACTCTCTTGAAATTGCACATTGCAAATTACTACTGGCCTTAAATTCTTAGGGTTTTCTCCTCACTGCTAAAAAGAACTGCTGCCATTGTTTGAAGTGGGGGCTGCTTTGGGAAATTAATAAATATTAACTATACTAAAAATATATACAATGTAGATAAAATTCTTCTTTTGTGTTTTTTTTAATCGAGAAAACTAGGTACAGACAGCCAAAAAATTCTGACGCCTTTTAATTTACCTGGTGCCTTGTTTGCCTCATGTCTCTTAGGGTCTTTCACACCTTTTCTCAGCAGCAGATACGAACAAATTTCGTATGCTGTTCAATGAACAAATCACATGTGTTTCAGTTGCTAATGCTCCTGAGTGAACGAGTCAACACACAAAATGGAAAACAAATGCCAAATGGCATGGAGAAGCATAAAAGGAAGCAGCTGGTGCACTCACCACACTACATGACTCAAATGCTAGTGGAAGAAAATCACTAGAAACAATCAGGTCACAAACAGAAGTAAGCACAAGGGACTGAATGGAGCTGGGTCACCGTTGTATCAAGGGGACTTCTGAATATTTTTCAGTTAATGTTTTCCTGTCTTTCAATATGCTGGTTACTCAATGCGATACATCGTAAAGCCATAGTGCTTGATGGCTACCAACAGCAACCAGTAATTTTGAAAGTCTATTCACAAATTCTTTAAGAGGAAGATCTCTGTGTCAGTGCTAATGTTTGCATAATAGCGTGCAGCATAAGAACATAGTGCTGTGGAACCCTGAATCTAATTAAGCAAAATGCCAAATAAAAAATAATTGAAATCTTTTAACCTGGCTAAAAATGTAATATTTTCTTTTAAAATGTAGTCTCCAACTCAAGGTCCAGAGTCTAAACTATATAAATGCCAAGAAAGAAAACTGCCTTAGAAAGGTAATTATGATAAACTAGAGAATGATAAACTACAGCATGGACACTGTAGAGCTCTACATGCACTGTAGAGCAAAGACGAAAGGAAAGATAAATAACAAATACTTATGGTTAGATGAGAGTCACATTGTTAATTCTGCCAGTTTCAGAACTGCACAAGAATACTTTTTTTCCAGAATTTTAAACCCTTTATATATAGATACAGATAATTTAAACACTCTTGAACACCACCATTGCTAATTTGCTATTGCATTGTTTGTGATACCGATTTAAATCAAATTCTCTCCATATAATAGCCATAGAAGATAGTACGATAGGTGATCCTCATTGTAAATTTTTTTTCTTTTCTGCTTGGGACCTTTTAACTATCAGAGGTTCATTCTTAGCATTTATTGCATATATGATTGTTCTCTTTTTTTGTCAGCTTTTTATTGTTCTATCAAATATTCCTCAACCACAAAAATTTTTAGAGCTACTGCTACTGAAACTATGAACTTCTCTAGAAGGAAGAGCTTTTCTTAAAACATCTTGTGTTGGAATAAAACTAAATGCTCTTTTATGATTAATAAAACAAAACTAAAGAAGTATATCCTCAAAATATGAGGAGGCAAAACACTAAAAAAAGATATAGAATTTTTATTCTGTCTTGACAATAGTATTTATTAAAATGGTAGCCACTAACAGTTGTCAATTATAACTTACTGGATCAATTCTGCTAAATATTCTTAACTTCTCTTACCTGAAAAATCCAATTCATTAAAACTACTGCATTTCTTGAAACCTGTAACTATTATTTACTAGAAATATTATAGATTCAATTAATATCTCACGTTATTTGCACATAAATGTATGTATTTCTAAAATAAAAGGTTGGGGGGGTTCTTCAGAAGTCCCAGAGTCACATTACATTCACATACCAAATAACACGGCTATTTAGAGCAAATAAGATATACTGAAGACATGTTGATTCCACATTGATCTCTGCTATTTTTTTAATACACCACAGCTTTAATAAATGGGTAAAATACTATTTTACATGTTTTATATTCAATTATAAATTCAGAACTCTTACAGCTGATAAGAAATCCTTGCAAGTATATGTGTCTTCCAGATTAAGAACTCACAGTACTTCAATTAAACTTCAGTATAGCCATTCAAGGCAAAGTATCATTATTTCAGACTCCACTGATTATATGGAAATTATGTACAAATCAATGGGGCACCTAATATAATTCATACATACAAACTCACTCTTCCAGTTGGTGTTTCTTGGTCAGACCAGAGTTGATTCAACTCCACCTAGGCCCATTCACGTCAAAAGAACGGCAGTGATTAACACTACCGAAGGGTTTGGCCACCTTGTTCTACAACGATGACATTTATTCATTCATTAAAATATGTGAGCAGGATAAATCTCCCATTTAGGCATCAAATTTGGCTGACTATTCTGTGGGACATCCTAATTATCCATGTTTGTGATTTTAATAGCAATTTGTTTAGAAGTGAATGTGAACAGACACATCCAATTTGAACACAGATGAAAGCTGAGCTGGATACAGATCTACTGCAGAAGTACTGCAAAATACAGTACCTCATTTGTTTTGAACTAGTTTTCTGATTCTATTTTTACTCATTGTGATTTACCACCAGTATCCTCTGGGTGATAGTTAAGGAAACAGATGCTGGGAATCTCTGTCCCTTCAGTTCCTGAGAGGAGAGCTCTGACTCACATTTGTGCCTAGCCTCTCCTTTGTACTCACACATGCAAAGGGTGGTTGTGTGAAACTTAAATTACTGCTTGATTTCCAGTTTCTCATTGCCAGTTTCCTCAAAGTTTCCACTTACGTATTTTACAGCTTCACCAGTTTCATTTGAGCAGCATTTTATTACATGTTTCCCCTTCCAAAACCTGAACTGCATGTTCCCAGGATAAAGTTAAATTCTTTTATTTTGAAGTGCTCTATTTATTTGGGATTTTCCAGTGAAACTGGAAGAAAAAAATGTACAAATCTGGGACAAAGTTGAAATTAATTTTTAACAGATGTTTTAGTCTGAATTTTTCCTCTACCACTTTGAGAAAATGCATATATAGAACATATACAGAACCATGGAACAGAAAAAAATACAGTCTATGCCTGTTTATAAGGCTATCATGGAACTTTCCATTGTCTGTGTGCAGATATGAAAAGGCTTGCTGGCTTTCACTGATAGACTGCGGTACTTAGTATGGTGCAGGAAGAACACTTCTAAATTGAAGGCATGGGCAAAACAGCAGTAGTGTTCTGCCCTGGGTGAGGAAATGTACATATCATTATGGCCGAAAATGCAAGTCTTACTATTTTGAAAATGTTGCCCAAAACACAGCATTACAGTAATGAAGGAGTTAAATGATACACTTGATTTCATTCATAGAAGATTTCTATTTTATTAGAATTAAAATCATAGTACAGTTCAGAGAAGAGGTCTAGTGTCATTTAGCAATGAGTTGCCCTGGCTGAGTTTCTAGGAGAAATAGTCACAATATAATTAATCTGGTGGAACAGCTGGATACACAGACTGTAATTAATTTTGCTCTGAATATTAACAGTTCCACAGCAGTTGAAAAGAAATGATATCAGTCAATAGATTTTTGAATTAAGTAGGTTGTGGACAATAAAGCAAATTATTGTTGATATTGTAAAACTTGTTTAAATCAACTGAATGATTACAGTAAATCTGCATACTTAATAAATCTGTACTAGAATTCATTTATAGAGAAAAAAAAGGAGACTGACATTTCAACTTCTAAGTAAAGAGGCAAGGAAAGTTTTAAATAAACCATCAGACTACTTCACTCATTAAACTGAACAAATGAGGACTGTTTACTGTTTCCTTGTTCAGTATGTAAATATATATCAGAACAGTGCACAACTAATATCCATACATCAGAAACTTGTTTCTGGATTATCCAGAGATATTGGCAGTATCTCTTTAACAGTTTCTTTCAGGGAATATTTCTGTGGTAAGAGCTGGACTTCTAAGCAGATGGTCACTGCACAAGAAACAGTTGAACAGTGGCACCCAGAGGTGAAAAGTGTACTGCTCCTAAAGAGTTGTTCCATTTGTTGTCATCTATTTCTCATCTTTTCCTTCTGTCATTCCCATCTTTCCCTTTCCAAGTAACAAACGCCAGAACAAAAATGCTGCAATTTGGAAGAACATACTCTAGAGTTTAAAAAAGAAAGCCCCTGCTTTGTAACAACTGTTATAGTTGGGAACACATTTTAGAAACGCATTTTTCCTACATATTTTCTCTAGTAAAGAACAGGATAAAAATAACCATGGAAAAGAGAATATTTTCAGATGCATCTCCTCTGATGGAATTCTGAAGCCACAAAGCTTTATATTCCCCCTAAATTCACTAGCTGAGTTTACTGTACAGGATTTAACAGGAACTTGAAGATTCAAACACAAAAGTTGCTGGATCTTAGGAAAAAGGCTTAGTATCACAGTACAAATAGAATTATATTTGGCAGAAACCATCCATACTATCTCAGATGCTTTGACTTTCAGACATTTGGTAAGACCTATTATATTATTGCCCTAAAAGCACCAGGCTGAGAGCACCACCCCTCTGCGATAACCATCCCAGGCTCCTTGGCCAATATCTAGTTTTATATATGCATAAATGTATACATGCATTATATGCATGCCAGTTATTTATTTCAAAAAATGATTAATTAAATACAAAGAAATGGCGTGGCTACCCAGATTCAGTCTCTGGGAAGCCCAGTAAAATGAGGCCAATTGATTTTTAATTTGAAAGGCCATACTTTTAAAATTTCAAATGAGTGCCTGCATCTTTCAGTTAGAATGGGGCTCTGTATCTGGGCTGAGCTGCGGCAAACTACATCCACACTCTCTAAGGATCCTCCAAACAACCTTCCACTTAAGGGACCATAAAAGGAAGAGCTTTTGGCAAGCATCTGCTCAAGAGAAGAGAAAAAGAAATAAGTCTTTGTTTTGCTTGAATTTTAAAGATAGTGTTTATTTCTGTGAGTTAAATGGATTGGGTAAGGTGCCCAGAATGTTTCTGATTACTTTCTCTCATAGCAAATCCTCTTCCCTGCTCTGCTTTTCATGCTGGTTGTTATTAGTTATTATCATCATCATTGTTACTACAGCTATCATCATTTATTATCACATAAGGAGCAATGGTAATGTGATGGGCAAAAAAGTGAGGTTCACCTTTTCATATCTGCAGCTCCAGCCCAAGCATGAGGAAGGAGTTTCCATAAACTCCAGCCAGAGGCAAGCGTTCCTAAACTCACCTCTATACCCAGTGCTTTCAGGATTGCACTTAAACTACTATCCACACAAAAACATCAACTGAGGCCAATTTCTAACAGTTTGTAGGGCAGGACGTTTCTCCGCATCTGCCTTTCAACCAGGAGTAAAAAAAAGGCAAGCAAGCAAAATGAGGAAAGCAAATAAGGAAAGGAATTATAGCTATATGCAAATTGATATCCTTCCCCCCCCCCCCCCCTTTATTCTCCTATCTCTTTATTAAGGTCGTGACTATTTGCAGAAAAAAATTGTTGCAAAGGCTGCAAGGCAGTGACATGCTGCAACGGTCTTACACGCCCAGCGGGCTGCCATTGAAGCGCCAGCAGTACCGTTTTCCGTACGGAGACCCCGTAACGACCGCTAGCAAAGGGCCCGGTGGTAGGAACTGTACCGAGTAACGTCCAGTCCCTCGCATACCTTCGCGTGAACACCGCGCACCCGCCCCCGCAGCTCCCCCCGCGGCAGCAAGCTGCACAACCCCCGCCGGCGCGCAGCGGCGGCGGCGGGCGGCGGCTCCCCCTGGCGGCGGCGCCGGCGCGCTGCGGCCGTGGCGCGGAGGGAAGGCCCCCGCCGCCGCCGCCCCCCGCCCTTCCCGGCCTCCGGTGCGCGGGCACGGCAGCGCGCGGGCACGGCAGCGCGCGCGAGGAGCGGCGCTTTCCCGCCAGGGGCGGCTCTGAAGCCGGCGGCCCCCGCCAGGCGGGTCCGTTTGCGTGCGTGATTTGCTGCTTGTGAGGAGGCCTAAGTAACGGCACCGCTGGAACTGCTAATGAACGCCGGCAGCGGAACAGTCCGGCTCTTGCAAAGGCTTCACGCAGAATGTGACACAAATTATTACGCGTTATTACACGTATTTTTTGCCTCAGATGTCCAGAAAATACTCTAATGCTCCCAATTACAATCAGTTTGGCTGTTTCTTGTGTTCATTTTACCCTCTTGTACATACAGGCGGGGATCTGGCTACATTGTTTTTGAATTTTTGGTTCTAGTTCCCAGAAAACGTCACCTTAAAAGTGATCTATTCCTCTTGAAACAAAACTTACTTAAATGCATGGCTGGAAATATAAAACTTAACAACAATGTTTAGACCACAGTTCCTCTTCCAGGATTGTGCTGTAAAGAAGGAGGTGTAAAAATAAATAATATTTATTGCCAGCCACTAAATAAAAACAGCACCTTTTAATTCCGTAAAAACACATTGAAAGAGGAGAAATATTTCATGGAGGGGCAGAATAGAAAATAAGTACGTGTTTCCTTCTACGAAAAGTAGAGAATTTTCTGTGTTCTAACAAGCACAGGTGTGCTATATGGGGGGGGGAGGTGTTACCAAAAGAGCAAAAGAAATCAAAATATCAGTCCTATCCCTACCAACAAAGACACTTGGAGGAAAGTTGAATCAGAAGCAAGTATTCTTGTTTCAACATCTGCATGAAGGCAAATACAATTTATAGACATGCCTTTAAAATGGACGCTTTTTAAAAATCTCTCAAAGGAAAAGACATTGCCTTAACCCTTCATGCCTTACTTGCAGCGCTGATGAGGCATTCTCACCCATCCCACCCCCAGCCCTCATGCTGTTAGCTAAAGAGATCTTCTCATATTTAATTGCACGTGTTACGCCTCACAGCCCAAACACACATTTTTTTGTTTTGCAAGCACTGCAGCTTACTCTGCCTGGCTGTGATGATACAAGAAGAAAACAGATATATAGCTTTGCATTGGGGCGTTAAACACTAAAAATTAGTCTTGTTAATTTTCCTTTATAATCGTTATCTGCTGCTTATGTGTGCAGCCAGAAATAAAATGTTCAGAGTACCTTTCAAATACACCCCAAATGCTTTATCCAGAGAGCTACTGAGCAGCCCAAACTCCTGCTGTTGTCAGTGAAAGATGGAAAGCATGAACTGTCTGCATATATCACCAATATTAATATGTGATACAGATTTTCAGCATTTGCGGCAAACTCAACTGCCAAACAATCTAATCAATGGTCTATTTATCTAACCTAATTTTCCACCGCTCCAGGGGCATACAGAGGTCCCTTCCATAAAGTACAATTCTGGAAGAAGCTATGCAGCTTGACACAGCAGTTGGCAAACTTTCCCCAAAGTATGATGGATTCTATCCCCATTTAAAACACCGACTCTAATGTGACTGTAAATGTCATTATTCCTATTGTTGGCTGATATCTTGTTTAAGGCTTGATACAGGAAGACATTTAGTTTTCCATCAGAAACTAAACACTCTTCTGAGGAAACAACTGATAAAAAGGAACTCTGCAAGAGGACTAGCCCAGACAAAACATCACACCTTGCGTATGTAGGGCACAGACCTTCAGTGACTCTATGATTAAAAGGTTACAGAACACTTGAACAAAGTTATTTGACATAATTAAACATTACCAGCACCATATAAGCAAATTAAATGGTATGTCAGGACACATATGATTTTTATAGTAAATAAGACAATTTTACAGGTTTTGTTACTATTTAGAAAAACATATTAAGCAAAGATCATTACATAAAGCCTAAAATTTGAATTTTAATCTACATTGGTAGATCCTCAGCCTATGCATTATGTAAATGTGTATCAGTGCATTTATTTAGTAAAATCAAATGACAGTAGATAGTCTGCTGACCATCTGATTCTAATACACTTATCAAAATGACAATATTATTTTCATAGCTGCCTGAATGCAAAAATAAGTTCCATTTGATATATAATGTTTATATTAATCCTTTTAAACATTTGCTGCCTTTCACCCCATAGGTGATCTCTGCAAAATGTGTCAAGTGATTTATTAAAGTCTGACCCAGCAAAGTGCAGGGAAGGCTCACATCCCACTGGCTTCAGGAACAATTAAAGGTTTCTCCATGCACCTTCCAGGATCAAGCTCTGAGGATTTGGCAATCCTTCTGGACCATGGTTTTGTTCAGATTTTTTTATGCTAACTTTCTTCATCATGCTTTTATTTTGTACTAAAATCAAGTAAGTAACAGCTGTATCCAAAACCCTCTTATTGAGCAAAATTTTCAGTTAAGTCAATATGAGTTTGCACAAGAAAGGAATGCAGTCATGAGTAAAAAGTTTGTCACTGCTAACTGTTACATGGCAAAGACTACGGAAGAATTTCATACTACAGATTTCACAATCTAGACTTGAAAAAGTTATTGATATCATAGTTAATAGTTAATAAATAAAACATAGCAAAAATACTTCCACCGTAATGAGTAGTTTGCAGACCTAAAACTAACATTAACCAATCCTACCTGTGTTTCTGCCTTGAGAATTTCACTCTACTATAAAACAACATGTAAATCAATGGAAAATATTGGAAAACATAAATCAATAGTAGTTACTTTACTACTAAAGAGAAAATCCATTATTCTAATTTTTCTTGTTTACTGTTTGTCCTCATACTCCAGAATTTTCTATTTTTCCTTTGATATTTTAAAACCTGGTTTTAGGCAGTCTGTTACTACAGTGGCTATGAAAATCCACAAGGCACTTGAAAGGATCCAAAGGATTTATCTGCATTTTATTGAATTGATTGACTAAGTAAAATAATAACTCTTTTTGAAAAATATATACCACTTCATAGAACACAATGTAAGAGCACTCAGTATTATAACAGGTAGTCTAATGTGAACACTAGTAAAAAGACAGCGCAAGCATTCTTAAATTCTGGAAAAAAACGTGTTGTTCTTTCAGTTGTGTCTTTGCTAACAATTTGGAAGCATCCATTGTATTACTACTGCAGTGTTATTGAGCTAGTTTTATTAAGGCAAATTTATAGCAATGTTAGAAATTAATACCACTCTTATTTCCTCCACTGCCTGGCTTTATTGAATGCCATGGGGCATATTAATCAGTAAAGCCAAGTAGTGCATGAAATAAAAGTATAAATTAACCTGTAACATGAATATAAAAAGGGGCTTAATAAAATAGAAATAAATAACACTTTAATGATAATCAACCCCGCCTGGCTTAACCAAGCACATAGTGTAATAATGCTAAATATATTAAAAAAAAGTATTTAAATAAAGTTTAAATCATGATGCAAACAACATAATTTACAAAGTTATACTTAATTCATTGTATTGTTTAAACACATGTAAGATTATACAAAACCCCACCCTTCTGGCCTGACACTCTTTCATGTAAAATTCCTGTCAACTTTGGGAGCAGTCCCAAGGCATGATGACTATGAATATGAGAATGATTTCAGAGCAATTATGCATTTAAATGTAACCGAAAAAGAAGTCTGCATAGTGTATTTTGCACAAACCAAAAACATATCTCCAATTATCAGCTAAAACCAGAACAGTCTCTTCAAGACTATTTCACACAGTTGAACTGCACACAATGCATATAGTGATTTATTAAGGACTTGACCTTGCAAGTGTGTGAAGTCATTTTAACCTGTCCTTTTATTTTAACCTGTCCAATTTATGTTGTGGTTTTTCCAAAGATGGTGTATTCTGTGGTACTATAGAAGAGGGTTTGGAAGGGAAAGTCTCTTTTCTCCAGGGTTAAAAAAAAAAAACTATCCAAAGAATTACTCCCAGTATGCAAACTGATATATGCAAGTCCGCAAAATCAAAGCTGATTTTGTAATCATAAAACAATAGACAGCTCAGCTTTTCCCCACAATTACTGCATTTCTAGAGTACAAAGATTTGGCCACACTGTCATATATAATAACCACATATAATATAAATACAAGTGTTTGCAAAAACAGGGAAAAAACTGGCCAAAATTTGTCTCATAAACCACTAATGTGTATGCTCCCTCTGCTGGCTCTGCTGCAGAAGTTAACGATGAGACACACCTGCTGTAATTGTTCTCCTACTAACAACACTGACATAAATATGTAACAAGTTGCTAGAAACACCAAGTAACAAGAAGAAAGACAATAAATTCTGCATAAGTGACTGAACACATAACAATATAAACATGATACTAAAGCAAAGGTTTTACAAATACAAATGTATAATGTATTAGAAATGCATTGGAGTTGATTGTATCACAGTTGTGAAAACATTATGGAGACATACTTATACCAGATATAGAAAAAATGTAAAAGATACTGTGAGCTATGCCTGAGACACTGTTTGGGTGGAGCTGTAATGCTGCAACAAGTATTAATTTAAAATTCTTACATTTGCAAATTTTATAAAACAGGGTTGCAGACGGGTTCACATTCAATGTATCCAGGGCCCAACAGAAATGCCTAAGAATCTTATTTCACAGAAAACACAATGGCACTGAACAGGAGGCAAGCTTAACGTTTAGTCCAAGTGAGGTCCCTGTACTCTTGGATGATGTTTGCTAGGAGTTCTGTCAGCTAATGAGTTGAACCATCTGTAGCAGTTTCCTGACAGATGTGGCCAACACCCGTACTGGGCTGCTACATTTTCTGACAAAGAGATCTGTGGAGGGCTCCAGTGACAGCATTCCAAGGAAGGGCAGAAAATGCCGCTGTCAGGTACTCATATGTGGTAGCTCTTTGTAAATAATAAAGCAGCTTTTTTTTGCCAAAGGGCATTCCAAACACATTCCTTTAGACTTTAAAACTACTTTGAATCTTTTTTCCTCCTTCATCAGCCATGGTATCAAATTCAGCCCCAACACGACATCAGTGGATGTAAAGGAATTGTATGACAACTTAATTTAGGCAGGGGTTTATTTCTTTTTTTTTTTACATCAAGATTTATGCTTAAAATCTGGATTTTTCTAAGTCCACTGAGTTTAATCTATTATACAGATTTTTAAATGCATACACTTCAGAGAGTTTTATGAGATGCACAAGGGTATGCAGTTTAGAATACACTAAGTGTATATTATCACAGTGCTGTTAAAACAAGAAGCGTTCTACAGCAGTAAAGAAATCAAACTGTTAAATGTATATCTTAACCAGTAAATATGTGAAAAATAAACTTAAAAATACCTTTAAAATGTTTTTAGAAGAATCTTTTTGTATTTCTGTCTTCTGCACAAGGTACTCATTTTGGACAAGAAATACATTTAGAGTACAATACTATAATAGCTAAAGGACTGCCAATCCAAATGGATATTTCAACATAATAAATGTTAGCTACTATGTTTAGATCACTGAGCTCCACATTATTTTGTTTGGAAGTCAAATACTTTGATAATTTAACCTCAGTGCTCACAGCATTACAGTCAGTAGTCTGAATAAGCTACTTTTGTGGGGTTTAATGATAGTGGTGTTCCAATAAAATAATAAAATAAAATAAGAAATTATAGCACAATATAACATTTATAGACAATCGTTTAATTTAAAGCACAAAAAGAGAAAAATGAAGCTGGATAATGCTATTTTTTGGTCTCAAATTCAAAGTGTGCATCTAATTTTCTGTGAATGGGCAACACATATAAGTTCTTTGAAAAATTAAAACCTTATTGATTCAACAGTTATGTAAATGTCAAGAGACTACCAAATTGCAGAATATCCTAAATCATTTAAGTAATAAATTAGGAAAAAGTGTGAAGGACAAATTATAAACCCCACAGTTAAAAGAAATCAGTTAAGATTCATACTCGAATTTTAATATTTTAAGATATACAGGTCTTTTTCATTTAAATATTCCCTGTAGTATTAAATTAAAGCAATTGTGTTGTAACAGCACATGAAAAAAACAGAAAGTACACATCTGTCACAAACACAGTCTAAGGGAAGTGGACCAAAGGAAGTTTATGATGAAAGCATGACAGTGTATTTCAAGTGGTTACATACAAGGAAACAAACATGCACCATGGGCCCCTGAAATTCTTTCACACCTATCAGACACATTTATCACACTTATTAGCACACCTATAAATATAATAACAGAAGACTATTTCTTGCATAGGTTAATATTTCAAGCATTTTTTTAAAATAAATTGCTTGTGTGTCTAAATCAGTTAGTTAAGGCTTACACAAAAAAATCATTCCATTTTCTTTATTCCCTTGGATTAGAAACATCCCCATATTCTTACACCAGTGTAGTCCCATGCATTACACTGGAAGTAAGACTGTGACAGGTCTGCTTACTGCCTGCAGCTGTCACTAACATTAGATCTATCTTCACAAATATTATTACAAGTGTGTTCATCTAAGGTGTCCTTATTCACAATAGCTGACCTTCATGGCTATGTCTGACATTTAAAAAGAAAAGTTCTGCTTTACAACCTTCAGTGTGCTTTCAGTTATAAATTACTTGTAGAGTATTAGTAATAATAATTGATTTTAGCAGTAAGTAATAGAGTTATAAACAGCTCCTACTATTTAATGAAAGAAATGCTTCATCTTCTGGTTTTATTTATTAGTATTCAAGAGCCTTCCACAACCTTACTGAGATCAGTTATTGCTTAATTAAACTAGAAAAGATGGCCTGTCAATGACTCTTTGTTCAAAAAAACATTAAAAATATTAATTATTTCTTACATTTCTTTATAAATGTTCTAAAGGGTTGCTTATTTTTCTTTTCTGCTGTGAGCTTATTTCAATACAGATAGTGCATGTGAATAATGAATTGTTTGAATTTTCCTTACATGTTAATAGAATACAGGATTTTCATCCTAGTGTGGTGTATCAGTTACAAGTAAATATAATCAGTTTTACCCTACACTGGCCACACTAGAGTTCTCCTTAGTGTTCACAAGAGAATCAATTGCAGAAACAGTCTAAGTATCTTTTTGCTGCTTACAACTAAACTCTACCGCATTTTTTAAGAAGTTCAGTTTTCTAGCAAAGTAAAAGCACCTACAGGTTCACAATGCATAAGAACTGATGTTCACACATGAGAAACTAAGGACTAAAAGACTTCACTGGCAAATGGCCTGATGAATGATGCAATTACTCCATCAATAACAGCAGGAAGGTTCCAAATAAACAATACCCAATTAAAATCCGACTGGAAAATGATAGCAGCTGCTGATTTTACTTCATCTTTTTTTTTTTTTCACAAGGTAGTGATAACTAACAAATAAAACTTAATGTCACCTTATCATGATGCAAATAAAAATATACTGTACCCGTACATAAATGTCAAGGTTGAGACGCTGTCTATCATCTCTCACCACTAGCTGGCACCATAGCTTTAAAAATGTAGTGATGTGGCTCGTTTATATCTTACTAATTAACCAGCCAGCTACCTAACTTTTAACAGAATATAATTATTCAAAGCAAACGAGAAATATTTGGGGCTATAAACTAAAATGAGTCTGAAAGCAATATTATCAATGATGACTGCTAAGATACATCCTGCAAAGGGAAATAGATAATAGTTAACAGACTTGAGTTGTTTTTATTAGATGAAAATAAATGGTACCGTGTACAAATGAGACACTCTGATATTTTTGCTACTGGCTGGAAGATCATAGAGGTTACTATCTTGGATTATGAAGAGGATGAACCCAAATAAACTGCCTCCCTTACTGGGCTTTTCAACCCAAATAAACTCAGAGGCCACTTCAGGTTCATTCCCAAGAAGCAGCTTTACTGCACCAGCTAATAAATTTCAGAGAGTCTGACTCCTTCACTGGCTTCCCTTTTCTCATTAGAGCCTACTGCTTTCATTGTCTGCTGGCTGGATACACATGCCCTAAGAGGCAGGGACTTGGTTTCCATTCTCTGACTGCAGTGGTTCTGACATTGCAATAGACTTCGCTGCCATGTTCTGCTCCAGTTCTTCCAGACTAGTCACTATGGGCTGACCCGACACACGCATTGGCGCACACCCCCGCACATTCAAAAGCACACAAAGTTCAAAGCAGGGGAGTTACAAGCTAGTCATCTGCTGCCTAGCCTCAGAAGAAACCAAACTAAAAGTCAGGCCACTGTTGCCAACTGTCTATGAATTTTAGATTTATTTAAAGGTTGGGCGAAGAAATGCATAAATCGTTCACATACTACCAAAAGTAGAGCAATGTTAATTTACTAATATGAGACCAATCTGTCAGCTGTGGTCTGAACAGAATACTTCTGTAGCATAAGAAAATCCTCCCTAAAAAACCTGAAAGCTCTCTCCTGTTATGCAGCAGGTTCTCTGCAGCTGTTCAACAAAAGTCATTCAGAAAGTTGGGACATAGAGATAAGATTTCTGTATCAGTAAAGGCAGTCACCTCAACACAACCCTGCCATTCTGGCCACAGCACCATTAAACAGTACAGCTCACAAAGTTACACATACTCTTTTTTACAGTCTTCCATAGGACCAGAGAGAAGATAACATACACTTTGAACAACAGTGCTATAGATGTTACAAATTCTGCTGTTGGTTCGTGAAAATATCTAGCTGATAGCTGTCTCCCTATCATGAAATAACATAAACCATCAGCTATGTAGGAAAAAAGTATTCTAATTTTTACTCTGAGAAAGGTTGCCTCCTGTATAATTTTATAGTGACATTTTTGTCCTACCTAACAGGGAAACAGTGAACCTCACCTATGCCTTCACTATTATCTAGACCGGTTAGATTCTGCCATTTGCATACTACAGCATAAGTGCCAGGCTAGACTTCAGTCCGCTTAACTACTGCCCTTCCACCCAGCTGAAGACCAGAGCAAGGAACAGCTCCCACACACCAGTACCGAGGAGATTATGCATACAGACTGCACCTATGTTTCCAGGATAATCACTGACGTCAAAAAATGCTGTTGCCTGAAATGACAAAACCAGTTCTGACTGATTTGGAAGACGACGCGTGGAAAGACTTGGGCTAATGAACACAGCTATAACACATATTCAAACTGGTATGGCACAAATTCTTACCTTCCAAAAGAGAAAGAAAAACAAACCAACAAAAGACTGGAAAGTAATGAAGAAACCCACCTAGATCAAATTCTTTAAGTGTTTTAAATCTCTTGGAGTAGCTTCGTATTTGCAAGGAGTTTTATCCTTCACTGATACAGATATTTCGTGTTTTGTAAAGCCTTATTTCAATCCCATATTGGCTAGTATGTATACAAACATGTCTTCATTTTATCTTGGAACAGAAAAGAACAATTAAGAAACCATTCTTGTTTCTCTTCTAACTCAAAAAATGCCATCAAAAGACACAGATTAGGATCACATTTGTTCTTTCAGAAGAGGAAAGTTTTCTTTCTTCACTGTATCTGGACTTCTCAGATTCTTGCCACTGGCAAGTTACACTTGCAAAGTTCACTCTGCAGCAAAAGGTTTCTAGTCTTTGTTTTGTGCAACAAAAACTGTCAATAAACAACAAATTAGTTGCTCCTAGTGTTTTAACAAAGCCATGGGAGCTGACACCTTTTTGCTGTATATGCTGCACAGGACAGACACGCTGCCAACATGAACTAATCATAATGTTAAGAACATGGTGGGTTTGCCTTGTTGCAAAGTTATTTTGAGGTCATTTTGGTAGTCTTCCGAATAGTCAACAGGGCAGCCTCTGGTAACTGAGTCAATTCCACAGAATTCAGGACAGACGGCAGGCAATGTGAGATGAAGGATCATAAATTGGAGAAAACCTAGTCTTAGTGAATGCAGCAGAGAAGCTTGTAACGGCTCCAGTATAATAAAGAAGTGTTAGAGTTAATCCACTGCTATCTGTCTTTATTTTGCTAACCCAGTTGAGTGGACACCACAGCATTGAGACTACATTAATCAAAATTTGGAATGACCTGCTTTTCATTGAAAACTGCAGTTATCTTTCTTTACTGATTGGCCTTGACCTGTCAGCTGCATTTGGTACTGCTGACCCTGGGGGTTCTTTTGAAGAGCCTGGAGTACTACGAAAGGTTGTCTGACTCTGTTCTTGCTTGGTTTAATTCATATTCTGCTCAACATACCCATTTTATTTCCAGTAGAAATTGCTCATTTAATTGCATTGTAAGTTTTATGGGGTATGCCCCAGGCTGCGTTCTTTATGCCAAGCTTCTCAGTATTTATATGTGGAACGGTGCGGGGGGGGAGGGGGGGGGGGGGGGGGGGGAAGTCACTCACAAAGCTAGACCAGGCTTCATAATACCACTAGTTTTCACTGATTTAAATTGTATACAAAGCTGTTTGGGGAATAAAACAAATACGTAAGTCACCATCTGAGACTTATTTGACAAATGTATTGTTTTGAACACAATACTTTCAGCACAGGTTCATCCATTTTTAGGAATTTAGCAACCTTTTCTTCAATGCTAGTATATATTAAGTCTAGTAAGAGATTTATATTACATCTTCATATATAACCAGCCACAATGCTGGCTGGATGAGAGCCTTAGTACTACAAGACCAAACAATTCTTACTGATGAATCCAATATTCTTTCAGATAATACTATTGTAGAGGTGTCAAAAGTATTTAATGTCTTTTTTTGCAAAAGGGATTCAGGTTTGATATCCCAAATCCTGATTCTTCCTAAAGAAATAAAGAAATGGTATAGTATAGCATGAATCTGCCTTGTTTTGTTTGCCAGAACATACAAGATTTTAAATCTAACACTGCTTAACCTATTGGTTTATGTATGAGAAGATGGTTTCAAATATTATGACACACATAAAAGACAATTTGTACTCTTACAACTAGCATTTAAGCTAGCCAGTCCACTTGGACACTGTCAAAAGGAAGACAAATGTTACATGATTTAGGAATGTAACATTAAAATAAACGCACAAGGTAAACTTTAATTTTTGTTCCTATCTTGAATGAATAAATTATTACAACAAATAGGACTGAATTTATGACTCAACATATTTTATTTTGCAACAGAACCGATATATTAAATCAGTATCACCATTATTATAAAATTCAGATCCACCATTCAGGCATAATCTAGATCCTGGTCATCCAATCAGTTTCGTAAAGAATGACTCCTTCTTTACCAAGGACCAACTGCAGTGGAATGCTGTGCAAGGATCAGAAATCTGTGTACAATGATAAAAGTCCCGGATTCAGATCTCAGAGCAAAATACTAATGTGGCATTGCAAGTAAGATGTATTTATTATAAGCATTAATTATTAACATTTAATTAAATTTACTCTGTACTATATCAGCCATCTTAAAAAAAAAAAAAAAAAAAAAAGAAGAGCCTGGAAAAAAATACAAATTATAAATATAAAAATAAAATTATGATTAGGATAAAGATGTTTACAACATACGTTCAAAATAGGTGATAGTAATAAAATGGAAGATACAATGATAAAGTAAAAAAAAAGGGGAAGATACAAAAAGAGCAAGGTTGCAGTTCACTCATCAGTAAAAGACAATGTCTATCAAGAGATCAGAAAGCAAACCTAGAAACAAAACACCTCCAGATTGTGGAAAAACGCAGCTTGGAATCTGAATTTTGTCAGCTAGGATATATCACTAGTACAATGGATGGATGTAAGCTTTAGCAGAAATCTTTTAGCCTATCACATAAATGTATTTAGGCAAACTCTATATGGCCTCAAGTGTTTACTAATTTGATAGCAATTCCAGCTGAATTAGTACAGATTACCTTATCTGTAAATACAATCACAGAAACATCCAGAGTCTGAAATTCACCAAGCATTTATACTGTAAAGAAAACAAAGGGGTTTATTTGTTTCTGTAACCTCCCTCCATTAAGTTCATCAAGCCCCCTCTTTCTTATATAATTTTCCCTTGCTATATATAATTTTTAAGAACAACAGAAAATAAAATAATTAAAAAAAAAGTAAGGTAGTCTTTCTGATTAGCTCAGAGATAATGACTTTTTTTCCCTTGCTGTATCTCACCTAGATATTTTTTTTCCAGAACAGAGTCTGTCTGTTGAGCAGTAATTGCTAGGGCAGTATTGCCAGAGTAATAAAACAAACTGCATTAATACTTTAGCATTCAGCTTAACTGCACTGGTAGCACATACATTACAAAAAAGGAAAAACATACACACTTTCCAGATTTGATGAATGTCACAAATTACTGATAACAACATGTGGCAACAGAATAGAAATGAGCCAACAGCTGCAGAGATTTAAGTCATTTGCACACTGCCTGTTGTCTGGTACCTCCCCTGCTGGAAGTTACCATCTTCAAAAATAGTAAGGAGAGGGGAATGTGGGCCTATACTTCAGCTGCTTCAATTCACAATCCAACATGTTAAATCATGGGATGTTGGAAAACATCCTCCATTACCATAGCTGAAGTCGTAACTAAATACTGCCAGCAGTAAAAAAAATAATAATAAATATATACATATATAAAATATCAGCATTATGAAAACAGCATTTTGCCAGATTTTATTAGAAACACAGATTATTTCCCTCCCCTCCCGAAGTAACAATGAGCAATTATGTATTATTTTTTCAAAATACTCATAATTCTGTGTGTATTTATAACTCAGTTCCTTCCAGAATGGTTAAACACAGCTGATTGTCACAAATAAGACAGAACTCTAGTCTACTCCTCTTTCCCAATCATCCTACCTAAACTGTGACCTTACAAGACTGAACTGTAACTTACAAGTAACGAATTGGCAGTCCTACAGTGTTTTGTAGCAAATTTCCCATACAGTCCTCAGCAGAGGCAGTAACACAAAGCTCTAGAAAGAGCAGCAGTGTCCAGGAGAGTCTCAGGAAAGTTTGAGGCAGTTTTGGCAAGGTTGAGGAGACTTTCTGCACTGATGGTATTCATACTGTGGTAAATAATGTAGGTTCTGGCATACTAGTATCTTTTATGTAAGGCAGCCAACAAAGGAACATGGCCTCTGCTATGAGGAACTGAAGGTTTGTGGGACAGTTATCAAGCCAAGATAATATCTAGCAGCATGTAGTAGGGACATGCACATTCCAAAAGAAACTGTATTTGATACCAAAATACTCCCTTCTCCTCCTTACCCTTCACAGAGAAGTAATCCAGCAGCAGCTGTTTTGGTCCAGTAATTAGCTTTTGTTAGAGTAAAAAGCTTGCGACTGCAGACATATAGAAGTCATGCTAAAACAGCCTAAAGTTTATGTTCTATTCTTACTGGAATACCACTAAGTAAAACCCTAATAACAGGGTGAAACATATACAGATATTTTTCAGCTTACATACTGGCAATTCCCTCAGCTTCCTAAGACCAAAATGCATGTAAACCACTTGGAAACATAACATACTTGTGGTTTAACATCAATGGGATCTCAGATATGGATTTCACAAAAAAAACACCCAAAAACCCGAGTTCACAAGGTGAACAGTAGGCAGATTTTAAAATCAATATTGACAGATTTAATCCAAAGGTCAAAACAGGAAAATCCACCTCTTGTCATTGAAGTGAACAAAACAGAAAAAGGGAAGAGCTTTAGGCTGGTGGCTGATGTTTCAGCAGTGCTGAAGTCATGTATAATTTAATACCTCATGACTGGCTAATAATACTCTTCTCTGTGCTCCTATCACAAGTTTTGCAATAATGGTCAAGATTTGTGGTTTCCAGCAGTCAGCTTGGAATATTGCCTCGCTGCTCCAGGCCTGATAGAGTAGTCCTAGTTTTCCACTGGGATGTGCTATATAATTGCATCAATCTGCTTTCTGAAACTCTTGGGAGGGTGTTAAACTAAAAAAATAGGCAAGACAGAGGCTTTGTTTGGGCACAGGAATACAGAACAGAATTAAAAATAACTAAATCTGTTAATCCCATAGCTAACTTCACAAGAGGGAGGGAATAAAAGCAACAGGTGTACTAGAGGGTTAGCACATGTCTATACGAAAACATAAAAAGCAGTTAATTCTTGCTTAAATAAAATGGCAACTTTAAATTACAGAAATAGCCAGCTGTGTATTTTCTGTATTTACATGTTACAAGTAACTTTCTTGATTTTTAAATAAAATATTGTATACTGATAGACACAAAAATATAAGAAACTATTTTTATCATTGGAAATTCTACGGTACAACTACAGCTAATATTCAAACTAGTACAGCCTTCTTGGTTGACTAAACTTGGAAAGAAACTCCAAAGTCACAGTGTCACAGATGATACTTCTTTGAGTTGGTCCCTCTGAAGTGAAGCAGACAGACCCATTTGTCTGCATGTTTTGACCAACAAGTCTCTGAAATGGCACCCAGAAAGAATATGAAAACGGGTATTATCGGCAAAATGACTTAGGCCTGCTCAGATTTTAGGCCTCATCCTCAGCCAAACATAAAATACAAGGAATGTACATCACACAAGAAACTGATTTTGTAACTCTAAAACCTTTATCCAAGACTTTTTGTATGCTTTGGGGACATTGTTTGACAGTTTATTAAATCCCTTAAACACTACAAAATCAAACTACATTTTAACTATATCTGGTACAAAGTCCTCTGACATCTGGATAACGTAGGTTGATGAAGTACATGTTAAATGCAGGTGATACAACTACAACAGTGTTATGGTTGCATTAAAAAGGTACTAATTTTTATATTAGTTTCACCAAGGGTGACAGGTTTCAGGGGAAACCACAAAAAATACTTGCCTGTCATTTTTCCAAAATCAAAAATAGCAACATTTTAAATCTGAATTATTCCTATTTACACAACATAACTTGTTTGGAAGTTACAGCCTTAACCATTAATACATTTTTATGAATTATGGTTGACTTTATATTATATTTCTCTTGCATAATCTATCTGCTTATATTACCATCCTCTTATTAACACATAGAAAATGATTAATTATATGGCCAATGAATTCAAACCATGTGTGTCCTGAAGGCAGAAATGTCATCAGGTTATATATTGCCATAAATATTTCCACTACTCAGCATTTTCCAGCTGTGTTTCTTGCACATGACCTACAATATTTGGTAAACAAGCATGTGCAGCCATTTCTGTGGCAAATATTCTAGCATTACATGGTGTTTTTTTAAACTCATAACCCAATTTTCCATGGAACACATCAGATTACACACCTGATGTCTCTGAATGTACACATGACTAACTAGCAGCCACAGTTTCCTCACTTTTGGCTATATTCTCCCAGCAGTTTCAATACATTTCTCTTAATTAAGTGATTTAATCAGCCATGAGTATATTAGTTCTTGACATTCACCAGAGTTTTATTCTACTTGCCCATCATCTCCACTGAACTCCTGGTATTGGTCAGTACAATCATATTAAACGTAGTGAAAAAGAATTATAAGATACTTAGCAGAAACTATTATAATGCTTATGATATTGGTTTAAATTAGAACCACTCATATTTTAGGGCATAATATTTTGTATTTAGCAATATCTATTCCTTACTAAATACAAAATCCTATGTTAGGAAAGAAAAAAGAAAACTTGTATGGAATTCATTAGAAAGAATTGATGATTTTTTTAAAACAGATACGCCTTAATGTTCCAAATACAAACATTAGCACATGTGGTATTACCCTCTGGAATTTAAATGTATTTTGGCAGCTTTTGAAAGACATAACCTTATTCACATATGTTTCATGCTATATATAAAGAACTGTATGTATGTCCTGGCATCACGGTAATCTAAAAATCTCAAATACATTTTATTAAATGAATAAAATGTTTCTCAGCAACAACAGACTAGAAGATAATTATGTAAAAAATAAATTCAAAATATCAGGTCAGGTGTTTTATCTGACTTGCCAGTGGAGTGTGCAGTACAATTTACAAACTGATTAAAACACAGCTTGCCATCAAAAAGCATGATCCTAGCAGCTTAAGCATAGCTGGAAGAGTTGAGTACCGGAAAGGAATCACCTATGTAGCTTTGTTTTTTAAAAAATCCTGCCTGTGGCAGTTGTTGGCGAAGTAGCTGTTGGGGTAGCTACAGTGTATACGAGATAAACAGTTAAAATTATGTTTGCTATAAATCACAGTCTGAAGAATGTGTGCAAATTCAATTTAGAAAAAAAGTGAGGGGTTTTCACGTTTAGCAGTCAGAAAAGGCATTTTGAGCCACAAAAAACCAGTGCCAGATGTAAGGCTAACTATTGGCTGAACGCTGACCATGTGTCTGGTCCTGTGGATATGAAAACCCCTCCCAGAGCCAGATCTGCATTGCAGTCAAGGAAAGAACAAGATTTATTTCCGCTGCCCCACTCTCTTGCACAGATACGTAGGCAAGCAGGAAATCCACCTGCAGTTCCTTGCCTTAAAAAAATGTACCAAATAATACTGTTCAGTTAGCTGTACAATTACTGCTAACTGTTGTTTTCCAAATCTTAGTAACAAAGAATGAACACTAAGAAAATCATATTACAATTTTGATTTCAAGAACAGCAAATATTACCTGCTACATCCATTTTTCTCATTTCTTCAGCATCTGAAGTTGTTTTTCTTCCTGTGTAAACATGAATCCCAATTAAAAAATATTCTAGAAATCTTGTACTTCTTACCTTTTCCCCATTTGTGATGATTCTATTACACAAGTCTTAGTACAGCTGACTCCTCATGCAATGGCATGTCAAATACAACATATTACATTTCATTTTACCTGGGCTTTTCAACTGTAAGTGGCAATCACATTCTTTTTTTCCCCTAGCATATACTGCTATTTGATCTACATTTAAAGAAAATGTATGTTTGTTAACAAAAAAAAATCTAGCATAAACAAAGTATATATTGCTTTTAAGAAGGCCCTAAATTTACCCTGGAGGCTTGTGCAAATTCAGCACATAGAACGTTTGGCATACAATACATTATCTCAAGTAAGCTCCTAAAATAGGACTGTTGACACTTTAATATGACACCCTTACACTTTGTCTAGGGCATAATTTTGCTAGTAACAGAATTCCCCCTATCCTAAGATCTAGACAATAAATGTGAAAATCTTGTGCACAAAGTTACAGATCCAACTATGTTATAATGACATCTCAGCAAGCTCTCTTTCCTTCGCTGCTAGAGGTTTTATTGTTCAGTTACTCCTAATATCATTCTCAATACACACTTCTTCCTTTAATTTTTGCCAGAAGGGTTCAAGCAAATAAAATTTTAAGAAAATTCAGTTAAAACATAGAGAGAAGCAGGTTATGGAATAAAATAGTCTAATATATTCAGATGTAATTAGCATCCAAAGAAGAGCAAAGCAAATGAGAAAAAAATGTTTAGGAAACTATTCCTTTTTATAGCAATCAAAAATGCAGGATTCTTTTCCACAATACATATGTGGTACAAATATTAAATATTCTAAAGGATATTTTATATATAGATATAATTTGTAGAAAGAATTAATCCCTTGTCCCTGAATGAAACCATACAAAAGGAAAGCAGTATAAAAGTATTTTTGAGCCAGTTGCTAATTGTTTGATCTCTTTCATCTCCTGGATCACAGCTCTGAGATGTAGCTCTTGAGGAATATAAGTCATGCAAAATTGGTCTAAAGTCTCTGACAGATGTGAGTCTAACAGACTCAAACCTAACTTGCAAGAGTTTGGTGTTATTTTCCCAAATGTTTGCTGGAGATTACTAAACCTGTTCTAGGCTGGGGGACAAGTATGTGTGTGTGTGCTTCAAACTAGCTCATAGACTCATTACTTCAAACACACCTTTATCAATTATTAAAGTTAATACAGGAGACTGTAAATTGAAGCAGCTGATGTATCTAAATGCATTCAGTGACTTCCACAGGAAAAAAACAGAAAGTGGAAATTCTATCTCAAACCACTGCAAATAAGTCCTCCAGAGACTGCCAGAGTTCTGGGGCACAAAACATTTGAATTGGCACAATCTTAAGTAGAAAGGGTCTTTAGGATTTGTTATTTCTGGAGTGTGTGTGTATACAAATGTATGTATGCGTACATATATATATAAAGAGTATTCTTAACAATTTCTGAAATAAAGCAAATACTGTAGCATAATCATGCTACTAATTCTAATATCAAGAATCAGGTTATTGGTTCTGTGTATTAACAGATGAAGTAAAAGAATTTCATGTACCCTGCACTGCATACATGTACAAGAATTGCCAAAATGTTACCAGACTTTACACTAATATATTATTCTGTCTTTGTTAACCAAAGCTCAGCAATTCAAATCAGAGATGAAAACAATTGTTTCTAAATGAAGAGGATAGCAGAAGCTGTAGTTGCTTGCATGATACTCAAGTGTCTGCAGTAACACTTGCCCATGTTTAAAAACACCGTATCTCTACAACCCAGAAAAAAGAACTGAATGTTAATCTTATCCTGAAGCTCACACGAACATTTTACTATACAGCACTCAGGCCTTCTTATTAAAATTGTAGTTTGTGTCCTTTTCAAAGTATGAAACGTAAATATATTCAAACCAACTACATTTACAAAACTATCACAATGCTAACATTTAATTAATAATGAGTCCTTTTGTTTCTGCAGTCTAAGAGGCTCATGGAAAATATACATGATTCAATGAATTGGCTCCATTAACATTACTATTCTGGAGACTAGAATTCAAGATCAATTTCATATTTGCATCTTAATCTCTGTATAACACTAAAAAACCTTTGGACAATTTCACCATCAATATTTACATATCCAAAGATTCACTTCACAAACAAATGCTATGCAAGAATCAAGCAATAAAAACCTTCAATAAACCCACAACAAAAACAGGCAATGAAGAGAAACTGACATTTCAATATAGAAGTTAAAAGCCTTTCCCACTTTTTTTTTGAACCGGGTACAAACTACTGTTCCTTGGCTTACAGGCGGAGAGTATGTGTTTGCAAACAGTGCTAAGAGAAAAAGAAAAGCATGTTAGCCATCTGCATAGATCACCAATACCACATCTACTACCAAATATGAAGCTTCATCTGACTATGAAACTACATCAGCCAGAATAGATACAGGTGTATTAAATGCTACATTTTCTCTTAAGGAAGGAAATGGGTGATCCAAAATGGGAAGCAATATTCTACTAGATAACAACCAAACTGAAACCACTTTACTAGCAGAAAATCGTTTGCCTCAAAAATTATTATTTTTCATCTAAGACCTCAAACTTGTGCAAAATTTTCATCAGCATCTGCAAATCTTTGTAAAATGTGCACTTCCCTCATTTACTGGCTTGTCTTTTATGTCAGTGCAGTAAGCTCTACATTATAAAATTACTACATTCTGTACAATTGATTACACAGAGGATGATCATGAACTGAAAATGTAGAATTCAAATGTGATCTGTGTATGGCTGTGCAATCAAATGAGACTGCAAGACAATCAGCCTCCGTGAGTGACACTTAACTGTGAAATGAATGACAGTCAAACTAATAAAGGCATGATACTCTTCAAATTCGGTGAGGCAGCAGCTGTATAAATTATAAGAACCTCTGAAAGTGAGAGACATATTTAGCCAGTACTATTGTATGTCTCACCCTGTGGGTAACAGGGGCAAGAAAACAAGCAACGTAAATGACACATATGTGAAGAATTTTATTTGAAATAAAAAGCTAAATTATGTGGTTTAGTCAGTTGGGAAAAGGAAGATGAAAATCGTTGGTTTTGGCGCCAGTGCAAAAAATGTCTGGAGGCTGCTGAGATTTCCAGCGAGTTCTACTTTCTAGGAACTCACCTACCTTCTCACAGAGTTCAAAATATAGGAATAATCTAAAAACTTCTTTCAACTTCTGTACACAATAGTAGGAAAATATTTCTAAACCTTTTGGAAATTTCTCAACTTATTAGGAAAATTCTCTTTAGTTAATCAAACAGGTTTTTACACATTTGCATAAATAAAAGATGCTAATCTAAAACTCAAGAGATTATTTTTTTTTGTAGGAACTGCAGGGTAAAGATACAAGGAAATTAAATCACCTGCTAATCCTGAATTTGTGGCGATTCATAACCCAGCCAAGCATTTCACAGGGAGGGGAGCCACCAACAAACCTTTCAGTAAAGCCACATCAATTGGTTTACTCCTTTACGTAACATATTTTTGAAGGGGTAAGTGCCAGCACCTCCTGTCTGGGTTAGGTCATCATACTGAAGTAACTACTAGTACTGACAGAAAGATAACCAAGGCTGAAGAAACTTTAAGCGCAGTTTTTTAGAATGCTGTTTTTCTTGATGTCATTTTCCAGATAAGGAAAAAAAAATTATGTACGGGCTTAACTATGCTTTATTCTGTACAAAATTCCTAGAGAAGACCCTTTCTTTTAAACTCCCTATGCTAGTTTATGATGACAAACGCCATTAAGACACATGCAATGCTTCTGCTTCAGAAGACATGGAGAAGTTTATAAAAAAATTTTGGATTCGTTTCGGTATTCAACTAGAAATACACTAACCTACCCTCGCTTTCGAAGGGTGAATGCTAAACAGTCTCTGGAGAACAAGCCTTTTAGTTGCCTCTCTGTAGCATCTCCAGGATAAAAACAATACGTGGAGACGTGTAATTTCTTTCAGAAAGTCGTGGGCGCCTCAGGCACGCCCTGATACTCCTGCAGAAGTCCTCTGGAACCATCACAGTCCCTCCTTTCCTTTTCCTTCCTACAAAGTATTTTAACCCGCCTGACTACGTCTCCCTCAGGGCCGTTCCGGTGGCTCCCCTGTCACACGGCAGCCGCCCGGCCGCAGGCGGACACGTACCAGCCCGCCAACGGCGGCCAGCGCGCGCCGCGGGCAAGAGGCGGGAACGCGCAGCCGCGGCGGGGGGAGGCGGCGGGGCCTGACGTGGCGCGGAGAGGCGGTGCCCGGCCGCGCGCACCAGTCACGGCTGCGCGCCGCCACCCCCACAGCGGGCGGCGGTTAGTGCGCTAGGCCAGCTGCCGGCGTGGGACCGAGGAGGGCGGGAAGGCGCTTAACTGAAGGCTGGCACGGTTATATCTTATCTTCTCTCGCTTCCCCTACCCTACCCCCGCCTCCCCTCCCCGGCTGCCTTCGCTCCCGTCTTTTTCCGCCCTCTCGGTGGGGAAGGGGCCGCTCCGGCCTGGCGCGGCCCAGGTCTCACGGGGGGTGGCGGGCGCGGAGAAGAAAGCGGTAAGGGCCTCCCCCTCCCCCTCCCGCCCTGTCGCGCTGCGGCTGCAGCCCGCCTTCCCGCCACGTGATCCCTCCGCCACCCTCCCCCTCCTCTTCCTCTCGGCTCCATATTGGTACCGAAGGAGGCGAGCCTGGTCACAAAATGGAGGTAACTGCCCGTCGCGTGGAGGGAGCGGGACTTGCTAGGCCGAGCCCAGGCAGGGTGGCAGGGGAGGTGAAGCGGCCGCCTCCCCACCCCCGCGGGGCTAGAGCTGCCTTAGGTCCCCGCCAGAGGCCCCGGGCGGGAAGGGGGAGGGCGGGCTGCGCCTAACGGTGCCCCTCGCAGTTCGCGCTGCCGCCCCGGAGCGGCCGCCGCCTCCTTTTAGCTTTTCTGCCGCGCTGCGGGCCTGGCTTTCCCCGCGACATTGCGCATTAGCCCGCAATGGCGGCCGCTGGCAGGAAGGGGGAGGATGCGGGCGAGGCTGCGCTTCCGGCGTGCGGCCCCGCGGGCACAGCGGCTGCCGCCGCCATTTCGTTGCGCTCCTGCGCGTGGGCGGGGGAGACCTGGCCTTCGGCTTGGGACAGGGCTGTGTGTAGCAGAGCCCTCCTCAGCTATCCTGGGGGACACCGAAACACTTAGGCGTGTATTCGGGTGAGTTGAGAGAAACGAGTCCCACACATGCGTGTGTCATTGTTCTGTCCTCCCTGTGCGGCCCCCCATGTAAGCTACTCGGAGTAGTGTTCTAGGAATATAACTTTTCCAATTCGTTTTCCTAGACACAGACTTCTAAAACACTAAGGTGGTTTAGCGTGGTACGCTGCTTCTCGCTTAGGAATGCAGATATACGTTGCAGCCCCTCTGTACCATCCCCCTCTTCCCGAGGGGAATTAGCACGTGTAGCGAACTCTTGCTGCCTGGGGAGGTTGGGGAAGGCATAGTGCAGAGGCTCTCTTTCCCTTTTTCCACTCCCCCAACTAATCATGCACAAGAGCCACGACGTTCGGTGGCAGCTCGCCATGATCGTGGTGAGCAACATGGCGAAGCAGTCCTGCAGAACCTTGGTTCAGATTTTCCTCAACTTGAATGGAGATCGAATGCAGACTAGGGCAATCATCCACACCCTACCTGAAAAGAAATACTGTCATGATATCCCCCTTTGCTTTTCTTTCCTCTCTTCTCAAAACCTAATATTTTTTTTCTCAAGTATTTCAAGTGTGGTGAGTGAAATTGGTGCAGAGTTTTTGTGTGGGTTTGTTGGGTGTTTTTTCTTTTTAATCTGGACCCTTTTCATTGTAAGCTGAAAATTGAGAACAGGGAAACCAACAAGTCATGCTAGTTTCTGTTCCTGCCTTAAAAGCAGAGAAGAAATTGGATCCCTTAGCAAAATGGCTAAAAATAACTTTTGCATGTGAGCAATTGTTTTAGCTGCTTCAGTGTTGTTGAATAGTTTGATAACTGGGACCAGTGATGAGTTCAAAGCAGTTGAACATGCTTCGGTAAAGCTTGGAAACCCGTCACATAAGTTATGAAGCTAATACCTTGTGTATTTTTTTCCCAGCAGACTTTCCTATTGGTGTTGGGAATAAACTGCCAGCACACTTAGAGCTGAAAAGCTGTTGTTTTGCTGTTTTAACCCTTAGGTTTGGCATGATATACTGTATTAGGTCCAACTTTAGCTATTTACAGAAAAGACTAGTACATGTCTATAGTATTCTCTGAATGGATAGGTAAACTTCCATCTTGGGAATGTTAATTTTGCCTCTCAATTTGTCTCTCTGTAAGAGATGTGCTGGCATTGTAGGTTCCTTTGAGTAATGAGGCATCTCCCAGTGACTTCTCATTAGAACCAACAGATTTGTTGTGACGCTACTTTCAGTTCTGTAGTTTAACTTGCAGTATACAACTGTTTCAATGCTAGTTGAACGCAGCTGGTAGAAATGTTCTGAATATTCTTATCTAGAGTTGAATAGGGTATTTTGTTGATGTTAAGTACCGGAAAGAAGCTTAATATTGACAGCTTTCTGGTTTTTTAACAGCTTTCCATAAGGCAAGGTAGGAATAGGGCCAGACAGCAGAGCTGTGTTCCACTTCAGCTGATGGGTGTGCATTAGCAAGGAGATAAGTCTCTTGACCATCGTGGTCTTCTGAGGCCATAATGGTAGAGACTACCAGAGAGCTTTATGTTGGCCTGCGTGGAGCCTTATGGGGGGAAGCAGCAGGTGACAAAATGAGAGAGGGATTGCACACTTTTAAAAAAAGAGTACTCAAATAGGTGTATTGCTTTCCTCCTTAACAATTACAAAAGTTTTATTTTGCCATACAGCTGCTTTCTTAAAAGGCCTTGACTTGTTAACATTCTGTTTCATACCTCTTCTATATGACTTAAGGAATTGACCGGCTCAGTTAAAACCCTTGGTATCCTAGTACCTCGTAAGTCAAACTGATGGTTGATTTAAAGGATTTCATGAGCATTGTGTAGAGAGGAACTTAAGACAATATAAATACTTCGATGTTAACTTCATAAAAACTTTAAAATTTTTAATGCATTGAATCATGGTACTCTGATTTCATAGTTTAATTTGAATCTGGGTTTTAACATGGAATTACATTGAATAATTAATTTCTACTCTGAATAACAGTACCTGTTATTAGTAGAGACCTGCCTGCATTTTCCTATGCAGTGTTTGCAGGAATAAAACCTAAAACAAAAAACCCCACAAACTTAATCTTGTTAAATGTCAATTATTTTAATGTAGCACAGCTATAGTTTTACAGAAGCCTGTTGTTTAGTTGACAGTACTGTGTTTTGGCTACTGTAATAAAAGTCTCAGAAACATCCAAAGTAGTGATGAGTTGTAGCCAAAGATAACTAATACAGTACAGTAAGGCAAGTAACTTAATGATCTCAGAAAACTTGAAATAATAAAGGCTAAATGGAACATGGGGGTTTTTTGAGTGCTTAGATATGGATTTATTCACTAAGCTTATCTTGTGAAATACTTGGGTTTTTTAATGATACATACATAATTTAATACTTACGGAAAATGTTTGTAAAAAATAGTACAGGTTAGTAATCAAATACATCACTTGGAAGCAAAAGTAATGCACATGACTAGTGCTAAAGATTGCTGAGGATCAACTTAAAATTTCTGATGTTGCAAGAATAGAATCAGTTAAGGGTTCTTGCACTGGTGTTAGTTGTATTTTTCAATACAGAAAACATTTAATACATCCTCTGGTGTTCCAATTCCAGGCTACTGGATCACTGATTATAAGAGGTTACACGTAAGATAATTCTAACAAGGAATATTTGCAAAATGTTAAATAATTAGGGGCTTAAAATCCAGAGAAGTAGCATTTGATTTACATAGCAGGTTTGGGTATCAAAGGTGGAATTTGCTTGCCCTGTGCCAGTGCTATTCATGATAGTTATGTAAGACAGTAATAAACAGTAGGCTGTTTCCTACATTTTTTACATTAGTTTGTACCTAGTTATTCTGACAGTTGTAGAAAGAGCTTTACTGGGATAGCAAAAGTTCTGCGGCTGCTCTTAATTGTGAGCAAAACAGATCGAGGACTTTTACTCTACCCTTTTAAATACTGGGGGTTTTCTACTTTCAACCCTCTCCCATTTCCTTCTATGAAGCCACACCCGTTCACTGCAGCCGGAGAAGACCCCGCTTCACTGGAATTGGGGTAAGTACTGACTTATCCAACCTGTTTTCTAGGTTTCCTAGATTTAAAGAAAGGCTGAGTTAGAGTACCCTTCCAAAATGGCTGCTATTAAGGAAGAGAGAGATGTGGAAGACTACAAGAGGAAGGGAAGACGATCTTCACAGGTGAGAGGATTGTGGGTTTTTATCTAAAAAAACTAGCTTTAAGGGGAAAAGAAGAAAAACCCCAGACCTAACCATTTCTATCTTACATATTAATTCATAGCTTTTTTTTTTCTACCTTCTTCCATCCCCGTATTAGCAGAGTAACTTTAAATTACAGTGTATTACTTAGAATTTTAAGGGGTGGGGTGTTTAACATAGTGGGGAAATTTTGCTTTTCTAGTTTTCTGTTTTAACAAGACTGATTAAATGTATGTTTGTGATTAAAGCAAGGTGTAATTATTAAGAAATTCGTGCATCTTCAGAGTATCAGCAGGAACTTGATTCCTTCTTATCTTCAAGGTCCTGTTTTTAGTGGGAATGAAGACAGGTTCTTTTTTTTTAATAAAAAATGGTTGCCTAATAGTCACTGCAAATGAAAGTGAGGCTGTACTAAGTAAAAATAACTGTTTTCTTTTGCTTCTAGCAGAAATACCGTAGACTGAATAAGGTGCGTAGTATAGAGAAGATGTTGGGGCTGTTCTTGGGAGGATGGGAGCTAGTTACTTTGGGGCAGGGTGTGGAAATGGGAGGGGGGGGAAAAAGGCTTGATACCCTTCAGAAAATAAAACTCAATTAAGATCAGCAACAAGGCTATTAAATATGCTTATATAGGTTATAACTGAGACATTTTCTGATTGATTTGTTTTTATTTGTTTGCTGTCTAAGGTTACTTTTCCAGGGTGCCTGAACATTTTAGCTAGATCAAACCAACTTTTTCGGGAATGACACACTACTGGATGTGGGAGGGCCCAAACGCTTGAATTAAGAACAAACCTTGCCCGAGTTGCATGTATCTGGTAGCCTGTGGTTATTTTGTATTGAAGCAAAGTCCCTCTGGAAGGAATGTTGCAACTGTCTCATTGCTTTGGACTTTGGATAGACTGTTAAACGGGTGGGGGTCACTCAGCTGCCTACTAAATAAGCTCTTTTTAGTTTACAATGCTAGCTTGCCGTGGAATGTACTTAAAAGATACTAGGTTTCTAGAGAAAATTATTTCACAGAGAAAGCTGATGAGGGGCCCCAGTTTCTGTAAGCGTTCGGTTTCAGAAGGCTGTGTAGGATTGGACTGCCTGGGGGACAGAGCAGCCTCATCTGTACAGGTGTAGCCGCAGACAAGCGTAGGTGTGGTGCCAGGCGTTGTGTGGACGCTTGCTGGAGCAGTGCACGGGAGGACTCCGCCTGAAAACTGTGCCTTTAGAGAGAAATCAAAAGCCCTGCCATATGAAAGTGAAGTTGATAGCTAACTCGGAATAAAGGCAGTGTGTACCTGCGGCAGCGCTGTCAGAAGGTCTTGGGATTTCTGCGAAGATGAGAATTTTTACAGGAGCCCCGGGGGGTGCTAGTTGCCATTTTTTCTTCCTCTGTTAGGAGGGAGGTGTGGGTTTAGGTAGTAAGGAGGAACCAGTCGTTGGATTTTGATGGCGAGAAAGGCTCCCCGGCGGTGCCGGCCTCTCCCTGCCCTCCTCCGGGGCCACCCACCCCCCCGCGCCGCGCCGCGGGGGCGGCGGGACAGGGACACTCCCATGGCGCCACTGCGGCGCTGGGACTTGGCCTCCGGGCCGGCGGCTGCGCGCGCCTTCCCGCTCCCCCGTGGCCCCGCCCTCCGGCTCCATATTGAGGGTGGAGGAGAGGAGATCGTTCACAAAATGGAGGCGGTCGGTGCTGCGCAGAGCTCTGGCTTGAGGAAGTCGCTAGTCAAGGCTGGAGGGAAAGTTCCCTGCCTCCTCAGAGCCTGTTCCGATGTTTTGGGAAGGCCTTTAAACAGCTTGGGGGGGGGGGAAGTGAAGCTTCTTGCTGGCTGCAGGCAGGCTGGGCATTCTTACTGCTACTTATTCTGCCCCCTGCCCTGCGAACGAAGGAGCACTGCAGAATGGTGTGATGGTCTGCAGTGTGGGCTGAGTAGGAGGGAACCTGCTGTTCATGACGCAGTTGTGGTAGTTGCGCTAGGGAGGAAGGGAGAGATGTGTTGTGCAAGGTTTGCTGCCCAGGAGAGGCTGCCGTTACAGCTAACTTGCAGCAGCAGGACTGAGAAAAAACGTCTTGTGTGATAGAGGACAGTACTGTGAAAACCCTGGAGGTGCTTATCCCTAGTGACAGCAAAATGCCTGAAAAACCCCCAACTAATTCCCTAAGAAAATGTTGCCTTTTATTTCTGTGGAAAGTTCCTCTAACGTAGGTGTGTCCTGAGGATAATTTGTCTCCAGTAAGGGAGAAGCTGTAACAGCAAGTGTTTTTCCTCCCCTATGATAATGGCAGTTCAGTTGTGCATAATAAAAATAAGCAGAAAAGGACATCACTTTTCCTTTCAGGAGTGACCTGAAGAATTCTGTGGTCATTCTTTTAAGGTAAAAGCAGTCTGATTTGCTAACTGAAAATACTGTAGCCCTGAGGGGTCTCAGAGAACTGTAAGAGGTCTGTGCAGTTTTTCCTTACCTAAGTTTTTTGGTTTTGAGGAGTCTAAACTATACAGTTTCACATAATAGATTTCCTTTAACATGCATAGGGCAGTTTGAAATGCTTAATGTTCCCAGCTTTAATCCAACCCAGCTAAAAATTAAGTAGTGTTAGTAGATTAAAAAAACCTTAAAAACATGATTAGCAACAGAAAACTACTTTGTTCAACCTAAAGCAGTTTCTGCATACAGTAGGCGTGTTGCCCTATAAAATCTTAAGTTTACATATAGTTAGAACGGAGATTTATTTTTTTATTAATACTTCTGTAGGCCAGACCACTTGGAAGACAGTAGAAAGCAAACTTTGTAGTCACAGGACTACTGACTGTCAGTCATTTAGATAATGTTCCTGTAGTAACAAAGTTAGTGCTTTAAATTGGAAGTTCTTACTGAGAATGCAAGGGCTCTTTCTTGCTAAGTTTAGCAGGTGTAAATGCAGGGATTTACTTCCCAGCCAGCTTTTCACAATCTTGGGTGTTGTTTCTTGTAGTACAGCCTGAACATTCTAAACCGATGGTTTCCTAAAGCAGTATATAACAAATTTTCTTTTGTCATGTATTGCTTCACAGTATTCATTGCTCTTTAGGGTGGTTGTGTTGCACTCAAAGGGATGTATGCTCTTCTTACCAGCTCTAGCGCACGCACACACACCCCCCCGATTTAAACTGCGGCAGATGTTAAAGTACTTAATCTTCAGGTTTGAAGCAAGACTTCTATGTGCAGAAGTCTGTGGCTGGTTAGATGTAGTTCAGCTCGCAGGCTAATGCTGCACCTAGTCTAGGCTAACCCACTGCAGCAGAAACAGTGAAGCCTTTTTAGCATTCATGCTGCAGAACTGAAGTTGTATGCAGCATAGCTGGCCAGCATCTTGTTGTGAAGTGTTTTACATGCACAAAAGTACCTGCTTGCTAAAAAAGATTTTAATCTGGTTGCTTTTTATAAGATTTCTCTGTCTCAGGGATGGGAGAAAATTGTGAAATAATTTTTCATAAAACTCCTGTCAAATGTAGAGGTATTCCCTGCCTAACTAAAAAAAATAAATCCTGCAACACCGAAAGATCAGAAGCACTAATGCACTTGTAAGCCCACTTTAATTGTGCTATAGAAAACTGGACTCTGAAAATTAACATATTATTTTAAAATGGTTCTGGTTATATATAGCTGATATTGGCAAGAGCTTCAATTAAACCAGTTTGTTTTACAATGCTTGTTAAGGTACCAGCATTATTCCAGTAGTTGTACCCACTACTGGTCATTGATTAATTGTCATACAAGGCACTTTTTTTGTAAGTCCATGTTGATGCATGTTTGAGAGATACTCCCCATAACACTGAAAACATGTATGTGCTTCTGCTTTGTTGCTTACATGCAGTCAACCTACAAAATTATCCTGACTACAGAGTTTGCAATTTTAAGAAATTAAAAACTGATAAATTTCTTCAAAATGCATTAAAATAACCTTTCAAAATGGATATCCCAAAAGACTAGACACTCAATTTGCAGAATAACCTTTTTTCCTTGTGTTCTTAAATTTTTCATAGTTTCTTATGATTATGCTTCATAAACTATTAGAACTTCCCTTTTTCTAGCAGTGCTTCATTCCTAATCCCTGCAGAGCAATAGGCAACTTGAACATAAGATAGGCATAGAATGAATGCACTTCTGGGGAATGGGGAACAACCAAATTATTTACTACATTGAAATCTCTTTACTGTTTGCATTTGAGCAATCTGAAGTTGTTAGTTAGTTAGTGTTTTAATTAAAATCACACCTCATTAAATGTTTACTATGCTTCTGTCTAAACCCATTAGAAGTCATTGTTTTTATGTAAATGTATTCCACCTACTTGTAGTTATAATGTACACAGATAATATTTAGTAAATCTGTGAAATTTTAGCTCTGTGGTTTGTATTCAAAATATTTTTTATTTTTGATTTTATAGGGCCATGAGCCAAAGGAGCCAGAGCAGTTGAGGAAGCTGTTCATTGGAGGTCTGAGCTTTGAAACAACAGATGATAGCTTGAGAGAGCACTTTGAGAAATGGGGCACACTCACGGACTGTGTGGTAAAGTGTCAAATACTAGTTTGTGCTTTTTGAAAGGGTATAGGTACTTGACCTAGTACAGAAATGTAGAGTACCCCCTATGTTTTTGCAGGTGATGAGAGACCCACAAACAAAGCGTTCCAGAGGCTTCGGCTTTGTGACTTACTCTTGTGTGGAGGAGGTGGATGCTGCCATGAGTGCTCGACCACATAAGGTTGATGGACGCGTGGTTGAACCAAAGAGAGCAGTTTCGAGGGAGGTAAGTTAGTTAACATTATTTCCTAATCTTTACCTAATAATTTTAAACACTGAATGTCACTTTTGGCGTTGTAGGATTCTGTAAAGCCTGGGGCACATCTGACAGTAAAGAAAATATTTGTTGGTGGAATTAAAGAAGATACAGAAGAATATAATTTAAGGGAGTACTTTGAAAAATATGGCAAGATTGAAACCATAGAAGTCATGGAAGACAGGCAAAGTGGAAAGAAGAGAGGCTTCGCTTTTGTAACTTTTGATGATCACGATACAGTTGATAAAATTGTTGGTATGTAACTCTAGTGAGAAATGACTTACGGGATAAAAGAGTAATGGCAGATTGCAGAACAGCAGTGTGGAATCTAAGCTGTTGGCATAATCAACTGCTTTACTGTTGCAAGAGATGGAGTAGATTTAATGTTCCTTTTAAAAGTGTGGTCATGCCTTACAGTAGCTTTCTGTGAGAGTTTTACAGCATATTGCTTTCAATGATTTGTCTTTCCTATTTCACAATTTTTCTCTAGTTCAGAAATACCATACTATAAATGGACATAACTGTGAAGTGAAAAAAGCACTCTCGAAACAAGAAATGCAGACTGCTAGCTCTCAGAGAGGTGAGTTTGGAGTTGTGCATGGTCATTTTATGTAACTGATTTTCAATTAATGTAATTTAAGTAAAATATTTTGTAGGTCGTGGGGGTGGCTCAGGCAACTTCATGGGTCGTGGAAACTTTGGAGGTGGTGGAGGAAACTTCGGCCGAGGAGGAAACTTTGGTGGAAGAGGTAAATGACAGGAATGTTTATAGAATGTGATTCCTGTTTTTCTACTTCCTGTGCCGGTTGGCTTAAACACTTAATCTTCAGGAAAACATTCTCATCTGTTTTGTGTTCCAGGAGGCTATGGGGGTGGTGGTGGCGGTGGTGGGAGCAGAGGAAGCTTTGGGGGTGGTGACGGATACAATGGATTTGGTGATGGTAAGTGTATTGTTCACTGTTGTTTGGTTTGGTTTGGTTTTTTTTCCTTTCCCAATGTTATAACCAGCTGTAAGTCTTGCCTTCACCTTAGAAATGAAGTCGATTTTGGTGATAATATTGTAGAGCTGTACAGAGCTAAAGTACATTACAACATAATGGATGGAAAAAAATACTTTATTTACCCTTTAAATAACCTCATATTGTGAGGTCATGCAGCAGCTGTTTATGATTATTGAGAACTGAATGAAGATTCAGGTGTCCGTTCAGATGACTGAAACTGAATAAAGCAGTGACCAACTAACATACCAGAAATCTTTTCAATCAACTCTTGAGATTTTCATGTCTCAGCAGTATCTTTTTCACGATGAAGTTTTGGATGAGTATCCAAAATACATCTGAAGAGAACTATGGGAATTACTAAATGGCTGTGGAAGTAGCATTTCAGGGGCAGGGCAGGGTGGGGCAGGCACATGATGCGAGGGAAGTAGCATGTAGTGACTTGTGGGTATTATGCACATATATAAGCAGATACACGGAGTGATGTTGAGTTCTTCGGAGCTATTTCCCAGTGTGGAAGTACTCCCATCAGAATGCTGGAGATCAGATCAGCATTTGGAATACTAAGTCTTCCAGATATGCTTTACGTGCTCAGAAGAAAAGAATGTCCAGCAGCTTTGACACACATGTAAATAAAGCTGTCTAGATAAAAATTGTAAACAAGAATTTTTTTGAGGGCTTTGCTTGCTTCAGTCACTGAAGTTCAGAGGAATAAAGAGGTTGATCACACAAATGGCTTTGTCAGTACCGTGTTAAGAGACAGCTATTACATGTAATGGATGGTGGTGGTAGCAGCATGTCTTACGTATTTCCTGTGAGCCAGAATATTCTTAAATATTCTTAATATTCTTAAATATTGTGCTTCAAGGTTATACATAAACTAATGGGGTTTTTTTGTTTGGATTAAATACTTAAGTGATGCAAGTGCAAATGAATATAATACAGAGGAAAACACTGTGAGAGAGTTTTATTGTGGGTTTTTGGTGGTGTTGGGGGGTGTGTGTGTTAGTTTTGCCTTTTTTAAAATTTTATTTTAATGGACCTTTCTTTACCAGTATTTAGCTTTGGTGTGTTCAGTTTGACTCTTGTTTTATTCAAAGGTGGCAACTATGGAGGTGGTCCTGGCTATGGCAGCAGAGGAGGTTATGGTGGTGGTGGAGGACCAGGGTATGGAAACCCAGGTGGTGGATATGGAGGTGGAGGAGGAGGATATGATGGCTACAATGAAGGAGGAAATTTTGGTGGTGGTAAGATGCCAGCTTTAATTAAACATCCATACTTAGCCAAGTCTTGAGTTGTACAATGCCTAAAGTATGATGCTTCATAAAATGGGTCGTGCACTTCAGTCTTAATGTAGAATGCTGTGTTACATAAGGAAAGTTCTTTTCCATCTGAACTAACTTTGATACACTATACATTTTTTTTTTTGCCTGGAATTGTCAAAAAGCAGCAGCTATAAATCTGTGTGTGGAGGTAGAATAGAATTCTGAAGGTTGTTTGACCATTTGAAGTATGCTGTTGCTGTCAGATACCAGTTCACGTCATGTAGATCACATACTCCTTTGTGAAGACTATAAATCAAAGCTTATGTAAGTTTTTTCACCATTTGCCCCAAGTTTGGGGAGTTATGGTGCAAAATCTGCTGCATACTTCGTGATACCCTCTCCTGTGTGTATGCAGCATGCCTGTTAGTTCTGTTGCCTTTCAGAGCAAATAAACTGTTCGTGGTTCATGTTACTGTCGCATGTGCAGAGTGTTGGGCAGTGGAAGAATGATGGTGAAACAAACACTTTTTTCTGAGTTTGGAGGCCTTAAATTTGGTCTGTTTTGTTAATTTATTGGCCTATTCAAATCTATAAATATTCTGATACGGTGTAATGTTTTTTAATCTTCAGTGAAATGCCTGTTTCTAACCTTCAAAATGCTAAGAATCTTCTGTTATTTGTGCATTGTGAGTAGAGGTAGCATGCAAAATGCTTGCAATTCTGCTTTAAATTATTAAAATTTACACTTATGTTGGATGTCATAGTTTGGCATGCTTCATATCCTATGCGTTGGAACAAAAGTGACTTTACGAATTTTCATTTCAGGTAATTATGGTGGAAGTGGAAACTACAATGATTTTGGCAATTACAGTGGACAACAGCAGTCTAACTATGGTCCCATGAAAGGTGGTGGCAGCTTTGGTGGCAGAAGTTCAGGCAGTCCCTATGGTGGTAAATACTGCTTCGTATAGCAGCTGTTTTTGGACTTAGTTTGTTGTTATTCTTGTATGTCAATAATATACCCTGTCTTTTGTAGGTGGTTATGGATCTGGAAGTGGAAGTGGGGGCTATGGTGGTAGAAGATTCTAAAAATGCTACCAGAAAAAGGGTAGGTGTAATGCATCTTTATAATGATGATTAATAATGTACAACTGTTCACTGAGAGTAATAATTTTCTTATCCTGTATTCAACAGGCTACAGTTCTTAGCAGGAGAGAGAGCGAGGAGTTGTCAGGAAAGCTGCAGGTTACTTTGAGACAGTCGTCCCAAATGCATTAGAGGAACTGTAAAATCTGCCACAGAAGGAACGATGATCCATAGTCAGAAAAGTTACTGCAGCTTAAACAGGAAACCCTTCTTGTTCAGGACTGTCATAGCCACAGTTTGCAAAAAGTGCAGCTATTGATTAATGCAATGTAGTGTCGATTAGATGTACATTCCTGAGGTCTTTATCTGTTGTAGCTTTGTCTTTCTTTTTTCTTTTTATTTTCCCATTACATCAGGTATATTGCCCTGTAAATTGTGGTAGTGGTACCAGGAATAAACAAATAAGGAATTTTTAACTTTTCAATATTTGTGTAGTTCAGTTTTTCCACATTTAGTACAGAGAACTCTATAACAGAAATAAAATGTAGTTTAGGGTGTTTCCTTGTTAGTTAATAGAGAGGATTAATGCATTTCTCAATTACTATTTTGTATTAATTTAAAGTTAACAATAGAAACACCTATTGATTTCCAGTCTTAAGGGGTCTAGTCTCAGTGTATATATGTAACTGTCATTGACATGAGTTACATAGGCATACAGAGGGAAAACATCTGTATGTTACATTATAGTTTGTTCAGATGTATAACTAGGATTAAGTTACTCAAATTAGTGTTTGTGAATTATAGAACTAAGCTTTATCTTAATGAAAATTTCAAATTACTTTTTGGTTTGTGCATATTTTTTTAATTTGTAGTTCTGTATTAGTATTAGCGCTTCAAGAAAATAAGGCATGATAAATATTTTAACAAGACCAACTTTAGACACATTAAAGCTGTCTCCCGTCTCATTTGAGATGTATAAGGGATAACTGCAGTTGCTTAAGTCTTGGGTGAAGAGAAAAGAAACTTGCTTTTTACCTTTATATTTATTGTAATTCCCGAGAAGTTAAGGTGGGGGGAATCAAGTGCCTGTTTCCTTGGGATATACAATGATTCTGTTTCAATAAAACTATACTTTGGGGAGGGTGGCTTGGAATTTTCATCCCCTTCCTTTGTCCCCGTTTCCCTCTCCCTCACACCAGACTGCGCTGTTTCAATTAAATGAGGCGTCATAGCGAGAGTAATAGGTATGTTCCTCAATAACTTAATGGCTATATACTTTCTTGCATGCACCCTAGGCAATTTTCTGGACACATTCTTCTGACTGGGAGCCAAGGGTAGCACAGGTGTAATCACTGACAGTCCCAGGTAATGCGTTCCAAAAGCCCATTCACGATGGGCTCTGAGTAGTATAGCTTTCAAGCTTTTTCCCTTGTGAATGTCTGTGCTCAGCTAAGAGCTCGAAGATAACACAAAACACAACCTAGTTGTATTTTACTGACTAGATACACTTCCCACAATGTTAGAATGGTATGGTCTTGAGTGTCCACAGGCAGAATGATAGCGTGTTACGATTGGATTTGATGCACTGGAGTAGCAAATCTTATCAGCACATACGGCTAGAAATTGTACTTCGTTGCCACTTCTGACCTCCAAATTTAAGGCGCTACAGTCTGTCCCTTTTCTCCTCTGATGTGCATTCACTCAACTATTGCCAGAACAGTGCTTTCTGTCAATTCAGACTCGGAAGAGTAGGGACCCAGTCAAATAGAAGAAAAATACTCAGACGCTTGACAATGTGCTATTGGAATTACACCTGTTTCACTTGTGGGTCAATGTGCAGTATAAGGTAAATGCAATTCCAGTGTAGGAATGAATCTGCAAAGATGTATGAAATGGCTCAAGGCATAATCAGTCATATTAATAATGAATTACAATTTTAAGAAGTAGTAGAAAAATGAGTGTGTTGTTTGAAAAAAAAAAAAATTAAACTATGTTATTTAAATGCTGTTATCGGAGTGTATTCAGACTGCAGTACACTAAAACAAGGAACCGGTGTCAAGATGGTAGCCTCCAAACTGGATTTCAAAGTCTGCTCATTCTTTTCTGTGGAGTTTTAAAGTATCTCTAAAGTTCAAGCAAGAATTGGTGATTTAGTGAACGCTTCTGTTGTTGTACATACTAATTTGGGCGTGGGGTGCGGGGGGAGGCTGTATTTCAATAAAGGCGTTTTTTAAACAACCCATTTGGAGTTTGAAAACATTGGAAACTAAACCACAACTCACTAGGGAGTGAGCCACCTAACTACCGACTTGCTTTGTACGTTACTACGCTTAGAAGATGTGTAGACTTGTACCCGGGGCCTGCATCTGGTTGCAGGGACAACTGGAGGATGGGTTTGATGTCCCTTCTGACAATTGATCTGGTATTTCTAAATTTTTTTAGAATGTATTGACAGTGTTCTTTTTAACAGGGCCTCTTGTAGCTGTACTGTGACAACAATGTTAACTTTGAAAAATAGTGTCGTAATAAACTTTATGAACAAGATCTGTATGCAACCTTTTAAGAGATGGATGTAAGTGACCGCTTTGTAGGTGGGTGGGGTAGCTTAGCTGTTGTTTGTGATGTGGAAAAGTGTAAGCCGTGAGGACAGTGATTAACCAGCTTTAAAGAATCTAGGATGTACTTCTTTGATCCATACTTTGCTAAGGAGACTCATAAGACAGGACTTCAGCAGCCTATTGAGTATGGAGAAGTCAGCATAATTAAAGAAAGGATGACAAGGCAGCAGGAGCAACAGCTTCAACTTCCAGAAAAGTGAAGGCATAAGATACTGTGCTGATAGTGAGCAGCTTTCCAAAGGCTAGTTAAATCTGCTTATCACAGCTGAAATATCGAAGAAAGTCTAGCAAGAGTTCTTCACCTTTTGGAACCTCCTTGAGTGATAGCTACTTGAGTTGACTCAAAATAGGTCTAGCATTTAGACCTGAAAGGAAGGGCAATGAGCATAGGTAAGGTTTGCCTTTAAAATTTTTCATGAATTATAAAGAGTAGTGGGAGGTTTTTGAACAAGGTAAGAGTAATTTCTTTAATTTTCAGGTTGAATGAGAAGCTGCTGCTTGACAAAATGGGGAATGTCTTGCACATCCTCTTCAGTTGAAGGTTTCTGACTGGGTAAGATTTGTAGTGTATAGTAAAACACTTGTTTAACCCTTATTCCCTTCCAGGCTTTCCTTTGCCAGCCTTTTAGTATCAAGGAAAGCCTTAAGTATAAAGGAGCGAGTATTGCAGCGTGTGTCGTCCCGTGTTTCCTGCTGTGGATGAAGGGTGCTTGCTGGCGTAATTGCTATTCAAGAGTCTTCTGTTCCTGGCAGGTACAAAATCGCTGCATCTGACACCAACAAGACAGAGATGCTAAATGTTTTTGAAATACATGCTCTAGTTACTGTGGGGGTTTTGAGAAATCGGTCCTTACCTTGTAATAGAAAGAGAAGCCTTAAAGAAGCCCAGAAAGGCACGGACGCTGGAGTGGTTCGTCGCAGTTCTCGGCAGCGTGTGATCTTGTACGGGCGCTTTGCGTTGGGTACAGAGTGATTTCCCTCCTAGGGAGGGAATCTTGGCTTACCGGGGGGTGGGGGTTGGTATTTCCCTGTACAAATCACAGGGCTCCCTTTCAGGTTTTGGTGCTTTCAGGCAGGGTGGTTTAGTGGAGGCTGATGCTGTCACACGATACCCAGCTGAAAGCACGACTATTTTTACAGATGAATGGCGATAAAAGAACTGTTCAGGGGATCTGGTTTTATGCATGTTGGTTCTTAACTCTTGGAACACCTATTTCCTTTTCTGCATCATTGATTATTACAGGTCTAGGATATTTTTAACTCCTATATGGCAGTGTAGTACCTATTTAAACTTGCCAATACGTTTTTGAGTCTGCATTATTTTTGTGCAGTCAGTCTCTATTTTAGTGTTGGTTATGCTTCAGTTGCTCAGAAAACAAAAGTCAAACGGAACCTGTGCCTTTCAGTTTAACCTGGGGCTTAGGCATGTTCACAGACTGATTCAATATTTAAACTTTTTACCTGCTGTCTGTAAACATCCAGAAAGCAAATTCTTGACCCTGTAATGTACAATTAAAAGTTAACTTGGAAGTAACTTACTGCAGTAATGTTGAGATTTTCATTGTTGACAAGTTGTTAAGTGTTTTTGCTTAGACAGGGTTGAGCCAAAATTTGAAACTGCTGCAATGAGGTAACAGTCTCTCCTCAGTGTAGTATCCAGACAGCTTGTTGGCTGAGGTGAGGAGCTTTGCTTTCTTACGCCTGGAAGTGGAAAACCTTTGCTTTTCCTCTGCTAGGCGGAGTTGCCTTGTGAACTCCCATGGGCATCTTATGTAGCAACAGGTAATGGGGAAAAGCATTCGTGCCGCTCATGCTTATTCAGTTGAGGGCAAATGCTTTTTGTACTGGGAGGGTGGGGTGGGAGGTTACAAGTTTTTAACAGTAAAATTTTGAAAAATATTTTAAGAAAAGTCAGTTTAACAAAAAGCGGTTTGCGTCCCGTTACTAGGCCTGTGTACGGAGCAAAGCTCTACCTTTCTTCCACATGAGGGGATTCTCCAGTGCTGCAGACCTGTTCTCTGCTCAGTGAATATCTGTTATTGGTCTGTAACGCTTTAGAATAACTTGCTTAATTTCAATTACTTATACCCCAATTTGTTCAGAAATAAACCTTGACAAAGATAAACACGTCCTTAAGGAGTACTTGGTCCAGTGTGTCCTTGTCCAAGAGGCACTTCCAAGAGTTAAGAATACCGTGTGACAGCTAGGTTTTCCGGTAGCGGCCGCTATTACAAATAGCGGCTGGAGATGGAGAAGTAAAGATGTAAAGTTAACGAAGCATTGGTCCCCAAGCTGCAGTTCTACAGAAGTTTATTTGATACCTAAACCCATGTGTTAATCTTAAAAGCAAATGGTACTTCCAGTTAGTAAAAACATGTTTCCCCAAAAGGGGCCCAGGTTGGTGCAGATGTGATGTTTTGTTATTATTAGGACATGGAAATTAAAATGCAGCATCTTAATTTTTATATCTTTTAAATGTTGTAAGGTGGGAAGGGGAATGCTTCTTTCTAGTCCTTCAAGCATTGATTGTGTGATGTACTGACTTGCTGTCTTTGGTTCCTGTGTTTAAGACATTAACGTGTTTTCATATACTGTCTACACTGCAGTGGAATATTCGCTTACATATTGGTTTGTGGTCTCTGACAAGTGTGTGTACCTTAAATTGTGTGGAGCGTGAAAGAACTTGAGTGTCACTAAAATTCAGATATCTGATGGGTGATTCTTTTTCTGCTGTGGGTGCTACAGGTTGACATCTCTATCTAAGATTAGCTTTTTCCTGAACTAAAGTAATGCGAGTATCTCCGTAGAAGAAAAAATGGCCTTCATATAGAAGATAATATCGCAAGATTGGAAACAGAATAATATGTTGTAATAACTGGCAAAGACTTCAAGAGCAATGGTGCCAGTGTGCTGAAATCTTAGAACTTGTGGTTAAACAAGTTTAAAAATAGCATGGAAATTAAAAATTTCAGTATAGTCCATAATGGATTGAAATTTGTTAAAATATTTTAATTTTGTATCAGAATAAAGTGTATATTGTCAAGTGACTTACAATCTAAAATGCGTTGCCATCACCTTTTTTTAGTGCTGTGTGCTGTGAACACAAAGTGGTCTTAAATTACTGCAACACGCTGAGTTACAGGATCATCTTTCCAAGTTGGGACTGCAAGCCAGAAAACCTTGGTTCAGCCCTGCTCCTCAGCTTCACTTTTAATAGTTTTAACACTGAATGTTTTGATCAAGAAATAAATGGTCTCCACGTGGAGACTTGGTGGTGTATGAGGTCAGCATTGTGATGCATTAGACTTGGCAATGTCACTAGTCACTCTCAGGTCTGGGAACATACTCTGTACCTCCGTAATAATAAAATGAAAGCTATAGTTTGTGATCTGATGTTTTCACATACCAAAATAATCTAATGTGGAGTAATTTATTTATTTTTCCCTTAATGCTGTTGGTGGTTGATGTGAGTACAGCATTCGCTCTCTTCATGATATGAAAAAAATTCGTTTAAACTCAATGCAAGTTGTCATGCTGCGAGTTCTTTCAGACTGATTCTTTGCCTGGTGGAATTCAAACAAGGCTTTTGCATTAATTCAGGTTTTTGTCGCTTTTTTCTTCTTGGTAACGGAGTAAGTATCCCTGTATTGGGTTTTAGACACGTGGGTAGTACAAATGCAACAGCCCTTGCAAAGGCTGTAAGGATGCCGTTTGCCTTCAGTTTTTGCATTAGTGCTAAAATAAAGACCGAATTAAAGTGGAGGGCAGGGCTTTACTCAAGTCTGTGTTTCATAGCCAATTTGTAATTCAAGTATTTATATTACAGCTAGAGGGAACATTGTCGGATGTTTGCTACCTAGTTAACGGAGGGGGGGGAAGGGGGAACTAGGAGCTCTTGCTCTGCAGGCTCTCTGCTTTGCCATCTGACTTACCTGTGTATTAAGAGCTACTGTGTACTAGTGTTGACTGTCCAAGGCCATAGCCTGGCACGCTTCCTCCGTAATGCCTGCGCTCTAGAATTGCCATCCCTAAATAGGGGTTAGATCCTCTTACCTTAAATGACTGCGGTGACCCACATTCCCCTCGTGTTCACCCAGCTGGGTGATTGTTCAGGGGCATTTTCCTTCTTGGGCAGTGCTGGTGGCAAAGTCCAGAGAGGCACATTTGAACAACTGCAGCAAAGAAAAATATCCCTCGCTGCTGCAGTATCTTTGATTTACTTTAGCTGGTGCTTGCCTGCCCTATCCAGAGCAAACAGATCTGCTTCATCCATCAAATCCAGCCCCTAGGTTGCCAACCACCAGTATTGACCACTTGCTCCCAGAAGAGGTGTGTTCTTGCATTTGGAGTGCGTCAGGGACTGCGCAGCAGGACGGACTGACGTGCTGTTAACAGGCAGGTCAGTATAAACAAGGTAAGCAGCCTCCAAGTGCAAGTTGGGTCACCTGGGTTTACATTTCCCCATGTCCTCTGCAACCAGATAAACATTGCTACTTGATGTAATGGGCAGGGTTCCTAGCGCTTCCAGGGATGTTGGAAATCTGAGGCTACAGGGGGGGTTTTCATGACTTCACTGTATCTACTGCCTCGGAGACAGGTGTTTTGTGGGGCTGGAAGTTTGCAGCAAGTAAGACGGTATGAGAAGTGGGAAAGTTTTCTTTTAGGGTAGGCTGGGTTGGAATATCTGATAGTCCCAGGTTTAGGTACCAAAGATACTGAAGACTTTCTTCTGGTACCAGCACTTGGCCATTACACCTGCCTTTTAAAGAGGATATAGTCAATAGGATTGTGGTTCCTGGCACTGTGCTGCTCTGGAGCAAAACTGCCTTCTTGGTGAAACTTGTTACTGCTCTGCTTTCGTACCCCTGCTCTTCCCTGGTTAGCTGAGGCTGCACCACAGACGGAGTGAGAGGGAGTGTGTGCGCACGCCAGGTACTCCAGAGTCCTCTGCTATTCAGAATCAGTAAATGAGTTAACAGGAAGATGAATGACAAGGTGACAAAGACCAGAAATAAAATATTATGTGGGATAACCAGCTGGACAATAAAATAGCATCTGACATTCTGTGCATACAGGGAAAAAACAGAACTGGTACCTGCATAATTGTAGGCTCCAAACTAGTTAATGCTGTTCAGGTGAGAGGGGTTGGGGTCACTGGGAAGTTGTACAAAAGCAGCAAACATCACAGTCAAAACCAGGAGACCTCCCACAGCATCTTGTGATGGAATAATATTCATCAGAACTATGGCTTCCTGTACTTCTTGGCACTTTTTTTTTTTTTTTTTTGAGGACACTCAGAAGGTCCATAAAGAGCAATATAGTATGGAACTGGGATTATGATAATCAAAGCTGTTCCTGTGGCTTTCATGGCTGACCATGAGATAAGATGCTTTCTGCTGGATATGCAACTCCAGCACAGTTTAAAAGTTTGTGAAATCTCAAGCTGGAGTTCACCCACAACCATATCATTTTGTGAACAATGAGCGAATGGAAGGTTGGTTTCCTAATCTGATGTCCCTCTTTAAACCCCTTTTTCCTACAATTAAACAATTGTTGTGGGTCTCACTCTATCCTTCTTTAGTATCTCCAGTTCCTTCTCTATTTTAAAAAAATGTACTATAAGGTCTTGCAAAACACCTTGGTGTTTATTATACTAAATGAAGTTGTGCATAATATTGTAACTGACAAAATATTCCTAAAATGGTATCAAGGCATCAGTAGTAGAAAAAACATTTCAGATTAATTGTGCCTTCTTAAAGCTTCCTAGGGAAGATGATACAGTTTTTGATGTTCAATCAATATATAGAATTACAAGTTATGCATTTTCTGTATTCAAAAAAAAAAAAAAAGACAATCAAGTACAATGAATCCACTTGAAGAGTAAAGAGAGGTAAACAAAGCAATGCTCTTTATTTGCCCAATTTTTATTCTCTTATAAATCATAATTTAAACTCCACAACTCTTAACGATTAATTGAGCACAGGTTCCAAACAGTGCAGTTGGTTGGCAGTTAGTATGCCTTTTTCCATAAGCCCCAAAGTAATAACAGTGATAAACAATGCTCGCTGATCAGTCAGACACACAGAGTATTTCCCAAACAATTACTCAAGTGTACAGTTTTCAGTTGGGAAATGCTGAGAATAGCTTAGTTAACAGATTTTTTAAATGCCTTTGGAGGAAAGACCTCATGAATTTAAGCCGTGTTCAAAGAGGAAAACAAAAGTTATGTAAACCTAGCATAGACTTGAAACTTAACTTTGTGTTACACAATCCTTCCAAACAGCAGTTACAATTTTGCTGAAGGAAGCATTAGTAATGCTGACAAGGCTGTGCGATACATCTCTGGTTATTAAGCATATTTGTTACATGAAGACTTAGCCTTGGAGAACTAGTGAAGTTTCCCTTCTTTAGGGAAATAAATGTGTATCAAGTAGAGTTAAAAAAGTTTAATGAACTGATAATTCAAAATCAAACACTAAGTATCAACTTTTATACTAAATTAAAATCATATATTAAATATAAAGCAAGTATAAATGTGTAAGAAAAATTGGAAACAAACACTATTGCATATTTATAAAAAAGTATCAGAAGCCATACTGCTTGTCTTGCAAGAAATCATATTTAGAAGGCTAAAATCTTTTATATATATATCAAATAAATCTATGAATAAAACGGATAGGAAAAGTATATAAATATGGTATCTTTAAATATTTACATGTATATGGAAACTAGTCAAAGTGGTGCTATAAGAAGGAAATGTCTGTTACAAAATTGAGATTACAAGTTCTGCATTATGTCCATCTGCATTACGCTATTAGTTTTAAACTCTCATCTTCCATAAACTAATTATTAACTTCAAAATTATCATTGCATAGAATTCCTTGAAAAATATTACTTAATTCTGCATTCCACCTCACAGTAAGAACTATCGGGATGATGATACAAAAATAGTAACTTGGAGAACAGTAGCCAGCTGTGCTGCCCTTCAAAGTTTAGTCTCTGACTTGGTGCTTTTAGAAACAAGGAAGACATTGCCATCTCTAGTTTGCTGCAGTGAATATTCACTAGGAGAGTAAGACTTTCCATCTTCATCACGTAGCATGCTGAAGACCTCAAGGTATAAGGTAGTCAGTTGCTTTTTCATTTGACGAAGACTTTTGTCATGCTCCCCTTTCTCCTTAAGCAGTTTCTCTTTCTCATCTTTTAAGTTACTCAAGTCTTGCTCCAGTTCCACTATATTTTCCAGTTTTCTTTTACGGCAATTTTGAGCAGCCACTTTGTTCTTGCCTCTCCTGCGAATATCTCGAATAAGCGCAAGCTGGGCTTCATTGAACTGCTCCTTAGACATCATTTCATTAAAGTCATCAACAGGGAGATTGATGATTTTTTCAACAGGAAAAGGGATCTGCAGAGCTTTTGCTCTTTGCTCATCTCTTGTGAGATGAGCTTCAAGGCGGCCTGAAGGTTTATCTTTTGTGAACGGAGCTTTGGGGTGGCCAGGACCAGCAGGGGGTTCCTCCTTTGGTGCATTTGTACACTGCAAACTAGGTGTCCGAGCGCTCGGCCCCATGGAAGAAAACACTTGGTCCTGGAGCTGCAAGGAGTACGCGCTGGCATGGCTCTGCGGCACATTTCCAGGAGCACTATCCATGTCTTCCATTTCAGAATCGCTACAACCAAAAGCCTTATCTCCGTAGGCAGATGATTCAACAGAGTGTTCAGGTGATGCTACGCTGGAACTCGCATTCAATGAAATACCAGAGTCAGAATCATTACATTCTGGTACAGTTCCTGAGTGGTTGCCATTAAAAGCTTTACACAGTGAGAAATCAGAAAGATCAATAGGTTCACTTAGAATTTCTGCAAGTGATTGACTGATAGTGTTTGTTGTTGCTGTGTCACCGTTCGCCTTTGTGTCAATAAAGGTGGCGTAGAAATCCTCACAGAAATCAGAGTTTGAAGGGGATGTGTCTTTTAAAGAGTTCACACTCAGCTGGCTGGTGTCTTCTGGTGGCAAAATGCTGGAAAAGGGATCCTCCATGCTATCAAGGAAATCCGGACTGCAGTTAACATCTTTTCTCATGATGGGTAATGAGCTGCAGTAATTGTATCTGTTGTGCATCTCTGTTGGCTTGGTTTCAGGGCTTGTGATTGTGCTTACCTCGGCCAGGTTATCGTTTTCAATGTTAAGACACTACACGGGAAACGCAAGAGAAGTTGAGCAACAATTCTCCAATTGAGAAAACCTTTTTCTATAACACACAAGCACTAAATACTTTAGCAATTAACATACACATGGAACAGGTATTCCAACGTTGCTGTAACTTAGATCACTACAACAGACTTGTACTACAGAGAGGCAATCTAGAAAGATGACTAGATACCTAAGCGAGGGTGTGAAGCAACTTGTTCTGGACAAAGCTACTCAGAGTAAAGAGAGCAGAGCCTCTCCAACTCATCGTGAGATGCTGGAGAGACCCATTCCAATGCTATATGGAAGCTGCATGGGGCCCTCCTGTTCTGGTAAATTGCTAGTGGGGACCCTTGGAGGTGCCAGGTCTGAACTTCTCACAAGCACCACTGCTAAGAAGGGCATGAGTACAGTAAATGTAAATTACCGAATTAGACTTAATGAGCATTACTAATAAACAATTACTCACAGCACTCTTACTTTCATGTTATGTGATAGACTACTTTTCCTCAAAAAACAAGGTTCTTTTAGGATTTTCTGAATGAAGCAGCTGTTCAGTGCAGAGGAATGTAATTCCCAGTGAAGCAGAGTGCTGATGTGAAGCCTTGTGAACATTAACTCACCCGACATACTTTTAGTTAAGCTGGCTAACATCAGCGTGAGCATCAAAGACTATTATGTTGATGGACTTTCATTGGCTAAAAGACCAATGTTCTTTCCAAGCGGGTGGCAGTTTTTTAACTGAAGCTGAAATAAGTGGGCCTGCTGTCCCCAAAGAATTAGGCAATTACCAAAACGATGCTGCTTCTCTTAGGAAGGGACCACACACTGATTATTTCACCAGAGATTGTTCAAGGTTTAGAACGTGAGCTCTTTTTTTCTTTTCTTCAAACGTAATTTGTAAAAGGCAATGCCCTCAATTTATCTCCCTTCTTTCAGAAGATTATTCAATTACTATTCAGAATTACTGCAATAGATAATTTTGGTTTGGCTTCTTAATGTATTTTCAGCATCACTGCTGCCTTTTCACAGCCAATTGCCCTTATTAATTAAGGTGGGGCTTTTAAGGCTACCACAGCAGTAAGATTAGGAAAGCATGAAAATTTTGAAAAATATAAACAGAAGACAGGAAAATGCAGAGCAGCAGGAAAAACGCAGCTCCTGCGAACTTTTTTAAAGTACGATTTAGATTTACAGGCATTCCACTGAGCATTCGCTGGCTGGTGTCTTCTGGTGGCAAAATGCTGGAAAAGTGATCCTCAATACTATCCAGGAAATCTGGACTGCAGTTAACATCTCTTCTCATGTTAGTCTCTTGGGCTAACAGCATAAAGTAGAGCAGCACCATGCTAAAGCATTATGACATTCTATAGTAATGTATCTGAAAATAAATGTACTCAGTTTTGTCAAATCTAATGAAATATAAGAAGAAACATAAGGATAGGAGGAAAAAAAGCCTAGATGTCCTCTGTAACGTTCCTTTGAAATATTCAATTAATGTACATTACGTAATTAGTTCTTACTGAACACATATAAACAGCAGTTATATAACAACTACACCTGACTCTTCTATGTACCTAAATATATGTTGTTATCATCTTTACAAAACCTTTTCCTTAGATGAAAGTTGAATGCAAAAGTAACCATAAATGATTCACCCAGACACTGAAAAAAAAAAAGCATTTACAATAATGCTTGTAGAAACAATTCCTGTTGTAGTTCCATATTCAGAACTATCCATTTTTAAAGCAGCTGAAATTTCAACCATGATCATACCGTAACACGTTACAGAGAGATGCAAACAAGGATTTGCTAAAAACATGGGGAAGTTCTGACTGGTAAGACAGACTGTGTTTTATTAAGATCTTCTGATAAACAACTGATTTCCTTCTTCCGACATGTTTTCCAATATATTACATTTAAAGAATTAAAGCTTCTATTGAGTTATAGACATCCTACAGGTGTAGAATCCAACATGACAATCATGATCATGTGTTAAGATGCTACTGTATTGCATTCTCCAAAACACCATACTCTTCCAAAATATCATGCTATTTTTTTTCAGGTACTCATCATACTAAATCTTTACCTGTAACTCTGGAAGGGACAATAGTTCTTCCCAAACTTGCTCTATATTCTGCATATTCTCCGCATCAGTAAGTGAAACTAAACCAGGCGATTCCGGTGGCTGAGCGTGATCAGATGAAATGAAGACTGGGTTCCTATCAATCTGAGCAGGAACCAGTGACTGAAATGCAGCTGAAGAAGCCTGAAGTGTTTAAAAAAAAAAAAAAAAGAAGTAAAAAACCCCACCAACCACCCAACCAACAATAACAAAAATACCGCATTCATAAAAACAACTTTGAATTTTCCAAAGCAAAAAATCTGGTTTTTGGTGTTCTACCATTTCTGCAGAACAGACAGACAGGTATTTCTTAACAAAAGCATTTTTGTAAACAGCAGGATAACATAAAAATATTCCTATGAAAAGCATTTTCAAATTAAGGAAAGAAATAGGAAAAAAAGGTATCTAGAAACTGGCTGGTGAAGGGCTTATTGTTACACATCAAATAGTCTGGGTCAGCACCTGGAAACAAAGCAACTCAGACTCACCAACTCCGGAGAGCTGCACTAAGCTCAGTGTACCAAACTGTTAAAGTCCACTACCATCCTTTACAGTAGCTGGAATGGTTGCCATCAGATGGCATTACACACTGAATCCTGGCTGCAGGGTTCAGTAAGCAGAAGGAACACAAGAAGTACCACTCCCTCCAGACACAGCCCCAGTTGAAGCTTACTACGCCGCTTTATTCCAGCTGGAATCAGCTTGAGGACAAAAATCCCATCACACATTAACGTAATATAATGTAACATAACAAATGAGACCGATTCCCTAGATGACGACCCGTGAAACCACTGCGTTGAGCATTCTTACCTCATCGTCATCTATAAATGGGAATGCTTCTGCCAAGAGCTGCATGCAGTCATCAAAGGACAAGGTCTCTGCTTCTGGTTTTGAAGTCTGCGTGCTCTAAATAGGAAAATAATGAAAAAAATGTTACTGCATCTTTGAATAACTGAAGAATCTTCCATTACAGCAATGAATGCAAATTCATTTTAGGTAACCACTAACATGTCTTCCTGTGACTAGAAAAAGGATTAAACACTCACAAACACATGTTAAGAGTTTACCTGAGAAAAATCGATGGGTGGCTCAGTATTTTCTGAGTGAATGCGCTGAGCTGGCTGAACAGGAACAAATTCACCTGTTTCTTCGTCTAACTCCAGCTGAGCCAGCAAGGCTTTCTCCTGCTCTTTTTGGAGCTGCTCTTGTCTTTCCTTTTCAAGTTTCTTCTGTTTCTCAAGTTCATACTCCTTCTGTCGTTGACTAAAATCAAAAACTTCACGCCTCACCCCAAGGTCTATATCTTGTCTCCAAAGGATGTCAATCAAGTTCATGTCCTGTAACAGAAATGCTTTTTTTGAGCAAGCATCCTCTGCAGCATAAGTGGCTCAGAACAACAGCAAAGCTTTTAATTTCTATATCGAACAGGTAGACTCATTAACTAAGGCTTATTTTCTTAATCCTATGAAATTATCTGAATAAAATATGGCTCTATATGACCTTTTTGAAGGGTGCAAACTGATGGTTTCGTTGCTGTGGCCTGCACACAGGCTCAGAGAAACTGAAGGAATTTTTTTACAAACGGTAAGGTAATACATGAACTAGCCAGAGGATAAATGTATTCTTCTTTCCTAAGTTACCTCACAGAAAACGCAAAGCTATAGAATGAATTATGTCACATTAAGAAAGTAATTTTTAGGAGAAAAGAACAGAAATCACAAAGTTTGCCTATGTAAAATTTTTTCAGATGATCTTATAAAATTGTAAAAGCTGGCTAAAAACAGAATGAAGCCTGTCTGAAGTAACTGTAATGTGATACTGCAAAATGTATTTGAAAATATTTATGTTCCATCCTGGTATTAAGTATTAATATTAAAGATCAGCAGAACAGGGCTTCAAAGTTGGAGGATAACCTGGTTTCAAAGTCACTAAATGACATAACATCACTGTAGCATTAAACACAATTATTAAGACTATTACTAACAAATTGTAATTTAAAGCTTAGTCTAAGTTGATGTTCTAGTCTAAGTGTGGTTCTAGGCATGGGTGGTTTGGAGCAGCTGAGTATAAACTAGGGGTCAATAGGTCTCAAATATGGCCCCTGGCTCATCAGGGAGTCAATCATTATCAGCCAGCTAACAACGACCTCGATGCCTTGGAAATCACCTCTTGCGCCTGTAGTGCTTCAGAAGACAAATTAAACTCTGCCATTTAGGGAAAACCAACCAGTTAATATTATTCGATATAGCTATAATCTCTTTTAATTTATTGTATAAGGGGTTTTTTTAGGAGGAAGGGGGTTAGTGGATTGGTTGATTGTGGTTTTTTACTCTTCAAATACTCAATATTTAAAGACTGAAGTCTGGACTACTTTCTCCCGTGAAGAAACCCTAACACTCAGAAATCATCAATTCGGATGTCAGCTGACACAGAATTTTAATACTTGGTAGCCACATTTGTCAGATGGGTAACTGCCAACAATTCCTAGCTGGTGCCTGGGAGTTTTCATTTAATGTCATGTTTCATTATTCTTAAAATTACCCTTTAGTGGCAGCACACAAAAATCGTGTTCAGTGTTGGGCATTCTCATCATGCTAGCACACTACCAGTAATATACTGAACACTAAATTTCATTTAAACAGAACTTTACCAATTCAGTTAGCGGTTGTATACCTAAGATACATCTATTTTGCCAACATACCAAATGAAAACACTCCCTTACCTCTCTAAAGGCTCTTTTCAAATAAGGACGCGAAGTAACCTGAACACCAAGTCACGCTGCCTTTCAAGACAATCACTTCTGTACAGTAGTTACGACAAAAAGCTTTAGGGCAAGTCCACAACTGAACAGACCAATTCAGTAATCTCATTTCTTTGTTAAAAATTCTGTACCATTAGCACTCATATTTACACGTGGCTTGAACTACTCTACCAGTTACTAAAAGAAAATTATTTTCTCTAAAATCAAGCAGTTACACAAAATATCTGTGCATAACAATATGGGCATTCCCAAATCTAAGACATATTTAATATACCTTGCTGGGAGAGACCAAACTCAGCCTTAATGGCCAGCAATGAAGAAGCTGAAATAATTACAGCGGCTGCCCAAGACAATGTTTGGTCTTTCCAGATTGGCAGGGTAAAACAAACTAATTAAGTTCTGCAGTAATTGGAGATATTGCAATATGGTATAGCTTCATTAAGGGCCAGTAGTTTACCAGCTGCTCACTGTCTCCTTCTGCAGCAGATTCAAAACTGTTTCCTAGTCTCAGAGCATTTGCAATATGTTCTGGATAAAACTGCAGGATCTGTATTTTAGGGCTCACTTCTGAATTATTCATTTAGAAGGCACCATTAAAAATGTGACTCAAAAGATATTTTTGTGTGTGTGTATATAATGCACAAGGTTGTGAATTAACAGAGCTGTTCTCCTCCCCACGTTGCAACAGACTACAGCACAAAAATAGCAAAACGGGTGCTAAGTTTCAGTTTAAATCACAAAAAACAAAAGAAGTGATCAAAAAAAGAGGTAGAGAAGGCAAGGCATAGCATGTTTTCCTTGAGAAGAAAACCCACATAGCCTTAGTGCAAAAACTTAAGGCACTGCTATTAAATTTTTCAGCCATGCTACTGGCTGTATTCATTATCAAAATAAATAGCTTTGGACACTGCATCATTTGTGGGATGAGAGACCTCCAAAGACACACCAGCTGGCCAAAAAAAATGCTGTGGCTGTACACCATCACTTCTGCGTCTGTGCAGCAATCAATTCAGCAAGCAGGATCATTTTTTGAATGAATATGCTTGCACGGTTTTCAGGATCTTGAGCTGTTGTTTGAGAAGTACTACAGCATTGATTGGCTCCTGTCACTATTTTTCAAGGGACCGTATTTAGCCCAGTATCTTCTCTCTGGCAAAGAGCGGAGCTTTGCTGAATGGTGGTGTGCTCTACCCTGGAGAGAGATGCTTGTCGGAAGCACCTTTATTTTATTTAGTAGTTGTGCTTGTGGCACTTAAAACCAAAAGGGTGGGGTTGTTTTTATTTATCACCATATAATTGCAAAAGTTCCCTCCTATTTTCAGTTTGAAAAGCTCTATACAAATAGAGCAATATTAGCCTTAACTTTGAGTAACAACTCAAGAAATTACTCTTCACATGAATGGGCTGTACGGAGGAAGTGTTCTGTTAATATACTAATAGATACTACCATCAAACAGCACAGTCATTTAAATATTAACCTGCCATTTAACGCTCATTTATAATTTCAGCCAATGCTTTTAGTAATACTGCCCTTCTCAAGAAGAAAAAATTCTGGCCATCAGCCCAAAGCCTTAGGTCAAAGTTAATGGAGTCAACATTGACCCAAGTGATTCACTAAGGAGTGAATCACAACCCCCAGCACAAGTTGATGCAAAGAAAAAAAAAATTAAAAATTGCAGTCTAAAGCAAATATTTTGCAATTTTGTTCCTTCAGCCTCTCCACAGCCTTCGTCTTTAAATTATTCCCCTGCCTCATTGAACACTCACACACATACACAGGCAGGCACTCTACATTTATCACTGAAGCATTTTCCCCCTTCCACTGTGAAAGCATCACAAAAATCAGTGTATTTGACGCCTGGAGTGTTTAACTAAAGTTATTAAAAGGCATTTCGCTTCTTGCCTGTGCATCAGCTACCCGCTGATTTTTAGATGCCTCAACATGATGTGCTGGTCTCAGAAAGATTAATTTGGAGGAACAAGCAAACACAGATTCACATCCAAACTGGATCACGTGCACTGAGAGTCCTGTGAAAGGATTCATCTGACCCAGGGCTTGTTGCTGCCCTTCGGAGCCATGCTAACCACTTCCCCTAATATCAGACATATTTACTGTAAAGGCGCCAGGCCTCATGTGATAGACTCCACAAACGCCCGTTTGTTCTTTCCCCTGTTGTGCAACTCCTTGAATTGCATCAGAGGAAACGATGGTTTTGGCAGAGCCAAGAGGCAGCGCGGGAAGAGCCAGGGCCTCCCCTGCAGAAGGAAGGACCCGCACTTGGGAAGGATTGCAGGCACTATGCTCAGCTCTTCCTACCAAACACCAACACCTATTTTGAGGGGAAATACATTATGGTATTTAATGTATTACCATTGTCCAACATTTCTAACTTCCGGGAAAGTAACATGGTTTTAATATTTTTCCCAAGCAAACAGTGATTTGATTTTGTTCATAATATGTTCTTCATGATTTTGTAAACAGAGAAGAACTTCTGCTTTCCCATGATCCATGTAAGCAGGAGGTGCCTTGCACTCATGGTTTGATTTTTCTGTTCATTTAGTGATATGCTCTTCCAACCACATCGATAGCTTCGTTTGGACATATAAAGGCACTTTTAATAAGATAAACATAAATGTTAAACAATTCACATTAAGCCACCATCTGGCCCCCAATGGAAATTTTCATGTTTTAGATTTACATATCGGCATTTGCCATCTGGGCAGAGTCTGTTATACATTTTATGAGAAAATCTCTGACTACATTGTAAAGTTTGACGATTAACTCTTATTACTCCTAAGCAAACATATTTGCAGTAGAGTAAACAAAGGAGAGAGACCCTGTTTTCATGTTATTTTCATAGACTGACTTTTGTGCTTTAAATAAAATGCCAGTCTTTCATTTCACCCCTGCTGGGTTTATCTGACTGGTTTTGGTTTTGTTTGGAATATAGGCCATTTGCAGGTACAACTGATAACGTGGAAACATCCAGCAGCCCAAGTGTCACCAGAGAAACAATCTATCTCAATACAGCATTTTCAACCTGTTGTTAGCTATCCCCTTAATACAGGGCACATTGTAAGTATTGCGCATTTACTTCTTAACGTCACGCCTTTTGCAACATAAACTGGGGTAACACCAGCAGAATCTCTCACCAGCCAAGGATCTGGTTTTCATTCTCAGGATCCATTAGCACTGAACTTCAAGAAGAGATACTTCACATGCCAGCATGAACAAATCAAAGAGCAACAGAGTCCATGGCTATGGCATCCAGCACAGAGCTCAGACTGGCACCCCACAAGGAGGAGGAAAACACTGCTATAGCTTACTCACAGAAAGACAGATGGCAAAATATCCCCCCAATTTTCCAGAAAGTGAAAGGAATGAACAAAACCCACCTTTTTTTTTTATATAATGAAGCAAAAATATAAAAGTGTGGGAAGTGAAGCTCAAGGACCCGAGATACTCCAAGGCAAGAATGAAAGGGAGGGGATCAAGTAATAAAGCCCATGCAAGAGAAAGAGCTGAAAGCTCTTACCACTTAAGAAAAGCACAGGCTGTGGAAGCAACAGCTGAATGTCTTCCCGTCATCATTCTCAGGCAAAATTGATTTTGTTCATGTAGGCTTTAAGAACGATTTATAAATAATTTGATGTTTTCAGATGATCTCTGAAATAACTGTAACTACTGGTTTATTTTCTAAATCTTTTTCAAGGTAAGTTACTTAATTACAAGTCATAATTACATAAAAAAACCCCGATCCTGGAAACATAAGCCTCATGCTTCAGAGAAAGCACTGAAAGCTGATAGTTAACCCACACCGTAACTTTTTTAAAACAATTTTGAGTTTGGAAAGCTGACCCATAATTTCCAATCTCTTACCACCAGAAACTGTAGAACAAAAGTTAACTCAAGACTGTGCAATGGACAGCGAGGACACGAAAAATTCAAACAAGCAGCAGCCCGTATGAGAAGAATGAGGAAAAGGGAATGGCAGAAGCTATTTATGCTGGAGGGCAGAGGGGGACAACAGCAATTTTAGGTCTGGATTGAGGATTTGGAAATGTGACAGAACAGACAGCTGTCAAGCAAAGCCACATGACAGCAACCTGTGATTTGTGTCAAATCCCTGACTGCCCTGTGGAGCTGCCTGCTGTCCCACATTCTTCACCAACACCTCCCAGGCAACCAAGGAGGAAACAGGGTGCTTGGGTGGGTGTCATGGTGTAACCCCCGCCAGCAACTAAGCACCACACAGCTGCTTGCTCACTACCCCCGGGTGGGATGGGGAAGAGAATCAAAAAAGTAGAAGTGAGAAAACTCGTGGGCTGAGATAAAGGCTATGTAATAAGTCAAAGCTGTGCACACAAGCAAAGCAAAGCAAGGAATTCATTCACCAACTCCTATCAGCAGACAGGCGTTCAGCCATCCCCAGGGAAGCCGGGCTCCATCACATGTAACGGTCACTTGGGAAGACAAAACACCCTAACTCCAAACATCCCCCCCTTCCTCCTTCTTCCCCCAGCTTTACGTACTGAGCATGATGCCGTATGGTATGGAACATCCCTTTGGTCACTGGGCTCTGCTGTCCCGGCTGTGTCCCCTCCCAACTTCTTGTGCGCCCCCCAGCCTGCTCGCTGGTGGGGTGGGGTGAGGAGCAGAAAAGCCCTTGACTCTGGGTAAGCCCTGCTCAGCAATTACTAAAGCATCTTCTCTGTTATCAGCACCGTTTCCAGCACAGATCCAAAACACAGCCTGTACCAGCTACTATGAAGAAAATTAACTCTATCCCAACCAAAACCAGCACAGTGGGTGTGAGGGGGTGTCTTTTTTTTTTTTTTTGATCATTCAAACTTGTGCCACTAACTACTGCTGTGACTGAACTGACACTAAACCAGTACGCCCTGACAATAAACTAGCCTACTTCTGTTTCTTGATGCCCACATGCTCTTCCTGGCCCTAAAGAGTCTTTGGACGCCTGACATCTTGGTCAGCAAACTCTTTTCAAGCCCTAGCAGGGTAACTTAACTGAAAAAGAACTCTAAAAGGGTTGGAAAGCCATAGCTTTAAAGAATTGATGTTGTAAGAGAATTTCCACTCCATGTCTATACAACTAAGCTCGTTGAAGAATGCTAACCACATGTCTTGGGATATTCTTCTGCCCCAACAGAGACTTATGGGGTAAGCTCAGTCCCTGAAAGGCGTTTTTAGGCAAACATAATTTTCTTACTGAAGAAAGAAATCTCTAGAATGCTTTGCCAGGCCAGGAACAGAAGCAGATCTGGTATTTAGCCTCTTCTCTCCTAACGCAGATCTCACACTTCAGACCGTACCTCCCACTATATTCCAGGTTCCCCGAATAAATGTCAAACTGTAAGGATCTACTCTTATAAATCAGATTAGTTGAAAAACTCCTTGGCTGGGTTGTTCAGCATTCTTAAAGCTTCACTACAAGCCTTGTCTGGGTATTATCCTGACAAAAACGGGGAGAGGCTCTGGCTGGCTGGAAGGCCCTACAGGTGCTATTCTGGAAACTGCCCACCTACTCTCCCTACCCTCAATCCAGAAATAACTCCTTCTCAGAGATGAATGATTTATGTATTTCACCTGAAGCATCGTCTTCCAGGAATGATATGAACAAAGGCTACAACTAAGATCTGTACAGCTCCCAACATGATGATTTCCCCATATACAGCCCATAGCAAGCCAGCTTTCCAAGCTGCCAGGGAAAACACACACCTCATACATTCACCAGTAACAGTGAAAAGACAGGTTTCTTTAAGCCTGAAGAATGCAAAATGAGCAAGCATGTAAGGGCAATAAAGAATAGCTGTTGTAGGCTGTTCATGGTCATTAATGTACCAACTCCAAAAGCTCCCAAATCCTAATGCTAACAATAGAGCGAGGCCACAGCAGGTAAAGAAAAACACCCTTGTCAGAAAGTCAGCAAAGAAAAAGAAAAGGAGGGATATAAGAGCAGTTTACTACTACACTTCAACAACAGTTTTCTTTTTCTGTAAAAATCAATCAATCCCCACCTCCCTACCACTCCTTTAAACACTGAACATTTGCAAGAGCCTCACAGCGTTCCCTTCCAGCCTGGAGCACAGCAGCAGGAGTGACATTTTCCTCTCTGGCTCATTAATCTCTGGAGTCAGAAATACATACATATATCCTTTTCCCACCACATTCGGTCTGCCTTGAGGTGGCCATTTCTGGTACAACAGATCAGTGGATTCTTACTTAGTGCCACAGATCTTTTTACAGAAGATTGTTTCATGCTCTTATCTCATACACTCCAGAAGTAGGTAGCCATGTTTTTCTAAATTGTTAATCAATACATATTTTAGAAGGTAGACTTAAAATAATAAGAGTTTAATATAAAGTATGTGATTTCCAGGGGCTGAATGGTCCCAGGACTAATCCTGCCACATCATCTTTAAATAAAAAAAATTAGGAAAAAAGCGCCCAAACCCACAGTCTCATTGGTTTACAGAAAGAAAAGTCTTAAATCTGACATTGGCACTTGTTTTGTTTGTACGATACCAGATTTTTCAGAAATTATTCTCTAGTATTGATTGACAGATCTGTCATGCATTGTGTCTGTTCCAAAGTCCCCTATTTTTGTCTTTAGGCTAAAGACAGAGTTAGGTCTAACATTGTGAGCCGATGACTATGAACTTTTCTTGAATAAATTTAACTATGCCCTTACTTACAAGCAATACCCTGGCTGCTAAGCAAAAGCTGAAAATGGTCATGGGTGTCATCCCACTTCTTCAAACTTAGTCCTAAATCTCTTGACATCCCAGAATGCTTTCTGGAACATCAGTATCTAAAGCAACGGATCTCACATGTTTTTAGAGTTGTGCTGTTTCCGTTAGATGGGTTCCATTCTTCCCTTTTTGGTCTTAATTATATTGTGTTAATCAATTTCATTTTTCCACAGTATATTTGGCTGGTATAAAAGTGTTGTGGTCCCTTCTACTCAGATTTTGAATCCCTCTTTCAGCTTAAGAGAGCCATTTACTTGCTGCTACTTTATTCCATCTTGCATCAGCAGCATTACAAAATGATTAAGGCAATATGCACACACAGATAATATGTATTCAAGTTACAATATATTACACAAGTTGCACAATGAAACTGGGAGGCTGGGGATTGTTTTATAAGAGTTAGTCTATTTCTTTTTACATGCTTGATACATCAACAAAGCTCTGATGTGTTGCCCCAGCAAGTAAACTGAGTGATTCTGTTGTGGCTGACTTTCTAGCTGTTGTCTAATCACTGTAACTCCATTTTGAAAGGTATTCCAGTAGCAGCCATTTCAGAAGTCTACTTCATTTCAGCAAAAGCTGGTCTTTAATGGCTTTATTTGTGTTTGGGTTTTTTTCCTCCCAAGTTAAAACTGCATCATAAGAAAATGGGCATTTATTGAATTTTGGCATTTATACACCAAAAAAATCCTTATCCTAGACATAAACAAAAAATATAAAAAATATACAGCATCTGAAAATACTGCTCATCTTTTAACCATAGGAATATAAAAGCCTTTGTGTCCCAATTAATTTTATATATTGAACCTACAGTACTTGGAAAACAATTACCTGTTAAATGATTATCTTCAAGCTACCCTGCTGTACCCAGCCAGGCACGTACTGTGTGCGGACATTGCCACAGGCTACTCATTAGTTTATCTACAAGAGGACTTGTTTATAATAATAGCTCAGTCATCTGGGAAACACAATCCAGTCAAATTATAGCCTGCTCTTATGTCCAATGAAACAAATCAGGGCGCAAGAAAAGAAGAACAAAGAACCAGAGAAAAGAACCTAACCAAACTTCAAATAACATATTTATTAGGTTGTATTAACCTTCGGTTATAACCTATGAGCCGCTATTCTGATTTCATCAGTATTACACATTTTTGGAAATGCGCATTTCAAACCAAACATGAAAACAGTGTGCTTGCACCAGATGGGTTGTTACAGCTGTGCTACAGCCTGGATGTGGAAACCACTTGCTCTTAGTATTACAAGAAGCATGTCTCACCAAGTTTCACTTCACTGATCTCACAAGCAACTTTGTTGTTGTTCGTGGGCCAAACTACCATGGCAAGGAACTGGAGTCTGTGTGTGTGAGAAAGAGAAGAGGAGAGGTTCACTAGGTGTACTGCCAGCACACATCCATTGGCCCTCCTTCAGAAACACCCGACATCTGGTCGGTAAGGCTGCACCAAATAAATTCTTCCACACTTCCGAGCTGAGCTGACAAAGAAAGAACAAGGATGCTTTAAAATTCACTTGCCACACAAACACCTGATCAGTCTGAAGTACTATCTTAAGGCTAAAAGTTTAAGAATACGGTTACATTGCAAGGAATACAGTTTGCTCCCAAGCTGATCAGCTGCAAGGTGTCCTGTAGATGTCAGCCCACATCTGGCGGAATATGCAAGTGCCTACCTCCCACTGCAGTCTGTGGGACACAGGTGTTAAAATACTTCCACGGATCAGAGTCTTGCAATTAATGCACACTTTTCACAGACATAATTTATATAGACAATGCTGGGAATTTAGTGTCAGTGCAAATAAATAAGCAGGGTCTTTTTTTTTTTTTGTGAGTGTTCAACTTCAAATACACTTGGAAAGGTTATTTAGTTTCTACAAGGGCAAAGCAGAAAACCCCACACAACAGAAAAAAGGCCAAAAATACACTGCTATTCAACTGGTCACCACTGGACAGTACAGGACCATAACATATTTGAGGAAGGGAGGTCCAGCACAGCAAATTTTTGCTGTGGTGACACTATCTTTCCAAACAAGTAATTCATGGTTAAACTGTTTATTTGACATCATGCACTGCCTTCATTAGTGACATAACACAGAAAAGCTTCAGTAAATAAAAATACCATTCAACTGTGCATTGATGACCAAAAATGCTCTCCCTAAATTTACATGAAACATCATAGAAGTCGTTATTTAATTTGCATGAAAGCAGTCTGTATAGCTTTTCCCCTTCCTCCAGCCCCACCAAGATACACAGTGAGATTTGTTTTTCCATAGAATACGGCAAGATAGATTTTACTAATTTTCTTAAGCACCTGCAATGTACATGTTTCTCAGCAAAAAGCAATCCTCTAGAAGTCATCAACCCCCACAAAGGTTTCAGGAAGCTCTTTCACTTGAAAGTCCTGCAAAGTTAAACAACTAAACCAGAAAGCTCAAGATGGGCCAACATGTCAGGAACCTACATACCAATTTCTCATTCTTGTACACAATGACAGCTTTTGCTTAAAAAACTGTAAACCTACTGAGAAGTTGAACAACACTGTACAAAACTAAAGCTTTGTTTCTGTATGGTGCAATCCCGCCCCCACTATGTAAAGTCCTGTGTAGTATTGAGTTTATAAACTCTGAAAACAAAAGGAGCCAATTCATCTTCCAAGGCATGAACCAGAGTAGGTAAACAGGTTTATACCTCTTACTAAATCATATAAAAGCAGTAATTCTCAAAAGAACAATAAAGTCTGCAGAACTCAACCATCCGTAATTGCATCTTTCCATCATTATATGATTTCCATATCATCCATAATGATGTGGCCTCCACCACCAACCACTTTCTTTGTGGCTTCCATGGCTGTGCCCCTGGAGTACACAGGAGGCTCGCAGCCTGTACAGCTGATTATCACAGGGATGCCTCACTCAGCCTTCAGATTAAATGGGCTAAGAAATGGTACCTAAGAAATCAAGGAAGAGGCCAATCCCTGACATGTGTCCCCTCACACACTATGCTAGCACCAAGACTTTTTGCCACAAATAAGAAACATGTCAATACACCTCTTCCATCCATAAGCAGTAAACATAATCCAGGCACGTTTAACAAGTGTACGGTTAACAAATGTTAAATACTGGGGGGGAGGAGGCTATCCAGTTTGCAAGTATATTACAGTACACTATATTTAGCAGATTGTTTCTAAAATCAGAATTTATAGATTTTTTTCTAGTAGAGATTTGATTGCTTTCCTGATAATTAGAATAAATTTGCTAAGCAAAAAGGTTAGGAAGATCACTTGTAAAATAATGAAATATGGTATGCAAAGAAAATGTCAGGTCTGGATCTTAACCAGTTTTCTGCCTTTGACCTTCACTCTCTTATGCCTCAGTAGATACTTGGGGAAAAAAAAAATCAGGTTATAGCAAATTATCAGAAAAAATGACAAGATTCTACAATTTCTCTATAGCACAGTTAATTCAGACAATGAGGGAAAGAGAGGTCTTGTTACGGTAAGTCACTACTCAGCTATGAACTGTTCATTGTCATTACTACTTGCATTTTATAAGACTTTGTTCTTCACCTCTGCCACATATACACATAATTTATCAAAAAACTCTCATCTCAAGCTTCATTTTGATTTTAAAATAATTCTATGGCTCAGACCTTAGTAACAGTTTTTCAGAATAATTTTAAAGCACACCCATAACAGTTTTAATTATTTAAGCGGCTTCCATTCTTCATTTTGCCAGCAAAAATAAACTTCAAGAAATGAGAGATGTCTAGAGGTGTTCACACTGGTTACCAGCTGAACAAGTATTCCCGAGAGTGGTAGGTGCAGACTAGATTCCTGAAGTGGAAGATAATGAAGGATCACAAATCAAGCTGGAAAACAATCCATGGAACTACAACATCCCACTGAGTCACCACAATTTATACTAGCTGAATTGATCTAATAATATTCTAGTTCAAATACCAAAAACCAAATTCGAAAGTACAGTATCAGAAGTCACTGCTGTAATTCTCTCTGTTACAGCATACACAGCTAAGAGGCACCTAAACACGTACATTTCCATAGCCAAAGAATTCCATACAAATAATTTAGAAGACCAGGTGTCAGAAGTTATGACTTAAGTTTCAAATGTAAGTTCTGGGGTTTCATATTACACTATTTTAATAATAGCATTTTCACTACTGAAGTACTTCCACTTTCATCCTTAGGTATCTTAAATCCTACTTGTTTCAAAAGTTTACTCGGGTTTGATTTTACAAGTATCAGTGGGACAATCTTCCAGAAATTCCTCAGCTGACAGATCTGCTCAAGACCCATCTACAGCAGAAAAAGAAAATGCAAATATAATTCAGTGTTATAAAACAGAAAATACACCCATGCATCTCATGCCAAATAATTCACAGAACATTGCACCAAGGTCTACAGTACACTTGTTCCAAAGACAATGACTATATTACCTGCACCGGTCCATACATATCAGTCACCAGTACTGCATTAGTGGTACAGACAAGCATTAGCCTAACAAGCTGGGGTAGAATATTCCCATTGACACGTTGTGGATGACCACTGCCATTAATGTCTCCACACTCTCCTTCCAGCCACCAAGCTTCTGAAAAACTTACCCTCTGAGCAGAGCTGCACCAACCTTCAGAGCCACCCACCCACCCCTGCCACTCTCTTATGCCCATCGCTTTATTACCCAGTTGACTGTGGAACAGGTCATCCGGTCACAGAACTGCATGCAATCTAACTGGAAATACCCTGTTTTCGGACAAAATTCAGCTTCTTACCCAACAGCACATAACTCAAGCAAACAGCTCCTGAAGACAGAAGGGAGAAATGACGAAGCATCCAGGCCCAGGCGGCACAAAACATGAATGTCAGTTGCATAGCAGACCTAAGACTGGCCACTTACATGGGAGCAGGCAGCATTCAGTGGCAGACCTGCATCAACTGCGTGCTACCTGGGAATTCTGAGGGGGGATCTTCCAACAGCCCAAGCAGTACAGGAACTGCTCCACTAATTATAGCAGTAAGTAGGGAGGTACTAATTTTACCACAAGGGTTCAAACAGACAAACCCCCCCCTCCCCCCACCCAGGATCTTTCTATCCTAGCTCTTTGCGGCTAAACAGTGGTGATGATCTGAGCAGGAAGCAAATCAAAGTCACAGCAGCTTTTCATGTAATGCAGCTGTACAAAAGTCCCTGCTTCAACATTTAGTGCACATTAATTTCAAACACAGCAAATAGGCACACCCTTAATCATAAAACAAACCTCTTCTTCAAGGCAGGCTATCAACCAAGCTCCTTCTGAGTCAATTTCTCAAGTATGCAAACTCTGTTTTGCAAGCAGTTTCCAGGAGTAGATTTTTTTATACTTACAAGAGACAGCATGTAAAATCAATACAGCAAATGGCAATAAAACTTTGAAACTGCAAGACAGAGGTGGGGGCAAGGGGGGAAAAGTTGGTATCTTTATATTTCATAGTCATACAGAAGACACTTCCTTAAAAGGTTTGAAAGAGATGGTTTCAAACTGGTGTTACATAACTTATTGCTGCAACATCAAACTTAAAGGAACTTTCTTTTCCTTTTTTTTTTTTTTCATTGCGTTCCATAATACTGCATAAATTGGATTAAAAGTCTTAAAACTGCAAGACAAGTATGAAGTTGGGTGGTCTCAACTCCCCCAGTACTGCAATAGCATCAAAGACATACTTCTTCCACATTTATCTTAACTGTAAAGATAGGAAACATTAATAGTTACTTACAGCACCTTCAAAATAACACCTAAAAATAAACACTGTTTTATATTCCTTCTTCCTGGTATAAAAACTGCAGCTAATCAGAACCAAAATCAGAAATCTGAACTGTAATGAAAAACTTCAACCGGATCTGTAGTATATAAATTGCATCCACAAAAGTATTTATTTCTAAGCTATTCTACTAGATACTACCCATTCTACTAGAACCTTGCCAATTAGTACTTGTGCTAGGGATTATTAATATACCACTGAGCAGCAGTTACGCTGTGCTTGTAAAACAATGCTAATTTAACTTTGAGTTAACAACACTCTTATTAACTTCTATTAACTTTCCAACATCTCCATGATCAACATATCAAAGCACTTTATTCTTTTGAAGTGAATATTACAGTAGGAATTAAGAGCCAAACATAAAGCCCATGTATCAACACATAACATTAAAAAAAAATAATCAATGTGTCTGTTAAAGAAAACTGAGCAAATATTTCACCAAGAATTCAAAACGGCTAAAGACAGAAAACGGAAGATGCTTCATAAGGCAAAGGCAAATTCTATTCTCCAAAGTAGTCAAATTCAACTTTTTTATCCTTACTTGATGTTGTTACAGACTGCTTGGTTATCCAAATTAATATTTAATTTAATTTAATTAATTTAATTTAAATGTATGGTTCTGAGAGACTTTGCTTCCGTTTGAAACTGGCACCATTGGACTATGCACATTAAGGTAAAGCTAAATTGATATTAAAACAAGGTAGTCTGCTGGGGAACGTATTTATTTTTTTTCCTTATTTTAAAAGGTGGTAGAGAAAAATGAAGAAATACGTATCTAAAAAATCCTGAGACAAGACATGTGTCTGTGCTTGCTTCGGTACTGTGTGGCACAGTAGTAACAGTTCTTACACTTTAGAAGAACTTGAGTACTATATGATCAATTAGCTTCTTGCCACTGCCAATTAATACGTGACTGTCAGTCACTAGCTTTACTTTTCCTGTACAGAAAGCAGCTACCGAGTAGGAAAAAAGCACACAATGCCTATCTTTACTTGAAATGTATTTGTCGGTATCTGTTTCAGATAAGCCTTCCATGACTTAAAGCAGTTTTACACACCACAGAGAGCATTGCTGGCTTCATTTCTCACTGGCTGGTTTCACTGTTTACCTTAATAAAACAAATATGCTATAAAATTATTACTTTTGAGCAATCCCGAGGAGGATTTAAGTTTGCTATAATCAGCCATCTTTGGGTAACACAAATTCAAAGTCATGACTTCCAACTCCTCCTTTTCATTGGTCTACACAGAAAGACTTGCATAGACAGCAGATGAAGTGTTTCCAAAACCAGTTAAATAAGATTATCGCCAAAAAAAAAAAAGAACTAATTTCACCAATATGTTGTATTCTTTTCCCTTCACCTAGAGCTGTATTCTGTGGCACAAAGTCCAGCTCTGGTATAATATGCTGTATCAGAAAACCGAACAAACTTCAAACCCTTTCATGTTCTCTAGGAATGTGCTATATTAAAATAATAGGTCACTTAGGGTTGGAATGATACGGAGGCCAAAACAAACTTTAACTAGGTGATTAACCTGGAGACTTTGTAGGACTTTTTGCTGGCTGGAACTCAAGCACAGCAGCAGGGGATTAATATTTAATTCATGCCGACAAGTTACTGTCTGGACTTGTACTGCACTAGCTTCAGCCAACACAATCATTGCAAACACACCGCACTCACAAATCGGCCTAATGCTACTGAACAGTTCAGTCATTTTAAAGCTCATCTTCGTAATATAAAGGGAGGAAAAAGAAAAGAAGTGGTGTTCTAGAGACAAAAATCAAATTCCTTCTTTCCAATGAAGCACACATCCAGTGTCACAGGCATGGGCACACTTAGTATCATTTACTGTCATCATCTGAACTTCCTATATATTGTCTCCTTCTTCCCTAAGCTCGTTCTTTTCTGGGCCTGCAATTGACTTTTTCACTCTCCTTTTAAAGTCTGAGAGCTTTTGGAATGCAATAATGACAAACTCTTGACAGCTTTTGCTGGTTTTTGGTGGTTTCTTGGTTCTACTGAAGGACCAAATATAACAAAAATTTACAACTATATAGGAAAAATTATAGTAAAGAATAGCACAAATTGATTTTACTGAGAACATAGGAACATATACTTGACTTAGCTCCTTCCACTTCTTGCATTCCTCAACCTCATTTCACAAAGGCCAGCATATTCCACAAAGGTACTGAGATTTCTTTAACAAAGTAAGTCTGTTGAATACGCTACTGCTACATTCATTTCATTCAGGATCACAAAAGGAAGAATACCTATCAAATAGGTATTTTGCTGCTTTGTAAATTGAAGATACAGAGGAAAAGAAACCAACAAATCAAAAGAGCATTCCAGTGCAACAACAGATACAGTAATCTGACACACTTTTAACAACATTCTTGTCCTTCAGGATTATATATAACCTGCTGCATTCGTATTCAGGGTAAGTATTATACTGTCCCTATTTTTTTCAATTAAAAAAGAAAAAAGGGACTGAGAGCCAAAATTTATTCTTGCACATGAACATTAGAGGGAAGTGTACACAAACCTTCCTAACCACCCACACAGTGATACAAAAATGTCTCAAGTTCTTTAAAGCACACAAGATCATCCAGCTGCCCTCTGCTTACACTAAACATTCTTTTTTTGTTCCAGTTTGATCTCTTTCAAACATTTCCCAACAAACTTTCAAAGCCAAACTCCTCCCCAACTTCTGAGTGCCAGCCACAAGCTTCAAGTTGGATTTTCCAAGGCAATTAACTTCTTTCACTTCTATTTCCAATATAACTGTTAATTCTCAGCACATTTTAAAGACAAACTACAGAACAGTGTTCATATGATATTTACTACAATAACAATAATATCCAGTTATCTGTTCTCCTGAAGGGACTGACACAGTTAGCTCCTATTAGTCTACATTCATTTCAGCCAAATACGCTATATTGCATTACAGCTACCACGGGCTTAACTGGAGGATATTCTTTTGCAAGTTTTCAGGGAAAGAAAGCTCTATCAGTGCAGCCTGATATCAAAATGAGCACAGAAGAACTGAGGGGGTCAAAATAAATGCACTACTACTTACTCTAATCTACTTCCTTCAAACTTGTCCATAATTTTAGTAGGTAACATTATATTCAGAAATATGGATGGTCTCTTACACTGAAATTTCAGCTGCATACACAGATATATATTTCTACAGATATCTTGATCAGATGTTTCTATTTAACAGGGTTATTAAACCTCAGTATCAAGAAACAAAACAAAGAACCACCAACCCAAAAAACAAAGACTTGTTGCCAGGCCTGGGCAGTGCACTTGTTTGTCTTTGCCTGTGGAATCTACCTCATGTGGAAATGATAGGCCATTAGGGAATAAAAAATAAACCCATTCACTTGACAATTTAATGCAGCATGTCATAAAAAAAGTATGTGTAATTCCTCTTTAAAGCCCTTTAGACTGAAGAGATCACACTAATTGAACTAGAGACTCTTCAGGGCAGTTCTCTAGGTAGAAAACCCTAACAGATACACTTAAAGCAGGCACTCAATTATTTGCCTACTTGGATTTGCTAGAGCTGGTCTTACTCCAGCTTAAGTGCAACCCACAGCTTCATTCTTTGTATTGGAAAGTGAATTCTTTCTGCTCTCTTCTTGTTGTGAGGTTCAAATTCTAATAACTGATGAGCTTGTTGAGCTGTTTTACAAGGTTACAGGCAACCATTTCAGTAACTTCAAGTTTACCGAAGAGAACAGCTACTATGAGAACAGCATACTTTTGCAAGCGTGAAATTTCTTGACACTTGTTCCATTGCTTTTTTTCTTAGATGTTTTGATGCCCGTGTTGTTAGTGTGTAATAGGCAGCATCCCATTTCACCTCTGCATACAGTGGCCCATCCTATTTCCAGTCAGAAAAGTACAATAAAGGAATACTTTTTCCAAGAATATTGCAGGCAACAGCACTGCTAACTCCCACAGAAGTATGTAGCAGAAACAGGTGATTTTGCATTCTGGTTGAGCAGCTAGCTCCAGTCCTTCATATTCACCTTTACTGCCATGACAACTGCTACCAGGCATAAAAAACAGACTGAGATCTTCACTGTATTTGCACAAGTGCACATCCTTCCCATCCACTGGCTTGTGCAATCCGAGGGCAAAATGAAGACCATGCTCCCTGTTACCCATTTTGAGTGAATGTTCCATGGGAAAGGGTATTTGAATTTTCTGTGTAATAAATACATTTAAAACTGTACATGTCAAAGATGGTAATCATTTACTATCTGAAAAACACAGTGCCTTTACAGGCTAGGCCTGCAAATAGGAAAATTGCAACAGGTGGCTGGGTAGAAAGGGTTTGACAAAGTAGGCAAACAAGTAATAAAAGCTAGGTTTGCTAGCAGGGAAGTCACAGTGGATCGGGCAAGGAGCTACAAAAGCAGGTACACAGGAATCAGTCTGTCAAGACTCTCAGAAATGAAAGCAAAAATGCCACAGCTGGATACTATTGGCAAAAAGATACTCACAGGGTGTTTATGTAGCACAAGCCAAAAGCCTAATTTTTGTTGCAGTATTTTCCAAGCAACTGAGGAGGCAAGGCAGAGATCACCACTGTGCCATCCTGGGCTAAGAAAACAGATGAGCCAGGCAGAGCTATGAGTGGCTCAAGACAGAACAGCAACAGCAACCAATGAACAGAAAAAGGTGTATCCAAGGCTAACAGACAGACAATTAAGAATTAAAAGAAACTCTATTGTGCAGCAGGTATTGTACTGACATACACTGAAGGAGCCTCAAAACTTTTCAGTCTTAAGTCTGTAGTATTAAAACAACTCCAGATTTTCATGTATTACTTCTTTAAACCTAGTAACTAGCTGATAAGGCTGTTTCTCATTTAAAAGCCCATGAAGAACACGTTTCTAAACATCTGAAATGGAGTTCAATTATGTTTTAAGTTATTCGCCCCACTCTTGCAACCAGCCTGCAACACAAAACCCTTGAACTTCCCCAGGCTTTTAGAGAAGAGATTTCCTTGCACAAGAGCGCAAAACGCAAACGCACCCAAATACCCCAAAGCCTCCCAGCGACTCGCCTTGGAGAAGACCCCCAGGAAACACCTCCCGCGTCGAAGCCCCCGAGAAGCGCTGGAGTCAGCGCCCCGGAGCCGTCCCCAGCGGGCCGAAGCGCAGGGGGAGCAACCCGCCCGCAGCCCCGCACCAGCGGCCGGGGCCGGCCCGGTTCAGGCTCCGCAGGCTGCGTGTGAGAGGCTGAGCCAGACCCCGAGCCGCCCCAGGGAAGTGCATGATTGTGCAACTGCCGCTGCTGGCCCGGCCCGGGCCGCACGCTACCGGCGGGGACGGGGCCCCGGCGGGGCGGCTGCGACGGGCAGCCACGCCACAACAGAAGGAAACCTGCGGTAACTCACCCGAGCGAGGACAGAGAGGCGCACGGCCACGCCGGGGGCAGCGACGCGAGGCCGCGCCCGGCGCGGGCTGCCGCTCCCTCAGGGGCCGGGGCCGGCTCCGGCCCTCTCGCCCTCCCCGGCCCCCTGCCCCCACCCGAGGCTGCTGCAGAGGCGACTCCTGCGGGCCCTGACTGACCTTTCCGCGACCGGAGCCGGCGGGAAGAGATCCGGCCCAGCCCTGCTCTGCTCGGCCCGGCCCGGCCCGCCTCGGCAGCGCGGGGCCGGGGGGGGGCTGCAGGGGCCGCCGCGGCCCCGCCCCCACCGTGACTCAGCGCGTTCGCAGGGGCGGGGCGGCGCCACGTGCGCCGCCGGCCTCGTGACCGCCCGCCCCGCCCCTCGCCCGGACACCCGGCCGGGCCGGGCCCCGCGGGGGGAGGCGGGGGTGCCGCCGCCGCCGCCACCGCTCGCCGGCCGCGCTCTCACCTGGGCGGTGGGGGGCAGCTCGATCTCCATCGCGCGGGACCGGGGGCACGGGGAGGCCGGCACGGCGCGGTGGCGGCTGGCCCGGCGCCGCCTGCTCGGTGGCTCCGGCGCTGTTCGGGGATGGAGGCGGGCTGGACTGGGCCGGGCCGGGCCGGGCCGGCGGCCGCCCCCGCGCTCCGCCCCGCCGCCGTCCAGCCAGTCAGCGGGCTGCGGGAGCCCGCGGAGGCGGCTCCTTTCCCGGCAACGGCGGCGGCCGTGCCGGGAACCACGGCCGCCCCCGAGCCTCTGCCCCGGCGCCCCCGGTCACGGCCGCGGCGGGCGGGCGGCAGCGTTCCCCGCGCAGCCCCCGCACGGCCCCCGGCAGCCGTGGCAGCTCGGCGCGGCTCCTGCGCCTCGGCGCAGCTCGTACTGCAAGCGCGCTCGGCGCCTCCCGGCAGCCGGGCGGTGGGTTCGGGGGAGCGGGGAGGGACCCCCCTGCGGGGGCTGCCGCGGGGAGCAGAAGGGCCGGGCCACGCCACACGGTCCCAGCCTCGCAGCCCTCCCGGGCACCGGGCCAGGCAGAGTGGCACCGAACAAGTGGCCGTGCTGGCCGACCGGCCGCAGCAGGAACGAGGGGTTTGGGGTTCGATACACACGAATCGGGTGGAGTTTGTACCGTCAGGCGAGCCCCCCCCCACGGAGCAGCCGTGCCGCTGCTCCTGATAATCCTTTGTCAAACTGCCGGCTTCAGCCGTTCCATACGCGTCCAACAAGGCACCCGACCCCTCCGCGCGGCCAGGCGGGAATGCCTTAGGGCAGATGGGCCGCAGTCCCCCGTCCCTGCCCCTGTGTGCCGGGAATGCCTTAGGGCAGATGGGCCGCAGGCCCCGGTCCCTGCCCCTGTGTCGTAATTACCACATTATTGAGAGTGGCTTATCTTAAGTCATTATTTGGTAAGTGACGTTAATCAGAGAGCAAGCTGAATTCCACTTGGAAATTGAAGTAGCAGCCAAAGAGTCTATTGGTTCAGTGCACTGAATACAGCTTTGAAAAGGGTGAGACCACTGCCACTGTGTCTGTAGCCTGGCTGACTGTGGATGACGATACATACCTTCCAAAGGATCCTTTTGTCACTCCTTGAGCCCATTTTTGAGGCTACTTTGAGTGATCTAAAGTAACTCAATAGCATGGAATTGGGACACACTTAACTAGCCGTAACAGGAGACCCAGCTATTGCCTTGCAGGTGCGTGTGTGGCTACCGTGGCTCGCAGGCAGCGCTACCATGGCCTGGCTCACACTGGTGGGCTCTGCCTGCCTTGGGTACTCACAGCCGCTGAGCTGGGTCAAGGCACCTTGCAGGTTACACAGGGCTGGCGTGGCCATCTCATTTTCACACTTGCCCTTCAAGGTACGGGAGTGCGACTTTAAAAAATACCACGAGCGTATAAATTCAATAAATCTGTAATAATTTAAAAAATTATTTGCACCATCACGTTGCAGGAGAGTACCTACCCAAAGGTACTGCTTGCTGTAATCATATGAAATTGATATATCCCCTTGAAGGAAGAAGAACCTGCAATCTAAATAGATTTATTATATGCATGTTTGATAACTGTAGTAGATATAGCAGGAGCACTTGCCTTACAATGGAAGTTTAGTTAAAACATATGCATAGAGCCACTAAACATATGGAGGTCTAGGTGGAACATGGGCTGCATCACCAAATGAGCTAGGTATATTGAAGTAGCTCTTACGATGCTATGGCTTTCATTCCGTGGAGGGGGAATGCATGAAGACAATAAATAATTTGTAATGGAGAACCATCAGCAAAGTTTGAAGTATATTCCTGTGTATTATTTTTGTAGTACCACTTTGTTCTGTGGTTTAAAAGTGAACCCAACTGAATCCAACTGAAAGGAGTCTGTGGAGAAACAGAAGTGGGCTGTCACAAGTTAAAAAAGCCTTTGAGTACAGCTGCTGCCATGCCAGCTGCTTGCAAATGATTATTTTTTTTTTATTAAGTACCAACTTTTGACTTTTTCAGTATTGTAAAAGAAACAGCAAGCGGACCACATTAGCACAAAATGAGTAATACACAATGTCAGTCCATGAAAAATTGCCCTGAAGCTATAAAGGTGTCTTTTCTACATGCTTTGTTTAATAGGAAGCAAAATAAAAGCGAATGTGAATCTTAGGCGTTGCCATAGATTGTATCATAGTGCAGAAGTAGTATGCAAAGCTAAGCAGCTTTCTTGAAGCCTGGGGTGAAAAAAAAAAAAAAAGGCAAGGACACTTTCTGGCCAGGCCAGATAAAAGAGCATTGACTATATATTTAATTGGTGTTCCTTGCTTAATTTCTTTTCCTCACACCTTCAGCTCAGGCAGACCAGTGCTTCATTTCTGATGAGAAGGCAGCCATCCAAATATCAGCTTAATGAAAATGCTGTATCTCACTGCACTATTCCCACCGTATGCCACTGACAAATTACGTATATAGCATTAGGAGCTTTCTGAAACAAAAGTATGGGCAATACTTTTGCAATATATTTATTTTCATTTTTTAGACAACCTGAAATACCTGGACACACAGGCTTGTGTGATAGCTGATAGCTGCTTTTTGTATAGGAACGTTTTGAAGAAAATTTTTTCAAGTAGCATTGCATCTTTCTAATCCTGGAGTTTATTTGGGATATAGTTAACATCTCCATATAGTATACATAGAGGAATATAGGCCCACATGTAGTGCTTTGGTCTCCGCTTGTAAATACAAATTTTTGGCCAAGCACAGAAAAATCTAAATGCTTTTCTATTTGCTGTATCCCTGTTAGTATACGTCATTTACCTTGTAAAATTTACATAAAGAGTATACATACATTAACACCCATTGTTGTAATATTACAGTTTATATGCAAATGAGATAGATATAATTTCCAGGGAATTTTAAGTAGCTGAAGTAGTATATTCAAGAACAGCCCACGATGGTACTTTATGTAAGAGTAACAAAGAGTATAGAGAGCTTCTTATGTCACCTGCAATTTTAAATTTTATTGGTTTGCTATTTTTATATTAGACATCTTATTATTCCTGTTCTCACATTAAACTTTTTGTCAATTGTAATGTTTAGAGAAACATTCATTTTATTATTGGAATTTATGCTAAAATATTTTCATGCTCTTTTTAAAATTATAGGAAAACTGAAAGATCTGGCCATGTTTTCAGATAATGGACTATTAACATTTTGATGACGTTCCAATGTATCTGCATAACATTTTACATTATTTTATATTAGAATAATTATGAAGATAGAAACTTCATAGTGCCACCTACTGCTGAAAACAGACATTTTAAAAATATTGCTAGTTTGGGTACCTTCAAATAATGGGCAATGGAGGAAAATATCTGTTGGAATAAAATCTTTCAAACCTCTGAAAAATGTTGGAGACAAGTCTTGACTTGCCAAGTGAATTCCAGCCACAATGAATTTCTGAACTTTGAACCAGTGTCTATTTTGACTGAGATGGTAATGAGAAGTGACTCTGAGGATCTGGGATTTTGACTAGAAGTTTTTTCAATGTTATGTTTTTAATAAGAACTTTAATTTTAAAGCTTTTCCCTGTTATGTCACTAGAAAAACACTGATGAAATGATTCTGTGAAACAAAACTCACTTTTCACTCAGTGATAAGGAGACATGTATTTTACAGAAAGCTCTGCACGAGGTGTAAACCAAGGACCCTGGAATCAGCTTCACATGTGGCACAGACTCTGCTCCGTTCTTACATCAGCAAGTCATAAGATGGATCCCTGCTTGGTTGTTGGCATAAGATGGTATGTTCTCAGCCACAGTGGTTGGAATTCATCTTCCCCAACCCTCAGCAGCTAAAAGTTAGGTGAGGTTAACATACAGTCTGAAGTACAGCAGCTGGTTCTTTCTTCACTTCACGGAGAAGACCCTGTCTCTGGTGCTAGTGAAATAGAAACCATATGCCTACAACCTTTTCCCACATCCCAGATACTAAATATGGATTATGAACTCATTTCCAGGAACCATGGAAATACAAGAAGAGGCAGGACTTTGTACATGAGTATGAATTCTTCCTGAGGAGAGTTCAACTTCAGATTTGGCTCCAAGGAATCAGGAATGGTTTGACTTCTGCTGGTACGTGTCTCATCCTGTAGAATAAACTGACATTGAAATGCTTTGAATGCGTGATTGTCAGAGTTTCTGTCTCGTTATGCCTTGATGACTTAACCTTATAAATTAATTTGCTTTCAAGTTGAACAATTCTTGAGAACAATGCATTTAAAATAGACAAAAGAGCTTGTAAGGACAACTTAGCCACTTTGTGGCAGTATTTTAGAAGCTTTTGGAGGCACTTTGCACAATCCCCCTTTTCATTCACAGAGATGAAGGACTGCTGTCATGACAGTATCACTCTGCAGCCCTTCATTTTGCAATAGCAGCCTAATCTACTCAACAGATAACAATTTTCAGAAGAGCTTTTTGTACTGTACAGATGCTTATGTACAGGCAATTCTGGGTGCACATTTTACCAACGTTAAAAATGAAGAATTCACCTCCTATTAAGTTAGTTTGATAAAAGAACAAGATAAAGAACATTTCTTAGTTGTTGAGCTTATTGTGTCTGTCATGCAGTGAAAATTCATGCTGACTTTTTGGTCAATAAATGTTTTAAAAAAAATTATTTACTGAACTAGATTTGCCTGGGATAGAGTTAATTTTCTTCAAGTAGTTAGTATAGTGCTATGTATTGGATTTGCAATGAAAACTTTTAATGACAGAGGGATGTTTTAACTATCGCTGCGCAGTGCTTGCACAGTGTCAAGGCCTTCTCTGTTTCTCAGGCTGCCCTGCCAGCGAGCAGGCTTGGAGGGGCACTAGAAGTTGGGAGAGGACACAGCTGGGACAGCTGAGCCCAAGTGACCAAAGGGATGTTCCATACCATATGGCATCATGCTCAGTATATAAAACTGGGGAAGAAGAAGAAAGGGGGGGGCTTTCAGAGTTAAGGTGTTTCTCTTCCCAAGTAACCATTACGTGTAATGGAGCCCTGCTTCCCTGGTGCTGGCTGAACACCTGCTGATGGGAAGTAGTGCATGAATTCCTTGCTTTGCTTTGCTTGCATGTGCAGCTTTTGTCATTATCTCAACCCACAGGTTTTCTCACTTTTACCCTTCTGATTCTCTTCCCCACCCACTGGGGAAAAGTGAGCACGTGCCTGCGTGGGGCTTAGCTGCCCACTGGGGATAAACCACAATAGTCCTTTTTGGTGCCCAACATGGGGCTCAAAGGGTTCGAGGTAATGACAGAGTTGATTGGAGTTTGCTAGACTGAATTTATAGCTGTTATAGCTGTTTAGCTATCAATTGGCAAGGTCCTGTGCTTGCCATGGGGCTTACTTGCCTTGGTGTATGTTAGACTCTAGTGTTCGTTAGCGGCTACTTTTTGCTCTTGCTGTTTGCTGTAGGGCTTATCATCTTACCCAGCTACGCCTGGGAGCATTTTGATAACAGCAATGGCACGTGCCTGGGCTGGCTGATGGCCAGGGTATCGCTGCTGTTCTTGTGCTACTGTGCTGGACTGGCTGGAGCTCCAGTGTCAATCAGTCGAAAGAACTTGACCTGCGGGCAAGTCCATGCCGGAGCAGGACATTCCCAAGTGTCTGTGGCTGTGGATAAGTCCATGTCAGAGCAGAAGGGTCTGTGGCTGCGGATATGCCCACACCACAGCAGGTATGCCCGTGAAAGGATTGCAGCCCAAAGCTAAGTGCACTGGAGAAGGCACACCTTGAAGTATCTGTGGCCATGGATAAGTCCACAACACAGCCGAAGGAACTGTGGCCCACGGATAAGGCTGCACTGGAGGAGGTACACCTCCAAACAACTGTGGCTGTGGCCAGGCCACATCAAGTATTACCCCTGAAGAGACTGTGGCCCATGAGTAAGTCCGTGGTGGAGCAGGTCCACCTCTAAGGGACTGAGGTCTGTGGATAAGTCCGTGCTAATGCAGAAGCAAGGGGAGGAGTACACTGTGGTGTCCAAAGCAACCAGAGGCGGAGATTTTAATGCATATACCTTTAAATTGTTGTAACCTATGATTCAAGTTGCATGTTATAGGATTACAATAGCAGGAACCACTACCAGTGGAGGACAAGGTTTACAATACCACACCACCTCTCCTGTCCTGAGTGACCACCGTAACAGATAGAACCCAAGGCATGGACTAATGAACGCAATGGACATTTCGCGGACATTTTACAGAGCTGGTCCATAGACTTAGGGGATGATACCTGTGTATATATATCAAAGGATGGGAAGGGGGAAAGGGACTAATGAGGATCTATTGGACAGTGTGGGACCTAATGACGTAAATGGTATGGAATAAGGTGTGGAGATTGTAATGGTCTTGGCTGGGATAGAGTTAGTTTTCTTCATAATAGCTTGTATGGTTATATGTCTTGGATTTGGTTATATGTCTTGGAACAAATGTTCGTGATTCCCAGTATGATACAGGGGACACCTGCACCATGACAGAGGAGGAAGGATAAGCACTCTCAGCATTGGCTAAGTAATAATTTTGCTCATAGATGCACGAGTTACAAGTCACACATTACGAGTTAATGAATTGCAAGTTACGAATTAAGGGAACTTGTGAGTTAGAAACCTTGTGATTTAAGTGATGAATTAATGAATTCACATGCTAGACTAGCCTGTACAAAGGGGATTGAACCCTTGTTTGTTGTGTTTGTTTTCTTTCCTAATGAGCTCATAAAATAAAGTTTAATTTTCTGAGTACATTGTCCTGTAAATTTGAGAGATCCAAACAGACCGTCACACAGAGTGAGTAGTTTGTGGCCGTCTTCCCTATTACTTGTCCAAATACTTTAAAAACTGCTTCTTTCCAGTAGAGCAAACAGGTAGTGACTAGAGGCGCTCCTCTGAAAGAAGCAGGGGAAATCCTTCACAGTGTTCAAGTTCTGTGTTGGTTGACTACCCCACATTCTTGTTTCCCTTTAAGGGCATTGCCAAAGACCTCTGATGCTGGCTCCTCTTCCCAGGGCAGTTATAATCCATCCGGTCCTTCCTTCTTGTCTCACTCTCTATGGACTATGGACTTTCAGCGTTAATGTGTGTCAGCCTAAATAATTAAAAGCAATGCACACTGTGTCCCAGAAAACTAGAAATGTTGAAAAGGTGCTTCTTCCTTCTCAAAGAAAGGCAGGAAAATGAATAAGCTATTTGGTGATACCATGTACAACAGAATAGCATCATAAAAACGAAATTATTTAAAGTAATATTCAAATCGTGCAGTCATCATTGATTTAGTTTCCAATTATACAGAGGTAATTGTATTAATGAACTGCCTCATTCAGTGTGGTGAGAAAACAATTGAAAGTTTTAATGTCCTGGCATCTGCAGATAATGAATGATCTGATCTGTGCTCCTAACTCAACTAGAATCCTAATGCTTGTTTTGCCCAGGGCATAATACAATTTCACTGTGTCTAATGAAAGACACTTCTATGACCTTCTGGAGCCAAGACAATTCTGAAATAGTTCTAGAATAGAATAATCATTCTAGAATTACATATTGAAATAAGCTAAAATAGATGAAGAAACTTACTCCAGAATTAATGTTCCTATATATATAGCAATTTACAATCCAAGTTAAATTCCGTGAATAGAAACAGTTGCAACCTGCACTGCACTGAATATACTGGGAATAGTTTTACAAGACTTAGTTTTGTGACTTTAGCTGCTGACGCCAGACTAACTATAAATAAACATATTACAGAGTCCAAAGTGCATCATGTGCTTTGGAGTCAGAAACCCATGCCTGATATGCTGTTGAACTCCCAACTGTCCTGCAAATGTTGGAATACATTTATGCCATAGGTAAGCTGGCCCAGCCTCTGCCTGTCTATCCTTCCCTTTAAATTCTCAAGTGTTCCCAGAAGCTCAGAGAACCTAGAAGTTTCTCAGATGCATACTATAATTGTTCATGGATTTTTTTTGTTGCCCCTTCCACACCCAAAAAAATGCAGGAAGTGTGAAAGCAAGAACAATACTGAGGTTTCTTTGACTTTCATTTTCTGACGCAAGAGGGAACACACACATCGGGTGGAGTATCTGTCCTATCAAAGTATTTTAGTATCCTGACAGTAACTATACAATTAGAATTAATAACTCAAATAGCGTTTAATTTATGATAAGTTCATAATATTTTCTAGGAAATGCGTTCCTTATCCTCTAACTCATCATTCTGTACATCCTCTGCTGTAACAAAAGTGTTCACTAAATAAGGAAATGCCAAGTTATTTCCTGTTCCTTTCTTGCCTTTTCTCTTTTTTAGAGATTTTCCTCCTGACAGTCACATGACAGGAATACAGTATGTTGTTTACTCCTTCAGCCTCTTGTCATGCCCCATATATTCTGCTAACCCAGCAAGCAGTCCTTACTTACCATGTTTAAAATCTAAGCAACCTGCTGACTCTGTTCATACTGTTCTGCCAGTTGCACAGGGTGCTCTGCTTCTCCTCCACAGGGCTGTTATGCAGGCAGACTGTTAGCTATCAGTAACCATCAGTGCTGAGCCTGTCCTGATGTATCTGGTGGGGTGCTAACTTCCAGATGTGCTCAGGGTTGTGAAGACAAGGCATAGGCAGGAGGGCAGATGCCAGCGCTGCATAGGAACGCTCATGCAGCCTCTGCTAGCTGGGCGGCAGAGGTAATACCTTGAACAAGTTGCACAAACTAGCTTCCAGTGTCGATGTGTCCTCTCTGCCTTAGCATTAAGGCAACAGTCAGAAATGCAGAAACCCCGGAGTCACAATATGTCTGTTGATATTTTTCCTGGTTCTTCTATTTTTTCTTTGTAGCTTAACTTGCATCTCTTTCTCCTCTCCTGAATACGTCATTATGTACATTGTATTACCACCCATCAGCCTCACTCCTCATCTCCATTAGTGTGCTATAGGGAGAGGGTAACACGTAGGCCCAGGGATGGATGAAGACTGTGTTTGAACAGGAAGCAATATCAAGCAATCAGTGTGATTTTCAGCGCTACACTGGACAGTATGCCTACTTTTTATTTAATTAAGTGGTAGAAACAGGGAGGTTTGTCTCTGAAAGTGAGTTTCTGAGGAAACAAAAAGTAAGCTTGATTCTCAGAATATAAATGCAACCCTCATGTTTATGCACTCTTTTGGGATCTGCTACTAATTTGGTGGCTGCTCAGCAGCAGTAGCTAACAAAGCAGTGTTGGGATCTCTGGCAGCCTATGATCTGCTGACCCTTTTTTTTCCTACTTTGTATTTCTAAGTACTGTCTTCCAGAAGAATCGTCCCTTATGGGTTCCCCTTAATCACCCTTAAAGGTTTGAACAAGTTAAACATATACATGTATTTCCAAACAAATCTGGTCTCTAGCCATTGATTGTTTTTCTGGATTTTTTCAGAACTCTTTCTTATTTATATTTTGATTTTTGATAAAGCTGTGTATAGAACTGAGTATTTTAGGCCAAATTCACAAAGAAAATGACTTAACCTGGTGCTGTTACAGCTTTTCATGTGGAGTCCAAAATTACATTGCTCTTTTGCCTTGCCATATTCCCTGCATACTTGCATCTAGTTGCCTGGGCAGAAGAAGGAGGGTTTACCATCATTCTCTTTTCCAGTTCATGCTTTTCAGACTATTTCTTCCACTGGAAAATTATTGGGATTATTTTTACACTGTTTATCAATTTGCCTCATTCTAGATCAAAACTACTACTTTTTGAGCGTACCATTTTTTACACCCCATCTGTAATTCGCTCTTCATTAGTATTGGCAGCTTTTTGCGATGTACAACCGTAAATGTCAGCAGCATGCTGAAGTTTATTTTCCTCATGAAAATATTAACAAAAAAATCAGCCCTCACACCCACATCCATCATACCCCAAACATCTCACAGTTCAATGTATAGTATGTCTTTGTAACACTGTATTGAGGCTCCCAGTATATACTGGGGTTGCCAGCGTACTGTAAGCTGCCTTGTTTGAGAGGGAGAAGCCTATGTGGGAGCTGGAGCAGCAGTTTGGAGGCAGCTGGCAGGAGGAGGCAGCTGGGCTGTAAGCAGCCTGAGAGCTTCCCAGGGAAATAGCTTGCTGCTGGCAGGGTGTCAGCAGTAGCAGCAGGAGGACATAAGGAGGCAGGAGACAACAAAACTGAGTATGTGGCTGGCAGAAGACTGGTGTCAAATGGTCTCAACAAAGCCCACCCCACCTGATCTATATAACCCTCATTTGAGATTCAGCTGCAGGGCTGATAACTTTGCCACTGTTAAGAGTTAATTGTGCTTAAGGCTGTTGCACTATTTGTTCTGAGAAAGACATAAAGCAGTTGCATTACTTCTGCAGGCCCTGTGTGTTGCATGAGGACAGCCTGGTACTAGAGCTTGCAAGGCCTCCTGCCTCTGACCCCTCCAGCACTTGGAACCAAGCTGGGGGAGCCCCAGCTGGGATGGGCATCCTCGCTTGCCATCAGGGGACGTGCTCCACAACCAACTCACAGCTTTCCTAGCAAAGCCAGCTTGAATTCATTTTTCAAGTAAGATTTTTATAGAATATGATTTGAAACCTTAAAAAAACCCTCTACTACATTACATCTTCTGCCTTCTCTTCAGCCATTCCTTTTATAAATCAGTCCGAAGAGATCACTCAAGTTCGCACAGCAAGATTTTTTTAGTAAGACCATACCATGTGTTGATTGTGGCTCTAGAACCTTCTAGACACTGGGAAATTGCTGTGCACTGTTCTTAGTATAATGCATGAGGAACCAAAGTGATGTTTAAGACAGACTTATGCCAGGTACCACGCTTTTTTCTTGTGAAAACTGGTTAATATTAATGTTTGGTTAATAAATGTTCCTCAGTTTCCCACATCCATTGTGATAATTTATGCTGTAATTACAGTAACTGTGTCACATGAATTCCAGAAACTATAGCAGAATGCAGCTAGTATCCCGTGGCCCCTGCAGCAAATGTAAATGATTCCCTGCATTCACTTACAGTTTCTGAACACTTATGTCTTGCTTAGGCAAGCTGACAACAAACACCAGACAGAAAAAGCAGGCCTGGAGTAGCACATGTGCTATAATTTGTGATGTTCAGGAGCTCTGCGAGCCTTTTTATGTTATTATCCAAACTTAACAAAAATGAGAACTTTTCAGAATATGATTTTTACTGCAGTTCATGCATGCAATTTTTTTCTCTGCTAATACAGACAGTAAGTTGGCTATATTAGTTGGCTAGCTTTTCAACAGGCTAAATTCCTGGGACTCTGCCTGACTTCCTTGGAAAATTTGAAGCTGTTTTTAAGGAGGTTCTGTGAGAAAATACAGCACAGTGAATTTTACTAACTTTGGCCAGCTTATAAGGAAAAGGCTTGCAGCTACCCTCAGGCATGAACTTAATTACATGAAAAGTAAGAAATACAAAATAAATCATATGCTTTAATTCTAAATTACATTATTTGATGTAATAAGAACTTCCATACCAGATCAAATCTAAATTAGTTGTCTGCCAATAGTAATTCCCAGATGTCTCTGAGGAAATTGCCCTATTCTTCAACCTCCTTTCCCCCCTCCACAAGTATAATGGATAATTATGTAACCAGCTGACTATAGGGGAAGTTATTTTCTAACCTCAGGCTGGTGGCTGATTTATGCCCCGAACTGTGAACATTTATATCCATTATGAATTTTTATCAGGTCCAATCTAATTCCCCACACAAATGTATGAATATGTATGTATAACCTTTTACTGAATCCTGTTAAGCACTTGCCCTCAATGATACCATTGGCCAGCATGTTTTGCAGGCGTATTACTTTTGCCAATTTTAAATATATCACCTTTTATTTTCATTATTACAATCAGTGTTTACTTGGGAAATGTATCGGTGATAGCAATAACCCCCAATATCCTTTTCCTCAGTTGCTTCCTGCCCTGAACATCTCCGAAGCCCCAGCTGGAGCCAGGGTGCCTGTGCTGGACCAGAAGGTAGCAATCTCCAGCCTGCTGACATTTCCCACTCCATCCGCTCATAGACCAGACCTTGCCTTATGCCCTATGGGTTGATTAAAGGCAGAGGGATGATGCTTGCTGTCAATGAAAAAGTTAAGTGTCTCTAGGACTGCTATCATTCTGCTGTACCATGACTTCCTGAATTTGCAAGTGTCATTACAATCTGATGTCAAGAAAAGGGTTTATTTTGGGGAGAAGTTACTGGTTTGGACTATGGGGAAGAAATTAATTTTGACTTGTGTTGGGTCAGGTCAATGAGGTGTTTTTGTGAAATACTGGGAAGGGAGGGCTTAATCTTGGGGTGGGCTATTACAGCTACATTTTATTGTGGGAGGAGGGCAGATTACCTTTGATTATGGGGAAATTGGTTATACCTGGTTAAAGAAGGTTGGATTAGGAATGATTCTGAATAGAAAAGTAAGAACTACTTTACCTAAAGAAGGAATTACACTGTATGTTTATGTGGGTTGACGACTGTCATTAAAAAGTGCTTGGGTTTTGACTAGAAGCAAAAGATGGGACAGACTGTAGGGAAGGCCATGCAGAAGAAGCAAGAAAAGACAATGTTTTCCTTTCCCCTCTCAAAGCTGGACACTGGTTGTTTCTGGATTCATAGAGATTTGAAAGGTAGGCAGTTCCCTGGGTTGCCAAAAGGAAGTGTCACCCTTGCAAATCAAACCTTGATTAGCTTCATTAGCACCCCTAATAAAAAGAAGGTCATGATACCAACTTCAATAGTTTATCTATGAAAAATCTTGAGTCTGTGAATCCTTATAACACACTCTCAATGAGGAAACATTATCGGGCTGAAAAAGTCCATTTACAGAGAACAGAGATATATGCAAAGCCAACAGAGAGTGGAGTGGTTACAACAGACAGCAGAAGTCAAGTGGCAATGACTGCAGAGAACATCGGTGATCAGGGCTCGTGTAGGGAGTCTGTGGACTTTGCCACAACGTTTCAGTTTTGGTGTAAGTTCTTTAATTTGGGAGTGCTGAGACATGGTCTCTTGTTGGTTCACTTAATTATATAATGAACAGCTGTGAAGTTTTTATTTGGATTAAAATTTCCCTGGAACTGAAGGTAATTTAGATCTGAGGTTTTGGCTTTGGTCCCTTCCCAGCTTGTACTCAATATAAATTACTGCCCTAGAACCATGACATGTTCAATTTATCCTCCATTTTAGATGGCTGAAAAGTGCATGTATAATTCTGTGCATGCCACACTTTCTGTAACCTACTGTGACAAATAGACCAAATGACTGAAACTGCTAGGTAAGACACTTTATTTTAGTCATGAACCCACACCCAGCCTTAGTTTAAATACCAGGCAAAAATGACATTTGAATTATTTGATTTGAATCAATGCCAAATTCAATCTTATGCAAACTCAGAGAGAGAAAAAAGTCTTGGACTAGACCCAGTGATTTATGTGTGGGAACATAAGGCAATAACAAGCAGCAATCGATTCAATTGTAATGACAGGAGTGAACCACCATGAAAAATCTGACAACTTTTCATTGGAGCTACTGTGACTGAGATTGGGAACAGGGCAGCATTTTTACACATGGGTAATGACTACAAGAAAAGTAGACTTGGGGACCAACATTCCCAGTTCCACCTTCTATCAAAAATGTTGGTTAAGCTCTGTATGCCATGCTCCACTCACACTGCTGTGAGGTTCTCCAGTGCTCAGTACAATGGAGGATGACAAATATACCCATATTCTGGAGAGAAAAACAGAAATATCACACCTGTCTGAGAGAAGAATATGTATTTTCATGTTCTAATTCCAAATAACTATGTTAATTTAGGATATATTAACAGCCAGAAATTACAAACTTTGGTGTTGAGTTTTGACCTTCTGGCTCAGTCTGACTTGCCCATTAGTGCCATGAGTTCAGGTGCAGGGAGGCAACGTCACCTGAATATTCCCCAGGGAGAAAGCAGGACTGCCTAGAATTTTGTCAGTGTTACACATCCCACAGGGATAATTTTTCCAGGATTATTTTATACTCTGAAATATTACTGTTTTCCTTAGAGCTTTTTTTACTATGTAGCAAGCCTTTCTGTTAAGGCTGTGGTTGCATAAACAAATGCTATGAGTTCAGCTCAGAAAGGCAGCCAAGACAATGTTTTAGCTACACCTGCTCAGTCCAGTACTCAACCCAACGCAAGAAAAGCATGGCCTATAAAGTTTGTTACTGCAGTTCTCTTTGCCCACTGGTACCCAGAGGGACTCTGAGCTTTCTCTAAAGTCATGCACAGAAAGGTCTGACTCCTTGTAGCTCTTGAAGCAGTTTTATCCCCAGTCAGAAACCTATCCTCTAATTCAATGCCTCTTAGTGGATTTTTTTTCTCTGAATTGTCATGCCAGTTGTCTGCTTTGTTGTTTTTTTCATAGAAAGGCACCTGTTCAATTTTAGATACTGTTCAGCACGTTCCACTTCAGTAGTCTGCACTACTCCTCTGAGAGCCCCGAGCTTTTCACATATTTCAGGCTGCCAGCTCTCTTATGTGCTTTTCCCCAGCAGCCAATTTTGCTCTGAAGCTCTTAGGACTAAGCCAACTTCCATTCCTTCATAAAGGGATACCCTCTTGTTATTGCAATTGAGGAGTTCCATAAGAGGCTTTTAATGTCTCCAAAGTGTTGTTATGTACAATAAAATCTTGAGTTAAGCTTTACCTAACACTTGTTCATGCAATATTCATTTATTGGCAAGTTGCATTAGTTTCTGCTGTTGACAAATACTTTTAGGTTTATTTCTAATACTACAAGTACACAATCAGATTATCAGAGGACTGAATATGGTATTATACGCTCTATTTGAGTAGCAGGGGCAACTTGAAACCTGAAATCACTACAATGTACACTGCCATCTTGTGTTCTGAAGTTCTAAATAATATAAAAATGCACAAGATACAAAGAGCTTTTCACAAAATAGGAGTTGGCTATATAAGTGGAATATGCAAGGTTATCAAAAGATGTTTACTGTCATTTCCTTTTCTTTCTTGTAAAATGTTAAATAGTCCTTAAAATAGCAAGTCCTACTGGTAACTCTGAATTCATCTGTTCTAAGGACTGATTCCTTTTAATTAGTGATTTGTGAGTAAGCCAGTAAAAAAACAAGATTACAGAGAAAATTTTGCTATAGCCAAGCTATTCTCTTTTTTCAGCAATAAGGTCCAATATGGACTCTAAGGAATAGCTCAGTGGCAAGGCATCCTCTGAGCTGGTGTGGTGTCGCCAGGGAAGTTGTATGCCAAATGCTTCTCTTCTGTAAAAAGGGGTTATGATAGAAAAAAGGGAAGACTTGTCTTTTCAGCTGGAACATTCCCTTTGGAACAACTGTAGTCCCAACATAACCAGATCGCCCCTGAGGCTGTTGAGTATGCACCAAAGTACTGGTCACTTGGTTGAAAAAGGACCTAAAGTGAAATTTACTTACAAATTGACGAAAGCGAATCTAACGTCTCTACCCTGTGGTATTCATTCAAAACTGGATTCAAAACACAAAACCAATGACACATCTTCATGAATTAAATAAGCCCTGCATGCTCTTCCTCTAAAAATGATCAGTCCTTCATAATGTGCTAACCAAAGCAGGGGGGTTGTACATGCATACTTCCAATTGCTTTCACTGTATAACAGTATTTATCTCTGCCTTTTTATTATGTTTTTATTAGTTCCAGCTTCTTTCTTTAGTTGTTTACTATTGCAAACACGTAGGAGCACTCTTAAACAAAGCTTTGAACAATGGCTCTATAAAACCCAAAGGATTTATTCCATGCAGCTGCTGTTGCCTGAAACAAGCATAAGCAAGATAGGGAAAAGAGTGCCAAAAATCAAATACTAAGCTTAGAGACACCTGAGGCAGGGCAGGAAGTATTAAAAGCATATCAAGGTAACAGATGCCAAGCTAGAAGGGCGGAACAGAAGAGAACATTAGCAGGGGAGAGGCATGCACTTGGCCTTACTTGTTCAGAAGTTCCCCACAGGTTGGTTGCTTTCCATGTCAGAAACCTTTCAATCCACCTGTTTGGCATTTCTTAGCCCATTTGCACATACCTTTGTAAGTGCAAATTTTGTATTATTTGCCACCTCTGAAAGGCAAACATTTGTGGTGCCCATTATTGACTGGTGCAGGCAGTGCTTCTGTCTCCTGAGGTTACTTTTTATGGCTTACATGCGTAATGTACCACAGCAGAGTTTAAACAACCTCCCTCTCTTATGAAATGAGCAGTTAGAATGATTCAAAAGAGCTTTTCCTCCTGTAACAATACTTTTATAATACTTTACTGCTTATTAAACTTGTCTTCAAAAGGCAACATGTATGTTGTGGTCTGGTCACATAACCTCCTGTTTCAGTAAGAGGCAAACATTAAAATTGTTTGCACATAACATTGCAGTCAGTGTTTAAATAATGCAGAAAGCTTATTGAAAAGGACGTCATTTCAAAACCTGGAATGCTTTGCTAAAATTGTTAATGCTATTTTATTTACTTTCTCTGCCTGTAAGATTCCTGCCAGTTTTCTTAGTTTTCTAGCACAGTCATACTTACTTAATTTATATCCTTTGCTGTGTTGCTGTCTGAGAGATTTTCAGACAGAAAAAGCTAATTGGCTACATATGAGGAATAATAAAACAGTAATTCAAAATGTGCTAGAAATTATATCAAATAAAGCAGGAAACTGTTTTATGTAATCTCTGTACCACAGTAATCTCTGATGGTGGGTACATACCTCCCTGGCAACTGAATAGTGCTGGCTGCAACAGTTACAGGAAAAGCAGAAGAGGGAAAGCTACTGCCAACAGCGCAGGTCTGGGAGGAGAACTGACATCTACTGTGTCCTCAGGTCCTGGAGATGTGGGTTGGCAAAGCCTGTGACTGGTCAGTCTAAGCCTCTTAAGCCCCCCATGCTCCAGCTTTTGAGTGTCTGCCAATGGCTGCCATATTGTGTTAGACTGCATAATATCCTAGCAATGGATGAAAGTTTGTTGTTTCCATTCCTAGTTTGTTTTCCATTAGCTAGTTCATTTTGTCATTGGGAGACCTTTACTGATGCTAGAAGATGCCTGTCCATTGGTCTTCCCACGCTAGTAACTACCTACTGTCTAAAAGCTAACAGTGGGAGACAAAACATCAGGGATCTTTCTAAGCACGAGTTGAACCTGTCCCCTCCAGATGAGTAACTGAACGATACAGTACCATGTCCAAGCCCCTGGGTTAATCCTGAATGTGAACTTTTGAGAAAATACTACCTCAAGTTTAGACTTGCACATTCCCATCTAGGAAGCCCCCCTGACTACCTAAAGTCACAGGCATTAGGCAGAACTGCAACCACCTGGTGGGTGCAGCTGGATCCAGCTAAACCTGCAGCGCTCTTGGAAACAGCAATGAACTTTCAGAGAAAAAACAAGAGGAATGGCAGATAGACTTTCACTAAAGAAAACTTCATATTGTCTCCTGTAATTAAGCTTAATATTTCTAAGCTTTCCCAGGGATGCAAATGCCTACTATTTCTGTTAGTGCAGCCTTTCGCATTCGCATGGTAGAAGTAAACAACCACACATCCCTGGAGTACATGCTACACTTCCCAGAGGCCTTGCATGTATTTTACTACTCAAGGAGAGTTGTCTGAAGAAAAGGGAGATCCACCACAGAGCACAAAATAATCAGGCCTTCAGTTTAAAGTTATGGTAGGTTTTTTGTTTATGTTTTAAGAAAGTTGCCTTTCCTTTAAAGTGTCCATCTGTGGGGCTATACAAGTTAGAGAGAAAACCTCTGCTTAGGTTTATTTCCTGTTACCAAGAGCAGTTGGCCATCTGCTGGGTAAAAGGAAAGCTGTGCTTTGGAAACCAAGGTCACAAATAGTACTCCCCCGTCCTTTGCCAATGACACGATTAAGCTGTGTCTGATCAGAAAATGTCTTGTTAACCCACCCTGCTCAGCTTATCAGATGTCCTTAGATCAGAATTTAGTATTGCACAATTCTAAATGGTTTTCACATAGAGATGCCATCTATGTAAGATTCTTGCTGTCCCCAGATTTGGTAGGACAAATGAAAAGTCACCAGATTTTGGGGTACAGCTTCAGCTTCTGTGTTCCAGCACAAGGCAGGATTGTCTGCCCTACGTGGAGACTCCAGGACCCACTGCCTCTCTGTCTAGCTTGTGCTGGGACTACCTGCAGGGATTTGCAGGGCTGAGGACACTGTATCAAAAGCTTGCTGCAGAGGCACTGATTCTGATCAGCTTGTCACAGTTCAGCACTTCAGAAGTCTGGGAGATGCTTGTGCACCGGGGCTGCTGACTCTGGAGTCTTACTCCAGCATTTAGTACATTTTAGAACCCTGGTGGCAACAGGTAAGAGGGAGTGAAAAATGAAGGGTTGACGGGAAAAAAAAAAACCAACCAATTGGAAAGCTTTTATGTTAAATCCAGTGAAAACATAACTGAAATCTCAAGCAAGATTGACAGGGCATAAGGATCAAGTCTGCCTGTTTTAACACAGCCAACAATGCTGTGCAAGTCAAATAAGATCTACAGAAGGCAGGAACACTTGGCAATTCTCGGACACATGGTACCAGGCAAAGAAATCTAAGGCAAATTATTTTTCCTTTTTAATTTTTTAATGGTATTGAGAAACTGATTAGAAGCTAAAATAAAATATATTTAGACATTAAAACACAAGTGTTTAGAAAATGCTTTGCTGATAAACAAATTCATGCTTCAGTTTACTAGAAAATAATTGTTTAAAAGCTTTCTGTAGAGGGAATGTGCTATGTCTCTGCATTCCTGCTCCAAGAGCAGAGCATTCTCCACTGAAGGTGCAAAAGCAGTGCTTTCTGCTCTGAGAGTTGGAGAGTTTGAATGATGTACTGAGCAGTAAATGAGGAATTTAAACATCTTATTGGAGGAAAAAGACAAACATGATCTGTAGCCATTTAAGGAAAAATTCAAACACAGAAGAAAAAACTCAAATTATGGACTGAAGAACAGGCATTTCAGCTCTGTCTTGCTTTTCTGTGTACCAGGAGTCTACCCTCTCCATTCCAGCTGAAATTTGTTATTTAAATATGGGTAAGGCAGTTTTAATGCCCTTGGCCCAAGCTGCTTTGTACCAGGGTAAGTACAACTACTGTCACAGCAAGACAATCGTCCTGATAAATGTCCCAATTTTCTAACTCTCCCTCTGCTGAATTTATTATCACAGTTTTATTCTTCCTTCAGTCACAAGGTTGTACTATTATCCTTAACTGCCCTCTTAAAACTAATCCATACATTGGCCAGGAGGGAGTGCTCTAGCAGGGGAGCCAACGCTATTATCCTAGGGTCTTGCTGTTCCAGCAAGCTTGGGAATGATTGCCCTGAGGTTTCTCACCAAGCTGCTTTCAGTTCACAAGAGCTTGAGGAATCACTCAGTACTTCTTTTTATGCCTAGTCATTAGGTATATTTACAGTAGTACTTTCTCCCTCAAAGTTTGGCACTGCTTTCTTTGCCCCCACTTTGTTTTACAACTGTTCCTTTGCCCCTACACTTCCAGTGCTGCCGTGCTGAGGAGCCGTGAACACAAGGACAGTTTGTTTTTTTACTTCTCAACACACAAAGAATCTTGTGTTAAAGAGAAAATAAATTCTGTTTTTCTCTCATTTGAAAATGCCTACCTTCTTCAGCAATATCATTGCATGTAATGGAGCAGTAAGCTGGTCCCCTATCAAACAAAGAAAGCAGTAGAGATTAATTATCTTACAAATATTTTGGAGAATCAAGCCGTTCACCCATTTGTGCTGCTCCATTTCCCATGTTTTCAGCTGAAAGAGCAGGCTGCTGTCTAAATTGATGGCATCCTTTTCAGCTGAGACCAGCTTAATCTATTTTGTGTTCTTCAAAAAAGGAGCTGCCTTTGTTATCCCTTGTATGCACCACATTTCTCTATTGAAACAAAGCACTGGTGAACAGCATTGGCTTGACAGTGCCTGAGACTGGAGCCCTCAGGTCTGGCAAGGCAGCAGCAGTAGGAGCATTTAAGGTGTCCTGCTGGTGTAAATTCCACACGACCAGCTGAAGCAATCTTTAATTTTATATACTTAACTAAAGTTCTATAATACGATAATCAAATATGCAGATGACTTCAAATCACATCATCATCGGAAACAAAATTTTAAAAATTAAAATCAACAAATAACTAGTAATTCCAAAAGTGAAAGGGAGATAGACTACCAGGCTGCCCGCTAGTGACTCTCACGATTCAGTCTGCTGTAGCAGTGCTTGCTTACTTATAGGTAATGATGCTTTTTAATGGGTCCTACCCATGACTGTCCACTCTACCCTTCTCCAGGAGGCTCTCGCTCTTATCACAGACAGTTTAGCTGCCTGTGCAGCAGCTGCTGAACTGCTCCGGTTTATAGTGTTCCACATTCAGATAAATTGCCACTCATTCCTCTTAATATACTGTGCTGTAATCTGCAAAATCCTGAAAATCATCCCTTTTTACTAGCACCTCTGATGTTAAAACTGTATTTTAAAAACTGCAACGGATTTGCATCTGAGCAGAAATGTTGCTTTTACTCATACAAATACTCTGTTCAGCTGTCTTTAGCTCCCTTGCCTAAATTATAGTTGAATCAACATTTGTTTCACAGAATGACAGAATTGGCTACATTTGTTCAAACTTCCTTCATTTACTAATTGATCTCATTATTATTACTTCAGCCTGTCTCCTCCTCCAGGTTTTTGTTTCTCAGATGAGGCAAAACTGAAGAGCTTAGATCCAGGTCCAAGAAAAGGAGAATGAAAATGAGGTGTGGGAGCTGCATGCTTCTGCCCCAAACAAAAAGCAAACAAATGGTATAGTACTGGCATAATGATAATTTATCTGAATATAAACCAAGAAATCACTCCCTTTCTGCTGTGGTTAGCCATGAGTGCAACACCACATGGTGGATGGTGCTCACCAGCCTGTGGTTAAGTTCCCTCTTCACAGCTCTGTGCCTCTGGTTTCTCTTTTGCTGACTACAGTTCCTCCTTGCCATTACTCCCTCGAGGAACTGCCAAGGTACGAAAGAAACATGGTACAAGGGCACAGACTATCTTGAGTTCATGGCATTGGCAGTCTCCCACTGAAGCTTTCTGTGGCACCAACACATAAAAAGCCATTCAGTTTGCCTCTGTATCTTGCCATGTAATTGCCTAGGGGGCTTGATCCCCTCTTGGCACAGCACATGAAGAGACCATTAAGTGCCTAATACCACAACCTGTTTCTGTCTACACTGCCTGACTTCTCTAATCTATTCTCATCATCTTTACATGTATTCTTGAATGTCTTCCTAAACTTGTGATCCTGAATTGTGTCTCTAAAAGTGAAGGCGAATTGTATTGGTCCCTTGTATGTATGTAGTACACACAGAGAAAGCACCTTCAATTTGTCAGAAGGCACCTCTGATTTGGCAACGCAGAGGAAAGCTGGGCCAAACTGGAAGGAATAATATAGCATTACAGGAAACTTTGGGGCAGCAGACTAAATAGGAAGTGAGTATCACTGAGGGCTGAACAAAGATACAAGTACAGTGGATTGGGAGAACAGGGGCTGTTTGGGGAAGAGTGCATGTAGCTTAGTGTATTAACTGCAATTTTGCTGCAGGATATCAGGACACAGCTTAACTCACACCCTTAGCAGACCTTAATGGCAGGGACAGTATTCACTCTTAGCTGTGTGTTCAAAGACTATGGATCTGAATTATAAAAGGATTATGGGCACCTGCATTTGTCAGAACAAATGCAGAGGCTTCAGAGTAGTTGTATTCCATCTACCATTTTCACAAAGCACCTATCATGTACTGGGAAGTTCAGATGTTGAATAAAATTCTCTCTTATTAGTTATAAAATCTTAACTTTCCTTTAACTTACCTTTACAGGACAATTGTAATATTGTGGGGGAGTTAATTATGGGGTAATATAGGATCATATGAGGATAATATAAGTATTATTGAGACAGAGTTAACAGTTTTAATCTAAGCTGTAGATGTTTCATTCTGCTTTGACATCCGAGTTCCCTCAAGATCATAGAATCAAACACTTCAGTGAAACACAACTCACATTTAAAGAGCGTCTTGCTCATTTTAAAGAGTCACATGATTATTTGTCAGCTTCCATTTGGGAACAGTTTTTGCATGGTCTATGCAAACACTCTGCCTGTTCCAAATACAGTGTTTATGCAATTACATTGCTTAATTGTGTGTCTGATGTTGCATACCTTGGTATTCCCTAGAGGATACTCAGGTAATTGTCTTAAAATGTAATAGACACTAGAAGAAATTGTTCCTTCTCATTAAACTCTGAGGAAGGATTTGCAACAGCTGATTTGTTTGTTAAACTGCCTTGCTATCTGACCTAGGAAAGGATTTTTTTGAGTTAGCCACAGTTAAGCGTTACAGCTTTAACTGAAATATGTCAAACATTTCTGCTAAGTTATCTGACAAGTGTCCATTTTCCAGCTGTAAAGAATTCTGTAATAAGATTCAGTCAAGAACTGCATAAATACGCTAGGCTTTTCATCAGCACCTTTTACTTATTTTAATTAAGTAAAAATCCAATAGACTTAAACTGCATTCAGGCACAATCATCCCTCTCTTTACCCTTGTATTTCTCCTCCTAAGATGCTATGTCTCACCCAGAAGTTGTAAAGCTCTTGTCATACCTACAATCTTCTCAAAAGGATACACAGGGACTGAGTTTCTAATTAAAACCCAAACAACATTCTCTTCCACAATACAGTTTATATGGTATATACCCCTCAGGAGTACAAAAATGGTTGTTAGATAACCAATAATATGTCAAGGGGCATAAGCAAGAGAAATAGAGAATTAAGCAAATGCCATTATTAGGTCATTTCTTCTTCCTCCTCTAAATTCTGATAAATTGTAACAGATTGAGAAAATTTTAATGCAAGAATTTAAGTGCATCAAACTACATACTTAGAATGGATTATTTAACAAAATGCTATAATACAATCTAGCTTCCAGTATCTCCCTGGAGGATTAGACGTACATAATGATCCTAACAGTATCCTGAGTTGATCTCACCCTCCGTATGCATTAGAGCACAAGGGACAGGAGAGTGCCAGGATATAGGATTATCAGGAAAAATTGTTGAACCTGATTAGTGTTTACTACATCCAGCTTCTCCTGCCTCAATTCCCCATGGAACACTTCTCTACTGTCGGCTGGCTATTAAAGCAATATATTTTGGGAAAATATAGAAGGGTATCTTTCCTGTCCAGACATACATAACCATCCAAATGAGGACAGTATCATAATTATATGAATTAAATGTCTCAAAAGTAAACTACCAACTATTCAGCAGAAATTCATAAACTGGGTGAGAAAGACAAAGCTCCTTTTCCAAAGGGGATTTTCAGAGTTGCAACACTTCCTGCCAGAGTCTTCCACAGAAGGGCATAAAGCTGGAATGAAAAAATGAGGTTCTGAAAGTAAATAAAGAGAACAGAGAATAGTTATGAGGTGAAGTCACCAAGACAAAATGCAGGTGTACAGGAGCTGCAACAGCCAGGAAAGTGTAGAGGCAAATAGCCTCTACACAACTCCCTTGTCAGGCTGGGCAGTTACATTTCACCTTAATTGACAGCTCTCTTAAAAAAGGGGAAGGAGAGAAGACCTTGGGGCAGTAAAAAAGTGTGCACACACTTGAGCTCCTTTGGGATACACACCTCGAAAGCTGACTGTCAAATTATGCTTGCTTTCACCAACAAAGCAGCAGGAAGCCATATGTGGTAACTATGGTTTTACTGAATTGCCTCAATAAATAAATATGAAAGCTTTTTCTCTTGATGGGCTTTTGACATACATTGCAGAAGAGTTGAAACTGGACAGGGCTGTAGATCTCTACGCAGAGTTTTCTAGGAAGCTTGCCTTTCTTCCCTTCAGTTATTCAGATGCAGCAGGACTGCCGTTACAGTAGAAAGAATCATGGAATCATAGAACAGTTTGGGTTGGAAGGGACCTTAAAGATCACCTAGTTCCAACCTCCCTGCCATAGGCAGGGACACCTTCCACTTGACCAACGTGCTCAAAGTCCCTTCCAACCTGGCCTTGAACGCTTCCAGGGATACGGCATACACAACTTCTCTGGGCAACCTGTCCCACTGTCTTGCCACCCTCACAGTAGAGAATTTCTTCCTATATCTAATTTAAATGTACCCTCTTTCAGTTTAAAGCCATTACTCCTTGTCCTATCACTCCATGCCCGTGTAGAAGGCCTCTCTCCAGCTTTCTTCTAGTTCCCCTTGAGGTACTGGAAGGCTGCAGTAAGGTCTCCCAAGAGCTATCTCGTCTCCAGGCTGAACACCACCAACTCTCTTGGCCTGTCTTCATAGGAGAGGGGCTGCAGCACTCTGATCATTTCCATGGCCCTACTGTCCTTCTTATGTTGGGGGCTCCAGAGCTGAATGCAGTACTCCAGGTGGGGTGTAATCAGAGCAGAGTAGAGGGGGAGAATCACCTCCCTCAACCTGCTGGCCATGCTTCTTTTGATGCAGCTCAGGATTCAGCTGGCTTTCTGGGCTGCAAGTGCACGTTGCCCAGTCATGTTGAGCTTATCCACCAACACCCCCAAGTCCTTCTCCTCAGGGCTGCTCTCACTCCATTCTCTGCCCAGCCTGTATTTGTGCTTGGGATTGGCCCTACCCATGTGCAGCATCTTGTATTTGGCCTTGTTGAACTTCATGGGGTTTGCACAGGCCCACCTCTCAAGCCTGTCAAGGTCCCTCTGGATGGCACCCCTTCCCTCCAGTGTGATTGCCACAGCACACAGCTTGGTGTCATTGGCAAAATTGCTGAGGGTGCACTCAATCCCAGCGTCCATGTTGCCGACAAAGGATTAAACAGTGCTGGTCCCAATACTGACCTCTCAGGAACACCACTTGTCACTGGTCTCCACTTGGACATGGAGCCATTGACCAGAAGTCTTTGAGTGCAACCATCCAGCCAATTCCTTATCCACTGAGCGATCCACCCATCAAATCCACGTCTCTCCAGTTTAGAGGCAAGGATGTTGTGAAGGACACTGTCAAGTGCTTTCTACAAGTCCAGGTAGATCATGTCAATTGCTCTTCCCCCATCCACCAATGCTATAATCCTGTCATAGAAGGCCACCGAATTTGTCACGCATAATTTTCCCTTAGTGAAGCCATGTTGGCTGTCACCAATCACCTCCTTATTTCCTGTGTGCCTTAGCACAGTTTCCAGGAGTATCTGTCCATGATCTTGCTGGACACAGAGGTGAGACTGACTGGCCTGTTGTTTGGGTCTTTCTGTTTTCCCTTTTTAAAAATGAGGTTTACTTTTTCCCTTTTCCAGTCAGTGGGAACTTCACTGGACTGGCATGACTTCTCAAATATGATGGATAGTGGCTTAGCCACTTCATCTGCCAGCTCCCTGGATGGGGCCCATGGATGCATCTCAGCAGATCCCACAGACTTATGCATCTTCTGGTTCTTTAGATTGTCTCAAGCTTGATCTTCCTATAGTGGTCGGTTCTTCATTCTCCCAGTCCCTGCCTTTGACTTCTGTGACTTGGGTGGTGTGGCTGGAGCACTTGCCAGTGAAGACTGAGGCAAAAGAGTTGTTGAGTACCTCAGCCTTCTCTATGTCTTGGGTAACCAGGTCTCCTGTTTCCTTCCGGAGAGGGCCCATGTTTTCCCTAGTCTCCCTTTTATCACTGATGTACCTTGATGAAGGTGAAATGAACTGACTGGGAATCTGCGAAGCATGCACATTGATAAACATATCTGCCACTATTGCTACCAGTGACAGAGTTTAACTGGTTTTACTACTAGAAGTAGTCGGAAGAAACAAATAGAAATGCATCATTCAGTTTGCAAAGGCCAGACTTGAACTGATCGATGCACAGCTCATCCATGCATACAACTAGCAATTTAGCAAGTATTTTCCTTTCATGCAAAATGTGATATATAGAAAAGTCATATCTGGAGTTATTACTAGTACATAGATAATAATAATAATGTATTACTAATAACTCTGGCTTGGGAGACCAGTGGAAGGCTTAGAGAAGTCACAGCAGTTTCACAGAAGTGTCGATATGCATTTTAAAATATATTATGGACAAGGGTTTAGCACCTGCTTCCCAGTGATCAGCTCTTGTTCAGATACAGACTTACTTCTAAGCTCTAGCATTACTAAGCTGTTCAGATCATCCTGTTGACTGAAAGCTGAAATAGCTGATTATCTTTGATACTTTCTCTCTTTACCAGGAGAGAGTTGACCATGTACAAAAACATTTGTATTTTTTACATGTTTAAAGAGAGAACATGCTGCCCACTAATCCTTTCCATATAAACAATGTCAGCTTCTAGCTGGAGATCACTAGATCCAAGGTTTCACTCATGACCCATGCTATGCAGGCTTTTATGACCTTTTCCCTAATTTCAGTTCCTCCTACCCTTGTGTAACCTTTCCAAATCCAGGCTGATCCTGGCCAATGGCTTGAGGCCCTGCAGGCCTCTCCCTAGCTGTAAGCTCCAAGCCCTGGGCTCTTCTCGTTCTGTGGCACTGGACCTGCAAGCTGAGCCTTATATTGCAGTAAACTGGCAGTGGATGGATGGATGTGGTGCCTTTCCCTCAGGGTTTCTGATGACTCTCTGAAAATGGCACAAAGACTAAATAAGTCTTAGATAAATAGGCTCCTTTCAGGAAAACTTCTCGGCCCGTTCAAATATCAACAAAACTCCACCCAGAGCATGAATTACTTGGTGTTGAATGACATGTTCATAATGGATGTAAGCCTTTTTTTTTTTTTTTTTTTTCCCCTCTGGTGAAAAAAATGACTAATCCAGAGGTGATATCAAGGGCTTATGCCCTTTTCCTCCGTTTATTGCCTCATCAGCTTCTTGTGAGCCCATGATTCAGCTCTGGATGTCCCACACCCATCCTGTACCTAGGGTGGCCAAAACCCCACCTCTTCTGTAGGTGGTGGCTTTTTATACAGCAGTACAGAGCAAAAAGGTGTCCTAATATATTACTGTCAATCACATCTAAATAGTAGTTGCACTGCAGAAAGCAAGAACATCTAAATCACACCTTATTTAAGTAGGTGTTTCCTTCTGTTTTTACCCTGCAAGTAGTGCCATGAAATGAAGACTCCTGAAAAAAAGTTTCTAATTCCTCATCTTTCTATAACACAAAGGATTCTTTACTTTCGTTTTCTCATTGGCTACTATTATGATAATGTTCTTCTGTTGCCCCCAGAAGCAGTGAGGTTAATTAAGAATTATCTCACAACTCAAAGCTGTGCTGCTTTAAAAGTGAAAAATAAGTAAAAAGTCCCACAACCTTTCCCTGCTATTTAGTCAGTAAAGGAACAGCACAGGCAGGTACTACAGCACTGGCAATTCCTGCTATTTTCAGCTGGGACCAGGAACTTTCTTAGGTTTCAGTAAAGCTTTTTCGAAATTTGTCAAAATTCTTTTTACAGTTTAAGTTGCATATAGTAGTCTACCTTCTCTTCTGGATGTGTGTACAGTTGCTATTTCAGCAGCTTGTAAGCTGCTGGAGCTTGTGGGGCTGGATGTGTTTTCCATCAGTTTTCCATGTTACCTACATTTCAGGGGCTCTCATGTTACATTAGGTGATTTTCAAGAACCTGTTGAAGAACTTCACTCAAGGCAAGAAAATTTATCGGAAAAGTCCTTTGTTTTCACAGCTTGTGTATGGCCTAGCTATACCTTTGCTCTGTGTAAGACAAGGGCTCTCACTGGTTTCCAAACCATACCACCATGCCTCTGCCACCCCCAGTTAAATCTCCAGCCTCACACATGCTTGCAAATTAATTGGGAACTTTTCTGAGAATTAAGTTCTGAGGTGGTGAGAAATACTGCTTATTGGATACTAGTTGAATTCAATTTTTTTACTGGGAACCTCTATGATTAGGACCAAACAAATGAGCAATAGGCTCATTATTATTCTTTACAAGTGTCTGTGATACAAAGAAACATTCTAGGCAAATCTGAAGCCTACTACAATGAATCTAGTATCTCTCTGCAAGTGTTCAGCAATGTGGAAAGATTTAGATAACTGTGACTTAAAGTCCCTGCAGCTATATCCAGAACTTCTGTAAACAATGTGAATGGAAACTCAGTCAAGAGACCCGTGTTTGTTCCCTACAGACTGCCTCCACAGCAGCAGACAGTTAAATGTGGGTATGCATGAGTTCATCCAGAAACTAGTATACAAATTATTCACAGGGGGGAAATTTAACTCCATAACCAAACTATCAAACTGCTGGAACAGCTGTTTATGTTGCAGTAATACCAGAAACCTAACCTAAAGCTGAGACCCCACTGCAACTAGTGCAATTCCTGCCCCAGGAAAATTACAGACTATTTTCTAGTCAAAGTACACAAAGGGTATAAAATAAATTAACAACACTGAGAATAAAAGCAAAACAAATAGTAATAATACCTGGGTGGCTTTTATGTACTGCTTTTCATTGGTAGGTCTTATAGGGGTTGATCCTATATCGACACACAGTTCTTAGTCTATTTACCTTCAAATCAGTCTCTCTAGGGAGATACTGTTATTCCTGGTTTATATATGGGAGCTATGACTCAAAGAGGCACCAATATTGCATGTGAAGTAGGGAACTGAACCAGAGTCTTACCGCTTGTGCACTACATACTGCTCCCTGGAGAACTTTTGGCTAGATGCTGCTCCCTGGAGAACTTTCTGCTAGTTGCTTAGCTAATGGAAAGGAATCATGTTGAAGTATCATGGGAGAAATTGGTCCCTGAAAGAGATTCAAAAGAGGGGAAAGTAAAAGTTTTATGAATTTCATGTGATTTTATTTCATATACATCACAAGCATGGATAGAAGTATATAAGGCAGGAATGAACAAATAAAGCAACAATGACAGGCAAAATGTCATTACAAATGTATTAGTATTCACATAGATATTACTGGCTCAAGACTTCCAAAAAACTGGTCAGTGCCATCCAACTGCAAAAGCCAATCATGAAAGTAGGTCTTGTGTGACAACTGAGTAGGCTTCAACAGTGTGAGGTATTTCAAGTCACAGGAAAAAAGTTGGAATTAACCTGAACAGGTCATCTAGCCCATCACTTTTTCCTGAGCAGAACTGCTTGTAATGGTATCATCTCTGATAGACGTATGATGTCTGTTCTTAATACTGTCTAATGAAGGTGACTTCGTTCTCTACTGAGGCAGATGACAACAGTTTTTCATTTTCACTGCTATTAGAAAGTGGTCTAATGGTAATTCTGAAGTTCTGTCTTTCAGTTTGAGATGATTACTTCTCACCAATATAGTCAGGACGTGAAGGGCAGGTTGATTGCTCCCTTTTTCACTTCATAGCAGTCTTTTACATATTTGAAGACTGACAACCTATCTTCCTTAGTCTTCTTTAAGGGAGTCAGTTTGTTCAGCCTTTTTTTGTTCTCGGATGAAAAAATCCCTCTTCTCATCTGTTCTACTTTAAAATCTTTCCAGTTTCCACATCTTTTCTGAGTGGAAATTCAAAGCTGACCAAAGCGCTCCAGTGCATGAAGGTAAATTCCTAGTAGCGGACAGCACCTGGGGCTGGTGTCACATCTGTATCTCCTCTTAAATCCCAGCTCTTCTTCCTCTGCAAAGTGGTGCTACAGGGTGAATTCCAGCTGTTCTCACAGGGCACAGCTGCCTCAGCTACAGAAGGGGATGTATTCCCACCAGTCAGCGTTCATTTCGTGGTGTGGGTTTACTGGGGGGCGCAGATCATCAGAGGCCTCTGTATGGGGGAAGAACTGCCAGAGGCACTTGGCTCTGCAGCTCTCCACTCACCAGGTACTTGCGTTCCTGTCAACAATACTGTAACTCCTGTAGGATTATCTGTCACCTCACCAACCTATTTCTTAAGTAACCCACCTATGTTATTGACGTTAATTAGCATTTCATCATTAACTTAGGCAATCCTCATCTTTAACGAACACGTACCTCTCTGTTCTCTCAAGGCTGCTTATAGAGATCTACAGGGGCTATAATTATAGTACAAGAGGTGAGAAACCGCCAATAAAGCCTCCTTTCTCTCATGTTTCGCCACGTAAGCCCCGAGCTGCCTGGGCTGGCGGCTGCTGTGGCGGGCTGCGCACCTGCTCACGGACACAGGCCTCGCCTTCGAAGGCCTTTCCCTGAGGCAGAGAAAACCGCGCGGGGTCGGGCCACAGCCCCGGGCAGGCCGCCCTGCCCCGGCTGCACTCCTGGCCCAGCTCCCGGCGGATCGGGCCGGGGCCGCCTGACGGGGCCGCCGGCAGCACCGCTGCCGCGGGGCGGGGCGGGGCGGGGCGGGGCGGGGCGGGGCGGGCGGCGCTGCATGCCGGGACGGCCCATATGAGGGGAGCCCCGGCAGGCGCCTTCCGCTCGCCCGACCTCTCACCCGGCGGCGATTGGCGGCACAACACGGAAGTGCGATGGCGGCCGCGGCGGAGGAGGCAGCGGGAGGCGGCGGCGACTCCCCGTCCTCGGCCCTGCGGCGGCTGCGCATCATCTCGGGGCACCTGCGGGGCTCGCCGCGGGCTCCGGAGCGGGAAGCGCTCTCCCCGAGCCCCTGCAAGGCGCAGGGGGGCTCTGCCGGGCCGGCCTCCGGCTCCATCCCGAAGAAGCGGTGGGTGCGGGCGGGGGTCCCCGCGGGGCATCGGGCCCCGGGCCGCTCCGGGGAGTTCCCGCCGGGCTGGGCGGTCTCCCGGAGCGGCCGGCTGTCGGTGCGGGTTGGGACTAGGGCGGCCTGCGCTGTGGAGTGCGGTCTTGCTCCCGCCCGGGACGGTCGTGGGCTGTCGGGGCCTGATGGGAGGCCCTGCGGGGCGGGGAGGTGCCGGGGGCAGCGGGGGAGGCAGGACGAGGTGAAGCCCAAGCGCGGGTAAAGTGCTGAGGCGGCCCACCACTGTGGGGGCCGGGTGAAACCGAAGGAAGGTGGTCTTCAGCCTCTTACTTGTTTCTGTAGTAAGCGGGGTTGTATGAAAATGGAAAGTTGCTGACAGTCACCTTAGTAACCGGAGGAGCGGTTTAATGTTTGTGAAATATTGTGGGGCTGCTATAATGAAAAATGCAGCACGTGTGAGAAGCGCCATTTGTGTACTGGCCTTCGGTCCTGTTCGCAGGAGTGTGGAACCTCCACCTTACATGAGTGCTGCCAACAGTGTACCCGTACATTGGGCTCTAACTAGAGCTGCTTGGAAATGAATAGTTTTAAGCATATTCACTACCTTTTGTGTTTCTTGCTCCGTTTAGTAGTAGGGAGTTTGAGGTCATGTGAGACCAAGGAAGACAACTAGTCAGATTGGCTAGTTAAATTTTTTTTTCACTGGCTCTTGGATTTATTTTTCTGGTAGATTCTTTTAAGTGCTACAGTTGTGATATCGCCTTTGTGCTGGAGCGGACTTATTTGTTTTGGGATTTCTGCTTTCTCAGTGTGTTTTTTCTATATGTGTGTTGGCTTGCTGTCCCGTAAGAGCATTTTAAGGTTTAGGTTGTAGACAGCTTACTACTTTTCATCAAGCTGTGTACAGGGACTAGTATCTTAGTGTATGGGGCAGTAAAAAGGCAGGTAGGGCAAGTAGTGGGTAAGAGACTTTGTGATCTTTTGGGGGAAATCCATTTAGCCCATGGTTTGCTCTCAACTTTTTTTAAGAAGAGAGCAAGGGACAGTCTGAATTGTTCTAACAGGCCATTTGTGGCCTAGAGCCACAAGCTGAGCTTGCCTGCTTTGGGAGGACTGGGATGTCATAGGTATGTGGTCAGGTGTTAACAACCTAGAAAGCCTTTAGCTCTCTCTCACTGAGGGAATTTGATGTTTTTGCAGGCAGTGTACAAACAGTGCTGCTCACTGGAATTGTTGCCTTCCATATTGAGTTTTTCTCTGGTTAGAATTTAGGAAGAAATCACTGTTTCTGAAAAAGTAACAGTTTAGCTAATTTTCAGAGTTTTATTTTAAATCTACTCTTGCATAAGTTCTACAGCCAGTTATTGTATCCTTGAAGAACAGGAGAAAATAGCTTTTGTGAAGATGCATGTGACCCAAAGGATAGCTACTTTTCTCTATAGAAACAGTCATAGTGAACTTACCACCTGTACTTCTATAACTTATTAACATAGCTCTCTCATATTAGGATTTGCTATAGGATTATAATGGATATGTATTTTTACTCTAAATAACTTGTTCTGCATTGAGAATAAAAATTATGTTGCTTCAAGCACTTTATGAACAAAATGGTACAACTGCTGGATAACTTGGTCTGCACCACAGGTACAACTGTCTTGATGTACTTAAAGCCCAGACTTTTTGTGTGTATAGAAACAAAAAAAAACCAACCCACCAACCCCTTAAAGGGAGCTGTATCTCTGTCTTAAGATTGCCTTTGAACATCTGAGAGGCAGTTGAAATGTATTTGAGATGTTGCATGTGAAAATTCTAATACTTAAATATAGCTCGGATATGAGGATCTTGGTAGAGTTTGTGTTTGAGAGCAATACCCAGTTTTGCAGTGAGTGATGGGGAGGGAGACAATTCTGTTGCCTATACTGATTTGGAGGTGGCAAGTGATGAACACCTGAGTCCTGTTCTAGTGACTTTCAGCTAGTCTGGAGCTGGTTGATCTGTTTGTGAGACCCAGAAGGTTGATTGAAAAAAATCTGGTAAAAATAGTTCACCTGTAGATAGGTACAGTGATACTGTGTGGCTTCTATCAGCAATACCAGGATGGTCCAGATGCTTTTTTTTCTTGCAGTCTTCTATATGATGATTCAGCTTTTCTGCCTCTCTTGAACTATTACTTTAAATTTTTCCTAGTAAAGCTGCAGCCAAAAGTACCTTAAGCAAGATTTTTGTTTATTATGCCTGTTGCATCTTATGTGTAATGTTTGAAGTGGTGTCAAAGCTACAGACACTATTGCAGCAGACCAGGTGCACTCTCCTCATGTTGTGTTTCTTCTGTGAAGTAGACTACTTCCTGTGATAAGGAAAAAAAACCCAAACAAGCATCTGGAGTACTTTAGATGTTAGGTCTCTGATCATAGAAAAAAAAAAAAATATTCTGGCTGCTTATCCAATAGTCACTAGACAGTGACCTGCAGGAACATGACTTTCTTGTTGATAGTTCAATGACCAAACTGTTAAGGATCTTATCCAGACATTATTCATCACCAGTGAGGAGAGGAAGGGGAGTATGTGGAATTGACTCAGTCTGTGGGTGCTCACCTAACTGTTCCTGTTTCCAGAGAAAAATGTCTCTGAAGGCTAAACAGTGTCTTTGCAAATTGATGTGTTTAAAGAATGTAATACGTTCCCTACTTCTTAGAATTACAGTGATTGAGATGGGAAAAGTCCTCTAAAAAGACAAGCAATTCTATACTTAAAGAGTATCCTCTTGAGGGAGATCTTAGTTACTGTAAGAGTAGAGAGATGTTACTCCTTGGTGCATTCTTGGCTTGAATTTTGTATTTTAATTCAGTATTGCAGTGGAAGATGGGGATCATAGTTATACAATGTGTGTTGAAGCATTAACAGGGTGATAGGCATGCTGAAAAACTTAATAAATTGAGTTGGAGAATAACTTTTCCTTGAAATTAGTTTTTCTGAACTTTATGCTGTTGACTGGTTATTAGCAAGCTTGCTCTGCTGGTGAGTCTTGAGTTCAAAAACTTACATATGGTTATTTTGAAGGTGAAGCACATGAAGTGTTCAACATGTAGCACCTTATGTTCTCAAAGCAGTACAACTCCCTAGAACACAGTTGTACCAGAGTAACTGTTATGTATGCTAGAAAGTAAGAGTGCCTCAGAGATGGAGCTTGCACTGATATTAATCTTGCCAAAATAGTTTATATTGTAATTTATACAAATAAAATTTTAAACACTTTGGCCCTTGTTACACTCAAGCAATACTCCCTTTTAACTAGATGTTGATTCAGTAGCTCATAGGCTTAAAGTTCTTCTGTCCTGGAGCAAGAGAAAGCAGGGTAGGGTTTCCTGATTTTTGCTCTCTTTGTGGAGAAGCTGCTTTCCTGTGGGATGAAGAGAGGCTTGTGGATCTCTTATTATTCAGGATAAACCAAGGGATGCGTGTATAGTCAGCTGTGTGTCTGTATCAAGCGCACACTCAGGTTTCACAGGGTAATATGTTAATATTGCCATACCTTCATATAGACTCTTGCAATTCTTGCTGTAGTTGCTTGTAATGATTATGACTTTAAGCAGCAACATTAACTCCTAAGGAGTTGATACTACTTGAATTTAACAAGTAACAGCAGAGGCTTCATATCTTGCTGCCAATGCTCAAAGCAATCTTTACTGTAAAAGCTTAACTCTTTAGACAATAGTGTTTAAGCAGCATTTGACACTAAACTGAATTCTAGTATAGCTGACTTCTGAGCTTAAGGTGGTGGAAACTTACAGCAAAGAAGGTAAGGGCTGTTGCAACTAAAATCTTAACAAATCAGAGGAGTAAGAACCTGTTGCTTTGAGGAAGGCATGGCTATTCACAGGAGGTTCTGATTGCATCAAAGGAGTTAATTGCTAGTCAAGGTTAATGATTGAAGTAGAGGAACAGATGAAGTAAGATGATCTCATATGGAAGCATTAATCTGATAAAAATGTCATAATCTGAGGGCAAATGTGACTTCATATGCAACAGTGATTCCTGTCTGTCAGCAGTTCCTAGTAGTTGAATGTCAGCCAGATGAAATGAAAGAAATCTGTAAGAATTTAAGTAATATGACTTTAATTGTTTGATCATGTGATACCAAGTAAACCAAACTGGACATATTCATTGGTTAAATTTTATTAGAAAAAACCTAGATATAAGGTAGAAGTTAAAGTATGTTTAATATTTAAAATACAAGTTTATAGCAAAACCTGAAAATGTTGATAGGCTTTTTGATATGTACAGAGATCTGATATATGCACATCTATTTTCTTGTACATATATAGTTATTTAAACTTGATTTGTTTATTTAAACTGAATAGAATGATCTGTTAATGCAATAGATTGGAGTAATTACTTGGACTTCCTAGAAGCTACTTTGAGCTGGACTAAAGTAAGGACACCTGTAGTTTTAACAGGTTGCAACCAACTAGACTTTTCTGAAATGTTACTGTACCTCTTAGTAGAGAACAAGTAATGTGAAGTGTGAAATCAATTGTAGGCTGAATGTGGTGGACAAGCATGATGCCTCTGCAGTGTTATATACAAAACTGGGCTGTTGTGTGCAAGTCTTCAGGGCTGATGGTACAGGCCAACATTTTCTTTAGCAGCTATCTAATGTATTTGCTAGAGCATGCTAAAAGTTCTTTATGCAGTAGGTTAAACAGTGTTGTCCAAGTTAGTCAGTTGTTGTCTGGTGGTGGGTTTTTTAACATAGTGAAGCAGATTTCCTGGTTTTGCAAGCTTTCAAAAATACTTCTCAAAGGACTGATCTGCAGTGTTATAAAAAATATCTTTAAGTTGTTATTTGTTTACTGCCTGGAAGTAAACTGGAAGTAGCTGTGTGTGTGCATTTTTGTAGTAGAGCAGTCTCTTCAAAGATAAAAGAAGCTGGTGTCAGTGGAAGTGGTAGGTGGAATAGAGATAGCTTAAAAATCATCGTTTGACTAAGTGTCTACCAAGAAGCATAGCTATAATGTCTTGGCTTTCCTGAGTCTTTAATTCACCCTAATTGACATAAGCTTTCTACAAAAGAACACTAGAGAAACACAAATTTCCTTGTTCCCTGGGGCTTTGCTTATTACAATGTGGTGAAATGAAGAATAATGAAATAGGGCTAGGAACATGTGTAAGGAGAGTTAATATTTGTTTTATCAGAACAGTGTGGGTTTTTTTTAAAAAAGCAGCACACTGCTTTTGTGTACCTAAACCCTTGAAGTCTTAGACCTGAAATCTTGTGTCTGCATTTGGTGCTTATTGTAGGTTTACACTACCTATGAGCTACACTGCTATGAACCCAGGCTTGTGTTGCTATATCAGATATTCAGCAAACAGAATAGCAACTGAATCGGGTGTATGTGCAGCTGCAGGGGGGTAGTGGAAGTGTGGGCTACAGAACCTGAATGTGTCTAAGATTATAAACCAGATGTTGTTTGACTTCAGAGCGATTACATTTGGTTTGCTGCAGGGAAGATCCTCCAAGAGGGAAGTAGTGTAAGAATGACAAGTACAGCAGATAGTCCCTGCCTGCAGCATGGCATTCTTCAGATAAATGATGCTTTTGCAAAGCAGTTCTTGAAGGGCTTCCTTGGGTTACATTCCCTTTTCTAATTTCAGGCACCTGATACTAATGTACTACTGGCTTCAAAAACACTGGAGTGCTTGCTTATGTGGTTGTGAAGTGTGACTATATAACCCAGACTGCTTCAGGAGAGAGTGGGAGTGACCTCCTGGTATCGCCTGTGTCCTGAATTTCAAGCTGGTGATCTGAGTTGGTAACCAAAAGCCCAGCTGAGGTGGGCTTTGAGGAGTTACTGTTGGGTAGGGTCTTGTAACCCCTTAACACTATAATACTGCCTCAGTTTTACTGCACCCGTGTGCTGAGTTTTGCAAGAACTCTGCAACCTGCAGGACTCCTCTGCATTAGGCAAATACTGGTGTTTTGGTCCATGGGGTAGTTCTTAAAACTGCCACTTTAAACTAATTTCCAAGAATGTGTGGGTTCTTGGATCATGGAACAGGAGTGTCTGTGAGCATTTTATGTGTATGTTGCTTTAATGCTGAGTATCAGCTGGTGATTGAATTGAAAATGCTGATGGTTATTGTAAGGAAATGGATGGCCAAGACACATCAATCTGAGTTGCATTGATTCAGCTGGGTTGAACTGCTCTTCATCTGGCTTCTCTGAAGAAAATACATGAAACTGTCACTTGTTCTTTGAGTAAATTAGCCTGTTTGTCTCAGTTTTGTGTATAAAGTACCATATCTGCAGATTATTTTGGGGAAGGGGGAAGTTTTGTTGATATATCTGTGCTTAGATGGTATGTCTGTGTAATGAAGCAATTCCATTTGTTAAATCATGTGATGCTAATGTTTGGAGTTGATTCATTACTTTATCTTGGTTCTGATACTTCATTGAACATAATCTCATAACTTCATCATAACAGAAAACTTTGTTTACTTCCGGTGTTACAATATCAACATGCTTTAGACCTTGGAAAATAAAAGGCTCTAACTGTTGGTGATACTTCTGTTTTGCAGTAGAAAACTCTGCTCCACTGTTGGTTATAAGTATTGTGCATGCAGATGTCTCGTATGTACTTGTGATGTGGATTTGAAACAACTGAAAAACTATATCTATGGCTTAATTTCCATGTGGGTGAAATTTGCATGCTGAGCCTGGATACCTGTGGGAGACCCTGTGCTTGTTCCTCAGCTTCCTAGGGAGAGACAAGAACCTTTTCAACTAGTCACTGTGCCTCTTGCTAAAACACAAAAGTTGGAGAGTGCTGGCAGGTACAGTTTTGTTGCAGTAGCACAGGTCTGGGGGCCTCTGCTTGCTCAGCTAGGTGACTGGATGCCCCGGGAGCACTAGTTCAGCTGGTGGGTCAGGGGCCACCCTCCTGCCCCACTCTGGGCTGGGCATGCTGTCACCTTGTGAGCTTCTGCCCAGTTTGTAGGCACCTTAATGGTCATTTGGGGGCTTAATATAGTGCCTTGTGCTGGGACTTGAACAGCATCCTGCCCAGTGTCTCCTTGATTATTCCATAGCCAGTTTTCCAGAAAAACAGAATAAGTTTAACTTGTATTTTGCTGTAAAAAATCCTTATTGCATAGTCAAACTAGTATTTCAGTGTTGGGCATTGCAATGAAAGTGAAATATTTAAATTCATTTAGCCTAGTCACACTGTTTTCATCTCCTATTGTCACTGTTTCCATGGTAACTTGTTTTCTTTCATTTTTTTCCCTTCAGGCAATATAATTTTGCGTGTATATGTATTAAAGTTAAGCAAGCTTTGCCTTATACTACTTCATACATTTCAGTAGTGAATTTCTGGCTTTTAAGTTAGAAGGCAGAAAGAACTGGTAATTTCCTACTATTTCTGACTAAAATATTCCATGTTTCTGTCAAAGCCGAAAGTAGAGTTAGTGAGCCCTGGTATTTGGTTGAAGCCAATGTACTGAATAGGAAAGCTGTTGTCTTTAGATGAGACAGTTCAGATAACAATACAGAGCTGAGTAATGTTGAATTCAAAGCAAGAGTAATACAAAATGTTGATGAGTATTTGCTGTATATATTCTTGGAAAGGGGGCTGGGAAGAAAAATAGAAGGGTGTATAAATTGCCTTGCTACACATAGAACACATGTAGCATGAAGATGTCAGCTGACTAAGCCAAACTGAGCATCTTTCTTGTTTTTCAGGTTGGGGCATGGAACTTTTTAACATGCTTTGAGACATTCAGATGATATTCAGTGTTTTCAGATATTATGCAGGGTATTCAGGTTATTTTTAGTTAAACTCTTGAAATTTTGGAGAACAAGGATAGCAACTACTACTGCAAAGTAAATTGCTTCAGATGGTACAAAATATTGATGTGTTAGAGGATACATAGTTTGTAGAAGTCTAAGTGGGTATAATGGTGGTATGTATTAATCGCAGGTCAATTTGTTGTTTGAGTGCCTTGGTGTCAGAGCCAGGATTGGATATATTGAGTATTCATGCATGGAGGGAGCTTTTAATGTGTGCTTAGGTCTGCAGATGCTCAGTAATTCTTTCTGCCCTTTATACTCTTCTGGAGTATAAGTTTAACACTGAGATTTTTGGGAATGAAAATCTTGGGAAATGTAGAAGGCTATATTGATTGCTCAGTCACAATTTGGATCTTTCTTGAGAGCAGAGGCAAATGTGGTGTGTGATGCTGATGTGGCAGGCAACTCTTAATTGCTACACTAGGGTATTACAGTGGGAGTGCTGTGCTGGAGCTGGGGTGTGAAAAGCTCTTTCGAAGGAATGGTGATGTGTATAAATGCTGCAAAAGGGTAGTATTACAATGAAGAAGGGGAAGGAACATTTATGATTAGAAAAAGACCTTTTTCCTTGTTTGCCTTCTGTTTCTTATGCTGTCAAATTGCAGCTTTGATTTCCAAATGTAAGCTGGAAAGACAAGGAAATGCAAAGCAGGTGTGTCTTATAGTGTATTTCCCTTAATCGAGGGAGCTGGGGTAGTGAGGCAGACCTGGGGAGGAACAGCATACTGCCTTGGCCTCTGTCTTGCAGAGCCGCTTGCACCTTTTCTGAATAATATGTTAACTAATATGTAACACTCTTCCTAAGAAAAGTTCTGCTACAGTCTTTGAATTATATCTGTATGACACTGCCTCAGTAGTCAAGGAGGCTTGTAGATATCTCTGGATGTCTCCTGCTTTTCTCTGTGATTAAAGTAATTGTCTTGAGTCTTGAGCTCTTGTTCATGAAGGGCATACTTCTCAAATAATATGCAAGAAGATCTCAACAGCTTGCTCTTTCTGTAGGCCATGTCAGTTACAAATCAGTGCTGACTAACCAATCCTTATTTTAAAATCTGGTCTGTTTAGGCTTCTTTTTTTTTAGGGAGCTGCATGCAGGATTTCCTCTAATGTGTTCTTGGTATGTAGGCGTGAAGTGCTAGGAACTACAATAAATTAATCAAACAACAGTTCTTGAACTGGCAATACTTTGGTATGATGAAACAAAAAGAAAGAATAAATGTAAGATGGCTTGTTACAAAAACAGCCTTTCCTGTCTCCAGACAGAAACCTTGTTTCACTTGGTATAATTTTGAATATAAATTGTGTGACTTCTCGTGGTGTTTTCCTGCCATAAGATAGAATACTGCCCATTATGCAGGATGGGGGGAGATCTCCTGATTTTGTGTTATGAGGTAGCTGAGATGTTTTAAACTAGCAGTTCTGCACACATGCAGTCTGTTATATTAGATCTTAATTTAATTGTTCTCATCACACCAATAAAAGCAGCTGTGTTGTCTGGCAGCATAAACCTTTGTGTACTTATTTTATTCAGGAGTAGTTCAACCTGAAAATAAACTTGAGTTCTAACTCCCAACCTCTTTTCTGTGTTTTAAAGCCTGATCAAAGCACCAAGTACTCTTAACACCAATCTAGGAAAGTAGGCCTTTAGAAAAGGCAAACAGCTGGGAATGCAGGCAGCTTAGCAGAAAGACTTCTTGCCTGGGTCTTTGTTCAGTGCCAGAATTAATAGTACCTCCCCTGGATTTTGTGGGAAGTATCTGTCTGTACCAACATCAGGACTAATGGTGGTTTCAAAGCTGTGCTTTGGCAGTTTCTTATGTTCCTTTAGAGCCTGGTCTTCTGTGTCTTGGTCTGTCTGTCTCCAGCTTTGCAGCTGGTTTCTCTAGCCTGTTTCATGCATCATACTTGGCATGCTTATTTTGGTACTATCTTGCAAGTGGACTTCCCTCTCTAAACTGGGGGGGAAACTGCTTGAGCCTTCCTCAAATTTCACTTAATAATATCAAGTCTCTTCTGACTTTACAGGATTTGACAGACTACAGAGATCAGTTATATAGAAATACTACATTTAGTCAGCAGAGGGAGAAATCTTGCCTTGAGGAGGACTAAAATGATGGGGATTTGAGGGGAACATTTAGCTTGAAGAGAAAAAAAAATGCTGCTTGAGTTGGGCAATTCTGTGTCAGCTTGCTCACAGCTGGGAACAGCTCAACTGTATGAATTACTGTCTTTGTGGAATTTATGAATATATACAATATTTATAAATACACATATATGGAATATAAGAATGTGTGAAAATAGGCAAGTCTGCATAACATGCTTTAAGACACTTTTTCATAATCTGTAATGTCAGTGCAATAGCACAAGGCATTCCTGTGCTATCAGACATGAGTGGATCCTTGCCCTTTTGTGAGTGAATATTACACATCTAAAGATCAAGTCTATCAAGAGAGGAGGCAGCCAGAGGGGCTTCTGTGTCTGGACAGTGGTCTGCTCAAACAGTTTAATTCTGGCTGAAACTTTAGAATCAGTTCCTCGCTGTGGAAGAACAGTGTAGACTGAATATCTCACAAAACTGTATAATGCAGTTTCAGTACTCAGTAACTGATAAAGCTTGCTTAAAGTGCTAGATTTGTCAAAGGCTTGTTGAAATGTCTGGTTCAAACAATTGTAAAGAAATACACATCCATGGATATTTTTTCATTTAATTGAAATCTTGTGTACAGGCAGTTTGAAGAAAGAACTTTTACTAAGCCAAGTCTACTTAATTACAACACTGACAGTCAGCAGCCTATGTTAATATTATCTTTATAATGAAGGTCTTTGGTAATCAGTCATCACCCAGTTACCTTTTAATGTCAGTGTTACCTACAACTGACTTGAGGCAGTACTTTCTCTGAATCGTGAGGTCTTTTTGAAATGGTCACCTCTGATCATCTTAGTTTTGCATTAGACAGTCAGAGTAAGCTTCGTTCACTGTATATGGTAAAGCAAGGTAGATCATCTGTTTTCAGACTAAGAATTTATATTAATAAAATTCAGGGTTTAGGTTAGTATTTAATTTCTGCTGTAAATAAATAGCAGACTACTTAGTTTAATGTGTAATTACTCTGTATATTTCTGAGTCTTAAATCTTACATTGATACACTTCTAATGACTTTAGCAACACAGTATCTCTTAGGATATGGTTGTGCTTAAGGTATTTCAATTTTGTGGTTGTATTTTGGCAGTTGTGGGTTTGGTTTTTTATCTTCTCTTTCTTATGGTGACACATTCATGTTGCATTTAGTATGTTATTCCTGTGTTTCTTGGGGTTTGGTTTTTTTGACTTTCCAAAATGTATTTTCAATCTAAATGTGTCTCTGAAAGTGCCACATCAAGTGAATGTTATTAAGAATGCACAGAGATTACAGTAGTGTTACCAAACAACTAGAATTGTCTTTTTAATTCTGAAAATATTTGGCTATTACCTATTTGTGTGTTAATATTTATGTGTAGATTTAAAACCAAGCATCTTTCAAACATTACTCTTGACAATTTGAGAATATCACGTTACAGTGTGCGCTGACTTACATGTAGTAAGCTGGTGGTAGTTTTTATAAAGCATCTTGTCTTTTAAGTCTTAGGATGCTATCTGAAGGAGTAGTGGTTGTGCCAGCAGAATTACTTTTAGCTGTAAGCTATGCACTTCTGATACGTACTTGATTTCTTGTATTGCTATCTGATAAGGCTTTTTTCCAAAGCCATATAACTACAAATAATTTTGGGCTTGCAGTATGCTAACATTCTCACTTATTTTTCTCCCTTTAAGGCAAGAACTTCTGAAGTGGAATGGATGGGGATATAATGACTCCAAATTCATCTTCAATAAGAAGGGTCAAGCAGAATTTACAGGAAAAAGGTAAGTTGAAAACTTATATAACTGAAGTATCTTATTTAGTAAGTTTTTAAAAAGTTTTAAAACTGCACTGCTCAGGTAATCCAAAGAAGGTAGTAACACTTGCTTTATCTCATAGAACAGATTATTAGTTCCTCATGTAACAGATTTACTGAATTCTATGCACAGTAGTCTAATGTGTAGTAAAATAAAAGTAGTTTGGCTTAGTGGATTTTGAATTCTAAGTATTTTGAAGACAAATTAATATGAGTCTAAGTAACTTCATATGCTCTGTGTATTAAACTTCCTTTGGAGAATGACATCAGACTGAGAATCGGCACCATGTTCTAAAGCTTTAGGTAACGTGCAGCAGGTCTGTGCAGTTTTGAGAATCTCTTCATCATCAACAAATTGCTTAATTAAACTTTCAACTTGTGTTTTAGGTTTCTTAACCATTGTGCATGGAGCTGCTTTATCCTCTGATCTTAAAAATAAATGGCTTTTCAGTTGTATGTTCTGTAGTGGCAACACTTCTGATTTATTGCCTACTAGCCCTTTGTATCACAAGCTTGTTTTTCTGAGATTTTTTTTAAGGAAATGACATTAAAATTAAGTCTACTTGAGGATTTCTTCACTTTTCTTCCAGTGAAACTTAAGCCTCTCACTTGACAACTTAATGCTGGGGTTTTTTTCTGCCTCAGCGGAAAGTAGTCTTGCAGTCTCTTCTGTGGTTCAAAAAATACCCTTTTTGTAAGAGTAAAGAAAAAGCATGGGGAAGAGAATTAAGTTTGAAATAAGTACTGTCCTTCAGGAAAAACTTTTTCCTGGTCTTTGAGCTTGTATAAACTAGCATGAGCTAGTTAGGTTTTTGAAGCTTTGATTCAAACTAGGATGTTGAGTGCTTCAGCTCTTAATTTCCAGGCCCAGATTAAAATGCCTAGCCTTGTCTTAGGCACTTGAGTTCATGTTATAACATTTAGGGAGATCTTCATCATCTTTCTTATCTTGCCAGGATTCTGGCACTTGTCACTTTGTTGCTCATTCTTTCATCTGTTGTTTTTGTTTATCTGGGGTAGGTTATGCTGCCCAAAAAAAATCTACCCAGTGTACTTTGAAGGGAAAAATGGTGAAGGACTGGACTTGAATATTTTTTTTTCAGGAGGAAGCATTGAGGCTGCTGTTTGACTGATGAGTACCAGTCAGTCATAGTTCTAGAAGGGGGACAATAGTGTTGGGTTTTTTCCCCCCATCTCTATTCTAACTGATAGATAATACTAGAAATGCCCTGTTGGGCCACACCAGTGTAGTTTCTATGGAACAGTTTGTCACGGTGGCAAAAGTGTTTGAAGTCAAAATGGGAGAATAAGCATCTGGAAAGATACAGATGTAGTGTCCTTTCAGTATCCACTTAAAGATCTGTTGTCCATGAATTTGTCTAGCTTTCAGGTCCGCTGATACTACCTGTCTCTATAGCGTACCATGGCAGCAAGTTACGGGTTGCTGTGCTGTTCTGTAAAGTACTTGTGTTTTAAATAAAGTATCCCTTACTGTGTGGCAGGATTAGGTGAATGATAGTTCTTCAGCTTATCTACTTTTTTTTATTGATTATGCAAGACTCAGTCATATCTTCTCTTCTACTTTCTCTCCATGCTGAGGAGTCCTGGGCATTTCAGTCAGATTGTAAGGCCCTTTGGTCTTCACAGTTGTTCTCTGAACCTCTACTACATCTCTAGTTCTACTACATCTTTTTGGAGATACAGGGACAAAAACTGTGCAGCACTCAAGGTGTGTGTACACAAGGGTTCTACAGAATGGCAAAAAGCTGTTGTCTGTCTTACAGCTGCCTGGTTGATGCATAGCACTGGCTGCTGTTGTATGTTGTCAGTCAAGATGCCATGATTTTTGCTGTACAGACTACCAGTCTGATTCTGCAAAATATGCAAGTAATGCTGCTTTTTTCTTGGCTTTTGCAATTACCTAAATTTTCTCTTCTATCTTCATTTGTCTCTCCAGTTTTTTTAAGGTCGAGTTTCTCTCTCAGTTCCAGTCTCTCCAAAAGAGCTTAATATTAGTCACCTAGTTGGAGAGTCCTCTGAATCCAGGTCACTGATGAAAACATTGTGTAAAACTGGTCCCAGTACTAGTGTGTGGCAGGCTGCACTCATGAGTCTGTCTTGGACAGTGATCAATAAACCCTGCCTTTTGCTTTTTGTGTTAACTTTGTCTTATCCTTCAGCCTGTAGAAGAACCTTTCATTCTGTACTGTAGCAATGTATTTTCTTAAATAGCTTTTGGAGCAAACACCTGTGGAAGTATAAAGGAACATGGAATTTCATGTTCACTGTATTCCCTTTATTCATTTCGGTTACTTCACAGACTGATAGAACTCCAAGGGTTAGTGAAACAGGATTTCCCTTTATGAAAGCCATGCTGACTTTCCCAACAGGTTGTGCTTTTCTGTGTGTTAAATCATCTTCTTGTTACAGACTACCATCTCACCAGGGATAGATGATACTTACTAGTCTGAGCAACTAAACCTGTTTCTTGGGGGTATGTGTGGGGAGGTCTTTTGGGGTGTGTGTATGCGGAGCTTCTTGCACCATCAACATACAAAGCTTGCTTCCTGAGTAATTGTGTTGTGTTCTGTGCAGTAAACTCACTAACTCCCTTAATATTGTGACTTTTGTCTGTGTCTTGACTTAAAAGTTGTTGGTTTTCTGATGGCTTTAGTTTGTCCTTTGAACAAGTGATTAAGGTTACCCTTGCATGCTACCTATAGTAATAGGTTGGCAATACCAAAAAGTGTGTGGAGGAAAAAACAAACCAAGCTGACACTTGAGTCCATCTGTACCTTTGTTGCAAACCCCTGATGGGAATGCATTAAATTTTCATTGCTTACTGCACTTTCCTTTTCATAGAATTAATGTAAGTGTTTCACATTGGTGTGATGGAACAGTAACTGTTGCAGGAGGAATGCTTGAATGCTGTCTTCAAAGCTGAAGAGTCTAGCTTGAGTTGAGATACAATTGTAGTCTTTTATCTCTAGGAATAGAGTAGGGTGGGGTTTTTTTGCAATAGGAGAACTAGGTGGTAGTTGAGGTAAGGGAAGGAAAGGAATTGATCTTTTTGTATAATATGTGACTTAGTTGTAGAGTTGTTTGCAACAGCTGTGAAGGACAGGGTCACAATTGGATTAAGTGACTGAATAATCTTAGAAGGAATGCCCATTGGGCCTAATGCAGTGTCCCAGGTGCAAACTATAGTAAAGATTCTCAGCTGCTGAAAGCTCTTAATACCAAAGAAAAGTCCTTTTTCTCCTTTCGGAGAATGCTTGTGCATATGTAAACTGCACAAGGTGTGTATATGTATACAATTAATAGCAGTAGTTTCTACCTGCTAAAGTGTGTCCCCAGCCTTACTTGTTTTCACATGTGGTACACATGATCACAAACAGTTCCTCTGTCCCATGTCTGAGTTCTTTTGTTACATGGCTAAGCTGTTATTGAAGTGTTTGTGATAAAAATAATTTCATGTTGCTGGATGAATTCTGATGCACTCTGAGGAAGGAACCTTTAACACTGTTCTTTTCTTGAAAACATGTAAGGTGTACTGAGCTGGGTTCATGTGTCTGAGACTGGATACACTGCAATGTAAACAGTAAACATGTCCTCTGCCTGTAACTGGCATTTAAACTGTGACACTGCTTTCTACACTATTGAAAGGGAGAGACCCTCTTTAAGAGCAAAGATGGGGGGGTGGGATATCTGAAAAGCCTTATGCCACAATTCCCAAAGGTGATGAAAAAAAAATACCTAAGATGTTGACAATTGATTGGATTTTCTGTGAAGTACAAAACAGATACAATGAAATGTGCAGTTGCATGAAATGTGCAGAAGTTCTGTAGGCTTGTAGGTGAAGAACTTTATTTAAAACTTTTGTGCATACATAGAATCAAAAGAAGTGTATCTGAAATACAGTGATTTAAAATGACTCTGTAATATTGACTTTTCAGGTACAGATTAGGTGGTATGGTATTACCAACTTTTAAGGAATGGATAGAAAAAACCTTTGGAGCAAGTCTGGAGCACAAAACTACCTCTAGAGTAAGTAAATAGCTGAACCAGTTCTTTTGAACATTAGTCTTGGTGATAACCAAGACCACACTGTTAAAGATGATGCAGCTGTTGTCCTGAAGGTCACATTGCATATAAATATAGTGTATTAATACCTCAGTAGTTATACGTCGAATACTTTGAAAAAACGCTGTGAAACCTTCAGTGACTTAGTATGACTTGTGGTTCCAGGTTAACTGGTAGTACTTTTATTGGAATGAAGATTTCCAACACAGGGAGTTTTCTGTCCTTGTTTGTAGGTTGCTTTTCAAGACTGGAAACTGTTAGCCTAGAGGGAATTTTTAGGCAACTACGATGTTGTTCATGGTAACAGAGACAGAAGATACAGTGAAGTTAAATTGTGCTGTTTTCAGTGTATTTAATGATTTCAAAGTTCTTATGTGACCATAATTTTTTTTATGGGTCTGGGTGCTTAAAACTGGCTACCAGAATACTCAAGATTGAACTGAATGTTTTCAGAAAGACACATTCAGGATGTTCTGGGTTTTGTGAAGTATCCATATTTTGCTTTTTAAAGAGCAATTAATGTTAGTCAGGAGACCTGACTCCCTTCAAAGAATTCCTTTCAGGCTCTGGGTTCCTGACTAGATAGCTGCTTAAGCAGCTGTGTTGGAAGCAGACTGTGCTTGTACAGTGACTATAGCCACCTTGCTTTGAGTAAGTTTTACTCATTACTTGAGTGACTTCAAGATTGTGTTATCTCTGAACCAGGTAATCTCTTAGGGCCTGAAAATTCAAATGTTTCTTCAGTCTTCTGTTAATAAAGACATTCTTTCATCTTCTGTGACTCGAAGGATCTCAATCTGCCAATATGTTTTAAAAGAAATCATCTTGATGTGAGGGTTCTCCTTGACCAGGCTTGGTCTTAACTAGCAGCTGCTTCAACTTCTTGTGACCAAAGGTCCTGAGAGCTGTTGTTCCTCTTCTACATGTAGTAGAGAACATGTAGAATGAAGTAGAGTTGGAAGTCAAGAGCAGATTCTCAAATAGTATCTTGATTCCACAGTATGTCTTGCAAACCAGCTCTTTAGGATGTCTGCCAGCCATGTTGAATGCTTTCCTGTTATGTTGTGCCACTCTGGTTCTGTAAATCTTGTTGTAACCTGAAACAGGCTGACTTGACACATAATAGGACTCTGGAGTCTCCAATATGTCTGACGTATCAACTGCTACTGCAGGATCCCCATTTTAATGTCTCTTGTAGTTCCTAGTTTATATATCAGGTTATCATGCTGTATTGTTTTTTCATCTTCTATTGTTGTCAGAGCATGAAGAATCTCGGGTATAGGAACAGCAATAGGAGAGGGATCTCTTGGTCCTTTTGTCTTTCACCTGTCCTGCCTCTGTTGTGTAAGACTGGAGGGTTCCCTGTTGTATGCAACTTCTGTTATAATTAACAACAGTAAATGTACCTGCTTCTGTGATGCTCAAGGCCTACTGATAGCTTTTTGCTTTTCAGATTAGATTTATGAGATAGCAGTTTAGACCTAGTTCACACAGGCTTCCTGTCTAGCCTTTCAATGCACAAATCTTAAAATATTTCAGTCCCATAAGAATAAATAGATATATTTTTGTTTGGCGTTGTGTATAAGATTTTTATAGATGAATAATCAACTTTTCAATCTTGATGAAAACTTAAGGATTAAAATACTTGTAGAAGAGAAAGATGAAGATACTTAAAGCCCCACCAGCAAGGAATCATTACAGCTTTAATAGTTGGTGTCCCTCGTATGGAGAACAAAAATCTTCAAGCACTTTGTGTTCAACTTAAAATTATATGAAATAGTTCTGTCTATAGAAATCCAGTAAGAAACCAAAGTTTACAATAGAAAATGTAAGCACAGCTTGCAAGGATTTTTTCTTGAAGTGGTTTAAAGATCTTTAATTTGTATCTATTTATTTCTCTTCTTTCAAGTTTCTCTCCGAGCTCTGCCCTTTGGGTGAACAGAGCACTATGAATGTGCAGAATAGTAAGAGCAGCAGTCCAAGACTTCCCCTGTGCTCATTGTGACTGGCCCCTAAATTCATGATCTCTCACTAGTGGTATGCCTCTCACCTGAACAACTCTTAATCTCAGCCTCTGTGTTTGTAGGTGACAAAGCTAATATGTTGGAGGGAAAAGCCTTTTCCTTGCATGTCTGGCACCTCATTTCAAGGAGTATAGTATTATCATTAAAGTCAGTCAGAACAGCACATATCCTCTTCCAGAAGTCAAATTATTGTTAAAACTATATTTTTATTAGGTTTTGTATCCATATGAAAACTCTGAAACAAACATTTGGTTATCCTTTTGAACCTCTGAATGTTGTTAGCTGTCAGTCATGAATGTATCATGCAGATGGTGCTTTCTGAATTATTCCTTTTAAGTACTTTTAATTTCTACATAACCTTACACAGTTTCTGCTATGCTAGCAGTGGACACTGGTAGACAAGTTCCATGACTCTGGATCTTTTAACTACCTGAAAACTTTCCAGTTGAACTTTAAAACTTCCTGCTTCAGCTCTCCCAACTTAACCTATTCAGAATAGACTAGTGCTGTGGTGGCACATGGGAGACTATTAATCTCTTATCTCCGTTGCTGTTAGCTTGGTAACAGGTGCTGTCCTCTAAGGTTTTATCTTAAGGCACATAATGGTAAAAAATACCTGCTGTTCTGGATGTTATATAGAGCAAAGATGGGCAAAACTCTGTTCTAGGAAAGGAAACTTAGATGTGTGAGTATAACTTCCAGAAACTTAAAGGTGAAAGAAAAGTGAGTTCAGTTTTGCTGTTTTCTCTTTGTACTTGTGAAGAAGCATAGGCTAGGCTTATCAAATAAATGTCTTAAGTTTCTTTGACTGTATGGACAATCTTGTACAGAATAATTTTTGATGGTAGGGCTTTAAGCGAGCTTTTTGGCATCATTAGGCAGCCTGTAGTCTTTCCTGATAGCTTTGTAATGAAATTGCAACCATATTCTCTCAAGTTGAAGGCAATGTCAGTTAACTTGTCAGGAAGGTTTTCATGGCAGAAGTTTGAAAGCACTGCGCTGTGTTTTATCTAATTTTTTGCAACTCTTAATTTTTAAGATTGTAGTTAAAATGAAAGATGTGGTAGTGAAGAATGTTCAGTTCTGCTTTCAAACTTGAGGTCAAGAGTTTTTCATGTTAATATTTTCTTTCAGAGTAGTTGAAGCTGAGAAGTTAGTTTAGTCAAATACAAGCTTTATCTCTAAGGGGCTCTCTAATTAGAGGCCATTTGCAAAAGATGACATCTTCCTGCAGGGAGATTACCTATAGAAAAGTATAAATTATTTACTCTGTTTTTAAGGAGGGGAAAAAAGCATATGTTTTTCTGAAGCTTTAAAGCACTTAAAAGCATTAAACTTAATGTCTACAAAGATCTTTTTTTTTGGAAATGGATCCTGTAAAAAAAACTTACTTGGAGAATGAGAATTCAAGAAGTCAACACATGAACTATGTTTTTAAGTGCCTATATCTAAAGTGGCCTTTTCAAAAGAGAACTAAATGGCTAGGTCTGCACTTTGAGAAGCTATAAGAATACTATACATCTATAGTAAGAACCTGGGAGAATGGGTGGTTAAAATTGTTTAGCAGGGGTTCTTCCTCTGCACTTACAGAACCTTGATTTGAGGTCTGTTGATAAGCCAAAATGTCCAGTATAGCCTTTTTGAAAGGGAAACTTTTCTACAAGGTGTTGATTAAAACTTCTACCTGGAGGCTTTCTGGAAACATTTGCATGTTTGTGACAGAACATGGATTTTTAGAAAGTCTTCCTGATGTGTGAGGTCTACAAAGTATGACTGTTGTGTTATAGTAGTCAAACTTAGTTTTGTCTTGCTTTGGACTTTTGATTAGGCTTTGGTCCAAGGTGAATTTAACTTTCAGTACATGACAGGAGGAGGGGAAGTGGGTTGGTGGAAACAAAACTGTAAGTAGAATAACTTGCAGAGTGGTAGTGGCTTTAGTGTGTATTTCTCTGTATTGAAGGAGGAATTTATAGTCAAAAGAATTTTGACCTTCACTTGCTACCTGTTCATCAACAGTCTCTAGTTCTGTTCAGGCAGGTGTCTTGGATCTTAGGAAGCCTTTAAAAAGTTATTTTGTTCATTATGCACTCATAAGCTAGTGCATTTCTCCAAATTTGTCAGGTGGAAAAAAGGTAAATGTGCTACTGAAATAAAACTTAACTGTGTGCTGAGTTGGCTGAGTACCAGGGAGAAGTGCAATCTGTGAATGAAAATAAGGAAGAAAAATTCTGTATTTCTGATCTTGAATAGTTACGTTTAGGTATCATTGTTAACCTGTAGTTGTACAGAAACGCTGTCAAGAGTGTAAGAGTGAACCTACCTTTAATGAACTTATTTTCTTTTATTGTAGGCATCCTTAAATGTTAACGATGTACCTCCATCCACTGTAAATGAAGAATTTCTTCAGGATCTTAAAGCCACTAAAATATCGTATTCACAAGATGCAGAAGATAGGGTATTCAGAGCTCATGGTAAGCGAACTTCATTTATGTAAGTGCTGCTTCTGATGCTTCCTTGTTTGAACTTGTTAACTTATTGTTTGTGTTTCAGGTCACTGCCTACATGAGATATTTGTACTCAGGGAAGGAATGTTTAAGCGAATTCCTGATCTAGTTGTATGGCCTGGTAAGCTTTGTCTTACTCTCCCTTCTGATCTGGGAGGTCATTGTTTACTAAACTCCTGTGCTTGCTTGTGATGCGGAAGCTGTCTCTTGCTTCACTGACTGACAGAAACTGAAGGAATTTTCTCATGAATAGTAATCATAGTTGTTAACACATGGATTACAGGTTGTGCCTGTGAAATCCCATTGTTCTGTAGGAAAGTCAAATTTATTATTAAATATAGCTGAAGTTTCTATTGAAATCTGAATTCATGACTTAACCACAGTGTGATTTGAACATGTATGTTCCCCAAGAATAGCTGTATGAATGGCAGCCTAAATCTTGTTTTTTAAAGGAGTACATGATGGTGGAAGGGTAGTGAAATGTGTGTATTAACTTTGTTTTACAACATGCTGTACTTGAATAAAACCACCTGTAACTGCTGTCAGAACACTTTACACAAAGGGTCATTGACTGAAAGAGCAGTGCAATCTGAATGCAGGCTAGGCTCACTTCAAATAAAATAACTAATGCTGGTGTACGTAATATGTAGCAGAAAACATGCTTGCTTCTATCTAGTAGGGTATGAGTACTTAAACTCATATGACTTTATTTGCACGCTTGTGTGAATTGTCTACTTCAGTTGTTTCTCTGGTCCCTAGGAGCTACTTCCCCTGTGCCATTCTTCAGTAGCTAATCAAAAAATGGTTTGATCCAAGTACCTGCTATTTTCTGTTTAGCTGTACGAATCCAACTCTTTTCCTACCTTTTATAACTTTGATACTTTGATAGCTGCACTGCATTAGAAACACCAACATCTCTCATGAGAATGTAGTCTTAGTTCAGTTTTCTCCCCTTTAATTAGAGGGGAAAAATCACATATGGGAAGCATTAAAAAAGTACTATAAGATGCATCTTGCTACTTGAGGACAGGTACTGACAATGACAGCACTGGTGACCGAGTAGCAGTTGCCACTCAGTCTTTTGTGCACACTATTTTGTGCAGCTCCAAGAGCAAGTGAAATAAAATAACTATCTCTGTTTAAATCTGCTCTCCATGGCAAGAGCAAAGTAGCCAGTTTGTAAGCCTATTTCTGTCCTGCTCAGTTCTCTGCTGTTTGCTCAAACTCACGTATGCGCTGTATTTGATCATTTTCCTTGTCTGTGCACAAGCATTTCTGCTTCCCTCTTTGACCAGATACAGAGTACATTCTAGAAAAGTAAATTTCACCAGCAACTCTACTTTTGAAACTGAATGTCAGCCAGAAAGAAAAAGATGTGGTGTTCAGCTCTCAGACTTATTTCTTGTTTAAAATAAATTGGACAGCCAATTGTCAATAAAAGCTTTAAACTTAATTTGTTCTCCAAGACACCTAGATTAATTGCTAACTGTTTAGTAGCCCATCTTGCCCTGAGAATTTGCAGGAGGTCTCAGTCCATGAGTAGAGCAGGAGACTAAGGCTGTAGTTGGTTCTTCAAACGTAGAATTGTTTCAGGTCTAAATTTTACTCTGGGAACCCTGACACTTCTGAACCCAGCTCTTAGCACATAACTCTTTGGAAATGTCTTCCTTGCTGGTGTTGGAAAAGGAGCTGCTGTTTATTCAGACTGCAGTATTTAGTACAAAGCGCAAATCGTGGTATTAAGCATAAATCCTGTTGGTTCTTTTAACTGTTTGGACTTTTTTTAGTTTGCCATGAAGACGTAGTTAAAATTGTGGAATTAGCCTGCAAACACAATCTCTGCATAATACCATTTGGTGGTAAGTGTTAAGAAATCTCAAATCTGTTTAACATTACTAGTGAAAATGTATTCTACTTGAATTCAATTTAAATATGTGATCTTAGTAATTTATTGTGCTCATAATTCAATAGTTAGTCTTTTTATAGTAGTGTTTTAAGTGTGGTCTTAATTTTTTTATGATCTTGCAGTATTAAAAGCTGCTATATTCAATTTAGTGGAAGTCATTAAAAGTATGTCAACACCTTGAATATTGAATGTGCAAGAGGACTGATTATATGAAGCTGAAATCTACCTCTGCCATGGAAGTTTTCTAGGAAATAAGTCAAGAGATTCAAATGTCTGTTAGAGGTATCATGTTTTTGGATGCATTACTTGTGCTCTTTTCCCACAAACATGTATGAATTGGGGTTTTTTCTTATTGTACTATTGAAGCTCATGGGTCCAGAGAGGATTATGGTCAGACACCATGTTGCAAAATCATTAACTGTAATTCAGGTTTCCTTTTAGACGTTGTTTGGTTTGAAAGTTAAACTTCTGTGGCAAGGGCTTTTCAGGAGACTAAGGCTGTAGTTGGTACAGAGTACAAGTAAAGGCGTGTGTAAGAGGACTCCAGGTTTTTTAATCATGGATGCTTTTTCCTTTAAGCCTGCTGAAGTAGATGGTGAGCTATCTTGCTTTGACTTAGAGCTCAGGGAGCACGGGAAGCTTACTTTCATAAGCTTATTCAGTGAGAAGCTCTTTGCCAAGAGCTCTTAATTCTGTGAGAAATCCGTGCATTTTACTTGGTACTTGCTTATGCTGTAGGAGTATAGCCCCTGTAGGAAGGACACTTAACCATTTGAAAAGACAAGAATGTCACTTGAAGACAATACCAAACTGATGGAGCTGGTTTCTCCCTAAAACTCACCCTTGCCAGGTACATCTGAAGAGCTGTAAGACTGCTACAAGTCACCTTTGGTACTAGTAAATTGGTATAGCTGAAAACAGCTATATTGACTATATCTTGTCCACTGACCAGGGTACAGAAAGATCTTCAGATTGCTTTCCAAGTCTGTTTATGCTAAAGTACAGTCAATGTCTGGAGTTACTACTGTAGGCATTGGTATTCAAGGAAAATGCTCCCTTTCCTTTTACTGGAAACAAAGGTGATGGGCTCTACTGCTCTTGGAGTGTTTTATTAGTTGTCCCTGTATCTGTACTTGCCATTGGTTGTTCTTCGGTAGCTTACTATGGATTTCTTTAGCATCTTAGTCTCTCTTTTCCTATGGCTTTTGTAGTCTTTGAGAAGCCAAAGGCTCCTTGGAGGCTGTTCTGTGACATCCTATAAAATACATTAGAAGCCTGTAGAGAAGTTTGACATTAGGCTGCCCAAGAAAATGGAGTCGCTATCCCTAGAGGTATTAAGGCAGACAGATGTAGCATTTAAGGATATCGTTTAGTGATGAACTTGGCAGTGTTAGGTTAACGGTTGTACTTGATGATCTTAAAGGTCTTTTCCAACACAAATGATTCTATGATCTGGTTTTATTCAGTTTTTTTTAGTTACATACTTGCTTTCAGATAGGTACTGCATTCTTGCATTAAGTAGACTTCTTAAGCCAGTTTTATGGGTAGAAGTGTAGTGACTTCCATAGTGACCACAAAAGAACACATAGAAATCATAGCACTCCATCTTGGACGCTTTGTTATTTCTTACTTTTCTAGTTTTGAAAATCTATTCTGAATTTAACAGAAGCAGCTGAGATGGTCACAAAATTTCATGATTTATCAAGGGCTGTTAAAGCATTGACAGCTCCACTGCTGCCTTGATTTTTTGAAACCCAGTTTAGGAGAAGGGACAGCCTTAAAAGGCTAATCACTAGCCTCAAACAGTTAACTTCAGTGATCTTAATTTAAGTTCAATATCAGAAAGGAGGGAGTGAGTAATGTTATGTGAAGAAAAACTACCTGAGAATTTTTTGATGACAATTTCCCTCCCATATTTGCAGGAGGGACGAGTGTCTCTAGTGCCCTTGAATGTCCTGAAGAAGAAAAAAGAACAATTGTCTCACTGGATACATCACAAATGGTATGTCACTCAGCTGTTGGTTTTTTTAAATCTACTTTTAAAATTATCCTGTGATTACTTTGGTGATCATTAAGGAATGACATTTTTTCTTCGCAAGAATTAATTAGGGGTGGAAGTATTTATCCCTACTAAGTGTGATTAAACTGGTACTCCTTCAGTTTAAGTGAAATTTGCTCATGTTAGTTACACCTGTACCACTCCATATGACCGGTATGTATTTAACAATGGAAAAAAAATCACTGTTAAGCCTTGTTATAGCAGCTTTAAGTGAAAATTGGAGGAAGCTACTATGCTTCTATATTGGAACTTGTATTTGAGGTTAAATGAAAGGCTAGGAGGAAGCTATTTGTTACTGCAAATTTCACTAGTTTTTGCAGGCTAAGAAATACTTCAAGCAAAGGTTAGTAAGTGACCTAATATCTATAAAAAACCTGAAGGATCAACTTGAAAGAAAAAAAACCCTAGATTTTTGGGTATATAGCACCTTGAGTATGTCAAGTTCATAGCTTTATGGCAGTCTAGAAATGCAGTTCTGTAAAACTTAGTGCTAGTTTTCGTCTTTCTGTTATGAAGGAGCTTTATACTTCTAAAACAGGGGTCCTCAAACTTATTAAACAGGGGGCTGGCGTGCGGATGAAGTGGCAGGCAGTCATCTGAGGCTGCTTGGTTCCCCCCCAACCCCCGGCGGGGGCAGGGGGGAGCTGTGTGTGTCTGTAAATACCAGAGGCCGGATTGAGGACCTTGGGGGGCCATATCCGGCCCACAGTTTGAGGACCCCTGTTCTAAAATAAGTTTTATGACTACATGGTAATGAGAAGCTTCAGAAACAGCTCTGTCTTTGATGTAAAGTTCTACTGCCTCTGAGCACCTACTGAGCTCTGTAGCCTTGAAGGTACAACCTGGGGTTTGGCTCCATTTTCTCTACTCAGTCAGTGGTGCTTCAGTTAAACTTCATGTTTCTCAGTTGTGTCTGGCTACAAAGTGATCTTTTCTGCAAAGGTGGTAGTTGTGTATTGAAGGAAGCTCTTCGGGTGTCTATGGAGTGAAATCCAAAGAGTGTAGTGCTGACTGAAGCCTTCATTTGAACTCACTGATTCATAACCCACAGCTCTGACTTCTGTCTCGTTTGAGAGTGGGAAGGGATTGTGGTTAACTCATGCTTTTGTATTATCTAGTATACACCAAGTCAGAAAATAGACCGCTTTCATGTCTTGAATGAGTGTTAGCTAATTGTAATCATTGAGGAGGGTAATGAAGGAAATTAAGGTGAAAAGAAGCACTGCCAGAGTTAAAACCTGGGTGTCTCAGAGCAATTAAGATGATTGGCTAAGCTTTGCTATTTTATTAGACACTTAATGGGTATTTTCATCTGTGTAGGGTCTATATTGTATAAAAACTAATTACATAAGCATCTTAGATCAGTTAAGCAGTTTATGCTGAAACTGAAAGTGTCTGAAAGGAGCTGAAATAGCTGGTTTTGAATAATTAGTTAGCCCAGATGTTGTGAGGGGAGACAACTGCCTTAAATCATAGTTTAAGTTGGACTATGAGATGTTGACATTTCTGTCATTTGAAAAAAAATCAACGTAAAGGGAAGTTAAGAGCTGTTCTCCGAATATTAATGCACAAAATTACAGTACACCAGAAGCATACTTCAGAATGAAGAGTAGAAGCTGAAGCTTCTGCGGTGTCCTTAATATAAGTGAAGTTAAACCTGTATTTGTTTCTCCAAGTGGATTGTCCTTGTCATCAATTGCTTAGTGCACCATGTAGTTTGTAGTGTTTACTACATTTTCCTGTTTAGTAGAATGTACTGATGGAAAGTGACTGTCTCATCAGATAAAACAATAGAATCCTTCGAAGTATCTTAAATTGCAAAAGTATATATATACTCTGACATCCTATAGTATAATTTGCTTCTAGTTTACAGTGTCAAAATCCAAGAGCTGAACTAGAATAACTGAAAGCAATCTATTTAACCCATGGAGTATCTTCAAGAATACTTGTTGTATGCTTAGTGTCCAGATAGTCAGATTCAGGCACCTTCATTCATGTTACTTGTGAAAATCACTGTATTTCTTAATTTCTGTGAGGGTTTTGACTTAACAATGCAGAAGAGTCAGAAAGACTCTTTAAACATTTCTAGTATGAATTGTCTAGTAAGTATACTACCCTCTTACAGTAATGACTTCATAAGTTGTAACCTGTTTGAGGGAGTGAGGGGGTTCAGCTTCCAACTGCTGAATAACTGGAGTTGAATTAATAGTAAACTATATAACCAAGCATGTTGATCCGAAGCATTAGAGAAGGAAATGAACAAAAATCTTTAATGCTGTTTCTTAGTTTTGATTGGCTTTTCAACAGAATCGGATTCTCTGGATAGATGAGAAGAACTTAACAGCTTGTGTGGAAGCTGGCATTGTTGGACAAGATCTGGAAAAACAGGTATTTTTAACTTGTCAGACCTCTAGTATTTCTCCATGCTTTCCTTAGCTGTTCCTGTTATCTCATCTAAATAATTGAATTGTAGCTTAACTCTTGTATGTTTTCATGCAGACTAGTGTGGTAAGCGTTACATGCATGGCTGTGAACCGTATCACATTGAATGCTGTATTTGATGAACACTTTAAAAACTTTGCTTTTTGGCTCTAGATGCAAAATGTGATTACAGTAATAAGGTGACAATTCACAGCATGTAATGCTATGCTTTCTGTTTCAGACCTTAGATAGACCAGTGTGGTTGCAAGGCATGACACTTGGTACCACTTACCAGGCAAAGTTCAAACTGTCACTTTGTGATGTGTGGTTTAATCATTCTGGCCAGAGGGGGTTTCCTCAGGAAGGCTGGAACATATAACAGATATGCTGTTGCACTGCTACAGGAGAGTAGCTGAAAGGAGGGAGAGTTGCCCAAAGCAAGAGTCCAGTGGAATATTAAATCACCTTCATTTCTAAGTAATCTTTACTGGCTTTTAATTGCAGTTCATCAGGAGAGCCACAGCACCCTTCTCAGGGTCTTTCTAAGTGCTCCTCTAATCAAGCAAGTTGTGTATGTTTGTTGTTCTTCAGGATGTGCTGTTCTGGTTATCTAAAAAATTCTAGGACTTGTTTTGATAGCTAAATGATGTCTAAAATTACAATTCTTAGTACCTAAATGCACTCTACAAATAATGCAGGGACTTGGGTTTTCTTAACATGTTTTTTTAGACCACTTTTTAGAAGAAAACTTGTTGTACCTGACAGAGCTGTTTATGATGAGAAAGGTAGCATTGCCTGCCTTTTATCATTTGATCGTAATATTTTAACCTTTCTAGATCTGTTTCTTTCAAGCTTCAAATTAAAAGTGTGAGGAGAATATGCTCTGTGTTTAACCGACCTTTTTCTAGGGTAATGGTTTGATATTTCACAACTGTCTATTTAAATGCCACTATTTTTCCTTTCACTTAGTAAAGGACTACTGCCCCTTACTCTGCTTACAGCTCTTATGAACTGGAGTACTGCCGTTGCAGTTATCTTTTAATATTTTTGATCAAAATCTTTTCAATCAGGTTTTTGACTATGAAAAGTTGTCCATTTGTTCAGTACTGAATAAACTAGTATTTGTACAAAGGTTTTAATATCTCAAGTCACTCTGAGCAAGTGAGGACTTCTGTGGAATTCTTTCAATGTGCAAAGAATACAAAATCAGACCATCTACTCTAAAGTATATGTATATATATATTTTCAAAATTCTTATTGTGTATACTGGAATTCCATTATTACTGGCCAGTGGGATGTGGTTAAAGTGAGGACTGCAGGTTGTGCTTGTTTTGTGTAGTACAATTTGAGCATAAGAATGATTTAATATTGTAGTTAATGCCAATGCAGACTTCCACTGAAGTACAGGTAGAATGCAGATATGCATTTGGCCAAGGAAATTTCTTGTTATCTTTGGGGTAGGAGGAAGGTGCAGGGTCAACCCTTCCCTAATAAATGACAAGTAAGCATATAAAGCCACAAGCCCCTCTGGTATGGGAGGAGACCATGAGCTAGATGAATCACCATAGACATTACACATAAGTGACTTTCAATCATTTAAGTTAGAACCACTTTGTACAACAGAACATAGTTAATGATCCACATTATGTGGTATACTTAAATACCTATGTCCAACATGATTGTTTTCAGTTGGTCAGCACAGATTGATCATCTCAAATGCACTAACACAGTTATCACTTAATGTGAGACTATTGGGTCTTTAATTCTTCCTGTTCAACAGCTTTGGTGGTGTGATTCTGAGGGCATCCAATCTACCTCAGGTGCTGTGCAGATGGCAAAGCCAAGCTAACACAGAAAAATGAGAAACAAGTTACTGCTTAATGTACAGGAATGCATGATCTGCATCACAAATAGTTGACAGCATTGCATACAGGAAGCCCAACCAGATGGCTGTATGTTAAAACACATCACTCCATGAGAGAATTAAGTACAGGCAATTTGCTCATGTTTTCTGCAGACGTGCTGCATATCACATTAGGTTAGAACAAGAGATTACGTCCTTATTGGCTGCATTTGTGCAAAGTTGGTAGTTACATAGTTAAAATTTTTCTCATACATATTTGAATTCACACCTTATGAACAATAAAGGTCTTTATTTTAAAATATGGAGGAGGAGTGTTATAGGTTGATGTGTATGCACAGTAGAAGCAGAATCAATTGCATTTCATTTATATATCAAAACCAAAACTTGTACCTGAATGAAAGGGTGTGTGGATACAGGATACTGTTTTTTTAAAAAAAGCAACAAACAAACAAACCCGAACTAGAATACTGAGATTTGGAGTACTACACAAATGCAGGCTCTGTAAAATTTATTTTTTCTTTTCTTTAGCTTGCTGAAAGTGGCTTCTGTACAGGCCATGAACCAGACTCCATGGAGTTCAGTTCACTAGGAGGATGGGTAGCAACACGAGCATCGGGCATGAAAAAAAACATCTATGGAAACATTGAAGATCTGGTAAATAGCTCTAATACTTTTTCTAATTGTTCTGTTTGCAGGTTTAACTTCTATAATGACTCGCAATGAGAGGGGAAAAGGGATAGTCGATTTCGGTTTTAAGTGATACAGTTTTGGCATCAAATCTTGACTGAAATGCTAGTTTGCTTGCTTTTGGTATTATAATTTTAAAAGTCAATTTTATCTTGGTAATCACTGGCTAACTTAAGGACTTGTTACCCTGTCCTGACTCTGGTGTTACCTTCTATCATTTTGTGCTTTCTGTTAATCCAGTGTAATAATCCTGTCAAAATTTTAGGGTGACTCCAAAAGGTCATGTTTTGTCCTACCTATTCGATGTTCCTGAAGTTGTCTAGTTGGACCATCTAACTGACAAGCAAGCTAGCTTCTTCCACTTTCCTACCCCCCCTAGGCTAGTTTTCAAATCTGTAGGCTGACCTAACTGACCATGTGGATGCACAGTGGTGAAATGTAACGCTGCCACATGGTCTGAAGGAGCTTTGAGGAAGGAAGCAATGGACTGGGAATGCCAGTATTGTATTCTTGAATCTGTTGTAACCATAAAAATGGTTCATCTTTATATTAACCCAGGTAATTTGTGTTTTAAAACATACTTTTTGATTTAAGTTACCTTTTCTGTTATGACAAGTATACTAAATAATATTTAAATAATCACTGTTCAGACTTTGCCAGCCTTTTTGCTTCAAACTTCCAGCTTTCTCTCATAGTTTATAAAATAGCTGTTCCACATGTGACATTTTCTTACTACTTTCCTGCAGCCCCGCTCTAGGTAATAGATCCCCATCATCTCAGGCTTTTTCATCAGCTCATAGCTCAGACATGTTTGTTCTGTGCACAGATATGACACTTCAGTATCAGTGACTGAGTTTGGCAGGAACTACACCATTTTTATTCAGTAGGCCTGGCTGAACTAAAACTACTAACACTTGTGAAGTGTCATTTGTCTCCTACTACCTGAAGTATTACTGGATGGTATAGTTTTGCTTGTACTGGGAGATGTGAAGCAGAAGGCTTTTCTATCATGGAAGTGTAACTTCAGGCTAAAATAGCTTCTGAAATTTCCATTAGGAGGAAATAAGATTGAAAATTGATTTGGAACAGTTAGTGAGTTTCAAAATGGCACAGTGAGAAGGTTTCAGGGAAGTGTTTACCTTCTGAGGAAACTTTATATCTAGAAATGGTGTGTTATATAAGCTGCCTAAAATCTACTTATTGTAGAATCAACAGTTTGTAAAATGCATATAATGAAATTTTTTAACAACTCAGAGCAGGATGAAAATTACTTAGCTACCTGTGCTAGAAAGTTTTAAACCCATCAGCTGAAATTCAGTAATCTTGCTTCATTTAAAGGCTTCACTACATAAACCCAAAACTCGCCATTCCTTGGTATAAAATAATTGAATAAAGGATTAAAAAGAAATCTGGACTCTGTATTGCATGTGCATGAATAAAGCTGGAAGCAATAACATTTAAAAATATTTTTTAAAAAAAACAAACTTAGAGCCTTAGCCTTACATACATATCAGTCTTATGGCAGATTTTATATTGATAATCTATTTCATAAAACTTACTGCTATGTTTGCTCCTAATAGAAGTATTTCTGTAGCAACTGCTAACTGAATTATAAGCTTTATAAAGCAGCAATATTAAAGCAAAGTTTAAACCCTCACTTTTTTCCTCTGAAGTGTATGTATATTCTGTATTAAAATACTAATGTTTATGAAGTGCTGTCTACACTGAAAAAAACAAAACAGTTTTAACTGATATTGCCTGCATGTAGTCAACAGTTCATTTGATTTGGCATAGAACTGGAAACAATCTGTGTGGGCGAACCATGCTGTGTTAAAATGACTGTTATTAACAGTCCTCAGGTTATTCTAAAAGTTCTTGGGACTGCCTACATAATGTCTTAAAGCTTACAAAGCTGAACTGTATTGATCTTAATATTAAGTTTTGTAGAAAGTTAATATCATACAAAAAACTTGTGTGTGCCTAATGCAAGTATTTATAGTCATTGCGTATTGTTTAAACAGGTGATCCATATAAAAATGGTAACTCCTAGAGGAATAGTAGAAAAAAACTGTCAAGTACCTCGCATGTCGACAGGACCTGATATCCATCACTTCATTATGGGATCTGAAGGTATAAACACAGTAATTGCATGTTACTGCATCTTCCGTCAGCTTCTGTAATGGCTCGATGATTTGAACATCTTTAATGCTGTGGCTTCCAGTGTGTCTGAGTGGCATTATGCAGTCATGAATTTCTTGTGTTAGGATAATACAATGAAACTTTAAATATATACTTTAAAAATAAGGACTGAAATTAAGCAACTCTGAACACTGCTTAAAACAGGTCTATAGAGTTAGTCTACAAGTCTAGTAACAAACATGATTTAGAGGGTATCTTGTAAGAATTTACCATGTCAGGAATAAATCACCTACTACTGCAATAGTGAATTTTTGGGACTTCTGATTTATGTTAACTTACAACATCCTGGTAAACAATTGTTAAGTTGGGTAACTTGCAAGAAGTATATCTTGCAACACTTCACTCAGTTTTTCTTTTTCTCCTGAAGGAACTCTTGGAGTGGTTACTGAAGTTACGATAAAGATTCGCCCAGTCCCTGAATACCAGAAGTATGGCTCTGTGGTCTTCCCCAATTTTGAACGAGGGGTAGCCTGCTTAAGGGAAGTGGCAAAGCAGGTAAAGAAAAGCTAGATGTTAACTTCACTCAAGGACGCAGATTCTAGCACTAGGGGTATGCTCATGCCATACTACTGGCAATTGGGAAGTGAGGATTTGAGGTAATATGAACCACATCAAGTGTATATGGTCCATGAGGCTTTTGGAAATGATGCAGTTGAGGATTGAGTACATTCTGAATTTGCTTGATATTCTGAGACATGTTGTGGATGTGCCTTCTGATTGCTTTTTTCAGAGGGAGTTACTTGCAAAGCCAAACTTTCTGTGCTGAGATATGAATCTCCTTCAACAGGGCTTAATTCTCAGATTAATTCAGGGCTATGTAGAGGGAACCAGTATTTAAAGAAACTAAGTTGCAGTGCACAAGTAAAAGGTAGTTGAATTTATGGCTCTAAAGTGACAAAGGAACAGAAGTCATGCAATGGAAGGATATGGTCTATGTCTAGAAAACATTTCCTGAAGCACAGTGACATGTTCAGGTGAGCTGGATATTTTGAGGTGGAATTGTGCTTATGCTGTAGTACTTAAACAGCCTTCTGAATAGTGTGGTCAGGTGGTTTCAGGTAGCAACTCAGACATGGGTGTCCAAATTGAATAACACTTTTCCTTGTGGCTATGCTTCCAAGCAAATCTTAGAGTAGCTAGCCTCTTTCTTCATTAACTTTTCTTTGCTACGTGTAAAACTTAGCAAATCCTGGAATATGCCCTGAATGGGTGAAGTAATTTCAGAAATGTTTTAATTTATGCTAAACTAAACACAGCTTTACCTTTTTTTAGTGATTGGTCTAAATTAATGACTTAATGTTCCAAGCCAGATGTTCAAACTGGTATGTGAATGACATGTATATGCTAGTCAGCAGCACTTCCCAGTTCTGTTGTGCTTCTACTGCTAGTGCTTGTTCTTCTGTTAAAGGTATCTAAGCGGATGGTGTGGGAATACTTAATCATATTGCTGATCAACATTTTGGTTCAATTAAGGAGCTAGTGTCTTTTCTCTAGCTATGGGCTTAGTTAGAAGAGGAAAAAAGGCCAATTAGCCACTTAGTGTTGCTCCATTTCTAAGCTGCTGCTGCTGTTTCACTGAGCCTTACTTGATCACTGTTTACTTGAGCCTTAATTACTTATTCTTCTCTTCTGTTGCCCCTTGAATTAATCTTGGTAATAATTAGTGATAGCTGTCTGAAAAGCTGTTTGTCTGTATTGGTCTAGGTTAATGTAAGATTAACCAGCCTGCAGGTTGTGGGTGGGTTGGTTTCATGTAAAACCACTCCTCCAGCCTTCTTCTGTCAACCTGCCTGTTCTTCATGCTCTTTCTTCCTGTTGTGTGACCAAATATATATTAATGATATTATGGACAGTGAACATGTCAAAGTGATAGAGGAGTACTTCTAAATCCATCTGATTAGAAGAGTAGAAGAACACAAGCCTGAAATTCATGCTTTGTCATATTCCTGTGGCCATACATGTCAGTATGACTGGATATGGCCATCACACACTATACAGTGTAGGCATATGTATTGCCAGAAGCTTGCCTAATTGAAGGCAGCTGTTCTCACTTGTTTTCAGACTTCTGTACAGTGCAGGATCTAGGCTGGACCCAAATATGGATTTTAAGCCCAGTGTGATGGCAGAACATTAGGTGTAGCTGGGTTGGAGTTAACATCAGCTGCTATGAAGAAAATTTTGTTCTTGTGACCAAAGCAATGTTAACACACCAATCTTTTGGCTGGTGCTGAACAACGTGTATACAGTGTCAAGGCTTTCTCTATTTTTCAGGCTCTTCCCACCGGCAAGTAGGTTGGTAGCAGGCAAGAGGCTGGGAGGGAACACAGTTGGGACAGCTGACCCGAGCTGACAAAAGGGATATTCCATTCCCTGCCACATAACATCATGGTCAGAAATAAAACTAGAGGAGGGAGCCTCCCAGGGGTTATCATTGCTTGAGGTCTGGCTGGGTATTGGTCAGCTGGTGGTAACTGATTTCTTTTTGCATTGCTTTTTTGGTGGTGGTTTCCCATTTTGCTTATCAAGTTATCTTCATCTTAACCCATGAGTTTTCCCACTTTTACCCTTCCAGTTTTTTCCCCTCTACCACTGCAGCGGAGTGAGTGAGCAGCTGTGTAGTGCTTAGCTGCGTGCCGGGTTTAACCCACAACAATTAAACTTTTTTCAATGTATTTGTAATGTATGTGTATCTCTGATTATGTAGCAACATAAGCTTGATATTTTAATGAAGAATGATATCTTTACTGCATATGGCACTTCAGAAAAACACTTGATACTTGAAAGGTCAAAGATCTTCAGATATTCCTGTTGGCTTGAGGTTGAACTGAAAATTCTCAATGCATTATATCTAGACATACCTAATAGATGATATTATTCAAGTGGAAAAAAAGCTTAGTCACCCCTTTTCAGTGATTATGATGGCCATAGGTCTCTGGTATCAAAGTTTTCTTACAAGAGCTTTCTTGTATGCTATTTTAAAATGAGCATTTTATTGTTATGAATTCTAGCAAAACTGTACGTAATCTTTCTATACTTCCTCCCTCTCATTCCTCTAACTTTGTCTCCAAGAGATGTGCTCCTGCATCAATTCGCCTTGTTGACAATGCACAGTTTCAGTTTGGTAAGTACATAGATCTTCTTAGACAAATATGCTTCTAAGGGTTTTGATTTTTGGTAGTCTGGTTTAGGTGGTAATTCCTTTACTCAAAACTAGACTAAGAAGGCAACGAACCTGAAGTTATGCTATAGAAGTGTGATAATGTCTACTTTCAGAAACAGAAGCCTGTCTTTGCCTCTGGGAAAACAGCATGAACTACAACAGCCAGTAAAGAACCATGCTCTGCATATAAATATGAGGGGGTGGTTTTTTTTTGCTACCTTTCCATTCTTGGTATGTAGTCTGCTGGGTAGAGTTTGAAACTCTGGTGGCACTTCCTCTGTTTTGCTGAAGGAGCAGAAATTATAGTTTTGCAGTTTAGTACTTGAAACATTTTCTTGCTGAGAGTACTAATGAGAAGTTGGTATGCAAAAAAATTAATCATAATGCAGGCACCTTATTTGGAAGGTAAGTTGGTTGATATACAGATTCCTTAAGTATCAGGTTTGTGAAAATATTCTGATGTGGCAACAATTATTTGGGTGGGGGAGGCAATGACTACTCACTTCAGGCAAGCATGTCTAGCTTTAAAAGAAGCTTAGATGTAGTAAATGCCATAATCGTATGCAGACAGAAATAATCTGTAGGCTGTAAGTACAGAAAGTCAATGAAGCTACTAGAACATTACTGAACACAAATATTTTATGAAATTTCAGCTAGTTCAAATACCAAAACAGGGCGATGTCAGACATGCAGAGCAATTATTTTTAAGGAATTATTGGGGAAAGCTGTTGTCTTACTGTAGGAGATTTGGCAAAAGATGTGTTCTGGCTCAAGACACTCTCAAGGAGAACCTAAAGTTCTACTGCTTTGAAGCTAATAGTTTATAGAATGTAAAGGTCTTGCTGAGAATGTGCTATTTTGGTTGTATCCAGAAAACCTAAATGTGAATAGAGATGGACTCTGAAAACCTCTATGTTGATACCACTTGAACGAGTCAGATTTTCTGAAACTTCTTTTGGACAGAAGCCGCAGTGGTGAATCTTGACTTCAAATACCATTAATATGGTGGTGCTGAGAAAGCTGAGCTTTGTTTTTCAAACCAAGGAAATGGATTTGTAAAACCTGAGCCCAGCAAGCCTTGCTGCTTGCTTTGGTCATTCTTGTGTTTTACTGTTTCTCTCGGATATGTACAATGAAGGCAGATGCTTTTTTTTTTTTTTTTCTTTTGAATTTGGAAGACGTTTGACCAGTTACAAGCTTTAACCCAACACTGAATAAATGATTCTTCTACTTTCTAGCATTGATCTGAGATTGCAGCTTATATGGTCATGTGCAAAACAGTTTTAGGTGTGTCAATATAGATATTTTTTTCTTGTAATCATTAAGTAGGCTTAAATACAGTAGTTCTTGCAGATGTGGTTTAAATTCATGCCCTTTTGTGATCTGGTGCTTTTTTGTGCACTTAGAGGTGTACTCTCGAGGTATGTTCATATCTGCAGGGAGAGTCCCTCATTACTGAAGAGGGAAGGAGAGTAATCAATTGCTGAATTCCTGCTTTATTCAGGAGGAAGTACTTTGTGAAGTATTTTAGAAAGAAGTATCATGTAAATGGTGCATAACTTTTTTTATGAATTGGGCTCACAGCATGTAGGCCAGATGCAAGACTGTTGAAGTGAAGCAGTAATGGGAGTTCAGAAGTTGCTTGTAACTGAAAACAATGGAACAAACAGTAAAAGACTTTCATCTCAATTAAACCCAGTCTTGAGGCAGAGATGTTAATTTAACAAACTCCAAGACACCATTTATATATCCTGGAATTTTAGTTCCCCGTATGTGATTAAGGAAGCAATTACTAGCTCTGTGTAGAAAATTTTGCACAAGTGACATAACAGTTAAGGAAAAAGTTGCTTAACTCCTAATTTGCACCACTTTTGGCTATTAGTTTCAGTAGTTTTGGCGTAACCTTAAAGTCACTGATTTGCTTGGCTTTGTACTGCTAAAATTAATGAAGTGTGCTTCTAAAGTTTTCCATACGCCAATACTTGCAAAAATCTAAACTAGGGCAGCCTTAATTAAGTGTAAGATGAAATATTTGTGCACAGTTGTATGTATGCCTTTAAAAAAAATTACTAAGAACCTTTTCCTAAATGAGTAGAAAGTGCCTTTAATTATGATAATCAAAGTGCTCCCAGATGATTCTTGCAACTTTGACTATCAAACTTTATTTGCCCCTTGAATTAGTAGTTTTAAGAGTGCTGTTTGCCTTAACACACCTTTTTCCACCTTTTACCAAAGGTCATGCGCTTAAACCACAAGTTGCTTCCATTTTCACGTCATTTTTGGATGGACTGAAAAAATTCTACATCACAAAGGTAATATTTGGGGTTTAATACTGTTCCAAGTTTTGCATGCTATTCATAAGATACCTGTTCTCGTATACTGTCTCTAGTGCAGCTGAGTTCAGGTGTAACATATCCTACACTCTCCAGTTAACTGATACTACAATCTCAAAGTGGTTTAATCCAAGATGAGATTATCTGTTTGAGGAGTTATTCCATGAGAGCTGTTCTTACTGGTCATATCTGTAGATGAGATTAATATACCCTGTCTTAACAGTGAGTTGGTGACAAGAGCAAGACTGGAACCAACTTGCCTAGCTTGCAGACCACTGATCATCAGTTAACACTGATGGAGTGAGACCAACACTTTACTATCTTTTCCTCTTCTCAGATTTTTTTTTTGTCAAGGCAGCCTACCTTGTTGCATGAACTAGAATTCTGGGAGGACCTCAAGATATTTGTCTTGAATTGCCTGTGTAAACTGAATTTTTGTCTTACTGGAATTCATCCCAATGAATACCCTTTGTAGTCCAGAATTATCTGGTGCTAAAGTTACTTCACTTGTGCTTTTGTGTGTGCTATCTGTCTTGTTAGCTAATTTGGAGCAAAAACCAGTAACTAAAGATTTCCTGCAAATACTGGTATTCAAATGTAGAAAACTGCATCATCCTAGATTTAGATAACTGTTAGATAAGAGGAGGTAAAAATTTAATTCTGATTTGATAATATTTAGTGTCTTCAGGGAGTGGGCTTACTTGAGAGACAGTGGCTAGTGTTAATTCTGCTGTTCTTTCTTGGGCTACTGAAGTAGAAAATGCCATGTGTCTTGGAACTTTTTGCTAGGGAATACTTATTAGGTTTGGAGATAGCCCAAAAATTTTGTCTTCCCTCCCTGATCTGCTGTAGCGCAGGAAATAACTAAAGTAGTAAAGACTTTGGCAACAAGGTTACTGTCAGTTTGAAATCCTAGTTGGCAACATCTACTGCTTCTGGAGTCGGCAACAAACATCACAGCTTCTTGGGTTATCGTATCACCAAGGGATGCTGTATGCCAATTCCTCCAGCTCTGCAGGAGGAAAAGAACAGCTGCAAAAATGAGAGAAATGCAGTTTAATACTGAGAGTTTCCACATTGGTGACCACTCTAGAGCTCTGTCAGGGCTCAGTCTCCTGGTGGATATAAGCAACCACTATTTAGGAGAAACTCCCAGCTGGGATAGGAGGTAGGAACAGAGGGAGCCAGTTTAATGACCCTGAGACTGATAATGCAGATGTTACTGGGACAAAGATACTCAAATCCATCTTATGCTTGCTTCATCTGTGAATTGCTCCCTATACAAAAAGTTAACATCAGTATACAGAACATATCAGACTAACACTTCATTCTTCTCTTGAGTGGAGTAATGTTTTAACTGATACCCCTTAAGAGAATTGGGACAAAGTCTTTCTGGTTTACTCCTCCATGTAATTTGTGACTGTTTACTAATAGATGAATGCTTTAGGTATTGCCTACTAGTTCACACTGTAGTATCTAGTTCCCTCAGTGCCTCTTAATTAAGGTGTTATCTAAGCATTACAGCCAAAAGATGGCAGAATAGGTGAAAGGATTCATACTAGATGAAATATAAGTGGTTCTAGAACAAGAAGGTACCATAAATGGTATCTTAATAGATCTTTATTCCTGTCCTTGAAGTTTCACTGCAGTAACAGTATTTCTATTTGTTAGCTATGCTGTTTTTGTAGGATTAATGGATAACAGATCCTTTGCACAGTGAGGTATAGTCTGTTTCATGGTGGTTTTCAGTGTTGGGCTGGTGGGATGCAATATCCTCCTTTAGAAATACTAATTCAGATGTCTCTGACCAGGGCTTACTGTACAGATTTGAGGTCAATGGCTAGAGGACTGAGCCACCCCAAGATACTTTACCTCGTAGCTGTTTTGTGGGGGTTTTTTTGAACCTCCTGGTACTTTCAGTTAACTTCCAGTATGGTTAATCTGTTGAATTAAGGGAGTAAAAGAAGGAATCGCAGCTCACTGGGATTTTTCTCAGCATAGCTATTATGCTTAAAGGATGAATTTGAATCTGAACTATTAATGTAACCTCATATAACCTTGCTGTGTGCTGAAGTAACAAGCTACCACAAACATTAGAGACTAGAAGAGATGAATGCTACTGGAAAGGCTTTAAAAAATAATTGCTTGTCAATACATGAAGAATACATTGCTCTAAATTATAAATTTTTACCCTTTTTAAAGGGAAAAATGTGAAAAGACATTAAACTTTATTGCAACTTTATATTCATCTCCATTCTCTCTGAAGTCTTAGTAGTGGTGGTTCACTGGAGCTAATTAATAATTTTAAAAGGTAGGTAGAAAATAAGTAAGGCTTTTACTTTTTGGACCAGTTGCAAAGATATGACTCATAACTGTTACTCCCAAAACAAAGCCATAGACAGCCTCTTTGTATTAGTACTAAAGTTTTAGTAATTTTCTCCAATTTCTACTGGGATATGCTCCCTGCTACAAGTTTAAGTTATTTTCCTTCCATAGTGCTTTTCCCAGTATAGAGATTTTCTGTGGCATGCTGCTGATATAACTGTTTTGAGGGCAGTGACACTTAGTCATCATAGAAATCTTCCTGCTCTAATACAGGAATAATTGGTAGAATATAAATGTCTCCCTATTGCCGAAAACATTTTAAGACCTATTCTTTCTTCAGCATAGGTAGACTGCTTTTATGTCTATCCTGTTTTTTAAAAGGAGGGGCGGGGAATCTGTTATTTCAGTAGGCTTCTGAATGTTTGTCCTGTCAAGGAAGAACTTGGCTGGTTTGGGGGAAAACTTTTAAAGGTGTGTGTTTCCTAATATCTCCTCTTAGTTGCAGCAATGCTTGTTAATCAGAACATGTACTGTGAATTTGAAAAGTAAAAACTTGTTGCTTGCATTCTACCACATAAGTTGTGGCATAATGCAGTTTTCTCTCTTTGCAGTTTAAAGGATTTGATCCCAACGTACTTTGTGTAGCTACCTTGCTCTTTGAGGGTGACAGAGAGAAGGTTCTTCAGCATGAAAAGCAAGTCTATGATATTGCCACCAAGTTTGGGTATGCTTTTCCAAGAACTTTTTCATACAAAGCTGGGAGTTGACTGTTCAGGAAAAAATAAATTACCGCATTTTTCTAGTGATTACTGTATGGATGTTCTCAATGTACTAGTTTGGCAGTAATCAATTAGCCACTGAATGTTCCCTTTGATAAATATGGTTTGTGCTAAGTCTTAATAGGTAACTTTAGTAAATAACTTCAGCTGTCTATCACAGAAAAATAAGTACTTGATTGAATATAGAATTGATGTTATTAAAACGGAAACTAGCCCTTGTAATTGCTTATAGGCATAGAACCTGCTTGTTTTGCAATGCTAGATTCTGTATTTTAACTACAGAAAGGGAAGACAAAACCAGAAGGGTAACACTAAATCTTTGCAGAATTGATGTGAACATAAGAAACTTATTTAAAAGGAATTTGTGTTTAGTTAAAGGAATGCAGTGAATTTGTTCCTCAGACTGTTTTCTATTCTTGTAAAGGAACAGAAAACATTCATTAGAGTGGCAGGCTGAATAATGATCAGGTAGTTTCTGTCCTTCTACTTTGATTAAGCATGATTGATAAGAATCATCATTAAGTGTGATTTATGGAGAATATACTTTTTTCTTAAAGTTATGGGTAGTATTAGTCCTAACTATTCAAATATAAGTACTGTTTTATCCATTTCAGGGCTATCCTGTCTGAAAGTTGTCTTCACTGTGCTTTCATTCTACCACTTAAGACAACTTATAAAAATGAGATTTCATGTGAGCAGTTTGCTAACATCCAGCGATAAGAATAACATTACTTTTGATCTTAAAGAGTATTTTAATTATTTTTTAATGTTGTATGCTAGAAAAGGCTTCAGCTGTGAATCCTTTTGTATTTTGGTATTTCAAGGTGATGTATTGATAAAGGGGGGAAACTTGTCTGTATTAGATCTGTTTGAAGATGGTGCTATCTATGCTGCTCAACTAATAGCCTTAACTGTTGGATAGTTTAACCTGGTTTAAAATGCTTTTATTCTTCAAGATGTCTAATTTCTCCCCTCCTTGGATTTACAGGAGCTTCTAGGAGGACTGATTACAGATACATAGCTCTTCCTTGTTCTCAGAAACCAGTAGTTAAACTCACTTTCATAATGCTTTTAACTTCATAGATAGTGAAAGCAAGGCTTCCTTTTTGTTTTTAGCAAGACTTCCTTTTTTCTTTAGTGTGGTGTCTTTTTATCCATTCTCATCACTTACATTTTTGGGATCTTAAGTCGGTCTTGTTCTTATGGCCTGTGAGCATACAAGTGCATAAATCCAATGTGCTTAGAAATGTAGTTATACATATTCCCGTAAAGGAACATCAAATATACACTATGCCTAGTTCAGTTTCCCTTGCTCTTTTGTGACATTTGAAGATTTATTTTAAGATCACATCAAATATTTTGTTACTGTTAATCTCTTTGCATATCTTTTCATTCCATAATCTGGGAAAGAGTTAAAGGTCTGATCTGAAGTAACTTCTCATTTCTAATGAAAAGACCCTATTATTTGTGGCTATTCTAACACAGCTTAGACAGCTCAGCTTACACATATATTTGATAAAGTAATTCTTCTTGGAAACTGGTGATGATTATGCTGGAAAACTAATTAAAACTCTTGTTAATTGCAGTGGCTTGGCAGCAGGAGAAGATAATGGACAGAGAGGATATATGCTGACATTTGTCATTGCTTACCTTCGGGTAGGTCACCTTTTGCCTACCTGCTGAAACTTCTGTTAATAGAAGAGACACATCTTTTTGCATTTAGATTTCAGAGAAAGCATCTTCATGTAACCTTGGATGATATCTCTCACTTTTCCCAGAGGCTATACCTCTTCCCTTTCTGACTAGAGTTTACTTGTGGACCTTCATCAGCAAAATGTCATAAAAACATTGACTTATGTGTTAAGAAAATAGTTTCTAATAAATGGTAGAGAAAACTAGATGGAAGAATGCACAAGCTGTTGCTAAATAAACCAGATTAGACTTAAATCTAGAGGTTGAATGTAATTGGAGGCTGGGAGAGTACTTGAAATACTAACGTGCTTACTTGGCTCTTAAATGTTCTTTGGACATCTGCTTATGGCTGTAGTTCAGATCAGAATTCCAGGATAAATGGAACTTTAGTCCAAACTGTTGCAGCTGTTCTTATGAATTTTAGTCTTACTGTTTGAGACTTTTTTGTTAGAATAGTATGCACATCCAGAATACTAGGTTTTATTTGGCTTTTGTAGGCAGGGTCAAATCAATTTCCCTGTACTTCAGCAGGCTATATTTAAAATGTGCAAAATGTTTGTCTTTATTCTACCTATATAGGAATTACATTCCAAATATTTCTAGGTACGTATTGGTTAGCACAGCAGAACTCTTGGCTTGATGTTATAGTGATACAAATATTTCATTAGTGTAGGCATGCTGACAGCCTGACAAGTTGTCTCACTATAGCAATGGCATAAAAATGTTTGTCATTTGTGTCTTTGAAGAGCTACTCTATTTTCATAATTATAAACTAATGTCACTGGGACAGGTGGTTGTTTTTGCTAAATAGACTTTCTAGTTTTTTTCATTCAGACTGAAGTTGCTCAACTGTTAGCTATGTAGCATTCACTGTAATCCTGGATGTTGATGCTGAATTTTACTGATAATTTCTCTGTTTATTAGGACCTGGGCCTGGATTACTATGTAATAGGAGAATCATTTGAGACATCTGTTCCTTGGGATAGGTAATTATGTGATTATTTAGAATTGCTTAAAGCTTGTACTTGATTTCATTCAACTTACTTCTAACTCATGGTTGCTTATGGGGGAACTCTAATTTAGGCCTTATGTGTATTAGAGGTTCCCTGATATGCCTCAAGTCTTGCATCTGTGTGTTTTTGCTAAAGTTGCTAGTAAATTACATATCAAGACTTTGTAAATGCAATGTATGCAAGCATTCAGTAATATTTCTACTTAAGTTAGCTTACTGTAACAAATTCAGGACTTGAAATTGCCCAGTTCAGTAAGCTGGACAGTGGTTACAATAACTATATTGTGTGCTAAGCAGCCACATGGGTGGGATCAGCAGCGTATTTCACACAGAAAGGTCTGTAGTGAAGATTGAAAAAAAACCCACAACAACCAACAAACAAACCCAAAACATTTACATTTTTTCTTTCCCCGGTAATGCAGGGGAATGAAAACTGAAAAGATGTATTTTACCCAAGATTAAGGTTTTTCCCTAAGCTTTTATTGTTAGCTATAGTTGAGAACCACTTGACCATGACAGTTTAATATATGAAATAATTTTGAATGCTTCTGACTATTTGGTAAGCCAGAAGCCTCTTAAACAGGATCGAAGCTGATTTGATTCAAAGCTTTACAGTATTTAATGCAAAGTGGAAACTGTGTGAAGTGAGATGGCTTAAGCTGGTGAGCCTGTACCCTTGCTATTGAATTCAGTGGCAGCAGTAAGTTCCAGCCTCTGCTTTGAAAATTGGCATAGTATCTTGTGGGTGGCAGAAATCTGAGGACAACGTTAAAGCAAAATTGTTCTTTTAGCTTTATAGATTTTGAAGGATGCTGACTTAGCTGTGAATTTGTCTCCCTTGTTTCAGGAGAGATATTTTTTTTCCTAAGAATATAAGAAAATACTTAAAATTGTCCTCACCAAAGCAAATGCTTTCAAAAACCTCTTTCTACTTTGACTCACAATAACTATGTAATTTTCCATGAATCATTTAGTTACCTTGTTCCTGATAGGCTGGAGATACTTGAATAAAATATTTAGCTCCACTTTTTTTATTCACTAAATAAACTTTTTTTGTGTATTACTACTTTCAATCTGCAAAGTAGCTTTAGATCTGTGTAAAATGCCTTAATCTGAATTATATAGTATAGCGTTGTAGACCTTCCTGGGAGAACATACTGCTGAAGAAATATGGTGATTTTTCGATTGTTCTAGCACTTTGGATGCACCTGGGTCTGTCCTAGAAGGGGAGGGAAAAGCAAAACAAGTATGGCTTATGACAAGATTTAATAGCACATTGCCATATTAGAACTATAATATTTCAAGCTGGCAAGCTAGTGCTTAGGTGGAGTATCTCCAGTTTTGGCCTTGCAACATACCAAAGGTATGGAATTAGCAGAGTATACAAGGCCTTAGAGTTCTCAGGCTTTCTACTGTGGGCTGTATTTGTCAACTACTTTGCCAAAAATTTGAGGCGGTTTTGCTGAGAAAGTAAGGACATACAGAAGTAGGTAACCTCCATTTTCTGTTGAACATTTTTGACTCCTAGTCTTTATGAAAAAGAGCTTTCATTATGTACAGTACTTCAGAGTAAACTTGCTGTGCACAATAAGTACAGAAAAAGCAATACTAGTGAAGTCTTGGTGAGGGGTATTCTTAGAACAAAAACTAAGCGAGTTAAAACTGGTTCTAGAAAGGAATCTTCTGTTTTATTAATTACACTTTTAAAAAAATTACTGAAACCAAAGCTGTGGTTTTTGGCAAGTTGTATAAAATCAACTATTTTAACATGTTTAATGTTATCAAATTATATTTTAACATGTTTTCTGTTGCAGGGTTTTGGACCTTTGTAGGAATGTAAAGGAAAGGATAGTAAGAGAATGTAAAGAAAAGGGTGTTCAGTTTGCTCCTCTTTCTACCTGCAGGTAAACCATGCAACAACCTAAATTTTTCTATAACCTTTGATTAATAAGAGAACTAAGGAAGAGGTCATGAAACTTGCTAGCTAGTAGCTAAAGTGCATCTATTAATGATATTACAAACACTAGTAATCTTGACCTTTCTCTTTAACCTGCAATTGGATTGCATATAAGAATGGATAATTGGAGGGATTAGTAGCAGCACTTGATAGGTCTTGACATGTAGTCTTGCTTATATGCACAAAAGTGTAACAATTAAAGCTTCAACTTACAAAATCATAGCATTGAGTCACTTATGAAGTATGAGCAAATAGCATACAAAACTATTTTGAAAAAGATGCTACCCTTTTCATAAGGTCACTTATTTAATTGTGTAATCACATAATGGCTGGCTTAATACCATAAAGCTTTGTTTGTAATGCAGTTCTTGTCAACAGGGTGACGCAGACTTATGATGCAGGAGCATGTGTCTACTTCTACTTTGCCTTTAACTACAGAGGAATTAGTGATCCTATTCATGTCTATGAACAAATTGAGGTAATGTATACAAGAGCAATAGTTGAGGGGGAGAAGGTGATGTCTTATAATACATGATGAACCCATTGGCCAGGCTAACTGAATTTTACAGGAAAGAGCTCAAAATTCTTTGTAAAGCTTTGATCATTAGCAGCTTGGGAAAGGGGTGCGCACTAGAAGTGCACTAAGTAAAGACTACTAGGTGACTGGTTTAGACATCAGCAAATGGGTAGCTGTGACTAAAGTATAGGAAAGCTTGATCTGGAGTTTGTTCTTAGGTGGCAGAAACTATCAACTGCAAAACCCAAATCCATGGGAAACAAAACAGTTCCATTATTTACAAAGCTGCTGCTTTCACTTAATAGTCAATTAGTCTTTCAAATACATGGTAAAACCATCAAGATCATACTTGGATAGTGCTGCATGTAGAAAATAATGTATATGAGGGGGTCTTTCGTGCTGTTTCAGGGAATTAACTGCTGTGGCGATTTGTTTAGGCTTAGGTAAGTGCTGGTATATAGTCTGCTGTTAGAACAGTTGTAAGCTGCTTTGACACTTATCAAAAAGCTTTGGAATAACTCTGCTTTAACACTTGGGCTGGTGAAACACTATACTTGCCTAGTTAGGGGAAACTAATATCCTTGTTACCTTGAAGATTTAATACTTGGATATGTAATACATAGAAGGGCTATGGCTAAACTGCTTTTCATCCTACATTTTGGTTCATAGGCTCAAACTTCAGCACCAGAAAATTGCTAATAGGACTGTGGAGATATGGTCTATATTTAAGTATGAGAAGAATGATATGCTAAGTATATTTTTCAGAAATGTCTCTTGAACCTGGCAAGTGGATGCAAAATTTTATCTACAAGTTCTGAGGCTTTCATGCTGTTGAATCTAGGACATTGGAGAATTTAATACTTGAGTGCTTATTTAATGAGACTTTATTAATGCTTAGATATTACCATTTATTGGAATTTGGTTAGCAGTGTGATCATCTGGATGCAAGCCTTCCATTATAAGTGACTAAATTTAACCTAACAAAGCAAGTTTACCAACCAAGTATATGCACTCTGTGACAAACTGAGAAAATCTAACTGCATAGGTATGGTTATATACATTATTCCTAAAAAAAAAGTATGCTTTTTAAAAAAAATATTTAGTGCTTGTGCTTTGTTACACCTTCTAAGCTGTCTAACTATTCATGATCAGCTGGATGGAAAAGAAGATTCTAGAGCTTGAAAGTGTTCATATATCTTGTAACATAAATTCTGTGTTCTGCCACAGACTTCACCCATGGAGGGGTTGTCAGTTGTGAAGTACGTCACTTCCTCGATCAGAATTTTGGAGATCTGGGTCTAAACTCTGGTCTGAATAAGGATCTTAAATCACCCTGAGGAGCACGTTTTCAAACTTGCTTATTGCAATTAGTTTTTCATTAGGCACTTAATCTTCCAGATGAGCATCCCAGCTGCTAGACTAGTTTCAGCAAGGGGGAAGTGATCCAGAATATTCTCTCCTGCAATAATAGATTTGTTATAGTAGATGCCATTTGAAATGTCTTGGCTTTAGTAATGTTTATTTGAAAAATCCCCACTTAGATTTATTTGCAGACTGGAACTAAAATGTTCACTTGTATTGTGTACCCTAATTACTTCTGAACTTTTCATAGACCTGTGTACATGAGTATGGTAGCAAGCATTTCACTAAAAAGTCTTGTGTGTTTGCTGTTGAATAAATCCTTATCTTTCCAATTTAGAGGGCTGCTAGAGAAGAAATACTTGCCAATGGAGGGAGTCTGTCACATCACCATGGAGGTAATGTTCTCAGTCTAATATTAGTCTCTTTGATACTGCTAAATATTCATGAATAACATAAAATAGCTTGTAATAGAACTGTGAAAAATATTTCACAGACGTGAACTGAACTTACTGGGGGTGAGGAGGGGATGTCCAGGCATTCTTTCTGGAAACTTCTCACCCTTTTGCCAGACTTCCAGCAGGAGTGTCCCTAGACCTGGTTTGCTTGGCATCAAGTCATACAATGTGCTGCATTTATGAGCATCAGCTTCAGACCTTTGATAGGAAGTCTACAGGTTTCAGAACCTGAAAATGTAGTTGAGTGGTTTCTTAGACAACTTCTACTGAACCTTGTGCAGAGGTATATTCAGTTAGAAAGACCTCAAACAGGATTTTTGGTCTTAAAGTTTAGTGTCCCTTGTGGCTAGGTGAATACTGCTAGCCCTAATTCCAGGGCACTTGGTGAAAGTATCTGCATAAGAGCTAGTGACTTTAAACTGGGCATGTTGCAATCTACTGTTTGTTGTGTAATTTGTTATGTAAGTACTGATATTACTGGCTTGCTGTCTGTTAACTTCTGATTATCCAGTTTCCTCTCTTTGGAGTTTGGGGATTACTTGTCCTGAATTACTAGCCTCTTTGCAAGCTATTTTGTGCTTTAATATTAAAATTTAAGGACCAGTGTCATATATGTGATACTTCACGTACCTGATGATTTATTTTGCTTTTCCCACATATTCAGATAACCTAACTTGGTTTTTAATCTCTAATGCTGTGAACTTAAATGTCAGAAAGACTTGTTGCAGAATCAGTTTGGTTTGTGCAGCTAGCTTCTTGAAACTGGTTAACTTATTGCATGTTTTTTTCTCTCTGCTTTCTTGAGGCATTGTCTGGCCACAGAAATAACAGCAAAGAGGAAGTCTAATGTTTTAAAATTAGATAAAGAAATTGTAGTTCTAAGAAAGCTCTGTGTGGGAACAACAGAAGTGTGTGCTTTAAAACATCTTGGTGACTTCCTGGACTTGAAACTTCTAGCTGGGGCTGGTTTGGGGCATCTAGCTTTGATAGAAACTGAAATGATATTGCTAAAGCAGCACCCAGGATATTGAAACATTGGTAGGTGATTAGAACATGAGTGAAAACAGTTTCAGTGTTTTTTAATATGCTCTTATTGTCTTCTGATTAAATCTTTAATATGATGGTATAGTGGACTAGTCAATTATCACATATGGGATGTGGAATTTACCACCACCACCACCCCCGATGTACTGTTGTGCTCCCCTGCTGTGGCAGCTGTATTTTACTGTGACTAGCATTTCATCCATTAACTCACATGCAGCTGGAGCTTGTCACATTTGGGTGTATTTGCCCTCACCGTATGAAACCTTGCTTACAGCATATGTTGAACAAGAAAAAAAGTTTGTTATGTAGCATTTTCAAAAGCTTGCACACTTGAACTTTCTAACTCCACAGATACGGAAAACTTGGTTTGTTAGACTAAAGTTCCTGTTGTATGCATGACTACCTCTTACACTGATAAATATTTTCTGCTTTGAGTGTTTTTTGTCTGGCAGGTCGTTGTGTATGATACTGAAGATTCATTTTTTGATACTTAGTACATATGCTGCTGAGAATTAGCCTAATAGTATCAGTTTTATTTACTGACCTTCAGGCTTTGTCATTCTTAGCACTGCCAAGACTAGTCTATTGTGTGGGGTAAAAGAAAATACTGGTGCAATTTCTTCTAGTATTTGTCTTGTAATTGTGATTAATAACAGTTGTTTTCACTATCTGGAAACAGACAGGCTGGTTTGTCTGCCTACAATCACACTGTGATAAATGGAGCTATTTTAACTCTGGTTTTGTGTATCAAAGAAAACAGATGTAGTCTGGGACTTGAGGCTATAGGAAATACGAAGCCTGCTTAAGTCAATCTTCATACACTCCTTGAGTGAAGAAGTGGACATATGTGACACTGAGATGCATAAAGCTCTAAATCACTTCACATCTAGGGAGGTATTAACTGCAGGTAGACATATAGCTACAATCTACAGTGAGAACTGAAATCATGATACTTTTATGAAGAGTAACTTCAGGAACACTTTATTTAAGGTTCTATTTTAGTCTTAGTATCTCTTCTCTCCTCTGCTCCCTCCAGGCTAATGAAAAATAATTGTAACTTTTAAGCAAGATTCACTAAAGGTAGTAATACTATGAGGAGATTCCCCTCTCCCAATGACTTTTGAGACTTAAAGCTTTTAAGAAGTATAGCTGTTATTTTTAAATGGATTATATTGAAGATCACACTTTGCAATATGTGAGAACAAGAAAATTCCAACAAAAAACTGCAGAAGTGTATCAATACCAGCCTTGTACAGCAAGCATCTCATGGACACAAGAAGCTATAGTGAAGTCAGATATATACATCTGTGTAACAAATTTATCCTTTCAATGTAACAATTACTTGTATTTTGGAGTAGACTACCTGGATTTTCTTGTCTTAGAAATCTGGATATCATTTCTATAATACTGCAACCTAAATGACTTTCTCCTTTTAATCAAATTCTGTCTTGAAGTGTTTCTCTTGACTTTCAAATATTTAATTTGTCAGGAATGGTTTTCCAACTTTAATATTAGTACTTAACACTTGATAATGATTCTGGATTATGTAATGAACAGAGTTTACATTTAGAAAGAATGAGGCATATGTGTTGCTATAAAAATACACTTAACAGCCTATTTGATCAGCTATGTATTTTATGTGGGGGGAATTCAGCCATTCTCCAGTGCACCAGAAATTCTTCCTTATAGAGAAGGTTATCAGACAAGTCTGCCAGGATCATAAAAATCTAAGTGTTAGGTCTGTTTCTTACTAAACTTGTTGTGAACAAACTGCTGAAAAGCTGCTTAGTGGTTTTAAAGTAGCTTTTTAATGTGTGACTTTGAAGTGATTACTTCTGCTGCCATTGTCCCTTTTGGCTAATGCTATGACATAATCTGAGCTAGTAAAAGCTTTTGAAAGGTATTCAGGAATTAGATATCCTAGTTGTAGCGTTCCTGGTCTTAGTTTCCTACTATCATAGTTTTCACCTTGCCTTGACTATGTCCTACAGGTAGAATGTGCACATTTCTGAACACAGCTTTGATTGTTATGCATTTCTGGCCACTGAGTACCTTCTAGATTTGAGTTGAAGTCTCATGTAAATAAGGATTGCTAGAGCCACCGATACCTTCTAGAAACTTAGCGTTTAAAGAGCATCCTTAGAAATGACAATTTCTTGTAGAAACAAGTTTATTTAGATACATGATTCTTCTAATCATCTAGGGCAAACTCTAAAACCATCCATATGATGTGTCACACCTTGTGTTCTTGAATTCAGGTTTTGTAAAAAACCATGCTTTTTTGTATACATAAAATGCAGTGTGCTGAGGAAGTATCAGTAGGTATGACTGGTGTATAAATACAACTGTAACCCCTTGGGGTACAGCATCAGGAGGGAGCTGACTGGATTTGAGCCTGATCCCTTCTGTATTAGCAACCCAAGCACCCATGTAAATCTAAGGAACAGGGTAAAAATTAATGATTGTTTCCCTTGCAGGAAATGTTCTAACTAAAGCTGGTTACTTAAGGAAACAATTACCAGCTTGGGCTATTTTCCTCAAACCCACCATTTAGCCACTTAACATAATAGAATTAATCATTTTCTACTTTCTAGACAGATTGACTAGAAAAAAGGTTAACTAGGTAACCCAGGCTCCCCAGGTTTAGGCAGAGTATCAATTTCCTGGCAGGTTATGTATGGAAACAAAACAAAAACCACTACCCCACAAAAACCCAAGACAAACCCTAAAACCCCCTGCACCTTACTTGCATGTAATTGAATGCTTGACAAGGCAATTCATTGCAATTCTTTGGCATCATTAAGAGGCTGTGGTTTAAGCTATACACTGTAGTAATTAACCCACACAAACTACAATATCTGGAATTGTAAAATTCCATTATGGAGGAGTTGAACACATTTTCTCATCTACATGGGAAGAGTATCTTAGCTTTAGGTTAAGCACTGGAGGCTGATCATATGGGTTTTTTTTTAAACTAGAGCTTGCTGTATGGATTAGAACAAGTTTAAACTGACACTTGACAGAGTAACCTTATGTGAAGTAATGCAGTTTTATGTTCTTGCTTGGTCTGAACGTCTTAATAGAATAGTCATCGCTGGTGCCTTTTCCACCAAAAAAAAATGCAGAGGGCTTTCTGATTAGTCAACACAAAACTTGAAAGTACTGAAGTTATTTAGATATAAAGTGAAAATGTGTAAGATGTTATGGTGGTAAGTGTTAAGTATGTGATAGAATTCAGGTACGCTGGTCCAATGTACTTCAGCACTACTACAGTATTAATGTCCTGACCTTTCTCAGTGTTGCAGCTCTTTCTGGAAGAGTAGTAAGCTGTTAAGCAATTTCTATGAGTAGAGAGATGCTTTCTGTAGAGAACACCAATTTCAGGAAGTGTGCAACAGCTGGAAGAGTCCCACCCTTCTCACGACCTGTTACTGCTTCTCCTTTTGCAAAGCTATGCTGCAATAATTACCTCTAAGTTGAAAGGGCTGCAGCAGAGGAAGTCTAGAGCCATGTGCAGTGCCACTAGAGCCTATTTCCACTGGTGCCACACACTGCTGTAAATCTGTATGGGTGCAGAGTTATTTCTGGGATTGGTCACTAAATTAAAACTTTCCTTACAAGAGTGTTCATGTGTACCCAAGTATTTCATATTCCAAAAGTGAAAAAAACAATTGCTGCCTGCTGTTTGTAGCTCCATTCTTAGGAGCCAGATTTTCTGCAGCTATCCAGATGCATTTTTGAAGATGAGCACATGTAGCCTTTATGAGCCAGGAGAGCTATACTTCAGTTTTATCATCTTTGTGGCCAGCAGATATGTGCTCTCTATGCACTTCTTTGAAAAATCATGCACATAGGAAAGTTTTGGTAGAGTGTAATGTCGATGCATGTTTGGTGTTTTTTTTCAAAAAGTGGGTTCTGCAGGAGCAGCATAGAGTATGGTTGCCCTTCTCAAAAGTGTATTTTATTCCCTAACAGATTAAAAGGGCACTGGAAGCATGTGCAACCTTTCTAATGAAATCAGTGAAGGGTTGGACCAGCCACATATCAGAACTGAGAAGTTGCTCACATGCTTTTTTCTTTCATATATGAGATTATATGGACTATAATGATAAAATTTGAAAATGCTGCAAAAAAACTGGTGTTGGACTGTCTCAGGGTTGCTACTGAACAAGCTTCTTGGCTTTCTGGTCTGAAGTATGTTGTGTGAAGTAGACATCTTGTCATGTTAGGGAGTTTGTACTCTATGTAACAGGCTGGGCTTCAGATTAGGAAGCCATAAATCTTCAGTGAATGTTTTAAGGCATTGGACTGCTCAGCACACCTCAGGAACAGGGCACGTGCCACTTGTAAAACTTGAAAACTAATTCTGTTGTACTTCATCTTGGATAATTAAGATGTAAGATATCTTCAGAGGAAGAAGATGCAAGAAGGAATGGCTGTATTTGTTTCCAGTTGGGGCAACGAGGACTGTGTGTGTAATGGTGTGTATAGCTAAGTAGTGACTTGTTAAGCTGCTACAAATTGATTGTACAATGTTAAACTGATTTGAGAACCTTTATTAATAATGTTATGATATGTTGTACAGAATCAAATGAATTTGATATCATTTTTAATTGAGAAAAGTGTACTGGGCTGACAGCCCAGAAGTGGTAGAAGCTTGGATAAAATCTAGTTCTGTGCACACTCATGTCAGTTAAATGTCTATATAAATGGCATCATCTAGGCCTAAAACTAAAAGGCTAGAAATGGAAAGGTGGTTTTCTGTAGCCCATGGTAAGATCAGTCTTAACCGAGATCTTTTATTGGTGGGGAAGTTAAGGCTTCCATGAGCCCACAGCTGTTCTTTGGCAAGGCTTAGTGTGGAGTTAACCAACTTTGCCACTTAGAAAATGCCATAATAGTAAAAGATGTTACCATGAATGTAAAAATAATTCCTTCTCCTTTCCCCTCTTATCCTTGAAGCTAATTGGATTGTCCTGTGGAGGAGAAGGGCAGCACTAACCTGAAGTGAAACAAACATAAACATTGCTTTTCGAAGTGGTGCTCTTGTCTGCACAGAGCCTTTCTTTCACTTGGTCTATTTTCCATTTAATCAGATGGATTTAAAATTTGAAGGGTGAGACTGCTTCAGTGCTTTTTAACTCTAATATGAAAACCTGAGTAGGTGAAAAATCCATGTATATCTTATTGACATGAGCAGTAGGAGCAGCGGCCTAACCTACTGTTATCAAGGGGTTAAAATATTTTCATTGAACTTGTTTGTGAAGGACTGCTGGTAACTGTAGTACAGCTTTTTTTTTCTTTCCAGTTCACTAATCAAATGTATGTTAGATTTATTATTGCAAAAGTATAAACCATAGAAAATTTGACAAGATAGATGTGTAAATTATCACTTTGACAGAACTAATGATGCACTCCAAGCACCTTCTGTTTTCCAGCACTTGGTGAGCGACTTCATTAAATATGCAACGACTGTTTGGTGCTGCTCAGACAGTAGTTCAGTTCCTTGTGGAATTGCATTATTACTGGAGGTGTAAAAGAGGCAGGCATGCTAGCTGTTGGGCATCCTGCTGTGATTCTAATGTGCTCCATCTTGTTGGAGCAGTTGTTTGCAGTCTTTTCAGGACAATTACATCCATAACCACAGGACACATTCACTGAAACTATATTACAGATAACAGTTGAGAATGGTAATGACTGTTCTTCAGCTGTTTGTGTAAGAGCCAGTGTGAGTGACTTGAGGTGATGGTCAAGCCACATCCATGGTTCTTTTTTTGTAGCAGTAGCATTAAATTTCCCCAGATAAAATTCAAGTACATCAGCTTGCTCAGTCAGATTGTTGTGATGGTATATTTACAGATGGGGTCTTTTTTTTCGTGAGCTGGGCTGCAAAATACAACCACAGTTCCTACCACATGACAAATTCTTTTGCCCTTCAGTTATGATCTTTGCTCTTGACACACATGCTGCTGATAGTTTTCTAGCAAACTGCAAATTTCATTTTCTCACTTTATTTGCTTTTTCAGTTGGCATTGTGACTAGCTCATATTCCTTAAGGTATAAACAAATATACTCTGTTCTCCAGAGGTCTCCCTGTAATTTATTATTCTGATGACAGTTTGATGGTTACCCTGAAAACAGGGCACAAAAGATGGCTTGAATTTAGCTTCAGATACTCTTAAAGCATCTGTCTCTCAAACCTCTACTATATGGCATCATACTGACAAATGGATTGTGTTTCAGGCTGTCAAGTTAAATGTTATAGTGTGTTTAATGAAAAAATGTCCTTTATTTTGAATGATCTGTTAAATCAGAGTTGATGACTTGGTTAATTAGTATGTGAACACTCGGCCATTTAACAGGACTATTGTGAGACTTCAGTGAAATGAGTTTTTAAATGGCTGGTGTTTCAGCTTTGCTTTGTTTGTATGTTGTGAATATCTATTTTTACATGGGGAAGCTAAGCTATTATGTAATGGTATGAGCAATTACCAGGCTGTGTAAAAATTTGAGTGAAAGATATTTTGCTGATTTAAAACTAGGCTTTAAGTCTTCTCCTTAGAAAACAATTGTTTGCTATTTAAACCAGTACTGTTTCAAGTTTGATTATAGAGTTATATTTTCACTTTAAAGCAATCAAGAGGTGTGGGGTTCTGCTTTTTAGTAAACTCCTCTACGGCCTTAAAATTAGCTTGGTGGCTTTTAAAAAATTGTTACTGATTCCCTGTTTTAATAGAATGTGATTTCAGTCTAAGCTTAATCTGAATTTCATAGTTTCTAAAGAAAGTAGACAGTGTGGAACACAGTCTTCCTCTGGGAGTATGCTGAGCTTAATGAGCTTGATAGTCTGGTGGGCTCAATAAATCAAATAAAGCAAAACATTTCTCATTTTTGAATAAAAGCATTTATCACACAGTGTTTATTCATTCATGGTCACAAGATTGATTGGCTCCTAGAATCCTGCCATATATTGAAGCACTTTGTTTTTGTTTTTCCAGTAGGCAAATTACGGAAGCGCTGGATGAAGGAGAGCATCTCTGATGTTGGCCTGGGAATGCTGAGATCTGTTAAGGAATATGTGGACCCCAATAACATCTTTGGAAACAAAAATCTTTTATAAAGCCCTGCATAACATGATGTACTAAACTTCTTCAAAGTTACTATTGAAATTACTCCACTTTCATTGTATTGGTATCCCAGTAATCAAATATAACATAACTAAACTAGACTAAACTAGTAACTTGATTTTTTGCCACTCTCTTTCCCCCTCCCCCCAATAAAGTGTAAACATTGCTGTTGATGTTTATGGATTTTTACTTTACAATGCTCTTAAACTCTTACACTTTGTGCCCAGTAGGTTGTTTATTATCAGCCAGGAAATGCAGATTTGGTTTTGCAGGTTTGGTCAGGCAACACAGCTGACAGTATTTTCAATGCTGGATACTGCCATATGTTTCTTACTAAAGCATTCCCTGCAAGGAGAACAAAGACTGGCAACAGTGTTTTCTACAGAAGCAGTTGCTCAACCCAGCTTCTTGCTAAAGGAATGCTGCTAAGAGACCGATGAGGGAACACCAAGAAGTACTTCACCATACTGAAGGATTAAGTATGTAACAGATTTGTAACCGGTGAATACTTAATGTTGGAAGGTGGGCTTTGATCAAAAGAGACAATGTTAAGTCAAACTACTCCTAAAAACTGGGTCTCCACTGCAGTATTATTGGAAAAATCTTACACAATTGAGCAGTTCTGAGTTGTATTTGTATTGCTGGGATAATCTTAAATTAATTGTAGGTCAGTCACTATTAAGTTTTGTACAATGGACATTTCTCACTGTATGTTGAAAACAGGTTTGTAACAAAACTTTGAATTCATCTGTACTTCAGTCCTAGTGTGTATGGGTTTTGCTCCAGTTTGTTTTGCAGAGATGCAAAATATCTTTTTCAGTTAGGAAAAGTTTTGGCTATTCAAATGAAACTGCCCAGCACTGTCTTTTGAAACAGTCTCAACAATTTAATAAAACACTTAAGTGGATAACATACTGTCATCCTGAAAGTGAGCTTTCCCATTTTAGTTTTGTACAGTTTCCTATGGCCTTTATGACTCATTTACTTCACTAGTAGCCACAGTTTAATTGTCCACTGAACTTTAAGAAAATGAAATATTTTCTTGATCAGTATGAGTAAGCATTTTTACATTGAAACTTGAAGCTTAATCAGTAAAACTAAAAATATTTCTGAATACTCATGTTCCATTTTTAAGGTGGTTCTTTTCTTAAAGCAAATTATCCAACTTTTTGATAATTTGTGTATATGATTGCATAGGATAAAAATACAGACTATCCTTTGAGGACACTGTCTCTAGCCAACTGCTTTACAGCTCTGTAGTGTCAGTTTGGACACCTTTTGTATTGGTAGTGCCCTTAATGAGGAGGAAAATTGCTTTTTTGTTTTTAAACTATTTTAGAATACAGTCTGATTTAGCTCTCCGTTTTAGTAATACACCAAAAAGTTTAAAATGCTTGAAAAATATTGTATATCAGACAACTTTGAACTTGTTTAAAGATTAATTTCAATGCTATAATTAGTGATCAAAAAAAATGGACCACTCAAAACATCACTTTAAAATGCATGCTGTCAGGGTACTTAAGGTAAACTTTTTATGATCTGCAGGTCATAAAACAATGATATTTGCAGTGCAGCTAGATTTATTTTGGATGGTCTTTGTTTTGCAACATTTTGACACAAAAATCTACTCTTCTGTATTTTTGGCTTTGGCCCCTAGAGTTTGTCTTACTGCAACCAAAACAATATCTGTAGTCTGTTTTAGGAAGCTGTCTTTGCACTGTGGTTAAGTGTTCCTTAAGTATGCAATGGTATCTCAGCAAAGTGAACTACATGTTTATGCAAGGGACTTATCTTGCATACTGTATGATGGTGACTACATGACCACGGCTGACATCTTGCTAATGACTTGTATCACTCTGAAAGAGACCTTTCTAGGAGTTGGTGAATATGAAGGGTGTTTATGTGCCTCAGTGAAAGTGTATTTCCAACTATGAAGGATCAGTTTTGAAGGAAAGTATTTGAAGGCTTTTTTCAGAATGACAGCACAGAGCTAAAACAAGTAGTTATAGCTCTAATTTTGACTTAAAGTACAACACAGCTCTACAACATCCTTTCCAATTCTTAATTTGCTGACTATGGTTTCCTCATCCCCTCTTTGTTTTGAAATTAAACAGGCAAAACCTCATATTCTCTGTCTAACCTTTAAACAGCCACTGGCTTCTGAAGTGATTTAAAATGCAGTAAAGATTTTTACTGCATGTCAATTGTCCTATGGGAAGGTGAAATAACAGGCTATAAGGGTCCCAAAGCAATGTCACTGGATAGCTTTGAGGAAAAGATTAACTATAAATGTAATGAATAACTTTTTTCTAATGGCCACCCTATTGCTGTCTTCCTAAATGGTTTTTCTATCTCATGAACTGGTCAGAGCTTAGTTTAACTGCAGTTGAAATGTATGTATTACTGACGGTCTTTAATTTCACATTTTAATTTCTAATGAAAATAGAGAAAAGGAACGTGAGTTCAGGAGACCTAGACACAATATTACCCATTGAAAAGAAATCTTTTCTTCTCTGATACTGAAGTCTTCCATGTTCCCATAGCTGTAGCCTGTTCAGAGATGGAGTTTGATCCACGCAGATCAGAAGTGTATCTTGGCATAACACATGGATTGTTTGACTGTTTTGTCCATATGTAAGTTATAAGCAGTTTTAATTTTGTCATGACTTCCAATTACACAGCTTCTGCTCCCTTTGAAGGAGGAAGGGTGCAGAGTGAGTATAGCTTGCCTGTTGAAATCTATTTACATTAGACACCTTCATAAAAGTTTTGAGGGGAAAGGGGAAAAATCTATTAGAAATTGATCCAGGGTCTAAATCCTACAGATTTAGGAAAACATCTCTCTTCTTAACTTACAGTGTATTGGTTGAGTTAGAGATGTCATCTTTGCCTTATAGCTGTAAAGAGAGGCCAGGCCACATAGTTCTTCCATAGCAATGTTAATTAACTGATACCAGTTTCAAAGGCATGGATAGGTTAGCACTGAAATCCAGAAAACCCAAATTGCTTTCAATCTTGGAAATGTGTGTTTATCAAGGTTGTAACTTAAATTTCTGCAAATAAAGCCAAACTGTCTGTCATTTTAGTGTGAGATTAACTGTAAAACTTCAGTTGTAATGTTAAGAGATTCTATAGAACCTTATATTATTAATAAAAAGAAAATGGGCCCAAACAATTGTGGTTTTGTGATGAAGCTAAACAATTATATTCTACTAACTTGTCTTCTTTGGTCTGTCTTAGTTTGCCGGTGAACTCTTGCCTAAGGAAAACTATTAGGAAGGCTTTGGCATTTGCAGAGAGAAGTAAGATTGAATTTGTAAATGTGTGCTACTAGAAGCTCTGCTTTTGTGTCCCATGTAAAGAAAAATAGGAAAGCAAGAGAATTGCAGTGAAGGAAGGGCAAAATGGCACCGGAACACCGGTCTACTCAGTTCAGAAATTTTACCTCCTCAGTATTCCCTGTTTGGGCAACTAGGGGACCATGTTCAACTGCTCTTGGAAAGTTCTCTCAATATATAATACAGGAGAGTACATACTCTTACTTAGTTTCGCCATATTTTAAAGACTGGCTATATTAAGCTATTGCAACAGATACATAGTTTCCTTATGTTGTGCGCATGTCTCATGTAAACTTCCTTTTTACAGGTCCTAGAATCTTGGAAGTTCTGCATGCATGAATGTACCGCATGCAAGCAGAAGAGGTATTTTTTGGGTATCTGTATCACTGCTATAAAGCCTTTATGCCCTGTAAGTGAAAATGGGTGAAATCACATCTTGAAAGAGCTGTTGAATTGTCTTATGTTAATGCAGTTTCTTCAGTGCATACAACTCAAAAATGGCAAAAGCCATAGTGTGCAGGGGACAGGAGAACTAATGACAGCTCAGTTTATAGAACTATGACAATTGCTTAGTATGACCCAAGTTTTTGTGTGTGCTTGTTCACAGGAAGGAGAAAACTACTTGACAGTCAAGCATTTTGTTTCCCTTTTATTAACAGCATAAAAATGCAGCATCTTTACTTAGATCCAGATTGTCTCAATTTGAAGGAGATCTTAAATGATTATATACTTCTGTCAGGACAACAGCCAGATCCCATTAGTGTTCTCTTTCTTAAAAATAAGTTTTCTAAACTCAGACCTGAACTCACAGCTGTGTAAATATTATATGCTCACTGCTTATGGTTTTGTAGTCCCAACACTGACTGAATTCCACATAACTTTAACATAAACTGATGTCTTTCCCTAGGCTCTTTATGGAGACCAGAATTGACAGGTGGTTGCTTTGTTCGTGTTCGGCTTTAAGGTCTGCTGTGATGCTCAAGAGCAGAGGTGATCAAAGATATTTCTCAAAAATGTTTGCCATGCTGTCTTTGAAAAATACGAGTGCTGTCAGTTTGAAATTAAAAAGTCAGTTTCAAAAATACATGGGTTATAGTATTTCAAATTGTATTGTTACTTGCAATATTTACCAATACAAGTTGCAATAATATGTACCTCTACTGAAATGCTGTGAAATGTTTTAATTTATGAATTTTTTTGCACTTTGGAAAAACAAAGCATTGAACTTTCTATGGGAAACTTTATGAATGTTTAATTTTGATTCAGAATAAAGCTAAATTTGTTTCAATTGACTGTTCAGAAATTCCGGTATAACATTCCCATTTGAGTAGCGTTCAGCCTATTTCTACCTTCATGGTAGTACGTAGCAGTCACTCCCTACATATGGGGACATAACAACTTTTAAATTGACATATTTGTTGTAGTACTACAAAGTATCATAGCAGCCTTCTAAAGGATAAAACCGAAGTGTTGGTCATAGCGATGAAGTTGTGTGTATGCAAGAAGATGGTGCGCAAAACCCAATGATGTGACTGCAATCATGTAAAGTTTAAGCAGATGCTTCTAGAACTTAAGATCAAATTAGGAAACAAGTGGGAAATGGTTTTGTTTAAAAATCACGCTTTATAAAATGTAGTTTAATTTTAATGATTAGGAGCTCCAAATGATTGTCACAACTTTGCAGTTCAATACCATGTGGCTTGTCCTAGTGTGCCTGACCTCCCAAGACGCTTCAACAAAGCAAAATAAAAAGTGGATGGTCTCAAGACATCCTTGTCAAGGCCTTAATAAAGCTACTCCCATTTCAGGCTGCTGGGAGGGCTTGGCTCTATTCCTATGTATGACATGGACACTGAGCAAATGGATCTCTGGCCTTGCTATTGCATCAATCAGTGCTAGCTCAGCAACGTAATATTGCAAACAGTTTGAAGACAATGAATGGCACTGATGCTATGTACTCAAATGAAATTCAGCAAATACTGAAAATAAGATGGCAATTTGGTAAGTGCAGTTATTCATAAATGGGTTATCAATAGTGGCATTGATAAATGCAATCTTGACTAGACACAAGCCTGAGGATGTGGGAGTAATGAGAAGGTACAAACACAGCCGTTGACCTTTCTCCCTCCCAGCCTGTGGCAGCAGCCAGCAGTGTTTCCTGTCTCGCACTGTTCCTGCTGCTGCAGAGCAGGAAATCCTGGCTGCCCAGAGGCGAGGGTTAAAAGCCTTTCTGAAACATGAAGTGACACACATGCTCACCTAGCAAATACATAGCAGCTGGGTAAATATATGTAGAGATGAGGCCATAAAAGGTGGTCATTAAGGAAAGTAAATCTGGCTAATGTTAGAAAGCAAATGTAAGGAAGATGGTGAGCTGAATGCTACATGAAAATCTCAGGTTTAGAAAGACACTTGCTGACAAGACTTAGGTAAGATACTGACCACTATGGGCTTAGAGCATAGTCCCAGGTATATTTGAAGTTTATTCTTTGATTTTATTAGGACCTATTCTGGGTTTAGCCTAATTTGCTAGGAAAACAAAGCAAATGCACTATCTCTGCTGCTTAGTTTGCTCCTCACGCCTCTCCCTTTGACCCCACCAAAGCTTTTGAGCTTGGTGGACATCTTCAGCCAAACCCAAATAAGACAAAGATACGGCATATTAAATGCTTACAGGTTTTTGTGGAAAATGCCAACAATAATTTGGGCTGGCGAGAAAAATAAAAGCTGAAATGTCAGCTCAACGTTTCTTAATACTAGAGAATCTGTGTGGTAAACCCCCAAGCATTAGTTAGTGTACATCCACTTCAGATAGTCTGTGTGCTCTGCCTTGCAGTTTTCCTTGGACTCATAAAATACTTGGGAGTGGGTCAACCACAAGGCAAACCAGCTTTTTCAGTTACTACTGCTTCTACAGGTACACAGGAACACTGTTCTTCCAGTCTGGCTTTTTTTAATTAAGATTTTTTTTTTAATAAATGAAGGATTCATCTTTCTCTGTTTGTGCTTGTAACTATGTTATGCTAGAGTTCTCAGTTGTGCTCAGCTTTACAGGTTAACATATTCTAGCTCATGCACATGAAGAACAGAAGCTGCTGGCTTTCTTGAAGATGTTGTTGGAGCTCAGTTTTAAATGCAGAAGTGCCTTGAATGGATTTAGTTGATAGCCTTCTTATAGAGGTGAGATCCCTTTAAAGCATAGCATTAGAAACAGTCTGCAGGGAACAAGAACAAGCTGTGAAAAGGGGTTGGGGAGAAAGAAGGGGAAAGAGAAAAGATGTTGGAAGAAGACAGCAATAAGCTGGGTTTGTATGTGTGTTAATAAAGTCCTGGCCATTCTCCTGATGAAGAGTTGCTCTAGTTTTACGAGCGTGGAGTCCTTGCATGTTGTTACTCAGTGTGTGGTTGAGGAAGTAGGGTTTGCTGTTTTAGGTGAAGGAGATGAGTGACTGTGGCCTAAGGGGCAGTGGAGAAGGGCTTTTGAGAAGGCTTTTACTCCTGTGTAGTGTGAAGGTTAGCATCGACAACCTGGAATGCAGAGGCTGTCTTTCTGCAAAGCTTCAGCAGGCAGCACAGCCCATCAGCACACTTAATAAAAACTTCTTTGTACAACTTCACCTGTCTGTTGCATGACTTATTGCTAATGAAATAGTGACCAGGAAGCAAAGAGAATTGCTAACAGGGAAAACAGAGTAAGGGCAGTGCAAGCCAGGGTCTTGTGTGTATGGCTAAATTACACTGAAATGAACATCTGGCAGCAACAGCCAGGCAGAAGGGACCTGGTTGCTGTAGAGAAATGATAAATTTAGGATGGTAACAAATCTGCTGCCTTGGTTACAATTTAGTACTGTTTTAAGGCCGATGAGAGGAAATCACTATATTTTCATTTGTAGAGCTGTGTGCTGCTCTGTGGACATGAATAAAACATAACATTATTTCCTGTTCTTTTCGGTAGCTCATGTAAGACTCCCTTACATATCTGGGCTTGAGTAGTCGACATTCAGGTGTTTACAGCTAAGCATTTGTGTGCTGGCCTGCTCAGCTGTGCTACAGTGCTTTGGGTCCTTCTACCTGAGCTCTATCACAGTATGATTTACATTGCTAAAACCAAAACTATCCTTGTTGCTGTTGCAGAAAGGATAGGCTGATTATTATCTGCTCCTGTGAAAAAACGGTAGAAAAGCAAACGTGTTGCTTTAATTTTCTTTTCTTTTGTTTGTTTTAAAACCACATGCTGATATGCTACAGCTGCAGACCAGTCAGCACAGAGCAAAGCTGTAACAGCTGTGGCTGGTGGGGTAGGGAACCTTGTGATGAATGATGCATTTGTAATGAGTTACACAATTGCAGAGACACTATAGCAATCAGCAAGACCTTCAGCAGCCAGAGCACAAGTCCTTACTGCTGAAGTTAAATGCAAATTCCCTTAGTAGCAAGCTGAGCAGGTTTATAAACACAGGGACCAGTGTATAGGAGTAATTGTGCTTGCATCCATTAGCCTCTGTGTGCAGAGCCGCGTGCTTGGTGCTGACGCTTAGCGTCTTGAATCCTAATTGTGACGTTACACTTTTACTGTGAGGCTTTGCTCATTGCTTGCAAATAACCTCTTCAGAAATAAAATGGCCGTGTGCGCTGACCTCCCAGCAAGGTGGCGGGGGAGTCGCATGCCAGGGCAGCAGGTTTGCTGACCCCCTGCCAGGCTGGGCTGCTCGGGTCTTCAACACAAGGAGAGCTTAGCTGCCTCACAAAGGGTGTTTTCATTTTCTATGTTTGCAAACACCTGCTATTTTCTTCCAGATAGACTTTCCTTGCTCTGGCTGCATATGTTCTGGTCCTGAGCGAGGCAGCTTTGTCCTTCATAGGGTTTCCAGCCCTGCCTGAGCAAATTCTACCTGCCTTCATCACGCCCTGCCTGCCCTAGCAGCTACAGGGGGAAAGCTCTTGCCTCTGGTGAGGGAATGTTCCAGTAAAGGGGGAAAATGTTAGGAACCGCTCTCTGAGGGGTGCCCATCTGAAAGACACGGGTTGGCCCTTTCCATGCTGCAAATGACCCCGACCCCTGCCTCCCCCACCATGATGACAGTAACAGGCCTCAGCTGTGTTTCCGTGCCAGGTGAGGAGAGGGCTGGTGCCCGTGACAGGAGGCAGGCGCCGGCCACCCCCTGGCCCCCTCCTCCCGCTCCAGGGCAGGCCCGCTGGGGGCTGCCGGCCGCTCCTGCCCCGGCGGGCGTGAGTGAGGCGGGCCGGGCGGGCGCTCTGAGGCAGCGGGTGAGGCGGGCCCGCCGGGCGCTCTGAGGCAGCGGCCCGGCAGGGCGGGCGGAGGCTGGCGGGACGCTCCCTGCTGAGGTAAGAGGGTACAGCTGGGAGGACGCTGGTGGCTCTACTGCCTCCCTGGCTGCTGGCTGGTACAGTGTGAGGGCTGGGAGCAGGTGGCATGTGTGGGCTGGGGCGGGGGGGGGGAGTCCGCAGCGGGGTTACCCTTGGTTGGATGGGGTGCCCTGAGGAGGCCCTGTGGTCAAAGGGGCTTGGAGGTGACAGAGAAGCAGTAAAGGCTCCCCGCCTTGGGCCAAAAATGAAGCTTCGTGAGGTGGCTCCTCAGAGACGGGCCCTTGGGGAGGGTCTGGGGGGAGCCCTTGCCTCAGAGCTGGGACAGCCAGGTCTTCCCTGGGGAAATGGGGCACTCAGGAGAAAACCTGAGCGTAGCTGTATGGAGCCTGGCTTCCCTAAGGCGTACCTGTGCGTCTGTGGGCACCTCTCGGCTTTTCCTTGTGTTGCAGACTTGTTGAGGCAGGGTTTGAACGTGAGACCTGTGAGTCCCGAATGACTTAGAGGCTATTTAATGTCTGTGCATCAGTTGCTTATGATAACCATTCTTGCACTTCATGTTCTGCCCTTGTTTATAAGCAGCCAACCCATGTGTATCCAAACTGACTTTGCCAATGGATCTGGGTTTTGTATGTTGAATGAGCTTGAGGTTAGCAACCGCTCAGCTGCAGAGCAAGGACAGTAATTGTTATTCACCTTTGTGCTCTGAATTCACTTGGTGATTTTAGAAGAAAAAAGTAAAAAGAAATATAATCCAGATTTTGTTTGGTATGCTGAGGCTTCTGAAAGCAGGAGGTGTCTGTGTGATCTTTGCTGCTTTTTCCAAACAATACATGGCGGGGTGGGGAGGCAGAGATTAGAACATTTCTATGCAGTGGAAGTTACAATTGAATTTGCTTTTAACTGCTGTACTACAGTGACTTGGGCATAACCTGGCCGTAAAACTCCCCAGCTGTTCTAGCTCTTTTCCTGTCGGAAGGCTGGCCATAGAATAAATTAAGAGTACAGAACTGAAACCAAGATGTGAAATTAAACTTTTATTAAAGTAAATCAGGTCCTGGATTTATTTAAAAGAGTGAGGCAATAAAAGTGAACGTATAAAAACCTGCAATTTAAAATAATGTACATTCTTTTTATGTCATTTCCCTGTTTTCAATTTCATTGGTACAACTGAGTTATATTTACTTAAGTTGCATACTGTTTTTCCAACTGTGATGGTGGCTTGTGTGTTTGATGCCCTTCGCTTTCGGGATACCATGGAGAAGGAAGGGGAACTATAGTGGAAAAAGCAAACAGCAGAGAGCTTGTTACAGTTCCCCATTTTGCCGCCACCTGACACCGTGCAACGTAGGATTGCCTAGGGGTCTCCTTATTTCACTGCAGAGGAGGAAGCCTTGGGCCTCTGCCACACCATGGGGTCCTGCAGCTCCCAGGGCTCCCCAGCTGTCATGGGGAGGCAGCTGCCTGAGCTGCAGGGCCCCCGCTGCTGTCCTGCAGATCGGCAGAGACCTGGCCCCCTCTGGGTGCCTCTGCAGGTGGTGCAGGTGCAAGAGGGAGAAGAGACAATAGCATGGCAAGGGTGCTGTCTGTAGTCATTTGGGCTGTTTAACTATTAATGGTTACTCTTTAACTAGGCTGTGTCCAGAGCATTGTTTCTCTGTACTTTCAACAGCAATGGTAGCAGGAGCAAGATGTTTTGATTCTATTGAATTGCACTACTTGTTGACATCATCATTGCTTGACTGAAGGTAAAATAAAATGTCTTCCCTCTTGCTTCAGGATCTGGTGGGGTAAGGAGGGAGAACACTCATTTCCTTTCTGGATTCTTGTGAATGAATTATCTTTTCATTGAAGAAACTGATTCCTGTAAAAGAGCACTTTCCAGTGTCCTCTGCGAGGAAGACTAGAGGAGAGGGAGGAGCAGGCATGTAAGTGGACGAGATGTATCTGGTACTTACAAGGCATGTTGTGTTTGCCATGGATGCAAAAGGAAGAATTGCCTGAGTGGAACAGAAAAAAATAGAAAAATATTTAGCTCTGCTTGCGTAGTTTCCTCGTTTTCTCTCTCCATCCCATGCGTTTGCAGGACTGTGGTCTCAATCCTGCAGCTACCAAGCCCCTTCAATTACCATTGTCTTTGAAGACACTAATTGTAATGGATCAAGCCCACATCTTGCAATCAGTCCAAAAAGATCTTCTGCATCTGCAGTGGTGCCGACCACAGGTGGCTGGCAATGTTAGTCACCTCTTTCTTAAGTACTGTAGTTGCTTTCAAGCACAAAAAATATTTTCTACCTGTTTGCAATTGAAAATTGCCCTATTCCTATGAAGTGGTGGCTAGCAAAGACCGCAGGGACAATGCATTTTAAGGTGTCAGTACAGGTTTGCTCAGTGTGGATACAATACTGCGTTCTTCTGAGTTTCTTGCACAGGTTACATCAGCAGAAGCAATTCCTATGCTTCTGGTGGCGGCTTTCTTTTTTGAATGATAGGGACGTTAACTGGGTCTGTGCTGGCAAAGTTGTGCAGGCTTTGTCATGCAGGACAACATTTTCCTCTATTGTTGGTTCTTCTGATATTTGATAAATTCAAAGAAAACAATTTATCTGTTTCACCCAGTTTATAAAGCTGGGAGGAAATGGCTTAGGTTATTTCAGCTGGACAAAAGATGAGATTTATAGTTAAATGTCCTGAGTCAGAACTGCCCACTCCAGAGCACTAAAGATTCATCAGCTGGAATATGAACCTGTGGGAGATCTGCGCTTGTGATTCCTGATGCCCCCACTGTAGACCCGTCTCCCCTCAAATCTGCAGTAGGCTGCATATTTAGACATGGCCTTAATTTGCATCAAGGTAGTCTACACGGAGAATTAATACTGATTAGCTTCAGTAATGCAGCCATAGTGTTGCTAATTAATTCTCTAGGTAGTTAATGCCTCTGTGTGGATAAAATGCTAAACTATATATCGGGGAGCTATTGTTTCTCAAAAATTGCACAGTTGAGCACTAGCCTGCAAAGCTGATGTTCCCCTCTGATGTTTGGGAATGGCCAAGGTTATTAATTTGATAACAGGATACCGTTCTTGTCTGCCCCATTGCTATTTCCCTCTGGCTCTTCCACTTTAGGATGGGGCAGATGCAAAGGATGCATCTGCTACAGTGCTGGGGCAGGAAAGAGGAGACTAAAGCTCTTGTGGTTTCTCTGCTCTTACCAGCATATTGCCATCTGGAAATCACTGAGTGAGCCTGTTAATTCAATTTTATTACTGTATATTTTAAAGACTGTCAGAGAAGCTTAGGGCTTTGGGACATGTCTTAATTTTAGTTCAGTCTAAATCAAAATAAATAATAAAATCCCCATGAAGATGTACAGGCACTGTGAGATACTTATCCAACCTGACATGATGAAAAAAATAAACTAATGATGTTTTATAGGTTCATGAAAGAAATATTTACTTGCCTCATATGACTGTGCCAATAAAGTTTTAAACAGATTAAAAGTGAAGACAGATGCCAATGCTCATACCAATCACTTTGCATATGAAAAAAAAATAAGGAAGGAAACACAATTATCCCAAATTTAAGCTTGCCAAATTCAATTTAAATGCATTAATGTCTGGTGCAACGTGTACTTTTTTCTCTTCTAAGATGGAGCAAGTTTTGCTATAGATTTGACAAGCCTCTTGAGACAGTTGAAGAAAAATGGTACAAATGAATATTGGGTAAGATTTTGGATCAGAATATGCAGTTCAGGAATGCAACTGAGCTTGAAATTAGGCTATTTTGGTCTGTGCAGTTAGTTTTTAAAGATACATCTGATATGCTGGTGTCTGTTAAGAGTTTTGTTCACTAAAAAGACAGGGTACTTGCAAAGTAAGCACATGAACCCAACTGAATGGAGTCAAATGCTGTGGTGAGTAGAGGTACATTTCAGTGTTCAAGTGTTTTAAGTGTTTGCCTAGGAAGTATAAATGCCTAGGACAGTTGGGGGAACATGAGCAGAATTCACAAAGTCTGTGCTGCGTACCCAAAATAGTTTTGGTTGTATATGCTACACTTCTGCTGTGAATTGCACGCCCTGCTAAAAAAAGCCAGATTGGTAGCTCAAACAGTAGGAAAGTTTGGAATCAAAATTTACCCCATGGATAGCTCCATGATGAAACCCAAGTGTTGTCTATACAGCAGCTGCCAACCCAGCCCCAGTGAATGCAGTGATGAAGCTGGTGGGGGTTCAGGGTGGCTAAGCAGGATGGAATTCAGGCATGTGTGTGAACATACACATATGAGCATAAAATGGAGCATTAGGTAGATGGTAGCAAGGAGGGGAAGTTTTGTTTTGAGGACAGAACAGCTCACTAGAAAGATGGAGATGAGCAATTCAACACATTTGTGGTACTGACTGCCATACAAGCACACTGTGAGGCAAGATACACATCAGCACTATTAGTCCTTCTCCCACAGAGTACACCAAAAAACTACTGAATTTCTATACGACAACAGTTCTCCGAGGCCCTGAGAAAGGACCCCTGGTACTTCACCACATCCTTGCTGGGGACTTGCAAAGTCCTGCAGTGGTGTAGCACTGGCTTTCCTCTTTTCTTCCTGGATTACAAACTGATGGTGCATTAAGAGACTGTTTAAAAATGTGTGCTTTTTTCCTCAGACTTAGTCTCCCACAGAAGTGAATATATGATGTGCAAATATCAGAAACGGGACAGAATGTGGTCTGGGCATCATGGATGAGCCTGGGCAACTGCCTTGGCAGGGGCTGAGATTCGTGGTAAAACAGCAGTGATCTTACCACCACTGAGAAACGCATGACATACTGACCTGGTGCTGAACTTGAACTTTGAATAAGCTAAGCTTCTCTTAGCAGTGTGCTCAAGAGCAAGCATATCTCATCTCTCCAGATCTTCTCTAGATTTTAATTCTGTCTGGGAAAGACTCCTATATCTGATTTATATCTGGGATTAGTTTTTCATAAGTCAACATACCTTTGAGAAGGATAATTCCCACACACACACTTGTTTAATTCAGACCTGCAAACTAACTTGTAAAACAATGTGCAAAAATTGCCTAACACGTTCCTGTCTATGGAAGATCTGGCTTTTATTTCTCTTAATCACACTTGTAAATATCTGAGCAGCCACGACCGCTGATCAAGATTAAATGCTATGCAAAATGACTCCTTTCAGAGAAGTGCTAACTAGAGCTCAGAAGAATAAAAGGTGTGAGCTCTGTGAGGTGATACAAATGTATTGTGAAAAGACTGGCATTATGATCTTACTTTTTTTTTTTTTTTTTTTTTGCCTTACCTCTTTCCTTCCTTTAAAAAACCAAACAACAAACAAACAGATGTAAACCAGAAGCGCAATAACATAAGTAAGCAGTGGCTGGAGCAGAGGCCTGCCTGCTGGGCTCTGGGTCCAGTCTATAAGTCAATATGATGGACATTCAGGGTGGCATATGGGTCTCTTGGTCCCTCCCCTCCTTCACATGCATGTATCATTATTTTCGAATTGGCCACCCTGGACTAAAGCACATCTTTCTGGCCCCTTTTCCAGGCATGCCCTTTACTGTAAGTGCTACGTGACTGTGCAGTTTGGTCTGGTTTCCTTCCTGAGCCGCTTTCAGAAATGCTCCAACCTTTTTATCACTCGGAGCTACAGTAAAAGCTGTCTACACATTCACCGGCAGAACGAGCAGCCCCATTTTCTAGCACTTGAGCTAAGCACTCACTGACTGATAAAGCTGCTGCTGTCTCCTACCAGCCATGCTGGAATGACATACTGGACAAGGGAGTCCCTGTCTCCTCTCTTTTCTCCAGCGCTGGCCAAAAGCAGTCTGAAAATACAGTAAATCTTCATTTAACTCTAGATCAAAGATCACGTTATGACTACAAGGCAAGTTAAGTTTCACTTTAAAGCCAGGTGGTACAGGTTTGAATGCTAAGAGGAAAGATGTTGAAAAATAAATGGATGATGGAGTATTTGCTTAGAACTGCTGGACTTCTCTGTTCTTAAAAAGCAGTTGCTATTGCCACCATACAGCAGTCAAAGATCAGTCTGATGGTATAATTTCAGTTTTCTGACATGAGTTTAGGCTGTTCAAGATTAACACAGAATTTTAATCACAATTAGCAGGCTGCTTGCTTTTTTGGTTTATTTGAGTAAATGCCTTTCAAAGTCCTTGTCTTCATTTTCCCATTGCTTGCATACTGTGCAGCAATCATAACATCTCACAGCAAAACCTGAGCAACCTGATCACTACTTATGTCAGTGCATAATATTGGACATCGTAGAAGAACGGATGGAAAAAATTGCTAACCCCAGCTGGTACTTTTCTATCGTGATCTGGAGTAACCTTGGTCAGAGAAAGAGGAGGAAGATTCATAGTTCATTTAACCTTTGGGCTTTCTGGAGGCATAACAACAGGAGTATTTATTATGGCTGTTCATTTTTAATGGCCTTACTAAAGGCCAGCAACTCCTCAAATGTTTGGCGGGCCCCTAGCCCAGCCATAAGTAATGAACTGTCTGTGACAAACTCTGATGTGAATTCAGCCCGCACAGGGTAGTTCGCTATAAACATGAATTCACTGGCTTCCCTTTTGACAGTTATCTTTATCTCTCTTGCAGATTGAGCCAAAGGATCTGCTCCAAAGATCCCAAACTCCAAGACATTCAAAATCTTTGTACAAACACTGCAGTTCAGGGCTGTCTCTTAATCACCGCTGGCCTACGCAAGAATTAGAGGTGCAACCATGAGATGCAAGGCTGCAACATCAGAAAGGAGGGTGATAGAAAACACCTGGGAAAATGTTTCAGTTGAAAAGAACTAGCCTGTTGAGTTGTCCCCCTCTCCGGGTCCCAGGTGGCAGGTGATGTCATCTCTATTTATGAGTCCTTCAGGTTCACCGTAGTGGTTTCTAGGTTTGTTATCCCAGTCTCTCCCCATACTGTGGTCCCACTGCCAACAAGGCACGCAGCCCCCGAAAGGACATTTCCTCTCATGGGAAATTGTTCTTCCCATACAAGAGCGCAGGTCCAAGTCGAGCAGCTATGCTAATAACTGGCTATGAAACAAAGACTACCCATCAGGTTTTTCCAGCCTGACCCTTCCAAAGTTTTGGGATGCTGTCCTTGCTTCATGTAACATTTTTTTTTAAAGTAATTGAGTCTGACTTCTGTTAGCTACTCTGATTTACCTCTTAGTGGTTTGTTGAGCTTAGCTTGGGTTTTGTGGTGTTTTATATGAAAATATAATTCTTTCTGTGGGTGCTGGGTTACAGTTATGAGGTGTTAATGGGCCCTGGCAGAGCAATCATGTGTCCTGGAGCACGTTAGGGTTTGCTTTGAGCTGTTATTTCATTCTCTCTATGCTACAGCTTCAATACGTGTTCGTTTGCTGTTTGGCTTTACCTCTGTCCCATCACTTTCACTAGCTTTTGTTTCTGTTCTGCCAGGCTGAGAAGTTTAGCAGGATTTCTGCTATGCATAAATACAGCCGTGTGGAGTTCTGAAGCAGCGTTGCCAGTAGTTTGCTGATAAATGTTGTGTTTCACTGGGGAATGGGAAGAATTGCTTTGCTCCTGAATTTATTGTTTATTTTAATTTGTTAACGCAAATAGATTTTACTGTTCCTTTGTTCCTTCTTGGGCTTCTTCTGTCTCTGTTTATAAGGGTTTGCTCAAAAATTAACATGCTTGGGCCATCCATATGTTCACACTTTGTTCTGATCTGTATTGTAACCTTTGGTCATCTATGGTCGCAGGCACAAAGAACTGGCAAGGAAGTGCCTCGAATTGTGGTTTGGCGACAGATAACCTGATTTAGAGTCCCGTCCCTCTATTAAACTGCATTACAGACAATAGGCCAGATAGGTGCAACTCCACGAGGTTTTGATTCAGTGACCCAGAAATTATGCCAGCTGAGAATCTGGCCCAATACCTTATTTATAACTGAGATAAAATTTGCAGAGAGAGATAGTATCACTTTTCAGGGAAAAGTATCTTTTTGGCGATGCCACAGAAATTATTACAGTCTACTTGCAGCAAAAAGACTTTCAGAAAACATATGCATGAAAAAATGTGAAAAATGATGGAGCACTGGGCTTTCTTTCCTGGCCCCCTTACTGTCTTGGCTGTCTTACTTGGGGAAACAAAGACTTGCGGTCATCTCTCCGCAGATCTGACAGTCTCCCATGCAGCTGGCCCTATTTCCTCCTAGAGTTGATCTGTTCATTAGGGTTGGTGTGGGACGTGGCTGTGCCTCCCTGGGAATGCTTCTCTCTTTCCTTAAATTAAGGGAGTGCACAAAACCATCTTGCTAGGTTTACATAAGTGGGCTGGAACCTGGGACTTCACACTCTCCACCAGGCCCTAGGATAAGCCTTGGTTTGTTGTGCTGTCACAAGTCCAGCACTGCTGTTTGTGCCTCACAAGTAATAGGATGCAACTGGAAAACATGAATTTGGATGTACTCTCTGAACTATTAACTTACGACCTATTCAAAAGGGACTTGAGAAGATGACCAAGACAACAGTGGGCAGTGCCAGTTCCTCCTGTAGGCTGGGCTCAGTGGTGGTGGCACCACAGAGGGCTTTCCCTGGGAGCATGGTGAGGTGAGGGCTGCTGTCTGTTTTCTCCAGAGAGACAGAACTGCCAGGTTAGCATGTGGGAACACCAGGTGAAGGTGTGTGATTTTGGCTGCAGGTACAACCGGTGTGACAGACACCCGTGAAGCAGAGATGACAACACCAACTTTCAACACTTTTGTGCACTGGGTGCTCAGAGTCCCATCTATAAAACAGGAATTTCATAAACCTCCTTGAGTGAGCAAACCATTTCCTCAGCTTCCACAAGAGCAAGAGAAACCAATGCCTTGCCTGGGATCCTCATCTGCCACTGCCAGCAGGTGTCCCAGCTGTGCCTGGGCTGAGGCTGAAGATTTACCACTTGGTCTGTCAGCATGAACGTGTCCCACCTTCTTCTTCATGCTTTCTGACACCCTGGTGGGGTTTGCTGCAGAGACCACGCTTAGATGTCTTCTCTGAATTAGCTGAGATTGTAATAGGTGAAATGATGGAGGGAGCTCAGACTTAAACATGGGGGGTACAGGGTATAACAGAAGGAATAAATCTTTGTCCCCCGTTCCCAGCCAGATGCACCATAAGCCTGACAGACTTACGATTTTATACAGAGAGCAACATATGCTACAGTTTTTATTTCTCTAACCATTAATCAAAAGGTATTTTGTATAAACAATGTAATTGCCAGCTCTGGCCAGTGTGGGTGGGCTGACAGAAAGGCTTTGCAGTTCTCTACAGCACAGATAAGCCTTGCCAGGCACTAGCCCTGGTAGCCAGCAGCAGCTGTGAGGACCATACGCCAGCACGGGTGGGTGTGCGGGGCCGCAGGCTGGGCTCCAGTTACTGGAGTACTGGCAGGGGTGGGCAAAGCTGCATTTTCGGCTAGACCAGCGTAACGCTGCTGAGGACTGAGGATATTAGCGTTTCAGCAGACAGAAACCCTCTTGCATCTGTCTGAGCTTTTTGTCTTCCTAATGGTTTATAGCCTGGGTTATGTCTGCTTGTTTTGTTGTGATACCAAACTTGTGATTTTTCTTTTCTTGGCTGCGCCGAAGAATGTAAAACTGCAGACCAAGACAGCTTAGTGCACATTAGTAGATGACTTCTTGCTGGAAACTAGAAAAGCTAAGAGGACTTTACCTTGGTGCCGGGGGATGGGGGGTGACGGGAGCCAAGTGCTAGGCATGAGGGTGGGTGCAATGTTCAGGCAGCCGGGGTGCCTGCTGGCAGTGGGCCAGGAGGGAAGCGCTGGGCTGGAAGCCTTTTCATGGGTCTTCTGAAAACCAAGCCACAGATCCTTTCCACCTCATGTGAGCCTGTAGGAGAGGAATGACTGCATGGGACCATGCCACTGCACAGATGCTCAAGCACCTTTCTCTGGAAGGCAGGGAGCTTTCAGGCGCTGCAAGGGTGTTTGCTGTGTGTAGATGGTGCATGGACAGCTTTTGGGGAGCCAGCAGGAGCCAGCAAAGTTTCACAGCATCAGTTATTTCTTGGAAGGAAAACATTTTATTGTCCAGTTTTATGCTGCTATTTGGCACAGTGGTCATTTATCTCAAAGGACTGTTTCCAGGTTACTGATGCCAGGTGATGTGCAGCTGCAGCTAGGCCAGGACTCTGGTGCCAAGGTGATTTGAATAGCAGCCAGCATGAGCAAGAAGTGCCAGGGTGATAATAAAATGCTGCTTCTGAAGGAACTTCCAGGAATTAACAATCTGTTTTAATTTTAAGAAATCTGACAGTTTTGTAAGGGTAATTTCTAGAGTGCCAGAATAGATCTACCAAAAAGCAAATGCTCTGATTCTCTTCTCCTAGAAATATTCTTCGAGGAATTTAAAATACCAGACTTATGGTAGGACTAATGCACAGATGGCACCAGAAACTAACATTGTATTACAGTGATAAAAATCATACATCTTTGTTATTGCTATCTTCATATGTTGGGAAGGATCCCATCAACTACAGATTATCTCTTGACTCCTGTAGTTACCAAAAGCCCATCAGTAGCAAACAAGGCTAATGTGAGGTGTGAAATATGCCACTGGGTCAGCAGTCCTCCCCCTGCCTAATTCCAGCTGTTATACAGTGTTAGTCTGTTTGGGGAGTGGTGGTTCTGCTACATTTAATTTCCCTGGAAATCATCATAAAAGCAGGGGACAAAGGGAAATTAATTCAGCCGTATAAGTTGCTCCAACACGGTTGCCCTTGAATGTTTTCTGCTTCATTTGGGCAGCTTTAAAGGGTTATGGAAAACTTAAAGTAGTCTAAGTGAGAGCGGCCCTTAAGTAGCAAATTTCAGAGCCAAATCTTGATGCCCCAAAACTTGAGGAGATTTTTAGATCTGGAGTTTTGATTAGGCAGTTCTAGAAGTAAATGCCTTTCTTCAAAACTTGTGTAGGAGTCAGGCTTGCATTCCTCACCATCTCAAAATTTAGTGCTGGTTACTTTGTGGTGAAAGTAGATTTATATTTTGCTGGTCTTGAAGTGACTGATTTGCTGAACATCAGATGATAGAATTGCTATAACAAATTGTTGGATCGATGATCTAACACGCAAGTATGCTGTTACTGACAATATGTGATGATTCAAAGGCAACAAACATATCTTGCTGTGCCATCTCTTAGGGGAATAATTTCTTCCTGACACTTCTAGTGATCATCTTACACCATGAAGCGTGAGATTTGATTACCGATACTTTAGCATGCATAACTACAAAGGTTGTTATTTTTAATGGAGTGGACAGTGTGTCTCACGAGAGTTATAAACACATCGTGTGCATTTGAAATGCGAATGTAGTGATTTGGCCGATTCTCATACAGAAGGCTTTGCACAATTAGATTAGCTAATGAAAACAGAGCATTGCTCAACAAATCAGCAGGATTCATAGATAACATTTTTCATGAAGTCTCTATGTAAGGCAGTTATTTTCCCCCTCAGTAATATGTCTGTCTTGAGTAGCATCAATTTTGGCTGAGAATGTCAAGCTTGGGAACAGCAGCGTGGAGTTGAATGTACCAGAAATGTCAGTTTTGTATGTCTTGAAGTAAGAATTGCAATGACAGGGCACTATGATTTGGAGTGACCTATCAATTAAGTAATGAATTCTCCATCACCCTTTTGGCCCTCTCTTCCATGAGGATAATTTTGGCCAACTGCCTTCCAGATCACAAGGATTGGTCTTCCACAAACATCTCATGCTGTTTATAACCACTATCTTAAAAAGCCAATATAAGCTGACTTCAATCTTTGATGCATAGGTGTTTCAGAAGGAGCAACATGCTAAAATTTCACATTGCCTAGTTTCTGGTTTGTTTGGTTGTATTGTATAAATGCTCAGTCTCAGATTAAACAACCAGACTTTGAGCTCAAAAGCTGCACAACAAGTAACATTCCTGTGGTGTTTTTTCATTTGATTCTGAAGTCTCATATGAAATAAAAGAGCTCAAATAACTTTGGAATGGACTATTAGCACAAGCTAAACCTATTTTTCTCATATTGTTTATGAATGATTTCAGAGTGCAGGCTGTGTGGGATTTGCTGCCACGCTATACTCTCTACACAGGATGACAGTAAAGATAAGGATTTTTGTCACCCTTGGTCTCATACCTGGTTCTGTAGTTTGACTCCTGAGAGGGATCAATTTGAGGCTATTTACAGCCTGAGTGCTGGATTTACACCCTATCTGATGTGCCCTGCACATAAGGCATGTACACTGCATCAGAATGTGCTTTTGTGATTAGACTTTGTATTGTTACAGCGGATTGTTTCTCTGAAGCAACCGTTCCTGTTACAGGATGGATGCTTTTTCCTCTTGCACAGTAACAGCATTGAAAACTTGGTATAGGGCTATGTAGGGTTTATTTTATATCTATCTATCTATCTATCTATATGGATATATAGGATATATAGACTCAGTATGCAGCTATGACAGATAGGTGACTGAATTCTGTCCTCCCCTTATTTCAAGATACAAGCAACTTCTAAGTGATGCCAAACATTTGACGTACTCTGTGTCAGCTGATGAGTGCATATCACAGACAAAACAGGAAAACTAAGCTCTTGTTAACACTGGTGCTTCAAAAACTGGGTGAGCTTTTTGGCGATGTTTAAATTGAGCTTGAGTTTTGAAGCGGCACTTTAAGCTAACGGACAAGTCCAAAGAATATAGGGAGACCTTGATCACTAAAAAAAATTCTCCTGCTAAAGGTAATGTTCTCATCAATCTTCAACGTAAGGTAAAATCAGCCATGATCTTAAAGACAGCCATGGTTACTGTGACTCACAGCACACTTCTCATGCCCCTCCATCTGTCTGGCCCATTGTCAAAAGCTTGAAACACCTGAATAGATTAAGTTGGAAAAAAAAAAAGTAAATAAAAAAAAAATCAACTTTTGCTTGATCTTACCATTGGACCATGTCAAGGGAAGATGACAAGTTGGTTGACAGCTGAGGTCGCACAGCTGAACCCCTTTCAGCTCCTTTTCAGAGCTGGATATGTGTGGGTCTGTGCTCTCCATCAACAGAGGCTTTCCTGACCTTCCTTTCCAGTGAAACTAAATAGAAGTTACAGGCTGCCTACTCTTAAATATGTATGTAGTTTTAACGGGCAGTTTTTTCTCTTTCTTCACCCCACCTCCCTTCTTTTTTGATGGCTTTCTTGTTTAGTGCTTTTTGGATCCAGTCCCTGAATTTATAGATCCCAGGGGAATATTTTACCCACATGTCTGCCTACCCACCCCACCTTTTGATTTTTACAGAGACCTGTAGCAGTGACTGCATTTATAGTGTGGCAAAACGGAATTTAAAAACAAATTGAATCACACCTCATGGCCACCACAACTCAATCCAAATGCTGCAAGTATGAGGACCTTAAGTTATTATGCAGAAACCCTTTTTTTTTTTTTTTCAAATATGCAGACCAAATGTTCTGTGTCTGTTTCACCTTTTCTTCATTTCACCTTATTTTAAATTAGAGTGACAATGGATATAGAGCATGCCTGTCTGCCTACTTCTGGCAGGATTTCATTCATCTATGAATTCATATTACTTTTTTAATATTCTTGATAAGTGATAGCTTTATTTCTAGACTATGTAGGGGATACAGAAGACACACATATTACACAGTATAATCAATAGAGTGGCCAAGCTCACATTCGTATGAATTTACCAATAAAGTAATGTTGCCAGATGTAAGCAACGAATTAGGAAAAGCCAAAATTCAAGGTATCTTGTAATTATGTTTCCTGTCCAGACTGGATGTTGAGATCAGGTGTTTATTTGTTATCTACAGCAGGCAAGAAGTAAGGTGAGTGGTATTAAGACACACTACTTACAATGCTGTTCTGGACGCTTTTTTAGTGAGTTTTTAGTGGGCAGTGGATTGTCCATTGAAGAACCCTGTGCTTTACTCTTGAAAGGAGAATTGTGTGCTTCTGGACCACAAAAGCAATATTGGATGGCAATTATTCTCTCCTGGATAGAAGTGCTATTGAGAGTGCTAATACGAATCATCTCGCCCTGTGTTATCACTCAGACCTTTCCAGTTCACACCAATAAACATGCTCATACTTACTATGGCAACACTAACAACCACAGGGGAAAAACCTAGCCTTTTGTACCAGAGCATAGTTTTACAAGCAACTCTCTGTGTTGTGTTGCAACAAGTGCCTCTCTGCCTGCACCCATGTGGTTTAGTGTTTCAGACTGTTTCATTAACCACTCTTTTGACAGCTTCTCAGCTTAACAATGGGTAAGGCTACAGCTGCAGTAGGTGTCTCTTAAATTCTCCCTGATGCAAAGAAATCGCACAGCTCCTCTGCTGTCTCCTTGCTATGAAATGCTGCTTCTAATCCCCAGCAAACCAGCCGATTTGCTAAAAGAATTTCTAGTTATTTATTTTTATGTCTTTCATTATTGGCTGTTCATAATCACTCTCAGCCTTCCTAACTTTCATGCCCTGACATTTTATTTGTTATAGTTCATACTCCTTTTCTATTGGCTTCAGTTGGGCTGGGTTTTCATTTTTTGAAAGGCACCTGTTTGGCTTGAACAATATCTTGCCATTTAACCATTTTATTGCTTTCCCCCATACTTTCCTGTCTCCTCCCCACCATGCACACCTCTTTTTTGTGCTCTCCATGGTTATGTTCAAGTTTCTTAAATAGCTTCCATGCTGAGTCTAAAGATTTTAATTTCCTTACTTTTGAATTTAAAGTCTTTTTAATATCTACCATGCTTAAGCACTAAGTTCCCCCTCCATGGTGCCTGTTGATGTGATGAGCTCCTCCCCAGGATGCCAAGTTACAGTGTGGCCTCAGGTGCAAGGGCCAGGTCCTCCCTGTCCACCTCCTGGTCCTTTCTGTCACCTCTCCCCTCTGCTCCAGCCTGGCCCAGTGCTTGGATTAATGGACCTAGGGGTAAAGTGCCCTGGGGCTAAAACAAAAGGGAGTTTTCTGCTGGTCTTGGTGTAAGGCACAAACAGCTCCTGGGCCCCAGCACCTGGTGCGGAACTTGAAAGAGGCTCAGTGTTTCTTGCCTGACTCCTTGGACAGGGCTGGGCTTGGTTTCAGGTCCTGCCTGTGCCTGCATGGTACTAGGAGATGGATGAAAAGGTGTGGGATCATCTGATGTGCTTGGGAGCAGAATGAAACCTGTTTAGCCAAAGTCTTTATTCCTCTGTGAGACTTGCAGTTTGGTGCAGAACTAGAAGGTCTTGGGGATATGATATTCTGTGAGAAACTGAGCTAGCAGGAGCGACTTCAGGCCTGTCTACAGGGATCCTGCCACTAATTACCTGCACTGTACCCAGACCATAATGCGCTTTTATGGGGACACAGCGAGCCAGTTGTGAGGATGACTCCAACTAATAAAATCATACAAGCTTTCTATAGATTTGCAGGCAGACTAATTGGTATCAGAAGATCTGAAAACAACAGAAATCAGTGATGTGTGCCAGCTTTTTGTTTTTATTTTCCTTTTCCATCAGTATTTTCTAATTTTTCTTACCAGTAGACTGTAAAAGATTACCCTCCAGAGGAAGGTCAAGTCTGTATTTTACATCATCTTTTTTATTACTCTTATGCTCCAACTTGCTTTTTCGGTGGATTGGGATGATGCTCCCATTAGGCTTAAATTAACTACCTCTAAATCAAAATAACTGGGTACCTGACAGTTTTTCACCAGTTTGCACCAATAACCTCCTGAAAACTGATTTTACAGAGTTTGTTTATATGTATGAATGTGCTATACTAGGATCGTGTTCAGCCTGTACTGACCCCTTACGCCCATTTGGTAGCTGCCTCTCTGGGTCCAGGCTGCCCATGGTACCCTGTCTGCTGGGAGCAAGAGAGAAAAAAATTTTCAGCAGATGAGCCGTGCACTGTCAGCTCTCCCTCTCTCTGCATCCCTCAGATGAGCTTGACAGCAGAGGCTGTTTTCAATCACATACCTAACAGCACAAAGACTCACTTGTTGATATTTGGGGGCAAACAGGGAAACCTGCCTTATTGCTTTGCAGTAGGCATGGAGTAGACACCAGGCTTGGTGACTCTACCTGGCCCCCACTCAGAATGAAATGAGAGTGGTGACACCCGAGGAGTGGATAACTAGTGTCAGGAGAAACTATTTTGGAGGAAAAAGCTGTGGGTGGATTTTGTAGTTGTCCAAGATTAGCTCAGTCATGCAGGTGGGTAAGTAAGAAATTGGGTGGGGTTGCCAAGGTCTGCTGTGGTGTTGGTATGCTGCAGGCTTTGGCTGATCTTCACTGGTGTCAAAGTCGTCAGCGGAGACTAACAGACTGTGAAAAGCCATTTTGAAGTATGTGTGTCCATGTGGATGTTTTAAGCTGCTCCTTTCAAGCTAGGATGCCTTCTTTTTGTGTGTTGCTGGTGTTTAGTGAATAGTAAGGTCTGATACTTGGAGGTAGAACATGTGAATGTAAAGTGGTAGAAGGAGGACATGGGGGTTTTTTTACCCCAAACACCCAGAGACTTTTGGTGGAAAAGGACAAGGCCATTCTTTCATTTTAATGGCATAACTCCAGAAAATTTGGGGAACTTGTAAACCTGGGAGGGTGGTCGTAAAATCTAAACAAAGATTTCAAGGTACAAATTCCTTGGGTTTTAAGGCAGCTCTTTCCTATCAAGGACTGAATGAAGAAAACAGAAACCTGTGCATTGCAGAACTGAATCCAAATTGTGCAGTTCCAGCTCATCTCTGTCTTCCTTCTCTCTGCATTGTTACTTTGAAACTGTCACACTCTGGTTTTAGTCATTAATTTATTCTTTGCCATTCTCAAGTGCCAGACTGCAAAGTTTCAGCCTCAAAAAAATTTTTATAATCAGGTCCCAAACCCCTTAAACAAGTTATTTTATTGAAAGTACTATTAGGCCTTTGACTGGGGCTGTGCTAGCAGGGGCTGCAATAATACATAATGGTGCTATGAGTGTAGTGGCTGTTCTCTATTACTGCCCAAAGGAAATCCGGAGCGTAGGAGAAGAGGAGAACTTTAGCAAGTGAAGATTTCCCCATGGCCAATGGGACTGTGCTTGCTAGAAGGGTCCCTTGACCGTTCTTACAAGATAAGACATGGGAAATAAATTATAGTTACTTGTAATGACTCTATCATTGCAGCGAAGGTATGGCCAGTCAGGACTGGTAATGAGTTTAGGTGACTCCCTAGTTTTGTTACATTCCTGTGCCTGGAGAGTTTATTTAATTGAACTGCTGTGTTTTTATTGTCAGACTTCCCAGGCTTCAACATAATGCAAGGCAGTGCATGGGCAGAGGTGTGCTAGGAGAGCATGAAACAGCTCTAATTGTTTCAGATTCCCATGCGCTGTCCGTCCTTCTCCACCACTGCCATCTCTCCAGAGGTACCTCTGGGTCGAAGTTGAATTGAAAAGTCATTTAATGTAAATACTTTAACATGCCTCCGTCCTAAAGGCAGTAGGCAAGGTACCAAACTTCTAGGCATTTTAAGAACAGCCTGAGGATGGTGTGCCATAGCAATGTCGCTGCTGGCTGCAATCACAGCTTGCATGCTTTTCTTCACCAACACTGTAATTCCTGCTATACTTTAAACAAGAACAGACACTGTTCTCTAGGTTCCTCTCCATAAATGTACACAAACTGGGCCAAACTCTTTCCTCAGTCATGCTGAAGTAAATCAGAAGTAATTCCACTAACAGCCATGAACGTTGCAATGAAGTTACACCAGCTGAGGGCAGAAGTTGGACTGCTGTGCCTGCCCGTGTATGTAAAAGCTGTCACTGCCAGCCAAGCTGAGACATTCATTTACTGCAGCACATGGATAGCATTATTGTTGCTTCAGACTTTGTTTGGGTGGAAGTCAGTGGTTAAACACCTGAAATCTCAGTAGACAAAAGAGAAGACTATAAAGTTTTATGACTGTAAAGTAGGAGATTGCAACATGTAGGTTCCGTTAAAAAAAAATCAGAAACTATGTTATATTACATACTTTAGAGGTTTTGTCACTGAGTTGATTAGTATGACTTAGTTATTAGCTGTTACTAGAAGCTTTCCACTGAGAAATGGAATTAGAAATACCAGTTGCTGTATTTTTTTTAATTCACGACCTTGTTGAATTCATCTCAGTCTCACAGATGCACAGAGAATGAGTCCTAAGGCTGTTTTATATGTTTAAGTATTTGCCTATTTCTTTGTGGGGTAAAAAAATGCAATCTGGGGAGAGAAAACCAATGTTTTGTAACAGCTGGACTTCAGATGCATGCGTCAGAGCAGAAAGGGATGAGGGCTGTCAGCCACATTTGTACTCAGGCAGCTGTAATTCTGGTGACTGGGATATTTATTTTCCCAGGCCAGCACTAGTACCCTAGTTTCTAACTCTCTCCAGCACCTCCCGATAGCCTATCCCTTTGGTTTCCCTCCTCTTTTCTCTGCCATCCTTAAAATTCTCCTTCACTCTGTATCCCCTGTCCAAGCATGTGATAGCTACCCTGACCATGAGAGAAAGGCAAGGGATTTGGTAAGAAAACAAGGACTCTGCCTTTTTATCACATACAGAAGAACTTACAGATGGGTTTAATGTTATTGCTTATTCGTGAAACATATTTAACATATTCTGGTTTGGTGGGTTTTGTTTTTGCCTTGTGGCTAGACATATACATCTTAAAAAAAACAGTTGTTTTTTGTCCAGTCTCTGACTACATAAATACAGGTATGTTCAGTGCCAGCACATACATAAGAGGATTGTAAATTGGGGGGTGGTGTGTGTGTGTTGATGTAATGTATACCTGTGGATCTGACTCTGAAATGCAATTTCTAGGTGTCTTTTAGACAGCTAAATTCACTACTCAGAAGTGCCTAACATCAGAACAGAAAAAAGCCTCTAGCCTGACTGTAGTGCATTCATTAGAAACACAAAAAGTTTTCAATCATTTGTAGTGTCTGTCCAGCCCTATTCCTGTGCAAAGTCCCCTGCTTCTTTCTCTTCCTCCCATTTAAATTCCAGTTTTTACATCTTATCCTGTGTGTCTCTAGCCAGTACAGCCAGCAAGATCCAGCCCCTACCTGAATCAGGTACCATTACGTAAGTTCACTGGGCAATGGCATTTAAAGGCAGGAAAAGCTTGCATTTAAGCACCGGGACCTGAGCAAGTTTAAGAATTAAGATGATCTTTTGAAGGCGCAGCAAACCACAAATCAGCCCACCCCAGTGAGTTTGACTTACATTGGTCGCAGTGAGCAAATCTTGATGTTCCTCCAGTCTCTCTTAAAGCAAGCAGCTAAAGCTAATGGGCCTGCTGCAGTACATCCTCCTCAGCTAACAGAGCAGGATACTTCCAAGTCTTGCCTTTTGACCTGATCATGAGAGACCTTGATTAGAGCATAAAACACTGATAATGTGAAACTCAATTGCTTTCACACTTGTAGTGTAGCTTGATGTGCCCAAGGGAGACCTGTGGGTGTTCAGGAGTTCACTGGTAATCTTATTTTACCTGTTTTTATTACTGATTGAAAAGTGCAGGATTGAGGGAATTTTTTTATTGTCATGTTTTTGCCAATGGAGAAAGGCAAAGAAAAGAAATCCCTTTTGGCATGGGAAATGTTATATTTTATTTAATAAAGAGTAAATTTTGTTGTGCACCATGCCAATTTATAAACACGATATCTGTAACTCACACTTAATTACAGGGGGAAAACCAGAATTAGTTCATTAATGCTGTGAAAAGAAACAGTGACCTACCTGCCAAATGGCAAAGTGGAAATAATTAATCTGGTCAATTAAAAAGAAACTGATAAATTAAAATGCAAAGCTTTACATGTGGTGCATTAAATTAAGGAGTCACAATTTCCAGAATGCGTGTTTATTGTCAGACTTGATCCTTCCTTTTCTTGCTTGACTTGGTTCTATGTTTGGCAAGTCCGGTTAGTGAGCTGTTTGGCATTCAGGGCTAGCATACAAATTCATACGCCCAGGTGTATTTTGCGAAAGAGAGCTTGCGAGACCAAGCTCTTTGTGAAATCCAACTGATGAAATGCACATGCCTTGTTTTTATTGTCATATTTACAAACCCCCTTATTCCCTCTGCTTTGCTTTGCTTTCTTTCCCAGCATTAAATGTCACTTGCCTTTCCTTCAGCATTAAAAGACCCCGGCACAGTGCTGAATTGCCGGGGTCATCTCAATCTATTTATGACCTTAAAAATCTGATCCACACAGAAACTACTGGGCTGCTGGAGCTGAACCCTAAAGTATACAGCATATTTGCTCCACAGAACTGGAAATAGTAAAACAGTTTCTTTTCTATAAATACCAGTAACTCCTCTTGACATTTACAAGTACATAGTATTTTTTTTACACACTGCATGATCTCAAAAGTGCTTAACAGATCAGTGAACTGTGTATCTGCTCAGCATAGGTAACTACAAAGCATTTATGTGCCCTGCACCATCCCTCACAAAAGCTCAGGACATTTACATTAGCTCCTGTCCATCTCAAGGCCATAAATTGCAATAAGAAATATGGGCTACTTACTGAATGGTTGACCAGTGCTCTGGTGCAGCCTACAGGAAAATATGAATGTTATTGTTTACTTTAACTAGGGCATATATCATATGGAGCCAAGGTCTTCTCGTCTGTTAAGATGAGAGTTGCTCTCGTCAGAAATACTTCAGGGCATGTCCCGTTGCTAGGGAAAAATCAAATTGAAAAGCAAAAGCTAAGCAGAGGATGGTCTGAAAGTTTTATATCTGAGGTGTTAGAATTGGCAAGCATTAAAAATACAGTGAGAAAGCCAAGTCAGACGTTTCTGTGATGTGGTAAAAATAAGCAGTGTGTGTTGTAGCCTCTTCAGAAGGCACGAGTTTGCCTTGTGAGGGGGAACAGTATGAGATGGAATAAACAGCTGTGGCCAGAAATCAAATTCCTGGCAGTTCAGCAGCTCTGGTCTTCCTTCTCCAAAACTGCAAATCACCGGGGGGATTCCCCTCACCCCGGCTCCTGCCAGCAGCTCTGCAAAATCACCAGACAGCCCCCACAACATGGTTTTAACTCCTGAACGCTCACATGTGTTGATAATTTCCTCGCTAAATCCTTAGGACATCATGATTCAGAGCCGAATTATACACTCTGCACCCATTTTTCCCATCTAAACCAGCAAATCATTGCCTGTGACTGGCTGGGAATTTCCTCCTGGAGAGGGGAGACACAAGCAGCTCCTATCAGTGACCAAATACAGGGGTGTGTACCTTCAAAGGGAATGGCACAGGAAAGGGACAGGCAAGGGAAAACAAACTTATTTTGTAAATGAGCACCGAATATATAAAACCTGCCCTGGGGTACAAAGCTTGCAAAACTCTGTTAAAATCATCAGGTTTCCCAACACCTCTGTCAGCTGCTGCTGTAATGATCCTATAAAAACTGAGGTGGGTGTCATTTCTGCATGATGAAAGCTATCCCAATTAAAGAGATAAGCCTTCCAAAAGTAGCTAAAAGGTTGCTGAGACCAGATACTTATGGGAGGCTCTCCTGCCATTATGGGAGGCAAGTTGCACAAGCATTGCCAAAGTTGAGGGAAATTGCAGCACTCCGGTGTCCACCAGGAGCAGCTGTACTGTGTTCTGGACTTTGTCCTGCTGGCTTGCTTGGCTTGCTCTCCTTTCATCCCTCTGTCTGTCCCACTGGCCTGCACCTGGGGGGTGTAGGCTTTCCTGTGCAGTCCCATCTCAGATCCAGACGTCCACCCAAGCTGTGTGACGAGACCTTCTTATGCTTCCTGAGCAGATAATGAAGTGCTCTCCTTGTGTGCCTTAAGCTTAGGCTGCGTAATCATGTTGTGGGAAACTGCGTTTCCCCTCCTTGTCCCCATGTGTTTTGCCTCAGTGCTTTGCTGCTGTAACTGATGGTCATGGATTTGTTGAGATTGACCCTAGCATTGCGTGTAACAGCAGAACTGGTGTAGGAATAAACAAACCCATTTTCAGCACCCATTTTGAAATCCACAGCCCAAGGGTAGAAGAACGTGTTTAAGATGGACAGTAAACCAAGCCATTTAAAACATATTTCCAACAGCCCACTGAGGTCAGCATCACATTTCCAAGGCTGAAAGCAGGAGGTGAAGGTCTGCCTGCTTGGCAGAGGTTGGGATGCTGCTGTTTGGCCCCAGGAGCCATAGCCTGGTCAGCTCCTCACTCTCCACAGGGTCAAGCAACCTTGCAATAGCAGTGATGTACCCCCAGTGCAGGTGTGGGCTTTCAGGTGGTATCTCAGAATGCCATATCCTAAGGCACAGATACCCAAAGGTATTTGGGAACCTTTTGCTGAAATGGCAAGGCTCAGGTGCCTACACACCCCACAGATACTGGCCCGAGGGCTCCATTGCTTCATCCGCAGTTGCTTCACCGCATCCTTGGGCCAGAGAGGGAAATGGCAGAGTGGGGGTAAAGATCATTATAAGCCACTTCTGCACTCAAAGCCTGGTCTCAATGCCTGCGTGGTTTAGGTCCCATTTTCCCATCCCCGAGGGCAGGAGGAGAGCTGCTGCCCACTGTGCTGCAGATTGTCCCCCCACTCAGGGTGTCCCTGCGGGTGTCCCCAGCCATGGATGAGCCCTGCTCGTGGCTGAAGGAGTGGAAGGGAGCATGGTGTGCAGCAGCAGCAGCTGAGCATCAGTATAGCAAGGGTGTGATCAAAACCTGAGTCACATTTGGCCTTCCCTGCTCGTGAAAGTGTATTTTTCCAAAGGCTGTGTCTCTTTATGCTATGGTTTAATTTTCCTCCCTTGCTCTTTCTGTCCCTATTGCACCCACGCTGTACTTGTCTTCGTTTCGAAATGTAAACACGCGCCTCTGAGCAAGCTTCCAGGCTGTGGCATGTTTTATGTATCTTTATTAGCTCCGCTCCAGTGCTGGAGTGAGATTACATGATGTCTGAATTTCCTTGCAGTCAAACTTAATATCCTGAGAAATGGGAAATTTTACTGAAATCCTGCAGTGTTGGCCAGGGTGTGGGAGGGTCTGCACTGTTGTTTCCATGCCTGTGTTGCCGCCATGGATGTGCAGAATTATCTGACTTGAATATGAATTGTTTTCTCTCTTTGGTTTTTTTGGAGGGTTTGGTTGGGGTTTTTTGTTTATCAGGGTGGGGCAAATGCACTTTAGGTAATTTTGCCACTGCCCAGTTTAAATCAGTGTGAAGTTGTGATGGGAACTCAAGATGTATCAATATGAATAAACCTGAAAGGGAAAAAATCACAGTGAAAACTGACCGTGTTGCATGAAAAAGGCACTCAGCCTACTGAGCACTATGGGAAAACAAACAGAAATAGCTGTAAGAAATAATCAGGACGATATGAAATGCAGGCCCGTTCTTAGCTAGCATAAATATTCATTGCTTCAGGGAAGCCAACATCAGCTGAGGATGTTAGCTACATGTCATGGACTGAGATATTTCTCTTTGTGTGAAGAAGAAAGGAGGTGGCTGTTAGCAATTGGGCTTGCAGGCAGAGCAGAGGCTGGGTCCCTCAGAGGCACAGGAGTGTGCCCTGGCTCCCCTGCAGCCCTCCCCAAGTCCCAGCCCAACCCCGCTGTGGCACCCACCCTGGGGAGACCAGGCTTCCTCCAGTGCCTCTCGTGGGTGTCCTGTCCTGCGCCAATTAGCCCACCGAGGTCCTTTATCCCCTGTCAATGCCCCCAGCAGTCCCTCTCAGCTGTTCCCAGCCTGGGTTTCATTTCAGATGGGAGAAGCAGTACAGCGTTTCTCACTGGGGAGCTCTGCACTGGGCTCTGCTGCATAAGCTGAATGCTCGGAGAAGAAAGGTGCTGAAAGGTCTGTATCAGAAGCACTAAGCTGGTCCTGAGGGCTGCGCAACTACATGGCATTATCCAGCTGCAGGGTTACTGACGCACAGCGACAGGCTTAAAATGATTCACCTATGAGATCCCCACCTCTGCTCTCTAATGAGGACAGGCAGGCTCTCAGGGAGAAAACGCAGGGAGGCAGCATCACCAGGCTTACCCCCCATGTTGAAGGTAAAACTGCTGGATGAAATCTGGCACAAACCCTCATTAAATGGAGATGTGGTTATTGTTAGTGCTACAGCAGCACCCACGAAGGCTCCTCCAGGACTACATCAGATTGCAGGGATTCAAACACAAGAGGTGAAGAAAATGGCAGTCAGGAAAATGTGTAAATGAATCTGTCTTTGTTCAAAGTCAAGAAATTAATGCCAGCGTCTTAAGGCATGGGAAATTACATTGGCTGCCAAATACAAAATGCTCTGGATTTCATGGGAATGACAGTGAAGTATTTTCTGAACTTGACCTTGGGCCACATACTAAATGGAAAGAAGTAAGTTTGGCACTACAAATGCAAACTGAGCCATAGTAACTTATACCCGTGGAGGATCTGGCCTTACAAAGCCTGTTCCACAGGGCCAAATCCTGCCATCACTTACACTGGTGTAAACCAGACTGTGTTTTGCTGAATTGGATGGAAGTACTGGGGCTTGCACTGGGTAAATGTGAGCTTAATTTATGGCTTGGTGAGGACCGCTGCCTCATGGAGGTCAGCGGTATCCCAAATGAGCAAATCACCAGCTCATGTGGAGCTCTCACAGGAGCACTGTACAACAGGAAAGTAGAGGTGAGGCATACAGTTATCCCTGTGCCCCCCCTGGGGACACTGGATGGGGCCTGGCAGAAACATGGTTTGAGGTGAAAACAGGGCATGACAGAGTCTTAAGTGGAGTCGCATCACTGTTTGCAGACAACCTACCGGAGATTAATTTACAGAGGCGTCTTTCTGAAGGGCTGAGCACGTTCACCAACAGCTAAAATGAAATCTCAGTTTTCGTGGCTCTGCTTTGTACTTCTGGATGCTTTTAATTTGTTGATTACCAATCTAGTCATGCTCATTTTCCTCCTGCCTCTGACACCTCCTTAAGTTCAAATTAAGAAAGTTATTAGCATTATTACGTATTCCTTTGTACGAGTTCTCACCCCAGATTGACACCCGATGGTTCTATGTTCAAACAACAAACAAAATGACAGTGCCAGGAAATGAGATGAGAATCTGTTTTGCATTCTCATTCTGGGTTCATTTCCCCAGTTTAATTCAAGAATAACAACAAAAAGATACCACTTTTGGTACTATAGGATAAGCAAAAACTGGATTCAGACCAGCTTATATTTTCATCAGGTAACAGAAGAACATACCAGACAGGGAAACGTATCTTAGGAAGGGAAATAAAATGTCACAGCCCACTTTTGGTTTACTTTTCTGCAGTAGCTACATGGCAGAAATGTTAAGCAAGTGTTGTCACGTAGGTTGCCTTCCTCATCATGCTGAATACAAAGCTGATTACTTAGGTTAAAACTCAGAATGAAAGCATTAGTTGTTTAGGTTTCTTGTGTAAATACACTACTCTTTGGCAAACAGAAATTGGAGAAATAAATTCCACAAAACTTGGTACAGTCTTAAGTTATGGGAAGTTAATACACATTCTCAGTGTTTCCAAATGTGAAACATAGGAGGTGTCTATTTAACCTGTCTCCCTAGGGAGGAATTACCTGATTCCTAACATGAGAAAACACCAAATCCAAGGCAGGGGCCTGCTGTTATTCCATCATGGAAGAACGTGTTCCTTTGAAATTTCATCAGCTAGAAAATCAATGAGTAGGGTTTCGGATTTCAGAGAGGAATTTTACTGGGGTTTTTTAGGTCCAAATGATAAAAATGCTATAAATTCTATCTTAGACTCCACAAGTGAAAGGTTTAAGAGATTATGTGAGTAAATCATTCATCCCTTCTGAATATCCTGCTGATAAAAGGGATCCCCTGATGTGATATGTACTGTCAGGTTTGAATTTGAAGCAGAGAATTTCTTTCAAGTTCCCTTTAGGGAATCTGTACGCTTTACGCTGAATATTAGGATCACCTCTCTAGGCATGGAAAGGAAGCCAGAATGAGACCCTAAAGCCATAGAGAAATTATCAGAAAGAGATAAACTGGTTTCCTTTTTTTATTAAATTCTGCTATAACCAGCTTTATAACCTGGCAAGTCACAAAAATTTCACACTACATTACACATGCTCATTTGCAGGCATTTCACAAGATCAGGGAGGCGTCGCTGCGTTTTCTGCCCTGGACCAAGCCCAAAGGCAGAGGGCAGGGCTCCTGCATCTCCCTTCCCAGGGACTCCATCCCACTCTAACAGCTTTATGTTTTGTTGACTGTTTCATTGCTATTAACTCTTGTTACCAGCATTTCATGTCTTCTGAAGCGCTGATTTGATTCTTGGGCAGGAGCAGACGAAGAGGCATTTAAGGGCAGCAGAAGAGAAGGTGTTGCTCATTATGGCGGGAAAAGCTGTGGCTGCTCCCCATCTCTGCAAGAAGGGTGATTCCTGTCTTGCACATGATTGCAGGGGTTCAGTAGAGACTGCTAGGGAGGTGCTCTCATGCTGCTTAAACAGACATGGTAAAACCAGCGCAAGTCTAGAGAAGCTCCAGTGAAGTCAAGAGTCCTGCCCTGAACTGTACAAATACGGTCCTACTTACGGACAGGTTCTCCTCCAAGGTGCAGTCCACGTAAGGGTGCTACAGAGGGATGCAAGAGGCTGCAGAGGGCATGGCATTGCCTGCGTTTCAGGGTGAAGGCACTGGTACCCAAACTGCTGTCCCCCTGCGCCCCCCCTCCCCCGCTCCCCGCCCTGACCGGTGGTGATGCTGAGGCTGTGCAAAACCTGGCTGCCCGGCCGGGCATGGCCTTGCCCCTCCGAACAGGGGCGAGCAGCAGCAGGGAGCTCCCGGAGAGCAAAGGCAGGCGGGCGCCGGGCCTGCGGGAGCCGTGGTGCCCTGGACCGCGCCTCTCGCCGTTCCTTTTCGGCTTCCCCTTCTTCCTTCCTTCTGTCCTTCCTTCCCTCCAGCCAGGAGGCGCAGCGAACTCTAGCGTGGCTAGGAAAAAGGGCTGTCTTACCCCTCCGCGTCGGGAGCGACTGTTAGCCGCTGGCATGTGTTGGGTCGCGTTCCCAGCGATGGGGCTGTCCCAGTGCGCGGACCCCGGGGGCGGGCGCTGGCGCCCCGGCTGCTGGCGGCGGGGTGTGGGATGGGGGGTGGGGTGGGGTGTGGGGGGTGCCCGGGCCAAACCTGGCCTCGCAGCACCCTCTGTAGCACGGCGGGAGCACGGCAGCAGCCGCCCGGCCCTCTCCTGAAGGTTACACAAAGGCATGTGCTGCCAGGGGAAGAATAATGCCGCGCTGATAAATCAGGCGGTGCTCCCTAATGGAGCTGTCTCCGCACCTGCCGCGCACCTACGGCCGGTTGCGGGAATTGCATTAGCGCGGCGGCTATCTCGCTGCTGCCGAGGTGGCTGAAGTAGCGGTGGGATGACAGCCATCGGAAGATGTGGCGCTTTTTGTTTTAAAAATGTGCTGTGCATTGACCTGCTCTGCAGGGGAAGTGTGAAGGATTTATGTGCGCTCTGAAACCCTCGTCCCTCAGCTCTGATGGAGAAGCAGACTCTCCCACTCCGCATGGGAGCTGCAGCAATAAATACTATTGACAGAGCAAGAAAATCAGATACGCCATGTCGGAGCTCTCGCGGTTCTGTTTGCCGGCCGTTTGAGCGGCCGTGAATCAGTGGACGAGGACACAAAGAGCTCTGTGAGGCACCAGAGAAATGCAATTAAGAAAAACCTGAGCTGTGTTAATTTTAATTTGGAAGACGGCTGTTAGAAAACAGTTCAGCCCAACAGGAACTGAGTTTTAGCCAACTCCTCCTGCCCTCTCCCACGGGAAAGAGGGCTATAAAATAAAACTGACTCATAAAAAGCTGTTAGTCAACCTGTTCCCTGCTTGTGACACAGGATGACAAGGGTCCTAGAGGCAGAGTTGGGGGGGAAGGAGAAGGTAAGCAGCAAGAAAGGCTGAAATTCAGAGACGTGGATGATTGTGTGCAGCAGAGGGCAAATACACTATGGAGAAGCTCAGATCATTCAGAGCCAGGGTGTAAATTCACCCTGGGAAGTTTAAAAAGTTTGTGGTGCCAAGTGATGATTCCCATGTTCCAGAAGAAAAACTGGCGCTCGTGTTTTCGATTTCCCTCTCCAAGCAGTTCCCAGTGGGGTGGCTGTCGGGATGTGGCTGTCTCCCATGGCTGGGGCTGCGCTTGTAGGGGTAATCCTGCATTATGTGGATGGGAGGCCTGAGCCCTGTGCTCAGAGCCACAGTGGGCTGTGTGGGCTGCTGGTGAAGGCGGTGCCAGGCTGGGTCCAGGATCACCTCCTGACTTCTACCTCTTGTTGTGCAACAGCAATGTTTTCTTAATGCGTGGTGGTTGCACCATGGGAAACACAGGGTTAGCTGTTTTCTAAGCAGCATTTTAAGTGGACGGAAACAAGGGGTTTTATCACTGAATTTGACTGGGGCTGTAGTATTTCAGTTTTTTCAAGAAGCTGCTCTGGGATGACTTGAAATAGCACTCTGTGAAAATGGCTATTTTCTAAGGTGCCAATTTAAAGCTCATTGAAGTCAATGGGAACTTTTTTATTGGCTTCCCTGGGCTTCAGTTTGGGCTATAAACTATACTGAATTTAGGGGAAGAACCCCCAAAACAGCAACATTCTGGACTGAAGCTGTTGTATTTGGCAAGGTCTGCTGTATGACTGGGCTTTATTAGTTTAAATTCAGGCAAGGTCTAGGAAAATTACGCTGATCAAAAGGTTCTTTGGAAAATGAGTCCAAATATCTCCATTTTTCTACTTAATAGAAAAGCATCATCCAAAAAAAAGAGTTGTTTTGCTGAAAGTAAAGCCTAAAAGTTTGTCAGGACTGAAAGTCTCTTTTACATTATTTAGAAACTGTTTCTTTGGGAGTCACGGGTAGGTTGCATTGTCTGAACAAGGCGCAGAGGACTGCAAAACAGCTGTTTCTTAAATCAGTTACATCTCATAATTTCTCCATGTCTCCCAGACTGTGTGCGCATTTGGATGTTCTTATATTACTGTGAATAGAATCAGCAAACTGATCGAAGCTGGAAGGATTCTAACACTAACTTGCTTATCACCATTTCCACACTCATGTAAATCCTCCCTGCCACCCTCCAGGACTCAGCCATATTCATTTCTGCCACTACTGGCTTTCATTGTCCATGACCCCACATCAGTGCAGAGTCATGTGTGCTTTCTCAGAAATTCCAGCCTGCGGTTTGTGAAAGCTGAGGCAGCACCTCGTGTAGGCACTGACAAAGGTGTGCACCATGTGAACATCAGCGCCGTGTGTCCTGGCTCAGTGCGTTACAGCTTCAGCAGGCATGGGCTGCACGTCGCTGAAGCCTCCTCTACTGGAGGCTGCCATTTAAAAGTGGTGGATGTGCAAGGAAAACCTAGAGATGCCCCTTGCTGTGCTTGGGAAAGCAGGTCGTGTCTTACCATCCTCTCTCAGCTCTTTGCACTAAAAGATGTTTTTGCAGGAAATGTCTTTCGTGGACTAGTTCTTGGTAAACCAGATGGTATTCATGTGTTTATCTTTTTTCTGTATGAACTACACGTTGTGATGTGAAGATGTGCATAGTCCCAGGCATACCCACTCCTTAAGAAGGCAGCAGGATTTAGCAGAGGCCCAAAATTTAGGGAAGATTTGCTGAAAGGCCAAAGTGAGATAAAGGATGAGAAGCTTCAGTGAGAGAAGATGGATCTTTTGGTGCTTATCTTTCAGCCCAGCACCACCACGTTATCACATCAGTGCCCTGAATCTGCAAACTGTTAGTCAGGACTGGACTCTGCTGCCTTTGCTGGAGTGTAAAGCCAATATGGATGTGTGGAAGTTTTGAACTCAGGCATCTAAAATAGGATGTTGTAAGAAAGATGTTGTGGAATAGGCTGTCCCAACCAGCTTGTATTCTTGTATGTAAGTTCACCATTTTTAGAGAAAGAACATTCTTCTCCTTGTCCGTCTTCTAATGGGACTTACTTAGCCAGTAGAAACACCCCCAGCTTCTCCAAGGAAGACTCCCAGAACTGTACAACAAGAATTTTTGTCTCATCTTTAATATCTGTCTTACCATAAAGTCAGCCACCCCTTGATTACTGAAATTTTTTATCAGCTCTGGCTGTGGAGCTGATCACAAGTGTCCCTGGCATCTACTACCTCTGCCCTGCTAGCGGTGTCAGCATACATTTGATTAACAGATTACAGAGATCTGAGCACCAAGATTTGATTACAGAGATTTGAGCAGAGATTTGATTACAGAGATCTGAGCACCAAGGGGATTCAAGGTGGGGCGTGAAGTAAATCACATCTCAGGCCCTTCATGTGTCCCCTGCTCCACCGGCGCAGTGCAGACGGGCTGCTGGCAGGGTGGTAGTTTGACGCCTTCACTTGTGCAATGTGAGCTGTAATTACTGCAAGGGTAATTGGAGGAAAAAAAAAAAAAAAAGATCTGCCCACTGCAGTAAAATACAGCTTGTCACCTGCAAACAGGGGTGGCAAGGCCTTGTAAGGTTTGAGGACAAGAACATTTCACAAGATGCACTGTAAGGACAAGGTGCAGAAAGGGCTATTAGTTCAAATAAAATCCTGGAGATTGGCCTTGGTATGGCAGTGATGTGCGTGGGAGGCATCTTGTGCTGCTCATCTTGCAGATACTGATGCTGTAACAGAGAGCTGAAGTCTCCTTTCTCCTTGCTCCTGCCAGAAAAAGCAGAGGCTCTTGCTTAGGAATCTGTGCTTATCTGCAGTTGTTTGCCCTCCACAGCTCCCCAGGAGTATGGTCAGCTGCTTCTGGGTAGTGTTTTGTGTTTGCATTCTTTTAAATTAAAACAGTGATTTTTGGTTGTGGACAAAAGAAGAACTGTGCTCGCTTAGGGCATTAATTTAAGTGGATTTTACTATATTTCTAAGGAGCATAAACCATTATTTGGTGTCCTCCCTTTATTTAAGAGTGTATGTGCTTCCTTTAAAAATGTATTTTGTGTGTAAGTCACATAGTGATAATATTAAATGCAGTATAAAGACTGTAGTAAAACTGGTTGTAACATTTATATATTTTTCATGACCAAAGTGCTTTGCAGTTGAAGATGCTATAAACACATGCTTGCCACAGGGGGAAGTGACACATTTACACTGCAAAGGACAACAGCTGCATGACCCCAGGACCCAGTTCTGGGCACAGGAGGGGCAGACAAAAAAAATGGGGCAGGGGCATCTGCTGCGGCATGCTGTGGCCACGAGAAGATTGGGTGGCTGTTGCTGAGGAAGAGGCTATGTGGACAGGGTGGAAAATACTGCTGGGATACCGAGATGACCCCACACAAAAGCATCCATTGATACAGCAGAAGAGGAAGCAGCTGTCCCAGGTCTCCTCCTGTTGTGCCTCAGCTCTGCCCCTTCCCCCTCTCCTTGCAGCAGCAGAGGCCTCTCCACATTTGGGTCATGGTGTTCAGAATGCTCCGAAGCCTTGGGCTGTCTGGGCGCACAGCGTACTCTGAGAGGAAAAGCAAGTAAAAACAGAAAGAAAAGGGAAGAATAAGGAAAATGCTGCTATTGACATTTTCTCTGGGGTTGTCTGGTGCGGGTTTTTTCCCCTTCGTCTGATCTGTTGCAATAGGATGACGCAAATTCCAGACAGGCTGACTGCTTTCTAGCCATATCTTCTAAAACAGCCACATCTTGCACCACTCCATGTCCTTTCATAGGTACATTTTTTTCCATGGGGAGCACGGTGCTCTCCCTTCTCACCCTGTGCCCAAGGGCCCTGTGCCTTCCCTGGAGGCTGGCAGGATCAGAGAGTGTGTGCCAGAGCCAGCCGACCCTATCATCCCTGCTTATTCGTGGGGGCCCCCTGCGTGGCCACAGAAGGTGAGAAAGAGATTAAGTGCTTAGTGTGGCTAATCCTGACTGCAGTGCCCTAATGACAGTCACGCACGGCTGTACAGAAACCGCTAGTGCATGTGAACGTCACCAAACAGTCAGCCATGGAAAAGTCTCTAAATTGCTCTCCATTAGAGGGCATTCAACATTTGCAAGATTTGCAAAGTAAATTTTTTTTTTCAAATGTGCATTGACTTTTACAGAATATGCACAATGAATATTAAATACATGGCTGATGTTCCCTGAGTCATTGCCCATTACTGCACTTCAGATGCCATTATGTGGCATGACTTTTAAAAACTTTTTTTTAAAGGTCATCCTGTTTATGCTACATAATATATAATACAGTTCCACTGTACATTAGAAATGTACTTTGCAGCCTGCTGCTGTGCTTCATGGAGGTAAACAAAATTTGAAATCATGGGTTTCCTCCTCGTGGGGAAGCAGTTGTGGCAAATATTTAATATCACCATAATCGGGGGCTTTACAGACTAGTAATAAGCTATGGAGGCCTCTCTAGGACACCTTGCCACACCTCCTGCCTGCTCTCTAGCCTCTCTAGAATATTTTCCCATTCTGGACACTGTTAAATTTGATTTTACTTTACTGTTATAGGAAGCTTTGGGTTAACTGTAACATTACCTCACCCACAGCCGTTTCTTTTAGCTACAGATATGCTTGGCCCTGACAGGTTTCTGTCCCAGCAGATAAGCAGAGTTGACTTCCTGTATGTTGAAATGGTTGCAGACCTGCTCAGTCCCTATATCCACTAACTCTGTGGAAGGATTAAGCATTCTATTGCTTTATAATAGAGCAGCCTTCAAAAATGGTGTCCTGTTTCTTTCCAGGTAAACCACAGCATAGAAACTGGATTTTGAGGGACATGCAGCCCAATTAGAAACTTTCCCCTTGACAGCTCTTCAGGGAACCAGTATGAAAGGTAAGCAAATGAGTTAAAGCCACAGATCTTTGATCCTTATTTAAAAAACTTCAGGTCACGCATTGCTTCAGAAGGCAGAATACACAAAAAGGAGAGCAGCCACAGGGCACAGAACCCAACTTCATAAAACCACTGAAAGGTATTTTGGCCTCACTTAGCTGTGAAACATGTAATAGGGTTGAAAACGTATGGAAAGGTTGTGGAGAAAATGCATTGCCTGATGCCAGTGTGATGGAGATGCCAAGTAAATGAATTAAGCAGATAAACAAGGTTTCAGAGAGGTGTTAAGAGATGCAGGAACAGTATTACAAGGAGGAAACTGAGAAGTGAACTTTTTCCATGTAAGCATAGAAGTTGCAAGCCTTGCATGAAATGGAAGTCACATGATTTTTTGAGAAATATGGAAAATAATACAATTTTACATTCACAAGGTCTCTTACCATAGACTGGTATATTCTAAGAATGGTATTGGGGTTAAAGGAGCAGGCCAGGCTGCAAATGGAGGACTATGTTGTTAAGTAAGCACCTTACCAAACAGGTCTGGAGGGCAACAGCTGCCGCTTAGGTGGCACAGGCACAGGGACTCTGGGGGTCGCAGATGCTGAGGGGCAGTACTGAGCAGTGTCTCTGAAGCCATTTATGTCCATTCATAATGAACTTTACTACAAGGGTAGACCTAAACCGAGGTACCATCCTAATATATCCTCCTCATATATCATTCTTGGAATATATTCCTGATCCCTGTATTAGTTATACAATTTGCCAGAACATTCATGCATTATTACTGAGTTAGCAAAAGGCAATGTTAATGTTTGTAGGACTGATACTTTATTACAAAGCTATTTTTTATGTTTAGATGTACTATCAACATGGTCTGTAGCATATTAAAAATAGCTTGGAAAAAACAGAAGAAAAATTTCAGACACAGGCAGAAATTAGGGAATTAACTCTGTTTCTTCAATTTCTGTGCTAGAAGAGATGAGTAACAAATTATTTTCAACTGTCAACTAATGAAAAGAAACTCGGTCAAAATTTCAGAAGGATAAAATGTTTTACAGGTGAAAACCCTATGGTATTTCTGTAATGAAGTTCTTGGTCAACATACCTTAAGGTGTATTTAACATGACAGATTGCTGAGGATGCTCCTAGTTATTTGGTGCAGGTTAATTTCATACAAATACTGTATTTTCCACTGAATGTTGTTAAAATATAGGACAAAATCTTTAAAGGTAAGCAATCAAGAAAAACACATGCCAGTATGGACTAGCAGGGCAAGCATAACCTCACAAGCATAAGAAAAGAACAGACACAAATTTCTCATTTCTACTGTACAGGAACACCATTTATGCAGCCCACCCAATAATCTTATACATCAGCGCCCTCAAAAGCCTGGCTTCATAGGTAACAGTATTTTTTCCACTGTGAATCCTCTTCTCTTCAAGGGGTTGCTCAATGACAGCTGGGATGTTTCTTCCATACAGCTCACATTGCTTCAGAAACTGAATGCATTCTTGAATAACACTGTCTCGTAGCATGATCATGTGCTTGGACATGTTCTCCAGCAAGGATAGGAAACACCGTTTGGCGTAATACCACGTATCAGTGCTCAGTTTTTTGTTATACGGCTCCAGGCTTTTAATGACCCTTGAAATACCAAAATCATAGTTTCCCTTCACGCAGTAGAGGGTACCAATGACTAGATTGACAATGCAAAGATGGTAGACATTTTTATCAGGATTATCATAGGACAACTGCTCTTCCCCCTTCTCAATCTTCCTCATCAGTTCCTCTGCGTCTTCATTCTGGCTTGTCAGGATGTAGGAGACACAGAGGTTAGCTAACACAATGGCACTAACATGGAGAATGTTGTCATAGTGCTTTTTAACTATCGGCTCATAGAAGCTAATAGCTTCTTTATACTTGTTCTCTTGCATGAAGAGTACGTGAGCCACATTGAGCTTCCACACCTCGTGTTCGTTACAGAACTCCACTGATTTGCGGAAAATCTTTTCTACCATTGTGTAGTTCTTCATGTCCCAGTAGATCTTTGCCTGGGCCATCAAGACAGGCACATATTTATCCAGAGTCTCATCATACTCATTAACTGCCTTTTTTACAGCTTCATCATCCCAGTTTTGCCTAGCATCCTGTACCTGCTTCGTGAGCCTTCTCAGCTGCTCAGTCATTGTCCCTGCTGAATCATCTAGCTTGTGAAAAGCCTCCTCAGGGGCAGTTTGACAAGTAATAATGGCGTCCAAGAAGTTGTACAAGTAAGGTGTGAGCAGTTTATAGGTCAGATGGGCATTCTCTGCCAGCACATCAGCTGCCAGATCGTAGTACTGATGCTTGCAATAGAGAAGCAGCAGGTTTCCAAAAGTTTCTGGTGGACAGGGGTTCTGCAGCAGAAGAAACTGCAGTTTCTCAAACCCTTCAGTGGGCTGGCTGTCCATGTTCATTAGCGCTTGGTTGTGCAGCGTGACTGGATCCAACTCCTCTTCAGCCCTTGGCGGCATATCTGTGAGTGCCTCCTGGGCCGCTTTCAGGTTGTGCAGCTGGTACTCAATGGCCGCCTTGAGGTTGAAAGCCTCCACCAGGGCCGTGCGGTGCAGGAGCAGAGTGTTGCCTACGCTGCGCACATCAATGCCCTCCGTGGTCATGCCCACGCTGAGCTCTGGGTGCTGGTGGATGCCGCGCTCTATGATGTCGGAGATGTGCTTGAGGGCAGGGGCGTACTGCTTGGCCGCGTAGCAGCACAGCGCCATGTTGTAGGACAGCTCAGGGTAGTAACCCAACACTTGCATGGCGCCGGCAAACTTGCCGCTGGCCTCTTCGTGCCGCCCCTGCCGGTACAGCAGGCAGCCCAGGTTGATCTCGGCGTCGGCCCTCTCCGAGGGGTCCTCGGCCGCTCCGGGGCCGCCGTCTGCGGCGGCGGCCAGCGCCTCCTCCACCAGGCTCTTGGCCGCCGGGAGGTCGCCCTGGGCATAGTGGATCGCGGCCTGGAGGCGCAGGGCCCGGCCCTGGTAGGCGGGCAGGTCCAGCAGCGGGCTGGCGGCCCGCAGGGCCTCGGCGTAGAGCCCGGCCTTGTAGAGGGCCTGCGCCAGGTACAGCCGGTACGCGTCCAGCTCGGGGTGCAGCGCCACCAGCTGCTCGTAGCACTCGGCCGCCGCCGCGAAGTCCTGCAGCTGGTAGTGGCAGTAGCCCAGCAGGGAGAGCCCTGCCCGCGAGCGGCTGCTCTTCTGCAGCTCGCGGCTCAGCAGCGCCACCGCCTCCCCGCACCGCCCGCCGCCGATCAGCCCGTAGACCGCGGCCGTGTACTGCCCGTCGGGCACCGGCGCGGCCTCCATCGCCGCTGCCACGGCAACGGCTGCCGCCGGGGCGGAAGCGGAAGCCGGGCCCCTTGCTGCCGTGGCAACGGGTGGCGCCGGAGCGGAAGTACGCCCCACGCGCCCGGCCGCTACGCCGGAAGCGGAAGCGGCCGCTTCGCGGGCGGCGCGGCGGGCGGCTGGCCGCGGGGCACGGCGGGAGCTGTGGTGCCCGCCGCTGAGGCGTCCGTTTGCGGGCCCCGCCACCTCACGGCCGGGGAGCGGGGAGCGGGCTCGGGGGCGGGCGCCGGGCGCGGTGCGACCCCTCCTGGCGCCTCTCCGCTCTCCCCGCCCTCCGCCCCCAGGCGGCCTGCCGCGGCGCCACGCGCGGAGGGGCGGGGCGGCGGCCGCGCAGGGGGAGCTGGGGCCCGGCGGGGAGCCGCGTGCGCCGGCCATTTTCTGTTCCCTGTTGTGTTTCACGTCCCGGGCAGTGAGACGGGCCATTTAGTGACGATTCCAGACCGGCTCAGGGCTCCGGCTCCTGTGCGTCCCGTTTCAGTATTTCGCGAGGCTGGAAAGTGTGAAATCAAATTCAGCTGCCTTTGGTTTACTTCTGAGTGCTGTGTTATGTGCTATGTGCTATGTTACGCTGAATGTTTGGTTATGCAGTAAGTGGCACTCCAAAAGCAGGCCCCAAGATAAACGTACAGTTCTAGGACACAGGCTGTTAAGTATTTTATTGATGTCTTGGGCTTCTTGAATGTGAAACATTCCCTTCCCAGCCTACTGAGATCCAAAGTTCGTTATGGGTGATGGAAGGACAGATGTTTGTACCTTAGTACGGTACACCAGCTTTCCTGCAGCTTTAAAAAAATCAAAATTATTTCTAACTTCTCTGAAACTATTTCAAAACATAATTGTTCTTTGGAGGGTATCCCCCCCCCCCAGTATTTCTACTGAACAATGATACAGCCAGGATCACAAACTATAATTTCTGTAAATAGTGCTGTTAGAGTTGCCAGCCAGACTTGGTTCCTAGTCATTCCAGATTAATGCCAAGTGTACCCAGTGAAGTTTGGTTTGCTCCCAGCGACGTGCTGCAAGATCATGTTTCAGTGATTGTATCTGGCCATTCGGTTGCCTGTGTTTTCCTGGTCCTCTGTTTGTGTGGTTCAGTAATCAATTGATACAGCTCTGATTCATCCCAACAAGGTACTTTCAAAGAAAAATACTTTTTTTAAAAATCACAGCAAACCATTAAAATTATTTAATATATTTTTTTTAGAGAGATCAATAAAACCAAGTTGTTAATTTCAAAAACATGCTTTAAAAAGCTGCATCAGCATTGTTTGATCTACTAAAGCAAAACAATGAGGGTAATGGTCTTAAAGTGCGAAAAGGATGCAGAAGTCTGAAGTTACACATTTTGAAACTATGTAGGATTCACTTGCATTAGAACATACACACAGTATTTCTGTGCATGTGGCAGTTGTTTCCCATAGGCAAAGGTTCAGTGCTTATAATGGTATTCCCCACAAAACTGTAAGATGCAGTGGCTAACATGCTTGTAAATTGGTAATTAAATACAAAGTAATCCAAGAAAGAAAAGGTAACAAGCAATATACAGTATGTATTCCAGTACTGGCACATTCAAATGATGGAAATCACTGGAGTGTCTAATTTCAGCAGATTTATACCTCCCACCTCATTGTTACGTTAGAACCCATTCACATGATTTTACTCTTAAAATCTTCCATTTCTCTGACAAAACTAATAAAGAACCTTCTTGGTCTATGTTTTCCTGCTCAGAACACTCTAAGCATTGGAAGGTCTGTTATGTTTTACATAACCTTGAAATAAACCTGTTCTAAAATTTTACTCAAATGCATACATGATGTATTAGTAACCGAGACTCTTTGTTTTTATGAAGGGAATGTAAGTATTCGGCCTGTAGACTGAAACTCTCCTGTTTTTCCACTGTGATTGATTTGTCTAAATATTACAAATGATGTTAGGCACTGCTGGTTGCAGTTTTCAAAAAGTAGTTTGTGAATATTATTATTGGCTTTGTTGATAACTACAGGCACATTATGAGATTGCAGTGCACTATAAGAAGGATCAATTAGCAAGGTCACCAGTCTAGAAAAATGCAGCTGCTGTACCAAGGACACCATCTGAAGGAATACCTGAGCTAAAATGAAACATACTCATCTACTCTGCCATTATTGTCTGCAGGGCAAAAAGCGTACTAATGACCTTCTAAGCAAGATCTCTGGCCCTGCAAATAGTAGGGGCTGGCTGTGACAGAGATGCATGGGGAGTTCACTGTCCAACTGCCAGGTGAGGCATCCAGTTTAAACTTCTGTGAGCTGCCTAACCTTGTAAGCATGATTTTGCTTTGGAGCAGGAGCAAAGAGAGGCAGATGTCTGTATCTCAGTCACGCTATGAAGCTGTTCTGTTTTGTCTGTAGGTCCCAGGCTGGCAGAAAGGCAAAATGGTGGGGCACTTTTAGGGGAAACTGTCTTGATTTTACTGCTTGAATTATGGCCAAAGACACGCGTTGGATGTCTCGTTCCAACTTGGGAGGTGGGAAACCCTTCTGTCTGAACAACAGCAGAGCCTCTACCTGAGGTGTTCCTTGCCTTGGACAGTGTTTGGTTTTCCAGTGGGGTCACAGTGTCATGTTGCAGGGGAGCACTTTAATCCAGAAAGATTTTATCCAGAGCTTAATCCAGAAGTCCTGAGCTCTGCCACCAAAGCCTGTCTGCTCTGTGCATCTCCCAGGAGTGAAGCAGAAATTGGGGCTGTACCTAGCAGGTGTCCCATCTCCTTGCTGAGCACAAGTAGGGGGCTTCAGCAGGAGGGCAGGTGACAAGCCCAGCCTTGTGACTCCTCACAGGCTGGTGAGGAAGGTGCACCTGCAGTTCAAAAGCCTGCTCCAAATCTAGGGCATTTATGCCTTTTTATTTGTTTTTATTTTTTGATATTTTTTGTGTGTGCAGAAGGGTTGATTTTGCTAAGCGGCCTCATGGGTAGGAATACTAAGTGGGATTACTGCGTGGCCTGAACTGTCGTTGAGGATGGGGATGAAGACCCAGGTCTTCTGCTGATATTTTCTGCTGATAAGGTGAGGGCTGTTGGCTGGCTCCTGTGAGACCTCACAGCCCCTAATTTGTGAGACAAGAAACCTGACGAAACTCAAGACTGAGGTTAGCACTAGTCAGTAGAACACCTAGGAAAAAGGCATTGCTGTTCAACGAGCTTGAAGCACCTTTGGGAGGAGAATGAAGCCTCAGTGACCCTACGGGTGCTCCACATGCTCACTACATCGTAGCGCTGCAATTGTAAATGCTAGAACCCTCATCCAAGGCCAAATTTCCACTACCAGCTGGGGCAAATAAGCGATGACTTGTCTTGCTGAGGCAGACCAGATGTGTTGGGCATCTCAAGGGAAAGGCCAAGCAGCAGTTTACTAGCTAGCACTGTCCTGGGTAACAATGTCTCTGCCCTCTTCTCCACATGCCCTCTGATTTGTTCTCTGCTCTTGTGGACCTGTGTTTTATGTTTCAATGGCTTTTGATCTCTCCTTGTGCAGTGGGCAGGGAAACAAGTAAAAGACATGGGAACGTCAATTTAATAACATACAGAGTCATGTTTCCTGTACACATCTTGGAAGAATTTGGCAAAACTGACAAGTACTGGGAAAATGTTTCCCTGTCAGAAATAAGGAAAAGCATATACAATTTTTGTACATTATACCAAATTTCTGTAAATTACATCTAGCTTGTAAGCACTAGCTAGAAAGTTTTCCACCATCTTAAAATATAAGAAACTTGGAGTATGTTTCTTTACTGCACGCATCCACAAAAAAATCTTTTTCTCTCAAAAATGCAAGTCTCTTGCTGATTCCTAAGCTAAGTGTTAAAAAAAGTATAAGATTTTTGGTTCGTTGGGTTTTTTTAAGATTGAGCTATCACTTTCAGAGACCAAATGCTGTTCTGAGATGCACTACTGTGCCCCTCTGGTTTCAGTGGGGTTGCTTCATTTTGCCCGAGAACAATTTGATAAAGATCTAGCCGTGCTCTCTCATTTTCTTCCTTGTGATGGAGGAACAGAACCATAACATTAGTCAGCAGTTTCTGAATTTTGACCCACAATAGCAAAGATACCGAAAGACAGGAGAAATAGATGGAGGCAATTACAAACAGTCACTTGATTGATGGTTGACATTGTTAGAGCTTCAGCTGTATGTCAGGTTGCGGTGGTGCTGAATCCCCGTCCCTGCCAGTGGGTGTTGCTATGGGCAACAGCGCACTGAAGCCAATAAAAAGGAGAGGAAATAAGGGGAGACTCAACCTTGGGGGAAGCTGTAGGGTATGCGCTATAAATTACGTTATACTTAGCAATATGCAATACCAACATTCAGGAAAGCTGTGTGTACCTGCCAGCAGTACTATGTCAGTTCCTAGTACCGTTTCTCCCATAAAGTACATGCTGTAAGTTTTGTATGGCTTACAAAGCTTCCTGCTTACTATCCTGCATCTGTCTTTATTCAGGGAGGAAAGAAGTGGTAAAATAATAGCAGAAACATTACCATTTGGTGCATGTATTCACTGCTGTGCAGTCTGTGTTTCTGCTCCTTCCCTGCTTCTTTCTGCTAGAGAAAGTGATGTGGTTCAGTTGTGTACTAACAGATTGGCTTGCAATGGTACTGAAATTTCCAGCTATTCTCTTCCACACATGATCAGTGGTACAGAGTGTTTTTGTTTTGTTGTGGGTTTTTTTTAAGTGATCAGCAGATTTGTTGTTTCTGTTTGATTGTCAGACAGATGTAGTCAGCTTTTCAAAGGCGCTAACGACTCATTTTTCTTAGAAAGGAGGAAAGCTCTTTTTAGCATCTGGTCAGCTGGGCTAGATTCTGATTTCCATTAAGTTGGTGCCAGTTCAAGGTAATTCCACTAAAGTAAATGGAGTTTGGCACAGGTGTAAAACTAAGCTGAATTCAGCTTTAATTTCTGCTGCCAGACAGCCCTATATTTAGAATCCCATTTGTCATGGAGTACAAAGGCTTTTTTCCCCTATGAATGGGAACCCGTAAGCACTGCAACATGACTTCTCTTGTGACCGGTCATGCAGCAGAGAAAGCACTCTCAAATCATAGATCATAGTTTTGCTATGCTAGTGATCTTTGCACTAATGGAAAGAGACCAACTTCCAGGTAATACCAGCATCATCACACAGAAACAGATGCATTTGGTTTTGTGACCTATCATGTTTGATTAGATTTTTATGAACACCTCTACAGACGTCTGCATGTGAGTCTTGACTAGTGCTGGCTGTGCTAGCCATAATAGCATCTCAAATTGTACTGAAAGAACTGCAAGAGAAGTAAGAGGTAGTTGGTCTGGTATGATGATATTCTTCCTCTCCACCACTTCAAAATATTAATTTCAACTGGAAATTATATTAGGAAGTCTTATCCATGGTCCACTTTTCAATGTAATATAAACCTGAAGCACAAGGCAACAGATTTCTTTTTTTATTTGTATTCTACTTTCATTAAAGCCCATTAGTCTTTTCCTTACAGGACACAGTAATTTTTAAAAAAATGAATATGTTAAAAGAGCTTTTTTTAAAAGAAAAAAAACCCTCTAAAATTACAATGCAATATTTTGCCTTTATGCAAACTTCCCCTTGCTGAGAAATTTACTGCACTGTTAATATGAATTTCCTAGGGAAGCAGGGACAGGTTGGTGTTTTTAAAGATAATAAAGTTTGTTTTTAAATGTAGCAAAGGTAGGCAATTCTAAAGGCCCTGATCAATCACTAAGAAGCTTTGTTGTAAAAAAATACTTCTTTAGAATACAAAGCAGGCTTTTCAGAATGTTCAGGCATAAAAGAGGAGGGAAGAGTGAGACAGGAACATCACAAAAGCAGGCATAATTGATTCATAACATGTACTGAAGAGATGCAAAACAACAATGTAATTACATACTATTCTGTTTTCCTGCAGCTCCTTGCATATGATTTGACCAGCTTGCATCCCGGTTTTACTCTGTATTATTAATTTCATTAAGCTGTAAGTTCTTATATTTCAGTCTGTTGTCAGCTTTACAGATTTTTACAGCAGCAGTTGAAATGTAGTGCAGCTGAATGAATGCTTCTTGTGCTAAGTCTTCCGTGTCGCTCCAGATACCAGCGCAATCTCACCAGAGGCCTTTCTTTCAGTCCCACTAAGCCTCCCAGTAAAAGCAAACTATGCCGCCACCAAGATAATATCCAATCAATTAAGCATGTCTGTGAAAGCATTTCTTGAAAAAATGGTGGGCTTAAGCTTATGAAAACCTTTCAGACAGCTCTTATCGTAAAGCAACACTGACATTTGCAGGCTTAATTTATGTCTTTGAGAGACACGGGAAAGCTAGAGGAAAAGGAGGACGAGGATGCTGCCTGAGAAGGAAGCCTTTTTTGGTGCAGCTCCTCCCATTTACCTCTATTTACTGCCACGGAGTCCAGCATAGGCTTCAGTTTCACGTTCAGCTTCACTAGACACTAGAAGAAGATTAAGAAAAATAAGAGGATGAGAGAAAAAATATTGCTGGTATGTCCACTCCTTTGATGGACAGTCCAGGGAGTAACAGGATACCAAGAGTTTTAATCTGTGCCATGCCTCCACCCTCCTCACAGCCAGCTGTAAATTTCTGTCTAGGTAAAGCTTATTGTTCCATTGAGATCTCTGTATCGATCTCGCTTGTTTTACCTGAGCTTTTAAGTAAGCCACCAAAAATGTGAAAAAGCACACATAATGTGGCAGAGTTGCTGCTCAACTACTTTAGCCTTGTAATCCTTAAAGACAGTCCTTTTGAGGCATCCCCTAAGTGCTGGCATCTATAAGCAGGACATCCAGTGGTTGGATGACAAGCTGGACAAAGCTGAAATAACCCTCAGATTCTCTCCAGTGCTAGATTCTTATTTCCTATCAATAACAGCACTGTGCTTTCCAAAGCTGGCAAAAAAAATATCCATTTTTGTATGCTCAAAATGAAAGAAAAAGAAGTGTTTTCTTTTTAGGTTACACTGAAATCACCTCTTTTCTACATACCCAGTCCAAAGTTCATAGAAGCCAGTAAAAATCTTTTATCTGGTTTCAGCCAGCTTTGAATCAGCCTCAAAATTATATGATTCCTGCACACCTTTGTAAGAAGTTAATTTCACTTTCCCCTTTAGTATCAAATGCTTATAAGGAAAGACCACAAGTGCTTCAGTAGGCTTTGTGCCTACACTGAAGAGACACAGAACCTCAGTAACAGCAGAACCTGGGTGTGAAAAAAGGGTTAACCAGCTACCTCCCAAGCGGTCATGTAACGTGCCCTTTCAACACAGAGGAGTATTATTCTTTTTCTGCTTTTTTTGATTAGCAAAAAATAGGTTTTGCTGAAAGTTGGGTGTCATGCTTTCTCTGATAGCATGGAAACTATATGTATTTGTAATTTGAAATACAGGGTTAGTGCAAGATAAAAAATAATAAAAGAAGACAGAAAAGGTTGTTCTTCTAGAAGTGCACAGAATTATAAGGAAAAGAAAGGGGAAGCAGGTACCTTTGCAGTTGATAATTTCCATGATTTGCTTTAAATAGCAGGGTTAACAGCAACCACTTTATTGGTCCCCAGAGCCCAGACACCACTAAAGAATTAGATTTTTTTATAGCTAGTCTGCAAGCCATGGGAGCTTGGTTAGCTACTGAAGTAAGTCTTGGTAGATTTTTAATTGAGCTATTATATGATAATTAAGGGTTAATGGCCTGATTTTAAGATGTGCTGAAAACTTGCAATTTCAGTTGACTTCAGTAGGAAATATGAAGGCTCAGCACTTTTGAAAAATCACGCCATGAGTAAGAAGCTGGTTTGAGTGGAACTTGAAGCAAATCTGCTTGAAACTATTTCTTTAGAATACAGCAGAGACTGGGCAGATAATTTTGCAACCTTGGGCCTGGGGTAAGAGACAGAGTTTACTGCAGTCTCTGCCACATACAGTATTGTTTGCTTGTGATAGCCATTCATTTGATAGAATGGACGTGGATTTGTAACATTCCCATCACTGTGCCTCAGAGTTCCCCATTTTTAGCTCTTTATTTCAGACCACTGTGTATTCCTCAAACCTGATTTAGCGGAGTCCGAAACAGAGGGTCAGTAATACATTAGCAACACCTGAAAATACCTGAAAAGCTCACTGCTGTTATCATTAGCATCTGCATTATCATTGCCAACTCTGTGCCTAGAGGCAGCACATTAGATACTCAACTCTTGACAGCAACTTATCAGATCCTTTCTGTGCAAAGCCAGTATCCATCCCCTGGCAGTTAAGCTTGATGGTATTTCTTAAATCTTGAAAAAGTTTCTGTGAAGTATTTTTCCAATATAAGCTTTAGATGTAAAAAAAAAAATAATCGGTGTTTAAACTCGTGTTTAAAAATCAGCATATGTCAAACATCTCTAAGCACAAAGATGGCATTGTGCACTCACACCTCGTCAGCCCCGGGATCTGTAAGCCCAAAATCTAGTATCCTGTCCTAAGTGCTATACCAGCAACCTATACCTCTCACAGGCAACATAGGAGAAGGAGAAGGAGCTCATTGGGACAGTAGACTAACTCAGCGTGGCTGTGCAGCTCTCGGCTATGTTTGTGTCCATTCTGTGCAGTTTTTTTGCCAAGACTGACCCCAAGACCGTGATGCTTTCAGTCCTAGTGCCAGCTAACAAATCCAAAGGTCTGGGCATGACCTACTGCTGTGCCTGTCCCTCCAGGCCTAGGCATATGCCATGCTCTTATGGTAGGAGACAGCCCTCTCACGTACAGTGCCAGGAGGACTGAGCGTGCTTGAATCAATTAGCTTTGCGTTAACTACAGCAGAGACCAGAAGACCAGGTAAATTGAGAATGGATTCAAGAAGTACCCACACAGTTCTGTGGCAATCACTCTAACTCACAGTTAGCTGTAGACACATTTTAAGTCCGTATATTTCTTACAAATATATACCTAAGTGCATATTACAGTCTAATAACCCAGGGGCACAGAGGTTATCAGATAAATTACAAGAATGGTTAACTAATAACATTAACTTTGATGAAATAAAGGAGTATTTAAGAAAGAATAAACCATGTCTTTGATACTCATTTTTACTAAAGCACAAACAATTAATTCAATGAAATACTCACAAAATATATAGTGTAATTTTAAGAAACTTTATTTTCTTACACAGTAATTTAGATAGGGATTCTTGACAGTGCAGATTTTGCACTTGGTCTATAAAATGTCTTTATTCAGACATTGATTTGGTGTTTAAACCACTGCTTCTGTGTTTAGTATTCTTTCACTTTGGGGCTCTCTCATTCTGATCTAGGCTTTTAATTAAACCAACTACTATAATTCCTATGGAAATTAGCTTTTATTTTATTTTTTCCAAGCTACCAAAGCATTTCAGTAGGACTCTTCTGATACAAAGTACACAAATTGGATTTTATTTCTGCTTGAGATGTAATTAAAAACTCATTTGATTACTATATATCTGGCCCTGTTTTAATTATTAAACTCCAGTAATCAATTTTCTTTTATGAAGCTTCTGGGAAATTATCTCGAAACCAACACATTTCTCTCCCTTCTGGCAGGCTCTCTACCATTTACTGAATTACATTCATAGCACCTGTTCCTGATCCGGATTAAACCACCAATTTATTCCCAGAGCTATTTAAGTTTATTTGGCTGTAGCCTAGTCAGGGTTTTCTACCTCCTGGCTGCACTTTTTACTTTCCATTTTATTGCATGAGAACCCCTTGATGTACTGCTCCTCCATGCCACTATTTTTGATGCATGCCTCTAATGAACAGCTTTGCTAGTGATCTCTAATTTGGTATCCAGCTTCTTAACGCCCAATTTATTATTTGCTTTAGAAGGAAGGAGCTTGGTCTTCAACAGCTGTCTGACACGGGATACAGCCACGTAAACTCTTAGGTCCAGAAATGCCCCTTTTCCTTGCCCCTCCTTGGCGCAGCAGGCAGGCAGTGAGCTGCAGGCAGTGAGCCGTGCACAGCGGTGACGGAACCCCTGCCTGGGAGAGTTCCCGTCTCTCTGCCCGGGACCTCGATGATGCCCACTTGCAGTCCTTCCACTGCAATGCAGCTGCCTTGGTACACGGCAATTGGTACAGGATTGGTGACCTTTCCCATTGTATCCCCCTTACTGTAAAAGCTGTTGTTAACAGCAGAGTGATAAAACGTGCTGGAAAAGCAGTTACGCTGGCAGCTGCATGCTCCCGCATTAGGAAAAGCCAGGCAGGTTTGCAGTTCCCTTCTGTATCCATATATTACCTCAGATGGGTGACTAAGGTGTTGTTCAGAAAATTACTGTGTAGCACTGACTTCTTCCTACCACCCCCAATTATTTAGGTGTCTTCTGTGACTCCGTATTGTTCTGCCCACAGCATACTTTCACAAGGTGTAGCTCCTCTTACATATAAGCTCCTCCGGTACAATTAACAATATATTGTGTGCACCTGGGAGAGGTGCAGGGCTGCCTGAAGGAAGAGCTCAAAAGGGGGAGAGCATGAGATCCTCTGAGGAAGCCATTTATGGGAGAAGGTAAGGAGGGAAGTGTGTTTTTTCTTGGGTATAGAGAGGTATTTCTTAGGTATATTTTGCTAGATAAAGCAAGTCTCTTCAGGGAGAGTGTGGTAGGTAGCAGTGGAGGCATCTGTTGATAGATCTGTCTCCTGGGTTGAAGGGTGGTGGTGGGGGAGAAGACTTTATCAGCTGTATCACTTTAATCTCTGGGAAAGCATCTTAGCTGAAACAGCTGAGAGAGAGCACAGATGCGGCCAGAGTCTAAAGTACAGCTAAAGCAAATACATTTTGCTGTATTCTAATGCCAAATCCTTTTAAAGAGGAGCACAGTATGGGCTAACTTACAAACACTGCAGGACCTCCAGAGTGTATACTTCTGCCCCTGGAGATTCTCATCCAAATATTGACCAATTTTGACCTTGCTTAACTTATGAGCTTTGACAAGATTACAGCTCATGGAAGTATGGTTGCGGGTCTAATATTTGTAAAGTGAGTTTATGGAATAAGACCATATAAATTCATTTTTATGACTGAGCACATATCAAAAAGTTATAGGTCTCAGTGTTCACTCTACTTTGGAACCCAGTGGTTTCTAATGAATCACTTTTATTATGTAGGCAGTTTCTGAGTTGGAAGGGAGGACTAGTGACCGAGAAGCCGTAGGGATAAATTCAGACCTGGTGTAAGCATATGAAGCATTGCTGAAGTCAGGGGAGTCGTGACCAGTTACAGCAAAGCTGAATTGGACTCCTGAGTTTTGCTGAAGCGGCTTTCACGTGAGAATAGACAGGCCAAAGGTGAGCCATCTATCTGAAAGTCCTTGAACTTCAGATTAGTTCAGATAAAAGGGAACCTGTACTGCAGTCATCCACAGATTTGGTCTTCATAATACAATTGCTTGATGGAAGTTGTTTTGAAAACCCAAAAGTATTGCTGTATATATACCTGTGTACTAAAACCAAAAAGACTGCTAAAATTCTACTGTCTATAGGTAGAATACAGAAGATAAAGCAATACAGAGAAGATATAGGGATTAACTTGTGTCAGTCTCTGACTATGTGTGTATATGGATTAATTATTTGCCCTACTGATTCAGGGCCATGTTTAATCATTATGTTCCAGAAAAAAATACTGTATTTGTGAGGGGGCTGAGTGTATGGAAAGTATATTATGGCAATACACCATTGTTGAAGGAGACTGTTTATTCCTTCTAGGGCTTACTGAGGAGAGGTCCAGGTCGTCAAGTACATAATGCATCAGTGCATTACTTGTGCATTTCTGCCAGGGAATTTTTTTCTGATGCCTAAAAATGTGATTAGATTAAATGAATGTACTACTAACTTCCCTGATAGAAAACAGGAGTTTCTTTTAGCTTCTCTGTAGAAATTGTTAGCAGTGCAGAAGGAAGCCAGTTGAGCCTGGAAAGGGATCTAATACACAAACAGGTGTTCAGATCTTCTACTATGAATTAGCATAGTGCTTCTTTCTGGTGATGGTACACTAGCAAGAGTAATGCTGCACTCCTTTGTAAGTAAACACACACACTGTAGAGGGATGATTATAAAGCAAGATCCTCCACTGGTAAAATGTGTCAGGTACTTCAGGAAGGAAAATATGTAGAGCTTCTGGTAGCCAAATGTGCTCTGACCAATATCAAGCGTGCTATGCCATCAAAGGGAGAGCAATACTGAAGGACTGGGTACCTACTGAAGTAGCTCAACTGATGTGTTGCTATAGTTGCAAATGATTCATTTGCTCATAATAATTTCATAAGACCAAGGGTTTGCTCAGAAGAGGAAGAGTTATTACTTCATAAACAATTTCTTATTTGGCTCTGCTGTTTATGGTTTTGAGTCTATGTCTAAAGCATGTGAGAGACAGAACGTTTCTAACTCTTTTCCTTCAACATTTTAACCAAGCAGCTGATCAATGTCTTCTGCTTTGCTATTAAATAGATTTTGAAAAACTCTTCAAACCGTATCAGTCTCATATGCTTATTTAGTTCTTTGAATTTGCCCTCAGCTGGGAATTCTGCAGGCAACTGTGATTCTGTTGTGTTAAACACTTACTTGAAACGTTTCATCCATCATCATTTCTACTCCTTTTCTGATGCAATGTAGTTTGTGCTTTGTCTTTCTTGAAAACTGAATGGCTGTTAAATTATCCATTTATCTTCTTTCAGATTTGCTGTACGATTTGAGTTCCCTCTATTGGCTGTCTCTTCCACCTTATCTGCCAACTTTTCAGTCTACTTCCTCAGATCTTTATATACATTTCCATACATGACTGCATGTCCTTCGCAACACATTGGGCAGATAATTCTAAATAAGACAGCAACAGAAATCGTAGTATTATGAATTATTCGCTTTTTCTCGCAAATCAGGCTGAAAGCCTTGAGTGAAGCTTAGCTTCACTAAAGTCAATGGCAAATAATGTTTTTTCTATCTTCTCCCATGCATCTCTGTTGATGGCTTGCCCTTTCAGTTGAGACCTTTTTGGCATGACTATCTGAGAAGTAAGTTGAAGTACTCGTTTGAAGAGGAAAAAGTACTTGTTTCTGCTATCTGCTATCTCTTCTTTTAAAGCAATTTGGGAAAACTTGTAAATTCTTAAAACTGCTGATAGTAATACAATGCTTCAACAATAATCTTCCTGAATTACAAAAATTCCAGCAAAAATAATATTCTGTTAATTTCCAAAAGCAAAATGAATCCTTCCCTGCTCTCAAGAAACAGAAAAAGAGGATCGAGATCTTTGTCCCCATTGTAAAAAAACATGTTTGTGATGCTCTGAAACCACCAGAACTATGTCTTTTCATGTTACACTGTGAAATAGTGACTGACTTAGAAGGGAATTGCAAATAAAAGCATTTTTTCTTCTTTTCCTAGTTTTTCTTTCTTGTAAAAGTCTTCTTCACCTTTTCTCTCTGTTAATACAAAAGTGGCAGAAAACAGTTCACTGATGCTTATTCCGTTACTGGAAGCTGTAATACAGTCATAGTATCAGAGTCTTCAAGTTCAAAAGAATTCATCCTAGGTGGCCTCGTTTAGATTAATCAGTAGACAAGCAACAAGGCAACAAAAGTGCTGAACTAGTTGACTTCCTATTTCAAGGTTACAGAAAGATCCTTCTGCAGTGCCAAAATCTCCTTTCTCTGGGACAAGCCCTTATTCCTAATGTAATCCTTAGCTACCGACTCCCCTCAGCACTAGCATTTGGCCTGATTAAGTTTCCTCTGAAGCAAATGTCTTACAAACACAGCAGAATGTGTCGCACCTGCTCTTTCTTGGATAATATTACCCCCTGGATTTCAACAGAAAGTGAGACTAATTTGATCTGCCAGTCTGTGCAGCCTCTGTCCATGGTGTCTCACATGCTGCATCCTGAGCCTATCTGCCTTACTAATCCTTGTCAGCCAGGCAGTCCCAGGAAACATAGATGCATTATCTCTGACTCTGTATCCAAATCCAATGTCAGAAATAAGCCCTGCCAAAAGTGTACATCTTTATGGTATTCTTTAGGATCTGTTGAAAGTTGTCATGTTCTTCCTTCAACATGCTACAAAGGAAAAGCTGATTTCAATGAGAATCACACAGAGCTGATCAAATTGCTTCCTATGAACACATTTTTCTGAATAGCTTATGCCTGGTTCCATTTTTCTTTTTTTAAAACATTTAATAACTTCTGAATGTATTTCAGGGAATGTCTATATATTGCTCACTGCCTAGTGCTATCCCTGCCCCCTGACTAGATGCAAACTTAAAAATAGAACAGCAGTGCTCTGACTTTTGTACCAACAGTCCCAGATATGGGTGAGTGGTGGGTACAGCAAGCCATTTCCAAAATGTTCATACAGCTAAACTCTTCCTTATTAAATAATTTAAAGAGTTTTTTAAATTCTGACTGTATAGAGAGGACAGAAATATCTGAAACAAAAAGTAATTGTTTTGGCTGCGTCCAGCGACTCTTGCCTGAGTGAGGACTATCGCACACATTTTGTTCTGGAAAAGGACTTCTAGAGGAGTGGTCCAGACCCCGAATTTCTTCTACAATATTTCCTCATATAAAATTGTAGTTGAAGCAATGAGGGAAGGGGGGTAGAAGCAGTAACCGAGGAAAGGCTGTGTCAGGACATAGCAGTATAAGCACGATTCTTAAAGCATACCTTTTCCTCCTTCTCTGCAAAGGAATATTAAAAGGTTAATCTCCTGCTTTGTAATTGTAACTACATAATACACTTGTGGGGAAAAAAAAAAATCACTGTTCGTGCATAGGCACTTCCAAGTCATGTATCAAAGGCAACTCTTGAACCAGAGAAATTAAAAGCACAGAGGTAGCCATGATTGTTGGAGATTTCTGTGTATTTTTTCTATGCTTTGTAGGGGCTCTACCATTTATGATACCCTGTGCATTTCATGTATGTTTATGAGCAGAATAGATGCTTTTGCAGCTACCTCATTGTATCTAAAGACAGAAATCTAATGATAGATTTAACTACAAGGCCAGACATTGTCTTCTGTAGGAAGACAGGCATATTAGAACTCTTGGAGTTGTAGAGTGATTAGATTTCTTTCTAAGTACGTCAAACAGCATGATAAAGAAGGACTTTGTCCCTCCACATTCCATTCAAAATATTTAAAGTACTTGCTAGGCCAAACATAAATGTTTCTACTCTTCCCAGATTCCCCCTAGAATCCTGGATGGAGTAATGCAAATTCACTTCTGTAGATACTATTATATGTTTAAAGCTCTCAATACCCAAGAAAATCTTGAATAGCACTAAAAATAGCACTAAAATGGAGCAGTTCAATGGAGCACCAAGGTAGAGGTGAGCAGGGCAATCTCAGGCACGCATAAGTTGTAAAAGCCATGAGCTTCTTTATCTTCCACAAAGCCATCTCCCTTAAATTTAAATAGCTGCTGTCATTGTCACTGACTACCTGACTATGTATTTATCTGCCCAGAAGCAGAGTGCATGGCCTTTGGCCCTGCTATTCATAGTGTTACTGTCTCTGCCTAACAATGCTGTGAACAGAGCTGGGCTTCTGTTAGCATCTTTTGTTTGACGTGAATTGCTGAAGCTTTGATGTTATTTGTGAGAAAAATAATGATTAAAAAGAGTAAGATCTTCACTTTCCCATTCTGTCTGCTCCCCACAGAGAAATCTAATCTGAGTTGGGAAGAATCTGTGGCTGATTCTGCCTTAGGTATATGCAAACCGTGAAGTTCAGGACAGAAGTCTGTCTGTGTTGAACCTCTTAGCATCTCTGTACTGGAGGGTCAGAGAGGTAATTTCTTCATGATCAAAAAATTCTGTTTCTGGTTACACAAACATGTACGTTCAAATAGGTACAGAATACTCTGTGTGGTGAACACAGCTGTCAGTGAAGCCACGGTGCTTTATTTTCATTGGGATGTCTTAGATTTTCTGCTTTAATTGCATATGCTTCCCCTTTATAGAACATTCTAACAAAGAAAGGGGATGATTACTTCATGCTGAAGCTGCATTAGTAGATTTGAAATGCTCTACAGTTCAAAAAAATGCATTTTTCCTTATAAATTATTATTCTAATAAGCTTGTTTCTCATCTCTACTGATGAATGCTTTTCTTGCTGGCATTTTTGAATGAAGAGCAAGTGTGATGCAGTAAAGCGTAACTAAAGCCCCTAAAATCAGAGCTTCAGAGTAAATGGATGGCTGTTCAGCTACTCAAGGCAAAAACTCCACTGTCACATAAAAATACTCTGATCAGTGATCACTACAGTAACAAAAAAAGTAAATTCAATAAAATTATAATGTCCCAAGTGTAATAAAAAGCAATGAACAAAAAATTGGGAAGGTTTTATCCTCACAAACCTTTGATCGCCAGCGTGAGGGAAACAGATTTGATTACTAAGGTATTTTGAAATTGGAGGTGGCTTGATTCCCACATTGAGCGGCAGATGTGGGAGAGAGCAAGGGAGCAGAGTCATGGCTTGCCTTGTGCCGAGAGCAGTCAGGCTTACAGAGCAAACGTAGAAAAGTTTTGGATTTAGACACTTGGATATGGGAAATATAGCTGTGCATAATTCCTGGATGTTTTTTTTTATATATACCCAGCTATCATTATATATCTATATTCAGCTTCAAGCTCCACATTTGCTTATGATGTAGCACGTTTTGTATATCTTTGACCTTTTTTCTTCTGGGTTGGCAGGCATTCCAAGGGGCAGTCAAACAGGATTGCTAATGGAAGCAGCACAGATCTCAACGATTTGCTGTCACTCGTAAACCTTCCGACAGAAAGAGGCCAATCAGGAAACAGTTCCAGCCAGGTAAGCAGAGGGATGTGATACACATTTCCCAGTAAAGGAAGACTCACTATCCTTTACTTGGAATAGGAGCTGCACCTCACAGTGAGTTGTCTTGAGCTACTTTAAGGAAATGCAGAGAGCAGAGCAGATGTGTAAGGAGGAGGTAGAACCAAATTTCCCCAAAGAATGTTTCAGAATGGAGAAAAAAAAAATAAAAAGGCTAGAAGGCTGTAACTCCCTAAAATGCTCTGCAAAGTTTATATACTGTTTTAAGAATGAAACATTCCTCATGGGCACTCCGGTATGTAGCCTAGCTCCTACGCTTTAACTGTGGAGAAGATATGGTTTGTTATAGTACTGTCAGCAGCATTGGGTGGTGTCAGACCACTCCTGGAAGTCTGGGTTGTGATGTTCCTTCTCTGTTGCATGTTTCTGACATCCACAGCTGCCAATAGCCTACACCTGGGAACTACTCTGAGCAAAGAGAATTTCAGGGGACTTCGCTGATCTGTCTGACTTTAACAGGAGTTGCCAGCGTTCACTGGTTGCTGGGGCTCTCTCTACTGTGTGGGTGTCAAATAACTCAGAGCACAGCATTAGGTCCTGCTGTAGCAACTGTGTCGGTGTGGACACATGCATTCCCCACAGAGTTCCCTTCAGGGTTCTGGATACTAAGATCTAACCACACAGATTCAGGACTTCTGATCACTAGTATGGAAAAAACCTATATGCAGAAGCCTTGATTTTGTTCTCTATGGTTTAATGTAATTTTGTCATCAAAATAAGTGTCAAATGCTTATTTCAAACATACGGTTCTTATAAGCACTATGCTAGTGAGCTATATAAGTACCACTAAGATTTTACTAATTTGTCAGCTGCCACTCTGCCTCTTTATGCTGCATTTGTAATGATGTAACCCATTCTCTCCCCACATGCAGTCCCCACAACGTATTACAATGGCGAGAATTTTAAAGACTGTATCAGGAAAGAAAAAAAAGTATCTGGGACTTAGCCATAGTTGTAGTGTTCAGCTGGCCCTAAACAGGGGATTTACAATGCCTGAATACACTGCTGATGTGATATGTGTATTGAGGTTTGATTAAGCTGCATATGAAAATTAAAACTTGGCTCCACAGCGAAGAGAGAATCTCCCGCAGCGTGATACTATGACATCAAGTTTTCTGTTTACCCCTAAGGCTGGTGCTGCAATGACTTCCAGGTTTGATGGTGTCTCTTTTTTAAGTTGTTGAGCAGCAGGCTAATAGCTGCACAGCATGATGCAAAGACAGCAGAAAGCAGGGAAATCAGATGTGAATATATTCCCCAGAGATCTCCTGCTAAGATGGAGCTAACTAACCAGAGCTTTAGTGCTCAGATGTAGTCTTCTCATGCAGAGGATGGGCTGATTATCAGCTCTTCCTGCTTTATTGTACATTTTTGGATTACAGATGCTATTACAAATCATGAATTCTGGTATAATATGCATTCTAGTGCAATATGAACTATTATATTGAAAGGAACACCACAAGAGTTTTTTGTCCGAAGTCAGTTTTCCCCATATTGTCCAAAATGATTTTGGTATTTTAAAAATACAGGTTTATATTCTTCTTCTGTGTTTGCTTTGCCTTAATTGTTTGGAAGCTGGAGGTTTAGTTTATTTCATTACAACAAAGACCCACCTAAGAAAGGGACAGGATTTACTGGCAAAGCAGCAGCCCACCTCGCTGTTTACATAAGCGCATGTTGTCCATGTCACACAACAGGAGCTGCCTTTGCTGCTGGGCACCCCCTTCATTATTGCCACCATGGCAGCCTCAGATGCCACAAGGTACAGAGGGGCAGGGGAAGCACATCATCCTTCTTGCCTCACACGCTACTGGTGACATATCTGGTCTATAAAATGAAAAGGAACTGCCAATCCATTTTTGTTTGTGTGCATGGAAGCTAGTCCATCAGTTTAATGTTACCATGGGAGCTGGTACCTGCTTCCCAGCTCTTGGCTTTGTATCATCACTGACCTGCTCATTGCTTGGAGATGTGAGGCAGTTTAGGGTACAGAGGTAACAGGGAGGACATGTTGCAGTTCCCAAAAAAAGCCTAGTGAGAACATCCCCATGTTTTCTCAGGTATCAGTGGCCAAACTGGCAGTCTTTAGTGGCATAAGGCAGTCTGCGCGGTTTCAGTGAGTAAGAGGAAGACTGGCTGACACAGTTACACTGACGGTTAAATAGTTCTATAGTGTTATTTTCCATTTACCATCCTGCTCGTGTAGCTCTGCTTTCTATACAGATAAGAGAGAAAAAGTTAAAATGGCGAAGCATATGTTATGCAAGTCAAATTCTGAAGCTGGTTTAATCCAAAAAGAGAGAAGCATTATTCTGTTCATCTACTGCCTTAATAAAGTAGTACTTGAGAGCTTATACACCTTATATCAAGCACCCATGCAGTCAGTGTAGGAGCATGATTAAATGAGTAAACTCCAAGTTAAACAGCACACAGGTTAAACCACAAATCATTTGTCACTGACCTTAAAGGCTTGGCCTAGAGTGCTCCTTAACAGTTTGGAAAGGAGCCAGAAGGGAGTGCAAAGGGTCGGCCTCGAGCTTCCCTTTGGGCCACACATACTCAGAGGTCTGACAGCAGCACCTAAGAGGCTGTCCATCTGGCACCTCTCTGCAGAGCACTCCACACCTTGCCATGATGAAAATCAGTTTGTCTCCAACAAAATAAACAGGTGCCCTATCAGCTTTTATAACTTAGAGTAATATTGTTTACAGATATTACCACCTTCAGGGAATCCACAGTTTTCTGCATAGAATTCAGACTTTTGGTAAAGTCGAAGAAAGATAAGAGTTCAAATAGCCTTCAAGGCTGTAAGCTAACTCTTTTTCCCTGGAGACGCAAGAACAATCTTCTCTGGACTCTACAGGAGCAGTAAGTAAAATTTACCTCATACAATGGCATGCAGATGCTATCAATCCACTCAAGCTGCAACCTGGGTAGTTCATCTTTCCTGTTCCGATCAAAAATGGCCTGAATTGAGAAGGGAACAAAACTGTCATGCTTTATTACACTGGAGTATTTTACAGACACATAATCCAGCACTTTGGAGCTACGATCAAATTCTCACAACCAGAATCATAATCAATATTTGCAGCAGTCTTCCTACTGCTTTGTCTGCATGAAAAATAGACTGTTTATTTTCAATTCTGTTTTGAAATTTGTAGGCTGAATGTATTTGGATTTTATAATTCTGTGATGTAAAATAAATACACTACAGTTGGAGCTGAGCTGGTAAGAAACCTTCTGTAGAAATGTTAAGTAGATACCTTTGCACACAGGGTTTTCCAGCTCAGCAAAATGAACAGTGATGGATATGGGCTGGCTCCCTCCCTCCCAGTTACAGACCCTTTCTGCAGAACCAGCCCTGTCTGTGAATCCCAAGGGTGGGGAATCAACAGATCCATTTTGGGAGCAGTTACCAATTTGTTCCTCTGGAAACAGCCTAATACATGGCTCACTGCACTGCCCTACAGAGGAAATTAGAGAGACTGAAGACTATGTTTAATGAGGCTCAAAGGAGACGGAAGAAACCCGGTTCTGCAGAGTCTGAACGTTGAGTTGAGTTTCCTCCATTCCTCAAGTAATCTCTACTTGAGATTACTTGGCTCCATCAGCTTTCCATCTACAGGATTTTAATCCTCCTTCTAGTGGCCCATCCACACCATTTACTGATACTGAATGGCTTTTTTTTTTTTTTTTTAAAACTCTCTGAGTATGCCAAGTTTTAAATCTTTGTCTTTTTCTGTGGAAAGTCTGTTCTTCCTCTGGGCCCATCTCCTCAAGGTTGACATCTCTTGAGAAAATCTACTTTCCTTCTCCACCTTCTAGAAACTCTGGACTATACATATTACATTACATTAAATGTCTGGTTGATTTCTTCGTATTTGTAGCTTGCTCTTTCTGACATACACAGGTATCACACCATGTACCTAAACAAGACCAGGAGGTAAGTTTCAAGGACTCTCTGATCTTAAATGGGAATCATGGATTTGATTTTGGAAAATTCTGCATTTTCTATTCCAATAATTTTGAAAAATCCTGTAATTTTCAGATTTTTATAAGCACAACATGAGAAAAAAACCCTTGAGTTAGAAGAGAATATCACATTATCTTGATGACTTAACAACTCTCATTTAACAATAGCAGCAATACCTATCTAGGTGGCTTGTCACAGTGATATGTCATGAAGTACATCAGGTTTGACCTTGTTCAAAAATTCCTCATTAATGTGGTAAAACTCGGCATGACTTTGACTCTCGGCCATCAACTGTTAGAAGTGATGAACATTTTTTTCACATTGTGATTATCTGCTGGCCTTATCTCCCGACATAAAACACTTAATACATCTGTTTACTGGATTTTTTTGAAATTGTGAAGGGCCGAACAGAGAGGAAAATCTTCTTTCAGGATGTATGGCTTCAAAGTATCCTATGTGTGGCCCACAAATTGCTGTATTCCTTGGTGCAAGACTGTAGAGTCCAAAGGAAGAGTGAGAGGGCTCCTGTGATGGAGGAAATACTAAAGATATTTATAGCAATACACTCTTCTTTCCCATCTGTCTAGGCTGTTGGATGCAGATGTTCAGAAGACATGAGTCCAGAAGAAAGCTCTGGCTTTTGTCTTTCTCTGCTCTTCTACCAAGTCTACAGTATGTCCCAGGTGTAGATGTAATACCACCTCAAAATAATTCTTAAGGTTGCTGGACCTGGGCCATTTGCATTGGAATTCATTGCTACTTGAAGACAGTAACATTAATGTGTGTGTTGACATAAAATTACTTCCTAGTATTATTCTTATTCCTTCATTAGCATGAGAAAAACACTTTGCAAATTTTACATACAAGGCAGGAAAGGCATTTAAATCTGTATTATCTGGAATGGTACTTGCAGTTATTCAGGCCTAGATTTGGTCTCAGAATTGTGAATACCATGACTGACTGATTACTCTTGTACTGGACTATAGCTACTATTTTTTCTGAGATGTACACACAGAACTACTGTAAGGAAGAAATTCATTAGTGTCCCAACCTCTGTCAGTATACAAAGTGAAAAGCCATTTATTTTATCTGAGCATTATTTATTACAAACTTTCTAACTTTGATTCCATTACATCACTGCAGGCTCATGGGGCAAGTATTATCAAAGTGAAAACAAGTCTGAGCCACTGGAATGGTCTTTTTATTTTTTGGAAGAAAAAACATATATGTGAATAGCTTGTAAGTTAAATTCTTTAGAATATTCTGTTACTCTTCTCATGTTGCCTCCAGATAACAGCTTGTCAACATTTTGAGGTATTTAATCTGGATGAAGATTTCTCTTCAAATTGTTCATGAAAATCTTTATGAAACTTTTTTCTTAGTTCTTGTTTAACACTTTATACCCATCTGCCTATATTCCACTCAACACCAATTTATCCTTTCAATCACAGTGATATATTTAGTAGTATACCTATAGAAATGCTCTTCAGCATTTGATACATCAAATAACGGAGGTAAGACAGCTGCAGCATAAAGTAAATCTGACAATTTTGATTTTCGTTAAGTAGCTGGTGATTTTTCATTTGAATACTGTGTGTTAAAAACAGTATCTTGCTTTGAAAATTGAGAGAATAACCTTGGGAATAGGTAAAGAAAATGGGAAAAAGGGCTCAATGCAAAAGTGACTGAATTGACTGGAGAACTTTTATATGTGGCTCTAAATGCATGTCCTTATTGTACAAAGCTTTTATTTATCCCAAGATTTTTCTTTACATACAAAATACAGTTAGTTTTTCTGAATGAACCCAATGATATTTTCTTACCCTATTCAAGTTAGTAACTATTTCAGAAATGATAAAAACTTACTGAAGGGGTGAGTTTGAGTTCAGATCTTTCTCTGTCTCCTTGTTCAAAGAACTCACTGGTTACCAGCTCAGCTGCCTAAAACATAAATCATGATAAAGATTAGAGCTCTTGCTACATAATTTTTAGGGTAATGAGTTCTTGCTCAGACCATAACTTCAGCCTGTGCTGACTGTAAAGAAGTGACCGGCCCCGCTCACATGACTGCTGTCAGGCACGGGTTTGTGTAGTTTTCAGGACTGGGCGTACAGCGGGTATAAACAGCCGTAATCACCGATAAGTACACTTATCCCTTTTTGATAGGGAATTGACTGGGGGAATTGCATCACAATGTTGAGATAGCTCTCAATGCAGTTATATGCAACTTACTCAAATATTGAGAACAGTACAGAAAACTATAGCTGTTTCTTGGCATCCACAATTACATCTGTGAAAATGCTTTGTAAAATGTGCAAGAACTCTCTGGGTATTTACAGACTGTTGCCCTATGTAAACAACTTAATTAACCAATAACCCCTGTTGTCTTAATTTAATATGACATCATAAAGGTTTTTTCCCCACTAGGCTTTACTTTTTTTTTCCTGTGACTGTCATCACGATAGGATCTGAATATCTAAATATGAACTTATATTGTGGTTATCATATTGAATCAAAATCAAGAACCGGTGGGCTGGAAGTTGGAATGCATCTTTCTGACTTTTGTGAATTAAGATGTTCTATTCACAGCAGAGGTTTGTGCTTCTCAGAACACAAGATTTAAAAACAAGATCGGTTATGGAAACAACAGGAATTTTAGGAAGTCAAACAGCGAGCAATCCTCATATAGTAGCCTTTACATAGCATATTCTTGCCATGTGGGGGCTTTGAAGGTAGGCACATGTTACATTTGAGATGCAAAAGAAGGAAACTGATCTACTGAATGGCATTCAGTTCCTAAAGCTCCTGTCATGCCTGCTTATTGATTTTAAGTGTTTTCAAGCTAGGAAATGATTTCATAACACCAAGGCACAGGAGGGTGAACTAAGCAGTGAATCTGCACTTCATAAAATATCAAAATTTCTTGCTCTAGCAACTGCACGGTAGCTAACATTCACAAATCCTAAACTTGTTACAGTTGAAATAAGGAGTACCAAAATAAATTGGAAGTAGGTGAAGAGATGTTATAATGTATTCTTAAATCTTGAGCCAGGCTATCCTACACTTCGGAACTTTGTAATGTGTGCAGTCCCAGCGCACTAACAGAATTCTGGATCAATGCTCCAGGCAGAGGAATAATTTAACAACTTGGCAGCAATTAAGGGTTTGCCAAGTGTATTGTGTAAAAATAATCAAGACATAACCTGACCCCTGTCTCTTACTGCTATTCTGATCCTGCTCTTCTTGTGCCCCTTTCCCTCTTTTGTCTGTTTCCATCTTCTCTTCCTGAATTCTGCCTTCTTACATGTAGCCTTTATTCCCTTTGATTCATGTATTTTAATCTCTTTCTCCCTGGATTTTCATGGTTTTTTCCTTTCGTCACAGTTAAGGTTCAACTATTTCCTGGTTTCCCTCTGCAGACTTAATAGCCCCTCTGCTCAACAGGTAACATTTCAATCAATCCCAGACAGGATTTTTCAGTATAAAGTAAACCTATAAACTATGCTGCAGGGGAATTTTCACCAGCAGACCTCAAAAGCGGTAAGGATAACAAAACAGTTTGCCAGAGACTTCAGCGCCAATTCAGCACCATAGCACAAAGACTGACAACATGGAAAACAGACCCTAGCTGACATCTTGGCTGTCAAAGAAATTAGTGAAGCTAACTGAGTTAAAGAGAAAAAATGAGGAGAGACTGCACATGCTGCAGCTGTGGCTAGGTGGCACTGAAAAATCTAGTGACTCACTTTCCCACTGCAGGATATGAGCAACTTCCCTGATTTCCATGTGTGGTGACCATAAACAGCCTTAGAAGGACTATCTTTGTAGTCTGCTTATAAAACCAAAAAAGACCCATCTGACAAAATTGCAAGCTGAGCTGAAGCCCTCACCACATAAATGCTTTTTTACTGAGTTCACGTGCATGTAACTTTCATCAAATCCCTTTCAGGTTCTTGTTACTTCCTTGTCCTTCATCCAAGAAATCTGGCTGCTCCTGCTCACTAGTTCTCTGGTCTAGCTTCTCTTTTTCACCCCATCTGTTAAAGTCAAGCTCCCTCCAGGTGCTTAGCCACACTCAGCTGCGCTAGTGTATCTCCTATTCCCTTTTTGATGCTGTATATTCCTCCAAAACCCTACACAGCCTTCCTTCTATGAGCTTGTTCTGGACCTCAGTAAAGGACAGAGAATTATTAGCATGGATACAGAAAGTATTAAGGATGGATGCTGAGTAAGGAAAGATGCCTAGAAGAGGGAAAATCATCTGGTAAAGGACAAGGCTTTTGGGACAGGTTGCTTTCTCACATTATAATTGTTTGTCAATGCTGGACCCAAGTTTTATGTATATTTCTAAAGAGTCTACTCAGCAGAAGTCTGAATTTTTATTTGTTAGTTTCTGAGTAGAGGATGCTAAAGAAGGCTCTATACTACAACTGCAGCTTTTTTCCATCGGTGTTGAGAAAAAAAATTTCTCTTATAATACTGAAGATTTTATGTTAATCCAAGTTTGCAGATCATCTGCTGGTTTTTTTGGTTTAGGGAAGATTCTGCCCCTACCAAGGAAAAATCTGGGACAAAACAAGTAAGCACAGCTTAATGTGGCTAACACTTCATTTAATTCATCCATTTTTTTAATATGGATTTAAAAGGTTAATAAGAGGAGAGGTTGTAAAGCCAGACCTCTTCAGGTACCTACATGCTGCTCACCAGCATGTGTACATGGAAAGATTATGCAATAAACCATTTCTCGCAGAAACCCCCTGCTATTTTTTTATAGCATTAATACTGCTGTAAATTGATTCCAGTTTTGGTCCCTTGTAAGCCGGGGCCCTGGGAATATTGTCCCACCAGTCCCGCCTCCTCCCAGCCCTGCTATTAATCATGACTTGCCTGTCTTGAAATCTCCCACGGTTTGGTCACAGCTCCAAGGTCACAGGCTGTCATTAGCATTGATCTGAAAAACAGAAATGAACAATACAAGCTGAATCAACCTTTGTTGGATTTCTAAACAACTCCGCTCTGGATGCATAAATAAATAATACATATATAAAACGTCAGCCCTGGCACCTTCTTTTCCTCCAGAAAAGAATGACATGTTTGAAACCTCAGCCATCAGCACAGCTTTTACATCACAATTGTGCCTAGGAAGCCTAATGTGTTGCAGGTCATCAGATGATGAATTTTGGTATTGTGCATTGCACACTAGAAAAGAAATGATATTGCAAGGAAGCAACTGCTAATTTTGCAATACTTATAACACTACTTACATTAACACCTATAATATACTAGAAAGCATGTGCTTCACATGATATAGGTAAGGGTATTATTACATAATAACACCTGCAAACTGGATTAATTTATATGCCTATTTGTAAGTGACTGCTGTAGCAAGAGATCCTATAATCACAGGAGGCATCCCAGACACTGTTTAAGCAGTTTCTATTGCTCATCTACAATAAAAATTTAAGATTTACTATGAGCTATACTGTTCCACTGTAGTTTAATACCTAGCTACTACCATGTTTTATATGCATTAGGAGAAAGAAACCATTCAGCTGTAGAAAGCGTTTATGTACAGTACATGATGCAGATAAAAGTCTAAGAAAGTTTAAATGAAGAACAAGGGCACTGAAAATGAAGCATCGAATATATTGCCTGAATCTAAAACTAGGAATGGGTGAAATGATATGGAAAATAGAAAATGTCCAATATTTTGGTCAAAAGACCAAAAGGAAACAGAATTTTAATGAAATTTCAGATAAAATGAGACATAATCAGGCATGCATATGCAAATGCACACATTTTATTGTTTCAAAAATGTGGTGTACTCAAACCACCCACAATGTCTGAGGTTCTTAATAGGATGCATTCTCAGATCATTCTTGAGGGCTAAAGAGTACTGTGTATCTGCAAATTCCTAGGTACAGGCTAGAACAGCAAAGAGAAGCATGGCCAGTGAAAGAAAACAGCTGAGGGAGGGAAACAGACAAGAAAGATTTTTGTGTTCTGAGGCAGAATATTGATGCTTTCTGGAGAAAGAACAGAAGACCTGAGTGGTAACTGGTGAGGCTGGGAGAAAGGGAAGAAAACATGACAGACTGTGAAGGCAGAAACAGGAATGGAGAAGGTGAGGTCACACTGATTACATCCCTGTTGTTTGGTAATGTTTAGAAATCATACCGTATATTTCATATCATGGATCATATTTTTAAAACAAGCTACCTCCTCTTGTAAATCTAAGACTTCACGATATGTGAAATTCCTGAAATAAATATGGTTACACTTTAAAATAACCAGAAAGCAAGGAATAGTAGTGCTTACCGAAATACTTCTCGGTGGTTTTTTATATTCCAATCATAACCACCTTTACTGACAAGTTCAAAAAACTCGGTCCTCCTCCTGCAACAAAACAGATTATCAGAGAAGGAAACAAGACACTTCCAGGGCAGTACTGCGGTAGAAACACAGTTCTCTGGATGATATGAAATCATTGCACCTCATGTATTATTGTTAAAGTCGTTACACTGACAGTCCATTTAAGCGAAACATACTAATTTCCGAACATGTTCTATAAATGTCTGTTATCAATGTCAGAGTTGCCTAGTAAAAGTAATAGTGTATTTATGGTCTCCGCAGATAAGGAAATAAATGGTACCAAAATGTTCAGTCTTCCATGGAAGCATGAAATGTTCAACTACAGCAGAGGACAGACAGACAATAGAAACCGCCCGAAATATATACACACTTCTCTTTACTTGTCCTTGCAAAATGGTTTTTACTTCTGTATCCTGAAGGGTTTTTCTGAGATATGCAATTCCTGTTATTTCCAGCATACAGAACAGACCAGTGAGACACAGGAGCTGCAGATGTCTTGAGACATCTAGTTCTTATTGACTAGAAACTAGGTCTCCTTGCTTGGTCCCATACTTTGTCTTCTGGACTATCTTCCCTATGTCCTCAAAGATGGACAAAACATGAGCCAGAACATAATGTTTGTTTGGTGCCTTTAAATACCAAAATTCTGACTCATCATAGTCTGTAATTTTTCATGGCACTGAGACCCCAAGTGGCTCTTAATGCATGCAGTGTGACTACACAGTATGAAATAATAGATCCTGGCCCAGATATAACAGAAGTTGAGGTACAAAAATATGGAGCAACTTACCCAGAGTGACACAACATATTAGCATCAAAGCTGGAAAGCAAATACCTATGTTCTGAGTGACAGCCCAGTGCGCCATCTCATAGGGGACTGTGCTATCTCTTTGTCAAGTGGAAATGTCGTTAAATTCCCCAACAGGAGAGAGTCTGCAGTGTCTTTTATTTTCTACATTTACTTCAGCTAGACTGAAATTTTGAGCAGCGACTATTGAAAGCACAGTCTGATGGCAGCCAGTACAGGTTTTACACATGAGGAGATGCACATTTCCAGGAGCATTGCCCTTGATCAATGGACAGAATTTTACGTGGGGCATGTTGCATTATACTGGTCCATGACTATTGTGCATTATATGACCCGTCACTCCTACTCTAGGGCCTTTCAATAATGAATTTCATGACAGCAACTAAAATAGGGGGATATAAGGACTACATGATGATATCTAATCCCTTGTTTCCTGAAGTAAGATATAAAAGAATTTCACGTTACCAAATTTGCTGGGACAATGCACTGTTACACATGCAGAAAACAAAATTCAGTTCTTTCACACAAAGTCAAAGCATCATGCCTCCAGTGGAAATAAATACTGCAATGATGACAATTTTAATGGGGAAGAGTAGTTGGCACATAAACCTTATACCAGCCTACTCCCGAGCAGATCATCAACTACGTTACTGACTAAGAGAGCAAGCAGTGAATTTCTGCATCCTGTATTTCAGTGCCTAGTCTCACAATACAGAATATGGTGAATTTCATTTTGAAGTATTGGATGTTCTGGGCAATTCATATGTTACTGGACAAAAAACAGGCAAGAATGTTTAAACCTGAAAGCTCAGGAAGATGAGATCCCAGAAACCTCAAACATTCAAATTTAAACTAGACATCCATAAACAGTAACTGAAAATGCGAGTCTCAAGGCCTTATGTCAAGCTGAAAACTTCAAAATAAGAAATCCCCAGAGAATTTTTAGTGTAGGAAGGAGTCAACCTGAGGAAAGTGACCATGCATAAGGAAATATTTTAGTGTTTTCTACCAGTTGTTTATGCATGGTATCCAAAACGAAGAGGTTTGCTATTATTAAGCAAACATAATATACTAGGATTTCAGAAATAAACAGAAGTAGAACAATTCTAGAATGTCTTTGTGTAACATTGACTCTGGTTGTATTTTGCCTGGAAGGGAAAGTTGTCTTGCTATATATAGCAAATCCAGTTGCTCTACAACCCAGTGGCTCAAGACATCATTTGAGTGAATTACGACAAACTTCATTTTGGTTCCATGTTTTAGCTTCTTCTATTATCTACGAGCATCATTATTTAGAATTATCTACTAAAATCAAGTATCTTTTCCATCTGATCTTTCACTGGAAGTAATCTTTTTGTTAGTTTGTAGAAAAGGAGTGCCTTGAGAAGGTCATAAAGCCTTACTCTGCCTGGAGTTTTGCTAGCTGGAGTTTGTGATCATTAGGTTTAGGCATTCTAAGAATACCAATATAAGAATTTCCTTCTCTACAAAAATCTTGAAGATGTAGCAAAATGAATAAGCAAGTTAGGTACTTGTGCAGAAACATCTGTTCACATAGGGTGGCTTTAAGAAGTGTAAATCATCATTTCCAGGGAGTGATTTTCAGGCACTTTTGGAAGTAAAGTAGCATAACAACTACCTGATTAATGAATCATAACACAAGAGGAAAAGATAACTTATCTGCAGACTTCTGAGTAAAGAGGCCTCATTTGCTAAAAGTTTTCCGATTCATGTAGCACATGAAAATCAATTATGCAAGCAAGGAAGAATAATCTTGAAATTCAGCTGATGTCCCTTTTTGGACATTATTTCTCTGTATTAAAACTAGAAGGACAACTTGACCATGTCGTTTTTCAGCCTAAGGCAGGCAGGGAAGAGAGCTCCATCATGTCTGAGCCTGGCCTGGGTTCCCTCCCAGGGCACGGCTGCAGGATCTCAGCCAGGGAGAGCACATGGGGCTGTGCCAGAGCAGCTGCCCCCTCGCCCCTGCCTCTCATGTCTTCCTTGACAGCACAAAACATTTCTGCAGCACTTGTTATTTGTGGTGAGACAGGAGAACCCGTACTGACACATCCCTGTGGTCCTTGTATCTCACTTAAAGCTGTCAGCAAATTCCCCTGTCATACCAGCCCCCAGATAACAAGATCCTAACAGACAGCTTCAGAAAGAGTATGCTTAAATGGGTTTATTTGTCCTGCTCAGGATTTTCATGTTGTCAAGCAGAAATTTCTTCATAGACTAATGTTTAGAAGTTACTTATAATAAAAGTACTAACTAAAGCTCTTAATTATTACAACTTCTCTGAGAACAGACTTGCAGGAAACAAACAATATCAGTGTGTCTACTGCCAGTACTGTTTAGAAACAGCTCATGGCACAGTAACCAAACACTGAGAAACAGAGACAAACACTGCAGCATCCCACTTAGTATTTTTACAATTAAAAAGATACAATGTTGATATAGATAGCTGAACAATTCCAGGGTAAAGAATCTGCCTGAAGTTTTCTAAAAACTTGGTTTGGTATCAACATTCAGCACAGAAGAGGAGCGGAATCCAGGTATACCACCCGCAGGAAACCACGACTAAATGCTACCCAGCACTGCACGCAGTAGGATGCTGGTGGACATCAAACGAAAATTCTGAAGGACGAATTACTGTCAAGACTGGGAAGGCAGTCTGCTGAAACTGCACATCCGACAGCACTTCTCCCTGTAAGTCAGGCAGGCCTGTGCCAGAGGGGGGGATGTCACACGTGCAATGTGATGGTGACACGATGACTCCTCTGACTACACGCATGCTCCCACAACACTGTCTCTGAGAAGAGCTTGCTAATAATGGTATTTGAAAAACATAAAATAGCAGCAACTTGAAATTTACTTAAGAGATCTGATTTGCAAACATGGAAAAGAAAATTGAATGAGAGAGATCCTATTATACTTATCTTAAGTTTTTTAAGACCTCTTCTCATGTGATGCAAATTGGCATAATTTGCCTCAAAAATCAATGTGTATGCTTTCATTACCTCTGCAACTGGGTCTGTAATAAATATATTTCTTAACATGTTTAGAAACTCTGAAATGACAGAAAATAATTCTAAAATGTTAATTTTCTACATGCCTGAAGAAATTACCACAAAAGGGACAGAAGAATTAAGGGACTGAGCTGTAAGTGATTCCTGGGATTGCTTTGAAGTATAAGTGAGGATTTCAGTTGCTTTTTGTTGGTACAGACTTGGTACACAGTAAAGCACAACTTATTTGGACACTCAAGATGTTTCTATTAGCCTAAAATATACTAAGTATTGGACTAAATCCCTTCAACCACAGCTAAACACTAATTTTTCATATTACGTATCCTTATTGGTATTTAATAGGTCATTAGAGTAAGTTCTTTGAATTTTCATTTGTCAAATACAAGAAATGCCAATACTTACTCAAAATACAGAGTGAGGTCTGTTGCCAATATCGATTGCTTTAGAAGCTGCATAAGGTCACTGTAGTCCTTAGAGGACAAGTTAGCAAAGATGTTGTGACCCTATAATGAAAGAGATAAAAGAGGTAAAGGGCTAGCAATCAATATAGGTTTTTAAAAGGTTTTCTAACACTTTAGTCTACTGTTTCCCTGTAACAGAGGCCTTTTCTGATTCATGGCAAAACTACGACAAAATAATAATGTTAATACTGCTGAGATTACATTGGGGTGGAAGAGTTGAGGACTGTAATCAAGTACCTTGTATGTTTTTCTAAACTCTGCTGAAATTATAGCCTCTTGAGGAAAGATTTACTCTTCGCTCTGACCCTGCACAGACTCAGTTTATGGGGAAAAACTATGGATACATCTCAATCTTTCCTCTTATTAAATGTTTTGGGAAGCTCTGCATTGCAGCTTTTGAGTTGTGCTCCTAATAGATTTATCTGTGCTGCTGCTTGCAGGCACACAAACTGCTGTTAGAGCAGTCAAAGACACTAAATCAGTTTTTCATTCAAAACAGCCCATTTGCTCACTCTGCCCATTACTGCGTTGTCTTACAGTATATACAAGCATTGCCTATGCAGGCTACAGAACCACAACTTTATGCAATTTAAGTGCCCTTTGTAAGCCCAACAGGCTACTTTTTAAGGGATCATGGATTAAGAAGTTGAAAGGTGCTCTATGGCCAGAATGAAACAAAATTATTTCATATTGCCGTCTGACAGCAGGAAGGTCCTTTTGTAACCAAATTTCTGAAAACGAAGAGGGACAGAGTTTCTATAATTTCTCTGTAAAATCCTAGAGAAAATAAGCTGAAAGAAACAAAACTAATGGAAAATTCTAAATGTAAGCTTAAGAAGTGGTCTTTGTGGCATCAGTCACGTGTAACTAAATTAACGTAACAAGACATAACAGCACTACACTTTTTTTTCTTTCCTAATCCTCTATAGAATAATGAGGTTTTGCTAAACAGAGTCTTATTTTGCTGGTATTTAGCACTGTAATGCACACATTCAGTATGCACCGCCATCTACTGCTTAGGAAGATTAAAATGCTCTTAAAAACAGAATTTTCCAGCAAGAGGATTGCTATTACCATGAGGGTCTGAGGACATAGATGAGATAAGGTCTGGAGGTAGAGATGGTGTTTTTAATAGATCAGATAACTGTTGGACTAAAAAAAATAATTTGCTATACATAAAGGATGGTCTTCTCTGTGACAATGAAATGATTATTTCTTTTCAGCTAAATACTAAGAAGGATTTGAGAATCCAAGGCTTATTTATGAAACACAATTTTAAAACCAAAGTACTTGGAAGAAAATAAAGCAAAATGTATTAGGAAAATAGCAGCTCTTACAACAGGGGTAATTTACCGAGTACGTCTGTTATTCTGTAATGTCTGTTGCCTTTCTAACCTGTTCTGTGGTGTATAAAACCATGTCACTACAAAGTTCAAGATCACTTATACTGAGGTTAGGATGTCAAGAGTAAAGGATAAATAGCTCCTTTGCCCAACATGATAAAAATCTAAAGAAACAATACAATATACTATGTTTCCTTCTAGATAGCAGACAGACTACAACATCAACATGAGTGGGTAGGATATAATCTAATTTCAGCTTATTTGAGAGAGGAGACCAACAGCTCAGCTGGTGAAAGTTGGTGTATCTTTAAGCAGATTGGAGGATCCAAATCTGCATTTATTCCAGACTAAGGGGTGTTTTGTTCCATTAGCAAATAGTATCTACTGGATAAAAATCCCATAGAGTTAATTTTCTAGAAATGAGCACCTGGAGAAGAAGCTGCCTGAATGATCGAAGAGGAGGGCCTGCATTTCAAGTAATATTTTATATCTCTGAAAGAAGCTGGAGTAGATTCCAATGAAAAAAGTATTATTTTCATAAATTTCTTGATTTTTAAGCTGAAAAAGATAAAGAAAAGCATATAGACTGACATGAGCTATAAACTTTCAGAGTTGCCTGTGTCTTGAGCCTGTCTTCAGAGACACATTCAGTCATAATGAAGATTTCAGGAACTACAGAAATCACTGTTTCCCAGGAAAGCTTGTTCCAGAGGCTGAACAGTCTCACTGGTTTAGAGAAAAAAATGACACGAGCGAGCCAACCAAACAAACCAAAAAACCAAACCAAACCCCCTTCCTTTTTTCCTATTCCGAACCAGTCTGTTTAACTGTCATATGCTGCTTTTTCTTATGCCTTTCCCTGGTAGTACAAGGAGCCATTTAATTCCTAGTATCACCTTTTAGATAAGCTAGGCTAGGCTAAGCAGATTGAGCTGTTTAAGTCTCATGCTGGTGCTCTCCGTTCCTATGTCTACTTTTTAAATATAATGGCAAGAAACTGAACACTAAAGCCACAGCCCCATGACTCATCTCTGTGGCACTGTACACAGAAGTAAAGCCATCACCCCATTCCCATCTGTCTGATCACAGGACGTTCCCAGATGCTCTTCAAAAGATACGGCAGATCAGTATATGGTCTCCAGTTGTGCTGCACGAACATTTTTGTTTTTATACACACACTGAATGCATTTTGTAACAATCTATCTGTGTAAATTAAGAAAACACACCCATTGTTTTGTAAGGACTGCATAGCCATCCTACTTTTCTCACTACACCTCTGGGGTAGTGCATGCTGCATACTGTTATGCATAAGATATTCTAGGCAAGAACTATGTCTTTATATCTGTCTGCAAAGCAACTAGTGTACTTTGGACAGCAGAATCACTGATACTCATTTTTTTTAAATCATTTAATAGAATTATGCAAAACCATCATAAAAATACTGATTACAGAAAGACTGTCAAATAAATTGGTTCAGTAAAGGATGACTGTGATACTCTGAATACAACACCTGTGGGGAAAAGTAAAAGCTTGTTTCATCTGCCTATAAACCACTGAGCAGGATATGTGTAAGAAGGCTGAAAAAAGCTGACAATACAATTAGGATACGTTCTCCTTGTCCCTAGCTGAATAAGACAAACATAATCTCTGGGCTCTATGATCAGCATTTGTTGTTGTTTAATTTTGTGCTAGTTGTGACCTTTGTGGTAACCAATAAATAAACCCTCAAGGAGAGGGCACTGAAAAGGTACTGTGTGTGGTATTTCCTTTCTCCAGCTGAAACGGCCCAACAGCTTACAGCAAGATTAATAATAATGCTTTTGTACCTCACTTTGGAGAATCATGACAGCATGATTGAAATGGTGGTGCTCCAAGGTAGCAGAGGTACCGTAGAGCTGAGCTAAGGCTGATCCGCTCCTGAAACAGAACACAGAGAGTCAACAAATACTGCTCGTCTGCTTACGAAGCATGTTTCAGAAACAATTGAGTAACAAAAGCACGTAGCCACACACTCTGTTTCAGCAACCACACTTAAGACCGTTGACAGGATCAAAATAGTAAGTCAAAGCCAGATACAAGACATTTATGTTCCAGACTTTGCTAAATATCATCCGCTGACTAAAGATTTTCCTGGAACTACATGAAATTTTGTAATGCGACTTTCAAAGCACCGCAGTGACGCAACAGCGCTGGCACATTACTGTGCAGTAAAGACAAACAGTAACATCCTTGAGCTAGGACCGGCTGTTCTGCTACTACTTTTTATTTTTAATCCTTAATAAACGCAATGGCTTACAACGGGTGAATACAAACTTGTTTTAAAACTACAACTCTTAAAAACCAAAAAACCCAAACTCTTAAAAAACAACAAAAACCCAACTGCAAATGCAGTGAGGTTGTCTGCATGTAAAATCACGTGCTTGAATACTAAGGTAAACAGAAAACATTAAATGAGAGCGGTGAATATAAAAGTAAAGTTTAGCATCTCTTTAGAATGTATTTTCTCATCATGTTTATTGTCTAAAACAAAATTAGCTTCAAAATGGACAGAGCAGGTGAGTTTTCTAAGTTTAAGGAACAAAACTCTACAGACTACAATTATAAAATTGTGAATCACTGGGAGGTGCAGAGAATAGAACTGGGTTGTCAGAATAGTTACTGTTCACCATTACTTCACTTCTGGGACCCAGCCTAAAGCAACAAGATAGGTTTTCCGAAATAAGAGATTATGCTAGAGACAAACAGAAAGAGTCTCCTAGGAGCACATACTATAAAACTGCACCATACTGATATTTAATTATCAGAAGCAGCTATATTAGAGAGAAGGATGTCCAGGAAACATCATCCCTAGAGAATGTAGTGTTGAGATATATAACAGAGCTATTTCAGACAACTGTGATATTGCCTCCATCATACACCTCTTGAACTTTCATCACACAAAACAGCAGTATTGAACACTGAAGATAAAATAGGAAAATGTGATGCTTAAATTTATGTCAGGTTGAAGGAATAAATCATAGCTGCTGTTATGAAAAATACAGCTTCTGTTTTTGGGGATGTTTTATACATGTGTGGTAATGTTCATCTTTTGTTAAATGTCTTCAACAATTTCTTTATGGAGTCGTAAAATGGTAGCCTCCTCTTCGTACTGTGGTGCCAAACAACAAGTGATAGCAGTCTCATTCTGAAATCTCTACCTTTAACTCAGCCATCCCCCTGCACAAGAGATATTGTTGTGTAATGTTACAGCGGAGAAGTGGTTAACTTAATCAGAGCCTAAAACGGTCAGGATGTAAATCTTTAGTCTCGTTTTTGTAAATTAGGAACATAAACATCAATCAGCTGAGCTTCCTTCCCATTTGTCTCTCCTTTTTTGATTCTCTTCAAGACTCAGCTGCAAAAAGGCATCTAGCAGTGCTTGGTAACCTTTGCACCATGAGCTCTGTCTGTTGAGCACTGCAATTGATTTTCCTTGCTATGGTGATTGAAGATCCAGACAGTGTCATTGTTTCATTGAGAGTGTACCGCAACACCAATAGCTCAGGAAATGGCAGCTTAGCGAGTATCAGAAACATCAGTTTGAGTGATGTTCGCTGAGGCAGCTCCCCGCCCCCCCCCAGAATGCAGCTGCCCATGCCTATACACACATTACAGCAGAGTACTTCTGCAAAAGGTAGGAAAAAATAGGCTAGTACAACACGACACCGTCTTTTGAATATCTTTGGACAACCATTTGACCAGTTCCCCATCATGCTGGAGGATCAGTAGTAATGCAGAACAGACAAAGCTGAAAATGCATGGTGTGATCTGCAGCACAAGAGAGCTTCCAGGTCTCATATTCTGACTGTAGGGGACCTGGTGAGTTCATAAAACAACATGGGATTTGGAAGTCTCTGTGTCTGACAGCTTTATTTCACAACTTGGCCAGGATGTTGTCTGGGGACATTTCCTGTTGTCTCCTCCAGTTTTCAGGGAACGCAGATTTTTGGAAAGAATCTGACCCTGGTCAAGGGCATTCCCTTGCCACCACAGTAAGAAGAAATACTTTCAAACCTTTCACCAACCTGCTTCTGCCTGAGGGCAGCAGCCTGGAAAGTAAAAATATATGCAAGTCAGGGCTGCTGAATCAGGTCCCAAGCACCTTGAACAGAATAAAATTCATTTTTAGAATTGAAAATGGTATGGGGAGCAAAATTTCATATAGGTAATGTAAGAATCTGCCTTAGAGATGCAGCTTTGTGTTCTGATGGGTACTGACCACTGCAGGGGGTGGCCAGCCCACTCCTGCCCACCGCAGCAGGTGTCCGAACAGGCTGTGTGTGCTTTGGTGTGTGGGGCAGGCCAGGGAGGCAGCAGTGCTACAGGGCAGGGACCCTGTGCGCTCCGCAGCTGATGGGGATGTGGTGAGGCAACGATTCCAGCCACCTGCTGTAGGCAATTTGCATCAGAGCTCCAGCACGATGGCAACCGTTTCATACTTCATAAGCTAGCAATTGCTTTCTGTATGCTTCCCTATACTAGTGTGAAAGTTTTTGTGAGCGCATTATTTCATTTACCCATTTCCTTTTCTTCTTAATAGTTGTACATGGTTTTGCTTAATGCCATGCATTCCAGCCAGCAAGAACAACCCAGACAGTTTCAGTGTTTCCTGGGTTGAATACCAGAATCAATAACAACTGAGCCTGAAAAGATCATAAAGTTTTGGCACCACGTTTCAGTATGTGGTGTCAATTCAACAGTCTGACACAAAGGACAAGCCAGCAATTACCCAAAAGAACAGAGAATGATAAAGATGGATAGTTCCTCACTACATTAGAGAATAAGAATACCTGGCCCTGGTCTAAGAGGCCTGAAATTAATGCTTCATTCCTTATTCTGGGTCACCTCTTGCTCTTCTGTGGAAGAAAACCAAATTAAAGTAATAAGAATTAGAAAACTTACTTAGCTTGGAAGGCATTGTTGGTTCCCCTGTGGTCAAGGTCATGACACAAGCATCCCACAATCAAAGCTAAAATTTCAATTTCAGTTAGAATCTCCTGAAATCCTGCAGTCTGAGAGCAGAGGAAAAAAAAAAAAAAAAGCAGCTGTAACTATCAGTAGCAAAAGGGATAAGTAATGTTAGTCCATCAAGAAACAGTCAACTTTGTTTTGATACCATGAATGTTTCAGTAAGGAGAAGATAAATGCTTTATTGTCATGTTATATTCCCCGCTGTATGTTAGATGGTTAGCAGAATAGATAACATCCTTGGAGTGATCTGTTATTATCTCTCTGTTGCATTTCCAGCATACTGTTTCTCCACTACCCAGAAGGCACTAAAGACAAAAAGAGCTGAAAACACACACCAATAACTACACACTGAGACAGGAACTGGAATGTCGTATCAGAGAAATAAAACCCAAAATTGATTCCATTTTGAAATTATTGTTCAGAGAAGTGTTTAGACAGATTTCTTCAATCCTGAGATGACCATTTTAGTCAATCCCTACTGTCAGGATAGCTGAGATGTTAAATCAAAAGACCTAAAAAAGAAGCCAGATAAAATATACTCTATGGAATTGTTATGAACTATTAAGAGATTTGTTATCTGGGACACATGAAATGAAGCAGCGTGACTTAAAGAGGAAATGTTTCAAATGGCATGTTTCTGGTGCAGACACCCACTTGAATTTGGGAAAGAATTTTGAGAACTGATGTATTGAAAATCCCCATAAGCAACTCAGACCAGATATGCCTGTGTGAATGGGGGAGGTGATCCTAGAAAAATTTTGTTGCCACTGTACTTCTCCTTGTGGATACTTGCTATAGTTGTTTTCCTGCCTGAACTGCCTCATTTCAGGAAAGAAACACTACTGTTATTGCTAACCTCAGGCATCCTGAACAGATCCTGTCTGGAGAAGGTGCTGGAGCTTGTATGGGACACCACCTCTTTGGTGCTGTGCATCTTACCCAGGCAAAAACCTGGCTCTCCAACTCTTTAGAAGCACAAGGGCATAATGCCTGCAAAAAAGACTGGCTGAGCTGGAAAATTATAACACTTGTCTTTCCACAGTGCTGGTCTCCCGTGTCACTCCTCAGTTAGCCACATGATCTAGTTACTATGAAAGGAAATTATATAAAAGGAATATGAAATAAATTTATATTCAAGGATGAAACCAAGGCTGAAGACTAACAGTGTGCAAGAAATCCTGAATTCCACTGATTTTCAATGGAATTCCACCTACTGGCAAGAGCAGGGTTAAGTGATACAAAGACAGTATCAGTGGGATCACTGACGTCCTTACCTGGCTGGAACTTACAGACCACTCAGAAATGCCAGTCAGTTTCTGCAATACCACGTGAAAACTCCGCTATTCACCCTGAATACCACAAATTCTACTTAAATAAATGCACATTCAAATCCAAACAGCCTAAGTTTTTACAGTCTGAAATGTGACCACAGTTAATGTGTAGGCAGTACAAGGAGCTAAGCTCCCCCAGGTGCTCAGGAATGCATTTCAGTTGGAACTGAGGGAGTGCAGGAAAAAAGCTTTAAACAGTGCTCAGTGTTTACAGATCAGCAAGATGATCAAATATGAGAAAAAAAGATTCCTTTTGTGTTGAATCCACTGCTGTACAGAGTAATTTGAATATTATGAAAGAATTATCTTGATTTCTAGTGGGATTGCTTTTTTTTTTGGCTTCAGTAACAGCTACACAGGCAGACGAAATTCTCTAAATAGCAGTGTTTTCTCTTTTTCAACATTGTTCTTATATAACAAATAATCATCACCTATTGTTAAAAAAAGGATTAAAAATAGGATTGTAACTGACAACATGCCATGTGTTGTTTCAATCTAGAGAAAACATTCATGGCTAAGTTAAAACAACTTAAAATAGAAGTTTTTTAATATAAAGTTGATGCTGTAATAAATATTCTGTAGCATAACACAAGCTTTGATTAAATTTGAGGATTCAACCTGTATTGCAAATGTAGGAAAGCCGATTAAGGAATTTATTAACAGTAGCAATATCTCAAAAATAAATGCAACATTTTATGTAATCAAAAGTCTTGTCATTGACTATATGAGAGAAATATGGCATATTTCACTTAAAAAATATTTAATTTAAAACAATGTTACGGTCAGGGGGTATCTGCTTTGAACATAATGCAAAAAAATAGAGGATTTCATTTCCCCATTTTTTGAATTTACAGAGGGAGAAAAAATACATGGCTATAGACGACGGTGCAGTAAAATTTATTTTCACCAGAAAAGGAATGACCCATAACTCATGAGTGGCAGAGTCTCCAGTGAGTTGTGGAGGTCATTCTTTCATGTGAGGAAATGAATTGGATTCATTATACCTTGCCCCACATTTATATGTTTTGTTATTAGCACACCAGATGGGATTATAATTTTGTATTGCTTGCGTGTTCATTTTTAATTTTTGAAATAAGCATCAATGTGAACTGTGTTAGGCAAAGGCACTGATAATGAAGCCTGGGCTTGATCGTGCAGTTTACTCTCATGTGACCTCTGTAACAGGAGCAGTCTTTGCTTCAGCGCTTGTCCTCAAAATATTTGGGCAAGTCTGGAAGCGCAGGGCTGGGCTTATAATTGTTCAGTATCTAACTGGAGAGAGAAAATACATACTTAGATATAAAGGAACACACCTTAGATATGCAGAACGCTGACCAAGGAGTGAAACAACTGGTTTAAGCTTTGTTGGATTTCTGTTGTTCAGCGTGATAAACCCAGCTGAATTTTCCTTTCCTGCATTCAGTAGGAGCACGGCCAGGCCACTAGGGGCTACTGCATTACAGATTAAACATTGCTATGCTACAGCAAGCCCTACCTGAAAATGACCTAAAATAGGCTTATTGGTTTATATTTGTGGTGCAGCCAATATTGCTGACTGTCATGGTGAGATCAGGAACAGGGTACAATAACTGCACAAAGCAGGGCCTTCTTGACCATCAGAGCCCATCTCTAATGGTTAGAGAGTTTTCCCCTTTTTGCAAGAGAAAAAACAAGACACATACTAACTCAGATGGTTTGCCCACGACACACAGAGTAAGAGCAAGCCTTGTGCTATTAGCAGTCTGTTGACTCTCCTTGGTGTCTTTTTTCACAAGGCCAGTTTTCCTACCTCTGGAAGGGAGAGCAGCCCAAGCGGATCATACATCTGAAGACAACATGCTCTCAGCCAGAGCCACAGCGAAGCGAGGTGGGAAATGCGGTGAGTCCAATGCCATGGGCACAGGCATCCAGCCCTGCACATGGAATTTCTTGTTCGGTTTATTACGAAAAGTGTGGGTAGTGAAATGACTTGGCTTAAAAATACTGGATCACCTCCCACAGACAGTTGTGTCCCTCTGCTGACTGCTAAAAGGATCCTGAAATTATGCTTTGAGAACCCTGGTGAAAGCAGTTTACGGCTGAGGCCTCGCAGGCTTGCTGGTGGCTGCTGAAGCAGCAGGGATCTGCTTTCTTCTTGCCGGCTGCCAAAGCAGCCACCGCTAGCCGAGCTGGAGCTGCCTGGTGGGACAGGGCTTCCCACCGAGACCAGCCTCGTTCGCACCGAAATCCTGGCCTCGGAGCGCCACCTAGAGGTCCTCACGGGTGAGGTCGGAGGGCTCCCCACCCGCGGCAGCGCTTGGCGGAACCGAATGTAATGCCCTGCTGAACGGCACTGCCCGACTTCGCCCTTACTCCTCAGAGTAAAAAGGTTTTCATTTCTCTGTGACTGAAAAAACCCCCATGTTGTTTATAAACCTTTAAAAACGACTGATGCCCACACACTGTCATGAGATTTCATTAGAGTTTATCAGAAAGTGCCTTCTGAAACGATGTTAATTCTGCTCAGCTGAACAGCCTCACGCCCAGAGGAGGAGGTGACCCCTTCTCCCTTGCTGACCATCCCTGTTTGCTTTGCCTCACACTGAACGGTACAATTTTCCATGCCTCCGCAAACGCTCACCGCCACAAACCGACAATGCTGGGACAGACCTAGGACTAGACCAACATCCACCTGCTAGGGGATGTCATACTCCATTTTTTTTTTTTTTTTTCCCTTGCCTGACACATGAAGTTCTGCAACAGTGGCAATGCCAAACACAGGAGGCAGCTGGGAACCCGTGCACCAGGCAGCTGTGCCCTGTGAGCAGGAAACAGGCCATGCACTGTCTCAAGTCCACATTACACGGCGCTGATGTGTGCTGCGAACAGCACAGGCTGTGGAGCCTCCACCTCTACGGACAGGGTCCAGCTGCTAACTACACCGCAGAGACTGGCCAGCGCCGAGACCATAAACATTCAGTGATTAAAAATTAGCAAACAAATACATGATATCCCAGATAAATAAATACCTGTACAAATGCTATTACTATGACCACTTTAAGGTTCACAACAGATGATGCTGGCCACTAAAACCAAACATGAAGAAAAAAATGGAAAAACTTGAATTCTTAGTTTTATCTGGAGATAAGGCAAGCTCGAAATACAAAGTATAACAGAAAGCGTTGTGTGCGTACAGACATGTTGCTTCTTTTTTGCCATATTAATGAGAATATTAAATACCCAGGACCACCAAGCTTTTTATCGATACATTTACAGAAATTAACTAGCCAAATATGGGTTATTTCATGCAGTAAGGTTGCTACCGGGTAGGGAGAGAGAGCAAGAGCAGTGGTACTTTCAACAGAATTTACTTGTATGTTGAAAGAAGTTACAGGTACTGGTGGAAATACATGTTAATAAAACCCAGAAGTGTTACAGTGTCCAATGGAGACACGAGATTCACTTAGATTACTATGTTGGAAGATAATCTTAAAATGTTTTAAGGCAATACCTTCTACAACTAAGATGAAGCTAGATGAGAAGGTAATAAATACCAACATAATAAATACTTCTGGGATTTTAATCTTCCTTGGTTTTGTACTTTGCAATTTAAGAGTCTGAGATAAACGTCAAATCAAAGAGTTCCAAAAGATAAGCATTTTTGTAAGACCAAGATCTATAGTAACAAGCTCACTCCAAGCCTGCCATCTGTTTTTAGTCACTTTAATGTGCCTGTGATATCGCTGTCACTAAAACACTGTAAGGTTTTGTCAGATACGTGCCACCTTAAATTGAATAAATTCCGTGTGCATTTCTGTTGGAAATGAATGAGTTCCATAATAACTAGAAAAGAAATCAAAATGTTGGAAAATGTTTAGACAGGTAAGGCAATGTGGCAGCAAAAGCTCTTACGGGACTGTGTAGCTGGATACTTACAGTTAACATGGCAAACATTAGCTGGCAGACGTTGAAAGCATGCCTCCAGTTGTGATACAAAACCATGCGATAATTCTTCCTAACTGTCAAAAGCCACCTACACAGCGTCTGAAATGAAAAGTACAAATTGTATCAGGGCTACTAAATGTGTACAAATGGACAGAGCAGTGCCAAGACAAAAGCAGCAGATATCTCTGCAGCGCAGATGGTTACCTCATAGTCAATTTTAAATTTCTGAACCATTCCAAGTTCCATGAACATCCGCAGGGCTGCAGTAATCATGGCATCCACATCAAGCGAGAAGTCATCAAAATGGATATCATCAATGCCAAGCTCTGACACCAGAGGGATGTTTGCTGCCTGAAAATGCCAAAGGGAAAGGGAAACTTCTGATTCAAAACTTGGGTCTTTTTTTCTGTGTCACTCTTACAAGAAAGCATCCATACATCAGTTCTGACCTGCCAATAAATCCCCTGCTTGATTTGAATGCCGAGCAATAAAAGTCTTCATCTGTGAAATACAAACATGTCAGGCTAACAGAGTGGGGAAACAGTGGGAAGGAGAAGAACCCGGTACGATCAGGAAATATGCTCACCATCCCAACTGGAGCCTGCATATAGCATTTAGACTGTGAGAGCTGACCACTTTATAGCTACTGCAGTAACACAATATATTCCAATGCAAATTACAATGCTGTAATGCAAGAAACATCTGGACAGCCAGCAGCTGGAAATTTTAATTGCTACCATTCAGAAATGCAAAGTAAATATACTGCTCTGCAGAATTTCTTCATCCAAATGTCTTTACATTCATAAGCATACAAGTGCCCTTTGCTTTACACTGTTCACTACACATTCATAGAACAACAACAAAAAAGTTAATAGAAGAAACGTGTAGGGGAAGCACTTTTCAAAGAAAAATAAAAATAATTTGCTAAATGCTGATTATGTAATAAGTCAATAACAGCAAAAGCCTTACATTTTGCTTTGTTCGTGTAACAGCAGACTCCTGTTCTGTTTGTAGGAGAGGAATAAGCTTTTCACGCACACCAAAACATACAAATGAGTGTGCACGACTGCCTAACGTATACAGTTGCGCACACAGATGTATTGTGGCTGGCCCGGTGGCAGCACCTGTGGGAGCCAGGCAGAGGTGCTGACAACCCTCAGAGGCTTGTTTGCCCTTCTTTACGCCCCTTCGGACTTGCCACTCACCTCCCTAGAGAGGGCAGGTGGAGGAGGCTGCATTTGCTGAAGGAGCATCTGTTCCCTGTCTCCTGCTGTGAGAAGGCGATGGGTCAGGTAGAAACCTCACAAAGGGGCTGGATCCAGCCCACAGGCCATGAGCTGGACCATGCTGAATTAGTCAAAAATCGCATGGACTCAGCTGGTGTGGCACATGCAGCTACTCACTTGCTCAAAACACCAATTTGTTCATGCAACTGTAAGTTCACCTTCACAGTTACAGCTTCTATGCAACCACCTTATGGTTTCCTTTTTGAAAACTTGTGTTTTGAAATATTGTACCCTAACTACAAGTCACTGTCTTGTAAAAAGCTTTTTCTGGCCAAAGGGAAAGTGCCACCTTGATAATTAATTTATGCGGAGATTAAGCTGGTTTAGCTATACCATGTAAGAAGATGACTGTGCACACCTGCCATAAAATAGCATTAACATTGCAGCGTGAACTTACTTGCTAGCTAGAAGAAAAGTCCTTTTGGTTCAGCAGCCAGTAAACCACCCCAGTACCACAAGTCACAGCATTACGCCAATGAGGTTCACTGACATACGAAATACAACAAACCCATCAAGTCAGGCATCATCCCAGGACACAGCTGAAGAACCTTTGCAGCGTGCAGGCAGAGATGTAAGCTCTGTTAACTGCACACTTTATCTGCTAGCATACTTATCCAGGTTGAATCAATTTAGCATCTTTTTTTGAATAATTATTGAAATACTTCTAGGTGATCCCAACTGCAGTTACACAGCAACACCCTTTAAGATCTGGCTGAAAAGCAACGTATTTACTTCTGGGGTAAAGAATGAACAAAAATACGGTTAGGTGTGAAACAGGAATACTGACCCAGAGGCTGTGCTGTCCAGACATTCAGAGGTCTTATAGAAACTGTGACTTTTTTGTCACATTCAGTTATTCTTCAGAGCTTTGGGGGATACTAAAGATGCATACTAATATTTAGCTGATGAATACACTCATTGCATAGTAAATGCACTCTCTACAAAATGTCTCTGAGGGAAGAAACGCGTTTGTCCGTCTTGTTTATTCCTTAGACAGAAGTTTAAATAACAAAGATGTTGAAACAGAAGCACTTGATTGTAAGCAGACCCACTTGAAATTGTTATTATTGAGATTATCTTTACAGGCCTACTGCTGCATTTTCATTAACTTTGCAGTGGGCTTTGATTAAAATTTTTATACTTTTTGTCATCTTAAAAGAAAACAGATATTCTTGCTTTTTTTTTTTTTTACTGGAAACAAACACTTTTACCAGCCTGTTACAACTCAGGGAGAACACTTCAAGCAGTCGCTCAACCGCAGTTGTATTTCCCTTTGTCAAACAGTAGAGAAATAACAATATATTCCAAATCTATTACAAACTGAACAACAGGATATTAACAAAGCAAGTCAAAAACAATTTCTTCCCACGTCAGTCTGAAACTTTTAAATATTTATGAGGTTTTACATTCCTAAATTTAACAGGAGTGCCATAATCCAAAATAACTGCTGAATTAATAGCCAGGAGATAACATTTGTATAAAAGAACCATTCGCTTTACAACAGCAATAAAAAGGAAACAACAGAATTATGAGTGTTGAGACTAATTTGAATAATGCTAAAAAAAAATGGTATGTTGTGGGGCTGCAGCAATATTCTGGCAGCACCTGGCATCGCCTGTCCTCAGCTTCTTATGCTAGTAATGCAGCAGTCCAGGCTTTATAGGACAGCAATCATTAAAACTTCATTTATGCAATTACAAAGATATAAAAATTATTCATAATACAAAATATTAAAACATATACATCCCTGAAATTTTGCTGCACTGCAGGAGAAATTCCAGTGGATTTCTTAAAATAGACGGCAATAACAACACTTTTTTTCCAGGAAAACAGAGGGGATGAAAGTACCATAACAGTAAGAGGAAGGGGCAGGCAATTAAAATTCAAGTTACAGTGAAATTATTTTTTTAAAGCACCCCAGTGATTTAGAATCACTTAAAAGGCTTGCTTCCTTTTGAACATTTTGAAGTTCAAGTTCCCCTTTCTAAAAACAATTAAGAACATTATACTCTGAGTCTTTTTACCCTGCGGACCAAGCAATTTCAATGCTCTTCATCCCTAAGAAAAATTCACATGACTCTTCTGTGAGCTTATGGTAAATTAAAGCCGGATGTGCCTCCTCTGGTCACATCTCCATACCCCCTGGTACTAAAGCAAAAATTGGTCTTGAAAGTAACCATGAACACAAGTTTGGTTTAGCACATGGAAGGCAACTGGTCTTGCTTAATACAGTGCAAACTCAGCAGTTACCAGACTGGGAAACTATCACCACTTGTAAGCAGCCTGAAAAAAAGCAAGTCCTGTCCCTGAACGACAGCATAAAGACAAGGTCTGTGGCTACCCTACAGTCAGATGTGCGTGGGATGGGATGGATACAAGGAGGAGGAAAAGCACCTTTGTACTAAATTCAGGATTGGAGACAGATCTTCCTTTCCTCATTGCTCTCTGCTATCGTGTAAACGGTTCCACAGCCTGCTTGGTATAGTCAACAGCCAGGAGAGGAGTGGCTGGTTGAGCCTGACCTTACACCAGTCATTGTGAAGGGGCCATATGTCATTAATGACCGTCATACTTCCAAACACATGGAACATCAAAGTGGTTTCTACTAACAATAAAGTCCCAATTCTGACCACTATAAAAGGCAGCCAATGGGAATAGAAAAATAATGTTTCTGGTTCAGTATAATAAGCCTTTGGGCTGCTGTGGATGAACAAAACCTAAAAAGGAAAACTTTAGGAAACTAAAGAATCAAAGCTATAGGGAAACTTTGAAAGGCTAAATACTCAAAATAAAAGCTACTGTTTGATGTGTACACCTTAGTGTTGCTGAAGACAACTATTTCACAATTTTGGAAGTATGTATAAAACATACACTATATTAAATGGTTTCTTTATATCCTTAGCATGCAGCCAGATAACAATAAAGGTAAGCACTCGGACTTTCTCTGGGCAGTATGTGTTCATGTGTAAATGTATGTCAGAAAAATGCAGTATAATAAGCACACACACATACACAGAGCATTTTACAACATTCTCACTCTAAGGGCTGAACAAAGCGATCACAATCAATCAAACACAAGCAAAAGGGAGACTTGTGCTGCTCTTACTGAACATATTTCCTGAATGAGAGATAGGTTTTATATTCAACTTGGTTGTTACTGCAAATTGTTTTCCTTTCAATTCTGCTTTCAGTTTCTGCCATATACCACAGCAGTACTTTTCTAATGGTCAATACTGCTATTGAGAAAACATGTGGAAAGCATATACCATTCAATGTCCTCTTACAAATTAAATTTTAACCAGTTTATAGTTATAAATAGTACAAGAATGATCCCTTGGAGTTGGCTGAAAGGAAGTGGGGCAAGCTTGCTGCCCTGAATAACTTGTAGGTGTGATAGCTGCTGTAAGATCATGATAGGTGTGACTATTTTAGGATCTGGAAACACATTACCAGTCCTTCCGAACAGGGAAGAAACTTTATGGATTTCCCTAATGGTCCTCACAGTTTTACAAACCAAACTTCCTGTGTGAGTTGGAAGCCTAGTTTTCAGTATGTGAAAGCTATACTAAGCAAAAGCCTTTCGTTCCAGCTAGTCAAATGTACTGCCAGTGGAGACCAGCAGACAGGTCATGTGCTGCCAGCATAAAAAAATGGTCAGAGCGAGGTAACTCCTTATATTTAGGGAAAAACTGTATCATGTCAGGACCAAATATCAATTTGGGTATTTAATGATCTCCTATAGCAGAATGTGGCCTCCTATAGCAGAATGACAGTCTGCGTCAGTGATGGAGAGAGGACAATTTCAAGGTGGTTATTACATTTTGTCTCATCTTGCCATAATCCTCTTATTCCATCATTATTTCCTACAAATTGGCACACACTGATAGGCAGCTTAAGGAGTTTCTTAAACAGAAGGCACCTACAGCTCAAGGGCCTGATTGTAGTAACTTCATTCAGCATTACATTTATATGAATATATGAATATGATCCCATTTGATACTAAGAACACAGGACAAAAATAACATCCCATGGATTGACAGGGAAGGCTTACTAAATGATTTTGCACTAGCTCTTCTAATACCATACTCTTCACAATCTTCTATATCCATATTTGATAAAGTAATAAAGTTAGATGTAAGGAAACTGGTGGGTTCTTCAGAAAACATTCTTTCTCCTTGTAAAATCGTTCACTACCATGGAAGCAGTCCAGCTAAACACAGAAAACACTAGACTGAAATCCTACTTTGCTGTGCCACCTTAAACTCCGTTCTTCAGTTCACTACCTGTTTGGATAAGACATCTGTGCCTATTATGCAAGGAAAGCATCTTGAAACCTACTGATAAGTATATTAGTATAGCTTTGTGAAAAAATAATAGCACGTTCTGCCAATTGGTATGCTCAGCTTCTTTCCCATGTGATATCAGAACTATTCTGTAACAATAACTTCAGCTACTGAATATAGTCCACTTACCATATAGCCCTATCGACAATGACATGTGGAACGGTTAGCAAGGTTTCCTAATCAGAAAATACCGCCAGACTGATGGGAAAAAAGTATTAAGAAACTTGAATGTACCTAACACATATAAAGATATCCCATGGAATATATGTCCCGATGTAGCAAAAGAATGGCAAAACAATATGGTATGCCTCTTAACTCCCGGGAGCACCGTCTGAGTCAGGAGCTCATGTACTGTTTCAATAGTGTGTCAGGATCTAGACCTCATTTATAGCAAAACTGGAGCTTCAGACAACGTGACATACACCAAAAAATAAGACTACCCTTTCAAGTATCTCTTCACCTAGAATCTCTGTCAGAAGATTAGGAACTGAAAAACCTTAAAGGCTGATCATCAAAACCCGCACAGAAAGCATCAAAGTGGAGAATATTTAAATGTAAGGCCTTCTTTATGTCTCTTTCTTCTATCAAACTATACTGGAGACAGTATTTTCTGATGGCAAAGGTTTTTATTTGTAAAGGGTTCTTTCCACACATAAAGGCCTCTAAAATACTTGATTATATTTATAGCCACAGGCATTTTTAAAATGTATCTTTATAGTCAGTTATTACCAGTAGTGGACAAATTCTGCACTTCTTCATAGCCATGGAAGACCAAAGCCTGTCATGTTCTAGTCTGACACATTTCTTACTCTCTCCAAAGGGGAAAGAATCAAATGTTTCAGCTCAGGGATGTTTTAATGCCCAGAGCAACCTGGTTTTTAAAGACCTCCATCTGTTACTGCAGACTGCGGCTGGCATCTCTCTGCCCTTCACAGTGCTGAGTTAGCACCTCTTTTCCAATGACCAACCGCAGCAGAAGCAGGACAGCAGCATTTAAAGTAAATTTTATAATATTTACAGTAAAGGAGAGTAGGTATGGAAGAGACTTCAAGTATGTACATGTATTAACCTCTGGATTCTGATTCTAATGAATTTTTAGTGTGATTATCACACTAACATTGCTGCCGCCTTCAGGAGTGAAACCGCACAGAATCACTTAGGTTGGAAAGGAGCTCTTGAGACCAGCCAGTCCAACACCCCTGGGTCAAGCAGGGTTAAAATCCCCCAACTTTATTTGTCCCTCAACTGCTTTCACCAAATTCCAATTATTTGAATGAGGTCACTGTATGAAGGGATACTCAGATAACCACAACTGGCAACTGGAATGAGACAAGAGTGGGGCTTTGGATTCATCTGAAAGCAGTTGGACAAAAACATGAGATAAGGAGACCACAACACTGCCACATCAACATGCTTTGCCACCGCCAGATCTACCAGACTCCCTGTTTCTGTGTGCCAGACTGTCTGAATGTTTTATCCATCAAACTGTTCAAAGACATCAACAATCCCTGAAACATGATTTACGTCTTTTAAACCTCTTCAGTGTAACGCAGCAGATAAGCAGAGCTTGCAGTTGTGAAATCAAATGCCCAAACTCTGCCTGAAGTCCCACAGTAGGTATCTGGGCCCTTTGCTGGAAAAGGTCACTCTTTGCTTTAGTCAAAGTTTTACATCTGTAAACTGAGAATAATGCTACTTCTGCATCCAGCTTCAAAATCTGCAGCTGAAGCATGTATATGTGGTGCATACTGCTTTATCCTCAACTGACAAATTAACAGTATAACATGTAATTTAGACATGAAATATGGAACAAAGAAAGTTACATCTAGTCTTGTTTCAAAAAGTTATATTGGCTTGACCATTTACCAAACATAACTACTGCTTAGTATGGATACTGGTATTTGCTTTAATTAAAAGAGAAACTTCTTGGCATTAAGAAAGCTATTTATTCTGCTGCTTTTATCAGAATAAGTAGTCATTAAGCGATATATCACTATCAAATATAGCATTTTGGATTGGTTTTTTTATCATGCACTGTGAGCTTAGGACAAAAGTATGGTATTTACTTTCTGCTTTTGGTATAAAGCTATATGTGCCCGAGGAAAGGATTTGTCATCTTATAATTTTATTTTTAAAAGGACAAGGGAAGATATGTCATTACAGAATTATACATACTATTTCCAAAGGTAAGCCCAGAATTACAGCTAAAAAGCTAAAAGTATTTGAATTTTTCTGGATCAGTGAATCAATCCTGTCTGAACATGCCACTTTCTGAAACTGGGATGCATCAAAAGGAATAATCAATTTCAGAATAAAAATATTACATTTAAAATTTTGTTACAAACTGTAACAGAAGACACAAAATACGTTATTTACATTGCCAAGAATCAATCCTGGATGTTAAAGGTGTTTCCTAGTACACAGAAATAAAATATATGGCAGCCTATAAAAGGAAAAAGAAATTTCTATTTTAAAAGAGCAGAGACATAAAATAAAAGCAATTAATGGTCTGAGCATCTATTATTCTTAAGGCCAAAGTCCATAACCACAGCAGCCTAGGACTGGAGTTTTACAGGGCATGCACATTTGACACAATGATCTCCTGAGGCGCACCAGGGAGTGTTCACGTCCTTTTGGCTTATGGTGATTAGGAAATAACCAGTGTGTCACATACTACAGGCTAGCAACTGTCGACTTTTTATGGCCATTGGTGCAGATGAGAAGCTCATACAAAGGACTCTATTCAGTCTCCGTCCCAGAATTTTAAACAAACACAAGCAGCAAACCTAGGGCAAGTATTTCCCTGATACAAAAGTGCCGAGGCATGCAAGCTGCTATTTCCCACAACAGCCTTGCTTGGTTTTGGTAGGCAGTCAGCTTTGTTGCTCCCATGAAGAGCAGAATGGGTAATGCAGGCTGCCTCATGCCTATAAATTTGTAAGGGTGAGGGAAGAGGGATGCAACATAGTCTTCTCCCCCACAGTGATACCTGGGATGGGGAAGGAAGGCTCTGACTGCTTCCTTGAAGACTCAGAAGAGGAAAAACCTCATTATGGGTTGAAGGAACAGGGTCAGGGTTCTTCTCACAGAGGACATGATGTGAAGGCACAGAATGGAACTGGCTCTTTTGGTGGCAAACAGTCCAAGCTGTGCCCTGCAGTTCTCAGCTGGACACATGGAGTGAGGAAGTATGTGAGGGAGAAAGAAGTGAAGGCATTACCAAGAACAGACACACAAAAAAATTAAAAAAGAAACAATAAAACCTAAAAAGCCCCACCAGTGCCACAACGGTGTATACACTGGTATTACGCTATTTTTTCTATCCCAGTGTACTCCAGCAGCACCTGAGCCAATCTGCAGGACCACTGGTCACATACCACTGTGGGGCCGTGGTGGTGCTGCAGGAATGCACAGCAACAGGGCTGGACTGTGTTCCTGCTGGCCACTGAAATTTTCTTTCTGAGCACCTGCGACAAATCAGGCTGGCAGTATAGTGACTGGTGGTGAAAGTTATGCAAATATATGAGCGGGCAACTGCTCCACTGGGATGAAGTCCTATTTCAGACCCGCTAGAGTGACAGCTATAGCAGAATACTGTCAGATAGCAATAAATAATATTGAAAACACCTTCAAACTTACAACATACATTTACAGAAAAGCTACAGAGAACATTGCAGTGATAATCCTTAAAACATGTTTTTGTCTTTTTCTCCTTAGTTTTCATCAAGTTCTGATTGCAGGTTTAAATCCTATTCTGAATCCATAAATCACACCCTAGGAGCACGCAGGGCTGCCCAAAAAAGCATTCTCAAAAAATCCAGAGCTTCATCTTGCTACAGTTTTAACAAGCCAGGAGAGTTATCCTGGGCAAGGCTTCTGCCGGTCAGATGTGAACATGAACGCCAGTCCGCTCCCAGCAGAATGCGAATGCACTTCCCCCGCTGCCCCCTGCACCCCATGGAGCAGGCCAACAGGCAGCCTGCGCACCCACCCGGCACAGCAGCACAGAGCTCTAGTTCACACAGCACACAGCCTAATCAACACATTTTCTGCCAAAAAAAAATATATAAAAAAGTACTTGCTCTTTCAACAAAAACAGTAGGTACTTAAATATTTGTTTCAGCTCTTTACTTGCTACCTACACATTACTAGCTTTATAATTTTTCTTTAAACAAAAGTTGCTTTCATCTGCAACACAGCCATAAATACTTGCTGCTTGTCATTCGTGAGGTTCTTAATGAAGGCCCTACAGTACATGCTAACCGGCCCCTATTAAAATACTCTTACGATATTTGACTGATGCAACTGTTCCTTTTCTTCTAGGCACCTTGCATCTGCCAAATTACTGTTTTGAATAGAACATCTTATCCTATGCTTAGACAGTGCTGCAGAGCGGCCGCAGCATCAGCCGAGGGGGTACAAATCTCCGTGAAGAGGTCTGTCTGCGTGACTCCATTTTAGGGACCCTGAGGATTGTCCATGCCTGGCAAAAAGCAGTGGGGTGCTGCCACTGACTCAGGTAGCTAATGTACAGGTAAGTGAGAAACCAGCCAGGCAAGGAGCTGGATCTGGGACCCTACTGCACCGCTGTGCCACGCAGCACCCAGCTCATCAGCACCTTCCCCAGGTTGCTGCCATGCGACCCTGGGGCAGGCACTCCCGACAGACCGGGTCTTGCCACAACTTACCATGGGGTTGCTGTCATTATGCCACAACCTTTCCTTACTGCCACCCACAGCAACAGGTCTCTTTCAGGGTCAGTGCAGATAACACAAGTAGAGATACCTGAAATCAGTTTAACAGTAGAGTTCATGAAGGCCATGAACAGAAGTCTTTTCTTGTTGTTTTGGGATGGGGGTTTTTGTGTGCCCATAAGCTTGTTGTATGCCTGGGACAAAACATAAGCTGCCGCATGGCAGCACAGAAAGCAGGGTTAGCTGAGTTACCCTGTTTGGTGTGCCTAAAGGTGATGTATGGTGGGGGTGGGTGGCATGTGTGCGTGTTGGAGGGTGGGTGGGTGTGCACACGCATGTGTGTTCAGAGCTGGGTCACAAAGCACACGATGACGGAACACTTCACAGAAATGGCCTCATAAAATACTCAGTTTCCTGTTTTTGCCTGAAGTACAATCTGCACGTTTTCCGTACAGTTGCAGCAAGAAAGACAAGTGCTAGAGTCTATTTCTCATACATTTAAAGTGTTTACACTTTAAATTTGAAAGACTAAAACTGCACAACTACTGACAAATTTCTCTGTTAGAAAGTACATTTATTCTGCCTGGGATTTTGCCCAGACTAAAACATGAGACTTCCTGAGACTCAGACAATGGAGGAATGCCCCCCTAGGCAGACAATGAAACAGCATAATAAATAACCTGTAGAAGGCTGTAATCACAAATATTTTTTACGTAATATATGCCAGATATAGTTTTGCTTGGGTGACACGGAGCCATACACCCCAAATATAAATTTAGGGGTGTATTGATCTAGAAAACAAGGGTGCATCCATGTAATTTTTTTCCTTCAGATAATCCCAAAGCCTAAGTTAATACTGCACACTCACACACTCATGGGTGGGAATAGGTCTTTCAGCACAGCCTTGCTCTTACCAGCTGATGGAGGAATGCAAAGAAAAATTGCTGGATATAAGACTGTGCATGTAACACGGCTGAACCTGTGAAGATACTTCTCCTGAGTCTCTTGGTGACTCACACAAAAAGGACACTGCTGCCTGTGCTGCTAACATATTCTACTACATGCACACATACAAACATTATGATGGTGTGAAATTGCACTAGTATTACCTTTTTCAGGATTTTACAGTTTAACAGAAATGCTGCTAGGCAATCAGCTTTAAAGTGGAGCAAGGATGGCACCCAGTGGCCAAACAGATTCATCTCAGAAAAACATTTCTCGTCTGTTTCCCATTTTTCACTTCTGGGAGTTTAAATTATAAGAAGGTTCTAGCTTTAATATCAACTCGTTGGCAATGACAAAAGCCTCTAAAGGACACTGCCTTCTTCCTTTGGGGGACATTTATATTTCCTTTTGTAAAATATTTTGTAAAAAGAAAAGCCTTTAGAAATATTGCCATTAATAATTTAAAATCGATACCAGTAAACATTTATGACAAACAACTGTTTGTGGACAGAACACTGTATAGAGACAGTAACAAACAAAGAAAAGTATTTTTTCCCTTTGTAGGGTATTATGCTAGGGAAAACAAAAGATTTTTTCCTGGTTTTAAAATCAGTACAACTAGTAAAGTGTTTGTTTAATTTTAAAATCAACATTGATATTAATAATGCCAATTAAAAAATGTCTATCCAGACAAAGTTTGGTGAAAAGCAACTTGATTTTTTAATGAGAAAATTCCCAGTTATAACTTGTCAGTCTGCTGGGCTACAAAAGGAATCCAAGCACAGGTAAATAAAGAATAATTTCACATGTGAAATATTATGGTATTTTTCTGGATTTCTTTGAAGAATTTTTTCCACAAGTTACAACAAACACAACAATGGTCTTACTGGGCCAGTCTGGGAACGCAGGTTTCAGAACAATGAGCTGTCACATACAGGGCTTGCCCCAGGGATGTCTATAAACTTTGTGGGGAATAATTTGTTCCTTACTGATGGACAAAAGAACCATGATAAACCCACAGTGAAGAACTTCTGAAGTATCATCGTTTGCTGAAGTACCCCAATATTTTAAATTATTCTGGTCCAATATAAGTGCACAAGTCTTTGATAGATAATTTTTAATTCCTGCTTGAAAAGCTTTCCAAATATAAATTCCCAAATCTGTCACTAACTGAAGCATATTACTTTATTATTTGATAAGTGTTGAGGGTTTTTTTAGTCATTCATCAGATACTCCTCAGGCTTGTATGACATTTTAGATGTATTCCATGCCTTACCACTTTTTTGCATGGTCATTGGCTTAATGGTGTTAGCAATGTTGAACTGTATTTATTCCTTGGTGCTTTCTAGCTGACAAGAAATTCTTGTGGAGTATGATGACTGATCAGTTTGAGGGACAAACAACAGGTCTGTTGGATAATAGATCATTTCACCTCCACTTGTGAGCAATACTATGTCCACAACAATTGCTATTTCTAATTTGTTTTTAGAAGCATTCTCAAGTCCTGGACTAATTGTGGTTTTGGATATGAAAATTGATGCAAGAAATACAAAGCTTGCCATGTAAATAACAAAATCCAGTATTTAAGAGCAGCAAAGCAGCAGCACACTTTTTTTAGTATGGGTAAATTAATAACCATAAATGTTTTATTACTCCTCTGCTGAAAATTTGTTGTTGAAGTACCACTGTATTAGTGTGCATAATTACTAAGAAACTGAAAACCAGCCACTATTAAAGGCAATAAGCCAGTAATATTTTAAACTACTTAGAATGTTTTTTCAGTACTGTAAAAGAATTTTAGAGTACAGCAGAAATTCTTAGAATTATTATCTAAATCTGTTAAAATCTATTTCAGCTTCACAGAAGAGATTGATTTTGACCATGCACGTAATTTTCACTTTCTGTTACTTTCAGTGATTGAAGTTTATTACTCCTTAAGGTATTTAACAAGGTGATTTGGGCTCTGGTCTAGCAATGAAGTAGCTGACCTTAGAAGTAGTCACGTATTATTTAACATAGCTGTGTGTTACTGTGTATCTTTACTGTGCAGTCAGAATATCAATATTGACTTTTCAAATTTTTCCAACACTAACCCTTATGCTCCCTTCTTTTTAACCTACAGTGTAAATGTATTCAGAAATTATTCTCTATAGCATAAATACTTATGAATAAATAAATTTTGCCTGTGCATATTAAAATAATTCCACAGAAGTTCCTTATTGACATCTGCATTATGCCCTTGCCCTAATTAAATCACAGACCAGAATATATTCCTTGCTGAAGGAAGCCTATCCCTTTCAAAAAATTTAATGACCAGTGCTAAACTCATAAATGAACAGAAAAAAAATTTGTATAGGCATAAATATATGATTAAACTGTGTGCTTTATCTAGCTTCAACTGTGTGCTTTATCTAGCTTCCAGGCCACAGGTTTCTGTCTTTTGCCTTAAATGTCTCAAATCATATATAGCTGTTCCTCAAAAGAAAGATTTTTTAAAAACAGAATTTATCACCTACACTACAAAATAAACTGGTTTGGTGCAGGCTTATCATACACATGCAACACAGTTGCACAATACAAATCTCCTGCAGTCAGAAAAATGTTTAAGTCTTTTACAGAGATATTTTAATATTCCTGTCCCCTCTTTGCAGATGGGAAACCAAAAAATGAAGAAGTGCCTTGCCCTGCTCCATTGATATGACAACGTAAGGGCAAGGAATATGCCCAGTTAAGACTACACATGTTCAGAGCTGGGCAGACGAGGTGGATGTACTCCTCATGACCACTATAACACCCTTTACCCCTCTATAGCCAACAAAGAAGGCTGGCTCCTTCAGAGAGCAGCTCAGCATCGTAGCCTCACCAGGTTAAACCACTCGTAAACCCTCCCTCCATAATATGAATTATCCCAGATAATTCATATTTCACCTGCCATGGAGGGAAGAAAACATTTGACTCTGGGAGCTCCAGGTTTTCACCTGGAAATAATACATGTGGTCATACTAGAAATACAAAAGGAATCCTTTCAGTGACCTTTTGCAGCAAGTTAATCTCATCTTGATCGACTATGAGGCCAGTAAATTCAACTGGTGACATTTCAATAAAACTGAATATTTAAATTTTTGAAAGAAAATTCAGAATTCCCATTAGTTTTTTCTATTAACTATCCCTAGGCTTAGGGTAAGACACTGTAGTATGACACTAGTTCAGCAGGAGAGCTCCTAAAGTAATTTGTAAACAGTTGCCTCTCATGCCTCTGACAGACTGAAGTCATCCCACTTTATTTATTTCTGATAAAATGCAGAATCACAGGTCCCAGCACTGAGACAAGGAGCTGAAGAACACGTTAGCAGGACAATCCAGAAGTGCTTCCACAGGCAGGTGGTTGAGAAAGGAAAAATAGCTTGTACTAAAACAATTCAGCAGACTTGGGAGTTTTCATCAAACCCTGGTATCTGCAGTTTCTGAGATTTATGACAGTAATGATCAAGTCAAAGCACATCTAATTTTAAACAGAGAAGGCATGATCTCTTTTCTGGGTGATAAAATGTGATGCAAAGAATGTAGTTTCCTTTTTTTTTTTTTCCAAGCAGTGCTTGGAAAGTGTTGGAAGGCACTGATTAATAACATAAAGTTGTGTTGTGTCAGACCAAAGGTCCTTCCAAATCCTGTACCTTAGCTCTGAGACTGACCAAGAGCAGGGAAGAGAACTGAGAAAACACTTCCTTGGTACACTCCTCTTGACTTTGGCAAGCTGCACTTCAGAAAATTCCTGAGCCACAGACGACTATCTTCATGCAACTGCCATTGTTTGCCTTTTTCTTCTGTTAATTCATCATTTTTAACTCATAACATCCATGGTGATAGGTCATATAGTTTAAATACACGTTTGCCGAAGAGATCTTTAGTCAGATTAAAATCTGTACCCTGATAATTTAATTTGATACCCCTAAACCTAAACACTGTATGAGAAAAGACCACGAACAATCTTTCCCTACTCTTGCTCTCTATGCCCTCCCTCACTGAAATGAAAAAAAAAAATTATTGCTATATATCTTTGAACTACAGAGCACTAGCCTGACGTCAACAGATGACAGCCTCACATTTCAAAAACTAGTATAAAACCCCCAGTATTTTACTTTTAATCATTATTTATTATTTTTAATAATTTTCAGTGTATTCAATGTGTTCCTGACTTGTTTCCATGACAACTGAAGACATAGGCACATGTAAAAGTGTATGAAATAATGTAATACAATAAAGACCTCAGTTTCATGAATTATGAAACTCAACACTGCACTTTAGGTCTTGTCTTATGTGGGCAGTGCATGTAGAAAAACAGAGGAAAAAAACCAGTGGTTTACATCTTGTGAACATGTGCATTTCTCAAAAGGAAAAAAAGTACTTCCTAACAGTTGTTTCCTTTTTTGCTTCAACTCTTTCCGTCGTTCCTTAGTTAAATACCTTGTGTTTTTAAGAAAGACAGAAAAGCCTCCCTGTGCGGAGGTAGGTCTTAACTAGCCATACCTCAGGCTACTAGAATCGAGAAATACAGGAATTGTTATTCACGCTATATTTTGAATCAAAGATTCTGTAAAGCAGGTGATACATTATTTTCTGTTGTGTAGCTCTCCTGTGTGCTGTTTGACCTAAAAAAGGGAATCTCTCACAGGGCTATAAATAATGCATCACAGTCATTAAATATTGATCTGATTTATACCATTCACAGCTGCACAATTAGGTTAGCTTTTTAAAAATACCTTCTTCTATACTACCCATAATAGGACAGTGTTTACATATTCTCTTTGGAAACTATATTAGCTAAATTTAAAGGTGATGTGTGTTTGTGGGACTGCTTGCTAAGTCACAAGGCTTGTTCATTACAGTCTCAGAAGTCAGTAACTCTTGCTAAAAATACTCTGTTCTGGACACAATTCTGCATTCTTTACTCACGTATCTTGGCTTTCTAGATTTGTCAAAAAGACACCTATTTTTAGGCTTGGAGAGCCTGTATTTCAATAGTGCACTACAGGACAATGCTATAGGATAGCATCAATCTTAGATTAATCAGACCTTGCTAGTCTTCCATTTTCTATTCCAGTAATACAAATGCTTATAGCTAAACAGTAGTGCTAGTACACAATGGAAATAATGGAATTGTCTTTTAAGCCTAAAAGATGAGAGAATTGAGTTGCCATAGCTTTTAAAAATCATACTTATTTCTAACTTCTTAAAAAAATAAAATGAATATTGATATGGGCATGATTCATTGCTGCATTACTTTAGCTTATCCTGCCAAAATTCAGTTTGAATTTAGTGTAGTTATGTAGATGCAAGTGAGGAGAAGCATTATGATAAACCAGGCTCAAGACTTAAGACATTTTCAGATATGCAAGAAATGTTTGCACTTGAGGTGAATTTTGGTTTACATGCAAATGCCACAAAAAGTAAAGTTTAATTTTTCTCCCTGCATCTACAGTCATGGTATCAGAAATCTACCTACCACAGTAATGAAGCACGTATCAGAAAACCTAAAAAATATTATGGAGTTTACATGAATTTAGCAGTTTATCTGATTTAAATATTTTTATTTTTTTTAAGCCATTGGAATTTAAATCTAAAAAAATATATCAGAGTTGAAAAATACTTAGTAGCAAATAAATATAAAATAATCTGGCAATGGAGAGTCTACAAACAATACTTACTATAAGTTGTATGTCTTCGTTGCTTTTGTTTTAATCCTATAAATAATTCACAGAACTCACATCATCTTTCTTAGAACCTGGAAGTACAGCGTATATCCCAAATAGAGGAGTAATGGTAGATACCCCGTGATTAATTCTGATTAATAATTAATCCTGATTCAACTGCCTGTTATTGAAACTCTATCAATTAAGCTTCCATATGTTTCCCCCCATCATAAACCCTACACATTTTCAGGAAAAAGGACCCATTTTACACTGCATGACAACTCAAGTTTTCACTTAACCTACATTTTAAACTGGCATAGAAAGAGGACTGGATCTTAAATTTTAACTTTTTTCAGGGATTTCTGTCAGAAAATGCTATTCAAAAGACTGACTTGCCATGAATAAATAGATGGAAGGTGGCAGAGGTAACATCACTACGCAATTTTACAAATACCAAACAAAGCTGAAGACAGCAACATCCTGCTGAAATCAATGGCAAACCTCCCATTACCTTCCCCAAGGCCAGATTACCACCTACAGAGACCAAGGGATTTGCTCAGGGTCTGAATCCAGATCTCAGCAGTTCAATTTGTGTCTACCTGGAGGGATAAGCCCCCTCTCATTGCTAAAACAAGCTCACTGGGTTAAAGGTGTGAATTTTCCATTCCCACTTCCCCTGGGCGCAGGCAGCAGGCTGCGTGGGTGGCTCCATCCAGGTCAGCAGTTGCACCTGCCTACACTGTATTTGAGGCTCACACTGGTCCTGCTTGCGCTGGCTTCCTGAGAAATGTGTGCCTGCTAGCTAAGTGCTAATGAATCCCCAAAGCTTTAATGCAAATAATGAAAAGGATGGGTGACACATATATTTACAGTAATGATTCATAGAAATGAACTCTCTTCTGAGTAAAAACCCCCATCCATTCATTAATAGAACAATTTCTAATCTTATAAGCATTTTTAAACTTGGTTTTCAGATTTTTATTAGTGAATGCTATATTCTAGTAACACCAGAAGTGGAATCCCTTCAGCAATGTGCAAAACCCCCATTCAATGTGAATCTATGTTGCTGCTTTGTTTTTAGACATGTTGTAGAAATCAGATATGAAATAGGTCAATTTCACGACATGGTCCATTATCATACACTTATGTTTCTTTGTTTGATACTGTGAACTTCCCTCTGCATTTTCAGCTCCACAACCAGTGGTCCTCTGCACTTTTTCCCACCCTAGCATCTGGAGAAAGGCATTCATTTCTTAAGGGTTTCTTATTAAGGTGGTGGGTTTTGTAGTTTCATTAATTCTTAGACAGGATAAATAGCAACTGAGATAAATATTATTTATTTTACAGAACCTGCTCACAATGATTACGCTTAATTCTAAAGAAGATACTAGGGACATTTGTGAATTCATCCAGTAACAGTAGGAAATTATTGACAAAATTTCAAGTAAAAAATCAACTTTTACTCATCTTGCTAGGCCTTCTACACTGCAATAAAATTAATTTACTAGTAAAAGCCAGAGGAAAAATAAGCTTCAAGTACACTGGCAATTTTTCACTTTGTATCAAAATACTATTGAGATTTTAGGCAAATAAAAATTAAAGGTAAAGCATTTTATTAAGACTATAAAGAAATAAAGATGACAAAGATGGAAATAAACGACTTGAACTAGGAGGAAGAATATATAATTATTTCCAAGCTGCTGAGGTCCAGTTACAGTACGTTTGGGGTAGTACATTGAAAAATTGTTAACTCAAATGTATTGTCACTCCAAAGTCATTAATTACTGTTAGGGCCCATGTCAGTCAAGGGCCAGCAGTGAACTACCAGCGTTACTCTCATTTAGATGTTTCTATCATGTGTGTTTGTTACTGTTCTGACTGAACCAGAACATTAGATAAATCATAACAGACATTTCCTCTGACATCTGCCAATAAATCACCAGAGGGAGAGAGGAGTTTTAGCCCCAAACACCCCCAGAGGGAGGAATTGTTTATTAGCCAGTCAAGTCTAGAAGATGACCCTAATATAACAAAGGGCTTATGCAAAATATAACAGTATAACGAACAGAGAAAAGAGCAATGATTTCAGGGTAGGATGCCCCTAGAGACCCTGACAGGGAGACTGCTGCCAGAGCTCTGCACGGGGGAGATGGGAGCAATTTCATCCCACAGATGGATGGCCTTCTCTGGGGATGAGCTCTCTGTTGAAGGCCCACAAGACATGCTGCTCCGCTCTGGGTTTTTGTTGATATGTTTTGTTCAAAACCAATGGTGTAAAGCATTAACAAATAGTACCTGGCACTCATTTTGTCAGGAATTGAAAGCGAGACAACTGGATATAGGAAAGGGAAAATTTTTTCTGAAAAAAATACCTCAGCTTACTTTAAGTATAGTTTGGTTATATTTCTCATTTTTTTAATCTATGTGCTTTATAAAAATGTATTTATGTGGGTTATTAATGAATAAATGCTTTTTCACTTCCCTTTACCTTATCATTAACCATTAAATGGATAGATATATGCCGTCAAGGTAAATGGATAATGACATTTCTTACCTGGAGACTGACAAATCTATTAATGAAGACACCTGGGAAAACAAGTAGAATAGCTCCTCATCACACTAGTATCTAAGTCCAAAGAGTAACATAGCAGGCTTTTATTTCAGCTACACAGACCATCAGAGAATTGTCTTTCAATGGCTGACAGCAACCAAGGAGTCTGGCCCTCTGGTATGTAGAAAGATAGTGGTTGAATCCTGACAGTCACAGCAGCTGTATTACAGATGCTTACTCTAAGGCAAACCAAAATACACATACATATAAAAAAAATATTAATATTTATGGCCCTTTATCCCTTTCTTTTCCCTCTCTCTCACACAGTGTTCAACATTCTTTCTGCCAGACATAAAATACAACTTATTAGGCACACAAAAGTATATTCTGCTGGCTGCAGTGTTGGAACAATCTTCCAGCATGTTTGATTCCAGCAGTAGTTCAGTAATCTAATCTTCAGTTTACAAAAGGGTGGGTAACTGCACCAGTAACTACCATGGAGGGAGAATATTATACCCTTATCGCCAGGTATCAATACAGAGTTCTAAGGCACAGACATTGTTCAGGAAATAATCTAAAAACCAAGTAACTAAATAGCAATAGCTGCCCTTCTTCAGTCCAGGTAACTCATCAGCATCTGTTCTGCTAGATCACCCATGGCTACCCCCTTCCACTACAACCATCCTCATGACACAGAGAGCAGCAAGTCGGCCAAGTATCAAAATAACCATCAAACAGCTATTTTTCAGCCAGATGGGTGCCAGGGAGCCACAGCAGGCAATGCCAGCAGTGCAGGGTCACAATAGCCCAGATTTCTTTCCCAGAGACCTCGCCACAATGTCCGATGCACTTTGTGTACAGGAAACCAACACCGACAGCCACCATGAGAGCCTTCCAGACAGCTACAACGCTGGCTCCTCATAACCAAGGAAAGTGCCACCAAGTTTCCCTAGTGCTTCCTCAAGCAGAAAAAGACAAACAAAGCCTACCACAAAACCAGCTCTGGAGTGCTGGCAGTGATGAAAGAGCAAGGTCACCATTCCCCCTCATCTCTACTGCTAGGCAAGGCAGGATTCAGCGAGAGAACACATAACTATTTGTCCCTAGCAATGCTATACGTTCAGCACACATCACTTTACAGTTCTGCCCAGGGCACTTACAGAAGTTAGAAGAGGATTTCTCACCTTCAGGTCCAGTCTTCTGAGCCTGTGCACAATCTTGATAGTGAATGCTTTCCTTTTTTAGCAAACACAGGATAACTCCACACTGTAAGCATGTAAAGTCTCCAGCTCCTCTTGTTTTCTCTAGCTTCTTCCTCACCTCTCACTGTGGTATGACTTCCCTATGGTGGTTCTTGCTGAGGAGGCCACCAAACCCATATTGACATGCTGTTCCAGCAGCTGGTGCTGGGACAATGGTATTTTTCTGCTGTGCACCCATCACTGCAGCTCCTTATCCTTTAAGAGATTTTTTTTCCACCTTCCCTGCCTAACAGCCTCACACGTAATACATCCTTCATAAACCATTGTTAAGATTTTCTGCTTTTGATGTAAAACTTTTCTCTCAGATAATCTGCATCCATTTTAATTTACTGTTATATTTTCAGAAATAACTAAAAACTTAAATCCTTACCTTGAATTTATCAACTTCTGCCTTCGAACATGTTGCATGATAAGATAACACCTGCCCCAGAACAAAAGATAAAAAACCATTTTTGTAGACTTGACATGTAAAAATAATAGGGCTCTGTACTGCTGTCTAATTGGTGATGTTTAAAACAAATTTAGTTAATATTTATGCATGGTAATTCAGTTCTGAATGTCAGCATATAATAACTAATTGCAGGTTATCAGGTATACATTTGGCATTTATGTTGCAGGGAATTTTATAGGGAATCATGGACAGTAAGTGATTTAATATTATAAGCATTCCTACATTGTTCTCTCCTGGAGTTCTACAATTAAAAAGAGAAAGAATTTAATGTAAAAATAACAGTAGATTTACAGGCTTTAAATAAAGCCTTTTGCTATACTGTAAAGCTTTAACGCCTTTGCTAGTGGCACATCACTGCATGCAAATTAGCACCTCTATGCTATACCTGACATTCTCTGCAATATCGTTCTGGAGACAAAAGCATCTAATGAAATGCACAAAGTACTGCACATCTCTTATTACTTATAAGTATGCATACATTTACATGGAATACATTATATCCTTATGTGACAATACTAACATTCAACAAGCACTCCAGAAGGTGCAAGAGCCTGCGTTCTGGACCCACCGAGGTCTGACTGCGTGAGATGAGGTGCTGGTCCATGAGGAAGCTCACAGAGCCAGAGCACTCCTAGCAAGGACAGGTCCCCCCCACCACACAGCAACACCCGATCTGATTATGTACTAAAGCTTTGATATATATTTCTTATTTTGAAATTGTTTTCATCTATGAATGTCTCTGTTACTCATACAAATACCTAAACTCTATCTCAAATGCCCTTGGCTTGCAATACGTTGTGGCAGTAAGTCCCAAGATGTATTTATTCATATCAGTTTTAGAGATGTCATCTTTTACAGTAACAGAAAATCATTCCTGCACTATGAAAGAATAAATAACAAACACCAATTCACTTGTTCTGTCCTACGTTTTACTTTCAATAACTATACATCATGTCCTTCCTCAAAGAGTATCTATTTTTCTGTCCAACCATACTGTAGCTTCTCTCAGATATCTGTAAGATTAGTAAAATTATGTCTCCTGCTATGACAGATTACACTTAATACCAATATTCTCGTCAAGTTTCTCTTTTATCTGCATTCATTATATACCTCTAGATTTTTACAGTCTTCCTTAATATTGATTATTCTAATCTTCGAATCATTAGCAAATTTTGCATCCTTAATATATAAATTAGCCTGGTTTTGAACCATACGTCATCCTACTGTCAACCTTTCCCCATCAATTGCTGACATTTTGGTCTTCTGTTTATTAGTCAATCTTATGAGAATTCTATATGAAAAACAGTATATCTGGATCTTATTATGGTATAAATCAAATTGATTTATTTTACATTTGATATCAATGTCATTTTCAAACGCCACTCATTGCCACCCTAGCTAAATACACAAATACTAATTAAGTGTTCTACTACTGAAAAATGGATTCACAGTCCTTCAGCATATACCATTCTTTTGTTCAGCACTTTTCTAATGTATCTTCAATCACTTTACACAAATATTATCATGAGTTGTTGCTCATTTATAGAAAGAATTACTCTTCACTGAAGCATAGTGGCCATTTATCAAACCTATAATCTGCATTCAAGCTATATAGCTATTAGCCTTTGTTAGATAAAAGAAGGAAGCTGTATTTTAAACTAAGAAACTTAAACTTCCTTGATTTCAGTAGTAAATAAACTTCTATGTTAACTTTCATTCTTCTGTATCTGAGTGTGATATCTGGCACTGCTTGTTTTTCTTGCTAGGAGGAGTAATATTATACAAATATCTGGGGGATATGAGGGTTTATAGTAATTCATGACTATGATATATAAAGAATAAGGAATCTTGCAGGAGGTCTTTTCCTCCTAAGTGAATACATATAGAGGAATAACAAAAAAAAAAAAAGCACCGCTTATGCTTAGAATGTTTTCTAACACAAACAGTCCTATTGACTTCAAAAACATGTTACAGGATAGATCCCTGATATATAGGTAACTATATCCAACCCTAAAGCAAAGAGAAAAATAATTATGTCCCTTTCATAGCAATCCAGTTTGATTTTTGGTTTATTAGAGAGAAATTCACATCTCAATCAGGTCAACACTATTTTTGTAGTTCTTACTGTAATGGTGGGTATTGCATAAGTTCAAAGGAGTTACACAGGTAAAGGGTGCACGCACCAGGGATAGCTAGATGATTTTCTTCTCTTGTCACATGTGAATTTTAAAACAATACTGAAATCTGAGCAACATAAAACATTCCTCCAGTGAAAGGGTAAAGATTAATCAGTCTTGTATAATGTTTTTTGCAAGATCTTAAATTTCATTCAAATCGTTCTTAATTATTGTTTTAGTAGGAATAATAAAGATTTGTAAGGCTATCCTCAAAACTCCAAGCTTTGTTCTCACCAAGATTATTTTTAATGTGATCATGTTCAAAATCTCCAGAATATAATAGAGAATATAGTGCTTTGCTGTTAAATCGGCTTAATGAAGTTTAAATAATCATAATTTTTTGAAACATTCTGCCTTTTAGAGTTTGTTGTACAGCAGGTGGTAGACTTCAGTCTTTGTGAATGGGGCATGGGGGAACAGAAACAGGAAAAGAAATTGCTACAAAGGCAACAGACAAAAAAAGAGAAAGCTTTGCATCCATTTAGCCGGTCTGTATGCATCTTATAGAAAGATGAAATAGGCTGGCATGCCAGGACCTTGCATTATGTATTGGCCTTGAACCACAGCAGAGCTCTTAGTGAGCTGCCAGCCATCCTGCTTTGACTTTATTCCAGCAAGACACGTATCTGAGAAGGGTTCAGCAGATGTTGCTTTTGATACTAAAAAGCCCTATGATGATCGCTTTTTTCAAATTTTTCCTGCTCACAGTATGTTTTACTTACACTTTACAATAGTATATAAACAACAATAAGCTGTTTAAAGTACCAAATTCAAAGGAATTCTCAGTTACTGATGGACAAGAAAATACATGTAATGTCTAGATTAATTCCTACACTTACACCTGTAAGAAACTAGATTCACCATCATCACTGTCCCCACTTCCAATGTAAATAACATAGGCATCAAGTGAGATATCCAGGTTCAAAATCACTTAAGCTGTGCATGAGCTCCGCAGCTAAGCACAGCCTGAGAAAGTTTCCCTTCAGCATTATCTTAGTAAGACAACACACTAAGGTGCAGAGAATATCTATATCTAGATATAGAAAATGATGCTAACTACAATAAACTCAGAAGCAGGAGGTTTCTTTACATGTGATGGTTATGAGCAAGAAGAGGTTTCATTAAGATGTATACATACGTCAAGAGCCACAGACTGTTTTGCCCAGGATTTCTTCACTTGGTCATACATAATGGTGTTGTTGATGCCCAGGCCACAGAAAATAACAAAAGCCTAGAAGTAAAAAGAGAAAAAAGAAAAGAAAGTAAATTATAAGTCAATTGTAACACAAACATAAAGATGAATGCTGGCTTAATCATGAAAAGGAATTGCATGGAAATATTAGGAATAATCATGCTTAGGCGGGTTATCTTGAAAATGTAGCTTAGTCACTGGCCTCAACAAGATGAGAAAGATCAGATGCAATAAGCTTGTTTTAATTAGGATGCAAACTTATTAAGCGAGAAGTTCTGAGAATTAATGTCAAACCACAAACACAGACAACATATTCTTTCCTCCTCCCTAGAGTAGCATTTCCTCCTCCCTGAAGCAGCATTACCCAAAAATACCAAATCCTGCTGAAAAAGTATGTTATTGCTACAAAATTGAATGCCTCTTACTTCAAACAGTCGCTGGTCGGCATCGTCAAAGGGTTTCCCATCAAGCCTGTTCAACACTTGAGCCACCCCTTTAGAAAGAGTTAATATGAATTATAATCTTAATTTATTAATTCACAATGCAGAATATTTCATTCATTGGTAACATTTAAAATACATCTTTCAAACTGAAAAGCAAAATTGCAAATATTTATTCTGAAAATCATTAAACAAACATAAACATGAAAGTCTGGTTGTTCTGATACCAGGACTCAGTTTATTACTTTCAACGATTATTCTTTACTCTTCAAGTATAATACTGCAAATCTAGAAGTTGCAATGGTTTTCACAAAAGGTTTAAGATCTTTTTGGGAAAGAACCTGAGCACTTTGCTAATAGCAATCATATAAGTTGTCCTAGCAATGTGCATTTTTTTAATAGAGTTTAATCAATCAGTATGTTCATTCCTATAATCTTTGTTGGTTTACAATCACCTGGATATGTAAGTCCTTTCTTTCCTCATGACTGGTACATAAATTTACCAAACAAATTGAAAAAAAAAGTGATTGCCTTAAACCACTTGAGGTGTTCAAAGCTCTTGGCTCTAGCTGAACTGAGTCTTACTACAACAAACTATTTCTATTTCATTTAGCTACAATACGCTTTTAGAAAAATAGCGTAAGAGCTAAAAGCAGTCAAGGGTTCAGTTTCTTTCTACTTCTTCAAGGTAACATGAATTCACAACAAACAGTGAGCCACATTTTTAATACTCAATTCTGACATCATCTCTGCTGAATTAGTTCAAAGATCCTGACCCTGCATGGCACCAAGGGCTTCAGCAATGCACTACTGATCTCAGCTCTCATTGACAGCTACAACACACAGGGATCCAAGTCTGGCCTTTCCAGTTTAAATTGCTATTGCTTCAACTTGAATTCTTCTGTAGAAATTAACAAAGGAATCTGACACTGTTATTGACAAATGGCACTCCTTTGTGGAAAAGCAGGTAATAATGCTGGGCCAACTATCATAGCTGGGAAGCATCCTATCAAACAAGCAATAAAACCCTGTCATGTCCTGATCCAGCACACACCACGGGTACTGGCAACTCTGACAGCTGCTGTAGCCTCCCTACTAAGTCTTCCCTGACTGTGTAGTTCATCGTTAAAGAGGGCAATGACCACTTTGCTTGAATGCAGAAACAGTTGCTTGAGTTGTGTACAAAAAAGGGAGACCCAAGAAAAGTATCAAAGCATACCGAACATTTTTCACTAATATTATTATAATTTCTATTTTTATCTCATTAGTCTTCAAGTTCCAATACAATAAATAAATACGTCACAATGGGAAAGTTAAAAAAGTCCATACAGTATCCAAGTCAAAACATTCCTTCTTGGATACTTAGCATGCATCCTAGCTTACTTCTTAACAATATTCAGCTGGGAAAAAGAAGAAAAAGGAGCATAGAATTAAAAAGACAGAACTAAATTTACTTTAGCACAAAAAATGATGCAGCTATGAGGAAGGTCTTACCAATTATTTGGTGGTTGCTATTCCATATAGGAACACACAGAACAGACCTTATGTGAAAGCCAGAAATCTGGTCAGCCTAAAACACAGAAATGAGAACTTCCATTAGTAGTAGGGACCATTTGCACCCTTTTACATTCTAGTAATAGAAAAGTCAAGGAGTAAGTTTACATTTACAAATACCATTCCATATGGATCAGCTCTCACTCAGAAAATATTTCTGCTGAAACCTCATTCATAGTAAGAGTAACCAAAAGTCATAAGGATTACCCTAAAAAATTGCCAGAGAAAATACAAACATCACCATCTTCGCCAGAGAAAGCTTACACTTTTGACTTTGATTTGGAATTAAAGACAAACTGTAATGGAGGCAATGCTCACACAATTCCTGGATTACTTACACTGGTAGATTAGTAGGGCAAACCTCTGCTGAGTAAGGGTGCCTTAGACATACTCTTCCCAACTGCCAAACTGAAATTTGATTTAGCAAAGCAGCTGTAAAATGAGGCTTACGGGAAATATGCATTTTCAGAAGAAAGATGAGAGTAAGTAGGGAATTGTGCAGAAATGCAAGCTAGGAAGAAGTGGAAGGATGGGGTCAAAACCAAGACTTGAGATTTTCTGTGTAGGTTTAGTTGGTCCCATAGCTCTGAAGAGAACATTCTGCCCCATTTACTGTTTTCTATCTAATGTAGTATAAAACTTTGCAATTTATTGTAAGTGTCACTGATTCTCTTTTTTCTACGGTTAATTAGCTTTATTCTTTAAGGTCACTGCTGCAAAATCTGAAGAAAAAAAAGTATTTTTTCAAAAGAGATTAGAGCAAGAGAGTGGGATGAGCCCACTCACAAGAGATCAGGAGATGTTCTCCTATGAAAATGTTAATGCTACAGGCAATCTGTAATAGAAGTAAAAGACCAGCAGTAATTCATCAACTGGAGGCAAGATGTGGTCGCTGTGAACTCCTAGCTAGCAAAAGATATAATTCAGGTTTTAACTGGAGTGCTGCTTATTTGTACATACACAGAACTCATCACCGAAATCAGCGTGGACTGCCACCTAAAATCCATGGGAGTGGGGAAATAACTTCCTCAGACGTGTCTTAAAATGAACTCTAAAGTGAAAATACTTTGGCATTAAATTGTTGGTGAATGAGTTGAAAATAGAGTGTCAACATTTGAAAATGGCAATTAGTATTCTGGGAGCAGAAAGAGGGTGTTTTTAACAGAAACAAAGAACAGAATATCTGTTCATAACTGCAAATGTATGTTTGATTTTATCTAAATTATACGGGATAATATGTTCCTCTCACTACACTTGACTATAGAAATAACTGATTGTGACAACTTAATTTAAGAATTAAATTTTCATAGGCAACCAGCAACAGAAGAGAATTACTGCCCTTTGTATTAAGTGCTTTCTTTTTCTCTATACAAATTGGGCAGTGGCTCTAACTTGGAAAGGACTAATGTGAAAGGAATAAGAGATAGCTGAATTATTCAGGACATAATATATTAAAAGTGCAACTGCAAACATATCAAGGATTGGCATGATTTATTTTACCATATCTCTTTGGCAAGAAATAGACCCCAGGCATTAATTGTACTTTTTGAATTTTGGAACAAATTCATATCAACACAGTTTTCTTGTATACTTTTACAGCAGGTCCCTTTTATTTTTCTTGTTTTGACAGGTTCTGCTGGTTTGAGAGATAATCCCTTTAATGATACACGGGATAAAACTGGAACCAAGCAAAACTCCCAAGATGAAACACTTCCAAGCACACTTACTGTAGTAATACAGTTTAGCAAACTTGCTGACCACTGATGAATGTGCTGCCCAATTGCTGGCCAAGTCCCCACAGTAATACTGTTTCACTGGATAGAATTCAGTGAAGATTTTGTCCTTCCATATGCCTCTAGTATTTATTAGGTGTTAAGTATATATTTTTGTCTGTATCAACACCTTCCTAACTGAGGCAGGAATGAATACCTTAGGATACACAAACAACTTTTGTTAGGAGTGATATATGTATCCTGGAGAAATAACTAATCCAGTGTGTGTATTTTATTTGTGCAAATTAAAAGGTTAGTTGGCTAAGTTAGATCACAAACAACATTTGCCTCTCTAGGTTCTGTTTACACTCTGTGTATGTACAGTCCCAGTCACTCCAACAGCTAACAGCAATGGTGCTGCTAACACTGAACATCAACAGTGGAATTTTCAGCAATAAAAATTAGCTTGCATACACTCAAAGCACTTGATAGGGGAAGGTAGCACTTATAAATAGAGAAAAATGAAACAAGGACAGACTAAGACTGCCTAAAGTCATACACTAATTCAGTGACCTGTGTTTACTGTATAAAGCCATGTGAATACCAGCAGACCAGAAAGAGGACATACTAGATAGAAAAAATAATGCAAAATAAATACTCACATGTTTTACAGCCACTTGGATATAACGATAAAATTGTGTTATATTAGTTGCAATGCCAAAAATATGATGTATATTTACATTTCTAAAAATCTCTTACTTCAGCATCAAAGCGAGGATCCTGATAAGCATCACTGATGTTCACTGGGAGACCCGTGGAAGCTACGAGTTCAGCAATGCTATTATTTATTAGCCAGTCAGAATAAGATGTTGATTTCTCCACATTGTCTTTGAAACTATCAAAAGGCATAGCAAGGGAAGAAAAGGACACAGTCAATGTTGCTTGGAAGTCCAGCATGTGTTACAGGCATATTCACAGGAATAGCAGAACCATTCACAGTTATTAATGCTAACTAAGCATTACCTATGGAACAATAATTTGGTATTTATTGAAATAATACACCAAAAATTTTCACCTTTACACAATTCTTTCTATTAAAAATAGCATGGCTCTCCCAAGTAAAGTAAATACAGCACTGAATAATGAAATGTATTTACATGTGAATCAAGAATGTGAATATGTTTCAAGTTTCCATGGGATACTCATCAAAAGCAATTCTAAATAATATATTCTGTAGAGCTACCTAAAAGTACATACTTTTAAGATTTTAATTTTTCAAATTAGTCTAAGAATTTGAGGTATTTTTAATTCATGCTTCCAATAATTTTCCTGTCAAAGGAAATGCCTTTCTTTTTTTTGTCTGAAATGCCAGACCTGAATGGCTGAAGAAGCGATCATGAATTAAGTCTGCAAATCAGTAAAGCAAGTGTGTTGCAGCAGGTGGATCCACGTAGGCATACAATACGTGAAGGTTTGGGGTTTTTTTGCCCTGGCTAAGCTTCTGCCACAACTACGGAGGGGCTAGAGATCTGTGAGTAAATGAGCATAAGACACTAGAATTATGGGTTCAACTCACCACACTCCACCACAGCTTCTCCAGAAAACTCACAGACCTTAAAGTCCTCACCTTATACCTCATCTAATCAGCAGGAAAGTTCTCATTGACTTATTGAAGAACAGGTTTTGACACTGGTGAGGTGTAGCTATTCATGTGTGAATAAACAAATGCATTTTGTCTTAGTTTTGAAAATAAAACAGATCAATTTTCAAGACCTGAGAAATATCACCTAGAAAAAAGTGCCTCTGAGCAGCCATGGAGAAGACTACAATAGCTTGAAGCTTCAAAGTAATGCACATGAATGAAAGAAGGATGAACAGTAAAATGCTTGAATGACTCAAAGTGAAAAGATTGATTTTTGTCAGCTGCATTGATTTTCTGGAGACTAATTCAACTAAGTCACTCATTTGAAAGAAAACTCAATATTCTTAAAATACGATAAAGATAGATGATTATAATAATAATGATTTACATAAATAAATTAAAGTGTATCAACTTTCATTTGGGATAAGGATTTTGAGTGACTGTAGTAAATGTTATGTGTATACTTTGACAGGAACCTTTACATAAATATAATGTTTTTTGAGCTAAGTAAAAAATTCATATTTATAATTTAAAATTTATTTCAGGACATCAATACTTGACAAGCAAAAACAACCTTTAAGGATAAGAATCTAATTTCAAATGCATAGCTCCCAGTTAACACCTTAAAAATCTGGATGATATTATCATTATAATGTAAGACATTTTAAATTGGGACTGCATTACGGCTGTCACACATTTTAAGCAGCAAATGAATTCAATTCAAAGAAAAAAGATATAATTCAAGAAGTTTAAAAGTATGTTCTGCTATGTTGTCTCCATTCCTAGCAAGTGCTTTACAACCGTGCTCTAGAAGAGAGGCACTCAACTTTCACTAGGAGGAAATATCAGTGATTAATTCTGATGCAAATCACAGCCAGCTGGCACTCTCTCCATCCTCAGCAGTTCAAACCCCTCAGAAGCTACTCTAAAAATCACAGCAACCATTTTTTCTGAGCTGTGGAAAGCCATGAGTCCTGCTGGACTGATGCAGGCAGCTGCATGTCACTATCTCCCTGTCTTGCCCAAGCACTAGCAGGATCGCTGCATGCCAGGCAGGAGAGTAAACCCAGCTCAAGAGCACTGAGTAGTGCTGCAGGCTCCCCTTACAAAGCTGCGTGTCTTCCTATCTTCCCCAAAGCCTCTCTGACAGGAATAGCAGCAATACAGTGGGGAAGTGGTACAGGCAAAATTGCAGGAACCTTCAGTCCTCTCTGAACAGTGACACGAACCCTTCCAGCTCCTAGGACTACAAGAGCAGAAAGATGCCTTAGGAAGCATAAAAATACTGCAGGGAATGGGGCGATACCCGAGTGCACATCATCACAGGGACAGCCACAGTGAAACAGCAGTAGCAGGGGTTTCAGCACTTTCTCGTTACCAGCCTAACCAGTGGGGAGCACAGCTGTTTTTTCCCACACAACCCACACTGGCTCAGGCAGCTGACCTCTCCTCTACCCCTGGTGCTCAGGATGCAGAAGTGTAATCCCAGCTACACCATCTGCCAAGATGACTTCTGTGTAGGAAAGACATAGCCCACAGTGCCTTCCCTCAGGCTCATCTTCATCCGGAATACATCAGAACTGAACTCTCAAGGCTTCTAAGATTTATGTACTCTTTTTTCAAAGGGAGAAAAAATTTAGGAGACTTAGCAAACCTGTACTTCAACAACAAAATGATTGGCAAATGAGAGCATCAGTGTGCCATTACGGATAATAAACAGACGATCATGGTGTGTGCTGGAAAAATGCAAACTGAACAGGTAATTCCAAGTATGGTCTTGCAAGGTGTTTCTTTACAACCAACAGCAAAGAAAAAAAGACAGAAATATTCATTATAATATTTAGGGACTAAACAGGTGAGCTTCTATTAGCCAGATGGAAGAAGGGCAAAAGAAAAGCCAATTTCTTCTAAAACTGTGTGAGAAAGTATTTAGGACATTAAGAGTTATATTGTCCTTGGAGCTTCTCTCTCTTTCAGTTAAAACTTAGTACTGAACTGTTCTCAGCCTATAATCTCTTTGGATTTCCACTAAAATTTCAAAGAAATAATATTTATCTTCACTGGTGTAATGATGAAGAAACTCATCCTGCCATTTTTTTCCACATGAAACATCTCATGACTTTACATCAGTTACAGCTGCAGAATGTAGAATGAAAAGAGCAAAAACTTACTAGAAAAAAACGCTCAAATGTCAAGGGCTCACGGTGTTCTGTATCCTAAATAACCTTCATTTTCCCACTATAGAGCCAATAACTCAAGCTGTGCCTGTGCTAGATCCAAATGTGACATCACATCTGCCAGTCTAACCTTGGTCATTGTAACACCAACTTTACTCTCCACTGGATGAAAAATGAAAGAAAAAGCAATAAATCTTCCTATAAAGATGCACAGAAGCGTACCCTTACAAATCTTATAAAGACTAGCTACCAGGTTGCATGTGTTTATTCATGTCTCATACGGAAGTTAAAAGAATCTTGACGACTATATGCAGAGCAGGCTACTACAAATTGCTCTGTGGTAACATGCTAATATAACTATGGTAACAAGAAATGAGCCAGCTTGGTTATCTTGACACCACTCTACGTTGTTTTGACTAATCTGGCTACAGATCAAGTTTGAGAAAAACAGGAATAACAACCACATCCCTTGATTCATACTCCTGTCCCTGAACAAAAGGAATGTATTTTCACCCATTTAATTGACCTAGGAAAGACCAACTGCTACTCTGAAGCTCTTTGTCAAAAGCAGTAACTTGTGATTCCCAGATGAATCAACAGATTATTTATTCATATTTAAACCTTCCTATTTTTTCCCACTTGTTTTCCATTTGTCTCACCATTCCCATCTCTAATCTAGTGGATAGGGCATGGAAGAGACCTAGCTTCTGCCTGTCTTTTTGCATGGCCCTGGACTCTGCGGTCAGCTTGCACATCTTAAAAATAACACTACTCATTTTTGTAATGCTACGAAATCAATCCATCAAAAGCATTAAGAATTACGACCTGTTGTAATCTGGAGTATAATGTGCACATTCACCTTAATTAAGTGGTAGCTTTTCACTACACTGCAGTTGAAGAAAGAAGGCAAGTTACCAAAAATATTTTTAAAATATGCTTAAAGGGCTTAAATATGGCAAAGCACTAAGTAATCTTCAAGTTTGCTAAGCTATGGGTGGCATGTTGGACAGAAATCTAGGTTTATCATTATGGCAGCCATTTGATATGGAAAATTTCAATTCAGAATCAGTATGAATTGATTTGCATAAAATGTGTATGATAATCATTGAGTTTGTTTGGTATGTAGGACGTTTTACATGAACTGTTACCAGTTGTACTGTCTTGTAGGAATTGCAGGAATCCCATATGGACAAAAAGCTTTTTCTATGACTACTTACAGTTAGCCTTTTATCAATGTTTAAATACAGATCCTACTAAGCAAAACATATACTTCTATTTTGACTGGACTCCAAACAAGAGTCACAGGAACATAATTTCTGGGAAAATACACATTCTCTGAGGTTTTTAGGCTTTCCAACTTGACAACAGAAGCAGAAAATTTTACTGGAAACTTTCCAACTCAACTGTAAGGAGTTTTTTTGTAAGAGATCAACAAACAACCCAAAATAATTTTGTAATTTTTACTTCAGTATTAACTATGCAAAAACCCCATGTGTCCTCCATGAGTTCAATAATAAAAAGTCATCAGTAATTTCTTCGTTTCTTCTCTGATACACTGATGCAATCTTAGCACATACATATATACAAACATACATATAAAAATATAGGCATGTATATTTATGCAAGCAAGTCCCCATTTGAAGCAAGCAGGAGTCTTGTCTGAGTAAAAACTGTAGGCTCACACTCTTCAATCATCTCTATCCGAAGTTCCATAAGAACAGAAAACTGTGATCAAGCAAATTTAAAACTATGTGAAAAAGAATCCATTACCATAGAAGACATGAGCACTAACCTGTTGTCAGTATCAGCACTGCATTTTGGAGATAACAACTCAAAGGATTTAGTAAATTTCACCACCTGTCACAAAAAAAGTAGCATAATTGTTATTAAGATGAATAAATATGTAAAAAACCAGTAACATAAGCTTCCTGTATTTAAAACATTTTTATCTAATGGTCTTAGAATAAAAATTCAATCTGTATTCCCCCAATTTCCTCCAAATTCATGTTCAAAATACATATTGTGCACAGTTCACTAACAAACAATACCAAATCAAATGATATCTTCAGATTCCTTTATGAAACTATTTTCTGCAACAATATATACCTCCCTTCAAAGGGCTCTGGAATATGAATTATGGAGGCTGATGCAAACTTCATTTTTCTAATATAGAAAAATAAAAAGAAAAATACATTTGCACTACTAATTCCAACCTATTTTCCTAGAACTTATGTGCCAACAGCACATAAGTGAAACATCTTAAGAGGGGCTAGTGTGATATAGAACACAGGTAATATTTCTGGATGCTAGTATGGGTCCCCATCTTCCACTTTGGTTCTGTATCATAAAAGCTTTTCGTACAATGCACAAATAACAGTATTTTTGACATGGCTTCACAATCAGTTACTCTATGGGGTTCTATTTTGATATATAGGTTAACCCTCCAAAATCCAGGGAAATGAGGAAAACAATTCTGCCACTTGTAAAAATGACCACATGGGTGGCAAGTTGCTATTCTCCTACTCCAAATTAACCTAAGATTTATGACTGTTTAGAGAAGTTTAGGCTTAACTGAATACCTTGGCTGTCCACATTTCAGATTTCACATTTCAGGTCTAGAGGAATAAGAACTCATTATCTGTGGTTTGGAAAAAAAAACCCTCCATCCTCAAAGGTAGAAACAGTACCAAGAGCAGAAGAATGAAGTGAAAAATGCCACCCACAGATTGCTACTAACACAATGTACTGTTCTGTGAAAAATAAAAATCATATTATACTTGCAAATATAGTGGCATTTCATAAGAATGTAGTAGAACTGTATCTTGTAATTATAAAATCAGTGTGGGGGGTCTAAAAAGAGAAAATAAACCAGAAACATTAAAATTCTGTAACAGAGAATATATAAACAAAATACAAACCTAGATCTTGTTTTTATGAAAGCTAGTGTAATTTAGGGCATACTCCACTGAAAGTATTTCATTTCTATCAGTTTAAATTAAATGAGAAACATATCTTTCCTCAAGGAAAGAAAATAATGGCTTTTTTCTGCCATACACACAAACTTGTGATTCTGTCTCTGATAATCATTTAGACTTGTCACAGCCCAGCAACAAATAATCAATTACAGGGTCAGTGAATCCAAAGATACTTGGATAGAAAAAAGAATGATATTACAAGCAACACTTTTATCCTTCAATTACTTCTCAAATCAGTAGAAAGGAGGACAGTTTGTGTTGAATAGCCTGAAAACACTGAAGAGATCTATCAAGCTAAAGGCAGCTGCTTTTTTACTACTAATAACAATACTGAAAAATGTTAAACATGTTTAAAAAGGCTCTCATATCCTATGAATGGCAGTATTACAAAGGCCGAGTGAAAGCACCTGTCAAAACTGTGCGTGAAATCCAGCTCTTGATAAATACTTTCATATAGCTTACATTCATCTGTTCACCTTAACAGAGCTCTGCAACAAAATCATTATTCCTTGGTCAAATGGACAAAGCAATTGCAAAAACCAAGCATACTTCAGTGATACTGAAAGTAAAATTTTCACTTCACCTGCTCAATGCAAAAGCTTCTTCCTATCACATGACCAAGTACGTGACTATCTAGACATTCTTACACAAATACGTCTCTTCCAATGGATTTTCTGTTACCTCAGGGGAAAATTACTAAGTCAAAATAACAAAAGGATTTACCTTTTCACAGCATTTTCATTATTAAGGAACTGTGACCAGCTATCGTTATTTATTTTGCAAAGTATTAAAGGAACTTATTAAAGATGTGCAAACATTGCTAGTCCCAAACTTATCCCTGCCAACAGCTAGAGTGAGTGGAAAACTTCCAGGAAGGAACAAATCCCATGAAGTAGTGGCCACCAAGAGTAGCTGAGAAGACTCCATGTTGTGGCTTCAGCCCTTACTGTCTTGCTATTCTTCCACATTAAAATACTGGATTTTACAAAAAAGCATTCATGAGTCAGGTTCAGAAGCTGACTCCTGTGAAGACACTGATTAGATTGCTGTAAAGCCCACTGAGCTCCTGAATACACAGGACGGTCAGCTAACAAAGTCCTGATGAGTTTATTTTTATCTGTTATTTCTGAAAGACCAGTAATCTGACTCAAGATATAACGTTACATACTAGAATAGAAATTACCTAAGTATTTGTGTGCTACAGTTAAACCATAATGACATGTGAAATTATGAACACTTTAGAAATACCAAGATGTCTGATAATTATTTATTTTAATGTATGTAGACAAGGTTAGTCCTAAAAATGACGATTAAAGATTTGGTTGATGATGCAACTGTTTCTGGTTCTGAAACTGCCTGCAAGCACCACCCATGTGATAAGTGATTAGGCTGAAAATGTGAGCTAGGTCATAAATTCCAGGTAAATGTAAATGAAGCTAAAGAAAGGAAGTTTCTTTCCTTCTCATGGCTATATAATGAAGGACAGGAACTGAGCAGATAAGTATCTGTTAACAAATCAGGTCATTTTTCTTTCTACGCAGACCACAGAAGCACCCTGCTTCTCAGTTAAGCTGTCCTCTAGCTGCTCTGTAGCAAGCATTAATTCCATCACACAGACAACTGAGAATCAAAGTGTATCCAGTTGTATCACACCTATGAAAAATACAGTTAGATCCATCAGCAACTTACAGACACCTCAGCCTTCAAATGACCAGAAGGAAACATAAATGTATCTTTTCAGTTTCCATTTGAAAAAGTGACTATACTGGTTTTGGCTAGGCTAGAGTTAATTTTCTTCATAGTAGCTTATACTGATTTAAAGTTCTGATGAAAACAGCGTTGATAACACAGGGATGTTTATATTACTGCTGAACAGTACCTACACAGTCTCAAGGCCTTCTGTTTCTTACTCTGCCACCCCAGTGAACAGATTGCAGGGTGCACAGTAGATTGGGAAGGGACACAGCCAGGACAGCTGACCCCAACTGACCAAAGGAATATCCCACATGACACCATGCTCAGCAATAAAAGCTAGGGGGAGGAAGAGGAAGGAGGGAGCTTTCAAAGTCAGGACATTTGTCTACCCAACTAACCATTACATGTGATGAAGCCCTGCCTTACTGGAAATGACAGAACACCTGCCTGCCAATAGGAAGTAGCACACAAATACCTTATTTTGCTTTGCTTGTGCACACAGCTTTTGCTTCATCTACTGAACTGTCTTTATCTCAACCCACAAGTTTTCACACTTTTACTCTTGGTTCCCTTCCTCATCCCACTGGGGTGGGGAAACGAGTGAGTGGCTGTGCAGTGCTTAGCTGCCTACTGGGGCTAAACCACACAGTGGTGTTGATAAACGTTCAATCTGTACCTAACTTATACTTAAGAATAACATGCTGGAAGAATACTTGCTGTCCAGTACTTACATATGATAGGAAACAGCTTCATCACAGTAAAAGCCGCTGCTCTACCACTCAAATATTAGCCTTTCTACAGAATGTGCAGCCATACTTACTGGTGATTCGATATCTTCCAGAAGTAATACTGAGCACCGTTCACACTTCAGCAGAGTCTGGGCCCGATGCATTATTTTCTTGACAATTTTCTCTAGGTCAGTCTGTTCCTCAAAGAGATCATTCACTACTTCCAGTAAAGCCTGCATACAAGGACAGAAAATTCTTGTATTGGTTGTAGAATTAATTAATACATGGAGCACTGCAAAAGACACAATCTCTGGGATTGATTTTAATATGAGAAATCCATTGAAATCTTCATTCAAAGAAAGTTCTTAGTGATTATGGCAACAGAATTGGGGTGGGGGTATCTGAAGAAAGAAAGAAGTACTTCTTAGCTCACAACTGAGCACAATCCAACTCCTAGCAAACAATGGGAATCTTTCAAACTATTTCACTGTGGTCCAAAAATGAAACAATGGCTGTAATGGCACTCTCCAAGTATGTAGTATGGATTGAGTTACTCGATTTGCTATATTGAATTTGCTGGTGCATTTAAACTCCATTTTACTAATTTATTACCCATTTTGCATGTTCAAAGCTGGAAAGAAAAAAATCACATCAATACTTGCATATTCCAATAGCACTCTGATCCAGTCTTTACCACTAACAACATGTCTGTAAAATACAATGTTTTAAAATGAAGGGCTTCCTCTCTCATTTCATCAGTGTCAAGAACATGTTCTTTCTTACCATGGGTCCAAAGAAGTGTGCTTTTTCCTTTATCCTGATTTAGGGCACCAACACTGAAGAACACATAGGTAAGCATATAAATGTTACTGGTCTCAGCTCTCCTAACCCAGTGGTCATCAGCAAGATGTTGGTCACAGGCACTGGAAGTTGCCACCACTGGTTCTAGTTTGATAAGGAAGGCAAATCATGGGCTTGTCCATCATGTGTTACTTGCCAACTAATTTCAACCATGAACTAGGCCAAGCTAAAGACCACCAACAGAAATGCAATTAAGTATGGGCCACCATGTAACTGCCAAATAACAATGATAATTGTTATGCTTTGGAAGGCTGAAGTGGCAACAAGAAACAGAGAATCTGTATATCTGATCCAATTTCCTGATGTGTCCAACCACCAGAATTTACCATATTCTAATGAAATGTCCCTAATACTCTTCTGCTGAATGCTTCCCCCAAAAGATTAAATGCCAACTCCTCAAATTAATGTTCTGTCTTTTTCTTCATAGCTGTGAAAAAAAAAGTCTGTCATTGTTCCCAGCAGGCTGTGAATCTGCAGCAAATTTTAAGTCTCTATGTTGTCAAACAATTGTTTGAAGATCAAAGAAAAAAAAAAAAAGAAAAAAAAGTCTTTGGCAGAAAATATTTTTTCCCCAAGTCTCCTTTCCATCTCCATCCCAAAAACACAGTGGTCTGTAGTCAGACCTGGGCAGAAGACAAGCTCATATGCTTCTTGACCCTTAAATATATACACTATTTAGAAAGGGCTATTGTTAGTTTTCAAAACCAAGTAAACTAAAGTTTAGTTAGCAGAAAGCATTAGCTTCTACACATGGGAAGGTCCAAAGTCCTGAATATACAAATGTCAGTGCTCAGTACACAGACCCCGCCCCCACTGTAGTTTCACCGGCTTGTAAAGCAAAAGCAGGTTCAACACTAGCAGTCTATTTCTATTGAAGCTCTGGAGCTGTGAACCATGGTAACAGAAGTATCATTTCCTGTCATTGCAGGAAAGGTAATTTTTTTTTTTTTTTAAAGCCAACAATTATCAAAACCACCTCAAAATTACCATTTTATTTCTTAAAAAAAAAAACAACCTCTCTGAGAAGAAAATGACATTCAAGCTCCGCATTATTTTCACTTCTTTGGAGCCTCCTGTCCCAACTCATGCATGGCATCAGCAATCATGACTAATGTGAGTAATGTATCTATACAGACACATGCTGTCAAACCCCCTCATATACAGACTTTTTTCTTGCTTCCTTTACAAAGATATATCCACATTATTTGCACATGAATTGAATATTTCAAATTCAGGATGGCAAAGGTTTGATATTACTGGAGTTTTAAGAGAGTTTGAATCTCTGCCAAAGTAACACTCTCTCCTGCACTGCCTATGTCACAAACACAATTGTTTCAGCACTATGAAACAGGGAACTGACATCAGGAAACAACAGCCACCACCACGAGCGTATTTCCCTCCCACGCTCCCTGCTGGCTGCCTCAGTCAAGATAGTGATCTGTTGAAAATGCATTTTTTGAAATAAAACATAGTCAAAACTGTCTGCTTAGCAAACATATTTGCATAGCTGGAATCTGAAGAAACAATAGACAGAAGTTTGATATTCGTCCAATATACATTGTTTTACTTACCCTGCTTCTGTCATATTCCTTCCTTGAAGCTGCAAATAGCTGGGCATTGGATATGGCAATCCCACAGAATGGGAGATACATCTGCATCACCTAGTACCAAAAGAAACTCCCAGTCATTAAAACCAATGCAATTAGACACTCATGATACTAGCAAAGAGATCTAAACGTAGGGGACATATCCCAGGAGGGTCTCAGCTTACTCATTCTTTAAAAAAAACACTGAATATAAAATAAAATCATGGGCAAGGCACATAAAATGGGTGGAACAGAAACTGAATGGATAAGAAAGAACAAATACATTTGAGTTCACAGGTCCCAGCAGTTAGGGTCCTCTGTAAGTTGTCTGGAAAACCGCAGATTCTCAAGTCTGTAAAACGTCCGCTGAATACTACATTAAATTACTGCAGACACTACAACTTCCCTAGAACAATACGTACTTTTCTGGACTGATTTTTTGTTCCAAGCTCAAGAAGCAAGCTTGAGTTACATGTCTGCTGATTTCTAGAGGGCGTAGATTTTGGAGAATACCAGCACAGTGGAACAGCACGTTGATCCAAAACTATTAGTCAGAAAGCTGACTGTCTTCTCAAGGGGGGCAGGGAGTTCAACACGCATGAGGAATTAGGCCTTAATGCATCACCCTTCATTAAGAAAGACTGGATGAGAGGGACTGGGAAAATATTTTGAGGTGCTGGCTATGACTTTAGGCATACCTTAGCGTGGCTGTGTGAAATGAATAAACTAGGCTAGTCAAATATTTGAGTACCTGTAGGACTGGCACTTTCACAAGGATGACAATGGATCAAAGTCCAATAACATTAGCATTTTTAAGCGACATACTGATAACAAGTTTGTAACATACTGCCACTGATTGATTCCCAAGCTTAGGTCTGAGATATTGAGTACATTTTAAAGGTGCTGAATAGCCTTAGCATTTGCAAAGCCAATGAGAGTTGGGGCACTCTGCCATTTACAGAGCCAAAAAAAATGCTGCAGCAGCTAACCTTTCTTCTCCACAGTCTGTTGACTGGGAGATCCACCATAAGAAATCTTTTCTGTGACAAGTTTTGGCATTGAGAAAGTGGCATTTATCTTTGAAATTCAATTTAATTAGAAAAATATTGCTAACGCAGGGAAGTAGGCTATTGAGACTATGTGAGGAAAAAACCCCAAGAGTAGGAAGCATCCAGAAGAACCGAAACAGCAGCAAGTGCTGTTCTACTTTATCTTCCTTAAACACTCCATTGGCTACATGTCTACTTAGTGCGTGTTTGAGTAATGATGAGTTTTCGAAAAGTACCTTCAGATCCTCTGAATTCTGCACCTTCACAGCTGCTATTCTGTCAGAATAACTGCAGATTTTAAGGGTGCAGACAAATACACCTATATTGCTAACGCGCAAACACTTTACTTTCATCCTCTTCCCACAATGGTTCTCTCTGAAGGAAAATGACATACTTTAGACTCTACAAATACTCATCTTTTTGGGGAGGCAGTAATTAAACTAGCCAACTATCACAACAGATCTACAGGAAAGAATACACAAAATGGAAAATCAAGTGTAAAAAATTGCTAAGAGGAGTTCATTTTTTAATTATAAGAACTTATCTGAGTTCTTATATTCAGTTTAGATTTCCAAAATGAAACAAGAAGCCCTATCTATACTTTTTTTGTAATAGTACTAAATATCACAGCCAAGTAAGAGATGCAGAGCAGAAAACTTTAACCTACCAAAGTGAGACTGGGTACATTTTTACTTAATAAAAGTAAGTAAAGACTAGTATTTATTCCCCCACCCCAGCCCTGAAACCTCCATTTCCAAACGTAATATGCCCCTGTGGCAATGGAAAGCATACAAGAAGTTTATGAACCTTTGGCCATCACAAAAACAGTTTGCAAAGATGTCTTTTTTAGGAAGAAGAAAAAAATGATTTTGCAATATTTAAAAACACCGCTTTCTGGAAACCAAATTCCAGGAGACTAACTCTATACAGAAATTAACATACATAAAACAATGGTTTATGAAATGTCAAGAGTCTGGAAAGCTGCTGACTTACATCACTGTTTTTGCCACTTAAACTAATTGTGTAAGGTGCAGTGCAACTAAGAAAGAAACACCAAGCTGTTTAGGATAATCAGCAGAAGAAATTAATAAATGTCCACAGATATGAAGAAAAAACCACAACCATCAGGTAGAGAGGAACCACCCTGTAATAACAGATTAAAAAATTATCCCTGTTTACCTAAGAACAACTGGCAAAACAAAAGCCTACAGTCGTTCCTCTTCTGTACGTTCTGAATGGTAAGGGTAACTGCTGCCTCAACAGCTTTTGTCAAATTATAGTACAGTACTAAATAAACAAAGAATAAAGACGTTTCTAATGGTAACTGAATTTTAAATAAGTTTGGGGTTTTTTTTAACCAAAATTGCAGAATGGAGTAGAATTACCACATTCTGACTTCAAATTACAAATTTAAACCCAAACTACTCAAGACTGCTTTACAAGTACCTCCAACATGTTTGTGCTGTGGCTGTTGGCAGTCCATACAAACATGGAGTAACGTAATCATCTCTCATCTGTCTGAGCCACATACTGTAAGGAGCTGGTATTATTATGTCAGATTGACTTCGGGGATTTTCCCTCCAAAGAGAACACAAATTGTTGAGGAAATGGCACATGCCACCATAAGCTGGATATATCTTTTTCTCTTCCTTCTAAGTGATAGATACATAATTACTAATCCTCTGGTGCTCCAAGGTAAAAACATATTGCATCACTGAACCATAATGCACTGTATGTAATAGAAGACTGTAATTCTGTTTCCACTTCTGCCAATTACTACTATTTATCCTTAAAAAGAAGGATGTAAATTTTCATGAGCATAAAATACAGTCCATATTTTACTGGTTTAATTCTCCAGCATGGATATGCTTCCGTAATATAATACTGACTTTTGGTAACAGCAAATAAATTGGGTAGAAGACTAAATTGCATTGTAAGGACACAGTATCGAAAGGTTGGCCATAGAACATTGTTAAGCAGTGTGTGAAAGGAAATGACACAGATAAATGACATGGTTATTTTAATTTTCCTTGGTGAGACAAGATCTTGTTAACAAAGAGCTGTTTTCTTTTTCCTTGTCTGCTGTTCTTCCAGCAGCTCTGAACAGGCCAGGACAGCTTGCCTCTACCAGCCAACATCCGTACAGGTTTTACCAAATAGTTTTATTACACAGTGAAGCCAACCTGACGCTGGATTTGCAAAGGAATTACTGACACCTGGTCCAAAGGTTGAGTATGCAACATATTTCCATTACACCAATGCACAAAAGAATGGTGTGAACTCATGGGAACACCTAACATACCCTTCTGAAGGACATAAAATAATTACGCTTTGCTATACTGAAGGCCATTAAAAAAATAATTTCCAAGCAAAATGGATTACATCTGAAAGAAAATTTCCTTCCACATCTATTTTGAACTAATGACAGGAAAAGAGCCTGCAGATTTATTAAACAAAGTAATTTCCTGAAAAAACAGATAGACAAAATATAAACCCATCAAAAGTATAGCTTTAACAGGTACACCTCATTAATTTATTCTGGCAAATAAGATTAGTTGTAATGATTCATCACAGTTCTTTGTGGCATATTAACAAACAAATCAGTAAATATGTAATAGTATATTTCATAAAAATGTTCCATTTGAGCAACAAGCTAATCTAATGAACACGCTGAGATGGTGGGAGACAGTACTATTTTTTTGTTGTTGTTGTGCCAACTATAAGGCATTCAGTTACAGTAACTGCAGGTTAACAATATTATATTATGAATTACTTGAGCATTCAGGGTCCAGATAACTTGAGCCAGTTTCTCATAACTAACCCTCCAAGAAGTGCCACATCCTTGGATAGCAACTACACTCACCTTTCAAATTCACAGCAGCATACAAAAGCTAAGAAGCTGTTCAATAAACCGTTCAACAAACTGTTCAATATTTTATCAGGGCAGGAAACATTCTATGAAAAGAAGATGAAGTAATGGGCACTATTACTATATCTCATTCTCTTAATTTCTAAATTATTTCATTATGGGGTTATTTTATGTTAGGAGTATTAAAACACAACTACCAAGGGAATGAACAGGATAAGTATCAGAAGCTTTAATAATCAGTTATGCAACCATTTACATTTTCAGCTATGTCCTGAAGATGACATATCTTTTCTGCAAAAATGACTGCCTTGACCATAGCTATTTTTTCCTTCCCATAGAAGGACATATTCCCATTGCCTTATTATCGCCACATCTCTTCAAACTTGTAGGCCCAAAGTTAGACCTTTAAATCCACAATAAGAACTAAAGCAGTAGCTTGATGCTTGGAAGTACAAAGGATTCCCAAATTCTGCAGTATTAACTGCTAGGACAAGAAAGCTGCAACCCGTGGTTGTTTCACTGCTTCTCTATGGCATCAGTTCTGAAATCCAAATGAAACACACCAGTTGTCCCTCAGAATTTCAGAGGACAATCTTCCATATGTTTCCTCTTCATAATCATAATTTTATAGAACAGAAGTTCCATACCTGGCTGCATAGCTGCCTGGGCACATCACAGCATTTTGACACCTACACTACAGCATCACAATGTCTTCAGATGTGACACTCATTTTCCCTTCATATGGCTTTTCATAGATCCTGAGACATAGAATACCTAAGTTAATAGGATGCTTATCAGTGTGCCTTTGAACTACTAAAAATAAGTTAAAGGTGTCTCTCGTGATCTGCGCTTGGGTTTCACAATAGTTTCATACATGATATAAATTTTTTTAACTGTCAGAAACAGGCAGGAGGAGACCTCTGGCCAAGCTCTTTCTGACGACACTGGTCCTCAAAAGAGACCACCTTTCCCTTCATTGCATGGCCTGGGCATGATGGTTCTTAAGGAACCTGCAAACCCCTCCTTTGCTACCAAGAAAAGCCCTTGCTGGCTTCTACTTTAAAAGTTCAAAAGAAAGCTGTTTTCTAGAATTGGGTGTCTCATCAGAAACAAGTTTTGTTTTCTCTCTACAAGAAGAAGGCATAAAAGCCTTTAGTTTCCTAACTTCAGTGGTTTTTTACCCTCACAAATAGCACAGATTCCACATTAACCACAAAACAGTATAAAATATTACTTTCCTTACCCTATTTAGGAATACAGGTGTTCATATCTACAGATCTCAACATGTTATTTTAAAAAAAGGAAAGCAAAAGACAGGTAATAATATAAGCAATGAAGCTGCATGCATGCAGACCTGCAATGCAGTAATTTACTAGCTACTTCTGAAAAATAGCCAATGCTGCAATGGCAGCACACTGCAGAGTTAAAATGCTAGCTTCACGCTTGCTGGCTGGAAATCAGCCCTGAGTCCAGCTTCAGCTAAATGCAATGACATTTACCCTGCCTCCCCTGCATGCAGTTTTGCCTGCACTAAGCATCCTCAGAGAGCACCCACTGCCATAACTATCTGATAAATATAGTCTAACTCACGGCTTCTGACATACTCCAAGCATCCCCCTGCCTGTGGTCACAAAAGAAAACAATTCCAATGTCTGATGGAAGAAAGGAGCCCTTCAGCAAGGCTTGCATACCCAATCTGGCACAAACTCCAGGTTAAGCTCTCAGCAAATGCTTGTCTGGTTCAACTGTTTTCTTTAGCGGCCACAGGAGCAACTTTTCTTTACACAGCTTGCTTGGTAAGCCTGGGGGGGAAGTAACCTAGTACAGGCTTCCTAGAAAGAGAAAAAACAAGTCCTTTTAAAGTAAATGTTTTTATTATAGTTTAAAGTTATGTTTTGTGAATGTACTTAAAACCAAGTCAGGGAAGCCAGCTGCTCTTTGAAACAATTTCGAAAGTGTTAAAAATGGGTTCAGAGAATGAAATATTCTACTGAATTCTGGAAACGATAAACCAAAATCAATTGCGCTGCGGTTAAGCACAAGCTTTCATCAAAACTCCATTACTTTCTGCCAACTGTGGAGGGTCTGGTTATCCATGTCTCTGATAAAATCTGTTCATCACCTAGGTTTGCAATTCTCAGAAATATTTTCCAAAATTATTTTTCCACCCCAAACATGGGCAGAACAATTACTTGGTGGAGACACCCCATGAATTATGGGCATACAAATAGGGCACATAGCTCCTGCTTATATCAGTGAGCCTGCCAGAGGCTCCTGGGCCAATTTTCTATTGCCTCTAACTCTTTTTTTTTTTTTTTTTTTTTTTAGTTTCCATTTGCCTGTGATTACTATTTATGCAGTACCATAAAAATGCCCTATTGCTCACAAACATACAGCAGCATCTCTGTCCTATAAAGCTCACTAGCTAAGGAAGCTTTTGGTGCCTGTGAATAGCCTGAAAAGGACCACAGGAACATTCCTTCAGTACTGACTCTGCTTGCCTGCCTCATATAATTACTGGCACACATTCAAACTAGATAACTGTGTCACCAGACAGATTACAACACACGTCTCCTGTAGGAGCAGACTTATTACAGTTTTAAAACCTGAATCCTATGTAGGTCACTGTCCTCACAAGCCATGGCACTGGGAGACTAACACATGCAGGACCAAGGGGCAGGAGAGGGCAGGAGTGCTGCTTAAAACGTCTTCAGCCTCAGCCTCTTACCTTTTTCCAGGCCCCCATCACTGCCCCCCCGGTTGCTACAGCACAAACCCCATCATCTCTCTTTTCTGCTACGGGCCTATGATCTTTAAACTGGGAAAACAAATGAACACATTTAATTTGATTTACAATAATGTAATTGTTAAACCATTTATCCAGTCAGAACTATACACATCTACTAATCTTATTTCATTTTTCTGGCAGATAATTGGAGGTTTCTTGCCCCAGTCACTTTAGAGCTAAACATAATTCATATCTGCCGTCACTAGCAGGAGGTGAAGCTCAAAAAAATATCTAAACAAGCCACACTGAATTACTGTCATACACACAAAAACATTGGCAGTGGCTATTAAACCTATTTTTAGCAATATTCTGTAAAGACATATTTAAACATTTTAACACTGCATTGAATTTAGCACGCCATATAAAGTAAGAAGGACAATAAATTGTACTGTAAATTTCCACAGAACACCTTATTTTAAATGCTGGTGTTCCAAATAAATCTGAAATATAAAAACATTTCTGCTAAAGACTAGAAAGCCAAAAATAATTTAAATATATGTAAAATGGCTACTATTCTAGGATCCAATCTTCTGATCTCATACATGCAAAAATCCAGCTTTTTTCACTGGAAATTTCTCCTTATTTTACACACACCTGAATCAGTGATACCCAGTATTAAGGCCTGTCCCAGCAAACACTTCAAACTGACACTCAGTTAGTTATTCAACATATGAAACTAAGCCAGGATTTCCAGCAGGAAGAGGGGGGACAAGAGAAGGAGAAAAGTTACACTATTAACAATAGTGGTTCTATCAAAATAAGAAGTGTATGAACTGGGGAAGAGTAGGGGTAATAGTCAAAGACAAAAAAGCAGTGACACAAGGAGCGTCACCACGCTAGTGTAAGCCCCTGTAAACCCAACGCCTGGCATTCAGCACTTAGTCCTGGGGGTTCAGCCAATGCACATCAAGCTTGAAAGCAGGGAAAAGTCACCTTGCAGGCAGCCCCAGTGAGGGCTGAAAAGTTAAAAGCAGTATGAGTAAACCTGTAAACCAACACGCTTCTATATTATAAGCAAACTGAAAGCCATGGAGACTCCTCACTGTAAAGGCTACTGAGGACTCTCAAATCTGCACGGTGGAGGTATGCACCACGTCTGTGTGAGCGCCTGCAGTTGGAAGGCCTTTAAATCAACCCAACAATTATAGATGATGTTTCCTTATCAAGTTTAGGGTTTCCATCCATTGGTTTTGAAAGTTAGCAGGGCACCATCCTTTGTAGCAAAGTCTTACAGAAAAGTGCTAGGCAGCTTTTATTAGTTCATCTGAAATAGCATTGAGCAGCATCATGAAATGTCAACAAGTGTCCTCAAAACCACAACTCCTACCCACCACCTAACTTTCTCTTCTTCAAAGGCTGAACATCAGTCATCTTTGACACATCCAAATTTTACCATCACCTTAATAAAAGTCAATCTGAGAGGGTTCACAGAGGACATTTTACCTGTGTAAAGTTTTCTAGAGAGACCAAGAGGGGCTCTTACTGCCTGGCTGCTCTCTCCTGTTTGAACACGAGCCACTAAAGGCCAGTCCCCAGGCACAGCAGCCTGCAGCCATTGAGTTCTGCAGTGCCTTAAATCTCAGTACATGAAAGCACTTTGGCAGACCATGAGAAAGTTTTACAGCAGCCATATCATGCCATAATTTTTTTCTAGAGACAGCAAAAATGAGCCAAAGAAAGATCAATTGATTTATCTGAGGGGAGGAAGAAGGTCACAAAAAAAGATTTTATCAAAATTTTGAAAAAGCTCCTGGTTCCCACTATGCCTGCATCAGTGGACCCAGCCTGCCCAAGACACTGTTTATAAAAGCTTTATGCTTTATAAATGTAGCTGCATGAGACGGAAAGATCTTGGTATTGGCACTGCAGAGTGAGAGCAGTGAAGAATGATACTATCAACACACACATGCACACACACAAAAAAATAGCTGCAGATCAGAACTTTAAATTGGCACAGAAGAATTAATAAGTATCACTATAAAATTGATTTTTCCTACAACACAATTGCAGACTTTGGTTTTATCATGTCAAATTGCACCACGTGTCTGATCTCTTGCAGGTAACTGACCATGCTAACTGAATGGTATTGAAACCAAGAATAAATTCCATATGCATCCATACACCGAGAATGTCATCTTCAAGTCAACAGTTCTACTTACAACTCAGTTGTCAACTCCCAATTCTTGTCGATGATGAGAACTAAATTTGTTTACATACTTCTTGCCGCAGTTTTAAATATTAGAGTACACAAACTGAAAATTATTTCTACTAATTCTTGGCTTAGCCATAACTGAATGAAGATGTCTTCTTTTGCTTTTTGTACAAATTAAATTTTAATCTGGAGCCAGAGTACAGGCACAGAATCAGAATCACAAACTGGTTGAGGTTGGCAGGGACCCTTGGAGGTCATCTGGTCCAGCCCGTGCTCAAGCAGGACCACCTAGAGACTGTTGCCCAAGACTGTGTCTAGACAGCTTTTGAATACCTCTAAGGATGAAGACTTCACCACCTCTTTGGGCAACATGTGTTCTCAAAAGTGTTTCCTGATGTTCAGACAAAGTTTCCTGCGTTTCAGTTAATGTCCATTGCATCTTGTCCTGTCACTGGGCACCACCTGGCTACATCCTCCTTGCAATCCCCCATCACCTACTTAAACAGACTGATGAGATCCTCCCCCATAAGCATTCTCTGCTAAACAGTCCCAGCTCCCTCAGCCTTTCTTCATAGGAGAAATGCTCCAGTTCCTTAATCATCTTTGTGTACCTTCATTGGACTCTGTCCAGTATGCCCATGACTGTCTTGTACTGGGAAGCCCAAAAGTGGACACAGTGCTATGAGTCATGAGTGAAACTTAATCCTGCTGTTGCATAAACACTGTATGCAGTTTAACAAAAAAAGAATTTAGCTCATCTATATATAACAGTCAGTAATATCCCTGTGATCTCAGCACAAAGTTTCTATTCAGGTCCTTCTCTTGTATACTTCAAAAAGTGTTTTGTGATTTTTGAAGAAAAAAATTACTTGAACAGTAACCTCTTTTCATATCGGACTTTGTTTAACAAAGAGAGAACATTTTGGGCAGAGCTTACTGCAGAGGATTCTTTGCTATGCTGAGGTCCTCTTTCAGCAGAGTGGGTTTTCTTGCCTGACTAAAGCCAATGCCAGTAAAAGTTCTTTCTTCTAACTGAAACCCCAACTGGAATACAAATGACTGAATCTAACATGTAAACCAACAAGATTTCCTGGATTAAACTGTGTGTGGTATGAATAAGTTTAGCTACCCTGACTGTCCACTGTTTGCAGTATTAGTCCAATAGGCATGGAAAGGGTTGCTTCTGTTCAACTAGAAAAAAGCGTGAAGCAAGTTTTCCAATACAAGTAAGATCCAAAATTTGGGGTAAAGCTTAAAAGAAAGCCAGGGACTCAGGACACCTGCTGTATTCCTTCCATTACTGCTTGTCAAGCAAAGCATTTCCAGTGTTTCTTGGGCTACAGAAACTTTACCCCCCCAAATCTTCAATGGAGTAGAAATATCCCACAAAGGATGATGTTTGGCATAACTAAACGTTCCTTTCACCACATTATGTCTCTTGTCCAACCAGGATGCACCTGTACCTCGACCTTTTCTTCCATAACACATAGAAGCATCACAATACAACATAATCACATCATGTCTTTGACATACATCCTTATGTTATTTTGTTGAGCTTCTCCTCAACACTGGGAAAGTTGTCAGTGGTGTTCTACAGTTGCCTATTTTGAGTGTATGTATATTTAGTGACTAATATAATTGCTACTAAATGTCATGGCACCTTATGCTGGTGACACTTGTCTACTCTTCATACATTTCTCCTGAGAAAGATGTTCTTATTCTCCTTTCCAGTTTTTTAAGATGAAAAATAATTGTAAGAAATACAATGTACTCTCAGTGTATCATTTTTATCCATGTATTTTTTCTTAGAAATGCAGTTTCTGCAACAGTGCAGAATCTTATTCTAGCGGAACTGATTATACAGCTGGACACACTTGACAATACTATTATCTGAATCTGATTATACAAATTAAGTAATCTGAATTCGTTTCTATTATAGCATTTTCAGACCTGAGTAAAAGCCCTTCTAACAGTTACAACAGGTATTGTAATTTCTACCTATCACATTGTGTTAATGTTTCACATAAGGAAGTAGGGGAATAAACCTTACATTTGCCTTTAAGAAAACAGCTCACAAACCCTCATATTTAGCTCATATGTGAAAAAAAAACCCATAGTATTGTAATAATATAATCTTTAGAACAGTTTCCATGCTAAGTGACAGAGAATCTCCCAGAGGGAAACTTATCTATAAATCTAGACAGCATAATTCTTAGTGGTCTAAGGTTAGTTAACTACTGTATTAGGGACAAATGAAAACTAATGTAATACCAAGGCAATAAAAAAATTCTTACATTTCTTAAACCACAAGGAACAGAAATATTAATTCTTCTTCAAATGAAAGGCACTTCTGAAAGACCATCACAAAGTACAGAAAAAAATCCTTAACTGTTTTCTTAATAAAAAACCCTCTTTTGGTAAGATCTAAAGCCACAAGTTTAGAAAAAGTGATCTAAATTCGTGCTTCAATTTCTTCACTACTTCTGTGCTTCTTCACTACAAAAACAGGAAAAGAACATATATGGGGGAAAAAGATTGTCCAGCAAATAGTATAATGTGCAATTTATGAAGATACACAAGTATTCAATCTGCAATATTGAAAATATATCAGTTCTAGAACGCATACGTGTCTTCATATGAAGACGAATCCACTTCTGTCTTTGATCTTTGCTTACAACAAATAACTTGAAGCCTTTTTGAATTCAATTGTTTTTCCCAGAATCTTCATTAGACATCAATAAGAAAGAATCAGAGCATGGATGAGAGCCACGAGCTTCAGGAGTCAGGTATCCCCTTCCAGCTTAAGTTAAGTTGTGCAAGGACAAACTTTGCCAGACCAGTTAGAAGTCAGTCAGGCATATTCCTGAACTAAAAGCTCCTTCCTTTTTTCCTTTCCCTGAAATTCCATCCAAAGCCAGCACCTTATCGTAAGTGCTTTTTTGGTACTTGTTCATGGCCTCCTTACAGCCTCCATTAACTCTACAATCAGGGAGGTCAATACCATTTACTGCTTCCAGTTTCAACTAATGAAATTTAAAAAACCAAAATCAAGTAATAATTTGGGTATTTCCCCAATTCCTTAAAACTCACACGTATATGTTCTAAAATGATGACTTACAGAATGCAGCTTTGATAAGCGTTTTGTGTGTGATGTTAATCTATTCAGTTGAAATTGTAGTAATTAATGCAGACTGTAAATTAGAGTCTTCCAAAACTGCCTTTTGAGCATAACTGATCAACAACACACCGGGAGAAGCGCTGCATTCTATATTACTGCAGCCTCTGAGTTTTAAGACTGGGTGGGCTACAGCAGCCTGACTTGAAGAATTTGATTTTTAGTGTGCTGCAGACTTCAAGGGGCTGATGAAAGTGTGGGGGCTGGTTTGGATGTGAGCCACGCTTTTTCCACACATCACTGTGTCTCCTGCACTAATGACTCACACCTGCATGTGCTGCTATCTGACTTCTAGGCAAAGTTATTTATAAACTGGAACTGCAGGGCCAAATCCTGGTGGTATAACTAGATCATGATTTACCTAAAGCACCTGTATGTGAAGCACAGACAATTTGGGGACACTGCATTCACTCTCCTCTCAGATGTCATGGAAATTGGACATGGCTTCTCCCCTAATAAAACCCACATGACAATTTTATCTTTCAGATTGCTACGGATCTGAGGTGGTAAAGCACTACTTTTCACCTGACCGCAAGATAAACATAATCACAGACTTCCAAGGTCCTCTGGACACACAAAACCATTCTATCTTCTCTCACAGCAGGTATAGGAATTATTTGCCATACAGGCTGTTTATACCTGGAGACTTGTGTATTGCAGGCCACTGCAGACAAGAAAAGATACTTTATTCAATGAAAAATACTGATGCCCCAAGCTTGTGGTTACAGTCTTGCCTGAAGTGTCTTCTCACTCACTGGTCCAGAGAAGTATCCAAACCTTCATGTTTCAGTCTTTGCTTTCAGACACTCTTCCCCAGTGCTCAGAGTCTTTTGCTAGTTAAGACTGCAGAAACATCACCATTTGGTAGCAATTACATAACTACTTCTCCTTTCTCTGCAACTGGCCATGAAGTGGTTTTACTACAGCTTCAGATGAGGCCATTTGTCTTCCTTTCTTTCTTTGGGGTAATTTGGTGAAGGGCACAAACCCCAGTTCAGAACAACTGCTTAAATGACCTGTGAGAACAGCATTATGAACCACAGAATGAGTTACATCCTCAGAGATATGAAACAGCGATCTGCTGCAGCGTAAATTTTCAAAGATGTTAATCTTATACCTAGTAAGCACACAGCATCCTGCCCCTTAATGCTCAAAATCATATGGTGTTTTGAATCTTTAATTGAAATGTTACGTATCTAAACAAAGTTCTGATGAAATGGAAAAAAACCCAAGCCCTTATATAGAAAATAAGGTGTACAAGCAAGCCTGTAACAGTTATTTATACAGACTTGCATTTTGCTTCCAGCAACACAAGGTTCTTCTAAACATATACTTATGTATACTTCACTGCGTTGCCTCAGAAGGGAAACAGTAAGGTATTAATATTTATATGGCTGTTGAACTGGAGGGCATTTGATTTTAGGTAGCTGAGTTGTGTTCAGAAATCAATATGCTACTGTCATCCTTCGTGCAAATTTACTGATGTTAAGGGCTTACTTCTGCATGTGTTTTTAACAGTTCACTCTGGGGCCAAATTATTTTAACCATTTACAAAGCACCCAGAAAAGCAAGGCTTCACCTCCAGCTGCAACCTTTAAGTAGCATCATAGTTCATTCAGCCTTAGCTAGTTCTGTAGTACCAAGGAGTAAAATACTTTACAAACTAAGTAAGGATATCTGGTCTTTAAGCTACAGAAATAATAGGAAAACAGTCTGTCCTGTCATCATCCAGACTTTTCTGTCCTCATAGACGTTTTATTAAAAAACTAATGAAAAGAACAGTGTTCTTTGATTTGATTAGAATTTGAGTAGGCTTGCTCATTTTTTTTGTCTCCATAATTTTAGACTGCAAAAGTTGTCATTAAACAAGCAATCAATACTAACCAAGGCAAGGCTGAACGATCAGGGAAGTGCCCTGGGTCATACACCCTTGCTTCCCACAGCTGAGCAGAACTACAACAGAGTTGCAGAGAAAAATTAAAATTTAGCTCACTGTGCATCTGCCCACATTTGCTCTCCTTTTGCTTTTATTCCTTTTCCATATGAGTTTAAACATTTTCCTAATGCCATGTCTTTATCTGCTTAAGAAACTATCAATCTTAGCTTAGATTATCTTTTGATAGGTTTTCAATCTTGCTGCAGTCCTTAAACCCACTCATTTTTCCATCTTTTCTGCCTTCTTTTTCTAATATCGGTTTACACACTTCTCAAAATTCTTATTTCCAACTCCATCTCTACTTTTGGAACAACCAATTTTAACTTAGCTATTGCATCTCCAATAAGAAGTCTATCTTTCTTTGTTTTAATTAATTTGATGTTCTGATTTTTTAAAAAATAAAAGTCTTTTCTTTATTCACAGAACTGGAATAGCCCAAGAAAGAACAGGTGAATTCTGCATGCTAGCTTGTCAATCGTCTTGAAATACCATATAGGCAGATAAACAGGATTTATTTTTGTACTTTTTCATGACAGAATTTTTACCAGTACCTGTATGACAGTGAATTTTACAATGCTTCTAAGAAACAGAACTCAAAGCACAAATTGATTTCACTGAAAAAAGACCAATAGATGGTGCCAGTACTATCAAATCCAAAGTACCAAAGAGCTCTGTATCTTTACACAAATTGCCTGAGGCATTTAAATAAAGAGCTTGCTGCTCCATTTTCTGTGAAAATAAAACCCACTGTGATTCTGAAAAGTTCATTTTTAATTAGCAACTCTAAATCTGATTTCAGATGCGAAAAAAGACACACTGAAAAAAATCCCTATAGCACATACTACATATAATCTCCTCAGTGAGCACACATACTAATCATCAAAATAATTGCAACTGTGATAGGCCTTGAATAAGCAAGTCCAACTACACTGAGTACTACTTAAAAACCTCTCAAAACGGACCACCAGTTGAAGTTTTATGCAAAATTTAAATCAAAGAGTCTTACCTCACCAATAGCATCTTAGGATACTTTTTGTTGTTCAGATGCTACTTTGGCTCACGGGTAATAAAAGACTGCAATGACATTTACACAGTCACTGGGACTAAATGGTGTCATAACCAGCTCCCTCTGCAAAACCTGCAGTGGTACAGTTGCGTCAGAGACAAGCTGTGTCTTCAACTAGCATACAGTGGGCACCATGTTTACACTCAAAACAATTAAAGACCATACATAATAGATTTTTTTCCCATGCTTTTACTATGTTTCTCACAGCTACATCATGCAGGAAAATATGTTAGAGTGATTATTTTAGTAGTTTTACACCAATGGTAAAAAAAGGGGGGGAAGGGGCAAATCAAAATTTGTAATTCATACAGTGATCAACGTCAGTGTGTCTACCCATTTCCTATGGAGTTCACAGATGAGGAGAACAGGTGTAACGTTTGCTATTCCATGTCACCCCAGCCTCAGCCCCACTTCCTATCCTTTGGTGTTGAGGAATCTTTCCTCTACGATGTTCTTAAGGTCTGCCTAGTTTTTATTTTATAAAAACAGACATAACTTTAGATGGTATTCACAAATTCATACAGAAGATAACTTTATCACAGTACATCCGGTACACATATGTACATCATACACATAAACCAAAAATGAAAGATATGACAGATAAAAGAAGAAAATATAGAAAAAGAATTAGTGTTTTTCACATTTCCCAATTAATGTTGAAATACAGTATCACTACCAAGCTCAGGACAATGTTGACTCTGTAGCTTCCTAAGATCAGACCTAATTACTGTCAGAGGCAACGTCTCATTGCAACAACAGACTGAAAAAGCTTGATAAGAAAAATGAGTTCTGAATCAAAGGGGTTATACTGTCTCATGTGTGTGCTGGCTCTCTGAAATAAACGTATGAATTGCTGTACCACCACTTTATTTTGTGAAATTCTAAAAGACATTTAACGCAAAACAAATTCAAATACAATAGATGCTAACTAATTTTTCCAGATGTTCTTATTCTCATTCAGCTTCCTAGGATCAAAGAATTTACAAATCAAACCTCTGCTTTCAAAGGTGCTACTTCTGACTGGATACAGGTTTTATTTCAGTCTGATTGTTCACATATACATAACCACAGAAGATGAAATGCTGACCTAGACCATAGTTGTGTTAACATATATATTTTTCTTTAATAAAATATACAAGGGCAAACTTATACTTCGTAAAGCTTCTGTCCCAAATCCTCAAGAAGTCAAAATTAGTATGGGGCATTTCCTTTAACTGAATTCAACAATTCACTTTTTCTCATGCAAGCTGCACTTATGCTGCTTTCAATGTGATCATCTCAGACTATCATGGGCATACAATTATTTTCTCTCTTATTAATGGAAAAGAAGATTAGTTCCAGGACACAAAGAAGTAAATGGTCAGAGTTGTGGTTTCTTTCTCAGCTCCACCACTGACCTGGAAGGTTACTGCAAGCCAGTGCTTCTAAGTGAACGCCACCAGAAGATTTCAAAGTACTGTGAAATTACCACAAGGGCACAAAATGTTTTCATTTCCCAAAGAATTTTCATTGAAAGCCAGATTCTTCCTCTGCTCCTATATCAATATGAAAGTTTAAGTTCTTCAGAGATCAAGTTTTCCATAAGAACAATTATAAAGACAATTTTTTTGCTCATGTTTTTCCTGTTCCCCAAACAGCTCTTTCTTTTCTCCTACAGTTGTTCTGTACTGAAGAACAGAAAAGGCAACAGACAGGCACTGCTTGCTTTCTGTGTTAGTTACCACTGTGGATCACAGCCTCCGGCTTCAGAAGTGCCAGACCTTCTCCTTGTCTTGCACTAACATTTCCCTTCTCTGGGACTCTGAGGAGCATTGACACTGCTCTTAGGTCTCCTTGGGAGGAGATGTCTGCATAAAGATGTACTATGTTCAGATGATAACAGCTGGTAAATGAAGTGCTGTAAAGCCAAAGGAAACTGAAACCATGGGTTTCCATGCCTGAACTTTGTCAAGTATGCAGACAAGCATACTGAAAACAGACTTTCAGAGTCATCCTGCAAGCATGTGATCTATGTGATAACAAATGTTACCCTTCCTACCATAATTAATCAGGCTTGACTTACTACCAATATCTACTAGAGCTAGGAGACTAACTGTAATAAATACACAAATGAATAAGTATGAAGCTTCATTTTGAATATAAAAATCAATTTCCTGCTGATGTGTTCAGTATTCTTTTACACTGGGGGGGGAGAGAAGCAAGCTGCACTTGAATTTATAATTGAATTTATAAGTAATTCTTATTTATGAAAAAAAAATTTCCCTTCCCACACACTGTTTGAAGGCAGACAATGGGAACAATGTTACATTCAAAATACCAGTAGCAAAGTGATACTTCGTGCATTGCCCTAAGTGCAAGAGAAATGTGGAAGGGTAGCAACCAGTTATCTTACACTTTTTGGATTTCTGAAGGCAAAAGTCAGGCCATGAATGGCTACCACAAACCCTTCTGCAATTTCTAGAAATGTGTGGGGAAACTCTTCAAACACATGAGTTGGGAAAGGACTTGCTTCATTGAGAAGGAGCCATTTCTGATCACAAGAAAATTAAACACAGATAACAGGTACAGATTTAACATTTATATTTTAGTAGAAATACGGAATTTTTCACACTGCTGCCCCATATTTTTAGGCCCATTTAGACCAATTGTGACTGCCAGCTGGTTTCAGGTTTCATTAAAAGGAGAACTAGATTAAGGAAGTAAATATTGCTTTGAAGCAATGTTATTTTATATAAGGAGTACTTTAAGTCTCATCATGTTGAGCCAATTAGAAAATAAGCAGAATTTTGGTTTAAATGCTAACACCCTTTGAGTTAGCCTTCAGTCAAAAACTCAGGGCTCTGCTCTTTCTCACTAACATGTGCTCACAAATCTCTGTTATTTCTGCTTACACAGATATGTAAGTCATAAGCATCTCTGTTTTGGGCTGTGACAAGTGCAAGTCAGTTTGGGGACATCTGCTGACTTGACCCTTATGTTCCACAAAGAACCCTAATTGCTTCACATGGCTTACAATAAATGAAGAGTCCAGCAATCAAAGCTACCAACTTTAAGAAGGTTTAGTCCAACACTTGAAAATACCAACATGTACATTTATAATGCACTTGCTGTTCCATTAACCAATGAATGGATAAACACTCTCCTTGTTTTAAATATGAAAGAGTGTTGTGATTGTCTCCCTGTGTTTTACAGCATGAGTCATCTTGCATAAAAAGCCCCCTGATTTCAAGTGTACTGCAGAACACCACATTCATTTACTTCCAGCTGTGTGGAAATCTATAATCTGAGTGTCTGAGAGCTCTTTGGATGTGAGCTGCTGCCCATTCATACAGTTGGTAATACAACTGGCTAATAGTATTGAACCCAATTATTTGTGTTATCCTGTATAATACAAAATATAATTGCGGTTCTAATTCAATAGCATTAAAAGACACACAGAGAATTAAAACCTCATGTAGAAAACTGACTGCATTTCTCACAAAGAATAATGTAGTGCTCCCTGTAAAACAAAAATGGATTTTTAGTTAAAAGGGACAAATTTTGACCTTTCCTTCCCCAGTCTCAACTCAGGAGACCACTGACACCTACTCTTCTCCTTAAGTCATAGAAGATACCTATAGGTGGAAGGCAGATATGCACAGGTGAGAATTGTATATATAAGTAGATAGCACAAAGTGAAAGGTGGCATTTGGAGCTCTTACAGACTGCAGACAGCCCAGAGAAGCTGCAATAAATTAGACTTGCTGGATTTGACTGTTCTAATGTCTACTGAACATTGCAGTGACCTCCAGAGTACCAAATAATCTTGAAAATTTAAAACAGTTCCTCTCCCTCCAAGCTGATCTCTCCTTATAATGCTTCTGCCAGGTATAAGAGATTCTCAGCTAAGGACTGCAAGAATTGAACCGAATTCTGTGCTTTGTATGCTCTCAAGTCAGTAGATATTACCAGTAAATACACCATTTATAATCAAGGCTTACAACCATATATAAAATCTTGTCATCCCCCCAAGTCTGGTGTATTGTATATGTAAACTGTAATCTCAGTTGCATGACACCTTGTACATAATTTTGAGAGTTTTATTATGGCTTTATTAACAACCTGACAGAGGTATACCTTCTCCCTTCACTAATTACACAAATGCAAAAATCTGTTTCAAAAAAAACACACTGTAAGGAAAAACATATGGCTGCGGAAGACAATAGTGAAAGCTCCTTGAAATAATGTCTAATTTAACCCTGGGTTCCTATTATCATCAGTAGAGTTGTATTGCTATGTCTGTGCAGCACTGAGTGATATTTTCCTACCACATTTTAATAATACTGCTAACAGGGCATAATTCATCAATAATGCCCTTTTACACAAAAATACAGTTTTATTTGTCCAGAGTCAGGGAAAATTTCCTGCCCAAAAGAATCCACATGCCTCCACAACATGAAGGAAAAACTTTCCTAGTGTGAATCTATGTCTATGCTCTGGGATACATAGTGCCTACGATGAAAATCTATATAGTATGTCAAAAAGATTACAAGAAAGGTGTATTGAAGTGTGCTGATGCAAAAAATATGAACTGGGAACTAAACAGAATTTATGGAACCTACTCCAAAAAAACCAAAGTATGCCGAAGAGCTGGCTTTCCTGAAAACATTAACCATGTTGATAGAGCAAAATCATCAACACAGTTGGGGTTCTTTTGTTGCTCTGGTGGTTTTTTTGTAAGGAAAACACTTAGTATGTTTTCGATAGAAAGGAATCTTTCCTAAAGATTTCTAAACAAAACTGTATCAGGATCCTTTTACTGTATTGTAACCGCTAATCCACAACTGCATTAATGCAGAAGTGGCAGAGGTATCCATCTATTATTCTGTCCCTGGAAAGACTAGATCCAACTTTTGACCTAATGCCACCATCCTGTGATTACCTGAGCCAGCCCAATCTGCAATCCTAGTCTAGTTCTTAGAGGTGAAGAGTTTGCCACTTTTACCGTTTCTCAACTATGACTACTATTATGTGATTTTTCTTCTTCCCTTGATGTTTCTTTTTGTGGCCTAGTTTCAGATGAAAAATTTATTAAGCACAAAAATTAAATTCCCTCAATGTGTCCAAAAGGTCTACAGAAGCCTACTAAAAAATCATCAGACATTTATTTACAACATCCCATCTGTCTTTTCTTTAATACTTCCTAACACTTCTTTGGGGAAGCTGCCTCCTGCTTGCTGCCTGTACAGCACCTACCATACTGGGGTCTTGGCCCATGAGTGGGGCTTCAAGGTACAAAAAAAATAATATAAAAAAAAGTATAAACACATGAAATAAAAGCACACTTTCAAAAAAGATAAACCTACAATGAGCCTAAAAAAGCTGAAGATTCATCATCTCTGTATCACTTGTATTGAAAATTTTCTCATTAGATTTACCACTCGTTATTTTCTTGAGAGAATGTAAATAATTACTTAAATAATTTGTTGTATTACATATGATCTCCTAAAAAGGAATCACAACATATAATAGAATTTGGTTTAGGACTGTTCAAGAGCAGCATATATTAATGATGATGCAAAATACACAGTATTTTACTTACAGGTTTGGCTTGGAACTTGCACACAGTGAGCACCCGAGAAGGAGCTGCACTGCCCAGAAATGAAGGCTTGCCCCCATGTCAGACCCCAATCTGGGCACCACTGCAGTCAAACCAACACCAAGGCTTGAACCCTGGATTCCATGTTTTTAGTTGACTGGTGAAATTTAACTGGAGTATATTTTATTTGGAGCACTTTCTGGTATTCAAGACCTGGCTAAGAATCCCATATAGAGACAGACAGTGGTTATACCTAAGCACAGAGTTAGTTTCAGGATCCCTTGCAGCAAGCCTTTGCAGCAGAAGAGGTGGCGGCTAACAACAATAGTTCAAAGAGCTAAGAAACAACACAGGGTAAACTAGGGACTCTATTCAAGGAAAAAAAATGGCATTATTTCCATTTCTACCTGAGAAACAAGTACAGTACCAGCAGTATTTGCTAAACAGTTTAAATTGTTTAAACAAAAAGTCTTAAGGGTCTTAAAAACACAGTAGCTTCCATATCAGAACTATTAACTTTTATTTTGCTTTTTTAAGCAGATACAATATCCCAGAGCACTTAGACAACCCAGTTAGACCAGCCTATACCTTTGTTTTATGGCTTGCCTCTTTTTGACTATTTAATTCCTCTCCCTCTCACATGCTTTCCCCCCAACCCCCCAATTTAACCTAGGCCAGGAGGTGTTCTCATGTCTACAACATAAAAAACCAAATTTGGGACTGTTGAAAAGGCATTAATATTCTTGTAACCAAAGCTGCCAGCTACATACAAAAAGCAAGAATGAAGAGGTGACTTCCTGAAGAATTTCATAAGCTTGCATAAAACCTTGGTACCACTTGCCTGAAACGTCTTACCACACAGTTACCACTGCTGCAGGTAACTATGCTTGCAGGATGACAGGTGAAAAAACAGAATACATTAGAAGTTTGTTAAAACTCGAGTTCAAAGAACCAACTAGCCTGCAGTATTTTTAGGCTTGGCATCCTGACAAATGCCTTCTGAAAGTATTAGTACTGAGCAGCACATGACAAGAAGAAAAATTAAGATACATTTGTATCCTAACCTAATTTCCAAGACAACTCAACTGAAGTTCTTACCAATTTTGCCTCTTAAAAGGGGTGTGTGAAAGCAACTACTATCTTACTAAAATTCCCGAGGCTTTGCCTATTATTTCAAGACAGCTATCCAACAATTAAAGCTACCCTATAAACAAAGCTCAATTTATGTCAGGATTGATTTGTTGATTTTTCAGGTTTGTTTTGTTCATGGGTTGGTTTTTTGCCCCTCCCCTTTCTTCTTTTTCCTCTACATTACATTTCTCCTTGCGTATTTAAGGGTATACAACCAGCTCCTCAGCTGTGCTATTATTTAGCCTGGCAAACAGAACTATCATTTTTTGTTGGCTATGTGCACCACAGATGCAGTGATGTATGTCCTCCACCCACTACTGCTATCATGACCAGAATTGTTCCTCTTTGCATCTGGTGGATCCTTTCTCTTTTTTAGTTTCTGCTTTTGTTTCATGGATGAGCAGCCTTTCTGCTGATCTTTCTTACAAAGTGCTCCATTTCACCTTGGCAAGGGATAGTCACCAGTTTCATACTTCCCACATACTCTCCATTTTCCTCTTTAACTTTTTATTAGATATTGTGCCTACAGTTGTTTTGTTGGTTGGTTTTTTAAGTGCTGTATCTTTCACTTGCATTGCTACCTTTAGGTCCCTGCATGACAAGGATCAGTAAGGCAGAAAGTGAGAAGAAAATCCCTCTTGTATTGCAGAATAATAAGCTAGAAATAAAACAGTATTACAGGAATAAAAATTTAATGCAAAGAGATAGGACAGCAAAACAAAGGAAAATTATATACAAAACTAAAAGGGTAAAAAGGCTTAATAAATTAAATGGGCTCAAAAAGAACAGACCCACTGCATTGTACATCATATAGCTCAATTGGACTTAGTTGCTCGTATCTGCAAATAATTCGGTGGGGACATAGGACATTCTACATCCTTGCATTCACTTCTAGTAATATCTGAAATTAGAGACAAACAAAGCTGTATGACAAACAGTGCCAGACCAGGATAACCTCCAGGAGCAGCTTTCATTGGAATGAAATCTAGTAGTCCTCTGAACATACAGAACTTCTTATAACACCAAGAGATTTTGTGGAATGACCTTTTCTACCACCATGTTCAGTGTCTGAGTGAGAAGTGCTACATGTTGAGCTCTATCAAAGCAAGTCTATTGAGACTCTTAGCCCTTTCACAAATGCACCCATCTGCACAAAGCACAGGGAGGAAACAGACATTTGCAAAAGGATAGCAACAGGATAGGAAAAAGGGAACACACCATGGGAAGACATGTTGCAAAAAGGATGATACAACCGTTCAAGTGGGAGAAGAAAATTGAGAGATGCAGAATAAGCCATAAACTAGAAAGCAGAATGACAAAATTTTGAGGATGCAATTAAAAAAAAATTTTTTTTAAACTACATTGACAGCATTGGGCTCCTCACAGTATCCGTGACGTGTATCCAGCTATGTGTATCCCAGCTCACAGCCAATGTCAAGGTTTCCTTTCCAGAACTTTGGTATGCTACAGCTCGACAGAGAAAATTTTCTAAAAAGTTTGAGAAAAATATATTTTGAGTAGAATAGAAGAAAAAAGGAAAATTCAAAGGACTTTCTGCCAGACAAACAAAAGCAGCATGGAAACATTCACCTTAAACATCTAAAATGTGATAACGCTATAAATAATTTAAAAAATATCCTGTTCAGCTGCTTTCAGCATCTAACAAAATAAAAGGTTGTTTAATTTTTAATAATTGATGGCATTGATGTGTCAGTCTGGCAGCGTATGCGGACACAGTGGATAACTTCGTGGATGAACAGGGAGGTAGCTACCGAGTGCAAGGCATTTCTTGGATCAGGTAGCCATAAGACTGTCATTGAGTGAAGATGCCTGAAGTAAACTTGATTTCTTGCTTTTGGTGTCTGAATCCATTTTTGGGTCTGATTATCTCCTCATCTTCAGAACAACATTGAAAAGTGGGAGGCAAATAAGGTCTGAGGCTACACAAAGTCATAGTAGAATAGAAAAATACTGCTCAGAAAGTAAGCATGACTCATGAAAAGCCCTGAATGCAGTTGTGAACGCGACTTCAATTGTGGCAGTTACTAATGTTTGAGTACTTCAGACTACGTTAAATGAAGTCTCAGTTATTCACACGAGATAAGGATATCGATATCCAAATTGGCCTCGTCTCCTAAGTCTGTTGCAGACAAACTATGAAGCAAAAAGATCTTGATTATCTTCCCATGTACACACATGGTTTTAAGAGGACTAACTCTATTCTTCAGCATTGCAGGCATAAAGGAGAGGCCTCTGCAGGGGTTGTCAGAATCAGACGTGCAAGTAAGTGAAGTTAGGTTTATTAAGATTTTTATGTAATACAAAGGGGATGACAAACTCCAAAAACCACGCTGGTGCCGTAACGCCTCGCATCCACTTGATGGCAGTGTGAACAGGCTACTTCCACTCACACTGTGACCGTGGGCACCGCACGGCTTCAATCCTCGCCTGGAAATGTAAAGCGCTGGTTTGACAGAGAGCGAGCTGCAAACACTTGTCGAATTCTTAGCCCAAAGTTGGGCTGCGTTGATGTGGCGTAAACGTATATCCGCAAACGTGGAAGATGTATGAAAACGGCTAACCTGATTTATATTTAATTAACGCTAACAAAACCTGCTATTATCTTTCAGCCCTAGAAAAGTCCTAAAAATACCAGAAACACTAAGCTAAGGGAAAGCCACAACTTATCGCTTGGAGGCACTACTCTACTTATGTAATACAACATTATTTTACGATTTTTATTATTATCACAACCAAGTAGGAAAGTGAGCCACTAGAGGGGGTGAGACCCTTTTCCGGTGGCGCATCAGTGCTAGACTGAAACGCAGGAACGCAGCATGCTTTCTCCATCACTTGTTGCTCTGCCCTCAGCCTGGGTCTGCCCCAGCTTTTCACTGCTCCAGCCCTGCTCTTTCCTGCCTCCAGTTCTCTCCCTTCTGCAAAAACCTCTCAAAGACACAACAGCTTCCGCGTTCCTATATGTGTTTCTGAATGCTATTTTACCATCAGCCCATTCTCAGGGTTTTTGTGTGACAGTAACTGTAAATGAACATAAGTTATCAGCATGCAGCTCTGGTTAATGCAACAGTACCAATCACAAGACCACAAATTTGAGTATTAATTCTGTAGTCCTAATGCCAGACTAACAGGGACATGATAACCCTTCTATTAGGCATGGCAACAGATACTCCCAGCAGCAGCAGCTGCTGCCAGTCAGACAGAGACCTCTGTCCTCCAGGAAAAGCAGAATGCAGGATTAACTAAAAAAAAATAATAAATATTGAGAGAAAAAGTAAATGCAAAATAATTTCATTAAAACAAGAAAACAAACACTGCTATAACTCTGCAATTGTAGAAGATGCATCCAGATATACAATGTTCTTCTGGTTACTGTTCCTGATACTCACTTTCATAGCTTTCGCAATCATAATCAGGCAGTGTGATTTTATGTGAATAACTTCACATCAGATTTACAGCAACTATCCCAGAAAAGCAGGTTGTTTAAAACAGTATCCCATGGATATTCTTAACAGTTAGGTATTTCCAGCTTCAACATCACATTCTACTACAAGCATCTAACATCTAAATCAATCTTTTCATATAAGCAAAAATAGATCTTAATATCTGACTTGACATCCTCCTAAAATCCACAAAACTGACAGCAGAAACAAAACAGAAGGCAATGCAAACTACAACAAATTAAATTAGAATCAATCCAGACTATTCATCCCTAGTTCAGTGTTTGTTAAAAGAAGTTTAAGTACCTGATGAAATAATAATTGAAGTATTTTGTTTTGATGTTCAGGACATACTAGTTTAGCATTACATCAGCAAGGAAGATGATCACAGTGTTAGTCAGTGGAAGATTTAATTTTATTGTTTAATATACATTAAATCCTCCTTATACAAAGAACAGAGGCTTATAAATAAGATTTCTCACCATTCTTTTCCACTACTTCTACTCTGAAAATTGAACCTAATTTTTAGGGAAGATGTGAAAAGCTGTAGTAGGTTGAGGGGAAAAAAAAAACCCCAAAAAACAAACAAACACCAAAACCCCCACCCCTTAATTCTTCCAAAAGTAAACATCAATGCAGCAACTTCAAACCTCCCAAGACTGATAGCTCAGCACATGAAACACTCGGGCTCCTTCCTACAGGCTCTTATGGTGGCTTACACCTTTTCACATCTCACTGGAATGGCCTCTGCTTCCTGTGCACGGTGATTTCCTAAAACACACTTCAGAAAAATAAAATGCTTTCATTTGTATATGAACTGCTTGGGCTGGCAGCAACTATTGAGTTTACCACTCAGTGGTCAGATTTTGTCCTATGTTCAGGACATCACACAAAACCAGAGAAAGTATACCCACTTATATGTAAAATTACAGTCTGTGTTGCATGTTTTTCCAAAACTTCAATTAGATGCAATATTTTGTTGCTCTAACTTGTTAGTCAGAAGCTTCTTGCTGATCTACTGGTTTAACAGTTCTTAAGGCAGACTTCACAAAATATACCCACTTATATGTAAAATTACAGTCTCTGTGTTGCATGTTTTTCCAAAACTTCAATTAGATGCAATATTTTGTTGCTCTAACTTGTTAGTCAGAAGCTTCTTGCTGATCTACTGGTTTAACAGTTCTTAAGGCAGACTTCACCTTTTATAAGTCATCCACATCCCTACTGCTGTCATCTACCAACTTCATGAAGTTCAGAATTATTTGATATTCTTTAAGAGACTAGAGATCAGTTTACCCTTGTGACAGTTGTATTACTGAGGCTGTGTTTCCGCTGCTGTGCATTGTCCAGTAGGGTAGCAACAATTTTTGCCATCACCAAGAACTGAAATTTTGGGTCATATAGGATTAAAGTCTCATGACTTCACACCTTCAATTGAAGGAGAACCCCTGAGATCCTAGGCTAAAGCAGATTATAAACCTTTGTGACTCAAGCATAGAAGTATGCAGCCCCCACTAACTACACTAAATATATTTTCCACTCTGTGCGACAGCTGAAAATGAACATTCAGATTGTGTTTATGGTAACATGTCTAGGCAAGCTTCCTTCTTACACAGCCTCCTTTCCTTAGTAGCAAGCAATACTACATCCACAATTACCCTGCTCTATAGGCCAAGTCTGCAGGGCTGCTCCAGCTCAGACCACAACATATGGCCCCACTTTTCAACAAGACATCCTGCTGACACCTCATGGCAGCTAGGACATCCTCAGCTCTCCACAAGTCTATCACTGCCTGGCACTTGCCTCCCCACACCTGGGACCCCACAACACAGACCTACACGCTGGGTCCTGTCCACTACAGCTCCAGGGCATATCCACTCACGTACCAGTTGAAAAGCATGCCACAACATTGGAGACCACACTAGAGAGCTATTATCATGCCAGAGAGCTATTAGCATTGAATTTGCTTGTAACCATGACGCCAGCAACGCAAAGTTCTAGTCTGTTTTTATACAGCAAAAACATGTTTTCTTTTTTTAAAAAACAGATAAGAAAAAAACCACCAAGATTTGTTTTTATCCATTCTACCACAGACAGCTAATTACCAGCAAATTAATACTAAAGTTAAATTCATCTCAAGTTCAGTCCAAAGACTGTAGCCTTGATAGCTGCATGTATTTTCTTTTTTGTTTCACTGAAAATGTATGTGGATAAATATTCTAAGTAAAAGGGTTCCCCACAGACTGGATTGACAATTAAGGTGCCTACTCACAGCTTTCACAAAGCACTGTTAAATGCAATGTTCTTCCTGGTGCCCTTGCCTGCATCACTGCGCTGTTCACAGAAAATATTTTCTAAACACCATTTGCTTACCCTGCTAAGAGTTACCTGAAGTGCACTGCATAATTTCCTTGCTGAAATCTCTGACCACCAATCACAATTATAAACAACGTGGCTCAATTATTTCTGGCAGCTCCAACAATGTTCCAGTTAAAAAAAAATCATCATAACGTTGGTTATTTTAACCCTAGTTTAGTGTTTGCCAGCTAGGTAAGAGACATGAAATCATTATTGTTAGTTTAACTACTTTATCTTTCACTAGTCAGCTCTACTGTGGAACATGCAACTTTGCTGCACCGGTAATTCTTAATCTTGTTGACTAACTTTGAGTGGTGATCTGACATGTTTTTCATGCTTTGTTCTATTTTTTTTTAATTAAAAACACATAATTTCCCAACATCCACAATGTTTCAGTGAGCTCTAGAATCTTTCATAAGAAGAATAACAGTTTTTGCTGAAATTAACAATTAGCAAAGCAGACTAGCTAGGTTAGATAATGAAACTTTTTTTTCTTCTTCCTATTCTGGTAACAGTGACATCAAGATGTCAACAGGCAATAAAGACCTGTCCTGGATTTCAAAAAACAGTTCAAAACACTAAGAAAAGTGCAGTTCTTGTTTCTTCAGGATAGAGCGTACAAAAAAAATAATGGTTCAAATGCCTTCAGCTTCTCCAGACACAGAAAATACTGTCGCAGCAGACTGGAGACACTACCCAGGGCTATGCAGAGCAGGCACCCTTGCCCCCAAAGCAGACAGCTTACTGCAGGGAAAGACTATTGCACCAGGTAGGAACTTCACAGCTTCTAAGGGCAAAACAATTAGCATGAATATGAATTGAGAACAAATCTTCACTGTGTTCACTAAAAGCAAAAGAGGGAGGAATAACGTGAAATTAATGGAAGTCACATGACAGTTCTTCACACAATGTGCAGGATGTTGTGAAACCTTAAAGTTTGTCTTGCTTCAAGAAATGTCTGAATAAATTCCTAATAGAAAATCCCTGGGGTGGTATTAAATACAAAGATACTCCCTCTGGCCCTAAGCTGCAAGTCACAAGGAAACTGGTAGAGTACATGTGAGAAATACCATCCCTGTACTTGCCTCGTCCCAGGCATTTGTTTTCAGCAGCTGCCCGAGAAAGGTCACTAGGTTAGACAGACCTGTAGTAAGAGTTGGCCAATCTTTTCTTATATTCCTATGAAAGAAAAGGACAAGTGTTCATTAATTTGTGGCCACAGAATTAAACAGCTATTTTCCCCAGATACAGGGGAAACATTCCTATACTTTCTGAGCAGGCATTACAGCTACATTGCAACTTACACACTCCCAGCTGCTAGGATGCAGACATACATTTCTCAAGCTGGCATTTGTAAAGATAGCATAGAGGGCAACCAAGTTCCTTCTAATGTGAAACGAGGAGTTCACTAATTATAGGTCAGTTACACCTTTGCAAACAAGTCAAGGACAGCACTGTGGCACAATTTTCATGGAGATAAGAAATATTATATGTAAAAAGCTGGGAATATTAAACAAACAGCTGAAACTTATTTTTGTGAAAATGTTTTGGTGTTTTCTAACCAGATTTGTCCAGATTACAGCTGCTGCATGCAAAGAAAGCATTCAACAAGGCTCCAAAAGATCAGGCTGAGCTCAACAAGAGGGGAAAATAATCTCCTTATTATAAAGTAAGAATACTTAAAATGGAAAGTCTGACAGTACATATGGAACCACCTAATGCCATTTTTGGAATTGTTTCAGAAGAGAGACCACTATAAAGTAATTTGCCCAAGGGCATACCATGAGTTAGTACTAGAATGACAATACTGTTTTAATTACAGTTTCTTATGAAGCCTGTAATATGTCAGAGGTTGACTTAATTTTTAGCAAAATTATTTGTAAGCACTTTTCAATATCTCATCACATAACCTATAGCTACAGACAGGCCCAGCATCACTACTCCAGTGGGAAATACTTCTGATGGCAGAACTGCTGTACAAATGTTTCATTCTGCTTCAGGACAGATAAGCAATTCACAAGAGATGTGAAATGCTGTTTTCTAAAAGTATATCAAGCCTTGAAGTTATTATGAAGAACAGCTATGGAAAACTGAACAGACTGGCAGAAGTTCAGAAAACACTTCACCAGGGACAAAGTCCTCCCATCCAGCCCACAGGGCACATCTCCAGTAATTGTCAGAAATGAAGGCCTTCACCAGCTGCCGACCAGAAAGGCTTCCTCTTACATGCATCTGTAACAAGGTCTAAGCACAGGCTTCACTTGAAGCAAACAAGATTTTTCTAATGAGCCATTTGATCAAAAGTTTTGTTGGTTTAAGGGAGTTTTGCCAAGACGACAGCTGAAGGTAAAAACTTTGTTAGGTAACATAACATGGTTTTCTATAGAAAAGCAAAACAACAACAAAAAAGCTTTTCTAGTCAATTCCTTACAAAAACAGTACCTAAGAGTTACACTGCACACAAATACACATCATAGCCCTCAGACTATTTTGTGGCAGTCTTTTTTTAATGCTGACAGATGAACCAAACAGAATTCTAATCTGCCTGAGTCCTTGTATTATTGTTATTTGGTATTCAAAGCATTTAAGTGAAAATTCTATTAATACAGTATTAATAAAAAAGATAAAAGTAGTATTAACATCACAGTTCTAGTTACTGAAGTGTCTGAAAAATACCATCAGAACAGCAGCATTCTTGGCTTCTAGGCTTTCTGTTGAAAACTTCATTGTGCTTCTCACTGAAGAACATAGTATGGCTGCACAACACCATCCATGATCATGGCACTTTGTTGCCTTCTGTTCATGTGTTTGACCAGTAGAGATCTGGACTATTTTCTCCACGCCTGCTGCAACCCCTTGTGAATGCCAACAAATGGGGGAAATGGAGCACACACACAAGCTCCAGGGCAATTTTTATGCTTCAGAATTTGCAGGAAGACCCAGAGGTCTCTTACTTAGACCCAAGCTGCTACTGACTGCTTCATAATTAATGACTCTAATGGATCACTTATCCTCGCAACTCCTCTGGAGTTTTGTCAAACAGGGACATAAAAATCATTGAAGTACAATTTTTTATAACGTGACAATTAAGCATGAAGGAAAGCAGCAATATGTGTTCTCAAATGCTGTGTTGGATAGAAATATTTAATGCCCTCACACCTGAGGAAAAGGACACTGATTTCCTAGGAAATCAATCCAGCTGGTTCCACAAATTGCCAAACAAAACAGCAAAAAAACCTTAGTAACTCAGGCTGTAAAGCACTGCCTATTTTACCATCAGCCTGTTGAAGGCTCAGGGCTCTGTGTGTCTGTATTTTAGACAATGAAAGCTTCTTAAGTGTTCACACAGTTGCAGAGGCCACCTTACACTAACTACTACAACGCTGCCTTTGTGATTCTAATCCACTTGAAATAGTTGATCCAAGAGACACAAAGATCACCCAATGCATTTACTGGATGCATTTAACATAGTATTGGGTACACAAAACCAGCAGCTCCCATACTGTGATTAGACTCAACATAGTTCTGTACAGCTGATGAAGCCCAACATGGGAAGAAATACATACAGGTTTTTCCATGTGCCAACCAAGTTGACAGAGTATCAACAAATATTATGAAAAATTTATTCTGCTCTTTGTATGGCTCAGTTTCCAGGACTGAGTACCATTTCTAGATCTGATTGATCACCTTTTTCAAGGTCAGAGGCAGCTTCAGACTCTAGGCAGCTGTCAAAACATGTCCTAGAAAAAAATTAAACTTGAGGGAGACTGAGCTTTGTTGTGTTGGGGGAGAGGGGTGGCACAACAATCTTTCCGGTTTTATGACTTTTCAATGAATGTTCACAAAAGGAAGTAAGAAAGATGACTGCTTATGTCTGATGAATCGAGGCATATGAGAGAGGTATTTGATCAACAGCACAGTCTACCACAGAAACTGCGTTCAGCCTATTGGAGCCTGTTTGCATCCAGTGGAAAGATACAGAAGCCAAAACTGATCCTTAACTGATTTTTTTTACAGTGCTCTGACCCAGATGAATTTAAGCTTTATAAAATAGACTTAGGGGTCTTCATTTAATGAAATGCTCCTGTGGTAGAAATGGACATAAGTTTGATGTTTAAAAGCTCATGAAGTCAGCAGAGATTCTTCCATTTGGTTTATTGAGCTATGAGTCAAGTACTACAATATCAGCCAAATTAGAATCTAGGTTTACAGATAAGAGCTCTTATTTGCTCAAGTATCTACGTTAATTAAGAAGATACAAACACAGGAAATATGGGAAAAGCCGACAGGTTCGGATTCCTGCTGGCAATTGCAGGGAGAATCCAGATACCTTCCTTACTCTCACCGCTGTACAAGACAACAACAAAACCCCAGTCCCCACAAAAAAACCCCATGAAAATGTTCACTGACCTGTTCTATAAAGAAACCCTCCCTGATGACAAACCTGACAATGTGTGTGTATGTGTGTTTTATGATAGCATCCAGAGGCCTCAAACAGGTAATCAAGGATTTAGTGTAACAAGTACCATAAACACACAGCAATAAAAATAGTCCCTGAGCCTAGGAAAATACATATATATAATTGTTCACTAAAATATCACTGTAAGACATCTTACATGTTTCCATACCTCAGGGATAAACATGTGTGATTCAAATACTAACTGCCAGTCTCAAAACAGAGGCATTGATACAGATATATTTTAAGTTTCAAGCACATTTATAGAGTTCTGTAATTAAAAAGAAATCCAGACTTTCAGCTTAACTTGAAAGTACAACTGACTATGCAACACAGAGAAGTTCATTGAAATATTTGCCACTACAGTCATTTTGTGCTGTTGGTTGCAAATCAGTGGTGTGAAGCTGCCTTAAAGCAAATATTCGAGTAAAATATTGTTTTAAACTCCCCCAGCAAGAGAGTTCAGTTAGTGTGATTTATTTTAATTTAGATTTGTGTAGCAAGTACTTTTTGAGAACTGTGCCTAATAGACCATTAGAGTCCTCCCAGATAGTTGTAGCGCTTCAGCACCTTCATCCTTCAAATGTCTTTGTTATTTTCTGCCTCCTTTCAGCAAATCTGTCTCGTTCATTGGGATGTAAGTGACATACAGGCCACATGATACCTTTGAGGATTTTAAATAACAGCTTTTGGAGTCTCACTGCCATGCAGATTTTCAGAGAACCAAGGTAGATGTTAGCAGGAGGTCAGCACATACTGCAATATATTAAACACACAAAAAAAATAGTTTTCCTAATTTTTTTCTTATGTTCCTTTCAGAGGACACATTAAAATAATTTTCATGTGACTTCTTAGGTAAATTCCACACATACACAGAGCTGGGGTCATCTTTTTCACAACAGCCAGAGATGTTTGCCTGGTCTGGATCACTCCCTTCCCTGTTATAAAACTATTTACCATTGACTACTTCCCCAAGGAACTGTCCTAACTGACTTCAGAATTGTCACCTGCCAGCCTAAGCCCATCAAGCAAAAAAAAATAGCAGAAAAGAAATCAGCAGGTATAGCAAAATCCCTGCAAATCATTCATCACTACAGCAGACCCAACACAGACTATATTTAAGCATTAACTAATACAGACCAGGAAGAGCACATTAAATTGAGCAACCTGGAATCACAGGGCTGCTATTAGGAATGTAGGAAACAGAAATGCTGGAGTATGAAAGAACTGTAACTTAAAGCCCCCACAAACCAAATATACACCAGCTGAATCCTGGAATCCATACATACATTTCATAATAAAATAATCCGCAGAGTGCAGACAACTAAATCCAGTTCTTCCTTCCCCCTTCCAGAAGGGATCTCACTGCATTCAAACTAATGCTTTTCAGTAAGTCAAGCAGGATTTAATTCAAGCTGGCTACCCTGGGTAGCTTCCCTGCAGTCGATTCACTTCTTTCAGACTAGAAGGACGTCAGAGCCAGAGACAAGCAGGATGCCAGCTTAAGTGACAGTAGAGCTGCTGCTGCTGTTTGTTAAGCTTCTCTGATAGAGAATGAGATTTGTTTTGGCACAGCATCTCAGAAGACTCTAAAGGGCATACAATAACCTAAACTACAGTTGAGCTCTTGTTAGGCTGTGTTTTTCACCAGTCCTGGAACAAGTATGACTCACCAGAAAGCAACACAAATATTTAATCTTCAGGACCAGTACTGGGAATGCATGGAATTTGCAGTTCTTTTCAAGGTTTTGGGGGTTTAACCTTCCTGTTCTACAGCTGTGCAGATGAACTGCTGTCTTCATTTGCAAAATACACGTAAAGGTATATCACCAGCCTATTCTTCCAAAAGGTTACCATTTACACAACATAATGTAATAGTGATGGCTGCTATACAAAAGTAATAAGGTATTCTACTACTGTTTGCATTAAACTGGGAATCTCTGAAATCTGACTGTTCAGTTGAGCCACTGATGTTGGGGAGACAAAACACATTGTGAGACAGAACATTTTCTCTTACGCCAGTGGCTGTCAAATCTAGTTCTGCACTCAAACAATGAATTGGCTGAAACATCCTTTACACCAAAAGGAAAAACTAAATTTGGTAGCAGAAAACAATCATTCTTTCAATGTGGAAAATTCACTTAGACTTGTTATTAGTGCTGTGTTATCATCACCATGATCAGAGATGTAAAAGAAAAAACCTGAAAATTTGCTATGAAAAACAAAACTAGAAACACTTTGAAATCTAATACTCCATTTTACATATTGCAAAATATAAACTTGGTTACAGCTTGGGAGCATTAAAAATTCCTCAAATCTTAAATATTTTATTTGCTCTTAACTTCCTGAAAATAACTAAGAGTACATAAAAATGATGCTAGCATCTACTTAATTCTAATTGAAAACATAATTCCTTGTTCCCTATTGACTAAAGACAGTAGTGCCCCCAAGTGACATTTCATTATACAATATAGTCTTGTAGCTTTATAAAAAAACCCAAAAGATTATTTTAATTGCTTCACACAAGACTAAGAAGATAAGACACTCACAAACAAAAGTCAGACTTAAATGATACTGACATTTCTTTAAGAGGGCTTGGGGCGGGCGAGAAACAAGAGGAGTAATTTCCATTTTCTAACCGTTCTGAAGCTGCTAATTGTTGGAAATTGTAACATCAACAAAGCTGAATTTACATCTTTTGCCAGCTACTCATCAGGTTTTCCTGCAAAACCCACCCCAATACCCAGGTAGATCTTCCCTTATTTTGAAGGAAATTCCCCAGTTTTGGTTGTCCATGACGGGGGGTGGGGGGTCAGAACTAGATGATCTTTATGATCCCTTCCAACCCAACTCATTCTATGATTCATGCAATATTTCACAGCCTTTATAAACCACTCTTAGTTTAGCTTTATAATGCATTTTTTTTTTATGTCAAGTTATCTTGATTCTAGAAATTATCTGTCTATTTAGCTGAACCAATGTGACAGGATTTTTTCCTTCCACTAGGCATTACTTAACATCTTTTTGTCATAGCACAGACATATCAACATGTAGATAATGCACCAACAATGGCTCTGCATCAAGTATTAGCTGTTTTGAATCGACATAAAGAGCTTTCAGGAACAAAACCTGCCTCTAACTACACTTCCACAAAAATGAGATTCAATACTGTTTTAAAACACAGAAGCGTATTTCCCTATTACATGCTTGAAGGAGACTCCATTTCTCTCTCCTGGACAGAGATGTTCTGCTCCTCCCCAGCTTGCTGCCTTCTACCATTCTCTTCCACAGTCATCCTTTGGCTTCACGCACATTTTCCCTCCATTCTCAGCTGTATGCATCTGCCCTCGATGGCACCATTTCCTATTTTCCTCACTTGAATTAAAGCTCCCTCTATTCTCAGGTCTTTGAGGCTCACTTTACTCTCCAAACACACCTAGTGTCCCCCTCCTGCCGTCTTTGCCCTTTCATGGGTATTTCCAAGTCTTCTATATTTTAGGATAGCATAAAGTTGCATATGCAAAATCACTGAAGGAAAATTTCTTTGCAAATACTACAGGCATTTATCCCATCGAGAGCACTAATAGAAGATGGTGATTGATAAAATCAGCAAGCTTAGGAGTGTCTCTGTGAGACTTTTCCTCCCGAACTTATTCTTATAGGCAAGTTCTCAAAAATAAAAAAAATCTTCCTATTAAGATCTACTACATGAAAAAAGTCTACATGAGATTTAGAGACAATTAAGTTGGAGTTTCAGCCACAAGATCAGCTGCGTTCACAGAACAGATACATGTTTTATGTTGAGAACAACAAAAACATACATTTTATGTTAAGCACTTCTAAAAAAGATCATTAACAAGTGCTGTGCCATTTACTTATTTGGATTAAATATCTTGTCTACCGAATTACAAAAGAAATTAAAAAAAAGTAAAAGGTAATCTTACTTTTTCATCGTCATCAGAAAAAGGGGCACCTCCCGGAGTCTTATTTATTGCTTGGGCAACACCAATAATCTCTCCATCACTGTTTCTTATGGGCATGCACAAGAGTGACTTTGTCTTGTATCCGGTCAGTTTGTCAATCTCGTCATTAAAGCGACGATCCTTCAAAAGAAAATAAGGAAGCATTAACATGCATGTCATACATCTAAGCTTTCTTCATGCAGCAAAGAACTGTATTTTCCCAATGTCTTAAATAGTATTTCCAGTAGCATTATGTTGTTACCCCATTCTTTACCAGTCATTTTTCCTCAGTTAAGATACTAAGAAATATAGTTTTCTCACAGGATCAGTACAAGGTTTAGCATCACATAATTGTATTTACTGAAGTTCCATTTTTATACCTCATTTAGAGGAATGACCTACCTAAAGGATCACAGCCAAAGCAGCTACCAAGAGAACATGGAAAACTAAGACAAATGAAAGAGAGGGCCCTCCACAGCTCCATGACAGCAACACAGGCCTTGGCACCGGCCAGATGGTCAGAGCAACCTTGCCCATGGCTTTCACAGGTTTCCACACAGATAAGGAAACTTATCAGTGGCTAAAGCTGTGGTATGGTTCCTGCCCACCACATATTCACAAGCAGTTTTCAGTTTCTTCAACCTTAACCAATACTGCTTACTTTACGACCCCTCTATACTGCTGCCAATAAACTTTCTTACCAGCAAAACTGTGGGGTAACCACACAGCCCATGCAGGCATTAGCGAGGGCCCCGAGCTCCTCTGCACACACCATAGCTCCTGCAAGGTACACACTAAAGAAAAACCCGTTTGCAGTTCACCAGACATATTTTCTCATAATATCTGTGTGAAGCATGCAGATGTTGGGGTTTGTATGAAAGGGTAACAAGCTCTAAGGAGTGCTCTGTCACCTTCACTGAGAATGCAGAGGGGGAGTCACACAGATCTGGTATGTACTAATTTCTAGACTATCCCTAGCTGGGAAGCCACCATGTTTACCCCAGAGTGGATCAACCGTGTCCATTAACTGTATATGGCATGGGCAGCTGCATAATTAGGACTTTCATGTAAAACAGGGAGCATACCAGCATGACACTATGTATTCATCCTAAGTCTTTATCTGTTTTTCAGAAGCTTATGCCAGTTCAATGTGATCAGTGATCCAAGTGTGCTTACATAGTTGCTCTAATGATCTGTACTTGCTCTTCACTCACTGGTATCTGCACCAACAAAGAGAGCTTCTCAATTTCCTTGTGCATCCTAAGTTGTCAGTTTCAACATGAGAAATACCAGGAAGAATCAGTTTGGCAGAAATGCTATATGAAGTCCCAATGCTTTACATCTACATTTGTCAAGTTACTATACTCACACTACAAACCACAAAACAATGAAAGATTTCATGGTCTAACAAATACTATCATCCAACTAAACGATTGTGAAGCGAGCCACAAATGTATGGGTAAATATTCCAGTAGTCTGAAAGTTCCTAAAATTTACTATACATCAACTAGAGTATTTTTTCATTAATCCATACTGCTCTAAGGGGCAAATTAGGATTAAGTACAACTGAATCCTCACAATAAATATTTACCTTTAAGCATTACCTGGCAAGTAGCAATCATTTATTCAAGAATTTTGCAAATATAATTTCTTTTAGTTTGGTTTATCTTCAAATTTTGCTAGCCAAGAATTGTATCATTAACAGGGTTTTTTATTGTTGTTACATAGATTTTTTTTTTTAAGGCATGATTATTTCATATGCTTTTATATCCACTTGCATTTCTTCTTTTGAACAGTGTTAATGCATAATTAACTATGAAGATTTTAATCTATTTTAATTAATGATTAAAATCTAAATCATGATTGAAAAAGCTTTCAGAGTAATTCTATTGATCATAAAGCATGCACTTTCTCAGAGACACAGAATCTCTTACAACTAAATAAAAAAATCAATCTTTTACAACTAAATAAAAATGTTTGTAACAGGTCACGTTGAAGAGTAAAGTTACTAACAGCAGCATTTTGTTAAATTTTTTTTCTAAAGCAATGAATGTGTTTAAGGTTACGCATTTGAGGGATGTACGTAAGAACAGTGCTTGCATCACATTCAAAGACAACTTCACTGTTAAACACAAAATCCAGGTCTTACTAAAACTAGACTTGCTCCATACTTCTTGTTGTCATTCCTATTCTATGTAGGGTCACAGTGCTACACAGAGCATATTTCTATCCCCAAAGCTATTCAGGTACTAAAATCCTAGTACTATTACTGCTAATCCCAATGCATCAAAAAATTGGCTTAAGTTGCATTTAGACAGTTCTTAGTACATGATCTGGGCAACAGACATAACACATTTTACACTAAAGCACTAGAAGCAACCTCTCATGTCTCAGTGATAACCCAGGTGCTTCAATACTCATAGGAATTTCAGGATGCAATACAATGTAAAAACCATCTTCAAAAACTTTTAGTGGTGCAAAAAATAAGCATAGGGTGACAATATTACATCCTGAGATCAAATTAAAATTTCATCACCATTAAAAAAAATAATACCGTCACTTTATAGAATACTTCTACTGAATGACATCCAGCAAAGACTGGTATCTAGTGTTAGTCATATGATCATACAACACGCTTATGCTGGGCAATGCTGCTACTTCACATCCATATCCTGTAGGTGCTCATGATTTCTGTCAGGTAGATGGATACTCTTTTTGGACCCACTTCCGTCTGTTGCACTTTAAATTTAGTACATCAAGTAAGACTAGTTATGTGAGCTAGTATTCTAGTTAGGTATGAATGCTTTTTCAAAACAAAAAATAAAACCTCAGGTCTTTATGGAAAACTAAGTACAGTTATGTCCCTATTTAAAAAAATAGTCCCCCATATGCCAATATATTTCCTAGCATATAGCTTAGCTAAACGCATGACTCAAGGAGTATATTGTTTGGACTTACAGCCTGTTTAACCTTCCTCTACAGAATACAGTTACCTCTGAAGGAAGATTACTACATATACAAACAGAAATGTCTAAAAGATGTATTAATATATTTTCATACAAATATCTGTTTGCCAGAATATTAAGAGGAGCTTATAGTAGTTTTGATCATTCAACAGTCCAAAGTTTTTCTTAAATATAATAAATATTTGCAATAAGCAAACAGCTGAGAGAAAAATTCAAATCTTGGCAGAAAAGATACATAGATAGTATACTGTTTCAGTATAGATTGACAAAAACTAAAGGGAACTGAACTATATATGGGTCATTTGTTTACATGACAACGTGCAGAAATTCATTCTCTGCAACAGTACAACCAACTGCAGATCACAAAGGAGGCTGCAAAGTTCAGAAGAGGTAGTGCTAACAGCATCTTTGTTCATCTTGGTAGAGGATAGTCTTCAACAGCTCTTCTATCAGCCAGGGAGGGAATTACTGCTATTTACTGGCAGCAGCTCCACTCCTCCAGGGTGAAGTTAGCATTTATGCTGCAGACAATAGTTACAGCCAGTTCCAACTCCCCTAATATGAGGGAACTGAGCTGTTTTACAAAATAAGCACAAGCTTATTTTGAAAAGTTTAGACATTGGCTGTGAAATAATGTCCATATTTGTCTCAGATGATAAAACCAATCCATACAGTCTTCAAGATAAGATCCGATTCTGATGAGGAAGAGATAATCCATTAAATCTTTACTGAATCTAAAACCTGACAGATTTTTTTTCCTGGAAAAATTATTTCTATTTCCCTTTTGCAAATTGCAGATCCTATAGAAACAGACTGGTTTAGTCATCTCAAAGGACGTAGAAATGCTCTACAGTCACCCATAAAGATTAACATATACATTTGCCTATTTTATTTTTTGTTGCGAGTTTTCACACCTTTCTGCCACAAGGAATTAAAACCAACTGTGGTATTCATCTACAGTTTATAGTGCTCTTCTGCCACAGAATATCAAGCTCTTTGTTCTTTTTTTATTATACTATTTTCTTTTGTTCTGTTTTAATTCTGTAACTTCATTAGGAGTTCTTCTTTCTTAGACCTAGTTCTGCCCCTGGAGCATATTAAACAGTCTTTGCTTCCATAAAAAACAGATTACTAATATGCAGTCTTTGATAAGGCTTTGATGAGATTCCCTTGAATTATTTGTGCCTAACAACTTCCTTAGGAGAACGAGAACCCCCACGATGAATGGTTTTAATAGTGGCACCAAGGACCCAGACCTACCTGATCTTGTAATCTTTCCACATGCTTCTGAACAATTTTATATCAACTTCAATAGAAATTGACCTGCTCTACACTGTGGAAAATCCTCCCTAGAAAGACTGTTCTTGTAAAACAGAAAGTGAAATAGAGTGCAATTATCACACAGCAGCTTCATCAATGAATAAATTCAACATTTAGAATTAGCTATTAGTTATTGATGCTTAAATATTGATAATATTCTTTGTGTTACTGAAGAAACAGTCCCTGCTCTACTGATTTTGTTCAAAGCAAAACCAAGGACATGGGGAAACACTGGGAATGACAACGTGCTTTGACTGGCAGTATTGTTGCAGATTTAAATCTTGTGGGCCTTATAAAAGAAGTAAGCCTTCAAGGTGGAGTTTAACTGAAAAAGGACAGCTGTCAGACCAAAAATGACATCTCGGCAATTAATTTATCTGAATACACTCAATTAAGAGATACATTGTAAGACAAAACAGAGGTCTGGGATAAAAATTAGGAAGATATATTCCCATTAACCTGAAAGTTTCCCTTATTTCAGTAATAAGATTCACTGTAGTGTGTAATTTAATCTGGTTGTAGTTTACAGTCCTGTGGCAGTCATTGCCTTTTCAGCAGTCCTCAAGAGTAATACACAAAGTACTGTTTGACCTGCAGTGGATGGTGGCACATAGGCCAGGCTTGTAAACCTGTCTGAATTGGATATATACAGTTCAGCTGCCAGTGTCTGGAACAGATTTAATGATGAGCCATCAGTCCTGTGCTCCTTGATGGATGCTACATAAAACCAGAGGCACAGCAGGAATTATCAATATGGAAAGGTTTTTTTTAATATACAGCCCATTCCTGCTATACCGCTTCTCAAGTGAATTTTGGAAGTTTTCTGTTTGTATCTCTTGATGGAACCTTTATGCCAGGAGAAAGGAAGTGCAGGAATCCTGGAGCAGACAGCCTTAATGTCAGAAGTATGCCATTCAACAGAGATACAATATGTTTTGGTCTTCCTACCATCCAATACCAGATTTATGCTAGAGAACTGGACAACTTTTTGCAGAAGGGTATTACATCTTTGGAGCAGAGACTAAAGGTATACAGTGAGCACAGTACAGGGAAGTTCATGCATTTAATTGGAAAAAGGAGAGATTTGAGTAAAACCTCAGTAAGAACTTAGTAAAAACTCAAAATCATCAAATATGTAAAGTGAAACTCTATCCCCAGCCTTTTGTAGAAAAGCAGGCAGGAATCTTATTTTGGCAACATTTGGGGAAGTGATGAGGAAAGATACACAAGCAAACAAAATAAAATGTTGTTTCTGGCAACATGAATAATGTTGACCCATGCAATATACAGATAAGAAAACTGAATGACTGGATGGCCCATGTTATGTTCCAAACCTCTTATCCCCACATTCCATCACTTACTATCATAAGATGTTCATGGCAGGATTGAACAGAGGTGTTTTACTAGGTTTAACAGCATCAATAAAAACCTCAATGCCCAAGTGTGAACTGTGATGGCTGAGAAGCTTGTACAAAATTTACATCTACCTCTCCTCACAGACTAGTAACCTTGAGCAAGGAGGCCTGTTTAGCAGGCAATAAAGCTGCTAAATCAGAGAAGCCCTCTGTCAGACTGCAAGCATTTTGAGATACAAGCTGTACTACCCCTCATGTTAGAACAGCCTGCAGCCCAACAGGGTCCTCATCTGCACCAGGCTCCTGGGTAGTAAGGAACTGTTGATGAGATACCAGTGTACCACTTCCTTAAGTTTACATTCAGAAATCACCAGATAAAGATAACACTTTTGAGAGAGAGGCTTTACCATAATCGTAATTATACTGGAAGTATTTACATGCAAGAACAGTCAAGAATTACAAGTCAAGTCTTCCACTGATTGTTTAAAATATTACTAAAACCAAACATAGCTGGGTTTACTGCTTTGGTTCTCTATAATCAGATTTCTAGATGCCAGAGACATTCAAAGTGTGAAAACTGAGGCACTTTTAACTAGAGTTTCAGAACTGTCAAGAAGGAACGGTTACTGTATAGAATAAACCTTAACCTTGTCTCAAGTTATTTATTGATTGTAAATTCTTCTTTGGGGAAATATTACCCTGTAAAATGTGACATTCACTCAAATAAAAACATAGAAGACAGCAGGCTTGATTCATCAATCCAAGTGCTGGTATTTCAGCTGCCTGTGCAGTGACACTGTCCTAGGTCTTTTTAGACATATTTAAAGATTGTTAATAAATGAGAACAGACAAACATCTTCATGCTTTTACTCTATACAAGACCAGATTAAGGTACAGACAGGGTTTTTTTCTAGGGTTCTGGAACGATATGTTATCAGAATCTCATCTTCCATTTAAAAAAAAAATAAATTTCTAGTTCCTGTAACTGTGAGGATAACATTAAAAGTGTGATCTGCAAGTAATCAAGAACATAAGGATCAGAAATGCTAGAACCTGGAACAGCAGTTGTGAGTAGCACAAATTCTTATCAGTGACCATGTATAGTCAAATTCACTTTTCTGCATCTCCTACCTTCATTGTGTCAAATGAAAACTCAAGTATTGACCATGCTTATAAGCTCTGATCCCATAAGACACTCATTATCTTGATGCACCTAAGGCTTCAGGCGGTTTGAATCAGGACTTAACCAAATAATGCTTATCTCCTGTATGGCAAGTCCTCCAGATTGACCTCTGTATTCATAAAATTAGTCTGTAAATTCAACTATGAGAGCTATACAGATATTGGGCAAGGACCGAAAAAAAGTCAGCTGCATTACTGATATAAGTGGCAAACAAGAGAAAAATCCATTAGGGCCCAATCCTCTTTTTGATATCAATAGCAAATTGACCACGAAGCCACTAAATAACAGTCATTGATCATGATTAAACCTGCACAGCTACACTTAGAGGAGGCATACAAAAAATTACCCATGCTGACCAGGAAGAAGAGTTAAAGCCTCATTAAAGAGTCATCATTTCTATCATTTACTAAAAGAATCTAAACATTTCCAACTAAAAAAAAAAAAAATAATCCCTTGAATTCTAAGGACATGCACTGTTCCACAGAAGGCCACAGAGGGTCTCTGAAACTTCTATGGAATTGTCAAAACAGTATTTTGATCTTGTTTTATCTTACTTAAATCTACATTTCTTCTTTTCTCAAGACATTTGAGGTAATAGAGTAGGTTATGTTATAAATTAAAACAGTTTTAACTTCTGAGCAAAGTTTCACCAACTGCATTTCAGTGTTGACTTTCAGTTTAAGTAGATAGCTCACACACTGTTAGCAAAAGGTACAGGTTTTGTTGTTTTGGGGTTTTGTTTTGATTTTTTTAAAAACATACGATAGCTCTTTGAACTTGAGAAGAAAATATGGCCTTTATATTCTTATCAAAGGCTAATACAATTTCTGTATTATTAGCATGATTTAGAACAGAAAAAGTATAATCCTAAACACCAAGTCAGCTAAGAGTCAAATAACATAATGGAAGACAAAACCTGCCTGAATACATTTCCAGGAATTAAGTCTCCATGACAAAGACACCGTTTTCCTTCTCCAAAGTCTAAGAAGGAAGTGTTCAATCTAGTGAAATGGACTTAAGTGACTCAGCCAAAGCTGACAGCTAAAAGGAAAAGCCATTTCTGATTTTATTTTATTTGAAAATACTGCTTTTTAATCACACAAAACAGAACACCACAAGAGGTGGTCAATTAACAGGTCTGGCCTACTGTATTTTACAGTTCACTGCAGTTTGGGGTTTTTTTTTCCCCTCTGAGGAAGGGCTCAAGAAAAAAAAACAAACCAAGAAACTTACAGTATATTCAAAGAAATCTTGCTGCATTGAAATTACTGATTAAGTTAGCAAAGTTGTATCAAAAATAAGTAATAAGATTAGTATGTTTGATAGAATTGTTAAGCAGAGTATTATTTGTACTACCAAACCGTGTGTGATCAGACAAATTTGGTTTAATGTACTTTTGATTGACTTTATAGGAAGCCATCCTGCAGAAGCCTCTACATCTACAGAGATAAAAAACCCTGAAGTTGAAAGAGACCTATTCAATTTTTTTAATCATGATTCCTGTATGTAACACAAACTTTCACAGAAAACTAAAAGAGCAATCAAAAAGACAGCAAGTTATCTAGATACAAAGCGTAACATTTAAAAAGCTAAAAGCAAATAAAAAAGGCAGTATCCAGTCTGTTCTGGATACTCTTCTCTAAAAATCACATATGGTATAAATTACATTGTGCATAAACAGGAAACAGAAACAAAGTAATAAACAGTGAAAACTTGTAGCTGTCATCTCCCCCAAAGCCCCAGAGACAAAGGCAGCAGGAGAATAAACTAGTACCATCAGACCTAATTCTCCCAAGTAAATAAGCACACAGTCCAGTTATATTGTATTTATATAGTGACAGCAATATTTCTTGTAAGATAAAATGAATAATACAGATAAGAACCTGCAGAATAGCTGAGCCAACTCTATACCTCCACTCCCAAAACAATTATTTAAAAAAAGCAGGGAACATCACCATCAACAAAAATCTTAATTTCCAGATTTAAGATTAAGTGAGGCCCTATATATTTTGAAAAAAAAAAATCTTACTTTGAAAAAAACCCTAAAAAATTGTTCATTTGCAATGCTACATTTTTTCTTTTTTTTTTTTTCCCCCTCTCCTTTTTAACACGTCAGTAGGTCAGGGATTTTTGTTTAGTTAGATTGGTGGGAGTATGTTATATCATTTATGTAGTTTTCTGACCATTTTTAAGTAGTTAGAAAATGGACACAAGTAACAGTGCATGTGTGTACTTATGACTGGCACAAAATTACCGGGATAAAATACTTTCTTCGACAGCAGTAAATAACTTAAGTACTAGCAAATTTGCAGACATGACTGCCAAGCTAATAAGCATATTAAATTTCATACTTCATAGAGCTGATCAACAGCAGGGACCATAAAAGATTCCCCCATAGGACAAAATTAACTAGATTATCACAAAGTTTTTGTTTTCTTCCTTTTAAACCAACTCCTGTTAGATCACCAATAGCACAACAGTAAATCAAGTTGTGGTCTTAGATATGGCAGCTTCTGTGCACTTCTGCTCTGCTTGTATCATCATTAAAGAAAAAATGTGTACAAAGAAAGATATTCCTCTAGTTTCAAATAGTTAAAGATTGTACCCGCTACTGTTTACTCCATCACAGTGTCTCTCTGTACCCTTCTGCACTGGACCTGACTAACGCCCTGCTGAGAAACAACCACAACCATGTCCATGTTCCAATCTCATTCCAACCTCACACTGAGCCAGGTCCTAGTGCTGACTTACTAAATATCCATAATTATTTATAGAAAATATATTCACACACAGAGTGGCTTTAAAAAACAGATACTCCTCAGCAGAAAGGCCAAGACTCGTGGGCATTTCTGTATGGCTTTAAGCTAGCACCTGCAGGTCATTAGTCAGGTGAGCAACACATGGCTTCAAGCATTACAGAAGCAGTACAGTAAAACTCTTGAATTGAAACACTGAAAATATCTTACTGTGACAAAGCAGTAGTGTTATTAACTAAGCTACAGGTTTTTAAAAGTGCACTGTAGAGATACTAAGCTTGGACTGCACACTATTACTGTTACCCTGTTAACACCCAACTCTGCTGAGACATTAGCTTGAGTTGTTTATATTTCATAGTTTGTCAACAGGGTTATTCTAGAAAAGTAAAACAAATTAACTTATGTAACAGTGTATGTATGCTTATTTATTGACTTAGTTTTTCTATAGAAAAACTAACAATAGCATACAACTGTAAATAACCAAAATTAAATACCCATTTGTTCTGATAAACTGAAAACCAATCAAATGGAACAGCAAAACAATTTACCAAGCAAAACTACAGCTTTACTCAGTCTTGTACTTGCAACAGAATTTCAACCAAAATCTGAAGGGCCTAATCCTGCAGTTTTTTCTCACAGCCACTGACCTGCTCTAATCAAATATATATATATATTTCCTCCTCACACAGAAGTTACAGGTCATTGAGGTACCAGCTCTACAAGTGTCTGAAGGAAGAAAACTTGAAATGGCTGTCCTCTTCAGACAGGTATACCGGCTGAGCAATAAACCAGTTAAAGCCTGCCAGCTTAACAAGAGATGGCCTTACAGGGGGGAGGAAGGCCACCCCAGCTCTCCAAAAGGTTTCTCCCACTCGCGCTCTGCACAACCAACAGCCCAGGGCCCACCGCAGGAGGGGGAGCTGGGGAGCCAGGCCTTACAGCCACTCCTTTTGAGAGGCCAAAGGCACCAGGGCACTGAGCACTTGCACTGTAGGGCAACTAAGAAATAGAACCAGCCAGATATTATTACTTTTAATCTTAAAAAACCCAATAAAACAACCAAAATTACTAACCTGTTAATGCTTTGAAGCCCTCTGTTCTTGTGCTTGCCTGGGAGCCTGTACCCACCCGAGCACCCCCTCACACCAGCACTAAAACAAGGCAACACAACATCCTCACCCTTCAGCACCGATTTTCAGTGTGCAAGCCCCACAAAATGGCAGATAATTACCCAAAATCCTCAGCGGGAAGTAGCAAAAATTCATTACGCAGGAGTATGGGCAGACTCCTTCCCCCCAGTCCCCTGCCACTCCGCTGCTCCCGGTGCAGGGACTTGTGGCAAACAAGCCCCACCTGGGCACCCCGCACCCAGCCACCACCAGCCCACCCAGCCACCCACCTGCTGCTCATTTCAAACCGACGAGGCAGCCACTGTGGGTACACCTGGGGCAGCAAACAGGTGCTGTGCATCCATGTTTGCATCCATGGAGTAACAGCCAGGCAACCCTGCCTGCCTGGTTGGTGAGGTAACCACCTGCCCCATGCAAGCAGGGGGAGGAAGGTGTGTTACCTCACGATACCTGAGGGCTGTCACCAGCAACATATGCTGCATTGTACAGCCCTGTCTGTCCTGGTGATCCACCTGAGCAGCAGCATAGAAATGTGAAACTGTATCTAAGCCCTCGAGTGGCTTTGGACACATGCTCTTCTATACATCCCTGGTGCAGCCATCTCCAAGGTGAGAGTGGTGGTGGTGTGATCCAGTAAGGCCTTAGGACCTTTTACACATCAATCAGAAACTGTTCCCTGAGAAGAAGACTTACAAAGTGAGGGAGGTGACAGGAGGTGGGGAGACCCCCTTGGCTGCTGCCCTGAGGGCTCTCTGCTGGGGACACCCAGGAAGGCGCTGCCCTCAGTGGGGAGATCCCTCTCTCCAGGCCAGCGCCACTGTGGCCTGAAGGCCATGTTCGCCTCAGCTGGGCTGCAGGTGTGGAGATAACTACAACATCCCTCCACCCGTTCACTGACTTGTACTTAGAATTTCAAGCTTTCCTAAATTCTGTGTGATGGGCTGGAGTGTCCTATTGTGGAAAGCACATCAGAGTAGTTTTAGTTCTTTACTGTTGCAATTATCTCCTGCATTCCCTGGGGTACTTCCTAGTCATGTTTAATGCACAGCAAAAAAATGTTTTAACTTTTTTTCCTGTATTACATGGATTTTTTTTTTAAATTATTGTTTATTCTGCTTGCCAGGTTTCGTGCTCTCTAAAGAGCAACCTCTGTCTTTGTTAAGAGTCAGCACTGAAATGAATATGGCTGTTGGTGTCTGCTGCTCAAGTGCTGCTGAATAAAAGAGTGCCTAAATGCTTCCCATTTTCAGAACTGAACATCCCAGGACCCAGGGTTTTAATGCTTTAACTGCTCTTAAAATTGGAAGAGATGTGCTGTTAATATTGATGACAACAAACAGCTACCCTGTGTAATGACGTGTGGCTCCTGCCTGTTCATGACCACCTACACCAACAGCCTGTCCCACACCGGCACTCCCGGCTGAAAGGTTTGCACCCAGGGGCAGCAACTTTGTAATGCTGTCCCAGCAGAGCAGGAGACAATGAACGCTCAGACCTCACCCAGAGGGCCTGAAAAAGACACTGATGCTTGTACCTAGGTGTTCAAGGATGTTTAAAAATTACTGTAAAGGGTTGTGTGTGCATTAGCCACATTACACTTGGCCTAACCTTGGAAAAGGTGACAGAAGAGTCCAGAACACAGAGCTCAGTTTGCCTCTTGTTTTGCTTGATTTTAGTTCCCAGTAACATGGTTAGGTTTTCTTTTTAAAGACCCAAGCCATACTGAAAAAATATTTTCTGATCATCTTTTATGGCACCTTCTCCAACTTACAAAACTCCATGTCTTTGCATGACTCTAATATTTCTCCTTTCTTTGCTCCCTACTTAATTAAAACATCCATCTGGAAAGCCATTTTTTCTTCTGTCTTTTAAAGCTACTTTTTAAATTCCAAATTTAATGTAAGACGTACAAAAATTATTCAGCTGACATTGGCAAATGGCAGAACATATCTGTCACTACTTTCTGATGTACGCTTGCTATTCTAAAGAGTAAGTTGGCTTTTTTGCTAGTTAGAAGGACTTGGGATGCTATTAAATTATCTCCCAACTTTTGCACAGATAAAGGTATAACAACAACCAAACATTACCTGTGATTTTAATTTTTTATCATTTAAATACCACTCTAAAAGACAGAACAAAACTGAAATGATCAGTAATTTTGGCTAAACATCATAGAAGACCTGTGAGAAGAAGGGATGACATGAAAAAAACCCATAACTTTGAATAGGAAAAAGCCTTAAATTTTTGAACAACTCATAGGATCTGCAGATAAAGGTTTAATGGCCTCTCTGCCACAATATGCTTAACAGTCTTCATGGATGACTGCAAAAGCTCTGTTAAAAGGAACTTCAATTGAAATTTAGGTCCCAGATTGACTTGCCAGTATGACTGGATTCTTCCAATATGTGTGCTCAAGACATAGTGTTATTCACATTAAGAATAAGGAATCAGAAATGCTTCCCAAAATTAATGTAGGGGAAAACCCAAGGCTTTATTTTAAAACTTAAACTGACTAGGGTTTGACTTACAAGTCAAATGGATTACTTTCAGGAGAAAGTTTTAGACTGGCTTCGAAATGCAAAGTACCCAATTCCTTTCCTGTTCTCAAATCCTCTGTAGTGCTAACTCTTACAGATTGCATCATCTATTTCACAAACTGTTAAAATTATAAACTCACTTTCATTATGTCTTTGAAATATAATAAATGGAGCTTTTAAAGCCGTAAATGAAATTGTGCAACTTCTGAATCAGTCATATAACATTCACCTAACCTTTCCATAAATTTGTCAAATTCCCTGATTCTGTGAACCTCCAAAAGTTTGTTCAGTCACTGCTGAACTTCACAGATCAAATTACCATGGGATGTTATATAGTCATTGTTTAGTATTAAAAGAAGTGATTATTATACAGTCTTGAACACATAATATTAAGTCCAAACCTTGTATCAAAGTATGCTTATTGAATTACAGAAGACTGTTTACAGGAGCAGGTTTTGAAAGTCAAACTCAACAACAGCAATAATATCCTGGATCATGGAAAAGCCCCGGCTTATTATTTAATTTTTTAGAATTTTTTCTCTTTAGAAAAAGAAATGTATAATTGAAACTTTACAGTATCTCTAAAAAATTACACTGCAAGTCATTTACAAGTATCTCCTAAACCAATCAGTCCATGTGCAGGCACAAGGGACTGCTTGTATGAAGCACACATTACAAGACATGACAGGATTTAAATGTAGTGTTGATCACACTTAAGTCCCATTAATGTCAGTCGTAGCTGACGATACAAGCAGGCAAACCAATCTGTACTCGATGGTAGAATTCCAACTGGTATTTGATCAGACTCTGAGAAAATAAGGATGGTTGGATGATAACAAAACACACTTCCCAATGCTGTGAACTAGCTAACTGATGATACGGAAGTATCTTTACCCCTTTTTAAGCAAGTTTGTTAATTTAAAAAACAAGCAAAAATCCTTTAAATTAATCTAGAGGTGTTTCTCTGACCTAATATAAGGCCTTTTCTTACCAAATGGGTAGCATCAATGTAGACACTCTCTTCAATGGACAAAGGGTGCTGCGCTGTCACCCCTTTTTCTCCAACTCCATCTGTCGGCCTGACAAAGTTTCCTGGTGGTGCTTTGTTTTTACCTGCTGGTTGATTAATCACTTCCATCATCAGTGGCAATGCTGATGAAAATCATATCATCATATTTATTAATTTTTAAAGTGCTGTATTATAAGCACTACAATGATCTGAAATGGAACAGCTGTCACTTCTTTACACACACATACCTGGGTTTCCACAGGGCTCTTTACTGAATTAGAAAGGTCTCCTTTTAATGATTCACAATGGATATATATGTGCCAGTTAAGAGAAGATAAACTACTAACTCAGAAACATAACAGAAAGCAGATCCCCCATTTTATTATCAAGCAAAACTTTCATTAAAGTAGCAAGGTCTAAAGTTTCTTTTGCACTGGTTAGTCAGAAGTAACTCCACTGAAAGCAGGGAAGTTGCAATTGGTATAATTACAGGATGAACTTGGCTTAGAACTTTACCTTCTACTGCAACTAATGTACTTACGGTTTAAACATGCAGTGAATTGTATTATTAATAATATTTAAATCGATTTTGAATAGGAGCCAGACAAAAGTATAATAGAAATAGTACTGGAAATGGCAACTGGATGGATTGTTTTTCACTTTTATCTGCGAGTGAAACAGACAATGAACTGTTTAAAGTAGCTGGGCTTTTTCACAGGGAAGTGAACACAAAATGAACAAACATTGAAGATAAAAACAACACAGTCCACTAGGACTAGAAAATACACTGCCTTTTCAGTGGCGTTCTCACCTCAGAAAAAAAAAAAAAAAAGGTGGCTGGAGCGATCCAGAGTTAAAAGGAGAGATCAAGCTCTTTCCCAGCCAAACTCTGATATCCTTTTTATCTGTTTAGTCACTTGAGACTTGAGAACATCTTCTGCTTGACCCCCAACATTAGGTATTTTGGGAAGAGTACAGTTTTAGAAGTTAAAGTAATAAAAATCAGATGGGAAGAAAAAGTGAAAAATGGAGAAAAGGAAAAATACAGGAAGAAAGCAAGTTTAGATTTTTTCAAAGGTGATCCAACACTCAATCATTTTAGTCTGAATACTACAGCATTTTAACCAAGCTCTGTTCACTCCCTTTGAACTCTGGTGGGCTGGGAACCTCTGTCAAGTCTTGAGGTGTGAGGTGCCTAGTATTTTTCACTGCTTGGCAAATAAATAAATATGCAGCCCAAAATGTGTTTACCCTGGCTCTTCTGTATGTCAAATAAAAATAACCCAACTTTATTTTTCATGTCTCTTCCTTTACAGTTTGCTGTAATACATCATCAGTTTTCTAATGTTTATTATTTTTGTTACTACTGTAGAGCAAAATTAGACACTGGCCAATGGTTATTACTAAAATTTTTAAACATACATTGCTCACCTTTCTAAAACTTTCCATGATCCTAACTGAGAAAATATGTCACTCTGTCATTCTTAATTTTCTCAAGAACCTAAAATTGCTGATAGTGTCTCACTAACAACACTAGAAATAGCCCCTAGGACTGAGCCACATAAATGTCAAACTGGTAAACTGAATGCACTGTTCTGCGGCAGGCAAAGGCATGTCTGTTCGGGCTGAAGTCGAAGTGGATTTTTCCCTTGAAGACCGGACTACATTTTCAGTTACACTGAAGCCTCTATAAAAGTAAAAGACGGGGAGAGTCCTGGCAGGAGAGTAACGGGACTGGTTATATCACTCCTCGGGATGGGTTTGAAAACACGTGGCATGTGGGGCTGAGCAGGCACATGCAAAGGTGCTCTTTTGAAAGCGATGAGATTCTTTCAGGGGCGAGAAGGCAGGGAACGTTAAGTGCAACCGCGATTTAAGAGTATTATCATTAGGGCTGTTACGAGCGGTTTTTTAAACTTCTCTTCAGCAGATTCCAAAATACGTTTTGAAAACGCATGAAGCCGGCTACCGCTCCTGCGCAATCCGAAAGCGCTGCTGTACCGAACTGATGACCGCTTCAGCCCCGCCGGCCATCCAGAGGAGGCCTGCTCTCCCGCCTTCAAGGGAGTCCCCGTCCGTCCCCCGCCCCGTCAGCAGCTGCCCGAGCACACCGGCGGCCGCTACGCGCAACCCCCGGCTCCCCGATGGTAGCAGCGCCGCCGCCCCGGCAGGGCCGCCCCGGCAGGGCCGCCCCGGGGGAGGCAGGGCGGCGGGGAAGGGGTGCCGCGGCGGGAGGCAGGGCCGGGCGGCGACGGGGCTTATCGGCTGGCGCCTCCGCCGCCGCGGTCCGAGGGGGAGCCGGGGACGGCGGCGCGCTGGGAGCCTGCCCGGTCCCCTACCTGGTAGGCGTCGGGGATGTTGACCGTCTCTCCGTGCTCCGCTACGTAGCCGATGATGCCCTTGCCCCAGGGCACCTGCACCTCGTTGCTGTTCTCGGTGGAGCCGCAGGGCAGCAGCGGGGTGCCGGCGTGCACGTCGAAGAACTTGGAGACCAGGCTCTTCTTGCCGCCGGCGGCCCCCTCCACGAGGAACAGAGAGCCCCGGTCGGCGTCCACCATGAGGCAGACGAAGATGAGGATCTTGTAGCTGAGGCTGGTGAGGTCCAGGTCGTTGGAGATGTCCTTGACCAGCTCCAGGAAGAACTGGCGCTCGTTGTGCTCCTTGAGGTAGCGCTTGTAGTCCAGGGCGGTGGGGGGGTACTGGGGCAGGCTGACGCGGGACTCCAGCAGGGCGCTGAGGATGTGGGCGGTGGTGGGGGGCAAGGAGCTGGCTTTCCGCAGCAGCGCCCGCCGCCGCACGCTGCTCAGCGGCTCCTGCGCCCGGGCGTGCACATGTTCGTCGTAGGTGAGGTTGACGTGGATGGCCTTGGAGCGGGCGAAGCTCTTCCGCAGCTCCTTCTGGGAGGCTCGGCGCTGCAGCCCCCCACCGCCGCCGGGGCCGCCGGGCCCGCCCGCGCTGCCCCAGCCGCCGCCGGGGCCGCTGCTGCTCCGGCGCTCCTCCGACGGGTCGGGGGCGGAGGCGGCGGGCGCTTTAGAGAGCGACATCTTCCTCTTCAGCCACTTCTCCACCAGCTCCGGGTGCCTCTCTAGGAAACTTTCCACCGCCGCCACGTCGAGGCCGGCGTCGGCGGGGGCCGCCATGGTGCCGGCGGCGGGGGCGGCTCAGGCCGCGGGAGTCCCCGCGGCGGCCATGCCCCGCCGCCGCCCCGACGGCTGCCCCGGGGCGCGGGGGGGCTGCCGGCAGCCCCGGCGAGGGCCTGCCCCTGCCCCTTGCCCCGGCCCCTTGCCCCGGCCCGTCCTCGGAGCCGCGCTTTCTTCTCGCCCTCTGCTTCCCCCCGCGACCTCCTTTTCCTGCCCACCACTCTTTATTGTTATTAGTAGTAGTGTTCGTATTATTCTAGGTATTTTTCCGTTCCCCGGCCTTCAGCCCTTCGGTGGCCCTGGCCCTGGCCCCCGGCTCTGGACCGGCTCCCCCAGTGAGTCGGGCAGGCGCAGCCGCCGCGCCTCTGGAAATGCTCCGGGAGCGCTCGGGCAAGCCCCTTCTGCCTAGTGCTGTCAGTGCTGGCGGCGGCTGCTGCGTAACCCAGCCGGCGGACCACTGAGGAGGGAGGGGAGGACGCGTGAGCCGAGCGGGGGGGCAGGCGGGGAGGAGGGAGGGCTGGCAAGCGCCGCTGCGGGTGGAGGCACCGCCGCCCGCCTGGCGACAGCCGCCTCGGCGGCAGCCGCCGCGGGGAGCGGGCGGGCGGGCGGGGCGCGGCGGCAGGGTCCCCCCGCGGGAGGGCCCCGGGCAGCGGGGCGCCGCGCTGGGGAGCTGCGCGCCGGCGGGCGCCTCATGCAGGGGGGTCGGGGGGAGCGGGCGGGTCCTTTTGTCTGTGATGCGTGTGCGGGGATGGGGCAAGCCCGGCCAAGATCTGCGGGAGTGGCGGGGGGGCGCAGGGCGCAGCGCGAGCGCTCCCGCTAAAGATGTCTAATTTATAGCACTATTTGCGTTGCTTCCGTGCTTCGCGAGACGGGCGGAAAAGCGGGGCCCTTTCAGAAAGCCCGAGCGGGTTCCGTTTCTCGAAGCCCTGAGTTGACACGCCTGCAGCCCCTGCCGTGCGGGGACCCGGCTCCGCGCGGCGCGCACCTTTCCGCGCCCGGCGCCGTGTGAGAACGAGGAGCGGAGCGCGGGCCGCGGCCCGCCCGCCCGGCAGCCGCGTTCCCCCGGGGCCGGGCGGCTCGGCGGGAGCGGGCGCGCCGAGCGCTGCTGTGTGCCCGCTCCTGCAGCACCGGCTGCCAGACGGGGACCGGCCGCATCCCCCGGGGCGGGCGGACCGGGGTTATTTTTGTGCGCACGTGGAGCACGTTTCCTTGCTAAATCGATGCCCACGCGCCAGCGGCTGGAAAGCCGGAGCCACGGATCCGACACGTGAAACATGTCTTTCACGCGCTCACCGGAGACTGAATGAAGGCAGCGTCAGAAATTCATGAATGGGAGTTCGGGTGGCTGGGAAAACACACGGGCCAATCTTCAACCAAGCGAGATTCCGACCTGCGGGGGGCTCTGACCCTGCTGGGGGGACCCTCTCCCTGCCGCAGACCCCCCCTGCGCGGGGTCCGGGCGGCGAGCAGAGGGAGCGATGTGGGGCACGTGTCCACAGTGCGGGCGGGGTGCGCGGGCGTCAGCCGGGGAGGGAGGGCTGCGCCTCCGTGCCCCGCGGGCTCCCGCAGCACTCGGTGGTAACGAAGGGCTCCGTGCAGGTGCTGTGGCCCCCGCGGAGCCCGGAGAGCGCGCAGGAAGCGACAGACAAAGGATTTCGCCCGGCGGTCCTGGTGCCAGCCTGTTGGCGGCTGAGCAGCAGCTCCCCCACTGCGGCGGGGCTCCGTGCTTGCCTCCCGGCCGCCGGCGGGGTTTCCTTTTGCTCTGCCGGTCCCCCCCGCCGCGCAGGACCGAGCCGCAGCGGGACGGTTCCCCATTGAGATCCGCGCCGCCGGCGGCACCCCGCGGCCGTAGGGGCGCGCAGGCGCGCGGGCAACCGGGGGCGGGGGGCGCCGCCCCCCCAGCAGCCCTCGCCGGTCGGGGTCGGAGCGGGGAACAGGGCCGGCCCCGGGCTGCCGTGGCGGCGGGGAAGGGGCCGCTGCTGGCCGCCGCACCATGCCTCTGCCGCCGCTCCCTTCCCGGGGATGCCCGGCTGCAGCGAGCGGGCAGCGGGGGGGGGGGGGGGGCGGAGAGCGGGGCCGTCGGAGGACACGCTATAGGGGATCGTTCCCGAGCACATCGCACCTTTGAAGAAGCTGAGCGCTTTCCATACAGGCCCTGGACATGAAATTGCAGGCGTATCTCAGTAAGGGCAAGGGCGACTGAAATACTGAGCTTCTCAGCGTTTCTCTCTGCGCTGCAGACAGGCTGCCGGAGCTGGGAAGGAAAGGGATTTCATGCGCAGCAGCAGGCACAGCCCCTCAGCCTACGCCAGAGACTGTCACATCGTGGAGGCCCCGATCTCAGGAGGACACAGCTGAAGTGCCACCCTCGCTTCTCACAGCATCCACATTGTTGGTGCACATCTGTACACTGCTGCCTGTGCTGCCACTGAACTGTCCTTGGCTGCTGGCGCTTGCGTCACCATCACCCTTGAAGGGCACACGCTTGCCCGAAGCCAGTAATTGCTGCTTAGCCTTTCGGTGGCATTTGCGTTTTTGCAATACTGGCACAAACACTCCACTTACACAAAGAAAAGGCTGCTGAAGGTCTGACAGGCACGTACCCGAGCCCTCAAGCAAGGACCTTGGGTGTCTGCATGCAAATGAAATAATTTTATGTAAATAATTTTTACCATTTCGCTGTAGTAAGGTTTGGTTTGAGCACTCACAGCAGCGTTTACCTCAAAATGGTTACTGTGTAGCAGTTTTGTATGTAAACACATAAAGCAACTTAGTGTTTCCATAAGCCTAGGTATAAACAAGGTCTTCCCTTACAATTTCTTCAAACAGCCTTGTAGCATCTTCAGTTTATTTGCTGGGATTGTATGCATGGGGTACAGCAAAAGCTGCATATTGACAATCTCTCAAATAGCAGAGTCAAGACTGAAGGAAGTAGAAATGCTGTTGTCTCCATTGCGTAAAATACATAGCAAACAATTTACGTAACACCTTAATTGTAAAGAACTCTGCAGCTCCAAATCTGTTATAAACTATAATCCTCACTTTTAAAGGTGAAATGTGACACAGATTAGCACAGTGGTTTTTCTATTCTGTAACTTGCACAAGGCTTTTGACATGCTGTCACGGTAAAACCTGCTTCAGAAGCCTGGCCTGGTGTGCATCGGTGGATGTTAGGAGAAAACTTGCGTCTGTGCTCTGGCACACATCAAACTATGCCTCTGTTTGCAGGGTGAGTAAACCAAGTGCACTGTATGCTGGACTGCAGCTTCCTATGTGGGTCTGAGAGAGATTAGTTGTAGCCTTTTGTGGGAGGGCCAAAAAGACAAATGTATTTTGTCAGCATCATGGGATTGTGCTGCCTTCGTAATTCTACAGGTATGCTGCAGTGAGGTACAGGCAGCTTGTATCTGATGCATCTTATGTATGATGCAGCTTTTATCAGTGTGGATGCACAGTGCCAAGTCAGACAGCAGGGCAGGCTTTAGCCAGTCTCACCTTGTCTCCTTGAGTACAAACATACAGAGATGCCCTAAAAGAATCACAAGAACTGTCAATGTGTTTCTCGGGCTGAGCGTATTTCTCTATTCAGAAAGGCAGTGGCATAGCACTTTTCAAAATGCAATTGAGAAAAAGCACTCAAGATTTTTTTTTTTTTCATCCAGGCAGATGCTTTCATTGTCTGAACAATCAGCAGAACAGGTCCCAGTTATTAAACTGGAAGGGGGGGGGGGGCGGGGAGAATATAGCTACAGCACAAAAGGAAAAAAAGTGGGTACTCATCTAGTTCTGTCACAGAACTTTTTACTTGACTCTCACTTATTCCCTTGCTTAAAAACAGCAGTTCAGCTTTATGGAGCACTGTGAGATGATCAATTAAAGCCCCTGGTATGTAAACACTGGAGCAATACAGCTAAAATGAGTACCTGGAAATAGACGCTATAGCAAATCAGTTTTGTACTAATGCTCCCTCCTGCGATGACATAAGGGAACCTTGCTTTAGTGAAGCATGTTTTAAACTATTACATTTGTGTAAACAGAGAGTTAAACTGAAGGTCATAATTGAAGTGGTAGAGATTCATGTGAAGGTTTCAGGAGGATGTTAATCACCTTCATCAATCCTCTACTGTTGGTGAAAATATCTACTATGATTTCTTTGAGCTATTTAGCCCTCATTCATTCTACTTGTTAGAGTATAAAGGTGCCATAACATGTTAGCCACAAATAGAGAAAAAAAAATCTACAGCTCTGAAAAATGACTGGTAGGTGATTATGGTTGTTTAATACACAAAGGAACACAACAATACAATGAGAGAGACTGTATTTTCAAACCACAAAGATCACGGGTATTCAGGTATCTCCTTAAGATTCTGTTAGTCAACATCACTACTGAAAGGTTACTTGTCCCCTGAAAATACCTGATATTCTTGATACTGTGCTTCTGTCATCCTTATTTAGTGTTCTTTTAATGTAAGGTTGTATTTTGTTATCTACTGCATCTGGTACTTTCCTTCACAGATGATAACGCTGAGGATTTTTTTTCCCAAAATTAAAACTTCATTTAGTTGTCAGTCCTGATACTTACAGGCACTTTCTTATTTACATAGCCACAGTTGAAATAATAGCTTCAGTGGGTGTGTGAACAACTAGTTACGGAACTGGGGTCTTGGATCTCCTTGTAGAAAGGAACGGTACTTCTATAGTACACTCCACAAAGGTCTATGAAATACATAATATAAATAATGCTCACCTCCATTGTTGTTTATTAGAAAATAGCATCCTAAAATATATCCTTACTTGATTTTGCTAAGGCCAATCCCCAATGAATAATTAATATCAAAATACTAAAACTTGACATAGGAGCTAGTCAAAATTCAAAGCATTTTTTCACTGACATTAGAGCTGCTGCAGAAGTTGCTTTTTTCAAGTATGCAATAAGACCGGCTCTTTCAGCAAAAATTCTGAAATTCCAGCAAAAATATTTTTTGTACCAGGAATGTATTTCTTAAGGTTTTCCAAATAGTCCATCAATGTATTCTCACTTCAGACAAATCCTGAAAAACAAAAAAGATAGTAAAATACAAGGCTGGTCCAACATCATATATTTATGAAAATATCAATGGTCTCAAATCAAAGGTGTGATGCTCCTGAACATAATGTGCCTAGAATCCAAGATGAATGTGAGCATAAATATACATAATATAAAATGCACAAGGTATACATTGTCTTTGTGTCACTTTAGTAAGTCAAATTCAAATCCTTTGCATCATGGAGAGTTGCAGTTCTTTGCACCATTTCACATACAACTACTTACTACTTTTAAACTATGTAAGTATCTTTGTGATTCCAGTACCCAAAAGATCCAACTTTACTTTCATACAGTTGTTGAAAATGTGCATCTGCAGATTTACATGAAATTCATCAAGGCTGTGCTTCCTTGAAGGGCATTAGAAAAAGGGTTGTCAGCGGTCAGTTCCTGGCATCTCTTGACAGAAGCTGAGAAACCATTAGTGTTTCCTTCCAACTGTGGTAAAACCTGTCTCTGTCAACAGAAGCCTGCTGTTGAATTGAAGATGACTAAAATATCTATGACAACATGTTCAAGTTTCTCTCCTGTCCTCCAGAGCTGACTTTTCCTGTTGTCTAAAGTGGATTTACATACCAATTTGTAGTGGATTTGCATGGCAAGGATTTGGTAGCCAGGGGGCTACAGGGGTGGCTTCTGTGAGAAGATGCCAGAAGCTGTCCCCGTGTCAAATGGAGCAAATGCCAGCTGGCTCCAAGGATGGCCAAGGCTGAGCTGATCAGTGATGATGGTAGTGCCACTGTGATAGCATATTAAGAAGGGGGAAAAAAGAATCTGCACCAGTGGAAGAGAGAAGTGAGACTATGTGAGAGCAAGAACTCTGCAGACATCAAGGTCAGTGAAGGAGGGGGAGGATGTGCTGCAGGCACTGGAGCAGAGATTCCCCTGCGACCTGTGGTGAAGACCATGGTGAGGCAGGCTGTCCCCCTGCAGCCCAGGGAGGTCCACGGTGGAGCAAATATCCACCTGCAGCCCATGGGGGACCCCACGCTACAGCAGGTGGATGCCTGAAGGAGGCTGTGACCCATGGGAAGTCCATGCTGGAGCAGGTTTGCTGGTACGACTTGTGGATCTGTGGGGGACCTAGGCTGGAGCAGTCGGTTCCTGAAGGACTGCACCCTGCAGAAGGAACCCACTTCATGCTGGAGCAGTGGGTGAAGAACTGCAGTCCATGGGAAGGACTCACATTGGAGACACACACTTTGTTGGCTTTCTTTTAAAAACTTGTACTAACATCTGTATGATTTGTTCACTGAACTTTTAATGAGAAAAAGTAGTTAATATATGCTGATGATGTTTTGGATGAAAGAAATACCAGTATAAAGTGAATATCACAAAACGTTTCCTAGAAATCATGGAAAAATAAAGAAGTCAGCCAATTCTAAAGTACCTTAGTAACAAGGAAAAAACCCAACCAAACAGGACTGTGTCTGTAATGAATAGCTTCATTCAAATTATATAATTTATATTCAAAGAATATAAATAAAAACAATGAAACCCACACAGATTTACTTTCCATTTTTAGCTGCTCCACTCCTTTTCAGGACTGTATGAAAAGAACAAGTCATAGCTTGCTAGTAGGTGACGGTACTTAGTCAGGTGTTCTGAGCAACAACAACTGCAGCACACCACTATGCCAGTAGAGGGTAGTGACCAGCAAACAAAATCTAAAAGCGCTCAAACAGAAATTTCAATCTGCCCATTTATACTACAGAGTTCTGGGAAAGCTATATACCTTCAGACCTGGTGTGCTGAATATTGGTAAAATTTTCTTTTAATACAGGGACCAAGGATTTTTGTTTCTGAAACCATAGTTCAGATTCATCTGCAGTAATGCAAAGCAGACAGTTGTGAGAGTAACTCGTGAGTAAGGCTTTCTATTGTACCTCTAAAGAAAAGGGTTTTTTCATAGATGTCCCCTCCAACACTGCAACTCATCCATGTCACCTGTTAGTTTTACCTTTGTTCTTGTTTGCATCTGAGCAAGAAAATCCTGCAGCTTGTCCTGTTATGTGGCTAAATAAACCCCTAAGATTTGGTCCTGTCTTGTGCTTTCTATCTTTTTCAACTGTGTGGCACTGAAAACTTTTCTGAATAAAGATCTTCCTTCTTGTCTTTTTCAATATTGCCCATTTTGATCTATGTGAAAAATTAAAAAAAAAAGGAAATTTGAACCATATTACAGAAAAGTTCACTGTTGTTGGTCACATTTATCATCTCCTTCTACAGTTTTATAAAATATTTCTGTCTAGCACAGTAATAAAAAATGTGCCTCAAAGTAATGACAGTCTGACCCAGACTTAACAATAAAGGTAAGTTTGGGTAAGACTCAGTTAAGCTGCACAATTTCTTAACATGATCTGATTCTGATAGTCATGAATTATATTTTTTTAAGTTGTCCAATTTACCATTAGGAAAAAGCACCATGGGGTTTTGCTGCATCTCTGAGAGGTGTAGAATTACAAAATTTGTTATTCTCTTTGGAGGTTAAGGTAGCTTTAAGTTCCTTGATTGCTTTCCTAGAGGTACTTCAATGTTAAGGGAAAAGGTCAATGCACTTTTGTCTAGAAGGCAGATCTAAAACACAGCAGCACTTCAGGATTTCCTTGTGGGTGGCAGTGCCATCTAGAACGTCTCCAGAACCACAGAATTCAACCCCCCCTCCAGTGCCTGTCAGGACACCTTCATGATGAGGGGGATTTCCAGTGGCAGTGGCCCCGGCAGAGGGGGAAGGTGCCTGTGAGGGTGCCCTCGGGCCCATGTCTGCTAGGGAAGGAAGGAGAGCTGAGCACCTTTTGGCTCTGGCGGGCACAAAAATCAAGGCCTGCCCCTGCTCTCCAGCATCTCCCGGGCACCCCCTCAAGCCTGATGAGCTTCCTGCCACCACTCCATGCTTGGCTGTCAAACAGCAGGTGCCACCGCAGCGGTGTCCAATTGTGGAGAGGAGAACTCGGCATGTTCTCTGCCCCAGGCAGTGTCACCTGCCTTCTGCAGGGACCTTCCCCATGCCAAAGTGCTTGCTTTTCAATCTGGGCGGTGTGGCACCCCTGTTATGGCTCCACTCTGCAGTGCCAAGAAAAAGTGTTGTCAGGAGTTGGGAAAAAAATGAGCACGGAGTTTGGTGCTGGAAGGGACATCAACTTCCAGCCCTAAAACACTGCTCCTGATGCATTGTCGTAACCTAGCTTTTCTCTAGAGGCTTCACAGTGGTGCACAAAGAGCTTACTAGATTTTCTGAAATAGTCTACATGGAACCAAACCCAACCACTATATCCAAGTATGTTCCTCTAAAAATAAATCATCAACCTACATTACACTCCCAAGACAGGACACAATTTACCCCTCACAAAAATGCCGCTTCTGAGGACACCGCCAGGACTGTGTAGTGCTCAAAACACTGCCTCCTCCAGATCTTCAGATCACCAGACCTTGCCTCCATGAAACATTGCTGATATGAACTTGACAACTACATCTGCGCATGTGAGAGGGAGGATTTCTGCACATCTGATTTGCTTGTGGAAAATAATAGAAAGAAAGCATGCATCCGATCCCCTGATTTCTTCATTTAACCCCATTTTGCACTAGGAGGTGTTGGTCCATTGTGATCCCAGTAAGAGCGGCACTTAGACTCTGTAAAGTATCACCTACAACAGGGGTCCTCAAACTATGGCCCACAGGCTGGATACGCCCCCCCCAGGGTCCTCAATCCACCCCCCCGGTATTTACAGAACCCCCCCGCCCCGCCCCCCCCCCCCCCGCGGGGGGTTGGGGGGGGGAAACCAAGCAGCCGCAGATGGCTGCCTGCCACTGCATCCACGAGCCGGCCCCGTGGTTAAAAAGTTTGAGGATCCCTGATCTACAATGTTATTAATTTACAATGCTAACGCTATAAGAAGATAATAGTATAATCTCACATCCCTTTAGATGGTGAGAGGCCTGGGTGGTGTGGCATCGAGCGAGCCTCCTACACACAGCACGCTGTGCAGACCACATCCATAGCAGAGATTCTTCCCTTTTGATCTTTCAAACTTTATAGGATTTTCTTACATGGAAACAATGCTTATCATTTCTAGTTTCTGTTTCTAGCCAAATGAGAAATTATGTTCTCAGGAGGACTTTGTGCTCCACTGTTAGATAAAGGCAAGGCCAGGCGGGTGGTGTAATTGCTGGTACCAAGCGGTGGCTGCCTGTAATCGACGAGCTGGCCAAGTTTATCCTGCACCCGAGGGAAGAGCAAAGCACGGCATAGCCTGAATGGCAGGCTGTACCTGCAGCACAGCCCAGCATAGCTCCAGCCTGCACCTGCCTGGGGTAACCATACTGGGGACCACTGACCCCTCAACGTGCAGTGGTCAGGGCCACTACAACCCTAGGGCACTGGCGGCTCCTATATTCAGCTAAAGAATTCTGTTCGTTTTTTTTTTTTTTTAAATCTAACTGTTGAAGATGTGATTAACTTTATAGTAAGATTGCATTGTTCACATTTTATTAGCCTGTGCTGCTTTTCCTACAGATAGTTATTTTTCCTGGACATTTTTGTGTTTGTTTCCCATGAATACTTTGCGTTCCCTGGGCCTCTGTGTCCTGAGAGTTCACGAGATGCACATTAAGCCCCATGGCTGCCTACAGCAGCAAAGGCCTTGAAAACACCTTCTTCACAGACAAGCTTTCTGTATGACACTAGTGCTGTTTCAAAGGAGGAGGGTCACCATGTAGTGTAGTGGGTCTGGTTGAAAGAGGCCCTTTAAAAATAAATAAATGATTGCAGCAGAAGTGAGTATATTAGGAAAATATTGACCCAGGGTACAAACTGGGAGGAGCGGTCGATAACACCAGAGTCATGCTGTCATCCAGATGGTCCCGACAGGCTGCAGCATGGCCTGGCAGGAACATCAAGAAGCTCAAGAAGGGGAAGTGCAAGAGTCCTCTTGGGGAGGAACAATCCCATGCAGCAGTGTATGCTCAGGGGTGACTGGCTGAAAGCAGCTTTCCAGAAAAGGACTTGTGTGTTGTGGTGGACACTAAGGTGAACATGAGCCAGCAATGTGTCCTTGTGGCGAAGAAGGCCACAGGTATCCTGGGCTACATCAGGAGGAGTGTCTCCAGCAGGACAAGGGAGATGACCCTTCCACTCTGCTCAGGACTGTGACTGAGGCCACACCTGGAGTACTGTGTCCTGCTCCAGCCTCCCCAGTAGCACAGAGACATGGACATACTGGAAAGAGTCCAGTGAAAGGACACAAACATGACTAAGGGACTGGAGCATGTCTCACAGGGAAAGGCTGAGAGATCTGGGACTGTTCAGGGAAGAGAAGGCTCAGGGTGGATGTTTTCAATATGTATAAATAGCTGAAGGGAGACATTGAAGATGAGCTTTCCCAGTGGAGCCCAGTGACAGGACCAGAGGCAGTGAGCACACACTGACGCACGGGAGGTTCCATCTGAACATCAGGAAACACGTTTTTACAGGGGCGGTGACTGAGTGCTGGCACAGGTTGCCCACCGATGCTGCGGAGTCCCCCTCCTCGGAGCCATCCCAGAGCCGCCGGGGGCGGACCGGGGCAGGCGGCTGTAGGGGGCCCTGCCCCGAGCAGGGGGGTGGCCCCGCTGCCTGCTGACGGTTCCTCCCGGTCGGTGGCTCCGTGGCGCCGACCCCGGGCGGGCGCCGCCAGGGGCGAGGGGGGAGCCCGGGAGTTGCCTCGGCGCCAACCCTCGATTCGTTTCTGCTTAGTCCTTCCCACCCGCCCGCCCGCCGCCGCTCCCGGGGAGCAAGTGCCTGCCTCCTCCGGGGTAGAGGCACCGGTGCCCCGGGCAGGCCCGGAGGCCCTCCTGCCGCACGGCCCCTCTCCCCGGCAGCGGGGTGCGCCGCGCAGCCCGCCCAAAGGTGTCCTGGCCCCCGCCGGCAGCCCGGGGCTGAGGCCCGGCGTGGAGCGGCCGAGCAACCCCGCCCGCTGCAGGCGAGGCCGCGGCCCTGACAAGGCGCGGGGAGGCGGGAGGGGCGCGGCCGGCGCGCAGGAGGAAGCGGCGGCGGACATGTTGTCTCCCCGGCGGAAAGGGCGCTGCGGCCGGTCCCCGCCGATCCCCGAGAAAAGCCAGCGGTCCCCGGCGGCCCGGGAGCCCGGTGGCTCCGCTATGGAGGAGGGCAGCAGCTTCCGTCTCTCGGCCGAGTGCCTAGACGAGCCGCCCAACAGCCGCGTCTTCGTGGTGCTGGGCAAGGACACTGGGGAGGCGCTGATCCGGGAGCGCTTCGCTCCCTTCGGGGACATCCAGAACATCTGGCTCCTGCGGGACAAGCGCACCAACGAGTCCCGCGGCATCGCCTTCATCAAGTTCGCTCGCAGCTCGCAGGCCTGCCGGGCCATGGAGGAGATGCACGGACGCAGCCTGGCCCCCGACACCAAGCCCATCAAGGTACCGCCGGGCCGCGCAGCCGCCTTCCAGACGGGGAGCGGGGCCGGGGGCGAGCGAGCGGGGCCCGGCGGGGTGCCCCCCGCTCCCTTCCCAACATGGCGGCCGCGGGGGGCGGCGGGCCTCGGCCGTTGCACCCCGGACTTGCCGCTCGGACGTCGTGTTGGCCTGCGTGGGGGCGAGGGGAAGCCGCTCAGTGGGGGGCGGCGGCCCGCCTGGGGCAGCCCCGGGGAGCCCCCGGGCAGCAGGCCCTCCCCCCGCGGGGGCTGCCGCCCTTGGGGGGCTTCTGGACTGGGCCGCGTTCGGCTGCGGGGGGAGCTGCTGGGGGTCCCACCCTTGCCCGCAGCTCCCACGCGTGGCATTAGCAGCCACAGGCCTGGGGAATATGCAGTGTCTGGAAACTGGGGTTTTTTGTTTGTTTGGGGGGCGTGTGTGTGTGTTTGTGGGTTTTTTTTGGTGTTTTTTTTAATCCTTGAGGGAGTCTCTGTGAAATATTCTAAACCAGTATATTTTAAGATCCATGTGAATAAATAGAACTGTTTTTTCAGGTGTATTTTATATCAGTTTTATAGCTTGTGTACAGTTTTTTCAAAACAATTACGAGTTTTTTTGAATCTGTGGAACTGGCTGTCAGCTTTTAGCCTCTTGAATTATTCTTATATCTTGTTACTACTTGAGGAATATGAATGACTTCGAACAGTGAAAGAAGATTCCATGTATTTCATTTGAGAATGCAATTGAATCAGTAAAATCTTTTCTGAAGAACTTTCCATTAGAAGTGAAGAGAGTTGTATTCCTTATTGCCCAGCATGACTATTACAAAAGTAATTTAAGAGCTCTTTGAAGTAAGTTGCTGCTTTTGTGTAACAGACTTACTTTGAAGGTGGTTTGTATTTTTCTTATTTGGTTGGTTTGGGTATTTTAGTTTGGTTGGGGTTTTTTTGCCTGGTTGTCTTCTGGTGTGCACTTCTGAGATGAAATTTCTTTCAGTAATTAAAAAGGATTTTAACAGTTAGAGATGTGAGAAGTTACAATCCTTGACAGAGCACTAGACCTGCAGAGTTTGGCCCAACTGAGCACTGAACTGCAGTAGCAAGGTTTTAATAAGCTGCTCAGCTTCTTTGCTTGCTTATATTTTGTTACTACTGCTATATTAGGCCTGTTGCAGTAATGCATTTTTTGCTACCTCACATGCTACCAGCGACATTGGCAGTGCTGCTGAATCAGTCTTTGATATTCCTGACCATTTCTCATTATTTCCAGTGAGAACTTCTGCTGGCATCTGTCCTGTTTGGGAGACTGTTTGGGGTGTGCTGTATCTTTTGTCACAGATGCATCTATGATCAGAGATGTTATCTTTTTCCATGTAACGAGAGCTAGCTTATGTGAAAGATAAATACAAAAACTTGTTGAAACAAACTATTTTTCTTGGTCGTTGATATGTGATTAAGACCCTTTGTCCAGCAATTAATGTCTATGTAATTATTCCATTAGGTATTTATTGCACAGTCAAGAGCTTCTGGAAGCCACCGAGATGTTGAAGATGAGGAGCTTACGCGAATCTTTGTTATGATACCAAAATCCTATACAGAGGAGGATCTGCGAGAGAAGTTTAAGGTAGTGATTTGCTATTTGTTAATTTTTATTTTAAATTGCCTTTGTCTTAATTTATCAGAAGGGCTTAATGCATGGCACTAATGCATTTTCAAATATTGCAAATTAATGTGCTTTTTAATTGTTCTAGATGTATGGAGACATTGAATATTGCAGCATTATTAAAAACAAGACTACTGGAGAAAGTAAAGGTTTGGGCTATGTGAGATATTTAAAACCATCGCAAGCTGCCCGAGCAATTGAAGAGTGTGATCGAAGTAAGAATCTGACTGAATTCTTTCAAGTTTTTCACAATAAGTGTGTATCATCATTAATGTACCTTTAATTTTTAGTTTTGTTTGCAGGTAAATGATTTATGATGTAAACACATCTTGAGACAAGGTTCCATTGCAAATAAAAAACAGTATTATTAACATTCATTGAGAACAGTCACCTGATTACATTCTTGAAGGACCAAACTGCAAGTAAGATCAGTGAAAAGAGTTTAGAAATGGATGAAGAGTTTTCTGTCATGCATTATTATTGGCCTGTAATGTAGGCTTCATACCCAGGAAAACCTCATTTTAATTTATCCCTGGGAATATGCATTTTAAATCAAATGTATTTAATAAAAATTGAATTTATGTATAAAATGTATTTGATAGTCTATATATTTAAGGGTAGATTAATCCTAATTGAAGTTTGGGGGATGTTTTGGTTTGTTTTCATTTAATGTCATGATTAATCTATTACAGAAAGAAAGACTTCATATGCTTTATGACCAAACGTGTCACTTATGCTCTAGTACCACCAAATATGTATTAATGAATCTGAGTGAGTCTGGTGGAAGGCCACTAAGGTGGTCAGGGGCTGAAGCACATGACTTAGGGGGAGAGACTGAGGGAACTGGGCTTGCTTATCCAGGAGAAGAAAAGCTTTTGGGGAAACTTAACAGCAGCCTTCCAGTCCAGCCTCCTGTTCAATGTTTGCTTAATCATAAATACAAAACAGCTTGGTGTATGGGTGTGGTTGTTGTTTTTGTTGTTGTGTGTGTTGTTGTTTGGTTTTCTTTTTCTCTCTCCAGTAATATACGTGGTGGTTCTACATCATATCTATCATAAGTGGTTGTACAAAAATTGTATTTGTGACAATTCTTGTATAGGAATAAGTCTGAGATCACTTAGCAGTTAAATTTTATTTCCTTTTTGCTGTGAGGCTAAAATGAGATTAGTTGGATAGCCTGAGGTAGTACCTGTGTCTTTCATAAAAACAAAATGTAGAACAGTGCAAAACATATATAAACTGCTATTCTAACACAGAAGTTCAGGTGACTGCCTCTGGAGTGTCTCTGAGTCCTGCCAGGTGTTACAAAATGGTTGAAGTTGGGCAAGATGACCTTCAGAGGACCCTTCCAACCCCTCTGCTCAAGCAGTGTCACCTGGGCACCATGGTTTCCCAGGACCATGTCCAGACAGCTTTTGACTGTCTCCAAGGATGGAGACTCCACAGCCACTCTAGGCAACCTGTGCCGGTGCTCAGTCACTCTTACCGCAAGTAGGCTCTGTTGTGCTTAACTTGTGACTAGGAGTAGTTCTATGTGGAAGCTGTTAACTTTCACACAGTTATTATGCAGACTTAGGGAGTTACAGATTAGTTACCTTCCTATTTTTCTTACTGGGTTTTCTAAATGATACATTTCTAAATACAGTACTTAAGAATGTGGATGCGATCAGATAATTCAGATGTACTGAGGTGTTGCTATATGTGTGGTTGTTTCAGGCTACAGGGCCATTTTGGCTGAACCTAAAAATAAGTCATCTGAGTCTTTTGAACATGATTATTACAGTAATAACACGAGACAAGAACCAAGAGGAAATACACTTCCGTTTTGTAAGTCACAGCTTTTTATACTAAAAATTATTTGTAGTCTTGAGTATGGTGACAAAGTAAGAATGCAGTCTGGACAAAGGGAAGCTAACAGAGGCTTAGGTCAACACTGCAATAGTAGATTGGATGTTGGAGTTAGAAACAACCCAGGCATTTTATTTCTGTATTTTTATGTCTTACTTTGCTCTAGTTGGCTGATTATTTTGTGACCTGCAGCGGTGAAATAAATGTGTTACCTTTAGTATATAATTGACTTGGATTACTTTTACAAGTTGAATGAAAAATACTTAGGAAATGAAGGCATGCTAGTGTGATGACTCAAATTATTTGTTGATTCTTGAGGTGGGCAGCCAGAGTTTTGTAGTTTTGAAAAAAATGAGAGCAGAATTCAAGAGTCGGTCTCCAAACGTCTGTCAGTGGTATCACGGCTTCCCTTTATACAAGAGCAGCTGTTTGCCCTCTTTGATATAGTTCCAGGACTGGAGTATTGTGATGTTCAGCGAGATCCTCACACCAACAGTGGTAAGTAAAATTACAAATTATTATTGTACTTGACTTCATTTGTATTGCAAAATACAGTACACTCGTTGGGAAGAATTAATGTTTCATGTATCAATGGTTGCTGCTATCACTGATGCATAAGCCCCAAAGTCAGGTTTGTTTGAACCTCTGTTTACAGATAGCCTTAAATGCCCTTGCTTTCAGATAATACAATCTCAAGAAGGACAGAATCAAACCCATGAGAAGCGGGTTTGGTAAAACTAAGTTAATTAGTTTCAGAAATTATCGGGCATCTGGTTTAAATGTCCTTTAAACACATCTTTTGAGTTTTCATCTTGAAATGGGTGTGTCTGTGTGTAGCAGTTGACATGAGTTAACAGGATGAAATCATAAAAAAACAAATTGTGTTTGTATTGGAAGGTTTTTTTTTTTATTTCAGTCTTTTGCTGTTGCTGAGAGAAAGAGGTTGTTCTCAAAGAGGCTTGAAATGGAAATGATTCAGAGAGTTAAAATGTACAGTACCGGAGATTCACTGCTGATGGGATAATTGCATTTTAAAATGAAACTGTGTATGTGTGTGTTTTTTAATTCAGGCTTAGGGAAGAAGACATGTTTTCACTTGTACTTTATTACCAGCTTTTCAAGTTATCATAAATATAGCTGATTGTCACTACTTAATTCTGCTGAAGTTTTCCTCACAAATGCTACTGATTAAGTAACGTAATGTGTGGTAAAAAAAGACTTAAGAATTTTTATCATCCATGACTAATGTGAAGTTTAATCATATTGCTTTATATGAGTGTAGTTTGTTCTTAAGATTTACCTGTATCATACTGAAGCTGTGTGCACTGTATTTGTAGGGCATGCTGTGATTCAGTATAGTACTGCTGCGTCAGCTATATATGCCAAGTATAAATTACATGGGTTTGAGTATCCTCCTGGAAATCGATTAACTGTCATTTTCCTAGAAGATGGGAGTGATAGCTCAGAGTAAGTACCGATAAACAAAGAAACTTGTGAGTTGTGTTCTGGAGAGCAAAGTTTAAAATAAATACATTTTTAATATAAGTAACAGCAATGTCATTGTGATCTCGTTTCATACATGCAGATAGTATTGTTTAAAATTTAGGTGGATTTTTTTAATTTTTTTGAATAGTTTATAAACCTTTTGAAACTTACTAGTCTTTGAAAAAACATTAGAATATATACACATTGGAAAATCTTGGATTTGGCAAGAATCTTTGTAAGTATCTCTAATACATAACAAGGCTGGAGTCTGTTTTTGATGAGGTTTTTGTATGAGAAACAGATTTATCTAGTTGATCTCTTGGTTGAATTTGCAGTGCTGCAAATAGTAGCCTTGTGAAGGACATATGTAGAGTAAAACTGTGTGCTGAGGATTTGATACTCCCACTGCATGGAGATTGTCAGGTTTTACTTTGACCATCTTTAATCTGTTCCTGTGATTTGAATGCCCATTACAGGTTGCAATGGCTTAGGTGTGCTCCTGCAGTGAGTATTTTGGCTTAGTTTCATCCTAAAGGAATCTAGTTTGTCAAACCTATTCTGGGATATGAATGAGGTCAGTAAGGAGGGACAATGGGGAGATTCACTTCAGAAGTGCATGCCTGATTTAAACTGAAAAAAATATTCATTGCAACTGTCCTTCTTGCAGGCAATTTCCTTCATTCTTCAATAATTCCTACTAGTTCATGGTCCTACAACACGGGCTGTGAATGTATACAAAAAATGCAATTGCTTTTTCTTATTCTGCAACAGAACAAATTAAAAATTCCTGGAAACAAGAGCTGTAAGTAAATTTTGTGTGATAATGTTCTGACTTCTGAATTGAATTTCTGTGCTCTTTATGGAAACAGGTGAAATTTTTCTGTCCCTTCTGCCTTTTAGTTACCTTTTACAAAATGTAGTGGGCTCTATAGACTTAATTCCCTCCCAAGTATTAAGAAAAGTAAAGAAGAGGTTTTGTATCTTTGTATGTAGAAATGTATGAGTGTTTTCAGTGAGTTGCAGCTAGCATGCATACTTTCAGAGCATTTCTAGAGTGTCATGGAAGCCTGCTGTGATTTTCATTATCTACAGGAGTTTACAGATTTCCAGAGACTTTTCGATGTGCATTAAAACTTATTTTCTTTTGCTGAGTTTAAGATTACTGTGACTTAAGGCTATCCTTTAAATAGTTTATTATCACTTCTGCTTGCAGTCTCATCAGAAAAATGGCCACACAGCTGGTAACAGCACATGTGTCATCAGTGTTGCGGAATAACAATGCAATTGTTCAGCAGTATAGGACACCGCCTGTAAGTTTATTAACATTACATTAATTGTGTTTGTATTGCATTACATTAATACATTAATTATTAATGGATGCTGTTAATACTCTCTGAATTGTAGGAAACTTAAGATGTGTCAATAAAGAACACTGCTTACTTTCTTCTGTAACTGAGATGCTATGTTCTTAAGATGTACCTCTGGTTGGTTTGTACATCTTTATTCCCTGTAAAAGTGTCTGACCTTACTTGGATTTATTGTCCAATTTAATGAAATAACCAAAGTAAACAAATTAATTAAGATGAGAACTCGTAGAGCCAGTTTGTCCTGTGATGGGAACAAAAATTTTAAATAAGGCAAAATTATTTTCACCCTGACCATTGGTTAATTTATACTTGCATCTTTTTTCCCCCTCTGTTTCAGCAGGCATTTGGAGGAACTTCTGGCTCACAGTTACTTCAGCCACAAACAGATGCCATACTTCCACCACACAAAAAAAAAGTTCCACCTGACACTTCTGTGAAGGAAAGGCTTTTCATACTTTTTCATCCCCATCCTTTACCTGTAAATGTATTGGAGGATATATTCTGGTAAGACTCCATTTACAAATAAGTGCTCTTTAACCAAAAAAATAACCATGAAATATTTAAAATAAATGTTGAAAATAAAAAAGATTGTCATCATGAAGAGTGCACAGTGATCAGTAAGTAATAAATGATCAATAGGTAACAGTTGCTTTTTGAAACAAGTGTGTAATGGAATTCACCTTGAGGCATAGATAGTGTCATCAGTACAGCAGCTTTATTATTGATTAACATAATCTCAAGTAAGATGTCTAGTCTTTTTTTTTTAACCAAAAGATGTTGTACTTCCAGTTCTTATAGCTTGATCTATTTGGCATTTTCTTGTACGTATTTCTTTAAGGAATTTAAGTATTTTGATAAAATTCCACAGTAACTTTGGGGAGTAAGTATAGGGAGGGTTTTTTTTTTCTGATACATCCTGGGACATTTTGATGGTTTGCATCTTACTTAGACTATTTCAGCTGTCCTTTCACATGCCTCCCTATGAGGAACAAAGGCTTGAGAGACAATTTTTGCCATCTTTAAAACAAATCTATAGTTTAGCTGTTCTCCAATGTGTTGTATTACTTATTTTTAGTAAACTCCTGAAGAAAAAGTAATTTCCCTTTTCTGGCGTTTCTGGCATTTGCAATAACTCTTTGGAAAGCCAAAAGCACCAGGAGAGGAAAAGAAACAATATGCACTTGTGTGGGATTTAAAACTGTACCTATTTGATGTGCTGGAGAAGAAAAAGGCTATGCACCCTAGTCTTGACACTTGTATAACTTCTGTATCAAGGAAGCAGACTTTATTTATGTTTTTTAAGGAACTGTCTAGGAATCTCCAGAGGAGTTGTAAATCTGGCTTATTCCATAAAGCTTTAGTGCTTGCTTTCTGAGTCATTTCAGTGAGACCTTTTCAAAGATAATCACAACTGAGCAAGTTCATTTAAGTAAGATGCAAGTTTAGCCTCTTAAATTATCTGCTAGTCTGTGTGTATTCCTGTGTGGGTTTGTTTGGTTTTTTTCTTTTGGGGTATGCGTGGTATGGAGGGGTGTTGTTTTGGTTTTGTGGGGATTTTTGAGTTCCATTTAGTCTTTGGGGACCATAGTATTGATTAACTCGTATACATTCTTTTAAATAAGAGAGAAATCGCCAGTGCTTGTGGTTCTGTTGTAATATTCCATAGAAAACATCGTCTTTGGACTTTTGGTTTTATTTCTATTCCTGCTTGGAATTCTAGAGAAAGGAAAGTAAAAACTGGGCATTTTGAAGGAGAGGAGCACAAGAAAATCTAGCATGCATGTGAGAATATAGTTTTTGCAGCTACAAAATCATATCTGCTTCATATTGGGTAATAGGTATCTCTGCAGCAAAACCTGTAAATTACCTAATTACCTCTTCCCCCCCCCCCCCCTCCTTTTTTCCAGTCGTTTTGGACACTTGATAAAAGTTTACCTTGTGGCTGGAAAAAATGTGGGCTATGCAAAATTTGCAGACAGAGCAAGTGCCAGTGATGCCATAACTGCGTTACATGGGAAGATTGTGAACGGAGTCAGGCTTAAAGTAAGGTTGGCAGACTCGCCTACAGAAGAATCTAATAAGCGTCAGAGAACTTACTGATCAGGTGAGTACCCTATCTGAGCCATTACTTAAACTGAAGCTCAACTACTTGAAATAGCGATAGGCAAAGTATTTTGAGGTTAGATATGAACTTGCAGTGATAAACTTACAATCTCTTTTTAACTAACCACTGGAAATTTACTTTTGTGATGTATGTGTGTCTATGTATATATGGGGGGGTGTATGCTTATATATGCACGCATACGCTTTATTTTGGTAAAAATCTATTTTTATAATTTTTGAACAAATACGAACTAGTCGATTAACGTCAGTCTGGGTGTTAATAGAAATATTCACTTTATGTACAGAAGAGTATCAGTTAACATTGAAAAGAGTATGCAAAAATAAACAATGGAACTGAGATCAGCTTGTGTGTGTCTTTCTTTCATTAAAAACACATGCCCTCACTGTGATGTTGGATAAAGATGTCGATTTCAGCCCCTGAAGGGCAGAGGAGAGAAGGGGTAAATAAAAAAAGGGCATGGGAAGGACAGGGAAGGTTGCCAGGTGAAACTGAAGGCTTGGGATATTTGGATCATCTGGATTCTCAGAAATCAAGTGTAGCTGGAATGTGTGATAGTGAAGAAAATATTGCAGTGCGTGTTGTGGAGGGATTGAATTGGGGGTTTTTTAACATTAGGATTATTACCAAAAGAAAAATGTAGTTGGGGGAGGAAAGGCTAAGCCCTGTTTTCTACAAAATAACTCCCAAACACTACTGTAGCTTCAAAATAATTTCAGTAGCCATATTATCTTTATAGGGAACGTGCAGTTTTGCTTTAATTCAGAGAATATCACATGAAATCCTGACTCTCTCTTCACATCAATGTTTTACTTCTAAGCTTCACTCCTTTTACCTTTCTGTGTGTAGATACTCTTTGTGACCCAGGGGTTGCAAAGACCAAAAAAAGATTTTGTCCGTCATGTTCTTTTCCTCCTTTTTTTCTTAAGGACTTTCATGCTGTTCTTTTGATAAGCAGTGGTTACTAAAAGTAGTCTTACTCTTTATCCACAACTTGCTATTTAAAAAAACCCTGATCTCTAGCATTCTTTTTCTTCGTTGAATTGTGGGTAAAACTTATTCAAAGCTCCTTTTTTTTTTTTTTTTTTTTTTTGAATCAGCAGCTCTGGTGAATGCCAAGTTAAATAACTTGTACCCACGCTCTTACCTTTGTACAAAGGCTTTGTTTGTTTTTGATGTGACTTTTGCTTCCAGTAATAAAAGGCTAGCCTCTTGGTCACTGCAGGAAAAACTATCATGTAAAGTGTAATGTAGTACCAGGTCTGCCTTTACTACTTTCTAGGAGAAAAGCATAGATCCAGTATGCATCCAAAATTAGAAAGTTTGTTTATTATTATTTATTTTTAAGAAAGATCAGAGTGAGAAGACTGGGAGGTTCTTTTCTGATTGTCAGTCTAAACCTGATTTGTTGTTGTTGTTGGTTTTTTTAATTCATACATGCACATAGATGAGCACACATTTTTTCAGTGTGATTTTTGAGAATAATATTTTTACACATGCAAAATTACAGCAGAGCTCTTTTTCCTTTCCTAGGTTTCATCATTTCTGTAAATTTTCGAATAATAGAGAATACTAGTTTTAGTTTGTTCAAAGACAGACACCCTAAATCTATCTTGGACAGATACTGGTTAATTCTGGTGCAAATGACTGCTGAATACTTCCCCTCTAGTTACTCCCATCTGCTGGGCCTGTGCAATAACGCAGGTGGTAGAGCTTTCTGAGTTTACTGTATTACAGCTTACTACATCCTGTACATCAAGTTCCTGATTGTGAGACTCTTAGCTGGTTGTCTTAGCATCTATTGCTGCTTAGGACAGACAGACAAAATTACTTGCTCTCTTTTTGTCCTTAGTGAGTTTCTCAAATTCAAACAAAATGGTACATAAAAAGTAAGATTCGTCTGTGCTGCTTTTAAAATGGTTTGCCCATTTAAATCAAGCTTACCACTGTGTCTCTGTATTGGACTGACTGACAACATTTTGCAGTAGTTGAGGCTTATATTTTGCTTTCCATTAAAGCTTTATATTGTGCATGTGAAAGGGGATGGAATTTTCTCTTCCTCTGAACCAGTACCTTTTTAAAAAAGATTTTATCATACTAACTTTTGTTCTTTCATAATTTTAGCTGGAGGAAATAATCTTCTTAGCTAAAACTTCTGTGAGTTTTCACTTAAGGAAGTCATTGCCTTTTAAAAAAAAAATAAAATCCTTTCTAAGGTCCTGTTGTATTGCTTGCTTTTTGTCTCTTTAACAAGGTGACTGGATTTCTGCAATAGTACTTTCTGTACAAGGTTCTTTGATTAAAATCTGATAAGATCTGTGAATTCAATAGAATATATGAAAATAAATTAATTCAATTGAGATACATTTATTTCAGCAGTTTTTATCTGACTTTTTTGAAGTTTTTTTGCCAATAATATTTTTCTTAACAGAAATAATCTTTTTTAAAAATATAATTTACAAAACTGTGTCTTAAAATTTTTTATGTTAATGGTATGCTACAGATAATGCTCTTACAATGTAAACTTCTGATCATAAGAACAGTCTGTTATCTTGAAACAACCTTTGTTCATCAGGAGAATTTAAATACATGTGTATTAATATTCTAAACTAATCCATCTAATGAATTTTGCAGGCTCTGGCTCTCCTACAAGTCAATGAAAATTCAGTTGTTTATATGAATAGTTAAAAGTAGCAGAGAATTGATGGAAATACAGACCAGTAAGGTTCTCTTAACTACTTTTAAGTTCTAATGCAAGTTTTTTTTGGTTGAGGTTCTCCCCTCTTACGCTAAGTAAGTATTAATGGTTGAAATAATTTTAAGCCGTCTTGCTTTGAGTCAGGGTAGGCTTGAGAAGACAACTACAGCGTCTACTTCTAGGCGGTTGCTAAAAGCAGAAGCTATCAATGTTCTTGGCGTTGACCAGCCTCGTGCTTTCTACTCAGGTTTTTGCATTGCTTTGAGTATTTCGTGAGAACCTCACTGCAAATGTCTGATGCCTGTTGTGTAAATTATGTCACTCAAAAATACAAGAGGAAGGAAAGGATTTGGTATCGTTCAGAAGAATGGATTGTGGAATTCTGATTAAGCTCTTCATTGCGACCTGGTAGCTCTATTTAGATACCACTCCCCCCAACCCCTAAAAAAACCCACCCCAGACATTTTTCCTGAAGCTTTCAAGTAGTCCTTAGAAATCAGAGCTTCGAACTAGAGCTGTGTTAGAAATGCAAAACACAGATATCTAGAGCTGGATTCTGTGTCTTTAAATAATCATGGCTGTTTGGCTTTAACCTACAGCAAGTGGTTTCATTGCATTTTTTTCCCCTTCTGAAAATGTTTGGTCGTGTTTTAAAATAATTATTTAATTAGTTACTAAGTTATTCCATCATGAAATACTTACTACTGTCTTTTATTATACTTGTCGTGGAAAAGTCTTGCGTCACCGATTTGATTTGCATTCTTTTTTTAGTTAAAACTTTATTAAAATCCTGAAATTTAATCTGTATATTTATAATTATTTCTGTGCAAAAAAATTTTAGAAAAAGTAATTGTATCATAATTGAAACTATACTCCAGAATAAAAAATAAGTTAACTATATTTTATATCAACAGTACACTGCAGAAAAATTGCTGGCTTTCACACACTGCTTCAGAAAAAGAGGTACTTCTTTAAAAGCTAGAGAAGCATAGATAAACTTTCAATATTATTCTAAAGATATTAAACCCCTCATTTATATGCTGTTGGATCAGTTATGTTTTATAATATGTATATTTTAAAATAAAAATAGGTACCTTGCTTTTTGATACTATTTTTGTACTTGTGTTTTTTCTACAGAAACTAAATAATGACATGACCCTCAGCTAGCTGACTGACTGACTGAAAACGTGACTAGACATGGTTCCTGTGGACAGTGACAGCTTTTTTTTTTTTTTTTTTTTTTTAATTGTTACTTGATATCTCTCCCTCTCTCTCTCTCTGGTACTCCCTGGTTTTGAAAATGCAGACATGCAGTTTTGAAAATTATCTAGGCATTAAAAATTGTAAATTGGTGGTTGTTCTTGTAGTCTATAATTTTGTATTTCAGAAATATCTCTCGTGTTTAACTGGATTCCTCCTCTAAGATGGAAATTACAATGACGGGGAAATAAAGGAGTCAGCATTTTGTGGCTTGACTGGTTAATTGATAGTGATTCAGGTTGTAACTGTTAAAATGGAAGATATTTCCCATGATCCAGATTGCATTGAAAACTGAAGTACATCAGTAAATTCAAAGAAAATGAAAAAAACTTTCAAAAACTGCTGGCAAACATGACGGTATTAAGCTAGATTTAAGAAAATAGCTGTAATAAAGAAAATTAATCAGGCACTTTCTTAAACATTTTGTTGATTTGGGCCAGAAGTATTGATTATGTGTGCTGTTTAGAGAAAAGGACATTTGACTGTGGGTCAGACTACCAGAGCTGCTTACATGTATCCTTTCTTACCCCGAGGTCTTTCAGTTACAACTGTGGGGCAAGTATGGAGTTTTGAGGGGTGGGTGTTTTATTGGTGTTTGTCCCATTTTTTGAGGGTTGTTCAATGCATATGTTGTTTAAGTAACAGTTAGGCAATTCAGCATTTCAGCAGGATGAAGATTTCAGCACTGATGATGAGTAAATGAAGATCGTTCAAATCAGTATTTGCACAGATAATTTTCAAATGCCAAATGCTTTTCTGTGTTATCCTGAATACTACTAGTTGAATTGAAAATATCCTAGTTATTAAAATAATTTATGCAGATAACATTGATAACTTCTGGGTTTATGCACAGTAGAGGACAAGCATGCTCTTGGGTGCATCCTGCTTCCCAGCTTCTCCTGTCCCAGTCCCTTGATCATTGGTGTGGGTGAAGACAGTGGAGCATGCTGTAGCTTCCCAAGCTGCTCAGAGCTAGAGGAAGGATTTCCTTCCAGGAATTCCCTAGCGCACAGGAAGGTAGGGGTGACAATGCAGGTCTTTAGTCCTTTTAGTTATCAGGTATCGGATAGCGAACTGGGTTTCAGAGTAGACACAGCCTGTGTATAGAGTTTTGATGTGATGGGGGAGTTATTTGCATTGATAAGGGGGAATTGCGTCATAGGGGGGAGAGAGTGAGTGATAGCCCGTGGTAGGTCTGGATGGTGGGGGTTATTTAAGAACCAGCAAGATTTGAGCTTTTGTCCTACTTCATAATTTCACACACTTACCTGCTTTTCTCCCCTCCCCACCAGCGGTGTTGGGGTGCCTTAGTCTCAGATTCCCTTCCCAGCAGGAAGATGGCTGCTGTCAGGGGGGTTGAGCAGAAAGTTGCATAGCAGCTCGGTCACCAGTCTCGGGTCCTGCTGGCCGGTGTCCCTGGGCAGCCTTTGGACTTCGTTTCTGTGCAGCTCACTGAGCTCCAGGATCGTTCCCTGCCACTTCCATGATTCTCACCTGCTTCTCCAGCCCCTTATTCTTTCCAAGAATGCTACTTCTTACCAGGAAACCTTCCTTGCAGCCTCCTTTCCAGTGCTCCAAGCCCCTGACTTACCTGATCTCAATAGCGAATGTGCAGAGCACAGCACCTTATAATTAGTGACATTGTCTTGTGTCTCTATTAATTTAATCTATGTTTTTGTCTACAACAGATGACCTCCTTTTCTTGTTTTGTTTGTTTTTCAAACAGAAGGAGGAAACAAGAAGGTACTGGGGAAATGCCTCTGGTTGTAAGTACCTGAAAGCTGCAGGGGGATCTTAATTTTCACCATTGTTTTCCAGTGGCAAAAGACACATACCCATTAAAGCAAGCTCCTGGCTGGGGCTTGGGGGGCAGGGATGGGAAGAGGAGGGAGCAGAGAATTTGATATAATCTTTTTAGCTGGAAGATATGCTTACTCAAAACTTAGAACTTTACTGTTCAGTGCTTTACAGTTAGCTGTCTCAAAATACTGTCAGGGTACAAACCTAGATTAGCCATCTAGTGATGTCATGTGACTTCACCTACTATGAAATTAATGCGATTGGAATAATATTTACATGCAGTGTACATAATGTTTCTTACGCAGCAAATATTTTAAAGCATTTAGTAAGTTGGTCTCTAATACGAGATACAGGCACATTCAACTAGTTTTTCTGTTCCTGCTCTTTATAAGAAGTATGAGTAAAAATATTTTTGCATTAAAGAGGGTATACGAGAATAAGCACTGTCACTCCAACTGATTCAGAAGTTTAAGGTGACAGAAACTGTGTATTTAAAAAAACAGTATTATTTCTTATGTTAAAAGAATATTAGAATTCAAATGTTCAAGTGTGAGGCAGCTGCAGAATAAAGGTTGCCTAAGAAACCTCCTTCTCTCCCTTACTCTAGTATGTGTTATGATGCAGTCCTTGATGACTCACCAGTAGCTTTTCTCCGCAAGAGCGATTGTTTCATTCAGCACAAAGAGTGAAATTGGATCAGGCATGGTTAAAGCAGGCTGCAAAATTCTTGCTTCATTTGTTGTAGGTATTAGAAATTACATAGTGACCAAAACAGGTTTATGGTTGAGCCTGGAGAGTTGGATCCTGTCTCTGACTCCAGCCCAAAGACTGTGACCAAAGATGCCATTTTGCTGGGTTTTCTCTGGGAAAGCCCTGTTTTTTGGGGTTTGTTGGTGTTTTTTGTTTGGTTGGTTTTTTTTTGGGGGGGAAGGTGATTTTTTTTTTTTTCCTCCTTGTCCTCATGATAAATTTTGAGTAGAATTTGGGGCTTTCCTGTATTTGTTCAGGGGAAATAATTCTGACCAGGTTGCTGTAGACAGAACCGTGAAGCTGCACCTTTTGTAGCTTTACCTGTACAGTGTTATGTGTGCAGTGAGCCCAGTATTTTTAGAAAACATTGGTCCTTCTGTGCAGACATGACAGAGGCACCGCACTCATGTAGCAGGTCTGACACATGCTGCTAAATGTGCATGGTGTGGTGTACCTGCATGTTAGGAGTAAGCTAAAATGCAGCTTACAAGGGGTGAGGTACTGTGCCAGCACACCCATCTTTTCAGTGTATGTGTGGGTCTTTACTGCCTTTATTTGCCTTTACTCAAGAGAGTGCTTTAGAGTATAGGATAGTGGTGGGCATTATTTAGGTACCAGGTGAAATGCTGAGAATCTCTGAAGAGTCAGTTGAAAAAATTTACGTGTTTGAATCAGCCTTTTTGATGAGTCTTTCCTCAGTCAAGATCCCCAGGCTCATGTGGCACTGAAGGTGGATGCCTGTGTGTTTAAGTGATGTAAATATCTCCAGGAGTATAAATACTGGAAAATGAAGTGACTGTTGTCTGAGCCTGGCCATCCAAGATGGGAAAGGAGAATCGTGTTAGAATGGTCCCAACAGCTACTGGAGGGAGCATTCAACACACACAGAGTGTGAAAAGGTATCCTTTACAGCTCGAAGTAATGTTACAAAGTAGACGGAATGGTGCTATTTTCTAATTGTTCTCAATCCTGGTTTTGTTACTGCATGCCTGTGGGAATAGTGGGCCACTGCACTCCTCTGGGCAGGGAAGATGTGTATGTAGTCTTGCTTCAGGCTACCAAGCTCCTGCTTGTTTGGTCAGGTCTGGAACTGAAGAGAATTGTGCTGGTACTCAAAGGAAAGACAATTCCCCGTTTTCAGTACTGAGACTTCGAGCTGCCCTAAGAAGCAACTCTGCAAGCAGATAGTATCATTGCTGAATCGGTCTGTTAGGTGACTCACATGGAATCATTTGTAGTGTTCTGGCAACCTTTTTTAGAAGATCCTTAAAAGCAAAATTACTGTTCTCCTCAGAGTTCAGTGCATTTCCTGAAAGCATTGATGTCTTCTCCGGGTAAATACCAGTGTTGAGTAAATACATCTTGCCATTTTGAAGTCCCCCAACATTTTTTATTGGATATGATATGCTTCACTCCCTGTTTAAATTGCTATATTGTGTTACTGATAAGTGGCATGCTGCTTTTCTAGGTCCTTTTGTTGGTAAGTAAAAACTGTCTGCTGTAAGAATGAGCATTAGGTTCCTGTACTGTAAAAAACTGTGTCACTTATATTCCTTTTGCTGGTGGTTAGTGAATTGGCCAAAACTGTATAGAGTTTTTTGTGTGTTGTTTTGCAGTATTAGTGTGTTAGTGTTGGCAAGTAGAATTTAGTATGCGTACCTGTGAGCGGCTTGGATTTCAGCTGTGTTCATCAGCCACGGTTCCTGTTGGCACTGAACAGGGCTTTTGTACCTTTTGAAAACAAGGTAATACAGATTTCATAAATTATGCTAAAGGATGTCCAGTAAAAATTATTTTGTTCATTTATTGAGTCATGACCGCTTGGTCAGCAGAAGAGCCTTTTGTTTGTGTAACTGGAGAAAGATACAAATTTGCTAATGTTGCTTGAATGTCTACAGTAATTCTGATCATTAAGTGAAAAAAGGCTGTTCTGAAGAGGGTGATGTGTTCTGAATGTGATCTGTGAGTCGGTAATTGCAGTTAGTTCCCTTCACTGGGTCTTGGGGCTCCTTCCTGAGACCTTTTCCTTTGGTGGTACAAGCCACTGCTGGAGTACCTCATGTGGGGGCAGAGACCAGGTTTGCAATGTGCGGTGGAACTGGATTTCCTTTGCATCCTTCCTCTTTTTTTTTTCTTGTTGATGGTCCATTTTCTGACTGAAGGTACTCTGTCATGGCATTTCTGCTCTGTCTACAGAGATACCATCTAATGTCTGCAATGCCAGGCACCTCTAGTCTTTCAATTACTGTAGCAGTAAGTGAGGGGCAGAAGAAGGAATAATCACATATAAGTGGAAGCTGTTGAAGGGAAAACCAGCATGTAATTATGTGCATGGCTCCACTTCAGGAAAACTACCAGTTCCATATTGTTGCCATACCATTTTTCTCAACTTCCTATCTTTATTAGTTCAACATTCACTTAAAACTTTATCAAAGGTTTATCAAAGAAAATTAACAGGAACTAGGAAGAGAACCAGAGGAAAGGGGGATAAAGCAAAGGAAAAATAAGGAAGACTATAAAGGAGTTTCTGATTTTTGAGACAACAGAAGAGGAAACAGTTAATGAGAGGTAAGGCGTAGGAGGTTGTGGGGGTTGTCCTAAGGAAAAGCCAACTCTGATATGGGGAAAAGCAGGATAATCCAAATGATTCATATCTTAAGACAGAAAAGATGGAGGGCACTGTGCTGCTATGGAAGCCAAATGCTTTCAGATTAGGTTGGGTGTAGAGATTTGGAGTCTTTTAGATGGATGTCTATCACAAATGAACTGCAGAAGCCCTTACATCAATCTGTAGTAACACCACTGTCTTGTGGCTTATTTCCCCTTTGTTTTGAAATACACTGGTTGTCGTGCACCATGCGCATTTCATATGTACATAATGAATTTATGGCACCAGGATTACTATTAAAGCAGTATCTGGTATAAAAAAATGTGTGCTTTCTGTTGAGCTCCTTTATCTTGTTGGGTAACTTCTCCTTTGTGCCTCTGCTGTGCGGTGGTTCTGTTCCTCCTCCTTGTGCTGGCAGCCCACCCCCAGCTGCAGCTGTCCTGAGGTCACTGAACAACTTGCAGCACAAATTCACATCAGATCACTCACCCGCAGCCTCTGCTTTTGGCAGGGACAAGCACGGCAGCAGAAGCTTGGGTTACAGGCAGGATTAGGACCCAAAAAACCTTCAGGTGGTTCCAGACGCTTCAGGCAGCTCTGGTAGCTGAAGCTGTGGAGATAAAAGGAGGCAGCCCTGCATCAGCCAACTCTGCTGGGTGCAAGAGCGAGCAGAAGTGTGCGGCTGAACACAACACAAACCACAGTTCAGCTGCTCGCTCAGCTTTGTTATGAATACTTTAAAGGAAGCTTTAAAGAGGAGCAGCTTCGAGGGATGATGGCCTTTACGGTCTTGATGCTTTGTAAACATCATAAATCACAGCTTGAAAAAAAACTTCAGTACTGTACAATCCACGTATCTCATAGGTAATGCGGCTGTTGTTTTGAACTATACATGGCTCTGTCAGATTAATTAAATATTGATATAAGACTTTTATTTCATCTGCTTCAGCAATATTCATCTGCTTGCTCCCAAACCTTACTTGTCTTATGAATTTCTCTTGGAAGCCTGCAGGCTCTGCGGGGTGGGACGGTGGGGCTTCAGCCAGCGTGAAGTGTTTGAATGTAAAGTTAACATGCAATATTGGCAGGGCCTTACAGAGACTAAAGAGTTAACTGCTGACTAGACCCTACTCTATATTTAGAGAAAGTGTTTACAAATCTTGACCATGGGAGGGAGTAAAGAAGACACCCTGGGAATTCTTCCAACTCTTCTGACCAAGTTCTGTCTTTGGAAAGTGCTAATGAGTGACTTTTTCACATGTCATTTTTAGAAATGCAGGACAATGTTAATGGAGCGTATTCAGGTATGTGGACATCAAAACTCTGCTGGAAATATTTTCTGAAACTGAAATTATAAGCAACTTCATGAACAAAATTGCAAGATTGCTAGAAGTTATTTTAAGTATCAGAATTTTGATTGTCCTCATCGTGGGGACGCTAAATCCCCCTCCTACTGTGTCTGTTACGTCTAAGGGTAGCAAGAGTGAAGTTATATCTAATCAGCAAATAAAACTAAAGGCAGTGGCATATGAAAACATGCACTGAATGTCTTGACCCACTGACGTTCTTCAGTCAAGTCCACAGAATTCACTTCTGTTCAGAGTTCACTTCTGTTGTAATAATGCTAAGGGATGCTAAAATTTGCTACCTTTTTCCGTGACAACATACCAGCTTAGCTACTTAAAATTATTGCCAGAATTTTGGACACAGGTTATCCATACACAGGTATCACATATTTGGCTGTGTAAAGGACAAGAATACAAAGATGGCCTCAATGCCTGTATATAACAATGTTCTTGGAATTTTATCCTGGAGGCCATCTGAAACTGTTTGAAACTGAGTAATCTCTGTTGTTGCTATGGAAAAAAAATTGGGTAGTTCTCGGAGAGTGCAGAGGAAACTGTAGCACTGTGACCCTTTTTAAAGCTATTCTAGGGGAGGTATTGAGGCAAAAGTCTTTTAAATATTGATGTTTGAAAGAACTTCGTTTAAAATAGAAACTAGAGTGCTGGTAATAGCCAGTAGGGTTATAAGGGTTGTAGTAACAATTCTTCCAACCAGAGATTTCTTTCTTCTTCTTGTTCAAAATGCATACCTTGAAGTGTTTATACTGCTTTGGTTTTGCAGTCTACACAGTACATAAATCTGGTATTCTGCTGAAGATGAGGCCATGGGACTACTATCTACTGCTGAAATCAAGTACAAAACAAATTCTTTTCCTTATCTTTGACTGGAGGTAACTAGCTACACAATCAACCATACAGATTTTGTTTGTGATATTGAACCACTCCAGCTGATTTATCATATATTTGTCTTCAGGGATTCTTGGAGTTCTGACAAACTGCATTTCAGATTTCATTTTCAGATTTCTAGTTAGTTGTATTTAATAGGGATATTCTTAATAGAACTCTTACAGATGTTTACTTGTCACTTAAGTTTTAAAGCACCTCTGGGTGTAATTGCTTCCCTTTTCAGTTCCTTCAATAAGAAGTCCTTATCCCTTTCCCTTCCAGGATGTCCAAGAATGGTTTAGATTTTATTTCTGTGATGTTCTATGAATATGGAAAGTATTTTTGTTGTATTCTATGCATATCTTATATTGTTACACTTCAGGATTTCTCCTGCTATGTAATGCCCCAATCTTGTATACAGGAGAGCAAGAAATGGTGCTGGAATGAATGGAGACCAGTGCACATGCATTACCCCTACTGAAACTGAAGAGCAAAATGTTGAGAAGATAAACACTTTTTTTCCAGATTCTCTTTGGGGGAATGGAAATACACCCAAATGGGAAGTTCGAGAACCAAGAGTCTGGTTTTACTCCTGGGGAAGACAGGGAAAGGCAGGAGTATGCTTTCATACCTGGAGATGCTGCTTGCCCTTAGTTTCTCACACCTAACTGAGCAGAATGAAAAGAATAAACTATCTGAATGTCTGCACAGGATCAACATAAAGGTCCATTTAATTGGGTGTCCTGCTCTCCACCGTGGCTGGAAACCGATGCTTGGGGACAGCATTGAAACAGGGCAGGTAAAGAGTGTTATTTCTTGGGCAACTTGCAGCAGGCAATGGGCAGGCACTTTTTAAGCAGGAACTGCAAAGGAAATACTGTGCTTAACAGCTACAGCTATCCTTTATTCGTTTGTACAATCCCTGCTTTTAAGAACATCCGTCTCTTCAGCTCCATAGTATTGTATAGCAGCAAGCCATCCAATTTAATAACACTTTGTATGGAAAAGTTTTTCCCAGTTGTCATTTTAAACCTGCTGCCTGATCGTTTACTGAGTCTCCCTGAAGTCTTGTGTGATGGAAAATAGCATGATTCTTTCATGTCAGCATCCTACGTACCATTCAGGATTTTGTAGATCATAAGACCACCCTTTCTCAGTCTTTTCCTCAGCTAGAAATTGTCTCCTCACACAGATGTATTCCCATACCCCTGCAGATACTCGTTTAGCTGTGTACATGCATTTCCTAGTCCCACATTTTCATATCAAGGAACTGGAACTGTACACAGCACTCAAGTGCACAAGAGATTTACACAGGGATGTAATGAGCTCTCCTGCTTTGTTCCCGGCTGCTTTTGGAGTAATTTCTAACATTGTTTGCCTTTTGGGCTACTGCTGAAGAGTAAGCTAATGTTTGCAGAAAACTACTCACAATGGCTCCAAATGATAAAGGCTAATTTAGAGCTCATTATTATGCATGTTTAGCTAGCGTTGTTTTCGTTACTGTTTACATTAGTTTGCAGTTACTGGCATAGACTTCCAGCCACCATCTCACTGCCTTGTCACTCACTGTTGTCAGGTCCTTCTGCAACTGCTCAGTCAGCTTTTGGTTTGCTTACTGAGTACTTTTGCATCATCAGGAAACTGTGAGGACCAACGATCTTCACAGAAGTAATTTTAGGCTGTTCAGGTGCAGCAGTGCTGGGCCAGAAGGATTCTAAGGAAATCAGCCTTAAGGAGGACTCAAAGAAGAAAGTAAATAATGTTGTGTTGGGTGGTCAGCATCTGTGAAAGAAAGAAGACATTGATCCTATGCAGAATGGAGTTACCTGACATAGGTCCTGATGGCAGCTGTGCTTTCTGATTCTTGGAGATGGCTCTTCAGTCTTCTGGCACTCCTGTACTCTAGGGCACATCCAGTTTCCATCTCACTGCCACTTGCCTTTTGCTGCCTTCACAGAACGTGCTTGCTATGAGCCTCCCACTGCCTCCTGAATTCTCCCTTTGCCTAATTTGTTTTACTATCAGACGCTCTTTAATGCTCTTTGGTGCTCTACTTCATTCTCATTGTTCAAAGCATTTCCAGTTCACTGGTTACTACTGCTGTACTCTCACAGTTTTGCATAATTCGAATTAATTTGCAAAAAAGACAAGCAGTAGTTTGCAAAAATCTTTAATAAAAACATGTGCCTCCTGCCTATGGCTTGCCTCAGGATACCGTTTTGCCAAATGTACGCAAACCCTAACAACGAACAACAGTAAAGAAATAACAATATTGCTACTACAGGAGAAAATAAAAATACTTTCTTAAGACTCTGTAAGTAAGTATTTTCAGTGCTCATAGATCTCCTTATCCTCAGCATAGGGATGGTAAGAAAATATTACGTATTATAATTAGTATAACTTTCCTGCTGCCTGAATTAAAGAATGGGACATTTTAAAGGCATTAGTGTCTTGCCAGAAATTGTGGAACGAATTCTATCGTTTAACCTGTGGAGGTTTTATGTTTGCATGGAGAATCAAACTATGTTTTACAGCTTTCTTTTGGAGACAATGCCTCCCAATCGTTAATGAGACTAAACTTGAGAAGTTCTTGGGTGGACAAAATAGAATGTAGCTCCTTTCTTGTGTTTGCATTCTTACCTCAATGTTTCATCAAGATGTTCAAATCTTTGCTCCTGGTGGTGTGAATTATGAGTAAAAATCAGTGAAAAAAAATCTCATGTCATTGGGTAACAACTGCGCTGATTTTCAAGAAAGTTTATGTAAGACTACACAGGGCTGGCTTATATCAACACTTCTTGCCAGTGTTTCTGAAGTGGTATGGTTATAATCTTCTACAGTTATTCAAGAAATGTCTATATGAATCCATATAAATAATGGCTTATGTCAGGACTGAAGTTTTATGTAGGTAAGCCGTTAGAAGATGCGGAGGGTATCATACACTTTACTAGCATTTTGTTATCTGCCATTTATGTAATATTTGTACTGTTTAAACCAAATATTTAACCTGCCTTTCTAAGTGTTTGTTTCTCTTTGGTTTAAGTATAGGTAAATTAGTTTTAAAAAATTAAAAATCTCTGTAGAATAGCCACCTAAGAATTTGGTATCAAGATCATTAAAGAATATGAAAGAATAAGTTTTTCAGAAACAAGCCAGCTAATTAACAACAGAGTTTCCTGTAATTTCTTTCTATCCATGGTTCACTTTTTTGGGCCACAGAAGTTGAGTGGTCTCTTGACTGAAATGAATAATGGTGGTGTTGAATGGTGTCCTTAAGATGTGATTAAGAGTTGTGTTCTTTATCTCCTTGTGCTGTTACTTATTTCTTTTAGGAGAAAATTAAGTGACTACATTCCTGATATTGTTAAGTTTTCTATGATGTATGTGGCTTGTTACTTAATCTTTCTATGGATTTTATATGAAAACTTTGACACCTCCCAAAATCCTGCTTAATGTTTTTCCTGCTTCAGCTCTGGAAACTGAACACAGAAAATATAAAGTTGTGTTACTTAATGAATTCCCTGACTTTATTCAGCTACATTCAGAATGAGACTTGCAGGTTCAGCTGAGGGAATAAAGCATTTTTCCCCCCAATACGCTTATCCTTGAAGTTACACAAAAAATACTGTGTCAAGGGAACCTTTTCTGGAGGCTTTGACAGGAAAACAGCCACGGCTTTTTGTATGCCATGGTCCTCAATATGATCCTTTGCTGCATGAGGATGCTGCCAAATCTGGAACTGCCAGTTTGAGAAATGGGGAAGACATAAACCAGCATCACACAGCCTGTCTTTGTTTAATGAATAGTGTAGGCTCAATATTAGATTTCTTGAATCTTGTAAATCTCTCTACTTTTTCTAAGGAATTTGCCATTTTTTCCCCCTTCTCTTATTGAAATTTGTTGGCAGTGGCATCTAGTTCCCTAGGGGTTCAAACTGATTTTCTTGGACGACAAAATACACATCCCATCTTGTTACCGTGAGCCAGACAGCAGGGCTAAGCTGGAGGATTTAAACAGGGCAGCCAGAGGAGTCCAGTTTGCTACGGGAGGAGAGGCTCTGGGCCGTCCCTGGAGGGCAGGACAGTGTGCCAGCCCTGGGGACAGGGAGGGACCGGGCTGGACCTTCGGGGCCAGGATGCCAGAGGCGAGCCCTTGGCCACCCAGGTGAGCTGCTCAGGAGCTGCTCTGCACAGGACAGTCCAGCTCCCCCTTCCCAAAGGTGTCTCTAAGGCACAGAAGGATGTCACAAGTGCTGTGGTGGAAATGTACAGGGAAAAAAAAAGGAGAAAAAAAAGAAAAGCAAAAAACCCACAACCCAACCCAAAACATAAACAAGCCAATATAAATTAGACTAAGGGAGTAATTTCTCTGGAAGTTTCCAGGAGTATGTAACAGGTTTTTTCCAACAGGCTCCCATTACTGGATGCCAAAGGCCAAACCAGCACACGCACGGTGAGCTGTGGGGAGGTGCCAGAGCCATGTCGTGTGTGTGCTCGCGCTGGGCAGCCCGCGCAGGGCAGGGCCCCTACCCGGTACTGAGGCGCGGGTGTCCCCCCGGCACCCCTTGTCCGACACCCCCGGCCCCCAGGTGTCTCTTGCTTGAGCGCGTCCCCGTCGCTGCCCGGTTCAGCCCCAGCCCTGGCCTCGCGCCCGTCGCTCGGCCCCGCCGCTGCCCCGTCTCCCCGACACCCGGCGTCGACTCCGCTCCGCGCCCCGGGGCCGGCGGCGGGAGCGCCCGGCGATGCGCCGAGCCAAGCCGAGCCGGAGCCCAGCCCGGCCCAGCCCCGGCGCCGCCCCGCGCATCGGGCCGCAGCCGCACTCGTGGGCGCATCCCAGCGCCGCGGGCCCCTCCGCTCGGCGCGGCGCGGCCCGGCCCGCGGTACCCGCTGCCGGGCCCCGGCCCGCTGCCGCAGGTGGGTGCCGGCGGGCGCGGAGGGCACCTTGGCCGGCGGGCGGGGGCGGGGGGCGGCGCGGCGGGGCTGCGGCGGCGGCGCGGCGCGGCGCGGCTGCCCGCCCCCTCCCTCCGTCAGACGGGCGGGGAGCTGCGGCGGGCGGGCGCGGGGAGCGGCGGGGCGCAGCCGCCCGGGCCGCAGCGGGGATGCGCCGCGGATGCCGGCGAGGAGGTGGGCGCGGAGCGGCGGCGCTGGGGGCGCGCGCGGGCGGCGCGGGGGCCCGGGGCGGCGGGAGAGGCCGCGGCGGGGGGCGGCGGGGCGGGTCGCGCCGGGCGGCGGTGCCGGGCCCCGCGGGGGGCTGCGCGGCGCTGGGGGCGCCGAGGCGGGGGGCGGCGGCGGCGGCGGGCCCGGTGCCGGGGCTGTGGCCTGGCCCGGCGGCGGCGGCGGCTGCGGCCGGCCCCGGGGCGAAGCCCGAGCATCCGGACCCGGGGGGCCGGGGCCACGTTACGTAACTGCATCCGCGCCGCGGGATGCGCTGCTGCCGGCCCGGCCCGGCCCGGCGGCGGGGTCGCCGCTCCCCCAGGTCGCTGTCCCCCACCCCCCGTTCCCGTGCAGAGCAATTCGGAACGCCCCGATAACTGTCTGGTCTGCGGGAACGAATTGCTGATCAGGTGCGGAGAAGTTGATGCGCTCCTGGGCTGCCTTTTTGTTTTCATTCGGTCTCTATCTCTGGAGAGAAAAAAAAAAAAAAAAAGGCAGGAATGGCCCGTATTCCCAATTTGCTGGCAATGCCGCAACCTTCTTGCAAGTACTTTGACTGTGTATGGATTCATTTGAACAGTTGTCTGGAAATCATTCATTTGCTGGGAGTGCTGATGCTTAAAATTACCGTCTGAGGGGGGTTTTGCCGCTGGCCCTTTATTTCTTATTTTATACTGCTTCTGCTTGCTGCAAGGCTACATTGTTGATATTCTTCCCAAAAGCTTCAGCAATGCAGATACTATGGACTGGTAGTAACTGAAACAAAAGACCTCGCTGTACTTCGCAGAGCGAATTAGGAATCCAAGGTCGAACAGCGAACTGCGGTGCAACTTGTGCGGAGGAACGTAACAGAGCAAAAGTATTCGCAAATCTTATTAGAGAGTTTAAGTGAAAAGTGTGCCTTAAATAGACTCTTACTCAGTAGATGAAAAAAATTCCTTAGTGAAGGTGTGAGGAAATAGCTATTTTAGGACTACAATTAACTATATCAGCTCAATTTTAATGGAACTAGTACATTTAATTGTGTTCCTAACAAATTTTCTGTTCTCCAGATGATTAACTTGCAGAATGATACTAATGCAAAGATTAAAATCTCATCAAATATCTAATGGTTTCTGTATAATATAATTGTGTTTGGTTTATTATAGTGATTTTCTAATAATCAGCTTTTGTCCATATAACTGTAGATAGTATAATTAGATTTTTTTTTAATCTTGGTACAAACTATATGACCTTGACCTTTAGAGGTTAAGCAGATGTGGTTGTTACAGGTCACAATATCTTATATGTTTAGAAAAACATTTATATATATATATATATAAAATAAATAGGGTTTTCTTTCATTCTTGTTTAAAAACTATACAAGGGGAGGACTACTTTCTCTTTTCTCTCGCTTTTAGACAAATTAACAGATATGCATACAGTACTTGTTTAAAATACCCTAAAGAGGTTTATATTTAAAGTACCTTTTCTGTACAAGTAAGTGACAGAATATATGTCTGGAAAAACAAAATATTGCAGGATTTGTGACTGAAGACATCCTAAACATTCTCCCTTGCTACTGAGGGCTGGAAGAGGTACCTTTTGTTGTACTATAGCTCCTCAAGCTCGCTGCTTCCACTTCCTATTAGTTTGCTATTACACTCCCAGATCCTCCGCAGCGCTCATGAGCTGTACTGTTAGGGGTCTTGTTAGCAGTCTTTCTTATTACTGGACCTTTTTTGTTCTTAGCCCATTCTGGGAGCTTGTTCATAAATCTCTGTGATGCCCCAAGTTCCTGTTGCGGCTCTTCTAGTCTTTAATTTGCTTCAGTTTGGGTCAGGAATAATGAAACATTGGTTTGCATATTTGTAGGACCAAGTTTGGGGTTTTTTTTTTTTCTAGTGCTGGTGTTGAAAGGCTGTACTCTCTATATTTATTTATATGTTTGGAGGTGTTTTTTACGCAACTATCAAAAACATAACTTTGCTCACAGGCGCCAGAGTTACTGTGCAACAAAGCGGCCATTCAGACCTTACTACAAAGCCGTCATGGCTATGGAAATATAAAGCCTTGTGATCTCTTTAGTAGGGGAGTCCCCTACCTCCTGCTCTATTGCAAGTGCTGCTGGAGATGGGGCTGCGCTCCTTTCCCACTTGTTCCTCCAGCCCACGCTGGAGGTGAAGGCGAAGGGTGTTCACAGTACTGCTTCATTTTCCTTTGGTCCTTTGGCACGTGTGTGTATGCAGCCCTTGGTGCTTCAAATTTCTTCAAAGGTATGACCTACCACTGGATTTCTCCGTGTGACAGAAATGAATGTTTTTGCTCTTGTTTTGCCAAATACATGAGATATCAGCATGGGTTTTCTTGGGGATTTTTTATTTTTATGTTTTTGGCATATAATCATGTAGATTCCTGAGAACTTATGCTTCTATACCACGTGGCTTTGTGTCAGGAGGGTTGTATTTCTTAAGGGACATTAGTCCTCCAGGTCAGCTCTTCTGTGCCACCCTGGAGAACCTGCTGTCACAGATTACTGGTATTGCAGTGGGAGATGGGGAGGGAACTGCCAGTGCTTCACTGCTGAAGTGTGTGTGTTTGTGTATGTATACAGTGAGCCCATACTAATGGTTTAATTAATCCTTATGCCTCATATATAAGGCAGAAAACAATTGTTCATTATCCTGTCTTTTCTAATATTTTTATTAAAATGCTGAACAATTCAAACAATTCCCAGAGATTTCTGGTGCATGTGATGATTAAAAACTGGGAGGCTTTCTTTTTCTTTTTTTTTTTTTTTTCCCCCCGGTAACTAAATGCTTGCTGGTTTTGAAGAATTTCACTATGCTGGCATGGGAAAAGGCAGCATTTTCTGTAGATAATTTTCATGGGAAATGTTCCTCTGGGTAATTGTCCTTCTAAAAGGAATTTTCCCAAGAATTTCTTTCAGGCTTGTGTTTCTTTCTTAAGCTGAGTTTAATGAGATTAAAAAAAAAAATAAATTCTTCCCAGTGGAATGCTAAAGTACATGCTTGCTTTTGATATTTTTTTTTTTTTTACTGGTTGTATTTGCTATATCAATGTTCTAGATGTCAAAGGAAGCAACAACAGGTACTATTATGTACAAATGAAAGTAAACATGCTCAGGCCACATGAGGGATGTTGGATTTTTTGCAGGTCCAAAACAAGGTGATAGATAGGGAAACCCTCCAGCTGTGAGAAGTCTAATGATGAGAATGTTGCATAATGAGGTGCCAGGTAACACTGAACTGAGTTTGGCAGTAGTATTATGAAATATTAAGGAATATGACATTCTAGAAACGTAGAACTGTTTGGGTTGGAAGGGACCTTGTAAAGGTCATTTAGTCCACCCCCCTTGCAATAAGCAGGGACGTCTTCAACTACATCAAGTTGCTCAGAGCCCCGTCCAACCTGACCTTGGATGTTTCCAACGGTGGGGCATCTTCCACCTCCCTGGGCAACCTGTTCCAGTGTTTCCCTGCCCCCACTGTAAAAAATTTCTTCCTTATATCTAGTCTGAATCTACCTTCTTTTAGTTTAAAACCACTACCCCTTGTCCTATCACAACAGGCCCTACTAGTAGAGTTCATGCTAGGAATGATGCTATTTATATATGTAATTAATTTTACTATCTCCATACCTAGGTTTTTTGAGCTGTAAATACAAACCCTCAGCTTTTGGCTATTTCCTGTAAGTCAGAATACAGATGTGAAGGCAGTTGTAAGTTTTCTTTAAAGACCACCACTGTATATATCCCAGTGAATGCTGTTCCTAGCATATCCCTCTTTCAGGGTTCTTCCTTTCAGAAGAGCTGAAAAACGATGGAAGAACCTTTCAGTGCTGATAGCTGATAAGCCAGTGAAAGGGAGGATAGCTAAATGTGGACAATAGAGTAAGACCGCAGGAATTATCGTGTGTAGACAAACTTGTGTCTTTTAGGGAAACTTCTGGGCTGAACAGACTTGTTAAGATATTAAGGGAGGAAAAAAGTTAACAATACCAAAATACTACAGACAACTGTTTAAAGAGGAAACAACAGGGTTGAAGTGGTTTTTTGTGTGCGTGCTTTTCTTTTTTTAAAGGGGGTTTGGACCAAGTGACATCCAGAGATTCCTTCCAGCCTAAATTATTCTGTAATTCTGTTTTGGCATTAAAGGCAAAACCCAGCCACTACTATTTTCTATTTACAATGGAAAATAGATAGTGCTTAGAAACGGAATTATTTTTTTCTGGAGCATCTGTATTAATCCTACAGATTTTCCAGCTAGTTTAGGATCTGGTTCCAAGTAAAATGTGTCAGTACATGCTGAAATCTATATACAGTTATGGGTGGTAGCAGCAGTGAGGGAGCTGCTGAATTTCCAAGCATGTCTTTCTGAGAAAGCTACAGGCCGGTTGAATTAAATGGTGTCATCGTGGGCCCCTCCAGCACCAACTCAGAAACAAAAAAGATTGTATCTCATTACTTGTTTACCTATAATTTTAAAAAGCAAAGCTTTGAAGGGAGAGGAGGAAGCTGTAGACTGAAGAAAAGTAAGAGGATGGGTCTGGAGTGTATGGCAGTTATAATGTCCTAAAGATTAGGAGAGCTTTATAATGGTCCTTATAAATGCTTCACTGTAGCAGAGTGAACAGCTGCATTTTGAAACCAAGTTAAATAATCTCCTTATCGGGTCTTTTGAGTTCCTTAAAGGTGAATATATTTTAATACTAATTGAAAGCACTTTTCTTAAAGGAAGTAACGGATACATTGACTGGAGATGTAAAGAAAAGAAATCTCTAGTTGATTGTGAGCTTAATATAGAGTTGCAAGAACTTCAAGTAGCAGGTGTCATATTGCATTAGATTCAAAGATTACGTTTTCTACCAAAAAAATCAATTTCCCTCTGGGAAACTTGGTTGTCTTGCTGCCTTCTTGCTGGGGCATGGTATCTGTATTTCTAGCAGAGTGTGGTCTGTGACATCTCTTTAAGGTTCTATGTTCCTCAACCAAATATTTCACATCTGTGGAAGCCCCCTCACCCTCTCCTCCCACTCCAATGAATCTTTTCCTCCTTATTTCAGGATACTGGCAATAAGCTGGGTTGAAGCTACCCAGAATTGAGCAGATAGGAAGTCCAGTCTTCGTTATGATCTCTCACAGTGCAATCTGACTGCTTGCATTTGTAACTCTGCTAAAATAAGTTTTCTTTTCCCTGTTTTACAGTGGAAATTGAGAGGTGAAAATGCTTATAGCCTATAAACTACATAAACCCCCTGTACTTTTCAGTTGACACGAAAACTGTGACAATCACAAAAGGTATGCCTAGTCCCTATTGATCTGCATGTTTCTAGTCCAAGCACAGATGCTAAGGAACTTATGGATTCTTTACTTAAAGGCTGGATTAATTTATCTGTTTATGGCATTGGATGTAGTCCCATCCTCTAATACAAATGCTGTTCTATTGATACAGATATTTTCTATAGCATATATTATTTCCAATTAAGTTAGTGAATTGTTTGTGAAGGATTCAAAGGTATTAAAATAACATATATTAGATCTTTTGCATCAGTACAGTAGGGCATATATCTGGGATTGCATTGTTATAAAAACAACTAAACTCTAAGTAAGTAACATTTGTGTAAGAATGATCTATAGATTGATTTCAGGATACCTTATCTTGGACTGTGATATCCTTTTTTTGGATGATGAACTGAAGTTTTCTGTTGAGAAGTGGAATAAGCTCAGGTTGCCCAAAGAAAAGGCTATGTGAAACCTGTGCCGTGGGGTGAAGGCTGCCTGCCCCAACAGAGGAGACCTTGGCTACATCTGCCCAACTCTAGCGGACCTGATTAATCCTGGAAAATGAAAAAAACCCAATAGAATAACTTTGTTCCGTAACTGTTGCTGACTTCAAAATCCCTGTGACACATTTGGGGTGGGAGACCAAAATGTTACAGAAACCTTGGTGGCAACTGCTAAATGACCTTAGATATGGGCTGTGGAATTGGTGAGACCTTTGATGGCTCATGCTGACAGTTTAAATGAGAAAGCAATAAATAAAGCAGCAATCCCAGGTGTGGGAGATATGAGGGAGCACATATGAGGACATGCACATACCCCTGACACTTGGAAGGCTGAGCTGGAGGGGAACAGCCTGGTGTGAGGTCCAGGCCACCAGCCAGGACTTGGACATGCTGGGCAGTTGGGGTGAGCATTCTGTTCCCCAGGGTCTCTGGTGGCAGTGCCATCTGGACCTTGATTTGTGTGTGTGTGTGTGATAGAACAGACAAGCTGGAACAGAAATGCCGCAGCCATCCTGCTTAATAAAACACAACTAGATCATGTGGCACAGACTGATGTCCTTCTGTTCTTGCTGCCACCCCACCCCATTCCCCTGTGACAAACCAGCATGGATAAGGTGATGTTAAACAGGATTTGGGTCAAGAGAAGTTTCTGGGAACTTCTTACAGGAATGGTTCAAAGCTGGAGATTCCTTCCTTTTTTACCTCTGCCTTTACTGCCTCTCTCCTATGTAGTCAACCTGCTTCTGCAGCAGGACCGCAGATGGGTATGAGCGCTTTTGTGCCTGACCTACTCAGGCTTGCCTGACATCCTTGTGATCTTGTTCAGGAAAACAGCTTTAACTGTTTGTTGCCGTCCTGTCTTTGAAAATAAAATTCAGTCTTGCTTGGATAGTAATGGCACTGCGATTTGAGGAGTGGGAGTGAGATAAATCCAAATAAACTGTGGCTCATCTTCACAGATTATGGTTTTTGAGGTTTTGGCCACATGAGAAAAGCTTCTTCTTAATTTATTTGCTAGAGTAGGAAAACTTTCAGGGAAGTGGTGCTGGGCAACTGTCTTTTATACCTTTACATTTAGGGTGCTGGTTAGCCATGTTGCCACCTGGTAAGGACTGAGCTTACCAGTTGTGATTCAAGCAGAATCACTGATGGAGAACTACAGAAATGGCAACAAATGTAACAGATAAAAGGACTTTTGGCTTGTAAATGGGAAGCTGAAATGGTTAGTTTAGTGACAAATGTTTCAGAGTGCAGTGGGTCAGCTGGGTGAGAAGGTGGTGGCTGGTGGTGGACATGATACTTGGCTAAAAGGAAAAGCTTTGAAATAAAACAGCTTGTTGAGATCTGAAACTGGCAGTTGGTGTTGAGTCATCTTGGGGTCCCTCTGACCCCAATGTGAGCATGACATATGCATCACTCTGGGAAATAATTATGTCTCTTTGGTGTTTAAAGTCTTTGTTTCTTGGTTTTAATCTGTTTCTGGAAAACAAGCTTTCTGCAGAAAATGTTTGCAGAAAACAGAAAGATGGGTATGATACGAAATGGAGCTATAGGGTACTTGGAGGATGAGTCTGGATGTGAAGTATCAGTGTAGTTTTTGTACTGGCAGGTTAGCTCTGTAGCTGTGCAAATTCTTTCACTGTAATGGCTGTTGATGCATCAAATCCATCTTCCTTTTCCCCTGCTCCTGTCGGCTAAGTGCAAGTTGTCTTTCCAAATTCACTTGCACATGACAGCTGTGCTTTTTTATGCATCTAACTTCTGGTAATGATGGTCAGGTCGTTGCTACCTGGTTTAATGTTCTTGGCTGACATTATGATGACTGAATTAAAAAAAGGAGAAATGTTCTAAAACTCTCCTTAACTGTGACCTGTATTTGTGTGGGTGTGCAAATATGCTGTGGGGAGCTAAATGTAAAACATATGGTGATCCATTGAGCAGGCTTCTGTGTCTCCTGTGACTGGTGGTGTAGCCTACATGTAAACCCCATGGTCAGTTTGCAGTGTATGATTCACAGTGACACGCTGAGCAAAACAACCTTTAAAAAAAATTACAAGGTATTTTCTTTTGTAGCTGCACACACTGTCCCCTGCCCAGTCATCATAAATACCGTTGTGTGACAGAGTTTACAATTAATAATTAGAATGGCTTCTGTCTCTAATTAATATAATAGCGGTTGTGTTTTCTTGTAAAATGTGAGTTGAGGATTAATGGGGTACGCCTCAAAACAGGTCAGAGTGTGAGGATTAGAATTAGCCAAACTGACTTACCTTCAGACCCTTGCGGGGCTCCTCCATAGCTCCACATGGATATGCAGTATCTGTGAGTTTAGGGAATAGAAGGAGTTTCAAAAGTAATCTATGATATGCTTTTTAATTTCCATTTCTGGCGATGCAAAGGTTGCTGTCAGATCTGCAAAGCAGTTGATTGCTCTTAAATGTAACAATGAAAGTGGCAGCTTGGGTTCCACATAGCTCTTACCTTTTCCACAGCAGCTGCTGTGTGTCCATCTGCCTGCAGAAGAGAAAATGGGCTACAAATTTAAATAGTTTTGCGAATTACACTAGGAAGAGGAAAGAGTGGCAAAGTCTTTGCCTTTAAAATTTATATTGCAATTCATAATTTTCTTATATTTTTCATAGTATTTTGGCCAAATTAATGTAACATGAAGCTACGAACAGTAAGTTCAGGTAAAGGAGATGGTAAAACAACGACTTGGTCTTTCCCAAAGCTGTGATATTTGTCTTAATACCCTTAGGTGTTAGGTTACCAGCTTGAAATGCCCAGACCAGCTCCCCAGAGGTGGTGTGACAGATCGCTGCTCATGGTTCTCCTGACATTTTGTACCTTCTTGATTGCCTTATTTTTCTCCTGACTGTACCACCTTTATGGATCCAAATATGTACTTGTCCTCTATGACATGTGAACTTTCTAACAGTTGAAATGTTACTCAGACTGTTAATGAGTTGTACCAGGGCTGTGTGTGGGGTGGGCTGGGGTGCGAGGATCATTGCCTTCAGCTCTGGTACCTGCTGACTGTCCAGTCCAGAGCTGTACTGGCCCTTGGCTGCCAGCTCATGGTGCAAATACACTGTAGTATTATTAGCCCCTGCCACCTTACGGTATTTCTGGTGTAATTATTTTCTGATATATTTATTATGAGATTTCCCCCTCCAATGTTTAGAATTTTGAGAGATTTATTCAGTGTTTGGAAATTCCATCTTAACTTTGTGAGCACATCAACTTGATCGTTTTGGGAAAAGCTATTAAATAATGTCAGTCACACAGCTGTGCTGTACCTCTTTACTATTCTATGTACTATTTACTATTCAAATTATTTTTAAGTTACACAGCACTCTTTTGTAAATATCTTGACTTCAGCATTTTCTACATTTTTTTCATTCTTTTTCACTTGTGTTATTTGTAGTAAGTCAGTACAAATAATTTCAAAGACGCAGTAAAGAATGATGTGAAGTAAAAATAAGTAGAGACTAACAACAAGGACTTGATAAACACTGTGATGTTCCCTTTGGGACAACAGAAGTATGCTAACTTACATCAGTTGAAGGGGTTTTAGGTACACTAAACCAGAACTATTTAAGCTGGGATTGATGTAAATTAGGCTCATAATGTGCCCTAAAAAAGGGGCAGTATCTACTAACAAAGGAGTTTTATTTCTTGATAATGCTGTGTGTGTTTGATAGCAAACGCGCTCTCTTTTTTCCCTGTTTTCTGTTCTCTTGCTTTGTCTGGTTGCAGACACCATGCTCAGTGCTGAGAAATGCAGAACGTGCTTGTGGAGGGCATGGCAGCTTTATTAAGTTCATACTTTAACATCTCTGGCAACATTCCCACGTTGAAAGCTGATGGAAACAAACTGCTCTTTAGGCCACAGATTTCTTGAGGAACATGTAGTTCTGCTTTCTTGGCTGGTTCTTGGGTGGTTTGCCATGAAAAATGTGTCATAGCTGTGTAGATACAACACTGAAAAAACCACCAACGTTAGATAAATCTGTTTATAGGTGAAATTTAGTTTCTAACAAGGAAATGTAATGAGTACAAACTAATTTTGAAACTCATTTTTTTTAAAGTGCACCAAGGCTGTGTTCATTACTTCTCTGGGTTTCCAGCACTGAGATGTGCTTTCTCAGCTCTTGCCCTCTTCTGTCATCCTGGCTCTCCTCCATGGGTCACACCCTACCCATCAATACACCCCTCTCTGAATTTCGGTCCTGTGCCCAGCCTCACTGATCCCCTCTGGGGACACAGGTGTGTGCCCTTGTCCAGGCTGCCAGTGCTCTGTGCTTCTCCCCTCCAGCTGCCCCACCTGCATCCTGGCTGATGCAGTCTTCCGTGCTTCTGCTGAGGGTCCTTTGCCATCTCCTTTGCCAGGAGATCCTCGGTGGGGGCTGTCAGGGGCTGGGAAGAGCAAAATGCCTGGAAATTCTGAGTGCTAAGCATACTGGGGGAAATCTGCTATTTTCCTAATGGGTCTTATGCCTAATAGCAGTGGAAGGTGCCATTTCTTAATGGCAGCAAGTGAAATTTTTTTTGCACTTTATGTTGGTGATTCTGTCAAGGTGGGTTAGGCATTTCAACCATGCTGAAGCAGATTTACCTGTAATGGTACAACTTCCATATGCGAGTTTCTCATTATAGAAGGACAAGCCTGAACAGAAATAAATGTACGTGTGTATTGTGAGATCCAGAAAGTAATTCAAGCAGACCTCTCTGAATTTTTTCTTTTTAAACAGTCTCAGTATGCTGCAAAAATGACTTTCAGCTCTTTAGGCTCCCACAAACTGCAGCACAGAAAATCAATACTTTTTCAGCTAATGTCAATTTTTTCCATTAAAGGATAAATGAGGAAGCATGAGGCTCCTAGTCTTCTCTGACTTCTGTGTGCTTCCCAGCTGATCTTTATTTATCTTTATATTTTGTATAACATATACTTAGTGCTTGTCATTTTATTCTCATTGCCAATCATTGCTTATGTTTACAAGTTCAATAATGATGGAATTGTGGTGCGTTTTTAAAGCCTTTGTTGAAGAACCTCAAGTTAAGAGGGTGAATGTTTTATCTGAGGAAATTAAACTTTGTAAGAAACTGAAAATGATCCCTATCATGTTAGTTTTCTGCTCATTCAGTAATGTGATGGCTTGTGTTATCTTTGTAGTCACTGAAATTTGTCAGCGTTTAAGTATTGGTACTGTGGAGGGTTTGTTCTTCAGTTGAATTTTTATAAACTGAAATGTTATGATTTATATATCCCTGAACAAAAGTTTCCAATTAATGTATTGGCAGCAAGCTGAATGCAATTGTTGCTTTAATGATCTTCTAGATATCCCTGTATGTGTTTTTTGGAAATACTGTAGATATGAATTAGAAAAAAGTTTTTTTTATTATCTGAAGCAAACATACACTTTGCATTTGTATTTCCATAAACTGATGAAGAGTAGCAAGAGTGGCACAGTCAAAGGCAACAGAACGGGTCAGAAGTGAAAGACTGCAAATCACAAAATTTAGGTTTTGCTTATTATTTCTGTTTTGCTAATAAGGGTATACACGCGTATGAGCAAAATGCAAGAGGCAACAGCATTTGCTTTGCAGATGAGTGGAGAAATAAAGTATTTTAGGTCAGTGGTGGCCCATTCTAGGAGGAGACAGATCTTGCAAATACTGATGTTAGAATTTTGCTAGTTTCTCCCATGATGTTTGCTTTTACTGTTGCTGCAGTTTGCCTCAACATAAGAGCAACCTCACTTGTTAGCAGTGGCTGACATGGACCGTGTGGCATGAAGTTTCGCTTCACGATCTATGAAAGACCAACATAAATAAAAATAGGGAATGCGTATCTCAGAAAAAGGGTGTGGGGAGAACAAGATTTAGCAAAAGGGCTCTGTTGTTCAGAATGCAGGGTCAGAAACTTTAAGCAGAGACAGAATATTTTCCCCTGTGCGTTATGCCCGATTGCAGATTGCCACGGATGGTTCAGAATGAGTTTTTAAACCTGCGTACCTTGTTCAGCCGCAGTGTGAGCGTGTGCTGCGCAGCCAGACATCAGCCAGTTTGGGCAATGGCCGTAACTGTGCTTTATCTACAAACCTCTGTAGCTATATGCTTTGGTTAGCAGTCTTGCAGTGAGCTGAGCAACACACTTCAGTATTTTCCACTGTAATTAACCTTTTATGTGCTTCAGTACATTTAGTACCACGTTCCAGTTCTTTCTGCTCACAAAACCATGTTTTCCTATCTTTGTTACTAAACTATTTAGCTGTAAGAGACGAAGTCAGTGTTAAAGAGAAATGTGTAAAGGAGAAAGTAAATGGCAGAAAGTAAAAATTAAACAAGCTACTTTCAGTGATATTGCTAGATTTAAGAGAGAATATGACATTTTACAAATAGTTTTGAAGACCAAAATATTTGAAAGGAATAGCTGGTAGACTTCAAATTCATAGCACTTGTTTGTCAGGGTTGCCTGTTGTCTTGTTGAGGGTCTAACTGGGCTGGTGTAGAACCGGGGACCATTGCCCTGCACAGCTGTAGAGAGATTTAAAAAAAAAAAAAAAGGAAAACAAAAAAGAAGTGGCAGAAGTAAATTTCCTCTTTCCCAATGCATGGGCGAAGCCCTGCTTGGTAGAATTGCTGCAATTTTTCCTGCTTCAGGATGCTTATTAAAAATCAGAGAAAATAAGGATGAATTTGAGATTTTCTTTCTGGAACACTGCATTTTCCAACTATCTAAAGTGCTTCCCCCCAGCCCCCGTTAATCTGCCTTTTAGAGTTTTTATAGTTGGGAAGCTGTCCCAAAACACTTACTTGTTAGATGTCACTACGTAGCAGTAGTGCAATTAACCTTGCAACTCCTTTTTTATTCCTTAGCATATTTGCTTGGTAGTCTTTCAAGAATTATTTTACCGCTATTTTCTGATGCTGATTAATTTTGGAACAGGTATTCCATACAGCAGGGGAGTTTCTCTTCCGTGTAAATGGCTATGGGCATCTTGGCTGCGGCTGCTGACACATATTTGGCTACACACTGACTTACCAGCTATTGTCAAGGACTAAGGAATGTTGCAAAAATAAAATGAGTTACTTAAGAAAATGACTGGTGTCCTTACAGTTGAAGTGATATCCCCTCCAAAGGAAGAAGCAATTTTGCAACAAAACTTGAATGTTGATATTGAGATAAGTGTCAGGGTTAACAAAACATTTTATGATGTTTGAGTATGAAATTGTACTAAAGTGCCTTAAAAAAGAAAAAGTGACTAAGTTGACTATCTTTGTTCATTCAGTGGCAATATACACATTAATGAAATGTTTCAATTGAAAAATGCTGACTAGGACTCACTTTTAAGTGGAATTTGGGTGCTTCTCTGTCATTCAGTCCTCTCGTATAACTTTCTGGAGATATATTTATTTGTAAAAAATGACAGTATCATGACTGGTAATACATAATTTTTTTGACATTACATTTATGTATAAATAAATATATCACAATTTATTTTCATGTTTAAGTGATAGATGACTCTAAGTCAATGGAGCCCAACATTTTTATTCTAGTGAATTTATAAAAAATACCGAGTTGCGCTGCATATAACCTGAGTTTTTAATTTATGAATGGTAACAAGGAACAGAGGGAGAAATTTAATCTGCATTTTTATTTTTGCTGTATCTTTTATGTTTTTTAATATATGAGCATTTTATTGTTTATACTTTTGGCGTTACTCTTGCATGCAATATACTTTTCAGGACTATTATACCTAGAGGTTGCTGTTAGATAATGTTAGGAGATTTCTCAGTAGCTATGTAATCAGTAAGCAACAGTAAGAGAAGCTGAAAAAGGAGATGCTGAACTTCAAACTATGGGTTGTATGGCATTAGAAGTTTAGAAAAACCTGGTGTCTTGAGTTGCAGTTTCTGACACAAACTGTTAAGGTCTTCATGGCCTTTGTAAACCCTTCTATCCCATTTTCTGCTTCAACAGGTATACATAACTGTTCCATTTCATAAACATGTGTGAATTCCCTGAAGAGGGAAGAGGATGCTTGTATTTTGGTCATGAGTTTTAGTCACACAAATTTATCATTAGAATCCTCTCCGTGTTTTGTTGACTCTTGCTCTGGAAAATCCAAATTTATTGGCATTTCACACTAGAATCAGAAGCTCTCAGAGTGGGGACAGTGCTCCCTGATTTGTCAAAATCTGTGAGCAGAGCGAGGAGGAATACTCAATGAACGCCGTTTGAGCACACTCTCTGATAGCTGGCACATCTTCTGGGCTCTGACAAAGACCGAAGATAGAAATCTTAGGGTAGCTGTTAACAGCAGGGGTGGAGGCGTGGATGGGATCCTGGCAACTGGGGTGTGTGTTAATGATACAAGAATGAAGGCTGATGTCATAATGAAAGAAGATTTTTATTGTCCTCTCTTGAGCATGAGTATATATAGCTTAATGGTAATGCCTCCTTTTCAGGTTGAGAATCAGTCCTAATAGAATTGCAGGTGAATGTTGTGCTTCTTTCTCCTGAGAAATCATGACCACAGTAATTGAAACAACCAGATTTATGTTCGGCTGCTTGCTGCTGCAGGTCTTTTTGTTATCTTTAACCCAGCATTGATTTAGGTCACCCTTTAATCTAAGTAAAAGAGACCATGTATGCTTTCTCTTTTGATTGTATGTCAGTACAGAATGTCCAGAGAACGCTGTTCATTTTGGTGCTAGTATGTGTTATGAAATTTGAGCTTATAATCTTTGATAAAAAAAATGTGGCTTTTAAAATAATTTGATAGTTTATGCTGCGAGTTTGTTTATTAATTTAGGGTGTCCTCCTGTCTTTCTACTTTTAAATACAGTACCAAATCCTTAACAATTATTTTATTGAAGCTCAGTGTGGATACGCAAGTGCAGTAAGAGTCTGCGAGTCTGTAAAAGCTCTGCCCTGCCATTTGGAGTGGTCAGGCAGCATCCTGCTGGAGCCCCACTGGAACAGATGAAGGGCTATGCGTGCTGTAAACTCCAAGGCCTGCACAAGAATATCTGTACAAGCAAAAGTGCCTTGCAAAAATTAGCTCAACATTGGAAACAGAATACAAATACAAAAACCCAAGTTAAGTTGTTTTGGTTTTTTTTTCTTTGTAACACCAAATAGTGCAAGGAATGTTTTAATGTGTCATTTACTCACGTAGCTCCTCAGAAAAGTAACACACTGTTGATAATAATAGCTGTAAGGACAAGTCTTTAATTTTCCTGTTATTGATCTCCTGAGTACAGTCCACCACTATCACATGTTTTATTAACGATTCAGAATGCATAATGATTTACAATAGACAAATATGACTTCTGGTGTCTCTTCCTCCAGCCTTAATGAGAGTATCTTTTCATATCTATTTATATTATGTATTATTATTATTATATTATTCATTATGAAATTGAAAATACCTCTGAGTATGTTTTGTGAAAGTTGAAAGCCCCTGAGTGATAATGGCAGGATATCACTGACCTTGGTGGTGTATTAGTGCTAGCGATAACTGTTGCAGGATGCAGAACATTTTGATAGTTATCTGTGACCTGGGCCTCTCCGACGGTCTTGTTCAAGTGTTCTCAGTGGTTAAATCTGCTTTCTTATGTTAGAGAACGGGAGTGCTTTCCTTGGAGTGGGAAAAATATCTGAAAATGTAAAACAGTTACAAGAAAGAACCACCCATTCTGGAAGTAATAGAGGCCAAGAAAATTTTTTGGCCAAAAGTAGTTGAAAGTGCTTGCAAATCTAGCTAAACAAACATTATAATGGAGCTTTCTGACCAGTTGTGGCTAAATATGTCCACCAGAAATTGCAAAAGTTGTATTTCTTACTCAGATTAGTGGGAGCTATTCTCAGGCTTTGGGAACTGGGATGATCCATGGGGAAGAAAGGGGTTATAGTTAAGACAGCATCCTTAGGAAAGTACTGCTAATGGCTTTGGAAATATTTTTTGTTCCCTTTTTCCCTTTCCTCCACGTGAAAGATCAGCATAGGATGGCTGCGGCACATTAGGTCTGTTGAGCTCCGTCCTGCCTGTGGCAGTAACGCACAGCAGGGAGCACAAGGAAGCTCTCAGCCCTGCTGCCCCAGGTGCTCTCGGACTGGGAGGCATCTCAGGTAGCTCGAGAAACAGCTTTCCCTCTCTAGCTGGTCCAGTCCCTTCCTAGACCTTACATTTAGTATTTATATGTGCTTATTACAGTATGCTACAGTGTGTGTAGGTTTGAAGAAACTTGGGGAGGATAGACGTTGCATCCAGTAATGTGGGCTGGTTAGCGTAGGCTGGGGAAACCTTTATGTGTTACAGGGCAGAGGCTACAGTGAAAGCAGAGTAAACACAATCAAAAGAAAAATTTGGGTTATATTGTATCTTTCTAGTAGGTTTCTAAAAGAACCACTGTAAGTTTCTGTGGAAACTTCTGGCATCTGCCAGAGGGCTCTCCAGGGGCGAGGAAAAATTCAGAGGTTCAGGTGGATTTGTACCTGCTGTGGGCCAGACAGAAAATAGAGAGGCAGTACTTGGATCCACGGAAGGGGAGTTTTGATTCTGTTAGATTAGGAAGTGCAGTTCATTGGTTCATTCTACTCTGAAAAAATGTGCAGTTTTGTACCTTTGCTAGTCAATTTGGATTAAATGTAGCAAATATTTTCTATAAAAGGAAAAATGGAGAAAAATTTGAAAAGCTGAAACTTCATTTTAATATGTTTGCAATGAAATGATAATTTTGGTGCGTCTTGATGTTGAATTGGACACCTCCCCCCCCCCCCCCCCCCCCCCCCCAGTTACTTGAAATTTTTCCTTTCTTCCTACTTTTGGTCTCTGAACTAAAAAAAAAAATCCACTGTTGATACCAAAGCCAAAGTAGGTTCTTTTTTCAGTTGAGGATTTGAGGTTTATGAAACATGTCGATAAACATGCCCAAGGAAAAACTTGGCTGTTCCAAAAATATAAGGCAGACTTTTCTAGTTAAGAAAAGCCATCCCAGCATATGGTGTCTTTCTTTTAAGATGCAAAATATTCATATACTCAGATGAACCTTCTGGAGGAACTTTGAGGCAATAGCTTCTGCTCTTAAAGCTTCTGCCTTTGTTTCAGCAGAGGTTTACTTTCTGAAATTTGTTCTTCCCGTTCTCTAAAAGATGTTAATAGTGCCCTGCCGGACTGTTGGTGACAATCTATTTCTTGTAGGATGCTGTTGTATATAAATACCTTTATTTATATATTTAATTTTTCAAGGCAGAAGAAATGTTCAGATTTGCTTTCAGCATGAGTCTAGAATAACATTAATGTCTCTGGCATAGTAGTTGTTGTAGTCTTGTATGACAACTGTTGTACACATTATGTTACATGACTGTAGTTGTTGGATAGATTGGGTTTTATATGTGATTGACATGTTATTGCATACAGCGCTGCCTCCTCTTTTTTTCTTTTCAGTGCCTTGCTTGCTATACAGTAACCTGTGTTCGCTGCCACCAGGCTAGCGTGACCTTCATACAAACCAGCAAAAAACCCATGTTGTTTGCTCAGCATCCCAAAAGACAATTAGGAATGGTTGCCTGAGCAACATAACATCCTTGTTGAATACCACAGGGATTGCTGTGATGCCAGTTGGACCGTTCCGTCAGAAGTGGCATGCTTCCACACGCAAAACAGTGGAGTAGTGAAGGAATGTTTTTGCTTCCCATTTGCTTTTTATCTTTGCTTGGACTCTTTTCTGCTGAAGTGGTAGAAAATAAGCAAAGGCATGAAGTAAACAGATGAACAGAAAACAAAATTTAAAAAGCAACATGAACAAGGAATGGAATCCTGTGGGGAAGAGAGGTGGGGATGCTCTGCATTTTGGACACAATGGAGAAAACCAGAAAAGTGTGTCAGTGTGGAAGAAGCATTTAAATAGAATAAAGCCATTTAGAAAAGCAAATGAAGAAAATATGAGAAGTGCTGAAGGAGGTGGTATAAAGGGGTAAAAATGGGAAACGTCTCTTTGTAAGCATCTAGTAACTTATTTTAAAACTATTTCCTCATGAGAGGTACAGTTTTTGTCTTTGTTGAAAAATCTGTATGTCAGGTTGTTTTTTTTTTTTTTTTTAATTAAAAAGAAATCAACAGACTTATTAATGCTTTGATGCTTGGATTTGTTTCCCTAATGCAAAACCTGCCGAAGATCCCTTCTGGGTGCAGGTGGCTTATTGGTCTTGTGTGGTTAAGGCACACTTGTATTTTGCAGCCAACAGCACACAGGGGAGCAATATGGCTAGGATCACATCTGTCTGCCTTTTTTCTTCTCAGCTTGAATGAAGAGCTACCTATTTACAGCTAGGATAACTGCAGGAAGGCCTTGGCACCCACCCAGACAAACAGCTCACACATCTCTGCATCTATTGTGGGATGCTGTAGCTACTTTCCTGCTGTTAACCCACCTATTTTTTCTTGTTTTATACACATATAGTCTGAATTCTTGGATAGCTCGTGTGCTGTATGAAGTATTTGTTCCATCTGTTCAGCACATTTGAGCTTTAAAATAAATTCAGAGCAATTCAGAGGTTTGGATCTTGACTGTTTTCTTTAGCCAGTAAAGAATTACAATGTATGGCAGTCTTCTGACATAAAAGCTAATGTGTGAGAAGAGAACAAAACAAACTGAATAGGAAATAACAAATACCCTCTTTCAGTGTTTTTCCTGATGTGTATATATTTGTTTGTTACCTGAGGTCTTATTAAGAGTCAGTTTATTCTGCCACTTAGGTGGTAGTTTCTTCAGTTCTTACAGAAAGACATTCCTTGTTATTCCAGAAGTGTTTGTATTGTCTTTTAATTTACATAGCTTTTCTGCTGTGTAATTTCATTATGGATGATGTAATCTTTAAGACTTCCCCCCCTCCCCAGTAGTGTGGTTTGATGGGATCAACAAAATCTGTTAAACTGAAATGTGTCCTAATGTATTAAAATCCAGTTTTGGCTGGTTATTGTAGTACTGTGCTCTGTCAGCTCTTTTAATGTAGCTGCTACTGCCAACAGTCACAGTTACTACAGAGGACTTGTGCACGTGGAATTTGGTTTAGAAAGCAGGGTGCACTGGTTTATAAGTTACAAAGCTCTAATGCTAGCTACAGCAAAACTTACCTGCCTTCTCTGGACTGCTCAGTAGTTGACAAGAATTTGTTTGATACTTTCATGGGGTCCACTTCTGTTCATGTCCTATTTATATTAGAATCTGACCAACATCTCCTCATGTTATTGCATGGTGTTTAGACAGCAAGGTGAAATTCTGATTGTCTAGTTAGCTTCTTATACAAACATCAATTACCAAAGTAGGAGAACATAATGAACCTGCTACATAAGAGTACCTGTCCTGTCCTGTCCCTCTAAATTCAGTCTTGGCAGCATCCCACTTCAAAGGACCTGTCGTTTTTCTTTTGGAGAGTCTGCACTCGATCAGAGTTCCCTTTTTGCTAAAATGTTTATAAATTGCAATAGATAGGTGTATAAAATAGTCACCCTGCTGTAGGAATTTGAGCAGATTACTTCTAAGAGCTTTGAGTCTGCAGTTGGGAATTTTTATTTTATTTACATTTCAAGTCTGAATACAGACTTAGGAGGTTAATTTTGGGATCCCCCTTGTTAAAAATAAATAATTTACTCTTAAATTGACTCTTATCTCTAAGATAAAACTAAAATGAAAAGTTGGTAAGTTTGGGTACACTGTCCTCAGCCTAAAGCGTGTCTGTTTATATACATAGAGCTTTTCTGTGTTTATTTTAGATGATAAATGATAGTAAATTTTTAAACTGTAGTTGCAGGTAAAATTCTTCCTATCATTGTATGAATGTTGTAAATAATAATCAGAGACCTAGCTTAATTTCCCTAATATTTAGAAAATAGAATAAATTTTACTGAGGGTTTTTTTTCCTTCTACCTTGGAGTCAAAAATCTCTTTTATGGTATGTGTATATAGAAATTGGTAGTTTTTGTATATTGACTAAAAATATTCATATATCTCTATAAAAGAAAAACATCTATTTACTCTTCAATAAAAAATGTTTACTTTGCAAAGTACACAGTTGTATATTTCATAGAATCATTTAGGTTGGAAAAGACCTTTGAGATTAGTCTGACTGTTAACCCAGGACTGTCAAGCCCATCCCTAAACTGTGCTGCTAAGCACCACATCTACACATTTTTTAAACACCTCCAGGGATGGTGACACTATCACCTCCCTGGGCAGCCTGTTTCAATGCTTGACCACCCTTTCAGTGGAGAAATTTTTCCTAATACCCAACCTACACCTCTTGTGGTGTAACTTGAGGCTGTTCCCTCTAGTCCTGTTGCTTGTTATTTGGGACAAGAGACCGACCCCCACCTGCCTACAACCTCCTTTCAGGTAGTTGCAGAGAGCAATAAGGTCTCCCCTGAGCCTCGTCTTCTCCAGACTGAACAACCCCAGTTCCCTCAGCCGTAGATTGTTCAGTAAATTCTATCTGATGCACCTAAAATTTCTTGTATTTTAAAGAATACATTCATGATAATACTGAAAGTACTTCTAGTCATCATCATCTCCTTTAAAAAAGAAAATGACCATTCTATATCTGTAGATTTTTTTTCTCTTCCATTTATCTCCTTTACCTGCAGCCTGTGTAAACTTCTTAGTTTTTATTCTTCTGATCCCATATTTTCTGGGAGATCTCTATGTATTGTTATTTTTATTAGATTAAAATAGAACCTGAAATGTTTTCTGTATCTCTGCTATTAATATGATTGGGAAGGGACTCTGGGCTGTTTTATTTATTTATTTCCTTGTACTCATATGTTGGAGTGCCTTGTCATAAACACTTAGGCAAGTCAAGTGGATTGGTGAGTCACTATGATGTTACAATCCGGTTAACTGTCAACCCCCCCATCTTTCAGAGATTTATGGTCATTGGTAATGAGTCACCTCTCTTGACTTCACTGATATATTCCTACTATTTCTTAAAACTTTTTTACTGTGGCAGATGCAGTACAGATACAGAACAAAATAAGATGGAATATTTACTAGCATGCACGTCACAACCGAAAGGAACTGGCTCTATTCCAGTTACAGAGTTTTGTGTCAGTACAGTTCAAGATACACTTGCAGGACTGATAGTGCCAAAATATTTTTCTTTTAATAACCACATAACGAGTTTTTATATTTGAAACCAATCAAATAACATACCTTTTTTTAGAGGCAACATTCAGAACAGGTCTGCACTTGTGTATGCATTAGAGAAGTGTTGAGAGTATAGGAAGAGATGATGGTTGTCTTGCTTGACCTGCTACATAACACAAGAGAAAAACACTCACTTATTATTCCTGTAACAGTTCAATTGATCTGCAGTATATTTTTTTTTTGCAATGATTCTACTCTTTGCTTATACTAACTCCATTTAGAAACATAACAGTGTAGAAGAAACCATCTGAACTATTGAATCCAGCCTACAGCATCATATGCAATTCAGCAGTGGGAAGTAAGTCCAGAAGGTCTGTAAAAGCACCTGCTGGGGCCAGAAGTCAGACATATGCCCAGCATCGTAAGTTCTGTTGTATCAAAATCCCAGAGATAAAACCATGAGTTGCACTGCCAAGAGAACAAGACTTTTTTGATTGTCTTGAGGTACCCCAATGACTTGGAAGCATTGATGTGTCCCCAGCAAAGTGTTCATACTCACACGTCACATGCTGTGCTCCTTTCTTCCTGCTTCTCTGTAAGCCCTGGCAGTTTCAGTTAGAGGAAAAACTTGTTCTTGATCCTGGGTCTGGTAATCAGATTAATTCTGGAAATGTGCAAGTTCTTGAGAAGCTTCTCATTGCCATTAGGATCATCAGTGCTTCCTGCTTGGTACCAGACCTGTGCCTTCCATAAATCTCTCATGGTTCAGGATCTCTGGAAATGTGATGGTGGAGGAATAGGGCACTTCCAGGGATGGGCGGACTTCTGGCACCAACACTGGAATGTGATCCAACTCAATTAAGAAAAAAGAAACAGCAAAGCCAGTGTTGGTCAACAAACCTTCCAGCAATGTCTGTTGTCATCCCATTTCTGCAAAACCTGACAAACTGAGCACAAATCAAGTTGTTCCAATAGTCCTGCTTGAAAATGTGTACTTTATTTCTGTATAAATGTTAGCTTCAACTTGAGAGCAGTGCTTCATTTCTCTCTCCAAACCCCTGAATTTAGAGCAGGCTGAAACCCAAGACTTTGTGAATCACACTAGTATGAGCACTGGTGATGAGGGTAAAACTGTGCTGTGTGTTAAGTGCATGCAACGAGGAAGGAAACAACAGCACTTTTAAAAAGCTGTAATTGCAATAGTAGTCCTGTTGGCAGGGTCAATTCCAAGGCAAAAAAAAGGTCACAAATGATTTTCTGTATGAACTCTTACTCAATGTGATGTTATTTGTGACCTTTTTTTTTTTAATTTACATTGTCTCGTAAGTTCAGAAATATTTTTCTTCACATTTTTGAGGCTGGAGAAAGGCAAGATTGCAAAGCCCACTGACAAGATGGGTTTGGTGAGATGGTGGGGAGAGAGAGAAAAGGAAGGGTATACGGTGACTTCTGAATTTCTGTCAATAACACTTGCTAAACTGTGATGACCAGAATGGTGATGCAGAAGTCCAGTGTGCTGTGGCTAGTGGTGAATCTTGCACGTCATCTTCACTGGTCCAGGGCTGGGTTTCTTTGCTTAGACAGCAGATAGTTTTCCAAGATACACCATGCTGTTAATTGTTGTAGCATTAATTTGATACACTGGATTAAATAATAGATTTTGTCATAATTTCAGCTTATTGTATTTTACAGGATAATGGCAATTAATAAACAAGGTTATGTTCAAATAGGAAGAAAACAAAGAGAGGATTATATGCAATACAAAATCTAGTCAAAATAACTTAAAGACTGAACTGTGGTTTCTTACACTGCAGCTGATCTGACTGTTGAGAGAATTTGGAGTATTAGTTTTATTGATAGTCTAATAAGATATTTCTGCAGTATTAAAATCTTTGCATTTCAGTTGGTATACTGCAGGCAAACTTGGTGCTGAAGGATTTAACTTTTTTAGTTGAAAATGGAAATTCTGTTTCTTTCTGAATTCTGAATGACAAATGGCTGAATAATGCAACAAAGCTGATCAGATATGAGCAGGGTATGAACTGTTAAAGAAGAGTAATTTGATTGTTTATACGAAGAGAAAACCTTTTCTTACAAGACTGAGAATACTCTCTTTTCCATTCTGGTACATGAATAGTTGTTACTAAAATGCTTTCCTGAAGAAGTAACAATACAGCAATGGGCTCATAATTTTGACTTTTTTTTTTTTTTTTTTTAATAATTTTATTTGTGTGTCAAGTTTGAGGGTGCTCTTTAAGTAATTTGTATTTGGCCTTGGTCTGGAACTGCTGCACCATCATCTCTCAAGCGGCTTCAAAAACTTGGTTCATAGCTGTTATGGTTTAACTCTAGCCAGTAACTAAGCCCCACAGAGCTGCTTGCTCACTGTCCCCCCGCCCCCCCCCTCCCCCCCCCCCCCCCCCCTGGTGGGATGGGGAGAGAATCAGAAAAGTAAAAGTGAGAAAACTTGCGGGCTGAGATAAAGACAGTTTAATAAGTAAAGCAAAAGCTGTGCACACAAGCAAAGTGAAACAAGGAATTCATTCACCACTTCCCATTGGCAGGCAGGCATTCATCCATCCCCAGGAAAGCCGAGCTCCATCATGTGTCACGGTTACTGGAGAACACAAAAGCTGTAACTACGAAAGTCCCCCCTTCCTCCTTTCCCCCCCAGCTTTATATGCTGAGCATGATGCCGTATGGTATGGAATATCCCTTTGGTCAGTTGGGCTCAGCTGTCCTGGCTGTGTTCCCTCCCAGCTTCTTGTGCCCCTCCAGTCTTCAGACTGGCAGGGCATGCTGAAACACTACCTTAGCAACAACTGAAAACATCACAGTGCTACCAACATTATTCTCGTACTAAATACAAACCACAACATGATGCCAGCTACTAGGAAGAAAATTAACTCTATCCCAGCTGAAACCAGGACAGTATCACTGCAGGTGTAAAGATGATGTACTCTGGCATTGTGTGCTCTGTTTGTCCTGGCTCTAATAGTGGCTCTTCTGGTTCAAGAAAGGCAATGCAAGCAGCATCTGCGGCTTTGCAGCACAGTCAGTCTTCATAAGTGTGTTAGCTTCTTCCAGTGAACAAGTACTTAAATGACACTATTTTCTCTTTGGTGGGTTTGCTTTGTTCCTGAGGAACATGTTCCTGAGGAACCAGTCTGTTTCTTTTGTGTGATAGATCGCAGTGAGGAAAGGATTTATGTCTTTTCCATGTATCACTTAGAGTAAGAAACGAGACCCATTAAATGACAGTGTTGATTTCAATGACCCTCTTTTGGTGACAAATACGTACATGTGTAATATCTCTGAACTGGCTATGTTACATAGACTTTTTTTTTTTTTTTCCAGTTTTCCAAGGTGATCTTGTACACCAAGATACACTAGAGTCTTTTGCTGAAGATTGCAAAGCATCCAGAGTTCCTCTCAGCTGCTTTGTCTCAAGTGTGAAATATGCTACTTAGATTAATTAGTCTAAAGTTTGTGATGACAGTTGTCATGTGTAGAAATGCTATTATATAGTAATTGTCAGGTGATACTTGCAGGTTTTCAGGAAGTGCTGGCATTTTTGATGGTGCTTGTTTGTTCCTGGAGGGCAGCCCTGTTCCAGTAGCTTGCATGTGTGTGCTGGGCTTCCCCCCCCCTCTTTTTTTTTTTTTTTACAGTTTTGCCAGCATTTCTGTTTTAAAGCATTTGTTAAATAATCCCAATTGGGATGCTGGTTTTCATGTTACAGAATTAAAGTCTGAAGTATTTTGTTGTGGTATGTTAAAGTATTGCTGTAATGACTGGCTCTTGTGGCCTTTCAGCCCACCAGACAGGCAAATGGTGGAAGTCTAAAACAGTTTTATATCAGGATAAATAAAATATTTTAAATTAGTATAGTTAGTGTCACTGTGACTGAAAATTCTAATTTTTCTGGGTGACTATAGAGCTTAGGACACTGCAGAATATTCCCGGTATCTGCAGTGTAGAGTGTAGGCAGTGAGTCATAAATGTTCTTCTGTCTTAACTGGCTTCAGGAGGGAGGATAATGCAAACTCTGCATTCCTTAGCTCTGGCTTCTCTCCAGGGGCTTTCAGGCAAGACAGAGTGGCAGTAGTCATAGTGGCTGTTGTGATGGGAAAGATTTTATTGATTGCATTAGTAACACCAGTGCCTTCTTGCATGCGGTAGACCACAAACTGGTGTTAGTGAAAAGTGGGATTTGGTTGCTCTCCGTCTGCTTTGAAAATGTGACCCAGTGGGCTCTGACTATTTCTGAGTTGTGAGTTGCAGCTCTGGTATTTGACTTGGGTGTGCGAGCTTAGCTGGATAGGAAATTACTGAGATTCCTTTTATAAATGAAATGATGAATCTTGTGTTTGTTCTGATATGGAAGCACACTACAACATATACATTTAGGAAATTTTATAAAAAATCTCAGTTTTCTATAATTTCTACCTTTTATTTCTCCTTTCTTTCCAAACATATAAAAAATATTGAAAAGGGATATTTTAATATTTTTTTTCCTGGGATGTTATTGTACCATTTTCTTCAAGTGCCAGTTAAGTGCTGTCTGGATATTTGCAGATCCACAAACCTTTATCCCTGTTACAGTGAAACAACAGTTCAAGGAGAGCTAGCTCAGCATTCTTCCACTATTAAAATACAATTAAATAGACACTGTGGGGAAAATACTGCAAGAGGTAGGTATTATTTATTTCTGTCCTGTTCGTCAGCTGTAGAATGTCACTTTGGTTTTACATGTTAATAAACTCAAATGTTTAATAATGCCATCAACAGAGAGAAATGTCTTGGAGTTAATACCTTGGGGTGTGGGTGGTTTGCTTTTTGTGGTTTTTTTGGTGGTTTTGGTTGGTTTTTTGGCTTTTTTTTTTTTTTTTTTAAAAAAAAAGGAACTACTGAGTTAATTACTGAATTGCAGTGAACCATATGAAAATGATGAGTCCTGGCCTGATGACTACCTTCCTCTGTTCTTTACTTTCTAGCATGCTGCTTTGAGCTCCCTATTTTCATGAAACCCATTCTGTCTTGAAGGGGTAGCTGCACATCACAGTTCCCAAGTGCTTGGCAGAAGGGGAGACTAGTCCCCCTGATGTTCAGTGACAGGCCTTTTAAATACCACTTCTCTTGTCATCTTGTCCAAGCAGGTCTATATTACGGCTAAATCTACTGTTAAGGATTATGAAGATGGTGCTGTACAACATACATAGCAGTTGGATCAAAAAGAGACTTGAACTGATGAATAGGTGTGGACTATCCATTCCATTTATAATCAAGCTTCCTCATAGTGAAGAATAATGGATTTAGTTTAAAATTTGTGAATAGTTTTATCAGGGTGTATTGTGATCAGGACAACATAAGGAATTGGAGCTTTTATTGCAGTACTTCTTGTCTTGCATTATTTTCAGCTTCAAAATTGTAGAGATAGATATCCAGGTAACTGATCCTATATTGGAGCTTCTTTTTGTGGCAGACTTTTACATGACGTTAGTTGAGGTGATGTTTTCCTTTTGATTTCTAAATAAAAACTTTTTGTTGTGGAGCAAAATGTAAGAGTATTTTAGCTGAGACAGGGTGGGACTAGAACATTAAATGTAGGCAGGTTGGTTTTCACCTCCTTATTTTATGTAGTAGGGTCACGATCAGCAGTTTTAAAGGGAAGAGTAGTAACTTCAATTTATGCCTGTCTGGAGCAGATAATGTATTTGTAGTTGGAAGATGCTTCAAGAAAAGGGTACCTCAAGTCTTTGGCTCTGTTCCATTTGATTGAATGTACCATCATTGGAACATTTCATCATAACTTAGCTAATAAGTCTTTTCTGACTCAGGCAAAGAAATAAAATCAATTTATAAAGGAACCAAGTTTTGAAATTAGCGTGACAGCCAGGGCTGAATAAAAACATGGAATGTTGGACATCTGCATATGAAATTCTCTAGCATCTCCATGTTGTATGCTTTTATTTGTCTCGTGGATGAATTTATGAAGAAAAACATGCTTGAAATCTATCTACAATTAATGGAAGGTATTGTCAATTAGGTAATAGAATAAATGATTTAATTACATATTCTTGAAATAGTTTGTCTTGTATAACCAGCAGTAGTTGGATTAATGAAATGCAGTGTATGACAGGTTTCTCTTTCTCTTTTGCTAAGTTCCTTGAACTGCTGGTTTTCCATTTACTTCACTCAGGCTAGTGAGGTGATGGTTGCCATGCAAATATATAAAGGTGGTGGTAGGGGAAGAGAAAGGCAACAGAAATGTGACAACCCTTTTGCTCAGGACCATACAAAAGTGAAGTGGAAGAGAAAGGCAACAGAAATGTGACAACCCTTTTGCTCAGGACCATACAAAAGTGAAGTCCTTGTGGTCTTTTTGATATAGAAGTGGCAGAACAAAGCCAGTTCCTTGTCTTTTACCCTGTTCTGAGTGAGGCTGTACAGAAAAGTCCCAACATCAGTGCCGCTGTTGAGTCCTTTGTGTGCTAGGCAGTTACGTTCTACATTCACTGTTGACTTGGTCTTGCCAGTACTGACAAGCCATCCACCAGCTGGTGCTTTTTCCCTTTGAAAAGGGACCTTTGCAGTGCCAGCTCTAGTTTGCTGAAGGCCTCAGAGCAATAGGAGCAACAGGAGGCAGTGGAGGAGAGAGGAAGATAAGATACATATTTGTGGTAGACCAACTTACGTAGTGTCATAAAGGGTTTGAGAGAACATGCAAACATTTTAATAAAATTAAACAATATGAGACTTCTACATTGTATACTAGCCATCTGCTTTTGCTTCGTATTTTAAAGTCAAGGGAAATAGCTGAATATTTGCTAGGTATACACAGAAAAATGTAAACTCAGTATTTTGCTTAATGTTTCTCTTACTTGTGCTTTCTTAGACAGCTTCCACATTTAGAGGATAGGCTGGGTTAATCATAATATTTGGCTGAATTAAATTTCAAAGACAATTTAAAGGTAGTTTACAATGCATCCTTCTCTTAACTATCTTCTGTGCTGAATCATCCTGCAATTGTGAATATTGCAGTCTTAATCTTATGTTACAGTTGCTGGATGATCCTTTTATTACTGGGATTTTTGTCTCCTGTCAAGCTAAAGGCATCATTGCCTCATGTTAAAAGGACCAAAAAAAAAAAAAAAATTTCATATTATAAGGAGCAGAACCCTATTAATTCTAGGACCTTTTCTTTCTACTTGCTGCTGCTTTATGTTTTAGTTGCTGCTCCCTCAATGTTGAAAGGAGCCAGCTGTGTTCAAAGTAGCATCTCAAGAACATGATTTGTCATGTCAGCACTTCACCATTCAGTTTTGCTATGCTGAGACGGTAAAGGAGGCATCAACACAGTGTTGATCCTATGGATGTTGCTGACTTTGATCATAAATTACCTTTCCTCAAGTGTTTACCATCCTTGATGGTGCTGGAATCAAATTTCTGTATATGTTGGAAAGCTCTCTGACCCAAAATATTTACGACCACTGAAAAACTTCCCTCAGATTCCTTTTCATACAGCAGTTCATTACCATACACATGCTCTTGCATAGTTGCTACAGCTTTCTAACTTGCTGTGCCAGTTCTTTTTACTTTAGGTTCTCTGTAATGGATGTGATTAAGAAGCTGACAGCATTAGCAGGTAAAATGAATATTGCCGTGTTCTCCGTGACATCCTTAGCCTTTGATTTTTTTGGCGTGTGGATTAATGCAGTGTGTGGCAAACACTGTGGTATTGGCAGTTGGCTACCACAGGTTCCTAAGGGTAATCGCTGCAGGCTTGTTTAAGCAAATAACCACAACATGTAATTACTTTGTTAATGAATATAAAAGCTCTTTAGTTTTCTATAGCTTCCTTTTTGGATTCATTAGGATGAGTTAGAAATAGTCATTATAAATAATGAAACGGGGTTTTTCTTTAAACCTCTGTGTGAAAAACATGGTCTGGGCAAGCAGGCTAGTCGTCTTTATAAAAATGGTTTTGGGAGCTAGCTCCTGCTGAGCCATTCTCTGGAGGCTGGGGGCAGAGCTTGGTTTAATACTTTGTGCCAAGATCAGCATTTCAAACATGGCAGCTTTTTGTTGTGTAGTGTGAGAAAAAACATTTTTTTTATAGATCGTGTTGACAAACACAATCTGTGAATGATTTGTTAGTGTAAAGAACAACACTTAAAAAGCAGGCAAAAATAGTTCCAGAAATACCTTCTTAGCCAATGGCAAAGTCTAATACCCAGCTATGATTTCCCAGACACTGACAAAATCTTTTTCATTTCAGTGTTGCCTTGTGGAGATAGCTGTGTTGTACATTCTGTTTTTACATTCCTGTGCTGTGGCAGGCTGACTATACTTAGGAACGGTCAATTAGTACCATCATCTCTAATCTATGATATATAGTATGTCAGGGAAATACTCATCTGAAATGTGACACAATTATGCAAAAAAAGTAATAGATTTAACGATCTATCTGCAGTTTACATTCTGCAAGTTTCTCCCTGCTCTTCTAAAGTAAAACATGTTGGGCCTGTTCTCAAGAAAATTTTTAGAATCCAGTTTTGAGGCAGAAGGTTCCTACAAAGGCCTTGTCAGTCAAGAATGAATAATCCCTGAGGTGTTTGGAGTCATCAGTTTTATTTTTGGAACATACTAGTTGCACAGATTCTTAACCTTTAATTGGTGCTACCTTAAAAGCCATTTTTTTTTTTTGTTGAGGACTATAATATATATTAATATAATCATTGCAATACAAGTAGTAACTCCTGTAGCACAACAATATAAGTAATAACTCCTGTAGCACAACATTATATGTTATATATATATATATATTTGTTTGTTCAGTTGTTGTATGTGTAGCCTTTCAGTTGAGACTAGATAGGTAGTGGAGAGTAAATGAAACAACCGCAGACCAGGACATGCTCCAGTAAGCAAGGGATGGATGTGGAGTGCAATGCTCTTGAGCTGTCAGCTATGGAACTTTATGGGAGATAGAGCCAGAGGTACCAGAGGAAGAGCAAGCAGAGGAAACTGGACGGGGAATAAAAAAATATTTGTTGGGTTTTGTTGGTAACGAGGCATTGTATGAAGATGGAGGATTGTTACATTATAGATAGTGTGATGTAGAGGCGCTTTGTGTACTTGAAGCGGTAGGTAGTGGGATTTGATTCAGGCAGTGAAAGCATGAATACCAGTGTCGTAACTAGTTGCTTTCATTTTGAAACCAGATGTGTGTCAGCACTGGATTAACACATGGGAGGGCATTCTTTTCATGACATAATTTCAGAAGTTGCTGTAGGGTCATAGACTCCCCCCCTCCTCCCCTCCCCCCCCCCCCCCCCCCCCCCCGATTTTCTGGCTGTCTTAACACAAATTGGAAATGTTTCACACTGTTGCTAGGAATTGGTGGACTTCAATGCAAAACCTTATATGGTCCCATTAACATTTTCTGATTGTAAAAGCTTGTGGTGGATTGCTGCAAACTTGGAAACTGTTATGACCATATTCTATTATGTTTTATTTAGGACAAAACCATGCAACCTGCTTGGCACTGTGCTGAGAGTGCATAGCACTTTTACAGCCACATCTTTAGCTACCATTGCACATGCTATCCTGTGTATACAGCGCAGCAAGTGTTTCACTCAGATGATTTGAGACAGTAGGTGCATGCTGATTAAATGATTGTCTTTGGTGCTTTTTCCAGTACTTAAAAATTTCATACTTTTGAAATACTGCTCATTGTATCTTTTCATTACAAGCCCATCACAAAGCAAACGACTATTCTCCCCTTGAGTAGACTGCCCCAAATCTCAGGAATTACTAAGGAAGGTTAAAATACTGCAGAGTCATACTAACTTCCTTGCATCTGCAGATAAAGCTTGGTTTGCAGTTGCTCACTGGTCTTAATGCAGAGGTCTTAACTTATGGTTATTTGTTGCTTACTAAATTTAGATAGGACAGTTTTGCTTGCCTGTTTTTGAAATAAAAGTGAGGTATTTTACAGTTTGCTTACTCAATTTTTGTGAATTACTAAGTTAAATTTTAAAATTAGGCTCCTCTGAATTATGTTTTGAAAGCACATTTCCTTTCATTTACGTGGCGTATTCGCAGGCCAAGTCCAGAAGGCTGCTCATATAAAAAAGTTGTGTTGGTAATCCAACTCCTTAGTATTGACAAAGTGTAACTAATAGGAGTAAAATTTTCCAGGTACTCCTTAGAATTACTGATTTGTTCAGACAGGTGAATACATCATATGAACTCTCATACTAACTTGTCCAATGCCATGCAGAAAACACAGGTGCAGCATGGCCATCAGGGATAACCTAACCAAATGAGGATGTGACCACCACTGCTAACATCTGGTGCTGGTACTTAATCCTCCTCCCGGGATTTGAAGGCTGTCTGGGTGGAGTGAACTGTAAGAGACTTTGAGCAGCTTCCTGTTTGGTTCTTCATCCTACTCATACCTAGATGGAAAACAGTCTATATTTTGGTTAGATTTCTTTGAGTTGATAGTACATGATAATCATATAAGTTAATAATTAAGCAACAACTGAAGAGCAGTAAATAAATATTTCATTTCAACTTTTAACTATAATAAAATGTTCCAAGATTTTAAAAATATTTTTAGTGTCTTTTTGTTTTCCCTTTTCTGTAAAGTGTGTGTGTGTATAAAAACTTTATTATGAAAATTTAGTTGTAATCCTAGTTCTGACAGTGAAAATTTCTACAATTTGTAATATAGATTTATAACTAACTTTCCACTGTCATTTCCATTTTTTTGATAAACTGATGATAGTGTGTCCATCACAAGAGTCCAAAGAAATCAGGCTTTCGCACAGCACAAAGCAGGAACAATTCCAACTTCTTTTTGTTTCCTTTTCAAGGTTGTTCCTGCACTGTTGACCTTTCCATGAGCTGAAATGGAGGCAGATTTAGGCCTGAACTGTACTCGTTATTCTTGATCAATCTTGTGTTACCTCGTGTGCATGAAAGATTTCATTTTCTGAGTTGGTAAAACCCCCATGTAGTTCAGTGGTATATTATGTAGCTGTTTAGACCTCCCTATGCGTATGATACAACATTAACTGTTGTCTTAAGTAGGAAACACAGAAGTTGAACAGTCAAGGCTTTCTGTTATTTCATTGATGTTCATAAGAATGAGAGGGCAAGATGTTATTTTAGATGATGTTGTTATTTATTTGAATTCAGACAGAATTCAAATCTAAATTCATCCTTAATTGATGTTACTTTTAACTGAATGTATTGGAGAAAGAAACGTTATGCATTAAGCAAGGTCAGTATTCATGAAAAGCCATCACTGTGTGACTGATGACTCATCCTGTCCAGCCAACCAATGTGGAAATGGTCAAGACTGCAGAACAGCTCTCTTTCAGCTGTATTTGTTATCTTCGTCGGCTTTCTGCACTAGAATAGGAATTCTATCGACTACTAGATTTTGCATCGTCTCTTACTATGTGCTGTCACTGTAGCTGAGTCACTCCCTTTGGCCAGCGCAGGCCAGATGCTGGGTTTGCCTTTTGGCTGTTCTTTTCAGTTGTGGCATTTGCTATTCGCTTTGACATTAATGCCTATCAGACAGCAGAATGCTTGAGTGTTGCTTTCACAATGGAACCTCACAGTTGACTGCTCATGTTTGGTTAGCAGCTGACCAACTCGGGGCCCTTGTTGTTGTTCAGGAAAAGAAGGAAACACCACCACCACCACCCCCCGGCTCCCCTAATGTCCATTTGCCTTCTCTCTCATGTTAGCTTAAAATAAACCTCAGTTTTTGACCTTCCGAGTTCTGTGATGTGTGTCAAAGCTTGCTGCAGGTTTTGTATTTGACCTAGCTCACTGTTACTCTGAGCAGCTCTCCAAAAGGCACCTCTCATGTCTGCTTCTACATATGTAAGATACGAAACTGTGACATTCACAGAAAAGCAATATATCATTTTATGTGTTGTCTGTTTTAAGAAAGTTTTTAATTCACCTTAAATAATCAGAGGGCTTTTAAAACTTTTTTGTCCTTATCAGTGTAGTTACAAAGTAAGATATATAAGCACCTTGTAAATATAGCATGATTTGGACAGTTAAAAAAAATGAAATTAAAATAAAGAAATTTGTTTTCCTGTATAATCTATTGATTTTTTGAAATGATAACATTTCCTTTTAAAAAATGTATTTCATTTATTTCTTTTATTGGGTTAATAGACTGCTAAATCAAAGTTTCGAAAATTTGGTACTGAATATGAGATACTGGATTTGTGTGGTGTTTTTAGTTAGGAATGTGTACTAGATTTTGATAAATATACTAGGTTACTCACATTTGTTATTAACATTAGGTAATAGTTATTTGCTCTCAAGACTATCAAATTAGATGCAACCCTAAAGCATGATTTAATTTGTCAAAAATTGAATTTGTTTCTTACTAATGAAGCTGAAGAATTATTCTGGGTCTCTAAAGTTGTATTGAAATTAGGCAGTTTGGAATTTTCTCTTGAGATAAGTTTGGGAATTTTGCATTTGGGCACAAAAGAAAATGTATTAGTTCCTAGTAAATTTTCTGCTAAAGCACAATGACAAATGGTGTTGTGCATAATTGGCAGCCACTTGCCATTTAGAGCTTGAATGGAACTCTTATTTCAGATCATTAATGAGAACTTTGTGAGAATTGATTGCAACCTGCAAACTGTATCTGCTGTGACTGACTTGACTCCATGCTAAAATTAAACTACTATTTCTTAAAATGCTTTTGAGAAGTACAGCTGAAAAACACCGTGTAAGTGCTGACACTTGAGTTGCTGGCATAACTTTAAGCCCCTCATTACAAATTGTTTTGCAAAGAAAATTCCGAACAGTTTGTGATAAAATGATAGCCTGCCACAGGTTTTGCAGTGTTGAAATAAGACACTTCACTTGTTGTTATGCCATTTAGTTTTTGTTCAGATCAAGCTGAAGAAAAACTTTCTCATACCTCAGCCATAGACAGAGGAAGGCCTGTGTATTGCAAAGTGGCAGGGTGCAGATGTTTAAGTCTTTTAATTCTAATTGTAGTTCTTCTAATTTGTTTTTTTCTTACAACTGGAATCTGCAGCTGTGGCCTCTCCCAGAAGGAACAGTTTTTTGCAAATACAGAGTATGTTTCAAATTGTTTCTAAAGTATTTGTTGCTGTGACCTGACCTTCTAGGCTGGGCTGTGTAACAAAGAGCATGGGGCACGTATAGAGCTTGGGTTAGAAAAGGAAAGATAAATTCAGAGGATTATGATTGTGTACAGTTATTGAGAGTAGCATGAATAAAGAAAGAGGAAAGGGGACCTGTCACAGTAATTGTGGGAATCTGGGATTTCCCACAGTAATTGTGGGAATCTGGGGTGACGCAAGATCACAAAGTGGGGGGGGAGGGATAAATTTGTAGTAAAAAGGTAAGATGTTATATGGTGGCGTGTTAGGGATCTGTGCTCTTTTATCCCTACAAGTCTTCTGTGCTGGCTATCACAGGTTGTTCATATGGCACTTGGGGGCTGGAGATGTTATTAAGCATCAGATAGCTTGCAAGCACCTAGCTAGGTTGGCAGGTGTGAATGTTGGTCGCCAGCACAGAATAGTCCTCCTCTCTGGTCTATGTAAAATTAACCTATTTTTCATTTGATTGACGGAGCTTGATATGCCTGATTTCCAGGTTGCATAGCTTCATCTGAGTATCTCAGTCTTATTCGTTGCTGCTGTTGTACATACTGTGGTTTATTTTGTGTCAAGTAGAGGAAAACTAATTTCACATCTTGCAGGCGGTGTTAATCGAGCAGGTCATACAATAATGATCATACTCATTGAAGTGTTAAAAGGCAAGTTGTTTTTAGAGAGATGAAACAGGATTCTCAGCTGGGCATTACTAACCTTGGTGCTTTCTATAAGACACCAAAAGGTACTAAATGTAAGTGTCCTGTCCCTAATTACGGGAAGTGTAAGTAGAATTTATGTATATTATATTCAAAGAGAATACTCACGTTTGATGTTAGGAGGGAATGATGGTTGTTTCTCAGCACACAAGGAAATAGTGGAGAGTACTACTTGCCAGCTGGCATGTTTATTGTATTGCTAAGTTATTGGATATACAAAAGTTAATTGTGACCAAAAACTTTTGTGATTTTTTTTTGACATGTTCTTATAATTTGATCCTTCCTTCATCCCTCAGGCTTCTTGTTATAATTTGTAAAGCCTTAACAGCCTCACAAGAAGTGTCTCTTTGGTAACTAGTGCCTTGCATAGCTTATGTGAGTTTTGCATAAATCTGGTGGAAGAGTGTAGTGTGGGTTATTATGGGTATATAAGCAACTGGCTATTGTGAAATTCATCTGTGATTGGAATAATTGCTTGAGCATACACCTAACTGTTCTTCTGTTGAAGCACGTCATGTCTGCTACTGTATGCAATGTGATTAAGTAGCATGCTGAAGTCTAGAAGTTTGTGAACAAGTGCATTGCTCTGAGAACTAAGGAAGTTACCTTATTATTGCTCAAGCAGCCTTTCAACCCTCCTCCTAATTAACTAAATACAGAGCTTTCTGTGCATCAGACTATGAAATGTTTGCCAGTTTTTTTAATTCTGCCAGTTCTTCTCTAAACTTTATCAAAGGTATTAAAAATCTTTCAGAAAGCTGTGAAAACTGACATTAGATGCCTAAAGTGTTGTATCAATAATAAAACTGGTATATTTGTGCACTAGCAAATTTTGCATTTGAAGAGAGCTCTTCCATGTAGTAGACAAAGGTTTAACAAGAGCCTTTAGCTAAGGTTTAAGGTTAGACATATTTAAAGAGAAATAGCATGCATATTTTGAATAATGCAGCAAAATTAATTTTTGCAAGAACTTAGTAGGTTTTGTCGTCACTTCACACCACTGGATGCTTTTGCATTGGTGTTGGATGATTTACAAAATTACATGGTTTATTTTAAACCCAAGCTAAATGGGAAAATTCCCTTGGTCCTTTTTATGTTAGATGACCACAGTCATCTTCTGGTTTTATAATCTTTTTATGTATAAAAATCAATACATATTAGGAGTAGTTTTCTGTCTATGTTTTGGAAATCAGTGACCAATGGAAAACGTACAGCTTTTCAGTGATAAGAATATTCTAGGATTACTTGGATATTTTTTTCTGTGCAGAGTGCCTGAGGTCATTTCTGTTCGTGTGTCAGATCATTCTTGGTGCACAGGAGGAGGCAATTTAGTGTAGTATCATTTCAGCTGAAATCAGTAGTAGTGTTTGAAGTTGAGAGTTCCTTCTGTGGAAAATGAATGTTACTTCTGAGTGTTTTTACACTCTGTTTTTTGTCAGTGCAGCTGAATGCTGATTAATTAGTATTTCAAAAGTTGGAAGAACTAAGCATATCTAGCTATTGATGTATGCAGGACTTGGTGTTTAGTGTGGTGATAGGAAATAGTATGTATTTCCCTCTTGGAAGAGAATCCAGAGGTAACCCGGCTGTGTATTAAAAGAAAAGGGATTTTTTTTTTTTTCCCCCACTGATTTGCTCTGTCAGGAAACTACTTTTGAGCAGCTTGGCTGTTCTTGTGCTCAGTTTAATTCCAGTCAACATATCTTAGATTTTGCAGGAACTTCAAAAGCGATTATTCCATCTCATGGTCTTTTCAGTCATGCCTGTGATTCTTCTGTGAAGTGCTTGAGACATTTTTGGTACTTCCTTGAAATGGACAATAATAATTTATTTTTGTTCTCTACCTTTCTAATGAAACCATCACTTAGTAAAGTGCAAAGAAATTCAGTTAGTAATGAGATTTAAAAATTACGTGCTCCTGCTCTTCCATGGAAACTTATGTTTTAAACATATATGTCAGTGAGACAGTTTTCTTTAAAGTGGTAAGAAAAAGAAATATTAGCAGTAATCAGAATATATATTGCTCTAGACTTGAAGAACACTTAACATAGTTCCATATAAAAGATCAGGTTTAATAAATGCCTAGCAACATATGAGGATACAATTGGAGAACTGCAAGTGGACAGATTGTTGGGGTGCGCCAGAATCAGGATTAAGGATTTTTTTTCTTAAAAATGAGAAAAATTAAAAATTTTAAAAAAGAAATTTATTCCTTTTTCTTTATCCCTCTTTTTCTGGGTTAATTTGCTGGGATTTTTTGTTCACGGATTGGTTTCAGTTGTGGGAAGGAAGTGGAAGAGGCTGCATCTAGCCTGAGCTCTTACCATGGAATAGGCCATTAGACTGCCTTGAATGAATTCCTCAGTGTGTTTTATCAGTGTTTAATTATCTTCACTGTTAAAAATCTGTGCCTTATTTCTAACCCGTGTATATTTATCTCTCTCTTTTTCTCCTCTTAGATTTTGTTATACCTTTGAGAAGAATTCTAATAATAAATTCCTTTCATCCTACCCTGCCCCTCACCATGTAGTGGGCTATAGATCGTCATCCAGTGACCCTTCAATCTTCTCTTTGACAAATTAAATAGACTGACCTCTATAAATCTTTTATTAGTAGTGATGTTTTTCAATCTTGTTGACATGCTCATGGTTCTCTCTTGAACCCATTTGTGACTGTCTTTGAAATGTTGGCAGCAGAACTGGACACAGTGATTTACTAGCAGTCACAAAGGTAATACAGCCTGCCTATTCCTTCTTGATATGTCCCAAATTATATATAAGCCATTAACTACATTATCCTGTGCAGCTGTGATCCGCCATGACACTTACACTTACAAACACTAATTTGTCAAGCTAATTGCTTCTAAGAATAAAATTGCATCCTGTTTTTTGTTCCTGGATGTGACCTTCTGTTTAGCATCCCCCCAAAAAAAGGTTCAGTGGAAGCTTTGACTAATCTTCCCTCTCTGTTCTCTTTGACCTGAGCAAACTCCATCAACTGCAGTCTTGTATTTGCTTCCATAAATGCATTGTATTTATATTCAGGCAGCACTGATTTTTTTTTTTTTTTTTTTGTGTGGCATCCTCCCTACGAGCATATGATGATAATGCCATTTAAAATTCAAGATCAATAAAATAGGCAGTTATTTACTCTGAATCAAAATTTTACGTGGTAGGTTTGAACCATATGGCAAAAATGCAATGTTTGTGTGGTAGTGGAAATAAAACATGCAGAGAAATAAGAGATAGTTTAAGAAAAGAAAGGCAGTAAAATGCAGCCAGACATGGATTTCAAGGGGCACAAGCACCTTTTAGACGCCAGTGCTCTGCAAGATTAGTACCATTTTTCTGAAAACATTTTCTAGCCCTTTAATAAGGGAAATTAGGTTCTTTGCTTTAGATCACTGTCCAGTTGAGACACTAATTAAAAACCAGTTTAAGAGTGTTTAGGCTTCAAATCTGTTTTTCCTTTGTCCAAGTTGCCCAGTACTAAAGAAAAAAAATCATTACCAAAATAAGGAAAAAAGTCATGGGTTTGTTTTTCTTTTTTGGGGTGAGATGGGGGTGGTTGGTTTTTTTTTTTCTTTTTTAAGAGTTTATTGAAAATTGTGAGGGTGTTTCGCATGAAAAACATCAGGATACATGAAACTTTTTTTATTCTTTAAAGCATTTCCTGAGTTTTGATGAAAATTTTCAATCTCTATGGCTTTTTTTTCAAGAATTGAAAAATGTGATATTTGAAATAATTTTTATGGAAACAAAAATCCCCCAGCAATGTTTTCAGTTTATAAAAGGGGTGGAGGGATGGGTTAGTATGTGTTGTGGTATTTTTTTGTTTGTTTTTTTTTTTTTTAAAAAAGTCCTAGACTTAGGATAGTCTAGAAGGGTTGATAATATCTACCCGTTACTTTTTCCTGTTTAATGTTTAACTGGTATATATTGCATATTTGTGTTTATGAATTTGTAAGTTTGTATACATGCTTAACCCTTTGCTCACAGCAGTCTGTTACAAATACATACAACACAGTTTGATGTGCTGCGTCTGTAGTATGCAAAATCTTTACATGCCAAGCAGATCAATAGTATTCTGTTACTGTGATAGCCTGAGGAATGTGGAACAACAAAGACATCCTAATGAAAATTCTAGGGTCGCTTCAGCTATTGAGGCAATCCTCAGAGACTGCAAATGAGTTGAGGGCTTATTTTGAAATTATCATTTAAACTGGAGGGTTGGATATTGTGGAACTCCACTAATTACCATGTATGCTTCAGGGTTTCTGGAATAGCGGAAAACTCTGGCTTAATCATGTAGGCAAGCAGAAAATAGGGAAGGCAGATGTACTGACCTCTTCTTGCCTGAATCTGATTATCTGTTTTTTGACCTCATCCATTTATTTGATGAAGTCTGTTGTTAACTGTGTATTTTACAGGATATATATGCCCATACAAATATTTTTTTAAGTATTTTTTTTACTTTTTACATTATTGGGACATACTTGGACTAGCCACTAAGAAAAAAAAAAAAAAAGATACCTCAGTGTTAAAGAAATTATACCAGATGTAAAATGTTTGGGGGCAATACATTCTGTTAAGGATGACATGATAATAAGAGTGTCCAGTGATGTTTGCTGATACTGCAGTCTCCTGTGGAATATGCTGTTTAAGATGTAGAGACTGTGTACAGAAGTAGACCTTAAAAGCAAATAACCCACAAAATTCCTCCCCTACCACCACCCGCAATCAACCCCCTCAAACCCCCTACCCATTAATCAACCCCCTCAAACCCCCTACCCATTTACCCAACCACCAGAGCAAAGCCTAAGGACTTCAAAACCCACTGCATTTAATAAACGTAGTCACTGTTCACTGTTTTGGGAAATACCATGTTAATTCATTTTAATTGCTTTGACAATTCTTCCAGCAAATGCTTGTTATGGGAGGTTGTCAAATGTAGGGCTGTAAAACATGACATCTATGAAATATGTATTGTTTTCCATTACTTTTCCTGCATGATTGGCTATCAGTCCAGGAGAAGTGGTAGCCTAATTAAGAATAGTGAAACAGGTTTAGACTTTGCTCTCATTGACATAAACAATGTGCTTTAGCCAATTAATTATCTGATCTTGAAAGAGTTTACAGGAAATTGCATGTTTAAAACAGGTAAATACTGCTTTTGTCTATCGTCATGTGAAATAAGACATAAAATAGCAAGGCTTTTTTTTTTTGCTTTTTTTTTTTTTAAATCAGAGTTTAGTGGTTGCATTGCTACAATGTACATCTAGTTACATGTTTAGCTAAATCAGCAAGTAATCCGTGAGGTGAAGGAGTGCCAACATCTGACCACATAGTAAACCCTATAAGCGACCACAAGATCTCAGAGTTTTGCTGAAGCCCAGCAGTGTGCTGGCTGTAGAAGGGAGGCTGAGGGTGTGCCCTGATCACCCCACAGCAGAGAGGCAGCTGGTTGACTCCATGCTCTTGGGAAGATCATCATCACTGCTGTGCTTGGTTCAGCACATAGAATCATTTAGGTTGGAAAAGACCTTGAGTTCAACCATAAACCTAACAATGCCAAGTTCACCACTAAACCATGTCCCTAAGCGCCACATCTACATGTCTTTTAAATACCTCCAGGGATGGTGACTCAACCACTTCCCTGGGCAGCCTGTTCCAATGCTTGACAACCATTTTGGAGAAGAAATTTTTGCTAATATATGATCTAAACCTCCCCTGGTGCAACTTTAGGTGATTTTTCTCTTGTGCTGTCACTTGTTATCTGGTAGAAGAGACCAACACCCACGTGCCTACAACCTCCTTTCAGGTTGTTGTAGAGAGTGAAGAGGTCTCCCCTGAGCCTCCTTTTCTCCAGACTAAACCACCCCAGTTCCCTCAGCCGCTCCTCATAAGACTTTTGTTCCAGTCCCTTCCCCAGCTTTGTTGCCCTTCTTTGGACATGCTCTAGCACCTCAATGTCTTTCTCATAGTGAAGCACCCAAAACTCAGCACAGTATTCAAGGTGCAGCCTCAGCAGTGCTGAATGCAGAAGGAAAATCACTTCCATTGTCCTGCTGGCCATGCTGTTTTGGATACAAGCCAGGATGCTGTTGGCCTTCTTGGCCACCTGGGCACACTGCTGGCTCATTCAGCTGGCTATCAACCAACACCTCCAGGTCCTTTTCTGTCAGGCAGCTTTCCAGCCGCTCTTCCCCAAGCCTGTAGGGCTGTGTGGAGTTAAAGGTCTTAGACAAGATCTTGAAGGTCTTTTCCAGACTAAATGATTCTGTGATCATGGAAATTGCAAACTGCATTGACCAAGTACAGCACTTAGGTCTGTACCAGAGCTCCTCCTCTCCAGGGGTATTGCTGGGCTTGACTCATTTCCTACCTACAGCCAGGTTCTAGATCCTCCTGAATATGGGCTAAAGAGCTATTTATAGCAGTATTTAGGCACAGTATGTATTGCCATTTATAGTATCAGTTTGAGAGTTTTTATATGCCAGTGTTGTTACAAATGCCTGCAGTTAGATGTGTACATTTGTTATCCAAGTCTTGAATACGCAGCTTTTAAAATACTTGAAAGGAGCAGTGGTAACACAGTCGTACGAATTCTAATATCTTCTACCTTAAAAACCCTTTAGTGCTAATAAGATTTCTGAGATTTCCTACAGCACCTCATTTATTCCTACTTATAAATATTGGACCTGAAAATAATCAGTGGTCCCCTTAGATCAACAGTGTTGTTTTGGTATCTGTCTAGGGTTTAAAATTCAGTGGTCAGAGGTGAACATGTGATTTTTGATGACTTCTCTAAATTTTCACCTTGAAAGTTATTGCTGGAGCAATTACGCTATTAAAACTGCCAGGAAAATGAGGGAAATGGATTTTCTTGATGAAAATTACTGATTATGAGTTAAAAGAGAAAAGTTTGCTCTATTTTTTTCCCCTATTGTAAACATGTCAATAACTTTCCTGAATCTGGAGTTGGCCCTTTATTATTTCTGACAGGATTTGCAAATAAAACAAATCTCAAAATGAACTGATTAAAGCCTTTCCTTAAAAAGTGGATGCTTTGCTGAAATAATGTGGCTGATTCTCATATAGTGGCTTTAAAGGGATTGGGTTATTACAAAAAAAAAAAAAGACAGATTGCTTACTTCCTATAAGTGGTCTATTAAATTACCACAGCTTTGCTACCGCACTGAGATGTTTTATTTCCATTATATTCTTGGGTTAGCAACATTCATGTACTGTAACAAAAGTCTGGTTATGACTTTCCTACATGAAAGGTCAGTAGTAAAGGGGGGAACAGACTGTTACATATTCCTCATAATGTAAGAACAAAGGTTGGCCTCCACTGAGTGCTCAAATATTGAATGATTGTGTTATACAGCTACAGAGCACCACAGAAAACCTCTTCCCTCCCAAATGAGAAACAGCCCCATATTGATAGATCAGTGTGAAAATGTTTTGCTTGAAATGCCAGTGACAGTCACGTATTTTTGGTTTGTTTATGTCTAGAGACTCAGTTTTGCACCCTAAATTGTCTTCTCAAATTACTCCCAATACTGCACAAGATATTAAGTAGTCTATAAAGCATTCTGGGCATTCTTGCAGAAAAGACTTAATCAGAGTAAGGAACAACACAACAGATTTTATTTGGAGTTACTCATTGAGAACTTCCATTTATCTGTTATATGACATGCAGGTTTATTTATCACTGGGTTTATGCAAGTCATGTATTTGTATGTTTTCGTTATTTCTACTAACAGCTTTTTCACAAACTGGACTGCAGTTGGTGCAGTTTCCCAGGCTCGGTCGAACATCTTCAGATTTTGGGAGAGGACAGAGATTCCCTAATCAGTGTCAATGGACTTACCATATGGTGGAGGCTCGTGAAGCAAGATAGCTGCAAAATCCATACCTCTGATATTGCTAATATTTATTTTGACAGGCTGCTTCTCTCTTCTGTGTCAACCATTTATTTTGTGATTGGATTGTGATTGGAGAAGTCAGAGCTCTGTCTTCAATATGTCATAATTTCTTGAGGTTGCAGTCATATCTGAGCTTTAGTTAATGTGTTTTTGTCCTGGTCTCATTTAACATGGTTCAGGACAGCACCTTTCTCCACACCCACCTAAAGCTAGCTGTGCTGTGCTGACCCTTGGTGTGCTGTTATCACAGTGTATGTGGGAAGGGCACTATTTATATATATATATAAAAAACCCCATAAAATTAGAGGGTGGTGGAGTAGATAGATGAGAGTTTCAAACAGGTGACATCATTCAGGGAACGATTTTATCCTAGGGTAATGGAAGATCAGACATAGTATCTATCAACTGAAGCAAGATCAAAGTAATTTGTTAAACTTTGAGAACTATAACTCCATTGCTGAACTGTCGTGATAAACTGGTGATGTACTTGCAATATTTTGACAGTGTTTGATAGGTAGCATTTGGCTGTTGACACAAATATCCTCTGTGCAGTTCTGAGTATCTATTTTTCTGTTCTCGGATGGAAATTAAATGCTTGGGTGGAGAGAAGTAAGAGAAAGCATCTAATACTCACAAAGAGGTATATATACATCACAGCGGCCGAGTAAACAGTAAAGAGAATGGCCCCTGTAGCTGTGGTCTGTGGTGGGTTAGCCCTGGCCAACAGCCATATGCCCACCCAGCTGCTCACTCTCCCCTGCCTCAGTGGCATGGGGGGGACAAAATGGGATGAGAAAGCTTGTGGGTTGAGATAAAGGCAGGGAGACTACTCATCAACTACTGTATGGACAAAACTCAGCTTAGGGAAAATTAATTTATTGCCAATTAAAATAGATTTGGGTAGTGAGAAATGAAGGACGTTAAAACACCACCTTTCCCCCTGTTTTTTCCATGTTCAGCATCACTCCTTTGTTCCTGACACCTCTAGTCTCCCCCTGCCCTGAGTGGCATGGAGGTGGTGGTGGTTGTGGTTGGCACATAGTAGTTTCTCCTTTTCACTCCTGCCTCCTCACACTTTTTCCCCTGTTCTGACATGAGTTCCCCACAGGCTCCAGTCCTTCATGGAAAAATCTGCTCAGCATGCGTGCTCCACGGGCTGCAGCTCCTTCAGGATTATCCATCTCCTCCAACGGCTGCAGGGAGTCTCTGCCTTGGTGCTTGGGGCACCTCCTCTTCCCCACCTTCTCTGACCCTGGTGTTCCCAGGGTTGTTTGTCACTTGTTTTATTCCTCCTTCCTCCTCCTCTGCCTTTATGGTGTTTTGTGCCTTTTCTTAAATATCTTTTTACTGAGGGGCTCAGCTGCGCCCTGCGGCAGGGCCACTGCAGAGCTGGCTGGAACTGGCTGTGTCTGGCCCTGGGCTGCCCGTGCCTCAGGGGGGCCGCCCGCCCCCACAGCCCCCGCGGCTGTGCCTGCGTGCCTAGAACACCCAACACGGCAGCCACAGTGTCAGCTTGGCCCTGGGTAGCTCCTGCCTTCATCAGTAGTTGGTTGGGTTTTTTTTTTAACCTGGGATTCAACAAATACATGATGAAAAGATTAATAACCCCAGGCCACAGTCTTGTGGCTGAAAGTGTTTTCTGGTCGAAGCGTTTTGTATTATCTTTCAGTCATCTTTGAGAGAGAGACGTGAGCGTGTGGTGAGCTCTGCACAATCTGAAAGGTGGTGATCTGTGAAACTTGATTGTCCAGCCCTTCAGCAAGGCCACCATCTTTGAAAGAGGGGCCTGCTTTTAAAAAACAACTTGCAGAGTCCTCAGTCTAATTGGCAGGATTTTTAAGAAGTGCTGAATATAATGGGGTGTTCAGTGGTTTGTGTGTTGTACAGGAACTCCGAAGGAATTACTTGATGTTTTGATATTATGCAAGATGGGATAACGACCCCTTGTCAAGGATTTGTAAACTTTGCCTGAGAAGTGGTGTAAATTCCTTAAGCTTTTCTGTAGGAGTTTTTGAAATAATGTGATATCACTTTCATCTTTTGTGAGAATGCAGAACAATATATATACGTGTTTGTACTAGGTAGTTGTTAGGAAAGGAAGTAAAAAAGTGGGAGATCTGTTGGATTAAATAGTGACTGTCAACATATTTCTTTGCTGCAGAGCTAATTTGGAGCGAAGGTGTATTCATTCACTCTTTCTCTCACATTCTTCTTTATTAAGGTGCAGTTCAGCTGAAACTGAATTCCTCTTTGACTGTCAATAAACTGTGAAACATGAGGATGCAGAAGACTATCCTTTGCCTTTTTGTACATGAGTGATAAGAGCACAAGATCATTACTACAAGTTTGCTGCAAAGATGAGTTCAGAGGAGAAGAGTGTATCTCCAGCTCACAAAACATCCACTCCATCACATAGAAGTGCCTCCTCTTCATCATCGTCTCAGAGGGACAGGAGGCAGGTAAGGAAAAGATCTAGATGTTTGTAACATCTGGTGAAATTATTCATTTATTCTTATAATATGGCTGTTAGTTCTCACTAGCTCTAAATTCACTTGCTTATAGCACTGGATAACATTACTATAGCCAAGAACTGCTGATTTTTTTTTAAATCACTCCCACTTTCTAAAGTGGTTTACAAAAGATTCAGAAGCAACATGGGCACTACGTGTAGCACTGGAGCAGGAAGGTTATAATCATGTGGGTAACTAGGAAACATGCTTTGAAGTTTTCTGGGAAGTGGTTTCTTGGGCAGCATGAACCTACCTGCTTCCAATTGTTTTGTCCTCTATGAATATCTCTTTTTGTAAATGTAACTACAGAGATATATTATCTTTTTACAAGGTGATATTTCAATTAAATTTAAGTAACACATTGTTCATCCTTTATAGAAGCACCTGATATTTTAAATATTATTTGATTTACTAAAAATTTACACTGATTGTCCCAGATCATATAGTACTAGTTCAGTTACGTCAGACTTCCATTTTCACGACACCCTTGTCTATATGGGTGTAATTTGTCTTTTCTGAAGGATCCATTTGAGATGAGGGCTGTAATATTTCCCCTCAAAACAGCCGGAGCATTCCTGTGGTTTTTTTAGGACTCGGAGTATAGTCTGGATGCAGTATCAGTGGGATCACTTCAGAAAGTATCAGAGCTACCCACTAAATTTCAGATAGTTGTTATCTGTATATTTACAAATGCAAAGGTTGATACTAAAAATTAGAACAGAAACATAATACTTTAAAACTTTGATCCATGGAAATCTTGAACACTAAATCATCGTCTGAGTTAGTTTAACATAATTATGTTTAAAAAAGAAATGTACAAAATGTAAGAATATAATGACTTCATAATCTAAAATATTGTGAAATTTTTTAAATTAATGCAATATTGGCTTCTTTTCAGCTTGACAAGGAAAAGAGGCAGGAGAAAGAACTTAAATAATTGTTTGCTGTGTTATGCATTTACTTGAATGGCTGTAGCTTAAGAACATTTTCACAGCTACTTGTATGGCAGCTGTGACACTTTTCTCAACTGCTGCTGATACAGTTTTTTTCCCTTACCTGAGTTATAAAAATTTTGAAAACTGAGAATTTTGATGAAAACTGTAACATTTACAGTTTTGAATGTAAATATTCTTACCATAAGGTATGTTCAAAATGTTAAACCAGGAGAAGAATTCTGATGTGTATTCAATAACATGTGAGAAATCACTCCGGAATTTTAAAAATAATTTCCATTGCTTTTCAGTGAAGCCAAAAATTGTATTCTTACAGGTGGTAAATATTTTCCCTTTCATGCTGTACAGGATTTGGGATACTTTACTCAGTTAAGTCCTGGTTAGCATATGATTTCCTCTTAATTTTTAGTAGTTCCATTTGGAGCAAGAATTTTGACATCTTTTATTTAAAGCATCAGTATATTTTATCTTCCACATTTATAGCCAAGTAAGGTGAATGCAAGACTTGTAGGAGCTGCTGAGCTCAGCTAAGAGCATAGTCTTTGAGTTCTTTATGTAATTAAGTAGTTTGGTATGATCATACAAGTGAGAATAAAAACAAAATTACCTTTTGGGAATACATTTTGCCGTAAAACTAATGGCTACCATATCTGTTACCATAGCAACGGGGTAGAGCAAAGTATACCTGTCATCATAATGAAATGGATGCTTAAGTTCATATTTGGTCACTGAAACGTGAAGCATGATTTTAAAATAATGCTGAAGAGGTCGACGGTGTAATGCATCTAGAGCTCTCTTGGATCCAATAATGTCTGATAGTGCTTAACAAGCATATTTAGGAATGTAAATGTGGACTGGAAAGGCTACTGCTAGGCGTTAATTTTTTTGCTTTAGAGTGCTTTTCAGTGTTAAAGGCAGAGAAATATGCAGGAGAACGAATGGGTGGGCAATTTTTTCTGCAATGAAACTGAGGTACAGCATACAACACAGTGTGAGGTGCAATGATACTATATTCAGGGAAATAAACATACAAATGTTTCCCTTGTGCATGTAGACACAGTAAATCAACCAGCTTCATCATACCAGCTACTGTAACAACTGTATTTCTAATTTCTTTCTTTTCTTCTGGCATTATTTGTGTTTATCTTGATTTTCATAGGCTTTCCCTCACATTCAATGATAGGTAGGGGATTTTGGTTCAGGGGCTGTTGGGCTTTACTTTGAAAAGGCTTGAAAATTGTGCCTTGCTGTCTCCTTGGACTTTTCATAGCAGCTAGGAGAAAAGCACCCTTCCTGAAGGGCTAATATGTATGGGTGTGGAAAGTGATGTGACTGGATGAAGTGTCAATGTAGCTTTCATTGTCATATGTGAGGATAGCACTTGATATTTCTAGATAGTTAATGACTGAAGTCTTCTCATCATATAATTCTTGTCAAAGTCATACTGGCAATTATGGAACAGTTTCCCAATAAATTATGGCACAGGAGGCTCAATGAATGTGAACATGACTGATAAATCATTTCAGTGAGAGTGGAAAATGTCATGCTGCATTATGCTGGCATTTTAAGGCAGCTTTCTTATTTGCACAATATACATCACCTAAGAGAATTAGCAGTCAGCAAAAGCTTTGACATTGCCAATTTGCAGGCTCCATGACTAAGTAATTGGTAAATGAACAGACTACTGAAGCCAGCAATAACCAAAAAACTGGGTTCAGATTTTTGTCGTCGTAGGAATTTCAGTGTCATTAATTTTCATCAAAATCATGGTTAATTTGGACTATTAGATAGAATGTGGCCTAGGACCAACTTGGTTTGTTTAACCCCTGAGCTGAGCAGAGTGGGAGTGGCAGGGCAGTTGTAGTGTCCTTCATAGGAATACTTTAGAATGGAGCAACAGCAGTTTTTCCTACTGTGGAGCTGTTGCAGAGCATAGAACCCCTGTCATTTCCACTGTTAGGGGATCTCCCTAAGAAAACTAAGAGTCCCCACACAAAGTTGTGCATAAAAACTGCAGTTCTGACAGCCTTTTATGTGGGCTGTGCTGGAAAGGGAGATTTTTTTTTTTCATCCCTCGTGAAACTCTGAAAAGGCTAGTTGTATTCTGTTGCACAACAAAAAGGAGGAAAACTAATACCGTTTTTAGAAAGTACAGCTGAATATGATAAAATCGTGTTGTGTATTCAGTTTGATGGGTGTGAGTTATGTATAAATATTCCATATTTTATTTATTGACTAAGTATGCAAGTCACACTGCATGCTGTAATATGTTATATATTCTCTGCAATGCATGTGTAGTAATACTGTACTGAGAAGGAAGTAAATACATTATAGAGTTAGCAGCGTGCAGTTTGGTAAACTGGGGCCTGATCTCAAGCTATTTAAACAGAGGGAGTGATATAGGAGAGTAATAATGAAACTGAACAAAGGAAAGATTTTGACTTTTCTGACCAACATCTAAAGGCTAGCTAATACATGATGTGAAGTGGATTTAGCTATGCCTGTTATTTAAATGCAAGGATTTATCTTCCAATGTCTCAATTTTCTTTTTCGGGGCAGGGATGACCAGCTGTTATCTCCTTCTCTCTCTGTTTCTCTTTGTCAGACTGCTGTTTCAACAAATCCGTGGTTGTTTTCCCACACAGCAAACACAAAGGAGAAAAGCTTTTAGTCTTATTGCGCTGAGCTTTGAGTCCAAAATTTTTTTTCTTTCTTTTAAGAGCAATATTGACTAACAGGAGAAAGGATGTACTCAAGGGAGACAGAAAGGACTGAGTTTGGGCAGGTGATGTTTACTTGGTCTTGAAATTTAGGAGCGGAGCATGATTGCAAAGTCAAGTCTCTGGTCTTGCCTAGATGTCTATGCTGGAAAATGCCTGGTTAGCTTTTTATAACCACTGTGTTTTAGTTGCCTAAGTAATCACCTGAAAGCATTATTTCCTAAGGCAGGTATCAGCATTTTGTAGATAAACAGGCTGTAATGATGATGGAAGGATCAAGTCATTTGTCAGCAGCAACCTTAACTAAACCTTAGTTTACAGAGTATCTGGAGAACTATAACAAAGTTATTGCAGTAGGTGTATCTGGGAGTAAAATGCATAGTACCTGAAAAAAAGGACAAAAAGGACTATTAATCATTATTTAGATATAGAGATACAGTAGTAATCTAGGCCTCACAGTCCTATGCACTGTATTAAGCATGTAATAAAAGGTAGTCACTAGCATAAAGTGCTGATTAGATGAGATGGACATAGATTGGGAGCAGAAAAAGAGAGGTGACTTGTCTGTTGTCTCTTTCATTAACTAATGATAAAGCATAATGAGAAAAGATGTGCATAATAGGAAAATGTCATGGCTTCTATGTCATTTCTAGAGTTTCATGCTTCCAGCTAAGATTAAGAAAAGTAGAATCATGAAGGGAAGTCTCTTGGCTAAGAAAACTGCCATCAAGTTTTTTCCCAGAAATGAGCTGCAAATTTTTCATAAATGGTACTGCAGGACCATCAGGTTCTGTGAAGCTGAGTTCATGTAGGCCGTCTGCATGCCAGAGCAAGTGCATGGTGCTGGGGGAGAAGTGAGAAGTGCCAGAAGTAGAGTGCTGAGCTGTGCAGTGCAGAGGGGAAAAGGTACTTGATTTAGAGAGTGAGACTCTTGGTTAGGAAATGAATAGGTGAAAGAAATGAGTAGGACAGAGAGAACTGGGTGGGCCAAATGTTTCATGTCCTACAACCTCATGAAGCTAAGAAGCAAGGCCTGGTTTGTAGGGAGAAAAACAACTGGCTGAAAAAGTAAGGGCAGAGTAGAGAGAAGGAAAGCAAGGAGAGAGGTGGTGGGGTTTTTTTGTGACCAGGAGTATCTGGGAGAGCTGATTGGTGTGTAGAAGAAAAAAAAAACCCAAATAGGTACAAACAGTCTTTTATTCTAACTGCTTTATGTTTAAGAAGCTCTTTTTATGGGGTTATTCTAAGCAATAGCAGATTCACTTTTAATCTGTCCCACAGAAAAAGTGGTCTAGTATTTGAGACTGGAGGTACTTAAGGTAAAATGCTGGGGGTTAAAATGAGAGACCTGCTGTTGCTATTGCTTTGGCTCCTGTTGCTGCTACACCTTTCTGGGCAGCTCAATGGGAAGTAGCAAAGCAGTGGCAATGGGAAGGGTCATGGCAGGAGCAGCTGCAGTGGCATTTCAGCCACTAGTGCTTTTCCCTTGGTAGGCTAGGTTGGCAGGGTGAGGTCCATCACGTACACAGATTCATCTTTCCTGGTGGAAGTTAAAGTGCTTTGAAAGAATCTCTCTCTTTTCATTGTCCTATTTTTCCTGGCAGACTGGGAACAATTGGGTGTCTGAGAGTTTGTGAAGGGATAGGAAGGAGTGTTTGTGCTCATGTAGTTTAATTTTTTGGTTGTAATATATTGAGATGCCTCAAATTCAACTTTTTTTTTGTTTGTTTGTTTGGTTGGTTTGGTTTTATGACCAGTTAGGATCAGTGACATAATATCAAGGACAATTTTGTGGCTTCATTATAGATTTCTGCCTCATAAACAATGACAATATAATCAATTGGCATTTTTACCATGCCTGCCTATCTGTCCAGTGTGCCTTAGACAGTGTTGCTCATACAAGATTGGAATATAATATAATGTAGTATATTCTATGTGGAAGAGAAGTCTTAGCACATTTATATCCCTTCTTTATTTTTAAACTGAGTAGCAACCTACGTGCTCGCTCACTGTTGTCAGCCTGATGTGACATCTAGGAAAAAAATCTTGGTGATTACCTGTAAATTTCACTTGTTCCTGTCTCTCTGTGACTTTAAAAGAAAGGAAGGCAGGGATGAACAGTCGTCTAGTAGATATGGTACACATCTGAGAACATGGAGCCTTATTTCCTAGCTTTGCTCTGTAGCAAAGTTTAGACTTCTAAGAGCATTTTTACTTCTCAGTAGTTTATGAGATTTATTTCAATAATAATTATTAATATCTTTTAAGAATTTCAAACTGAAGATGCTACTAAATGCCAAATACTGTTATTACAGTGATTTAATTATCTTTTACTTTTTTTCCTAATTAACTCTCTTCACATAATACAGTTGAAACAGCATTAGAGCAGAAAGTGTTAAGTGAATACCTTAAAAGCAACAACTCACTGGAGCAAGCAAATGTTCTGAGGAAGCCAAATAATAAAGTGCCAAAATTGTTAAGAAAAACATGCAACTATTCTTTAAATTGGTTAGTTGCTGCTACTCCACAACATATTTTTTTTCCCTGTGCCTATAGTAGAGTCTAGACATGTTCCTTAAGTTCAGGAGGTAGGGGGTCTTACTTCAGTATCTGAAAAAAAAGTCTGAAACAATGTAATTTATGAAGCTGTAGAACACCCGTGTGAGTTACATTAAGTTCAATGTCATAGCACTTGTCTTGAATGAAATCATAAATCTCAGGCCTGTTTAAGATTCCTTTTTCATCACTCAAATGGGTAACAGTGAACTACTTGGTGAGCTAACATTTATAGGTGGCACAATCAGACCTTCAGTAGAACGTAAAGACTTTCAAGTGAAGTGCTCTGGACTACAGATTTGTCTGGTGATGGGATAGGAACCTGTGTAAGTGAGACTCGGAGGGGACTGGTGCAGATTGACACTAGGGGTGAGGCAGGCCCCCCAAGCACGAATGCTGATGGGTGCACTGAAAGTATGAGACATTCCTGCTCTGGCACTGGGAATCCTTGGGGGCAGGGCTGCTGGCATGTATTGGCAGCAAAACATGCCCAGGAGCCCAGTTAAGACTGAATGCAGCCGGCTCGCTGTCTGTATGTTGTGAAGCCAGCCTGCAGGCATGCAGCAGATGTCCCTCATCCTGTGCCTATATTTCTGCCTAGAATTTACTCAGTTAATACATGGCAACCAGAAGAAGTACATCTGTGTGCATGTGCACTGGATAGACCCTTTCCAATCTGATATTTGGATCACAAGTGCCCCTGCCCTTGGTAATATCTGTAGTGGTTTGAACACAAGATCTCCCAGAGTACAGTCCTGGAGATTAATAGAGGGAGATGCTGCCTCTTTCTAAGAAAAAATTGGTCTTAAAGCTGTTAAAGACATAAAATGGTTGGAGAAGTCAAGGAGAGACAGCCTAGTGTACAAGTGTCCTCGTTTTCGTTAAACCACGACAACAAGGCAAACCAGCACAATAAAATGTCTGAAAGACCTGTGAGGGGAAAAAAGGCTGTGTGGGAGACTTGGTCCCGTTCTTGACAGTGATAGTGTGCATGCCACGCTGCCCCACGGGGCCACACGTACGTGTTCTCTGAGCTGCATAAACATTGCGATCTGAGTTATCTTACCTCTAGGAGTGCTTTATAGACTGCATGGAGAATGCTAAAGTTCAGATATGTGCTATGAAGAAAGATTTAATTTTTTAAACTGTGTCAGTTTGATTAGAAATGGCATATGTAGTTATCTTCTATTACAAAAGCTGTGAAATTGCTCACATAAAAGCTTAATTACCCATGACAGATAAAGTGGTGTTTTCAGAACATGGTCACTCTTAACATTCTTCCTGTATCATTCTTATTTTTTCCCCTCTACCATATATGCACATCCATAGCTATGTGTGCATGTCTCACTTTCCTTGAAAATATAAACTAAAATATCAGGTTGTATGTTTTAAAAAAATGAATATTCATACAATTAAAGTGTCCTCAAACACTGAGTGATATTATCATAACATGCACTCATTTTTTAACTGCAACTTGATCCAAAATGGGCTGTCTGGGATCAATGAGGAATGTGTATGTACACACACACATGAATTCAGAGGGAAAAAGTGCAACTCTTCTGAAGTGCTATTTAGGATTTCTGGGAAATGGGGGGAAAACAAAGAGAGGCATGATTTTATTTTCATTTCCTCAGTGGAGAGGAAAGACACAAAAGTGAAAAGGGGAGGGAGGTTAATGGCAGCTTTCAAACGAAGGCTTCTGTTTTCAAGACAACATGCATGATTGGGTTTATCCACATTCAAGACATGCAAATGTATTAGGCAGAATAAATATATGCCTTAGTAAAGTATTTGCTGTTCTGACATCCTTCTATTTTATACTGGGATTGAAAATGAAGCTGTTATACCCAAACTTCCCAGCCCCCCCCCCCCCCCCCCCAGTACAATATCCCCCACCCCCCCCAGTACAATAAGACTTCCTGTAAAAAAAAACAAAAAGTGATGAAGTTTTTCAACCCCCCCTTTTTGCTAGCTCCTGTATTTTTGTACTGCATATATTAAAGTTTAAAGAATATTGAGAAAGTCTAAGTGGGTAGCTTACACAAGGATGTGAAAGAGAGTCCCAGGAAGAAAGGACTTTCTTTTGAATCTACACACTTTTTAAAGTGAGTTTCCAGCTTTTTTGCCTATTATTTCTGTTAATTTAGACTCCTTTGCAAGCATTCATTAAAGTGAAAATTGCATATATTTTCTGAAGGCCATTCAGTTTGTCTAAAGTGGTTTCGTTAATTAACCAAATAACATATCAAGGAATGGTTTTCTTTTCTGTATGTAATTTTATTTTTCCTCCTTTTTTTATTAACTATATCAGCAATTATAAAATTAATTGCTAGCCTGAGACTAGTGAAATATCCATCCTTTTAATTGTCATTATTCTATAGTCATAGAAAAGCTTTGCATCACTACCAAACATTTAAATTCTCTCTCTCAGATGTGTCAATTAATTTATCTGTTTGGTCTCTTTTGAGATAAGTGTGTCAACATCTAAAGTGTGAAAGGAGAAGATTGTCATTAAAGAATCAGGCTGCAACCTGGTAGGCGTTCCAAACCATAGAGAGAAGATTGCTGTTACAATAGCAAAGAGAAGATCGCTGGTGCAATGATAGCTCTTTCTGTTTTATCTAGTTGTGCTAGTACTTCCCTTCGAGAAGCTCTTCAGAGGAGTAAGAACTTAATTCTCTTCAGAGTTTGTCAAAAAGTACCCTGAAAAGCAAAAGCTTCTTTGCTTCCAGAGCCTAAAAGCATTGTTCTGAGGTACCACGTACAATACAGAGCTGGAATTCCGAAAAGGGCTGACAGAGAGCTCATGAGTTAACAAATCCTTGACATTTCTGTAATGCAAGAAGTGTTTTATTTTGCATGTTCCAGAAAAGAAGTAGACACGTACATGCAAGCTGCTGCTTAGATATACTTGTCTTTCAGTAAAAAGGTTACAAAGAGAAAATGTTGCACTTAAGCACATTTCTGTACAAGATGAGCATGTGCTACAAGAAGAAAAAAAAGAAAGATTAACTACATGTGCTATTCATAAAGTATTGTTTAGTTCCTTTGTCTGTTGGTTGATAGCTGAGATTGTTGAAAGCAGCTATGGAGCAGTGTCAATAGAAGAGACTGAGGATGAGAATAGGACCACGGTTGCTTTATACAAATTAAAAAAAAAATGTGCTGGAAGAAACAAAGGAGAAATACATTGATAGAGAGATGTGGTTGTTTTGCTTTATACTCACGCTTCTCTCACAATGATATTCAAGAATTTCTTTATTCCACTATCAACAAAATGAAAGCCAAAACTGACTGAGATAAAAGCAAGCATCAAGGTTGTTCCCTTTGCAAATAATATTGCAGATTAATTCAGCATATGTCACAGCTTTGTTTAAAAGGTAGTAAAACCTGGTACGTCTGCAGTCAATTCTGTGTCTACCTTATTACTGCTGCTGTATTTCAGATAACTGGAGAATACTGTTGTTCTTAGTTTGAGAGAAAGTGATTAAAGATTGTACTTCATACTAAATGGTATTCAAATAAGCATAGGTTTGTGCAGGGGCAGCTGTGTTGCAAAAAGAATGCCAGTGAATAGTGGATAATAAAAGATACAGTAGTGAGCCCTTTGGGTTGAAAAAAAACAACACAAAAAACCCAGACAGAAAAACTCTATTTTGAATTACTGTATAGAACAGTGTATGTCTAGGCCCTGTGGTTATGGGTGTTGAAGACTCCTGAATGCTGTGAGCAAACAAAATGACCCACCAAATCTTTTTCATTAGTTAACTGTTAGCCACGTTGGACACATTTCTGAACTAAAGAGAGTATGTGTCCAATGTGAGTGATAAATTCCTCACCAACTTGTCTTTTTCTTGGAAATGAATAAATTACAATTTAGAGAGAACTCACTGTGTTAAATATTACTCATTCCATTAAGTAATTAAGCAGCGAAGCAGAAAGGAGAGGCACGAGTGCCAGACTTGTCCTTCACTGGATTTCCTATTTCTGCTTACCCAGTATCTTTTTTCTTTCCTTACCTTCCCTTTGAAAACAGTTGAATGTCTTTTCTGTTAATGGGAAGTCAGAGTCAGTTAAGAAATGTTAGGGTCTTCAGCCTCTGGCCTGATGGAGATCAGACACTCCATGTGCTGGTATTTGTTATGGAGGACGAGGTGAATGGGTCACTGAACTCTTCAACTGAGAAATGAAGTTGTCAAGATATATAGAAAGATATGTAAAACACATTTTCCATTCTTCGCCTCTAGAGAAGATCCTCACATGTCTTTGGGGAAAAAAAAAGGAAAAAAATGCAGGGCAGAAATCAACATTTGTTTTCCCCATGTGTAGGCTTGTTAGCAGCATTTTGGGCAAATATGTGCTTTACATACATAATGTATGTTGTGAATAATCTCAGCTGAAGGAAGGACTGTAGTGAGGACTAAGATTTAACAATGGAATTACAAAGCAATTTCAGTTAAATTTGTAATCTTGCTGAATTCATTTCCAAGAGCACACAGAATTTCATGGTGCTGATGTTTTTATCCAGGGCAAGCCAGCTATAGTGCCCAAGTAATCCTGAAACATGAGGGATGTGTGGAGTGGAGCAGTGCAGAGGTTGATTTTGTCTGCCTCTATTGTTGGATTGAAAGGAATGAGTACTAGGTTGATTGATATGCCTGGATGAATGGATTATTCATTTTTCTATGTGATTATAAACAAAACCCAGAAGCTGTATTGATCTGCCTCTTTTTTTTCTTTTTCTTACTAGCTTTTTTTAACTGCTTCCTTTACTAACTATTTTTCTCGTTAAAACAAAAAAATCTTGATGATAACTTAAAGATGGGGAATAAACAAGAGGAGTTAGAGGTGTGAGCAGGCCTGCAGGGCTGTGATCTTGTTGGCATCATGGAGTCATGGTGGGATGGCTTTTATGACTGGAGTGTTGGAATGGAAGGAGACAGGCTCTTTAGGAAGGACAGGCAGGGGAGACAAGGAGAGGATGTTGCCTTGTGTGTCAATGACTAGCTGGAGTGCATGGAGCTCCACCTGGGGCTGGAAGAGGAGCCAACCAAGAACTTATGGGTCAGAATTAAAGGGAGGGCAGGGACAGGTGACATTTACAGTGAGTGCCTGCCACAGGCAACCTGACCAGGAAGACCTGAGCAGGTAAGGCCTTCTATAGACAGCAGTAGCCTCACATTCACAAGCCCTGGTCCTCATGCGGGACTTCAGCCACCTTGATACCTGTTGGAGGGACAACACGGCAGGGCATAAGCAATCCAGGAGGTTCCTTAATGAATATATTGTCGGTAAATTCCTTCTCCAAGTGATAGAGGAGCCAATGAGGAGAGGTGCTATGCTGGACCTTGTTCTCCTCAACAAGGAAGGGCAGGTGGGGAATGCAAAGCTTAAGGGCAGCCTTGCCTGCATTGACCATGAAATGGTGGATTTCAACATCCTTAGGGCATCAAGGAGGGTGCACAGCAAGCTTGCTACCCTAGACTTCAGGAGAGCAGATTTTGGTCTCATTGGGGATCTGCTTGGTAGAGTACCATGAGGTAAAGCCCTGGAGGGAAGAAGGGCCCAAGAAAGCTGGTTAATATTCAAGGATCACCTCCTCCAAGCTCAGGAGCGATGCCTCCCAACAAAGAGGAAGTCTGGAAAAAAACACCAGGAAGCCTGCATGGATGAACAAGGAGCTCCTGGGCAAACTCAAACACAAAAAGCAAGCCTATAGAGGGTGGAAGCAAGGACAAGTAACCTGTGAAGAATGCAGAGAAACTGTCTGAGCAGCCAGGGCCCAGGTTAGAAAAACTAAAGCCCTGACAGAATTAAATCTGGTCAGGGATGTCAAGGGCAACAAAAAAAGCATCTGTAAGTATGTCAGTGATAAAAGGAAGACTAGGGAAAATGGGGAAAATGTGGGCCCTCTCCGGAAGGAGACAGGAGACCTGATTACCCAGGACATGGAGAAGGCTGAGGTAATCAAAACTCTTTTGCCTTGGTCTTCCCTGGTGAGTGCTCTAGCCACATCACCCAAGTCACAAAAGGCAAAGGCGGGGACTGGTAGCATGAAGAATAACCCACTATAGGTGCAGGTGAGGTTCAAGACCACCTAAGGAACCTGAAGGTGCATAAGTCTGTGGGATTTGCTGAGATGCATCCATGGGTCCCATCCAGGGAACTGGCAGATGAAGTGGCTAAGCTGCTATCCATCATATTTGAGAAGTCATGCCAGTCCAGTGAAGTTCCCACTGACTGGAAAAGGGGAAATGTAACACCCATTTTTAAAAAGGGAAAAAAGGAAGACCTGGGGAACCTCAGGCCGGTCAGTCTCACCTCTGTGCCCAGCAAGATCATGGACAGATACTCCTGGAAACTGTGCTAAGGCACACAGGAAATAAGGAGGTGATTGGTGACAGCCAACATGGCTTCACTAAGGGAAAATTGTGCCTGACTAAGCTGGTGGCTTTCTACAACAGGATTACAGTGTTGGTGGATAAGGGAAGAGCAACCGAAATGATCTACCTGGAACTTGTGCAAAGCATTTGATGCTGTCCCTCATGACATCCTTGCCTCTAAACTGGAGAGACCATGGATTTGATGGATGGATCACTCAGTGGATAAGGAATGGGCTGGATGGTTGCACTCAAAGACTTCTGGTCAATGGCTCCATGTCCAAGTGGAGACCAGTGACAAGTGGTGTTCCTGAGGGGTCAGTATTGGGACCAGCACTGTTTAATCCTTTGTTGGCAACATGGACGCTGGGATTGAGTGCACCCTCAGCAATTTTGCCAATGACACCAAGCTGTGTGCTGTGGCAATCACACTGAAGGGAAGGGGTGCCATCCAGAGGGACCTTGACAGGCTTGAGAGGTGGGCCTGTGCAAACCCCATGAAGTTCAACAAGGCCAAATACAAGATGCTGCACATGGGTAGGGCCAATCCCAAGCACAAATACAGGCTGGGCAGAGAATGGAGTGAGAGCAGCCCTGAGGAGAAGGACTTGGGGGTGTTGGTGGATAAGCTCAACATGACTGGGCAACGTGCACTTGCAGCCCAGAAAGCCAGCTGAATCCTGAGCTGCATCAAAAGAAGCATGGCCAGCAGGTTGAGGGAGGTGATTCTCCCCCTCTACTCTGCTCTGATTACACCCCACCTGGAGTACTGCATTCAGCTCTGGGCCCCCCAACATAAGAAGGATGAGAATAAATCCAGAGTACAGCCATGAAGATGATCAGAGGGCTGGAGCCCTTCTCCTGTGAAGACAGGCTGAGTGTTGGGTTTGCTCAGCCTGGAGAAGAGAAGACTCTGGGGAGACCTTATTGCAGCCTTTCAGTACCTCAAGGGGAACTAGAAGAAAGCTGGAGAGGGACTTTTTACAATGGCATGTTGTGATAGGACAAGGGGTAATGGCGTTAAACTGAAAGAGGGTAGATTTAGATTAGGTATTAGGAAGAAATTCTTTACTGTGAGGGTGGCAAGACAGTTGCCCAGGAAAGTTGTGGATGCCCCATCACTGGAAGTGTTCAAGGCCAAGTTAGAAGTGGCTTTGAGCATCCTGGTCAAAAGTGGAAGGTGTCCCTGCCCTGAGTCCTTTCAACTCAGACCATTCTTTGGTTCCAAGATCTAAATAATTTTTATTTCTGTGACGCTAAATAACTAAATTCCTGCATTACAAAAATATCTGCTTACCAAAGTATCAAACAAATGTGTATTTTCTAGCTGTACATTTGCAGAAAAACAAAATGCATTAATGGAAAACATTTTGCACCAAGTAATGTCTCAATATTATGCTAGAGACATGTAAAAAATTTAAAGAAATTATTTTGTGTCAGTATAATGGTGGTCATGACAGAAAAAATTGGAAAGCAGACATTTACAGAAAACAAGACAAGATGTCTTGAAGTAAAGACTGTAAAGAAGGCAATTTTATTTCAAAAGTGTTCATTTTCTTATTTCCAAACAAAGAGCTGAATAAGTCAGCATTCATTAAAGTGCTGTTAGCTAATAATGTATTTTGTAACTGAAGTGGAACTGTAATGACTGAGGGCTGATTTAAAATAAAAAATAAAGGCACAAAACCCCCTTGCCTTAAAGTCATGCAATTGAAAATGTCACTGGTAATCTGGCAAGCCAAGGGCTATTGGGTTACTCCACTCTAAATATTGTACAAAATGATATTGCAGTTATGTAACAACAAACTGCATGGGCTGCTACATATGAGACCTTCAGAACATCTGTGTTGGGCATTGCTCCATCTCAAGATGGAGCGATTCCTGCCTGCCAAACAAAACTGGCAAGAAAGTTGGGAGTCGTCCTGATTATGCTAATGAAGTGACATTTTAATCTTTCTTGGAGGAACAGATTCAGGTTCTCTTGTATATTGTTTCAATGTGATACTGTGTGCATAAGTAGCATTTCGTATATTCAATGAGAAAACTTTATCGTAGTTTATCATTAATAACTTTGTGGCAAGTAGCTCAAACAAGCATATTAAATTATTTGACATGTAATGTAGGAACTTGTGCTACATAAATACAAATGTTTTCCTCATTTGACTAGCAATAGACATACTAATAAGATTGGCCTGCCTTTGATAAAGCAGAAGATTTCCAAGCATAGATGACAAAGCTCTTGCTTGTTGGCCCTGTGGAATGTGGCAGGTAATATAATACTGCTGCTTTTCCACATTCTTCACTGTAAAAGTATATTTTAAATAACTGAAAATAAATGCTGATTATTGTTGCATAGTGGCAGGGATGCTTATTAATCTCCACCGACAACAGAGACAATCCCCATATTTTCATAATGTCATTCACAATTGCACATTGAAAGAGAACAATGAAGGTCTGTGTTGCTCTGCAGCAAGATGGGGTCTGTGTTATATATGCATTTATATGAATAGCTGTGTTTATTTTCATTTAGTTTGTTTATAGTCCTTATGCACTTAGTTATCTGTATAAACAATAATATTTACTCTGCTGTTTCTATGTATTTTTATATTCCCTGATTGTTTCTGTTGTCACTTGTACCTGTGTAATCTTTTTCAGTGAAGGTAAATACGCTTAATTGTGAACAAAATATAATTGCCATTTTCAGTTGAGAAAAACTTACCCTTTTCAGAGGGTAATTGCAATTGCAAGTTTGTCATTGTGCTACATGTCCTGGAAATTAAATAGTTTTATGTTATGCCAAAGAGATATTACTGCCATGTTGTGCTGGAATTCATAAGAAATAATAATATGAAATATAGCAAAATTTCACCAGAGAATGAAATGCAAATTCAAACAGGCAGAATGTGGTTATTTTCTCCTGTAGCAAAAATGCTTTTTCTTTTACAAAATACAAGTGAAACAATTCTGGAAAATGGGAAGACATTTTTAGATGTCAAGAATAGAAGTTTTTTCAGGACTAGTTGTGACATTATATATTTTATTTTTGTACCATGCTTTGAAGATACAAATTTTTATAGTATTGTCATACATAAAACCAGCTGTAATTGTTTAAGATCATTGCTTTCCCTAAATGTTCACCAGTGAGCCCATCAGCTGAGATCCAGTAACTGATCTTGTGATCTCATGTACTGAGTTACTTCACCTCAATTGAGTAGCCAATAACACAATGCTAAGGTGTGATAATGAATATGTTAGAGGCACTTAATATCTTACGAGAAATGGCTTGCTTCAGAAATGAATGTAGGACAGTGCCAACTAAATGATATGTATACTTAAAGGGTCTTGTATCTTAGCAGAAAACATAGTATGTCTGGCTAGGAGCACTTTGCATCTTGGTGGGTAAGAACTGTATTACTTGTCTTTCCTGTTTTTTTTTAGTTTGCAGTTATTTCTAGACAGAGTAATTAGTTTAAAAACCAATAATAAAAAAAGAAAGAGTGGAAGGAGAGAGAGAGATGTATGGCCTCAGAAGATAAACTATTTCTGCAGTTATGTCATGCGTGGGAAGTACTTGGTACATTTTGAGCCATGATGCTGATATTTTATACAAGGAGTGTAATTTTTAGTCATTGATTACCTAACATGTATTTTAAACAGTAACACTGAATTATAAGTTGTTATCTTTAAATATTTTTTTTGTTTGTTTTTGGTGGTTTTTTTAGAGTGTTCATATTCTGGAGCGGAAGGCTTCTTCAGGAAGCACAGACCCTTCTTTAAGCAAGCAGTTCCTTGAAAGCGACCCTATTTCTCTATCCAAGGTAGGCAAAAACGTGGGATGTAATCTGGGTGAGGAGTTGCCCTCTGTAGTTACAAAGTAGTTTGGCTGACAGCTTTGGGTTATTGTTTTATATGATTCTACTGTTGAGTATATTGTGAACGTGCCCTGGAGGCTCCTATTCCCCAGCTGAGGTGTTAGAGGGGCCAGTAACCTTTAGTAAATATTATATTAACAAAATCAAGGATTTGGATGGGGCTGGTGGTCTGGTTTCTTTTCTGTTTTTGTTGTTGCTCATGGATGGCCCCCAGGAACAAGTTTTACAATCTCAGAGTATGGGGCTAGAAGGGACTTTGATAAAACGAACCAGTTCAGTCCTCATATTAAGATAGAGGAAATCATATCCAGGTCCAAAAGTGCTTCTAATTAATAATTATATAAATTTTAAAAATATGTCCTAATGATATTCTTTTTAGGTAGTTTCTTAAAGTTTGAAATTTAAAATCTCTCGCTGATACATTTCCTGGGGCAGAGAAGTGGATAGAACTGTAGGGGTAACATCACCAGTTGCTGAAAGGTGCAGCCTTGTGAGTGGTGCTTTGCAGTCAACTTCTTCCTGGCTGAATTCTTAAGTTTTGGAATAACTGATTCCAAATAAGTTTAATTCCATATAAAGGAGGCTTCATTTTACAATACTTCATATGAAAAAGACTATTACTGAAAAGAAATGCTTTGCAGTCAAAATTCTGGGTTCAGAAGGTTGTTGGTAGTGGCTCCCTTACTCCCAATACCTGGGGCATATGCAGACCCTGGGACTGTGAATTGTGCTTGTGTTCCCCTGGTCCTGCTGCTTCATGCAGAGCTTTTCCTCACATAATATGTAGAGAATCACGGAAGTTCTAATGTACTAATGCCATACTTGAGAATTGGCATCAGATGAGGACCCTTCAAGCATATCACTTTCACGCTAGTTTTCCTGTTTCTGGCTGCTCTTGCATAATGTCCCTTGTGTTAAGCATACCTCATCACACCAAACCTGTGGGATGAGGCACAGTTAGGATTGCTAGGATGGTTTTAAGAACAGCTTGTAGCACTGATGCAGCAGAAGACGGGTATTCACATTGCGCTGAATAATCGCTCATTTTGTCCCTCTCTATCTGGCCTTTTGTTTAAATGACTAGCTATATGAAATTGTGTGATTTCTAGTTGAGAAGTAGTCAATACTGATGTTATCTAGTAGAGAAAAGGCTTATGCCTGCAGCTGATCTTCTAAAGGAAAAATCAATATGGTGAAGAATCAGTTGGCGGAGCTGTGGAGAGTTTCTCTGCTCGCCCCAGGGGACTCATAGTTTAATTTGCTCGCCTTAAGTGCCAAGTGTTTTTTTGTAGGAAAAATGAATGCATATATGTTTCCCTCTACAGTAGTGGAAGTAGAACGTTCAAGCAAAACACAGGGAATTGAAAAAGGTGGTTTTTGAGCATGGCATTTATAGGCACCAAGATAGTTCTGGTTTTATAGTTATGCAGGGAAAACTAAACTACGTAAACGTTTCGATTAACATTTACTGCAGTATGTAGTATTTGGGATAGAGCTTTTCACCCTTCTCAAAATAACAAGACCTTACTGAAAATTGTAGATTTGTAATTTGCTGTTACTTTTGAAATCATATTATCATAATCATACTATTAACGTTATCAGGGCTGCGTAACTTACTTGGAGATGTTACAAAAGGCTGACAGTGCTTGGATTTGAACGGTTTTGTGTGAAATGGAGGCAAACTTTTTTTCCCTTTAAATGTTTGTTACTATATGACCTCCTTCCTCTCTCAATAACTTTTCATAAAATTGTTGGGAGCTGTGAAAGATCAGCTGATAAAATTCAATTTTACAACTTTGTAGGATACAATTAGTCTTAATGAGCAGGCAATATGAAACTTTTAAATTGGTACAGAATTTTGTTGATTATAGCAGCAGAAAGAGAATAGAAATGAAGGCATGACTGTTTTTCCTCCTTAAAAATGTTGTTCTTTAGTTGTTCACTATGATATATTGTAAGTCTGGCTTGAATTGTACAGTCAACATGCCTAAAGTGCTAGGTACAAGAAATATGCTTTAATTGGCTCCCCTCCCTGAAAGGCATACAGCTGGTTATATATGGTCTGAAATAATGCAGTTCCTATTCTTTTCTCCACAGATAAAATTAGTTAGCTTTCCTATAAATTTCTCTTAATGCAGTGAAAGTGAATGCAAGAAGATTTTAAAAAAATAAAAATCCCTTTTGCAGATTTCTAAATGCGCAATTAGCCTGTGAAACTGTCATAAAGTGCCTTTGAAGACAAGAGCTGGCTACATTCAAAACCAACAACAAACCAACCTCTTCTGCTTGTTTTTCTGATTTTAAGGAAAAATTAGAATATCCAGAATCAATGTATCTTAAATATATAAATATTTTATTTATTTATATAAATATAAATATATAAAGAATTAAAATTATAAAAATATAACACAAACCAAATATTGTACTTTAAAGATAAGAAAATGTGCAGGTTTTTGTGATGGGGAATACCACAAAGAGCACTGTTAATGTATGCCCATATATTTAACAATATGGTTTCTTGCTCCTTTGTTCATCTTTTTTAGAGAAGGAATACTCGGAAGAAAGGTACATTTACATCTGAGTAAACTGCCCATAACCCACTTGCAAAATGTCTTCAGTCCTTTTAGTTACTACAGTGCAGTGCTAATTTGCGGGGTGCCTTCTAGATGGACTTAACAAGTGGTCAGAGCCACCTCACTTCTATTCCTGTAGCAGGTCTGACGTTTCTTATACTTAGGTCAGCCACAATTTGGTCTTGTATTTGGATGTATTTATTTCATTGGGATGCAGTCCTTGTTGTCAACAGCACATCCAGACCCACCCTCAGATTGTCACTCAGTTACAGTGTCAGACTTCTTTAAAAGCTTCAACTTCCTTTTAGTTACCTGGTGAGGGTTAGACTTCCGAAACTGTTCTTATTCAGTAGCATTAAATGAGATACAGCTGGACATAATACAGTGACCATGTAGTTTGCTACCTAAATAAGCTAACTTAAAAGCATAGCCCTTCTTTACAATTTGTTTTGCACTGGAGGATTTGTGCGCTACATGCAAATGAATTTTTTTATCATGTGTGTGCACAGTTAATTATCAACTTGTATTCATGCTTTTTCACCAGGAACCTGACAGCTGGGAAATCATAGAGGGTCTGAAAATAGGCCAGACCAATGTCCAGAAGCCAGACAAACATGAAGGTTTCATGCTGAAAAAGAGAAAATGGCCTTTAAAAGGTTGGCACAAGGTAAATGTCTCATAAAACAGTCAAAAGATTCATTACTTCATTTTATGAGTTGGAATTTTTTGTCTAGAGGAAATTAAAATGTCCAATAAACGCCAAGGATTTTGGTGTATGACTTTTTCTTCAAATTGTGTAAAGAATTACTTTGCGCGCTAGAAGCTTGTGGCTTCCAGATTGCAGAGCCTGCTGCCTAATGTATTCAGAATCCAAGTGGAAGTTGTAAATAATGCAGCAGATGCCTTGTGGTTTAAGAGGTTTAATCAATATCCCTTTTGTTCTTTCTGATATATTATAACAAAATATAGCCATGTACTGTAAGGTTGCATTGAGTTTACATTAAAGTACACAGGATAGCAGAGGAGAGCTGAGGGACTTTTGCATGGATCCAAGGTGTTTGTGCGGGATAACATTTCCCTTCAGGTATGCTGACTGGGCAGATTTGCTCAGTTTTGTCCCTGAATTTTGTTTGTCTTGATTGCAATCTTCTGTGTGGGCATGGAGTGGGACAATGCACTTTTGCCGTTAGGTGTCTCAATTCAAAACCAAACCAAACCAAACTACCCCAAAACTCAACCCCAAATCTCCTGTTTCTGTTTAGTTGGTTTGGAGACATTTCTCCATGTATAATTCTACTTTATTTTAGCCCTAAACCTGGTGCTCATAAACTCTTTTGTCTGTGTTTTATACCATAAGAATTAAGTTTTTTCCCCTTTTATGGCAACAAGATTTGTGGTATCGATGCTCAGCCATCTTTATGTAGCTGAGGGTACTTGAAGCGGGATTATTTTCTAGGACAGAATGCTTTTTACTGCAAAGGATAGTGGTGCCATTTTATATACATGGTGTTTTTTCTGGGAAAGCATTCACTTTGTTTTTTTGCTAAATACTGTGGGACCTACTCAGGTCTTGAGTCCGAATGCAGGCCATACTAGTATAAGTTACACCTTTTTTTAATTTCTGTGTTCTTTCTTGTATGTTAGACATATGCCTGCCACCCTTTTTTTGCATGCCTAGCTACCTTTGATTTTTTGGTTTTGTTTTACTTAAACAGAGTTTGTAGTTTCAGCAACCAAATACATATGCGCTACTTGAATTCAGTCTAAGGGGTTTAAAGAATTTCAAATGACATACCTGAAACACTGAAAGAACAGAAAAAGAGAGCTTATTAAAAAAAATAAACAAACCCACCACAAACAAGTACACCAAAAAACTCCTGAACAACCCCCAAAAACCACCTCCATCACCCAAAAACCCCAAACAGTTAATCGGATATATAAGAATATATGAAATAACCCATTGATTCTACTGCTTTAAAATAAATTCTGTTAATGTTCTGTTTCTTGGACATGTCTGTTTATGTAAGGAACTTTATAGAGAGCAAGGGGAGTCCAACTGTCACAGTTTCTATAAAGGAGATCACTACTGATTATCTGTTTTTCATGCTGACTTTAGAGAAGTTACCTGTGAAAACAATTTTTAATGTGATTAAGAGCTTCACAGTTCAGCATCCCCCTCTACTCTGCCTTACATTTCACCTAAGGATCTACGCCGAACATATGTTTTGAAACTGTGGGTTGGTTAATAAGTTTCTTTCTTTTTCTTTTTTTTTTTTCCACCTGTTTTTTTTTTTTCCCTTTTCCCCCTCACCTGCTGCCTTGATATCCTGCAATTTCTGTAACAATACTTTGTGGTGAGAGGCCAGTGAGGAATTCTAGAGACAGTAATTGTAGCATGCGCTGTGTTAGTGTTGCTACCAAAGCCATAGCATCCTCTGTCTATTCAACGCTGCAAGTCGTATTCTGACAGTTCTGAATGTGCTTTAATAGCATACCAGGTATGACACGTACAACTTGGAGAGTAGCTTCTCATTTTCTGAAGTGCAGTATGCTATGGAACAAAATATGAGGAAAAATAATTGTCTTTTGTGTGTGTGACTTAGAGATTCAGACCAGCATGAAATGAGTATCATGTTCTTGTGAAGTCAATTAACGACCATACCTAGTTAAAAAAACAACAGAACCAATACCCCTCCTGTTGTTTTGATATCTTATTCAAGAAGTTATGTGTCTAGGAAAGCACTGTTTTCTGGCCCTGCATGAGATATAGGTACCGTCTGCTGTGTGACTGACGTAATTTCCAGAACCATCTTCAGGAGATGTTTTCTGCCACTTAACTACTGACCCTGCTCATAGTGTCAATTTAACAGGTTCACATCATGAAAACACGGTCCTTCCTTTCCATGTCAGACAGCTTAGAGAGTCTAGGATAATATTTTGTTCTGATCTTGATTTTAACACAGGTGAGTGCTTTAGTTTAGACTCTAAAAATATGAATTAATTTATGTTAATTAGCATGTTTCAAAATTAGTGGTGGTAAACATAGGTTAGTGAATCTTATTTCAAGTCTAATTTTCCTGCTAGGCTGTATCTTTATACTGTGTGCCAAAGTCTATGCTAACTTGTCTGCAATGCAGCTTGGGTGGTGTGACATACACAAGCTAGGGCAACTTTAGTTGCAGGAGAAACACACTGTGAATAGAGATTTCTGCTCTCTGCTGTAAGAGCCAGTCAGCAAAATGAAGGTGTAGCAATGGCACAGATAGGCATCGTCAGGTGAGCCTAGCCCCGGGGACTTTGTCAATGAAGATATGGTGGCTCATACCATATCAATGGCTAACGCTCAAAATGTAAGCACTCATGTGACTTGGGTATGTTGCTGGGAATGCTGTTACACTTGTATTGATAACTGTATTTGCTAGATTACAGCTAGAAAAGGTATAATCAGCACAAATTACAATCTCATCTTTACCTGACTGTGTAGAGGTCTGTCAGGAGGCACAGAGTTTTGGGTGGTAGAGCCGGATTTCACAGCCTGTGGTTTTTTTCTCAGCTGGAGATCAAGGAGACCACAAGAACATCCGTATGTGGGTCTTCCTTTTGCACTAGGAAAGTCTTTTCAGTTTTTGGATAGGGAAAGTAGGTTGTTAATTTTAAATGTGACCAGCTTCTGTGGAAGGAAAACGGGAAGAAAATGAAGAAACAGACGTAAATCTTGACCTACAATGTCTTTCTTATAGAGTTTATTGAATTGGCTGGAAAACTGAAAAAATACCCTTCGTTATTGAGGTTTGTTAAGTTAAACCTAGAACATAATGTTGAAAAAAGAATAGTTTTTCTTGCTTAGAGGACAAATGTTGTCAAAAACAAGCAAGAAAATTATTCAGTACTGTATTTATCCTCTCTTTCCAAACCACAAACATTCCTTAATTGCTACAGAGTAATCCTTTGCTTTCGCAGATGAATTATTACACATGGTTTAAATTGCATGTGCTTATTAAAAAAGAATGATTTCTTTTTCTTTCAGAGGTTCTTTGTCCTGGATAATGGAATGTTGAAATATTCAAAGTCACCAATTGATGTAAGTAAAGGTGAAGACCATTTTAAAATTTGTATTGGAATTCAGCCTGCCAGGGTGATCGAATCTCATGCACACTCTGGGCATATTGTTGTGGTTTAACCCTAGCTGGCAACTAAGTACCACGCAGCTACTCATTCACTTCCCCCTTGCCTGCCCACCAGCAGGATGGAGAGGGGAATCGGAAAAAGGTACAGCCTGTGGGCTGAGATAAGAACAGTTAATAATTGAAATAAAGTAAAATATGATGATGATTGTGATTATGAGAATAATAATAGTAATAGTAATGAAAAAGGAGATAAAGAGAGAGAGAGGAATAAAACCCAAGAAAAACAAGTGACGTACAATACAATTGCTCACTACCCACTGACCAATGCCCATCTAGTTCCTGAGCCTCCCAGCCAGCTCCCCTCAGTTTATACACTGAGCATGAAGTTCTGTGTTATGGAATATCCCTTTGGCTAGTTCAGGGCAGCTGTCCTGGCTCTGCTCCCTCCCGGCTTCTTGTGTACCCCCTCACTGGCAGAGCACCGGAAACTGAAAAGTCCTTGACTTGGAGTAAGCACTACTTAGCAATATGTAAAACATCGGTGTGTTATCAACATTGATCTCATACTAAATCCAAACCACAGCACTGTACTAGCTGCTAAAAAGAAAATTAGCTCTATCCCAGCTGAAACCAGGGCATATATTTATGACAACGCACACGTGAAAGTTGTTGATGAATTCAAAGAGAGATCTTGTATGGAAAGTGTGTAAGGTTTTAATTCTGTCCTCAAGAATTCTACCTTTTCTTACTTCTATGAAAATAAAAACTAGATTACTTAAAGTAGTTTATTTAATGAAGGTACTTGAGAGATTAGCCTCATGTATTTTTCAACTTTTATGTCCGCCAGAGCTGATTATTCTGAGATGTGTGGATAAGACAGAGAATTGATTAGAATGTACTCAAGAGATGTGAAGGGTAGTGTTAAATTAGATCTGCTACCAATAACTATCAAGCGGTAGCAGCAGGGAGCTAAGTATGGTCTAATTTTCTCTGCTTCTGACTTACCTGTAGCTGTGTACTGGTGTGAACCAACACTCTTTTAACATTGGAGTTGGCTCTGCACCAAGCACTTGTGAGATGCTTTTTTCTGTCTATACATACAGTGGTTAGTCTGACTACAGGTTTTATTTTTTAATATGGCTTTATATTAAATTGTTCATAAAATGCGAAGTGATTTCAGCCAGATATTTTTCTGTTAGATATAGTGGAGAATTTTGTGTTACTACCAATTTCTTACCATACTTTTTGATTTTAGATACAAAAAGGCAAAGTCCATGGGAGCATTGATGTTGGTTTATCAGTTATGTCTATAAAAAAGAAGGCTCGTAGAATAGATCTTGACACAGAAGAACACATCTATCATCTGAAGGTAAAAAGTGTTGCAAATACTTATCTCTTTTCATCTGCAGTGGAAATAAATAAAAATGTAAAAGATGTGCAGAAAAGTAGTATTTTGAATGCTTTCTTGATAGTGAATTTGTTTCCAGGTGAAGTCCCAGGATTCATTTGATGCATGGGTTTCAAAATTACGCCACCACCGGTTGTACCGTCAGAATGAGATTGTGAGATCTCCCAGAGATGCTAGCTTTCATATATTCCCTTCAGCCTCTACTACAGAGTCTTCACCAGCTGCTAATGTGTCGGATGGAAAGGTATGTTGTGTTCTTTGAAAACTCATGCCTGCTGGGCCTGCTTGTGGGCAGTTTCAGTGGGCTTTGCTTGTAATGCCAGTAAAGAGGAGTTTCTACTGTGGGAACCAAAGGCCAGCAAAAAGCTGTGAGACTGTGCAGCCTTCATTAACGGGCTGCTGTAGAGACCTTGCAAAGAGTCCACCATCCCCACAAGAATTTATACTTACCTTTGTCATCAGGGATAAATCTGTCTCTTTACTATTTGATAACCTTCTGTCTCTTAAACAACAGCTTTTCTAACTGGTGGTTAGCAAACACAGTTGGCTTGTGAGGTTCTTGGTTTGGTTCTCCAGTATGCTGATCAGAAAAATCTGCATCTTGGGGAACTATATAGTCAAATCACAGATGTCACTGAAATCACAATGCATATTTCGTTTTCTTATTCTGAAATAGCATGGGGATCACATTGACTGAGAAACACAGCAACAGTAAATTTAAGCATTTTATTATGCCGTAGGTGCAACAAAATAGCTTCCCCTGGCAGTCTTCTATACCTTGTAGTAACAGCCTTCCTGCCACCTGCACTACTGGTCAGAGTAAAGTAGCAGCCTGGTTGCAGGACTCAGAAGAAATGGACAGATGTGCTGAAGGTTAGTCTTAACCTTTTCATGGCTTGTTCTTTCAGCAAAACTTCTTGTTCATATAAAATAAGAAACAGTCAGTAAAGTGGTTAAGTTGCATCTTTACATGCGCATGAAGTAGCTTTTCGGGTAGGTAGATACTTGTGGTGGGAACCTCCTTCTCTGCAAGTTTTAGGATGTTGCTTTTAAAATTTATCTTAGTAATCTTTATTATCTTAATGGATGGCATTGTTAAAATATGATCAACTTTTGAGGTCTAGACTTGTTGCTGACTTCCATAGAAGTAACAAGTGCTCAACATATCTAAAAATAAGCTTTTACTTACTACTAGGGATTTGGACATTTAACTTCTATAATGCAATAAGGTGCCAATGATGTACATAATGGTGAAAAAAAAAAAGTCTGAACTGAAACACCTAATGTATTTTTGTTTTATATCTGTTAGATCTTGCTCACTGTCAGTCAAACCTTGTGGAACTCAGTAAACTTCTTCAAAATTTAGAAATACTACAGAGAACTCAGTCAGCACCAAATTTCACAGATATGCAGGTAAATATGCTTGAATATAAATCATCACACTGATCACACTGAAACATTTGCTCTTTGTGTTAAAGGAAATACAGTGATGTCTGTTAACTCAGAATGATTTTCTGAAATTATATTAACTCTTGTATGAAAAGTTTTATCGTATATGTTTATTTTAATCATGTGTAATAAGACATTAATTATTTGGGTTAAATAAATGATTAAGTCATTTGCAAAAGTGAGAACTGTTAAAATAGAGATATCTGTATACATTGAAATTGTATTTAAGAAGTTTTTTTTTGTGCTGCACAAGATATTTTAAGTTTTGAAGGAGAGAAGACCCAAAGACCCTCAGAGGTGAAGTTGCATGCCTTAGAAAAGAGGGCATAAGTACAAAGGTCCCAAGGGTTGGACCATTTCCCAGTTCAGGGTGAGTTTTCCTCTTGACTACAAGAAAGCAACAGCAGATCGTAAATCCTAAATACTTTCTTCCTTTTTCACTCAGTTCCCTTGAGTACACACATCTCCCAGTGGTGCTGATGCACTGGGAAGTCTAGTTCCAGTGAGGTAACAAGACTTTACCGTTGATTTCAGGAAGAGGTGAACTCTTCATTTCTCTGAGTAGTACCAGAATAGAAATCCATGAGGATTTCAAGATCTGGTCCTAAGTATTGTGCACTCGTGAAGAAAGTATACCAGTAGTTTTGGTAAATGAGCTAAGGATACCATGTGTTTATAGAAGTGTATGGATAGCTACAGCTGGTCACTGTAGTAGTTGCGGGCCCCAGCAGTGGCATTCTTCTCTTTACTTTCTAATTTGTAGATGTCTAATGCTACAGTTCTTTACTAACTTGCTGTACCGTCTGTGTTGCTTCTGTCAACTTAATAGTACTTTGTCACTTTTAACTATTTGTGTAATGTAGGCTAACTGTGTAGATATTTCAAAGAAAGACAAGCGGGTCACGAGACGATGGAGAACAAAAAGTGTCAGCAAAGATGCAAAAATTCAACTTCAGGTACTGAACGCACTATGTTTTATTTTTCACTGTACTTTTAGATTAACTTCTAAGCATGGAATGATTTATTAGCTGAAAGTAGGAAGTCGGTGTACTGTCTCTTATGTTCCTGATGAAGTAAATTAAATCTCAGTTTGTTGTTTAAAACTCAGAGAAGGTAGTGAGAGAAGTATTGATTTTACTTTCATTCATATGAAAACATTGCCATCTAGGGAAAGGAGTGGTATCTAAATACTAGTCAATTAAGGTGCAAAAAAGGCAATATGCATGCAGCATACGGGGATACTGATGTTCTATCTCAAACTTGCCAAGAAGGGCTGTTGAACAGGTGACATCAAGCTAAAAGAAGGAAATGTGAATGAAATACTAAACACACCAGTTGTCTTTGTTCAGACCTATACTAGGAACCTTACCAATAAGAAGTATTTTCACAAGCCGTCTCTTATGGAAAAGGCTAGTATGGGAAGAAAGGGAATAAACCAAAGAATAAGTTACGTGAAGAAAAAATTGACCCCATCCTGCCTTAGAGCTGAAAAGTAAAAGCACAGAAATAAGCATAATATTCTTGTATTATTGCTAGATCCAGGGTGTCTTACTGTGTTTTGTCAGTAGTTGTGTATTTTGAGGTCTAATCAAAAATCCAATTTTTTTTAATGGTTGAGCAACCATTAATGAAGACTATATTCAACTGACTACAGGTGCTAACAGTCACCACTGCTACAGAATAATTAAGTGTCAGCAACTTTTGATCCATTTAAATTCCTTGAAATTCATGCAAACTTTGAAAGCCTTTAATATTTCCCCTAGAGGCGTAATAAGGAGTTTTCTGTGACTCATTTAAAATTAATAACCTTAAGGAAAGAAGAAATTGTAGTTGCGTCAGCTTTCTCATTGCAGCTGTTATAGGTGGTTTCTTTCTACCCATTATACTAGATAAATCACAGTAGGTTAAACAATGAAGCATATGTTAGGATGAAAATGATTGAGTAACAAAGGAATTTTGGTTATTGATGATGTCCAATTACCTGCATTTGAAGTATCAATGTGTTTCCCTGCTGCTGAATAATATAGACAAATAAAAATATCAGGAAAATGAATGCAAGTACTTGGTGCCTAGGAAGAGACAGTGCCAACACTGTATGTTTTTCTTTCATGCCACAGTGCTCTTAGAGAAATTCCTCTTCAAAAAAATGATGAAAAAATGATGAAAGCACTTAATGTATGATGATCTAGGATGGGTCATGAGGAATTACAAGCTGTTCCTGTGTTGCCTGCACTTTGCCAAAGTGACACTGGCTTAGGCTTCTGTCATTTTGGCACCTGACTCTCAGACTGCTCTTTGTGGTTTAACAGTTGTGCCTCAGCTCCTAAAATTCTCAAATGTGGTCGGTTTACAGGTTCTCCTGAGACAGTTTGTGTGCATAGCACTGCTTTACATGGGTCTGTCACTTCTTGCGCAGTAATAAACTCTTCCTAATTTGGGTCAGCATTAACTCCTGGCAAGTGTAATCCTGGAAATGTAAAGCTTATTTTGTTAGAGCAAAGCACTAAATTATTGTTGACTGATTTATATATTAATTTGCAGTGAAACAGAAATTAAAACTATTCTAAATTGTATGGAAGATGAAGACTCCTTTTTGGCTGCTTGTTTTAGGGGATAATGCTAATACTAACATTAACTCTAAGCTAGTTGCACTATTAATTCCATTTGAAGTACTTGCATGTATTTATTTTAGAATGAGCAGTCATTAGCTACCATCAAAAGACACTGATAGTACGATGTTGAGAAATATCCTTCTGGGGAGCATAAAAATTAGGGAGCTTTATATATAGGTGTCTTGATCATGAGTAATGGGGAACAAGGGTGTAATTCTTGCTAGCTTAGCATCCACTGCGTACAAAGCAAAGAGGGAATTCTCCCATCCAGATTTTGTGTTGTACTGGTTGGCAGTTTTTTGTTGAGAAGATAGTTTTTGTTGCATTCCTGATAACACATTCTGCAAGACGAATGCTAGATGTATAATGTGTTTAAAACATACTTTTTCTTGTATGAAAAGCTACTTGCTTGTCTTAGATATATGTATTTACCAATTAGGCATACCAGTTTTGTATGCAGTTAACTTGGCTCACACAGCTAATCCCAATGACTACAGTGGGGTTACTCCACAAAGTAAAATTGAGCATAGCATGTGTATATACGTTTGCAGGTTTGGGTATTTAGTATTGCTAAATTGTTTAGAATTAGTTTAATTTACAGACTTAGACTCAAGAGTAATACATGGACTTCTTCTCTGAAGAAAGATTGCTTTTATGAAGGTTTATTTTGTTTTTAAAAAGCCTATTTAAAGTCTTATGAAAATGGCCTGCAACAAGTTAGTTGGCCTGTATTCATTCATTTTACAAATGATGCTTTTGTACAAAACTTGAATTGTGTGGTTTGTTTTTTTCCCTTCATGTAAAAGACCAATTTGTCATTCTCATGACATTCTAAAGATCTTCAAAAGAAAAAAAAAATACTGAAAAGCAATAAAATGAAATAATGATGATTTAATTTTCCTCAAAAGCTCAGAGTTGTGAAATTCCAAGACTTCTTTTCTTTTTTTTTCTTTATTTTTTTATTTCCTGCCCCCTCCACCCGGGGAGTAGTTTAATGGAAAACTATATAGTATGGAGCAACCTGAAAAGTCATCTTGCTCTACTGAGGCTTTCGGCTGAGAAACGAAACCAGACCTAAAGGCTGACTTATTACTTTTCCCCTTGAATAAATACTTCTTTATATTGTAACTCAGATTTTGACCTCACTTTCTAGTGTGTTGAGGGGAGTGTGTGGTTCTGCAGGAGTCATTGTTCCCATTTTAATAATGTATACCTGCATTCATAATCTTGTAGATATATATATATATCTTTGTGCATATCTCTCTCTCTGTACACATAAATATTTATATACGTCCCTATTAGTTAAACAAGAATATGCTTCCAGACTCTTATTCACAGAATAGACATACTTTTGTGGAGCACAAAGTGCTTTACATGATGCATATGCTGTGTTCTTTGCTTTAACATTTTTACTTATATGGCACTCAGACTGCTTTTCAGAAAAGGTAAAAATGTGTATAGATTTAGAAATGCTGAAGTGGCTATACGTGAAGACATGGGGAAAGGAAAATGTAATGGGATTGAAAATAATTTTCTAAAAGCAGAAAGGTGGCTTTTCTAGTCTTCTAAAATCTTAGAATGATTTAAAAATGATAATGGTTTGATTAGACATTAAATAAAAAGTTTATGATAGGTGTGGAGCTCCTCTGTATTAGACAATTACTTGTTTCACTGTAATGTACCATGATGAAATTTTCTTCAGAGTAAAATAGAATCGAAATAAAGCAGGATGAGGCCACAAGTTAGGCATGCAGAAGAGGAAGTATTTTTGGAATACCTAGTTTTCATTTGTGCTGCCTTATCTTTATTGCGTTGCTTCGAAACCCAAGCCTTTAATAATGTACAGGAAAAATAGCTGGAACTCAAAAAAGTGGTGTGTGGAGAAAATGAACAAATAGGCTTAAGGATGGATGCAGAAATGCTGCAGCTGTGCACAGGGATGTTTACATAAGCAAGCTCACTATAACATACACACTGAAAAGTTTTACCATTGAGATGCATCCATCTTCAGTGACCACAGTTCATGCACTTCCACTAATGCAAAGTGATCTCTTCCAGAATTCATCTTCTAGATTAGGGGTCCTCAAACTTTTTAAACAGGGGGCCAGCGCGCAGATGAAGTGGCAGGCAGTCATCTGTGGCTGCTTGGATTCCCCCCTCAGCCCCCGGCGGGGGGGGGGGGGGGGGGGGGGGCGGGGGGGATCTGTAAATACCGGGGGCCGGATTGAGGACCCTGGGGGGCCGTGTCCGACCCGTGGGCCGTAGTTTGAGGACCCCTGTAATCTAGATGGTCAAGTGACCCCCAAAAGGAGTTTGTTTTTTGTGTTTTCTACCATGCCATAGCATCCTTTTTGTTTTCTTATTCCATAATTGCCTTATGACTCTGAATGGCAATGCTAATAGAATTTTTTTCCTTTTTTGGTAGTCTTAGTGAGTGCACTGCAGTCCAACTCATCTGGAGATAATTTTAGTGAAGTATCTAGCTTTTTTATGTCTCTGGCATACACAACTGAAAACATGTGATATGTCCTCAGAATGTGTAGGCCATAAGAGTTAACACAATTGAAATCCACTTAAAGACTCTCCCTCTCCCTTTTCTGATCACCTTTCATCTTCCTGTGTCCCGTCACCCCTTTCCATCTGTTTTTCTACTTCCTTCTCTTCTTGCATTCACTGTCAGGAAGGGCCGGCACCGAAGGGCCAGTTCAGCACAACACGACGCCGGCAGAGACTAGCAGCTGCAGTGGCTACAACAGTGAGTGGATTTAAAAATCAAGGGATAGCTCTAAAGATGGGGAGCTGTGTAACTTGAATGTGTAATAAGCTTATGAAAATGTTTCTTGCGCTTTTTGGAGGTGTCCATGCTACCCACTTTTGGCTGAGTTTCTTAGAAGTGGTCAAGCCTGACACAAAGGAATTCCATAAATGTGGGTCTGAGCTTGTTTACATGGTAACATATCCCTCCTCCTTTACGCAAGTGCAAGTGACTTTTAGACTCAGGGCCCTGCAATATTTAAGCATGCCTTGACATACTCTGCTATATACTATACAAAATGGAAAGAAATGATCAAATTTTGTTAAAAGATTCTTGTAGCAGTCTATAGCAAGACAGCAGAACCAAAGCAAGTTGTTACAAACAACCATGGAATTACACAATTTCCTGGGTTTTTTTGTTTTTGGTTTTAGTAGTATAAGGTTAGTCTTTTCATTTGAGACACTTTCTATTACATTCCATAGTTCAAAAAGTCATATTACTACCTCTAGTGTCTGTATTTAGTTTTGCTAATTCTCTTAAGTCTTTGACTTCTGGAGCTATGAAATCAAGACAAAGGCTGAGAACTGGAGGGGAAAGCGCTGTCTGTGAAATCAAATTAGCATCAAAAGAATATCTTCAGCTGCTGCTTTATCAGGAAAGCACTTATGAGGGGCGCACAACAGAGACATTAATACTAATCCATCAACTGATTAGTACAACAGCTAGACAGGGAAGACCCTGTGCAGCCAAAGACTGAAGTGAGCTTTAAATACACACCTCTTACCTAGTCCAAGCAGTGAATGTTTTCACCAGGCTAAAGTACTCCAGGGTCTGCTGCTCTAGCCCACAGCTAAAATCCCCTAGATCAGACATAGCTTCTACTCAAGCTCAAATACCTTGGGCTGCTGCTACTTGAACCACAAAACTCAGTTACTGTTAGGCCCTTCTAAAAAACATGTAAGAAGTCAGCATTTCTCCAGTTCCCAGATTAACTCATCTAAATTTAATGCCCCGTAATCAGTTGACGCTGAATGCTGTGCTCAATAATTGATTGATGTTCTGACCTTATCGATCTGCCTGCCTAGCAGAGAAATCAACCTGCTTCCTGGTTTATGTGTCTGAGCAGTATCAGTGGGAGGCTCTAACCAGGAGGTTCCGCAGTAGTTAAATAGCATTGGCAAGAGCTGTACCAAGGAGTCCTTCAGGGGAACAAATACAGCTGGACTTAGATTGCAAGGCAGTAGGAGTCCAGGGAACCGCTGAGTTATTACCTGCAGCTGAAGTGAGGACCCATTGAGGAAGGTCTTGGAGGAGCTAGAAAAGGGAGCTGGAGCAGGAGGAAGGAAAACCAGAGGCACCAGAATGACTGTACTGCTGTTGCAGTGGTCATGGCAATGGCCCATTCTTCCTGGCTGATGTAGCACAGTGCTTCTCTCCCAGACAGTGAAGCTGTGTGTATAGACTGAGGGATACAGAATTATATCAGTTAAATGCACACAAGAAAGAGGAGGTTTTCCTTACAACCCACTCTACCAGGAACAGTCTGTTCCTACATGAACACATAATTTTGAAGAAGGTGATGGATGAGTGGGTATTAAGTCCCTGGCGTAAAGCAGAAAGGATAAGGTACATCTGAGGTCATGTCTAGAAGAGTGTGTGTATGGAGGAAACTGAAGTGATGCATCAAGAAACTAAATATTTTGAAAAAAACTCCAAAACAACAACAAAAATACAATCGGAAGAAGAATGGGTAGTAAAGTCAAAATCAAGTCACCATGGATATATAGAGAAGGCACAGCAGTGAAAGGAAAAAAGGGGAAGAGAAGTATGTTGGCAGTGTTTCTTGGACTGTTGTGTGTTCAATGTGGATTTTTTTCATTTGTTGTGGAAAGTAGCTTGGAAACTGTTCTGAAAGATGCATACGAGGAGAGTTCATGTCAATCAACAGTTAAGTATTTTTTGTTCTTGTGTTTAAAGCAGTTGGCAAAGCAGCTGCTTGTCTGTGTGCTGTGAATGTATTTCTTGCAAGCAGTATGACAGTATTGGTAGAACATGTAAATGCTATTTCTAGGACACACTTTAAAATGCTATTTTTCCAATAAATATCACCGCAGAAACTTTGCTTTTCAGCCTGGCCAACTGAGGTATGAGGCAGAAATGATGGATCTAAAGCAGGTCTCTTCAGCTAGGTTCATCATAAAGTGAATAAAAAGCACCCCCCACTCCACGTGTGGGCAGCCTACCTGCAGCTCTGCCAGTCTGTGCTGGGCTGGGGCAACGAGCCCCATCACCACAGGCACATGGGGCTGTGGGGAGTCTCCCTCAAGCTCCTGCATTATAGTTTAGGAGCAGCTTCTTTCCTGCCTTCAGGATGGGCTTTGAGGACTGGGTACATGCTTCCTGCACACACAGCTATCATGTAGCCACCTGCTCTGCCCTCCTGGAGCCACCTGGAGCAATTGAACCTTGGCGATGCTCCCAGTCAGAAAGTGCTGGGAATGTGCTCTCCAATTTAAGAAGTGAAAAAGTTTTGTGAAGGAAACTTGAAATTAACCTACATTTAGTCACATCAGTCAATTAACCTAGTTTTGTTGGGCTGTTGAGAAAGGCAGTCTGGTACTTGCAAAGAAGATAATGTGTTAAATATCCAGTATGAATGGAAGGAATTTATTCTACACCTCCTGTGAAGTCATCTTGATATGAGGCTAAAATGAGGTCCAATAAAAAATACCCTCTTTGTTGATATAGCTGGAGCTCAAAATACATGAGAGTAGAGAATGAAGGTTATACTGGATAGGTGCCATAGAGCTGTTATTTTATGTGCTATAGGTATCTTGGAAATTGAGGAAGAACAGGATAGAAAACAGGATTTTCCAGAGTATGCTCACGAGTGGAATGAGATGTGATGAATAGATCCAACAGGATTTTGAGGTTTTAACTGGGGAATCGGAAAACTGAAATGTATATTGATGACAACTTTTATAGGAAGGGATTGATAAAGCCATTCCCTGATCTAATCAAATAACAAGGTACCAATTTCAAATACTGATGGTATTATAGAACTTATCTGTTGATAAAAATTCTTAGTAATATGACTTTTTATGTTATCTGCTGCTCTTTATCATGCCTTGGAAGACACATTTTATATTTTGGCCCTGTTTTTCATATCTGAATAATTACATTGGGCTGCAGTGTGGAAATTCTTGTTTAATACATTTGATTAATGTATTAGATTTGTGTTCAATGTGTTTAACAGTGCTTAATATTTAAATAAAAAAATGTGTTCTGCATGTCTTTTCTTTGCATCTAAATTTGAAAATTGGGTTCTTGGCCTGATTTTTATACAAATGTGCAAATGGTAAAATTAAAATAAAATACAACATAGGCTCACACACACATGCATCACATATATAACAGTGGTAGCCATACACCGCATATGTAGTTTATAGATAACTGTTCAGTATACATGAGACATGTATGTAACTTCTAAAGAATTGCATGTATATTTTAATTACTGTGTCTGAAAAATACAGGAGAAAGATAAGTGGAAATGATAATAAACTAAATTCTTTGCTCCATCTTACTAAACAGTTTCTCTTTGTATTTATTTATGGTTCATGTACTTTAAATGAAAATCGGGTGGAGTTTTGTGGTTGTTTTTTTTTTTTGTTTATTTGTTTAGTTGAAGGAATATAGGAAAACGATATGCTTTTCCCCTCTTCATAGTTGCCAGTACAGTGAGTTTCAACTCCGAATGTACCAGTAGTTTTGAAAAACTTCAGTGATGTGTTTGATGATACTATATCCTATTTTTAGATCTGTGGAGGAGCTTGCATACTTCAAATGTTGATATTATAACAATAGTGTCATACTGCATGTATTCTCAGATGTCTTGATATAAACCAGCATATGTCATGGTTCGATTTTCCTGTCATCTTTTAAGCATTAGGAAATGGTTCATCTTTGTAGATGTTAGAATTGAAATTCTCCATCATTAGCTATTAGCTATGTATTTAGGCCTTCTTTTGTCTGTTTCAGTGAAAAATTTCAAGAGAATTCTGCATCAGCTGCAATGAGATTTAGGAGAGTAAGAAGTTACATGTCCACTCCTACCATGTTCTTTGCATTGTGAACTAAGTCTTTTGTTTGCAGAAGGAATTTGTATTTTGCTTCAACAAAGCCAAAAGGTTGGTTGCACCTTATACAATATTTCTTCACTCTTTCTTGCTGTAGGTCCCTTTCAGTGCTACAATGTCACCCGTTCGACTGCATTCATCCAATCCAAACCTTTGTGCAGACATCGAGTTTCAGACTCCCCCAAGCCATGTAATGGACCCTCTGGAGTGCTCTACCGAGTACATGAAGCTTCAAGAAGAATTCTGCCTGATGGCGCAAAAAGGTAATGGGAAATGTCAAGTCTTTCCTTTATTGTGCTTCTCTGTTGTGTTTATTGCCTTCACTTAGTTATGTCCAGGGCATTCATCTGCATTAGGTGATATTGTGTAAGAAATTTTAGATGGTCAGCTGGCTTACATAAAGATGACATGTATTATCCTTACACTTTCTGTGGATTACATGAATATAGAGATAGGTAAATTCTGATAAGACACATTTTTTAGAAGTCTTCTGAACTACTTGCTGTATCTTGTAAATACATGACTAAATTTACAAACATTTTGTTTCTCAATAAAATGCTTTATTTCTCCCCAAAGATGAACCAGAATGTCACTGCTATATAATGTTGTGCAATTAATTTTTGTGCAATGTTTTCTACATCAGTGGAAATAACAGAAGAAGAGCTTATTACTAGAATGTACCTCAGAAATGCGATTTTATTGCCAATAAATGAATGGTCCTACAGACTAAAAAATACTATTTAAAAGGGTTTGTTATCAGTTGCTGTAACAAACATAGGACAAATGTGAGACTGATATCTTAAAAAATGTCAAAAACCTGTTCAAAGACCAGGTAATACTCTTTATTAGTGCAATACTGAGTTCTTAGCAGAACTGATTTTTTTTGTTACTCAGAAAATAAAATAAAAAAAAAAAAGAAAAGAAAACAACACACATTGGACATAGGTTTTCCAAATATGCATCTCACTGTATGTTCAGCACCAAGAATATTGTCTGATGACATATGCTTGAATTTACTGTATGCACATTACAACCTCAAGCTTTAAGTGTTTGTACTTTGGAATGGATTACTTGAAGTTCAGATTCTTGTTTCAAATTTCCGTAATTGTGGGATGGAAATATCTCTATTGCTGAAATATTGTAATAGATGGCAATGAGCAGTTCTATAGCTGAGAAAAAACTTGGGTTTTTTTTTTTCTTTTTGCTTAGTGCATTCTCTTTTGAAGTCTGCCTTTAACAGCATAGCTATAGAGAAGGAGAAGCTTAAGCAGATTGTTTCAGAGCAGGATCTTGCAAGCCACAATGCTCAAATAGCACACCTCAGACAGTCCCTCTCTCAGGTATGTTCTTGATTTGATTTCAAGCACTTCTAGCTTGCCAGATGCACTATTTCTTTTGTATTTTGGCCATTTCTTGAGGTAGAAGGAGCCAAGAAAAAGCCAAGTTCTTGACCAGAACTGTGAGACATATTCTGTTATGACATAAGTCTGACCTCAATGCATGTGGAGGTGAAGGATATCATTTGTCTGTGTAAGCATGCATCTGTTATGGTTTTCCAAAGCAAAGAAGGATCAAATGTTTTTATACAAATGCTAGATATCTTTCCTGGACTGTTTCCAGCACAGCCAAGGAAATATTCTTTTCTTAATTAAGTTTTAAATTTTTACTCTATATTTTCAGATTTGTTTTATATGTCCATGTCTCTAACTGAAAAAGGAATCTTGGGTTACAGGATAGTCGTGGGTAAATTGGATTTTTTCAAATAACACATCTGTTACTCTCCAGCGTCTCTCTCACCTAAGCCAAAGGAAAAACTGTCATTGGCTTTAGTGGGGAAGAAGAGGTAAAGCAACAGTAAGTCCTCAGGATGCAAAATAACTCAAAATTTTTAATTAATTGTCAAGGAAAAACATAAGAGCTTTTACTCTGAAGATTGCATTGGCATGGAGTACTGCATCTGCCAGAAATGTGAGCAGAGGTTTAAAGGCAAATAAAACTTCACCAAAATGTGTATATAATTTCATACACTGTTATTGTTATTGGGTTGGAGGTTTTTGCTAAGAGATAATATTGATGCACAACGTTTGTATAGATACAGATGATATTATATTACACAGATTGATTACTGTGTGTTGTAATAAAGAAAGGTTAAGGACAAGAGGTAAGGGTAACCATTTCTGGTTATTGATACAAATTTAACTAAGACCTGTGGAGACTTATTAGCACTTGTATGAAATAGGTGGTCATGTTTTCTTATTGTTCTTGCCCTCCGTTGTCAGTCTAAAAGTCATGGTTGCATATTAGTTTATAGTCTCAATAGGCAATAAATGGAAATTTGACCTTAGATGGCTGGGTTTGATCAGCCTCCTGAACCAGGTTTGAGCAGTTTAAGAAGGTACTGTCAGGCTGCTGTCATCACCTTTCTTTCCTGGTAGATGGCAACTGTGAACATGCCTGGTCCATTTCAGTGCAAAGCAAAATGGGGTAATTTAAACTGTTTAGTGACAGTTTAAACTAACCCGTTTTACTTTGGTCCTACTTTGTTTCAGTACATTCATGCAATCTATTCCTGATTCTGCACTAGGGGGAGGCAAAAGGAGGTTCTTACTCCATTACAACAGTAATTTTCTACTAAAACAGTATGTTATTTTCTATAATCCTCAGTGCTGGGGATATATTAGGGTGAAGTCAGTTCACGTTGTAGATACGTAACATGCTTTTTCTGAATTTCAGAGCCTTTCATGTGAGTCTTTCTAGATAACAGACAATATTTATATATGCACCGAAATGTACAATCTAGGTTGGGTTTTAAAAAAGGAGAAAAATCAGCAGGTATAAGACACCAGTTGAATGCTGTTGGTATTTGTGACACTCTAATATCAGTAGTTTGAAATGAGTACATGTGTGCAAATACATCAATTGATCTGGATGGGCAAACACCCAATGATACTAGCCATTACATTGGTTTTGCTGGAAGGGAAGCCATTTCCTTTTGCAGGGTCTAAGTGCTGATACCCTTGGCTCAGAAAGAGCTGAGTAGTTGTAAACCAAGAATTGCTTCTTTGGGCATTGTGCAGGTAGTTCCCATTTGTTGTTCTGCAGCTTCATTCTTCCTTGCTGCATTCACTCCCTGTTTCCATAGTGTACATAACCCACCAGTATACCTGCCAAAGAGAGATCCGAAGAATTAAGGTAGAATGCCACTGTTATATTGTGGAAGAATATCTGTCCCCACTGCCTCCTGAAAAAGATCAATGAAGGCAAAATAAAAGGTTAAATCATTTTAGAGAGGATCTCAAAATAGGTATCTCTCTAAAAATGGAAAAAAGGAGGTTCTGTGTTTTCTTGGGAAATTGCTGGGAAGAAGCTACTTCTTTTTTTTTCTTCTTCTTCTTTTTTTTTCCCTGTTTAATGTTTACTTTAAAATTTTAAATGAAATGTGCAATTTTTATTTTAAGGCTCTCAACCAGAATGCTGAACTAAGGAGTCGCTTGAACAGAATACATTCAGAATCTGTTATTTGTGATCAGGTTGTCAGTGTAAATATTATCCCTAGTCCTGATGAGGTAAGACTTTGGCCTTTAATGGATTTAGAGTACAATCAAACCTTGCTAATTCTCACTAACAGCTGAAACACATCTGGCAAATTACAGGATTTTTCAGATTGGCAAGTGTTTATTTATAGATAAAGTCAGATTATATTTTCCCTATGTGAAATAAAACTTCTGTCTTTAATTTTGCATATGTCAGATCTTATGAAACAACTCAGTTTAGTCTCTGCAGAGAAACAAGGAGGGACTCCGGTTTTGCAATATTAATTGTTGGCTGTGGGAATTAGTGAGGTTTTACTGTATTTGAATGTAACACACAGTAGCTAATCAATTCTGTATCTTAGTTTCTTGCCAAATCAACAGAGCAGTTTAGTATGTGATGGCATGATCCTGCAAGTGCCTAAAGGGCCTGATGTTTAATATCAAGTGACACTGCTGAAATCAAAAAGATTTAGACTATGAACCAAATACTATGCTGATACCATGTTTGCAACATCTGGTTTTGCTTTCCTCAGTCAAGAGATTATCTAACATTTGTATTAATAACAAGTCAGCTTCCCTCATGAGAAGGACAAATCTGAATTTGTGAGCTGTAATATGTTACAATTAATGTGGTCACTTTGACAACCATTCTGCTTACATTTTACCAAAATATTTTTCATCTGTCACTTCCACTAATTTTTTTCTATGCATATGTCATTTCAGTTAACATACTTTTGTCTCCTAATTATTTCTTCCTACAAGAAAGGAAGGTGAAAATGTGTTTCCAATTACTTTTGTTTATTTGTTTTTTTGAAAATGTCCAAGCAATTTTTCCAAGAGTCCAGCATGTTGGAGACTAGCAACAGAAGATAGAGGTGAAGTGGTGCCACAGCACAGGAATCTGTTGTGAAGTTCTGAACAATGACCATGTCTTCTATTTTGGATTTGTTATTGGTTAGCTGTTTCTTTTTCGTATGTACATCGTTGTCTTGGTACCAGTGTGTCGGACTAAAGGAGTTTTTCAAAGAGGTTCCCAGATCTGTCATTCACTTCTCTTGATTGTGTTATATATATTTATATATTTATATATGTATAATCTTGCAGTGTATAGATAAGGCCTGTGTGAACATCTTTTTCAGTTAGGGGTATGTGTATTTTTCCAAGTTCCTCTAGCTTATACAAAATCTTGAAGTTTTAATCACTTTCTGTAAAGATAACAGTGAAATGAGCTTCTGTTTCCATTATAATTCATCAAACATTGTAAACTGTCTACAAGCTTATAAGCCCCAGTGAAAGAGGGGTGGGTTTTGACCTTTTGACCTCTTGGCTTGTTTATGGGGTTTTTTGATTTTTTTTTTTGTTTTTGGTGCATTTTGAGGCAACTATATAGAATAATTCTACAGAATTAAGATGTCAACAAAAACATTTGCACGATTACTGTAGGAAGATTAATGGGGATGGAGTTGCGGTCTGGAGTTAACTGTTTAAAAGGGCTTCAGTAGTTTCATCTGCATTATATCCCAGAAGCAACATGCTGTAAAAATGAAGGGATTAAGTCAGAAGCCTGTTTCCCTCCACAGCAGCAGCTCCTTTGGTGGAATGGTACAGGGAGAGAATAATTTTTTCCCCCCTTCTTAAAGCAATATCCTATAGGGTAACACATTGAAACCTGGTGTTCCTCCCATCGATAGGAAGAAGAGGTTCTGCTGTTTAAATTAGCTGCCCCCCTACTGATCTATACATAACACAGTTTTGAACCCTTGCCTTTGCTGCTAAATTCTTTTTATAATAAACAATAGAGAGTTCATTCCCTATAGTAGTACTGAGTCAGTGTTAATGGCATAATTCAAGTGAGATTTGGAGTACAAACGTGGTATAAAAGCACATAAATACATATTATAGCCATCCTCCTGAATATTCCAACATTCAAACAGTTGTTACTAAACCGGTTGACAAGTGCATTTATTTTGAAAGTAACTTATAACTCCCTGACCTTATAAAGCTTTATATTTGAAATTTGATTGGATCAAAGGTAGCTTCCAGTGATGTCATTTGTTATGACCAGGTGTATTTTCATCTGAATTTCATGGTTGAACTTGTCTGACAGTTGAGGTATTGTCCACAAAATCACTCTTCTGGAGACAGAACTAAATCTGTGATTATTCACACTGTTAAAACTTGGCAGTTGATGCTGAGCAGGCCTCAAATGAGGACATGTAGAAGACATGTAGCTCACTGCTCAGAATGCACTTTATTTTGTAATTGTCAAAGTCTTGTCTGTTAGGTACACACAAAGCCTTGCTAAAATGCTGTCTTTCCTATCTATGCTTACATTTGGCATAGAAAAATTATTCAGGTGATTTACCCCTTCTATGCATATTTATTTTATATTAGAAATAATACTTCTATTTTTCTGTGCTTTATTTACAGACAGGTGAACAAATTCATGTCAGTTTGCCACTGTCTCAGCAAGTTTCTAATGAGAGCAGGCTCTCTATGTCTGAATCTGTTTCAGAGTTCTTTGATGCACAGGAAGTGCTTCTGTCTGCCAGCTCGTCAGAAAATGAGGTAGGCTATGACAGCATGCTGCAGCTTTGCTGTTGGACAGATTTAGATATTACTCCACTAGTGAATGATTTTTTTATTTTTACAATGCTATTAGAATAAAATTTATCAGCACGTATAAGGTTTAGATAAACAAACCTGAGACTCCCTTGTGATGGGGTGCAGAAGTTCACTGGTAAAACAGTTGAAAGTTGTTTGCATCAGTAGCTTATGTTCAGTACGTGTCTTTGCTAGATGATGGCAGTTTCGCGTAAGGATGACATAGACAGGAGAAATTATGTCTGACTATGCAGTCAACTAATCTAGAATTTAAAATAGTCTCTTAAAAAAAAGTCTTCTAGTATACATAGAAAGTTATTGTCAGAGAAGTAGACAAAAGCCTGAAAAATTGGCTCACTCAAGCTCAAAGTTGAAGCAGTCAGATACAGTTCAGGCTCCTGAATCAAGTTGCTCTCCACAGCCCTTCTGTGCTACCCTAAATAAATGTTACCATTTAAAAAAAATATTTATTTTTTTAAAATACCTTTTTATAAAGCCACAGTAGTGCTGTGGTCTACCACAACTCTTCTGTAAGATGCCACCATATTTTGCCTTTGACAGGGATTGCTCATGTGCCATGAGTTAGCACAACCACAGCTGGAGTTGTTCATCTAAAGGATGGAATGGTTCCTTATCTTATTGTTTCTCTAGTTGTAAAGTACATGTTATCTCAATAGTCTGGATTGTCTATATCAGCATGGAGTATTGGTGCATCTGTATGGTATAAACAAAATGGAATCTTTACAAAATCACCCCCAAATGATATAGGCCTCATAATAAATACTGTGTCATCAGTAAAAACTGTAAAATATTTTGAAAGTCATATTTCTGGAGAAAAAGTTAGTTTTGTTAAAAAAATTCTAAAAAATAATCTAACACTGATGTAGTTCTTGTTTTTCAAAATGGTAGGTTGATGTTTGTATAATTTTTTGCTGAAAAACAAGCTGCATTTTATTCTTTGGTTCTTTTATAAAGAGTACAAATCAGACTATCTCTTCTCACCTCCCATCCCCAGCACGTTACATTGTCAATTTTTTGTTTATCTCTGAACTCATTTGTAGTCACCCTTTTCGAAATTTAATGTTTGTGTTTGACTTCATAATAAAGAATTCAGAAACATAAGGAGAGCATAGCATTTGTTTTGACATTTTAGTGCATTGGCAGTATGGGTTGACTGAAACATCCAGTTGATTTAGTTAAAAGCTCTAATTAGAGTTGATTTCTTTGAATATTTTTGTTTCAATTAATTATATTTTTTCTAATTTGACAGTATATTTTATATGCATTTGACTTAATATTTTATTTATGTTTTAGGCTTCTGATGATGAATCTTATATCAGTGACGTGAGTGATAATATATCTGAGGACAACACCAGTGTTGCAGACAACATTTCTCGACAAAGTATACTGCTGTGTTTTAAACTTTGGGAAATTACTTTGGTTGTGTTCATGTACCAGATTTACTGCATGTCTGTACAAGACCAACTCAGCTGAAATCAGTGAAGCTGGGCTTGCTTGTTCTGGCAGTGATTTGGTTCAATGGATAAGTCTTTTTTTCTTAATCTGGTGCTTTTTTATGATAATAGTTTTTTCCCTTCCCAGTTCTTAATGGTGACCTAACGGGAGGTGCATTCAGGAACGGACGGAGAACTTGTCTCCCAGCTCCCAGCCCTGACACCAGTAACATCAATCTGTGGAATATTTTGAGAAATAACATTGGCAAAGATCTTTCCAAAGTATCCATGCCAGTTGAGCTAAATGAACCTCTGAATACCTTGCAACATCTTTGTGAAGAGCTGGAATACAGCGAACTGTTGGACAAGGCTGCTGAAACAGATGATCCGTATGAACGCATGGTAATAAATTTAATGTAGCACTTCTTATGTCTATATTAAAAAGGGACCTATTGAGTGAAGGTCTCTGCAGGGCCCTGTTTCCCTCTTCCTGTTCACAGACAACAGACCTCCCTGCTGGGTCAGATGAATGCTGTGAACAATTACAAGTAGTAGGTTTGATCTGAACAAGGCTGAGGGCCTTTCCTTGACTTCAAACGAAGTCCTGCAATTTTGACTCACTGATGTGAAAACTGATCTCACTCTCCATGACTGTATATGTAGGCACTGGCAGTTTCTAACCCTGCAGCATCCTTTCCCAGCTTTCAGTGATCAAGTCCAGCAGCCTCCAAGAGCTAATCAAGTCTGTGGCTGGCTTATGATCAATGTAGATGTCAATAAGATGTCATCCTAGGCAATTTCTAATAGAGAAGTTCCAAAACACCAAAACAAAGTTTGCCTGGGCAGCCTGACTTCAGCTCCCCTGTAAGTATGTCTTGTTTTCTTAACTGACAGCCAGCAGCCTATGTTCAGCTCTAAGGGTGTTTTGGTCTGTTGTGTCTCCTTTTCCTCAGAAGAAGCAGGGAAAGGCTGTTAGGGGAAAGTTGGCAGTGTTCTTGCTGAACATATCTACTGTTCCCTGGTATGGGTTGGCAGCGCTGTGGTTAACTGGGAGAAGAGAAGTTGCCTGGGGCTGTCATATGACCACATGCTCAGGTCCATGAACTGCCATGTTCATGTGGCCTGCAGGAGAGTGAGGGGTCCTAAACATTGGTATTTTTTCCTTGTCACTGAAGACGTTGGACCTACCTTATGATACAGGGGGTTGGATTATTTATCATGACATGCTGTTTTCCTACAAGAGTCTTTATGTCCCTCACAAAAGGGAGACCCTGTAAGAACTGGGCAGGATTGTACTGAATAAAGCAGCCTGTTGGCTGTAGGACTCTGCCTCCTTTGTTGAAAAGCTTGGAAGGTGAGTATTGAAGGAGTCAGGAGAGTTCAGAAAGGAAAAGCCACAGTGCAACCGAAAGCTTCCTTGGAAATGTGGATTCAATCCCTTTCTCTGCTACAGATATCTACAGATATCTACTGCAATACTGGGGATACAAGCCAAATTACAAGCACCTTAAAAATATGAATCGCACACCCACACTGAGACATGTGGGACTACCTTACAGAAGTGCTGAATATCCAAAGCATCAGTGGTAGCAGTGCTGTGAATATGTTACCTGCTTTGTCACCATTCTTTGAAAAATCAGGACGTTGCTATCTTAAATAAGTATCCAAAAATAGGAAAAACTTTTTTCTTTTCATTGCTCTATATATCATAAGAATAGATATATATCATAAGGATAAACACCCTCATTTCTCTATAGTGTCTTATAGTTAAATTCATGAAGCAGATTTTGGAAGAATGAAGGTTTTTACTGTTGAAGAAAAGCTCTTGGAGAACGTTAATTCTGTTGATGCTGCACTTATGAATAATATGAAATTAATAAAGAATGGAGCACCCATTACACTGTTCGAAGAAAACAAAGCATGTGAAAGCTCACATGAATGTTGCATCCTTGCTAGTATGAGGGGAGTGGGATGTGGTTAAGGTTCAGCCTGCTGTTAGCAGATTATCCACAGCTGAGAGATTTTTATCCCTGTATTGCTTTACTGAAGCTTTGTTTGGATGTCTTGAGTGCCTGTTGTGATTTTTTAAACTCTGCTAAAGGGAGCTGCAATCTAAATTACTGTGGCATGTCATTTAGTTTATTACTCCCAGCTAGGCCTGGTTTAGAGATTCCTGAGTTTTGGTTGTACATGTAGACAAGGGGGCTGATAGGGTGGTACGTGCATGGAAGATCCTGAGATAACTCATGATTAAGGACATCCTGAGTGAGAGCTGTTTATGTTTGGCACTAAATAAAATAGTTCCCATAGGAAAATGGTATGCAATCTTATCATTGAAGTAGTCATATAATATTTAGTCACCAGTAGCATAGAGTAGAGCTGGTTCTGTGTTTTAGATTATTAATGATAAGCCTGGTTAAAGGTGGAAAAACAGTATATTGTGCAGATTGTTATTGTAGGGGACCATTGAAAGAGACTGACTGAGGCCATGAAGAAAAATAAATTGTATCAACTAAAGAAATAACAGTTTATACTGCTTCTGTTTGGGTTGCATGGCTTCACTCTGAGGCATGCTTCATTAACCCAGATTTCACTCTGAGTGGAGTGAGTTGTGTGATATCATATAGTGATGGCATATACACAAGAATCTCTGCCTATTCTCACTTTCGTTCCTGTTTGTATTTTCACAGGTTCTCATAGCTGCTTTTGCAGCATCAGGCTATGCCTCTACATACTTTAGAGCAGGAAGCAAGCCATTTAATCCAGTGCTTGGTGAAACTTATGAATGTATTAGAGAAGACAAAGGGTTTCGATTTTTCTCAGAGCAGGTAAAGCATATTTCTGGATAGACACTTGTTTAAATTCAGATTTTGGTTTCTTTTTTTTTATAGAATAATCTTGGGGTTTTTTTTCTAGTTAGAATAGTTTGCTTTTTTAGTAGTAAAGAAATGTTAGTATGAGTGAATTTCATTAAATGGTAGAAGGTATATATTTTTATAGTAGTTATAAGGAGTTGTTTTAAGTACATAACATTTTAAGTACAAACTTGGGTTGCATCTGTTTTCATAGCAACATAGGCTAATAGCTATTTATTACTTTCATATTGCAGTAAAAATTGTATTGTCTTAGAAAGGAAAATGATTTGTTTTAACTTAGCCAAACTGTTTTTCAGGTTAGCCACCATCCTCCCATTTCAGCCTGTCACTGTGAATCGAAGAATTTTGTGTTTTGGCAAGGTATATTTTTAATTCAAAAGCATACACTCTTATTTTTTTATTAGCAAGTAAAAACTTTGTACAAGCTGAGCTTTGCATTTGGAACTTACTAAAAATTTCTATACTTATTCTTTCTGTAGTAACATAGTACAAACTGATCTGAAATATTTCAGTCCAAATTCTCAGTAAGAGTGAGCAGACATGTTACAACTTCCCTTGTCACTTGCAGTCTGTTTATGCTTTTCCACTTAGAAGTTCGTTTACCAGGAAAATTAATATTTTTTACAAACACAAGCAGTTCTTTTTACACAGCTGAACAAGCAGCTTTCTTTTCTTCTATCTGCTGGCATATGCCTTTAATTTGTATTGAGTGTTTTCATGAGAGATTTGACAATTATGTAGCACAGGCGTGACTCCTAGAAGAAAATGAAACATATCTTTAGTTTTGCTGACCTAATGTAATTTTCTAGTTTTTTTTTTTTTTGTTCTTTTGTATCTTCATGGCAACCTCATACTGTCCTTTTTAAACTGGATGGTCTAGCATAGATCATCTTGTGCCACACAGATCACTGCAAGGGGGTAAAGTTTGGTCTTTCCAGTTTTGTAAATCTTTCACTATTATATTCAGATATCAGGTGGAAAAACAAATTCTGGGGGAAATCAATGGAAATTCTACCAGTTGGAACCTTGAATGTGACTCTTCCAAAGTAAGCTACTGTCCTATTTCCTTTTTATTTCACATTTTATTTATTTGTTGCAATCTAATCTGTTACGCCTCATGAATGGGGTGGGAAGTGTATGCAGACATCCCATGAATGGTACTGGTGAGAGTTAGTGTGTAGCTCACATCTTGCCTTAGTATACAGGTGGCTATACTAAAGCATTTTTGAGCCTGAAGATCCATTTGGGTTTTTGGAGGAAAAATATATAAAGTCTCTAGAAAGCGATAGACAGAGGAGGATAGAAATGTTTTAGGAGTGACAACCCGAGTTTTACATGTACAGTAGTGATCAACTGCTCAGAACAAGACTGCAATACAGGACTGTCAGCAGCTAGTACTGTCCTTACTAAGGCTATCAATACTGCTAAGTGTTCCCTCAGAACAACCACTAGTAACAGTGTAAGGTCATTTTTCAATATGTAGATAAGCCAAAATGTGTTCTTCAGATGTTGACAGAGTAGTAAGAAGAAGTTGTTTCCCCACAGGTAAGACTAGTTGCAAGTTGTAAATCCTGAGAGTAGGCAAGAGGGGGATACTTTAAATGTGTCTGCAGCTTTTGCAGTACTTGTCCTGCTCCTGGATATTGCAGCCAGCCTTTCTTTCTGCCTGTAATGGTATGGCATCACTCCACCTCTTTATCCATCTCATGAAATTGAAGTAAATGTACTCAACAGCATCTTTGTCTACTGTCTTCATGCTTGCCCCTCAGCTCTGAAGGAGAATGTGCTTTGCATGATGTAATTCCCTCACTTTATTCCATTGTTTGACAATAGAGATGCTCTGACTCTGAGTAGTTACAGAGGGGAAGGGATAACGTACCACAGAGCTCCTGCTTCCTACTTCCTTTCTGTTATCTCCTTTCTGTATTTGTTTATTCTATTTGTAATTTTATTACATTGTCTGCTTTTAGCCTCAGTTCAACCTAATGTTGATCTTTGGGTCACTGTCCTGCCCCTAAAGGAATTGTGGCCAAAGCACTTAATGCTCTAGGGACAGTGAATATACCATGCAGGGCTTTGGTAGTTCATGATATTTTGATTTGTGACCCATAGCACAGTTCTTCGGTTCTCTGATCTAGAGCTTAGGTGAGCTCCTCTATGGAGGATTAGTTATGTACCCAGAACCAATGCTTTATTAAATTAAGCTATTGTTTCAAAAGTTTTTGAGGAATATGGTCCTGTATTTATGGTAATGGAGTTACAGTTTACTTTTTTATCCGTAACGATCGTGACTAATTTATGTTACCAACTACTTGTTAATCTGTTCTTAGGTATGGAGACTACTATGTCTGGAACAAAGTCACTACTTGCATACATAATATACTTAGTGGAAGGAGGTGGATAGAACACTATGGAGAGATAACTATCAGGAACACAAAAAGCAGTGTTTGTATTTGTAAACTCACATTTGTCAAGGTAACATATGTAATCTAATACATATCATATAATCATAAAACTGTATAGTTTAAGCATACATCAAGCTGTTTCTTCGGTATTCCTGAATTCCACATTCCACGTTTTGTCTTATCAACATTTGTAAACATCTAAATTGCCAGATGAGTGCTATGTTAAGTAGTATGACTATTCCATTGAACATCTGATATCAGTGTGTTGCCTTGCTGTATAGCTGCGTGCTATACTGTTGTTGGTTTTTGGTTAAAAATGAAATGTCAAAATTTCTCTTCTATTACCACAATGAAATTGCAAATAATTGTACACTTCTGTGCCATTTTACTTCTGCCTTTACTGGAATTAGGCAGTCAATATTTTATGTCTTTAGATTAAATAATGCCGCTTTGGTTTATAGTATTTTAATATCTAGAAAAGGACTATATATAAAAACAGATCACTGTATAGCTATGTAACTCAATTATTTTCCCTAAAATTAAGTTTGTCTTCATATTGCAACAAAATACATCAATACCATTAAAGTATCAGCAATGGTATGTTACTGTAAATCTGAAATTAATATTTTGATGTAGATTCTGAGAATGGGCAACTGGCTCAGTAGCGGAAGGTGTAAGAAATAAATATGTCTAAGAAAAGCAAAACAGAGAAACAGAAGGCAACAAATAACAAGTAATACTGCCGGAACCTCTCCCCTGCTGCAAAGTGTAGTGTGCAGCACCTGTTGAAGGATTCCCTTATGGGTACAGGTATATTCAGTATTTCCCATATGGAAAGAAGAGAGTTAGCTGGCTCTGATCGTGCAACTTTCAAAGTGTCAATTTTGCTGAATTTTTTGTGATTTGGGTTAATAAACAACAATATAGTTGCCAGATGTGCAGATAATCGAAATACCTTTATACCAAAATCATGTATCAAATTATTCAGTTACTCATATACTAAATCAGTTAATATTCAGATCACCTGAATATTGAATTCTGATATTCAGGGGTTCAGGTGAGGTGTTCTGATACAAAATTTGGATGGCTGGTGCCACATTCATTCATGCAGTATATGTATTGGTGTAATGGGTAATGCAAAAACCAGTGTGAACTATTAATTCTTTGTTAAACTTGCAGGTGAACTACTGGAATTCAAATGTAAATGAGGTCCAGGGTGTTGTGATAGATCAAGAAGGGAAGGTGGTACATCGCCTTTTTGGAAAGTGGCATGAGGGCCTTTATTGTGGGGTTGCACCTTCAGCCAAATGCATATGGAGACCAGGTAAGAAGGTTGTAATAAACTCTGGCAGGCACTGTAGTGTAACCCTAAACTATTTAAAGCTGTTTTGGCCATCATTTTAAATATTCAAAATACTGTTGGGAGATTAATTTTATGGTTAGACAAATAACCAAGAATTTACATGGGTTTATAATAACAGTAAATGGAAGGGCATAGTCTTCTACATCTCAGTCTGACTGCTGGTCAAATATTCTGGGGCACTAGGGTCAACATAAGAACAAAATATATATAAAAAAATTAATATCTAGGCCTGCCTTTTCACGGAGAGCAGGACAGCTTTTTTGAATTCAACAAACAGGAGCTGCCGATTTACTGAGTTTGTTGTCTTAATGCTTTATTAGCCTAAAGGATTGGACTTCAGAGATGGCAAGCTTCTGTGATTTCAGGAACTGATTTCAACTTTCTACTTGATTAGAGGCACTGAGGTTGAATTAGTCATCGTTTGCACCTATAGTATCTTTCATACATGCAGAGTCATTATCCAGGAATTGTCAATATCATTAATATTTTGAACTCTACTCTGTATTGATAGTATTTGAAACCCTACGTTGCACCCTACTCTCTGCAACACCAGCTCTGACTTCTGTTAGTGCTAAAGGTGTTGGACAGTGCTGAATCAGTCTGCAAGTGAGCATTACACTCCAGAATTAACTCTGAAGATCAGTTAAGGTTAGCTTTTATACAGACATTTGATAAGTCCACTTTCCAGAGAACAGGAAACTATGTTTAACTCGAAAATTCTGAAAACAGTAATTTTTATTTAAAAAGGAAGGAGAATCATGAACGTTTTGATTCTTAGCATGACATTACAACCTCTGCAGGATAAGCAGTTGAAATTTTTAGTGAATGTCGTTCCATCTAGAAAATAGCTTTTGGTGCTTTTTAGTTGCATCTAAGAGTAAAATATATTAATATTTTTGCAGTTATAATTTAATAAATAAATGAATCTCTTGCATATTTAGAGTAATAGTTTAAAAAGCTTTTTTCTTTCTCATACATACTCATACAGGCTCCATGCCAACCAATTATGAACGTTATTATGGCTTCACGAGGTTTGCTATTGAGCTCAATGAATTAGATCCTCTACTGAAAGATCTTCTTCCTACAACAGATGCGCGATTCAGGCCAGATCAAAGGCAAGAATGCTTGTTTATGCACTTAATATTTGGTGGTTTTAGGGCTGGGTTTGGCTGGGTATTGAATTCTGTCTGTGCCTTCACTACAGTCTAAACTAAGCTTTGGAGGATTCTGCTAGAAGAGAAGATATTCAGTATTGCAGTCAAATTTCTGCTTTACCCAGTTGAGGGAAAGTAGAAAGGATCTTGTTGGTTTAGTAGAACTGTGCAATCCTTGGGCAGAGGTAGGATTCCTCATAACAAAACTGGAAAGACAGGCTCTGAAATGTCATGGCTTTCTGCTGTGAATGGAAGCAACATTAATTCCCTCCTCGTTCTCAATTCACAGTACTTGAATGTTCATGATATGCTGAAGTTACTAAAGAAAGTGTATGCCTTAGGCTATATATAGGTCAGGTACATGTAACTAAGGAGTCACATCTCAGTTACATCTCAGTTTATTTTATGAGGTTATGACTAGACCTAAAAGTAGTACAATGCAGATAACAGGCTTGGCTTCTGTTTGTCTTATGTGATGATTCGTGCTAGAAAATTCCTTGTTCTAGACACTGTATGATTGCTATAGGACCTGCTCTTATTCTTACAGGCTTCTGGAAGAAGGAAATATAGAAGCAGCAGCATCTGAGAAGCAAAGAATAGAGGAACTCCAGAGAGGTCGGAGGCGGTACATGGAAGAAAACAGCATTGAATATGTACCAAAATTTTTTAAGTGAGTCTATTCTCTTCATATTAATTGCAATAGTAAGTGTTTTCTATAGTATGACTGGACAAAGTACTACAAGAATTACCACCAACAAGGCCTGTTAATTGTGAAAGCCTGGAAAATGGCAATTTTAAGAAAAAAAATCAGTTACCTAATCTCTGCCTGAAGCAGTTTATACATAGTTTAAAATTTCATAATTGAAACATTATTTTCCCACAATGGGCAACAGCTGTACAATCCTGCTGCACCCCTTGGCCAATGTTTTTTGAATTCTGAAGTGGAATAGAAGCATATTAGGTTCTAAGATTTAACTATATTATTGTTTTAAGTCATTGCATAAACAAAGTAATAAATAGTGATCTGAATAACAACATCATACATATATAACTCTCTATAAAATGTCTATATAAATAATGTGGAGGGTCTTTGTTTTTGTTTTTAATTAAGCATTTTTCTGAAACAAGTGATAGTCATATCAGATAGCCTCATGCTTAGCATGAGGAATCAAAAGTGAAAACACTGGACATGCTTGATGCAGTTTTGTAGTAGAAGATGAGCAAAATACAGAGGAGACAAATGATTAAATGATAAAAGGCTTGCATTCGTCAAGCTAGATCTCATGATTGATCCACTGCGCATCATCAGAATCTGTAATGGCCAAAGAGGCTTTATATGGCTCTAAGACCTGCTTACACAGATCAGACAACAGATCTGCAATCTTGGCTGTTTTCAAAACCTTCCACTTTTGACACAGCTAGAGGTTGATTTTGATTTTTAAAACCCTGATGGTTCTTGTGTCCATTAGAAATATGAAATCAGATTTAGTATTGGATTAGATCAGAGTGTTATGGAATTTGATTTCATATTGTATAAGAACAGAGATCTATGGTCAGAACTTTTTTTTCCTCTTTTTTTCTTTTTTTTGTTTTCTTTTTTCTTTCTACAGAAAAGTTATTGATGCTAATCAAAGAGAAGCCTGGGTTACCAATGACACCTACTGGGAACTACGAAAGGATCCTGGCTTTAGTAAAGTAGAAATTCCCGTACTCTGGTAGACTGAGAATGTAGATCTAGTAAACATATCACTCTGAAGAAAAAAATAACTATGCACAATATGTTTCTTATAGCTAAGCGTGGTTTGTGGGTCTATGGAAAAACCTATCACTCGCATTTATATTCATCTTTATAACGGACTTTTGAAAGTGCATTAGACCAGGCCCCTGACCACTTCTGGATCTTTTTAATTTTGCAGCAGCCATTAAAAAAAGAAAGAAAGAAAGAAAGAAAAAAAAAAACCACAAACAAACCAGAAACCTTTTAAAGTTTCATACACTGAAAATTCAGAGCAAAAGAAGCAGATGAGTTATCCAAAGTCACTCGGAAGAGGCGGTAAACACAGAACTGCAACCGGTGCTTTAAACAGACATTAAAAGTAATGTAATTTAAATTAAGAGGAAAAAAAAAAAAGGATGAAAAAGAGAAAAAAAATCCATTTTGTTTCAACCTATTTTTGTTAAAAACTTTTGGGTCACAACACTGTCATTTCTGGCTTCAGGTTAGTCCTTTGGTGTGATGTGCTTGGACTAGCCCTTGTCAAAAAGATATGCTTTTCTGGAAGCTGTTCCCACTCATATGCCATTGTTCATGCCTTAAACAAAATATGAAGATGTACAGTAAGTAATTTTAAAATATGTATGCTTAGGCTTGTGTGAAGGGCAGATTTTTAAAACACTAGAATTTTATCATGATATAAATATTGGAGAACCTGCATTATTTAAAATCAAAAGACAACGAAACATCTAACTATATTTCAGAGGAATGAGATCAACTGTACATGCTTTACCTTTGGGAAGCTGACTGTGTAATCAGACTGAAAAGAAACTGCTAAATGGTTGAATTTGAGACAATTTTGATAAATGCATATAAATTGCTAGTCAGAAAGTTCATAATTTAAATGACTGATGCCAAGATGCAATCATCACTTTTACCATGGCTGGACATAGTCTCACAGTGAATCTCATTTCCCCATAACTGTTTATACAACTAGAATTCCCTGAAGCTTTGCAACAGTGTTGAAAACACAGAAAGATTTCATGGGAAGGTCTCACTGGCTTCTCTCCAGAAACTGAATAGTACTGTAAATGCAACTATTTTCTGCCACAAGGTTTACTTTACTGGCTCTGTTTTTTCCTCATCCACTTTTTTAATCTAAATTTATATTTGATAGTATGGCAGAGGCTCCCATGCGTTGTAGCTAACAACTACTTCTTGTGTTGCCAGAATAGCTTTTGTGCAAAATTATATTTTACAGTTTTTCATAAAGTGATTCTATATTTTTGGTTAAGAACAAGTCTCTTAGGTGTTGTTAAGTCTCAGTTAATATATGTGGGAGAAGGCTTGGCACTTTCTATTTGAAAATCTCTGAAACATTAAACAGTAGGAGAGCAGATTTTAATGAAAGGAAAAAATAATTTTATTAGGTAAAAACTGCGTTCCATATGGTATGATCTAGTCTTCCGTTTATGCGTGTATTAGAGATCCAGGCACTGATGATAGGTTAGATTTCATGCATGTACACTGTATTTTTTTCAATACGTACATGGCATACATAGCGCACTTGAATTTTTCTGTTTGAGGTTGATTCCAGTACTGAGACCTAAAAAAATGATGAAATAGGTATGTGATCCTGCCAGCAGAGCTGCTTGAACAGTTCTCAGTAGATTACCACACATACCTAGTTCTCCACCTTCTTCTTCCTTTTGCAATCAGGTCCCTACAGAACTGAGATTACTTTATTTAATATGCATTTAGTTCTCCCCCTTGTTTGTATGACAAAGCAACTGGCAGAGCAACTAGCTACTATTGAATTCAGATTTCTTCACACAGTTCTGTTATCAGGAAGATCTATGAAAACCTATAGAAAATATTAAGTAGACTTGTTAAGAATTCTGAATGCTCATGGATTGCTTATGAATATTTGGTATAAAAAAACCTGTGTGCAGATTAACAGGATTTCTTCCAAAGCAAATTTTGAGTTATTCAAAGAATGCTGTATTTTTCTTCCCTAGTTTAACTTACCCTGATTTTTTTTTTGTTCTGCAATTGTTATTATAAGAAAATGGAAATATATCAAAATTTGTTTTTTAATCATACTTGGTTAACTTCATCATACTTGCTTTAATGACATTGCAGTATGAATCAAATTGGCACATTGTGTGCAAAACAGCAATTATTCTGTGTCACTTTCCTTAGAAACAACATTATTAAACATTTGCCCACCTCATGCTCCAGTCTTTTGTGCAGTTCACCGTGATATTAGAAAGCATTGTGTGTGTATGACTGCAAGTACATGTGAGGGACAGAAACTGCATGTCCTCAAATTTTTTTTGAAAATTGGCTTTTAATTTAAATACAGAAATAAGGTCTTTAATTTTACAGTGTTCTGCTAATGCTTTGTGAATGCAACTACTTACAGTGCAAACTGAAACCTGGTGAACACTAAAGATGCTATCACTGATTTAATTATTTTTTACAATTGCTGATTGGACACTCACTGAAAAAAAACCAATATTTTTAGAAATTTTAAAAGTCTATGATACACTAAACCTTTCTATTGAAGGCAGTTTTAAAGCCTACTGAATGTTAAATTAGTTAATTAGTAAGTAAAGAAACAGAAAACAATGCATCACAAAATATTTGCAGTCTTTAGCAGAAATTGAAAAGTGCTAGCAGATGTACCATAAAGCAATTATAGTGCAGAATTATCTGGATTCTGTGCAAAATCTTTTATTAAATTTTTCCTATAGCCTTGGGGGACATTGTGGCATATTTTGTGCTGTTTCTAAGGAGAATGAGTTAACAGAGGATAGGTCTGGGGGCTTCTATCCAAATTATAATTTTTAGACAACCTGTGAAATTTTACCGGCACCGAGTCACAGGGGATTACAGGCTTTCCACATTCCCTGCCAGTGTAGCACAGAATGGTGTTTCCCATGTTGCGATGGGAACTCCTTTGCACGCTGGCATGCATTGTAAGTGCCTGCTGCTTTTCAGCAGGGCTGCTGCTTGGCCGTCTCTTCCCAGCACGTGGGCTTTTTCTGCCACAGGTGCAGACCTTTGCACTTCTGTGGAACCTCATGAAGCATCTTCTGGCCCAGTCCTCAAGCAGAGCGATGTCCTTTCAGATTAAAACTCTGCCATTTGGCATGCCATCTTGTCCTCTTAACTTAATGTCATCTGCAAACTTGTTAATATATGGTCTCTGTCCTTGCCCAGGTCAATGGTGAGACACTGATTGACATGGGCCACAAAATTGACCCCTGCAGGGCAGTCCTCATTGCTGGCTGCCAGTGGGGTGTAAGCTATTGATCAGCGCCCTTCAAGCCTGGGGATTCGGGCAGTTTTCAGCCCACCTCATTCATCTAGGCAGTATTTCCTCTTGGAAAGCATGAAAAATACTTATCAACTCAGTAGATTTAACTGCTATGGGTTTGGTATGTGATGAAAATCAGTGCAAAGAATTTGACATTTAAAACCTTTAAAAAATTTGTTCTAACTTTCCCTACAAAGACATGTCCTTTGCTTTTTCCTGTGTTTTCTCTAAAACACTTCTGTATAAAATACACAATCCTTATGCTTTAGTTTCACAATAGTGAACTGTACTTTCCATTAATATTTCAAAAGTGTACATTAATTTGTTCCCTGTTTTGATACTGCAGATATAATAGGGTCATAATAGCTATTTTCATCAAATGTAATGTCTTCTAAAGACTTAAATAGCTTAATTCCACTTCTAGATCTGTATTAATAAGGTGGTAGATTTTTTGGCATATTAGAAATTGTTATCTCACTGGGAGATAAAATTTGCATATGAGTTGATTTTTGTACAGTATCACTGTGATTAAAAAGTCATCTATACACTTATTCTAATTTTAGACAGATGTAAGTTGCATGAAATAAACTTTTTTTGTGTTTGGCTTTAAAAGTGAACTCCCTACTATAACACTCTTTTCATCTCACAAATAATGTTACCTTTTTTTTTGGTCTTATTTTGAACTTCTGGTTTGTATGGCATTTGTGGGGTTTATTTAAATAGCACATGCTAGGCATGTGTCAAGTATTGCAGTACATATACATGACACAATTTTGAAAGATACTGCCCTTAAATTCCTTACTGAACACTGTCAGAGCTTTATGGAAGCAAGTTGCACAAACCTTAAAGCATACTAGAAGCCAGCACCGATCCTGTGCTGATGGGCTCCTGGTGAGGAGCTAGTATGTGGGCCATGCCCTCTGTTTCCCATGGGTATCATGGGATTTTCTCACCATCAAACCAGACAGAGTGGAGCCCAGCACAATGCAGTCTTGCTTGTAGAGTTTTTCTCAAAAATCCAAGTCTAGGAATACCCTGGAAGGGAGGAGAGGTTCACTTGCACTTGCACAAAATAACCAAGAGGGCTGAATATGCCAATTCTCTCTGAGTTTTGCAGAACTTGCTTTGATTAGCTGAGCTCTGATTGTATAGGGAAGATTTGTGTGGTCTCCTTGTTTTATAGGGTTTTGAATATTGCCTGGTGCAGAGATAAACACTAGCTGTTTAATGTGCTGTTGGCTGCAGTCATAATCTGAGGAATTAACTGTAGTGTAGACGTCATGACTAATGCTGGAGCTGCGTAATGGAAGTAAAGGAGTTTTCAGATTAAATCCACCTGAAAGGAAAGGGTATTGGTGTTCACATGCTGAAATGACAGGAGGTGTTAAGTTAGAGAGTTTGGTCCAGCTGTGGGAAAAATGTTAATATTGACAGAAATGTGTAAGAAACACTGGAATGGCCTCACTGGTCACCTTGTGTTATACAAAGACCTGGGAGAAAGCTAAAAGTGTCGTAACCACTTACCTGGGCAGCTAGTGGAGCTGCAAATACTATCTTGGGTCTTCTTCATGTATGTCATTAAGCAGCAGTCATCAACATTTTACAAAACCTGTATTTGCTCTTTTCTTACAGCTTATATTGATAGAACTTGAGGTAGGAAGGGATATGGTGGCAACTACGTTTTTTTGTTAATGTGCTCAAAATTGCAGAAGTATATTTAGTATAAAAAGTAATATAATTTTCTACTTTACCATCCCTTGTGATTTTTATTATAATTTTGGTTGTTTCATGGAGAAAGGCCTTTTGTGGGTTTATTTTTTTTCCTCTTTTTGTTTTTAACAGAAGAATCTAGACTAATGTTAATAAAGGTTTAATTACTCCTGGGGAGGCTGTCTCACAGAACTCCATTAGAACAGTGAATGGCACCCACAAGAACGTTGCAAATTTCAGTAAGCTCAGAGAAATGGCTTATTTACAGCAATTTATTTTATGTTTGTATTATATATTTTAAGGAGTCTACTTACAAAAGCAAATATGTTATTTGCTTTTTAAACTAGGGAATGTAAACCACCTTCATTCATTAGCTTTGGTGTAAGCTATGTCTTTCTTCCACTAAACTGAAATGCCTCTTTATAAAAGGATTTTTATATGGTATCTTGCAGTTTTTAAAAGTGATAGAAATATACTTGTATGTGTTTTATATACTCATGTCCTCCTTTGTCAAGTTTTGTGGTATTACAAACTCATCTTTAATTTTTTTCCCATTCTTTGCTATCTTTGACAAACCTCAGAAAAGGGAGGGAGAGACTACAATGGACGACAGTAAAACAGTCAGCCACTCTGTCAGTGGCACAGGTGTAACAAAATAGAAAGTTTTCTAACTTTTATGAATTAAAATGTCAGCAGAGCTGCTGAAGCCGTTTCAGGCAAGTTATCTTAATACCATTTTTCTTTCCACTGATCCATGACAGCATGAAAAAAGGGAAGACTGGTGATATTTCCTCAGAATTACTTCTGAAGGTAAAGGGAAGGTTATATTTCTTTTATAAATAAAAATGACTGTAGCCAGCATTTGGCTGAAGGTGTGTTGGTAATGTGGACAAAAAAAGTTACGTATTTTATGAATAAGGAAACCATGAATATATAGTCAGCAGTGTGTAATATATTGTCTTGACCTATGAATAATTCATTGAAGTATGGTAAAGCTACTTATTTGTACTCCTGGAGCAACGATCCAGATGTTGTCTCCTATGAAACAGTAAAATGTATTTCCCCATTGACTGCTGCTTTTAACGATCTCCATTAATGAAAGAGGGATGTTATGTTAGTGCAGAATGCTGCTGGTCCATAACATTAGAGATGCAAAAAGGGAATAGGTGAGGAGATTGCTTCAAATAATCAGAAGTGGGTGACATCTTTTATACCTTGAGCATCAAAATGACGTAAGTGCTATACAAGAGCAGCACACAGAGTGATGAATATTCAGCCAGAACTATTCTCCATTGAGTTACTCACTCATTGTGCCAGTCAGTGTATCCACACATGGAACATCTTTTTCTGAAGTTGCATTACTATTTATGATTGCACTTGTGGCCCAGGGGTTGATTTGTCAGGTTCACTGGGGACAATCAGTGTGAGTCAAGATTGCAAACTCAGATTTCTTTTCTAGTAGTCATGTGCTCAATACAATGCTCTGTCTTCCTTTGTTAAATTCACCTGAACAAGGACTATTACAGTAATGTTAACAAAATTAATATGTTTAATCCTCAGTATTTTCCAGGCAAAGGAAAATTCAAGATAACTTCTTTAACTGTTCAACAAATACAGATGAGATCTTCAATTATCTTTGTATTTGCTTAATATTTTAGACAATATTTTCAGATTGGATCACCAATAATAAAATTATACATAAATATATTAAACTTGCTTTGTCACCTATCTTGAAGTCAACATTGAGAATTATTGTTCCAATTTGAGGTTAGAAATTAGGTCTATTTAGTTCTTGAAATAAGTGCTACTGGTATTCTTTAGGGGTTGAAATACACTATAAAAATCCAGATCACAGTAAATTTTATTTTCAGCTAAGTCTCAAACAAGACCTTGCTAAGAACTGAGAAATAAATGCTGATGAGTGTATTTTGGTATGGAGGCATAAATGCAGAGACAGCAACTTCTAACTTAGTTAAGCTTTTGCTCTGATTAGCAAAAGCATTGCTTTCATTCCTTTATAATTATTTCTAAACTAATTATTTTCAAACATTCATTCCTCACTAAGAATTAATTACATATGAAGTCTGAGTTTTAAAAATTAAACAATGTTTGGAACTCCACGGACATGAGGGCTTCTGGCTTGCACCTAATGCTCAGATCTTGCTAAATCTCCAGCTCTCAGAGCAGAGTGGACCTACAGTGCTTAATCACTAAAATTTCATCCTTAGACCAAAAAGAAGTATCAGTGGGCTTTTCTGGATGGGATTCTTCTTTGTATATTGATTTATCTCTATGTTATTTACTATATAATAAGTAAGAAATCAAGCTGCTAGCATCTGATGTCAGAAATATTTCCTTCACCAAAATGCATAGCAAACTTCTTGTTCTTTATCTGTTGCTGCTAGATGTCTGAAGAGGATACTTTATTTAGCACGTAGAAAGCCATCATAAAATTAAACTACCATGGTGTCCAGAGAGATCATTATGATAGTTCTGTATTAGGATATTAGGTTTTTGGGTTTTTTTGTTGTAACCAGTAGCAAGACTCTGCTTTGGGTCTTTATCTACTTTCCTTTGTATAATTAACTGTCTGGTGAATTATGAATTCTCAGTATTTCAAGAGCAAAGAATTCTGCATTTTGTCTCATTTTTGCACAAAGTTAATATGAATTGGGAATAATGTCACACATTTTTTGTGAGATCAGATCACATACGCACATGTATGAAATGTAGTAAGCTTTAGTATTTATACCTTGCTCAGGCTCTGAGAATGCCATTAAAAGGGTAAGGTTTAGATTAGTTGTCTATTTTACATTGCCTTACTGAGCTTCTTTGCTTTTAACAGCCTTTAGTTTCAGATGGGAAACAGCCCTGCACCATATCCTTAGCAGGCCAAAATGTCAAAACCTAAATAGCTAAAAGAGCATTCTTTGCTGATTGCCCATATCCCTGTGCTCATTCTACAGAAGGACCCCAAATCTGATTTCTTGTACATCTCTTTATGTAGCATACTTGTAAAAAGAGGTCCTCAGAGTCTTTCCACTGTGATTATGCTGTTATGTTCGCTAGAAAGGTATACAGAAACTTGTTTCACAGTTTTGAAGATAAATTTTAAAGTCAAATAGTTGCTTTCTAGAAGTCTAACGTATAGAGCCAGTGCGACTTTTGAATACTGGGTAGACAGTGTCTGTTTCAGAGGGAAATAACAGAGTGTAACTAGAAAGGGTCTCTGTTCCTAGATGCACCAGACAATTTTTTCTGTTGTTTGAAAGCAACAGAAAACAATTACTTAAGGGAAAGAAAGAAAATAAGAAGCATTTATGTATCCAGCTACCCAAATGTTGCAGAAGGCATTCTTTTTGATCACTGTAGTACTAAACCTCATCTGCAGCACCCTTGATTTAATGCTCAGAAGTTCACTGTGGACTTCCCCAATGAGATGAAGAAGAAAATGATACTGGGAAAAAAAGTCAGTACCATAATTTCTAAATAACTCAATAGAAAATTGATTTGAAAATATTTGTTTTGAAAATTGTATAAACTACTTAAAGTATTGCAAACTTTAAATGTGCAAGTTTGGTCCTTCATAGTACATTCAGTAATGCAACATCTAAAAAAAATTTTTGATTGATCTTGATTGCTTTCCTGCAAATGCATTCATTTGTGCTTGACTATTCACAAGTCTGGAATATCTTTCAGGATGATTTTTCTTTACATCTTATTAATTCTGACTCCAAATATTGGCTGTAACTGTGCCTGTAAAAACAATTTTATTGCTTACAGTTACTGTGCGTCAACAACTGAGGAATAACACAGGTAGGATATAATTTGTATATTCCAAATCTATAGACTTTAATTTCACATGCAAGAGGTAATCAGCAATGCATATCAGATTTCTTTTCGGTTTCATCTGCTTGGACTCTGATCTTGCACAGGCATCAATAGGTACTTAGCATAAACATTGCAGACCGTCATTGAATTCAGTTTAAAAGATGTAGGTACTAAAGTTCAAATAAAAAGGCTGAACGGTGACATTCCTAAGAAATCAAAACTATGTTCCTGTTTACACCAGGCTTTATAGTACATGAATTTAAAATCCTACATGCTTAAACAAATGACCACCTATGCAGATGAGGCTGAGCTGCTGTTGGTACTCCATTGAACTCTGAACTTCCAGGTGAGTGGATGATCTAGCTGCCCAAATGTATTTCAGCTGTAGGCCTAATGTACAGTCAAGCCTAGGTATTCAACTAGTTACACTTAAGCTTAATTTTGAATGTGTGCACTGTCTTGTGGAAGATAAATGTGTGAAATACAGCTGGTTTGACTGCTTGCCCATCTGAGCAATATATTTGACTTTCCTTTGACTCACATTTTGGGACCTTATTCTGGGGCTTTTAGTATTTAAAACCCAGTTAACTTTGTGTGTCTGCAAAGCTCAATTATGTGTGATGTTTGGAAGAATGAACAGGAGATTAACTCAATGACAATTCATCATATTATGTCTCACTCTGGCAAGCTTAACTGTAAGAATCCTTTTTTCTGATTTGCAAAGAAGGGGGGTGGCTAACCAAAAGCATGCTCCTAATCTCAGCCTAGAAAAGCATGAATGTGAGAAAGTGTCTCCACTCTCTCCTTCTGGGCTATAGCACATAAATAGAATTGCTTTTTTTTTGGCATATCAAGTTCTCTGGCTGCTTCAGAGATTGAACCTAGCCAGGAAGGAGCAGTAAGACAACCAGTTTTAAGTTCCCACACAATGCAGCTGCAACAGTTATTCTGTGTCTTTGCACTTGTGAGTTGGTTTTGAACATACTGTTGTAGTAGTACAGAATGCAGATGAGGCCTCATGCTGACTACCTCTCATGCAATAAAAAACAGGCTCATACAGTAGTTAATGTTGATTACAGTCAAGCATCTTTTGGCCACATGATTCAGGGAGGTGGCAGCTGGGGGGGTATAGTAAACAAAAGAAAATAATTTAATTAAGACTTTATTCCAGTGATGGATGTGGTATACACAATACCCATAATACCAACTCCAACTGAGGGAGATCCTACAGCTTCTGGTAGAAAATAAAGGTGAACTTGGCTATGCTATAATTTGTGTTGTGCTCTAAAATGTAACAAAAGATGTCATCTGTTTCCTTCAGGCTGAGCTGGATTTACCAGGATATTGTGTCTAAAAAACACACACACAATTCTAGTTTTTGAGGAAACATGATGTTCTTTTACCTGTTGCAATGTAATTGGATAATGCATGTACAAATGACTTGTTTAGCCTGCCAATGAATGTTGCTAATGCCTTACCAAAAAAAAAAAGCATATTTTTTGTATTTTTTTCCTCAGAGGCAAATCCAAACAATGCTAGATTTGGGAAACTGTTTACTGAAAAGCATTTTCTAATAGATCTCTGAAGAAGTGCAATTGTAAAATTATTATTGTTCAGTGCATACAGTACATTGTCTCCATCACTCTGTACACTGCTGCTATTAGTGCTTGTTCTAATAAATCTCAATGTACACTGTTTAAACTGCTGTCATCTGTGTTCTGATTTATTAATGTAAGGAACACTTTAGAGTATGGTTCTTGAATGAACAGTTTGTAACTAGTTAAGTGAATTGACTATTAATCATAAAATTCTTAATATATGTTGTACAGATTGATTTTGGAGAGGTGGGTGATAGTGGCAGCAATAGCTTTGAAACAGCGGCTTCTCACTAGCATCATCCTCTTCCTTTCTAACCTTTTCCAGCTGCAGGATTATTTTTATAAAACTTTTCCCATGTGATTTTCTGTGCAGTTTCTTTAAATCTGGCAGGAGCTACCAACTGCAGTCTCAAGGAAGATAATTTTATTTTTGGCAGTTCCCTGTTTTATCTTCATGCTACAGCTGGTAAGAGCCTTTTGCTTTTTTTTCACTTCAGCTTGCTCTTTATGATTAAAGAGAGCTTGCAGTATGTTTCTTAAGTTTTTTGAGAAGGTGTAGGGAAAATGGTTCCTGATGTTCTCTAATAGAATTGAAAAAAGAGGTGTGGAAATGGAAAAAAAATATTATTATTTGACACCCACCCCTTCCGGCATCTTGGAAAAATAACAGTACATGGGATTTTTCCATTATTTGTTCTTGTCAGTTGTTCAGCCCTTAATTACATTTTATTTAGAATGAAAGCATAATAGAAAACAAGAATTTGGTTTGGAGGAGAAATTAAGTTTTTTGCTGGTTTTTGGCATTGTAAAAAGAACAAGTGTTCAAACAGTCTGGAATATTGCCTGAGTGGAAGCAACAGCAAAGGAAGGGAAAACATGAATAGCAATGCTTGCTTTCTTGTGTCAGAGTACACATCTGATCTCATCCAAACTGATGCTCTGTACTAGGTTGTGTACTGGGAGCTTATTCCCTGTTAGACAATTCTACGAGTGAAATTCAGCTGTGGTTGCACATTTGTATGCTTGGGATCTGTACTTTACCTCTAAATGCTTTGCAAAACAAATTAACACTTTTTGATTACTGTTGCTTAGCCAAATTACTGTGCATAAGTGAAGAGTGAAAAAGCTTTATGTCATTACTTAATTGTTTAAAAAACCCAACACAACAAACCTTTGGGAATAGATGCAAGAGGCCAGTAAAGCCGCACTACTAATCTGACATCTAATTTGGCATTAAAACTATTACTTAAGCATGGAAGTAAATTTTATATTTGAATTTCATCTAACCAAGAGACAGATGATACTACTTCATAACCACAAACAAGTAGGCGCTGTGCTGTGGTGAAGTGAGACAGTGTGGGAAGCTATTGACAAGATTTCATCCTGACTCAGCTAAAGGAGTTGCCCACAGAAAGCTGTTCCAAGTTTCACTGCCGGTACAAAAATCTGTTCTGATGTGATGATACACAGCATTTTTGCCCAACCAACATATCAAGCCACATGGTTCTCTAAGTCCTTATTAGCTTATTAAATATTTAAGTTGGTGTAAATGTTAAAAAACACAAGTGTGCAATGTTGACTCTTCCTGCACCTGAATATTATCTTTTGAGTAAGTAATCATTGCTAAATCAGATAAAAAGGAATGAAGCTGAAACATCATTCAGCACTAATGAAGTACTGAGGGCTAGCTGAGGAGGTATTCCATTTTATCTGAGTGGTGACTCTAATTTTACTCAAGGCCAGTAAATGAAATGTCTTATATTTAGACTGGGTTTTGTCTCCGAAAGTTTTGTCTAAGATGTAACTTAGTTACTTAGGCAGAGTAACTAAGAGACAGGTTGTTCATCCCATATCTATATCCCAAGTGCTTATTAATAATAGTAAATTTAAAAAAGAATTCAGAATGAGATAATAAAGTATGCATAAATGTATGTTACAGACATGAATCTGGTGTGAAGATGTTTTTTACCTGTGATTAGATTACATTAGGTTACATTTGTAATCACATGGAAAAGTTCCTAAGTGAAATCAAATATGTAGTTGCTTTTCTCACTGATGGCTGTCTGGCTATATTTCCCTCAGCAAAGAAATGAAACTAATTACAAGCTCAAATGTCGCGACTACCCCAGGTTTCTTCAGCAGATTTTTTGACCAGTCAGTTGAGGAAAAAAGTATAATTAAACATTTCCAAAAGGTTACACTTCCTGGACTGCAAGTGGATTACAAGTTCTGGTAAGGACATTGAGTTATTTTTTTAACTGATAAAATATAATGTGTAGATTGTCTTTTAAGTTCCTCTTTAAGTAGGTTAGATTTGAGGGCCTGGCATTATGTTTTGCAGTCAAAAAAATTGAGGTGATCTAGCACAACAGCACACCCATTCTTCAATTCTAGTTCAAGAGCTGATTTCACTTAAATGCTCATCAGCCAATCTAGTAATACAATATTACTCAGGCTGCTTTTTATGTTTGGTGACAATAATTTTTTGTCAGGTGTCTGTTAAAATATTTAGTATTTCGAAACTGCTCAAATATCTTCTTATTTTATGCCTACACATGTAGAAATGAGGAAGTATTCTTGTAGGGTGAGAAGGAATAGCCTGAATAAGCATAGAGGAGGTGATTATGAAAGAGGATACTGAATTCTTGCATGACCTGCAAACACCTACTTCATTTTGTCTGTTTATAAATACTCTGTATCCAAAGATCTGAGAGTACTTTATGATACTAGACAGTTCTTAGCAGTATCATGCTCAGGGAAGTGATATATTACCACAGCCACATGTACAGTAGGTTTCACAGACTGAGATTAATCGCCCAGTATTAGAGAACAGCTAGTGGCGATGCCAAAAAGAAATTCAGTTCAAGCCTGCTGCTCAGATTAAAACAGGAGAAGCAAGGAATGAGATGTGTCTACTACTGAAGGAAGTATTGTATAGAGGTAACTGTACCAGTGCCCATCAGACAGAATCAGCATGTGAGTTGTATCACAGTAGACAAATCCTTTGTTTTGCAATCTTTCTTCAGACATAGTGGCACAGCAGCAGCAGCCACAGTTCCGCATCCTCATACAAGTGGATGCACAAGCCCACAAAGCTGTCCTCTAACACACATACATCCACTCGCAGACGCTGGAAAAAATGATTTAGTTTTTCAGGTGGCATCATCCAAAGGGAAGGCAGCATTAAATCTACTTTAGGTCACACTGACCTTGTTTGTTTCCAGATTTGTCTTCACAAAGTAATAATGCTAGATGATGAAAGTAGCATCATTGTATGCAGTAATGTTTATGTAACAAACGACCACTTCTTTTGGCTAAGAGATGTGCCTGCTTCTTATAGATAGTAAGTTTAAATGCAAACACACTGTCTCAGCAAATTTCTCAATTTCTTATTAGTAAATGCTTCACAGCTAACACATCCATCTGCCAAAAATACTGCCAGTAATATTAAGGCAATTGCAAAGAGTCAAAAGCTGAGATATTTCATGTGCTTTAGCCAGTGATAGTCATTTAATATCATTATTATTTGAAGATGAACACATGATGCATATGTTAAGTAGTCTGCACATCCGTGAACAAAGGTCTGAAACCTGAAAGGTAAGTCTGTGGAAGAGCCTATAAACGATCACCAGAATGTATGCTCCTTAATCTCTTTTGTGTTTCCTTTTCATCATTAACATGGCTCTAGTGAGAAGGCAGTGAAGTGGTACAAAGGAGCCAACTGTGCAACACATTCCCTTTTCATCAAATCAACAGATGTTGCTTGTATAAAGGTGAAAGGGGGATGATGTCAACCAAAAGCCATAGAGAAGCCAGTTGAACTCCACGTCCTGTATCTGTTCATTAGTGTAACGCTTACAGTAGTACAGTGCAGCTTTTAATACTTTGATTGCTGGGCAAGTGTCATGTTATAATACAGCTCTTCCTGGCAGGAGATCTACCTTTTATGTGTACTGTAGCACAGACTATGAATATGTATTATTGCAGTCTGTTCTGTGACAGAACAGAAGGAGGTTCCAACAGAGTTTACTTGAGCTGTAAGCCTGGACTATTATATAGGAAACATAGTAATAGTGAGCATGTGTATGTGTCTTCCAAACAGACCGTTAAAAGTGACCTTGAAAATAATTTAGAATAGCCTTAATGGTATGTTTTAGAGATCTGTATAGAAAAGGACAACGGTGTTTCCAGCATCTTTTAATTTTTTTTTTTCAAATCCATTCTAATTGGTGAAGAAACTGCTCACACACAGAAGTCTCATATAAATAAAACATAAAAGTCCATTAAAATACTTACCTCTAGGGGCTTTTATTAACATTTTCTCATGAGACTAAAGACAGTAGTGGAATATTCAAAAGGGTCTGGTTCCACAAGAAGTAAAACATTGAATGTGGGGAACTTAAAAGATTTTAGGACTAGGCTTCCGATGAGTTGCCTCTTTGAATTTCTGAGTTCTCTAATTTTGATATGGTCTGTTTATCCTACTGCACAGAGAGGTTTCCATAAGGAACCAATCAAGTTCCAGAAACACAGGAAGTGACTACATTATTTTACTGTTTACCAAATTGAAAGCTTAATAAAGTAAGTCTCCACAAAATTAAAATATCGCCATAGCTAATTTAATTGTTCCCCTATACTGTATAATTAAAATAGCATTTGTGAACTGATTTAAAATTTTCACTGCACTTAAACAATACAGTAAAGAAATCCAACATGGAACTATCTCTGCTGAAGCGAAGTGCTGAAAACCTTCATCTTGCTTTAACTTACTTTTCTTCCCACAATAGTCTGTAAATACCATAATGCTTTGGTAACAGCTGCGACTGCTGTTAGCGTTATGCCAAATGACCCCAGTACCCCTGCAAATTGCTAGACCAGGAGTTCAACATGGTAGTGGTACTGTCTTCATACTCAGGAGCTCCGAAGTGATAGTAAATCATGATTTTAAACTGACTGTTTTTGCTTATACAACGGGATATGTCTCTAGACAAACTCCACCTTGGGGCAGGGGGAGCAGAGTCAAATGTTGCTAGAACCACTTAGGCAGAGAAAAAAAAGAAAAAGCATATATGTGATAGGGACCATATTTGGTCCCATAAATTGTTGTTTTTGTTACTGCCTGAAATTTAAGTGTCTATATTGCACAAATCCTTGCTTTCCAGGGAAGTATCATGCCATCTGCTGGAGCTTTGGAATTCAGCAGGCAATTTTTTCAGTAGCATTTTATTTTGGTGGGTTTTAGTTGTTAAATTCTTGCACTTGTTCTTTTGTAAAGATCTGTAGGTAAATGCAATACAGTTCAAGGGCACTTAATCAAAGTCGTCTACGAACGGACAGCACCTTTTTTGTACACTAAGAAGGTATTAAATTGCCAGCAGAATTTGGTACTAATTATGTAGGCTTAACCCTTCAAGCAAAACACCAACTCAGATTATACAGTCAGTTAATACTTAAGACTTCTCTTCTCCCCTCCACTGACTGGTTAATCATACTAATTTTATGATATGGTTGACTGTGACAGAAAAAAATTAAAATCAGATCAGTTCATGTAGATTACAAAAACATCAAAATAATCTGCAGATGTTTCTAGATTTGTGGACTGAAATTACTGAGATAATTCCACATTTTCCATTCCCTGGAAAAGCCTCTAGCTTGCATGCACCTTGGGTCAGCCTATAAATGCATCTTTGGACACACCATAATTACAGGTATCCAACATTCCTGCAGGGATAACTACTGTAGGATAACTAATAATAAAACAAAAATTATTGTGGAGTTACTTAATAACTACAAAAAGTATTTTACATCCTCAAAGGTTCTACAGAAAGCAGTACTCTCCTCTAGATTTTACTATTAAATACTTTCCAGGTTCATATATAAATATGATGTAAGGAAAAAATACAGTATCTTACCATCAAAATTCTCAGCTATATGTAGCTAATGCTTGCCTGCTCTGTTACTACTCCATGGCTAAGACCAATTCTGAAGAAACCAAACTCATCTTCCATATGAATTAAACTATCTTGATATTCACTCCAGTTGAAGATCTAGCAAAGAAACCGCAGAACACAGAGCTGAGTAAGCTACCATGAAACTGCTCCCCATGTTGAGGCTTGTGATGTCCTTAGGCAAACTTACGGATACCTCCAGTCTGCTGGGGATGGACAACTCAGACAGAAGCAGAACAGAACATGGTAGTTAGGAGCAGAGAGTAGAGTTAAGCTAGAGTTATAGGGACAGTAAAAGCAATTTTAAAAAATGTAAAAGTAGAGCATTGTATCTTTACATCACTTCATACGTTTTCGTACACAGAATTCCACCTCCCCGCTTACAGATGAACCTACTCTGCAGATGAATTGGCAAATGAAGCTTCTGCCAGCAAGAGCCTTGATTGATTTATTTGTTTATTTACAAGGGTCAGAGGGTATATAATTAGAGAGAGAAGGATTAACACAAACAAAGTGTGTTCTCATGATCGAGAAAATGGGGAAACTGGAGGAATAATTTTGTCTCTGACACCAAGTTTGGATACGATTCAGGGGGGCTCACTTAAGCACAAAGGTCATCACAGATGGATACTTGGCGATCTGGGGTGGGGTGGTGGTCATGTTTTTTAATTTGTTTTTTAAAAGGTGCCTGAGTCATGATGAGGTTCAAGTGTGACCTCGTTCAAGTAATGTATAAAGGTGGGCTAAGACAGGGCTAGAAAAGTCCTTTTGTTCTTCTGTGAAGTATCCGGTGTAGTGAAGGCAGGTGGGGTGCCTTATCACTTTCATTATGTGGCTCTGTGCAAAAGTGTACAGAGGGTTACAGCCCTGGCACTTCCTGGAGGTAGCCTTGAAACCTGTGTGTAAGCAAGGTTTTTCATCTGTGCAACTTGAAGATAGGCAATATTTATTTGTTCAGGTGCTGACTCAGGCATAATGTATGCACAGCACTTTAATTTATTGGTTGCCCAAAACGAGAGCATGCTAGGGCTGCAGAAATGCTGGAAGTTCATAAGTACATTTGTGTGCCAAGTACAAAAGTGCCTAGTACCGGACAGGTGGCAGAAAGGTCTTGGGTTTCTTCACTTGGATAAGCAAAATTAGTGAAAGTTTTCTGAGCATCACTATGTTAATATAGTTGCATTCCTGTTCTCTGACCTGTGGCATGAGGATGATACAAACAGTTGCTACAGCATTTATGGTGGATTATAGGGTTTAGAGTAACAGGAATAGCATGTAAACATATCAAATTAAACTATTTGTTATCAAAATCAGTGCTAGGATCAGACTGAGTATGATCTATGACTACATACAAAGCAAGAGAAATACAAACACATTTTGAATAAACAGTGCCAGCTGAGCTTGAAAAAATAGTATCCTGTCAAACCGTTACAAGAAAAATACAGGATAAATCTATATCAAGACTGAACGGGCAAGTTTAATGTAAGAATTTCCTTAGCTTTTCCTTTCCTTTAGAACCTTTTAAGTTCTGTTAATGTGTTTTGATTGAGTAAATATGTACAGAGGCACTTTTTTTGTTGTTAGTACAGAGTAATATGAATTATCGTCAGACTGAACTGCCGCATTTCACATGATTTCAGTTCAAAGTCTATATGTAACCAGCTTCGATTTTTCCAGCACCTTCTAGAGTAAGCAGAAAGCTCTGGCAGCCTTTCCTTTCATCTCAGATAGCTGAGGTAATATACTCCCTTTTTGCCTTTTTATTGGACTTCCTGATACTCTGAACATTTACAAATATTTGTGGAAGTATCGGAAAGAACTAAATTGAAATGTGTTAAATTATTAAATAAGTGATCATCTTATAAAAACAGCCCTTAAATGCTTTCATGTGAAAATCCTGCTTCAGAAAAAAAGGCAACCAAACAATGGTTTTTAACTGGTAATCAGGGATCTATTCATATTAAAGTGTAGTTTTATAAGCCTGTGGCTGGTATTTTACCTACTGTAACTGCAAAAGGAGTTCCTGGAACATGTGCTACACGGTTTAGCAGTTGTATGCTCACCACTCTTGCAAGAAAATCAAGTAATTGTTTATATGAGCATGGGTCAGCTCCTGCTGCCTCCCTCACAGATCCTCCACAGAGCTCACTACTGACTTTCTTTTTTCCCATTACGATTTCGTATCTCTGCACTGGTGCTTTCCCTCTTGGATCCTTGAGCTGCTCCTTAATCCTGTATCAATAATCTCCCTTCTGTCTGCTGTTTTACTTTTATTATTCTGCACAATTCTTACAATTTAGTGAATTTCTCAGTAGTCTGAGCCAAACACATGCAGCTGGCTTGTCTCACAACTGTCCCTTGGGTCACACGCAGCTGAGTCCATAGGAGAAGCATAACATATAATGAAAGCTCACCACTGTTTCCCCACTGCCTGCAGCCATCTCTAATCTTACGCTTCAGCCCACCACACCGCTTGCTTGCCAGCTGAGCGTTCACAGGTAGGTTATTTCAACCGCTGTTGAAAGGCAATACCGTCCCAGCAGACCTACCAGCTTGCCCGAATGTGTAATTCAGGCAGTCTCCATGAGCGCGTCTGGGCTGCTTTTTTGTTTGTTGGTAAAACAGTAGAATTCAGCTGCAGCAAGGACCCAGTAAACAGTAATACATCAATAACTCCTAATAGGAAACTAAGAGTTGCAGGACTTACTGTCTTCTGTTTCTAAGATTGTAAATTTTGTTTTCAAAGAATGGCATTGAACTGGCAAAAAAAGGGCAACCGTTTCCCTATCAGTTTACACTGGTAATTCATTATGCATGATACAGAATTAGAGAGCTTAACTGAAGGTCTTTGAGAGAGGTCTCGAGCAATACACCATAGAAGCTTTGTAGCTAAGATGCTGCTGTTTCTTTCCAAGCAAAATATATCTCAATCTAAAAAACCAGTTTGACAGCTTTTTTTTTTTGTTTTTTAAAAAACGTTTTTCTTTAAACATGTTAATTTGTTTCAAAGAACATTGTAAAAAGAATTGAACATGGGCTTGATGTCTGGAAGTCACACTTGATACAGAGCTTTTTATTATCATTTTTAATGTCGTAATATGTTTGCTGCTGCAACCAAAAACTTTGTTAAACAGGTTGGTGATGGAGGAAGACTAGTTCCAGTGCCCAGTCTCAGTGAAGCTGACAAATACCAACCTCTAAGCCTTGTGATTAAGAAAAGAAAATGTTTACTTTCAAAAAAATCTAGATTTGCTTCAACACCTTTCACATTAAAAGACATTCTTCAAGGAGAGAAAGAAATTTCTGCAGGTAAGTTTTCTATCTTTCTTCAAAGTGGGAAGATGCGTGTTTTCTAGTAAACAGAATGGTAGACATAGTTTAAACAGTGCAGCTAGTGTGATGGTTCTTTAGTACATGGGTAATAAAATTTGTCTTGCTTAGTTGTGTAATGAATAGCTAAAAAAGCACAAGTCAAACTGGTAAAAAAAGTAGGCACCTTTTGGAAAAAAGAGTAAAAAAAATAATTCAATTATACTAAAAAGCCTTGATATTTTCTGAACTAATATGAAGCAAATTCAGTCGAGCCTTGTGTTTTTTCATGTTGCAGTAGATTCCTGGTAGATGTATTCATGTATGTTGATCAATTGCTACTTAAAATTTGGCTTTAGTGTTTATCTTTCTCTGTATACTTGCTTTTAAGTATGTAAGAATGGCTTCAGTTCTGCAGCTTGTTCCATGCTAGTAATCCCTGGTGTTGAACTGGGCTCTGCACTGGCAGAAGCATTTGACCACAGCTATCTGACTGAAGTAATTGGATTTCCATAAGATTTTTTCCCACATTTGTGATCTTTTTTGTGTATTTAAAGAGCTTAACTGTGTATAAGTTGCTTTTGCTATGCAATATCAGAATTTTTTGAGGACATTCTGTGGGAATTAGGAGGTGCAAACTTGAACTATACTGTTTATATTTTCCTGTACCTTCCTTTGGAAAAGTCTGTGTAATTCTTGTCTACATGCTGTGTTTTCTCAAAACAGTTTCATTGCTTTATTTTCTTTTGAAAAAAGGTCCATTTTGACAAAAGTACCAATCACATTAATTGCACCACAATTGCATTAATTAAAAACTCTACCAAGATAAACTAGTATGAGCACAAGAAGGCAGAAATACCGATTGACCCCACAAAGCGGTGATTCCAGGACACAAGCATGATGAAAAAATTGTAATCCCACTAATCCTACTAGTCTTACATTCAGGACAAGTCAGCTGGCTTATCCTGAATGAAAAAAAAAAAAGAAAAATCTCATTAAAATGTCTGAGAAAAAGGTTGCAAAATCTCATTAAAAAGTCTCACAAAACCTTCCTAGTCTTTTCTGTAAAGGTTAGATGTCATGTGTGAAAGTATTGTCCTTTAATGTAAGCAAAGAACTCTGTAATTGAATTTCCTTTTTTATGTGACCAATATAAGCATTTGCAATCTTTTTAGAATAATGAAAAAATATACGAACCTTTTCAATTTTTGTTGAAAATAAAGACAAACAGGATTCGTACTAGGTGACTTCATAATGTTAGTTTATCCTAAAAACTTCAAAGGATTACAAAAAAAAAAAAAAAAAAGAGTAAACCCCAGATTCTTAAATGTATTTGGATGCCTAATCCCTGTGTTCTACCTGCTCTGTTTATTTTAATTTGGCAACCAATGCATTCTAATGTTTTTTTGGTTAGTGTAATGGAAATGTATTTAAGGTTTAAAGAAAGCATTATAGAAATGCTTTGGCACCTGCTTTCTGATTGTACAATAAATCGATGCAAACTTTCAAGTAAGTCAGAGCTAATCTGTTGTTTTCCTTCCAAATAAACTGACATAGCCCCTGGAATAATCAAGCATACATGGAAAAAGTGCTAAGTCTTTCTAATTACGATGTGCCAGGTAAAAGGCAAAGTCAGTAAAAAAAACATGTTAGTGGCACACACATGTCTCATTCACTTATTGCAAAAATGAAGAAATACTAGGTTAATTTTTACTGCATCTAGACAAAATTCAGAATTCACTAATACTATTTTACACACAGTGGTTTTTATTTTGTTCCTAGTTTTAATATTCTGTATGCCCTCCACTAATTCATGTTGTGTCTTGGAGCCTCTGTCGTTAAACCCAGAACACGTTGCATGTTTAGTTTATACAAGTACCAGTGGCGTAGTTACAGGTAAAAGTTAGGAGACATTAGGAGAATAATGAGAAGCACAGAAATGTAGAAATAGCCCTAACTGCCATTTCATGCCCAGGACGTATCACATGCAGGAGCAGGGGCACAACTGCCAGAGAGAGGCACAAAAATCCCTCAGACCCCTATGTGCTTTTTCCATTTCTCATCAGCCGTAACACCAATAAACAAGTGTTCAGTGTCGCTCTGAATTTGACATCAAAATGGTTGACAGTACCATTTATTCTTTTCTTGCTATGTAAAAGTACTTCATTCAGACTTTTCATCACACAACCGTTATCTTCTTTTACTCAGGTGTCTCATCTTACCAGTTGCTCAACTATGAAGACAAATCAGATGTTTCACTCAATGGTAGAAGAGGAAATCAGATAATGAATGATGTTGGGTTTGATGTTGCTGGATCAGATTCTGTTGCCTTTAAAGCTTCGTTTGGCATAGTGACCAAACATGAGGTTGAAGTACCAACGTTACTTAACGAACTTACTACAAGGTTATATTATATATTTTGTTTTCTGGTTCCATAATTATATTTCACACAGTTAAATTGAACTTCTGAAATAGTTATGTTTTGATTATTTTTAGCCAATCAAAAGCAGTCACCATTGGATATTTTCGAAGATTTTGGGTCACTGGGACTAGACGTGACCTTCTGTATAACACAGACTGTAGATTTTTTTTTAATTAATTCTTGTTTGAATTACAGTGCATCATTCAGGGGGGAAAAAATAATCCAGAAAGGAAGAGTTCAGTCTGTCCAAGATTCTGTCTATTTTATTCCATACTACTTAAAATTTGGAATTTACTTTGAATGACATTACTCAGCTTCAGGTTTCAGAAATATGATTTGCTTTTGTTGAAGCAGAGAGTCTTATTTATTATTGCCAGTGTAGCTGTTCAAGATTTTATGAGGTTATTACACATCCTTTTCTTTGAAAAGCAAAGTAGGTTTATCTACATGAATTTTTCATAAACTTCTGTGGCTCTTCTCTAAAGGCAGTCTCCATTTTTCCGACATCCCTGTGGAGCTGTGGACATTGAAAATAAACTTGTTGTTCCTGTAGTGCTAGCTTGGATGCCAAACACATACAAATATGATGTGACTAATTCTAGGTGTAATTCTCTAGTTTATATTTCAAAGATTATCCCTTGTCCACAATGTCATCCCAGTAAATCCCAGTGTTGCATCCCAGTAAATTATATACTATGCATGATGTGACGTTTTGTATTTTCAAATATATATTGTTTCCTTGTAGTTATTTACCAAGCACTGCATATAATTTTGTATCTGTAACCTCTCTTGTTCTGTACCTACCTTTTCCTAGTTTATTTGTAACCTTCAAACAATATCATTAATAATTGGGGTGGGATGGCAGAAGAGGTCCTAATCCTCTGATATCAGTGTTACAGGTTTAAGAGCCAGTGCCTGTAGAAATTATCCTACAAACACGTGTTTCATGATTGATTGTGCCTTGTTTACAAGTGATATAGTTCTTTTCAGTTACAGTTGACAGTTAACCAGTTTTTAATCTGTTGAGTGTATGCCAGCTTGTATGGGCATGATTTAGGTTTCTAACCAAAACACTGCATCATCGTGAGCTTTATAGAAGCCTAAAGGTAGAGCATTACAGCTGTTGCTTTTGCTATCTATTTTCCATAAATTCTTCCTGAGTGGCATAAATTATATCACTTTAAAAAAATTATTAATTAGGGTGTGTTGACAGTTCCTTGCTGTCACTAAGAACAGTGTCGGATGGACAGACTTGGAATTTTCCAGGATCTTCCATGTATCCTCTCTAACATTTGTACATTATTTGCTTTCCTTGAATTTTTAGTGCTTCTGTTCCCACACACTGAAAATGAATATTAAGTTTCCAGACACATCCTCAGTCAGTGGTTTTACTGGTATGAGACAGAACTTTACGGTGATTTATTTACTGATTTGAAGTTACTAATTCTATTACCTGCCTTATAAATTGCTAGTAATTTCTGAATTTCCTTCCTGCCTCCCTCTTGATTTTAGAAAAATAAACTTTGATCATTGTCTAGTCCATCAATCAAGAAAAAGTAGGATGGAAATTTTGTGTGTGGTTATGGAAAGTATTAGAACTACGAGGCAGTGCTCCTTAACTGTCCATACTGGAATGCGTGGAGAAACAATGAGGGTAAATATGTTTGACAAAGTTCTGTAACATAAATTAACAAACATAAAAAGCTGATTTTTGTAAATTTTATGGTTGGATTTGATTGCATTTTTGCTGATGTAAGCTCAGAAAAAATCTGAGGTAAATCAATAGTATTGCACTGATGTAAACTGAATTAAACGGTGGTTTATTGTTAGTATAGCTTATGCGACGGAGGGATGGGAAATGCATGAAAAGATGGCTAGGCAATGAGCCATTGCTTTGGATGAAGCCTCAGCAAAAATGTGGAATTTACTGCTTCTTAGTTTATTATTATATTCACCTTCTATAACACATTGTAATTATTTCAAGGGTTGGTGTCTTACTCCCTGTCTTATGTTCTTCCTCCCTTTCCCTCTCTCTCTTTGGCGTGTTTGAATAATTGAATCTACAAATCTTCTGATGTTTGCCCGTAACTAGTATTTATAAACGATTCACATAATTTTCAGTAAGTGTTGCAATTAACTTACTATCTCTGTATCAAACTTCATTAAAATGCAGTTGTTTACAGAAAATTCTTTAGTTGTGAGATATGATCTTCAATTTCAATTATAATTCTCAATATATACAGTTAAGATATTTTGTTTATTTTTTCATTTAAATTTGTAACTTTTTTGTCTTTTGATGCTTTTCAAAATTATAGTTTCACATTATTGAAGATCAGAATTATAAAGGGCGAGACAAAGCCATTGTTTTTCCTGCACATACAACTATTGCTTTTAGTGTATTTGAACTTTATATTCATTTGGATGGTAATTTCGGTAAGTGATGTGAATTACTGTCATTACTGCTATTATTTATAATTATTTGAGTTTTTAAAATGATTTTCTTGCTCTTGGTGTACATAAACCCTGATCCCATGCAATGGTATGCTTTAATTTTGTGCATGTAAGCAGTCTGACTTTACAATTCTTGAAAAGATAAGCAAGGTAGGTGTTGGAAAATACTCTGTTGCGGAAATTTTTTAAAAAATTTAAGTACGATTTCCTTTTTTTTTTTTTAAATCACGTTGTTTCATGGAACAAAAAATCACTTGCTTATATTTGTGATCTGTAAGGAACAGGCTTATGAGACCATCTGATCAGTTTTGCATGAAATATGCAAGTAAAATATTCAAAAAAGAAAGTGTGTGGTACTTAGAGTTAACATTTTTTCTGTTGGGGCTTTAATTTCAGTCTGATACATCTTTAGCACATATGAATAGCTGAAGATATTTAGGAAAAAATAATCACAATTACTGGAAACTAATAAAAATTGTATAGCTCCTTTAATTTTTTTCTCCTTTTGGGGAAAGGACAGCACCTATTATTTGTACTAATTAAATTGTAGCCTATAACATTATCAATGTTATTAACATTGTTTGTAATAACCCAGAAAGTCAGTTTAGGATTTGATATAGCACTTAATAATGTGATATTAAAAACTCCCAGCTGAGCTGACTAAATTGATGTTAAAAGTTTTAACCGCCAGATTCAAATGTACTTCAATACAGGAAGCCCTGTGAGAGTCACTCGGCTGTTCTCAGGAATTGCTTGTCTCCCTGTAACAGTGTGGCTTTCTGTAAACAGCCTGATGAAAGACCTGGTTAGGGAATGAATCTCTTATCTCTGCAGATGTGTACAGCAATGTTTTAAAAGTTGCAAATAGCTCTGTATCCTTTGGCATACACAGTATAAATCTTCCACGAGAGGTACTCTACATTGTAAAGCACCTTGTAACTGAACCGTGGGATACCTTTATCCTTCTGTAAAAATTTTAAATATACTCCAAACCAGGCATAATTACTGGATTAAAAGTACAAGAGAGAATACAGTATGGTAGTTCTTTATATTCCCTTCCATAATGCACATCGTTACTTTCAGTACAGGAAGTGTTTTAATGTTATTTTACCTTTATGCAATGGTAGTACGTGAACAGTGTGTTTCCTAAAGTTTATTGTCAGTGAAATAGTCCATTAAGCTGATTTTTTTATTTGCATAATTAAAGAGAATTCTCAGTTAAGAAAGTTTAAAACATGTTTTTTCAGTTCCTTGTAATAGATTATCCTTAATTTCACTTCTAAGTTGTTTTTTTTTTTTTTAAAGTTATAGATAGAAACACAGGTGATACTTATTTTTATTTAAAAAGTTTTAGTCGTTGATTTGGTGCTGGAAGAGATGACTACAGAACTCACAGGCCTTGCTTTTTATCCTTCATTTTTAGTTTCAAATGAGATCACAGAAATATTCCTCCTTCAAAAGCAGAGCTTCAATTTATATGATATTGACTGTCTTAGTCCCTTAACATGGCCATAAATTGTGTATAAACCAAAACAAACTCTGATGGTGTATGTTGAAAGCCACAAACATTTTAAAATTCCCATTAAATCTGAATCACTTGATTCTGTGGGCTATTACTGTGTGCAGAGTTTCATTAAAAAGTGGTACTAGCCATTAAAAACATTAGCAAAACTGAATTTAATCACAAAACATATTCAACTCTGTTGTGCAATTACTTTTATATTTTGTTCTTCTAAAAACTGAGTTTTAATTTTTACAGAACTCTGTGTGACTCCAGTTTCAAAAGGAGGATTTGAAAAAGAGAAATCTGGATCATCTTCACTGACCAAATTAAGGAGGTTAAAGAGTAATCTGTTTCATCGAAGTATGACTTTTGATATTTATATTCAAATGTCTTAGTTAATGCATGAGAGTGTATTTTTGTTCCTTTAATTTATGTGCAAGAATAAGAAAATTTTGATGAAAAATGTACCTCTTTTTATTTCTTGTGTATTGAAATTATTATAAAGTTATTAAAATTTCTATTTGAGAATCTGACACACAAATAGCAAATTTATGGTACTGCTGTTCATCAGAACTCTAAAGAGCGTAAAATAAAAATTTATGGCTGCTGATAAACTGGTATGGAGTAATCGTACAACTAATGTTAGTTAACATAAAACCTACTTCATATGCTTGCCATTTACAGCTAGTGTTATGCAATACAAGTTATGATCTAAAATAATATTTCACGGCAACCTCTTTAAGTTTAAATATCAAACAGTATTAATTTAAATATCTGAATGTACTCTTTAGGCTATATATTAATGTGGCAGGGACATGGGCAAGACCATCAGTTCTCTTCTCATTCTGGTATGAACACAACATCCAACAAAACTGTGTATCACCGTATGTAGCTGTATTTTCTTCAGAACAAGATTCTATAGTTATAACACTCCCTGGTCTAAGTATTTTGGAAATCTGCAAATCTGAGTGTGAAGATAAATGCTGAGTGGTAAGCACATCCTTCGAAAGGCTGTTCTGTATAGGTGTCCTTGCTCCATCGTATCCTGTTCTTGATCAAAGGGCTTTTATGGACCAAGCCTTTAGCGCTGCTCCACTCCACGCTTCATAATAATAAATCTTCAGTGGATACGATACATCTCAGTAGCTGTAGCTGCCTAAAAGTTTGTCATCCATTCTATACTAATCAGTCCCTGAAGAGAGAGGAAAAAGGTAGGTAGTTCCAAAAGTGTTTTCTTCATGGGGTGTTTAGATGCTCAGAGATCTGCTTAGGGAGGTCAACACAGAGTCCTCCAGATTTTCTAAACCTGTGATGTATTGGTAGGGTTTTTTTGTAATACTAGAAAAAAAGTGAATTTACAATTTTTTGAAAATAAAACTAGACAGTCAAAAGTAAAAATTATTAAACAGGAAATGACACAGCTGTGATTTGATATGGCACCTATTTTTCATAAGCTTGCTTCATGCCTTTTAGGTGTATTTCTAAAAGTATTACAATTATATAGATAATATACAAAAAGTTTCTGGCTTTTGTCAGTGACTTTTGTGAAAGTGCAGAAAAAATTTCATCACACAGGGCTTCTGATGGGAAGCAATCTACAATGTGGCATATTTAGAATGGTCTCATGAATCGGTTGTTATTTCCATGATTTGATTGACAGATTGTTTCGTAAACAGGTCATAATGCAATTACAAATCACTGCTTTTTTTGTATGTGCATTCTTTTTCAGATAAGAGAGTAGTGGATACCATTGCTAACTCTGATGCTTACTTGGAGGATCTTTTTACAGATTACTATGAAAAAGCTGCGAGCATGACAGACCTCTCTACGAGCTATCTCAGAGAAGGGTCTCATATCCGAATTAATTTACTTAATAACAACATCCCCAAAGGTCCCTGTGTACTTTGTGGAATGGGAAGTTCTAAAAGGGAGACGGTCTACGGGTGCCTAGAGTGTTCTTTTAATGGACAGAAGTATGTACGACTGCATGCTGTGCCCTGTTTTGACCTCTGGCATAAGAGAGTAAGGTAACTGAGCTAGGTAAGTGCCTGTTGTCACAGACATGGGCATAACTGTGCCACAGACTTTTCAGAATTAGTAAATATGTTGACATGCAAAATAGTGAAAGTGCAAAACATTTTATTACACTATTATCTTCAAATTATTTGCTTCATAGTCAATGACCTTTTACTTGAAAATGCCCTCATGCATTCCCCGACATTGCCCCTCTTCTTTCTAGAACCTTCCTCTTTCATTATCATAATGAAAAATGTACTTTTAAACTATATTTTCATAATATCAAAATATATGCTAGAGCTTAATTTTAAGTTGTTTACACAAACTTGTTGTTAAACCCCCATACATTGCCTTTATCTACACTGGCATGATGGTAAAATGAGAGTATTTGTTAATAATTTAGTGTTCTCATGAATGTTTAATTGAAGTATCAGATTAAAAAACATGCTAAAACTTAGCTCAGTCTAATGTTTCATTTACAAAAGGGAACAACTAAAACTAGGGATAGGTGTCTCATATTAGGATGCCATTACCATATTTGCTGAGGTTACTAAAAAGTACCAGCCAGGCCACCTTCTGCATTTGGATTTTAGGTCACAGCTGCTCGACTTTATGTGTTTAGAAAAAAAATACTTAGCAGAAAATATTTTGGAAAACACAATGAAAATAACAGAACTAAATCCTTCCAGCAAGACTTCAGGGGTGGTCTTCAACCGGTACATCTCAACCACAGAAAATTAGTCTTCGGAGCATAGAAACACCAGAGGGCACTGCAGAACTGTGTCCGATACTGAGCCTGGGCGAGCTGTGGGTTAGTAAACTTGTTGAAGCCGTCTCCATGCTATTTGAAACTGGGAAGACAATTAAAAAAATATTTTCTACCTTTTAGAATGACTGTAAGGATAACACAGGCACGGAACCTTTTTAACTTGTGCTGCCACTTTCACTGTGTACATCTGATTATTACATGCTCAAATGAATAGACGTTGCTTTTTGTGAAAAAAGTACGTTACACAAGTATTATGATGAAATCCACGTAAGCAAAACAGTTACTGAGCCTAAGTACTGACTATTAACTATTGCTACTTCTTTGCATTTTTCCAAAGTGAGGGAAACCAGAACGATGCCCAAATATTTACTTACATTTATATATAGTATCTCCCATCATCTTTCACCTTGTTCAAGTAAATGATGATGGTGTAGGTCTTTAACTCCGTGCTGCTGAATAAACTGGCTAACAATAATTTTACTAAGCCAAAGTTTATAAACTCACTTAAAAAACTACTTTTTCATGAACACCAAATTATTCAGGTCAATATTACATCAGAGGGGTTATTTTAATTTGCTTTAAAAAACATTTGTGTTTTTATCTTGATATTCCATAAACAGTGTTCATTTATTTTAATGCCTTTTATAGTTAAATTTGCTACAAACAGCAATTCCTCAAGAAGCTAGCCTAGAAGCCTACAGAGGTTTAACAGAGATACCTGCCTGGGATTCTGTATTCCCCTTTTATTTTACAGTGGATTGAGAAGGATTCATCAGTTATGTTCTAACTATGTCAACAGGAACCATTTTTGTGTGCTTGATAGGACAGAAATCATTACTTTCATCAGTATTTTAAACAGTGAGAGAGACTACTGAGCAATACAGTAGGCCAGGAAGCAGGAACCACTAATAATAGATCATGGTGTTCTCCAGTTCTGTTTCTTTCTTTCGAAATATCTAACACATTTTATTAGTTGAATATTAAAAATAAGATTTTTACAGTCACATTGAGATATAAAAAGATGGCGCTATAAAAAAAAAATTACAAAAAAATTTCTGTGACCAGGTATTATTATTTAAAATTCAGTGTCCAGAAAACAGCCAAAGATTTTTGAAGTACTTAGAGTTCATCATGCTGGTAGACATTGTACTCCTTTGCTGATATGAAACCATCTCCATCGTGGTCGTTCTTCTTAAATATATCAGCTAAGATTTCATCATGGACTGAGGGATGCCGTCTTTTGCCATCTCTTGCAAATTCTTCTTTCAAATATTGGCTTATCTAGGAGAAAAGAAAAAAGTCCAACCATTGTGGCTTTTACAATTTTCAACAGCTATCTTCAAGGACACTTGGGGTATATAAATAAGTTATTGTGACTCCAGTGCAGGCATGACCAAAGTTTGTTTCCCAGCAAGTCTGAGACATACTAATGTATTAATCAAAGCACATTACAACATCACACAGCGTAGCTTGTGTAAGCATACAGAAGTTTATACGATCAACTACAGCAGAGGCAGCTCATGTAAAGATAACACTGATACAACTATACCTGTAGTTTTATTGTTATTTATTCTAAATTAGTTACATCATATTACCTCTAGTTCAGAGAGTTTCCTGTCACTGTCCTTGTCTATTTGATTAAATGCTTCAACACTGCGAGGTCCCTTATTTACTGCATAAAGTTCAATCTCAAAGATCAATGTTGCATTGGGTGGAATCTTGCCCTGTGCTATGAATAAAAGGAAAAAAATATGTAAGAAATTGGACGTTATGGTCAGAGATCACACGTATGATAAATTCACATCTGAAGTGTCTTTTTTTTTTTATTACAAAAGGCTGGGTTAATATTCAGATTAAACTCTTAATTTAAATATTATACACCTAGACAGGAAGATTGTTCAGATCGTGTTAGATAAATGATTTTGTGAGAGATCTGCAAACAATATACTTCCCCGAAACAAAATTACATTGCTCATATCAATTCAGGTACTTTTAAAATTTAAGAGAAGGGTTTGTGTTATCTTGAAAAACAAGTAGTTCTGAAATTCTCACTCTTTCACATACTGTCATATGATGTGGCTTATTGAGAGAGTGATTTTAAGACATATGCATGCAGTCTGATTTAAAAGATTGCGGTAATACACCAAGGCTTATATGTTTTTTCTGTCTGAAGAAACAAGCAAGTAGTATCAGGTTTCACCAACTTCCTATGAATTATACCAGTGGTTAAAGGACTTGATGTAAAATAGTGTTTAAAATATCCATCTCATTAGAAAGAAGCCACAGAATGTAAGTCGTTTGATTCACCAAAAAACCCCCAAACTACTGGGATATTTTGCCTGGTCTCTGAAGAAAACAAAACCTTAGACTTCATTATTCCTGTGTCAAAGCATTTTCTTACCTGATGTAAAACCTGCACTTCCTATAAAGACAGGTTAATGTATCATGCATCTAGCAAAAAAAGGGAACTAAAGAGGGACAGCAACAAACAAATGAGGTCTAAATGTAGCGCCAAAAAAGCAACAAGAAATCATGCAGTGCAAAAGTAAAAATGTAAACATGCAAGTTGCTTCTATTCCTAGCCAAAGCCAGTGAGCATGACATTGTAACCTCGGAATTTGGACAGAATTTTGAGCTTGTGCCCATCTTTCATGAACTGAAGGAAAACTAAAGAATGTACTCCAATTTATAAATAGAAGGTAAACAAAACTATTATGCACGCTACTCATCTAAAATATCCATAGTAAAAATGCCAGGTTTCAGAATTCAAAAGATTTTAGTATTACAAGCTTTAAAAATAAACAGCTTTTAAATATATCTGAATATATATCATGGTTTATATACTACTTAGGAAAGAAAGATACAATACTAGAATTCAGTGCCAGTAATTTACAAATATACATACCAACAAAGGAAAGATATGTAAAGATTTAGAAAGCCACATGCATCTTTTCTAATTCAGTATTAGACAGGCATCTTCCCCAGCATGCAGGAATACGCTGAGACAGAGGACAGGTATGCTGTAGGAAAATAATACTGTCTTGAAGTGCTACCTAGAACAAACAGTTAACATTAGTATTAGAGTTAAGGAACATACTTTTATTTGTGTCAGTGTTTTTCCTGTTAACAGACCTACTTACGGGAAAATTCATCCCTAATAAACTTCACTGGCTACAGTGGAATTGTACGAAAGACAAAATTGGTGCATGGATTCCTGACACATCACTATCAAACAATTATCATAGAGCAGGAAGTACCTTTTCACAGAAATTACTACACCCAAGTCAGAGCCAAGTTTGTTATTTACAATTAAAGAGTGCTGAAACACTGCATAAAACTCTGGAACTTTTTTTTTGGTAAGTAGATTGCACACTTAAGCATTATAAAGTCAAATCGGATTTCACGCATTGTACTGTGCAATTATTACGTAATGTGATGATATTGTCCATTATCTATCCACAATGTAAGCAGTATTTAAAACAAATTATTTCTGCTTAGGTTAATTCTGTGGCATGCACTGGATTACACTGCATTTTACTCAGAAGATGCAGAATATCATTGAAAGGCTAAGCAGGTAGGAGTCAAAAAATAGAAACTATCACGAGTAGAATATAATAATTAAGACCAAAAAACGCTTACGTCAAGATCTTCCTTTTGCTGTCAGTTTTTCATATTATGTCAATACTTGGAAAAGCACATTGGGTGTCACATACTGAATTCTAATGCAAACTGCAGGGCCTGGGTATGGGTCTATGAAGTGGAATACTTAAACTGCATAGGAATGAGCAGGATTAGGCTCCACAGCTGCAGTAATCACCTTCAGCGCCTCCAAAAATAACGGCAGCACCAATTCTTAACAGTCATTTACATTACTGTATGTTTGAAAGGGTAACACAGAGAAAAGACAGAGTTCTAGTATTAAAACTTCTTTTTTTTACCGTATCCTTGTTGTCCATATGCTAATGATGGAGGAATGATCACTTTCCGTTTTTCTCCAGGACACATACTCATCATAGCAATATCTAACCCTTTTATGACTTGTCCAACACCCAGAACGAACCATTTTGGATGACCTTCATTTTGTGTCCGACTATTAAAAAGAATTGTGAGTGGATAACAGTCAATTTATTTATTTATTTTTTAAAATAAAAATAACTTGAAATTAGCAGTCAGTGAGAACATACGTTAGATTATTAGCACACAAGAATGTTTATAGAGTGCAAGAATAAAAAATATTAACACTTTTTTCTGCCACATTTATAATTAATTTAAGGTCAAATCTTGGGATGTGTAAGGGGCAACCTCTTCTGAAATCAAAAACCCTTAACACACATCAAGTACACTTTACGTCAGAAACAAGGTGCCACTGCAGGAAGTCTGCAACGAGTGCTGGTAGCAATTCACTGCTAAAGGTGTCTTCAAGCAGTTCACAGCACTGTAGGATGGGATGGGACGGGACGGAGCATGCAGGTGTGTGTTGGGGGAACCTGCAATCTTGGCTACAGTACTGTGTGCTCACCCACCGCTCTGTTCAGTTTAGATATTCAGTGCTTCAGGCTGCTTCTGGTCACATGAGGCATCCCTGGTATGGGAGCTATACTCAGCGGCAACTGAGCAGCGTGTAGCTCAAAACTCGGAGGGCAACACTGTATGTGCCAAAATAAGTCACTTCAGTGGGCAAAGAAAAAAAAAAAAAGCAAGTAAAATGGCACTGCTAAATGTAGAATTATCCTGTATTGATTTCTTCCTAAATGATACATGTGGGGGAACAAATCAAGATTTTGTCATAAACCAGGCTACTGTCTGATCTGTCCAAATAGCCAGATCTGTCCAAATACCTGAAGGATAGAAGACTCTCCTCTGTAGTTCTGAACAGGTGAGTTCTGCCTCACTAGTAGGATGGACCAGTATTAAAAGCAAGGTACTTTAAAAATAAAGCCTTTGCACAACCGTTTCTGTGCAAAGCAAGCTAAACCAAGCCAAAACAGCCTGACGACAGATGGGTGGGACAAAGCGAAAAAGCAAAAGCCTAATGCCGGAACCGGGGCGAAGAGGAAGGCAGAACAAATCGAGGAGGGATGCAGCGACAGGGATGGGGCACAGCGCCTGCAGCCCGGACCGTGAGGCGGCTGCCCCGCACCGTGCCAGCTGTGTGCATGTCTCCCTGTCCCGGACAGCCAGCCGCCGGCCCTGCCGGCCGCCCCGCCGGCCCGCGACCCCCGGCACAGGCCGCAGCGCAGGGCAGGCGCCAGCGCGGTGGGGATTATTTTCCCCTGCCAAAGCGGTTCTCCGTGTGTCGGCTCTCGGCCACCCTCGCCGGCCCCCTCGCTGCGGCGGGCCGCCGGCCTCAAGTTCGGCTCTGGCCTCCAGCGCACCCCAGCGCCGGTCCCTCCTGCCCCCGGCAGCCCTGAAAGCGTTCAGCGTCGGCTGAGGGAAAACAAGTGCCGGGAAGGGGGAAGCCGCTAACGCTGAGGCGGCGAGCGCGGCCGGCCGCCGTGCCAGGCCACGGGGCAGCGGGGCGGGCAGGCTGCGCCACGTCGGCGGCCGGAGCCGGAGCTGGTGCCCTGGGGCCCACCTGCAGTAAAACTTGGATCCGTCGCTGGCCAGGAAGCCGTCGTAGTGCGCGTTCAGCAGGTCCCCCTTCTTGCTCTTGGGGCTGCAGGCCTCGGGCAGGTGCAGCACCTCTATTTTGACCTCCTCCGCCGCGGCCGCCGCGCCGCCCTCGGCCCGAGCCGGGGCGGCCAACAAGGCCAGCGGCAGGAGGAGCAGGGGCAGCGCAGGGGCCATGTCGCTACGAGGAGGTCGCCGGCGTGGCACTGTCCCCGCTGGGCCTGGGGCGGGGGGGGCGGGGGCTGAGCCTGCGCCGCGGCACGGTCCCAGCCTCCCCGGGCGCGGGGATGAGGCCGGGGCCGGGCCAGGCAGCCGCGGGGCGGGCGGTGCTGCGGACCGGCCCCCTCTGCTCAGGAAGTGAAAGGGACGTCAGGGCCGTCAGGGCCGGAGCCCCGGAGGGTGCCGGGGGCGCATGGGAGGTGCGGAGCGCCCCGCGGGGCGGGTGGCGCCCCGGGGCCGCCGCTGCCGCCGCGCCTGAGCTGAGCGGCTCCGCATCCGCGCGCAGGGAGTAGCGGCGCGGGGACGGGAGGCGAGAGCCCATCCCCGCGGCGGCGGCGGCCGCCCGTTCCCCGCGGCGGCGCAGGAGGATGCGGCCCGGCGCCGGGCTCTGAGCGATGGAGGGGGTCCTCTACAAGTGGACCAACTACCTGGCGGGTAGGCGGCCGCGGCGGGGGCTGGGGCGGCGGGGGCGCCTCGGCCGCTCGGCGCAGGGTCCCGGCCTCCCGCGGCAGCCGTTCCTAACGCGCCGGCGGGGAAGCTGCCGGGCGCTTGCGCTCAGAGGCGCGGCGCTGGGAGCGGCCCGGCGGGGCTGCCGGCGGCCCTGAGGCGGCTGGCGCGGCGGGGGCTGGGCCGGGGGCCGGCGCGCGGCGGCGGTCGCGCTTCCGTGTGCGTGGCGCGGGGTGGCGGCAGGCCGGGCCCGGCCGAGCCCTTTCGCCCCTGCCCCGCAGCCCGGCGGGCACCGGCGCGGCCCCGGGGCGGCCTCACGGCCCAGACGTGCCCGGCCCCCGCCGTCCGCCGCTGGGAGCGGGGCGGCCAGGGACCGCCGGAGAGCCGGCCTGCGGCCCCCCGGGTGAGTCGGGGGCTCCTGCCGGGACCGGCGGCGGGGAGGCGCCGCCTGAGGTGCCGCGTTCTAACGGCCCCGCTGAGGGACTGTCCCCTCCGCCTGTGCCCGCTCAGAAATAGCGCTGCTTTGCAGCCCGCAAACTTGGAAGGTGTCCTTGCTCGCAGTTCCGGAATCACTTAGGATTGCGTCTTTTAATCCCAAGTGTTAGCACTTAGATGTAAAAGTCCGCGTTCTCTTAATTTGCTTTTGAATGGTGTTTTTTGTGAGGTTGCTGCTCCCGTATGCTAACCTGTAAAACATAAAAAAACTCTAGTTCTGGGAGAGGTTTCACAAAATGTATTTTCAGAAGCGCTGCAGATGAAGATGCACCTAATGCCTGCATTTGCCATCAAAGCTCCGGTTCTGTTTGCCTCACCCTCTGCCCTAACAGACACCACCTCCCTCTGGAGAGCGCAATGGGTAGATGGTGCTGTCCAGGTGAAACATTTCTTTTCTGACACTAATAGGACTAATTGTCCCCCCAGAGCAGATCAGTGTTGGATCATGTACCGTGCTTAATCAGGCCTTGTGTTTGACTGCTTTGGCGATATTTTCTGTGCCCTCTTGTTCACTGGCACTTCATATGTGCTGTCCTTACTTCAGCATATTCAGATTTTGAGCGTGGAGTGGTATGAAACTCTGTTCTGAGCATTTATAAGGATGTGGGCCACGTTGCAAAGACACTGTGTGCTTGCTGTGTGAACTGAAGTGTACAGAGCGTATCTTGCATTTTGCATAGCAAATACGTGACCGCTTATACTGGCCTTCTGGTGAAAGAGAACACTTGTACTGTAATTAAATAGATATTTAAGAAGATACATGTGTCACTAATTCACAATAAATGTGGAGAAAATACAGGAAAAATTGCAATTATGAAAGAAGTAACAAGTACATGTTTCTTTTCAAAATAGAGTGGAAATTGTCACTTATGTGACCAGAAATGTCACTGTCGCAGAAGGTAAAAAAGTCACAGGTAATGAGCCCATGTGATGTTTGATATAAACTTCCCATTTGAAGTCTGTTATTTAATAAGTAAATATTCCATAGTAACTGTGAATGCTGTGCACACAATAGACTGTTCCATCAACGTGCAGCTAACTTCTGCTGAAAGGTCAGTAGCCCTCTAAAATCAGCAGAACCCTTCCTTCTGTGCGCTGGCCAAGTGAGAGCACTTGCTCTTGCATTTCAGAATTACAGTGTGTCAGGAATTCCCTACAATTTCAAGAATATAGGAGGGTAGCAAATTTTTTAAATTTTTTAAAAAGTGATCTAATCATATTAGTGGAACTTTAAAATTTTATTACTAACTTTCTTGTTACCCTGCTATCTGTTTTTGTAACCAGAGATAGGCTGTAGTAGTTGTGGTCATTAATGGTAGAAGCCAAGCAGCAAAAGAGCTTGTCACTGTTGCTGAGGCATTGTGGAAAATATTCAAAATGTTTTCTCCTTCATTAAAAGCAAACCAGAAATAAATACAGCTCTCCCCCTGCCCCCCTCCCCCCCCCCCCCCCCCCCAGTAATACAGTATCTAAGAATTTGTGAGGTTCGAATTTATTAAATACTTTATCAAACATGGGATGCTGTTCAATTTTGAATCAGAAGAGGTGGTTTTGTTCTTTAGCTTGCTTCTGTGAGGCACTTGGGAGTCTTAAGTCCTTTGCTTCTGTTTTTTCCAGTACCAGCATCATGTGAGTCTGCAATAATCATCTCTGTTTTATCAGAATCAGGCTGTTGAGACAGGGATCTACTTACCCACCCCTGCATGTGCTTAGGAGATAAGGGCAGCACAGAGTCAACATTTTGCAACACTGTAGCAGAAAAAAACCCACATCAGTGCATTTCTGAGCTTTGTTTTACGGGTCCACTCATGATTGTGTGCATTTTCTTTGAGTATGAGTGGTGATGTACGCACAGAATTTGAAATATTTCCTATGGGAGTTGGAATCCCTCAATGTTTATACTTCTTTTACATTCAATTTTAATATCTGAGTGTCGATCTGCCTATTAGTTACCACTCTGCATTTTGAAAGGCACAGACACTTACCATTAAAGCAAATAAATAAAAAAAAATTAGTTGCATGTTGTTATTTCCTTATCATGGGATTGAGACATGATGTAATGGGGCCCGGTCTTACACTTCTTGAATTAGTGTTGAAACTCATAATGACTTAATGTGAGTAGTCGGAGGCCTTTAGCTGATTTTCAGGAGTCTGGTACCTGATTAAGCCTCCTGGTCTGAATGGGTGCAGCTTGCTTCATTGGAATGGCGATTGCGAAGTGCCATGGATCACACCTTCGTATCGCCAGCTGTGTTGAGCTCTTGGCCACGCAGTTGTTGCCATTCCAAACCCTAAGCCAAGCAGGAAGCTAAAGTTTCGTGTTGACTTGTAAAACAGAGGGATAATCTGCTCCTATTGTACAGCTGACCCAGACTGTAATGGGCCAGCGTAATTGTTACACTACTAAAATATTTTAGTTCTTGCAGTTAGTATTAAAAATTAGGGCGCCTATTCCAGTGAGTGTTGAGTTTTATGAAATAGCTGTTAAAAAAAGAAAAGGGCAGGATGGGTAGTAAAGTATGCTAATATATTTTAATCGAGCAGGACTCGTGACAATAATTTACTGTATGGTGTAATGCTGCATAGAGTTCTCACAGATATTTGTGTCTATGCATAAACTGCTCTGTTTTGTAGGTGTAGCGAAGCTGGAGATCATTACATAATTTTGATAATGCTGATCTGGTATACGCTGTCCTCACAAATGGACCTAGGAATATAGCTCTTGTTTCAGTGCTCTGCAAAATGCCTGACATTAAATTGTTGTTGAGTGGTGGAGCTGGGGCTACTTTCAGAGAAGATGGTGTGTCAATAGTTAAGTGTGAAACATAAAGTTTTCACTGAAGTACAGTAGGCAGAGGAGACCGTAGCGTAGCAGTTGGTGACATCAGTCATTTCTTCATAATTTACAAATAAGATCCTACAAACTTAAGAAAGTCTACCTGAAAAATATACTTGAATGAGAATGGTTCTTCAGAGGTATGTAATTTATTAGCCTTCAAAATAGGCACCTGCTTGGTGGCTAAATTAAAATTTAATTTTGCTCTAGAACATAATATAGTGGAAACTGAAATACTGCTGGTCTTGCATCCAAAAAGAATGGGAGTGAAGTATCCATATAATGTTAGCCTGGTTATAGAGCGGCTCTGGTCTTCAGGCTGTGCAGATTGTTTACTTCCTTGTGTGTTACAAGAATAGTTTAATGTTTGCATTTTTAATAAAGGTTTTTTAACAGCCAATGTGCTGAATTTGATTTGCAGTTTTGTAATTAGACTAAACTTTCCTTTTTGTGTTTTTGATCTTGCTAGGTTGGCAGCCTCGGTGGTTTGTTTTAGACAATGGGATATTGTCATACTATGATTCACAGGATGATGTTTGCAAAGGCAGCAAAGGAAGTATAAAGATGGCTGTGTGTGAAATAAAAGGTAAGAATTAATAGATTTCTGCTTGAGGAAATTTTAGCTGTCAGGGAGACAGAAAAGATCACCCAACAGACATTTTGCATCACAAGTTTTTCCTCCTCTGTTTTTGTTTATCTATAGTCCAGTGTGACTGCTTCACAAATAATAATGAATGTGAATTATGAAGTGGGTGGCAAAGAAAAAAATGTTTTTGACAGAGCTCTGCTTTGAGATTTAGAACCCACAATATATTCATTTTTGTTTTAAATAGTTGTGTGCAACGTGGCTTACTCTTGAAGTTGTCTTGTCTAGTTATTTAGTTCTCCCGCTTTTCCCTCTTAGGACCAGGGATAAGAGACTGAATTATGAATGGTAGTTTTTCAGAGGAGCAGCAGCAGTTACCCAAAAGTGGAGGTTCTCATAAACCAGAAATGTTTAGCCTTTTGCTTTCCTGAGTCATTTTTTACTTTTGTCACTGTTAGCAGATGCCCCTGTGTTTGGGTGATGGGTGTATTAGAGTTAGTAAGTGAACTGTTCGTGTCAGACTGAGTTCAGCCTTTGTGGGTCAGCCTTCTTGGCTAGTAGCAAGGCATTGTCTAACTCTGCATGGCTCTCAACGCTTGACCTCTTTCCAGACACCCACAGATGACTGGGCTTGTGATATGGGTACTTGCATATTAAAAAGTGAGACTTCTTATTTTACATGGGCCACCATGTGTTTTTCCTGTGGTATCTCCTATTTGTTAGTTTCCTTGATGTAGATGAAATCAGTGATGTGGAGGATCCACTTTTTGGCCATTCCAGTTGTTCATTTTGCTTGTCATCTTGTTCTTTTGGTGAAGGCAAGATAGTAGCTGAAGTCTGGATTTGGTACAGTTTCCTGCATCCATGGCTGTTGGGGAGTAGGTCTGAAGGAGCTGTAGTTGATAAGATGAAACTCAGCAGAGTATTCAGTTAAAGATGTAGTATTGAGAATAATAGACTGTAAACAAAGTCCACGTTGGTTCTTGGTTGACTTTGCAACTTTGTGAAGCCAGATTTTGTCTAGAAAGGGAGATTATTTCAGTTCTTATCTTATTCCTCCATAAATAACTTGTCCTTGCCACAGACCTCTTCAGTTTGCCACGTTTAGACCAGGTTTGGAATACAACAGTTACTACAGATCCATACGCCATGTGTTGTTAATGCAGAAAGGGGACCCCGTTATACTTGAGTCTGGCTGCTGTTCGGCATCTTGTGTTCCTACCTGTTGTCTTGAAGGCCTGCTGAGGAGAAGGGCTGAGCAGCAGGTTGAGTAACCCAAAATCACAATGTGATTATTATTACGGGATTGTAATAAACATTTCAAAATACTTTGATCAGTACTTAATAAATAGTTGTTACTGAGTTGAGGTTGGTTTTGTTTGTGTGGTTGTTTTTGGGTTTTTTTTTCAAAATTGTTTTTTTCCTCTCTATCATAAGTTCATGCAACAGACAACACAAGAATGGAGCTAATCATCCCAGGGGAACAGCATTTCTATATGAAAGCAGTTAATGCAGCTGAAAGGCAAAGGTGGCTGGTAGCACTGGGGAGTGCAAAAGCATGTTTAGCAGATACCAGAACAAAAAAAGAAAAAGGTATGTGTGTTACTTAAAGCATATACAATCGTACCACTTTTTCAAATGCTTGTTTTCAGATAATGATAGTGTATAGATATTGTGGGAGAAAGTCAGTATTATTGTCTTTAAATATAAATTGTAATTATTTCTAGTCATCTATATGGTAAATTCCCCCTTGATGTTTGGATTAGAGGTTGCCTCCATTGACCTCTTCTATAGCTGAAATACCACCAGCTTGTTGTTACAAGAACAAACATACGATTCATAGCCGTTGTGAAGCCATTTCATTTCTGCTGGTTTGATTCTTTATAATTACTATTGTGTTTTCCATAATTTTTCTTGGCTGGCTTAATGTAACTATTTCCAGCCACTCATGTGGGTGTAAATTTCATCCACTAAACTTTTTCTACCTTACATTGCAGCTAAGAAAGATTTCAACTTTATCTTTTGTAGTAATATGCCTCTTTCTTAACGGTCATTAAATTAGTGTCAGTTATCCAAAGGTACAGACTATTGCCTGCCTCAAGTACAGTTCTTGACTCATTGTAGAATGCAATTTTCCTCAAAATTAAGTGAAAGTTTAAGCGAATTTTTGAACTGCTAACTAAATTAAAAGGGAAAGTGCTTAAAAATTAAAATGTGTACCTACATTGTATGCAATAAATTTATACTTCCTTTATTTTTTATAGAAATAAGTGAGACCAGTGAATCTCTTAAAACCAAAATGTCCGAACTTCGTCTCTACTGTGATCTTTTAATGCAGCAAGTTCATACAATACAAGAATTTGTTCACCATGATGAGACTCGCTCTTCTCCCAGCATTGAGGTACAGTACTTCTAGAATGCCATTGGAGAACCTAATTATATAACAGACCTCAAATTTCTGTTGACATTTTATGGCTTTTTAATCTCCCTAACGTTGGGAGATTTAACCTAAGGTCAATTTTTGAGTGCTTGTGTGTGTATAATACTAACTGAATATATGTGCATAAAGTACCTGGATGACTTAAATGTAATTGTAACATGCATTAGGAAGCAATTGAGTCATTTGGTTAAAAGGCCAGAAGAGCTGCTGTATGAGTTGGGCAATAATTTGTCATGTTTTGCATCTCCGTTATGGGCAAAGTAGTTGAAACAATCTTGTTTGTCCATTCTTCTCGTCCTTGTGTTAGGAGGGTTTGCCGATTTGTTAGCAGTGAAAGCTGGTGTTACAGGTATTGGAAACCTGCAGTGTAGCTAAGTCTGTCTGAATATGCACAAGTAACATCATGCTAGTATTTCTGCTTTCGAATGAAAATTAGTACTGGAAATTATGAATGGCTTCATACTTTACACTCTTGAGCAGCGTGTGGACAATATAGTTGTCCACCATAGGGCAAAGCGAGGGGCTGATGGTATTGCAACAAAGCAAATTGTTTACAGCAAGGTGAAACTGACCTGCAGGCTCCTTCCACTGGAGTGATAAAGCTGTTGGTGCATTCTGCTGCAATTCATTTGTTTCACTGAATGATCTTCTGACACTAGTTAGTCACTCACACAAGCTTTGCAGTAAAAAGTTACAGCATTGTTGGCTGATACCCTAAACAAATTCAGATGCCAGAAAGAAGTTACCATGCTGTCATGTTACTTGCTTAAATTATCCTCATTGGAAAATGTACATTTGCTTAAATAAAATGGGAAATGGAAGCTCTTTTTGGTAATGAGGGAAATTGTGTGGGCGTGGTGGTGGGGAGAGTTGTATTTGCATCTTTTAATATTTTTTTTTTCTTGCTTATGCTTGTGCTTTCATTTATTTTCAGAACATGCATGAAGCCTCTTCCTTGCTTAGCGCCACATGCAATACATTTATCACAACACTTGAAGAATGTGTGAAGATTGCTAATGCCAAGTTTAAGCCAGAAATGTTCCAGCTGCCTCACCCTGATCCCCTGGTTTCTCCTGTGTCACCATCACCTGTCCAAATGGTTTAGACATTTTGAAATACTATTTTTTTCTTAAGTCTCATATTGTTGGTTGAATGAGGGGAAAGAATGGCTGATGACTATGCTATTGCTATGTGCTATGATGTCAGCAGTTGAAATCTTGACTCTGTTATGATCCGTACTGGTCCTAAATATAAATCAATAATTTTCCATTCCCAGTCTTTGTTTGCTAGCCTTTACAGAATCAGTCTTTTATTTTACATATCAAGACCCTGTAATGAGGTAACTTGCAAATGAATGAGGTTTAACTTTTCCTCAGTTCAACTGTTTCTTTTTTTTTTACATCTCTATCACCAGTTTACTTACAAAGCCGATCATTATTGATATAAATTAATAACTTTCTTGGATATGCATAGAGATTTGACAGTGATAATCAGGAGAACCACAAGGAATCAAGAGGCAGGATTTGACTTTAGTGGGTGATGGAGAATTTAAGCTGGCATTTGGTAGAGGAAACATGTCTTGATATTTCTGCATATCTTAGCAGTTAAAAATGGCTGTATGAATAACTTTGGAGCAAAAGAGAGTGAATTCCATAGAAACTAGGTAGTATTTTGTTGTAGAAAACTACTTCCTGTGTGAATGTTTTAAAACTTCGAATGTTGATGGCAGTCCATCTGTTTTCATATAGTTAAATTAGATTTTTAACTAAGAATGGTTGCTTTTAATTAAACAAGAAAAGTTTGTGCTGTATTGTAAAGACTGTAAATAAAGTAAAAATTAATTTAGGCATGCATATTATTCTTATAAGTAGGTTGTGACATTTTTGGTGTGGTTTGTTGTTTGGATTTTTTTTTTTTCCCTAGATGAAACGTTCCATTAGCCACCCTGGTCCTTGCTATTCAGAAAGGTAATTTTCTATTTCAGTAAGCTTTTTTTCTTATGTCTCAAAAAAAACTCCCTGAGCCTGCTAGCATTAAAATAAAAATGTGAGAAGGATTGTTTGCTTGGGGAAGAAAAGTTAAAGAGCGTAAGCTGATGCAATTTTGAAAACTAGGGGTGGAGATTATCAGCGTTGGTAGCAAATAATGCAGCTGCTGTCTCTCATGCACTATAAACTTTTCTTCATACTAGAAGCTATGCAAATTACTTATTCTGGCAAGTTCATGACACAGAGCTTGAAATGTTAACATTCTTTTTGAGTCAGTATTTCAGATTCTCAATTTATTTTCTTCTGGATGCAAACATGGTGTTATATTTTTATTTCCATTTTCAGGCTTTCTAATTGTGAAAATAAAGTTTTTAGTTTTGTATAGTGAAAAACATCGATACTAACAGTTTAAGCACTGAAATTATTTTAAGTCTAAAGTATATTAAGTTTGGGGGGGTTGTTACAGATTTTGCTTACTAATAGATCTCATTTCTTTTGTAGGAATAATCATTCTGTAAAAGAACCAATTTCATCCCTTCACCGATTTTCACAGTGGCGCAGAAGAACATACTCAGATACAGAATTTTACAGTGATACTCCATTTGAAGATTCTCAGAGTAAGTTTGGAAGAGGGGTGGTGTTCATTTGTATTTCTCTATACAATTTATTACTCTTTTTATAGCAGCTGTTCCAGTGTTGATACCAGCATGAGGAAAAAACTTTTCCTAGTTACGCAAAGTTTTGGTTTTAAGATTCCTATATTATAACTCAAAGCATTTGTAGTTTGTGACTGACTTGTGCTGGCTTTCATTCACATTGAAAAGGATTTTGCAGCTGCAGTAGCTGTGTCAATATCAGTGGGACTGCTGGCAAGATAAAATAGAGACGTAACTAGAAAAGGTATGTTTGCATTAATAGAATCTTACGTAAATGACGTTCTGGTACGTGGTGTGGAATACTGTTTGCCACCTGCTTGTAGTCACAAAACAAATTCTCCTTTCTGTGACCCCTGTGAGTGGTGGAGGGTAATTTCTACCCAGTGCATTGTGGAAAGATGGTTCATTTTGGTGGCTGCTTGCCTTTTGTAGAGAACAGCTGTTCTGAAGGAGTGCAACCTTGGCCATGATAAATAAAACCAACCCAAAAACCTATGAAGTTATGTCATGATCAGAATATTATTCCCTCCTGATCAGATGGGCCTATAGCATTGTTAGCCAGTTCTGTGGCTTTTCCTTTTGAATCTTGTTGTCGTTTTGACTCCATCCTAACTCTGCTCAGGGAGATTTTAACTTGACTAGTTCTTCTTGACTAGTTCTGGCTTAGTCTTTCTTCCTTTTGGAGTGCCTGGTGCCTCACTTGGATTGAAAAAAAACCCTGAGGCCTGCGCATTGCTGAAACCATGTGAGCACAAAGAGGTACTAATGCTTTGCAATCTACCATGAAGCAAGTGTTCACACCTCCGCACTGTCTCCTTGCTTCTCGGATGCTTGCATGTTGCAGGGTAACCGCCTCTTTCACCTTGCACATCTGCCAGCAGCATAGGGTATGCTGGCATGTATCCCAAGCTCACAGAATTAGGTTAGAACCTATTTTGTGTCCCATTGCTAATGTGGGTGCACATCAATTTCACCTGCTGTTATGCAAGGCTTTTGTTGTTACCAGCTGGACTTTCTGGTGTTGGTTGCCCAGTCTCGACTGCTTTCAGGACTGCTCAGAAGAGTGTTTGTCTTGTGTCTTTCTGCTAATACCAGGCTTTTTTTTGTTCCTTACTACATAGCTCTAGTTTCTAGCTCAGTTTCTCTGTTTTTTTTGTTTTCTTACGCTGTTAGAAGCTCCCTCTGATACCTTCCAGTTATCTTAGTCCTTTCTCTTTCCTGTCAGGTAGCCTAGCCATACCGAAGTTGCAGTAAGTCATCCATTTCATTTTAATAACGGAAAATGTTTTAGTTAAATGCTTACCAATACATCAGTCTTTTTTAAGAAAACACAAGTTGATATGTTCCTTATACAGAATATATCTGCACCTCACAGATTACAGTCCTTTTATAATGTAAAAATCATTGTGTATTAAAAAATAATTACTTGATTTATACTAGCTGAATGAACGTTTTTCATATCCATCATTCCTTGGGCATGATATTCATTGAAATCTTTTCAGGAAAAGTCCAGACTAATTATGCTTATGGTTGCTTATATATAGGAAATAGCAAAAAAACCCCTGACAGACTCTGTGAGTTTTTTTGGGGTTGAAAATTAAATACTTACTGATATCTTTGTAGGATCTGCTCACTGTTCCAGAAGTGCTGTCAATGGAGATCTGGTATCATCAACCATTCCTGAAGAAAATAGATCAGTATCAAATGAAAGATCTGAACTGGAAGAGACTCTTTCATCCTTTTCTTCCTGAAGAAAGTACTCAATTTTCTATAAATAATGCTATGCAAAAGCTGCTGTAATTATACTGTTGTTATAGGAAGTAGTCATTTCCCTTTTTAGAAGGATTTCTCTGCACTTTATAGAATTACATAAAAACTATCTTTGAAGTGTATTTTATCTTTATATAGTTTATTTGCGAGAGTATTTTCCTAATATTTCATAGTTTGAATGTGCATTTTTTTGGAACAAATGATGGCTTAACAGATAAGCATCCACATTTGTAAATGTAGCTCTTTTTAAAAAGTGTGAAGGTATAACTGATACATTAGTAAACCTGCAGGTTATAAACTTCAGCAAAAAGGTTTCATTTTTTTTGCGAAAATGCACCTTGTGCCATGGGCCTTGTGGTCATTTGTCACCAGGAGCTGTGATTAGCCCTGCAGTGGCTTTTTTTAGCCTGTGTAAGGGCTGTGGGCATGGGCACCAGTGGGTCTACTCGAGCAGCTTGACAGTAATTGACATTGCCTTCTTTAAAAACACAAGGATATACATAATCCGGTCCTTATTTTTAGCCAATGAAAGTAGAAGTATTTAGTGTATTTTTCTAAACAAATGTATAAAAATAACTTAATATGAAGCATTTGTACCAAACATTGGATATTTAATAGTTTTTATTTATTTATTCTTTTTTGCATCAAAAATTTCTACCTACTTTCACTACTAAAGATCTAAAGATCTACTAAAGGCTTCAAAATGTGCATAAATTGTTTCTGGGGTGTGTAGCATCACAAGTAGCTAATGCAGCACTGTTAAAGATTTACTCTGCTCACTTAAGAAGCATTTTTAGCTAAGTATTATAGAAGCAAGAGCTGAAATATTAGACCATTAAGCTGCTGTTGTAATGAATATTTGTATCTATACATATTTTATTTATGACATATTTATACAAAAGGGAGCTTCTGTTTTTGCAACTCCTTTATATTATTTGAGAATGGCATACACCAGGAGATGGATTCTGCTCTCAGTTACATCAGTGTAAATTTGCATTAAGTGTAAGTGAGATCGGAGTTTGACTCTTTAATTAATGAGTGATATAGTATAACAGTGCCTACTAGCACCTTGGTCCATAAGGTTGTTAGTGTTAGCATTGTAAGCTTTTGGAGATTTTTGGGGTATTAATTTAGGGATAAACTTGGTCTATAAAGTCTTAGCTGTAGAGCACTTTAAGCAAGCCATTTAATGTTCTTGATTTACACAATTGCTAGATAAATGTACAGGGTTTTTTGCATTCGAGCACATACCAAAATCTGTTTTTATAATCAAATATTCTTTAATTTGGTTTAACTAGTCTTCCTTTTGTGTATATGAATAATTTGGTGTTTTTGAAGCAGGCTGGAAAGGACAGATGTGAATGGAGTGGAAGTTTTCCTTTTAAGTTTCTGGATTGTTGATTTATCTAAATCAAAATAGGTCCAAATGTTGAGGAAAAACATATGAGCTGTTGCCCATATATAAAATACCAGTCTATAAGCCATTAAGTAAGGGTCAAATGGAGTGGAATGGTTTGTACAGGTCAAGTTATTTGTGGATACCAGCTCAGACCTGTCATTTGTGCTGTTCTGTCAGTTTTCATGCAGCTAGCATTTGCGTATGCATATCAGCCACACATGTGCTTGTACGTTGTTTTTCCTGAATGTTTGCTTTAATGTATTCTGTATGACACTTAGAACAATTGTAAAAACAAGTATTAAAAAAGATGTTCAGACAAGAAACTGCAAATTGCAATGAGTGTGTCTTGGATTATATGCTGTCTTAGATCTGCTTTTTGAAATGTCACTGAGGTTTCTGCCGGTTTGTACAGTGTTAAATACATGTCACATTAACAAGTATCTTTTTCTGGCTTTCAGCTGCTACAGAGGGGATAGTTTGGACTCCACATTGTGCAGAAAAACCTCTGCGACTTATCAGTGCATATAGTAGTAAATAATGATTTACCACTACATAGATTATAATGTTCAGTCAAAAGTTGTAATGATTAGATTCAGGCGCAGAGTTTGCATATAATTACTTCAGCACCATTTTGGGTTTCTAAACGTCACTAAATCTGGAATGATGGCTTTGTATGTACATAACATGTTCCTGGTAAAGTTAAATCGGACTTTTTATATATACCTGTGCCAAACTGTGGCAGAAGTCCTAAAGTACCATCTTCACTGATTCTGTTATAATACATGCCGTCATACTTCTGGCATCTGGAGCTAAGGCGGCATTTCTGAAAATGATGCTTAGCTGGCTGAATCACAGTGATCCATGTGTAGTAAGACTTAAAGAAATCTGGATGCTCTTAGATTTTTCCTTTCCAATTCAGGGAATAGCTTACCAGGAATGCCTAATTGCATCATTATTCTTTTTGGTGGAGAGTGGGAGCTGAACCTCAACACAGAATGTGTAATTAGTACTTCTAAACCAATTCAATTTTTAAAATAGTATTTATCACTTAAAGAATACAAGCATACTACATATATTTGGGTGAAAAATGGTAACGTCTAATTATGGAGTTGTATCTCTGAACTCTCTTGACATTCTTGACATCAGATAATTAGAAATGGAACATGCTTAAATGGCTTACTAGCTTGTACTATAAAGAATTAATAATCAAACACTTGATTTGGAGATTTGTCAGAGATTACTGAGATTACAACATTCAGGGGCTTTAAACTTGTGAAAATTAATCTTTGGGCTAGGAATACTTCAGAGGTTGCTTCTGCATAAAAAAAAAATATTTAAAAATTGAAATCACAGCTCTTTGTGTTAGGGTTATTTTCACAAACTATAAACTTGAGTTTTGCTTGCTATGCCACCACAAGTTTAAGTATTGCATAGCTGTTGTTCCTGCTGGTCTAAGTTTATCTTTTTAGAGTTATAATACCTGAATGAAGTAAACGTCTGTGTCTGAGAATTTGACTTTTTTTTTAGATGTTCCTCATTAACGTGCTTTAAAAGACTTAACGTGAAACCTGCCTGTTATAGCTGTTTCTTGACTGCTTTGAGGGCTGAACCTAAGAATTCCAGATCTAGAAGAGAAAGTTACTCTTTGAAGGGGATTTATGTAGAACCTGGGTGCCCAAATCCACAGCTGCCATCCTGAAGACCTCTAGTTGTTTAACACTGAGGACCAAAGGACGGTACGAATGTTTATTTCACTTGTAAAGCTTCCCTAGGTAACTGTAACTGTGTACAAACATCCTGAAATGTGCTGCTGTCTTGGAAGGCCGTGGCGGCCCCTTAGCAGCTACCTTAAGCAGTGAACTAAGATTTGGAAGCTAGGCAGTCCCCTGCCTGTTCAGTGGGGGGACCACTGCTTCACTGGCTTTGCAAAGGATGTCCAACACGCTAATGTGAGAAAGCTGATAGACTAATGGCCTGTACTTCAAAACATTCTAAAAGAAGTGCTTTACCTCTGCATTTCCCATTGTGTATGGACAGTAGTGATTAGAAGGTGCTATTTAGGTGTTTTGTTTACTATTTTGATATTAGTTAAGTCTTGATGAACAATCGAGAACGTTTGGCAGGTGCATGTATACCCATAGCCATACCCTGACTGTTCTAACCAGCACATGTAGAGGAGAGAAGGCTAAACATGAGAGCACAACTGTATCTTATGGATGTGTTGGGGGCGGGGGGAAAAGGCAGGCTTCCTTCAGCTTTTTCAAAGGGGCAGGTAAACAGGCATCTCCAAGATTTTCAGTTATAGATGTCAAAGTCAATACTTTAAATCCTGTTGAGGGACAGGATTCAAAGAGCGTTTCCTCCTTTTTCCAGTGTTTTATATACTCTTGTGATAAATACTGCTTTGGCTGCTTCTGTGTCTTCCCTTTCTCAATGCACTCTGCAGGCTGCCTAGGCATTTTCTGCGAAGTCTGGGTGACAGTTGCAGAAGCAGGTTGTAATTACTGTACGTGAATCTGACTCTTACTTTTCTATGCACTGACTGTCATTTTCTGACATGTCAGAGTACCTTGTTTTTTCTGTCATCCTTTCGCCTTTGTACTGCTGCTATTAGTACTGTGGCATGTTCCAGTGTGGGGAATGACTGAATGATTTATTTTTGACTGTTATGCTTTTTTTTTTTCTTTAGTAGACATTAAGTATTCTGATTTTTTTCTTTTTTTTTTTAAATCCAAGCTGTAGAACAGTATCATCTTCAAAAAGAGGGAAGGAAAAAGCCCAACTAGAGATGTTTTATCAGAGATGGAGATTTTTGTGTTCTGTTCATATAATTTTCTCCCCTTGAAGGGAAAAGTCATTGAAAGTGGAAACAATGGTAAGAATTGAAATGCAATGGTAGAACTAGGGTTTCTCGTCTGTTAGCAGTAAAATGAATCTCTCAGTGTTATCATAGCTGTCCACCATCACAGTTATTTTTCTCAAGCTGTGAGATGTAAAATGTTAGAAGAGAATGTATAGCCCTATAATAGAATTTATATAGCAGCTCACAGAGCTTTGTTAAAGTTTTTCCTTACGCAGCAGGACCCAGGAAACATGAGGTCCAAATGCTGTCACACACCTGTTGGTGGTAGGATATTTTTCTGAACTTCGTCCTATGGTGCAATAGATTTTATCTTTAAAGAGAGAAAGTATCAGCTTGTACTTTTAAAAATCTGAATATTCAACTTGAACATGATAAGCAAATAATTTTAAATGTTCCCTGCTCATTTGATGTTTATTTTCTATCCAGAGACTGCTTAATCTGTTGTCTTGAGAAGTGTTACTGTTTAGGGAATGGGTTCTGTGAAACTGAATTTTGAAGCTTTAGGTTGTGACTTTGTCGATGTCACTCTATATTGGCATGCACTTAGCAGTCCTGTGAAACAGCACTGCTCAGCAGGTTGGCGTGTAAACTTACCTATTAAAGCTGTGTTTCAGCAAAGTCAGTGAATACTGTAAACCCTATTTTTAGGCATGTGAGTGACTCAACTCATCCATTTAAAGCTAGATGCACTTGCAGAGTTGGGCCAGAGAGGTACAGGCATAGTGAACTTGCACTACCACACCTCTTGTTTAAGTAAATATGTTCAGTAGAGGTGATGGAGACAGAGTTTCCAGTAGCATTTGTGGAGAACAGTCCATGCTTAAATCTGCAGATGCTGTCTGTCACTATATATAACTTCCTGCTGAGACATTTTTAGTGTTATTTTTATTATGTGCCTGTGTACACGTGTTAGTTGTTGGTTAAACAAGACTGTACCTATGTGGGTTTGTCTTGTATTGAGTTTCTTGGTTTGTTTTGTTTTTTTTTTTTTTTTTTTAACATCTACCGGAATTAGAATGAGAAGCTTTCTTGAGGTTTTGGTTTTATCTTTGAGTACTTTAAATAGTGAAATAATTTTTTACCTCATGTTAATTATTCTTTTTTACTTTCCTCCCTAAGGAAGAAATACCACACACCCTTGAGTCTTTCATCTTTATGATTTTTTTTCTAAATGTTCCTGGATCTGTCACTGGAAAAAGTCTGGATCTTGTCCGGACCCAAACCTTTGCTCTTCTGAAATCCTTATTTTTACTTTAGTCCTTGTTCCATCCCCATTTATTAGCTTTCCTGCATCATTTAGATACCTAGTGGTTGGTAAGTATAGAGGTTTGTAGGAAATTATAGTAGGCTACTTTTTTTTTATAGACATATTTTTGGGAATAGATTTTTAAAGATATGCTACCTGCTTTACTACTTCTGACAAACTCTTTTGTAATGGTGGTAGTAGTATGCTGGGAGTCATAGTGATACGTAGTGTTGCTAACTAAGGCCCCTGCTCCACTTGGGAGAATTTTACAGCCCCTGAGGCAGTGTTTCATTGCTGAGTATGTTTGTTCTCAAGCTTTTTCTCCTGACCAGAGTGAAATCTAGGAGCTGAGTTGCTCCTTTGACCTTGATACTCTTTTTCCATAGGTAACCAAAACTGTGACCTGCCTGCATGGGATTTCTGTTTTCCCCCTGCCCCCAGAGTGTGAAGACAGGCTTTGCTCCTATAGGTATGTCAGCTGACTTGAGGGATGGGGAACTGATGGGGCATGGGCCTTTAATCACTTATGGGAGGAGACAACCTGTAGGTACAGGCAGTTAGGGTCTACCAGTCTATACCAGTTGCAGCTGCCAAAAAAAGGAAGCGATAGCTGGGTTTCCTGGAGGCAGGTTTTAACCCCTTGCAGCAGAGACCAGCTATAAAGAAGAGAGATTAGCAATTTATCCACATAAGGTGTAGTGGAAATTCACTTACCAGAGGAATGGTAACTGCATAATGCTTAGGCATGTGCTACTAGAGTTTATCCTTTGTCGATGAAGAACCTATAATGATATTTTTTTTTTTCAGTCTTGTCTTTAAGGCAGACTTTTCTGATGGTCAGGCTGTTTCTGATAGATGGCTGGATTTTCAACAACTACCTGACTTACACTGGAGAACTGCATTTCTACCTAGTCTTTTCTTTCAGTAGCTTTTTCTGTAGTGTAGTACAGGAGCTGTAAAAACAGAGTGTAATAAATAAATAAAAGGAGTCAGGTTTTATGGTGCAGAAAGCATGCTTTATTTCAAATGAACAATTCTATCTCAAGGAGGTTCAACAGCTAACAAGATTTATTACTACATTAGGAGAACTAAAGCGAATTGAAGTGCAGGGCGGTATTTGATGTTGTAACAACAGTTTGTTTTCAAACTGCGGTTCATTGCTTAGTTGCCCAGAAGTGACTACTGGATATCTAATACTACCACACAAACTCAATCACTGCACCCTACGAACCTCCAAGAGGAGGTACTGCTGCTGCACTTGAGTACCTAAATAGCCTTGTTGATTAAGGGGATGGCCAGGTGATGTTACTTTTTTAAAGCTATTCAGGCAGTCAATATGTCAGAAACAGTACACAGGCAGTGGGTGAACAAAGTGCTGGCCGCTTGCACCTTGTCCAAAAGTTGTCAGTCAGGTATGGAAGTTATGACATAATCAGATCAATGTAAAACATTAAAGCAATGCTTACAGGAGGGTAATTGCAAACATCACCAATGCCTTACATTTCTGATTCAACATAAATATTCGTGCATGTATGAAATACTATGCACAGTATCATCTCTTAGGTGTAGGTAATCTTCAACAGGGAGCCTCTCTACCTGTTGAGGCATTCTTAGACATCAACAATGAGTTGAGGCGCAAAAATTAGTTAAATGTTGAGCAGGGTAGTCATTTGCTAAGAAACTTTCTCCTACCAACTGTTAGTTCCAAAAGTTACGTTTCAAAATGTCATAAAATAAATGGTACAAAACTTTATAACCGTTAACTTCGGCTATATACAGTATGTACATGTCAGTGAAAAAAGTGTTCAAAATTCTTAAGGCCAATAATGACTATAAGTCATAATGTATAGCTTTGGACTTTGTCTCATTCAGGTAGGTACAAAAATATTTTTTTTTTTTTATATTTACAGATCAGATATTTCAGTCCATATATGAATCACTTGTAAAAAGACAAGTGTAAATAATACAGCTTAAGCTCTCTAAATTGATCGAATATTAATATTCACAGTGGCAGAATCTGTACCAAATTCATTTCCTAAATTTAGGGTATAAAGTCCACCGTCATTCTTCTGGACATCCATGATGATCAGGGTGGTTAGATCTTCACTGGTTTCAATGTGGAATCTGCCTTGCTGGTCCTGACTGGTAATTTTTCTCCCTCTGCAGTACCATGTTATTTCAGGAGCAGGTTCACCAGAAAAGGCACAAGATAGTGTGAGAACTTTTCCTTCATCAATGCTGATATCGGAGGGGAGAGCTTCAATTTTGGGAGGTACTCCTTTACAAAACAGAAAAAATACCAAGTTAGTCTGTTTCCACTAAGCCATGCAGCAGGTTTGCTCTGAGGACTACTTCAGGATATCTGAAGCATTAACTCTACCAGTAATTGTATTGCTCACCTCTCAGACCCGATTTAAGCATTTTACTAGTTGAACTCTCCAGTTGAGCCATACTAGATTTCCCCATAATACTGCTGGAGCTCATCTCTACAAAGGATTCTTGCATGGAGGACATGCTTTTGGCAGACATGCTTGCAAATTTCATTTCAGTCATGCTGCTACTGCTGAAACTGCTGAATGAAGCCTCTTGTTTAGAAGAAGCCATTTGAAAGGACTGGGAAGAAAAACTTCCGTGCATGCTTGCGTCGCCACTTGTCTTCAATACTACCTCTTTTGGAGGTTCTTCAATTAGAGCTGAGGAGCATTGCAAACATAGAAGGAAAAACCGATAACGTCACATTAACAAAATCATGCAGTTCTGTATGGTTAATTTTACAGAAATGAAGAGACAGCATAGTTTGCTTTCAATGGAAAGCTGCAGTGGAGTATAAAATTGTTTACAATTTTTTTTTGTAAACATTATTTTGGTTACATTTGATTCAAGATGTCCAAATCACAAACAGTAATTTTTAAATGAAACTGTTATTAGTATGTATGAGCTTGAAGGGAAAGCATACTTAAGAAGAAACAGGTCATCCCACAGCATTTCCCATTAGAACCATTACTAGAATTAGACACTGTAGAAGTTTTGAAACATTTTCAAGTCTTACAAGCATGGTATAGGAAGGTCTGTATTTCACTGCATTGTTCTGTAGCTATAAAAGGCAACAGAAAAGCTCAATCACTGCAGCTTTCTTTTAAACCTAAGCACAGTCGTACCAGCAAATCATAGCAACCCCTTGATGCTAGGAACTGGGAAATAGTACAGCCAATAAAATATTAAACCCAGTTCAGCTATGGCTAAATTGCTATAAAAAAAATTAACTGTGTTTTATTGGAAAAGATTCTGCTAGTTATTGAGGAGTAATTGCCAGCATCAAGGTCTTAATGCAGTCATCCTAGAAGGAATGCTCATAGCCTTCTGTTAACATGCATCTATTGAAGTAAAACAGCATCTGTGTGCTCCGCGGTGGGTGTTATAAAGATTTCTAATGCTGTTTTAGTACTGTATATATAACATACAAAAGAAATAGGAACTTGTTAAAATACTTAAATCAACATTACCAGTAGCTTTTCTCTTAAGTCACTTTAGTAGACACACTACAGCAAGAAGTTGTGATTAGTCTGAACCCAAGACTCTGAGAACAAACTTACGGAGTACAGTCAAAGATGCTGTAGCAGAGCACTGCCCATGGTAGTTTTTTGCTTTGACTGTATATTTTCCGGTGTCATTCACTGCTGCATTTCGAATCTCAAGAGAATATATGTTTTTAGAGCGTGTTACTCTGATGTGCGATGAAACAGCAATCTGAGGAGGGGAAAAAAATGTTTAATTAAGATCAGTTTTATGAATAATTCTATTTTTTCAAATAAATATATTAAATAAATACTTACAGGTTGATTATTCTTAAACCACTCAATTTCAGGAGAAGGATCCCCAGCAACTTCACAGGTGAACAATACATCTTGTCCTTCATTGACGTTTTGAGACTTAGGCTGTGTGATAAATGCTGGTTCGTTGGAGCGCTCTTTAGAAAAGGTCAGAACATACTGGCATTTAATAATGCCTTCATCAGTTTTACCCTCACAGGTAAGTATACCTTCATCTTTATTACTGGCCTTTTTGATAGTTAGTGTGTGATCACTTCCAGAAACACCATATCTGTAATCATCTGAATTTCTCAGCTCCATTCCATTCAGCACCCATTTTACTTCAGAGGCACCAGGAATGTTGGCTTTCAACGTCACTTTCTGCCCTTCGGACACTGTCATTTTAGTTGAAGAAGCTTTAATTTCTGCTTTCAATTGTTTCACATCTTCAGTAGCAACTGACTTTTTAATGACTTCTTGAACTGCTGCTTTTTCTTCAGTTGCCCCTGCTGATTTCTTCTGAGCAGCAACTGTAAGCACCTCATCTTCTTTCCGAACTGATTTATGACTTTCAGACACACCTCTTACCTGGGAATGTATATTTTTAAATACTTGGCCAGTAAACTGGAAGTTAGTTTTTGAAACGCCTCCTTCCCCAATAACTTCACAGGTGTATTCTCCTTTATCAGATTCCACAAGATCATGGATTTTGAGCTCATAGGTGCCATCTGCTGCATAATGAAGCTTGAAACGATGGTTTTCTTTCAGTTTTTTGCCATCCTTATACCAAGCCACTTCTCTGACACTTAAAACACTGCTTTCAACTGCACAGGATAACTTTACCGTATCTCCAAGAGCTTCTGCTTTCAGATGCTGTTTTATCTTTGGTGGAGAAGCAGCTGGTAATTTTACTTTCTCTGCTGGTGCTGTTTTGTCTCCAGGTGGTGACTTTGCTTTTGGGGGACCACTGATGGGTTCAGGAGATTTCACTCGTTTAGGAGACTTAACTGGTTCTGGCGACTTTACACGAGGCTCAGGAGATTTGATTGTTTGAGGTGATGTAATTGTTTTTTCTGGAATTTTTGTTCTTTGAATGGTCAAAGTAAAATGTGCTTCCTGTCTTCCTTCAGAGTTTTCTACCACAACAGTGTAACTTCCTTCATCTGACATCTGGACCATAGAAATTTCAAAGGTAGACTTGTACTGTGTTCGTGTTACTTGGAAGCGCCTCGAAGAAACAATGGGTTGACCTGCGTGGAACCATGTTATCATTGGTGCTGGTTCACCATCAACATCACAGGAGAATCTTGCAGTCTCCCCTTCAGAAACGGTGATTGACCGTGGCTTTGTAAGGATGGTTGCTGGTAGAGTGCTTTTAAATGCCTTGTGTACAGTCCTTTCTTCCAATGATTTTTCTTCAGCTGCAGTGATTTTTTCTTCAGAAGCAGCATAGTGTTCATATGATAACAGTGATTCTCTTGTTGCTGACATTTCTGATTTGACCTCTCTCACCGAGGAACTTGCTTCTGTGGCAGATGCTTTCTTAAATGAGGAGAATGCGTATGCCTCTGTTTTTGTCAAGTCAGGTAGAATTGGCCTTGGTACTTCTTCATCTCTCCGCTGGGAAGAGTATGTAGTGTAATCTCCTCCAGTAACATCTAGTGTTGCATAATCAGAGCATTCACCTTTGTAGTTTGTGCATACAGCTCTGTATGTTCCACTGTCATCAATGTGGCAGTCGAGTATCTCCAGCGTTAGTACACCGCTGGTGTTAGTAAAATGTATCTTACGGCTCTCCTGGAGCTCAATACCGTTATGGTACCACTTCACTTCAGCAGTTGGTTTTGACTGGACATTTAGAATGAACCTGGTATTATGGCCACATGGTACCCGGTGTGAGCGCATTCTCAGGGTAATGCGAGGAGCGTGGTCAAGGGTGAAAGGCTGCTGAGTCAGAACTTCGTATTGCCTTTCCATAGTTTTCTGAGTTTTCAAAGCAGATTTCATGGACTCATATCTAGAAAATATATCAAATCTTGCCATCCTCTCAAACCGAGAGAGCGATCTTTCACTAGAAACTGGGCTAGGTGAGCGTGGTCGAGTTCTCTCTGGTGTTGGGGATCTTCTCTCACTTTCTTCAGGAGGCCGTGAGCGAGGTCGAATTAATTCAGATACAGGACGCATCAACTCAATGTAAGTTGGAGAAAGAGATCTTCTTCTTCTTAGTAATCTAGAGGGAGGTGAAAATTCCCTGTGAACCTGTTGCACCATTTCTATTTCTTCTTCTTCTTCTGATGTGATCTCAGTTACTGCTCTTTCCCTCCTTCTCCTGAGTCTCTTCTTTTCCTCCTCTGCCATATATTCAAGCTCACTCCTGTATTCAGAAAGTCGTTGAACAGTGCCAACAGGACGGAGCAATTCTTCATCCTCTCTTTCATCCATTATTCTTTGCTTTTGTTTAGGTGGTCTGTAGGCAGCCCTGTCGTGGCGCTGACGAAGCTCAGCATAGCGTGCGCTGGTGTCAGCTTTAGTGGGGATGTGATAGCTTGAATACCTCAGCTCTTTTTTCCTTTCTTCCTCTGAACTGACCTGTGCTCCTGCAGCGGAATACCGAAGGGCAGACAGTTCAAAGCGTGGGGGGCTTCTGCTTGGTGGGGAGGCGGAAAAGCCTAACTCCAGCTCTTCTTCAAGGCGCAGTCTTTCCTCTTCAGTTCTCTTCATGGCTAAATAGTCATCAATAGGCAGGAGTAGTTCCTCATCTGACAAGTCACCAAGTGATCGCCTTCTTGGTCTATAGTAGTATTCATAGTCTGGCGATGGGGTACGCCGACGTGCAGGTCTCACAGTTTCAAGATCATCTTGTGTGAGCTTTGGTATGCGCCATTTAGGCTTATACTGATCAGAAATGCGTGGTAGTGGCATCACATAGAATTGCTCCCACCTGGAAAGACGTATGCGCTTCTGGCGTTTCTGAACAGTTCTCTCAAGTTTTCCTGGCATTTCATACTGGTCTCGCAGTCTCTTGTACCACTTCATGTCGGACAGAGGGACAAAGTGTTTAATACTCTGGTCTTCTTCAAGAGTAGTGCGCACATGTTTGCGAGGCTCTGGGACCTCATATGGCATACGAAGTCTTCTTTCTTCTTTCTTTTCTTCTTTCTTAATTTCATATTCACCTTTGACAGTCTTAGTGCTAACAGCTGGTTTATATAAGATAGCAGCTTCTCTGAGAGCCTCTTGTGCAGTTTGTGTCAGTGGAACAGCTTCAACCCCAGAAAGGATTTCTGCCATTCGTAAGGTCTTGTCTATTTGCCTCTGTACGTGCTTCTCCCGCTCTTCTTCAGTCTTGTACTCACGCTTGACGTATTTCAAACGCTCAACTTTTAGATAAGCCTGACAGCTTGTTGATCCAGCGCTGTTTGTAGCAGTAACTCTGTAATAACCACTGTCTTCTGGTAAAGTATCTCTGATATGCAAAGCATAATAATCTAAACCTTCATGAACTATATCAAAGTTAGGACCAAAGGACAGAGGTTGACCATCTTTCTCCCATTTCAGCGTTGGTTTTGGTACACCAGATACCCTGATCTCAAAACTGACGCTTTGGCCTTCTTGACATTCAGCATTTGCCAGCAGTCTTTTAAACATGGGCCTTAGCGTGGCATCTGCTGGAGGTGGATGCGGAATCACAGTCAGCTTAGCTTTGCAGCTGTCTTCGCCATATTTATTGCGTGCCACAATACTGTATTCAGCATCATCCTCTTCAGTGACGTTATTGATGACAAGTTGATAAAGACCCTTGTCTGATTCAAAAGCATACTTCTTGTCATCATCACCAGGTTTGATTTTCTGGCCTGATTTGAACCATGTTAAGCGAGGTTCTGGGTGAACTGTTATAGTTACTCCAAACCTGACATTTTCTCCAATGTATGCAGTGCGGTTATACAAAGGCAAAGTAAATTCTGGTGGACGCTCCAACAGTCTCATAGCATCAACCCGTCTTTTCACTTTCCTAACAGTCCTGCATCTGTAGTGCTCTGAAATTTCTCTCACACCTTTAACAAAAAGTTCTGCATAAGAGCTGTCTTCACCATAGTCATTTACTACCTTGCATCTGTAGGTACCATCATCAGATTTAGAAACATCTTTGACATACATGGTTGCCACACCTTCTTCGTATTTGATTTCATATTTCTCATTGCTTTCTAATTGCCTCATACCAAAGTACCATGTGACTTGTGTGGATTGATCATAGTTTTCAATCCTACACACATATTTGGCATGCCCTCCTTCTTCTGTAACGTTATGCTTTATCTGCCCAGCAATGGGACCAATGTCTATTGGTGCAACTTTAACTTTAGCCACCGTTATGCCCTTCTGAGATCTGATTGCACCTCCACAGGAAATGCGGGCTACAGACACAACTGTGTTCCACTCCTTCTTTACTAAAGTTTGGTAGTAACGCCTGTGCCTCAAGGTCTTGATGGCTTTAGTGCTGGTCTTTTCTGTCTGCTGTTTTAGCCACACATGGTTAAGTGCTTCAGCAGCTGTCATCCGAGCTTTCCTTTCCTTAACTAGCAGGCGATCAATGAAGTCCATGGCCTCAATGCTTATGTCTTTGAATGCTTCATCATCAAAGTTGTATTCAGCATTTAGAATATTTTCAATAACTTGTTGGTTTGTTTCAGCAATGAAGGGATTAATGCCACTGAGAAGTATATATGTTAGAGCACCAACTGACCACATATCAGTAGCTGTGCTGACTAAATCGTGATGATGTACTTCAGGTGCATAATATTCAGGAGAAGTGAACTGGAGTCTAAAGCTATCTCCAGGCTTCAGTTGTCTGGCTTGACCAAATTCAACAATTTTAACTACAGAGCTTCTTCTCGTGAAGTAAATAATATTGTCTGGTTTAATATCAAAATGTCCAATGCTGTGGCGATGTAAAAATTCTAGTGCATCACAGACCTGGCGTACGTAACTTACTATTTCTCTTTCATTAAGTTCAAATGAAGGTGTGCTGATTCTTTCAAAGATGTCAACTCCAGAAATGAATTCAAAGATCATGACCAATTCTTCTAGGCTCTCAAATGATTCATGAAGATACAGGATGTTTCGGTGCCTAGCAATGTTTAAAATGGAAATTTCTTTCTTTACCAAAACTTGGTCAGCACCCTTTACTTTGACAAACTTGGCCAGGTAAGTCTTTTTCGAAACTGCCTCAACACAGCGGTGTGCAATGCCAAACTGCCCACGTCCAAGCTCTTCTGCAATCATGTATTTGTCATAGAGTTCCTTTGTAGAATAGTGAGCTGCTTTAACTGTGGTGACTTCTCTGGTCTCATCTACTTCTTCATCATAGTTCATTACTCTGGTCTTATCTTCCTTTGTTATAATTGGATCAGTAGGTTCAGAAGGCTGGCTTTGGCCAAACTTGTTTTCTGCAATTACACGGAACTGGTAGGTGGTCTTGCCAAATAGGTTCACCACTGTGTATCGTGTATCGCGAGCTTGTGCAACACGAATCCATCGCTCTGCTGTTGTAGCACGTTTCTCAATAATGTAGTTTATGATTCTGCTTCCTCCATCGGTAGCTGGTTCATTCCAGGTTAAGTTGACTGAATCCCTTGAAATGTCAGTTACCTTCAGCCCTCTTGGTGGATCAGGCACATCAGCCACATCTAATTCAACTGTTTTTTGATCGATTCCAAATCTGTTTTTGGCACAAACAACGTAAAACCCTGCATCTTTTCTGTCAACACCGTTTGGGAAAACAAGGGATGTGAATGATCGTGTAACAATGACTTGGTAGTGTCCATTAGTATCAATGAGGTCCTGTCCCTTCTGCCATGTGATGACAGGATGAGGCTTGCCACTGAATGGAATCTTGATGCTCACTACTTCCCCTCGGAGGGCATGAACAGCTCCCATGCCTTCCAGGTTTTTGGGCAAGTGAATCTTTGCAGGAACTGGAATAGAAAGAGGAAGAACAACAGCACATGACCAAAAGCACATAAGAGCAGCACCAATAGTCTAAATATTCAAAGCTTAAAAATCATTTGTTAGGAATCAAAACCCTTTATTCACCTTCAACATCCAAAGAGGCAGTGCCAGACACCGATCCTCCTTGGTTGGTAGCTCTAACTTGATATACTGTGGCATCATCATCTGTTACATTTGTGATGACCAGCTGGTGATATCCACCCTTGAATTCCTGTATCTTGATCTTTTCACCATCTGGCATGATCTCTTTGCCCTGTCTGTACCACTTGACAATTGGTTTAGGATGACCAGTGACTTTGCAAACAAATGTGGCATTAGCTTGAAATTTCACATTCAGATTCCTTAGTTCTTCCTTGAAATGCGGAGCTTGAATTGGTACATCAGATTTTGGAGTGACTGGTTGTGATACCTCACTCCATTCACTTTCACCACCAAGATTTTCACATTTCACACGGAACTCATATTCAAGACCTTCAATAAGATCTTTCACAGAATAGACCGTTTCACGAATTTCATCTGTTGTTACAGAAATCCACTTGTTTTGTTTTTTCTCACGCTTCTCAAGATAGTAAGTTCTAATCTTGGCACCACCATCACTTGCAGGTGGCTTCCATGAGACAACACAAGAATCCTTTGTGACGGCACTTGCTATTGGCTGACCAGGTTGTCCTGGTTTTTCTGTAAAGAAAAAAAAAAAAAAAAAAAGAGTTCAAAACCTGAAGTGAGCTTAGTAATTACAGGGGACATACAGAAACTGGTATTTTGGCATCCACTTACCAAATGGAGGCTTCATGACAACAACTGATGAAACCTCCAGTGCTTCACTAATGCCATATGTATTCTGAGCAGAAACACGGAAATAATAGCCTGCATTTTCAGTTAGGTTAACAATTCTACAGGTTGTCCCTGAAATGCTTGAAGATACAAGTTGCCATTCTGCTCCTTCCTTGGCTTCACGTTTCTCTATGATGTAATTGGTTATCATAGCACCACCATCATCCTCTGGTGCTTTCCAGCTTATCACCACAGAATTCTTCAGTATAGACTCTATAACAATTGGTCCTACTGGTTTATCTGGCTTATCTGTAAAAGAAAAAGCATGATATTTTTAGCTCTTTTGCCAGTAAATAGTTGACAAAATATTCCACAAAGATACTGAAAATAAAAATAAATACCTTGTATTTCCACATTGAGTACAGTGTCCACTGTTCCAAATGTGTTACTGAGTTGCACTTTGTACTTCCCAGCATGAGTCTTGTGCTGGACATTCTTAATAGCAAGATGAGTATAATGCTCTGTGTTCTCAATAGTAACCGTTTCTGATCCTCTCAAAGGTTTGTTGCCATGGAACCAAGTTATTGCTGGTACTGGTCGACCAATATACACAATGTGGAGGCGGAGGGTGCCACCTGCACCTGCATAGTATTTCTCTTTCAATGGGAAGCCAGGGTGGAACTGAGGAGGAGCCTGCAATAATAGCTTGCCACTAGTTTCAATTTCTCCCACATCGTTGGTAGCCATACAGGTGTAGAGACCTTCATCCTCCTGTTCGTCCGTTATTACTGTCAGTGTATGATTGCGTCCGTCAGATGACATCTTGTATTTTCGGCTTTGTACCAGTTCTTTGCCGAAGCGGTACCATTTAATATCAGGCAAAGGTCTCCCAACAATCTGGCATGTAAGCTGAGCTGCTTCACCCAGTTTAGTTGTAACATCCTGCATTTCTTTCTTTATGGCAGGTGCTTCTCCAGCTATGACAAAGGAAATTTAAAAATAATTAAGGTTACTATGAAATTTTTCCTCTATTACTATATCACTGGAAAGAAATTAATTTTCATTTATACTTGTGCCTCTTGTACTTGAAAGACTGTGGTTTAGGACAGTCATGTTGGCAAATAACATGTAAAACAAATAGGCAGCTTGCTAAGTGCGGCACTGTAATTTATGACACAGCAAATCTCAACATATCACAGCAAATATGACAATGTATTTTTGCTTACATGTTAATTTAGTTTTCACTGCCATAGCAGTTCTTCGAGGTCTGCTGAGGCCGGTCTGATTTTCTGCAAAAACACGGAACTCGTATTCTGTAGCCTCTAGCAAACCTCCTACTGTAAACTGCCTGTCCTTGATGTGTTCTTTATTGCACTTTTTCCAGGTGCTTTCTCCAGACTGACGATATTCAACCCAGTAGCCAAGGATCTCTTTGCCACCATCGCTTTCTGGTCGTTCCCATTCTAATGTAATGCTGTCCTTAAATATAGACGTGATCTCAATTTCTCCAGGTTGGCTTGGTTTGTCTGAAAATTAAAATATATACAGAAAATAAATTCCTCTCTAAATGTCACTAACTTGCTCTTCAGAATATCTGTTAATTCAAATGCTTTCTTACCAAATGGATCCTTGCATACAACTGGTTCAGAAGCAGGACTTGCTTCACTTTCACCAATGTCATTTTGAGCAATGATACGGAACTGATACTCAGCATCTGGAACAAGTCCTGTGACTGTGTACATTGTAGTTGTAATCTGTGTCTTATTATGCCGCACCCATTTTTCTGTAGATGTCTCTTTACGTTCAATGTAGTAGCCAGTTACACGAGAACCACCATCATCTTTAGGTCTGGACCAGGACAAATTGACAGAACTCTTTGTAACATCAAGCACTTCAGGTGGGTTGTTTGGAGGCTCTGGAGGATCTGTTAATAATTATAATAACAAAAATAATAGAGTAGTGCCATAGCATTAAAACATTTGCATATATTATTGCAATTTTAGAACCATAATGTAGTAATTAAAATTATTTAAAAAAAAAAATCTGAAAGGGAACTTACTTAGAGGTGTCTTTGGTACTGCTGGTTCTTCAGATTTGAGAGATTTGCTAATACCAAAATGATTTTCAGCGGAAACACGGAAGTGATATTCCACATTTTCTTTGAGTCCTTTCACCACTAGTGATGTCCCTTTCACTCTAGAGTCAACAGTGTACCAGGCGGTCTTTGGTACTTCTCGTCTCTCAACAATATAACCTAGGATATCTGCACCACCATCATCTGTAGGAGGTCTCCAGCTCACTCTGACAGAACGAGCTTGTATATCATCATACTCAAGTGGCCCTTCTGGTGGATTCGGAATGCCAATCACTCTGACTTTAATATACACAGCTTTTTTGCCACACTTGTTTTCAAGTGCCAAATCATAGGTGCCTGAATCTTCTCTTTCTGCATCTTTGATCACAAGTTCTGTGTGAGTGTCCGAAGTTGCAATCATGGCCCTCTTGCTGATGTCATGTCCTTCTTTTGTCCATTTGCATACTGGGATGGGCTTACCCTTAATGGGTATTGTAAGCCTGATAACTCCACCTTGTCTCACCATGAGACCTTCCTGGTATTTTTCATCAAGTTCATAGTCAGGATACTCTGTAAACAAAATTAACATGTCATGCTTTGTCTGTTTTACAGATTATATCATACCTGCTTTAGACAAATACATTTTTAGGACAAATTTCAAAATTACTTAAGACTTAAAGTGTCTTACCAAGCATTTCTGTTATTTTGACTGTTCCTGGTACTTCAGCAGGTTCTCCTGGCCCACCAGCATTACAGGCTAGCACACGGAATCTGTACTCTGCACCCTGGGGGAGATGTGTCAAGGTGTATTCCCGAATCTTGGTTGGCGTGGTATTGCATTTGGTCCATTCAATCTGATCAACCTTCTGCATCTCAATTAAGTAGCCAGTAACTTTAGAACCACCTTCATCTTCTGGTGGACTCCAAGCCAGGGAGACGGATGTTCTTGTAGTATCAGTGACTCTTGGATTCTGAGGTTTACCTGGAGGAGCTGGAAGGGAAGATCACATGGAGGGGCTGGGATCTTTTTTTATGAATATTTAAAAGATACAACAAACGCTAACTTGCAATATATGATCTGTATTAAGTCCATATAATTTATACAGGAAAAATAAGAATAAAGGAATTTTCATTAATATTTTCTTGGTTTTCTTCGGTCAGAATCTCATTTATTAACACATCCAGATACATTTCCAAATTAAAAAAAGGGTAAATTTTACTAGTATCATTCTCTTCTGTCTTAATGTGCTTAACCTATGTAGGAAATTACTTACCAATTGGATCTCTGGCAACAGCAGACTTGGAAGGGCGGCTGGGTTTGCCAGTGCCTCTGGCATTGATTGCTGTGACTCGGTGTTCATATTCTAATCCTTCAACCAACCCAGTGGAACGATAACGAGTCATAGTAACTGGTACTTTATTTACACGGATCCATCTATCTGCTCTAACTTCTTTGCGTTCCACAATATAACCAGTAATCTGTGAGTCACCATCATCTTCTGGAGGATACCAAGTTAATGTCATGCCATCTCGACAGATATCAAACACTTCTGGAGTGCCAGGAGGACCAGGAATACCTGTAAAAGCATAACATCGTATTAGTGAAAAAAGCATCAAATGATTCTACACATTAGTAATATGCAACACATTGTGAATGACAATGTAATACCAACGTCCTATCAAACTCTTTTTATCAGCAGATATCAAAGTACTTTACAAACTAGGTCAGTGAAATACTAATTCTAATACTAAGTTTTTGTAATGGGGTAAAGCAATTTTTCAAGGCTAATGCTAGACCTGAGCAGAAAATGCAAGTTTACCATCCAGCTTCTGTGAAGTGCATCTATAATATCTGTATAGTTTTACGGATGGCATTTTTCTCTAGAAATATAACAAGTCTACTGTGCATCATAATGTACCATTTTATTTGACAAAAGAAGTAGTAGCCTCTAGAAAAATCTAACCTATGTGTGGAAATATAAGCCTATTTAAATATGCATTTTTATTTTTAAAGGTAGAGAATAAAAAATTCAGACTTACGGATTCTGCTCTTGCATTCTATAATTTCAGACTGCAGGTAAGATCCAATTCCAAAGCGGTTGGTAGCAGCCACACGGAACACATATTCTGCACCTTCAACAAGTCTGGTGAATTTAAACGTTGTCCTGGTTACTGACTCTGAAACTGGCAGCCACCCAGGACGGTGAGCATCACGCTGTTCTACCACATAGCCACTAAGAGTAGCTCCACCATCCAGCTCAGGTGGCTCCCAGGAGATGGTTATGTAATTTGAATCAATTTCATCAATTCGGATAGGTCCAACAGGTGGTCCAGGTTTGTCTAGAGAAAAATAAAACCAGAAGATTAAAAGACAAAAAATAAAAAAGGGGAAAAGCAATCATATTGCTTATGTAACAAAATGTACAAATGGAGAAAGATCATACAGACAATTATTTTCATAATTCCTTACCGAGAATTATAACTTTTAATGTATCAGTAACTGTTCCAGTTGTGTTCTTCAGTTCAAGCGTATACTCTCCAGTGTCATGTATGGTGGTCTCACGCACAGTTAATTTAGCCATTTTGGCAACAGTCTCAATTTTGACGCGTTCTGATTCTTTTAGTTTAGAACCAGCGACAAACCAAGATGCAGCTGGAGGTGGTCGTCCTTCAATTGGAATAGCTAATTCAATGGGCTTGCCAGCAGGTACATGAATTGTCTTCTGAGGTATTCCAGCAAAGTCAATTGTTGGTAGAACTAAGAAAAGCAAATCATTGATATTTTAAATACTCATTTTATAAATATCACATTCATCCGGTGTAAACTTCACCCTGTTATTTTTAACAGTAGGTACCTACCTTTTTGGTCTTGTACTGTCACTGCTGTGACAATCTCTCGTGGTTCTGACACACCCTTCTGATTCTGTGCTCTGACCCTGAACAAGTACTGTTCACCTTCATTGAGAGAGATAATTGTGTGCTCGTAGACAGTAGGCTTCAGTGTCACCACTTTCAACCACCTTTCTGTTCCAGCTTTGCTGGCCTCAATAACATAGCCGGTCAATCTGCTGCCACCATCATGCAGTGGTTTCTCCCATGCAAGACTAACGGTTGATTTAGTGGTGTCAATCACTTCCAGTTTTTGTGGTACCATGGGGACATCAGATACCAGTACTGCATCAGATGTTTCACAAGCTTCACCAATGCCATAAATATTTTCAGGTAGTACTCTGAAATAATACAAAGCTCCTTCTAGAAGTCCAGTAACTCTACAAAATGTCTTGCTGCATTTGATAGTGACAGTCTTGTAAGCTCTCATGGAAGCTTCGCGTTTCTCAATTATATAATTGTTGACTGGGGCTCCACCATCAATGGCTGGAATATCCCAAGTAAGTGTCACAGAATCTTTCGATACTTCCTTAATTCTCACTGCAGCTGGTGGACCAGGTGTATCTAAAACAAAAACAACAATTATTTTTTTCTTTTGCATCCTTTCCTTTTACAGTCAATGGTTTCTTCTGCATAAAAAGAAACAAGAATGCTGGGATCTGATTTACAAACTAGCACAGCTTTAGAATCCGTGTATTTTCCTTTGTATTAGATTGTTTCTTTGACTTCCCAAACATTCCCATGTTATTTATACTGCAAACTTCCTTTGGAAATGAAAGACTCTTATTCTTGAGCAACGTACACTATGAGTGATGTAATGCCCATATATAATTGTAGCAGTACTTACCATACACTTTTACAGAAATAGTTGCAGATTTTTTTCCTGATTGATTTTCAGCCTCAATGACATATTTTCCAGCATCATACCGATTAACTTTATCCACGATAAGCAGAGTGTAGCTGTCTGTGGTATCAATAATACCTCGACTTACAAGGTCAACACCCTGCTTGCTCCATGTGATTACGGGAGCAGGTCTGCCAGATACAGAGACCATTAGGCGCAGGGAACCGCCAGCTCTGACTGTAACTGTCTTCTTCAGATCATCAGCAAGCTCAAGCTCAGGTATTTCTGATGAAGGGTGTAAAAAACATGGAATTAATTAATCTTTTAGTGGTTCTGAAGGAAAATATAATTATTCCTTAAAATGTACATTAAATTTTCAAATTACCTATTCTTTCCACAGGTTCTATTTCTGCTGATGATTCACTAAATTCACTCATACCATTCACATTTGTAGCAGCAACTCTGAATTGGTATTTCTGGCTTGTTTTAAGACCAGTCACGGTGAACTCAGCATTCCTCAGAGTGGCAGTGGTATGTGGTCGATACCACTGTTCAGTGCCTTCTTCTTTCATTTCAAGAACATAGCCTAAGATGTCAGCGCCACCATCATATGTGGGCTTTGACCATGCTAAACTTATGCTGTGCTTGGTAGTGTCCACAACTCTTGGCGCTGAAGGTGGTGCAGGAGTATCTTTGAAATAGAAGAAAATGCATTTCACATTGGTGCAGGAAACATTTTACAGTCAAAACCAATTTCTAAACAGCTAATGCCAAGAAATGTATTTAAAATGAACTACAACTGCTTTTAAGTCTATTCTAATACTAGCTAGTTCAGTGAAATCATATGTGGGTTTGAGTATCTTAGTCAAAGGGTCAACATGGCTTTATGCTCCACTATTATAAGTAAATATTAAAATATGTTTTAAATGTGGTAACTTACATGATGGTTCTTTACACAACATGTATTGTGAAGCTTCACTAGGCTCGCTGTTCCCAGCAGCATTCACTGCAGTGACACGGAACTGGTACTGGCTGCCTTCCATGAGACCAGTGACTTTCAGTCTGGTATCATAAACAGTGTAATCTCTGTTCACTCGTGTCCAGCGCAGACTTTTCTTTTCACGTTTGTCCACAAGATAGTCCTTAATCTCACTGCCACCATCTGATTCTGGTTTCATCCACTGAATAATGACATGTTCCTTGCCAACACTCACTTCTTCAGGAGCACCAGGTGGTGTTGGGATAGCTGGGGTTTTTTAAAGGTGAAAAAAAAAAAATTGTTTAACAAATTGTTTATCTGTGAGAAATATTCCACAAATTCTGATGCAGAATGGAAGGTAGTAACACTCACTGAAAGCATTCCTGGCAATCACAGGTTCGGTTTCAAGTGGAACACCTGGTCCATATTTGTTGACAGCTCTAACACGGAAGATGTATTCATTATTTTTAATAAGTTTTGTTACTACATGTGATAAAGTCTGGCATTCAGCCTCAACAATAACCCAGTGAAGTCTGCTGGTTTCACGCCTTTCTACAATGTAGTGGGTGATTTGTGCGCCTCCATCTTCCTCAGGAATGTTCCATGCCAGAGTACATTTCTCTTCTGTTACTCTGCTAACTGTGATTTTGCCTGCGCATGGACCTGGTGAATCTGGGTAGAGATGAAAACAAGTATTGTTATTGGCAGCTAAGGACAGGTATCTCACTTATTTAAAAGAATGTGGGGGTTTTAGTATACTAAGTATGAATATTAATCATGGGATACATACCAAGCACTTTGACAAGAACAGAAATTTGTTTCATCCCACTGGCATTTTTAACTGTTAGAGTGTATTTCCCACTATCACTTCTGTCACAGAACTTGATAATTGCAATGGCTCGTTTGCTGGTGTATTGCAGAGATATCTTTTCACATAGATCCAATTCCCTGTCACCTTTGGACCAGAAGACTTTTGGTTCTGGTTTCCCACCAACGGCTGCATCAAGAACAAGATCTGATCCAGCCCTAATGGTCACAACTTCTCCCTGCAGTCTGGCATCAAGTTCAGCCTTTGGTGGTGCTGTCATAAGGAAAAAGAGATTAAAAACAAATTACATGACAGTACTAGAAATAGAACATTATGATTTCAGTTTTTCCAAGTGAGTATTTCTTACAGTATTCATCTTTGCAAATGACAGCACCAGTGGATTCAGATCCTTTGCTAATCACACCAGCCGCATTCTTTGCTAGTACGCGGAACTCGTATGCTTCATCTTCACTAAGAGCTGTCACAGTAAAAAAGTTTTCTGAGACAATGGTATAATTGCATTTCAGCCAGCGTCCATCACCAGATTTGTTATATGGTTTGCGCTCTATAATATATCCGATAATTTTGCTTCCACCATCATAAAGGGGTGCTGACCAGCTCAACGACACTGTAGATCTGGTGACATCTGTTACTTCTGGCCTTCCGGGTGGATCTGAAGGAATAAACCAGAAAAATGTGACGTGCAATTCTATTTTAGCTTAAATAACAACATAACCCTAAAAGTAATACTTACCAACTGGATTTTGAGCCACTACAGGTCTGGAAGCTTCACTAGCTTTGCTAACACCTGCAGCATTTAGAGCATAGGTTCTGAATTGATATTCTAGGCCTTCCACCAGTCCTGTGACTTTGTAGTTGCATTCACAGCATGGCACTTTGTTCTCCTTCACCCAAAGGATGGTGTTGCGCTCCTTCTTTTCAACCCAATATCCAATGACTTTGCTGCCACCATCATGATAGGGTTCCTCCCAGCGAATGGCCATGGAAGTTGCAGACACAGAATAGACTTCTGGCCTCGACGGTGGGCTTGGTGGAACTAAACACAAAAAAAAGATGGGGAGGAAAATGTTAGTTATTACAGATACCTCAGAGGAAAAGAAGAGATTTTGAAAAGTGTTTCACTTACCGAATGGATGCTCAGCGACTATTGTTTTTGATTCAAGCGGTTTGCTGACACCAAATCTGTTTTCTGAGCTTACTCGGAAACTGTACTCCTGGTATTTTGTGAGATGAGTGACTTTGATCTGTGTACGTTTCACACTGGAATTTACCAGCTGCCATACTGTTGTGCCAGATTCACGTTTCTCTACAATGTAGTTTGTAATATCACTGCCACCATTATCTTCGGGTTCTTTCCAGGTCAACACACAGGAATCAGCAGAGACAGATGATATTTCAATTGGGCCAGTGACAGGACCTGGCCTTCCTATGACTACCACTGTGACAGTAAATGTTTTCACACCAGCAGTGTTTTCAAGTGTGAGGTAGTATTTACCAGAGTCACCTCTCATACTGTCCTTTACAGTCAGTGTGGTTCTGTCTTTTGTTGTCTTGATGGTCACTCTCTCAGTTTCCTTCAGCCTCATCTCCTCAAGTTTCCATGTCACTTTTGGAGCTGGGCGCCCACTGATTGGTATATCAATAGTAAAGGTGCTTCCAGCCTTGCATGTTATGAGCTGCCTACTTATTTCACTGAGATCTGCTGTTGGTTCGATCTGTGGCTCCTTAATAATAACAGAAGAGAAAGCTTCTCTTGGCTCACTGTAGCCAGCATCATTCTTTGCCTTGACCCGGAACTCATATTCAGTATTCTCCACAAGGCCTTCAACAGTGAAAGTAAGTTGTTTGGTTTGTCCAGCTTCAATCCAGGAGTCAGATCCTTTTTGTTTCATTTCAAGAAGGTATCCAGTAACACGGCTACCACCATCGTGATCAGGTTTAAGCCAAGCTAAAACTACAGAAGATTTGGTTGTATCAACAATATCTAGTCTCTTAGGTGGAGCAGGTTCTTCCGTGGCTACAACTGGTTCTGTTAATTCACAGGGTTCACCTACACCATATTCATTTTCTGCTGACACTCGGTAGTAATATGGTACACCTTCTGCCAGATCAGTGACTTTAAAGATTTGTCGGGTGCATTTTGAACTCACTACTTGCCAGCTACGACGGCTTGCTTCCCGTTTTTCCACAATGTAGTGATGGATACGTGAACCTCCATCCAGAACAGGAGCATCCCACAATAAAGTAATAGATCCTCGAGTCACATCTTTAAACGTAATAGGACCTGGTGGACCAGGTGTGTCCAAAACCTTTACAGTGAATGTAACAGACTTACTTCCACTGTTGTTTTCCACAGTAAACACATACTTGCCAGCATCATTTCTGTTGCATTCCTCCACAGTCAATGTGCTGAATGAATCAGTTGTTTGAATGTCAGCACGCAAGCTGAGATTAGCATCTGCTTTGGACCACACAGCAGTAGGAACAGGTCTTCCAGAGAAGGCAATGAATAGACGAATGCTTGCACCTGCTCTTACAATATGAGTCTGCTTGAAGTTTGCATCAATATCAATTTCAGGTGCAGAAAGCCTGTCCACAGTTTGGACTGAAGCAGGAACTTCACAACTTTCTCCTTTGCCAGCAGCATTGACAGCACTAACTCTGAATTTATAGTGTTCTCCTGCCTCCAAATCAACAACAGTGTATTTAGTAGCAATAACAGTCTCTGCATTGACTTTCTGCCATGCTTCGAGATCAGCTTTGCACATCTCAATAATGTACCCAATTATTTCCGTGCCTCCATCAAAAACTGGCTTGGTCCACTCTAAGCTTACACTAGTCTTTGATGTATCTATCACCTTTACAACATTAGGGGCACTTGGTGGGCTGACTGGCTCTCTACATTTAATCAGCTTTGAAACATCACTTGGAGGTCCAACTCCTGCAGCGTTTTCAGCCATGACATGGAATTCATACTCGTTGCCTTCAATAAGGCCAGTTACTCTGTATCTGTTCTCAGAAATGGGCCTCTTACTGGATACTTTAACCCAGCGCATACTCTTCTTTTCTCTCCTTTCTAGAATATACTCATTTATCTCACTTCCTCCATCTGATTTTGGTCTTGCCCACGTGAGTGTGATACTGTCTCCTGTTACATTGGTAGGCTCTGGAGTTCCTGGTGCATCAGGGAGAGCTAAAAAAAGGAAAACATCATTAGAAAGAGAAGATGGTAACTCCACAGTTATTGCTACAGAATGAGGTGGAAACTTACTGTAAGGTATTTGTGCGGTAACTGGATCAGACTCCAAAGGTCTGCCAACTCCAAATTTGTTCACTGCAGAGACACGGAACTGGTACTCATTGCCTTTAATTAATTTAAGTGCTGTGTAGCTGCAAGCTTCACATTTATCTTCAACTAATGCCCAAGCAATCCTGCTGGTTTCACGTTTTTCAATTATGTAGTGGGAAATAGAAGCACAGCCATCATTAGCTGGAGGCTCCCACCATAACGTGACCTTTTCTCCAGTAATGTTCGTGAATCGTATCGGTCCACCAACTTTTCCTGGTGTGTCTGCAATTTCAAAAGTTCAGAATTATAATTTCCTGACACTTAGAATAAAATACTATTTCTAAAGAGGATGCTGAAAGTGTTTCATGTGTTACCTTGTACTCTGAAGGTAATATCTTCTCGTTTAGTGCCTGATGCATTTTTGGCTTCTACTGTATACACTCCACGATGATCCCGGGTAGCATCTCTAATGAAGATTGTACTATATCCAATAGCTGTAGTTATTTCTATATTCGTTACTTTCTCAATCTCCTTACCATCCTTAAACCATGTCACTTTAGGTACTGGACGTCCTTTGATTAGAGCTTTAAGTCTAATGCTCTCTCCAGCTTTAACAGTAAGGCCTTCGAAGTGCTCAAGGCCAAATTCAATTGTTGGAGCAACTAAAAAAGGAAAATACAATTCAGTTCCCATATAGCTAAGTATTTTTTTCTGATACTCTTTTAAATGTACTAAGTATAAAAAAATTGTCATAAAGACAATTCTTTCACTTAGAAAATGTCATTCTTTAAAAAGCAGTTATTATAGGAACTATAAACTTATTTTTCCTGTAAGCACACAGTACATCATATTAACAATAGGTGAAAGACACTGTTAATATATGCTGTTACAGTATGCCAAGCTACCTGAGGTACATTTTGATTTCTAAATTACTCAGTACATCAGAATATTACAGTTTATGATTTCTTTCCCACTTTGCTGCTGCTGCTTATCAAACACAACTGTAGAGTGCCATGCACCAATTGATTACATATGTCTGCCAGATTTGGGTCTTTAATTTAGACCCTCCCACCTTGAAGTACAAACAGAAATGTTCTGAGTCGAGTGAAAGGGCCTCAGTCACATGCTTTTTTCCCCATCTTGGCCTCTCATTTCCCATCAGTAGAGCCAGAAGCTCTAATTTGCTTCAGTAGCCAAATATAAGCATATTAAGAAATTATTCTTACTGTTTTCATCTCTGGTCATGATATAGCCTGAAGATTGCGAAGGCGGGCTGATTGTACCAACGGCGTTTCTTGCAAGCACTCTGAATTCATACCGGTCACCTGAACTGAGTCCTGTAACTGTATATTGGCATTCACTGACATCAGTAAAGTTACATCTGAGCCAACGGTCTTCACTCCCTTGCCGTTTCTCAATGCTGTAAGCCACAATCTTACTGCCTCCGTCACGCAGTGGGGGTGTCCATTTAAGGGTGACTGTTTCTCTGGTGACATCAATGTAATCAGGAGTACCCGGTGGGTCTGAAAAGAAAATAATTAAAGTTTATTTTTATTACTGCTCACCGTAGTTTGCAAGGCTTGAATTTTCTTAGATAAGTGACTGATCATTCACTCACCCACTGGAGAGACTGCCAAAGTAAATTTGCTTGGCTCGCTAGCTCGGCTTAGACCTGCGGCGTTTTCAGCATATACTTGGAACTGGTAATCCAGGCCCTCCAGCAGTCCGGTAATCCTGTATTCTCTGCTAGATATTAATGCAACATTAACCTTCTGCCACAAAATACTGTTTCTTTCCTTCTTTTCAACATGGTATCCAATAATCTCTGAACCACCATCATAAACGGGAGCATCCCAAGATATGGTCATTCCATCAGCAGTTATGTTGTATACAACAGGCTTGCCTGGGGCACCTGGTGGTCTAAACTGATGCTTTGCCACAACATCTGCTGAGACAAGAGGTGGGCTCACTCCATATCTGTTTTCTGCACGAACTCTAAACTGATATTCAGTGTCTTTAACAAGGTTCGGTACTTTGAAAGTTGTTCTTGCAGCACTTGAACACACCAGCTTCCAGTTCATTTGTGAAGTTTCTCTCTTCTCAATACTGTAGCCAGTAATTTCTCCTCCCCCATCATCTTCAGGAGCTTCCCATGACAAAACTACACTATCTGCTTTGATTTCATCTAGTCTTAAAGGTCCTTTTGGCTTAGATGGAGGACCAAGAGTGATGACGGTAATTGTGAATGTTTTTCTGCAGGCTACATTCTCAAGAATTAAAGTATATTTGCCACCATGCTCCTTTTTCACATTTTTGATGCTTAAGCTGATCTTGTTTTCAGTTTTCTTGAAACGAAGGTGTTCAGTTTCTTTAAGAGGGAGGTTGTCCTTGAGCCAGCTCATTGATGGCTTAGGTTTACCTTTATAGGGCAATTCGATGTGCAGATTATGTCCAATTCTTACTGCAATTTGACCTCCAGGAATATCAGAAAGGTCAGCTTCAGGTGTTATTACATATTCTTTCACCGTAATGGGTCCAACAGTAACACCATCACTCAGGCCTTTTTCATTTTTAGCGAAGACTCTGAATTCCATGACAGAAAGCTCTTTAAGTTTTTCAACTTCAAAGTCACAGCTCTTGCTTGTGCCTGCATACGTCCATTCTTTTTCATCCTTCAATTTCTTTTCAATAACATAGTCCGATATAATGCTACCACCATCATAGTCAGGTTTGCTCCACTGCAATTTAACAGAAGTCTTTGTAGAATCTTTCATGGCTAGGTCTTTTACAGGTCCAGGTACGTCTGCAGCTTTCACTGGTTCAGATGTCTCACAAGGTTCACCCAGTCCAATTTCATTTTCAGCAAGAACACGGAAGAAGAATGCTGTCTTCTCTGACAGGTTAGTTATCTTAAAGGTGGTATGGGAGCACTTTGTTGTTACAGTTGACCAGGCCCTCTTTGTAGCATCTCTTTTTTCAACAACATAATTTGTTATTTCAGAGCCACCATTAATGAGAGGTGGCTCCCATACCAGTGTAACTGTGCCACGGGAAACATGCTTAAGCTGCAGCTTCTGGCAGGCAGATGGTGTGTCAAGTACTTTTACATTCACAAATGATGATTTTGCCTCTCCAACTCCATTTTCAATTGTAAGAACATATTTTCCTGTATCATTTCGGGTAACTTGAGGAATCGTAAGTAGTGTAGATGATTCTGTGTCCTGGATGATATATCTTTCATCAATCCCAAGATTCTTGTCACCCTTTCTCCACGTGACTGTTGGAGGAGGTCTTCCTTTGAATGGAATCATTACTTGCACATCTTCACCTGCTTTAGCAACAATAGAGGTCTGGAGAGCAACATCCAGATCAATCTCAGGTGCCACTGTGGAAATAAGTGAAAATTAATAATGTATACTTGGAATGTAAAATACAAAATATTTTTTAAAACCTCAAAACATGGAAAAATTATAAATCACTGAAAAGTACAGTACCAAGAATATCTTTAGCTTGAACAGGTTCCATCATTTCAATAGGCTCTCCTTGTCCAGCGCAATTTATAGCAGACACGCGGAAATAATAATTAACGCTTGGCTGAAGGTGGGATACAACATACTCAGTTGTTCTCACTTCTCCCTTTGTACTGACTACAGTCCATTCTTGGTCTTCACCTTCCCTTTTCTCCACCACGTAGCTGGTAATTTGACTTCCTCCATCATAAGCAGGTTTAATCCAACCAAGAGTGACAGATGTCTTGGTTGTATCCACAACCTTCAGCTTTGCTGGTGAGCCTGGCTTATCTGTAAGTGATAGTTTACAAGAGGGTGGGGGGGTGGGGGGGGTGGAAAATCAGAAGCCATATTTACAATTAATCACAAAAAGGAATAAAATCTGCCCTCAGTTACACTGGTACAATTCCATCCCAATTGCTCATTGTCTATTGATTTCTAACCAATTAGAAATACTGCACGTTGTATCTTACCAACAGGATCTGCAGCTTTGTAGAAGTCAGAAGCTTCAGAGAATGGACCTTGTCCAGCTGCATTGACAGCACAAACTCGGAAATGATATTCGCTGTTTTCAGTCAGACCTGTTACTTTCTGTCTGGTGTCCCGAATGGTTTCTTTAGTAACCTTGAACCAACTTAGACTCTTCTTGTCACGCTTCTCAAGGAAATACCCTGATATTTCACTGCCTCCATCAACAGTGGGCCTATTCCAGATAACAGTCATAGAATTCTTGGTTATCATTGTGACTTCTGGTACACTAGGTGGTCCAGGTGTAACTAAGCAAAAAAAAAAAAAAAAAAAAGTATCAGTAGATCGTACTACTTCCAGATAATATGCAAGATGATTCAGTTGCATACGTTACTTTATATTTTTCTTACCAAATGAATTTTTGGCTATAACAGGTTCAGACTCCAGTGAATCACCAACTCCAAACTTGTTCACACCACGGACACGGAACATATATTCATTTCCTTTGATAAGTTTTGTTGTAGTTATGATACACCCCTCCAGTTTTTCAGAAATTAAAGACCATACAACCCGACTTGTCTCCCGCTTTTCAACAACATAGTGTGTTACAGGTGCACCACCATCATCTGCTGGCGGATCCCACATTATTGTAATCTTTTCAGCAGTGACTGTCTTAAACTGTATAGGTCCAGTTGGAGGTCCTGGCTTGTCTGTGGAAGGCAGAAGAAGATGTTAAGCATTTATTGCACAGTTATTGTTTAATAGTGTAAACCCAGCTGCAGCTCAAGACATACCAAGTATCTGTACTCTAACATGGGCTGATGCTGAACCCATGGCATTCTTCAGTTTTAATTCATAGGTGCCACTGTTGAGTCGAGTTGCATCCTTGATGAGTATAGAAGCAAATTCTGTTGTATTTTCAATAGACACTAGTGCACTGCTTTGTAGCTCGTTGCTATTTTTGAACCATTCAATTGTGGGTGTAGGCTTGCCTGAGATGCCTAGTTTCAGCTTAACTGAAGTTCCTGCTTTATATTTCACCACTTCTGTATATTCTGGTGGCACGTCAATTTCAGGTGCACCTTAAGAAAAAAATAAGAATAAGAAAAAGCTAGAGCCATAATTATTTTAGACTTGTATTTAATAAAACCAATAATAATACTACTTTACTTAAGGTAATAGTTACAGGCATTTTATAAATACAGATCAGAGTAAAGATAGCATGTATAACTTAAATCATAAACCTAGAACAAGTTAGAAACAATCCTACCAAGAAAAGGCAACCACATGTATAAATTTAACTACTTTGGCCATGGGGCATGAGCAGACTTCTGTTGGTAAGAGAATAAAGATACCATAAGACTTTAAAAATGCAGATACAGCCAAAGATGTTCATCACAATCATGCCCAAATAGCTCACATTCAAGCTTATTGAATCAATCATTGTAAACTAGCCTTTTATATTTAAAAGACTATGGTTCTACAAAACAGTGCTGCCTTTAAGCTTTCTAGTACCACAAAATGGTACCATTATGTCACTGCAAAACACTTACCATATGTATCAACACATGTGATAGGACCCACAACATCTGAGGGATTACTAATGGAACCAACAGCATTCTTAGCAAAGACCCGGAATTCATACCGGGAGTTCTGTGTCAGACCAGATACCGTGAACTGAGTTTCAATAACATTGGTGAAGCTAGCTTTTGTCCATCTGCCATCTGGAAGATCACGTTTTTCTACAATGTATCCGGTGATCTTGCTACCACCATCAAATGCTGGTTTCTGCCATGTCAGAGTGATAGCAGTCTTGGAAATATCTGAGACACGAACATTTCTTGGTGGTTCTGCAGGAAGAAATGTAAAAATATTGCTAATGATAAACAGCTGGTTTGGATATTGGCTTAGTGTACAGGACAGAATATCACAGGGAAGGAAAAAAAAAGTACTACTTAAACGGTTGGGCTTCTGTATTTTCTAGGGAATACATACCACAAGCATCAATTGCAAGGACTGGATCAGAAGGATGACTTGCTTTTCCAATGCCAGCTGCATTTTCTGCATAAACTCTAAATTCATAGATAAGGCCAGCGCTGATGGTGGTGACTTTGAAGTGAGTTGTGCGAATGAGGGTCTTGTTAGCCTTCTGCCATAATATACTATTCCTGTCTTTCATTTCCAGGTGGTATCCAGTGACTGCACTGCCACCATTACTGACTGGTTCATGCCATCCAACAGTAATACTTTCTCGGGTGACATTCATGACCCATGGTGTGGAAGGAGGGCCAGGGGTAGCTGATAATATCAAAAGAAGTGATTGTTAACAAAATTGTATTTTCAACATCAGAGCATTAAAACATTGAGTGTAAGAAGTAGATTACTCACTGTAAGGAAGCTTGACAACCACACATTGTGAGTCTATGTGATCGCTGATGCCGAAACGGTTCTCAGCTTTGATGCGGAATTGGTATTCTTCTCCTGTTGTGAGCTTCATAACTTTGATGACAGTTCTAGCAACAGTTGCAGACACTTCAGACCAAGCAGCAGTACTTGTTTCTCTTTTCAGTACAATATAGTTGGTAACTTGACTTCCACCATCATAAGCTGGCGGCTGCCATCTGAGTGTTACACTCTCTTCAGTGATATCACTAAGAACAACAGGACCAACGGGAGGACCTGGTCTATCCAGCACAACAATATTAACAAATGATTTTGTGGTGCCACTTGAGTTGGCAGCAGTAATGTCATATCTGCCAGCATCAGCAGCCACACTTTCTTTAAGGTTAATGATTAGACTTTCTGCAGTTGTTTCTGTGTGAAATCTCATGGTAGGTTTCAGTGCAACACCATCTCTAGACAATGTCACCTTTGGCACTGGTTTTCCAGAAACTGGAATTTCAACTTTCAGGTTTGATCCCGCTCGAATATATACAGTGTTATGAGGGAAGCCCTTCATGTCAATCTCAGGAGATTCTGAAAAAGAAGACATTTTCAAACCATTAAAAAATGTTCCCTTTTAAAAAATATGAATCCAATTTAGTATGTTTTGCCTCATGTCAGGAAGCATACCTAATTGTTCTTTTACTGTAACAGGGAGCAGTAGTTCCTTTGGATCACTTAAACCAGCTTGGTTTTCTGCAGACACCCTGAAGAAATAGTCAACATTCTCTTTAAGACCATGGACAACGTGATGAGTTGTTTTTACAACAGCACACTTAACCCATTTTTGCTGTCCTTTCTCAAGAGCTTCAATGAGGTAGCTCACAATTCTGCTTCCACCATCGTGTTCTGGTTTTAGCCACGAAAGAGAAACACTGTCCTTTGTGACATTTGTTACTCCAAGTTTTTCTGGTGGGCTGGGTTTTTCTGAGGAAAAAAAGTGCAACGGGTTAAACAATATAGCAAGTATTTATGTTTTATATTAGCAATTACACAGCAGTGCCATCTGGATTGAGAAAATATGTTTTTAAATTTGTATATTAAAAGCATTTTAAGTAAAATGCAAGCAAAATTTAAAATTCAAGATATTACTTAGCTTTTTCATTTGCAAACCCACAGACATATCTGCCACAAAATTATCTTATTTTACTGTAAACAGATTTAACACTGTTATTTTGACATAAAGATTTTAAAACATGTATTGTTTTAAATATTAAAAATATTTTTATTAGTAAAACACACCTGTTATTTTTGTTCCCTCCTTGGTCTCAGAAGGCACTCCAACACCATATTCATTTTCTCCAGAAACCCGGAAGTAGTAAATGGCACCTTCTTGCAGGCCAGTCACTTTGTAGGACAGGCGATGACAACTGTTTGTCACAGTGACCCACGCTTTTTTGCTAGCTTCTCGTTTTTCAATAACATAGTTCTTTACAGGTGCTCCACCATCATTTTCAGGAACATCCCAAGATAACACAGCAGATTCTTTGGTTACGTCTTTTGCTGCAATATTAGATGGTGGGCCAGGAGTATCAAGAACTTTGACAATTAAAGTCAAGGTAGCAGTGTTCAGGATGTTTTGCAATGTTAACGTGTATTTTCCAGAATCGTTTCTTGTTGCTTTTTCAATAGTAAGAGATGTGCAATTATCTGAAGTATCAATGCTTGCTCGTGTACGGAGATCAGTGTCTGGTTTGTTCCATGTTACATTTGGGACTGGTTTGCCTCTGAAAGGAACAGTCATTGTGAATGATCCACCAGCCTTTACAATTAAAGTCTTCCGCATTTCACTGTCAATATCAAAGGCAGGTTCTTCTTCTCTTTCTTTTGCCACCTGAGGTTCTGAGACATCACTCGGTTCACTGGCACCCATTTTGTTAATGGATTTCACTCTAAAGATGTACTCAGAGCCTGATACTAATCCAGTTACGATGTATTCTGTGCCTCTTAAGTTCTGAATAGCAGTTGTCCAGTCAGTTTCATCAGTTTTCTTGTACTCAACTGTGTATCCTGTTACTGGAGAACCTCCATCAAACAGTGGCTTTGTCCATCCAATTGTGATACTTGTCCTTGTAGCATCCATAATCTTAGGTTTAGATGGGGGAGATGGCAAAAAGACTGGATCTTCTGCCCGAATCAATGGGGTGGTTTCACTTGGAAGACTGAGACCAGCAGCATTTTCTGCATAAACCCGGAATTCATATTCACATCCTTCACGGAGACCAGATGATTTCACTCTTAAATCATAAACTGGCTTTTTGTTTACACGAATCCATCTTAGGCTAGTTTTCTCACGCCTTTCAATTACATAGCCAGAGATCTCACTGCCTCCATCAGAATCAGGTCTTGCCCAGCACAGAGTTATTGAATCTTTGCTCACATTGGTGATCTCTAAAGATGTAGGTGGACTTGGAACTGTAAATGGGTCTAGGGCTTTGACAGCAATGCTTTCTAGAGGCTCACCAACGCCGTACTTGTTAACTCCCATCACTCTGAAAATATACTCATTACCCTTCAGTAGTTTTGTCACTTTACAGGACGTTGTTCTAAGCTCTCCTTCACAAAGTGTCCATGCAATTCTGCTGGTCTCACGTTTTTCTACAATATAATAATCAATATCTGCACCGCCATTTTCTTGAGGGGGTCCCCATGATAAATGGCACTTTTCAGCAGTAAGGCCATTTATTTCTAATGGGCCTGCAGGTGGGCCAGGTCTATCAAGCACTTTGCAATTAATTGCCAAAGATCTTGTTCCTGCAACATTTTGTAATGTTAGTACATACTGTCCTGAATCACCTCGGATACAGTCCTTAACGGTTATTGCAGTAGTGTGATCTGTTGAGGATATTTCAACTCTGGCTTTTCCTTCAAGCTCCTTGCCATCCTTTGTCCATGAAATCACTGGGATTGGCCGTCCTGCAATATCAGCATTGACTTTAAACACTTCTCCAGCTTTCACAACCACAACATCCCTGAATTTTGCATCCATCATAATTCTTGGAGCCTCGACATCATCTTTTACAGTCACAGGTCCAGTTGATTCAGACGGCTGACTGAAGAGTCCAGCAGCGTTCTTTGCAATCACACGGAATTCATATCGCTGGTCTTCTGTAAGTCCACCTACATCAAAGTATGTTTCTTGCACATTAGTAAAATTACACTTTAGCCAACGACCATCTGGTATCTCTCTGCGTTCAATAATATATCCTGTTACTTTAGCTCCACCATCATATTCTGGTTTAGTCCATTTCAGTGAGACACATGTTCTTGTAATATTAGTGACTTCTGGTTGACCAGGAGGATCACATGGATCCCTTGCAGCTACAGGTTCACATGATTTACTGCATTTGCCTATTCCAGCAATGTTTTCAGCATACACACGATATTCATACAACAGTCCTTCATCAAGACCTGTAACTTTCATTTGAGTATCGGGTATGAGGCTCTTGTTGACTTTTGTCCAAAGAATGCTGCTTCTTTCTTTACGCTCCAAGTGATATCCTAATACTCTGCTACCTCCATCATTAACTGGTACCTGCCACGTTACAATCATGAAAGCTTTAGTTGCATGTGTCACATGAGGAGTTCCAGGTGGTCCTGGAGGCTTAAATGGATACTCTGCCACAACAGATGGAGAATTAGTGTAAGTGCTTTTCCCATAGCGGTTTTCTGCACAAATACGGAACTGATATTCAGAGCCAGTGGTGAGTCGAGATACTTTAATTGAAGTTCTTGCAACTGCTGCAGATACTACATCCCATGTTGTTGTGGTAGTTTCTCGTTTCTCCACAATGTAATTGCTAATATGGCACCCACCATCATATGTTGGAGGTTTCCAAGACAGCGTTATGCTATCAGCACTAACTTCATCAATATGCACATCTGTTGGTGGTCCTGGTCTGTCAAGGACAACTACAGTTAAAGAAGCTGTTGTTGATCCAGCAGTATTTGAAAGATGTAATTCGTAATGTCCTAAATCTTCATTTGAAGCTTCCTTGATGGACAATGAAGTTGAAGTCTTTGACATCTGAACATTTACCCTGGTTGTCTCTTTTAAGGGATTCCCGTCCTTCTTCCAGGTAACGGTTGGAAGAGGTCGCCCTCTGATTGGCACATCAATCTTAAGATCATCTCCAGCTTTCACAGTGAATGTGTTGAAAAGGAGTTCAGCAGATGGCTGAATTTCAATATCTTTTGCGATGACTGGGACACCAAGTTCTCTTGGATCACTTTTTCCTTTTTCATTAACAGCAATCACTCTGAAACTGTACTCTTCTCCCATACTTAAGCCTGTTATTGTTGCTTCTAATGTTTTCACCTGTGTACATGCACTCCATTTTGTACTTCCTTTAGTTTGCATTTCTACAACATAACCAGTAATTTTACTGCCACCATCGCTTTCTGGCTTTTCCCATTTAATTGAAGCAGAGTTGCGAGTCACATCAACAAGAATGACCTTTGCAGGTGGAGAAGGTGGTTCAGAAACTTTAATTGGGTCAGGTGTTTCTGCTGCTAAGCCAACCCCATATTCATTTACAGCTAGAACACGGAAGTAGTAACTACATCCTTCTTGTAGTTGAGTAATTTTGAAGGAATTCTTAGTACAGTTGTTTGTAACTGTGGCATATGCCTTTCTTGTGGATTCTCGCTTTTCAACTACATAGTTGGTAATTTTAGCTCCACCATCAATAAGTGGTGGTTCCCAGGCTAATGTTACAAAATCTTTCTTCACTTCTCTGATTGTCAGGTTTGTAGGTGCACTAGGTGTATCAAGCACCCTGACATTAACAAAAGCTGATTTTTTGCCACTGTTGTTCTCTAAAGTAAGATTGTATCTACCACTATCAAATCTATTCACATTGTCAATGACCAGCATCGTATAGGAACTGGTGACTTCAATCTGAGCTCGCTCACTAATGGTTCCTTCTGCTTTCTCCCATTTAACTTCAGGTTCTGGTCTTCCTTTGATGGTGACAAACAGGCGCAATGTAGCACTAGCACGTACAGTGACTACTTTTCTGAGATCTGCATCAAGTTCAATTTCAGGAGGCTCAACCTTGTCTGCTGCTATGACTGCACCTGGTATAGTAGCAGGTTCTCCTACTCCTTCTGAGTTGATGGCACAGATGCGGAAGTTATACTCCTGGTTCTCTTTAAGTTTTGTTACGGTGAACTGTTTTGCTTGTAAGCCTGTTGGTGGGGTGCAAGTAGTCCATTCATCAGCAGCAGCTTCTTTTACTTCTACTACATATCCCTTAACTGGAGCACCACCATCATAAATGGGCTTACTCCAGGCAAGGGAAACTGATGACCTGGAAGTGTCTGTAACCTTTGGATTGCTTGGTGGACCCGGTGGATATAGTACATCACAAGCCCGATAGAAAATGGATGGCTCACTGGGTTCCCCTACTCCTGCAGCATTTTCAGCAGAAACTCTAAATTCGTAGAAATGCCCATCGGTAAGGCCCGTTACTCTGAGTCGCAAGTCTGTCAGCCTTTTCTTATTGCATTTGGTCCACCGGATACCATCTTTGTCTCGTTTTTCAAGTATGTAACCTTCAATTTCAGCTCCCCCATTGTCTTCTGGGCGACCCCATGTTACCACCATAGAATCTTTTGTGATTGCTGAAACTTCAGGTGTTGAAGGAGGACCAGGGGGTTTGTACGGATTACGAGCCACAACTGGCTCAGATTCCAAGGGTTCTCCGGTTCCATATTTGTTCACTGCCATTACACGGAAAATGTACTCATTGCCAGCAAGGAGTCTGGTTACTTTGTGGTTAAGAGCTTGCACATCTGTTGCTACTTGTGTCCATGAAAGCCTGCTTGTCTCTCTTTTCTCAATGATATAATGTGAGATACTAGAACCACCGTCATGCAAAGGTGGAGCCCATGCCAAGTAACATTTTTCTGCAGTGACACCTGTAACCTTCAAAGGTCCTTCTGGAGGTCCTGGCCTGTCAAGCACTTTTACAGTGATTGGTATAGATTTTGTGCCTCCAACATTTTTGAGGTTAAGAGTATAGTGACCTCCATCTACTCTTATACAGTCTTTGACAGTAAGAATTGTTTTCTGAATTGTAGATTTAATTTCCATTCTTGCAGTTGCTTCTTCAAGGTCTTTACCATCTTTTGACCATGTAATGTCAGGAACAGGTTTGCCGCGAATATCGGCTTCAAGAACAAAGGTTTCTCCAGCATGAACAACAATGACATCTTTGTATTTGGGATCCAGTGAAGCCCCTGGTGCTTCAATTTCATCTCTGGCAGTAATGGCCCCTGTACTTTCAGATGGTTCACTCAAGCAACCTGCTGCATTTCTTGCAATTACTCTAAATTCATATCGTTGGTCTTCAACAAGACCACTTACTGTAAATTCTGTTTCCAACACATTTGTAAAGCTGGCTTTCATCCAGCGACCATCTGGTAGTTCTTTCTTTTCTACAATATATCCAGTTATTTTGCTTCCACCATCATACTCTGGCTTTTTCCACTTCAGCGTGATATTATTTCTTGTAACAACAACAGCCTCTGGGCGGCCAGGTGGGTCACAAGGATCTCGGGCAACGTATAATTCTGATACTTTGCTGACTTTGCCAATGCCAACAATGTTTTCAGCAGAAACTCTGAACTCATATTCAAGACCTTCTTCAAGGCCATCTGTTTTATATTTGGTGTCTGTAATGAGTGACTTGTTCTGTTTTATCCAAAGAATGCTGTTCTTATCTTTACATTCAAGATGGTAGCCAAGAATTTTGCTTCCTCCATCATTAACTGGTTCATGCCATTGTACAATCATATGGTCCTTGGAAGCTGCTGTTACAAATGGGGTTCCAGGAGGCCCAGGCACCTTGTAGGGGTATTGCACAACAACTGGTTTAGAATCCAAAGGAGAGCTCTTCCCATACCTATTTTCAGCAGAAATCCTGAACTGGTACTCAGAACCTGTTTTAAGCTTTGTTGCTTTGATAGTGGTTCTTGCAACAGTTGCTGACACAATGCTCCATGTGGTAGTGCTTGTGTCACGCTTTTCTACTATATAGTTGCTTATCTGACAGCCACCAGTATAATCAGGTGGATCCCATGATAAAACAACAAAGTCTGCGCTAACTTCATCAAAGCGGACAGGTCCTCGTGGTGGGCCAGGCTTTTCCAGTACAATTATGCTCAGGTGCTCTGTTGCTGTACCAGCTGTGTTTGTTGCAGTTACTGTATATTTACCAAAGTCTTCCTTGTTGCTTTCTTTAATATGTAAGGTGGTTGATGTTGTTGTATCCTGAATATGTAATCTGGTTGTCTGCTTCAGTGGCTGGTCATCTTTTGTCCAAGTAATAGTAGGTTTGGGTCTACCTATAAATGGTACTTCTACCTTCAGGTCTTCTCCAGCCTGTACACTGTATGTATTAAACATCAGTTTGAAACTTGGCTCAATTGTCAAGTCTTTAGCTATCACAGGAATTCCAAGTGCTCTGGGATCGCTTTTGCCTTTTTCATTGTAGGCAATTACACGAAATTGGTATTCCTGTCCTGGACTCAAACCAGACACTACTGCATTGCATGTTTTGGTCTCACTAACAACACTCCATTTTTCCATTCCTTTAGGTTGCATTTCAACAATATATCCCAAAATTCTGCTTCCTCCATCATGTTCAGGTTTTTCCCATGTAAGTGATGCACTTCTCTGAGTCACATCAGTGAGCGTTACTTTCCCAGGAGGCAGAGGTGGCTCTGAGGCTTTGACAGCATCCGTGGTTTCAGCTGGAACACCAATTCCAAATTCATTTTCAGCCATAACTCTGAAGTAATAAGTTGCTCCTTCTGTGAGATTTTCAACTTTAAAACTTGTCTTTCCACACTTAGCACTTACATTTGCAAATGCCTTCCTAGTTGACTCACGCTTGTCTATTACATAGTTCTTTACTTTTGCACCACCATCGATAATCGGTGGTTCCCAAGATAATACAGCAGAATCCTTCTTTATATCCTTTACCACTAAGTTTTGTGGTGGTCCTGGTGTGTCCAAGACTTTTACGGTAACAAATGCAGTTTTAGAACCACTGCTGTTCTCCAACTTAAGAATGTACTTTCCAGCATCATATCTATCACAGTTGTCAATTGAAAGTTGCGTGTAGTTTATGCCTTTATCAATCTGAACTTTTTCTGTGAATTCACCTTCTTCTCGAGACCATGTGATGTCAGGTGTGGGTCTTCCCCTGAATGGTATGTGAATCCTAGCAGACCCACCAGCTCTAACCACTATCCCTTTCCTTAGCTCTGAATCAATATCAAGTTCTGGAGCTTCAAGTTTGTCTTCTGGTTTAATAGTACCAGGAACTGATGCAGCCTCTCCTACACCAATCTTGTTGAGGGCACACACTCGTAGTTTATATTCTTGATGTTCAGTAAGCTTTTTGATTTCAAATCGAGTGGCACGTACACCTGTCTGTGGAGTAACAAGTGACCATTCATCTTCATCTGCTTTACAGATTTCTACAAGGTATCCCTGGATTTCACAACCACCATCATAAATCGGTTTACTCCAACCAAGTGTAACTGAACTTTTGGTAGTATCCACAACATGGGCATTAGTAGGTGGGCCAGGCTTGAACATGGGGTCACAAGCTTTGAAGTAAAGAGAAACTTGGCTTGGTTCACCCACTCCAGCAGCATTTTCAGCAGAAACTCTGAATTCATACTCATGATCCTCTGTTAATCCTGTAACTCTTAATCGCAAATCTGTAATTCGTCGTTTATTGCATTTTATCCATCTAATGCCCGCTCGGTCTCTCTTTTCTACAATGTAACCTATGATTTCACTACCTCCATCACTATCTGGCCGGCTCCAGCAGACAGTCATTGAATCCTTTGTGATGTTGGTAATTTCCAAGGCCTTTGGTGGTCCAGGAACCACAAATGGATTTTTCATCATTACTGGCACAGATTCTAATGGCTCACCAACGCCATATTTGTTAACTGCCATAATACGGAACACATATTCATTTCCTTCCAAGAGTTTTGTTACTTTCAGCATTGTAGGTAAAACCTCTGGAGCAACAACAGTCCACGCTAGGCGACTAGTTTCTCTCTTCTCTACAATATAATGAGAAATATCACTGCCACCATCATGAAGAGGAGGAGCCCATGCCAATGAACATTTTTCAGCTGTAACTCCTGTCACTTGGACTGGGCCCTCTGGTGGTCCTGGCCTGTCCAGAACTTTTACGTTTACTGGTACTGTCTTTGTTCCTGCAACATTAGAGGCTTCTAAAATGTACTGTCCACCATCAACTCTAATGGCGTCTTTTACAATTATTAATGCACTGAAATCTGTGTTCTTTATTTCATATCTAGCAGTTTCCTCAAGCTCTTTATCTCCCTTATACCACTTAATGGTTGGTAGTGGCTTTCCGTGAACATCAGCCTCAAGTCTGAATGTTTCACCAGCATTTACAACAATTGTGTCTTTGTACTTTGGATCCATTGAAATTCGTGGAAGTTCAACTTCATCCCTTGCTGTTATTGGTCCTGTACTGTCAGAAGGTTTGCTTATTGCACCTGCGGCATTCTTTGCAATTACTCTAAATTCGTATCGTTGGTCTTCAGTCAGCCCTGTTACAGTGAACTGAGTTTCAATGATATTTGTGAAGCTAGCTTTCATCCAACGACCATCTGGTAAGTCACGTTTCTCTACAATATAACCAGTAATCTTACTTCCACCATCATATTCTGGTTTGGTCCACTGTAGAGTAATAGAGCTTCTTTTTATTATTATAGCTTCTGGGCGACCTGGAGGATCACATGGGTCACGAGCTACATAGCACTCAGAAACTTTACTTGTTTTGCCTACACCAACAATATTTTCTGCAGAAACTCGAAACTCATATTCAATTCCTTCTTCAAGGTTAGTTGTCTTAAAACTTGTGTCCTGAATAATAGCCTTGTTCACTTTAGCCCATAAAATGCTGTTTTTCTCCTTTCTCTCAAGATGGTAGCCCAACACTCTACTGCCACCATCATTTATTGGTTCATGCCACTGTACAACCATGGAGTCCTTTGTAACCGTTGTCACAAATGGTGTGCCAGGAGGTCCTGGTTCCTTGTAGGGATACTGTGCTACAACTGGTGGAGATTCCAATGCAAAGCTCTGCCCATACCTGTTCTCAGCAAATATTCTGAACTGGTATTCTGATCCAGTTTTCAGTTTAGTCACCTTCAGTGTAGTTCTTGCAACAGTAGCTGAAACTGTTTCCCATACAGTGGTTGTTGTATCTCTCTTGTGAACAACATAGTTGGTGATTTGGCAGCCACCTGTGTATGCTGGGGGATTCCACGATAGGGTAATACTTTCTGCACTTATTTCGTCAAACTTCACAGGTCCTACTGGCGGATCAGGTTTGTCTAGAGTTATTATTTCAACAGAGGCAGACTTTTGCCCAACAACGTTAGCCACAGTGATTTCATAAGTGCCGCTGTCCTCTTTGCTAGTTTCTTTAATATTCAATACAGTAAGATCAGTCAAATCACTAATATTGACTCTTGTCGTCTGCCTTAGTGGCTGGCCGTCTTTTACCCAGGTAACAGTTGGTTTAGGTCGACCTGAAATTGGTACTTCTACTTTCAGATCTTGTCCTACTTGGATACTATAACTGTGAAAAGCAGGTCTTACATCAGGTTCAATCACCAGGTCTTTGGCAACTATTGGAACTGCAAGTGTTCTAGGATCACTCTTACCCTTTTCATTTACAGCCATTACTCTAAAAAGGTATTCTTCCCCTTGAATTAGGTTACTAATAACTGCTTCAAGTGTTTTTACACGAGCACACTCTGACCACTTCTCACTACCCTTTGCTTGCATTTCAACAATGTATTGTATGATTTTGCTGCCACCATCATGTTCAGGTTTTTCCCAGCTTAGTGACACACTGTTTCTTGTGACATCATTCACTGTTATTTTCCCAGGAGGCTGTGGAACTTCAGCAACTTTAATTGGGTCACTGGTTTCTGCGGGGAGGCCAATTCCATATTCATTCTCAGCAGAGATTCTAAAGAAGTAATAGCATCCCTCCTGAAGCTGATCTACTTTCCAAGAAGTCTTGTGGCAGTTTGTTACAACAGCTGCATATGCCTTTCTTGTTGCTTCACGCTTTTCAATAATGTAATTCTTTATTTTTGCTCCACCATCCAAAAGAGGAGGTTCCCATGAAAGTGAAACAGAGTCTTTAGTGATCTCTCTGATTTTTAAATTAACAGGTGCACTTGGGGTATCCAGTACCCTTACACTGACAAAGGCAGACTTTGTTCCACTGCTGTTTTCTAAAGTCAGAGTATACTTTCCAGTATCAAATCTGTTAACATTGTCTAGAACAAGGGAAGTGAAGCTGCTAGTGGTATCAATAATAGCTGCCTCTCTGATCTCACCATCCATTTTAGCCCATTTTACTTCAGGTGTTGGACGACCTCGAATGGGAACAAACAGTCTTAAAGAACCTCCGGCCCTCACATTTACAATCTTCCTTAATTCCATGTCGAGGTCAAGGTCTGGTGCCTCCATCTTTTCTTCCACAATAACAGAACCAGGAACATCTGCATGCTCTCCAACTCCTGCTTTATTAACTGCACATATGCGGAATTTGTATTCATGTTTTTCCACTAATTTTTCTACTTCCATGTGAGTATTCTTAATTCCAGTTGGAGGGGTACAAATTGCCCATTCACCGTCACTTACATCACATTTTTCCACAATGTATCCCTGAATTTCGGAGCCACCATCATAGATAGGTTTACCCCATGAAAGGAAGACTGAAGATCTTGTAACATCCACAACTTTAGGATTATTGGGTGGACCTGGCTTGTAAATAGGATCGCATGCTTTGTAGTAAGTGGAAGGTGGGCTTGGTTCACTAAGACCAGCAGCATTTTCAGCTGAAACTCTGTACTCATAATCATGATTTTCTATAAGCCCAGTCACTCTGTATCGCAGTTCACTTATCAGGCGTTTGTTACATCTTGTCCAGCGAATACCTTCCTTATCTCGTTTTTCAAGGACGTAGCCTAGAATTTCACTACCACCATCTGAGGCTGGCCTTTCCCATACAACTATCATAGAATCTTTGGTAATGGCTGTGACTTCTGGTGCCTTCGGTGGAAGAGGCACTACGAATGGGTTCTTTGCGAGTACTGGTTCAGACTCAAGAGGTTCACCAACGCCGTATTTATTTACTGCCATGATGCGGAAAACATATTCATTTCCTTCTAAAAGCTTTGTAACTTTGCAATTTAGAGTTTGCACATTTGAATCCACAACTGTCCACACCAAGCGACTGGTTTCCCTTTTTTCTACAACGTAGTGTGAAATATCGCTACCACCATCTTGTAGCGGAGGTTTCCATGACAGCATGCATTTTTCAGCAGTAACACCTGTGATCTCAACAGGTCCTTCCGGTGGTCCAGGTCTATCAAGAACTTTGACATTGACAGGGACTTTCTTTTCACCTGCAACATTCTTTGCCAGTAGTACATACTGACCACTGTCAACTCTAATGGCTTCCTTCACACTGAGGCTTGTTGCAAAATCAGTACTTTTTATTTCCATACGAGCAGTGTTTGTCAGCTCATGATCGCCTTTTAACCACTGAATGGAAGGTATTGGTTTGCCATGAACATCAGCGTCAAGCTTGAATGACTCACCAGCATGCACTACAATAGTGTCTTTGTATTTTGGATCCATACTTATATGAGGTGGTTCTACTTCATCTCTTGCTGTAATTGCCCCTGAGCTCTCAGATGGTTCACTGAAAACACCTGCAGCATTTCGTGCTATAACACGGAATTCATACCTCTGGTTTTCAACTAGACCAGTTACTTCAAATTGGGTATCAATGACATTTGTAAAGCTTGCTTTCATCCAACGACCATCAGGTAGCTCCTTCTTTTCAACAACATAGCCTGTGATCTTACTTCCACCATCATATACCGGTTTCTTCCACTGAAGTGTTACTGAGCTTCTTGTGACTATTATAGGTTCTGGACGACCTGGAGGGTCACACGGGTCATGTGCAGTATAGCATTCAGATGCTCTACTTGCCTTTCCAATGCCCACTATGTTTTCTGCATAAACTCTGAACTCATATTCAAGACCTTCCTCAAGGCCAGTTGTCTTAAATTTGGTATCTGGAATAGGTGTTTTATTCAGTTTAGCCCACAGAATGCTGTTTCTTTCTTTGCGCTCCAAGTGATACCCAATGATCTTGCTACCACCATCATTGACTGGTTCATTCCATTGTACCACCATGCTGTCTTTTGAGACATTTGTTACAAACGGTGTTCCAGGTGGACCAGGAACTTTAAATGGGTATTGGGCTATGATTGGCTCTGAAGTGAGATAGCTGCTCTTCCCATATCTGTTCTCAGCTGCGATTCTGAACTGATATTCACAGCCAGTCTTCAATCGACATGCTTTTATAGTTGTTCTTGCAACTGTAGCTGACACAATCTGCCAAGTGGTGGTGGAAGTGTCTCTTTTTTCTACAATATAATTATTGATAGAGCTACCACCATCATACTTGGGTGGCTCCCAGGAAATAGTAATACTATCTGCTGTGACTTCATCTACTTTTACTGGTCCAGTTGGAGGTCCTGGTTTGTCAAGGACAACAATATTTAGTGTTTGAATTGCTTCACCTGCAGAGTTTGTAAGTTTAACCGAATACGTCCCCACATCTTCTCTACATGCTTCTTTTATTGTTAACACTGTGTTATTTTCTGAACTTTCTGCATTTACTCTCGTAGTCTGCTTCAATGCCACATTATCTTTATGCCAAAACACTGCTGGTTTGGGTCGACCAACAAAAGGAACATCAACCTTTAAGTCCTCTCCTGCTAGAACACTGAAAGTGGTAAACAGTAGTTTGAAAGCTGGTGGAATCACAAGATCTTTTGCAACAACTGGTATACCCAGCTGGCGAGGATCACTGATACCTTTCTCGTTCTGAGCTGAAACACGGAAGGTATATTCTTCACCTTGTATCAATCCTGTGATAGTGGCTTCAGTAACTTTTACTGTAGCACAAGTTGACCACTTTTCACTGCCTTTGCTTTGCATTTCTACAATGTAGCCCAGAATTCGGCTACCACCATCATGTTCAGGTTTTTCCCAAGATAAGGATACACTATTTCTTGTCACATCCAACAAAGTTATTTTCCCTGGTGGAAGTGGTCTTTCTGATACTTTTATGGATTCTGAAGTTTCAACTGGAAGGCCTATTCCATACTCATTTTCAGCTAAGACTCTGAAGTAGTAGTTGCAGCCTTCTTGCAGTGAATCAACTTTCCAGCTGGTCTTGTGGCAATTGGCATTAACAGTTGAATAAGCTTTTCTTGTTGATTCACGCTTTTCCACAATGTAATTTTTTATTTTAGAGCCACCATCTATGAGAGGAGGCTCCCATGTGAGTGTAACTGATGATTTTGTAACTTCTTTTATTTTCAAATCTTGAGGTGCCCCTGGGGTGTCCAGAACTCTGACATTCACAAATGCTGACTTACTACCTGAGCTGTTTTCTATTGTCAGTATGTATTTGCCACTATCAAATCTATTTACGTTTTCAACAATAAGTAGAGTATAAGAGCTTGTTGATTCAATGCTTGCTCTGTCCAAAGATTCCCCATGTTCTCTTGTCCATTTGACTTCAGGTGCTGGTCTTCCTTTAATTGGGACAAAGAGCCTTAGAGTACAGCAGGCTCTAATAGTGACAACTTTACGTAGTTCTGCATCAAGTTCAATCTCTGGGGGTAGCATTCTTTCTTCAGCTTTTGGAGTCCCAGGAACAAGAGCAGGTTCTCCAAGACCTTCAGAGTTCATAGCATATATCCGTATTTTATACTCTTGATTTTCTTTCAGGTCAGTGATGGTAAAAGAAGTGGCCTTTAGACCTGCTGGTGGAGTTACAATCTTCCACTCGTCTTCTTCAGGTAGCGCAATCTCAACCATGTAACCTGTGATCTCTGAGCCACCGTCATATATCGGTTTGTTCCATGCTATTGTAATTGAGGACTTGCTGCTATCCAAAACACGAGGATTACCTGGGGGACCAGGCTTAAATACAGTATCACAAGCTTTATAGAACGGACTGGTTGGGCTTGGCTCACTGACTCCAGCAGCATTTTCAGCCATGACTCTGTATTCATATTCATGGCCTTCTGTCAGTCCAGACACTTTATAACGTAAGTCAGTAACAACCCGTTTGTTGCATTTCACCCACCGTAGACCAGCTCTGTCTCGACGTTCCACAATATAGTTAGTTATTGGGCTCCCACCATCAGAATCAGGATGGCCCCAACAAACAACCATAGAATCTTTTGTAATTGCTGTAACTTCAGGTGTTTTAGGTGGATCAGGTGGGACATATGGATTTACTGCAAGAACGGGCTCTGATTCCAGTGGCTCACCAACTCCGTATTTGTTAACGGCCATAACACGGAACACATACTCGTTGCCCTTCAACAGCTTAGTAACCTTCAGTTTAGTCAATGGAACTTCCGTGGCTACAGCTGTCCATGCCAATCTACTGGTTTCACGTTTTTCAACCACATAATGGTCAATTTTTGCACCTCCGTCATCCATTGGAGGTAGCCATGACAGCACACATTTTTCTGCAGTGACTTCAGACACAGCCAAAGGTCCTTCTGGGGGACCAGGTCTATCAAGAACTTTAACATTGAAGATATGCTTAGCAAAGCCACCAGGATTTGTTGCAGTAAGTGTATAGGCACCGCCATCTCTTCTTGAAGAATCTTTATTGACAAGAACAGTAGAGAAATCTGCTATTTTTATTTCTAATTTTGCTGTGTCTTCAAGTTCTTTTTCTCCTTTTGTCCATGTCATAGTCGGTGGAGGGCGACCTGAAACATCAGCCTCGAGTCTGAAAACTTCACCTGCTTTCAGCACTAAAGTGTCTTTGTATTTAGCATCCACTCTTATCTTTGGTGCTTCAATGTCATCTCTACAAGTTATTGCATCTGATGGCTCAGAAGGCTGACTAACAGCCCCACCAGCATTCCTAGCAATCACACGGAATTCATAGGCAGCATCTTCTGTCAAACCACTTACAGTGAACTCAGTCTCTAGTATATTGCTGAAATTAGCCTTCAGCCAACGGCCATTAGGAAGGTCTCTTTTTTCAACAGTGTAGCCAGTTATCTTAAAACCTCCATTATATTCTGGTTTAGTCCACTTCAGTGTAACAGCATGTCTTGTAATGTTTAAAGGTATTGGCTTACCAGGCGGATCTATTGGGTCTAGGGCAAACACAGGCTCAGATGGCTTGCTTGGCTTACTCTTCCCAGCCAGATTTTCTGCTATAACACGGAATTCATATGCAATGCCATCGGTAAGTCCAGTTGATTTAAAGATATTGCCTGATACCAGCATTTTACTTACAGTCTGCCAAAGAATGCTATTTCGTTCTTTTCTTTCAACATGATAACCCAGAATAGGGCTTCCACCATCAGTTACTGGCTCATTCCAGCTAATAGTCATTGTTTCTTTGGTGACTGCAATCACCTGAGGAGTGCCAGGAGGCCCAGGTACCTTAAATGGGTAGTTGGCAACTACAGACTCTGAAGTAATGGCTGGACCAATTCCATATCTGTTTTGAGCTTTAACACGGAACTGATACTCAACTCCAGTAGTCAGATGAATGGCTTTAAATGTAGTACGTATCACTGTGGTTGCCAATTCAGTCCATGTGGTACTGTCAGTTTGACGCATTTCTACAACGTAGTTACTTATTGGTACACCACCATCATTCAAAGGAGGCTCCCATGAGAACGTTACAAAGTCAGATGAAATTTCATCAAATTTGATTGGTCCAGTAGGAGGTCCAGGTATGTCATGAACCTGCACTGTGATTACTTCACTAACTTCTCCAACAATATTTTTAGCTGACAACGGATATTGACCACTATCACTTCGTTTGCATTCATTAATGCTTAGTATGGTTGCAGTTGCAGTATTTTCGTAATTCACCCTTTGTGTTTGCTTAAGTATCTGGTCTTCTTTCTTCCATGTCACAGTAGGCCTTGGACGACCAAGCACAGGAATTTCAATCTTGATATTGTCGCCAGCTTTGGCAATGACTGTTTTCTGGTAGATACCACGGAGGTCAAACTCTGGTAGCATTGTTTGCTCCTTGATAATAACTGGCCTGCTCTCTCTGGGGGCACTCCTTCCAGCACTGTTCACTGCCATTACCTGGAAAGTATACTCTTCATTTTCAGTTAGATTCTTTACAACACAGTCCAGCGTTTTTACAGTAGTGATGTGTGCCCACTGGTTGGTTCCTTTTCTCTGTGCTTCAATTACATACCCAGTGATCTTGCTGCCACCGTCATGTTCTGGTTTTGGCCAAGCCAGGCTAACTGAGTTCCGTGTTACATCCATAATATTAAGGCTCTCAGGTGGGGATGGTGCCTCAGAAGCTCTTACTGGTTCTGCAGTTTCAGCTGGTTCACCAATACCATACTCATTTTCGGCCAGCACTCTGAAATAATATTCACAGCCCTCAGTCAAATTAGGAATCCTGAAGGAACACTTCTGGCAGTTGGTTGTGACTGTAGAATATGCTTTCCGAGTTGATTCACGTTTCTCAACAATATAGTTTGTTATACGTGAGCCGCCATCTATCAGAGGCATATCCCACTGGAGGGTGATGCTGTCTTTGGTTATTTCTCGAGGCTTAAGGTTTATTGGTGGACCTGGTGTATCCAAGACTTTTACATTTACAAACCCAGTCTTCTTACCAGCAGCATTCTCAAGAGTCATTACATATTTTCCTGCATCATATCTGGTGCACTCTGTGACAATCAAGAGTGTGAAAGAGTCTGTGTTTTCAATACTGGCACGTCCTTTGAGAGAAACATCATCTTTTGTCCATGTAACTTCTGGAGTTGGACGTCCTTTAATTGGCACAAAAATCCGAATAGTTAATCCAGCTCTAACAACAAGTGTTCTTCTTAGCTCAGCATCTAATTCAAAGTCAGGAATCTCTTCTCTGTCTTTGATTTCCACACTTGGAATTACTGCTGGTTCACCGACACCTGCAGCATTCATGGCAGATATTCTGAAATTGTATTTGGCTCCTGTCTGCAGATGAGCAACAACAAACTGAGTGATTCTTAAAGCAGTCCCTGTTGTGTCTTTTACCCATTCTTCTTCTCCTTCCTTTTGATGCTCTACTATATAGCCAATAATGTCAAGACCACCGTCGTAGTGAGGCTTGCCCCAGGCTAAAGATGCACTTTTCTTTGTAGTATCAGTCACTCTCGGATTTGCAGGTGGACCTGGTGGATCTGAAAAGTGAGGAAAAAATAAAAACAATACATTACAGAGGAAGTCACTCTTATGCTGTCTGAATGTGCTCCCTGGCCTCCCAGCCACCCCCCAAAAAAAGAAAAGGCATGATACTAACATGTAACATCCTTGCACATTACTGAGTTAGAAGCATCACTTGGTGGTCCAACTCCTGCTCTGTTTTCTGCACTGACACGGAATTCATATTCATTTCCTTCCTGGAGACCAGTTACTTTGCATCTAAGATCTGAAACTGGTTTCTTTGTTGCTCTGACCCATCTTAAACCTTTCTTTTCCCTGCGCTCCACATAGTAACCTGTGATTTCACTTCCACCATCATCTACTGGCCTTTTCCAGGTAACTGTGACAGTATTTTTAGTCACATTTGTTACTTCTGGTTTTCCAGGAGGGCCTGGGGGACCTGTTAAGGAACAGAACAGTACAGTTAACACAAAATTCAGGTCTTCAGAGATTAATAAAAACGCACTGGAAATTCTTAGCTTTCTACGTACCAAATCTGTCCACCATTTTAACTGGTTCTGATTGTACTGGTTCACCCTTGCCATATTGATTTACTGCTGAGACACGGAAAACATATTCATTTCCTTGAATGAGCTTGCTAACAACATGCCTACAGCTTTCAATATTTTCAGCAACCAATGTCCAGAGCAGACGGCTAGTTTCTCTCTTTTCAAGAACATATGATTTGACTGGTGATCCACCATCTTCTGCAGGAGGTGACCATGTAAGAGTTGCTTTTTCTGCTGAAACGTTGCTGATCTCAATAGGCCCCGGAGGTCCTGGAACATCTAAAACTTTCACATGTATGCTTTCCTGCTTAGTGCCAAAAGGATTGGTTGCAGTGATTGTATATTCTCCAGAATCTTTTCTGGCTGCGTATTTGACAGTTAGAGTAGAAGAAGTTGGTGTTGTTTCAATGTGCACGAGCTCTGATGGTCTAAAATCTTTTCCAGCTTTTGACCATGCTGAAGTTGGAGGTGGTTTACCACGGATACTAATAGCAGACACTGTAATGGTCTCTCCTGCTTTTACTGTTAAACCTTCCTTCAAAGTAGGATCGATAACAATGCTTGGTGCCTCTGTCAAAACAAAGAAACAAAACCCCCCAAATGTTATAACAAGAACGGGGGGGTGGGGAAGAGAATTTAGTATTAATTATTCAAATAAAATTCTACATTTTTAGCCATCTACATACCATACTCATCCTTGCATGTTATGGTTCCTGTGGATTCAGATGGAGGACTGATAGCCCCAGCAGTGTTCTTTGCTCTAATTCTGAACTCATATTTGGAGCCCTCGGTGAGGTCAGTTACAGTAAATGCACAGTCTGGAACATTCACATGGTTAGCTTTTGTCCAAGTCTTTGAGGGTAATTCACGCTTTTCAACAATATAGCCAGTTAACTTATGGCCACCATCGTATTTTGGTTCTGTCCAAATGAGTGTTACTGAGTTCCTAGTTACATTGATAACTTCAGGTTTCCCAGGAGGATCTAGAAGAAGAAATAATAGATAGTGGTCAAACAAAAGTTTTTTCAAATTTCAGAATTTTCCTTTTTATTCTCATGTTGACTTACCAATAGGATCAAGTGCCACAACTGGTTCCGATGGCAGACTTGGTTTTCCTACTCCAGCCATATTGATTGCCATTACTCTGAATTCATATTCCAGACCTTCAGTTAATCCTGTCACTCTGAAATCTTTCATTCTTATTGGTGTTTTATTTGCTCTCTTCCACAGAAGACTATTTCTTTCTTTGACTTCAATGTGATAACCTAGAAGATAAATGGTGAGATGAAAGTATGAGTGGTTTTCTAGAAATCTTAATTTCTCATAGCATTGTGAAATATCATACTGCCTGTATGGCATGTCACATACACGTTGTACAAGAGGAACACTGAAAAACAGATTAAGAAATGGATATGGACATACCTTACAGTTATATGTAATCACAATTACGAGATGTCTGTAAATGCAAATTGCTAATTTTATAGACCCAAGTAATGTAACATGTAAGTTTGTTTTTCTTTCTTTAGATGTTTTGACTCTGTGCAAAAATATTGTTTTTCAGTTAGTCTTTTCCTGACTTTTAAGTTAAATATTTTTTAAAAATAATCACAGACAAAGAGTAGGAAGTAAAACAGTGAAATCAATCAATCAATCAATCAATCAATCAATCAATCAATCAATCTAAAGCATAAACACCTGATAGTTTTAGCTTACCCTTTGACACAGGGAAAGAACTATTAAGAATTGAAACACTAGGGAGGCTTTTGGGACATACCTGTGATTGGTGAGCCTCCAGTTCTTCTGGGATCAGTCCAAGTTAAAGCTACAGATTCATGCCGAACATCAACAATGTTGGGAGGTGGAGGAGCATCTGGCACATCTGAAAAATATTAAAATATATATATATATGCAGTAACACTAAAAATAAATACCACCCCTAAAACATTTTTTTTCAATTTTAAAAATTATAATGGGTACTTACCAAATGGATGTTTTGCAATGACAGGGTCAGATTTAAGACCTTCACCTACTCCATATTTATTTTCAGCCCTGATCCTGAATGTATATTCATTTCCTTCATGAAGTCTTGTAACTCTAAACGTGGTCTTCTGGACTGCAGAGGCACAAGTCACCCACTTATTGTTTACATTATCTCTCTTCTCTAGGACATAATTAGTGATTTCTGAACCACCATCATCTTTTGGAGGGCCCCACTTTAAGGTTATGGCATCGGCTGTGACTTCGTCAAATTTCACCGGACCAGTTGGTATGCCAGGTTTGCCAACAACTTTTACAGAAATAGTGCCTTCCTTGCTGCCAACAACGTTTTTTAGAGTTATTGTGTATTTTCCAGCATCAGCTTTTTGGCAGTCATGTACTATAAGTGTGGTGTTAACTGCTGTAGATTCAAATGCAACTCTTCCACTCTCAGTAAGTGCCTGGTCTTCATCTTTCTTCCAAGTTACAGCAGGGACAGGTTTGCCTTTAATTGGGATTTTAAGACGGAAATTGCTACCCTCTTTAGCTATATAGCACAAATCAGGTAGATCTCTTAAATCAAGATCAGGTGCCACTGTAAAAATAAAAGAAACCCATTATTAAACTATACATAAATTATGTGATAAAATTAAAATGTTGTTTTGTATTTATGTAAGCACCTGATTTGTATGTATGCATAGTAATGATAATAAGCATAAAATAAATGTAATTTGGGTAAGTGAAGCTTTGCATCAATGATCTTGCTTCTTACCAACATCATCTCTTGCCACAATTGTGATCTCCGTTGGAGTTCCATATCCAGCATCATTTTGGGCTCTCACTCTGAAAGTGTATTCTTCCCCTTCTTTTAGGTCTCTCATTGAAAAATGGAGGTTCTTTGCCCGCATGACTTCTTGCCATTTATCTTCACCAATCAGGACCTCGACAACATATGCAAAAATACGGCTTCCACCATCACTGATAGGTTTTTTCCATACTAAATTGCATGAAGATTTTGTTACAGCTGAAGCTTTTAGATCCACAACTGGCCCAGGTGTTTCTAGATGGAAGAAAAGTATAGTAAGTGTCCATTCAAGCGAGAAATATATATGATTTGAACACCAAAACAAGTTAAATGGATCTTTTTTTCTTACCAGAAGCTTTAACAGCATCACGAGTTTCACAGGGGTCACCAATACCATATTCATTTTCAGCAAAAACCCTGAAGAAGTAAGATTTGCCTTCTTCTAAGTTAGTTATCCTGCAGCTTGTCTTTGGACATTCTGTTGTTACTGTGGACCATGACTTTCTTTCTGCATCACGTTTTTCAACGACGTAATTTGTGATTGGACTGCCACCATCTATTAGTGGAGGTTCCCATGTAATGAAGGCAGAATCCTTAGACGCTTCCTTTACAATCAGGTTAATTGGAGGGCCCGGAGTATCTAGATAAACACAACAAACCGACATTTGATGTAGTAAAATAAAAAAAATTATCAGTTAAAAAGTTAACAAATCATTATAATGGGGAAACCCCTGACACTTACCAAGTACTTTTACAACAATGGTGTACGCCTTTTTGCCACAGCTGTTCTCCAGACTGAGAACATATTTTCCAGCATCGTATTTGTTTACATTTTCACAACGCAGGAAGGTATCAAAATCAGTTGACTTGATATCTAATCCTTGTCTATCTCTTAGGTTGGCACCCACTTTAGACCATGTAATTTTTGGAGGTGGACGTCCTCTTACTGGTACATAAAGTCTCATAGTGACTCCAGCACGCAACACAAGGACTTTCCTTAGTTCTGCATCAAGTTCTCCTTCAGGAGGAACTGTGTGTTTAACAAAAAGCATGCAGTTAAAACATCATCTTTAAGACTATCACTAAAGTTACTGCAACAAAAAGTTCCTCTTTACTGGCATTTCACTAGTATGAACCCATGATGATGTTAGTGATTTAGTTTCCTGACTCCCGTTTCAAGATCATTTGCAAACTTGGCATTATTTTGCACTCGTTTAAATTCCATTTTTTTGCCTTTTCCACCATTTATTTTACTTATCACATGAAGAAGCCTCCTAGTTTCTCTAGAATTCAAAGGAGTTTCAAAGCCTCCTGGACTATACTGCTTTTCTTGAACCAAGACAGTTCTGTGAAGCAATGCTTTTGTACATACAGCAAAACGCATACAGAAGCCAGCTTCTTAAGGAATAAGTGTCATACAACTAAATAGTGTGTCACACAGATGGTTAGAATGGTAATCTTGTTCTCAAATTATTTAGAAGACATGAAGAAGAGTGGAAGTTTTAAGAACACAAGAGAACTGAAAAGTCTAATTTTAGGCTTAGAGAAAGAAAAAATTCTTGAAGACCCAAACTAGAAGGCAGCAGAGCATCTAACATAAAAATGAAAAAGGCAGACACCACTCAGATTCTACTCAGTTCCTGTTCCTAATCACCCTATTCTCATCCAAATTAGCCACTTCTAGCCTAATTTTTTTGAGAAATGACAGATTCCAAATTAATCTCCTTCTGTGTTCTGTGACAAACCCTGTCTTTGAAACCCATCCCATGAACTAAAGCAAAAGTCAACAAGATAATTTGTTTTCAGCAAACATACTTAAAATGTCTTTGGCAGTGTGTTTATCAGGAACATCACTTGGATCACTGTATCCAATCTTATTGACAGCATAAATGCGGAACTGGTACTCTGTATCTTCTATCAGACCTGTTACCACAAATCGTGTAGCCTGTAAGTTCTTGGGTAGATTGCATCTGACCCAGTTATCTGTGTCAGCTCTTTTTGCTTCCACTAGGTAACCAATAATAGGGCTTCCTCCGTCATATGCTGGTTTGCCCCAGGACAGGCTTATCGAATTACGAGTAGTATCAACCACTTTCGGGAAAGCAGGTGGGCCAGGAGGATCTGAGAGCAAAAATAACATAAAATGGTCACACCAAATGCTGTAAAAAAGTATTAGGAAATAAACATGGAAAATATTTGAGACTTGTAGCTTACACTGAGGATCACGAGCGTATACTGCTTTAGATGGTGCGCTAGGCTTGCCAGGTCCGGCCTTATTCAATGCTATGACCCGGAACTCATATTCTGTTCCTTCTTGGAGTCCAGTAGCCTTGACAGTTCTTTCAATGACAGGCTTTCTGTTTACCTTTGTCCAGGTAAGACCCTTAGTTTCACGCTTCTCAAGTATATAACCAGTTATTGGGGATCCACCATCACTAGCTGGTGGCTTCCAGCTAACAGTCATAAAGTCTTTCGTTACATTGCTAATTATCGGTGGATCACAAGGTCCGGGTACATCTGTGAAGATTTATTTGAAAGTTATGTTCACATTCGTAAGGCACACAAAAAACCAGTGACTAATGAAGCTACCCCACAAAGCACTTACCATATGGATTCTTAGCAACTGCTGGTTCAGTCAGGATAGGATCTCCAACACCATATTTGTTTTCAGCACATATGCGGAACTGATACTCATGTCCTTCTATTAGTTTCTCCACTGTGCAGCTTGTAATGGGTACATTGGCAGTGACCTGGGCCCAGTTTGGTCTGCTTGTTTCACGCTTGTCCACAATGTAGTTAGTAATTTCTGAACCTCCATCTTCCAGAGGAGGCTCCCAAGAAAGCATTGCACGATCGGCATACATGTGTTTGATTTTAACGGAGGCTGGTGGACCAGGCTTATCTAGAAGAATTAACATCACATTGTTATAGCTCTATCTCTTGCTGTATCATTTAATTATAAATGTTATTTATTATTAACAGATAGTCTTTAGCTTACCAAGTACTTTAAGCTTAATGGTTGCTGACTTGGATCCACTTGTATTTTCAGCAGTAATAGTATAGTCTCCCGTTTGCTTCCTGTTAACACTGAACAACTCTACCGTAGCAAGGTTTCTCTTAGTGGTGATCTTAACACCTTCAGATGGCTTTAAAACTTCTCCGTCTTTCTTCCAGGTGATTGTTGGCATTGGCTTGCCATAAACATTTGCCTCCAGGCGCACATTAGTTCCAGCTTTTACTGTAAGCTGTGACTGCATAGACAGATCCAACTCTATTCTGGGGGGAACTGAAAGAACCCAAGACTTTATCAGTCTAGTAAGAGATAAACATCTCATTCTCCACATGAGTGTTAGTTCAATATGCACACACTCTTATCAGAGTTCTCAAATGCCTTTACATTCCTTACCATTTTCTGGGTGAATGGTCACTGGATCAGAAGGTTCCGAAGGTCGGCTAATGTTAACTGCTGTTTTGGCAATTGCTCTAAATTGATACTGAGCATTTTCTTCCAAATCAGTAGCAGTGTACTCTTCTAGAGGTATTTGATGTGGTGTTGTATTGCACCGAACCCACTTATCACCAGGTAATTTGCAAGCTTCAACAAAGTAGCCAATAAGTTTGCTACCACCATCATGCTTTGGTCTTGTCCATACCAGTGATACAGTACTCTTAGTAACATCAATAACTTCAGGTTTTCCAGGGGGATCTAAGGCAAATAAGATCATGTTATAGTCTGTTTTGCCAAAAAAGGTAACATTAAAAAAATGGCTTTAATAGGGCTGGATCCTATTTACAGCATACTCACAAAGTGCACTCACAGTGCAGTCATGGTATACATGAAAATACAAACATAAGGGCAAACTGAAGATCATAAAGAGTTGCAGATATACTGAAAATGACCATAAAAACAGCAGTCTGTTGCAAATTATTGGTATGTTTGACTTACCAACTGGTGCTCTTGCTGTGACAAACTCAGTTGGTTTACTAGGTTTACTTGCTCCAGCTCTGTTCAATGCATAAATTCTGAAGGTATACTCAAGACCTTCGATGAGCCCCACACAAGGGTATTCTGTGGAACGTACAGCTGTGTCATTAGCTTTCACCCACAGTAAACTGTTTCTTTCTTTGCGCTCAATGAGATAGCCAGTGATTGGACTTCCTCCATCACTATCTGGTTTATCCCAGGCAACAAAAATGCAGTCCTTATTGACCTTGGTAATACGTGCATTCTTTGGTTCACTAGGAACATCTAGGATGAAGCACAAAGATGAATTTCAATCACATGCTTTCTTACTAGGAGGACTAAAAAGAGAAATGCAGCTATGAAAAACTGACATACCAAATGGGAATCTTGCAATCATCTTGCCAGAAGTAAGGGGCTCAGAAATCCCAAAACGATTTTCAGCACGAACGCGGAACATATACTCTTGTCCAGGAATCAGCTTTCCAATTCTGCAGCTTGTCTTCGTGACAGAAGCTAAAGCTGTTACCCAGTCTCCTCGGCTTACATCACATTTCTCAACTACATAGTTTGTAATATTACTGCCACCATCTTCAAGAGGTATATGCCATGCAAGAGTGCAAGCATCAGCATCTATTTCAGAAATATCAAATGGAGGCTGTGGTGGACCTGGTTTATCTGCAGAAAAAAGTATATTAAGGAAAAAAAGGGATGAAAGAACGTTGCAACCCCTGGAATATATTAAATTAGTTCTGTATAAAGCTGGGTTTAAAAATAATTAAATGAAACATACCCATGACTATCACTCTGATTTTCTGACTATCCATACCAGAGCTATTTTCTGCAGTAAGAGTGTAAAAATCAGAGTCTTTTCTAGTTACATCCTTAATGATAAGAACAGAAGACTTTTCTGCTTTATGCACAGCAAGGCGACTGGATGTAAGTACATCTTGATCTCCTTTCAACCATTTACAGACTGGCTGAGGCTTCCCATATACATGAGCTTCAATTCTCAGTTTCTTTCCAGCTTTAATGTGAACATGATCAGGCATCAGAATCTTAGGTGGGACTGAAAAAAAAAAAACCACACAGACTTATAAATTCAGCTTCTGTGGCATATTGATTAACATTTTCTTATATTTTCTTGTAAACATTCTCTGCTTCTCTCCTAAGTGGAATCACGAGCAGGAATGGCTTGATAATTTTTAATTTAGGTTCCACTTATGGACAACTAGGGATTCTGCAGTGGGCAGTATCTATTCTAGTCTTACTTTTACATTCTGCTAAGTTTATAAGAGAGTATTTTTGAGTCTGGATTTCCTTCTCACGTGTTTACGTAGAGACTTGTGCACTATTAATGCATGACATGTAATTCCACTTTATATCTGGAACTTGTTTCTCCCTTATTGCTGACTTTCTACAAGACAAGTATGAAGGAGGAGAAAAGACAGACCGAAGTTCCTACTGAACTAAACCCATTTCCACAGTCAATCCTTTAATATCCTTGGATTACTTTTCAGACAGAGCCCCTTCTACAACTTCTTTTTGCACAACATCTGATTTCTTAAAAAAAGAAACCTGGTAATATGTTTGATGTACTTTCCTTCCTGCCGTTGGCTAGTTTTCTCATTTGCTCCTGTACCTCTCTCTTCCTCTTTCCATTTCACAAATGAAGAAGGTTCTCTCATCTGCCTCTAACCCCTATGTCTTCCTGTACCTCAGGGACCCTACCACCCTAATTAGGCCAACCTGTGCTCCCTGCCTTTTGCTTGACATCTCAAACAATTCTACAATATAAAGAACTTGTTTCCTCTTCTCTTAAAACAGCTGTCACTTCTGGCCCCATTTATCTCTCAAATTATCACTCTCTTTTCCTCTCTCATCGTAAGTTCATTGAAGGTATTTATTGTTTCTCCTTAGTTCCTATCTTCTGGTTTCAACTGAAACCATACCTGCAAAATTCTTTAATATTTCTGAATTAGAGGTCAACTCTCATCCTTTCTGACCTGTCAAAACATTCAATACAGTTAACCATAGTCCTCCAGATGACTTCACAAAGCATATGTCTTTCTGGAACTCACTCAAAGAACTAGAATTCTTGGTCATTTCATTATTAAAGCAGACTATTGCAGCATAGGTAGTATTTAAATTTTTACTTACTGAGTTGTTCTTTAATTTCAAATACTCCTTCAGCTTCTCTTGGCAAACTTACTCCTACAGCATTTCTAGCTGCCACTCTAAACTTATATTTCTTTCCCTCTTTCAGGCCAGCTACAACAATGGAAAGATCTTTAACAATTGAATATTCTGTCCAACGATCTGCTGGTTGGTCATCTTCTTTGTAGCTAACAATGTATCCATCAACTTTAGAACCTCCATCACGTAGTGGTGGCAGCCAGCCTAAAGTAGCACTATTTTTCGTAATTTCAGTAACTTCAAGTTTTCTTGGTGGATCAGGTTCACCTTTCAGAGGAAAAAAACACAAACACATTAAACATTGAATTTAACAGATTTTCTGACTATTGACTACTTACTGAATTATTGGATGCTGTCCATGCTAAATCAACAAGGACACTATGGAAAACATTCTTTACAATTGCAAAGGTACTATATTCATAGATTGTATTATTTGAAAGAAACTGATACTGAAATATTTATGTTTATCATTGAGTAGTTAGTAGTATTGTCCAGTTTAGAAACAACAACTTTCAAAAAATGCAAAATATTAAAATTAGAGAAAAAAATGGAAGATGTGCATAAAGGCATACTTACTTAGGGGATCTGTTGCTAGAACTGGTTTTGGTATGTCAGTTGGAACACCTGACCCATATTCATTTACTGCTGTTACTCTAAAGAAATATTCATTTCCAGGTACAAGGTTAGCTATTTGGAAACTCGTTTTCTTTAATTCTGCAGTGACTGTTCCCCAGGTCTTCCTGTCAGCTTCACGTTTCTGCAGGATGTAATGAGTCACTGGGCTACCACCATCATTCTCCGGAGGTGCCCATGAAAGATGGCATGACATCTTGGTGACATCTGAAACCTTGAAGTCCGACACAGGTCCAGGAGTATCTATAAAGAAATTTCAATTTATGCTAGTCTTTTCTTCTTTATTAAGTTAAAATTAAAGGGGCTAACAGCTTCGTACACAGGAGGAGTTAGTGTCAGCTGATACAGTTGTGCTTAAAAATGGTAGCACCCTGGGGTCATAAAAATTCCTGCAATGAACATTCAACGTAGTTAAAAAATTATCTAGACATATTTCTGTCATTACTTACCCAGCACTCTGACGTTCACAAATACAGCTTTTTCTCCAGCTGCATTAACAAGTGTCAATGAATATTTGCCTGAGTCATCACGTGTTGAATTGGGAATGACACAGAAGGCCATAGTGTCAACTAGATCAACTTGTCCTTTTCTGATAACATTATCAATACCCATTCTCCTCCAGGTGACTTTTGGTGCTGGGCGACCCCTAACAATGGCAAAAAGTCTAATAGGGCATCCTGCCCTGACTATCACTAACTTTCTCATGCTTGCATCCAACTCAATCTCAGGAGGTTCTGAAAGACAAAATGAAACAATAAAATGAAAAGTTTAGCACACAAAACAAAATAAAACAAACCTAGTACAAATAAAAGACTGTATGTAAATACTCATAAAAAGGATGGGAAAACTCACCAAGTATTTCTTTGGGAGACACAGCTTCCTTCAGTTCAGCTGGTCGGCCAAGGCCAACCTGGTTTTGGGCAGAAACTCTGAACTCATATAATTGGTTCTCATCGAGGCTGGTGGCTGTAAATTCTGTATGAATAATTTGGGCAGCAACATTGCATCGTTTCCATCCTGCTTCAGGATCAGCACCCTCAACTTTTGGTCTAATTTCCACAACATATCCAATAATTGGAGCACCACCATCATACACTGGTTTTCCCCAGCCAAGTGTTATGGAACTCTTTGTGCTATCAACCACTCTCAGGTTTGTGGGAGGACCAGGTGGTTCTGAAAGACAACAAAAATGACAGATAAGAACACAGTTGTGAATCCAGCAATCTGTTATGTTAACATTAAAAAAATTACAGTAGAATACAGTGGTATCATACCTATTGGATCTTTTGCTACTACAGGTCTTGATGGCAAGCTTGGTTCTCCAAGTCCAACTTCATTTTCTGCACTGACACGGAACTGATATTCATGACCAGGGATGAGGTTAGTAACCTTCTTGCGTCTCTCTGGGATTGCAGTCTTAGTAACAGGAACCCATCTTAGCGATCGTTTCTCTTTCCTCTCTAAAATGTATCCTGTAATTGATTTGCCACCATCATATTCTGGTGGATTCCAAACTACAGTCATCTCATCTTTGCTAACTCTTGTGACATCTGGAGGGTCAGGGCGTCCAGGTCTATCATATTTTGTTTTGGCAATAATTGGCTGTGTTTCTGTTGGTGGACCAGTGCCAATTTTATTCTCTGCACGAACTCTGAATATATATTCATTACCTTCAATGAGCCGTGTCACATTTGCATGGTTCGTTAGGACAGAGGAAGAGTATGTAGACCAAACCATACGCTTGCTTTCACATTTTTCCAGGATGTAGTTCTGTATTTCACAACCACCATCATCTTCTGGAGGGTCCCAAGTAACAGTACATCTATCACTTGAAATGTCAGTGACTTTCAAGTTTCTTACAGGACCTGGTTTATCCAAGACAATAACAGTAGCATATGCTACAAAACTTCCAGCTGTGTTAGTTGCAGTAATCACATATTTCCCACCATCACTACGTCTTGATTTTGTGAGAACAAACTTAGATGTGTCAGAAGTTGTTTCAATACTGACTCTTGGAGATCTGGTTAGATCTGTGGCATCTTTGTCTTTTGTCCATACAACTTCAGGCTGTGGTTTTCCTCTGACTCCAGCCTCAATTCTAATTGTTTCACCTGCTTTGACAGTTAACACTCCACTTAACTTCAAGTCTAGCACTGGTTTTTGCAGATCTTCCTTCACAACAACTTCAGCTGTTTTTACCCAGTCACTTTCACCTGCCTCATTCTTGGTTTGAACTCGGAATTGGTAAATCTTATTTTCAACACATTTATCTACCATGTAGTGTGTTTCCTTAATGCTGCCTTTGTGAACCCTTTCCCATTCATCTGAATCTTTCAATTTTCTCTCAACATGATAACTCAAATTGGGACTTCCACCATCATAATCTGGCCTTCTCCATTTCAGATAAACAAATGTCTTTCCTTTCTCTGCAATGTGAAGATTTTCTGGTGGTCCGGGCTTGTCAATAGGATTGATGGCAAGGATAGGAGTCTTGGTCTCAATGCAAGGACCTGGACCTATTTTGTTTTCTGCACAAACTCTGAAGAAGTATTCACGGTTCTCTATAAGATTTGCCTTTACTAATCGTTTAGCAATATCAGAGGAGACAATTGACCATCCCCTCTGGTTAGGTTGACGGTACTCTACTATGTAATTTGTAATTTCAGAGCCACCATTATCCACTGGACTCTCCCAAGTGATCATACAAGAATCTTTTGTGACGTAACTTGTTTTCAGGTTCTGACATGGTCCAGGTCTGTCAAGTACATTAACAACAGCAAAAGCTTGAGCATGTCCACAGCTGTTCTTAGCTGCTATAATATATTTGCCATGATCAGATCTTTTGGCTTCTTTCACTTGCAGTTCAACATTAGGTAGATCATGGAGTATTTCAACACGCTTTTCTTGGACTAGTACTTTGCCATCTTTAGACCACGTTATGTCAGGATCTGGCCTGCCTTTTACTTTACCAGCAATACGGATTGTTTGGCCTACTCGGACAGTAATTAAGTCCCGACAGGTCACATCTAGGCTTACTTCTGGAGGAGAAAGAATATCCTTTGCAAGTACAGTTTCTGCCAGTTCTCTTGGTTCTCCCTCTCCCACAATGTTGACAGCTTTTATTCGGAATTTGTATTCATTTCCTTCTATTAAGCCAGGTACTCTGAAAGCACACTGTCTAATGAGTTCATCTTTATTAATCCTATTCCACTGCGTAGTTCCAGTTTTCTGACATTCCACAATGTATCCCAGAATTGGGCTGCCACCATCCTTGAGGGGCTTTGTCCACACAAGATCAGCTGTTTCTTTGGTTTTGTCTTTTAATTTTGGATTTATAGGTGGCCCGGGAGGAGTGATAGGACGTGATGCTTTTATTGGATCAGAGCTTGGAGATGGTTTGCTTAAGCCCACCATGTTTTCTGCAAATACTCTGAATTCATATGTGTTGCCTTCAAAAAGACCAGTGACTCTATATTTCATATCAAGTATAGGTGCCTTATTGACACGCACCCATTTACCAGATGCTTCCCGACGTTCAAGTATATAACCAGTTATTGGAGTTCCACCATCAGATTTTGGTAGGGTCCAAGACACTGTTGCAGCATTTTCTGTAACATCATAAACAGTTGGTTTACCAGGTGGGGATGGTGGATCAAACATATGTTTTGCAACTGTTGGTTCTGAATCAAGCGGTGCACCAATGCCTATCTTATTTTCTGCCCGAACACGGAAAATATATTCACAGCCTTTCTGCAGTCGTGGAACCTTAATTTTTGTGTGACTTGTTCCAGAGCTAACCACTCCCCATGTTTCCTTCTTTGACTGACGCTTCTCCACAATATAATTTATTATAGGACTCCCACCATCATCTTTAGGAGGGCGCCAAGAAATAACCATATGTTCTGGTGTTACTTCAAGAATATTAATAGGACCAGTTGGTGGGCCAGGAACATCCAGAACTGTAAGGTGCAGAGCAACAGTTTTGCTGCCAGCTGCATTAGACACTGTGAGTAGATATTCTCCTGTATCTTTTCTTACACAGTCCTTGATGGTAAGTACAGTTGAATAATTGTCAGTCTCAATCTTGTATCTGCCATCTGTTTTAATTTCAACGTCATCAGTAACCCATTTTGCAGTAGGAACTGGCACACCCCTCATAATTGCAGGAAGTCTCACTGTGGTGCCAGCTTTAACAACAAGACCTTCAATTAACTTCACATCTAGTTCCACAGATGGAGGTACTGAAATTAGAGAAAAACAGAAATTACTTTTTTAGGATAAATGTTTAAAGAAAGAGATACAGAATCAGCAAAAACCACAAAACCCCTAAAAATTACCTAGTTTTTCTTGACACTCTATGGGTATAGTTGTATCTGGAAGGCTAAGACCAACAATATTCTGAGCTTTCACACGGAATTTGTATATTTTTCCTTTTTGTAGGCCTGTCACAACACAGTCTAGCATAGGGACCGTCTGGAACTTTGTCCACTCATCTGCACCGTCTTCTTGATATTCCACCAAATATCCAGTTATCTCAGCACCACCATCACGATCTGGTCGATTCCAAACAAGGGAAACTTCAGTCTTGTCAACATCTACATGATGCAGATTCTTTGGTGGCCCTGGAGGATCTTTTAAAATACAAAACCAAAATGGTTACTCAGATGACCAATCTATGGTAGCAGTGTACTGTGTTCGCATTAATACCACAAGATGATAAAAAATTGCCAACAATAGGAACAGAACAAATTATATAACCTAAAAACACTTACGCAGTGGATCTATAGCTTTAATAGGCTTGAGTGTTTCCACATATGGACCTCTACCAAACTGATTCTCAGCTGCAACTCGGAAGACATACTGAGTCCCTTCCACCAGATATTTTGCCATGTGACTGCGTTTCTTGGAGGATGATGAGATGGCTACCCACTGTGCAGAAGCTACATCTTTCCTTTCCACCACATAGTTGGTAATGACAGAGCCACCATCATCTTCTGGTTCCATCCAAGTGAGATAGCAAGAATCGCTTCTAACTTCACTGACTTGCAGATTTCTGGGTGGACCAGGCTTGTCTAATATTGACAAAAATTGAAACTGTTACTTATTTGATAACCAAGGCATTTTTTTACAAAACTTAGTAAACTTCACAAGAAATTAATGCATCTTATATAATTTTTAGTCCTTTTTTTTTTTTACTATGTATTTCTTATAACTTAGTTTCTTGATATTTTCCAGGCATTCCATTACTTCTTAATCTCTAATTATAGACTAAAAGCACGCAGTAGAAAAGGAACATGAAAGAGATTACCTAAGACCACAACTTTTACTGAAACAGTCTTTGAACCAGCTGGATTTTCAACTGTCAGAGAGTAAATTCCACCGTCTTCATGGATAGTGTTACGAATTTCAAGCTTACTGCCAACTCCTGTAACCTCAATATCAGCTTTGGGTGAGACTTCACGATCTTCTTTCTTCCAAGAAACTTTTGGGAATGGAACACCTTTAATAACAGCACTAAGCCTTAGAGTATCTCCAGCTTTTACATGCTGTTCTCGGGCCATATTAGCATCAAGTATCAGCTCAGGAGGTTCTGAAATCAAAATGATATGTTTTTTTAGAAAATGAGGGGAAAAAACCCTCTTAGGTAAACTTATCTGATTTTATTAAACTCACCAAGTCTGTCCTTTACTTCTACTGGATCAGGAACATAGGCTGGTTCAGATTCACCTGCTTCATTGACTGCCTTGACCCTGAACTTGTATGTCAAACCCTCAGTAAGGCCAGTGACTTTGTATTTTGTTTCAGGACAAGAATCTGCTGTAAGATTAGCCTTTTTCCATTCTTCATCTCCAACTTTCTGATACTCAACAATGTAGCCTATTATCTTGCCATTACCATCATGGCGTGGTGGTTGCCAAGACAAATCAACTGAATTTTTAGTTTTATCTACTGCTTCTGGATTAATAGGTGGACTTGGTTTTGCTGTTTAAAAAACAAAAAGAGAAAGAAATGGGGAAAAAGGAATCCATTAAATTTTTTTTCTAACTGAAGAATACATTGAAATTTCAATGAGAAATGAAATTTAATACTTTACCAATTGGATCTCTAGCAAAAATTGGCTTTGAGGGTGGACTAGGATCACCAACACCAATTTCATTTTCTGCTGAAACACGGAATTCATATTGACAGCCTTCAAGGAGGTCAGGTACTTTGAACTGAGTACTGGGGAAAATTGGGTCTTTAGTAACTCTGACCCATCTTGTAGCCATTGTTTCCTTCTTTTCTACAATATAGTTTGTTATTGGCTTGCCTCCATCATATGGTTTGTTCCAAACCACTACTGCAGAGTCTTTGGTAACATTCTTAATGATGGGTTGCTCAGGTGCATCAGGAACACCTTGGGGACAGGGGAAGAAAAAAAAAAAAAAGGGTTTAGAAGCACTACAAACAGAGTAAAGATTAAAGTGTCAAAGTAAGATTGCAAATGAATGACATACGGAAACGGTCCTTGGCTTTCATCTCATCAGAGATGAGCGGATCGCTTATGCCGTAAAGATTTTCAGCATAAATTCTAATTTGATAATCTCTTCCTTCAAGCAGCTTCGGAATTTTGCTTGTTGTCTTAATTGTGGCAGATGTAACTGGCATCCACAGGTCTCTGTGTGCATCCCTCTTCTCAACAATGTAATTTGTAATTTCACTGCCTCCGTCATCTAATGGAGGTTTCCAGGAAATTACCATATGATCTTTATGAACTTCATCAAATACAACTGGGCCTACTGGAGGCGATGGGCGATCTGTTTAAGAAAAAATAAGGCATACCCACGCTTTTATATGAACTTCACATAGCAGCATAGATTAAACAGTTGTCAATACAGTAAATATATTATGAAATCAGAAACCTGGCATCACAGATTTAAGAAGGAATCAAGACCTCGAGACTATTCTTGTTAATACGTGTTTGCTTATAAGTTAGTTGGTGATTTATGTTTTCTACAGTGTTGACATTCTCTAAATGCATGCAGACATTAAATTATTCAGGCTGAATAAACTAAGCCAGAGTTTACTATGTACTTAAAATTAATAAATTGTATTTCAGTACAAATGAGAATGCAGCAAATCAAATTAATGTAATAAAGGATACATTTTAATAATTACATTTTATAAATTCAATGAATTCTAATCACTACTAAAAATGACAGACAATAGTGTTATTCAATAAAACCTACCAACAACATTAACTTGACAAAATCCTTTTCTTGATCCTGTGCTATTCTCTACAGTAACACAGTATTTGCCTGAGTCTTCACGAACAGATTTTAGTATCCCCAAGCAAAGAGTTGTAGGAGTTGTCTTGATCTTTGTACGGTCATCTTCTTTGACAACAATATCATCCTTTAGCCAAGTAACCTTTGGTGTGGGCTTGCCCGAGTAACGTCCTGTCAGGCTGAAAGCTTCACCAACTCGAACAATAAGCTTGTCTCTAAAGTCAAGATCAAGTGATGGAGGAGCTGAAAGACAATATTAAAAAACACAATGCCCACAAATGTCAGCAATTTTAATAAGAAAAAGTAAGGAACCAGTAAATATAATCGCTGTTTTCAAAAGAAATATGAAAAAGATACATACCAATTTCATCCTTGCATGTGATTGGTTTTGTGCAAAATGATGGCTTGCCTTGCCCCACAATATTACAAGCACTCACACGATATTCATAGGTATCACCCTCTTTCAAGCCTCCTACAGTGTATTTCCTATCAAGCATTTTCTCCTTTGTCACTCTGTGGAATTTCTCTTTTCCAATGAGACGGCTCTCTAGAACATACATGGTGATATCTGAGCCTCCGTTATATTTTGGAGGGTTCCAAGTTAATGTAACAGAGTTCTTGGTAACTTCTTTTACTTCCAGGTCTTCTGGACGGTCAGGAACAGCTGTGAATAAACAAAAAAAATATGGTAAATGCATTTTTTGCATATTCATCCCATATGACAGTAATCCAAACCCCAAAGTATACTTACTTATTGGATCTCTAATGACAATCTCTTTTGTTGTCTCTGTGAATGGACCCATGCCAATTATATTCTCAGCTGCAATTCGGAAAAAGTAGGCTTTCCCTTCAGTGAGTCCCTGAACAGTAGCATTCTGTCTTGTAACTGTGTAGCTTACTGGAGTCCAGGCTCTATGGTCAGATTCACGTTTTTCGATTATGTAGTTGGTAATAGGAGAACCACCATCATCTTCTGGAGTAAACCATGTCAATTTACAAGAGTCATTGGTTAGGTTCTCAGTAAGGAATGGCATTCCAACTGGGCCTGGCACATCTGAGAGCAAAGAAGAAATGGAGTATTTAAGTTTACATGCTGAATGTTATGAAATTTTACTTGTTCGCAAGGACTGAGGTTGCTATTTACCTAGCACATCAACAATAATAGTCTTCTTCCGCTCACCACCGGCATTTTTAGCAAGAAGAGTGTATAAACCCTGATGGCTTCTTTTGCAATTCTTGATGACCAAAGAAGAACTAATAGCTGTTTCTTCAATTTTGGCTTCTTCTGGTAAAGCTCGGTCATCTCTGCTCCAAGTCACTGTTGGAGCTGGCTTTCCTGAGACATATGCTATGATCCGAATTACTCCTCCAGCATGAACAACAATCCTGTCCCTGACACTTGCATCCAAATTAATATCAGGAGCCACTGTGGGAGGTGAACAAAAAAATTAAATGTTTTTTTTTTTTCTTACTTTGACTTAAAGGTACTAAAAATATAAACATAAACCATAAATACCAATTCTGTCCTTCATTTCAATGATGTCTGTAACTTCTCCAGGCTCTCCAATACCAGCAGCATTCACTGCTCTAACTCTGAATTTGTAAAAGCATCCTTCTTTTAATCCTGCCACAACGAACTTAGTTCCTCTAACTTCTTTATCTTTTACCTGTAAGAAAACACTGTAATGTCAGCTAACATTAAAGTATCATCAATTTCTTTGTGATGTTTGAAACTAATCTTAAACCAGATGTTGTTTCAGATTTACAAGCACAAGGCAGTTTTAAGCATACATGAATCCTGCTCACAAAGAATTCTTGAGAATCCATGTAAAGAAATATAGGACACGGACATAAAAGCTATTCTGAAGTTTCACTTTTTTAATAATTCTAACAGACAAGGATGTTACACCAATTGTAACAGCCTGTAGTCTCAGAAAAATTACATGTATTATTGGACAAATAAAGTCATATAAGTGAGAGTGGCAAAACAAAAAGGAATTCTTTGGGTTTTTTAAACCCCAATATGAAGCCTGTTTACCTGGAAACAGTGCAGGGAATTTAGGTATTATTTAAAATGTACTCAAGTGTTTATGGAGATACAAAAAATAGCCAAGGTATGCATTAGTTAAATTTTCAGTAATGCATTATTGAAAAAAGTAGGAAAATGCGGAGATGTGGTAGTTGCAAATGATTTGGCACCAGTGAGACTTACTTTTGTGCCAGTTCTAACTTGGTCTTGTCTTCTGTTCTTTTATCAAAAATTACCTACATATTTTCTCACATCTTTAAACAGAAATTTAAAAATTATTTAGGAAACTACAAAATTAACGATGTTGTGGTGGGTGTAGTCTTACATTTTAAATATATGAAGATAATAATGGTGCAAAGATACGAACTTTAAGAAAATAACTTGCATAGTGAAAATCTGTAAACTATGTCTTTTCTGGTGTGATTTATTTTGATGGACACACAGAGAGAAGAAATGCAAATTCTGTTATAGTTTTCCACCTACCCGTTCCCATTGCTCCGTTCCTTCCTCTTTATACTCAACAATGTAGCCAGTGACCCTAGAACCTCCATCCTTTAGTGGTGGACTCCACTCCAAGTCTACAGAAGACTTTGTCCAATCAGTAACTTTTGGAATAGGAGGGCCAGGTGGGGCTGAGAAACATCATCATACCATTACATCTTAACAATATATTCTTTGTTATTATTTGAATATTTTCAAATTAAACAATAGGAATCTAAAATATTTACCAATAGGATCTCTACAAATTGCTGGATCAGATGGCATGCTTGGTGGACCAACACCAGCTGCATTGATAGCTGAAACACGGAACTGATATTCAGAGCCTTCAATAAGACCTGTAACTTTGTATGAAACCCCCAGTGTCATAGGTTTGATAGGATCACGGTTAACCCTCGTCCATCTCTTCCCAGTGGTCTCTTTGCGCTCCAGCCAGTAACCAGTAATAGGAGAGCCACCATCATGTTCTGGTTCTTCCCAATTTACAGTCATTGAGTCACGTGTTATACTGCTGACTGTTGGCTTGTCGCAAGGTCCAGGAACAGCTGTGGGAAGAAATTTACACATACTTGTAAAAAAAAGCTAAAGGAAGATGGAGGTAGCTAGAGAGCAAAAATAGACCCATGCACTCACATGGTCACAGCCGCATTAGACAGTTACCTATCTGCATGAGACACTCTCCCTCATTCACCTTCCCATCCCTATTCAGGTACATATACTTCTGTGAACCATAAAATATCTTTCCCTCAAATAACAATTGTCAAAAATGACTTTTTCTTGTGTTCCTGGATCAGTACCTCATTTCAGTGGCCAGCCTAACCTTGGATGTTTGAAAAATTATTTTCTCTTGCCAGCTTAACATTCCTTCTACATCAGAGCTACTCTGCCTAATTTCTCTTTTAAAACTTAAGGCAGAAAATTGACTCTTCCTGATCTCTGAGGTCAATAATGTCTCAAATACAACAGAATTATCTGAATCTTATCAGATAACCGTTATTAGTATATTTAAACCTTAAAAAATCATGAGTTTGTATTTTAATATATAACAAGGAGGGGGGAAGTATTTTTAAGTACTGCATGTGCTTTTAAGAAGTAACTACTAATGCTAAAGCTCTTCAAGTTATTCTAGAAAATTTATTTATGTGAATTGAGAAAAGTAGCAGTAGTTTTTAACAGATGCTGTACACATGCCAGCATATGAAAATGACTGGCATAATTTGAAAGCATATTCCTACTTACTGAAAAGGTTTCGTGCTGTTTCTGGTTCACTATCCAAAGGTTCTCCAATACCATACTTGTTCTGTGCCATAATGCGGAACACATATTCATGGCCTTCCATCAACTTGGGAACAGTGAATAAGCATTCCTTAGGCTCATTAGTAACAGGTACCCATGTCCTTCTATTTGCTTCTTTTTTCTCTATGACATAGTTTGTAATCTTAGAACCACCATCGTCTAATGGAGGAAGCCATGATATTGTCATTTTATCAGCCAAAATGGATTCGAATTTAATAGGTCCCACTGGAGGTCCAGGACGACCTAAAACATACATTTTTTATAAAGAAGAATTAATTCAAATGCTATTAAAATAAAGCATCACATGAACGCTATCAATTAATGCAATGTACAAGAGTTATTGATATCTACCCAGAACATTTAGTCTCATCTCCTTTGAAGCAGTTCCCAGATTATTTACAGCTGTTATAGTATATAAGCCTGTATCACTTCTGCGAGACTGTTGAATCAATAAAGTGCAAGTATCGTCACCAACAATCTTGTTGACATGCTGATCATACAGCACAGGTGTTTTGTCATCTGGTTTCTTTGGAGAAGCTTTTAGCCATGTTAATGTGGGGAAGGGCACACCCTTTATTTTGGCCACAATGTTAACATCTGTTCCTTCTTCAACCTCCATAAATTCTTTGAGTTCAATAGATGGTGGGCCTACAATGAAATGTTGAAAAAATTAACATACAAAAATACTACATAATGTTAAAATGAAATTTGTATTTACTGATACCAGTTATTACTTACATGTCTGGTCTTTGACAACAAGTGGACCAACAGTGGCTGATGGCCTACTGGGACCTGCTATATTTACAGCTTTGACTCTGAATTCGTATTCTCCGCCTTCTACAAGATCCTCAACAGTAAACTTTGTTTCTTCCACGTCACGTCTGTTGCATTGCTTCCAAGTCTCTTTCACTTCTCCAGTACGATCCCAGCGGAGACATTCAACATTGTAATGTGTAACAGGAGCTCCACCATCATTCTTTGGTGGTTTCCATGTCAAGCTCACTGTGTTCTTGGTTACAAGGCCAATCTTTAGTTTAATAGGTGGATCAGGAGGATCTTCACAAACAGAACAAAAATGTGAATAAATCCACTGTACAATACCATCTGGTTTTAAAGAATTTATTTTACTTTGATTTTACTTACGGATTGGATCCCTGGCTGTAGTCCGTTGGATGGTTTCAGCAGGAGGGCCAACACCAAAACGGTTTTCTGCACGTACCCGGAAGAAATACTCTTGTCCAGATATGAGATCAGGTACAACAAAGGAAGTACTTCCACAGTTTGCATTGACTTTAGTCCAGGCCTTCCCATCAATAGTTCTTTTCTCTATAACATAGCCTCTGATTCTATCTCCACCATCATCATCTGGCATCTTCCATGAAAGTTTACAACTACCTCTTGTGATATCACTTACTTTTAGGTCTTTTGGTGGACCTGGAACATCTATTAAGGTAAAAAGCACAACAGAAACAAATTTACGTAAGTATGTTGAAAAATATGACTAAAACCTACTATTTGAATACTTTGATATGTGTAAGCCATACCAAGGACATTGACTCTGACATGCACAGTTTTTTGTCCTGCTTTGTTCTTTGCTGTAATACTGTATCGTCCAGAATGACTTCTGTTGCACTCTGGGATGATAATCACTGAACGTGTATCAGTGGCTTCCACCTGTGTATTATAGAAAGAAAGAAAAGTTATAGATCAACTTCACATATTTATGTTTGAAAAATGCAACAATAGTAAAGTTACAAAAGTTGTGTGCTTTACCTGAGCTTCTTCAGGTACATTATGACCACCCTCCTATAAACAAAGGGAAATAAACATAAATATAAGAGGGGATAGGCTTAAATGTCTAGAAACACAGGTAGAAAAAAGCTTTTATTTTGCTAACCTTTGCTGTTGTCTTTGCTTTTCCTTCAAACTCCCAAAATGATTTTGGAACTGGACGACCCTTGATAACAGCTGGGATTTTAATTGTCGTGCCAGCACGACAAGAGAGGAAATCCTGTGCTCCAATATCAAGGAAGATTTCTGGTTCCTCTGCAAAAGTATTTCAATATATAAATTTCAAAAGCTACTGAAAGTAAATTTTTGTCAGCACTGAGCTAAAACCCCACACAAACATGCGGAATCCATGTTTATGTGAGAAAGGTTGGGTGTGCAAAAAGGAAGCTGGGGAGTATATGGATAGAAAAAATTTTGTTGTCATTTCTTCATAAAATATACATTATTTCCTTAGTATGACTGCAGGTGGTCATCAGTTTTCTAATGGATCCAGCCCTGGTAATGGTCATCATAACACTTTAAAAAATGTGTGTCAATCTTTTGTTATATTTTTACATAACTGTTCTGTTTTGACTTTGGCTTGCTTGGCATCCTGCTTGAACATTCCCAGCAGTAGATGGCATTTAGATATAAATACCTAAATTAATCCCCAGAACACTTACCTAGAATATCTTGGACAGGTATTTCTGATGTCGCAGGACTTGGTTCTGATTCTCCAGCAGCATTTACAGCTTTCACCCTAAATCGGTATTTTCTAAGCTCTTTCAAGTTGGGAATAACACATTCACAAGTAGGAAAGAGTTTGTCTCCTTCATTCACCTTCTTCCAGTCAGTACTACCTTCATCTTGCATTTCAACAATATATCCTTTTATAGGACTACCACCATCCTTTTGTGGAGGCTTCCATGCAAGAGCTACAGATGATTTGGTTTTGTCTTTGACCTCTGGGCAAGACGGTGGACCAGGCACAACTTTTAAAACAAGAGCAAGTAAAAATTACTTGACAGTTAGTGCCTGCATGTATTTTTTTTTAATAGTTTCTAGAAGAATGCAAGTATTTTCATTTTCTTCTGTCATACACAGAGAGCGTATAATCCTAGAGCATGCATACTTAATTACATATATTACATATGTTCTTAAGGGATACTTAAGTACAAGGCATAAAGATTGAGCTTTTTAATGATAAAGAAAAACAATAACATGAAAATCTGACTCTGTACTCAAGTTTATTTGGCCATTTTTTCATTCATATAATGGCAGTTTAAGGTTCATAAAAGAAGTAAAAAAACTGAATTAAAGCTTATTATTTTTAAATCAGTGAAAACCAGTAAATCAGGAAACTACTTTATGTCAATATATTCCTTTTGGTTTAGTGAAAACGAAGCATTGGATTAATTGCACTAAAATCAATATAAATAGTAGTAGCACATTTTTGTTCTGGTGTGATATAGTCCTTTAAAATAGTCATACAAATGATATACTTACATATGGGATCTGCTGCTAAAGCAGGATCTGATGGTTCACTGGGAGGGCCGATTCCAGCAAGATTTTCAGCCATAACTCTAAACTGGTATTCAACACCTTCGGCCAAACGAAGCACAGTGTACTCTAGACCTTTTACTGCTGGTTTTGTTACTGGAGCCCTGTTAACACGTGACCAGTAGACGCCTCCCACCTCTCTCTTCTCTAACCAATAGCCAGTAATTGGGCTGCCGCCATTGTTCAAAGGAGGCTCCCAAGTTACCCGCATTGATGATCTGGTGCGATCCAAAATTTTTGGCTTTCCAGGAGGTCCAGGAAGGCCATAGGGGTCCTTAATAACAACTTTTTCTGAGAGGCATTCATCACTTATTCCATATTTGTTTACAGCCCGGACTCTAAATTGATATTTTCCATCTGTTTCAAGATTCCATACCTGAAAAATAAGATTTAAATCAATCCTTGGCTACTTTCAGAATAAACTTATTTGGAGTTATGCAGTGGTTTTCACTCAAAATTCTGTCTTGGAATCTCATTGACATACCTATGTTTACGTACTAAGCAGCTGTATGTAATGCCCTAGGGACTTTCTTATTTCACACGCACAGGATCAAACACAAATAAAAATGTCGTTTGTTTTTGCAGTTGGTAAAGTTATGAATAATGCTGGGAAACAGAAAGGAAGATGTGTTCTAAACTCAGCTGAGATTAAGTAGCAAAAGAGAACAATTTCTTTTGCTTTGTCATGAGGCAGACACACATACATAGATGGGCAACATTCATCCAGTAATTCTGGAGTCTAAATGGAGTACAAGCACAGGCATTTATGCAAATAGCAGTTTTCATTAGATGTGTACTATTGTTATTTTTTATGCATACTATAGTACATAATAAAGATATTTCATGAATTACCCCAAATCTTCTCTCAACAGCACTTTTGGAGACTTCTTCCCACTCAGATTTCTTCCTACTAGCATCACGTTTCTCAATAATGTAATGGGTAATTTCACTACCACCATTATCAAGTGGCGCATCCCATGTTAAATAGCATGATTCTGCTTTAATATCAGAAACAGCAAGATTTCTTGGTGGGGAAGGACGATCTGTATGAAAGCAACACAGCACAGAATTACATTAAGAAAAAGGTGAAAGCGTTTAATTAGCTGTCGTTTTATTAAAATGTCACATCCTTACCATACACTTCAACATGCACATTGCGAAATGCCGTGCCAAGACGATTGGAAGCTCTCACAGTGTAAGTGCCTTTATCATCCCTCACTGTTGCAGGCAGGATAAGTTCAGTTTTTGCCTCACTTCTAGATACTTCTTCCTTGGTTATCTTAAGTGCACTGGATGTTTGGTCAATTAAAACTTCATTCTTGTCCCATTCAATCTTTGGCATTGGCAGACCTGTCACATCAGCAGGAATATTAACTGGTTCTCCTGCCTTCACTTTGATAGTATCTCCTCTCACAGCCAGGCGTAATGTCACAGTTGGAGGTACTGAAAACAAGAAGAAAAATGACAGAGTGAAGATGCAGATTAAAGACAGAAATTGCCTTGCAGTGCGCTGGAGATGATTGTGTGGTTTTCTTTACAGCAGATATACCTTCGTCATCTTGTATAACTACATTGAGGGGCAATGATGGTTCACTTTCTCCAATAGCATTGACAGCTTTGACACGGAATTCATACATATGAAGTTCATCAAGGTTTTCAACAAGAAGAGATGTTTTTGGACACAGCCTTGCATTAACTCGTTCATAATCTTTTGAATCATGTCTCCTCTTCTCAACGATATATCCTAAGACAGGACTGCCACCATCACTACGTGGAGGCTTCCAATCAAGTGTAATTGTTGACTTTGTCCTCTCTGTGTACATGAACCTCTCAGGTGCTGTTGGAGGACCTATTAACATACACAAATCATAATAAAAAAACCCACATTTTAAAAGTTACAGAATTTTAAATCATAAGAATACAGTAGTTCTGACTTTTTAAAGCCACAGCCTTTGTATGCAAAGTAGTTGGGTAAGGTTATGGATAGTATAGTTTCTCAAGTATGTGGATAAAAAGGTAACAAGTAATGTCTCAGTAGACGTCAGTATTTTGTTACATAAAGAACCATAATAGTTTTACAAAACTGATTCAGAGATCTGACTGAAGTAATTCATCTAAGGCAGATGCCTTATCCAGGTAGTAGAAAAGTACATTTTCTGTATAGAAAGCAATCCACACAATACTGGTTTAATAACGTATAATTAAAAATTGTTTTAAAAAATTCCATAAAATTAGTCATACCTAATGGATCAACTGCAAGGATGGGTCCTATTTCAACAGGTGGACCAGTACCAAACTTATTCTTGGCGCTAACACGGAATTTATATTCCTGCCCTTCAACCAGACCAGTAATATCACATTTAGATCTCTCTGTGTCTACAGCTAGTCTCCACGTATGCATTTTGGCATCCTTCCGTTCAACAATGAAGCCTATGATATCACTGCCACCATCATCTTCAGGATCAGACCAGTTAAGCAAACACATTTTTCTGTTTGTGACCACTGGCTTTAGGTCAAGGACTGGCCCAGGAACATCTGAAAAACAAAATCAAACAAATGGGATAAAGCCTGAAGATTATCTCACCAAAAGAAATGCTCAGTTGATTTCAGAAAATATTTTTCTTACCAAATACTTCTACTCTGGTTCCTGCAGATTTGGAACCACTGCTATTGGTAGCAGTAATTACGTATCTTCCATGGTCTTTTCTCAGTGCATTCTTAATGGTTAACTCAGACTTTGTGCCAACATTTTCAATAACAACTCTATCTTTGTCTAATTCACCCTCCTCCACAGCCCATTCAATGGTGGGAGTAGGACGTCCTGTCACAGTAGCAGGAATTTTAATAGTTTGCCCAGCCATGATCTGAATGCCTGCTTTGACAGAAACATCCAGCTCGACAGTGGGAGGCTCTGCAAAAGAGAAACAGTTCATTAGTTCAAGGGAGAGATTCAAAATTACTTTTTAAACAGCTGGACATTTCTTGAAAATATCACAATTGCAATACCTTTAGGTTCTGCAACTGTTGTGGGTTCAGTTTCACCAGGTGGTCCTTCACCAGCGGCATTAAGTGCAGTAACACGGAGTTTATAGTCTGCACCTTCTCTGACTTCTTTAACAGTATACTGTCGAACTTTAATGGGCTTCTCTGTGCAACGTGACCACTCATTGACTCCCACCAGCTGTTTGTATACATGGTAACCAGTGATATCTCCACCACCGTTATATGCAGGAGGTTCCCACTCTAACTCAATAGAAGTTGAGCTTGTATCAGCAACCCTTGGAATCGGTGGACCAGGTGGCACTATAAATAAATAGGTGTAAATCAAAGTTAAAGGCTATGAATCCTATTCTGTCACCTGTCTGCTTTTAGCTTCTCCTAAGCTACTTACTTATTGGGTCCTGCGCAGTTTTTGGATCTGATGGCGGACTAAATTTACCAGGGCCAGCTGCATTTTCAGCACATACTCTAAAGATGTAGGTTAAACCTTCCAACAGTCCTTCAACTTTTATTTCTAGAGCATTCACAAGGTTCCTGTTGACCCGAGCCCAATGAGTACTATTAATTTCACGTTTTTCAATCCAATATCCTATGATCGGGCTGCCGTTGTCTTTTGGTTCATTCCATTTAACCAACATACTGTTGCTGGTAACATCTTGCACATCAGGCTTATTAGGTGGATCTGGTGGAGCTGAAAAAAAGAAGTAATTTTGTCATCATTGCTGTCTTCCTCAGAGCTTCCTCAAAGCTAAGAGAGAACTAAGATATGAGCGACTACTAGTTTTAAGTCATTCATAGTTCTCCTACACTCTCTCTCTTGGAAACTGATTCCTAACTGCAGTTATCAGACTTGCAGTGGTTCTCTCTTTTGGTAAGGATATTAATTTACTGAACACAGAGAATGTCACTATTCAGATGTTGTAAGTGTAAAGTTTTATCACAGTGACTGTCATTCTTATTTCTTTCCTACTGAAATTAGTATGTTTTCAATATCTCCCTTTATTTCAGTGGTTTAAAATGTGCAAGAAATAATAATTACATTGCTCGAGTTTCTTCTGGGAAACGTTCACATACATGAAGGCTGAGTATTCTAAGAGTCTGTGTAGCTTTTAGACTGGTTTTCTGAAAAAGTTGTATTTCAAAATTAAAACTTACAGAAAGGATCTTTTGCTGTCATTGGTTTTGAAACACATGGTGGTCCTGGTCCAACTCTATTTTCAGCAAATACACGGAAGAGATATTCTTTTCCTTCAATCAGTTTTGTTACATGGAATTTGCAATGCCTGAGTGTTGAGCTGACAGTCACCCAGCCCATTTCAGCTTTTGTATTGTCTTTCTTTTCCAGTACATAGTTTAGGATTTCGCTTCCACCATCATCAAGGGGAGGTTCCCATTTACAAATGACAGAATTTTTTCTCACATCTTCAAATACAAAGTTGACTGGAGGCCCAGGTGTATCTGTTAATAAAGCAAGAAAAATGGTGAGTACTCATCTTGTCTGCTTCTTACCCAATACTCTGAACAACTAGGTGTTCTTGAGGACACTCATTACATACCTAACACATTGACTTCACATGAGGCTTTTGCAACACCATGATCATTTTCCACTTTAATTGTAAATGTGCCATGGTCAGCTCTGATGGAGTCACGAATTGATAGTACAGACTCTCCTTCTTTGTGGTTGTCAACACTCATACGTTCTGGCAGTGAAAGCTGGAAAGGTTTCTCTTCTTCAGCTTCACCCTTCTTCTTCCTTGTATACGTTGTTGCTCTCTTTTTTATTTCCTCTGGTCTGACAACTTCATCATTCCTCAGCCAAGTGATAGATGGATAAGGTGACCCTGAAATATGTGCCTCAAGTATGATCTCATCACCTCTCTTCACCTCAAGGCCCGACTGTAGGTTTGCAGCAAGAAAGACCTTTGGAGCCTCTGTAATAACACAGAATGATAAATGCAGAGTAGAACCTTCCAATACGTTTGAGGATGTATGGCAATTACTACAAACAATCAAATGAGCAATGCATACCGATAGGATCCACAGCTTTCACAAAAGGAGTAATTCGAGAAGGCTCACTAATGCCAGCAGCATTCTCAGCACGAACACGAAACTGATATTCCTTTCCTTCCTCAAGACCTTTCACTGGATAAGTTAATAGAGGTACCAGATAGTCATTGCATCTCTCCCACCTCTCTTTGCCCTTAGCAAGCTTTTCTATTATATAGCCCATAATCTTGCTTCCACCATCAAACAGGGGTGGTTTCCACGTAAGTGTTACTGATTTTGATGTTGGATTATGGACCTCAAGGTCAACAGGAGGATCTGGAGGCTCTGTGGAAGAGTAGAAGAAGAGGGATAATATGAGAAAAAAAAAAGTATGAAGATTTGAGTTAAAATTCAAGTTGCTAGATCAGTTAGTAGTGAAAAAAAACTTACGTTTTGGGTCTTCTGCAATGATTGGGTTTCTTAGTTCAAGATATTCACCTCCTCCAATCTTATTGACAGCTTTAACACGGAAATAATATTCACAGTTAGGGATAAGATCTTTGACTTGCCATGAAAGCTTATTTTCACCAGACATGACTGGGATATATGTTCTACGACCAGCTTCTCTGCGTTCCAGAACATAATGCAGAATAGGAGTACCACCATCAAAGTCTGGAGGTTCCCAGGATACTTTGCAAGAATTCTTAGTTACTTCGCTTGCCTTAATGTCTTTACACTGTCCAGGTGGACCTGTTTTAAATAAGAATAATAAAATTAGTTAACTAAATAGATGAGAAACTGTATTCCTACAAATATGAAATTATACTGCATTTTTTTGCTTTGCAGAAAGCAAACCAAAACCCACAAACATTGGCTACACGGCATATGTATGAATTTATGATCCTAAAGGTGAAAAGTATTCAGAATTCTTACAGGTTTTTCATATTTATATGATGACTACTCACAATAATTGGGCTTTGAGCAGTCACTGACTAGTTAGACCAACTTGGGGTAAAGTGTTTTTTTTGTGGGATTTTGTAAGATTAATGCCTTTATGGCTTTCTACATGTGTCTGAATTGAAGTGATTCCTTCACATGGCAGAAAACGGATTTTTCGAGTCCTTTCTTCTTTCAGCTGTAGGGCTCAAATGAGGATAAGTATATTTCTCAGAATGGAAGAAGCCTACTTACCGATGACTTTGACATTGACTGAGCCAGTTGTTGATGCCAGCTTGTTTTCCAATGTGATAGTATAAACACCAGCATCAGCATGAACACTGTCCATGACTTCGAGCAATGCAGAGGTGTAGTCACTCTTCATTGTTGTTCTGTCACCAGCTTTCAACTCTTTGCCGTCTTTGTGCCATGTTATAGTTGGGGATGGAACAGCTCTGAAGGGTACAGGGATACTTAATTTCTGTCCTTTAACAACAACAATGTCACGAGTTTTTAGATCAATGGTTGGATTACCTGTAAAAGTAAGTATAATATTAATAGAAAGTTGCCAAACAACATTCTTTTTTCAGTTATGCAGATCCCCCCCGCCAAAAAAAAAAAAAAAAAAAGAAAAAAAAAAGAAAGGAATCTATTCTTACAGTCTGGGTCCTTGGCAACAACTTTTTCTGAGATGTCTGATGGCTCACTAGCTCCAACAGCATTGACAGCTCTGACTCTCAGCACATATTCCTTGTCTGGAACAACACCTTCCTCCACTTTACATTTTAGATCTTTTATTGGGCGAGAATTGATTCGCATCCATTTTTCTGTTCCTGCTTCGCACATCTCAACATTATACCCAATAATAGGGCTTCCACCATTCTTCTCAGGTGGTTTCCATGCAATGCAAATGTGCTTTCGACCTGCATCTGTGACATGTAAATCCTGAGGAGGTGAAGGAGGACCTGCAGGAATGGAAAAGAGTTGTGTCATTTTTCTCCAGAATATCTGTTCTACACAGTATACTGCTTCTGTAATCCATACACTGTATATTATACTGCTACTTACTTGTTGGATCTTCAATATGAATGAGGTCGGTTGGTTCACTGGGATGACCACAGCCAGCTTCATTTTCTGCACGAACCTGGAACTGTACATCTGTACCTTCAATGACATCAGTCACTCTGAAATTGCAGTCTGGACCAGCTGTCTTTCCAGCTTTTACCCAGCGAGTGGCGAGTTTTTCTTTCTTTTCAATAACGTATCTGAATAAATTGGGGAAAATACTGTCAGGCACTTGAAACATGAACACTTCAGACTTCTTGCTCAATAGAATAGATAAATAGGGATGAGAATAGTTTGGCCAATGGAAAAGTAGAGAGTCATGGGTGACAGATTCAATGAACTTCACACATCAGCCACGTAGTCCTGGTAGGTCTTGGATGTAATGGGGCTGACATTACTGATAGAGCCAATTCTGAAAGCCAGTTCCTGAACTTCTGCTATGTTCTTAGGTTTTAGAGAGCTGCAGAAGAAAAAGAACCTCAAAGCTATGCTTGTATCTTTGCTAGTTTGGATCTCAGTGGTTAGTCCACTGAAAGTATTTTTAGGTATTATCTGTGAGTTACTCAGCTGTTAAAATTCTGCCTATGGTAGACTGTGGGAAAGTAAGGTGAATTAAGTGACTTATGTTGCTGCAGGGAGATCTCTGTAGTTGTTTGTTTAAGATACGTTTACTGTGATTGGGAAGGAAAGGAAGAGTGAAAATACAAAGAGGAAAAATCTAACTGGCATTCAAGGTGAATTTCAGAGGACTGGTACTTTAGAAACCAAAGAAAAGGACAAGTTAGAAGCAACCCAAAGGAGTAAACCAGTTTGCTTGAAAAGTGTAATAAAAAGAATGAACAGAAAAGTGATGAGCCTTCACTTTAAGTCATACCATTTGAATGAGAAACTAAGGCAGAAGGAAAATGTAACAATATTAAGTGGTAGATGGGCCTAACTGGCTACAGCTCTGGAGGAACTGGAGACTGGATACCTTATTTTTTTTCTGTTTTATATGCAGTTCAATTTAATCTCATTTTATTAGATGATGTTTGAGGATGTTGACATACATTCATTATTCATGCACATTGGGTTATTTATATTTGCATAATTTCCACATTTTAAAATCAAACCTTTAATTACGTTGATCGTATGGCTTCTCTTTTACATTCATTCATCTCTTTTTCATATAAAATGTGTTCATTTAAAATTTAAACATTTTGACAAAAATGTCATCACTCATAAAAGATCTTAATCTACAGGAAACACTAAGAAAACTTAAAATTACTTTACCTTTGAATTGGTCTGCCACCATCATTCTTAGGTGGTTCCCATTTCAAATCAACATGACCTTTTGTGACTTCAACTATTGTAAGAGCATATGGAGGTCCAGGGGTTGCTAAAGAAAAAAAATACACAAATTAGAAGAATAGGAATCCATTACATGTGAACTGTTTCTATTGATCACTCAGTAAGCAAATCTGAAACTTACTGAAAGTATCTTTAGCAAGCACTGAATCCTCAATTTCACAATAGTCACTCTGTCCAATGGCATTTTCAGCAGCCACACGGAAGACATACAATGAGCCCTCAGTCAGTGGGCTCACTGTGTACTTGGTATCTTTCACTGTCGTATCAACTGTCTGCCAGCCTTTCCGCCTTACATCTCTCTTTTCAACAATGTAGTTGGTAATTGGGGAACCCCCATCTTTCTCTGGTACTGTCCATTTAAGATCTGCTGTGTTTTTAGTAATATTAATAACCTCAAGCCACCGAGGTGGTGAAGGAGGATCTGTAAAATAGAAAAAGAAGGTAAAACAGATTAGTGTATTTCACACCAAAAATTGCGGAAGACAGGGAACACACCAAAACTACTAAAACTTTGTATTTTCTTAGCTGAAGCAGGACAGATTTTAATATTTCATAAGCCTTCCAAGAGTTCACTACAGAGACACGCAGACATGGGGCTTTTATAAAGACAGAAACTGTGTATTTGCAGTAGCAGCACATTCTGAAACAATACTTACAGAGCCTCTCCTTGCACAGCACAGGGTCACTGGGTTCACTGGGCTCACTCTCACCAGCCTTGTTCACAGCTCTTACACGGAATGAATATTCTTGCTTCTCCATAAGCCCTTTGAGGAAGTGTTCTGTTGTGGGAACTCCTTCTGCCACCCTCACCCACTCGTCTGTTCCGGTCTTTAATAGTTCAATGACATAAGATTCGATCTTTGCTCCTCCATCATGTTCTGGCTTTGTCCAGTTCAGGAATAATGATGTCTTGCCAACATCTTTCACAGTTGGCTTTCCAGGAGGCCATGGTGGATCTAGACAGGAGTCCAATATTAATTACATAACTGAAAACAAATAATTTTTTTGTTGTTGTTAAACTAAAACATTAAAAATGTGTTTATTATACCAATTGGGTCTTTCACTAAGATTGGCTCTGTTTCCTTGCTTGGTTTTCCAGGTCCTGCAAGATTCTCTGCCAAGACACGGAACTTGTATTTCTTCTTATTTGTAAGACCTTTAACTCTGGAAAGAAAAATTAAGTTTGATTAAACCACACCTACATGTTAACTGGTACCTAAAACATTATCCTCTCTTTGTACTACAGTTTACTTGGAAAATCTGAAAATACTTAAATTACTGCTAATGATGTTTTATGAAATGGTGAACATCCAAAATAGGTGTATTGTCAACAGTAAAATGGTGCACCACGACACAGAAACCAGTGTTTTGAAAGTCATATTGCATTTATGTATGTTCCACAGTTGTTAGTAAATATGAGTATCAGGAGAAAAAAGCCACCAGGCTTTTGCCAAATTGAGATGGCTATGTCTGCTGTTTTAGAAGGTGTTATGAATAATCAAATAGCACAGAAATTAATAAGCATAACATTTTAAAAAAAAAGAATGATTCAGTCTTCTGTAAAGATGTTGCTCTTTAAAACTAATTGTCAAAAAAAAGTGTGCCACCAGATGTTAGGTGGATCTGAACTTGTGGAAACAAGGAAAAAATAGTAAACACAATGTAAAATGTGTTTAAAAGGCTACCAATACATTTTTATGTCTCTGTGACCCATTTCAGATTGAACTGACTATAGCCTTACTTGAATGTTGTATCTTTCACTGGCATTTTATTGCATTTTATCCATTTATCCTGCTCAGGATCATATCTTTCAACCCAGTAGCCAGTTATGGGGCTGCCACCATCTTCATCTGGTTCATTCCATGTTAAGGTGACTGAGTCTTTGGTGACCTCTATAGGCTTGAGACCGGTTGGAGGGCCTGGTGGATCTGTATAAATAAATTGAAACAAAAACAAGAAAAAAAACACAGAACCATCATACATATGTTTTTCCCCCCTCTTAAAATATTGTAAGAATTTAACATTAATTTAATCAACTAACCAAATGAATATTTTGCAATGATGGGGTTACACTGTGCTGGCTCCCCAACACCATACATGTTCTCAGCACTGACTCGGAACACATATTCTTTATGAGGAGTTAAATTGGTAGCTCTGAATTTTGTATCCTTAATAGTTGATGACAACTTGTGCCATATTTCACTGTCTGTAGCTCTTTTCTCAAGGACATAGTTGGTAATTTTAGAACCCCCATCATCTCGTGGAGGATTCCATGTCAGAAGGCAGGATTCATTTGTGATTTCTGATACATCAAATGCAGCTGGTGGACCAGGTTTATCTGTAGAGCACAAGATGTGAATGTTAACCTTCTGCTTGCATAACTCAGTACATTACTAATAATTTTTATAAACAACATAAAATACATGTATACCAAGAACATTAACTTCAACAACAGCAGTAGCACGTCCACTGGAATTTACAGCTTCAATAATATAGGTTCCACTATCACTCCTCTTGCTGTCTGTAATAGTGACTGTAGAATGATTAGGTTTGGTTTCAATGGTGATTCTGTCATCAGGTCTCAAAATTTTTTCAGCCTTGGTCCAAGTAATCTGGGGCTCAGGCTTTCCAGTTACTTTAGCTGGCAGTTCAATTTTAGTTCCAGCTTTCACAGTAAGTCCAGCAAGAAGCTTCACATCTAAGAAAATTTCTGGAGCCTCTGATTTAGGAGAGAATAAAAACATTGTTGTAGAAACAGTATTTCAAAGACTGGTAAAAATAAAGCAGATCTTTTAAGTCAGTGATTGAAGTAATTACCTTTTGCATCAATGGCCTGAATATCATCTGTTGGCTTACTTGGCTTGCTAGCTCCTATTCTGTTCAAAGCCTTAACCCGATATGCATACCACTCTCCTTCCTTGAGTTTCGTTACTTCCATTCTGTTTGTTAAGAAAACAAAATCAAGGTATTTAAAGCATTGAGGATGGCACAGTTAGTTGAAAGGATATAACTTCTGATCTTAATTTGCTTACTTTGTTTCAACAACTGGCTCCCCACATATCTCCCACTTGTCTGTGCCACGTTGGGATTTTTCTACCAGATATCCCTTAATGCGGGCTCCACCATCATATTTGGGAGGCTCCCATGTTAGGAAGATTCCTTTTGATGTTGGATTTCTCCATTTAACATTCTCTGGTGGATCAGGCACCGCTATTACGAAATTAAAAACAAACGGGTTGTTAGAAGCCAGTCTAAGGAAGACATCTTTTTACATCTTACTTTGAAGAAAATCAGCAAGATTTCAGAAACAGAAAATCAGCAACAATGTGAAACGATTGACTCACTTGCTGGTGCTGACATATTTACAGGTTCATCAATATATGCAGGTTCTCCTGGGCCACATTTATTGCATGCAGAAACTCTAAATAAATATTCTTTTCCTTGGATGAGGTCAGGTACAGTGAACTCTTGGTCAACAACATGATCCATAACCTAAAAAGAAGGAAAGCTCCAATGTGTTTCTAAAATTTATTTCCAAAGTGCTATTAACAAAATAAGACACAAAATGCAGTAGCACATGTGGAAGCAATATAGCAAATCGAAATGAGAAAGCAAAACTGAAATGAGAAAAAATGAACTTACTTTGCTCCATGTTTTCCGGCTTACATCACGTTTTTCAATTATATAGCCAGTAACTGGACTTCCACCATCATCTTCTGGCGGTTCCCATGACAGCTGTACTGTGTTCTTGATTATGTCTAAAACTTTAAGTTCTCTTGGTGCACTTGGACGAGCTAGAAATCATCGAAATTGTATTAATTATTTTGTAATCAGAATTTGACAGATCATCTCCATGAATCTATCTGCTAGGAGACTTACACTTCTTAGCCATTCTACCTTAAACAGCAAAGCTGGATATTGAAAACCAGAAAAGAGATTTTTGGAGGATGGATTCCTAATTTTTAGTTATATTTTAATAGACATGGTTTACTGAAGGTTCTGTGATTTCACTTTATTAACCTAATCTGATTTTACCAAGACAAATATGGAATGATATTGCTAGAATATATACATGTCCACTTACCAATAACATTAACATCAATTTCTCCTGAAACAGATGACACAGGATTTTCTAATGTTAAGGAATAAATTCCCTTGTCTGGACGTTCACTTGGAGTAATTACGAGTTCTGCAAAGGAGGCAGTGGTCTTCATTGTTACACGATCACCCTCTTCTAAGACTTGGTCACCAAAAGACCATGTGGCGGTTGGCACAGGGTAGCCAGTGATAGGAACACGGATCTTGATTGGCTCTGGAACAATAACTTCCAGCCCATCTTTAAATGCACTTAGATCCATTGTAGGTCCAACTGGAAAAAGTAGAAAATGAATTCAATTAAATACTTTCAAATGTTCTGAATATGGCTTATGATAGCTGTGTGGAGAGGCTGATTCTGACTATATCTCAACCTGCAGGTCGGAGCTGTCTAGGACTAGCTGTCACTTATCACTGACTAACTCTTTTGGTTAAATGCTTTTTAGAAATATGTGAATGATAAGGCAGCTTAGCCTATCAAGTAGGAGATCTAATTTACCCTTTTTTTTGTTGTGTTTTGGGGGTTTTTTTTGTTTGTATTGTATTGTTTCGATTGTTGGGGTTTTTTTGTGGGTTTTTTTTTGTCTTCTCTGCCTCCCATAAAGCTAGATCAGGAGACAAAAGGTCATGCCTTGGTCTTCAGGCAACCTAATAGCTCTCTGCTTAATAGTACAGCTAATTATCTGCAGAATTCATAATGGAGGAGGAACAGCTCAGAAACGCAAAGGTCTAAGGTTCATGTCATCAGTTGTCATCACAGTAATCTGGTAAAAAATATACATATTATCCACAAGATGGACTTTAATTGTATGTCTTATTTAATTAATTCTCTTTAATAAGTAGCATATAGCTTACCAAAAGTATCATCTGCAATTAATGGCCCAATAGCCTCTGCTGGGTCAGACACACCGGCTGCGTTTTCTGCTGAGACTCTGTAGTAATAACTGGATCCTGGTTTCAATCCAGTTACCTAAAAAGCACAAATGATAATCTCTTAAATTGTATTAAAGATGATCTATGCATTTTGAGTACTTTGCTGATGAATGGAGTATCTTACCTTAAAAGTAAGAGCTGGTACTAGTTTTGGGTTACAGCGAATCCACTTGTCTGTTCCTTCTTCTTGCCTTTCAACAATATAGCCTAAGATTGGACTTCCTCCATCGTCAAGAGGAGGTTCCCATGTGAGCTGCACTGATGACTTAGTTTGATCTGAATGACCAAGGTTAATAGGAGGACTTGGTCTCTCTGAAAATAATTTGAGAGATACATTTTTGCAACTAATAAAGGAGTATGGTTCTGCATATCAGCCATCTATACCTTAAAGTACTCTTTTTAAAGCCTTTGCATAGCTTTTTCTAAGCCAGTTTTTTAAACTGAAGTTGGATCCTAATTTCAAAGCAAAAATATTTGGAGTTCTTACTGAACCAAATGGTAGCAAAGTACTCCTGATACGTTTGAAGGACAAAAGTAGGAAAAATCTAAATGTACATAGTATTTCCAGCACATGTTTCTTAATGGAACTTTCCTGCACACATAATATATAAACGGCCCAAATGTCCCTGTCTCACATAAGGCAATCACAATCAGTGTGCATGCATACTTACTGATAGGGTCCATAATTTTTACTGCACGTGTAGCAGGACTTGGTTTGCCAACTCCAACCATGTTTTGAGCTCTTACTCTGAAGAAATATTCTTCATTTTCCACAACATCAGTCAGGACAGCTGACAGTTCATCAGCTCCAGTGGTCATAGCTGGCTCCCATTTGATGGAACCTCTGTTACGTAGTTCAATAACATAGCCAGTAACTGGAGATCCTCCATCATACTCAGGTGGTTCCCAGGTAAGTGTAGCTCCAAACCTGTTCACATCGGTAACTTCAACATTTTGAGGAGGACCAGGAACATCTGCATTTTATTTTACAGAGAAAAAGGAAAAAAAAATTGTGGGTTTTAGCTATTGTTAGTTTGTACTGGTTTTCTTACACTGTCATCAAACACTGAGTTTTTCATAACTTCTACTCACCAAATTTGCTCTTAGCTTCCACAGGGGTCTCTGTTTCCACTGGCTCACCAGTACCAACTCTGTTCCTTGCACTAACACGGAAGAGGTACTCAACTCCTCCCTTCTGAAGTCCAGTAACAGTGTATTCACAATTTTCAGCACGATCAGTGACCATAACCCAGGTCTTACGCTTGATATCACGTCTTTCAATGACATAGCCTATTATTTTACTTCCACCATCACTTTCTGGTTCTTGCCAGGCAAGGCCAACTTCACCATCATAAGTTTCAGTGACTTCCAAGTTTCTAACTGGACCTGGAACATCTATCAAAAATATGACAATATTTTAGGGCATTGAATCTTTTTTTTTTTTTTCCCCTGCTTTGGCTTAAATAAGCGTAAGCAAGATTTTAATAATAGGAGTACTTACCAATGACCTCTACATTGATGAATGCTTCTGCCTGGCCATGTTTGTTTCGAAGTATAACCTTGTACCTTCCTTTATCTGATTTCTTTGCTTTATAAATTTTAAAGGTAGTGCAGTCAGTTGTTGTATCAACAGTGGCTGTGGGCAGACTTTCCTCCCCTTTCAACCATTCGGCTTCTGCTCTTGGGTAGGCATCATATGGAACAGTCATAGTTAAAGGCTTCCCAACATCAACCACAAGGTTTTGATCACCAGTCTTGATTCTAGGTGCAGCTAAGGAAGATCAATGTGACAAGTAAGTACTTACATTTTTTAAAAAATTAGATATATTTGCGTCATCAGCAAAAAGCTAACATAGAAAAGTAAACTGAGCTGTTATGTGAATTCTAAGCAAATCCTTCATATACTTATTAGATTGCTCTAGAAAAAGAAGCTCAGGCTGGTTGGTGTATACTGTGTCCTATAAAATCAGGGAAGAGGGAGTTGCTTTTTTAGCATTAACTTAATGTATTTTATTGGTCTGACCCTGTAGAATAGAAAAATCAGGAATTACATGTCTTATATGATTGAAATGAGTAGGCCAAATAATTCTCATGTTTTAGATCTGCATTGACTGAACAAAAAGATTCTGTCTTTACACTCAACTCATGCTTTTGGTATAGACACTGAGAAGTGACCTATGTTTTCATCAGCAGTTGAATCAACATAGTATAATAAAAAATGTTTGTTGTAATACAGTTTAACAGACTTGCAATTGTCTCGGCCTGATTGTGTATTCATTTTAATCCAACTCTTTTGAAGAATAAAAATCAATTTAGTTAAATAGTTAATTCACTAGTCTAAGATTTTATAAAAGAAACACAAAGCAAGCAACTTACCAGCTAATTCAAGCTTAGCTCTAGCTTCCTTATCTTTGGCAATAAATCTGTATTCCCCTTGGTCACGGGGCTTTATCTCGCACACCTGCAGCCTGTGGACCTTTCCTTCACTCATCATCTGATGTTTGTCACCTTGAATGATAATCATGTTGTTTCTCAGCCACTTGACCTCCACACCATCTTTGTTCAACTCAGCCATGAAGATGACATCTGCACCAGGAGCTTCATAAATATCTTGTGGTGGTCGGATGATCTCAACAGGGATTTCTGAAGTAAATGTTGATTCGTTTGGTGTTATTTGTATATTGTTTCTATTATTACTAAGTAATGAAGAAATAAATCCTATTCAATTTTACACATACCTTCAACAAAAAGTCTTGCTCTAGATTTCCTGTCATCCACGCCACAGGAATATTCACACTCATCATCTAGTCTACAGTCTTTTATGATTAATCTGTGCAGATTTCCATCCTTTTCAAACTGGTATCTTTATGGGGGAGAAAAGTAAGCAGTATTTTAGTTTCCAGACAAAGCAAGAAAGTAAAGCAAACACAGTTAATAAATTAACAATCATAATAACATGTACATACTTTTTGCCTTCTTTTATTTCTCTTCCATTTCTGTACCATCTTACACTGGCTTTCTCTTTGGAAAGCTGGCATGTAAAGACAGCATCATCAAATTCAGTGACGGTCTGGTCGCGGAGGTGCTCAATGAAGTCTGCTGGTGCTTCTGTGATGAGAAGCTCTGCAACAGATTTGTCTTGTCCAGCAGTAACAGTATATTCACCTTCATCTATAAACCCACAGTCTTTAATGATGAGTGAGTGCTTGTATTTATCAATTTTGTACAAAACTCTCTTGTTGAATGTGATCTCTTCACCATTCTTTGTCCATTTGAGGGTTGCATTAAGGCGATTGACTTTGCACCAGAATGTGACAGTTTTCTTTTCCATGGTCTCAATGTCTTCAAGGGGCTCAACAATTCTGAGATCCTCCTCTGTTAAGACAAAAACCCCAAACTGATTAATTTACATCCTCAAGATCCTGATGCGAAATTGAATGTAAGATGATGAAATAATTTTAATACATTGCTAGTTATTTACCTAATACTGTTAAGGCAGCAGAACTTTTGACGTGTTCACCTCTCTGGTTTGACAGTGAGATGGTATAGGTGGCTTGATCTTTCAACTGTGCATCTCTGATTCTGAGAGTGTAAACTAAATCCTTCTGGACAATAATGTATTTTGCACTATCAAATATTGCCTCATCATTTTTATACCACTTCTCTTTAGCACCTTCTTTATTGACTTCACAGTTGAAGATAATTTCTTGACCCTCATTAACTTCTTGGTCCTTAAGAGGAGTTATAATCCTGAGTTTTTCTGAAATTGAGAAAACAGAAGAAATAGAACATCATGTAGTGTAAGGAATGCAACAAAATATGCACCTGCACATTGATAAAATAAAGCTTACCGATCACTGTTAAGCGTGCTGTAGCTTTAGCTTCACCAACCATGACAGTATACTTTCCTGCATCCCCTAGAACAGAGTCTTGAACCACAAGTGTTCTCTTTTTGCCATCTGAAATGATGTTGTACTTATCACTAGGCTCCAGGACCGTGTCACCCCTCAGCCACTGTACTGTAATTGCCTCTTTGGATACTGAACAGACAAATTCAGCTTTGTCTCCTTCAAGAACCTCAAGATTTTGTGGTCTGGTGAGAAATTCTGCTGCAAGTTCTGAAAGAAAACATTTTTGTAGATATATATGACTTTATTTTAAGTTTTACTTCCGAAGATAATCAACCAAGTTGTGTTCTTCCTGATTTTTTTGTCTTTAAATATTTTTTCCAGAACACAAGGCCAGTAAAGTAACTCTCTTACCATGCACAGTAAGTTTTCCTGTTGTACTAGAGCTTGGGAGCTTGCAAGTATATTTGTCAGCATCTTCAGGATGAGCGTTACGTATGACAAGAATTCTCTTTCGGCCATCAGAAATGTGTTCAAATCTACCACCGTCAGGTACCTCCTTATCTCCTTTAAACCAACTGACTTCAGCATTAGGCTTTGAGACTTCACAGATCAATTTTACAGTGTCATTTTCATTTACTTCAAGATCAGGAAGATTTTTTGTGAAAACAGCCTCTTCCTCTGCAACAAGAATTTCAAAAGATAGTTACAGTTGTTCATCAAAAAAACAATTTTTCTTGTTCATAGATTACATTCTGAAACACTGTGCTTACCTATCACTGTAAGTAGGCCTGAAGTTCGAGCTGTTTTTGCTTCACAGGCATATTCAGCTTCATCATCAAAGACGCATTTACTGACAACGAGAATGTGTTCTGCACCTTTGGAAATTATGTCATACTTTTTGCCTTTTCTAATTTCAATGCCGTCCTTAAACCACTTCACCTGTTTTAGAACAAATAAACTTCATTATTAATATTAATATACTCATCATAATTTCAGTTGCGTGTTCTTTTGTAACAACACAATTAAGTTGTCAGTTTTTTATAAAAAGCTCTAGTTCAATGAGTTACACAGGTTAAAAAGTATTATTACTGACCTTGATACCTGGACGAGAAATTTCACATTCAAACCGAGCAGATTCTTTTTCTTTAACTTCAAGGTCAGTTAGGGGTTTCAGGAACTCAACACGAATAGCTAAAAGAGAAAAGAAAATTTATAGTAGAGGAAAGTCTCCAGTAGAGAAGAATAAATTGTTGGCATTGATACTATTGCCAGTCATAGACACTAGTACATAACATTTATAGCATTCAGACATTTTGCAGAAAATGGTAAGTGACTCACGTTCCACATTGAGAAAACATGATGTCTTAAAATCCTTAGCATCACAGGTATATGTTTTTGCATCATCCAGTGTGCAGCCATGGATAATGAGTTTTCTGATCCTGCCATCAGAAATGATATCATACTTCTTTGTTTTGTGGATTTCTTCTCCATTTTTGAACCATTTAACTTTAGCATTTTCCCTGGAAACTTCACATTCTAGTATTGCAGTGGCCTCCTCTTCAACAGTCTGGTCCTCAAGTGGTTTAGTAAATTCAACTGGGGGTTCTAAAAGAAATAGATAGAATTTTTGATAGAAAAGATCTAAATTGTAGCCAGCCTTCTGCTAGTACAGAACTGTCCCATTGCGTTTACTTGTTTTCCTTGACTGAGTAATAAAAAAGGCTCTTAGGCATCTCTGCTGAAGAGGTTGTTTTATTTTTTTTTTAATGCCCAGACATGTTCAATTAATTCAGCTAATTTCCTCATTTTCCTCCTACTTTAAGATTAGACTGAACAATATCCTTGTTCAGTGGGGTTTTTACTTGCAGATCATCACAAAGCTTTGCAAATCAATTTCTTTAGCTGAACTATATCCACATGATCTCACTGACTCTGAAGTTATACTGAACTTAAGGAATTACTTTTTGATTTCTCCCTGAATTATTGAATTAGTTAAAGTGTGTGCAGTTTTCTTGACTTAGCCATACACAGCTTGCAAGCAGTGCATGCAGGTATACAGTCAGTGTTATGTTGCTTGACTGATGGTGTAATTGTGCTCTCACAGAATTCTGGATACTAAAAAGAGCAGAAAAAGCCATTGGGAGCCATAAAGGCCAGTACTGGTGGGTCATCTTGAGGGCAATTGAATGTTCAAGTCTGCAATAAAGCCCTGGAAATCCCAATGAACTGATTTGTTTCCCACATCTCACACATTTCCAGTATTTCCTCCTTTCATCAGCTCTTCTGTGAAGCATAAAGATTTTAAGTAGCTTTTTTAATCGGGAAGGTTATCTACCAGTCCAATATTGTACGTATGATCCCACTAATTTCATATATGGTTTATATTCCAGCATGAATCGCAAATGGACCATTAACACTGACTATGGTATAATTAAAATAACTGACTTACCTTTCACAAAAAGATTTGCTTGAGTTCTGAAATCTTTTGCTGTCAGTGATACTTCTCCTGCATCTGTTAACTTGACGTCTCGAAGAGTAAGTGTGTGAACTCTGCCTTCAGCACGTGTCACAACCTTATAAAGTACATAAAAAATCCAACTTTTTAAAGTATCTACAATAAATATTTAAGAAATATTTAATGAAATAGCATTGCTATTTATGGTTATCTGTGGAGTTTTGTTGTTTAATTGTATATAAAATTTTGATAACTTTCTTTTGAGTATACTAGATATAGCTCAAGACACAAATGCTTTGATGATTTTGAGAATTATTTCTGTGTTGTACTTTTGCTTACATAAAATTGTAATTTTAAATTTCCCCATGTTCTAAAGGTATTTATGACCTTGTAATTCCTTGCAAGTTTTTCTGTCTGAGGTTTCCTATTATTTTCATTTGCATTATTTCCCTTAGGCCTAGTACATAAAAAAGAAGTCTTAAACCCAGTGATATCAATTTATATTTTATATTTCTTAATGTGTTTATTTAAAGCTTTTTATGAATTTCCCCTACCATTAACTTTAAATATTAAACTGACTGCATTCCAGGCTGCTCAGATCTCAGTTAAGAGCCAGCACTTGATGAAGGGTTAAAAATAGCGAGTGAGAAGTGCCTGACAAGCAAATCTGCCCAGAAAGTTATCTGGAGAGCCAGAACAAATGCCTGAAATGGAATTTGAATCCTCTTAATCCCCTTATATGCAGAATTGGACTGCAACTCAGCATTCAGAGGGGAAAAAAAAAGCATTTCCTGATAGCACACCTCAAAACCCTCTCACTGTAATTACAATTAACCTGAGCAAAAAATAATTCAGAACCCCTGTGGCTGAGTCTCCAACAGAACCAGGCACAAACTCCCGGTGTAATGATTTTGGAAACTTAGTTTTTCTTAGTACAATAAACACTTGCAGTATTCCAGAATACAGGAATTTCTGGGGGGAAAAACAATATATTTGATTTAATGAGGATTTGCTACGTGGCACAGCAGCACTACCACATTACTGTGCTTTAGTAATTCTCTTGGCAGAGTGTAAATGAGAAATAAAGAAGGAAAACGGGAGTTGAAGAGAGGAAGGAAGAAGAAACATGAGTCAAAATAAAGTTTAATTTCTTTACCTTATCACTGGGCTCCAGTTTTTTTCCTTGCAGGAACCACTCGACTGGGATTCCCTCATAAGATAGTTCACAATCAAAGGTTGCTGATTCCCCAGCTGTCACTGTTACATCTTTCAGAGGTCTCAGCAAGCCAATTACTCGAGCTTGGTAAGAAGAAGACATCATTTTCAGATTAGTCACTTCTACCCAAGAGAGAGCTGCTGTCTTTATGCACTAATCTCCATGGTGGCTTCCTTCAAGAGAGACAGACATCGCAATGCTGCTCTTTACATTCCCTAAATAGAAGAGGCCACCCTGGGTTTTTAGGGGGAGGGCTGGTCACCTAAAATTTCCTATTTGCATAGTGTGTTTCTTTAAATTGAACAAGGTCAGCAGGAAAGTTGTCGTACATCTGTCTCCCTGCCAAGCCTTGCATGCCTCTTGCTAGATAAGGCATGTGTTTTCCAAAATAGCGAGGGCTAGGATTGGAGTGGGAAACAAGTGGTCTTCAACCGTGTGGTCTGTCCCTGTCTATCAAGCTCTTAACCCTATCCCCAGATGTCACTGTGATCCCATCCTCTCAGGTTAACATGATACTTTAATGCAGAAAAGCCTTTGCTTGTAATACTTTGATTTCATAACAACATATGATGCCAAGAACATGAAACAGCTTTCAAGGCCATCTCCTTATTTTTGCTTCTCTTATATGAATAAACTCTATACAAGATCAAAAAAAAATATAGGACATTCTTTAACTAAAAAGTTAAAATGGCTTGACTAATTAATTCTTGAGTTGCTCTTCTGGAAAGAATTGCTGTGGGTTCAATACAGTATAGAGATTTCTTCACCCGTTCAGAAGAGGCAATGAGTAATTAATTAATTTCAGTTTGAAAGACACTTACGTTTCACTCGAAGGTGGGCACCGGATTTGGCATTTGCTGCCTGGAAATCTACTCCACCAGCTTGATCTAAGCGTACATTGTACAGTGTAAGGAAGTGCTTTTTGCCTTCCTCCTTGATTTCACATTCCTGTAAAAGGAGAAATGAAAGAACATTTTCAGTATCTTTTTTGTGCTCCTCACTGCAAAAGCCTCCACTTCTCATACCGTGCATCTATTGCCTTCTCTTCTGTTCACAACTCTTAGGCCCAGTACCACTTGCAATGTAACTTATGAACTTTCATTCATAGGCCTTTTCTTTTAAAGCCTCTGCATAATACAGTCTGCTTCCTCTTAGAACAACAGGGCAAGAGGCAACACATTCATGTTGGTGAATGTGCTGACTGACAAGCCAACACACCTATGTGTAGCCCAGTCAGAGACCTAAGGGACCTAGAAATTACTAAGCTTGTGCTGTGTCATTTCCTTGAGAAGGGTCTTTTTTTTTTGTCCAGACACTGATTTTCATGGAACTTCTGATCTTTGTGTATTATTCACATTGATACTGTTGCATCAAAGAGTTGCAAAATTATTGCCAGTCATGACTGTATTGCTTTTTAATTTTCCAGATACCTCCAGTAAGGAATTAAGAATATTTGATTAAGTCTTATACCATTTTAAACCAATTTAAGCTGTCATAGTTGTGGAAAAGAGTTTGAAAATGTGATCTACATCTATTTAAACCAAACATAACTCAAAACCTAAAGGTAAACACAGAATATCCAAGTTCATATTTTTAAATGCCATTACACTTAAGTGAATTCCACAAGGTATTTGCACTTTGAATACATGATTGTTAGGGACTAGAAATACAGAATGTACTTATTTATGTAAAATAATTTATTGTTTATCTATGTTATATAAAATTTTGAATTCTTTATACTACATTTAAAAAGTTATTAATGAAAAACCCCAGTATTTTTATTAAAGTTACCCTTACTGAAACCAAAAGGAGTTTTCACTTAGTTTCTGTAGCCACATTCTTTTCCCTCACACCCTACCTCCCTGCAAATTGTTGAGACACACATAATAAACATCCTGAAATATTTGCTTACAGCTGATTCAGTCAGGGGTTCTCCTTTTAGCTTCCAGTTGCCATGGATGCCTTCCTCAGAGATTTCGATATCAAAACGGGCAGTCTCTGTCTCAATCACCTCCACACTGTATAGTGGACGTACAATCTCAATATCCCGGTCTGGAGGGGAAAAAAAAAAAAAAAAAAAAAAAAGCGATTGATTCCCTCAGTCTCTTAACAGACCTCAGACCTCAAAAGATCTCTACTACAGAGCAGCCCAGTAAAATAACCGTACCTTCAATATTGAGTTTAGCAGAAGTTTGATCAGTACCACAGTCACAGGTGTACTGTCCAATGTCTTTCTTCAAAGCTTTCTTGAGGATAAGGATTCTCTTTCTACCATCAGCCTTAATAACAACATTCTTTGATGGAGTAATTGGTTTGCCATCCTTCATCCATTTCACTGGTGCATCTGGTTTGCTGATTTCACACTGTAAGATTACTTCATCTTTCTCTACAGCAGTGTAATCCTGAAGCTTCCCAGTGAAGTAAGGGTCTCCCTCTGCAAGCAAAAGTCAAGATATATTTCAGTCTGAAGTTTCAGTCTTTCAAGAATGATTAAATGTAGTCCTTATTACACAGTTCTGTTGCAAAATGAGAAAACAAGTATCTAAGAAACAATTCAGCATATTACTAATATTACTGCCAACATAATTTTGGTGCTCTAAGAGTTTCAGAGCACCATTTAAGTATCTAATAGTTAATTCTGCAGCAGTTGCATGAAGTTTGAAAGTTAATTATCCTTTGTGAGTGGGGAAATGGAGACCCAAAGATGACAAAGTGTAAAACTGACAAAAAACACAATGTAGATTTAGGCCAAACCAAAAAACCCCCCAACAAATCCCGAAAAGCACCGAACCACCAAAGCAAACCAAAATCAACCCCAAAACTTTCTGATCCCCGTTCTTCCTTAACAAGACTCTTTTGACAATACACATTATGTAAATTCTTTGGGGTATTCTTACCAAGAACAGTGAGTTTAGCTTCTGAGGATATGCCCATAGCTTCCACTCTAATCTGAGAAGTATCATCAATAGTAAGATCTTTGATTGTGAGTGTATGGAATTTGCCATCATCTGTCATTGAAACAACTTTGCTGGTATGTAATCGCTGGTCATTCCTGAACCAGACTACAGGGATATTTTCATGGGAGAGTTCCACAGTGAACACTGCAGTTTCTTGCTCCTTTTTTGTTACATCCTTGAGAGGAGTAATGAATTTCAGGCGGATACCTATAACAACGTAACATTTCATTACAATAATGTTATCGATAAAAACTATTCAAGAACTATGGTGCAAATCTTTCCTAGAAAGGCAAAGTCAGACAAACCTTCAATAATTAGCTTGGCACTTGTTCTCTTATCCTCAGCTTCAAACATGTATTTAGCTTCATCCTCAAAGGCAACAGATTTAATAGTCAGAGCATGCTTTGTTCCATCTGAAATAATTTCCAGTCTTTCATCAGGAGTGATCTCTTGTGTTCCTTTCAACCAGCGGAAAGTCTTGGGTTCTCTGGACACCTCACATTCAAACTTAGCTTCATCCTTCTCAAACACCTTTACATCGCTTAGTGGAGTGATAAAGATGAGAGGCAATTCTGAAATCAAAGAAGAGCACTTTCAGCTCAGTGATAGGTTCATATAGACCTTTCTGCTGCTAGATTTGTTCTAATGCTCTGAGATGTATGTGGAAATGTTGGCAAACTGAAGACTGTACCTTTCACTTTCAGGTTTGCAGCACTTTTAGCATTAGCAGCTTGGAAAGACACTTCTCCAGTCATATCAAGTTTGCAGTTATGAAGGACAAGAATATGCTTCTTCCCATCTTCAATGATTTCACAGTCCTGGTAATAAAGAAACACACAGCCCCACCCCAACTATGAATGTTCTGAGAAATTACTCAGAATACATTATTACTAAATATGCTTTTTTTCCAGTGAAATTATAGTCTAAAAATAAAGAAGCATCCTTACGGGTGAAGGTGTTAGAGTTTCTCCCTTTAGCTTCCATATAGGACGGACATCAGGCTCGGAAATTTCAATTTCAAAACGTGCTGTTTCACCAACAAATACTTCCACTCCATACAGTGGGCGCTCCACTTTAATTAAGCGAGCTAAAATAAAAAACCCCAAAAGTTCACATCTGTTATTCACTCATTCTATACCATAGAAATGTACTGTTAGAAAGGATCTCAGCTATCTCCCTATCCCTTCTTTAGGGCATTCAAATACTATCACTGATTAATTTTTATCTTATTTTTCCTAAAAAGCTGCAAGTTTGGGCAGCCTACAACCTACTTCTACAATATGTATGAAAGTTTGGTTATTTTTAGTAAGAATGCTTTTCCTTATAATTAATCCAGATATTTGCTACAGTGAATTGAATTAACTGCTTTTTTCCTGACTGTAAATGAATATGAGAAATATTGATCACCATTGTCTTTACAAAAGCCACTTAAATATCTTAAGATACATTGTCTCTCATAAGAACTCTTGACAATCCAAATCCAGATATTTCAGCTATTTATTATAAGAGCATGTTTTCTAAAGGTACCATGTTTGGTGTTGTACCCTAGAGAGTGTCTGTCTACACTGTCTTACAAATGTTTAAAGTACTTTTCCTTAGCCAAGGCATGACAACTTACGCTCAACACCGACATTAGCACTTGTCTTGTCAGTTCCACAGTCACACTCATAAACACCCTTATCATTCTCTGCAGCCTTCTTGATCTTCAGGATACGGCGCAAGCCATCCGTTTTTATGGAAATTCTGTTGGAAGCTACGAGTTCTTCACCATCTTTGTACCATTTTACTGGCACATCTTTGCTAAGTTCACACTCCAGAGTAATATCATCTTTCTCCACAGCACTGTAGTCTTGTAATTTCACAGTGAAATATGGATCGGCCTCTACGAAAGGCATAGTGGATATGAAATGGTAAATTAGTAATATAAATTTACTAAAACATCAATATTTTGTCACTTTGTACTTATAAAAATTGTTTATACGTATTATATGGCATATTTTAAATTACTTATGTAATTACCTAAGACTTTGAGGTTTGCTTGTGTGTTCAAGTCCTTGACCACTGCCTTTATTTCAGAGATATCATCAAGTGTTACTTCTCTCATTTCTAGTTTATGAACTTTGCCTTCTGAAGTCATAAAAACTGTTCTGCTTGTGTGGAGTCTCTTGTCATTTTTGTACCATTTCACTGGCATATCTTCATGAGAAAGCTCAAATTGGAAGTGAGCTGTTTCCCCTTCTTTTACTGTTTGATCCTGTAGAGGTGAGATGAACTTCAGCCTCACACCTGTAATGTAGACACATAAATACTGTCAGAAAAAGGGTAATGTGGTTATAAAAGATATATTCTTTATCCACTTTTTATTGTTTCATTCATAAGAAAGTACTTGCCTTCCACAAACAGTCTTGCTGTGCTCTTCTTGCCATCAACTTCAGCAGTGTATTCTCCCTCATCATCAAACTGACAATCATTGATTACAAGAATATGCTTCTTTCCATCAGCAATGATGTCAAATTTTTCTCCAATCTTGAGTATATCAGTGCCCTTAGACCATATAACATTGGCTTCTCTAGTAAGGACACATTCAAACCTTGCTTGGCGCCTCTCAGGGACAGTAACGTCTTTCAGGGGCACAGCAAAGTCCAGTTCAATTTCTGGAAGCAAAACAGAAGGCACCATTTGTAATGTGCCCCATGTGTACCTTGCTTAATTTGATATACACCATTGTGCATCATACCTTTCACAGTCAGGATAGCTGTAGTAAGTGCATTAAGTGCCTGGTAAAGGACTTCACCAGCTTGCTCTAATTTGACTTTGTGCAAGGTTAGGAAGCGTTTTCCTCCTTCAGCTTTGATTTCACATGTCTGGAGAGAAGACAGACTTTGGTAAATACAATGTCAGTGCCTTACTGCAAGGTATTTTTAATAAAGGGATTCTATAATTTTTTTTATACACATTAAAGAGTCAGCTAGAAAGACTGGAATTGTTTTCAAGGAAAGTTAACACTCAACAATAAAGAAATGGAGTACATTTCTTCAGCATTCAACATTTATTTTCAATATCAACATAATTACTAACAATGTATGTAGGATTATTGTCTGAATTATTATTATTGTCTGAATAAGTACTGTAATCCCAGCATTTTTTAATTACCATAATGTGTAGCCTTTCTAAGTTCTAGAGTGAGTAGTAATGACAGACCTGCAAAGATCTTACCATAAAGACTCAAGGGAACCTGTTCACAGTGTTAAATTTAAATAAATTATGTTGTAAAATTCAAGGATGCTTACAGGTGAGGGTCTCAGGATTTCGCCTTTCAGCTTCCATTCACCAGGAATATCATCCTCAGATATTTCTGTATCAAAGTTTGCTGTTTCTTTCTCATAAACTGTAACATCCTCTAATGGCTTCAAAAGCTCAACCTCACGTTCTAAAAGGCACAAATGAACACATATATGGTTAGGCCAAGTTTTGATAGAGCTTTATATTAATTTAGGTTACCTTTTTCTGTTTCTATTTTGAGACGTTTTTGAATATTGGCCTATGAGTTGATTAAATATAATACAAATAAAAGCTTTCTTACCACCAAGCGTCAGTTTAGCTGGGTATCTGCGACCTTCAACTTCCACTGCATATTCCCCAATGTCAGCAGGGCCAGCATTCTTGATTTTCAGGAAAATTTTATTTCCTTCTTTCAAGATTTCTGTCTTGTCTGTCGGTTCAGCAGGGATTTCCTCATCTCCTTTAAACCATTTAATGTTTGGTGTATCTTTGACAATGTCGCAGGTGAAAGTAGCTGTTCCTTTTGGTTTCACATGCTGGTCTCTTATGGGTTTTACTAACCAGTCTCTTATCACTTCTGCATGACAAGAAGTTACATAAAAACACAGCTTAGGAGTCTTCTACTACAAATAGATGGGTGATAAATAGAAGAAACAGAACTAACAGATTTTGTATTACAACAAGATTTTAATAGCTGTAAAAAAAGTCCATTTATATTGTAATACTATGAAAAAAAAGCTTTCCTGATTTTAAAACAGCCCAAATGTCTTGCAGAAAAAGGAGAACATTATTTTGATTACTTACCTACTACCTTAACACAAGATGAGCACGACAGCTCAGAGTCTTCCACGGTAACAGTGTAAGTGCCAGTATCAGCATCATCTGAATCAGTGATAGTGAGGGAATGTGACAAACCAATAATGCCCAGAGCAAATTTCCCAGGCTTGTCTTTGATGATCTTCCCATCCTTCCTCCAAACCACGCTTCTTTCTTTATTAAGCTCACACGTCAAGTACAGTGGCTGGCCTTTAACCACAGTGACTTCTTCTTCAAGAGTTTTCACAAACCGCACTGGGAGTGCTGTGGGAAAAACATTTTGATTTGTCTCATTTATATACAGAAGGTGTAATGCAGAAATGCCTTACATATTACATCAATTTGCGTAGCGATTGATGGTGACAAAAGGATGCACCTAGCAACAAATGTAAATTCATAAAGTACCAGTACTTCTAGCTTGAGGAGTAGCTAGCCTTTAAATTATTGATGAATTTGAAACAGGAAATACCTTCAACAATGAGTTTGGCTGTAGAGGTCTTCTCTTTGTTCCCCAGTCGTAATACACAGGTATATTCACCAGCATCTGCCAGCTGGACATCAATAATATGCAGCTTCCTATCTTTGCCATCAGCAATAAACTTGTGTTTTGGGCTCTCTCGGATGTTACTTCCGTCCTTCATCCAGCTGGTAATTGCAGTGGATGGTGAAATAAGGACTTCAAAGATTGCAGAAGACCCAACAGATTCAGCTTCTGTTAGCACTATATCTTTCATCTCCTTGACAAACTTCAGTGGTACAGCCTTGAGTTGGTAAGTGAATGGAGGCTCTTCAGGAGGTTTTTCACCACCACTGCCTGGCCTGAGTTTCCTTCTTTCTGCATCTGCTGGTGAAGGTGTCTTCTTGGCTGTAATTCAGATTTAGAAATTAATAAACTAATTCTGATTTATTGCTTTTGCTTGTAGATACTGTCTTGTAGTATCCTACCTTTGACTGGACTGATACCCTTTGGAGTTTCTTCTTTTGGTGGCTTGGCCTCTGAAGTAGAACAGCAACATTATTAGGAATGTAGATAAATATACATACTAAAATCAAGACAAACATTTCTTTTACAGATCAGACCTTCTCTTCTTGTAGTTATACACACATACAAGGGTAAGAAGATATTAACTTATGTATATATTTATACAACTTACACTGTCTATATCTCAATGGTAAGTTCAGTTTCTTTAAGCATGGGGAAGACATATATTCAGCAGTGGGGACTGAAAGGCAGCTTAGGAGCTCCTCATTCCTCAATTTATCATCCTGCCTTTTACTTTGTAAAATTGCGCCATTCCCTGACACTTGACTTACAGTTAGGCCCTTGATCAATACCCACCTGTCAACCAAAATAGCTCTTAAATGCCTATTACAAATTATGGGGGTTTTTTGGTTGGTTTTTTTTTGTTTTTTTTTTTTGTTTTTTTTTTTTTTTTAGGAAAAGTATACACTTTTACTAAGGAAGACAACAAAAATATAAGTTTTATAAATTATGTATATTTTTCAGGACAACATGATACTCTCACAAGTGAAGTATGTTCTGTTACTTGCCCAACTTGTGATGAATGATCTCAGACTTTTAAAAATATTTCCCATGCTACGCTGCTTCTTGTCATTTTGTGAAAGGAAATATAAAGGATACTTTTAATGGGGGAAGACATGAATAAAATGCCAGACAGATTTTATTGCAGTGGAGGGAAAAATGAATACTAGAAAAAAATGTGAGTTTTTTTGAGAAAGTCATGGCACACAACATGATTTAGGCAAACATAAAAATGTAAGACTAAGACAATGAACATTGATCATACAGATGTATGTACAGACAGGTAAGACAAACATGTCAAGAATGGCTGAATGCCAATACGTCCAGCTGACAGACTAGATGGAAACATGAATGGTATTAAAGAACAAAAACAAACATCACAATGGCAAGTGCTATTCTCCTGAGGCAAATAGTACAAGCACTTTGTGGAAGAATTTGGCAGCAGTCTTCCTCACCTCGCTTTGCATGAGACTTTGCAGGAACGTCCAGAACTTCATGTGATTCTCCAGGTGCATCCAAATTCCTGTTCTCACTCAAAGGTCTGCTGGCCTGCTCAATCACACGAGCAGGTTCAGATTTCCGGTATTCTTTCTCTCCTTCTGCTTTCTTGGGACTTATCATCTTACCTATGCTTGAGGAGTAGGTAACTTCTCCATTTGCAGGGATTCCTTTGCTTGATATTGTGTTTTCTGAAAGCTTTCCCTTCTCTTTTTTCATAGTAACAGATGTGCTTTTTCCAATGCCATGTCTAGTTGCCATTTTTTCATCTGATGTACTTTCTGGAACTGGAAGTTCTTTTCCTGAAAGGTTCACTTCTTCCACAGTCAAAGAAAATTTATTTTCTTCAGTTTTACCTTCACTGCTTTTGAGAGCTGGAGTTTCTTTGTGTTCATCCTGAATGGTATGAATTTCTTGAAATTGTTTTTTACTGTGACTCCCTGATGGCCGAACAGGAACTTTCTTTATTGTCTTAGATCCTTCAACTATTTCATCTTTGACTCCCTTTTCATGTTCTCCTATGGAAACTTCACCTTCCATTCCTTCTCCTGTAATCACTGTATCAAATTCTTCTTTTTCGACAGGCAGCTTTTCTGAGGCATCTGACTGTCTAAATATGCCTTTTTTCAAGTGGGTGCTGAAGGTAGTTTTCTCTTCCTTCTCTGGTATAATCTTTTTGGCTGTTTTTTTATCACTTAGGAGAGCTTTGTCAGTCAAAAATTGTCCTGAATCCTCCTCATAATGAAGTTCTCCTTCCTCTGCAGAATATTTTTCTCTTGCTTTTTTTCCCACTACTTCTGGCTGAAGAACAGATGGTTTAAAGGCTATGTAAGCTTTTTCTCTGGGAACACCCTCATCTTCAGTGGGGTGTTCTAGGTCAATGTCTTTTCTCAAAGCTGGTTCAGTCTCCTCAGACAGGTCTAAGGAATGTAGTTCTGCTGATGTAAAGTCCAGATTCTCATCTTTCTCATCACCTCGAATAATTTCCGTTTTCTTTGTATCTTTATTAAGAATATTCTCTATAGGAATTTCATCTACTGTGGTACCAGATTTCTTCATCCACTGGGTTTTATTTTGTATACCATGGTGCTTCATGGACTCTTCAAGAGGAACTTCAGATTTCTCTAGAGTAAAACCTCCTCTCTGTTCTTCACTTCTAAGAAGAGGAGTTTCATCTATTCCTGCCTCTGTGATATTCTTTACAAATGAAGTTTTATCCTTATTGGGAAGTTCTTTAGGTTGCAAACTAATTTTTGATTTTTTCTCTTTTCCTAGAAATCTTTTCTGGTCCCTGGGCTCGTATGACTCTCTGGGTATATGTTTAGGTACATAAATTGACTCAGCTTCCTCTTCTTTTTCATGCACATGAATCTTTCGTTTGTGAAGCTTGTCAAAGACACTCTGTACATCACCTTCCTTGTGAATAACCAATTTAATTTCATCCCCCTTTTCTTCTCCAGAATCTCTTTCCATGTGTTCAGATGCTACAGAAACCAATTTCAATTCCTTATCAGGTTGTTCATCTTTTGCATAAGTAATGTGATCTAATGCAACTTCTATTTTCTCACCTGTAAGGGTAGTCTTTCTTGAAACTATAGGTGTTATTTCAGACTCCTCTTCTTCAGGAGCCAGCATAAAATATTTAAAAGCCACTTTCTCCTGCTCATCTCCCTCTGGCTTCAGTATTTCACCACCTGTTTCCAGTGAGATTTTAAATTCAAGTGGCTCTACTGCATGAATGTCCAGAGCTGTCTCCTTAGGACTTATTCTCTCTTTCAGATGCAAGCGTTTCTTGGTAAAAGTCTTCTTTAATACAATTAACTCAGGATTTTCTTCTTCCACTGGAGGAATTTTATCTCTATGCTTTAGTACAGATGATGCATCAGGCTTTTCTGCAGCTACAAAGGTTTCACAGGTAATTTAGAGAGTTAAAATCCATAAGAAAAAGCATCAGGAACAATAGATTTTAAGACAAAATTTCCAGCTATACCTGAAATAAAATGAACATAGAACACTTTTCTCCACACAACAGAAAACTTAGAGCACAATCACAAAAGAAAGGTAAGAATGGCACACACAAACAATACAGAACACATTTAAGTAAACCACTGTTACAGTACAGGGCATTGTCTCACTAGTTTGCCAATTTTAATCCAATCCAGGTTAAAAGTAACAGTAAATGACAACTTTCTAAGGTCTACCTAGCAACCTATACAAAGTGGGTTAGTTCTGCCACTGCAGGCCTGGCCACATCACCAAATCAATGGCCCAGAGACATTCATGATTAGGCTTCTCCAGTGCCCAAGATCTAAGCTCTGCTGTAACATGAGGCCCTTCGAACGATGGGCAGGAAGCATGTACATCAGCTCTACCCATGGTCTTCAGGCTCAGAGTGCTTCAGAGGAACTGGACTCTTCACAGTTCTTTTTTCACAGCAGTGTATGATCCAGGGTCCTAAGCATAGCAAATGAAGTAGTAATACTCTGATTCTTCAACGCCACTGTCACTTTTCCTCAGGACTTCAATAACAAATTAAAAGCAGAAACCCAAATGACACAAGAATTGTTTAAAAACACATGTAATCTGTCTTTTGCTATACAGAAAATACAAGATGCGGTTCACAAGACATACATCAGGATATAAACAACATCAAGGAATCAACAGCATACACAAATTTCACAGCTGGACAATAAATAAAGGCACACACATCACCATCCAGAAAAGAGAGCAGAGATTAATCTCTATGGTGTATCAGAGACATTGGTCTTTTAGACTAGATGACAGTACCTAGAATAACAAGATCCTTGAACAGAACCTCAAATCTTTCTGTAATGAATGATTGTACAGCTCTTCATTCTCTTTATCCTGAAGGTATTTAGGTATCTCTGAGAGAAAAAGTCTATAAATAGTATAGAATAAACATAAATACCTGCTTTCTTTCCAACCACTGGGACTGTCACTGGGGTAGTAACAGCTGGTTCTGGTTCTGGTGCTGGTTTTGGAGATTTTAGAGCTGTAGAAAAAAAAGAAAAAGAAGAAAAAAAAAAAAAGAGTTCTCATGTTTTTGTTTTAAGTATGTTTTTTAATATGTTCTGTAGGTTGTATGAAAGTTCTAGTCTTAGTAATACTAAATACATTTGTTTAATGTCCTTTTAGCCAGAAGTCTCTGAATGGAAAATACTAGACGCACAAGAAAGACTGCACTGGTATTCATGGCTAATGAATTCTTACCTACTACAGGTTTAGGTTCAGACCCAGGAAGTGGGAGAGCTGCTTGCTTAGGTTCTGTCATTTCAAACACAAGAATTACAAATAGGTTAATGTACATGTTTTGTAACCCCACTGAACACTGAAGTTAGAAGCAACAATACAGAGTTAATCAAAGACAGAATTTATTGTTTTGTATTCTATATAGCCAGAAAGCAAGAAATTAACTTGAGATAAACTCTTGTAAAGCAAGATACAATGGAAAAAAGATGAATTTTTCAAGCACTGAAGAATTAAAGACAACAAGAAATCCAGAAGAATGCAAAGTGGTCAATCATGACAGAATAGTCACAGACAGACTGGATAATAGTAATGCATTAGATTAATATAGCACGACATTCAGGCATGAATATCATTTAGTTGCTGCAATAAAGCAAAAGAACACCACACGTCTGTACCTTTTGGTGGTTCAGGTACATGTTTCTCCTCTTTCTTTATGACAGGTATCTCCGTTTTCTTCTTAGGAACTTCTGGGACTAAAATATTATTTTTATTTTATAAGATATATTGGAACACCTTAAATCCCCAAATACAATTATCTCCAAAGTATTTAAAAGTTCTCATTCTTTTTAGACATAAACTGTTTCAGATGTTCATAAGGTTTAGGAATATGTATTTTTAAGAGTGAAATTTGAATAAATTAGAAACACTAAATGGACAAAAGGACAAATATTTGCAAACTTAAATAAAAGAATGGTTGGATTAACTATTTCACGGTAGTTATATTTTTATCAGTACTATATTTGCAAAGTTCTCTTCTATACACAGTGAAGATTGAGAAACAAACCTAAAATTCAGAATTCAGACCCAAATATGGATGTCAAATTTGGCTGTGTTTTCAGCAAAGCTTTAGTTTACACAATTAGTTTTATGCAAACCATCTTTTAAAATCTGTTTAATTCCTGAATTTCAGAGAATACTACCTAAGTGGGATTTTTTTTAAATCATGCTTTACTGGATAGGTTTGAATGTAATCTAATACCTTCAGGTTTCTTAATTTTTTCTACTGGCGTAGGTACTGGTTTAACTTCTGGTTTGGGTTCTTTTTCTGGTTTAGGTTCTTCCTCTTCTGATTTCTTTTTAAGAACTTTAAAAGAAAAGGAATTTCAGTTTTTAAAGCACAGATAACCAGAAGAATAGGATGGTGAACAAGACAAAAGATTAAAAATATATCAACAATCATGGAGAACAGGTATGGAAAATACAGTGTTTGATATAAATGGAAGATTTTGTGTAAGTATTCAAGATACTATTCTGAAAGATTTTTAAAATTCAAAGTCATCTAGAACAAAAAGCTGGTTTTATTAAGAGCAGTCCATCTGAAAGGAAAGATGTCAATGTTAACTGTCTATGACAGAATAACATTTCTTGTATTTCTTATCATATTTTAATGATGACTTACTATACATAATTATGCATTAATACCTGCAGTTACAGATGATTTTTCAGGGAAAAAATGCAGGATTATGGATTAAACTCCTATTGACTGCAGTGAGAGAACAAGACTGAATCAAGTGTTATATTTGGAGAGTTCAAATTTATATAATGTCTGTTTTTCATTTTACTTATTTTATTTATTTTTGTCCTGTCAGATATCCATCTTGGATATCTAATGAAACTGTCATCTGAAAAACTGAATATCCCTATTTTATTATGTTGTCTGAAATCTTCAAGGTACATGGCCATGAGTCATCCTGCTGTATTATTTCAAAGAGAATTGGAATTAGTGCTTCCTTTTTCTAAGCAATAATTGAGCATAAAGTGATTCAGAAGGCTTCAGACTTTGAAGGAGAGAGGATTGATGTCCAATAGTACCACAGGGTTCTGCGATCTGTATAGTACTTCTAAGAAAACTATGAAAGAGAATACAGATGCTACATATGTGACTTTAATAACACTTACACTGTCACTGGAAAATATTTAGGGCTCCAGAAGCTGAAGACAGTGGAAAACTGTTAACTTTAGTATAGACTTTGCAGAGATTAGGAAAACAGTAAAGTTATGGGAAACCAGATTTTCAGTGTTCTGCTGTGTTTTCATCACAGATACTTTGGATCTGACAGATTTTCAGGGTATCTCCACTTCATCCCCGCAACTATAAACACTTTCCACAAAACACAGACATTAGGTAGTACTTTGTTTGTGTGATTTTTCCATACCATACACATAAAATAATGTTACTTAGGGGAATATACTGAACAATGTTGATATGTAGGGCTTTTTAAAACCGAGCCAAGTTACTATACCTCTTTTCAAAACAACTTCTTCTTTTGGTGGAGGAGTAACTTCAGGAATTACTCTGCGAGGTTTCTTTACAAGTCCAGGCACTTAAAAGAATATTATTCCAGATTTCATTATGGTTTCATAACAGTAGTAAGAGCTAACCAACAACTAACCATTCCAAACACATAAATCAAATGCTGGTGCGCTACTGAACATTAAAAGCAATGGTAAAACTGTTGAGATTGGAGTCAATAGTTTTAATATCTTTTCTGTATTATTTGTGTACAGCTGTCTTCTAGACTTATGCATAAGAGAAAATTTTCACACAAATCCACAAAAGAGAAATATGGTTTGACAAAACTATAAAGGTTAAGTATTCAAGGAGAGTTAGCAACATTTTTATCTCCTTTTCCTCTTTCATTACAGGCTTATGTTACATATCTATTCATCTGAACTCGGTGATATTCTTAAGGATCCATCTAGTTTAATTTCTAAACTTGGAACAACATTAAGAAGAGATGTTTGCTGCTTAGTTGCTTAGCTTGTGTTAAGCTCCAGTACATACAAAAATATAAGGGAGTACTTGTAAAGTGGCTTGCACAATTCACTATTTATCTACATCTCTGGAAAGTGTCCTCTCACAAAAGTAAGTTATATTTCAGACAAATAATAAACTAAGTATGTTTGAACAATGCTGTACATATTTAAACAGTATATTATTTTTATTTCTCCCTAAGCAGAGAACCAAAGCGAGCATCTACACAGTGACAAAACTCATAAAAACTCTCACTCTTCTGGGATTCTGTCTCTTGAATCTCATGAATGATGGGAGATTAAGGTGGGTGAAAATATAACATGAACATATATATCCAAGACTGGAGTTCACTGTTGAACATAATTTAACAAATTGATATTTCTGAGCAAATTAAAGAAGATACTGAGAACTACAACTTTGGGCTCATGACAGGCTTAATTTAAGTAAGATTCTTATATTAGCTAGGTACCTTTAGCAGGTGGAGGTTCCAATTTTGGAGGCTCACCAGGTTTTGCAGTCACAACTTTCTTCCTTGATTCAGGAGCTTTAAAGAAAATTATTTGAATTTTAAAACAAGTCATTAGATCCAAAAAAGAAAAGAACTTTCCAAAAAACTGCTTAATACTATTGACATAATGGAAAGACAAGAGCTACAAAGCTAGGATTCTGGCTGATCAACCATTTAGAAGAAGTCAGATGATCTGTACGAAGCACAGTTGTTCTGAAACCCATGTTCATATATTAACACCAGCAAATTATTGCTGGGGATTCTTTTCATTTGTAAGAACATTTTAAAGATAGAAGAATTATGTTAAGGATAGAAGAGTATGTTAACTAGGTTAAGACTTTTTTTAATAAATTGATTTTTTCCATATCTATTGAAAAGAATCCATGTAAACTAACCTGGCATAACAGTGGTAAAAAATTGTAAGGGATTGAGCATTAGTAAGGCGCACCATTAAAGCAACAGTAAATTAGAAAAGAAAAAAAAAAAAGAACCTGCAAAGTGGTATGTTTAAAAGCATGCTTTTCAAGAGTCATCAGTATCATTTAAAAGGATTATATGTTTGAGTTCCCACTGTTAATTGTGGCTTCAGATGATTATACCTTTAAGCAGTTCTTTTGCCAATTTAATATCTTCTGTTGGTGGGGTAGGTGGTCGTGGTTTTCGCTTTTCAGGGATCTTCTTTTCGGGTTCCGGTGCTTTAAATAACATTAGGTAGATTTAGTATAAATTTACTACCACAGTAGTTATGTGAAGAGCAATGTACAAATGTAAAGATGGTCATTTTCCACTTTCAATGAAGACAGTGAAAAAATCTTATTGAATTAAATGGGTGTATGAAAGAGCCTTAGGCTGCGGTTTTGTAGCATGCACACAGTACAAATATCCAAGCTGACTTAAAAAAACATGTTAATAATATAAGAACCAAGGTGGGGAACCAAATGATGGGAAGACTTTTGTTGATAAGAAACAAAGTGAAAGCATTTAAAATAATCCATTTGTTGTACTTAGAGTTAAGAGATCAGAACTCATTTCCAAAATATACTAACAGAGGAAGAATGACGCAGACACCTACAACATACAGACACACATGTGAAGAACGACAGAGTAAGAAAAAAGTGCACAATAATGAAAGAAGGATGTCCAGCATAGGTACTTTGTATACCTTCAACTGGCAAAGCTGCTTCTACTTCTGCAACTGGAATTTCTTCTGCTTCTTCAGACTCAATCTCCTTTACGATTTCATATTCTTTAAAGAATATTAACAACTGGTTAACAAGTTTCCAAAGAAAAGATTGTTTGACAAGAACAATGATAGCTATCACCAAAGAGAAAGCTATTCCAACAGACACAGACAAACAGACATTAGGGTAAGTAATCATTCAGTATCTATTACATTTGCAGTTAATGCATGCTTTTGAAAAACTACTTTTTTCTATGTAATAATGAATCAGGGTTGTGTGACAGATAGTATTTTTCATGTGCACAATATAACCTAAACATTAAACTTGCGAATGAGTCATCGTAAATGGAAAGAATAAAAGCTTCAATGCTCTCATTATGATCTTAAAAAGAGACACACTTTGTTAAGAATATCCTGTGTATGTCACTTGAAAATATTTAATTTTGAAAGTGATATTTTACTTCCAAATGTGAAAATACCATAGTAGATGCAAGAAACAGACTGGTATCACCTAAAACGTGAACAATTTACAAACATTACATTGGGGGAAAAAAAAGATGTCTATTTTAAAATTTATATTTGGAAGAACAGGACAAAGGATTGTCCTTACAAGTAATAGCTATGATGGCATATACCTTCACTTGGCAGTGGTTCAGGTATTTTAGCAACAGCAACAGGTACTTTCTCCTCTGGGACAGGTTTCTTGAGCACCTCAGGAACTTTAAAATAGATTAATTCTTTTTATTTGCATGTATATAAATGTACATATGAAACATTTAAAAAAAAAAAAAAAGACATCCAACACACAAAAAAATCACAGTGAGAAACAGTGGCCATAACCACAAAAGACTGTGCTACAAGCAGTCTGTACCAAGGTAGTCTAAATACAGCTGACATATTTAATCACTCAGTTACGAACAAAGAAAAGAGAGAAGAATAGAAAACACTTTTTCTCGGGAGATGCTTCCTGGCAATATATACCTTTGGTTAGAGGAGGCTCTGGTTTTTTAAATTCTGGCCTTTCAGGTGCTGTAAGGGGCACTCTCTCTTCTGGGACAGTTGTCTCCGGTACTTCAGGTGCTTTAAAGATATTAGTAATTTTTCAGTTTTGTGAACACAAAGATACATATATATGTACAATAGTGAAAAGTGCCATGATAAAAAGAGTAAGACATTCATTAAATGATGAATGAATTTTAAAGTGACAGATTATTCACCCAGATACCTCAGCACTGTGTACATCAGTGAAACAAAGGAAAATGTATTCAGAGATTAGAGAAAAGGAGAGACTCAGTCACTGATGTATGTACCTTTAGCTGAAGGAACTGTATGTTTTTTAAGGACAGGCACAGTCTTTGATATTTTTGGCACACCAACAGGCTCTGGTTTCTTGGGCACAACTGCAGGTTTCTTGGGCACAGCCACAGGTTTCTTGGGTACTGCCACAGGCTTTGGGGGAATAACCACGGGCACCTCCTCTTCTGGCTCTTCCTCCTCAGCCACCTCAGACACTTTAAAGATAGTAGTCCTTTTTACTCAACCGAGTTAAAGGACAGGCACATACAGACAGAACACGACCAAACAGTGTTGCCCTCACTCCCCTACACACAGTGCAGAGGGGCAAAGAGACTCAGTACTGCAGTATCTCAGAGGGCAGAGCAGGCTCTTTCAGAACACCACCGTATGTATACCTTCAGCTGGAGGAGCTTCTGGCTCTCCAGGCTCAGCAACTGGTGCCACCTCTTCTGGTGCTTCTTCCTCCTCTTCCTCTTCGGGGGCCTCTGCCTCAGGCATCTCAGGCACTTCAAAGATATTAGTGCATTTCATTTCACATTGGGGAAAACATGTGCCAAGTAGGAACAAAAACCAGGGCAACACAGACACCAAACATCACAACAGCCAGCTCAAAACCTCACACACACGTGCAGCACCATTTACCCAGCATGCACAACCTTGAGAGTCTCAGTTTGGAAACAGAGACAGGCCAAGAGAGGGTAGGACAATGCTTAGAAGAAGAAGAAGAAGAAGAAGAAGTAACTTCTTTGTTAAGTTATCCATGAAGACAGGTACCTCTGGGTGCTGGAAGCTCTGGTGCCTTGGCAAGGGCCACAGGTACTTTTTCCTCACGAGTAGTCTTCCTGGGCACCTCAAGTGCTTCAAAGATATTAGTAACAGTCAGTTCCATAAATTAAACAGCAAGATGAACAACAAAACATAAACTAGAGATGCGCTCATGGAAGTAACTCAGCTGGTCTCATAGCACCGACCCCTGCCTGCCTCGGTCCCTCACAGACACACAAAACCACACACGGGCACAGGCACAGGCAGGGGCACAGGCACAGGCACAGGGTGGTGTTGCCAAGTAGGTTCTGTGAGAAAACACTTGGCTGTGTTTAGGTACAGCTTGAGGGTGAGTTGTGAATTAGGATACCCGCTCTATACTCGGCAACCTTCTGTCCCTTCTCAGCCCTGCTAGGCTCTGACTCTTCCCTGGCAGCAGCCTCAGCCCACATCTTATCTGTCGCCATGCCTCACAAATCTGCTGGTGCTTTGCAATCAGCACTGTGGGCAGTGTTACAGTGAGGCACCCTGTATTTCTTTTGTGTGCTTTGTTCTGTTTGTCTCCATTTCCATTCTTTATTTATGCGTTTCTTCTTATTCTCTTATGTTTCTATCTTAAGTAGCTCTCTTCCCTCAGTTTTTCATTTCACTGTGGCAACTTCCACAGCCCATGTAGCCCACTGGAATTTATAACAATTCCTTCTTCATTATAAACTCCAAAATTATCAGCGTTTTCTTTAAACACTTGATAGGCTGTCACTTCTTCTTACTGCCCTCCTATGTGTATTTCTGAGCAAAACCTATTTTTTCATTTTGAACGATTTATATCTACCACATATGTTAAGTGAGACTGCCAAAAGTGTCATGGAGACATTCACTGTATCAATTTAGGACTACAAAATTGGGCACTAATCTGGAAAACTTATGATCAAGTTTTAAAATATACCATTTTAGTATCTGACAAGTCAGAACATGAAAACAAAATGGTAAAATCAAATTATAATTTGGGTTATTTATGCAAAATACTAGATAGTTGAATTCCTAACTGATACACAACACAGAATGTAGAAATTTCAGGTAGTCACAGTAACAGACAACCAAAATAACACATAAGACAGTAAGAAACAATCTCATTCAGGCTGATGCACAGGGTGACAGGTACCTTGAACTGGTGCAGGTTCTGGCTTTTTTGGCACAGTTATAGGTATGGGCTCTTCCCGAACACCTTTCTTGGGCACCTTGGGCACTTCAAAGATATTAGTATATCTTAGTTTTGTGGGCATTTACAGATGCACATGAAGCAACAAGACAATCAATAATACATGCACACAGTCTTCTAGTCTTTGAGAAAATGCTGTGGCTACATTCAATCACCAGTTATGCTTTGCTTCAAACACATGGAATGACCAGGATGTCAAATATGTCACGCAGGAGATGGGAATTTTGTGTTTAGTTTCTGTTTCTGAGTCAAGGTAGAAATGTAGAAAACGTACACCTTCTTTCTAACTACTGATCAGAGACTTATTCATGGAATCCTACTGTATTTGAGTATCAATCATGTATCATTCATGTATACTTTGTCATTGTAACATGATTTTTTTAGGAAAGTAACATTTGCTTTACCATTAAAATTTCTTTTCTATCAATTATTTTCATTCTTTACACCTCCTCTTCATTTTCAGTTTTCCACAACTCCTGTCTTTTAGATTTTACTATTTACAGAAATATACACTATTTCTCTCTTTTGGGCTATATTAATGATCTTCCATGACTAGTAAGATCATCAGTAGATATATCTAGTCTTTTGCTAGCAAATCTACCTCAGGTACGCTGGCATTAACTTACTTTTAAAGAGGTAGAGAACTGATACTACTGCTTTTACCCAGCAATACAGCCTGTCAGAAAATCAGGGACGCACCATTATGTTCTTTAAACTGAAGACTTATTCTCAGGCTCTTCTCCAGAACATTATGTTAATCTGTTTAAACTTAGCATTCAGTAAATATTAATTTGTAAACTTTACAAAAATTCTGAAAGCTGCAGATATTTCTTGAGGAATTGAATCTAGATTTTCTTCCATGTTTTTGACACTCCACAGTGTACTTCATATTCCTTTCACACTTTTATCCAATAGAACATCACCAGAAAAATTAGTTCAACTTAAGTCCAGAAGAGCTTGATGTTTCTTTCTAATGATAATACTAATAGTCATGGCATGTACCTTTGGCTGGTGTCGGTTCTGTTTTTTTGGGTACGGCAACAGGTGGTTTTTCTTGTGGGACAGCTTTCTTGGGCACCTTGAGCACTTTAAAGATATTATTCCTCTTAATTTCACAGTTAAAAAAATAGAAATGATCACAACACTTATGACGAAATCAAAGAGTTTAGATAATTCTAACACTGTAACATTCTTCTAGTGAGTGGTTGGTTAGTCACATATGCAAAGATAGGCGTAGCAGATGCTAGGGGCAGAGGATATGTAAAAAATCTTACACCAAAGAAAGGATAACAAAAGAAAATTATTAAACAATACACTAAAATGAAAAGCAACTCCATCCAGAAGATATACCTTTAGCTTGTGGAGCTTCTGGTTTCATTGGCACAGCCACAGGTTTCTTGGGCACAGCCACAGGCTTTGGTGAAACGACCATGGGCACCTCCTCTTCTGGCTCTTCCTCCTCAGCCATCTCAGCCACTTTAAAGACAGTAGTTCCTCTTATTTGACTGAGCTAAATGTCAGCAAACAGCCAAATGGCAAGTAGGACAGCAGAAAAGTAAACCCTTGACAGACTACCAGGGCATGCTCTTCAGACAACCACCTTCTTTTAAGGCAGACAAGAGCCAAAGTATGGGCTCATCAGAGAGCACGTCCTGACAAGACCCACCCCCACCTCCAGGCATTACCAGAACATTCAGACAGAAGACGACCTAATGTTACTGCCCTCACACCTCAACACATAACACAGAGGGGCAAAGAGACTCAGTACTGCAGTATCTCAGAGGGCAGAGCAGGCTCTTTCAGAACACCACCGTATGTATACCTTCAGCTGGAGGAGCTTCTGGCTCTCCAGGCTCAGCAACTGGTGCCACCTCTTCTGGTGCTTCTTCCTCCTCTTCCTCTTCGGGGGCCTCTGCCTCAGGCATCTCAGGCACTTCAAAGATATTAGTGCATTTCATTTCACATTGGGGAAAACATGTGCCAAGTAGGAACAAAAACCAGGGCAACACAGACACCAAACATCACAACAGCCAGCTCAAAACCTCACACACACGTGCAGCACCATTTACCCAGCACGCACAACCTTGAGAGTCTCAGTTTGGAAACAGAGACAGGCCAAGAGAGGGTAGGACAATGCTTAGAAGAAGAAGAAGAAGAAGTAACTTCTTTGTTAAGTTATCCATGAAGACAGGTACCTCTGGGTGCTGGAAGCTCTGGTGCCTTGGCAAGGGCCACAGGTACTTTTTCCTCACGAGTAGTCTTCCTGGGCACCTCAAGTGCTTCAAAGATATTAGTAACAGTCAGTTCCATAAATTAAACAGCAAGATGAACAACAAAACATAAACTAGAGATGCGCTCATGGAAGTAACTCAGCTGGTCTCATAGCACCGACCCCTGCCTGCCTCGGTCCCTCACAGACACACAAAACCACACACGGGCACAGGCACAGGCAGGGGCACAGGCACAGGCACAGGGTGGTGTTGCCAAGTAGGTTCTGTGAGAAAACACTTGGCTGTGTTTAGGTACAGCTTGAGGGTGAGTTGTGAATTAGGATACCCGCTCTATACTCGGCAACCTTCTGTCCCTTCTCAGCCCTGCTAGGCTCTGACTCTTCCCTGGCAGCAGCCTCAGCCCACATTTTATCTGTCGCCATGCCTCACAAATCTGCTGGTGCTTTGCAGTCAGCACTGTGGGCAGTCCTAGGGCAGGTAACAGAAACGCCATCACCGTTACTGATTTTCTCCTCTATTTCTGTTCATTTTTCCCCCCAACTCTTTCATAGGGTAAGTATGTGGGGGCTTTTGACTCCAGTGCTGTTTCAGGGCTTCTACAGTTCTGCATTTAGAAATTGCTTTTGGGGAGGATAAAAGGGCTACCTGCAGAGCAAGTAGGTTTCCTTGCTCTCCTTCATGTGATGCAGAATTGTTCTGCACAAATACAGAAGATCTGGTGGTCTTGTACCTGATAGCTATGTGCAATTCAATTGTAGATTTGCTGAACCCACTTTTCTACTTCCCCGTGAACCTATAGTTAGAAAAATGTACATTGATGTATGACTACAGCTATACATTTTTCTCATATGAAATCTGACCACAGAACAAAGACCATCCTGATCGACCATGCATTTGAGTAAACACTGCATTTGCTAACAACTTTGGAGTATCACTTATTTGGGATCTAGGCCCAGATCACATTTGACCAAATCTTAAAATACTACTGTCCTGTGCACGTATGTTCCTCTTTTTACTTTGGGACTTTTTCCCATATCAACTTCAGTTCCTTCACTGAAGGTTCCTTCAGGACCTTCAGGTCTGTTGAACCTGGTTTTCCACCTTTTTCTCTCTGAAATGATAATTTTTTATGGTTTTTTATTTTTGCCTGGTTTTTAATATTGCTCTGTCATGACAGTGTGTAGTTGTTACTACCACACAATAAGACAGTTGGTAGCGGTTAAAGAAAAATACTTTCAGTAAAAAACCCATTTATATTACTTGAGATTCCTGTCAAAATGTTAAAGACAGAAGTTTACATTAAAAATTCAAATTAGAAAGCTCTGTCCCATGTATCTTGTAAGTTTTGATATACAGATTTTTAGGTTTTGAACACATGAAGGAGATGGGGAGTGTCTCTCATATTCCCTATGTATTTGCCATTCTAACAATAGAATTTGCACATAGCACAGAACGTAGCAAAATCAGGTAATCAGAAATGGATAGGATAGCAGACAACCAAAATAACACATAAGACAGTAAGAAACAATCTCATTCAGGCTGATGCACAGGGTGACAGGTACCTTGAACTGGTGCAGGTTCTGGCTTTTTTGGCACAGTTATAGGTATGGGCTCTTCCCGAACACCTTTCTTGGGCACCTTGGGCACTTCAAAGATATTAGTGTATCTTAGTTTTGTGGGCACTTACAGATGCACATGAAGCGACAAGGCAATCAATAATACATGCACAGTGTCTTATCACTCTATCCTTTAAGTTGTCTTCACCTTTCTTTTTCTGTCTTTGTACTTTTCCTCTCTTTTTTTTTTTTTTTTTTGCTTTGCACATTGTTTCCTGTAACAGCTCTGGCTTCTATTTTAATCACTAGATGCTGCTTACAACTGTTTCCTGTAATATTAATTTATGTTCTTTAAGTGCTTTATATATCACTGTGAGTGATATTTATATAGTGACTTGAGGAATGTCACTGTATTTCATATGGACAAAATCTGGTGGCAGAGGGAATGCTCACTTTTCTGGTGTCCTGGTTTCAGCTGGGATAGAGTTAATTTTCTTCTTGGTAGCTAGTACAGTGCTGTGGTTTGGCTCTGATGTGAGAACAATGTTGATAGGACACTGGTGTTTTTAGTTGTTGCTGGGTAGTCTTTACACTAAATCAAGGACTTTTCAGTTCCTTGGGCCCTGCCAGCCAGAGGGCTGGAGGAGCACGGGAAACTGGGGGGGACACAGCCAGGACAGGTGACCCAGGCTAGCCAAAGGGGTATTCCATACCATATGACGTCATGGTGAGTATATAAACTGAGGGAAAAAGAAGGAATTGGGGGACATCTGGCATTATGGCGTTTGTCTTCCCAAGTAACCATTATGCGTGATGGAGCTCAGCTTCCCTGGGGATGGCTGAGCACCTGCCTGCCCATGGGCAGTGGGGAATGAAATCCTTGCTTTGCTTTGCTTGCATGCACAGCTTTTGCTTTACCTATTAAATTGTTCTTATCTCAACCTTTGAGTTTTACATGCCTTTCTGATCCTCCTTCCCATCCCTCTGGGGGGGGGCGGGGGGGCAGTGACCAAGCGGCTGTGTGGTGCTGGGTTGCTGGCCAGGGTTAAACCACAACATCTGGCCAGCGCTTGGGACTTTCTAAAGGAAATGTAATCATGCAGCACTGCATCAACCTATGGTATGTACAGTTTTAAAGTATCTTAAACTGTTTTTTTGGTATTTCAATTATAAAGTCTCTCATCCTGATTAATCTGAGAAAATAAATGCCTCTTACAAGGCTCAGTGAATTCAGTGTTCACAGGAACTTTAGAGCTCTTTGGTGTTATTCATACAATACAAAAACTTCACAAACCACAGAGTGGAGAATGTTGACATATGACCAAAATACAGGCACATTATAATTAACAGTTCAAAGAAAAGGTTCTGCTTCATGATGCTACCCATGGCAACACAGGTACATAGAGATATTTGCAATTACTTTGCTTTATGTACAGAAACTGCTACTTTCTGCTTATTTTGTCCTTTGTCACAGAATCATAGACTCGTTTAAGTTGGAAAAGATCTTTAAGATCATTTAGTCCAACCATAAACCTAATACTGCCAAGTCCCACTAATCCATGTACTAAACCATCCCTTCTAATAATGTGAGCAGCAGTTTATGCATTCATTCTCTTGTTAGTATCCATAAAGCTTTGGCATTTATTGGTAGACAGGAGTTCATCATACTGCTTGGTTTAATTCTGTAGCCTAAGAAATCAAATCTTATATCCTGAACTTTTTGAAAATGCCAAAAAACCCCCAGTACAACAAAAGTTTGGGTGGTTTTAGTTGAGCAAACATTTGACAAACCTGAACAGCAATTCATATTTGGTACATCTCTCACATTTTACATACCAAAGTATATAGTGAAAGATCAATTTAAAATTAGATTGACTGTAAAAACAAACTCCATCTTTATGATGATAATCATGGTGGTATGTACCTTTAGCAAGTGGAGCTCCTGGTTTTTTAGGTACAGCAGTGGGCACTTTCTCCTCTGGGACAGCCCTCTCAGGCATCTCAGGCACTTCAAAGATATTAGTGCATTTCATTTTACAATTATAATACAACTAAACATAAGCACAGATGCTGAAACACAGAGGACAATACAAATGTTCTGAAGTAACAGTTTGACACACTCATACTCAGTGTGATTTGTTTAGCAAGCATCATTTAAAGCCTCAGATTTGAAATGACAGACAACAAGAGGTTAAGATAATGCTTAAGAGAAGATTAGGAGTGTTTATCATGTATTCATGATAACATGTACCTCTGACTGACGGAGGTTCTGATTTTTCAGGAACAGCTACAGGAATTTTCTCTTCTGGTACAGACTTTTTGGGCACTGCAGGCTCTTTAAAGATATTAGTAACTTTTAGTTATATACATTAAACTTCAAAACAAGCAGGAAAACATAGTATGCTCAAGAGAAGGAGAAAAGATCCTATTCATAAGAGGTACCTTTAGACCGTGGAGCTGTTTGTTTTTTAGGTATAGCAACACTCTCTTGCTTTTCAGTCAGCTCAGCTGGTGGTGGTTTCTCAGGTGCCAAAACAGGCTCTGGTTCTTCAGATGCCACTTCAGGCTTTGGTTTTCGAAGTGCTGTAGAAGGCTTTAGTCTTGGGGATGCTAAAACTGAGTCTGTTTCCTCAGGCACCATGACAGGTTCTGGCTTGCAGGGAGCCACAACAGTCTTTGATTTTCTGGACACTTCAATAGTGACTGATTTTTTGAACTCTGCAATAAACTCTGTTTCTTCAGGTGCTACAACAACCTCTGGTTTTTTGGGTGGAGCAAAAGGTTTTGGTTTGGGGGGCACCACAACACGGTCTGATTTTTTGATTGATACAACTGTCTCTGACTCCTCAGGCACCCCAGTGCGCTCAGATTCCTCAGGGGCCATGAATAGCTCTGGCTTTTGGGGTTCCAGAACAGGCTTTTGTTTTGAGGGCATCACACCATGCTTTAGCTTTTGGGGTGGTGCATCAAGCTTGGATTTCTCAGGCACCGCAGCAAACTCTGGTTCCACAGGTGCTACAATATGCTCTGGTTTTCGGGGTTCCACAATAGGCTCTTGTTTTGGGGGTATCACACCATGCTTTAGTTTCTGGGATGTCACATCAGGCTTGGGTTCCTCAGTTACGACAAGAAATTCTGGTTTCTCAGGCACCACAACAGATTCTGGTTGTTGGGATACCAAAACAGTCTTGGGCTTCTCAGATGCCACAACATGCTCTAGTTTTTGCGGTGCCATAAAAAGCTTTTGTTTTAGGGCTATGCCAGCAGATTCCAGTTCTTGAGGTTCTACTTCTTGAGGCTTTGGTTTTGGGTGTCCTGCAATGGCCTTTGGTTTTCGGGAAACTGGAACAGGTACTTTCTTTTCTGGGAAAGTTGTCTTGGCCACTTTATGTACATAAAAGTTATTAGTTCTGAATTTAACAACTGCACTGACAATCATAGCAAATTTAAGTGAATCATGAAACAAAACCACATAAAAACACTAAAAGCTTATCAGGTACCAACCACTTATGTTGACCTTTTTAATGATGATTATACTATATACTGGCTCTTCTCCCTTTTCTCTCAAATGTACACACACATCCCCCTCACAAGCCTCATGCGCTTACATGCACTGATAGTATAACTTATGCTATAAATGAAATCCATGATAATTATAAACAGAATGGACAGGACAAAAGATATTAATAACATTGCAGGTAATAAGATGAAGACTCTTTCAAGAAGTAACAGTGACAGAATCTAGTTTTTCTTGGTGGAGCTTCTGGTATTTCAATTTCATTAATGTCTTCTGCTTTTAGCTACTAGAAGAGGTTCTTTGTTTTCTTCTACTACTGTCACTTTAAAGATATTAGCTGTCATTGTTTCCATGAACCCAAGGAGGCAGAATAGTAAGAATAATCCAAAATAGTAAAAATTTAATTTAAGCATAAAATGCAGGCAATTCAAACATCCAGGATTTGTCACTATTCTTCAAAAAACCCCACGTATGTCTGTTTCACACACATACGCAGACACATAGAACAAGCATAAATCAGAATCTCAGAAAACAGAAGGCCTGGAAAATCACAGTGTTAAAAAAAAAGGAAAAATATTGCCTTTGTTATTTTATTAGTGTTGAGATTTACCTTCCTCTGGTAGAGGTTCTGGTCCTTCAGGTGCAGCCTCTGGTTCTGGGACAATCACAGGTTCTGGTTCTTTAGGCACAGGTATTTTCTTTTCTGGAACAACTTTCTTCGGCACTTCAGGTTCTTTAAATATATTTATTTGTTTTAATTTCAGGAGTTTGAAGAATAGGAATTACAAAGGCAACAATAGCTCCAAGGTGAAAATTATCAAACAGCAACAGAAAAAAAACCCCAAACAAACAAGCTTATTTATAAGTTTTGGGTTTTTTTCATATTGCTAGATGCACAGTATTAATAGCCATTGTTGCTTACTAGAAGCTATTCACAAGTGAAGAAGACAACACAATCTGTAACATTTATAAATATTAGAATATAAAAAAGAGGATAACACAAACATAAAAAAGATAATATTTAGAAAAATGGATTAAATTTTCTGTGCAATTTTATTGGTATTGAACATGTACCTTTAGGTGGTGGAGGTTCTGGTTTCTTAGGAACTTCAATGTGTACTTTTTCTTCTGAAACCACTTTCTTTGGCACCTCAGGCACTTTAAAGAAAGTAATTAATTTTGTTTGTATTAAATTCAAATGTGTCTGCAGCATCAAGACACTAAGAAAAAGTAAATCTCAGGGACATCAAAATAATCAGTGGTCCTGGATGTATCAATTTTTCTTTGCCTACAGAATATTCTCTCTGATGTGTCACTGAGGTACAGATGTAAAAACAATAATTTAAATAACATAAATATTTTATAGAACATTTATAGTAAATTACCAATATGTTAAAACGGGACCCTAGACAAGGAAGGGGTTTTTTTTCATTAATTGTGTACAGCAGTTACCTTTAGTTGGTGGAGGTTCTGGTTTCTTTGGTACTTTAACTGAAACCTCTTCTGGGACCACTTTCTTTGGTACCTCGGGCACTTGAAAAATATTAATAACTTTTACTATAAGAATTTCAGAACAACATTAAAGCATAACAGCAGAACAGTATGAGAACACTAATTGCTAAGATCTATTTTTTTCACACAACACATTTGTTCACTTGAAAAACCTTTGACCACAGAAGACAATTCTAACGGAGATCTTGGGTACTGTTTTATATAGTGTTAAAATAATAAAAGAGTGATGTTTTTGATTCTGTTAATTTTATCATAATGACAAGTACCTTTAGCTGGTGGAACCGCTGGTTTTTTAGGCTCCGCAACTGGTATTTTCTCATCTGGGATTTTCTTGGGCACTTCTGGCACTTTAAAATTAATAATCATGTTAATACCAAGAATTTGAAGAATTTAAATAGCATTGAAGTGGAAAAAGAAAACAAACAAAAGGATTACAAGGTAACATCAATTAAACATCATACCCTTTACTAAATAGGCTTTTTGCTCTCAATATTGATCAAGAGTCATTTGAGAAGAATAAAGAGGCTGCTCCAAAAAATTAAATACAAAAATCACAGTTTCTAAGATAGAAAGGTGGGGAAATAGTATCAAAAGGTTTTATCATTGAAGGTAAGAAAGATTATTTCCATGGGTTTATTAATGACAAGTACCTTTAGCTGGTGGTACTTCTGGCTTTTTAGGTACAGCAACTTTGATCTTCTCTTCTACAACTACTTGCTTGGGTGCTTCAGGCACTTTAAGGAAAGAGATTATTTTTGGTTATTATATGACATTTTTATTCACTTACAGTCCTTTCATGGCCCTGTAAATTCTGAGGAAACACCTCAGAGTCTTTTGGAGTTTCTTCTTCTACATTACATTATTTTTTCCATTTTATTAAACAATGTCCCAAATCTCCATCTGACTAAGGCTACCATTGTGCGTTCTGTATTCCTTGTCACATTCCCCTATGCCTGATGGCTTCTTGGTATAAATTTTTCATCTATGCATGGAGGGTTTCTCCTGTTTTAGACACCTGTATCACTTATTCTATACTGTGAAATTCTTAACCTCTCTTCTGGGGTTAATTTTTCACTGTCAGCTGGGAGTATTTCAGATCACAGAAGCCCTGATTTCTCTTTAGGATTTCTGCTGTAGTTCTCAAGTATCAGTCTTATCTCTGCCCAGCCACATCAGTATTTCTAGTAGACTGATTACAGCAATGATTCAAGACGAATTTTCAAAATGGTAGCATATATGGAACTGTAAGCACAGATAATAAAAGTAACAGGACAACACCAACATACATTCAAAAAAATAATCAATCAAGGCAGAGTTTTTTTCTCTTCCAAATTTTAGTTATCTTTTGTGCAACATACCTTTGACTGGTGGTGGTTCTGGTTTTTTAGGCACAGCAATGGGCACTTCCTCTTCTGGGGTTTTCTTGGGCACCTCTGGCACTTTAAAGAAAACAGCATTCATTTTTATTATATTTAAAGCACTCAAAAATATGTAAATTATTAAGAAGAAAGAGTCTCACAAGAAGCATAAAAGAAAGAAACATAAGGTCAGATATAAAGAGATACATCATGCAAAAAATATTGTATACTATTACATACTACTAGGATTTTTTGTAAATGGGAAATGAAGGTTAATTCTTTCTTCTACTGTAAAACTTACTGACCAAGAGAAAGAGAAATCTCCTCAGAGAGTCACAATTATTGACATATAAGCTTTAGGTGGTGTTACTTTTAGCTTTTTAGGCACAGCAGCATTTACTTTCTCTCCTGAGACAGATTTCTTAGGTACCTTGGACACTTTAAAGATATTAGTCTGCTACTAAGAATTGTGAAAATAAAACATGCAATACAGAGAAATATGACAAAACAAGTAGATGTATAAGGATACCATGAAAACAGCTACAAGTTTAAAAAAAGTCTCTGTGGTTCTATCCCTCTGGCAAAGTTTGAAGCAACTTTGCTGGAGATCTTTTGTCATACAGTGGTGTCATGCCACACAAACTGCTAGTTCAGACAGACTTCTAAAACGTCTGAATGAAATGTCACAGCTGCTTTCTGTGCCTTATGCTATGTCCATTCAAAATTAATTGACCCCATAGTTTAACACGAGCAATGTGAAAGAGGAAGTACATATATACTTCTTGCTTGAGTATTGATAGAATTTCTGGGGCTGTTTACAGCACCTATAAACTCCTATGAAGTGAAAATGTTTTTTCTGTAAATCTCACTGTATGTTGACTCAGCTAGCATTGTCCTTATTTTTAGTCCCTTTGACTAGTTTCTGTGACAATTCTGCCATCATAATGGATTGCTCTTGGGTAGAAGAATAAGAGAAACTCAACTAATTTTTAATGATTTGACAACAACAAAATAAGGGATGGAAGAAAGCTGAACAAAAAGGAGAAGGAAAGGATAGGTTGACCTATATCTTTTGCAGGTGGAGCTTCTGGCTTTTTAGACAGAGGGACAGGTTTCTCTTCAGGAATACTTTTCTTGGGCAAATCAGGCACTTGAAAGTTATTTACTGATTTTAATTTTAATTTTTTGACTTAAAGACAAGTTGAGAAACAGGAAAAGGGACATATACAACATAAATACCACAAATCTGACACAAGTGGACTATGAACAATTAAATCAGAAATGATGTAAGAAACAGAAAAAGATGTTATCAGCAAAGACCTCAGTTCCATTAGGCTATCAAAGTACCTTTAGATGGTGGAGATTCTGGTCTTTTAGGCAAAGGAGTAGGTTCTGGTTTTTTAGTCACAGCAATAGGCACTTTTTCTTCTAGTACAGATTTCTTAATGACTGTGGACACTTTAAAGATATTAGTTCATTATAAGACTTTATACAGAACAGAAATAAAATTCATAAAATATCCAAAGTTTGTAATGTAAGTAAGGTACTAAAAGAATGAACACAAATATTAATTACATTGAACAAGAACTAAGCCACCAACATGAATAATTTAATTTTCCTGGAGTTCATGACTTTGCAAATTGCAGGAAGAGATGATGAAGATATATACCTCTAGGTGCTAGAGCCTCCTCTTTTCTACGAACAGTAGAAATTTCTTCTTCTATGTGCATCTCCTCATAAACTTCATGTACTTGAAAGATATTAGTTTAAATACTTAAATTAACTTAGAATATCTTCAGAAAAAAAGACATTGTTAAAGAACAAATGCAACTACATATGCAAGTTCATCTTAAGACAGATGCTCTATTTTATACCTATCCTCAAAATTAGGATTCTTTCCAATGAGGGAAGAAAAGAGTCTCATATTCTACCCTGATCTGACCTCTGCAGCTTGCCAGAAGAAAGATGTGTGGTATGTCCTAAAATGAGGTACTTCCTTGAGTACAAAGAGATAGGCCCTGTCTATCTAAGCTGTCACTTTTTCTGTTCCTGCACCAGTCCCCACCCACACCCAGACTGATCTCAAGTTGGAGTCCCTCACAATTTCTTTTGCACATAAAGCTAATTTTCCCCTTAGGAACAAATATAGGTGATACATTTTAAATTTTTTTAAAAAATCAGTTTTATACTGTTGCAGCTAACCAAAGCTGCTAACTAAACTCTAGTTTATGGTAGACACGATGCTTTCAAAATAATTAAAGATTTATATATGAAAACATATTTTTTTATCCTTCAAATCCTAATTAAAATTTTTTGTACCTTTAAGGTGTGAAGCTGCTTCTTTAGGTAGAGCAGGAGGTATTTTTTCTTTGTGGACAGCTTTCTTTGGTACTTCAGGAACTTAAAAATATTGGTTTATTTTAGACATTTGCACTAGGAAATAAGTAGTACAACTTTGTAAAACAGTAACAAATGCCACCAGAACAATATGAAAATACATGGTATTAACCTGTGAATACACCTCACCAACTTTCTAGAGTTCACTTTTTTTTTTTAACTCCTAGTGCTTACAGGTCTGAATTTGTCTTCTCTGAAAAGATAGTAGTTAGGGTTTTTTTTCTTATCAAACAGTATCTAGCAATTTTGGCAATTTAAAAGGTTTTATTTTTTTTGAAATTTCAAAATTACCTATTTTGCAAGGCAAAACTCCAGTGCAATTAACTAAATACTGTTTTAAACATCTATAGAGTTGTTCAGCACTGAAATAACGTAGAGAAAATGCTCTTTGAATTTGTTTTCCTGAATGATGAATTATTCTTAGTTGTTAATTAGTTTAACATATGAAGAAAGATGTTGAAGTATTTTTTGAATTCTTTGTAAATGGTCACAAAATGTTTGCATTTTTAATCTCTGATCTCCCTGTATGTATGCTGTCTTTCTAAGATAAAAACAAACAAACAGACAAAATTTACAACAAGAGATCAAATGGAAGAAAACTGTACATAGCACCTGGTCATACTGTTCAAGAAAAGCAAGCATGTTGTTTTTTTTCACTTGGTACCTCACTTTTGAAAGAGGCTAGAAGAAAATTCATTTGGAGGTCATGTACCTTTAGCTGGAGGAGCTTCTTCTGTAGGTACAACAGCAGGTATTTTCTTCCGTGGGACAGTTTTCTTTGTCACTGCAGGTACTTCAAAGATACCACATTTTTTAAAGAACATTATACAAAATGTAAGTAACATAGAAGCAATGACAGACATATAGCATCTAAGGAAACATTAGAATAAACACATTAAATAACAGATTAGCACATAGATGGAATGATGAAGATTAATAACTAATTTGTAGAGAATGTGTTACTTTATAGATTGCTTGCAAAGTTGGTTGTACCTTTAGATGGTGGAGCTTCCGGTTCACTAGGAATAACAATAGGGACTTTTTCTTCTATTGGAACTTCTCTGTGAACTTCAGGCTCTTTAAAGATATTATTTTACATACTTTAATATTATTTACAAGACAAGATTAGAAAGACAACTTACAATACAAAAATGCAGACATGTAAATTGACAAAGAGCTGTTTGAACATAAATTATTTAGGTATCTCATTTCAGCCTGATCATTTACCTACTTTTGCTAGAAGTGACCACTCCCAATTACTAAAATACAAGTTTGCTGAAATATTTAGTTTTATTTTCTAGTTACTTAGGTCTGTGTATTAGATAGAAATTGTAACTGAATTTCACCTGTCCTCATTTGGTGTTCACTATCTCTACCCCGGCTCAAAAAATACTTGTTACTCAGTATGGCTCTTAAACCAGTGTCTACTTAAGATCATTTATTTGGTCCAATGTGGCTATAGTGCTTTCCTGGATCAGAAACTTAGTTTCTCTCTTATTTATGTTTCTCTGATTATTAGAGGGAGAAAACAATATCCTAAAAATGCTAAACTATAACTAATGTTGGGGGTAGAGAGAGTCTCAAAGACATGGATGGAAGTTACTTTTAAATAATTAAAAATATGAATTCAAAATGTCTCACATTTTACAGAACAATCTACCGCATGAATGGATATATTCTCTGCAATTTACTGCTTGGTAGATGTGTCATTGATGTACCTTCATACAAAGGAGGCTCCTCTTCTCTAGGAGTAATGGTGGGTACTCTCTCTTCAAGGACAGCTTTCTTGTGAAACTCAGGAACTTCAAAGATATTAGCTTTCTTTTAGTAACCTCAAAATAATTTCCAGCTTTTGCAGTACCAAACAGAAATAAACCCAGAAAACTAAGTTCTTTTGAGGTCCCAAATACTGTGCCTTTTCAAGAATGAAATACTATACAGTTCTAGAATTGTCTTGCTAGAACAATTATTTATGTGAATAAATTTATATTTGCTGCTGTCAAAAAGCATAAAACATTTGCTTTTCTCACTGCATTGTGATGTGTTTCCTCCTGATATAAAGAACAGCTTTAATGGTTTTAACTTACTAGCTCTTGCCCTATTACTTCACCACCAATATCATGACGGATGTATTGGCTTCAAAACTCCAGTTTAAACTAAGTTCACAGCTATATTACAAATATAAAAGCTATAAAGTTTTATGTAATGGTAGTGTAAGCGGTGACACCTCCTCAGCATGTTTTCACTCATAAATCAATGTATTTAATATTTAGCACATGTATAGCACATATCTGAAATGTCTGCCTCAGTTGTCCATCTATCACTGAGAGCTGAATCCGCTTAGAGCACTTAGAGACTGGATACTCTTGCCATGGTGTAAAGAACATAAAGATCATTTTAGAAGATATTAGTGGGGAAAAAACCTACCAATATTTCCTTTCCACAGAACCTCATTTCAAAGGTTCCTTTACCTTTTATTGACGGAACTTCTATTTCAGGTGTGTGTGTAGGCTTCTTTTCTTCAGGGACAGTTCTTTCAAGAACAGCTGGCCCTTTAAGATACAATCTACTTTTAGGGCTTTCAAAGTTATTTGGAAGAAGTTAGAAAGAGAAATAGCAAATCTAACAAGGAAGATTCATGAAACAACAAAGGATTAAATGCTTCCTGAAAGAACAACTGTGTTAGTTTTGAAGATTACACAGAAGAATAACATATTTAAAATATATTCTTGAAAGATAGCCATACATTGGGTTGGTGGAATCTCCTTCCTTTTCAGAAGAAATAAAAATATTATGCCTTTCTGAACTACTTTCATGTGTAGTTTAATGACAGAACACACATTTTTTTAAAGCAACTATCACATATTTTCGACAAATGACTTGAAACCAACAGGCAAATACAGACTCAATCACAAACAGTTGAAAAAAAACCCTGTGAGGACTTTAAACATATGCACATCTTTCTCAACAAATAATAAAGGCAAAAGACTGAAATCAGAGCTCACAATTAATGAAGACAATGCAGAAGTAGTATACCTTTAGCTGGTGGAGTCACTTTCTTTTCAGGAACAGCACGTAGTTGTTCTTTTGGAACAGGTTTCTTCAGCACTGGTGGCACTTCAAAGACATTAGTGTTTTTTTAAGAACTTTTGCAGTACGAATATTATGTAAGAATAGAAGTTAAACAAAAAGCAAACAATACAAAGAGTTGGAAAATTTAGCAAAATAGAAAATACGGTGTCCTCAATTGCTATTAAGTGGCAACCTTACAAGCCACTCATCCAGACTGTTTTGCTTGGGTTCACATAGCTAGAGACTTCACTGAAAGAAAAACACTGCTCACATGAATTTTTGACTAGGATAAGCCTTATCAATTTGGTTTCATGAACTATGAGCTCTAATTAATGCTAGCTGGGAATATGGTACGGTTTCAATTTCCTATCAACTCCAAGTCTTTATGCAAAAAAACCCCAAAACCCTTTCCCACTAATTTCATTCTGATAATTCATATGAGAAACAACTATTTTCACAATAACTAACAATTATCGTGGTGTTATCATATTATATAATTTTTGTTAACTATTTTATTAGCACAAAATGGAATTTCTGGCAAATTAAGTGCTCTAAACAGAAAGTTACAGAGCTCCAAACTTGCACAGATATTCGATTAGCATCCACTGACAATTGCTATTCATGATACTTCTCTTTTGTACAGCCTGATACAGAGAACACTCATCAGGACTGTATGCACTCCAGCAAATTGTGAGGTTGAAGCAGGTCATAGTGTTTTAGGATTCTGTAGGGAACTAGTGTTTCACTGATAGGGTGCTATAGCTCAACAGACTTTTATTCATTTATTCATCTGCTTGTTTTCAATAATTAGCTATAAAATGTCACTTATATTGTGACAGCAAAATTTAAATCTTGAAGGTCCTACCTGCACTTTCTTTGTTCTCAGAAAGTAATTTGTACCAGTTTTGATTTGTTAAAGAAATATTATTTTGTTCGTAACTTAATTCCTGTCTTTGAAAAGAAAGTTAAAGGTCTAGCAGTCAAATAGGAATAGGTAAATTACTGGATATGGGGATTCAGAGACTCAAGCAGAATGCTGTGTTTTTAAATTTATCTAATAGTTGATGTACCTTTAGCTGGTGGAGCTTCTTTTTTAGGAACAGGAACAGGTACTTTTTCTTCTAGCAGAGGTCTTTTAGGCACCTCAGGCACTTTAAAAAATATTTAATTATGGGGTTTTAGTTATTTATGAGGAATTACAACAGATACAAACACAGAAAGCAGTGCAATCACTCCTTTATACAGGAACCATCTCATCATTTATGCAGAGGCAAGTTGAACAGCTACGTAATAGTTCTTGAGCAACAAAAGCTAAGGAATACATAAGCATACATCTTTCTGGTATATTTTAGACATGCTTTCTCTTTGGCATGAGGGATCCTATGATCATAACTTTAAATGACGGGAAGGAAGGCCCTACGTGAATTTAAACATCTCTGTAACTTACAGGAGCTAAACTGGGCAAAAGAAACAAATGTTAACATATAAAAATATCTAGCTCAGGCTGAAGCTGAACTGTATCAGAAAATTATCATTTACTTTGTTTGTGTCATATCTACACTAGCTCACTCTTGGGCTGTCAGATGGGGAATCCTTCCATTCCACTCTTAAGGGAAGTATTCCTCAGGAAGGAGGAGGAGAGAAACAATCTTTGAATGAATTTATCGTTACCAGCAACAGACATACATAGGACTACAAATGGGGAAAAATATGAATAAACACCCAAAGCAGGCCAAAAGGCCTAAGCAGTAGCTGAGAATTCAAGAAACTATAAGAATAAAGAAATAATGAATTGATGTACCTATAGCTGGTTGGATTTCGTACGCCTCCTCATATACCTCCTCATATTTCTCATAGATCTCTTCCTTCTCCTTAAATGCATACTTTTCGTAGACATCTTCTTTCTCCTCAGCCTCCTCTTCATATTCCTGTTCCTGAATCTCCTTGTATCTCTCAGGTTCTTCAGGTTCCTCATATGCCTCAATTTCTTCAGTTTCCTGAACCTCCTCAAACTCTTCAAAACCTTCATATGTCTCATACTTCTCATACTCTTCATATGTATACTCATGCTTCTCCACCACAGGAGCAGGAACAGGGACTTTTTCTTTCTGGACAGGTTTCTTGGATACTTTGGGCATTTTGGAAACAGTATTATTGTTACTACCTTACAATATTTTATTTTTTTTTTTACATTTAGTCAAGACTATCCATATAGAACAGAAAATGTACATGATAGCCACAAGATTCTTACATTAAAATATAAGAACATTCTTCTCAAACAGTATATATACTATAAAAGATTTTAAGAATGAGGAGGAAAAACAAATCTTTGGGAGGAATAAGAAGAAATATATCTGTACCTTTAGTCAGTGTTGGTTCTTTGGGTTTGGGAACAACAGCTGGCACTTTCTCTTCTGCCACAGCTCTTTTAGGCACCTCAGGGACTTTAAAAATATGGATTTCTTTTAGAATTTTTTTTTTTAAAAAACAACACCTTAAAGCAGTGTAAGTGAAAAAGCACAAGAAACAGAGCTTTATGTTTCTACAATGTAAACACTGCTAATGAAGAGTTTGAACATAAATTTAAGCAGGATTCTCATACAACAAAGACAAAAGCAGAAGAAAGTCAAGAGTATTTTTCGCATACATATTAATTATATTCAGGAGTACATATACCTTTTGCAGCTGGAACCTCCACTTTTTCAGGGGGTGCAACAAGGACTTTCTTTTCAGGAACAACCTTCTCAGGCACCTTGGGTACTTTAAAGATAGGACCTAACTTCAGTGGGTTTTTTGCACAATTTTTAAATAGACACAGAGCCCAAAGCTTACAAACAGCAGAACAGAAAATCACAAACAAACAAATAGCATGGGGACAAATATAGTACAAGACAGACATAATAAAATGTCCCTTGCTAAACTCAACTTGAATGAAGAATGTTATCTATTAATGAAAACAGCATTTAGAAACTGCAATACCTTTGGCTGGTGGAGGTGGCACCTTTTTAGGAACAGGTTCTTTCACTTCAGGAACACGTTTCTTAGGCATCTCAGGCACTTTAAAGACATTATTTTATTTTAAGAATGTCACCCACCAGTAGTGTGAGAAAGACAACAGACAACATATACAAACAGACTTAATGAAATTAGAACTGATCTGCAGAACGTATTTTAAATGTTTTAAAGATGAAACAGAAATAAAAACAAAAGACACTTTATATCCACAGGCAGACTTCTTGAACAAGTCAAATCACTTCAGAGCTTATATTTCGCTATGAATTTGACAGGAACCATGAGACATCAATACAGAAAGACAGCAGGGACACAAAACTAACATAAATAACAAACAAAATAAAATAGAGACACTGAATGAGAATAACAGCACATTTTCCTAGGTGTTAATTTATGTACCTTTTGCTGGAGGAAGCTTCAGTTTCTCAGGTGCGGGTACAGATATTTTTTCTTTTGAGACAGGTTTCTTAGGAATCTCTGGCTCTTTAAAGATATTATTTTGCAAACATATTTTAAACTTACTTTCAGAGCATTAAAAGCATGAAAAAACATGAAACAAGATCACAAGCTCCCCAGAAAGATCATTAAGATTTACATACAACTTAGAACAAGAAATGAAGATTAATTTTAATGAAGCCAAAAGATCTCATGGGTAACTTGCAAGAAAAGATCATGTACCTTTTGCTGGTATGATTTCCTCGGAAATAGTTTCCTCTTCTTCTTCCTCAGGAACAAAAATGGGAACCTTTTCTTCAGGCATAACTCTCTTTGCCACCTCAGGCACTTTAAAGATATTATTTTAAGAACTTTACTTTCACAACTTCACAAAGAAAAATCCATAACATGAAACACAAGGACACCAACTCTAAAGTAACAACAGTAACAAAAATAAGAGAAACTGCCTTATTTTTCACTCCCTGAAAACAGCAAAGTGCAATTATGTTATAAGGATTATATAAGAATTAACTCTTTTGCCTATTTTAGTTATACAGTGTCATTGCCAACAGAAAATATTAGCAAGATATGCTACAAAGACGAGGTTGTAGAAGATTATAAGCATCTATTTTTTTATATAAAAAACTTCCAGTGTCTTGCTTTTCAAATTTTTTTCTAAAAACCTGAGCTGCTGTGGTGGAATTTGCTTAGCACCAAACAGCAGCCTCTACAATATTCTGCCTTCACTTTGACTTTCATATTTAGAGTATATCTTCTGGTTATTTTTATGGTCATTTGTGCCTTGATTTTATTTTTATATAAGTTTAGCTAAAAGGCTTTTAGAGTTTTAGCATACTCTTGAGGTACTTGTCAGAATGATCTCCCTGAATAGGAGAATTTCTGGGTAAAGGCCCATAAAATATTCCACATATTTTGTTTAAACAAAATTTAAATTAATTTAAACATTAGTTCTGAATATTGTTACCACAATGAATTATTCAGTGGGCTGAAGGCAATAACAGAATGGACAATCAAGCCCTGCCTGAGACCTAGCACTGCTCACTACAGGGGAGCAGCAGGGTGCTAGAACCAAGGCTCTGATTTTACACAAGTATAAATTGATTTTTAAAATGAGCTTCCACTGCAGTAAGAAAATGCAAAGGAGAGGAATTATCTGCATACACCATGATGTGATATACCTTTGGCTGGTGGAATTTTCTTTACTTTAGGAACTGCAACAGGCACTTTGTCTTCTGGGACAGCTCTCTTGGGCACCTCTGGCACTTTAAAGATATTGTTTTAATAAGCATTTTTCAATTAATTTTAGAGCACCAAAGCTACTAAAATCACAGACAAAAGTCACAAAGACCAACAATAAGAAGAAAACTCCCCTCAGAAGGATAATTAAGGTTTACAACCAAATTAAAACAGTTAATAGAGATGAAGATCTTTTAATGAACTGAACAAAGGTCTGTGACAGTTTTCAAGAAGGAATGGTGTACCTTTTGCTGGTATCTCTGGAACAGCTTCCTCTTCCTCCTCTTCTTCTTTAGGAACAAACATAGGTATCTTTTCAGGGGGAGGTCTTGGAATTTCTGACACTTCAAAGACAGTATTTAATTGTAGAAAACTTAGACACAACATCAGAAACTGAGAGACAACTTACACAGAAGCTAAAGACTATGAATTAGCAAGTACGTTTGTCACAAACTGCTACAATACATCAGTTAATGTCTAATACCAAACATACAGACACAATAACAAACATCATACACATGTTCATTTATAAGAAGAGATACCTTTGGCTGGTGGAGGTTCTGGCTTTTTATGTACAGGGACAGGTACTTTTTTTCCTGGAACTTTCTTGGGCACTTCAGGCACTTTAAAGATATTTTAAATTAATTTTCAATGTAACACAGAACATACTAAAGTGATAACTGTGTAATTAACATAACTATACAAATATGTTAAAATGTAATTGTGTATGAAAGATAACATTGATTTTATCCACAGATTTATGCACGATGTAAACTTACAAACATAGAGACTACAGCATTACAACTTCACATAGTAAGGCTAAGGGTGAAGTGTGGCTGTTTAGGTACATTGTCTTTTGAAGTATCTGTTCTTGGAACACCAAGTAGTTTAAATAATTTAGATACACAAGATCCAAAAGACAGAAAATACAGGACAAAACATAGAGAATAAATGTAGATTAAGCACAGCACCCATGACTAACAGAAACGTCCACAATACAGTGGCTATGATCAAACATAGGCCAGTGAGTGGTTCAAACACACCAGGACAAGGAATGGGATTGTTATTTGCATTCTTCTAAAGCTGAAGAAACAAAACTAGAATCACACTGTTGAACCAGAAACCAGTGTACCTTTGTCTGGTGGATGTTCTTCCACTTTTTTAGACACTGGGACAAGTACCTTCTCATCTGGCACAGGTTTCTTTGGTACTTCAGGCACTTTAAAAATATTGTTGTAGTTTAAGAATTTAATTTTTTAAGCATAAGCTAAACAACAACTATATGAATCAGTAAAGTGGAATGACAAAGAACTGTCAAGAATAGAAAACTCTCTTCATTCTACATTACATTAAAGATGACAGGTGAACAAAGACCAATTTTTAAAGTTTTTTTTTTAACATATTCAGTCAAGAGCTGATATACCTTTCACTGATGGAACTTCCCTCTTTTTTGGTACAGGAACAGGAACCTTTTCTTCTGGCATAGGTTTCCTCAGCACTTCTGGAACTTAGTAAGATATTATGGTAAATTGAGCTTGGCATAAGAATCTAAACCACTATGACATACAAGCCAGTGACACTAAACAATTAAACACAAACACAAAGAATCACAATTCTTAAGAGCAACAATCCTTTTACTATCCTAGTATTTAACACAAGTGGGAAGATAAATGAAGTCTAGGAGACCTTTCTGATCAAAAGTAATTACAAGTTCATATACCTTTAGCTGGGGGAGCTTCTTTCTTCATCACTTGAACTTTCTTTTCAGGTACAGGTTTCTTTGGCACCTCAGGCACTTAAAAAAAATATTATTTTGGTTAAAAAAGAATCCACAAGCTATCCAAAACAGAAAAGAAACAAAAAAGACAGCAGCACAAACATTTCATATGAAGAGCCCTCTCTAAAAAGAACAGAAAAAAGTAACGATCAAGTAAGGCATCTGTAAAGTACTGTGAATTACATACTCAAAGGGTGACTGCTAATACAAAGAGAGGATATATACCTTTTGCTGGAGGAGCTTCTTTTTTCTTCATAATAGGTACTTTTTCCTCTGGAACAGGCTTCTTAGGAACTTCAGGCACTTAAAAGATACCATTAATGTTTTAGCTATTTACTTCCAAAACAACAGGAACACAAAGTGCAAGCAAGTGTCACGAATATATACCCCAAACATAAAGCTGTGATTTAACATGGTTTGATTATTAAGACAAAATAAGACAAAATAAAATGGCAAACAGATATTAACTGCTATCGCGTCCATTCTCCTTGCTAAGCCATTAAGGCCATCAATAAAAATATTTTTAACTTCAAGAGCTTACTTGCTGGTCAAAGGATTGACTTAAGACAGAGTTTGGCTTCTTAGAACCAGCTGTTAAAGCAGATTCAGAAGTGTTATGGTGGGAAAACTTGCTAAAATACAATTTTATTTTTTCCTCCCATTTTTGATGTTTATTACAAATGTAATTACAAATTTATTACAAATGTAATAAACTACTATAGAATTGCTGTATTTGATATTTAGTGGTTTCACTACTTCTCCTTATTTTCCCCTAGAGCCATCATCCTAATGCCTCTCAGATATGTAATAGGTTGCATCTGTTCATGTTGAATAAGCCAATTTTGTATATGTATTGAATATATATTGCTAATTAGATTTTCTTTCTTAGAAATCTCCAAGTACTTTCTACATGTAAAAAGCAAACACATTAAGTTTATCAATTGATTTACTTCAAGCACAGAACTATGGACACATTATAAATGCCCAGCAGTTTATACCACAATTTGTTGGGTAACAGCAATGTTTATGAGTGATGTACTTTGATGAAAAAAAAAAACAAATCTTGACTGCTGAAATCGATTTTCCCTTTAACTGCAGTGAGGTAAAAGTTTCAACTAAAATGTATCTTGATGGTTTTTGTAGTCCAGAACCCAGAAATATCCATGCAAATTTTATGATGACAGCAGAGTAACCCCACTGGCTCTGAGCATACTGAAGAAAGTTTGGAGCACATATGACTTAAACTTAACTATTATGATAGAGTCAAAGGAAATTTTAGGTAACCCTAATCTTCCTGTTCAGGGTTAACCTGGTTCTTGCCGTGTACATATTGGCCTTTTCTCTACTAGAGAAAATATGTTAATCAATATGTCAAAATTCTAGTACAAGCAATGTTAAACATAGTTTTGGCATTTATTAATTAGGCAAAAAAAATTCTGAATTTCATTTTTGGGAAGAGACACTATGGAATGATTTGAAACAGGACTGGAAAATATACATTTTTACATACCATTAGATGATTATTTAATTTTGGAAAATTGGATATAGATAGTCTATATCTTTCTATTACAATGCAGAAAGGCTTTATTACCAAGATCTTGGCATGACCTTGTTGTCCTCTCTAAGTAGTGATCAGTATGTTCATCCTGTACTAACAATGTTGAAAATTTATACTAGTACCATAAAAATTTTTCCTAAGGAAAACACCTAAGTATTTTAAAATGGCAATTTAATAGAACTTTTACATCTTTGCTTTCCATGAAAATCTATTATTCCCTTCCAGAAATAAACAAAAAATATAGGGTTATAAAGACTTCTGAGAGAAAGTCAATGCAACTTGTGTTCTTAATTCACTTATTTTCAAGTACACTACCTATTTTCTAGATAAAGTTTTTTTCTGTGATTGCAGAATTCTCATAAACATTTCTAAGTATTTTAATCACAGTCTGATAGCATAATTGAACCCCAGACAAGGATAAAATAAAGCTCAATCAAATTTTCTTAGTGGGTTATACAGACTTCATATGAAAGATGAAAGAACATGTATGGTATAGAACACTGAAATTCATAGAGGTGTCCTGGTTTAGGCTGGGATAGAATTAATTTCCTTCTCAGTAGCTGTTGCAATGCTGTGTTTTGGATTTGTTGTGAGAACAGTGTTGATAAGAGATATTTTGAGTTGTTGCTAGGTAATATTCGTACCATGTCAAGGACTTTTCAGTTTCTCAGGCCCTGCCAGCAAGAAGGCTAGAAAAGCACAAGAAATTGGGAGGGGACACAGCCAGGACAGCTGGCCTGAACTAGACAAAAGGATATTCCATACCACAGAATGTAACGCTCAGTATTTAAACAGGGTGGAATTGGCTGGGGCCTGCCAATCGCTGCTCAGGGACTGGCTGGGCATTGGTCATTGGGTAGCGGGCAATTATATTGCATCACTTGCTTTCTTTTCTCCCTTCCCTTTGGATCTTTTTCCTCTCTCCTTCTCTCTCCTTTTCATTATAATTGTTGTTGTAGTAGTAATAATAACAACAATGTTACTGTTGTTGTTATTATTACTGTTGTTTTTGTTTTATTTTATTTCAATTATTAAATTGTTCTTGTTTCAACCCTTGAGTTTTACATTCCTTCCCAATTCTCCTCCCCATCCCTTTTCGGGTTTGTGGAGTGAGAGAGCAGCTGCATGGTACTTAGCTACTGGCTGGGGTTAAACCATGACAAGAGGTAGTAGAAGAGTAAGACATACAGCCATCAGACATTTTCTACACCATATACTAATCATTAAACATGTTGAAAAAAGGCACACTGTAAAGCACACTGAAACATACTAAACCAAAATTTTGGTATATTACCAGAATGAAAAGATACTACTTTTTCTCACACAAAAGTATACCTCTAACTGGTGGGGGAGCCTCCTCTTCATACTGGGGAACTTCTGACTCTTCCTCCTCATATTCAGGAGCTTCCTCTTCGTAATAAGCCGCTTCTTCTTTGTAATGTGTGACTTCTTCCTCTTCATATTGAGGAACTTCTTCATACTGAGGAACTTCTTCCTCATAGTGACTAACTTCTTCATAATGGTGGACTTCCTCCTTGTAATGGATTACTTCCTTCTCATATCTGGTGGCTTCTTCCTCTTTGTATTTTGGAATCTCTTCTACTTCTTCTTCTTCATACTGAGGGACTTCAACAAACACTTTCTCTTTTCGGACAACTGTCTTCCGTACTTCAGGCACTTAAAAAGATACCAATTAAAAGAATCTTAAATTTTAGCACATAGATCTTAATAATAATAAGGATCACAAGGCATTGTCAAATAAGAATTAAACCAAAGGAAGAACATTCCATAGAAAACAAGTCACTATTCACTGCACATGGAACATACAAGACACAAAAAACATTTATATCATACTTCAGTACTCTATCCAGTATACCTTTGGCTGGTGGTCTTGCCATTTTTTTAGGAGGATAAATTGGCACTCTTTCTTCAATGATAGCCCTCTCTGGTACATCAGGCACTAATAAGATATAGTACATTTACATTTAAGAATTTTTAAAAGTGTTGTTTAAAAGCAAAACTATTCTTGGCAAGAAACACAAAAAGATATCTTACAAATATATGGCTAATACATAAAAGACAAGTGTGTTTATTGACACTGGATGTGTAATTATGGAAGCCATTAGGGTGGCTTTCAATTAAGTAACAACACACATTTCAAGATCCCAATATTAGCATCTGATATGATTCCTGCTTCATCTACTGATGCCAGCAGTGAAGTTAAGCTTGCTAATGGGCAGAACTCAAAATCCAAATTCTTCTTGTTTCAAAATCATGAAATCCCACTGTCATCTGTGGCAGCCCCTCTCACAACAGTGACACTTTGCCCCAGTTCCTGCATAGGAAACCAGACGAAGATGAGGGAGCATGTAGAGAAAACGTTTGTGAGTGACTGACAATGTATAAGAGCCCTGGTCTAATTAAAGGCAAAAGAATTAATTGCTTAGTGAAGAAGGTATTTTCCTCTTCTGTTGGTTGCTTTACAAAGTGGCCTGTTTGTTCAGACATGGCAGGGAGCCATTCCCTGTCAAGGCAGGAAAATTTCCAAAAGATTAAGGTGTGAATATGTTCAGTTTTTAAGATATATTCAGGAAAGAAAGCAATCTGTGTTTAAGCAGCATATTCTCTTTTGCAGAGCAGCAGTGCATGGGCCTTGTCTTGTGAGGCACATCTTGGGAAATTTTTGATCAATGTAACTGGAAACTGCACAGGAAATTACCATAGCGTTTTAACATCTGGGAAGCTACTAGACTTTCCAAGTTAGAGAATAACTTTCACATTTTCTTAACAGATTGGAGACCTTTTAATCTTCCTAATATTTAATTGTAAGTGCCCGGTACATCTGCATTTGAAATCTTAAATTAAAACTGATTGGAACTGGTAACTTTGATTGATTTGATGACAAAAACTGCATTGTGCATGAGTGCCCTTGCCAGGAAGTTCAGGTTCTTTTGGATTCTAGCTACAACACCTCTATTTGGTATTCCACAGAACTGTTACAGTTAATGTCCCCTTCTGCTTTGACCTTTTTTTCCCAGACCAGCTAGCATATTACCCCTGCCTTACAGAAAGCCAGTCAAAGATCCTCTTCCCTCTTCCTCTTGCTACTTATGATCTGCCCACCCCCCATCATTCTCCAACAGAGAGACTAAATAGATTATTTAACTTCACACTGATGTGATTATATTAATCTCTCATAATATGAGTATGACAATGCAATGTTTACCAACAACAGGAGGTCTGAATCAGCTAAGTATGAGGCATGTAGGTCATATTCTACAAGCTTCAATTTCAGGATAAACTGCTGATTTGCACCTTTTTTTTTTTTTTTTTCCCCAAGTAGATGACAAGTTGTAAATCTGGACATAGAATCTTTTTACTCCTTTCATACCTGTGTATGAAATCTCCTTTTCTGTGTGAAGAGAAATGGATACTTCCTCTGACATAGCCCAGTGTTCTTCTTCTGTTGGTACTTCAAAGACAGAGTCTAATGTTAATATTTTTCTCTGGTGTAGTATCATGTACAGTAATAAACACCCCATTTAGGGTTTCTTAGAAATCTAGTTATTATTTTCTGACACACACACCCAACCCAGAGTAACTGGGAAAAATATGTCTCTAGTGTTTCTCAAAGACTCTGTTAAGGTTCCCTTGGGACTATGGTGGAACATAGGGGTGGACTTGGTAGTGTAAGGTTAACGGTTGACTCGACGATCTAAGGATCTTTTCCAACCTAAAGGATTCTATGATTCTTACATTAAAATTTTAAGAAAGGTGCCAGACCAGCAGGCTTGAAGCTTTGGTGGTACTGCACAAGGATAGTCTGTTCATAGATTAATCCATGGGCAGGAGTACCTTCTGGTGGTGGAGACACTTTTCTCTTTGGAACAGCAATGGATACTCTTTCTTCTCTGGCTATTTTCTTTGCTGCTTCCGGCACTTTAAAGATAGTAAATGTAAGAATACTAAATTCTAAAAGAATTTCTGAACTTTCTGAAGTTCATACAAAAGAATTATGGACAAACAATTATGTGCAGATAGCACATATTTACATAGCAAAGATACTTACAATAAACGCAAAGAATCACACTATACATACAAACATAAAGACATTTAAATTAACAGAGAAAAAGACCAGCTGAAGCTTTAATGCACAGTAGCTAGATATGCATTAAATATTTTGAAGACTAGTGTGTGGGGTTGCAGGAATTAATTCCACAGATAAATTAGACACTTCAAAACACTGTGTGCAATTTTAGTAACCACAGAAATATATTCAATTATCTATAAATATCTACTAAAATAATCCGCATAATATTAGATTAACAGACATACAGACCAACACACATCAAAAACAAACAGCATATTCACACATCATGAAATAAGATGGAATGACTGAGATGAAACTAAGATGTAAATAATTTGCCTCTAGGCTCTTCAGAAACATAATTAAACCATAATTAAACACCACACATACAGGATACATAACAAAATCACTTTTCAAACACAAGAAAATCACAGAAAGAGAGGACATATTTGTAAGTTTGAAATCCTTGACTGAATACTGACAATGCTACATTGTAGCTGTTTTCTAAATGTGTTCACATTTATTGAATTTCTTCACTGAGTAAAAGTCTTTGCTCCTCTGTCCAAAGGACTTAACAGCCAGAGTGATCAATGAAGTTAAATAAATAGCAGCTAGAAAATGCAAGGAATGCAGGTGTGTGTTTTCTGTCACCTTCTACATTCTTTTGCAGGGGAGGAGACAAAGGTCCTTTTTCATTTATAATCAAGACAGGAGAGACTGGGATTTGGTTAACCAGGCAGATGGTGAGTATGATGCACACAGACATCTGATATTTAGAAGCCTTGCCTAATTTCAAAAGAACTTGTATACCTTTAGCTGGTGGAGCTGTCACTTTCTGTGAAACTGGAACAGGTACTTTGTCTTCTGGCACAGGCTTCTTGGGCACTGCTGGCAATTATTTTAAAAAAAGTTTATTTTAAAAGGTTTTGAATTAATCATAGTTTATGAACATAATCAGACGACAAAACACAAATGTGGAGACTTGACATTTCTTCAAGTCAAATAAAAAAAGACAGCAAACACTGAACATTACAGCTTGTGTTAGACAATTAGACATGATAAGAGTAAATCAGTATCCTGAAACAAGACTTCTCGTGTAGCTCTGAAAAATTATATACCTCTTTTTGGTGGTGCCTCCTCTTTTTCAGCAACTGCAACTTTTTGTTCTGTGATAATCCTCCTGTGCACTTCAGTCACTTAAAAAATATAAGTGTAAGAATATTTGATTGCAGTATTTGAAATACAGACATATGTAAGTTTTTTCTATTTAATCTGATTTTTTAAAAAAAGAAAATCTAAGTAAACTTCAACAGCAACCAGCAACAAACATTAGACACTGTAGAAGAGTGTATTTTACAGCCATAGTATAAAGATGAGTAAATAGTCAAAAGAAAGAGGAGATCCAGACAGAGGTTACAGATATTAACAAACAGAAATTCATTTAAGTAAAATGACTGATCATAAATACCGCAAGGCCAAACAAAAAAATCTCCATTATATTAATATTTCTAGTTCGTTTACCTTTGGTTGATGGAGGTTCTTCAACTTCTACCTCAAAAGTGGGTACTCGTTCTTCTGGAGGTTCTTAAAAAAGATTGGTGAAATCAATCAAATTTTCTGAAGTTGCCAACAGGCATAAGATAAAAGGCAAAATAACACATAAATCTTACCAAGATGACACAGGCCACAGGCCACATTGTACACAAATGGACATAAGTATGTGTTTAATGTTGAAGAAATATGATCTATGAGATATCATTTATCAACATGCATATATGTTAAAGACAGAATGCAGCAAACCCAGCATTTTTTGCAACAGGAACAAACCACTGATACCTCTTGCTGGTGGAGCCTCCATTTTTTTACGCACAGGGACAGGTTCTTTCTCTTTGGGAACTGCTTTCTTATGAACTTCAGGAACTTTAGAAAAATGAGTAAGATGAGAAGGAAGATGAGAAAGAATATTAGGGTGTAATACTTGTAATTGCCTTCTACATCAATGTGTTTTACTGAGTTAACATAAACAATACTTTTCATAGTACAAGATGGAATTTGAGACAACCATTCATCACTGGAAGCAGACATTACCCATGTCAACATGTACAAACAAGACAGTAAGACAGACACACTACCCCTGAAGATACATCACCCAGAGGAGGAACTGGTTTATACCTTGAACTTTTGGAGCTTCCTTAGGGGCAGCTGGAACTTTTGGTTCAGGGACAACTCTCCTAGGCTTCTCAGGCACTTTAAGAGATTACAATACAAAGTTTTATGAAGGCAAGAAGTATCAATATAACATGTACACATTTCTTTAATACAAAAAAACACAAATGGAGAAAAACATATAGTGGCAACATAACACTCAGAATGATGAAACAACCAATATTTTCTAATGAAAAAAATGTATACCTTTAGTGGGTGGGGCTTCCTCTCTCTTAGGAACAGTTACCCTCTCCTCTATGTAGTAAGACTCTTCTTCAGTCACTTAAAAAGAGTAAAATAAAAAAAATACTTATGTTTAAGTATTTGACATCTATTACTGCCTTTACGGTCCTGGTAAGCAACAAAATATTTGTAAGACAAGAATAAGCAGTGTGCTTTACTAATAGACACCTCTGGTATTACAAAATCTACATTCAAACCATCCTGCTACCTCCGAAGCCAATGGAAAAACTCCAAGCAATTTAAATGGAACTGAGATTGAGCTCTCATCTTGTATTTCTGTGGAATTTGAAAGTGCTCAGTGTTTGAAGTACTAGATCAGCACTTTCCATTCCTCTGTCCACTAGTTCACTAATGCTCGAACTTGCCTACTTTGAAAAAGCCTCTTTCCCAAATACTGAGAAAATTCCTTGACTAAAGCCATCCCTTGACATACTTCCTATGGTGTCACTTGTAATGGATATTGAGTCAATCAGCATATGTTGCTGTCCTTCACAGCATTATGTCACCACCAACAAACTTACAGGTGCAAACAATATAGTCATTTTATGATGAAATGGTCTGAGGAACCAGGGTGCACCATGACATGCTGAAGGATCTTTACTTCATCTAAGTAACCTGCTGGAAGGGGAACTTCCAACAGAGAATGTTTGTAAAAAAAAAAAAAAAAAAAAAAAAAAAAAAAAAAAAGGAGCTGATAATTCTCAGCATCCAAGAGATACTTCATTATTTTCACTGTATCAAAGAGGACTAACTACTACACTTTTCAAAAGCAAGTAATAGAAATTGTAGACTTTCTTAGCATTAAAGTTTATAAGATATGAAACATTTATATAGTAGTAAAGTTTTCTTTATGAGTAGAGTAGATAGTAATCCATGCTATTTTTGGTACGAAATGAAAATTACTTTTTGCTTTTGCCTAGTATTCCTGAATTGTGGTCGTACCTTCAGAAATCTCTTCTCTGTGAATGGAAATAGACACTTCTTCCATTTCTTCTTCAGCCCATTCTTCAACTGTTGGTTCTTTAAAGAAAATTATTAGTTTTAGTATTTTTGGTGGATGAATGGATGGAGAGATCAGTGGATGGGGAAGATGAAGACCAATTCTTACAAATTCTATATGACAATGACAGATATGAATATAATACAGAAAGTGCTGTGCACAATTATATGTATGATTTGCTCTAAATGATGTGTTTTGTCTGTGCCCCATGTACCCTATTGTGTGCTGTTTTCTCTCTCAAACATCCTTCACTAGCCAACTGTCACTCCATCAGAATGCTTCCACTCCCCAAAATTCCCCATCACAAAAGCTGACAACAGTCAAAGAATTAGGGGAGAATTAGAATGAAAGTAAGGACAGAAACAAGATGAGAAGGGTAGATCAAGAATTGAAAGGAAGACTGGCATGTACACATCTACAAATGTGACTATATCAGGGAAACATCAACCTTTTCTGGGGTAAAAGGTTAATACACAGGAGACAAACAGAAGTTAACACTGCACGTATCCATATGAACATATATATGCATGTTCATGTTTTAGATAGTTAACTTCCATTTCTGCTTTTAAAAATTCATTTATGCTTTTTAATAGAGTAAATTGTCTTGACTGGCTAGTTATTAATGGAATATTAAAATGATCAAAATGTTGATTTCCGCTATCTTGAAGCAGGTATTTTGTGGAATTACACTAACTTAAATCAACGGACCTCAGCCTTCCCTGAGCATGACAATGTGAACTAAAAGAGTTAGTGAGAAGCTAGCACTGCAGAGAGAAATAGCATTGTTATCTGCAGGGCTACAGACAGCTTTGTAGGCAGTCTGACAAATGGATGGTTACAGTTCTAACTAGTGGAGTCTAAACTCAACACTGTAAGTCCATACTTATTATGATTTCATGAAAGCCGGATCCAAAAGATCATAGCATTCAGTGGTAGTTTCCATTCGTGTCAATAGGCTGTGATCCTGGCATTCAAGACTGAAAGGTAAATGGTACTCAGGAGGCTCTTAACTGCCTCCAAGTCTGTAAAATGTTCAACATAAAACTCATACAAGATAACTAACACAAAATTTTTGTGTATTTTGATCTTGGTCTAAGAACAATAGACTTGTAGACAAAGCACAAGTTTCTCACAATTGTCTGTTTATAGTGTACCTTCTGGTGTTGTGATTTCTTCTGGAATAGCAACAGATATTCTGTCTTCTGTAATACGTACTCTTTCTTCAAAAGTGGCTTTCTTCTGCACTTCAGGCACTTTTAAAGATAATAAATTAAATGTATGCTTTTCTAATTCCATTGTGAAAGCAATGTTGCAGAAAGCTGAATCTAGGTTTCCAAAGAATTCCTTAAGCGTACTGAGCACATAACACGTAACAGAGATTCAACATTTAGAAATAATGTTTTTACAAGTATTGCACAACACATGCAACATACTGCAACAATTCATTGTCACTAAATCAGGACAGCAGAATTCACAGGGAAAGCACAAATCAACAACTGGTAACAATACAGAACATATAAACAGAAGCTGAGAAAAAACTTTTATTCTACTGGAAACCATACCTTTAGCTGGAGGAGCCTCAACTTTTTTAGGAACTGCAGGAGATACTTTTTCTTTAGGGACAGGTTTCTTAGGAGCTGCAGGCACTTTTAAAAAAAGGTATTTAGTTTTAGGACATAAAAAGTACAAAACTGGCAACAGCATCACATAACAAAAATGCATATTTCAAAAAGATTACACATGGACATATTTTGCTTAAAAAGCACAACAGCTGAGCAAGCTGAGACAAATGCAATGTTCTGAAGACTACAATAAATGTTATTACAGTGAATGATACTGACCTTTTGCAGGTGGAGCTTCTTCTACTTTAGGAACATGGGGTATTTTTTCTTCTGGAGCTGGTTTCTTAGGTACTTCTGGCAATTCAGAGATACAAATTACAGTAATGTTAAGTAACTAAAATTATAGGTGTTTTAAGACTGCATCTACAGCACAGTTACTGACAACACTGACACAAAAGATACATAGCTAATGTAATTGAAGTACAACTAAAACCAGATTCGCTTAACAACCAAAACCAAAACTGGACATAAACAAGATACTTAGGATAACAAGAGAAGAGTGTTTGTTTAGGTGTACCTTTAGGTGGTGGGGCTTCCTCTCTTTTTGGAACAATTTTTTTCTCTGGGGGAGCTCTCTTAGGCACCTCTGGCACTTAAAAAGATAAAATATAAAATAATTGAACTCTGTATTTCAAAGATTTATTGGAGTATTATAGAATTTCATTAATCCATTTATAAGAATATCAAGACATACCACATAACGCTTAACATACGCTTAACATTCATACGCTTAACATACAAAGGTATGAGACAAAAGCAACATGTATTTGAAAAGAAAAGAAAAATCAAACCAGTCTCTGGAAGCCTATCAAGTGCTTCAAGACTGATTTCTCAACTGAAGAAAGAGCTGCTCCCGTATGTTACCTGGCCTTAAAAACTGTTATATATGCACAAAGAATTATACATAAAAAAAAAAAAAATAATCAATTTTTAACACAAACATGCTTACATACAGTCTAACAAAACCAAAAAAAACCCCACCAAAAAAAGATATTCAACAGGTACATGTACACTCCATCACTAAGTATACTTTTGGCATGTGGAGGTTCTTTGGGAAAAGGAATGCATACTTTTTCTTCAGGCACAGGTTTTTTAAGTACTTCAGGAACTTCAAGGTATTAAAATTTACTTAAGCAACCTTTCTAAGGCTTTTCAGTTTTTCTTAGATGATGACATACAACATAGCACACAGACTGTATTTATCATATGCTTCCACTGACAAGTGAATAGTGATTAGGAATACAGCACAACAGTACAGGACTGGTTAAAGCCCACATTAAAAAGATGCTGTACCTTTTGTTGGGGGAGCCACCTCCTTTTTAGCAACAGCAACTTTCTTTTCTGGAACAGGTTTCTTAGGGACTTCAGGCACTTTGGAAAACATTTTCAAAATGAGAGGGCTTTAGTTTTTGGACCAATTATCCAGATTTCAGTAATCCAAGATTGCTTTATAGAACACAGTGTCTGGACAAGTAGCTGCAATACAGTACAGTGTACAACCTTTTGGACATACAGTGGACTATATGGGAAAGACACTATGATACAGTATAAAATTTCAATGTTAACATTATTGCACTATCACCTGTCATGGTACTCTATTGAAACACGCTACACTTGTCTGCAACCTAAATACAAACAACAAGCACAAGATTGTTAGGAACGAGAAAGGCCAAAACTGAGACAAATGAAAGCTGTAAGTGAAGTTATAGCACAAATAAAAAGTGAAAGTATGGAGATAACACAAAATTGAAGAGTGCATATGGAGATAATGCAAACCCAAAGACACGTGGAGAGTAAATTCATAAATATATTCAAGAAAAAAACGAACAATATTATAATGAACAACGACTTGTTTGTTTTTTGGTTTGTTTGGTTTTTTTTCTGTTTTTTACTAGGGCAGTATAAATACCTTTAGCTGGTGGAGCTTCTTTTTTAGAGACAGGAATGGGCTTTCTTTCTTCTGGAGCATGCCTCTTTGGTATCTCAGGCACTTTAAAGAGATAGATGGTGAACACTTAGGAGACAGTAAAATTATTTGATAAATCACAGTAGGCTACTTTCAACATGATGGATAAGCAAACATCGTATGTCAAAAAATATGCTGTTTTACCAAACAGATACAATATGCTAATCTCAAAAAAATCTATTCAAAGAATTATTTAAAACAATGATGAAGAAGAATTGGATTTAGAAATCCAGTAGGGCTTGAACTTTTGAGAGAAGAGCCATAGAGAGATGGAAAATTTCAGCTCTGATCTGCTATCCTTTGGTTAAAAGTGGTACAGGCAGATGATGTGAAAGTTCAGAAAAATGGAGCGCACGATGGTACAGGTTTTATTCACCTTCAACGTGAGGGATCTCCAGTTCTGTAGAAATTACTTCTTCCTCTTCTTCTTCCCACTCTTCAACTTCCTCACATGCTACAATAGGAATTTTGAAGATATTACATTTGGAGATAGGAAATATTAGTCTGCAGTACATCTGAAACACATTTAAGAAGATATTATGTGTGTCCAGTACACAAAGGTCACTGAAACACATATGCTAATATGTGAAAAAATTTAACCCAGAAAACCAATAGCATGTGCAAATCTCACAGTGAGTTTTGATAAACTACAGATTCAAATTATTTTATAAATCTTAAATATTGATTGGCTTCTCATTCTTAATCAATCTACCTTCAGTTGGGTAAACAGCTTCAAAGAATCTTTCTTCAACTGTTTTCTCATGCTCTGTTGGCTCTTCAAAGAAAAGCATTTAAACAATGTTAAAAGAAAATTGTTGAAATGTTGACATCTATTAATCTAAAGAAAACTGAGGCTACATAACACAATGAACAAGAAGAAGCAATGCATATTGAAAGACAAATATATGGTGTGTCTAAATATGTAATTTGCCATACATAAAAACAGATTAAAAGAAAATCTAGTAGGATTGAAAGTTTGTTTTGATTTGGGTGTGCAGATTTTTGGTTTTGTACATACCTGTGACATATGAATACTCTTCTTCTCTGTGGACAGAAACCGACATCTTTTCTTCTGAAACAGTCCATGTTTCTACTGTCGGTACTTTAAAGATAGGACTTTGTTTTAGTATTTTATATTCTAGATCCACATTTGTGGTAGTCAGCATGTGAGTTTTTATCAAATCTGTATCTCTGTTGCACATTTATGTCTTAGACATATTTAGACAGTCAGTATTCATATTCTAAAATACTGAACACAAAACAAGCATACAAGTATAATATTTAGTATCTGTTATAAACTAAATACACAGACACCTTTAACCCACAAATTTAAAATAAATGCATGCATAAGCTTTAGGAAATAGTATGTCAGAAGAATTTCAAAGGCGGTTCTTCAAAGAAATTTTGGGTCACTGGGACAAAATTATGCTTATTATCTAAGCATAGGCCTGCAGGCAGAACAGATGAAGAAAAATCTAAATCACACTGCAATATCCTGCAGGCTGTTTAACCAAGAATCAAAATGCTAGCCACAAACATGTTAAAAACAAACTTCATGAAAGATAAAAGCATGGTACACATACTATTCAAACACTGGGAGTAGTCATGGCACGACTAGTACAATAGATCCAAATGCGTACAACGCAGGCCCACGTATTCACAAGAAGCACAAGAGCACAACACACATGGTGCTGGAAAAAACGTAAATTGCAATTGAAAGATGCTGATCTGTACCTTCCTTTTTCACAACTTTTTCTTCAATGATCATTGGTTTAGGTTTTGGTGGTAGAACTTTCTTGGTAACTGTTGGCATTAAAATTTTGTTACTCAGTCATTTATTTAGCAAAAAGATCAAAACAAGTCTATAGCTGTCTAGCAATGATGTTGAAAAAACATCAAAAGACAAACATAATCTAACTCAGTGGCTAAGTCAGGCTCCTTGGAACCATGCAAAGCAACAAAAGGAATATGTTTGCTTCTTTTTATTGCTTCTAAAGGGGCTGAGTAACTCAGGGCATTTAGCACACAGGTCATATCCTGACATACACTGAATTGCAACTGACAGATGCATGCTGCAGAATGGGAAATGCTACACAAGAGGAGGTGGTTACCACGAGAATAAGCAGGCATCTTAACTTCATAACCGAACAATTAACCAAGACATCCTGGTAGAGAGGTCAAGAAATCTGAGGAAGATGGGGATTTCACATCTTCAGCTCAGAGTGAAACATACTGTTTCACCCGGTGCAATTTGACAATCACTCTCTTTCTTAAAGCATTGGCAGTTAGCATGTGCATTTAGTATTTTCCCCTATAAAGCTTTTCATTTTCCTTTTATACAGTTCAGCACAAGCTCTTGTTAGATGTTTCAAAAAATGAAAAATTGACCAGATCAGTGTTAAATGAAGACAAAGTGTATGCAGATCAGCTAAGTAACAATAGCCATTACTTTCATGTAAAGATGACATTAAGGTAATTAAACAGTAGTTACCCTCAGCCTGTTTGATTTTTTCTTCTGCAATCCTCTGAGTGGTTACTTCAACTTTTTCATCAACAGGTTTCTTGACAACTGTAAGTGATTCAGATATGTTTATTGTTTAGATAATCTTGCAAATTATCTTCTGGACACAAACCAGGTAGAACTGGCTATATTCATGTTTAGAATGTTATAACCTTTGTGCATCATGTGTGGTGAACAGTGGTGGTAAAGGCACTTCTGAAACAGGTGATCATGCCCCACTCTCCCCTGAGACATATGCAGTGATCTAAGCAGAGGACACTTCACAGAAGTGCAGCGTTCACTGGCTCAAAAGCACCACCTATGCCCAAGGCTAACGTACAGTGAGAAGGAAAGATAACTGAAGCTCGGTTTGATTTTGCCAGCAATTCTTGGTTTGCTTCACCCACTGCTGCCACTATTCTCTCTCCACTTGAAAATATGAGGTGGGAGAAGAGGAAGGATTGCCATGAACCTTGCTCTTGTCACTGTCCAACATAAAGAGAACTATCTTTTTTTCAAGGGAATGTGAATAACCAGCAGTTCAGCTTGAGGAAGATGCATGAGAGATGTTAATCTGCATGTTCCTGTTGGTTTTGCAGGAAAGTCATACCTTTACGAACTGTTACTTCTTTCTTCTCCTTCTTTTCAGCTGTAATTGTTGGTGGTTTTCGTTCAGGCACAGGCTTCTTAGGAAGTTCAACCACTTTAAAAATAATAACATCAGTTAATGATGAAAAATGCATTGTCTAAAGGCTCAATACAGTAGTATAACTAATACCTTTTGAGTGTAAGATTATGAAGTTGAAAAACACAGAGTTTTGCAGATCCAATTGTTGCAGTAAAATTTTCTGCTTATTTCCAAGTTTGATCGTTTCTCATCAGAGCCAAATTCTGTTTCTAAAGGCATAGGTATTACTACTACTCAAGAGAGCTAAAGCAATCAAGGAATTTCAAAATACAGTTATTAAAACCAAGCAATTACTGTGTGAAACATTTAACCTAAATCAAGTTTATTTACAATACATGAAAATGATAGAAGAAATAGATAGAAGAAAAAGACAGAAGAAAAAATGACACATATACTTACAAACTACTAACTCATGTTAGGTTTTAAAGATGTTCTGATATGCAAAGTCCATTGGTAACTGAATTATAGTGTATCAATTTCTATCTGCATCTATAACTTGTCATACTAGAGTCCTTGTCTTATCATCAAGTGTCAGTTAAAACTTGGCAGTATATTAAGGTTCATGATATTGTAACAAAATAAATCCAAAAAATATTTCCTGGCTCAAAATTGTTTGACCTTAAAAATAAATATGAAAAGAGAAAAAATAAAATGGTATGACAATTCAAATACCTTCTTCATGAATTACTCGTTTTTCTTCGTAAGTCACTTCTCTTTTCTCATAAGCTTCTTCCCATTCTTCTTCCCCTTCATCATAGCCTTCTTCCCTGAGATAATAGTCATGGTCTTCTCCATAATCTTCTTCCCATTCTTCATAAGTTTCTTTGGGCTTTTCATATATTTCCTTCTTTTCTTCATGAATCTCTTCTCTCCTTGCCATGGATGTTATTTTGGGCTTCTCTGGAAGCACCTCTGGAACTTAATAAATAAATAAAAATTATTCATATCGCAACCTGGAATTTGCAAGGCATATTGGATGTTTGCAGTTAATGAAATGATTTTGCTCTCACAGATGGTTTAAAGTGACCACTTTTTAAACAGTCTTAATCAGCTTGGATTTTAAATGTATATGTTTTTGACATAAAGAGAATAATCAAACACATTTGATTGATTCAAAGTAATTCAAAACAAACTGACTTGTTTCCATAAGGTAATTTTACTGTCTTAAAAAATGTTTTTTTAAAAAAGGAAAAAAGTTACCTTTAGGTGGTAGGACTTCTTCGGGACCTTTTTTAACCACCTTTTTGGAGACTTTCTTTACTGGAACCTTTTTTTCTGCTTAAAAACAGTATATTTGAAAATTTTAATTTAATTTAAAAACCACCAACATCCACAAAGAAACATGTAGATACTGTACAAATACTTTAACTATTGTTACCTGGCTTTTTCTCCTCTGGTGGTGGAACAATAGGCAGAAGAATAGGAATAGGCGCAGCTTGTAGGAAAAATGAAATGTTTAGAATAAAATGTAAGTATGGTGTTTTCTTGTAAATGAAGAAACCTCTTAGTGTATTTGGAAAATAGATAAGATGATTTTATTACAGCTGCTACATAAAAGCAAACATGATCCTCATTCTGTCAGTTTACGGTAGCTGGAAGAATGTATTTTGAGTGGGAATCCCCAGTCTACCTTTATTTGAATCCTGATTCTTCTCAGCTTTATTTTCTTTACTTCCATCACTTTCCTATCTTTGCTGATAGTAATTCACCTAAACATCAAACCTTTGCCCTCCTGCTGTCACTGAAAGCATTTACCAAATTATCCTGGAAATCAAACCAAGCTTGAAATTATAATTTTCATAGTAAACTAATGAATGTAACAGGAATATATGTAATGTTTGTAGTCTGTAGTCCAATACCAGAGCCTGGAGAAAGACCATTTACAATAAACATGCAATCCATTGTATGGCTTTAAAAGAACATTTGTAGTTTATTTTCCTTCCACCCTGCAAACAGTAGTAGTTCAGATAGCATTTTTAAAAGATATTTCTGTGGCAAAAAGAAGATATGGTGAAAATAAAGCATGATAAGAAGAGGAACATGGAAATAAAAGAAAGATCAAATGAATAAGAAACTCATAGGAAAAAAAGACGGAAAGGAGAAACTCCTTTTAAGAGAAAAGGCTTCATTCCTGCCACTACCTTCCACACAACAAAACAACCCTATCCAAGACAAGCCTTGCTCATGTTATATTTTTACAGAGATAATTAACTAGATCTTGACACTTAGCCATCTAAGATTTTTGTCTGAGGTTCCCCCTGGTGTGCTGCTTCACTGCAGATATAAAACAGCACTATGGAACAAGTATGGTTTTGTTACTCTACCTTCAGCTGGTTTTTGAGGTGGAACTGCAACCTTGGCATCAGGAACATCTAGAAAATCAAAATATTTAATTGACTTAATAAAAAAAATAGATTAGAATATGCTGCCCCCAAGAACAGTGGTTCATGGTACTTTAATCTTGCTTGTTCTAGGGTACAAGGATTGGAGCTTGCTCCTCAAGAACAACCTAGCTGACCAACAGATAACTAATTGCATCAATCTTTCGGTCTGGCCAGACTATACACTGTTTCATTTAGTTTCTAAATAATTCTTGGATCATATTGGAGTAGACTTTTAAGAACATCCAGAAAAGAAGATCATTATATATCTCAAGGAGATGATTTTGCATCCTTGGGTTGTTTTTTTTTTTCAGTTGTGCAGAGGACATTGAATCTATTCATTGGTACCTCTTCATTGTTTTATTTCTCAGTCATTCAAAAAATAAATTAAACTTTTGTGTTTTAAAGAATGTGGCTTCCCATATTGTACAAAATAGGACCCAGGCACATTAATATCACTGAATTTGGAGTTATCAGAGTATTCATTGCCACTATTTATGAGAATAAATAGTTCCTTATATCTATGGATGAGGAATATTTTTTCAGGTGGTAGGTTTGATGTACTATAGCCAGGAAAAAAGGATTTGAAAATAAAAAGTAAAGCAAAGCAATGAACCAAATTTATGACAGAGTATAGAAAGATCTTGTGCCAGTCTTGCTCATGATCTTTACCTGGTGGCTTCAACTCCAGTTTGATTTCTGCAAAAGAATATTAGATTTCTTTTAGGAGTACTTATTTTTCCAGAATCATGTTTCAAATTCACAAATGTGCAGATGGCTATCATCACAAATTTGTTTAGCAAATTTGCTAACCTTTGGTTACCAGATAGAGCTCTGCAGTGCTTCTTGCTTCTCCTCTTGGTTCAAGACGAGCAATTACAGAATATACACCTGTAACAGCCAAGAGATATTTATATGCCTTTATCACTAAAAAAAGACAACAAAACCCAATAAAAGAATGGCATCAGCACAAATATTCCATGCATTTTTACCTTCATCTTCTGCATTAACATTGTGAATAGTCATATAATGACAGCGACCTTCACTTCTGAAGCTGTACTTGGGGCTCTCTCTCAGTTCAGTGGGGCCTTTATACCATGTCACAATTGCATCGTCAAAAGACACCTCACACTCAAAGGTTGCAGACTGGTGTTCACTCACTACAATGTTCTGGATGCTCTTTGTGAATTGAATTGGTTCCGCTGTTTTTAGAAACAAAAAATAAACCAATTGTTATGCGCCACCAGGCCATTTAGCTTATCTAATTCCTTTTCTTTGTTTTCATAAGTACATTATATTAAGAGATAATAACAATAGATCTTGAAAGAGTAAGAAAAAGAGATTCCATCTTCTATGAAGTTTTCTATGTAAGAATGAAGAAGACGTAAGAGTACAACTATAACAAGATTGCTGTGCAGATAAATTATACAAGAGAAGCCATTAAGGAAATTAAAGGTGAAGAACAAGAAAAAGAGGAAGTCCAAGGAAAATATAAGAATATCAGAGAAAAAGAAAACAAAAGCAAGTATGACTCAGATTGTTTGAGGGCCAGGGGACATTAACAATGATGATTTAGTCAAAAATACTAACTTACACAAGTATGTCTCATATTGTTCAAAGAGAAAGGACAGCAAAATTTCTTGTTTAGTCCATTTCCAAATTTGGGAATATGTCTTTAAGAAATTCCTTGCATTTTCAATTGTACTGTTAACGGAACATCCAGAAACTGTTTATCAATACTGCAATAAAAAGATTCTATATCTGTTTACAAACCTTCAATGGCCAGATCTGCAGTTGTTTCTAGATTATCAAGCTTGCAGGTATACTGTCCCTGGTCTTCTGTTCTAACATCCTTGATGATGAGTTTGTGTACTTTGTCAGAGACTTGTGTTGAGTATCTCCCTCCTATCTTAATGGGTCTCCCATTTCTATACCACTGAGACTTGGCATTTGGGATAGAGAACTGACAAGACAGCGTGCATGTGTTTCCTTCCTTGAAAGTAGTGTCATGAAGATGCCGTTCAACTGCAGGTTCTATTAGCATGTTAAAACATACATTTTAGCAGACATCAGACAGTGAAATACTTAAAGTGTAAATTAATTCAAATGCATACTTCAAAAGTACACTTACCAATCACAGTTAGCCTGGCACTGGCAATGTGTGGTCCGCACACTATTCTGAAATTTCCCTGATCTTCAAGTTGGCAGTTCCTGATTCTCAGTATGTGGCGATCACCTTCAATTCTAATTTCGTATTTGTCATTGGAGTCCAGTTTCTGTGTTCCTTTGTACCATGAAAGTTTAATTTCTGGATAGTTAATTTTAATCTCACATTCAAAGATAGCATCCTCATCTGTTAAAACTGTCTGATTTTCAATGTCTCTGATCAGAGTAATAGGCTGAAAAATAGTAGCTTAAATTAGTTTTAGGTTCCCTGTTTTGGGTTTGAATGTTTCACAAATCAGTCCAAAAATTTGTTACCTCTGTCTGTGAGAGTCGTTGCTGAATAAAAGCTACAAGTTCATCAAACTCCTGATCTTCTCTTTGAGCTTTTTCTGTGAGCTCAATTTCCTGTAAAAAGGCAGAAAGTACTCAAAAATTAAAGGATGTTAAATGTCAAGCTGTCATGTTTGTTCAACATAGAACTGGTTCCTACATCAAATTTTCTGTAACTGTATTGTAACTAGTGTTATCTTCCCATCTTAAAAATTGCAGCCAAGTTGTGAAGCTAGGACATACTTTGCCAGAAGGCCCATTCCTCCTTCCTGGGTTTGAGCATGCAAGAAATTGAGAACTCAAAGACCTAATGAGGAACCAGAAATTCCTGCACACACAGTAAAATCAGAGCGTGGACACCAAGTCTGTTCAGAGAAACCATGTTAGATGTAACAAAGCCAAAGCTGCAGTCATGCTATATCTTACCAATCTATGGCTTTCTTCTGCTTGGGTTTGCTTTAGTAACTCAAAGGCTTGCAGGAGGCCACGGAAATCTGTAATTCCATACATGCGAGCATATTTCTCATATTCTTTGGGATCTACATTTTTGAGAAGTTCCAGGATATCAATAGGTTGCTCTTCCGCTTCCTTCTTTTTTGTTGGAGTGCTATTCAAATCAATGATGTAAGTTAAATATACAATGCTTCATTCCTAGAAAGCTGTTCACTGAAAAAATGAATTGGCTGAGAGCTGCAATGTGCAGCGGACCCCTTTAGTCAGGTGCTTCTATTTTTAGTACAGTTATTAATATTTAATGAATATTAAAAATCATATCTTGATCTGAGATATATACAATAAAAACATTTCTTCTGTGTTGATAACAGATTTATAAAAACTTTCCATATACCTTTTTAGTTTTGCCCTGAGATCGCCTTCAACAACTTCTTTCTTTCTTTCTTCAACTTGTAGGTTTACACTCCTCTCAATTTCACCATGTTGGTTAAAAGCTACACATTTGTACATGCCAGAATCAGTTTTTATTGCATCCTTTATTTCTAGTTTAGCTTCATCTCCTCTCTGCTGAATTATAATGCGACCTCCCTGGTTGAGTTGCCTCCATTTTCCCTTCAACCATTTAACATTTGGAATTGGGTCTCCTCCAACTTTTGCAAAAAAGGTTGCCACAGTCTCTGCAGAAAGATGCAAATGAGGAAGCTAAGTCTTTCCAGCTGTTTATGACAGCAAGACGTAATCTCAAACAAAAGGTGTAGGCAAATAGAAGACAATGTACTTTTTTGAAAAGAGTTCTTACTTTCCATGACTTTGATACTCTGAGGCTCTGACACAAAATAAAGTTTTCCTTCCACTTCTGCTTTCTTAGCTGCTGGTGCAGCTGCTGGTTTTTCTAAAAAACAGAGTCAAACAATTTAAACAGATGGTTTAATGTAATATTTTATGCTCACAAGTGATAATGCTTCCAAAGGGATTATAAAAAAGCAATTAATTACAGAGGTGGAACAAAATATTATGCAAGAGAAAAAATGCAAAATACTTTCATATTGTTTTAATTAACTTGTATTTTACTTCCGAGATGAAACTGAACATTGTGGGCCATATTGTGCTGTTCATTAACTTCAGTCAGGTCATTTACATTCTGCATGGATGCAAACTCATAGATGGATATGCAAATAAGAATCCTTGTTTTCTAAAATGTATCAGTATTTAGTAAGGTATTCTCTTTTCTGTCTATTTCTGGAAATTACACCCTCAGAGTTACTTGCATTTTTTTATCAGTGATCTGTTAATTCTTTGTTTCTTTTGCATTGTTCTTAGCCTTGTGGCTAGCCAATTATTATTTTGTATATTATAGAAAAAGATATTATTTCTATATCTTACTGAACTCATGTCTTTTATGCAACGGTAAGGCAAGACCTCCATGTAAAGATTCATGATTAGACAATACTTACTTTCAGTTAAAAGGTCAAAATGCCTTAGCGTTGTAGTAGTCCTGAAGCAATTAGCCTCTAAGGCTACACACTCAATCAAATTATTTTTGTATCTTCCTTTATTATACTGTTTCTATACTTTCCACAGAATATGCATGTCCAAGTAGTTTCATTCATTTAGCTTGCATTTTTCTTGAATTTGGTGTTTAGATCTAGAAACTAAATTTTTAATCTTTTTGGTGAGAATGTACTATTGATTTGACACTGATCTCCACTGTTTATGTCACTATTGATATTTAAATTATTGTTACATATACCGTCTTCCCAGATTGCACAGTTCTGCAAAGAACTAAAATGTACTAACTGTTTGCAATTAGATTATTAATATTTGTATTCCACAGAAAACAAAAGATGGAATTTTGTTTTAAATTTTCATCATATGCCTTGATTTTCTCCATATTACTGTACCTTTAACTGTTACTTTAGATTTGCAAGTATCAGTGCCAGCTGCATTTGAAGCTTTGCATACATATTCTCCTGAATCAGATTTGGTAACTGCAGCAAGTTCCAGAAGAGCTACTCCATTAGCAAAGCTGAAGTTGCATCTGTCTGAAACTCTTATTTCTCTCCCTGCCTTCAGCCACTGAATCCGGATTGGCTGAGATCCTTGGACATGGCAGCTGAGCTGTACAGTATCACCTTCCTCTGCTGCTGCTGGCTGAAGAGGCTGGTCAAAAACTGGAGGCTTTTGAGGTTCTGGAACACGAAAATGCTGGAGTAAATACTCAAAGAAGGAAAGTATGATTAAGAACATAAGAGAAAAGAGATACATGTGATTCTTAAGAAGACAATGTCAAGGAATGAAGGAGGATAAACAGAAGTCTGAGAATGTCAATCATAGTTTTAGAAAATGGAAAAAACATCAAGAGAGTATGTTTTCTATGCAGACGTGCAAGAAATCTCCAGGTTTTCTTCAGAAAAGAAGTCTTTTCTCCACACAGCAAGGACATTCACATGCAAAAAATAACGTAATAGCTAAAGCACCACTATTAGGCTGCAAAACTGTATAAGCACCTTTAAAGAAACAAATATGCAATATATGCAATCTCTTGCAAGAGTATTATGATGAAAGGCCATGCTGCCAAATCACACTGTCAAGGCTGCACAATCTTAGATGTAATTGCACAGAAAAACTGTTACTCCATGAAAAGAGAATGATTAAAAATTCAACAAAAATGTCAGATGTCAATGTTCACTTCATATTAGTCACAGCAAATATTGAAAAAGAAGCCCCAAAGAAGATCCCCCCCCCCCCCCGAAAAAATTTTAATTCATTAGTATACAAAATTGAAATAATTCCTTCTTTTGGGGGTTTAACTCAGTTTTATCTTGCCCATCTATGGACAAATTACTGCTGTCAGAGTAAGAAAAACCAGCTCATAAGATAGAAGCTGTATATTTGCAGCTAACATACAACAAAGAAAAGTAAGAAAGAAAAATAAGACTTCAACTAACCTCTGATAACAACAGAAGATGTACACAACACGCTTCCTGCTTCATTGGACACTTTACAGGTATATAAACCAGCATCTGATTGCTCTACACTCTTTATATGGAAAAGTAAGGTATTGTTTTTGAAAGATATTTCACAATGAGGGCTTGAATAAACTTCCTGATTGTTTTTATACCAAGCAACAGTCAAAGGCTGAGAGCCAGAAACACGGCCCTCAAGTTTAAGTTCATTCCCTTCTGTTTCTTCTACTGCTTCAGATAATTTCTTAGTAAAAGTAGGTGGAGTTTTTCGTTCTGTAAAAAAAAGAATATATTATTCAATTTCTAAGAATCAAACCTGAAATTAAAAATTCTAAAGAAAATGTTTCAAGAAAAATCTGAATATTGGGGAATTGATATTTACTCTTATTTAAATAGGATTTTTTAAAAAATTGAAAGTATGGTAAGATAAAGAGCAGGTATCTTGCTCTTACAGTTACTGTCAGAGTAGATCTTCCTATTTGAAAAATAATCCTCCTAAATCGATTTAAGTCAAATGCCATTAAAAAAAAAAGAGGATTTTTTTTTTAGTTCTCAAGAAAGAAATGGGCCAAAGCCTATAAAGAAACTAGACTGAAGAAAATATTCTTTCATTTCTCTTGTTATTATTGACCCTTCCTAATTCCCTTAAGAGACCTACGGGTATCTCAGAAGTTTTTCTCAAACTTATCTTGCAGAAAAAAGGCTAATTCCTTTACAATTAAAGGAAGAAAAATGTGCACACAATGTACTATGCACTCAGTACCTTTAACAGTCAGTTGAGCTGTGCAAGAGTCTTTTCCAACTTCATTGCTAGCATAGCACGTATACTTTCCAGAGTCTCCTCTGTCAACTTTCAAGATGGTCAAGCGGGCTGTGTTGTCTACATAACTGATCTGGTAGTTTCTTCCTGTTCTAATCTCTTGGTTATCTTTTGCCCAAGTGACTTTAATAGGCTGTGTTCCAGAAATGTGACACTCAAAGTCAGCAGTTTCTCCAATAATACCATCCAGAGGTGTAATTGGGATGTCAAAGAATGGAGGAGTCTTCCCTTCTGAAGAGTGAAAGAAATAAAAAAGCATCACTTTAAAAATCTCAATTTGCTTTAAGCCTCTGTGAAATAAATATTTGTACAATATTAAATCCATATATAAAGCAAAAGTGAGTTTTAAGATATTTCTATTAAATATTTCACAGCCCACCAACCTGTAAGGACAAGCCTTCCGCTAGAAGAAGCAGTCCCGATGGCATTGGTAGCTGTGCAGGTATATTGCCCAATAAGGCTCCTATCTGTCTTCAAAATCTGGAGAGCTGCTACATTATCTATGAAGGATGTGTGAACATTGTAGTCCTCTTTTACACGTACACCGTCTTTAAACCAAGATACTTCAATAGGTTCTGAACCAGCAATGCCGCAATCAAATGTAACTGGTAAGCCAACAGTTTCATGAACATCTCTCAATTTTCGTGTAAAAGAAGGAGGAAGTTTACGCTCTGTAAGGAAACAGGTATTGTACAGTGAGGGCTTCCAGAAGATACGCACTTGTTGCTGTACTCACCAGTAACCACTGCCTAATATACTGTGGAGTATGCTGGATTTTTGATCATAACTTCCAATTAAAAATGTTATTCAGCATATCATTTATTTGGAATCTGATGTGAAAAGAGTGCTGTGCATATGGTTGCAGCAAAATACATGACCATTCTGTCCTCAGTTACACCCAGTGAGCGTATTTAACCCTCAGGACTGACAACAGTGGAAATGATCAAAGCCATATCCTCAGTGGGGAAGGAAGATGCAAAAGCTTGTATCCCTACAGAAAAGCTGTGGTCAGTAAGAGATGTCTTTTGATTAGCTTTACTGGTAGGCCTTTGCTGATGTAAGACAGTGCCATGGGGTATCTTACACATCAGAAAATAGTAGTGTGTTTAAGAAGGAAAAGGTGATCTTTGTTTTTTTGAAATAGCAAAGCATAGTTAAGAAAAATAGGTCATTTCCTACTTCTTAAAATGAAATATTCACCTTGAACTGTCAGCAAAGACGATGAAGCAGCCTCCCCAATAGTGTTTTCTACTTTGCAGATGTACTCTCCACTGTCAGTACTGTCTACTTGGCTGAAAACCAGAGTGGCAACTTGGTTTTTGAAGTGCATTTTCACAGTAGCAGTTCCTCTCAGCTTTGTATCTCCTTTGTACCATGATACAATCATTTCTGGTGTTCCAGCAACCTGACACTGTAAGGATGCAGAATCCCCAACAGTCACCTGCACTGGCTCCAGGGGTCTAACGAAGTAAGGTGGTTCTGAAGAACAAACACACACAGTTAGCATAGAAAGGTATTGCACAATGACCATTAGTAGTTCAAATAACACTTGATTAAGTGATGGTAGCTTGACGCACCTAGTATTGTGACTGCACCATGACAATTATCTTGTCCAGACTCATTTTCAATATGACAAGAATATTGCCCCTGATCTTGTAGTTTGCTACTAGGGATTTCCAGTATGGCAGATGTTTCTGTAGTGGTGATGTTACACTTTTCAGAGTGTGTTATTTTTACTCCGTTTTTCTTCCATGTCACTGAAATTGGTGGAGTACCCGTATATGTGCATTCCAAGATTAAATTTTTCCCTTTCTCTACACTTAAATCATTCACCTTCTTCACAAATTTGGCTGGTTCTATAAGGAACAACGGGAAGAAAAGAAATTTAAAGCCAAGAGATTATTTTCAGAAGCATAAGGAGCATAAGAAACAGTAGCCTGGACAAACCTTTGACAAAAAGACGTGCTGTGCAAGAAATCTTCCCTGCCTCATTAGAGACCTGGCAGGTGTAGTCTCCACTCTGAAGTGGATGTACATCAAACAGCTCCAGTTCTGCAATTGAATCTTGCAAGGTGATACTGCATCTGTTTCCTGGTACTAGCTCAACGCTACCTCTAAACCATTTAACTTCCAATGGAGAGGAACCTTTTATGATACTGGTAAAGGTCACATTTGCCCCAGATAAAACATTCAGTGTTTCAGGTTTCTTCACAAAAGATGGCGGTTCTAAGTATGCAAATAAAACAGACAGAGAAGAAGTACATTTGAATTTCTGATGAAGAGTATAGTAATCAGAAATATGTAACAAAACCAAGAATGAAGTCTTTTTGAAAATAAATTTGTGCCCTCTGACTCTGACTTCTTATTGATACTGACCTCTAACACTCAAAAATGCGCTGCATTCATCAGACCCTGCTACGTTAGTAGCTGTGCACAAGTAAGTTCCAACATCAGATTCCTGAAGTGCATTCACTTTCAGAGAACAGGTATTGTCTGTAAGGGTAGCCTGATACTTGTCTCCACTGGTAATCTCTTGTCCATCATGAAACCAGGAAACAAGAATAGGTGGTGAACCATAAACTTTGCACTCTAGTACAGCAGAAGAACCCAGCTGACCATATGTTTCTTTCAGTTTTCTTGTGAAAGAAGGAGGTATAATACGATCTGCATTTGTTTAAAAAAAAAAAAATTAGTATTACCATACAGAAGCTTAAAATGCAGAAACTTCCCCATGCATAGTAAAATCAGTTAACTTTATTTTGATATAACTGCTTTAGCAATCTGCTCCTATGCACCCAAGTCATTGAAAAAATAGATAGGTTGATGGTTAGACACATGCTGGAGCTTTCATTCAAACTTTTGACGGACACCTTTTATTTTTGCAGCTCTTTTTCGTAAGCAACAATGTTATGCCAGCTGTCCAAGCAGACAGGTAGATTAAAGCTGAAGAAATCAAGCCCTTGCGACAGCTCCCACCCCTCAGAGGTTAGGTAGGCATTTATTCTTGATGCCTGACAAAGTGGCATGCCAAGCGCTCCTAAGATTATACAACCAATGAGTTTCTCAGGCTGCCAGTCATGAGAAAGTTTGCTGTCTGAAGGCTTTGTAAAGGAACTATAGGATCAGATGTGACTCAAAAAGAATAGTCAACTAACCTGAAACATGCACTGAAGCTGTGCAGCTGCTTTTACCAACACTGTTTTTCACCTCAAAAGTATATTCTCCACTGTCTTCTAGTCCTGCATTGAGGATCTTAAGCCCAGATACTTTATTGAAGAAACTGATTTTGTATTTATGATCTGTGGACAGTTCATTCCCATCCTTAAACCACCTAGCAGTAAGCTCTGGTGTGCCGTCTACCGTGCATTCCAGAGTACAAGAGTCTCCAGCTGTAACTTTCACTGGGCCTGGCTTCTCTACAATGACTGCAGGTTCTGTAATGAGATGCAAGTCACACAATTTTTAAAAACAAGAATGCAATAGTTATTACTATCACAAAATTTGAAATTTTAAAGTGAAAATTTAAAACACATTGTGTTTTTTATCCCATGCTACCAACCTAGCACTGTCAGCGTGGCAAAGCATTCCTGAACTCCAGCATCATTTTTTATCTGACAAATGTATTTCCCAGCATTGGCTGGTTCTGCATTTCCAATCCTCATAGTTGCAATATTTTCTGAATAGGAGATCCAGAGATTATCACTTTCTCTAATGATTTCTCCTTTGTCTTTTAACCACAGAACAGAAATGGGCTGTGATCCTTCTACTGCAGCCTGCAGTTCAATTGACTCCCCAACTACAACAGTGAGATCACTCAGCTTCTTCACAAAGGTTGGCGGTGCTATTTAAGAGAAGATATTTAACAGTAAAAAAACACGCCAGGAGCGGAAAAGTAGGAAGAGTATGACAGGAACAATGAAATGCCAAGAAGGTGCCAATCTTCATACAAACCTCTTAGTGTTACAGAGCCAATACAGGAGTCACTTCCCACATCATTTACAGCTTTACAGTGATATTCACCAACATCTGCAGTATCCACACTGAGAATGTGAATACTAGTAAGGTAGTTCTCAGACATGATCTTGTACTTCTTGCTGCTCCGAATTTCTCGTTTGTCTTTATACCATGAAATCTGGAATGGAGGAGTGCCCTGAAGCTCACATTCCAGGTGAATATCAGACCCTTTCAAGGTCTGGACTGGATGAGGTTTCTTGGTAAAAATAGGGGGTGCTGAAGAAAAAAAAAAGAAAAGAAAAAAAAAAGAGGCTTAAAGTTTGTGTTATTTGAGCAAAGGAGATTAAAGAGGACAGACTATGCAAGTAGCTGTTCTGATGCTGAAGAGCAAAGACAAACCATAAATAAGAAAGATCTCCCACAGCATAACAGGGAAGAGATTTACCATATATTCAGACAGCTCTTGGCCTCTAACTGAAGAAAGTGGGAATTAACAACTCTTCCACAGAGGAGGACTCATACAGATAGAAAGGTAAGGGAAGAACTGGGATTCTGACCTTTTACTTTCAGTGAGGTACTGGTGCTTGCACTACCCGCTGGATTCTGAGCTTCACAAGAATAATCACCGCTGTCTTCAACACTGAGGTTGTGCATTTCAATGACTGCCACTGAATCCACAAAGGACATTCTATATTTTTCGCTGGGATGAATCTCTGTTTCACCTTTGTACCAGGTGACTTTTATTTCTGGAGATCCACCTATTTTGCATTCATACTTAGTGGAATCATGCTGTTTCACAAGTCTTGAGGAGTCTAGTTTCTTAATAAATCTTGGTGGTTCTGCAAAGCCAAAAAGAGGGGAGATGATGCTTTAAACTGCACTGGTTCTTTGAATAAGCAAGGAAATATGTAACAGAAAATGTAAATTTATGCAAACATTCTAATTTTACAATGCTATAATTTTTTCATTTAGATCATTTCAAGTTGGACCAAAATCTAGATTAGGAAGGAAACAAGTTCTCTCTCTGAATTTCAGTTACTTTTTCCTTTATTGTCCCACTCTACTTCTCCTTCTATGTATTCAGTACAGATAGCTGATGTGGTTTTCTTTAAGTAATATTCTCTTGCAATACATAAGTAATCAAAATGCCTGATGGAAATGCAAGAATCCAAACTTTTCAGCCAAGAAATCTTATTAACAGCATTTATGCTCGGCATTATAACAACTACTTTATATCTTAATATGTCATTAACAATCGATCTAGTCAATAAATGTATCTACATTATAACCCTTCACACATTTATTGTAAAGCCAAACATAAAGGTGCATATAAGGAATAAAGGTTAAGTAGTTTAGGTAGCAAAACAAAGAATTTCAAAATAATCATACTGGGAAGAATTATGAGATAGCTGGTATTACACAAATTGGTGTTAACAGTCCTGTGACTGAAAAGTAAACCGGACAGTTGCATTTTGTTCTGTAAGGAGAGAAAGGAGTGAAGGTTTAACACATTTCATCAAAAGTACCATAAGGATGATTCAGAATCAGAAGGCTGAATGCTCATAGATCAAAGATTTAACCAGTAAAATGAAGAGGTGGTAATGTGGGCACAACAAACAAATCTCTCTGCAAAACAGGATGAAGCACCTCTTTGTGCATCTGTCTGTAAAGTGTAGGAAGGATATCTATTTTATTGTGGGTTACTTCAATCTGTGGGACATTTACAGAACATCCTATGTTGTTAGTAACAAAACTTCCTTAGAGTTTCTAAAAATAGAAATGATGGCTTTTTAACACAAGGTCTCTTGGAACCTTAGTAATTTACTATCAGATTTCACTTTGACAGAGAGATGATTATCTATCTGCATACTAACAGCTGCTGAATAGTCACAGTCAAATTCCATTCCTTTCCAAAAATGAGGATATATGAGTTAATAAGGTATATACTTAGAATGTGAAGTAGTTTCTAGAACCTAAAGTGATTGTTGAAGCTACAGATTAGGAACATTAGGTGTTAAAGTGGGAAAGTTAATAAAAACTTGGGACATTTTCAAGGGTAGTTGAACAAAAGATCTTAATTCTACAAACAAAAAACTGTGCGTTGTAGAAGTGAGACAGCATCTGCTCAAATTAAATGTGTGCAAATAAATGCACACAAAGAGCTTGCCCTTCCAAGTTCTATAGAAACTGGCTGAAAAACAGTGAAAATCATTAATTTTACAGCCCTGGGGAAACTGTGTAAATTCTAAAGAATTGAAGTGAGTGCCAGTAAGTATGTTCAGGATAAGTTACATGAAGTAAGTTCAGGATAAAAAAAGAAAATAACAATCCTGGAGGGGAAAAAATATATCAGTATTTTATGAATAAAGAGTTGAAGAGTAAGAAAATAAATCAGGACAATTGGAATAATTTTATGAATGGTAACTCCGGTAAAATGAACACATTAGTAATGCTATCATTAATAATAAATAGAATTGTGATTCCAGTGGACACATGCTTTAAATCTTTTAAAGAGGTTAGATTTCCTGCTACAATCTTTCAATGATTTTTGTAAGTCAAACTACATAATAACAGCATCTCTACTTGCCACTGAAGCTACAGGTAATTCAATCTGCCACACACCACACCAAGAAAAACCCCTATGGGTAGAATATACTCGTGTGTATACACACACACACACAAATCCACCTGATCTATCTATATTTATGAAATAAATTTGTCAAGCAATTATTACAAAATATTCCTAGTGGTAGTTCAGCTTCTTGTGCTATTTGTTTTAGTATAAGTAATAGTATCTACTCCTGAAATGTCTTTGTTCCTCCCTCACACATCCCCCCAATTCATATAGAAGTTTTAAAAAAGAAAGCACTAAACCAACAGGGACATTTGAACTCATGCACGATTTAAGTGGTATATTTTCATTTGTTCTTTCATAAAATCAGTAAGAATGAGATACATTGAGCAGCTATAAATAAATCCCACGTTCACACCTACGCTGAGGAAATTAATATACAAATGTCACTTGCACCAAGACAGTTGGATCCAGTCATAAATTTAGATCACTGAAATGTATAAAATCCACACACTGTGTGGAGAAGTGAAGTGTTGGCGGAATGGGTATTTGTCACCAAGTCTGCCCTCAGATCCTCCAGTTTTGCTGTCTAGAACAGAAGTTTTCAATGTTTTTATCGTGTGAAGGAGTAAAGTTATTTGCAGGAGCTGCCCACCCAGTAAAAAAACATTTACATCTTGTAAGTGAACTGAGTTTCTCCGTTACCTTTCTCTCCCCTGGACAACTTAGTGAATGTCACTGCTGGAGAAAGACTCTAAGGAAGACAGATTTTGCTGGCCAACAAGACCATTCATAAAGGCGCAACAGGGTACCACAGTAAGTCAGAGTTAATGTTTCAGTGGAAGAATACCTTTGGTAAGTCAAATCATGCCCTATGCCACAAAAAAAAAACCCCAAAAACAAAACAAAAAAAACCCCAAAAAGATTACTAAGTATTTAAGTTTTACAATAATATTTAAATTAAGTAAGACATCTCAGTGTAGCCTCTTGTAAAGGTTGTTAGTCTCAGATGTCTGCATTCAGGGCTTTGTTTTCCAGGTGTCTGCCTTACAGAGAAAAACCTTATGAACAGTAAAGCTCACAGCAATACCTTGTACAGCTAGCTGAGCTGCGCACGCGTCCTTTCCAACACTGTTGCTGGCAGTACATGTGTAGAGTCCAGCATCCCCTTTACCAACTTTTAGAACTGTCAAGCTGGCCATGTTTTCCACCAGAGTCATCTTGTAGTTGCCACCTGGGCGGATCTCTCTGTTGTCTCTGGTCCATGTAATCCTCATGGGAGCAGAGCCAGTCACATGACACTTAAAGGTTGCACTTTCCCCTAGTGCCACATCAATAGATACTGGCTTGATGTCAAAGATGGGAGGCTGTAGATGTTCTGCAAAGAGGAAAGCATGGCAAAGCTTACCACCAAGCCCTCCTGACCACATAGGTCACTGTGCCATGCTCATGCTCCCTGGCCATCATACAATGGGTAGAGTGGGGAAAAGGGTGAGGAAATAAAAAAACCAAAGACATACAAAAGATCTTTGCTTGAGTGTGAGCTACAAACCTGTGAGCAGAAGTTTGGCACTGGAAGATGCAGTCCCCAGAGCATTTTGGGCTGAGCAAGTATATTGGCCACAGTAAGCCATACTAGTTTGCAAGATCTGGAGAGTAGCAACGTTATTTAAGAAGGTTGATTGCACGTTATCGCTGTCACTTAAGAGAACCCCATCCTTGTACCAAGACACCTGGATAGGCTTTGAGCCATTTATGCGGCAATCAAATGTCACTGGCGCACCAATCACCTCCTGAATATCTTTCAGTTTTCTAGCGAATGTAGGGGGAAGTTCACGTTCTGCAAAACAATAATAATCACCACTATAAGAAGGAATCCACCCTGTCAATCCAGAATTAATTAATTCTGAAATTAGTAAGAACCCCTTGGTGTAGACAATAAAGAGTTCCTACAAAATACCCCAGGAAGGAGTGGCCCTTGGCCCATCACCTTTAACAACAAGCGAAGCTGTGGAGGTGGCGAAGCCAACGCTATTTTCTGCTTTGCAGATATATTCTCCAATATCACTGTCCTCCACGGTGGAGAATGCCAGTGTTGCCACATTATTCTTGAAGTGCATTTTGTAAGCCTGTGTTGATCTGAGCTTGGTGTCATCTTTGTACCAGGACACTTTGATTTCTGGCGTACCACCAATCTGGCATTTTAAGATCAAGGGCTCACCAACCTTCACCTCCATACGGTCCAGATGCGTAACAAAGTAGGGTGGTTCTAGGGAAGGAAAGAACATGGTGAACAGAGGCAGAACATCACTGCATCACTTAGGAGGATCGGGGTGATGCATACCTAAGATGGATACAAGGCTGTGGCAAACATCCCCACCAGCCTCATTTGCAACCTCACAGGTGTATTCGCCTTCATCACTCTTGGTGCTGTTGAAGATTTCAAGAATGCCAGATTTGTCAGTAGTTGTAACACTGCAGCGTGGAGACTGAGCAATGAGCATGCCATTTTTTTTCCACGTGACAGAAATAGGAGGGGTGCCTATGTAGCTACTTTCCAGCACAATGGACTTCCCCTGTTCCACGCTGAAATCACTTAATTTCTTCACAAAGACTGCAGGCTCTGTGGGGAGGTATAGATCAATAATGAGAAGGGCAGATGTGGCAGGGCTCCAGGCAGAGCATGAAGGCAGGTACCTGTGTGTACACACACCCACACCCACACACACACCTTTAACAAAGAGTTGGGTTGTGCATGAGGCACTGCCAGCATCATTTGTGACCACACAGGCATAGTCCCCACTGTGGTCTGGCTCCACGTTGTACAGCTGCAGCTGTGCCATAGACTCATCCAGGGAGATCGAGCAGTTGCTGTCCGGCACCAGCTCCCTGATGCCTCGGAACCAGGTCACTTTGAAGGGGGTACTGCCCTTGATGTAGCTGGTGAATGTCACGCTTGATCCAGGCAAAACTTCCTGGGGATCAGGTATCTTCACAAAAGAAGGTGGTTCTAAGGATCATGCAAAGAAGTGAAGAGGGATAAAGATGTTAATAGGAGAGTGTCTACAGGAGAGGAAAACTGGAGCAGGTCCCAGTCAAAAAAAAAAAAAAGAGAGAAAGAGGGAGAAACAGAAAAAAACATAAAAAAGAAACCATGGGAAACCAGAGGGAAGGGAGAGAAAAGGGAAGAAGAATTTTGTTGAAGGGGCTGTAGTATTCTTCCACTGACCTTGTACAGTCAGGAAGGCACTGCATTCATCAGATCCAGCCACATTGGCTGCCACACAGGTATAAGGCCCTGTGTCTGTGACATCCAGGTCATTCAGCTTCAAAGCACAAACGTTATCCAAGAAGGAGATTTCATATTTTTCTCCACTAACAATCTCATTCCCATCCTGAAACCAGGCCACAGATATGGGGGAGGTGCCAGACACTTTGCATTCCAGAAGCACTGAGGATCCCAGCACCCCATTTGTTTCCTTGAGTTTTCTTGAGAATGAAGGAGGAACAAGACGATCTAAGAAGGACAGGGCAGAAGAATAGAAAGAACAGTGTTGGGTTTTTTTTTCAGGGAGAAGGAAAAAGGGAAAAAGCTTCCTTTAAAGACAAACATGAACAACAAAGATATAGAGCTGACCTGAAACATCAACTGAAGAAGTGCAGCTGCTGTCCCCCACCTCATTGTGCACCTCAAAAGTATACAAGCCTCTGTCTCCACTGTCCGCAGAAAAGACTTTCAAAGTGGATATGTTGTTGAAAAAAGTAATTTGGTATTTGCGGTCACTCCTTAGTTCTCTGCCATCTTTATACCACCTGGTGACAAGTTCAGGTGTTCCTCCTACTTTGCACTCCAAGGTAAAAGGATTGCCAGCCATTACTGTGATTGGCTCGGTCCTCTCTAAGATGACTGCTGGTTCTGAAATAGGAAGGGAGGGGTCAGTGTGTCACCAGGAAATCTACCCGCAAACTAATAAGCACAGGATATAAGCAGTTAACAAAGGCTTGTAGAGGCAATTGAGCAAGCTTTAAGACATAGTATCTGTGAAGTAGGCTATACCCACCTAGGACTTGTAAAAAGGCAGAGCACTCCCGCATGCCAGCATCATTTTTGATCTGACAGATGTATTTCCCCACATCAGCTCCCTCTGCACTGGCAATCTCAAGAGTTGCAATGTTGTCCATAAACCACATCTGGACATTTTCACTCTCCCTAATAACTTCACCCTTGTCCTTGAGCCAGACAACAGAAATTGGTGGGGATCCTTCCACCACTGCCTGCAGGGCTGTTGGCTCCCCGACGAAGATTGCAGTGTCACTCAGCTTCTTGGTAAAGCGTGGGGGTTCTGACGGCAAAAACACGGCAGAGGAGGGTTAATTACACATGCCTGCTTGGAAGAGGGACAACCAGGGTATCAGAAAAAGAGGGCTGTGATGCTGTTAATCCTTTAGCATACAAACCTTTGAATTTCACCGGGCAGGTGCAAGTGTCGCTTCCCACCTCATTCATAGCTTTGCATTGATATTCTCCAGTATCTTGAGATTCCAGATTGAGAATATGAAGGCTGGCAACGGAATGCTTTGCTGTCACTTTGAATTTCTTGCTGCTCCTGACCTGCCTCCGGTCCTTGAACCAAGCCACCTCAAAGGGTGGAGTCCCTGCTATCTCACACTGGAGGATAACATCTGAGCCTTTAAGTGTGTCCACAGGGCTTGGCACTTTGCTAAAAACAGGTGGTTCTATAAAAAAAGAATCACATCATAATGTGTGAGTCTGCTTCCCCGGGTGGATTTCTGGATAGTAGCAGGAGGAAACATATTCAGGAAGGGGACCTATACTTATTCTTGTATCCCCAAATTTAGCTTCCAAATAAGTGGCATCACCTCTAAAAAAATCTGTTTGGAGTCAGTGCTCAGTGCCCCTCCCCAAAAGCAACTCTCCCCTCTTTCCAGGACCACATTCCAGCTTCCCCCGCCTCTTCCCAGTCTTTAAAGCTACCATCAGCAAGACTTAGCAACACAGCCTCCTCTTCCGTCTTAAATTTCATTCCTGTCAGAATCACTGGGTATAAAGAGGAGGTAGAGGGATGGCTGCAAAATACGCCCAGCTCCCCCACCATGGCTGGTGTTCCGCTCTAGTTCATGCTGCCCTTGTGATCTGACAAGCTTGCCTTATTCAGCTTGCAACTGGTTTAAATGGGAAGAGAAGGGAATGGCTGCACAGTGCTGAACACCCACCACAATTTCCTGCTTGGTCTCCGCTGCTTAAACACAGAGGTATTTGAATGTGAGAGCACCTGGAGAGACACTGCCCCAGCAGCCACCAACTGCCATAGCAGCAGCTCCCTGTCCAGGGGTATGTGCTGCTGGGACTGGGCCTGGAAACCAGGGATTCTAGTGGTGTGTGGAGCCATGCTGCTAACCTTTCACTGTGACTGAAGTGCTGCAGCTGGCTGTGCCAGCAGAGTTATGGGCTTCACATATGTAATCGCCGGCATCTTCAGTGTTGGCATCCAAGATAGTTAGCATTGCCATGGAGTCTACAAAGGACACGTGGAGCCTGTCGCTTGCCTGGAGTGCCTGATCATTTTTGTACCACATGGTTCTGATCTCTGGTGTGCCACTGATTTTACATTCAAGTTGCACTGTGTCCCCTTGCTTCACAAACCGTAGAGCTTCAGGCTTCTTGACGAACTTGGGAGGTTCTGCAGAACAGAGTAAGTATGTAAAGAGTGACTGTATACCTGTTTGCCGTGTAAAATCTACAGCATTGAGCAAGACTTATGGGGAGCACAAGAGTATTGGGGCACAACAAAGTAAGCTTGCTACAGCAGCTGGCTACATCTCCAGCAAGAGTTTCCTCTCAAGGAAAGATGCAAGACAGAGAAAAGAAGGCAAAGACAACTAAAACTATGTTCTGCTAACTCTGGAGCCTGCTGCGTCAGACACCTGGAGCTGTAAAAACCACAAGAAGAATGACTGCTCCACTCAAGGGAAATTTTGCTGTTACATTTGAGGCACAAAAATATTCCCAGGCCAGCATGAAAGATTTGACAAGCCCTTCATTCCCAGACGCAGCAGAAACACGGTAGGGATAGTTTCACTTGCTTACACATCTTTAAAACATATTTCTGCATGAAGAACTTAAGTGATTCATTATCTAGATTAAATCAGCGATTCAGTTGAAAACCTTCAGCAAATCTGAGCCACCAATGCTGGCCTACAAATGCAAGGTAGTTCTATTTACCATATCATTTTCCATATAGTAATTGCTGTGTATCAATACCACTGTGATTGTAGTTTAAGCAGTAATGACAAAGTAAAATGCAGGGTGAGTGAAACTCTCCAGACAGTTTCACAAGAGGACCATTCCCCTTGGAGATTTTGTGGGCACACAAGGCTTCTAGCGCCACACAGTATGATAGGAAAAGCTCACTACACGGTATATGTCTGCTTTCCAGAAAGCTACTTTCTATGTATCTCCAGACTGTAAAGGGTGGAAGATGAGACTCAGTAACAAAGAGTTCTCTTAACCCAAGAAAAAGAGAACACACAAATGAAGGCAACTTAACCTTAATACCTTTGACACTGAGTTGGGCTGAGCAAAAGTCTTTCCCAGCTTCATTACTAGCTTGGCAAGTGTATTGGCCAGAATCTCCTTTACCAACTCTGAGCACTCGAAGGTGAGCTATGTTGGCTACAAATGTAATATTGAAGTTTCCTCCAGTTCGGATCTCCCGGCCATCCTTGGACCAGGTGATGTGTATTGGCTGGGCTCCAGTAACATGGCATTCAAAGTCAGCACTTTCTCCAAAAGGCACATCGATAGATTCTGGTTTGGTGTCAAAGACTGGTGCTTGCTTGGGTTCTAGAAACACAAGAAAACCACATAACACTTAGACCTCATGAAAAAGCTGATCCAACATCCAGGTACCATCACATGCATGAAATGGGAAGGAGGAGCCCGTGATCCAGGCAAAAGTTTTGTAAGCCAACACACCTGCCACTGTGAGCCTAGCACTTGAGGTGGCAGTGCCTACAGCATTGCTGGCTGTGCAGGAGTACTGCCCAGTATGATTCATCTCAGTTCGCACCAGCTGCAGCACTGCAACGTTATCTACAAAGGATGTGTGCAGATTGTGGTCATCACTTAGCAGCACACCATCTTTATGCCAAGTCACAGTAATAGGTTCTGAGCCATTGAGACGACACATAAATTTAAGGGGTAAACCAACAGGGTGCTCAATGTCCTTTAATTTTCTTGCAAAGGAAGGTGGCCGTTTGCGTTCTAGAAGAAAGCAAGTAAAGGATAAATATACCCCAGGAAGCAATTTTTTTTATAGTTTTGCAAGAGAAAAAGAATTTGTAGAAAACTAATATAAAATCATCACCTTGAACTGTTAAGAGAGCCTTTGTAGATGCAGTTCCTACACTGTTTTCTGCCTTGCAGATATATTCTCCACTGTCGTTGCTAACCACTTTGTTGAAAATAAGTGTAGCAACATTGTCTTTAAAGAACACTTTGTACTCAGGAGTAGACCTGAGCTTGCTATCACCTTTGTACCAAGACACAGTGATTTCTGGTGTTCCAGCAACACGGCATTGCAACGTTGTATAATCCCCAACTGACACCTCAAGAGGTTCCAGGTGTGTAACAAAATAGGGAGGTTCTAAAACAGAGAAGCAATTAGAAAGACTCATTATAGTGCCAGGCCTTGGTAAGCATACACTTGAAAGAACAGGGAAGAAAAAGAACCAAAGTGAGCACACACCTAGGGTAGAGACTACAGCCTCACAAACATCTTTTCCTGCCTCATTTTCAACATGGCAAGTGTATCCTCCTGCATCTTCTTTGGTGCTGTCAAGTATTTCCAGGATGCAAGATTTCTCTGTGGTGGTGATGCTACACCTCTGAGACTGAGCGATAGTGTGGCCATTCTTCTTCCACGTTACAGAGATGGGCAGGCTGCCAGTGTAAGTGCCCTCCAGGATGATGGGCTTGCCAGGCTCCACATACTGATCGCTCAGTTTCTTCACAAAGACAGCTGGCTCTATTGAAAGGTAAGAAGTCACAAATGTTGAGAACATAAGGGCAAATGGAGGGAAGGAAACAATATTTTAAGGTAAATAGAGAGACGCTATCTTCACAAACCTTTTACTGTAAGGTGTGTTGTACAATTTGCCCTGCCAGCATCATTAGTGACAAGACAAGTGTACTCTCCGCTTTGGAGAGGAGTTACGTCAAATAGCTCAAGCTCGACAGTGGAGTCCTCTAAGTAGATATTGCATTTGTCCCCTGGCACAAGCTCATTGGCCCCTCTAAACCAGTTCACCTTAAAAGGAGGAGTTCCTCTGATAACACATGTAAAAGTGATGCTTGTGCCTGGCAAGACATCCAGAGGCTCTGGTGTTGTCTCAAAAGAAGGTGGTTCTAAACACACAAGAGAAAAAGAGAGGTAAGACAGGTTGCTACAGCATAACCCTGGTATTTCCATACACCAACTGAAGACAAAGAACAAAATCTCTATTTTCCAGTCAATAATTGCTCCTGAGTATATTTACAAAAGACCATAGGCAATTTCAAAAGAGAAAGAGAAAAGAATAGCTCAGAGGGCTTTCTGACCATCATATACTGACCTTGTACAGTCAATACAGCACTGCATTCATCTGAACCAGCTACGTTGGTAGCTTTGCAGGTGTAAGTTCCAGTATCTGAGTCACTTAGTGAATTCACTTCTAAAATACATAGGTTATCTGAAAAGGAGATTTGATGTTTTTCCCCATTAACTAACTTAAGTCCATTTCGGAACCAGGTAACAGAAATAGGAGGTGAACCCGACACCTTGCATTCCAGCAATGCTGAGGAACCCAGGACACAAGGGGTTTCCTTTAATTTTCTTGTGAAAGAAGGAGGAATGATTCGATCTGCATGAGAAAACATATTAAATCTATGGTTAGAGAGAAAAGGAGGGAAGGAAGTGAAGAAAGAAAAGAGAATATAACTGAACAAAAGTTTTTGTAAAAGACAGAAGACAAGCTGCCCAACCAACCTAAAACATCAACTGATGCTGTACAACTGCTCTTCCCCACGTCGTTCTGCACTGCAAAAGTGTACAATCCACCATCTTCCTTTTCTGCATCCATAATTTTAAGCGTAGATACTTTATTGAGGAATGTAATTCTGTATTTTTGGCTGCTGGTCAGCTCTTTGCCATCCTTGAACCACCCAGTGGAAAGCTCTGGCGTGCCTGCCACTTTGCACTCCAAAGTACAGGTGTCTCCTATAGTAACTCTTGTTGACTCTGCTTTCTCTACAATGACTGCAGGCTCTGGAAGGAAAGATGGGTAATGTGTAGTGAAAACAGGATTTGGTCAGTACTAGCTGTAATTATTATAGCACTGTGAGATGGGGCTTACACATTTGATACTAAGGATGTCTCAATTTGCTGGACTGAGGAATTTTTTCAGCTCTGTTTTTTCCACCCTTTATTCTACCCTAAACTGAAGATTTCAGATGCTCTCCAAACTGAAGTAAAAATATTTTTAAGCTCCTAGGGGAAAAAAAGCAACTTTCTGTCCCTCTCCAAGCAGGTGTGAGCAGAAGAGGACTTAAAAATGCAGTCAACTGTATCCCATCACACTGTAGAGGCCTGTGGTTTCTTCCACCTTTATCCCCAGACAACTGGAAATAAGGAACCTGATTACTGCTTGTTGGGAACACAAAAATTCTCTGTTTTGATTGTTTTGAACTCAGGGACATAAGCAAAGCACACAGCTGGTACTAATTAGCCAAGTTCCTGATTTTAAAAAAATGGTTTATGAACTTGTGCTTTTTACCAACCTAGAATAGTTAAGGTAGCCATGCACTCGCGACTTCCAGCATCATTTCTGATCTGACAGATGTATTTTCCAGCACTGCTTGTCTCTGTGCGCAAAAATTGTAAAGTTGCAATATTTTCCATAAATGTGATCTTCGTGTTTTCACTTTCTCTAATAATTTCATCTTTGTCTTTAAGCCACTGCACAGAAATTGGCTGGGAGCCCTCCACTCTTGCTTGTAACTCTACTGGTTCACCAACCACAACAGTCACGCTGTTTATTTTAGTCAAGAATTTTGGTGGCTCTGAAGAAGAAATATGCAGTTACAGTAAGTACTCACAGTATCTAAGTAAAGAAGAGCAATGCAGTACCATTGGGAGCACTGCAGAAGGCATATTGTGCCAATACTTTACCTTTCAGCTTCACAGTGCAAAAACAAGTGTCACTTCCTACATCATTCTGTGCTTTGCACTGATATTCACCAACATCTGCAGCTTCAACATTGAGAATGTGAACGCTTGTATGGTAATTTTTGGCTGTAACCTTATACTTCTTACTACTGCGGATTTGTCTCCTGTCTTTGTACCAGGTTACATCAAAAGGTGGTGTTCCTGAAATCTCGCATTCCAGGCTAACCTCAGTTCCTTTGAGCATGTCTTCTGGAGAAGGCTTCCTGCTAAAGACAGGAGGTTCTAACAAGGGAAGAAAGGAACATTTTTAGAAAGGAGTCTGGAGTTATTTAGCCAACAAACAGTTTACTGACACCTGCTTCTACACAACAAGACTGCTGAGAAAATCAACAGAATGGGCAAGGACTTTCCTCATTTTCTGGGCACATTATGAAATGATCTTGCAGGTAGGTAAGCATTCAGAGCTTTTAGCTTCTCTGTACAAAAGGTAAATGGAGGGGTGACCCTTGGCAAAGAGGATACGGGTCTCATTTAGCTGGTAATAGTGTCAAATACAGGGTGTAAAACCGACACTGATCAGTTTGGGTCTGTTTTTCTTTGTATTTCAGCTTCTTTATACAACAATTTCCACTATGATATATGTCTTGGATGTTGACAATCATAGAACTGGCAAACACCTAGCTTAGGACTCATCTGCATTAAGAACATCTCTTTTGTGTGGGCACTGGCAGAGGGGGCATCAAGGAACAAATATGACATGAAAAAAAAGACAGTCCTGAAATGATAAACAAATCTAATGTTCCTGAAGATTCCCAAGGGATAAAACCACCAGCGAAAAATAGGATGGAGTCAGAGAACAAAAGGACAGCTAACCTTTCACTGTGACTTTGGTACTACAACTGGCCTTGCCGGCGGGGTTGTGAGCTTCACAGATGTAGTCACCACTCTCATCAGTGCTGAGATGATTCATTTCAAGCACAGCCACAGAGTCAATGAATGATGTCCGGAATTTTTCACTGGCAACAATTTCATGGTCATTCCTGAACCACACCACTTTCATCTCAGGAGATCCACTTACTTTGCACTCAAGCCGGGCTGAGTCACCCTGCTTGACTACTTTTGCCACCTCTAGCTTCTTAGCAAACTTGGGTGGTTCTAAAAAACCAAAAAAGTGGGGTCAGAAAGGTCTGAATTAACACTGGAAAGAAAAGACAAGGGAAAAGAGCCAAACAACTGTGGGTTGCAAACACAGGGTAAGGAATTCACTTGGTGGTATATCAAAGATCACTGAGGTGGGCTTGGCAAAAAAAGAAAGAAAAGAAATAGATGAAAAGACTGCAACACAACAAGAAAGAGTGCACACCTGTTACCATCAATGTTGTAGTGCAAGAGTCACTGCCAACGTCATTTGAAATGTGGCAAGTGTAGTGCCCACTCCTAGAAGTATCCACTGAATAGAGGGTTAAGAACCCAGTTGACCCTTCAATCCCAATGAAACAAGTTGGACCAGATACAAGTTCTAAGTCTTCTTTGAACCACTTTACTGTAAAGGGTGGTGTTCCTTTTAGTACGGCCTTAAACTCCACTGTGGACTCTGGGATGACTTGCTGGCTTTCAGGCTTTACTAAGAAGCTTGGTGGTTCTGCAGTTTTTAAGAAAAAATAAATACTCAGTTACATCACAAATGCTGAAGAATGAAGAAAATCAGTGAGGTAAGCATGGAGACCAAGTTTTCAGCATTCATATTAAGAGGTGTAAGAGTGGCATGTTACCATAAGATTTAAGACATTTTCCCAGCATCTATCACAAATAAGAAGTAGTAGTAAAAGAGTTTCAAACCTTTCACAGTCAGGACAGCACTGCAAGAATCATTCCCAGCAACATTAGAGACACTGCATGTATAATTTCCACTGTCTTCCAGCTCTAGATTAGCAATCTCGAGTGACATAGTGTTCTCATGGCACAGGCTTCTATATTTTGCACTGTCAGTTATCTCTTTTCCATCCTTAAACCATTTTGCAGTAATAGGGAGTGACCCAGAGACTTTGCACTCCATTTGGATAGAAGATCCCAGAACAGTATCCTTTTTGGTTAGCTTTTTGATAAATGCAGGAGGAATTGATTGATCTGTCCAACAGAAAAAATGGCAAAACCATACTGGTTACCTTCTTGCTTATCTTTCACAAACATATATTGTTATTTTTTCACTCCCTCTCTGCTGGACTAGCGAATTTGCCAAATGACAATACAAACCTAGCACAGTCAGAACAGCTTCACAGGTGTTACTTCCGAAGTCATTTTCAACCTTAAAACTGTATGTACCACTATCCTCCTTTGATACAGGCTCAATCCTGAAACTGGCCACGTTGTTTTCAAAGCTCATTGTGTAGTATCTACTGGGCAGGAGCTGTTTGCCATCTTTGTACCATCTTATTCGGAGCTCTGGTGTCCCAGCCACAGTACACTCCAAAGTCACGGGGTCTCTTTCAGTGACTTTAAGTGATTTAGCCTTTTCTATGATCCGTGCAGGCTCTGAGGTATAAAGTGTATAAAAATGGCAGTTAGCTACACAGATAGGGGACTGACTTTCCAAATACTTATCAAGGATGAGCTTAAAGGGTTACACCTTGTACACACCTTGTACAAAAAGCAAAGCAAAGCACTTCTCCACACCAGACTCATTCTTTGCCTGGCAGGTGTATCTCCCTCTGTGGCTGAGGTCGACACTGGTAAGTTTCAGTGTGGCCACGTTGTTCTCAAAAGTAATCTGGTGGTGCTCATCATCTTCCAGTACTTTCTCATCTTTTATCCATGACACAGATAAGGGTTGAGCACCTGCTATGACGCACTGGAAGACTGCAGTACCTTTCAAAATGCTAGTGACGTTCTCCAGCTTCTTGATGAATGACGGTGGTTCTGTGATGTGAGGTTTTGTTTGTTGTTTGGAAGAGAAGTCATGGAAAGGGAAGAGGGGAAAGAGAGACCATGTGAAGTCACCCTAGACACTACAGTTTAGCTAGGGGATGAAATATTTCGGGTATGCTTCCTACAAGACTGACCTTTCAAGCTGAGCCTTGTGCTGCAAGAACAGCTCCCACCTTCATTTGATACAATACACTGATATTCACCAACATCTGAGGCATCACAGTTAGTCACGTTAAGAGTAAATACTGATTCTTTGGTGGAGATGGCATATTTCTTGCTGCTGAACATCTCCTTATTGTTCTTCAGCCACTTCACCTCAAATGGAGGAGTACCAGTCACCTCACACTCGAGTGTGGCCTCCAAACCCTTCACTACCTCGGTGGGACTCAACTCTCGAACAAACGTTGGAGGCTCTACAAAGAAGAATGAGGGGAAAGCAGACAGTAACCTTGAAAGCTTTTGAGGGGAGAAGAAGTCTCCCCTGCTCTATCACCCCAGCTGTGTGGCATAGCTGGATGATGACAAGATGTTAAAAACCAACCTTTCACTTTCAGTTCGACGCTGCAGCTCTCACTACCTGCATCATTGTGGGCTTCACAAACATAAATCCCACTATCCAACACTCTGGCCTGAGTGACTTTCAAAGTGGCTAAACCATCTATGAAGGAGATGCCATACTTAGCTTGGTCAGTCACTTCATTCCCATCCAGGTACCATGTGACGTGGATCTCTGGTGTGCCTACTACCTGGCACTCAAAAGTGGTGGACTGTCCTTCACGCAAGGCTACTACAGAAGTTGGCATCTGAATAAATCTGGGGGGCTCTAGAAGATGGACAGAAAAGGTGAGTCTTTATAATACTCAAGGTGGTTTAAAGAAATACAAGGGTTTCCTACCCCCTCCCCCAAAACTGCACAGAAAAATCAGAACTACAAAGATAAGAACATTGGGTCGCACACCTTTTACAAACAAAGCCGCTTTGCTCGTTGCAGTCCCCACATCATTGCTTATCTGGCAAGTGTAGTTCCCGGAGTCAGATGTCCTAGCTGAGAAGAGCTCCAGTACACTAGATGTGTCATCCTTCCAGACAGATCTATTGGCTCCAGAGAGGAGCTCCTGACTGTCTTTAAACCACTTTATCTGCAGAGGTGTAGATCCTTTCACCAGTGCTTTGAACTGAACCCTAGCATTGGGCACAACCTCTTGGGACTGGGGTTTTTCCACAAAATACGGTGGTTCTATAACATGTGAAAAGGAAGAAAGAGGATTACTCAGAGATACAGGGATTCCAAAATTACGAATTAGAAACCTAACACAAGACGAAGAAGGAGCTCAAACCTTTGACTGTTAAGAACCCACTGCACTGGTTGCTTCCTGCCTTATTTGTTGCTTCACAGGTGTAAGAGCCACTGTCTGTGCCTTCCAGATTATTGATTTCTAAAAATGCAGTATTATCATGGAAAGAGTATTTGTGCTTTTCACTTGCTGTTATTTCTTGGCCGTCCTTGTACCACTGGATACTTATAGGATGTGAACCAGACACGATGCACTCCAGGTGGACAAAAGACCCCTTTATGCTGTCCATTTTCTTGAGCTTTTTGGTGAATTTAGGTGGTATAATGAGATCTATCCAAGACAGAGTAAAAAGACAAAGTATGAAATTCAGCCTTGATTGTGGCAGATGTCAGCTGAAGAAAAAAAGATTCTGTATGTAAAAAGAATGTTAAAAGAAAGCCTATACACACCTAGGACATTAATGCTGGCAGAACAGCTACTGCTCCCAACATCATTGTGAACCTCAAAAATGTATTCCCCGCTATCTTTCTTTTCTGCATAAAGCACCTTCAGGACTGAGACAGTATCTGTAACACTGATCTTATATTTTGGGCCTAATGTCAGTTCCTTGCCATCTTTGAACCATTTGGCTGTAATATGTTTTGTTCCCGAAAATTTACACTGCAAGGTTGCTGGGTCTCCCTCAGTCACATCTATTGACACGGCCTTGTCCACAATTGTAGCCGGCTCTGTTGTAAACAAGGAAACAGAGTGTTAAGGGCATCCACAAAAATTGTAAGGGAACCATCTGAGATCACTGCAAGCCCTCAGGGTAGGACCAACCTTTGACAGTCAGCAGAGCAGAACACCTCTGAATTCCTGCCTCATTTTTAGCCTGACAGAAATACTTCCCATCGTGTTTCAGTTCAATAGACCTCACCAGAAGAGTGGCAACATTGTTCACAAAGGTCATTTTGATATTGTTGTCTTCGATCACTTCATCATTGTCTTTCAGCCAGGACACAGTGATGGGCAAGGAGCCTTTAACAGTGGCCTGAAACACGACCGTGCCCCCTCGAAGAGAACTGATGTTTTCTATCCTCTTCAAGAACTGTGGGGGCTCTAGCAGAAAGAAAGTGGCTATGTCAGTGGGGGTCTGGTGCATGACAGCATGGTATGGAAATGACACTGGGATAAGAGCATGACAGTGGTGTTCTGCACCTTGCACTAACCTTTCAGTTTGACCTCCGAACTGCAAAGGCAGCTTCCAACATCATTGGTTACTCTACACTGATACTCGCCAACATCAGAAGCATCAAACCTGAAAACGTGGAGGCTAATCAAAGCTTTCTCAATGCTTATTCTGTGCTTCTTACTGCTCCGCACAGGTTTATCATCTTTCACCCAAAACACTTCAAATGGAGGTGTGCCAAGCACCTCACACTCCAAAACCACATCAGAATCCTTCAAGACTTCCATGGATTGAAACTCCTTGCTAAAATAAGGTGACTCTGCAGTGCAAAAGAGAAAGTAAAGTTTGTATTAATCATATTTTGGAAGCCTTTAAAACTGCACTGAGTTTAAAAGACACTCTGTGGCTGGATGTCACACACACCTTTGATTGTAACAACGCTACTGCAAATATCTTTTCCAGCATCATTTTTGGCCTCACAAATGTATTCCCCACTGTCTTCAGTCTCAACTTCTGTAACTTGGAGTATTGCCAAGGATTTTGCAAAAGACATCCTGTATTTGTCACTCGCTTTCAGCTCTCTATCATCCTTGAACCATGTGATTTTAATCTCAGGAGTACCAGTGACTTCACAGCTCAGCTCAGCGTATCCACCTTTCTTTACCAGATAGGTTGGCTCTAGCTTCTCCTTGAAGGCAGCAGGTTCTGTGGATTTAAGAAAAGTGTTCAGGACAAAGACAGCAGGAAAGAGTGCCACTGGGTCAATCCAGCAGCTGAAAGTTTGAAAGAGAGTAAGAATGCAAACCTTTTACAAACAAGTTTGCACTGCATGTTACTGAACCAGCTACATTTGAGACTTTGCAGGTGTATTTTCCTGAGTCTGTTGGTTTGACTGCATAAAGCTCCAAGTAACTTGCTAATGCTTCTGTCATAATGTAGCAGGCTCCTCCTGTCGCCAGCTCAGCATCACCTTTAAACCATTTCACAGTCAGTGGTGTTGTGCCTTTAAATGTGCCTTTGAAACGTACAGTTGATGCAGGCAGTACATCTTGGGACTGTGGTTCTACAATGAAGCTGGGTGGCTCTAGATTGCATTGAAAGGAAACAATTGTCAAGAGTAAGACACATGGCCTGAACTTTAGGGAAGAAAAGTATTATCACATGAAAAGTAAAACTCCAATAAATGTGAAATAAATTGCCAAACCTTTTATAAACAAAGTGCTACTGCTCTCTTTGCTACCAGCAGAGTTTGTGGCTCTGCAAATGTAGACCCCAGCATCACTTGCATCCAGGTGTTTTATTTCCAAAGATGCAGAGCCTTCTGCAAAATACACTGTGTATTTTGCACTTGAAGTGATCTCAGTGTCCTGCTTAAACCAAGAGACGGTCATTGGAAGAGAGCCTGAAATTTTGCAATCTAGGCGGCACGAGGTGCTAATGATGCTGTCAATATTCTTCAGTGGTTTAGTAAAGAAGGGAGGGAGAGTGCGATCTGTTGAGAGTGAAGAAAAGGGAAACAAACAAACACATGAGCAAAATAGGCATGCAGTTCTGCTTCTGGCCCTGTTGGACTCAGAGCAGAATAGTAGGGCTCTTTGTGAAGAGTCAGTACCAACCTAGCACAGTGAAGCTGGTAGTACAAGAGCTGATGCCCACATCATTGGATATTTCAAAGGTGTACTCGCCACTGTCCTGCATTTCGGTGGCATAAAACTTTAGCTGGGCAACGTTATTTTTAAAGCTGATCCTATATTTTTTGCTGGCAGGTAGTGGCCTTCCATCTTTGAACCATTTGGTTTTTAGCTCTGGAGTGCCTGTGACAGTGAATTCCAAAATGGCTGGTTCCCCTGCTGTTACCTGGATCATTTCAGTTTTTTCAATGATTTTGGCCGGTTCTACAACAGAATTAAATACCTGGTGTTAAAAGACAAAAGGAAATTGCTCTTCCTCTCAGGTGGGAGACAATGCAGGGATCACAGCACTCTTCCACTGACCTTTCACTGCTAGTTCACCAAAGCAAGATTGACTTCCTGCATCATTCTCAGCCACACAAGTGTATTTGCCACCAGAGCTCAGCTGGACACCAGTCATTTGCAGCATTGCTAGACCATGTTCAAATGTCACTCTCACTTTGTTATCATCTTGAATAATATCTTTGCCCTTCATCCACATCACAGAAATAGGCTCTGACCCTTTTACCACAGCCTGTAACGTAATACTGTCTCCAGCCAGAGCTGTGACATTTTCGATTTTCTTAACAAAAGATGGAGGTTCTGGTTCAAAGAAAAGAGGCAAAAAGAAATACTCAGCTGCTGTGACACCATCCCATGAAATCTGCTGCTTAAAGACAGTTTTATAAGACAGTATGTGCACTACATGGCGCAGTTCAGCTAAAGAGCAGGCAAGAAGGGCTGCATTCCCCAGCTGGGAGCTAATGCATGGCCCTTTAAGTTCAATGTCCTTCAAATTCACAGGTTTGATGACAGATAAGTATTAAGATATATGTAGAATTTTAAGAGAAGAAGATACTTTCCCTCCCCACCCTCCCTAGCCACCCACAAATCCAAGGAAAAGGCATTTTAAGAAATGAGAGGCATTTGCCAATCTCTTCAGTAAGTGGAGTTTTCTCTCTCCCACTGACCTTTCAAGATGTATGTTGCACTGCACATGCACTTCCCGACTTCGTTAGCTATCACACATTCATATTCACCGACATCCGCACTATTAAATGAGGACACCTCCAGAGAAATAACAGCTTTCTGAGAGGTCAACCTGTATTTTTTACTACTGCGAATCTGTTTCTTGTCTTTGTACCAGCTAATCTCAAATGGTCCGGTCCCAGCAACCTCACACTGAAGAACGGTGTTTGTTCCCTTCACTACCTCTGCTGGTTCAAGCGTTCGGATGAAAGACGGAGGCTCTATAAAAGCAGCGAGAAAGAATTAGTCAACCATGTCCCCCAAAAAAATGAAGGGAAGGCTTTTCTCAAGAATGTGACTGGCAGCAGCAAGAACAGACCTTTGACAACTACTTCAGTGGTGCAGCTGTCACTTCCAACTTCATTTACAGCTTCACACGAGTAGCTCCCACTGTCATCAACTTTCATATCCAAAATATCTAACACAGCCACAGAATTGACAAAGGACATCCTCTGTGTGTTGCTTTCACGGATTTCCTTATTGTTCTTGAACCAAGTAACCTGGATTTCAGGAGACCCTTTGATTTTGCATTGAAGGCGTGCAGAGTCACCTGGGGTCAGTAAGTAAGACGGATCGACCTTCTTCACAAAGGATGGTGGTTCTGAAAAGGGAACGAGGAGGGGAAGAGGAGGGGAAGAGGAGGGGAAGAGGAGGGGAAGAGGAGGGGAAGAGGAGGGGAAGAAAAGGCTGAAATACAAAGCTTTGAAAGACTGGTTGCTAGTGCAAGAACAAAGCATGACTTCAGAAAAGATCAACATAATGTTTGCTCAGCTACAGTTCTTGTGGTTTCTGTTGCCCTCTCCATCCATCTCTCCCCTGCATGCAGAAGCAATTATTGGATCTGGCTGGTGAAAGAAATATTGAAGCAACACAGTGCACCTGAAGGCAGCAGGGGAAACAAGAGGTGAATGGACACCTGATGGCAGGTCTGAGAAGAGTTCAAAGTGTGATTTCAGCCCAAAGAAATCTTTTGCCTGCAAAAGAAGAAATGGGGACCCCAAGAAGAGCGAAGGTAAACAGCATGTAGGACTATCTTACCTCTAACAGTGACGCTGGCAGAAGAGGAGCTGCTTCCTGCCTCATTTGAGGCAGTGCACATATAATGGCCTGAATCCTTGAGCTTAGCCAGGGGAATCTCAAGTGAGGCTATTTTGTCTTCAAAGAAAATTTTATAATCTTTGCCTGGAGGGATCCTGTTTCCGTCCTTTGTCCACCCTACTGTTACTTTCCTGTCTTCATCTACCTGACATTCGAGACGTATTTTTTTATTGACTGCTGACTGCACTGACTGCAAAACTTTAATGAAGTGAGGCTTGTCTATAATGGCCATTTCAGCCTGGCAAATGTCAGCCCCAAACCTGTTGGAAGCTTTGCAAGTGTAAACCCCTCTGTCACTGGTGGTGACAGAGGAGATTTCTAATACATGTTTATTTTCCACTTTGGAGATCTTGTGGTGGTCTGAAGGTGAAATGGTTGTACCATCTTTCTGCCAGGCGATGTCGATGACTGGAGTGCCCGAAACAGTACACAGGAACTTGGCATTTTTGCCCACAAAAGTAGTGATAGATTCAGGTCTGGTAAGAAACGTTGGTGGAAGTGCTTCTGCAAAACAAAAGTGTTAAAATGTTATCGAGAGGTGAGGACCAGGGCTTACGCTCTTTCCCCACATTTGCCAGGGACAGAGAGCAAGGGGGGCCAGTTTGTCACTGGACGCTCTTAAGCAAAAGAAGACATCAGTAAAGAAGATAAGACATGTTAAAGATGATGAACTTTAGCTTTTGGGTTTGTACTTCTTGGGTCTGTATATTGCTCCAGAGCTTGAAGGCATTTTGAATCTCTGAAGCAATGTACAAAATAAAGGAAAATAAACTGAAAGCCAGAACTTCCTCCCCCAAGACTGACATGTTTGTGCACTGTTCCCTCAAGATGGACAAGTTTGCAAGCATTTTACAGTTTGTTCATCTTTCTTTAGTCTCTAGCATCTGACACTTAGCAAAGACCACATAAAGACTCCTCCAACAAAGAGAAAAGTCAGATTAAAAAAGTAACAAGCGCTAAAAGCCCAGAAGATACTGTTGGGTTTTTTTAAGGAGGAAAAAAAAAAAAAAAAAAAAAAAAAAAAAGAATTGTATAGCTTTCAAGAGACAAAAAAGTTTGTAAATCGAAACAGCTTTAAATCCTTTTTTGTTTGTTTAACAAGATTTACACCCCTAATCACACAGAGTTTCCCTCTGGCCGTGACACACACACGTTCAGGTATGTGTAGCTGCATAGCCTGCCCTGCCTCACAAGTATAACTGCAGGATAAACACAGAGTGCTAGGATAATCACACAGTGACTATTACACCAAAGAAATCAGATTTAAAGTGTATGTTTTCTTGTTGCCTGAAATTTAAATAAACCTTCTTCAAGAATGTATTCACAAAGCAATTCTATTTGGTTGACAGTCTAGTTCCTCCTGCTTCCTCTTTCCCCCTTCTTTCTTCCCTTCTGAAACTTTTCATACCGATTCCCTTATCTAGGTACAGAAAGCACATAAAAGCAGCATTCTCAAAAAGTGTTTCTTCTGTATACTTGCACCTCCAAAATTAGGTATGGATTATTACAACAACGGCAATCAAGAGCCCTACCATACACATGTGTAAGTATAGCAGTGAAAGCCTTACAATATACCAAGATATGTTGTGGCATAGTGCTTGGAAGTCTGTACTTACCAGTTACTGTTAAAAGGGCTGTAGAGCTTACACTGCCATGCTGGTTGGAAGCCTTACAGCTATACTCTCCACAGTCAACAACCTGAGGCCTCGGGATCTCTAGCATGGAGAGGTAGTTGGAGGTACGAATGGAGTATTTGTCCCCATCGTATATCTCTCTGCCGGCTTTGTACCACTGGAATTTGACGTTGGGAGCAGTCTCTACCTCACAGGTAAATTTGGCCACATGATTTACAGCCACCTCCAGAGGTTCGAGCCTTCTCCTCAGGATCGGTGCAACTGAAATCAGAAGCAGAGAGGAAGCTGACATTCTGGAAAGTAACAGTGAAGTGACTGACTGGGGAAGGGGGAAGTGATTTACTTGCAATCCACATAAAGTGACTGCAAAAGAAAAAATATAAGAATTGAAAGCAGTACCAGGCTTAGCAGACAGACAGTGTTATGGTGCATACTGACATCAGGAAACACAGCAGTGACACTGGAAAAACAATGTGCAATAATAGTGATGCACAATAACAATGCAATACAAACATACACCACACTATCCTGAAGCTGTGAGAAATGGTGTGAATGAGAAATTGTGTTGAAACTGCAATGACTCTAAAGAGTGAGAGGGGGTGCAGCTGTGAGAACAGCAGGTTCACTTCACAGGCAACAATGGGAGAAATGGTTAGGACTGAGATACAGCTTGTCCTGACCATGTTTGTGTGATGAGAATAGGAAGCAACAAAGTTCCTGGCCAAAGACTGAGGTGAGGGAAGTGGGAGACTTTGCAATGTGGTAAAAGGAGACGATAAATCCAAAGAGAAAGGGGGCCTTCTGATTAGTGCCATGATGATATTAATACTGTATCTGTATCCAAAAATACAGACACATCGTAGGGCATTTTCATTAGTAGTGTATTACAAAGGCAGCATTTATCCCATAATCCAACCTCTTTTAATAACTGTGAGTTTTGCTGCTGTTGATCTTTTTCCACCTTGACTCAGCGCCTCACAGGTGTACTCTCCTTGGTGAATCTCCCCACACACTTTGCTTATTATTAGTGTGTAAGTGTCCTGATCTTGCAAACACTTGAATTTGTCGCCTGAAGACACCAGTTTACCCTCAAAGTACCAGTTTACCTCTCTGACATTTGTTATGACAGACACCAGACTGACACTCTCCCCTTCCTCCACAACAGTGTCAACCAGGTTGCTGTGTATGATGGGATAACTCTCTTTGTCCAGCTCATCCTCTGGCTTCCTAGGTCTAGTTTCCAGACACTCTCTACCCTCTTGCTCACGTATTTCTTCCCTTTTCTCCCTCCTTTTCAGTATTTCTGTGGATGTCTCAATGGGAACACCTGTGGAGGTTACATCAGCAGAGGCTGCAGCTGCACCCACATCCTTGATTTGACCATGCCCAGTGACAGTGTTGACTACTTGTGCAGACAAAGGCTGCTCCAGGGGTATTTCTGCCTCTGTAGTCCTTTCAGCCTGCTGGGGCTTCAGCAAAGATGTTTCATCACTTGTTTTTCCTGAAAGAAGTGAACTGGAATGGACTGGCAATGCTTTGGATTTTTCATCTGTCCAGAGGTGTTTTTCTTCACAAATAAGAGAATAGAAAGCCTCCTTCAAGACCATTTGCTGGTCAGTTGTCTGAATGCTGACTTCTCCCAAGGGGACTGGGATTTCTATGGGACTAAGTCCTCCTGCGGTCACAACATAGGTGCATAGGGTGTGTTTGTGTTCCTTGGTGATGTTTATTGTCTGTACTTCAACATTTTCCTTATCAGCCAACCATTCTGAAAACAAGAGGTTTTCCTCACTTACCACTGCAGCTTTTAGTGCATTTCTAATTTGAAGCTTTATGTCTAAGTTGCTGCTCTTGGGGATCTGAGCAGCAAGCTGGCTCTCACTGTTGAGGACTTGGCTTAGCTGGAGCTGGTGAGCATACATTTTTTCATGGGGCTGTCTCTCTTCCCTTGGATACTGTCTAAGCGGGCTGGCAAGATTGACAATATGTTCCTCCTCCAGGGGCTGGTTTTCTAGCAGCAAGGGAAATCTCACAGCCTGTCCCTCATGGATTCTTGCAGCAAAATCTTCCTCTGCCGCTTCCAGGGAAGAAATGTTCTCCAGGGGGACAGCTTGGCCCTCAGTGAAGGCCAATTCAGAGGGAAATCTCGGTTCAGTTTGCAGGTCACCTTGTGTTGCCTGGAAGTCCTCAAGGATCTGGATGTGCTCACCATCTGTGGCATGGCTCTCAGTGGTGCTTGACACTTGTAGAAGGACTTGAGAAGCCTCTGTCTTCAGAGCAGCCTTTTGCTCTGCTGCCTTGCAAATTACTTGCTCTTTGGGCAAGAGTATCTGTGCAGCTACAGTCCCAAGGCAGCCTGGCAGTTGTGTCTCCTTCACTGCTGCAGGCATCACACCCTGGGGGCCAGCAGGGAGGGTTTGCAGTGACTCTGCCAGAAGCCTGCTGCTCCTTTGTGTTGTGGCCACCTGGGTGAGCATCTCCTCAACACTCTGTGCAGCCTCGCAAGCTGGTGGCAGGCTAGGCAAGATGTCCTCCCTGGGCAGCACATGCTCTGCTTGGCTCATCTGGAGCTGAAGGAGGGCTGGAGGTTCCCTCATGGCCTCAAGGCTGAGCGCTCCTTCCATGGCAGGAAGATCGCCAGCCTCCTCATAGGAAAGGGGGCTTTGGTCCTCTGCTACTGCGGAGTGCTGCAAGGTTGGGCTCTGCCTGCATACAGCATGTTCCTCAGGCAGCACAAGGAGCTCGGCAGAGCATGTGGCTTCGCCCAGCACATTCACCGCCCTGCACGTGTAGAGTCCGGTGTCCTCCTCTGTGCACTGCTGCACCGTCAGGGAGCCTGAGCCATCAGGGTGGTGAACAACAGAACAACGTGCATCAGAGGAGAGCTGCTCACTCCCCTTGAACCACAGTACATCAGGGCATGGCTCCCCAGCCACGGTGTATTCAAAGACAGCGCTGAAGCCTGGTGCACACCGCACACTGTCTGGCTCCCTGGCAAAGCAAGGGACCCCTGCTGTCCGCTGCCGCACGTGGAGGTGGGCGCTGCATGCAGTCTCACCATGTACATTGCTGGCCACGCACGTGTACTCACCCTCATCCTGCACAGCTGCATATGGGATGATGAGGCTGTGGTCATTGCCAGCAAATACTAACTTACAGTCCATGGATGGGGTTAGCTTCATACTGTCAAAAAACCACTGGACTTTGGGTGTGGGGCTGCCAGTAACAGTTACAGAGAGCCTAGCTACATCTCCCTGCCAGACTTCAACATTTGAGACCCGTTTGAGGAAAACAGGGGCTTCTCCCCCCTCCTCCCCCATTTTCATCTTTGCTTTGCTGGAATAAACTGGGTTTTCAGGCTCAAATTCAAGTATTTTCACTCTATCAGGCAACTGAAGGCCGCTTCTGTAGCCTTCACTTCTTCCTTCCTCAGAAGACACAATAAGAGAGCTAGCGATGTCTGTATGGGAAAAAATTGTTTAGTTTTACTAGAATGTTTAAGAGAACACTTGTAGATAGCAATAAACAGTGTTAGTGCAACTATTTCTGTATATCTGGAGGTTTTCTCAATAGTATACAGCAGTTAACAATGAACATCAGGTCCTCTTTCTGTCAAATATACACCTGCTAAAACCGGCAAGACATGCTGTGGTATCAGTTTACTCATGAACTTCCCGTCTGGATCAATAAGTCTCTTTAAACCTGACATCACAGTATCGGTTAGGCATACCCCCGGGGTGTACAGTGCAAGTAACAGTCAAGAAACATTGGTGCATTTCACAAATATAATTAAATTGGTACGTGCCATACATATTTGTACATACACTCATAAAAACAGGTACAGCAGAGCAGTGCTAAGACCCTGGTTTAATTCAGAACACCAAGAAGCAGAATGCCAGAATTAGGATTGGAAAACACCACAAACTTTTTGGCATACCAACCTTTCTTCTGGTGCAGTTAGTATAACTTCTGACTCTTTCTTTTGTCTAACACACTAAAATACTACCTCTTCCTTACCAGCTTTGTCCTGTTTTTTGTCATTAGGCTTGTATGCTTACAACACTATTATTACTACAATCACAAGTTTGCATCCTTGATTTAATGTCACTGATTTAAATCTCTGCTTTTAAACTCCTCCATGTCACAATGTTGTCTATTAAAAACTCCCACAATACCCCAGAAAAAGAGGACAGAGCACTTTAAGGTTTGGGGTTTTTTCTTGCCTTTGTGAATTTAGACATTTGTGGGTTTGACCCCTTTGTTCTATTGGTAGTTTAAAAATGAGAGGAAGCAGATGTCAGAACATGCCATTCTTTGCAGACACTTGACACTAGAAACATCAGGGAAATCTGAGACTTCCAGGAACAGAACAAGCTATCCATGACAAGCACGGCGCAGAGAAAACCTTTGCAAACCAAATACTGTTGTCTTCACTGAGTCAATTTTGCTCAGTTAAGGCCCACAGTATTTGACATTGGAAAGATATGAGAGTTAAAAAAAGACTAAAAGAAGTGTGAGTGGATGTTGATGTTTTGTGCTAGTCACTCTAATAGTGAACCTCGATAAGCTTCTCAATTACAGTGCCTTAAATTCCAAAACTCCTTGTGAGATAATTTTTGCTGCACTCCAATAACAACTATAAAGAACAGAATATGCCATACTCAATTCTTTCTCATTGGTTTTAGCAATTATTAATCTTGCCACAAATACCATATTATACATGACACAGCACAGTGCATACAGAGAAGAGATGCTTAGGTTAAAAAAAAAGAATAAAAATTATACCAGTATTTAGTACAACCTACCAGTCTTATTAAAAAAATAGGACAGTTTCCCCGGAAATACAATGTGCTACTGAATTTTGATAATGGGTGGTAGAATTGGGCCCATAATAAAGTATTAAAATTGCAGAATGGAATCTGTGCTAATACAGATGAGAATGCTTTATATACAGGAGTGTGGCAAAACTTAATGCACTTTTGTGTGTTCCTGGGTATTTATGACAGAAAAACTATACAAATACTTCATATTTTAGCTGTCTGTGAAATTAATAAATTACAAGAAGCGACGGACTTAAATCATTTACATATTTATTTCACAAATTAACTATACATGTTAACATTCAATACACATTGGTGACAAACATAATTCATCTTTTCTTAAGATACTTTGTAGAAATGAAGACAACATTAAACCTGGCAATGAAATAGTGAGTTTTGTAATTCCTATGAAAGCACAAAATTTTGAAGAGAGATGGTCAGTCATGGCCCTAAGCTACACCAGTTGCCTCAGAGTAAGTTTATTCAAAACTAGAATTACTCCAGATTTATATCATTGTAGCTTAGGTGAGATGATGTATCTCCATAAGCCCATGACAGTGCTCCTGGCTAATGTATGAAAGTTAAAACAAGACTTTTAAACTTACATAAACCACAAACACTACTACGCAGGTAGAGATAAAGATGCTTGGCCATATAATATTTCAGATGTGAACACAAACTTGGACCTGTTTAGCTTATGGTTTCAAAGACAAGTTATGGGCTTGTTTCTACTGAAAATACCAGTTCATTTACATGCAAATTAAACATAAGTCATAACTGCTTAGGACCTAACCAAAGGGCCTCTGACCTCTTTAGCTTTGGACCTAAAAGACCCTTCATATTACAACTGACATGTAACATCAGAGAATTCATGCCAACTTCCCCAGGGACCTCTGCCATCTAATGAATTGGTTAGTGCTACACATCTACATAAGGAATGGATTAAGGACACACCGTGAAGCAATTCTTTCCCAACACAACAGTGTCAGGCACTCATGCTTCTTTTTCCTACCACCATTTCCTATGAGAAATCACAATGATCTCTGCCTTTTAGCAATGTACAAATCTTAAATATTTATCATGGGCTCACAACTGGAAAAAAACCTGAAGTGACACATTGGTATTAGCCTAACCACTCCGGTCATTTTCCCCAAGTTTTGGGTTATTAGAACTTGCCACTCCTGATTTTAAGTTTTTATCAGGCAACACAATTATGCAAAGTGAATCTTTTGATCAAAAATTACTATCCCAGATGAGCGATGGGATAGTCTTAAAATATTATTGAGTTTTTGAGGCATCCTGACCTCAGCATGAGGACACATCAAACTCAGAAATAGGAATATGATTCAATATAATTGAATGTACTATAGGAATAGTTCTTTTATGCTTAACATCACCATGTGCCTTAAAGCAGTTTGCAAGGCAACTGACAGTAATCTGTAAATAACGGGAAGATCCTCATGAACAGGTGTGATCAAAGCAAAACTAGTTTTTGCTTAGGGTTGTTGAACTCAAGGTTTCACCTTGACATATAGGTAAATGGAAAGCTGGCACATGCATTAGAGAATTAACTTCTGATAAACATGAATTAATAATTTTCATACTTTTAGCATATTTTTCCTAATTAAGTTACCGTTTACGTCAGATAGATTTAGTTCTGATTTAATTATGTCAGCTACTGCTGATTCCTTCTCCTAAATATTATCGTTATTTTAAATACAAAAATATATACTCAAATTGAGAACATTAACATAAAAATCTCTTCTGCTGAGAAAATGCCACAGTTAATTGAATGTATTCTACTTATTTCTGGCCATCTTGACACATAGCACACTTAACTGTCACTAACTTAAAAAAGAAAAGAGGAAAATGTATAGACTTATTTCTAATGTGAAACAAGAATACTGCATAAAAATCTCTCACTTTTTACTAAGTATTATTTATGAATGACACTGGAATACGGGGACAACTAAAATTATTTTAATGAATTTACAGTTACATCATTGACTTATTATGCTCCCTCTCCTTTCCCTTTAACTTCTAAAGATACAGTACAAAATATGTTTTCATGTTTATTACTTGGTAATAGAGAAAAAAATCCTGTCCAGTCTCTACTAATGCAAAACTTTCATTTTCTACCCATTATGTTGCTTTTCTTTGCAACAGCATATTTCTATTGACTTGAAAAACAAGTCATTTAATTCCATGAGTCAGTAGAATGAGGCCCATGGATGTAAGAATTTTGCAGTGATAGAAACTGTAAACACAGGATTTGAATCAGTGAGTCTCACATGTTCTGACACAACATTGTGAGAAGGGGGAATACCAGTTTAACTATAACCAAACTAAACAGCAAGTGGAAGTTAGTATTCCATTCCTTTACGTTATGAGAAAAATTGGTTTCTACATTTTCAGGTAATTTCTAGCCTACATAAAACAATAATGATTGCACTACTACAAACAAACAGAAATATGTACACTATATGAAAAAAAAAATCAGTCCTAAATAAATGAATTTCAATTACAATATCTTTACAAGAATGGGTAAGGAGCTTGGAAAAAGCCTGAAATATACCTCGGTGCAGAAAGTGTGCACAAAGCCTACGCACAGATGAAATCTCACTTGAATTACCCAATTAAGTGAGCCAGAAATATGCCCAGAGTGGTTTCCATCCCTAAAGAGATGAAAAACAATGCCCCTAAAATGAGTGCTGCATTTTTACCTGCAGTGACCAACAGCATAAAAACATTTAGTGTTTCAAAAGAGACTCTAAAATAAATTATGGAAATTTAGTATAATGTTAACACAGCACAAGTCTCAGCAATCCCTGCCCTGTTAGTAGCTATACATTTGTACTGCCCACTGTCATTCTGCATCAAGTTTTCAATAGTAAGGCTATGAGAGCCCCCCTGCTCTTCCTGCATGCAGTACCTGTCCCCCTCCAGCAACACCCCATCCTTGTACCAGCGGACACTGGGGTGGGGGGAACCAGTAACAAGACACTGGAAGCATGCTGAGGCACCTACAAATGTACTATAGTCAGAAATGAGCCTCAGAAATTTGGGAGGGGTTTCTGTGACCTGGAACTCAAAGCTGCAGCTCTCAGAGTCCTCTGCCTTGAACTCAACCCGTTCCTCTTGGGATGGCTCTGCAAACACATCAAAACTAACGCTGACACACTTCTTGCCTTCTACGTCCTGGTCTTCCTGAGTCGCTGCAAGCAGACGGATTGCTTTCTCTGAGTCATCTACATGCGGCTCAAACTCAAGCTCCAGCTCTATTTCTGAATGGTCACCTGGGCTCACAGTCTTACTCAAAAGCATGTCACACTTCCGGGGCCTGTGTGGTTCACTGCCCGTGACACTCTCACTTCTCACGTTAGCACTTGCTCCCTGCTGAACCATGACTACAAGGGAGCCTTTGCACACTGCTTCTCCCAGCCTATTCACTGCCCGACAGCGATACCAGCCACCATCAGAAGGACCTACATTTTGGACCTTCAGAGTGTGAAGTCCCTCCTTCTGACTCACAAAATACTTCCCTGTGGCAGGCGTCACACAGGCGTCGCCTCTGAACCACTGCACTACTGGCACAGGAGTACCTGTTACCACACATTCAAACACTGCTTCCAAGCCTTCTATCACCTTGACATCAGCAAAGGGCACAGCAAAGCGGGGAGGCATTTCAGTTACTTGGAAATCGATTTTTACATCCTCATTCTCCTCTGTGGCCAAGCCTGCAGCTTGCTCCAACAAGGCAAGTGGAAGAACATCCAGGGAAACCACCATGCTTTTCTTATCTGGGCTAAATTCGGGACTGGTTATGATTTTGACCTGCTTCTCAAACTCCTTCACCTCATTTTCATCCAGCTCCACTTCTAGGAGGATTTCCTGTGGTGAAGGTGACCTTGAAGATGTGTTTTGCTCCAAGTCAAAGTGTATAACATGCTGATGTGTGACAGGAGGTGGCAGTGCTAGTGACCGCCCATCTTCAGACAAAACTTCCACCTGGGCGATACTTTTAGCTTCCCCAACAATGTTCACTGCATGGCACAAATACTGTCCTCCATCAGCTTTCTGCATGTTAGTGATCTCCAGGAAAAATTTGTCACCATCCTGCTCTATCTGCACTCTCTCATCCAGCTCCAACAATGATTTATTATGATACCACTTCACCCCTGGCTTGGGCACACCCACCACCTCAGCCACAAAGCTCAGCGTGCTGCCCTCATACAGCCTCCTCTTGCTCAATGCCTTGAGGAATGCAGGTGGCATCTCCCTGCCTGATGGCTCCAGGGCTTCACAGGGGGTCCTAAACACCTCAGCCTGTGGCTGGTCCGGAGGCTGCTGCCTTCTCTCACAGAGGGGAAGCATGGTCAGGGCATCCATATACTCCCCAGTGGGGGTCCAGTAGCACTCTGGTGGTGTGCTGTCCCCTGATGCAGAGCAGGGTCCCTCGGAAGGTGTGAAGTAGAGCTCCAAGGGTGTGTTGCATTTTGAACCCTTGGAGGGGGAGTGGTGCTCAGGTGGTGTGCTGTACACTGAGCCTTCAGATGGTGTGGAGTAGTGCTCGGACAGGGTGCTGTACCCTGAGCCCTCAGATGGTGTGGAGTAGCGCTCAGGTGGCGTGTTGTACCCTGAGCCTTCAGATGGTGTGGAGTAGCGCTCGGGTGGTGTGCTGTACTCTGACCCCTCAGATGGTGTGGAGTAGTGCTCAGGCGTGCTAAGTGGTGTGTGGTAGGATGCTGATGAAGCAGTTTCAAAGATCTCCACTGAGGAAGGAGGTGTGTAGAAGCGGTCCGAATCAGGTGACTCCTCTCCGCTCCCACTCTCCAGCTCTATAGACATTTCCGACTCAGGAGAGAAGGGCCGTACAAGTTCCTGCTGGTTGTTGTAATAGTCGTAAACTGTGTTGAAGGTAACCTCCTCCACTTCCAGTGAAGTGATGGTCTCTTGCTGCTCCTTCTGAACTGTCCCTTTGAGATCTGGAGTTTCCTGCATCCCAGTTGACCTTAAATACTTGGCTAGGCACAAGTCAGGCTCCAGCTCTGACGTTTGAACAGCACTGGGCTCTGGACCTGCAGAAATATCCTCCAACAGTCCTTTTCCATCCAGGCTGTTCTCAGAAGCTTCCTCAGTAGGAGTCCTCTTCTTGCCCCAAGAATCCTTCCTTTGCTCCTTTTGTGCAACAGGATCATCCATTATCAAACCAAGCAGGAGTCGCCCAAAAGAGAAGCCCTTGGTTGTGTTTAGTTCCTGTTGGGTGTCCCTGACCATCTCCTCAAGAGAAACTGTGCTTTCTACCTCACAGGTGGAGCTGCTCATTCCTGTCTCAAAGACCTTTACTATCCCAGAAACTTCTTCCTCTTCAGCCTGATGTCCAGCCTGGGGTTTCTTTTCATGTGCAGCTTTTTTCAAGTCAATGATAAAGCTTTCACTTTGGGAGTCTGTAGTCTCCAGTTGTTCCCCACTCTCCCACACACGTGTTTCCTGCACTCCTCTTTGGAAATCTGCTCTCGACTCCCCCAGAAAACTGTGAGTTTGCCCTTCAAGTGAATCCTTGCCACAGACACACACTTCTGACTCATTAATTTCTTCAGCAGAAGATCCCTCTTCAGCAGATACCATGATGCTGCCACGGTCCCCATTAGAGATTTGCAAATCAGCACTTCTGGCTTCTTTTGGCTGTGCTTCTTCCTGGGCACTGACCTCCTCCTGCTGCATCCCATAGGTCTGATGCAGCTCCTCACTCAGAGATATCTCTTCCACAGGCACATCACATTGGTGCGCAGCAAAAACAAGCCCAGTCACTCCTACCTTCACACTCTCCAGAGCTGTGGGGGTTTGTGCCTGTTCTGTGTCCACAGTCGCTGCAGCTGGGAAAGACTCTGCAAACTTCTTCAGATCAAATGTGATATTGGTCTCATCAGTCTCAGATGGCAATGGCTGCTCTTTAAAATGCACTTCTTCTAGGTGAACTTCAACTTCCTCAGTAAAATCCTGACCTGAGTTTTCTACGCCAGGAGTGAGAATTAGGTCCAAACAAGAGTTGCCTGCATCAGACTCCGTTTCTTGCAGTACTTGTCCATCATTGTGCATTTCCCAGTGTGTGGCTTCCTTAGCATCAATTTTTTCTTCTTTATAAGGATGATCAACCTTGATGCCCTGCTCAATATCAACTGATCTCTCTTGCTCCTTGGCCTGTTCCTCCTGCTGCTGTTCTGTACAGAAGTCATAAAAGCCAAACTGCTCCTTTGTGGGTGTGCCTGTAATGATATTCTGCAGGTCAGGCACACTTGGCTCTTCTACAAGAGGCACATCAGGAGACATTGCCTCCCAGGCAGAGGCCTTGCTCTCCTCCACGTAAACATGACTCCCGCCTTGCACCACAGGTGACATAGGAATGAAAAATTGTGAATCCTCACACTCACTTGCCAGAGCAGACTGCTTAGAGGCATGTGTTTGCCCTTTCACTTCCATAAATGGTGACTTCAAGATGTCCCAGGATAGAGTATCTGTATGTGGTACCATCTTGTCTCCTTCAGCCTCCAGCTCCTCTGAAAAGTGACCGGAGTCCTTGGCCACCAGTTCATGCTCTTCCTTGGACATGCTGGGGTACAGCTCAGTGGCATCAATTCCCAAGATGTGTTCCTCAGAGACAGCTTCTCCCCTGGGCTGCCTCATCTCAGACATACCACCTGTATCCCTCACACTTTCTTCTGTATAACCCATTTCTTGCCTTGCATAAACCTCCATGATATCCAGCACCATTGTTTCCTCCATCTCTCTTTCCCTGAAGTCAGGATTTTTCTCACACTCCTCTTCTAACTGTTCACCAGGAGATGGAGACAGCCTCAGGGACCAGGGTACGTGGGCTTCCTCCTCCTTGGGGCATGTGATCTGTTCCTCTTCATCCTTACCAAGTGTGCTGACATCTTGGAGGTGCAGAACATCGCCTATGGCAGGCAATTCCTCAGCATCTCTATCCTTGCTATACAACCTGGGTGCACTGGGCTGCACTGTCAGCTTAGAGGTAGTCTGCACTGTTCCAGCCACATTCTTGGCCACACAACAATACAGCCCAGCATCCACAACAGAGACCCCTCGGATGTGTAAGCGGTACACACCATTCTTGCCTTCCTCAAACTTTAGCCTTTCACTGGCAGAGAGGCTCTGGCCATTCAGGGACCAGGCCACAGCTGGGGGAGGCTGCCCAGACACAGCACACTCCAATACCACTGCCTCCCCTTCATGGCAGTGAATGTGTGCTGGGGCTTCTGCCACAATACGGGGTGGCTCATTTCCCACATCAAATGAAAATTTGAACTTGTGCTTTATGGTGGGAGCAGTCTGGTCTGGAGAGGGCCGCGTGGTCTCTCTCATCTCTGTGTCTTGCTCCGGTGTTGGAGTGGGGGCAGTGATTTTGATTTCCACAGGCAGTGACAGAGAGTCTGAGTCTGGAACTACACTTGGAAGTCCCTGCTCTGCTGTGAAGGCCAGGCCCACTTCCTCCTCCTCCTCCTCCTTATCTTTCTCCCCTTCTTCTTCCTCCTTCACTTCCTCCTCCTCCTCCTTCACTTCTTCTTCCTCCTTCACTTCCTCCTCCTCCTCCTTCACTTCTTCTTCCTCCTTCACTTCCTCCTCCTCCTCCTTCACTTCTTCTTCCTCCTTCACTTCCTCCTCCTTCTTCACTTCTTCTTCCTCCTTCACTTCCTCCTCCTTCTTCACTTCTTCTTCCTCCTTCACTTCTTCCTCCTTCTTCACTTCTTCTTCCTCCTCCTTCTTCATGACCTGATGGACTGGCATCCGCGGCCTCACATGGAGTGCAGCCGAGGTGCTGACTGTGCCCAGTGGGTTGAATATCACACAGGTGACAGTGCCACCATGCTGTGGGAGCAGGGATGGGAAGGTCAGTGTAGAACAACACTCTGTGGTGTGAACAGCAGTGCCCTGGATGCGCCCCACGGGCTTGGCGTTGTTGTACCAAGTGACTGTGGGCTGTGGACGGCCATGGAAGAGGCAGGAGAAGGTGCATCTGTGCCCCTCAACAGCCTCCTTGGGCTTGACCTCCTGGACAAAGAGGGGTGGGCAGGGCTCCAGGAGCCCACCTGGCATCTTCCACCTCTCCCCTACAGCCTTGGGCCTGCAGTACCCTTTTACTACTTGCACCGCAAGGGCCTCCGAGCGCTCCATCATCGCAGCCATCTCAGGTGGGCTGGGCTTCCCAGGAGGGTGCCCCTGGGGCATGGATACGAGGGATTCCTGCTTCTTTTTTAGCATTGCCCTCTTTGCCTCCCGCAGCCGCTGCAGCTTCCACCGGGTCTCCTCATCCAACAGCTCCTCAGCATGCGCCACTGTGCCACTGTGCTCCTTACGACATGCCAGCCCTGGACGGTGAGGCCCCACCAGTGGCAGCCTCTGGAAACGGATGGTTCGTACCATGCTCCGGGCTGGGGAGAGGTCCCCAAGCAACTGCTCAGCATCCTGCCCCTTGTCAAAGGGTGAGCCAGTGCAGCGGAGCACCACTCGCAGCCGGTCCTCCTGCCTCTGCTGCAGCAGGCACTCCCAGCTCTCCTGCATCCACTCTGCTTTCCCTGCAAAACCCAGGCCCTGCTGCTCCCTACTGTGTGCCACCAGCAGTGAGGCAGTGGACTCAGCTGAGCCCTCACTGTTAATGGCAAACACCCTGTAGCTGCCAGCATCATGCTCCCTCACATCCCGCACCTCCAGGCTGGCATGGTGTGTGTGCTCCTCACTCTCAGTGCGGATCACCTTGCGGCAGTCCTGGTGGACCGGCCGGTTGTTGTGAAACCAGGCCATGTGGGGTGCCGGGCATGCCACCAGCTTGCACCAGAAGAGTGCAGGGTCCCCCTCCATGACAGACCTACACTTCAGGCCCTGTGTGAAGGTAGGTTTACAGTTCTGGGAGCAAGCCAGCATCGCCGCTGTCCCAGGTCCCTCAAGGTTGGCCTCGCTGTGCCGCTCTGTAAGAGAAGGAGACTGGGTTACAACACACCACACTCTGCCTACTGTCTGATTGAAAAAAATGAAATAGCAATATATTGAAATAAAAAATGGGCATGCAACAGATTTCATCACACACCCAGGAAAAAAAAAGTAATTCACTCACCATATTTGTTCGAATAAACGCAATGCCTTGCTCTGTTTTAAAGATTGACACGAAAATCGTTCGTTGTCTGTTCTTTCTTCAGACTGTGGAAATTTCTTCTTGAACAAGCAAAAATGTATTTCAAAACAACACGTTCTTCTGCGTGTATGTTTTTGCTGCCTGGAAAAGCTGTGTGTCTTTGGGTGGCAAAGAAGAAAATCTTACCTGACTTGCAGACAGTAGAATAAACGCCCTTTCTGACCCCTCTGTTTGTAGATTAAATGTTTATATAATTGAGAAAAAGTATTTTGAAAAATATTTTTAAAAAGTAAGTAATTAGCTAACATGAAATGAGAAGGCGTTTATTCGAACTAATACAGCCACTAACTTCACAGTGTTATGCACAGGGAAAAAAGCAAGCAACATGAACCACGTATGCTATCTGCAAGCCAGGGTAAGAGATGTATAATGATGAATTAATGTATGTAAAAAAAGTGCAAGGAATCAATGGGAATGTGTAGCTTTCATATATCCTAAACAACAAATGCTTTCTAGTATACTTCATCCATCCATTCGTCCATCCAATAGTGTCCACTGAACTGTTAGGTAGCTAACTTATTTAAAAATAATGATTAAGATTTGTATGACTTCCTTCTGAAGTAAACTATTCCATGCATTCAAAAGGAAATAGAACAAATAAAAGCTCTGTGAACAGCTGCAAAGCATGAAGTAAAAGTTAAGAATATGGCTGCAAAATTATAAATTTGAAGTTTTAAACATATTTTAAAACTTAAATAACTTTATAATGCAGGTAACCCTTTGCATATCAAAACAAACATGCAACATGTTCCAATATGCTTTAAAATGTGTCTTTCTTTCCCCATCAGACACTACATGTAAGCAGATAAAAGCTTTTCACGATGTTACTAATTACTGGTACTAATTATTCAGTGTATCATCATTGGTGACTGTACCTTTCACTTCCATTTCAAACTCTTCCTCTAGCTTCTCATGAATAATTTTTTCCGGAGCTAAAATAAAAAGACAAAGAATTTTGAGCTATGGTTGCTCAATATACCAATCAACACTTTATGTAGTAAAAATATCCAATCTCTCTTGCAAATCTATAGAAATTCACACATACATACACATAAACGCATGCCAAACAATTCAAACACTTGATAAATTCTGAGAATAGATTAATCAAATGCTTTCAAACTTTTTTGCAATGTACACTTTTCTCTAAGATTTTCTTTCTTTTTTTCAAGGTGGGAGAAAGTTTCTAACGTAACATGCCTTTATCATGCCTTAAATCTCTGAAGAATACATTCAACAACCCACAGACTAATGAGATGCTTCTCGTACTTTACCATCTCCCAGGGAATGAATGTACTGGAATGCAATGATGCTATGCATGAGGAATTGATACTTGGAAGGAACATGCAGTTGCCAACCTGTCACTCTCAGATGGGTGCTGCACTCGGCTTGTCCTGCAGGATTAACTATTCTGCACTTGTATATACCCTTGTGGTTCTGACCAACTTTCAACAATCTTAAACTGCACAATGGCCCATCATGTTTTAAGGAACACAATGCAGACTCCTCAACTATTAGCTGATTGCACAGCCAGACCACGCAAGGTGTAGGCACACCTTTCATTACACAAGACAGTAAAACATCATCTCCTTCTTTTACAGTGGTTTCTGAAGGTAGAGTTTCAAGAAACTCTGGTGCTTCAGCATCAGTTTCTGTGATGTCCTCACATGGCACAACATCAGGATAGCAGACTCTGTTTCTTTGTTTCTCAGTTTCATATGGTCTTTGTGATGCAGATATAAACAAGCTCGATGTTTTCTTGGAAGATTCTTGCTTAACTTCAGATGCTTTAAACTGACAATCTTTGGCTGCTTTAAAGCTTTTAGTATCTGATTCAAGGGTAATTTTTGTTACTGCTTTTGCTTGTGCTTCATTTGCTAGGTAAGAATAAAGTTAGGAAAAGGATTAGGTCAATGTTTTGCAGGAATAAAAAAATATACTTAGGGGGAAAACCCCAATAATTAGTACTGAAAGAATGTCCAGTATATTAGTGCTACAACAACACTATTAAACATGAGTGATTACACATTTAAGAGCTCTATTCCTGCTGGGCTAATTCTAGGTACCAGTTAAACCTGTAGGACTTTCTTGGGACCAAGACTTGGTTGGTAATGCCTAATACAAGCACATATTTTCTTTTAATGTAGAGCCTCAATTTAGAAAGTAGCAGCAGAAAACTGTGAAGTGCTTTGCATAGTTCAAGAGTGAAGAAAGAAACTTCAACATGTAAGAGAAAAATCAACAGGGTCAACGGCTTCCTCACTATTCATCTGAGTTTTCTGCTCTTGATTCCTTTGAGCTCACCTGAAATACAATCACCTGTCCAGTGTGGTGATAATAAATTTTTGCATCTTCACTAGTGGCAACACTACTAACATTTTAATACACTGATGGTCAGGAAGAAGTGTAAGGAGTCTTAGCAAAAATAAATATATCTCAAGGAGAGTAGAAGTAGAATACAATTCATTAATGCAGTAACACAACACTTGCACCCATCAGTCCTTTCAAGTACATTGACCCCTATCACTAACCTTGGAATTATAACCTTGGATTTACTGGAAACAAGTTGGACGCACAGAGTTTGAAATGACCAGGTATCTAGTTTAACGTTGCTTATCTGACATTATAATCTCCCTTAAACTCCAGGAATTCTCAAAATATAAGAATTCCTATCAGCCTGTTTTGCTTTACATCTCACTGCATATCATGAAGGATATGAGGAATAAAAAGCCCCAGACATCTGTGACTTGCTGGGAAGAAGCATGAAGTTACAATACCAGCTTCCTGGTACTGCACGTGTCACTTACGAATAGAGCTGTAAATGTGGAGGAAAAACCCGAAAGCATTCTTACTAGAGCTTAGTATTACTGACAATAAAGGAAATATAAGTGATCTGTAGGCAGTGATAATGAAGTGCAAAAGGTAAGTCATAATGTTAAAAGTCAGATAACCACCTTTGACTGTTAGTATTGCAGCAGTTGTTGTCCCTCCGTAATCATTATATACAGTACAACTGTACAGTCCTTGATCTGTCAGCTGAGTATTTAGGACTGTGAGCAGTAGGACACTTCCATTTTGTGATATCTTCAGTTTTTCAGACAATTCTATCCTTTCACCTTCATGGGCCCAAAGATACTCAGAGAACTCATTTTCTAAGGCACATACGAACTGAGCAGTGTCACCACATTTCACAGTTAAGTCTCTGAGAGGCAAGAGAATCTTTGGAGGGACATCCTTCATTTCCTGAGCAGAGGTCATAGAGATCCTGGTGCTCTGAGATGTTTGGGAAAGGATTGTTGTGTGCATGGCTTCCATTTCTTCAACTGATGTAGCCTTCATGGTCAAATTTTCTGATATGTGCTCAAAAACCTGTACACCCAATTCCTGTGATGGTTGTTGCATTGATTTAAATTCTTTTTGATAAGTTTTAATGTTCTTCTTTGTGAGAGGAGCAACATGAAGTTCTGATATAGCCTGTGACCGGATAGACTCTTTTACATCTTTCCCAGAACTTTGCCTATCTAGGGCTTGCACTGTGTAATCAAGTAACAAAAATAACAACATTAGTATCTAAAGAACTTTACTGGGTCCTGCTCTGAACAAAACCAAACAGCATGGAGGATGAAAATGAATGATCTTCATTTGAATACTCAGCATGCCAGATGCACTACTCTCTTGACACAAAGATTATCCATTCGCATATATGAATGACAAGTGATGCCTAAGCTAGTTTATACATGCAGTTGATACACAAATGCCCATGTCTCTTCTTTCACCAAAGTTGACCATTTTAGTATTGGAAACTTCTTATGGAAATGTTTAAGGAGGTATTTTCTTCCCCGCCCCCTACAGGATAGTACAAAATACCTCAGTCAATGCTATAAAGATCACTAAATTACTTGTTTTAAAAATTGGAATGCCTTCAGTAAAGCGATCCTAATCTTTTGACTTGTATCAAAATACAAATCTGCAAATTTCTGAATGTTACAGCTTGAACAGAAGAAACGAGAGTGGCTGGGTTACAGACAGTAGGTGCTAACATTAGCTGGTAAAGAAAAGGTGTGAAACAAGAACATTAGTAACAGCGTAAAAGTATGGTATACAACAAACTGAATCCCTTTGAAGTAAAAATGGGGTTTTACCTTCTGCAGTCACTGTAAGTGTAGCTGTACAAGTTGTTTCTCCAGCACTATTTCTTGCCTTGCAAGAGTATTGGCCAGCATGCTTTAAGAAAGCATCTACTATAATCATTATAGCTGTGCCTGTAGACTCATCAAAGTAGAAAACTAAGTCTTTTGTTGGCAACATGAGTTGTTGATTATGAAACCACTGGATTTTTGGTTTGGGCATGCCAGTGACTCTAGCTTGAAATCTGACTGATTCCCCACTGCGTACCCTGCAGCTTGAAATAGGCTGGATAAAGGTGGGCCTTTGGCCAAAAGACTTCTCCTTAAATGAAACAGATGAAGAAACATGCCAATGGGACTCTGATGTAACTTCTTCAACCTTTTTAAATCCTGAAAAGAAGCACGCCAACTTTTAATTTCTTACCCTACGCTACAAGAAATTTTCTCTCTCATCAAGATTTTTTTTTCTAACTTCCAACTTAACAGCATGACTCTAATTCATCATTTATAAAATCTGTTGCAAAAAAAACAAAAAAAAAACCCCCAAAACCAAAAGATTAGATTTATGGTTAAATAATATTAAGGAAAATATAGAACTTAAATAGAAAATTCTGCAGACAGTATTTCTGCTCTTAAACTTTGGTCAACATTTCATCAATTCATATGAATGTAAACCATTTCTTTTCAGCTGCCCCCATACCTGGTACACATCTTATTTAACGTGTTCTCCAACACTTTCAAAGTAATTCATTTTATATAAAAGCTCTTACTAGATTCTCCTCACAGTCAAATCAAAGAATGTGTAAGGAAATCACTTCTATCAGAAAGAAGGTTTCTATCATCTTTAGTGCATGACAGATTCTAATACTGGAGAGAATGAAAAGGTGATGTGCACTGAACATCAAAAAATTGTGAAATAACTTTTCCTATGCACGACATATTTTGAAGACATAAATGTATGTTGTGGACATTGTAAATGGTAGCAATTAACTGAGTTAAAAGACAACATGACAGACAACGACTCACATATGATTAGCAGTGTATATATAAGATTAGTATTGGAACATGACCGAAACAAGACATCGTCTTTAATTGCACACTGTACCTTCTAACTTCAAGGTAGCAGTGCTTGTCACTTGGCCTACAGAATTACTAGCCACAAAAGTATAGATTCCTTCATCCTCTGGATAAGCTTCAGCAATCTCCAGCTGGTAAGTGTCTTCAAACTGGGTCATTCTAAAGAAACGTGACGGCTTGATCTCTCTCTCTTTGCTGTACCAAGAGACTTTCAGATCTATTCAAGCAACAGAAAGAAGAAAAATAAAACTGTGTGAGTCATGATATTAGACTAGTAAGTAAATACTATTTTTTATTTATATGTCAGAAATCTTAATCTTAAGTATCTTTTTAAAGTTTAAATGTGCTTTGTATTACTCTGGTAATGTATGATCAGTGGAAAGTGGCCTACTTATTGCTTAAAGTTTTGATTTCTGCACTGGAAATATCTGTATGGGAAAACATATTCTGGTGCTGCTATATTTAGTAAAAATAAGTTTTCCTTTCCCTTCTTAATGTATAAACTTAAAAATATTTTGCTACTACTAAAATGAAATAAAGTCTAATTTTTAAAAAGGGATTCTGCTACAATTGATTAAACAGGCTATAAAAATCACTAGGTTGAGCTGAACAGGTCAAAGAAATGAAAATGGAATATTATTTTGATAAGCACAGTATCTTGCCTTTTTTTGTTGGAAATATTGTAAGGTTTACACCTCGTATTTCTCAAAAAAGATCCTGTCTTCGTACCTTTGTAAAATTCTTATAGAAAATGTTGCATTATTTGACCTATATAGATTCTTGTAGACTTGGGAAAGAAGAGGACTGAAGCAGACTTTAACCTTGCCTCTCCACCTGGCACTATATTACATCAGTAATCAAATGTTTTCACACAAACAGTGTGCTATCAGTGTCATAAGAAAAAAGAGACAGTGTTTTCAACAGCCAGCTTATAGTATGTATCATTAAACAACTGTATTTGCAATCATATATTACCTAACCTAACAGAAATGTTTTTCACAACACAAGTGAGAGATATGCAAATCCATCTGGATAAAGTATTAAATAAAGAAAATCTCAATAGGAAAAATTTCTTCTCCAAAACGATTGTCAAGCACTGGAACAGGCTGTCCAGGGAAGAAGTTGAGTCACCATTCCTAGAGATATTTAAAAGACCTGTAGGTGTGCCACTTAGAGACATGGTTTAGTGGTGGACTTGGCAGCACTAGGGTAACAGTTGGACTACATGATCTTAAAGGTCTTGTCCAACCTCAATGATTCTATGATTCCATGAAAGGGGACCTAGATGAAAGGATCCTTGTGCTCTATGCTGTAAATGCAGCTTCCACATATACATAAATGCAGTTCTTGTAAACAGAGTTACACTAGCATGCACAGAGGGCAGGCCAGTCTTTCCAACATATATTTTCTGAGTTTTAGCACCACTTCCAAAACAGAATCAGATTTGTTGTATAGCTTTAAAAAAAAAATAATGGGAGTTTGATTTCAAGTTATGGAAGTGCAAATTACATATTTTTGCATATATATGTATATTACCAATTTTATGTGGACTTTTACACAGCTACCACACAGGATTATTGATACATTTGGAGATTTATCTTTAAATAACTGTAAATTTATTGGGATTAGAACTGGATCTTATTCTGCAGTTTACTATGTGAATATTTTATTACTAGTCATACTCAATGCCATTTATTGAAGTGAAGAAATGTAGACTTATGTGGTTTTGTGTTAACTTGGAAAGAATTATTTTAACTGTAAAATTATAGTCTATGTAACAAAATAGCAAATTCATTCAAGGAAAATGTATACTTAAGACAATGAGCGAACACTTTTTTATGCTAGGAAAAAGAATGCAATGGCAGTTTACTGTTTGCAGCACTCAGGAATATTAGGATAAAGACTGAGGCACTGAGAGTTTCAGTTGTTAATTGACATAACACTGTGTGTCATCAGAAACTTTATCACATTCATTTAACATGATAATGCTTTTCCACCATGATACTCTGTGTTTGAAGCACTGCATTTTACTGACACAGTTTCCCAACATCAGTTTGCATTCAAAAAGCTGAGAAGCTTCCCAAGACAAATTGTTTGAAACAGGTCGTCTTTTTAGAAATGCTTAATCTTTATGACAGCTTTTAACTTCCATGCTTGATGCCGTCTTTGACAAATGACTTGCTTAAATAGCTGTCTGTGAATAACATAGCATGTATCAACAGTGTATATCAAACAACTGTACTTCTATGGAAAGACTGATACCAGCACATATACATGTATTTTTTTTAAGTTCAAGATGAAAAATTCTGAGATGAAAGGATGTAGAGGTTTTCATTAAACCCACCTGTCCCTGTAACTCTGCACTGAAAACAAGCAGACTGTCCCTCAGATGTAACAGCATCACGTAGAGGTATTATGACAGCAGGTGGATACACTGGCACTTCTAGCTCAGGAGAAACAACTTCTGGGACTAAAGAATAAGAAAAAAAGTAATTTTTAAAGATTAAGATCACACACATGCTGACAATCTCATTTCACAGATACTGTTATGAGTATGGGAAACTCACTTTCCACTGAAAGTGAAGCCGAAGTTGTAGCAACTCCATAGTCATTTTTTGCTTCACAGGTGTATACTGCTGCATCTTCAGGGAAAGTTTCAATCAGCAATAGAGTATATTCTTGTGCGTCATGAAGAAATTTGCACTTGAAACCTGGAGAGAGCTGTTGATCATCTTTGTACCAGGAAATTTTGGGCTGGGGTTTGCCTGATATCATAGCACAGAAGCGGGCAGGTTTGCCAGATTCCACAGTGGTTGGCTCTAGCTCCTGAATTATCCGGGGTGGCTCTGGAGCTGCAAATTGGGGCAGGAAGAAGGAGAGAGAGAAATCTCATTATTGATATTTATCAAGACTTAAACAAATATTAGCAAGGATTTATTTATTTATTTACTTCATTACTCCCAATATTGCATGCCTATGAAAATCTGCCCTTTTCCTTAAGACAGGGGGAATGATCTAGCAGCAAGTGCCTTAATAAAATCAGCTGTGTTGGCATAAGTATTTTCTGGCAAAACGTGTCCAAGAATTGATAGGTTATCCCTCTGGCAAGGCATATTTGTCCAAATGGACAAATTAGTTTTACTTGGACCTGAGAATTTCCTGGTCTAAATAAATGTAGTGGTGAAAAGAACTGCTATAGCATTTTCATATAGCTAGCTATTTCAGTACAGCAACAAACATCCATGTACATGAGGATTTTGCTAATGTTCCAGACATAAGATTCTCTTTGGATATTTTTTTAATTATTATTTTTATTTATTTATTTTTTTACTTTCAGAATTAGAATAAAGAAATCAGGAAAAGAGAGGGCAATAAATACAATCAAAACATTGTTTGTGGGTACACATACCATTCACATAGAGAACAACAGAACTCCTATTCCGTCCTGCAACAAAAGTATATTCTCCAGCATCAGAGTAAGTGGTTTCAAAGATGGTCATTCGATGAACTCTCCTTTCCACCACATAACTGTATCTTTCCTCATACTGGAAGTTGATCTCAATACCATCCTTGTACCACTGTGGTTCAATGTCATCTTCATTGACTTCAAATTCAATTTCAGCTCTTTGTCTCTCAATGACCTTTGAATAAGTAGAATAAATATAAGAAATACCTGCCTTTTTTTTTTTTTTTTTTTTTTTTGACAGATAGTCGCACATTTCAGTTTCCTAAAAAAAGGCCCTGACCTTATGATTACAGATTTTTGTGTTAGGACTCTTGCTGGCTAAATACCGTTGCTTTTCCTTTGCATTATTCTTTGCATGACAAAGTTATAAAATATTTATTCTTCTGTATAGGACATACCTGAATATCTTTACGGATGCTTCTGATACGAATGTCACGACCTTCCACTATCAAATTGGCGCTGGATGTGTTCCCACCTGCTACTACGGTGTACTGACCAGCATCAGACATTCTTGTGGAAGGAATGATGAGACGATGGACATATTTTTCTCTCTGAATTTTCATCCTAAGGACATCAGAAAATAAAATAAGCAAGTTATTTCCTGGAGGAAAATACATGACAAAAGACAATATGGTGTAGAAGCCATCATTTACCTGTCACCAATCTGGAGTTCTTGCCCATCCTTCATCCACTGGACCTGAATGTCAGGTTCTGAAATTTCACATTCAAAGATAGCCCTCTTCTTCTCCACAACCTTGATGTCTTTAATATGCTTCCTAAATTCAATGTGACGAGCTAGGGAAAAAAAAGCAGTATGAGTGACATGCTGCTATTTAAGTCACCAGAACTCACTAAATATACAAACCAAGAGGGCAAATACCTTCCACATATAAAGTGGCTGATGAAGCTGCTTTTCCAGCAACAAAAGTATATTCTGCAGCATCACCAAAATGCACATTCCTTATGGAGAGTGAGTGTGTGAGCTTCTTTGTTCGTATCTGGCACTTATCGGTCGATTTTATTTCCACCCCATTCTTTAGCCATTTATATGAGATACCTTCATAGTTAACAGTAACTTCAAATGTTATCGTATCTTTCTCTTCAGCATTGATGTCTTTTAGCATGGAGGTAATCAGGATGGCTAAAAGAGAAGAAATGGACATGATCTGGGTTCTTTTGTTCTTTTTTGCTTTATTTTAAACACAGTAACTGGATCACAGATGTTTAAAATTCTTTAAGAAGATTCTGATTTTTAGTAATATTAAAAGGAAGTCTCTGTGTCCAGAATCAATATTACAGTTAAATTTCCCAAAACTTCTGAATGACATAGGAATCGAAATTCTGTCTCCTATGGTGACTTGGTGTTTAGGCATGTTGGCCTAAACAGAGGAATCCAGGATCTGACTTTCAAGTCCACAGCTTCTAGCTCTCATTTTAAAATGTAATTAAGGTTGTTTAGGGTTATTTGAAAATACCTCTACAACAGTGCTGGTTTTGTCTGAATTGCACAAAGTGCATATATTAACATAAATTCTATTATTAGTAATTGTAAAATAGTCTGGTTAACTTCATTTTTACATACGTTTTACAGTCAGAGTTGCACTGACTCTGTCATTTCCACAGACAAATGTATATTCTGCAGAATCTTCACTGCTTGTGTTCATGATATTGAGCTGATGGAGTTTCCCTTGGACCACTATTTTGAACTTTTCACTCATTTCAATCTCCACACCATTTTTCAACCAGACAGCAGGCACATTGAAATGAGAAACTTCACATTGAAAAGAGGCAGTTTTGGTCTCAGGGATTTCAATATTTTTCATGGTCTTTGTGATGTGTATGGCTAAGAGAGGAGAAAATAAAGACAAAAGAAAAGAAAGGATTTTTCAGAAGTCAATATGTGTGGAAGACTGCAAAAAACCAAGGGTAAAAGGCTATGAAGTGTCAGGTCAAGTTGTTCAATATAAGCTGGTGTAGCAATTTATATAATTACTTTCTTACAAACTGACAATACTTACTTTCCACAAACAGTTTTGCTTTACACTCAATTTGCCCAACAAGAGCTGTGTATTCCCCAGCGTCAGCAGGAGATATGTTATGCAGCATAAGCTTGTGAACTTTCCTTTGAGAGATCATCTTGTATTTTTCACTTTGTTTAAGCTCAACATTTTTGTGGAACCATCGAACTGGTACAGTATCATGGGATACACTCAGTTCAAAGGAGACAACAGCATTTTCCAAAGCAGTCACATCCTTTGGCTTTTTGATAATCTTGACAGCTTGAGGAAAGAAATTAGCAAGATTCAGCAGCATGTTTGATTTGAATTTCAAACCGCATATTGAAGCAAATATTCAAACCAGATAAACTTACTTTCCACATGAAGTCTGGCATTTGCTCCTATCTTTCCAAGCTTAAAACTATAAACAGACTCATCAGTGACAACACAGTTTTTGATTTTCAGTGTGTGAACAGTTCCTTTCACAGTAATTTCATATTTGTCATTTGATTCAAGTTCAACACCATTTTTGATCCACAAAGCTCCTTTTACATCAGGGTGGGTCAGTTCTACACTGAACACTGCCTCCTGTGTTTCTGTCACCGTCAAGTTCTTTAGTGTCTTCTTTATCTTAACAGCTACAAGAAAACCCAAACAAAACAACTTGGCAAAACAGACCAAAATTAAAAATTATAGTAAATATAATAATCTTAATAAAACTGAATCATGGTGCTTCATTTTAAAATCTAGTATCTATACATTGATTTACACAGTCTCTACCAAAGTGATGTTTGGAACATAAAAAAAGAACATTTACTTGCAGCATCCATGAGAAACTATGGGGTTTTTATTTGATACGTTTACTACACAACTAGCAAAGAGTGAATTTCTACCTGCTAGCCAGTACCTTACATAAAATGTGTTTTTATTAAAATATCATGCTAAATTCCAAATCCAGAGACTCCAAAATACAGTAAGCTTGCTACTTAAGAAAGCACATAATAATATAAAAATACTTCCAAAAAATGAAGCAAAATATGCTTGTATCTTAGGCCTGATCCAAGACACAGTGAATGATGCTGGACTGAGTCTTAAAGACATTGGTTATAAAAAATACTGACCTTCGACCTTCAGTTTGGCAGATGTTTTTGAGCTTGCTATTTCATAGCTATATTCACCCATATCATCCAGTTTTGTGACAGGGATATTGAGCCTTCTCTTTACACCATCAGATTCAGCACGGTACTGATCTGTCATAGGTAATGGTCTACCATTTTTTAGCCACTGACCATCTGATTCAGGATTTGCCACCTCACATTCAAAAACAGCTGCCTGGGACTCAGCCACAGTCAGGTCAGTGAGAGGCTTTGAAATGGCACCACCTGTTGGGAAGCAAGAGCACGTGTTTTTGTTGTGGTTCAACTTTACCCCGTATGGAAATGCAACCATATGAAAAGTACATGCTGGAATTCTTTGCTCTGATTTGGAGCATGCCCATAGACATTCTGAGTTCTGTGAAAAATCAAGACCAGAATGTGACCTGAACATCACAAAAAGATGTTTCTTAATTCTATCCTAGTCATTCTCATTTATTATTTCTATTAGCAGCAGAGGTTTACTGACCACCAAGACAAAACCCTCCTTTTTTACATTAATTACATCAAAAGCATACTACAGCATTCCATACTATGGCTCTGATCTAGCATAACATATTAGCGCTTACTTAAAAGCTTTGTTAAATTCAAATTATACTAATCACAAAATATAAGGGGAAAAGCAAGGAGAACATAGAAAAAAAAGATAAAGACAAAAATGTACAGAAACAGCACAATTGCTACACTTACATAATATAGTACATTGAGCATTGTTTTAAATCACTGTAAAATAAAAATCTTGGACTTTAACCCTACTAACCTGATACTATAAGCTTTCCAGATGTTTTCTTCTCCCCAGCATAAAGTACATATTCTCCTTCATCATCTTTCATCACCTTCATCACTGTCAATTTATGTATTTTGCCATGTGCTTCAATTTTATATTTAGGACCAGCCTTTATCTCTTGGTCTTTGAAATGCCAAATTACATCAATCCCGGAATGGGAGAGCTCTACCTCAAAGCATACATTCTGTGTTTCAGTGCAGGTGATGTCATGAAGACCTCTAATAATCTGAATTTCTATAAAAAGAATACATTACAAATATATTAGTTGTTTCCACAGTTTTGTATTTAAAGAAATAGTTTCACAAAGAACTCTGCATCTGAAAGGAAACCTACTTTCAACGGTGACATTGCAACTTGTTTCAACTTTGCCAACCATTAGTTTATAATGTCCTTCATCTGATGCATGGGTTCTGGTAAGCACTAGCCTCTGTTTAGTGCCTTTACATACAGCTTGTACACGTTCATCAGGCTTTATCTGATGATCATTTAGGTACCATTTGGAGGAAGACACATCAGGTGCTGAAACTTTGCATTCGAGGACAGCTTTTGTTCCTTCAACTACGTGTACATCTTTTAGAGGCACCACTATTTCCACACCTGTGAAGTTACAAAAATATTCATCATGAAAAAAACTATGCCTTTAAGGAGTAACTCTAAAGGGCCCAAAAATCAAACACACCTTCAAAATCATGATAACTACTTACTGTACACTGTGATCCGTCCAGTGGTTGACAGTCCAAGATCAGGAACACTAAAAGAGTAAGTTCCACTGTCTTCCTTTGTTGCATCTTCTATCAGCAGCATGTGTGACTGTTTATCCAACACAATGTGAATACGATCACTTGATTGAATTTCGTGACCATCTTTCATCCAGACGCATTCCACATTTTCTAGGGAGACTTTAACTTCAAGTTGTACAATATCTCCCTCACAGACTTTTTGGTCAGTAAGTCCCTGAAGAATAACCATGGGGCGAGCTGTGGAATGAAATTAAGTTAATTCTCATAACAGATAAGCAGAATATTGAAGATTAAGGCAGTATGGGATATAGTGATATAGATGTAATATATGCCATAATATAGAAAATCTGTAACATATAAACAATGTAAGTATTAGAAATGCTTACGCTTCATCTTCAGTTTGCAGTGAGTCCTTTTTCCATCAACAACAAAGCTATACTCTCCTTGGTCATCTTTATTAACATCTTTAATAGTGAGGATTTGACGACCACGGCGGGATGTGATCACATATTTAAGATTAGAAGTGAGTTCAACATCACCATGATACCATTTCCCTTCCACATCTTCTGGGGAAACCTCACATTCAAGTTCACCTGAGAAGGATTCTGGTACTTCAACATCCTCAAGTTCTTTAATAAACTCAACCACAGCACCTACAGGCAAAAATAATTACATTCATAAATCGGCCTGATTAGATACCCCTGATGGAAACATTTCTTATTAAATGAGGCTAAGGAAATTAATGTATCTACAGTGTAACCATTTTACATAAATATATCTCCAAAATTTCATACTGGATTCCAAGATTATGAAAGCAACTTGAACGTTTCTTCATGCATTAGGCATCAGTTTAAATTGTTTTGTTTTTTTCCTGAAGCTGATTTCACTTTAACAGTACTGCATGGCACTGAGCTGTGTGCTTCTTACCTTCAACAGTAAGCTTTGCAGTAGTTTTTATGGATTCATCTTCTACCAATGCACAGCTGTAGTCATCAGCATCAGACATTTCAATTGCTAGTACAGAAAGAAAATGAGCCTTTCTGTCTGAGTGCATCCTGTATTTGTCTCCAGAATGAATCTCAATTCCATCCTTAAACCATTTCACTTTGACAAAGGGTTCTGATGTCTCACATTCAAATGTTGCCATGGAGTCTCTCTCTTTAGCAACAATATCTTGTAACTTCTGGGTGAAGCTGATCAACTGCTTGGCTGCAAAACAATATGCAATGAATCAATAGTGTACTGACCATCTAGACATACACTATGATAGGCACTAGGATAGATGTAAGAGATTTTAAATTACCTTGTACTAACAGGAAAGCATGGCTAGAAGTTTCACCAGCTATATTGACTGCTTTCACCATGATGCTGGCAGAATCATCAGAAGTCACATCTCTGATGACTAATTCACAAACATTATCTTCAGGCCAGTACCAATACATACGATCAGTCCTTTCAATCTGCACACCATTTCTGAACCACTGGCACTCAGGGTCTGGTTTTCCTACTACTCTTACACGGAAGTGTGCATCTGTCCCCTGGGCCACAGTCTGGCTTTGAATTCTTTCAAATATCTTGGGAGCCTCCATGCTTGGACTAAGCTCGACCTTCTCTGGTTTGAATGTTGGAATGGTGATTTTGCCTTCAGGAGGAAGTTCTTTCTTCTCTTCCTCTGGGATTTCTTTGGTCCAGTGAAGAAGTTCTTCTTTAGTCTTTTTTAACATTTCTTCATATGATTCATCTTTTTTGCGAGACTTAAGTTCCACAGCAGTGATGGCTTCATAATAGCCCTCTTCTGTCCTACGCTTGAATTTACTACGCAGCTCTTCAGATTCCTCTGAAAGCTTCTCATGAGTGATTCTTTCAGCCCTTTTCAGTTTCACCACTTCTTTGGTTGTTGCCTCTGCAGGTTTGTCTATCTTCTGTACCTCAAAGAGAAGTTTTCCAGACTCTGTTGCTGCAGGCTCATGTTTGGGTTCAGGAGCACGACGAAGAACAGATCTGAAGTCTTCCCTCTGCTGGATCTCAAGTCTCACCTTATGTTCAATAAAGCCTTCTGGATTCTCTGCAGTGATTTTCACCTCTCCTGTGTCATATGATTTGCAGTCCACAATATCCAGGTAGTAGATTCCATCATAACGGAGTCTAAACCGTTTGCTCTTACGGATGAGCTGTCCATTGAGGTACCAGTTGACCTTAGGTAAAGGATAACCTGTCACACGGCAGCGGAATCGTGCTGTTTCACCTTCCAGAACTCTTGCAGGTTCAGGAACCAAAACAATTTCTGGTTTTTGTTTTTCCTTTTGGTCTACTGCAACTGCTGGAACAGCACCTTCATGGGCCATTCTTTCTAACTCTTCAATTCGCTGGAGTCCCCTTCTGCCTTCTGGCAACTGGGATTCTTCCACCAGGCTTTTCTCATCCTTCACAATCAAAGTAGCAGATGTATGGTCTGTACCATATTTGTTAGTTGCCCTGCAAGTGATCACTCCACTATCTCTGGAATAGGCTACTCCATAGTCCAGGCTACAGTACCCAAACTCATTGATCATGCGGAGTCTGTTAGCTGCTTCCAAGGGTTTGCCATCATGCAACCACTCCACCACCATGGTTGGGTCACCAATTGGTGTAAGCCTGCATTCAAAGTGTGCTGGTCCAAATTGTTTGAGCCTTAAAGATGTGAGCTTCTTCTTAAAAAATGGTTTCTGTTGCTTCTCTTTATCATAGAGATCCCCTTCCTCCCATTGCTCTTGACCATAGCGTAAATGGAGAGGCTCTAACTCCGGTGCTGCAATCTCCTTGGCTTTGTAAGTTCCTTTTGGAATGATTAATCTCCTTTCTGGTTCAGGTTCAGCATGTTCAACTTCAACATTTACTTTGCACCGAGTAGTGTCCCGCCCAGCTTTATTGATAGCAGTGGCAGTATACCATGCAGCATCTTGCCTGGCAGTAGATTCAATTTTAAGGGCAGCCGCCCCTTTGGTTCCCTCAATCCTGAAATATTTAAAAAACAAACAAACAAACAAACAAAAAACTTTTTTGCACTTATTTGTCATTCATTTTTTTCCTCCAAAATTAGGTCAAAGCCTCCAAAGGCAAATCTATCTCTACAGGAGTTAGACATGTTTATTCAAGTTTATAAGTGCAGTGCCTAAGAATCAAACAGATAAGGATAATAAAAAACAGTCTTGAATTCAATGGCTGAATTCAAAATCAGAAACGGCTTGATTCCCTAAATCTCTGTTGTAAAAATATTGGCTTTGCAGAATAAAAAATACACAATACAGAAGCTGGAAAGAACTGAGTGAATCCTACAAGATATTTTATATCTCTTAGCCTTGTTGCAATGCAAAAGCTGTTAGTAGCTTCAGTAACCATTGGACTAAAAACTTAGTGAAACCCTTCTATGGAAGCAAGGGTATCCAGCACACTGTAGGAGGTACTTTGCAGAATAGTGATTATTGACTCCTTTACTATATAAACAAAACAAAAATGCTTACTTTATCTTGGGGTATTTATGAGGTACAATGATGTCACTGTTCTTCAGCCATACAATGTCAGGATTAGGGTTACCAGTAGCTTTCACTGCCATTTCCAGTCTAGACCCTTCCTTGACACTAACATTCTTCAGCCTTTCCACGAAGTGTGGTCTAACTAGGTCTTCCTTAGCTGAAAAAGCAAGGGTAAGTTATCACAAAAGGAAATGACGTAACCACAGGTTTTGATAAAAAACACTCCTCGACCTCCTAAAAACCAGCATGCACAGTAGATACCTTCCACAGTCAGTGTCATTGAGACTGAAGCTTTGCCCGCTCTATTCTGAGCAATTACAGCCCACTCCCCAGAGTCATCAGGCATAGCAGGAACAATGATCAATGACTGGGTGCCATCTTCTTTAATCACTATTTTATGAGTGTAGTCATTTACTACTTGTTGACCTGCAGATACACACACACACACAAAAAAAAAAATTCGCACTCAAAATAGTGTTTCAACAAGATGTAAAATGCATATAAGCTTGTTTATTAAGATTATCTGTTGATGAAAATGAAGCTGATGTACCATCATGGAACCAGTATGTCTCTGGCATAGGTCTGCCAACAACTTTTAAGTCAAATCTTGCTGTCTGCCCCTGTGAACATTTAAATGATGTAGGTTTCAGCACAAAAACTGGTTTATATAGTCTCTCTAGTTGTCCTTCATCAGTTTCTTCTAATCTGCGGGCAGGAGAACGAGAAGGAGAACTGCGGGCAGGAGACCGGCTTGGAGATCGTGGAGAAATGGACCTGAAAGGAAAAGATAAGACAAATGTGTATGACAATGTCATATAGCAGTGGGCTGACATGATAAACAGAGTTCAACTTTTACCTTTAGTATAATTTGTTTTAAAGAAGTTAACCAATTTATCTAAGTGACATATTGTGACAAAATTAATTTTTATTTGTAATCCATTTTCTTTAGGCTTTTGCCAGCAATTTGTATAGCTGAATAGCATTAGGATACACCACAGCCAGGGAAATTTTTGGGTTTTGGGTACTGTACAGATATGGGTGTAATCCTCTACATGTTTGTGGAGACACAACACAGTATGTGGCAATGCTGAATTTTTTCTGTCATAGAAATACAGCTATTTCAAGGGTGGGAAATAATAGTTGTACACAGTACTAAAACTCCACCATGCAGATTTTTTTTCCAAAACATGGATATTTCAAGAAATAAATATGTCTACTGAGGTTGTAAATCTGATACTGTGGCTGGATATGCATGTGAATGATGGTACTCTGAGAACTGTATTCCTCATTAAGAAAGAAATTCCGACAGAGTTGGCACATTAATCAATATAAGCCATGAAAACAGCATTTAGAACTTCTCTACAGGTATGCAAACTCCAATAACTTAAGCTGTTTAGCTGCTGTGTAATGAGTTTTTTGACTGTCTATCACAGTAGACTGAAGCCTGGTGAAATTTATGTATTATTGTAGGTAGTAGGTACTGGTGGTCTACCTACCTATATCTTCTCATAACTTCTGGTCCTGGCATATAACCTGGAGTTGCTGTGGGTGCAACTGGCTCAACATAGAGTTTTGCTGAGCAAATGGCATTTCCTTTCATATTACTGGCAAAGACAGTATAAATTCCTTCATCTTCAGGTAAAACAACAGGCAAACGCAGACTGGCACTGCCATCTTGCAGAACTTCCATGCGATAGCGTTCTCCGTGCCTTATGCGCTTACCATCTTTGTACCATGCAATCTGCATGGAAAGAAAACAGTGGAATGCTATGTGAGCTCTCCTAAAGACAAAGATTCAATAATGAACCATGCATACAACATATTACAACTTACTTTTCAGGTGATGCATCATCACAGCCCATGTATATGCCTTAATATTAATGTTTTTACTTGTAATATGTAAGATTAAAGTAACTTGTTTTCACAGTAATCTGAAACATGAGTTTTTGAGCTAGGAACAGATATCAAGTCCACTTTGATGAAGAGCAAAGCAACCTAGACCAGACTTGCTACTGTGTTCCCTACTTTTCTGGGCAAACTTGAAAAAACTCAGAAGCAAGAGCAACTTAACTGGTAAATTTAACCTACTTCTGAACTGGCTAACCAACCTAAGACTTTTCTATTAAAAGACAAAAATAAAATTCATCTTGATATCATAACAAAAGACCGGATTTCCTTAGATCTTTGCTGTTTTCTATGAATGTAGAATGCCTGACAATAAGATAAGGGATTTTTCAAGTAAAGCACCGTAAGTACAAGTAAAGCACAAGTAAAGTTTTTTTTTTTAAATAGATTAATGTCATACAGGTTTAGGGTACCTTTGGCAATGGATATCCAGTTGTCTTGCAATGGAAAGTAACTCCTGTTCCTTCAAAGGTTCTGTAATTCTTTAATCTTAAATCAAATCCTGCTTGTATAGCTTCAGATTCAGAAATATCAACCATCATCTCCTCTCCGTCTTCTTCAAGAAGTTCATCCAAGGTGGTCTTAATAATTCTGAGTTCAATTTCCTTGATAAGTCTTTCTTCAAAAGAAGAAATATGGAATTCCTACACAGAAAATCAAGACCATTAGTTCTGTGTGTCAGATAATGAACTTGTAAAGAAGTGATTTATACCGGTAAAATTCAGTGTACAAAATGAGTACAGAGTGGTAGACATACCTCATCTTCTACGAAAGTTCTGACCATCACTGTATCTTTTGCCATTTTCTTCCTAATTAGGGCTTGCTCTTTTTCATATTCTTTTTCAAAGTCACCATATGAAATAGCTGGGGCTACCTCAGCCACTTTAGGTTCCTGTACATATGCAGTCACCTGAGTTTGATACATCATTTCTTGTTGCGATTTTATGTAGGCTTCATAATCAGCTAAGAATTAAGAACATTAATTTTGATAAGGTTTTGTGGGTTTTGCTGGTTTGAATAGAGAAAACAAGTACAAACTTATTTTACAGTTTTTGGTCACTCAAGCAGAGTTTCTGTCTGTTTAGCTAATAGAATACAAACAGCAATAAACTGCAAAACTGATGCCCTCCAATGACCTTTAGAAACAGGTACATTTCACTGTGCTATTTAGGCGTTCTAGTTCTTGAAGTGGAAGCACCTGTAGAAACTATTTTACAGTTTCATCATCATGGCTCTTTCCTGCAAACTTCCATGCATTTTTACAAGGACAACTGGGGGGGGTGGGGGGGTGGGGGAAGCTTTTTTCCTTGTAATAGAACAACCTATTCCTTGATTAACCTCCTTTCCCCACATCATTCTCTGAGTGTCTTCTGTTATGTAGATTGTTACGGACATCAACAGAAAGTTCCTAAAGCTACATACTCTAGCAAAGAATAAAGTCCTTCAAGAACCTGACGTGAAATACTCTGTCTTACAGAAACAGAGCTACCAGAACCCCCTTTATGTTTCTTGAATTGACCAAACTAAGCTGCAAAGAATTTGCAGCACTATTTAAAAACTTTTTCCTATTTTAAAGTTAATTTTAAGAAATATTTTCCCCATTTCTATATATAGATATAATATATAATATTATATATATAATGTACCTTCTTCTAGTAAGGAGACCGTTGCAGAAGCTTCTCCATGTTTATTACGAACAACAATAGTGTATTCTCCGGCATCATCGGCAAAAGTCATGGAAATTTCAAGTTTGCATTCCCCGGTTTCTCTTTTGTAACTTACTTTGTATCTATAGAAAACATACAAGTACAAGTTCTCTGTAACTCTGATGAACAGACTTTTTAGTGAATCTGCTTTTAGTTATACAGTTCATCTGAATAACCCCTGACTTGCACAAGGACAAAAAAAGAGAAACTTTTGCAGGCAATTCTCACTAAATGAATCTGAGGAATATCATAGGAAAAGTAACCACACTGAAACTGGAATACACATCTACTTCCTTTCTGTTGTGACTGAAATAAATGGGATGCAAACAGCACTACTGAAATATCAGAGATCTAGTTATCAGAAAAGTAAAATGTTATGTGCTGTATGCAGTTTGTCCTAATATAGGTCATTATAGCATGATGTTTTCCAAGAATGTTATTAATGTGGGATATTTTTTTTCTCTGCTAGAAAGCATGTCTCTTTCTATTTGCATAGACAGTATAAAACAAATACAAAACTTCCCAATTTGTTTTTAAGGATATGTAGCATTTCTTGTTTTACAGTCTTTTGAATATTTATATTTTAAAGCTCTTTAGCCCACTAAACTTTCACATTAAGACATGATCCTATGATTTTTCCATTTAAAACCTAAAATTTCACAGAAATCAGTGATGTTATTAGGCTCGGCATCAGTGAGGGAATCAAAATTACGGTACTGTCAATTACATATTCATTTAAAATTATGTTTATATAGTTTGTGTGTATTGCATTCAAAGTACCTGTAGCCAGTCGTTAGAGGAACTCCACCTTTTTTCCAGTAGACATGTGGCTTTGGGTTGCCCCCTACCTGGCATTCAAAAATAATGCTCCCACCTTCAATTAATTTATGTACTATGGGTTTTCTTATGAAGAAAGGAGGTATGGGTTCTCCCGATACTTCCTCTGCTGCAGCAGAGACATCTTCCATTACAACATCCTTTGTCTCCACATAGCTGAAATAAAATTCCAGTACAGGTAAGTGAGCTGATGCGGAAGCTCTCATAAACAGAGTGCAAGAAACTAATGACCACAGTAGGAGCAATCTGTTTAGGAAAGTAACTTTACCGTTTCTCTTCTCTAACAGCCTTCTCAGAAATGGTTTCTCGAGTTTCAATCTCTTCTGAAACTGCAAAGCAAATATGATACAATGGATTTTAAAATACTTATTATTGCTTAAGCAACAAATTTAGTTGACAGAAAGAGAGAGAAGGTTAAGTAGTTAGTTGGCTCAGAGGTCCAGGTACTTCCACCTGGGAAAAAAAAGAGTCTCCATCAGCCTGTAACTGGCCTTTTTCTCATATTTTTACAACCCTGTTACCTAACACCCCTGGAGTACAATTCAAGTCATATGTTCTACTTGGCAGCTGACAAAATGTCTAAGTCACATTACAAGAAATACGCAGTTAACAAAAGCATAATCTTCCAACAGTGACAAGAAGAAATGGCCTCAAGTTGCACTAGTGGAGGTTTAGATTGGATATTAGCAAAAATTTCTCCTCTGAAGGAGTTGTCAAGCATTGGAACAGGCTGTCCAGGGAAGTGGTTGTGTCACCATCCTGAAAGTATTTAAAAAACATTTAGATGTGGCACTTAGGGACACAGTTTAGCGGTGGACTTGGCAGTGTTGGGTTAACAGTTAGACTCAATCTTAAAGGTCTTTTCAAACCTAAATGATTCTATGATTCTATAAATACGCTTACCTTTCACATATAAGTGGCAAGATGTGCTGACGCTCCCAGCCTTATTGGTAGCAGTGCAGGTAAATCTTCCACTGTCTTCTGCAAAGGCTTCACGAATCATAAGGCGAGCAAGCCCTGCTTTGAAAGTGATCTGGAAGTCCATTGAGCTCTCAATCTTGTAGTCTTCCCTGTACCACGTCACAATAGGCTGAGGATGACCAGAGATATGGCACTCCAGAGTGACAGATTCACCTTCAGTCACAGTCTTATTTTTGAGGCCCTGTATGACAAAAGATAAGTACCACAGTCAGTATATATTTTCACTACTAAAAAGACATTTAAATAAATAAAATCTATTTGAATGGAAAACAATGTCTACTTCAAAACAGTGTTCTGTTCAGTAGTGTATTCAGGAAAAGAGGTATTTTCCAAAGGGAAGTATTTGAAACTGGATTTGGGATCTCTGAACATTTACTGTTATTAACAAGAAAATGAAAAGGAAGGTTGATGTTTATATAGATCATGGTGACAAATTGTTTCACTGCAGCAAAGGTCAACCTACTATAAGATAATTGTGAAGAATCACCTCCATAACAGACATTCAGAATAGTTCATATAAGAGATAAATTGTATGGCTTATTAAGTCTAATACAGAAATTAAAAGATTAAAGAAAGCCAAATTTTCATGGCCAGGTTTTCAAAGATAAAAAAATACCAAATGGGTAAAAACATAGTGTAACTCCCTTAATCTACATACAAATTACTTACTGAGACTAAGGTGGGTGGAGTAGCCGGGATTTCTGCAGGCACAGGAACTCTGGCAGTTTCTGTCACCTAGATCATTAAAGCACAGTTAATAAATACCTAACAAAGCCAAGGACATAAACAGCATAATTTAGATATGAAATTATATAAAGAGAACTTTTTGCTTGTGATAGGTAAATATTAGATCCTTAGAAGGATTTGTGTAAAACAAAAAAGATATAAAAGTCAGCAGAATGGTGTAAAAGTGGAAAACTGCAAGGAGGAAACGGCAAACAAGTGAGGCTGTGCTGTTCTTAAGGCAAAAGTCAGTCAAAGTGATGGAAATTTGCTTAATAACATACCTTTGCTTCACCCTCTTTCCGCAACACCAAGTGTTCTTCCCTCACTGCTTCACCTTTAATGCTTATACCTGCCTCTTTTTTAGTCTCAACATCATAGCGACTTTTATAGGTCTCAGCAGCCTCTCCAAAGGGAAATTGTGGAGGGACAACTGGTTCTGCTTTTATCCTGACTTCATGTGGCTTTAGCTGAGGTGGTTTCACAGGCTTGGTTATCTTTTGCACAGCAGAAGTAGCTGATAACTCTTTTTCCAGAGTAGCCATGGCAGATCCAGCTATTGAAACCTAGGGAACAGACAAGAAAGAGTTACATCTTTGTTCTCTTGTTTTCAAAGACGACAGTATAACTCTTGAGCAAACTGCACATACACTGGTTGCTTCCTCAGTTACTTATTTGTTGACAGTGAAAAAGCTATATATATATATAAATGAAATCTAGTTTTAGACTGCAGTAGTAGAATCCCAGAGATATAATACCCTTGTATTATTTTTGCTGTGTCAAACATTCAGATATTTTCTCTTTCTGTACTTCAGAATTTGATCTTGAAACGGTCAAGAAGCTATTAAGTGCAACATGAGAAATGTCCTCTAAATTTGTTGACTTGAGACCTTAGCTTTCCATTTAATGAGTCTGATACTGCAATAAACAATACTGCTAATTACATAACTGTCAGTGATTAAAATAACTGAAGAGATTTCAAAATTTTATTCTAGGCGTAATAACTTTGGAAAACGTACATAAATCTTTAAATAAAAATATTTTAGGTAATTTTTATAGTGTTTAATTATGTTTGATGGAAAAATAATTTCATTTTTAAAGTCCAGGTGAAAAGGAAAAGTATGCTTTCTCATTCAGAAAAAAAATAATTAAATGAGAACTTTTGCTATTATGTGAAGGAGTCGAACAGAAGTATAGCAGAAATAACATTAAAAATGAATGGTGTCATATGCAGTCTGGATTTTTTTTATTTCAAAGATTAGTTTGGTGTGTAGTAATCAGCAAGGAAGAGCAAAGCACTATTTCCAATGTTCTAGTGAACTGATTCACTTAAGATTGAAGAGGGGTATTTCTGCTCTTTAAAAAACATAAAGCTGCAAGAAAAATATTTGTGTTTTCAGTGTATAACATGCAGTATTGAAGCTGCATCCTTAAACAGATGATAAGCTTGCTTAAATAACTAATAATTATAAATCACATTTCAGCAGTTTATGTACAGCATTTCTTTTTATTAGTGAAAGAAGCTAATGAAAACAATTGTAGAGCACTTACATTCTTCTTGAGAAAGCACCATACCGGAGTGGGAGAAAAAGCCAAATGGAATGGGTGACCTACTGGTTATTATAAATGAGCATGCTGTTCTTCTTGGATACAGTTTTCACTTCTTACCTCATATGTATGATCTGGTTTAGGAACAGCAATTTTGGAGACTGTGAAGTGAGGACTTGCTGTGCGGGGTCGTGGGTGTTCAACATGAATTGTTTTCTCAGTTTCTGTGGCTCTTTTTATCTACACAAAGCAATGAAAAAATGTTGAGAATGTGATGCTGCTCTCCAAACTGAAATAGATTTCACTGGGGCATAGGGTTTGGAAAAGAATCCAATGTAAACTGAGTCTAACCTCTGTTGATACATGAACTTCCTTCTTCTCAGCAGCTGAGATGTGTTTCTCAGGAGGAACATAGACAGTTTTAACTTCTTTAGTGACAACATGACGTTCTGCTGGGGCCTCAGCAATGTGCTCCGTTACAGCATGCCCTTTATAGCCATATTCCAAAGTTTTCTGCTTTACATAAGCTTCACCTGCTTGTTCTGGCTCCCAGGGTGATCGAACACGTGCCTGATCAACTGCTGCAACCACTGTAGCTACAGCTTCAGCCTTTTTTCCAGCTTCAATCTACAGATAACGTTGGCAGAATTTAAATATTCACCACTATACTAAAGGCTTGCATATATGGCAAATACTTATAAATATAATGCTCAGTAAAGCATATTCCAGACAATGACAGAATGCATAGATATGCAAAAGTAATAATGTAAACATCAAATGTGTTCACCCATAAATACACTTCAGAGTCAGTGAATTCAAACATAGACATAGTTTTTCTAAGCTCTATCTATGCATATTGAGAACACATCTGTGCTTGTGTGCTTTATACATTTCAATATTTGCATGCATGCCCATTTTTAATACTTTATGTTCACATTTATGGCTACTTGTCTAAGAGTACAGCAGGTGTGTAAATGTGCACATAATTTTAAAACTCAGTATGCTCATCAGTTCCATATAGCTGTTAGATGCTACTAAAAATTCAGAGAATGTCAGGCATCTGATGTGAATGTATTTACTAAGGAATATACACATAAAAATTTTAACACAGGCATATCTGTTAATTCAGTGTTAATCTATTTGAAATTATTTTACAAAAGAAGGAAAACAGCTTTCTGAGAAAATGGAAATAATGTATTTGTATCAGGACTTATATTCGTTTCTAATAACTGATAAATACTGTCAGTTTCTATGTCATCAGGGTCCAAATTTCTGCCCAGTCAGCCAACAGCAAGTAATTGGATGATTACTACTAGTGTTTATTATTACTGTCATCATTGATCTGGATGCAGCAACTGAGCATATGAAATATATGCCTTGTAGATGGGAAAAAACCTAATAGACAATTTTATGCTGATTGTAAAATCATTATCACCTTAAATAAAAATAACCTAAGAGAGGTCAAACTGTGATTATTTACAGAGATTTTGTTTTATTAGTAGTGTTTAAGTAACAGGGACATTTTATTCAGTTATAATTGCTGATTTCAAAATCAGTTTATACCAACCTGAACCTAAATTTACATCATCTAACAAGTAACTAATCTCTTAGCAGTCTGACTCCTCTGAGTTTTATATGCTATGCTCTTTTAATTAACTTTTATAAAAGTATTTTATGAATGTACCATACTGTTTCTAACAACGTAGATAAATAGACTTTAAATAAAAAGCTGTTGGCAGCTATGCTATTCTTCTACACAAGGGAGTTCCTGGTTGTATGATAATAGAAAAGCTTTTCTACTGTGGAAAAAAACCTACTGGAAAAAAAGCAGTGCCTGATTTTCAAAAGTAATAAACTGGACGTTAAAGTGTGTATTGCACAAAGAACAATACAATTCAAACCTTAATAGAAAGAGGTTGTTTCATCTGACTAGCATAAAATCGCAAGGAATCATCTTCCAGAAAAAAAGATTGCAGAGTCAAAAATTTGAACAAGTAAATATGACTTGAAAGTCATTTGTAGGGAGTGGGCTTTCACCAAGAAATCCAAGTGTAGTCTTAAAAGTGGCATTTCCTAACAGAATGAGATATAAACCTCTTTGTCACTAGAAATTTAAACACACTGACTCTGTTGCTTGACAGTCATCCCACTTAATGGCTATGTTATCAGGAATTAATTTGAGGGCATTCTATTGTACCCAAGTAACTCTTAAAAGGTGAGGTTTGCAGGTAAAACAATTTGTAACAGCATATTTCACATCCGCAACAGCTATATTCACCTGATCATAACCCAGATGAATTTGTTCTTGCTTGGCTGTAATTTCTTCTCTAGTTCTGGACACTGTGACTGGTGCTTTAGTTTTATCAGTGGCAATTATTTTCGGAGCTACAGTAGTTTTCTTAGCTTCCTTTTTAATCTGATCATTATAGAGGAAATACAAGTTTCAGTTATGTATGGTCTTGAAAGATAGTTGGACAATGGAAAAGCATTTTGGTATGGGAACAGGGAAGGAGAATTAAGGGGTTAGATCCTTCTGCATGGCACACAGCTCTGTATTATATGTATATGGATAAGTATTGTTACACCCTGACACCTATTTAAATAAAAGTAATGATTTTTTAAAAAAAGTTAAAATGCATTTCAGGAGTCAGCTCATTTCAAAGGTCAGTCAGAAGAGAAAAATGGGCATCCTATTAATCAAAACAGTTAGGAAAGAAAGACAGAGGTGGAATTATATAGCCTAATTAACAGTAGTTCTAAAAACTTGTAAGTGGAATAAATCTTAGAAAAAATGAGCTGGAAATGTATAGTTAGTATTTTTTGAGGGACACAAGGTTTGTAAAGAAGAGAGGACAAAAACCCAAATACAGTTGTAATAGTGCTATTCACCTTTTCATGGGTTATGCTCACTTGCTCTTGTTTGGTAGCAATTCCTTCTTTACTTTTCGACATTATGACCAGTGGTTTAGGTTTATCAGTGGTAATCACTACCTTAGGTACAGAAGGTTTCATATCTTCCTTTCTTATCTAGTTTTTATGGTAAAGAAAAATAATAGTAATCAATTATGCCTGTTGTCAAAATTACACAGCTTTTTGGGAAAGTGAGATAAGGTTTCAGAATGTATATCAATAAGAGAAATGGCATATCACCTGAGAAATTGAATAATTCCTTTCTAGAGACCATGTTATAGCCTGATATCTTAAGTCATATTTTATATGCTAGTTGAACAAAGTGCATTTAAAGTTATTAACATATCACATTAATCCATGTGTGAATTAGAGAAGAATCTTCCCACTTCCTAGTTAATTGTGATATATCATTGGTATGTTTTGTAGAAATTGTTTGCATAAAAATTAGTATTACTGACTTCATATTTACTGCCATCAGTAGATGGAACTATTTAATCAGTTACTCCAACAAACAATGGTTCCACAATATGGTCCAGCAGATTGCATTCAGTCCTCACACAAATATGAACTTCATAAAATCAAACTCCACATGTAAGTATACCATGAGAGATAACCTTTACAATTTATCTTCAGAAATCTACCTTCAGACAAAGGTCATTAAGCATCAGATGAAATTATGACTACCCTGGCAATAAAACCCGTAAAGCTCAAAGGATCTGTAGGAAGGGCAGCGGCGCTCTTCCTCTGTAGACAGAGCTGCTACAATGTTAATAGAACTGGACCTTCAATGCTGGGTCTGTATCTGGAATACCTTGCTTTACAATTTTTTCATTTTGTAATCTCTTCATAAGGAAGCAGAACAAAGATACATAGCACATTTGATGAAGAATGGCATTTTATAAACTTATTAGAATATAACAGTGAGTTAAACATTGTAACATTTATTTACCTTTTCATGAGCAATGTGCACTTGCTCACGTCTGGTAGATATTTCTTCTCTAGCTCTTGATATTCTTTCTTGTTCTTTGGCTTTATCTGTGGCAATTATTACTGTGGGTACTGGAGTTTTGTCTGGTTCTTTTCTTATCTGGATGTTTATAAAAACAAGTTTAAATGACATATTATTTAAAAATATAAGGTAAGTGATTTTTGATACATTTGGAAAAGAGGATACAAACAAAGAGGAAAAACATCAAACTGGATTTCAAAATTATCTAGTCTGGAAACAATAACAACAACACAGACATTTACAAAACATATATACATTTAGCATATAAATATTTAGCAAATAAAATATAAACAAACATTCCACAAATGTTTGCTTTGCTACTGAAAGCAGTAATAAAAAAAAAAAAAATCTGATCAGAGAAAAACTGTCCTGCACCCTAATCAGTTTGAGAATGTGTAGGATATTAAAAACAAGTTTTAGGTAACATTCACATTGCCGAGAAGTTCAGATGTAATCTGCACATAAACAGGCAATTTTTTGCCAAGGTGGATTTCAGTTTCTCAGTACTTTAAAGATAGGTTATGCCTTGTTCCTCATGCATTTCAGCTAGAATGCAAATGTAACATTTCTTTACAAAAGCTGGCCTTCCATGAAATCACATTTGTCTGATAAAACACATGCTAAAATAATCTGACTTCCAATCACTCATCAGTATTTTCAAAATTTATTTCAATGCAGAATGAGTTTTTCCTCCTTTTTCTGACCGATTGTGCTGCCAACAAACAAAGCAGGCTACAAATTGAAAGCTTAGAAGGAAAATCAGAACAACAACAAAAAAGGAAAATGTAAGAGTAATTTCCTCCATGTTAATTCTTTAAATGATTGAGAATAGTATCTAGTAAATCACCATACAATATATAAAAAATACTTTCATAAGTGAATGTTTTGCAAGTTTATCACATTCTTAGGTATTAAGAATGGAAGTGAAATAAAAAAGGAAAGACAGTCATCAAGGACAGATAGGAGAATGACAGCAACGTCAACTAGAAGAGTGAATATATATAAAAGGAGAAAATAATATTATAAAAATTCACTTCTCTTGTTCATAGGCTTGTCTTTTTGATGAGATAATAGATTTTTTAACAAGGTCAGGTATGACAATTATTGATAACATCTGTATTCACCTTTTCATGAGAGATGTGCCTTTGTTCTTGTGAAGTAACAATTTCTTCTCTAGTTCTTGACATTACTGTTTGTTTTGTGGCTTTATCACTGGTAACTACTACCGTTGCCTCCTTTCTCATCTGATTTTTATAGCAACAAACAAAAACCCAGTCTTAGAATTTATTTTAGCAGACTGATTATCAAAAGAAGAGGAGAAGGAAAAATGGGAGAGGAATAAGTGTGAAGGAAAAATACTAAGGGAGAATTAAGTTATTCTTAGTGAGAAAATTATAAATGAGATATTATAGGAAAAACTTTATCAGTGTAAGAGTAATGTTAGAGAATAAATGACAAGGGAGAATACAGGATCACTTTCATAGAAGGCATTCTTAAACTTAAAAACAGTTTAAGAATAATTAGCTCAGTCCTGCTATGATGGAAAGCAATGGAATAAGTGATCCACAAGCATCCCTATCCAGTCCAGATGCTCTATACGAGTATGCATGCTTTTGTGGTGCACTGGATAATATGTTAATTCCTCACAGTGAATCATGCCTTGTTTGCATGTTGGATGAAGGGATAAAGGGGAAATCATAGAATGTCTGTGCTCTATTTCTACCTGCTCTTGAACAGGCTGAACGTGGACTGCAGTCATTGCTGTCCTTTTAGCAGTTTGCTCTACAACACCTGGAGCTGGTTCTCTCACCATGGCTTGATCCACAGCAGCAACAACTGTAGCAACAGCTGCTGTTTTTTCACTGTCCTTTCTCACCTATATCAGTCACATCAAAAGACATTTTTTTCATGTTTTGTATACATTCAGAATCACAAAACCAGCACAGAGACAGAACGTTGCAAAGAAGCATTTCAATATTTACAGAACTCTCTCAACAGCAGATACACACACATTTTTATACACAGCCTCTCAGACTTTATTTAGCAGTGGTGAGTCCACACATAAAGCAAAACCAACGCACTTTCCAAAAATAGACTTTACCTCTCTAGCACCAGCTGCATCCTCACCAGCAGTAGCACCACTAATGGTAACTTGTTCTTGGACCCCATATCTGCCCTCCCATCTTTCTTCAGTTCTTATTTGGGTAGCACTTGTAGATACTCTTGTTTCCTTCATCTGGGCTTCTGTGGTTGCAGCATATCCTTCCTGCTTCCAAGGAGGAAGGACTTCGGCCCCAGCTGTTGTCACTACATGTGTTTTACGGATTGGAGATGGAGATTTCACTGGTCTAATAGGTGAGGTGGAGATTCTTCCAGCAGGAGAAACAGACCTAAAGAAAAAATAAAGTATTAATATAATTTATGTAGTGTCGTACCATGACAACTATACAAACAATTTCAGCCTGAACTTGAATTCACTCCCAATTTAAGGTATCTTCAGTACTTTGTAGTTTGATTTGTAAAAGGTTTTTGAGGTGTTCTACTTGTAAATTACACTTACCTGTTTTAAACATTATGCCTAATGTGTGTTTGTGTCATACACATAACTGTAACACATCTTTGTACTATCTTAGTTAGAATTGAAACAAGAAATAAGGGTAAATGTCAAAGGGCATTTCACTCAAGCACATACATTTACAATATAAAAATTCATCATTAGTTTCCATTTGCTCTATCTTAATTCTCCTAATAGGAGTAATATAAAAGGCTTACAGGCTGTGAGTATTACATATTATATTTGAGTCTGGTCCCTGCAGAAAGACAAAATTAGTGAAACTGCTCTTTGTGAAAGTATCATGTGGCAGCCACCTTGCAACAGCATAACTGTATCTACTGCTGCACCACATCTCATTGCCATGTGTCATCCACACCTGTCTTAGGACTCCAGGCAAAGTTCTGATCAGGGCCTATAATTTTTCCCATACTTACATTTACAAATCTCACCCATAATAATTGGCAGCAACTTGGAAAGTATGTATTTTTTTTTATTGTATAGAAAACACAACATTTTCTAAATTTTGATATTCCAAAAATTCAATCCCAATCCTAGCTGATCATTTTAAAGTATTTTTCAAAATGCTTTAACAGGCTTTCTAACTTGGATTTTCTTTGAGTAATATTTTTATTCTGTATTTCCCACAGAGCATTAACAAATTGCAGCAGTAGGGGGCAGCAACATCATATTAATTTTTTAGATTTATTTTCTAATGGGTTGTAGGTCTTGAAGTGGTTTGACTAGCAGGGGAGTACAAACTTCTAGTTCCACATACACTCTAGATGGCACTATTGAAATACTCTTTCAACTATGTAGTTTGTTAGTTATTGCTAGTTACTACCAATCAATTTCTTCTGGTGCTTGTAAGTTAGTCTTAATGGGGCAAAACTCACCATCATACCTAGCTGTGGCAATTTACACGGGACTCTTCTGAGCACTCAGCTTGGAGACATTCCTTCCTTGACACTGGTGCTTCACAATGCCGAAACTTCAGGACATCCAAAGCAGTTTTCTTTTTACCTGCCTCTCAGCACAGACCTCCTGGGGTCTCCCAGACCAAGAGCCCTGCTCTTCAGATCACTCACTTTCCCTCTCAAGACTCTATGCAATGGAGCTAAACTTCATTTTTTGATAACCACATTTACCTTGCCTACCTTCAAAACATTATTTCTGGAGTCATTACCAGCACACACACAGAACATGCTTTCACATTTTTTTACACTTCCTTCCATTCTGTTTGCCACTCACCAGAGTGTCATTGCTCTTTTTTCCTCTGCTTGTCTAAAATAATCCATTTTCTTCCATATGGAATAGAAAATTTAAATGAGGCATGCACCTTCACAACAGTGGCAAATACAGCAGCACATTATAGTTCACCATCAGAGTAAACTCCATCAGTATAAAGTCAGGGCATTTTTCCATTTTATACCATGCTCTCATCCTACAGCATTACTGCTATATGTGAAACTGATTCAAAAAGCAGTTGTTTGAAATAATAAGCTTACCTTACTGGTGAGGGTGTTGGTGCTCTGACATGTCTTACAGGTGATGGTGATTGTCTGACAGGTGATGGTGATTGTTGTCGTGCCATTTGTGCTTTTGCAGCAATTATCGGTGGGGTCGGTGATTTTGATGTAGGTCTAGGAGGCATTCGTGGAGGCGCTTTGTGTGGGAGCTGGTGGGCTGTCACACCTTCTATGACCATTTCAACACTTGTAAGCGATCTGGCATCAAAGTGGGCTTCAGTCTTCTACAACAAAATCAAGAAAACACGTCTGGGATACTGTAGAAGTAACGATCCACATTTTAGCCTTACCTACTTTGTTTTTGAAAAATATACCTTTTCAATTCTGGCTTGTCTTGTTTGTGAAATCTGAGCAGTCGAAACAATTGTTTTTGTCTTTTTAGCAGGAACGGCTTCTTCCTCACCTTTTGGAAGAGAAAACATAGTCAGGAGAATTGCTTATGGCATAAAAAGTAAGCAGCTGCAGAAATAAACGAATGGTCAATTCCAATTATATACAAGTTTATATTAACAACAGAGAAAAAATTAAGCAAACATTTCTTTTTCCTCCATTATCTATAGACAGATAATTGTGAAAACAGTTTAAATAATATTTTTGCATTACTATGTCATTAGGAAAACAAAAACCAACCAAATCAAACCAAAACACATTTATTGTAGTTTATTCAGAATCAGTCCTGGATCTAAAATGACTACACAGTCTGGAAGGCTGACTGACATGAAATCCAAGGAAGATTGCTCTGGGTAGAATGATTCACTCTACAATTCTCTATCTAAGACTGTCTTCAACCTTACCAGGCTCATTTACAAGACCATGTACAGTAAAGCAGTCTAATATATCTATTCCATCAAAGCCAGCTTACAAGTACAAGTTGAGAAACCTACAGAACAAAATGAGAACATCTAAAAGGAACCCCCCCACTTTCTTCTGTCTACTGTATCCTGAGTTTAAAGAGACCCATTCTGGACAAAAGGTCCTTTTCAGTTCTCAGACAAAAATCTCTGGCAAATTTTATCAAAGACACTACTTTTTCACAGCAAGTTCATAACTGTTGATAAAGAAGTTACAAATGAACTTATTGATGTAACTTCGATGAAGTGGTGTGTATACCATTACAACAATGAATGCTCTGTTGTTTTCATGGCTTGTAACCTCAAATCTGTTACCTTGAATTAGCAATTCAGCTGTTGAAGTAGCACGTCCCACATTATTTGTGGCATTTACTGAATAAGTACCGGAGTCTTCAGGATATGCTTCTGCAATTATTAAGCTGTAAAGGTCTCCTTCTCGTAAAATTTGAAAATCGGGGGAGCTTTGGATTTCTACTCCATCCCGATAGAACTTCACCACAGGTGTAGGGATTCCAGTCACTCTCACGTCAAGTCGAACTTGACTTCCCTGCCTTGCAGTCATGCTCTGTAGTCGTTGTGAGAAGTTTGGTGGTGCTGTTCCAGCTGCAGTTTTATTGAAGAAATAAACAGAAAACCAACAACGTCTATTAAAAAAAGCTGTAAGGGCTAGATATTTTCATTACTAGGAGTGCACAACATCTCTTTCTCCTTCACATGCTACTGACACACGACACTACCTTCTCAAATATTCAAAATATTAACAGTTGATTTGCCAAAATGCAAGCACCCTCAACTTTTCTCATGTGCTTAAAATTTCTGATTGCAAAGCCAATAATTGCAGACGTTCTAGAATTAGAGATAGGTTGATTACAACCATAGGTAGTAAATGAAAGTCTCTTGAGCATGCCCCTTTATGTTAGTGATTGTATTAAGTATAATTTATATCATTAAATATCATTAAAGGCTCCATCCTGCAGAACTTTATCCTTTCTTTTATGTGTAGTTTGAATGTAGCCAGTGTGACAGACCACATGAGCAGAAGTATATCGGGTTAAGCCAGAAGTTTGTAATTGTGATTAGGATTTTATAAGATCAAGATTAAACTCTATGCAGTTAAGCTGTAAAGGACACTGTTAGAAATTACTGGTGAGAATATATGCTGAATTCTAGACTGCTTTAGGGAAAGGAATTTGGTTTGCTATTTCTTTGCTGATCACATACTTCAAATACATTTTTCATTAAATGAGACACTTCTGCTATCATTCTCTTTCTCACATTGCTAACAGAGAAAGCTGTCTTTCTTTAGCTGCCTGATACCTGTGACAAGTAGCTCAGCAGTACTAGTTGCTTGCCCAGATCCATTGGTGGCTTGTATGGTGTATCTTCCACTGTTTGCTTCTGTCACGGTGGGGATCACCAGTTTAGCGCGGCCATCACTAAACGAGATCTGCACACCGGGAAGAGTTGCAGCAGAGAGAACCTGGCCATCCCGATACCAGCTCACCTCAGGAACTGGGAAACCTAAAGAAAGACAAAAGGAAATTAAGATGCTATGAAATGCCAGATATCCAAAATTACCATAATACTTGTTCATGTATAAACAGTTATAGCAGCGTGTAATGGCATAGGCACAGATCTATGATTATATGTCCAGTGACACAGTGGTAAAGGAATTTCTTTTTAGAAAGGTCTTTACACAGGGCAACAGGACACCTGCACAGGCTACTGCATTTAGGAAACCACTTGAATGAGTGGACTGAAGTGTTCGGCAATCCTGTTGAGGAATAAAAGTTCATCAAAATTATAAGGGGGATGAATTAATCCATGTGAGGGTGTTGGTTTATTTATTTATTTGCTAGTATCTAAGTAGTACTGCTTATTGCTAACAAATTTATCCAGTCCAATAGTTTGGAGACGAAGCAAAAATCAGAACTTCCAACCAAGTTCTCTTAACTCTAAATGATTGTAGAAAATAAAGTGACAGAAAAAGTGACTGTTGTAGATGTTAACACCAAATGCTAGTAATATTTTGGGGGGTTTGTTTCCTTTTCCTGGGGTGTATTCTGTGTGAGTATAGTAGAAAACAGTTGGGGGAATCAGCTGACGTTTTGCTGTTCAAATATATTATTATTTTGTTGTCAGGGTCATCAACAAGACTCTTCTGGTCAGAAGAGTTTCACCTGTATCTATAGCTGGTTTTTTAGCTTTAAATGGTGATTTTAGATTCCTAATGGAAATTCTTTTGCCAGCATTCTACTCAGCCAACTTTACTGAGCAACTGAAATACATTTGACAAACAGGTAAAATTTTTACATGAACCACATAAGGACAACAGCTAATTTCCAAAGGAGACAGTTCCACCTCAAAGTCTTTTTTGCAGTCCTAGGACACCATTTCTCTAAAGTGACAATCCCTGCAAATTTACTTCATATATTTCCCCACTCAAGCCAAATCACCAATTGTACTGCACAGGGGCTCAGGAATGAGATCAGAGATTGTGCTTACTCCAGCTGCTTTCATTTTCCCAGTTCTACTTTCTGTGGTTTGCAAAAACACAGGACTACATAATTCTGTTTCATTTCTGGAGTATTCCTCCTATAATCTCATTTCATTATTTGGGGTTTTAATGAGCCAGGAATATGACTGGTGAGACTAAAATGAAAGAGAAGCTTTTGCTGATCATCTGTTGTCACACCAGACTTGGTTAGGAAAATTTTAAATTTTCCTCATAGTTGAAAAACTGATTTTTAGACGTACGTAAGAGAAAGAGAATGTGGCCAGTTTTAGAGAGGATTCAAAATCAAAAGGGTAAAAAATACCTTTAATCATTGTTAATTCCGCAGATGGAAGTTATCAAACAGCTCTGATGGGGCTGGTATAATTCAATTTATTACTACTGGTATTGGACAACTTGGGCATTATCACCATGAACGTAAGAGTATCCATCAGATGCCACTGATTTAATCCAGAGGTATGTGTCTTCAACATTTGTGCAAATGAGTTTCAAAATGTTTTAAGCTAGGCAACCAAAAAAATCATGTTGTCAACAGTGAATTTCTTGAAACATTACCAAAATGTTTTCTTTTCTTAGTGCAGCATCCTATAATGATTAACAAACACAGGGGGTTAAGTGGTAGGTTGAACACGGCCTACATTTTTAAAAATTGAGTCTATTCTGATGTCTCAAACTGTATGTTCAAGGGATCCAAATTTAGAAGCCATTTTGGAAATCTGAGCCCAAATTCGTATTAAAAGAAACTCAACTTCACAAATTTACTAGCACTCTGCTAGTCCCATGCCACAGAGCTGGGGACTAAAAGGTGAGATCTACCTCAGATTATAGTTTTGTCTGGACTATATAAAGTAGGGATTTACTTCTACATGTGCCACACGACACATTCTCTTTCATTTTAAAACTGTCCTTGAGGGTTTTTTGAGCTTTATTGTCAAAAAGAAGAAAATTGACCTGAAGTGCCTCAACTTCACTGCTTAAGTAATTAAACTCAATAATATTGTCCTGACAATGCTGTGACAGGAACTGCCAACCTGTGTGTATAATCAATGTGCTGTATTCAACAATATGCAGAGTGTAAAGGCTGTCTTGCATTAGGTAATGCCTGAAATACGCGGAGTACAGGTTAGTCCTTTATGAACAAATTCAATAGTTGATCAGTACTGTGGAGACATGAGGATGGGCACAGTTCTAATCCCAGCAGCACTGCAGACTTTCTTGAGGATGACGTGCTGTCTCATGTCCCCTTAGTCACTGCTCACCCAGCAGGGCTCCCCCTGTGATGATTGCCTTATCCCCTCTGGCACTTAATGCTTTTAATCACGGGGTCTGTGTGTTCTGTGCTTTCCAAGTGCAGGGCGTGGTACTGGGTATTTTTGTCTGATATCAGATCTTTGTTATGTGGCACTTAATTCACAGGCTGATATAAGAGTACAATTCATTTGTTCTAGTTTACAGACTGCAAAATTGCATCTCAGATGGTTTCTAAGCTCTTCTTGGTACTCTTAGATTAACCATGCTCTTCACGTTTGAACTGTAGCTCTGTATTAACACCTGAGTTACATATAAAAGGGCAGTGTTACCAAAGATTAAAAAAAAGTCTGAACTTCGAAGTCAGAATAACAGAATAACAGACATATAGGAAGGCCAGACAAGGTAGTAGAATAAAGCTGTGTAGTCCATTATTTATGCAATTAGTTCAAAAAGTAAAAGGTGCATATTTTTTATACATTGAAAACCCAAATGCCAAGCCACCGTCAGATCTGTCAGTCTTGGTGGATGCTTTTGGGGCAGGAAAGACATTCAAGAACATCACAATATGAATAAAAGCTATTAGGAGATTGCCTCACATGATATTTAAGACTAAAATACACGCATGGTATATGCTATTAGAAAAAGTGCTGTATCTTCTCTTAGTAAAAAATCAAATTCCCCTTCCAAGTATTCCATGATATCACACAATGAAAATAGCCAAAATCACATACTGAGCCATAATACTAGCATCCTAACTTGTTCTGATCATATATTTATGTATTCATAATAGGAATTGCAATCATCAGTGGAAAGAAACTTACATGGAAAATTTATAGTGTACAGACAATAAGACAAGGTTAGGGCAATGAACTGAAGAGTAGAGGGCCAAATAACAGAATATGGCATAAAAATATATGGCATAGACTACAGGACATGTTCAAACACCTTGTGTGAGCCAGCATTATCCAAAGGGACCAAGGGAGGAACCACAGTGGACCACAGATATCAGAGATCTTTATAGTTGGACAGCTCATGTGTTTGCACCTGTCATAGAGCATCTGGGTACTGCTTTACGGTATGTGGATCATCACATTGCTAATGCCTGTAAGACAATATAATTCCATCAGCAGGAACACGTGTCATTTCTCCTTAGTCACTGCCGAGGTTAGAGGCACTTTTAGAACAGGGTGTTGGTTATCTAGTAAAGTTATCTCAGGGGTTTGCATCGGGTTTTATGGAAGAGAGGGTGCTTTAATAGTGTGTAGACTGGCAAAGTGAAGTATCCTTTAAAATTATTTGACCTCTTTAAATTGCATCAACAAATTATGTTAATCCAGCCTTGTACTACCATCATGACCACCATACACATCTACTGTCTAGCAAACTAGGGTTTTCTACCCTCTTCAGTGGCCACATGGACCTAGATTTTGTGCTTTTAACCCCATTGACAGAATTCTGGAATGAAGTAAACTCAAAGGCACAGAAGGCAGAAATACAACTTAGCCAGAGTAAGGCTTAGCACTAGGTCAATAAAGAACTATGCTATGTCTTGCCTTTTGCACCTTGGCAACTCATTCTGTCTGACCATCATCATCTAAACAAGATAACTCTCTCTGCACCCATACGAAGTTCCTTTATTAGCACAGTATGTATTTTTATGCATATACTTTTAATGCTACTTCCCCCCAGTTTTGATGATTCTAACATAGATGAGAATTAGACACCAGTCTCATTGGCAGGATGATTAGCTGTTGACTGGGAATGTTGCAGTGTGTGGGTATCTGACAGCATCTCACAATGCTGATCAGTACCATATGATGCGGATATATATTTACATTTCAGCACTGATCTTTACCCATTCAGATCAGATTCTGATCTACAAAAAGTGTTATCATATGTCTTAGCATAAACTTTACAAAACCTAAGAATAAAAAAATAATCAGTCTTGCAAGAACGAATCAAAACCTTACCACTAATATGAGCCTCAAAGGTTGCAGCACTACCCTCCAGTGCCACAACACTTTGTAACGGCTGCGTAAATGTTGGTGCTTTTGTCGTCATCTTGACAGGCACTCTGAAAGCAACAAAAACATAATTAGATATCAATGATGAAATTGTTATTATACACACATCCTTCTTGCTAGATTTTAGGAATACTTGTAATTATTTTCATAATAATTTACTCTTATCAGTTTAAAATCACATTGACCTGGTGAAATGTGAAAACTGTAGGTTTTGACAAAGTTGTAGCAAATTACTCTTAGGGGACACTTGGTTGAGTTGGATTTGAAACATATTTAGTGAAGCTGTGATTTGGCATTACAAGTATGCAGCAGGAGACAAAGTTCTGCTTGAGTCACTACATGACCTTGTGCAGGTCATCTACCCCCTATTTGTCCATTATTTGTGCATGTCCTTTACTGAAAGAGAAAATAATCTCCATGTAAACATTTTTTTAAATTATTTGAAAATACTTTTTAGTGCAAAGCATTTGAATTCTTGAATGGGAAGACAACTAGGTCAATAAGTAGCAACTGAAAAAAAAAAAGTGAAGGTTTACAATCTAATGCCAAGAGGCTTTTTTTACAAGTAGTCTGGAAGTAGTGAATAATTTCATTTTACACAGAAGCATATTGGCATTAAAAATGCAGATAAAATTCTACTCTTTCTTAGAGAGTATCTTAGTGGAATTTTGAATATGGGAAGACAGCCACTGTCGAAATGTGAGCTAGGATATAAGGTAGCCACTGACACTGATGGTTTGAACAACTGCAGATCCATGTGAAACCTTAAAGAAAAAGTTTGCTTTCTCTTCCTATGCCACAAAATCCTACTTTGAAATTGCACGCTACCGCTAGAAAAGCTTCTATATCATGAATATTTTATATTTGCATGAACATATTTATTTACTGACGTTGAACTGTGCAGGTTTTTTAAATGTGGCTAGTATCTTCTTAATAGTATCATACATCTATTTAAGTTAGATTTTTTCTCAATAAAAATTCCCCTGAGAGCCAAGGGCTTACCCCACAATCTTTTCAAGTCAATCTCACTCACATATTTACTATTGTTTACTTTGGCTTTTATACCTTATATTTTATGACAGTCCCAGGCTTAACCTAAAAATTAATGAGAAAGTGAAGTTTCTTTCACTATGAGCCAAATTTATGCTACCTTTGAAAGCAGCTCAAATTCTTCATGATGTGAGTTCCTTCATTGAAATCAGTGCCTGATACCCACATAACAATAACTGCATGAGGGCAGAACTGAATATTGTATTGGGATTTTGAGCTCCTTTTTATTGTCTTTACTGGTTATCTAAATACTTGTTCCAGCTTGACAGAGGAACAGCCTTTTATCAAAGCTTTTCAGCTTTGAAGGTGAGAGGAAATGAGTTCAAATTAGAAAGAAATGACCAACTTTTCATTCTAACACAACACCATTTTTCTGAAAGGAAGATGAAGACAAATATGTCTCACCTATTTCACTAAAATCTACTTCAGTTAGAATTATGTTTGGAAGCTCAACTAGAATATATGGAAATAATCTTACAATATAATAAAACATTATGAAAGCTTATATATGTAATTTCCTGACTTCAGAATAGATTGGAAATAATCTAATTAAGTAGAATTGTCATTGAGTTCACACTAGGTTTATGTATTTCACTATCTAGCCAAATTTTGGTGATGAAGATCTGATCCTATAAGGCTTTTTGTATAATTAGAATTGAAAGTATGCATCTGAAATGTCATGTTCCAGAAATAACCTTCCTGGCTATGAATGACAGCAGACAAGTGTTCCAGAGCTGCCATGTAATTGATACCTTAGCAGTTGATTCCCTTAAAAAGTCATCAGCGCTAAGCTGATACCATGTGCATTTTATCAGAGCTATTCTTGGAGCTTCTCAGTTTATCTCTCAGTAGCATAACCTTGAACACTCCCCACAGAAAGGAGTTTTTAAGTTAAGCATATGTTTCCACTCACTTTTCAAATCTTAATTTATATAGTCATTAACAATAAATATACTGAGAAAACTTTTTGCTGTTATCAAGACTTACTTCCAGAAATTTAAGACATAATCTTGCCAGAGAATTTAAGTGCTCCATGTCTATCCAGTGAAAACTATACCCCCTCTGCAGGCAAATTTATAAATAATAGAACATATCAGGAGATTATTAATGACTGATAAAATACTTATTACACCAGCAGAAACATGCTACTAACCTGATCTCTCAAAGTGCCTGTGAGAGTGGGCTAAGCCCAACGAAATCTTCTTGAACGACGTCCTTATCCAGAGTAAGATTTTTTCAGTCAATCCCAGCATGAGAATTGTAGAGCCTCTAATCATAAAAACAAAACTACACAGTCTTGACAGTGTAGTTTTGTTTTTTTGCAATCCCTACACCCGAGGCGAGGCGGGGAATGCACGACTGCTCAGAAGTGCTAACATAGTTGTTTTGCTTTATATACCCCAGCTCTGCTGACAGGTCTGCCTCATCATGTCAGTGCCAGTTCTGATTGGCTTCCTAAAAGAAAGTGTCTTGTGAGAGGGGATCCACTCTGTGTAACCATACACCACCTGTTGGTTTGATTGACAATGCTAATTTTGGAAGCACAAAAGGGATTCACTGAGGAGACATCATCTGTTCCAAAGTTTTTGATTTATAGTTCAATTTCATTTATACTGTGTAGTTTACAAGCCATTGCAAATTTCCCAAGTCATAAGTAGAAGTTGAAGAAAGTAATAAAGAAGTGTTTTATATGGACAACTCAGAAGTAGTCATATCAGTGAGATTCAGCCTTTCTTTCATTACAAAACATCCAAGAAGCTACCAAATGCATCTGTCAATCACAAGACTAAATAAGTAAGCTGAGCTCAGACATGTGGCCAAACACTATTAGAATACACTGCGCTTTTTTTTTTTTCCGTACCTTTGAATTCTAGAATTGTATTTGGTAATATATAGATTTGGCACTCTGCTGGGTTTTTTTTCCTTCACAATTTTTCTGTTGGATGTTCCAAGCAGTAAATCTTAAAACCAGTACCATACAAAGTGCAGAAATACAAATTTTATGAGAGTAAATTAACACGGACAACTACTGTAATTTCTAAAAAAATCAGAAGTCTAATGACCTTTTTCTAGACCTGTGGAGTCCTTGTGAAGATCACAGAGTTAATCATCCACAGAACAGCATATTAGTTTGTGAACTTCCACTAGCCCAGCTTCCTCACTCTATGCAGCTAATTGTACCATTAGATTGGTTACCTCTGAAACAGAGGCCAGAGTTCAGAATCACAGAATGTTCAGGGTTGGAAGGGACCTCTGGAGATCATCTAGTCCAACCCCCTGCTAAAGCAGGTTCTTCTAGAGCAGGTTGCAATTCAGCATTAGAATGCTACTCTCATTTATAGCTGGAATGGAACATGTTTTGCCACACCACATCTGCCTGTTTCTATCGACACCTTCTTACCTAAATATCCTTTCCCTTCCCTAAGAAATGGAATATATATATATAATGGATGCCTAGCAAACTCTGAGCACATAACTAGCTCATAAGACTACTGAGGTGCTTGAAGTCAAGCATGCGCTTATCTTTTCTGGTAAATGGAGGACTTCAGTCTGCTATTACCAAGATCCACATTGAAAAGGATCTCCCAGAGGATACCTAGAGAAGTAAACACAGGTTGGACTTTTGTACTATCAGCTGCACTTGCATCTGGAAACAACCTGAAGGAAACCTCCAGCATGAGCTCCAGATAACGCCAAGAAGAGAGAATACCACCACTATGATTCATGCAAGGGGATACTATATTATAGTTTGCAGATCTGAAATAAATGAGAAAGGACATATTGCTGTGATCTCATAAAATAACTTCAGAAATTTGATTTGCCCTTAATTTATCCATCCCATAAGATACCAACTTTATGGCTATTCTTGGCATGCAGCAGTTACAACAGCAACAGAAATTAGAACAGTCTCTACACTAGTACTATCTGAACTCTCACAGAGTTTGAAAGTCAGAGTACTACGGTTAATTTTTAACTCTTTGTTGTGAACAGATGTCAGACCTCTCTCTGTATAAGAGTATAATAACAAATACAACTCTACGCATTAGCGTAGAGAACAAGTTAGCTTCTACTAAAAGACACAAAATGTCCAAAGAGATCTATGAAAAAGGTATCTGTTTTCTGCTTCTAAATAGAGACTTACTAAATTGGCAGATGCCTGTTTTATTCTGTGGTTGAACACTCCAATATTCAGTGAAAAATTAAACTTCGAGAAAGAACACAGGCTAGTATCTGCAGCTCACACACAGCTAGCTTAATGATGACGTCTAAGTCAAATGAACAATGAAAAAGTTTATGAACATGTGATAATTTCTAATTGACAGAAATGTGCAAACTGTCACTTTTCAAGTTATGAGATGGCTAGAAGTTCAAATTTTTCTATTTCAATCAAGTTAACAACAGTTGGTGACAACAATAGAAAGTTACAAGGAAAAATGTTGCTGCATTCAAATACATAAAGCAAATATATTGTATTTTTAAATGTATGTTCCTTCCCACTTATTTTTTTTCAGAAGTTTTACATTTGCTTTTGATCACTATTAAATCTACTTCCAACAGAAATTTGTACCTTCTCAACTTTTTCTTTTGCTGGGGAATTCAGAAATGGAATTGAACAGTGCAGTATTTCTCAAGGAAATACAAATTACTTGCATCACATGTCTTCTGCTAAGAGTGACTATGAGCCCAGTGTGATTTCTACATGTTTAGTCACACAGTGTAGCCACAATAAAAAGAAGGATGATTTCAGTCCTATTATTGTGCAGCAAAGACACTGCTGGTAAAACCAGTATTATTTCTTTGCTCTAAGATCAAAAAAAGTCAGATCCAGATAATGACAAAGACATTTTTTTCAGGCAGACATACAAATTGGTGATTATTATGGAAATTTCAGCATTTGCTTCAGTCTGCTACTGAAGTATATACATTGCCAACATTACTATAGTACACATATCACATCATATACCAACAATACATTTAAGAAACAGCAGATAATCTTCAACACAATGCAACATTGTGGTGTGGGTACCAGCAACCTCTTTGTATGTGATTCACTTCGATTAATTCCAATAATGCTATCAACTTGATGAGTGGAGTTGCACAAAAGCAACAATTACTTAAGTAGGCCCGTATGAAGATGCCTTGAAAGCTGAAGACTCTAGTCAGAGCTTAAAGATAGATTCATTGTTTCTTGAACACTGAAAGTTTCAAACTGCCATTTAGGCACATTTTCAATGTGCTTTTTCAAAGCAGAATTTCCTGATTTGTTTCTTTAAAAAACATTTTTTCATTATTTGTCAAACAGTAGTCATATACTATGTGCTGTAGCTGCACAGCCAATATAGCATAAACCCTTTCTTTCCTAGTCTCTAGATCTATCTACACATGCTAATTTGCAAACTGCGAAAGAATGTCTCTCTCGCATTTCCTTCCTCACTTCCATTTTCCCTCACTCCCTGCATTTTGTCCTGTTCTTTCCTATACAATGTCTGTTATATCTCCTCTCATACGCTATTTTCATTTTGCACTTTCTCCTAACCAAATATGCAGAACCAAGGGAGTAATGAAATAAATAATTTGATCACTTTAAATAAAACTTCTCACTGGTAAAGATGCCATCCTAAAACTTTACAGAACTGACAAAACACAACCCAAAACATATTCTGGTATTATATCCTTGCTGAATTTCCAGTTTTCTAAAGTCTACTTTTGAAAAAAAGTTTTGCTTTCCCTCCTCCCACCCACTTTTCTTTAAACTTAGAAATATCTAAAGAATTATTAACTGTTAAACCATTAAATCCTGACTGAAATTAAAAAGCATTTCCACCACCTTCATCAACTCCCCCTTCTCTGCAAACACTATAAACAGTAATTTGTAATGAAACCTTTAGAACCTTAAATAAAAGCTATAAAATGCATTATATTCACAAGAATATCCACACTTGTGTGCTGCTGCTGTCTTCTGAGAAACCGCAGCATTTTCAAACACTAACGTCTCTTATCTGAGCTATTGCAGCTGATTATGCAAGATATATTAATCTTTTTCAATACAAACTAAAACTTGCTTGCAGAAAATTGTTTGTTACTGAAGAAGGCACCACCAGTTGCTCCCAAAGCAGAAAAGATAACTAAGGCATTAAGCAATTTCTGAAACAACTTTAGCTATTCCACATATGAACAATTTACTGGGAATTGTGACTAGATCTGAACGGGTGCAGAATAGTTATCAGGGTTCATATTCACTAACTTCATGTTGATAGTTATCACTCATATCATCTCCTTTGAAATATCTAAGGAAGAGATTTAGAGACATCACTTTTCCCAAGTTTTCCTTGTATATTATTTCTTTATACATCATCCCTGCACATTTATGTATGTGGAAAAAGAAACGAATAAAAACATTACTCACTCAGCACCTCACCTTAGAAACCATGGCCCTATTAACAAAACCTGGATCCTGAGTAAAGAATGTGTTTCTAACTGTTCCACTTCCTTCCACAAAACAATAATTAATATCATAATACTGGGGACAAATTTTAACCAACATTGACATAGTCCTTAGAATTTAATAGATACATACATTCCATCAAATTTTGCAGACCTTTTAACAAATTCTTAGGTATCTACGACTTATAAAATGAAAAGACAAATATACTCACCACATTTCAGAATGGAACCATTCCCTGGGAACACATGGAACAACAGCTGTGTTCCTCATTGGCTAAAGAAGGTTGTTGTTGGGTTTTGTTGTTTATCTGTTTATAAATACCATTTTCAACTATTTTGTAAGAAAACCATAAGTAAGAACAGACATACAGGTTTCTGTTTTGCTTCATCTATTATTTAGAAAAGCATTAACACATTTGTGTATTTTATTTTTTTTTTAAGTAAAGCTGTGTTTGGTGAATCAAGAGGGAAAAAAAGCCCACCTCAAATATTAAAGTTCAAGTTCTTCTTACAGGTTGACAATCAAGAGGAAAAGCAAGAACCCCTAATGCCTTCAATTTGCTGAGGAATCAAGATCAGCAGGCATTGAATTCTACACTTCTATTTTTACAGAAAGGATTTTTAAATAGAAAATCTTATATGCCATACTTACAGATTCCAGCTGATACAAGAACATACATTTTAGAGATTTTTTTACTTTGGTGGGGGGGATTGTCTGATACTTACTTTGTCAGTTCTATGAATGTGACTGCAGTTAGAAACAACATTTTCTGTGACATTGTCTCTGAAATCTTTAAATTTAAACAACATGTACAAAGTCAGCAGAAAGGTGATTTTATGGAGTCCACAAAATATTTGATATTTTTTCCGTTCCATTTTGGAAAAAACTGAGAGTGAGAGGGTAAATAAGCAGATCATGAACCTCAGTCCTCAGCTACTATATTTATGTGCACATATACACAGCCTTCTGACTCTTCTGTGGGCAGGATGCCATTGACTTTTCCATAATGTCAAGCAAGTGACTTATGTGATCAGGTGAAGACATGTACATGACATTTTTTTTCAGCTCATTTCCTCTCTATGCATTTACTTTAATTTAGAGATAAATTTAAGTTTCTACCAGCCAACCTGCACCTTGCTGGGGACAAATGCTTAATGTTTTGGTATTATTATTTAAGTAACTCTCAATTTCAGTTCCAGTTTTGCACAGATGACAACTACCTGGATGCAGCCCAAAGATGCAGCACGGCTTAAACCCCTGTCTGCTCTATGTGAGAAGTGAGAGTGCATTGCTGTGGAATACAAACCCAGTGTAGGCCTAACCAATGTGTCTATAAAGAATGACAAAATGTTGCACAATAGGCAGTTGCACAATACACATGTACCCGTGGTAGTGGCCAAGCCATATGCGGTGCACTAAAACTGAAGTCTAAGTAGCATGAATCATTTGCTACGCAGGACTTTGAAAATCTGAATCAGAAGGAGCAAGCTGAAGAACAGTTATTTCCAAGTCTAACTAGATGTTCTGTTGGTTATTGTGCCAGTCAAAGAGCCACCCCAAATGGAGCTTTTTCTGAACTATTTTTTTCAATGCTGCAAATAGATGACACTATGAAAATCCTCCTCTTTCTCTGCAAGGAGCTTTGCAGTGAAGTGAAAAAGACACCTAGACTCTGAATTCAAGACACGGAGACAAAAATTTCATCATATTGCTATGACTGCCCTACAATCCAAAAGATTCTATTTCAGTTCAGGTTTTCTTTGTACCTTGAATGGGTTCTGTGGGTCTTGAAGAGTTCTATCATTGGGAAATCCTTAGGTAAACTAAGGATGTGCTCTGAAAGTAGTGTGGATATCACTACATAGTCTGCTCCTTGGATTACATGGGCTGTAATGACTTGCATCAACTGGAAATGGACTGCTTTGTCACACTAATCCAGGCCTGAAAGCAGAAGCAACATCACATTGTCTTAAAGAAACTCTCTCTTCCGTGAAGACATTCTTTGTACTAAGCATGCATTAGACAGGATTTACTATTATTAGTAACCACTCCTTTTGATGCCATGTCTCCTCAAAATACCTCTAAAGCTGTCAGAAGTAAGGTAATGAACACTGTTATTTAGTAAACTGGAGAATTCTGTAGTTACAAACTCATTTTAAGCCCTCATTTGTTTGTGTCTGAATTTTCTATATAAGCTAGTGGGAAGAACTGCTGATGGAATTGATGGTGTTGATGGAATTTGTACAAGAATAAAACAGTGGGTACTGATGAATCACTAACAAGATCTGTAATTTTAAAGGCTAATATCTCTCTTTTCCATCATCACCTTCTATTAGATTTGTCAAACAAACCATAACAAAACTACAAGAAATTAGAAGTCACTGTCTAATAAATGCTGTGCACAAGTGAATTTTATTAATGATTTATTTGTAAAGAAAAAATATAAATTGTAACCTACATATAAATTGAACAGCACTCAAAGATTCATCTTCTCACCCATGGCCAATACCTACTAATGGACACAGCAAACAACATGAACACATTCGCCAACTGGGCATCTCGCAATTAGTCCATCTTCCAATCCTCTGCAGCAGGTGGAAGAACTGGAGCACGTACCACATTGAAGTTAATCTCTTGTAGTCTCTCAAGTTCAAGATACACTCCTTGAAGCCACAGTTTCTCTTTAAACCTGTATTAAAACAGTCAGTTAATATTGCCAATATTTTTAATGGTGGCAGCTGCAGCATCCTCTTTCGTAAGCGACAATGTGGTGGTTGGCATAGACTGTTCTCTGTAGTCTTGAGACAATGTAAGATTAGACATCAAATAAAGAGTAATTCCAGACAGAACATAAAGCATCCTAAAACTCATCTTACTGACAGTAACAAATAACCAGAGGGTACTTTAGTTATAAAGAGCAGAAGAGATGAGAAAAATGAGGAGAAAATTGACCTTTCTGTATGATCTATATGTTTTTATCATACTGAATTCTCTACTTGTCCTAAGTAAAACTAATGTCTTCTTGCATTTGATTTTTTTGCTTTGGAATATCTGTCATCTCACAGCAATACAGAAAAAACCTGAACAAAATATATGGGATCAATGCTTGATCAGCTGGACATGAAGGAAAGTGTGCAGGCAGTTTATGATTAAATACAGTTTTTGAATCAACATACATGATAATTTTCCTTCCCTTTTACATGTTGTTCTACATCTAGACAGACAAACCTCAAGAACATAAAGACAAAAGAACACTGCTCTTTCTTTTTTTCTATGGGTTTTTGCCATAGAATTCACTATGTATGAAAAGTTCAGAAAATATTCAGACACTTTTAAGCAACAAATACATTTTTATGTGACTAGTGTAAACATTTTGAGCAGACTGTGAAAGACTAGCCTGACAGCAATCCCACAGATTCTCAACCACTTTCCCAGGTCACATTAACAATCACTTCTTTAAAGCCATGAGATTCCTGGAGTCTCTAGTCCATTACATTGCTCCACATACTTTCTAGAAAGAAAGCTATTTTACTGTATCATCATGAAACCAGCTTTTCACCATAAAACAGTCTTCCCCATTTCAGAGTTGTGTAATGGATTTTATCAATAGAATTGTTCAGGTATTTTCTATTGAAAACTTTTGATGACAAGTCTTATTTTTATGTCCACAACATCTTCCTAAACCCCACCTACATCCCTACATAGCCTCATCTTGTCTGAGTCTTCCAGTAAACGGTGAACTTATAGTAAACCAGATCTGTAACAGTCACAGGGTATAAAAACTCTCTCATGCCCAAATATATTACTCAACAAAAGACAGGCAGTTCTAGCACCATAAATCTGAGTAGGCTATCATAGCCTAAATGCAGGAGGCAAGATTTAACCCTGCACAACAAGTCACCACAAGGACTACTGACTTCATGTTTCTCATTTAGTCTTCTGAAATTGCAGTGGGAAGTTTTTTCATCCTTAATCAGTTAATAAACAACGACTGTTCCTGTGCTATTAGGACTGCTACTTACTCTTCTAAATAAAATGCCTGCCTATTAGAAAACTTTGTTTACATATAATGTTACTAAAACTTCATGTTCATGTAGTTCTACCAGTTTGAACTTCTGGAATACTTTCTATGTTTGAGCTATTCAGTCTTACTTTAATATCTAGATTAAGATACCTAGATTTAAAAAAAAATATTTCACTAAATACTTTATTGCACAAATTGCATTTTCTACTGTATTACAAGGTTTTTTTCATCTAACAGAACTGCGTATCTTCTGATGAAGAATTAAGTGTAAAAGATAGTCATACATGCATTTAATTTACATTATGCAAAAATTCATAGGATTAGGAAGAGTGATGTGTGCTTTCTAAATTAAGGTACTTATAGCACTTGGAATGTTACAAGACACAGCACAGAGTAAGCTGTAAATTACCTTACTGGGAGATGTTTAGCCACTGGCCTTTGATCTTGCACACAATGTATGTCATGGGCTTGTACTAGCTCAGTTGTGGTGACAGTCACTTCTTCTGAAAAGTATCCATCTTCCCATTCTGACTTAGCCTGAGTTACAGCAGAAATTTCTGGGGTTTTATTTTTCTCTGAAACAAAATGTGCATTAGTGGAAACAAGGTACTCCTTTAATATGGCAACAACATGCCTAAAAAACATGCAATGCAGCTGGCAGGATGAATCACCTATCACTGTTACGAAAGCAGAACAGCGTGCTTTTCCAATTTCATTGCTGGCAACACAGATATATTTCCCAGTATCAGCAAGGACCACATTTCTTTTTAAAAGGTAATAGGTATCTCCTAATTTCTCAATCTGTAAAACAATAGAATGCACATAGGGGATTATTAGTAGCATAAAGCAAAATACCTTGCTCTCAATAAATATTCAAGAACATTAGAACATACACTAATGTCTCCAGATACCACTTGGTTATCATCCTTTGTCCAGCAGACATGTGGTTTGGGATTTCCATGTATAGTGCAATGCAGGATTAAATCTTCTCCTTCTTGTAGAGTTGTATGTCCAAATTTTTGTATGAAGTGTGGGTGCTTTCCTTGTACTGGAAAAAAATTATTCACTGTATTTAAAAAAAACACAACTAAAACAACTGAAAAAAAAATCCACTCTCATAATTATAAAGTTCACCACATTGCATGACAAGGAACCTTTATGGATGCCTGGAACTCAGGATAACTTGTTTGCTAGACAGTTAGTAGACAGACATAATTTATCTATATACTATAAAGTCTGTTGAAATGCATGGATATTAAGCATCCAAGAATTTCATGCATCGGTACAGTAATATTAGTTCCACGGTAATACTGAAGAATCATGTCCTTTGTGTAGGTAGTAGGCAAGTCTGTGTGGATTGTGTTTCAGAGAAAGGTGGAAGAGTAAATATTCCACACAAACGTAAAGTGACATATTCAAGAGAACAAACTTTTGCATTTAGTGCCTTGATGTACGTCATGCTCTTTCTTCACTTTTTTCCCCCTATCCTTCTACTCAAAAAAAGTTATTGAAAAAATTAAAAAAAAAGATTTATCTATATTTGCAACAAGGATGAGGGCCAGAATATGGCCTCTGTACCACTTTGATCAAGATCATTATTTTGGCCATCATTAATACTGAAACGATGTACTATCAGATCATCCAGTACAAATCTGATTCAGATCAAGGATGGGCTAGTAATTGCATTTCTACTTCAACAATCAGAGCACATGAGATTCAGTTTGTGCTGGCTTCGTGCCAGCTGCGGGAGGACAGATGACACCTGAGCCAGTACAAGGCCTAGCTAATACAAATACATCAGCATCCGTTTGCACTGAATCAAAGCATTGCTTCATGTGACATACAACTTAATGAGCTGTAAATCTGGATTTACTGGATCACTGTATTACTTACTACCTGAAGTTCCACTTACATTCCACCTCCAGGGCCACAGCAAAAAAGATGACAACCTCAGAACTCAGACTAAGTATTCTTGACACAGGGAATCCAAAGCAGAAGATGCTAACACAGGGAAGCACACACAGAGGCATATACTACAACAAAAATGAGCATTTCGCATTCCTATCACATAAAGAAAGTCTTGTTCCTCTTTACTATGAATTGTACCATGTGTCAAAAGTATTTAACAGTAATCACCAGCCTTCTTAGAAATGGAAATTTCTAAGAATTCTAATTTCTGATTTTCTAATTTCTAATTACTGAAATGTGTGATAAATAACAGAGCGTGAAGCTGCTCTCAACTATGCCAGCACTACTCCATTCATTTAGGATGATTTTTTTTTTCTTTATGCTATTGTGAAACAAAAATCAGTGTATCTCACAAAAGTGCCCAGCAACTTCTAAACCTAAATGTATTGAGCCCATGGCTATTTTTGCCCAATATGTGGAACTGTGGAACTGTCAGCATGGTGATGCAGATGTTTTCACCCACTGTATTAATAAATCCACTGCTTAGGTGAGCTCTAACTTGCAACAAGCTTTCAAGCTTAGCTGCTTTTACATACTTCCCATTTACTGTAGGACTGAGGCCACAACAGAAAGCAGAAATATGAGTTTTACTCTCTCAAACTCTTGCTAAGCTAAGGTCTCCATTAGCCAATTCCAGCAGCTCAAACAACTCAGTTCTTAACTGTTGAAAGTTAGCACATGCAAGCTGTCACCACCATTGCACTGCATGCACCTGAAGCACAGACATTTGGGATCTACAGCTTCACTTCAAGTGAAAAAACCAAGTCCTGGCTCTTCTTTGCAGGCGGCTGACAGTAAGTCACAAACAATGCATGATTAGCTTGTATTGGTGGAAAACGTTAAGTGGCCATCAGCCACTCCTTATGATTTTTTTGGCTGGATTCAAATACTTGTGTGGTTTGTATTACCTTGTGAAGTCAGGCTGCATCTCATACCAGGATGGTTTTTGCCATTTAAAAAAAAATGAAAATAATAATAATCTGAATGGAATGGTGATAATGATCAGACCACATCTTGATTTTGTATCAGTAAGTCAGCAGAACATAAAAATTAAAATTACCAGTTTGTAGAGAGCAAAGGGAAATGTGAAAGACACAGGTTAGAACTCAACAGTGCAACAAAATATGCTGCAAAAGGAGAGTTCCTCTTCTGACAGCAACCTTCAAAATACAATGGATGATTATATTTCACCAATGGTTTTCCCATTGTATCAACATGACTTGTCAGAATAAGCTAAGACAACTTGCCATTTAAAAATTATTTCTTGGCTGGACATCCTATGGACCACAAAGGTTAGAAGGAACAGATCTTTTTTCCTGCATTGTGGTGAAAAACATTTCACGTAGTCAGTGATACTGAAATCCCCACTCCGATGGTTTCAGGTAAGAAGTTGGTCAAATATTAAATATTATGTGAGTTACTTGTAGGAACCAGTAGATTTTTGCTGCAAACTGTGGAACCAGAAAGGAAACCTCAGCAGTCTGCAGATGGAAAAAAACACCTGCATCTGGCTTTATCACAGAGCATTCACCCCTGCCCCAAGTCTCTCTCATATACCAGTAAGTACCAGACCAAGCCAAATTGTTTTCAGCAGTCATTTCTTATTACTTTGCTTCACAGTTATTCTTAATCTATTTACTCTAGATATGTCATTTTCAATCTGATGTCTTGAAATGTGGTATTAGCGAGTTTATCAACCTCCCTGATCTTCTCAAAAGATGTAGCGTAGACTGAGATTCACACCATGCTGCTCAGAGACTTTGGATTCGCTCAGCATTGCTCTGGCTTAAGACACTGCACTTTATTGTTCAGAGACTTTGTCTCAGTGAAGCTCCTAAGAGTCAGAAGGAATTTTATTAAGCAATACAAAGTGGGTTTTGTGACCCAATTGATCTGAAATATCCATAATCCAGGGCTCCAGTCTCAAATACCATGGTGTAGCCTCATTAAAGAAGTCTGGGCAGTAATTCTTAAAGACACAGCTCCTTTGAGCCACAGAATATATACACACACAGAATTTCTAGCTTACCCTAGCAAGTCTCCAGAAGAAGGTCCAGAAACAGGTATACCTTACCAGTCTTTTGAGAGGAAGCCACCTTCTCCATTGCAGTTCCAGCCACATCTGATCCAAAGCCAACCAGAGGAATGCCTCATCCTCCCTTTGCCTACTGACTCACAAATGGGCCCCCAGACAGGCTGCTTCTTTTGAAAAATTAAAATAATTAATCCCTTTCTCCTCCAAACTTACACACCTTGTGTAAATACACCTCCACCACTTTCTTAATGGGTGTCTGCATATGGGGAAGGAGGAAGGGTGGTTAGATTAGTAATATGCCTAAGTATAATATTTTTGTTGTAAAGCCAAAGAGATTGAGATTTAGATCTGCGCTTTAAGAGAGCAATCGGGAAGATATAAACATTTGGGGGTCTTGTAGTAATTATAGGTTCAAACTGTGACTGTGACGAGGGATCTCGGCACTGTAAAACAAGAAAGTAGAACCAGAACAATACAAAATACATAGATTCATTACTTGCTTCTACAGTATGGTTAATAGAAGGAAAAATTGAAGTATCACAACATGAACTGTAAAAAAAAGGGGGGGGGTCAAGGGGGGAAGCATTACACTGAAACTATTGTTGAAACAGAATGAGTGTGGTTTTCTTTCAGAGAAATATTAATGTATCATGAGACTACATTCCTGTCACTTTCTTTTAAGATTATCTGAACAGAAAACAGCAGGAATTTTCCAGCAAAATTTTTCTGAGCATTCATTACAGTCCTTAAATAAAGGGTATTTAAAACCAGTCTACCAACACAGCAGTAATCAGCATTGATTACACCTTTGTTTGCAAAGCAAAGCATTAAATCCAGGAGACTCAGTATCCTGCTGTGTATCTGGTATCTCTAATCTCGCTGCCTTTTTTTAGACTTGTTTCTTACAGCAATTAAAAACATGGCTGATATCCACATACCCATCAAAAACATTGCATCTAAAACTATTTCTGATTTAAAGTGGATGCAATACCATACGCACAAAACAAAGTTTAGTTAATCTAAAATTTACGCAGAAGTTCAAATTCTCAGAGGAAAGTTTTAATAAAGAAAGGGATCACATGCTTCAACAATTTAAGATCTACAGGTGTGCTAAGGCAATTTCTGGCCTTATATTTATAACTTTTTGCATTTAATAACTGTAATATCTGACTATGAAAAAATGACAACACTCTCAAAAGTGACAAGGTGTTTGTTTTGACCTTTTCTTATTTCACAGTGTCTGTTACATAGTAATAGCATGAATGCCAAACTTGTCTGCTCTTGAAAGTAATAGTGTACTTAGATTTTGAAAGTTGGATTCATTTGCATCTCACTTTCTTCTCACAAGTCAAACTTGAAAGATTTTATTTAATGTTTAAGTAGGAACTCAATCCCAGGATTTAATCCAGTAAGTAGTAGGAAGCTTACTTTGCACAGATAATGTTTGAGTAAAAATGGAAGTGGATGTATTGGCACAGCAGCAAATCATAAGCCACTTCAGCTGCTTTTGAACTGAATAGCTAAACTGAGGCACAGTCTCCTTAGAAAGTCAGCTGACTTCCCTGGGTGCCAGGTAATCCATTGGGATCTTCCATATAAGGTTTAGACCCATAATAATTTTAATCGGGGTGTACAAAGAACTCCGCATTAATCAACCCTTGCCCAGTGGAATAATTTTGTCTTGGCATAGTTGAGGACAAGATCACCCCTGACCTAATTTTTTATGTGAGGCTGTGTTGAAATCTGGGTTACCTAATTTGTCAGTTAGAACAGTCATTTATGGTTCAATCTGGAAAATGAGCGTTAAACTCTCCAAGTTTGGCATTTCATTACCATTCTGCTTCTGTATTTTTGTAGGCAGAGGGCAGCTTTCCTTTAGCATCTTTCTAGATAGATTTGGCTTAGAAATATCCTTCTCCAGCCAATAAAATTGAGCACGGGTGCTGTTTCAACACCATATCATAGCAGTGAACAGGGGCATCATGTCCATACAGCTTCCTCACCTGGAAAGCCTTCCTGGAGCATGTAATCCCAACTCAAGTCTCAAATAGCAATGCCTTGAAAAAGTCCATTAAGATAAACTACTCTTATGCCTTGTTCAGTATATGAACTACCAATAGTCCTTTCAAAATATGATGAAAAAGGAGAAAAATAGATAAGGAAAATACAAACTTTAGCAACAAAGGTCATTTCACAAACTATTTAAACCATAATTCAGAAGAAAAAAATAATCAGCACTGTATTGATTTTAAATGTTTTTCTGCTAAGGGGCTAAAACATAAGTATACTTGGTAAGATATACACAGCATAATACATACTCAGAACTTTACCAAAGGTAGAATACGCTTGTTCATAGGCATACACAGCACAGATTTGTAAATGTTGGAATAAAATTTCCTCTGTCTGAGGCTTCTCTTTAACTCCTCCCTCTTAGAGGAAAGACTGACAGTCCTCCATGTTATGCTTGGAACTGCGAATGCAAGCCAAACTCCAATAAAAGGCTGCATCACTGGCTGGTTTCTTACAGATAGTAATAAAAAATGGAATAAATCCAATTTGGATTCAAAGCTGCACCTCAAACAATTTTGTAAACTGGCCTTGTATTCTGGCTGTCAAATCTCAGGTAAAACAACTAACAGATTTCTCCCACTTGTTCTAAAGCCTATTAAACGAAGTTAACAGAAACTGATTTAATGCAAATGCATATGCAGGAGAAGTTCTGCATGCTTGCTCCCTTGTAATACCTGAAGAGCCTGGACGTACGGCAGGAAAAAAATTGTTCCCATAATCTCTGTACACTCATGCAGTAGCTCTGCATCTGTTTGTTGCCTTTTTAACTTGTAGAACTGATTATCATAAACAGCTAGTGGTCTTTCTGTAACGGCCAGCAAGCAATCAGATCCAACTACAAGTCTAAATCCAAGCTACCTCCAATTCCTGCTCTATGACATGATGAAAAGTCCCCATCTTTTCCTCCTGCTTTGATAGAACTACAAATAAGATTGGGACAAATTTTCCCAAGCAGGGCTGGAATCCTAGCTCTAGCCTGCTTTCTGGACAGAGACTCGCATCCCAGTGTTATTTTGCTCAGCGAATGGGTCTCCTCCAACTAAAAAGGTCAAATGCATATCTCTGAACTCACACACTGGCTATATAAAAAAGACAGAACAATGATCACTCTAGCACTGAACTTTCTGTAGTTTTCAAGATGAAGGATCCACAAGCTGAAACAGAGATGCAGCTTTCAGCCCAGCATCTGTAGAACTACAATGACACTTACTGTCACAAGTCTTACCACAATTAAAGCTCAATTTAAAGGCCTAATTCTGGCAAGGCAAGGCAGAAGAGGAAAGAAAACATCTCTGCTTTCACTCTTGGGTTTTCTGCGTGCATAATACTTCTCCTCAGTGCTGAGGGAAAAAATGCCTGAAAACAATTACTTGAGTAACATATAAAGTTACTTAGAACATGTCAAAAGAACATCCGTGATTACTTTTAATTTTTGAATGATGGCAACTCTCACTAGAAAACAAGGATTGAAGGGCAGACATCATCTAGAAGACTCAATTTTCAAATAGAAAATTAGTATTATAAACAGGGTAAAGTTATCAAGCACTGGCAGCTCTGCAGCAGACAAAACCTTACAGCTTATAGGAGAGGCATTTTGTTTTGTGCTTGCCACAACACTGCTTAATGTACTGCTTATGCAAGTCAGCTTGCTCACCTAGTTTATTTGCTGTATATTTATAATAATCATAAAGTCATAAGGGCACAAAACCACTACATCGAATTTTATGAAAATTTAAGCATTCAAAATCATACTAATTATTAAAATTAGCTTTATTGTAAAATGGCAAGTACACTTCAGGGTTTTTTGTACCTGAGAGAATTCTTACAAATGAACATTTCTGGGAGACAACTGGACTTAGAAACTTGTTCATAAGGGCAATTTCAATTTTAGTTAGAATTTACTTTGTTCCCTCATCTGCTCACCACCTCCTCCTTCCCCCTCTCGTATTGCTCCAAGGTTATATTCCCTTGAGAGCTTCTCCTGTTTCAAAGTTACAGGAATTTTAATAAAGCTGTAGTTAACTGGGCCAAAATACCTAAATGAGAGTCTTCAATCTCACTGAGCCCCGGCAATTTGCAATACATATTCTGCTCATAGCATGCTACACAGTAACAGGCTTACTTCATTTCGGCAAGTTATGCAAGGGAAAGTAAATATTTCCTCTCTATAATTTTTCCATACCAACGCAGCTGTAATATGAAAGCTGCAAACCAAAGATGCAGGAAAAAATAATGTAGCTGTTTGTCAATTTTTTTTTTTTTTGCTGTAGAAATACAAGTACTGGAGCTAAAGAATGAAGTTACATTTGAGGATATGTGAATGAAATCTTCCATGGGTATAGTTACGTGAATGTTACCAAATATTTAAGCAAACTACTACTTTAATGAAAAATGTATTTGTGGTTGTCCTTGTCAAGAATGAAATGCAATATGTAGATGAACAAAATTCTAGTTCAGATTTACTGCTTTGAAGTTACAGGAGAATTTTATTTGATTGAAATAATATTTTTTTTTTGGTATAAATACACTTTTTGCCAAATTTGGTTGATTCTGTTTGAAATCAGCGTGTTAACCATTTTAACCATGCACAAATACTCATTTCATAAACTATTATCTTTCTTGTCTTATACTAGCAATTTAGTGGATTATTAGGACTATTTATAACTTTAATTTTATAAGAAGGCAGAGAAAGTATCACAAGCATCTACCCAAGCAGATTGCTATGTTGGAATACTTCATTTTGTAAACATTTGGGAGTTTTGGTCTACTGTATGCTAGGTGCCACTTACACAAATCCTGATGATTCTGGTCAAATCTGTAGCGTAGATCACAACTCTATTGGAACTAATGCAACTTCCATTTGTGAAGACTATCTGCTGACATAAGATGGATTGAAATCTGATCTATGCCAGTGCAATCATGAATGGTACGATTTCTTTACTAAAAAGCTTTAGCCTACAAATAAATTTTTTGAAGCGTATATGAGAAAAACGTAGTTGGAAATGACACATGCAATGTTTAAAAAAATTTCAACAGCTTCCACACCCCCTCCGAAAAAAAGGCATATCATAAAAGACACCTTTAGCTGTGCACTCTACCTGGGTGTATCTTGACGTTTAATACCTATAACAATTAAAACTGCTCCCAACACTTTGTAATGTCACTATTTTTAGAAAGCAAAACTCTGCCTCAGATTATAGAATCTTTGTAACTTTTTTATCTCAACATCACTGTGAGAAAGGAAAATAAGCACATAATACTGGTATTAAAGAAACAAGCAATATATCATGTGACATAAAAGTGGTTTGGTACAGATTGTGAAAGATGCAGTGTAAGAAAAGTTCAATGTTGTCTTGGCATGTGAGGATTAAGTCCAGTGCAGTCAATATTGTACTTATTTTGTGAATAGCCAGTACATTAGTGATATGCTAATATAGATGACACACAGCATTATCCAGTCTATTCTTGTAATAGGTGGCCTGTTACCTTTTACGTCGAGAATGGCACTTGATGAGATAGTGCCGTTCAGATTTTTAGCTCGAACAACATAGAGGCCAGCATCTTTATCACACACCTTCTGAATGAACAAAGTATGCTTTGTCTCCTTTTGTAAAAACTTTAAGTGCTCATCAGCAGTCAGTTTCTGGCCCTTCTTGTACCTGAAGCAGAGAGTCAGTTTTCAAGTCAGATTTATATCACTGTATGCCAAGTAGATCTTCACAAATTCTGACACTACACCACCAGCAAGCAATAGAGCTCACTGCTGTGATCTCATCCCTCAGTTTCAAAGTTATACGTAAATATGGATGAATATTTAAAAAATTCAAATTGCTTGATAATACATTTTTAATACTAGAAAATAAGGTTCTAAAAATGGTTTTCAATGGACAAGTCACAGTTATCTCACTGCAGTATTGGAGAGAGTTGCACAAAGGCCTGAGCCCTCAGTTTGGTGCCAAAGCATTTTTGCTAGTAAGGTGTTGAGTCAATCCACACTGAACTCATGAATAGGGTCTTCAGATGCATAAGCAACCTACAAACTTTCTGAACTTGTGTCTTCAGTATAAAGAACAGTTCCTCCACCCCAGCTCACTTAACATTTATTCAGTTCACATTATCAAATGGGACAGGACAATGCATGAGGAGTTATTTCAGAGAACTGGTGTCATATTCTAACACTTAAGATCTGTCACCATGTATTGGTATTGACTCCTTATTTACATATCGGAAGTGAGAGAAAATTCTGGCTCTTCCTGTCTTGTGATGTTTCAGCATAAGCTACATTTAACCTAACTCAAACACAGAAATGCTTTTCCACACATATATCCAACAGGGTGTCTACACCAGTAAAAGAAATACATGGTATTAGTGTATTTTTAATTACAACCCCCCCATTTTTAAAATGTTTTCATAAATGCCCAACTTGCAAAACTGTTTTCAGTTAAAATATATTTTTAAAAGACCATATATCAACAGTATATATACGTTTGAGCTAAATTAGTGCTTTCTTATGCTAAAATAAAACTGAAGTTACCTCTTGTTTCACCAACAACACTCCTCAAATCATAGAATACCAGGATTTAGAACAAAGTAACTTTATTGATACCAAACACAGTATCAACACTGTGCAAGCACCAAAAGTGCAGTGTCCAGGTTTTTTTCCCCAGTGCCACAGAAGAAAATTCGGCTTACTAAACCCTGGTTTGCCTAATTCTTTACGTGTGTAATAATAATCTTATCAGCAAAACATTTCCAGTAAGATGCATATCTACTTTTAATACATTATAAGAAAGGCCTCCATTGTGAAAGTCCAATAGAGTAAGTGGGAAAATGGCAAACTGCATAAAATTTTAGGAAAATATGCCACCACAGAGGGCAAAATCTTCAAATTCTGCCCCTCTTTCAATCCCTATTCCCTTTGGTAGGGAACTTCTAAAAAGTCATCTTAAAATATGTTTATATTACATCACCTGTATTTCTCACAAACACAGTTTAAAACAGTCTAATTAGACATACAGCAATTCAGAAAGAGAGAGTGTGCAGGCGAATATGTAATATAAATGTGGTTCTCTTAGTGTAGACATTTAGGCTGAGGTTTTTTTAATCTGTAACCTCTCTCCAGTTTTCAACAACTGACTCTCACATATATGTAAATGTGTGTCTCTATTTATATGTAGTGGCTATATAAATATTTTAACACACACCCCCCATCTTTCTGTCCATATACAGTGCCAAGATACTGAGAAGACACAGGTGAGTTTACTTATGGTAAATGTGGAGTGTGCATTTGTTTTAAGAAATTACTGAACAAGTGGAATGTCATATTCCGGAAGATAAAATCTATATGATATATTTGCTTAAAAAACATTGGATATGCTTGCAGTAGTTTGATGCTCTCATTATTTGTAAAATTAAGTACAGAGAGATTATTTCAAGTAGGTTAATTATCAAAAGCAATTTTGAAGGTGGGAATCATGCAGAAGTGTGGAGTGGAAAGAATACAAGACATTTATTCTAGTCTAGAGATTAATTAATTTGGTTATAAGTGGTTCAAGGTGCCCTGCTAATAGGTATATTTACTACTTCTCATTATAAGCTACCCACCATGTCAGTGTAGGCTCTGGGAATCCCATTACTTCTACTTCCAAAGTTACTGGAGAACCTTCCATGACGGTTTTGTTAGACAGAAACTGGGAGAAGTTAGGCGCCTGTCCAGTTAGGCTGGCCATGCTGTTCTTTTCTGATGAACTTTTAATCTCTTCTTGGGTGACCATCTGCTTCTGACAGCTTCTGGTGGCGTCTGATTGAAACACGAAACCTGAGAATGCATCAGGCAAAGCATGCAGCCTGTCCTGGGTTTTAGTACAGTTATTCAAGTCATGCAATTGTTCTTGTGTTTCTGCCATGCTTTTATGAAGTTCAAGGTGTTGCAAATGTGTTTTGCACACTTCACTCATCATGCTGTATACTGGTTTGGCATTTATAGTGCAGGAAGCGGTGCTAGTTTCAGATATTCCTTGTAAGCTACAAGCCAAAGAAGATACTGCTCTGACTTTTGGACCAGAATCCGTCGAAGAGATACAAAACTTCTCAGTGTGATCTGATGAGCTCTCCATTCTATTATTTGTAGCACCAGCACAAGTAGAATTTGTTAAGAGATCAGATACTTCCATCACTTTTTTAATACTAGTGGTTTTCTGCATTTGCAAGCTATAGGAACCAACATGCAGACTATGAGAACTGCAACAGCACTGCTCTTCTAGCTCTGTTTCAGAATGCATGAGGTTGGATTCTGGAGTCTCAGAAAGCGGTGGCAAAGAGATATCATCAGGTGATATACACTCATATTCATCTCCGGAGAGTATTTCTTCTGCCAGGAATTCAGTCTGTAAACTATCCTCTTTGGCTGAAGATGACAGATCTGTATCCTGTGAAACAAGATCCTCACCAGCTGGACAGATAATTGGAATATCAGCCAATTTATTCCTCTCCTTAAATTAGGAGGGGGAAGAAGAGAAGGGAAAGAAGAAGAAAAAAAAAAAAAAAAAAAGAGAGAGAATGAGCCATGATTCTATGCATCTCCTTTTCATGCAAAAGCTAGCAACAATATTTGAAATACTTCTTCTCATTAAGCTTAATGTATTCTGAGAAGCAGGAGGAAATACGTGGAAAAGAATAATTCATGGAAAATTCTGCAGTAGCTAACTGGAATTTCAAACTGTTTGGATAGATTCTAGCAGGTATTATTATTATACATAAGCATTTATTGTAACAGTAACAATAAAAAGTACTTTTTCTATAAACAACCTGTGGATTTCCTGTACGTGCTGTTTATAAAAGCATTTGCAAGGGGAAGGAGATGGCAGCCTAAGTACATCTAAATGTGAAACAGTTTTATAGCAATAAAAATATATTAACAGCCAGGTTACTGGACTTTGATTCTTTGAGAGTCACCAGTCACGTTCAAGAGTTACAGAATTAAAACAACATCTTTAAGATATTTTCCAAGCATTTTATATTTCCCTCATTTTTTGCCAGCTGTTTCAAGATCTTGTCAAAACATTAACAGAATACATTGTTAATTTTTTTTTTTTTATATTATTTTGGATTCAGAGTAAAGAAAACATCTTCTCATCATGTATCAAAAAGAACTGGATGTGGCACGAGTGCATTAATTTTAATCAGAAAGCATCAAAGACCTCATCTGATTCAATCATTGCTTCTCTGCCTCTTGTTTTTTATACAAATGTGTAAAGACATATTCAAGCCTATTTAATTTTTGCCAGGTCTGTCAGCAAATGTTCAGAATGTTTTCTTATGCTTTCTCTCATTGTTGAGTTCTATACAAAAATATGTAATTACTAAGCAATCTTTCTATCACCTATAAACTGTTCACTCAAATCAACTGGGTGATACACTGGATGTCATTACTTTCCAAACCAGGTCTCTGTGGCAGTATACAGCACAGAAACACAGCAGCACATTCATTTTGGCTTTCTTTTTGCTTTATTGCTCTAAATATAACCTAATAATCAGTGCACAAAATTACCTAAAAAGTAAAAAGTAGTAATAGAACCTCACATGTGCTCTGTTCCTGTAGATATGGTAGTTTTAATATAGATGTTTTTCCAAGTTAATACATTTGTTATTTCAAAGCCATGTGATTCATGCCAGATCCATGAATGAATGGCTGGAAAAAACCTGGAACATTACTGTGTTTATTTTATTAATTCAATTCAATTGTAAGATGAGTTCAAGTTTGGGTATTAGATGTGTTTTCCACAGGCTTCCCCTGATAAACTCTGACCCCCAAAGTGTCTTTCAATATGAATATATCATGGATGTAAACATAATAAATTATAATTGACTTTCCAATTTGGTGAAGTGTTTGAATTTTCCCCCTTCCAATTACTCAGAAAACAATAAATTCTGAGTTACATCTTTCTTCACACATTCTAATTTTTTATTGGGGTTCTAACTAACTGTAAACTATTCCCCGAAAAAATGTTATTTTTTTGGGATTAATTCCAACACACTCATACAGCGTATTTTTTAGGGTTTGCTAATTTGACTGTCACACGACTCTTTTAACCTTATCAGCCTGATTCTAAAGAACTCTCAGTTTTAAGCCTGATCAAATTTGCAAGTCTTTCTTAAATGGAGCTTTAACAGGCAGTTCAGCAGCAAATTCTGGCTGGTTTAGTCTGACATGCACTAACAAATTTAATAAACCAAATCAGATTAAGTATTATGAAATTGAAAATTTTTTTAAAATGTTAAATTCTGAGCAAGTATATTTAAAAAAGAGGTCAAAGTTTCTGAATATCCAGTCTCTACTGTCTGAATAAATGGTCCAGATTCATTCTGTCTGTTGAGTCTACGCACATGTACGCACAGTGGCATACATTTGGACAACTACAGGAAGGTCACATCAAAATATGAATTCTCCAGTGACTAATCTAGGATGTTAGCGCAGGGCTGAGCTGTCAGTGTAGCAGTCACTTCATCTGGAGATCACAGAACTGAACAGACATATTTCAAATATTGCTGGAAAATGATCTTGAGGAAAATACTGGACAAAAGAATGACAAGTGGGCAGTGAATGAGCAAGCTGTCAGACAGGCTTTGGGCAGCACGAGGACTTTCAGCCCTGGTGTGCCACCTGGGATCAAAGCAGCATGAGGATGAATGGGCTATGAGGTTGTCTAGACCACTTTTAGAGGGTATTTATTACTGAAGCAAATTAATACTGCAAAAGTAGCTTGTACTAGCAGTACAGTCAAAATTAAAGAGACTGCTGGCCCACTAGACAAGGAGCTGGGGATGGTCCAGTTCTTTCCTTGGAAAGGGCAGAAATGGAAGACAGAAAAACTCTAGTGAGAAGAATCTGCTACTTCTGTAAGTGAAGTATGGAGTGATGAAAAGGGTGGAGGCATCATAGTTGCCATACTTCACATCTGATATTTGCTGTTTCGCATACCCTTGACTTCTCCACTTGGCAGCTGAGGCACAGTCTGATGAGGACTGACAAAGCTGCAGTCTAGCAAACCAGAAAATAGGGCTATGGACATCTGCTGGGTGAGGTGATACTCCTGAGAGTGCCTCTTTAGAACTGTCACAAAATTTTGAGTGAAATCTGGGCTTCTAGTCAATGGTGAAGTTCCCATTAACTTGGAATGGAGGTGACAGTATTAATTCAGCTCAATTTTGGCTCATCAGCAGATTACAGGACATTCTGTATTGAACTGAAGGGAATGTCACTATTAGTTTAATTTCTGCAAAACATCAGAATTTAATGTCTTGTAGTATTGGTCTATGTTACCAGCTTGCAAAACAGAAATTTTAGAACTCTAAATCAATTACCAATGTATGCTACCTTTCTAAAGACCGAAATATATTAACACCCACTCCAACTTACCAGAATATTTCACATAGTAAATTATTTAAATTCACATCGAGGATCCCAAGACTTCAAAATGTTCTTAAGCTAAAGGAATTAATCTCATAAAACATAGGTCTGGTTTTGTATTGCCTGTATTTCTAGGACTACATTTATTCATTGACAGTTTGGAACATTTCATATTCATTTACTATATATCCATGAGTAAAACATGCTTGTCTGCTATGATTTTATCTTTCTAAATGCATACCCAGTCTTTCATGATCTAATTTCCTTTTGTGCATTGTCCTCAACATGCAATCCATACTTTGGAACTTATTTATGATCTCTGATGCATGAAATTTTGGAAACTAAAATGTAACTTCAGTGTTCTGAGGTTAGGGTGAAGACTGCTATTTGATGCTGAGTTCTGTTATTTGTTCGATGTATAGTGTCATGACATGATGTCATATTAAACTGATGACAGCTGTATTTGTGTTTCATCATGTTTTTGCCATGACTGCTTTCGACTGCTTTCCTGTCATTCACACTGCTGCAAAACTGAAGCAATTCTGTGCTTGTTTTGCATTGGATTTTTGCAATACTGTAAATGAGAAGACAGTCAAAGTCCACCAATCTGTAACAATATCCATTGCTTTTGAGAACCAACAAATTAAGGAGTAAAATTCTTTTGAGAGTATGCAACAATGTCTATCAATTTGATTTAAAAAAAAAAAAAGAAAAAGAAAAATCAACATAAAAATCAACACGAACGGCAGATACCTGTTTAGTGCTGGCAGGAGACAGAGTATTGTTTATCTTCTCAGTAATGCCTCCTGAATTTGTAAGCAATTTAGCTGATGCCACCTGAAAAAAAACGTTTAGAACAATGAAGACCTTAATGATTCAACAAAGAAACACAATTTCTACCGTTACTTATTCAAATTCTGAGATATGAGGCTTCTCTAATAGTTTATTACTTAAAAATCAAATACATTCATAGCTTGTCTCTAGGGGTTATATAGGAATATTAGGCCTCTGGCAAATACTAACAGCAGTCTCCTCTGTTACTTCCTATAACTTCCTATATTCCCTTATGTCTTATTATACAGGAGAGAACAGGAGGTGTTCTCCCTTGAGGAAGGAGGAATGCTCACAAAGATGACATCCGCATTAAGAATAGTGTAGCAACAAGACCAAAGGAAAGTATGTAAAAGATTATGAAAATAATATTATTTTAGAAAATAATAGGCAAGTAAACAGAAGAAACAGAGTTCTAGTTTTAAAAAAACCCAACAACTAACCTGCTGCTTTTCTTCCTCTGCTTTGTCTTTTTGACCATTTCCTCCTTCTTTTTGAACAGTAACCAACTCTTCAGAAAACTCATCTTTCTGCTGTGTGAAAAGAAAATGAAGTAAGCTTATACACAAAATATGGTAGCAATTGTTACCTACACACTGACTTATGTTCTGTACAACACAGCAGGAAAAAAAGAAGTGAAATCTTATTTAAAACCTATCATCAACACATCAGGCAAAATTTGCATTTGTTCTGGCTTTCCTACCATCTGGACAGTCCATAACCACTCTGAATATAGTTAACTGTATTTTAGTTTAGCTATTTTACCATTCAATTTGGCTAATACTTATTTCTAGCTTTAGACTCAAAGACTGTCCAACTGGTTACAAAGTACTTTCACAACAGAAACCTGGACAACCATACTGTATTTTATGAAGACCTCATGAATTCTTTAAAATTGCATGGAAGAAATCCACAGATTTCAAGGAACATCACAGTGGCACAATACAAAGAAAGCCAAAAGTTCTATAGTTACAGTTTTGCGTATTTCACATCTTTAGCTGTCCAGCTGAAAGTTACAGCCCTAAATAAGTACTTATAAGGGAGTGTTGCATTACTGAAATTCCATTCTAGCATTAAACAAGTGAAAAATTCTGTGTGATCTGTTCAATTATTTTTTCTGAAGAAGTAGCAGCCTCTAATTTTGCATTTTAAAAATCCAAGAATTTTCTTCTCATATTCAACAGCCCTGTAAAATCAGGAAAGATAGCACAATACAACAATTCCTCTTAATTTGTTATGCTTTAAAAATGACAGAAAGTGAAACTGAATTCATAATCATGGCATTCCATACTCATGGCACCTATTTCTGTAGATAATTTGCTGAATTTTTTATTCTTCATAAGATACAGATAACAACCATTGAGATATTCTAGAAATGTTCAATATGTATATTAGTTTTAAAATCTCAGAACACTACATATTATAAAAAAAATACTTTCATTTGATAAAAGTTGCAGAAATACCCTCTATTGCAGAAAATTATTTTTTATAATATTCATTTTGACTTCATTTAAAGATTTATCTAAATTAAAGGTTAAAATACTCAATAAATAGTTTAAGCATGGTTCTGTATGAAAAATGCATTCTCCAAAAAACTCTGTTAAAGAAAGATAACTTTACAATTAGCAAAATTAGTCAAAGTGAAATATTACAATTACTTTGAAATTCCAGTTCTCTTGAAAAGATCCATACTATGTTGAACTACAAAAAAGATCAAAGGATCTAAGTTGTCTTCTCACAGAACCTGGGGTTACTGCCCTGCACAAAACAGCATTTATATAACACATGGATTGGGAGGAGAAATTTGAAAAATCAATTGGCATTTTTATTGAAGTTTCTTTATGGTCACAGTTCAAGGCAAAGCCTTCTTGTCAGTCACCTAATGACTTTTGGAATGAATTCATATTTTTGGCATCTCTTACTGCTTTTAAGTGTATCCATGGACACTTCTGAGTATTCATTAGTTTTTATAGCATAACCCCATCCAAAAAAAGTGAAACAATACTCAACATCAAAAAGAGCAGGATATTTAAGCATCTTAACTCTTCCAGCTTCCCAGAAGAATCACCCATCAGCTACTGCTGCATGTGGGAGATTTATCATGTATTACTTTGAGAGTGGGAGGATGGAATAGAACAAAAAAAAATCTAGCTCCCTCAGCTGTCTTCCATAATTCCTCCTCAGTTGATATGTTATACTTTATTCCACATAAACAAGCTTATCAGAATATGAAACTAAAAATGCTGCTGTTCTCTTAATCATCAATGTTATAAGACAAGCTTTTCTAATTTAAATTACTTTGGTTTTAACACACATTAGTTTGGAGGATGATTTTTCTAGTAGGGGGCCCTGACATGTTATTTTGCAATTCACAGATCTAGCAGTTACCTATATTGCAGCACCAAGGGAAGAAGAAAAGAATGAAAAAAAGTATTTGTCTAGATACTCAAATAAATTGTGACATTCTTCCCTAAAGGTTACCTGAAAGCAGTAACAGTTCTAAAAGTTGAGAAAAAGAAACCTAGAAGGAACATTTAGTGGACAAACAGGCAGCATTTCAATTATTACAATCATTACCTAAGGTAATGGAAAAGCAAACAATGCAGAAACGCTTCATACTACTTCAGATGATCCTCAGTTAAAAGTTCTGATTCAGACACTAAGCCTGGTAAATTGATACAAATGCAATACATTTTCCAGATTAAAAAAAAACATACCTTAATTTCCTTAAATTCTCTCAGAGATCTACATAACCGATCAATAGAACTAATGATCTCTTTGTACTTTAATACAGCTTTTTCAACATACTTCTTTCCTTCTTCAATTCCTACAAAGTTAGAACAACATAAAAGTAGAACAGAATGCTTCAAACAGATGCACACCAATGTACTTTGTAATCCCAACATACTACAATATGTTTTTCTGTGTTTTGTTTTGTTGAAGTAGTTCTGTGATTCACAGCAATATGTTTTCCTACCTCTTACTAGCTTACTTGAGATGAGCCCTCATAGTTGCTGCAGGTCTTTTGCTTAGATTCTCTTTGAACAAAATTATCTTTTCAAGCAGTATCACTAACCAGAAATGACGACCTCATAAAATGTCTCCTAAACCAGTTGCTGTATTACACAGCTATGAGGCACTTCGATACCTCCTACAAAACAGTCAGGATGAGAAGCTTTTTTCCCCATGTAGTGACATAAAAAACACAAAGCAGCTTCTTTCTCCCAGTGTTCGTGATCAGCTGGCATCAAGAATCCATTCTGTCAGCCAATTTCCTACAGATAGGAATGTTTATATCAAGAAGGTTACAAAAAAAAAAGGGGGGGGGGGGAACCCCAATCTGTGCCCTCTAGTCTTTTCAACACTAAATTAAAGGATTGTCAAAGCACAGTTTGACTCTGTTGAAATTTTTTCAGATTTAATACTTGAATTGATAGGCTACACACTATACTTGCACGTTTGTCTGGTTACCATATCTTTGGATAAAATAACTTCAACAAGTATATAAAAATTACCAGTTGAAGAAAAAAAGCAAAACCTGAAGTCTGTTGACCTTCATTCTTATTGGTCAACAATGTTCCAAATCAATACAATGTTAAATGCAGTATTTACATAATAATCTACTTTTTTGGCTAATAAAATGCTTAAGAAAGTTGGTAAATATCACTAGTTATTAACAGTGTTACTGAAAAAAAAAAAATCACTCAGGAGGTATATCACTGTAATATACTTTGACTTCAAAGGCTTGCTTGTTACGAGATAGCATAAGCCATGAAGTCTTAATTCCAAGCTAATAAATATTACAATGACATTCATACTTTTATTCCAAGGTGAACTCAAGCTGTATACAGAAAACCAAGTACGAGAGCGTTGAGTACTTTTGTATTTATTTTTTTTTAATATTGGTTCTGAAATCCTTCATTTCTTCCAGTCAATACTTTGAAACATTAGTTTTTTAAACTTCATGGGATTTTCTTCTTAAATAAGCGTATCTAGGAATCTGCTTCCTCCTGTCCTAAACTATTGGGGTTTTCCCCACAGCACATTACCAGACAGCTCCTCACCATATAACTGTTTAGCGAGGTCTATAATCTGCTGAATTTTTTCTTCTTGTTGAGGCACTGTAGGCTCAATAAACTTTTTGAATTGCTTGTAGAGAGAGTCTATTGCTTCTCTTGTTCTGCATTCTGCAGAATACTTGTCAACTCTAATGACTGTTGCACTCACATCTTCAAACCAAAATTGACACTGAGGAATAAAAACACTGCATTATAATGTATTATCATCAGCAGCTCAAGCTTTTGTAGAATATTCTTAAGACTTTCCATAATCAGTGGCATACACCATTTTAAGTATCTTACGTTTTCTGATTTTAATTTAACCTGAAAAACATCCATTCATTACCAATGCTGCTTCAAATATTAACAGCTGTTAAATTTTCTTTAAACACTAGATCCATACTTATACTACAAGCACAGTGAGGTTATTAGTTAGTGGTTCTGCAAATACAAGTTTTATTTCTGAGTTCTTTTCACCTTAAATATCATCTGATTCATTTTGTAAACTTCATAACATGGCCACAGTTATACTTCCACAAGGGCAGTAAGGTTGCTTAGATTTAGTCTACTAGCGAACATGGGGTTTGGTCTCAGTAACCACTAAAGCTGCCAGGAATCTTTCTACTGACAAAAGTAGGTTTTAGAACTACCCTTAATAAACATTTTTGGTTAACAATACTCAAATTGGAGAATAGAATCTGGTGTTCACTCATTATCATCCACATTGTATCAATACAGCAAGCAACTAATAACCGCCATTTTTAACTGCCATTAAAATCAGTATTTAAGACTGTGCCTATCTGATGAAAGAAAGTTTTTCAGTTAAAGGTGATATTTCACACTGAGTAAAAAAATTAAGCAATCAGATTTTATCTCTAGGAAATAATCTATTTCCCTCAAAATAAAGGAAGGTGGTTAAAAATGTAAATGCACAGCAAATGGTAACAAATTGCCTTGCTAACAATATAGGAAATGACATTGATCAGATCACTGGATACTGAAAACATCTTTTAAACTAAACGTTTGTATTCTGATGCATCATTAAGGGAGTTTATTTTTCATGCCTTTAGATCACTTTGGAGATATGATCAGTGTTATTTCTAAAAATAAACAATGATGACAGGAATGTGCTTGCTTCACAGCAGATGCACCAACATAACGTGGCAAAAGGGAAAAGACTGTTCTAAACTTCTTTTTCTTTTACAAGACGACAATGTGTGAAGCATTCCTCAAACACATTAAAATAAAGTTACAAAAGCCTCCAAAAATAATTAGACTGCAGTTCAGAAAAAAAACCTAAATCATCATCTACTTAAATATATAAAAAATATATACATTTCACTTTCAGAATTACATACCACACAGACAGCTCTTTCTGACAACGAACAAACTGAGTTTTGTGATAACCTGGCTCTTGTGGTTTGACAGCTACCAAAGAGGGTCTTGGGGCACTTTCTCCATTGCCTCAGATATACTTAGAGAAAATGAGCTCATAAGTAGAAATCATAGATAAGCTGAATCACCGTAAAAGTCATACGGAGGTGGAGACCTCTGTTGTATGCATAGCAGTGCAAGAATATGGTAACATCACATGGGTTTTTCCCCCCAAAGTTGCAAAGAAAAAAATAGAAGAAAATACAGGGGTTTACCCATCTACTACTTTTGGAGGTGTCAGATTTTGCCTGAAGCAGTTATAAGCACTTTTATCTATCCCAGTTGTTGATCATTATTACAGCAACAGGATCTCAGATTTACTAGTACCTCTTCCATCATCTGTTGCAGATGCTCCATGAGATCCAGATTTTGCTTATAATCCTCCACAACTCTGCTAAAGTCATTCAGCTGTTTCTGTAAGTCACTGATTGACCCCAAGAGGACTTCAACTTTAGCATTAGGTTCATTTCCTTCAGAGCAAATTACTTTCTTCTCCAAATTATCCAACTTCTTTTTAAGAACCTGTTTAATAGATATAGCAATGTTAAATACCGCAACAAAAATATTTCTATTTTTAGATATAGAAAGTAAAAAATATGGGAAAAACCACACAAACTTATTTCTTGGTCATATATTTTAAAATTACAAGTTACTTTTTCAAAAATCAAAGGGCCTCTACAATGCTGATTAAAATCAATGTAAATTATATTTATTAAAGGTGGAATTCAGTTACATTTTTTGTCTTAAGAATCTGATGTAAGCAACATCAATGACAATCTAGCATAACCCCAAAGACCAAGGGGAACAGGTATTAATAGTGGTACTTTATGATATCTGATATAAACATGACCTGTAAGTTTTAGGATAAGATGGTATACTACATATGTGTATATATTTTATATCCTGGGAACACTGGTCTTGACAGTTGATCAGACTTCATTGTGCTAGCTGTTTTACAAGTGATGCAAAAATACAGCTCCTTATTTTTCATTTGGAAACGAAGAGATTGTTTGAAACAGGAAAGTATTTCATGAACTGTCCACATATATGCTTGTAAGAATATACACTGGTAGGAAAAGCGTTGCCAGCAGGTCAAAGAAGGTGATTTTTCCCTTCTACATAGCACTAGTGAAGGTTACATCTGGAGTCCTGTGTCCACTTCTGGCTCTTTAGTACAAGAAATACATGGAAATACAACAGCTAATCTGGCAAGGGACCATAAAGATGACTGAGTAACTGAGCCTGTGTTATATAAGACAGAAAGCACTGAAGAAGAGAAGGCTCAAGGTGGTTCTTATCAATGTGTACAAAAACATGATGAGAGGGAGTAAAGAAAGAGCCAGTCTGATCTCAGCAGTGTGTGGTGAAAAGACAGGAGGCAATGGACCCAAACTGAAATACAGGAAATTGTGTTCAAGAAAACCAAAAAACCCCCAAAAAACCCCAAATAATAATAAAAAAAAAACCAACAACAACCCACTTTTACTGAGGATGGAACAGCTTATCCACAGACGTTGTGGAGTCTCCATCCCTGGAGCTATACAAAAAACAACTGGACATGATGCAGAGCAATCTTTTGTAGTTGACCCTGCTCTAAGGAAGGAATTTCAACTAGATGATCTCCAGATGTTCCTTCCAACCTCAATGATTCTGTGATCTGAAAATGCATTTGTGGATGAAATTGCCAGGAAAAGGGAGGAAAAAAGGTTGTAAAAGGAACAGTCAATGACAACAAAAGAAACAGCAAAAATAGAATCATAGAAGCTACTGAAAATTTCAAGTAAAAAAGTTATGAAGGCAGAGACTGGCAGGGCAAGCAAAACAAAATGTGCGAGTTTTGACTGACAACTAAAAAGGTCATTTCAGGACTTGGCAGAAAAGTTTCTGATGAATGCAAAGAATGGGGGAGGCTAGCAAGGTTCTAAGGTGCAAATGAGCACGGTCAACTCCAGGCAATAGCTACAGAAAAAGGTTTTGAAGATCACATGATAAAATGAGAAAGACAAGAAAGTAGCTGGATGCAAGAGGGAATATGTGCACATTTATTGATGGTTTTGACAGGGTGTTTGTTTTGTTTTTTTAAGAAGAGGGAACAAACTGTGAAGGAACAGAGACAAGAAAAATAAAAGATTAAATAGAAAAATAATGTAAGATAAAAGGAGTGAACACAGAAAAGTCAGGAATTGAGGTAAGATCATTTCACTGAAGGAACTGGAAAAATAAAAGCAATAGAACAAAGAAAAATGTCTCAGTCAGTGACTGAGACAGGGGAAGGATATAAAGCTGTGTAACAAAAATGGAAGCTCACAATACACTTTGCATCTCCTCGGATCTGCTTGGTACAGGCCACAGCAATTCAGCCAGTGAAGCCTTCACTAAGATTAAAATTTCTAGTATTACCTGTATTTTCTCTGCATATGTATCAACTTGCTGAATCTGTATTTTAAGTACTTTTAAATTTCGAGTTTTTTCAGTTTTCTTCATATAGTTGAACTTCAAATTGTTGAATTTCTTTTTGAGATCCTTAAATGATTCTCTGAGCTGAAACAAAGAATACTTGTTACTAAAAAAGAAACCAGCACACTTCAGTTTAGGTTTTTTGAAGAGCTGATTAACAGACCGCAATCTGAACACTGAAAATTTAATACAGGAATTAATACTACTATTCCACCTCATAAAGTGTCCTTATTTCCTCAAAATTTTGTTCCAGTAATGGAAACTCATAATCTTGCTAAAACAACACTTTTGCTTCCTGAATGCTGAGTATTGTCTCCAGAATGGCTGGGGCAAAAAAAAACGGATTGGGGCAAAGGATGAGATCCTTGCTTACACAACATTATGAAAAAAATCCTGTCCAATAGCTTTCACTGATTTTAAGTAGCGGCAGATGTCCTTCATGTATGCTAGCCTATTCAGTGGAAACAGTAGCCACGTTAAATGTATACCCATGCTTAGTTTCCAGAAAAAAATACTTCTATGGTCTTGGGCAAGCAGATTTGTATTTATTCATAGTACCTTCCCCCTACAATACAACATTTCATTTATGTCAGGTTGTTGGGTTTTTTATTGGGGCTTCCTCCCCTCCTTTTTCAGAAACCCTGCTTCTGAAAGAAAGTTACACAGGGATTTAACGTTATACCCTGTGCTCGTCCAAACATCTTAGTACAATGATTCACAGCATACAAAGATGAATCTAGCTCTTTGCAGGATCAAGATGCAGACTAAATCAGGACCTGCCTTTCAAATAGCCATTCTATGAGTATGGTAGCAGAGAGATTCTGCCTAAGAGATACCCAAAGAAGCCTCACCTAACTACAGCTACATATATTTGATACCATGGGAGATTATTATTATCAGTTAACACTCACTTGGTGCAGCAACCTCAACATTAGGGAAAACTATTCTTATAATAATATAAACTCAGATGAACTAGTAGCTCTGATTATGAGGCGTCTGTGTCTTCAAGACTTTTCAGATAGGTTTCTAACATCTGAAATAAGAACTATTAAATTAAAATATATTACAAATACTGTAAAACTCTTTTTACTTAGATGGGAGGTAGCTACATGTTTAATCTACAAAATATTTTAAAAATCTAGAGAATGATAGGAATGACACTGAAGAAGCTTTAGGAAGCTACATTTTCATTTACACACATATGGATTACATGCATTGCCAATTTATCAGATTGAGTTTAATACACATCTAAAAGAAGAGTCATATATGATCAACATAATTTAAAGAACAGTGTTTATTTACCATGGGAACTAGTTATAATACAGGGTTGTTATATTATTTTCCCCAATGCCAATTACCTGTTTGACCTTAACAAACTACATGTCATTCTTTGCATTAGCAATGTTATGTGAATAAGTATATCAAACATACTCAGTTAAATTATCTTTAAAGGACTAAGAAATAAAGTATAATATTTTTTTCAGTATTTTTTCTCTGTATGTAATTTTCAATTTTATTTACAACTGCAGAAAATCCTTTTAGATATTACAGTTACTTTGGAATGCCTTCAAGCAACAGATATGAGAACCAGATAAGTAAAAACACCTGCTTAAAATATGGTTTTGGTAACTTATAAAAGGTACTGTTTCAATTACATTGCAATTACATGATCAAGTTTTCAAATTATTTATAATTAATTCATAATATTTGAAATAGAAGAATATTAAAATGACTGAATTTTTTGTAGTTTTTTTTTGAGAATTTCACATCCTTTGGGTTGACAATCTTTTGCATTTAGGGTAATGTAAAATAAATAATGTAAAATGATATTTATCTAAAGGAACCGATATAAAAGAAATGCACCAGTCCTAATGCTTCAGGGTCTGTTCTTCCAGACACACAACTGGAAAAACCTTAACTAACTTGAATAATGTTAACAAGTTCAGGTCACATCTACAATTTGATATTTAGTTAACCTATTTGAGGCTTTTTTTATATTAAAAAAATCCTACAGACTTCCATCTGCCCCCCCCCCCCCCCCCCTCCCCTACCAAAGACTTCAGGAAGTAATGAATGCTCATTTTGCAGCCGCTGTTACTCGAACAGTTAGCAATCAATCATCATCATTATTATTATTACATACTAATGTTAATCCATCAAGGGATATATTTTTCATTTTCATTTCATCTAGTGGGGTGTTGCCACATTATTTCAGCAGTGAATAGACAGATGGTGTTCACTCAGTCTAATGGAAAGGAAGGGAATTCTATCACCGGCACTGTGATCTCCAATTAGTTTAAGCTCTTTATCCAACCTAAGTACACAGAATAATAAAACCTATCTAAAGGCCCTCTGTTAATAAAACCACATCAGCAGAACAGTATTGTGTATTCAGAACACAACAGCCTTATTTGCTCATTTAATCTTGTGGAAAAGAAGAGATGAACAGGAGTTTATTTTAGTTTATTTCACTGGCTTATGTACATACATAGGTTAGTGATCATTTATAAGGCCAGAGACTCTTCTCATAGCAGCATGTGAAATCAGATCACCTTGTTTCAGATATGATGGCTCATGTGTCAAAGGTCTGCAGCTGCTGTCACTCTTCTCTTTTAGGCTCAGTGGAAAGACCAGATTCAGCTCAGACTTACGCATCACCCCCTCAGAGTGCACGTACACAACTCCTGTTATCATCAGCAATTGTACCAAGGACAATATATAGCTGCCAGTTTTTAGAAATCTAAATGTATCTCAGTTTTCCACTGTTCATTGCAAAAGTAAATGAGAGAGACTAAAGCAAAAGTACACCCTAATACGCTTCAGCCCACAAGTTTAATGGAACTTTGTAACTTGTCTATTGTGTCATAGTCATTAATCAGGCAGCTGTTCCTAACTATAGTTGGCCTGTCATGGGTGGAGAATGATAGTGGCACAGAGATGTTTAGGTGTCAATTGCTCCGATTTATCAAGTAACTAGAGAATAAATAGGAAAAGCAAGTCATAAAGCTGCTTTTTGTTAACAGTGGAGTTCCAGCAAAATGCTTTCATTCCTGCGTAAACCACTCTAGGTGGCACTTCAGTGTTGTGAACCACAACTTTCCCTTTTTATTCATACAAAAAAATTTAAGGTTTTTAGTTTCAGTTTCATGGATTGAAAACAGATTTTCAAAAGGACAAAGATTACAAAACAGCCAGCCAGAAAGTAGGAAGAGCAAAAGGTGCTCTTCAAGTCATTATGATTACTTTAATTCTGGGACCACAATCAAAATAAATTACAAGGTGAGAAATGTGCTAAGTATCCATCCTACTGACTTGTGAACAGAGACAGATTATTACCCTCTATGGTTAAAATTCACATTTTCAGTCATATCTTTCCATAAGTGTATAAATGATGAAGAGGAAAGAAGTGAGATGACTGGGGAGAGCTGAGAACATACTTCAGGATCTGTTACTCTTCTGCTGAAAGTTTTGTGCAGACATGCACAAATGTTATTTTTAAAGGGATCACCTAAAAATTTTTTTTTTTCCATTGCAAAAGTTATCTTATGTAAATAACTCATCACTTATAATCCCACTGATTATAATAACTCCTTTAGCTACAGTTACCTGAGGTTTGACTTAGTTCTATCACAAATGATTGCAGCACAATGCAGTGGAGTTATGGCTCTTTGGAGGCTGCTACCCAAGCTAGTCAGTGAAGCAGGAAGCCCAAACTGGCAAAAACAGATCTCAGTCCTATGAGTTTTCCTTTATAACTTTCAGAGATGTAGAGGGCATAAATCCTCTTTGTGGCCTTTGCAAATTCACTTTAAATTAGGGATGGCACACAAAAGGCATCCATTTTACTTTTCTGTCCTCCAAGACTCTTTCAAAATTCATGCTATGTATCCTTGGCTATAAATGTGTTTCCTTGCTTCCTAAAGAAGCACCAGTATGTTACAAACACAGGGAGCTAGCCGAGTCCTCGAAGTACGATATTTTCAAACACCCGCGAGTCTTAATCACCAAAACCCTCACTCACATGCTTTATTCACACACTGAAATCGACCACATTAAATTTAAGTTAATTTAAGTATTTACAGCAGAATTTCAAATATTTTCAATTGAGTTTAAAGATTGCTCTGTACACTGGTACATCACAACTGAATTATCTGGTTGGCTGCTTACTTTGTGACAACTATGAACAGCTGCTTTTTGCTGCTGGCACATGAAGTATTTGTTTGCTTATACATAGTAGATGGTAAATAAATTTTATTTCAGACAGGTCTGCTAGACACTAGCAATACTCAGCCTGATTTCTGATGGTAAAATTAACAGAATTTAAAATATCAAAGTGGAGGATACTCGTAATTAAAAATAAAAAATAAAATACTTCAGTGTTTGGTTTCTTGATCCCTAAACAGAATTAGTTATATATACTTAATGAGAAAAAATAAGAAAAAAGGCACTGGATTTATGCATATACAGGTACAGTAGAAAAGTATATGTTTAGGAAATATTTTCTATGCTAACCGCTAATAGAAAAGGAATCTAAAGAAAACGGTATCCACACACACCAAATTAGTATATTTCAGTTAGTTTACATTCAAAATTCAATTAGGTTTGGTGATGACAGGTATTAACTTAACCAGCCAACATGGCTATCCCAACTTAAAATGGAAAAAAAAATAATCACTAATTAACACTGTAATAGAAAATATATAATGCAATTGTTTTGCAGAGGGTGTCCAATAACTATGAGAAACTAAAACAGTAAATTTTGCAATATAGGGCTTATGGTGAGTAACACGTCACTGACACACTTTTCATTTAAACTTGAGAGACACAGAAGATTATTTTTTCCCCTCTACTCCCTGCTCTCACTAGAAGTCTAGTAAGTAATAAAAACAGAAAAATAATTCTTAGAAAGGAGTCATTCTCCTGCTTTCATTATATAATCCCTATATCAAAGGATGGAAACCAGAGCCTCATTTCATATAACGGTGTATCTTTAAATATGGTCAGCCTTACATACAGGTCGCTCAGTGAACATTTCCTTTTCTTCAGCAAATTTGAGGGGTTTTCAGGAAAAACCTAGAATACTGTAGTTCAAACATCAAATATTCTGATTCTGCCATGCCACTGCAAAGCATTATGGGACTTCTTGTTTAGGTACTTCATGCTTTCATTCTCTTCTACAGCATGATTTCCTCTGCCAGAGGGTTTCTCCTATACCACCTTATGTTCCTACCATCAGCCAAGAAGTTACATCACAGGAGTCCGACGCACAGAAGAGCAGAGCATGAAACACACTCATAACTGACAAGGGACTAGAAATGTAAGGAAGACTGAAAAAAAAATAATTTGATTTGTGTTCTTTCAATTTCAAAATACCTTTTTGTGAAAATGGATACTTTCAACAAACACACAAAAGTATTTTGTAAAAGAAAAGAAAATCCAAGCAATAATTTTCTCATTAAAAATAGTTGGAACAGAAATCTCAGTAACCTCTGCTTTGGTGATTTTGAAAAAATACAGTCTTTCCTTATACAGGTGTGGATTTATTTAGCAAAAGATAAGAAAAAATAACTTCCAGTGTCCTGTGTTTCCACTATCTATGTTTCACATTATGGGGAACATAAGTGTGAAATCCTTCCAGATAAGAATCCAGTTTCTGTATTTCATGGACACACAGAAAGGCAACCTACAGAACACCAAGTGTAGAGGCCATCAGCCTCTTACTTTAATGGATCACTGAGAAAATTAATTCTATGGAATGTTTTTCCAAAACTACTTTATGCTGAGACATCTATCCAGTCTAACATGCTAAGTTGTGAGTGGATTTATATTTGGCCTACTAAGATGCTAAATTAATAATCATATTAACTAAGTAATTTTTCCTAACCTAAGTTCCATAATACTAAATTCTAATATCTTGTGCCAAAGAACATTTCCTTTTCTTCTCGCAGTTTTTTTTAAGTTTCATATCTTGGGTTTCCAAAAAAATATGAAGTACTAAATTGTTCTAAAGTTTTCATTAAGACTGAAAGTTTTTCTAATAGCCTTACAACTGCAATATATGTAAATTCTACTTTTGCTTGAATCTTCAGTTTCATAAGAAAGAAATCTGAAGACTCATGCATTTCAGATGAAGCTGACAGGGCTGAAAACCAACGAAAATATAGCTGCTCTATTTCCAGTCCTCCTGGTACATTGAAAGCACTTAACTGCCAGCCAAACAACTTGATATAATCCTGAACTGCAGAGTTATGGACCATAGTTTATCATTGCCGCTGCATCGATCCAAGGTTGCTGGTAGAGATGAAAATCAACTTTTCTGTACACATATGAAGTATCTAGGGGAGTGGTAAACAGTAACATATATTGCAAACACAACAGCTCTTTTAACAGTCATTTAATGTGTTGGGATTTACCTCATTTACTTCTTCCTGAGTGGTGCAGTGTTGGAAATGCTGCAGCAGTTCTTCCTCATACTTAGCAGCTTTGGAGCTCCAGTTAATGCTTTCACATTCAAACCTAGCAAGTTGTTGCTTCAGATTCTTTACAGAAACATTCACGCAATTCTAAACAGGGAATAGACAAAGAAACATATGAAATTCAGGAAATGTATTGATTTAACCAATCTAAAATTAAAATCATTTTGAGGCAGAACATGCATAGTCAATCACAACGGGCTAGAGTAAACTATTAAACCTCTGCTGTAATGAGAGCAAGTACAGAGCAGTCTCAATCACGAGTAGTCTGAGGAGCAGTTTTGAGTCAAAGTCACAACTTGCACCTGGTGTCTTCTCTGAGCAAAAAGGAAGTGGCCTGCTCTAGTCCATTACCACCTGACAATTAGGTCCTTTCTGCTGTCAATCAGTTTATGGAGTCTGAAGAGCAGACTGGCAATGTGAATAAATCTAGGCAGGTAATAAGGGAATGTCTTGCTTTCTCCCCAGTAAATGAATACAAGCCAATAAGAATCCTGCCCTGAATAAATAATTCCTTTCTAAAATGATACCCATCTTCCTATGCAAATTAGCGTTAAATCCACTAATAAGGTAACACTGTTACTATATTTCCTTTTTGTTCTTTATTATTTCTTTATAGGAGAATAAATATGCAAAGCAACCACTACAAAGTAGCAGGAGTCATATATAGATGTGACATTCAAGAAATCACCAACAGGGCCTTGAACTATATTATACTACAGTGAGAACAAAAAGTCATGTGCTTCCTGCCCCCCCCCACCCCAAGAGATGACACTAAGATTAATTTCCTCCCTATTTTAAATCTATTTCAATGTTTTCCAGAGTAAAATCTGTTCACAGACCATTAAAAAATTAAAACAAAATTTCAAAGAGATTAATTTTTCTTTTCTCCTGGCAAAAGCAATTTTTGATGTAACTACTGAAGATTAAGTTTCATCATTCCTGTATGTTTCATTTAATTTAACGGCTAAACTTGAAATCTAAAAATGATCAACCGTTGTACATTTTATGCTTTGCTTCCTTTTAAAACTATCTTAAAGGTCTGCATTTATTTTTCTCAAAGTATTAATATTTTGTACATATAGTAATAATTTGTACATCTACAAGTCAGCCAGATAGCTCCAATAATCTTCTTTCTATTTGTCCTTCATTTCACAGATCATTCCAATTCTACTCACAGGTTGTTGCACTGCAGACAAAATATCCACTCCGTGGGTAATAAGCAGTTTATATAGTTGTCTGATACGTGCATGTTTCTCCTGGGCATTCACAAGGTAGGCTTTAGCATGATGCACATTTTCAGGGTCCTCACATATTTCAGGAATATCCAGTTCTCCTGATTTTGATAAACATTCCAGCTGGAATATATTAACATTAAAATCACTGTGTTTAAAATAATGTGAAAGGAATCTTACAATTCCTTCCTTACTCATAATGTGTTACCCTAAACTTTGTTGATGTGGGTTTAAGTAATTACATTTGGGTTCAGATCTGAATTTTACATTTTCCAGAATTCATGTGGTTTTAGATCCAAAACTTTATTTTTATCACCAGGCAAGTTAATGAAGTTAATGCTGGGGGGAGGGGGGGGGGGGATATGACAGACAACAGGCACCAAAATAAAGAATTTTACTGCAATGGGAAGCATGTATATTTTAAGATTATACTCACTTCCTTTTTAATGTGATGGAATTTGACTGTCTTGTTGAAAATCTCATCATATTCTGTCATTGTGTTCTTTACCGCTTGATGGAAATCAATAAGCTCACTTATTCTCTCAGAATTCTCTTTCACAGGAAATCCTTTCTGTCTTGGCAATTCTAATAATTTTATCAGGTACTCAAGCTCAGCATTGAGTTGCTAGCAAAAAGCAGAAGTTACTCAAATTACACAAGTATATCTGCAAGTTTTCCCTATACATTCGATGAAATAACAACCTAACAATGGTAAATTGCTTTGGGGTAAAAATCAATGCCATGCTCTTCAAAACACTCTCCAAAAACTTTACTTTTTGCTAGGCATGAATCTCAACTATCATTTGGAAACAGTCTTGGATCAAAACAAGTCAAACTGGCTTGTAGGGAAATAGACTGAATTGCTAAAACTCAGAGATCATATTCAGAGGAGTTAGGAAGCTCAGTATGACATACCTCAGGCTCTGACCAGCTCTAACTCAAAAGCATGAAGCCGATACTGTCCTTGTACTTCTACCACCCCAATGCTTGCATGTCACTTCAATATGCAGCTAACACTGCACAAGACATTCTCTGGACACTGAATGTAGAATGTCTTCTCCCTTACCTTACATACACACACAAAGCCTTCCTCCTGGAAAAGTAATGTAAAACATAAAACCCTGCGACCCCAGACTCTGGGGAGAGTGTGTGAATCTTTATTGTAACAAAAAAAATATTTTTGATCCACCATGCACTTCATTAGCTTGGCTTCTCACCTGATACTGTGGTTTCATTTCATTAAGCCTTTTTTGTAGTTCCAAAACAGTGAAAAGGTCACTTCCAAGGTCAACTGTTGCTGCAAGCTGGAGTGCCTCTTGAAGAATCTCTAATCCATGGGTAGTCTAAAAGATAATCAAATAATTCAGTGTTTCTATGTGTGGTAAATAAAAAATATTTAAACTCAAATCTAAATCTGTAACAAGAACCTTCCCCAAACCAGATACCCAAATGCTGTCAAGTAAAACTTCCCTGTCTCAAACCCTTTGACTAACAACAGTGATAGGAAAATCTTTTAAGGCAGTGTGCAAAAATGATTCAGACACTGAGATCAGAGGACCCATACAGACAGTGTATTTTCTGTGATAACAGACATCATGGTTTAGTGGTAACGTGCACTGGACAAACAGTAGCTACAAATCTCTGGTTCTGCTACTAACCTAGCTAGTGTTGCTTTTAAGGAACACTGTATATTGTCCCTGTGCCAAGGAGGTTTCAATCCTCTTTATGAACATGGCTGGACCTGAGTTTAGCAACAATTAGCATACAGTTTAATTCAGTAACTACTAAGTCACAACAAAATGGTGCTTTTTTTAAACAAACAAACTAAAGCAATGCTGGCATAGTATATGGACCTGATTAAAACTTAAAATTTGAAGCAAGGACTTGGACTTGTATGTGTTTGAATGAGGGCAAAGAAAGATCAAGAACACTTCATGTCTTTTATTGACTATCTGAATGGCAGAATAGACTATGGAGAATCTTACTGATCATCTCTCTTAAATGATACCTATAATAGTTGATGAGAGACTCACAGACAAACTAATAACAATCTAGAAATGTTTGCACAGTTGTTTTTTTCCTATTTTACTTACAATTTTTAGCTGTTCTTTAAATATCCGACACTGTTGCTTGATGGGTTTTACTTGAGTAATTTTAAAATTCCAGATTGCCCAAAGATTGGTCAGCTCTTTCTTTTCTTTACTCAGATCAGCAATGATATCTTCTGTTACTTGTACAGATTTTTCTATTTTTAATATTAAACTCTCATTTACCTGGCAAATAAACAGACACTTTTTTCCACATGTTTTTATAAAATACAATCAAAACCTCAAAATGTCAAAGTCTCAACAAAACTTAATAAACCCCAACTATACTAATGTAATTTTGCTGAAAATTTCTGGTACTCTTATCTGTCTTTAAATACTTTTCTCTAGAAATGGGCACAGATCAACAGAATTTGTTCACTGAGGACATGGTTAACATTAAAGTTTAAAACCTACAACAGGTCGGTAATGATGAATTATTGCCATCTGATAGCTGTTTAACACTCATACAAAATAAACTAATTTCTGGATAGACAGAAGTACCCAAAATGGCCTTTTGGGTAATAGCAACTAGAAAGTGAAGCCAATGAAGAAAAGACCACTCTTTTGTGCTGATAAGCAAAGCAGCACCAAAGCACAGGAGGGAAAAAGTGTTTAGCACTTGAACATTTGATATTTTTTCCTCTTTTAAATATAAGCCCTAGGTAATGCTGTTTCTGCTTTTCCCACTTCAGAACTTTTCTTTTACGAAAGGCTGTGTTTATAAATTGCTTGTATGATCCATACCTTCCAGATATTTAGAAGCTACAACCTAAGAATATCATGGGAAGAGAGCAGCAGAAAACATGGCGGGCAACACACTTCCAGGTCTTTAGAGAGATAATACCTGAAGATATGTTGAGACTTTAAGTGACTACAGTGCAACCTTATATTCACACATATGCATTGATTATCTTATCTGTGCCTGGCTGCATCCAGCTGTGACAGTACCCACCTTAGTCCACACTAATTGCCTGAGCATTTCCCTCCTTAGGCAAATTTTTCCAGCTCATCTTGCATTCTGCTGTATGTTATCAACACCAACTCCTTCTCACCCTAATATAACTGCTCCCTAGTGTGTCCTATAAAAACAGAAGGAATAGCTGGGCATCCATGCTGCCAACATTAACTGGGATCACTTTAGAAGGAGTGGCTTAGGGAATGACTGCACATCTCAAATTATTATCTCTTGAAGGGGTGCTGGAAAATTAGATAGAGATGCCTAGGCAGTGCAGCTTAACCCAAGACAAGATGTAAGACACCTGGAAAGATTATCTGTAAGGAAGCAGCTTTAGCACCCATTTCTTTAAAACTCCATACACTCAATTAGTAAAGACTGCCTCTTGGTGAAGTAAAATAAAATTAATACTGTACTCGCATATATGCTGCTTTCCAACATGAACAAAACAGGTATGTGCATGTATGATATTTGTATAAATATACTGGATTATTTACAAAAAGCTCTGACATTGTTAATCACGTAACTTTTTGTATTACTTATAATGCCATTAGCACTCAAATTAGCACTTCTGTGTTTTAAAACTATAGAGCAGCATTAGTCCCTTTAACACCAAGTACTGGAGAAATCACAATCCATCCATCACAGAAGTAGGATTAGACCTCAGCACAGGCAAACATCAGATACTGAATACGGTTTAATACTCACCATATTTACTAAATTAAGAAAATTGCAACCCATATTTTGGGTGGAAAAAACCTTCTTTATAGCCTTTTGCCACTGAGTATTAGCTGACTCCATTGTGATTTTATTTTCAACTTCCCTGTTTGTTTGCAGTGGTTCTGACTTATAGAATTCCTTCAGATTTTGAATATCATCATTCACCTACAGAAAGACATAACATAAGCATCAAAAAGCAAATAAAAAATTGAACCACTATAATGAGAAGGTATACAGATATAAAATTAAATAGCAGTCTCTGAAGTTTTTCTAGGTTTTAAGAACTATCATCCTCCCTAAAATGTATATAAATACTAAACAATAAAAAAAGTTTTAAATAACCTGTCAACCAGCAGATGGCAAGCAGACAGGTGGCAGCAATTTGTTCTATTTCTGTCACATGTCATTACACGGACACTATATACCAGTATATCAATGCAATGATTTTCACATGATTTCAGTGATCTGTTTAATATGAAGTAACTGAAGTTTGCAATAATCAGAAGTATACACAATCCAAATTTTTGGCAGTTTGTCTTCAAATAAATAAATCCTATGGCTAATTTTACTTGATAGGTTCCATTCCATCCTCAATTTCCTTCTAAATATAACAGAACAGTGTTGCAGAATCTTAAAGCAAGCATTACATCAAAATGAAAATTAACTGCCCTGGGCATCATTAGCACAGCTATCAAAATTATGTTGGTATTGAAGTGATTATGATTTCAGCTACAGCTAGTTTATATTTAATTTTTAAACCCCTTCAGAAGTATTAGTACTTCAGTGGAAGCAGTGCAGGACAGCAATAAATACCTGTATCAACATTATAATATGACATATCTATATCAACATATTATATGAAATACTTTAAAATTTACATGAAGCATAATCATTAAAGAGTCAGAGTACATAAATGTAAACATTTTCATTATGTATATAATGAGAATGCACATGTGCACAGGAGAAAAAAAATAAAAATTCAATTATAATACTTCCCGCAATGGTGATTCAAATCAGTAGAAAACCTGTATATAGGCTAATCACTTTGATGCAAGTTCAATGATCAGGTCTTCTTGCCCTGATGGAACAGACCTCCTTTAAAGTAGAAAGGAGCTTACAAAGACTTGCAGTGCTTCCATGGCACAGCATCTGCAAGATTTGTCTTAGTTAGCTAAAAGCACGTTTATCACTTGGTAAGATTTTCACAGTCTAGTCAGAGAATAAGTAAGTAATCTGTACCTCCACAGCTGACTTTAAAAAGGCCACATAAGTTTCTAGAACTTCTAGTTTTGAACTAATATTTTCTTCAATTTTTTTCAGTTCTTCATTCAGAAAGTCAGTTCTGCTAGAAAAAGCTGCTGCCTGCTCAGGTTCAAACTCTTCCATATCTTTGATGATTCTTTCAGCTGCTTCCAGTTCATGTGAAGTTTCCTTTGAGAGTACAAGCATAGAACAATATGTATAATGACTGAAAAGGGCTTGTGAATACTGGTATTACACTGTTAATTTTCACTAGTATTTCTTTCTTAGGTGTAATTATACTACTTTGTTGAAGAGCAGCTCATACTGCATATTATATGTTGAAAGTAGCCATTTCTTTCCTGGAACTATGGATGTAGTTATTAAAATAGCTATTCTGAATGGAAAAAAAAAGGTAGGAATCTCAGTATTTGGATTAAGTAAACCACAGTGAAAGAATGAAAACAATAGAAGTGTTCCATATGGCAACATTGATAGCCAGAACTGATACAATTCCTTCTGAACTGATTCCCGTGAGTTTAAATCCCTCTTAACTGCTTGTCTGATACTCAATTCTCATATAACTCAATTTTCATAGAACATCCATCATGAATTCTCATGTCCACTCCAGAGTGAGAGTCCAGACACACTGGGTTCTCAAAAGGCTACTGCTGTAATTGTTTTAAGGCCTGTCCTTGTACTACTTTGCCTTATGAATTTTAGTACCATTCATGCTTTCATTTTTGAATCGGTAATTGCTTCCTAGCTCCAGACTAGTCCCTACCCATCAAGCTAGACTGTCCTGCACTCCAACCTAAACCAGTGTTCTTGCATGCAGCATACTTGCAGATATCGAACAGAGATTAAATAGTGTGTCATATCTGTTACAGCATCAACTGCTCAGACCCAGAAGAAAGCCACAGTACACTGACTGCACAAGAGCTGAGTTACTGACATTTTCCATGATGCAGCTGGGATTCTGGTTCTCAGATTCAGTCTTGTTCATAGCTTCACATAACTATGTCTATGTGCTTATCTACTCTCATATATTTAACTCAATACCACTTAGCATATCTACCTCTGTCATTCAGCCAAAAGCACAAACTCCAGCATATCACAATCTACAGAAAGAACAGGTAGGAGAGGCAACTATTTTCAGGGCAGACTGTACACTGCAACAAAGATAACATCCTGGAACATGAAAATTTGGCAGAAAAGACACTAAAAAGTATTATATAATCTTGTGGAACAAAAAGGGGCTCTTGCTCATTTGCTGAACTTTTGATATTCTTACTCTGTGCTCTCTGGAATTTCTTTAAAGTGAATTTTATTTCCACAGACACTGTTCAGATCCAGCTCACAGGTTCCATAAACTGTTGCCTGAAAAAAACCAGACCTCCATAGAAATAATGGAGTTTCAACAACTCCTAAAACATAGAATACTCCTAAAATACATACTGCCATGTTATTCAGCTTAGACATGAAAAATGCGCCTGTGCCAAGGCCATGAAGGGGATTCAGCTGGTTTTAAGCCACTTTCAGATACTGCAGTACTGCTATGGGAGTTGGAAAGGCCCTGGATGTGACTTAAAAATAGTCTCATCTGTGTCACAGAGCTGAGTGCTGCAGTGGTTTCATACCAAAACTCCCGACATGAGCAAGGGCAACTTAACAGCCCTTTCAAAGTTTCTCCGCTTGGGAAATACTTTTTTCTTTTTTCCTGGTTCACCCCTTTTAGTCGGCATAATAAACCACAAGAAGAGTTTTCTGTGCCTGTCTGTCTAGACAATTTTTAAACTTGATACCTCAGGTAGGAGTAGCAATCCATATTTGAAGAGCCTTCCTATCAAGAGCTGATACCGGGCTCTTGAGGTAGCTAACAAGTAACACAATGAGATGGAGACAATGGGGATAACCAATGATATAAGGACTGACTTTTAATGTTATTGTGGTTTTGTTCATTAACTAGTTTTAAACTACAGACCTATTTTCTTTCCACGAATACATAAGGAACTCTTAGCCTCTCACCTTATTTCGAATTACATACAACATGCATTTGTTTCTAAAAGTACTTAATATTATTAAAGCTCCTTTTTTTTTACCTTTGTTTGTTTAGCCAGTTCAAGGTGTTTGTTCAAAACTCTTTCCGACTCAGACAAATATGAACCAATTTCCATACCAACTGCAAGCATCGGGGTGATTTTTTTAATCGACTGCGATACCTTTATTTGAAAGCATTATTTATATAATTAATTTATACAAGTAGACAATATTAAAACAGTAAAAAACATCACTTTCTATAGAATAAAGTGAAGTAACACTTGTCTGTTGGTGTTTAGATTATGTACTTTGTATAATCAGAGAAATTCAGGAATGAAAAAATAAAGGAAGAAAATTCTACTATTTCTCCTAAGAAAATTCTAACAGGTCTAGTCAGAATTTGAGAAAAAAATGCCTCCTGCTTGCTCTCATTTTCTTTATAGTGCTTTCCCTTATCCTAAGTATCCCAGGCTTGTAATTTCAGTAAGGCACAATTGCTTTATAATCTAGGTATTATAACCTTGGCAGAAGTATTTTTATTATGCTCCATGTTTTTTTACAGGAAGTATATTTAAAGCTTCTCTACCAAGACACCTTATCTTTATGTAGACTCATGTACACAACTCCATTCCATTGTCATGGTAAGATGTTATATATGCATGATAACAAAACAGATTATGAAGTTCAGAGGCAGATGATACCAAACATAGTATGTGTAGTTATTATTAGACACGTGAATTCACATGTACCATATATTTTAAGAAGAGACTGCTGGCTGAGGATCAAACTTTATTAAATGAAGCTCAGGGGCAGATGAATTTAGCACCAGATTTGGGATACTTTACATTGAGCAGAAAGTCGGAATGAAAAATGTCTTGGTAGGGATGTGACAATAATCACTGTTCACTACAATGAAAGATCACCTACTATGACTGAAATCTTCAAAATGTTCTCTAATGCAAGACTGGCAACAAAGTCATTACAACAAACCGCAGAATGAAACGTCAATATTGGAGTCTACATTCTGAGTAAAAATGACCTTCATAACTGAAGTTTTAGCTTAAGATTCACAATATGCTGGTGATGACATTTCTATAAAACCAGCAGCAGCTATCAACAAATCTTTTATTTTCAGCTATATTCAACAGTATTTTCACTGTGTTCTAATACCATGAGGCCTCTTCTACATAAACTGTAAGCAAAGGGACCAATTTATGGCAAATTGACTTTCCATTTCATTCAGAATAGTTCATTATAAACATGCAACTATTATAAAATATTAGATTGCAGAATTACTTATTCAGTCATTAAATCTGATTTACTTTTTTCAGTCTATGCTCTGGGATCTCCTTCATATGAATCTTGTTAAAAAACTATATTTCAGATTTGAATTTACACAGGGAACCTTATTTAGGAGCCATATGTCTATTCGATCTCTGACAAGTCATTAAAAAGTCTGTAGTACTACAGAACATTCAACAGCTTAAAGTCTGTGATGTTCTTGATGTAACAGTATCTTAACAAATAAAGGGAATTTCTATAGTGACCAGAATTTACTCTCACTCTTACGGAAAATTTGCTGTTGTTCACAGTCACCATGCTTATTAACTCTCAAGTTTTGCCACACCTCTATTTTTATCTTCAGCCAAATGAAACAGAAGACATAGAAACAGTGTAGGAAACCTACATGCAGGTCACAGTCCTGATTACTCAGTTCTTTTCCAAAAGAACAAATTATAACAACTCATTATCTAAGCAAATCCATGCTTTACTTAAGATCACTGTTACAATGTTCTCACAGAAACAGCTACATTTTACAGAACAGTTTTAGGTTCATTTGTGCTGGAAAAAGCATTCAGCATTCTAACTACAACTGTACTCTCTAACAAACCAGTATGTTATTTGTAATTATTTTGAGTCAACTTTAATATTCACATAGCTATATTAAAGAAATGCAACGCACTGCTCATGAATGCATTAAGAAGACAATGTGTTATAATGTACCTTATTTAGATGACCTTCAAGTGAGGCAATCCACTGTTGTTTCTTCAAGGTAAATTCTTTATAATCTGGACCCTGCCTGATTAGTTGATCTACTTTTTTTTTAACATATTCCATCGTTTTCTGAATTCCTGTCACCCAAGAACTAAAATGGAAAAGTAGAAATGTTATTTCTCACTTTTGCTCAACAATCAGGATGATAATGATTTTTTAAAATCCACCACCTGTACTGTTGATTTGTGGCAAGTAATTTATTAATTTTAAACTGTGACCCTTAAAAAAAATAAAATAAAATTAATACAAACAAATTTGGTAATAAGTAGAACACAGGAATGACATTTCCAAACAAATCATTTTTCACCAATGCATAAATTCACATGCCAGATACCCTGATTCACTGAGAAATACCTCATTTCACAAATAATTCTACCTTTATTTACATATCTAAAGGCTGAAACTACTAATTGAAAAGCATATCACATTTCTTTAAAGGTGTTGTTATAATAGGAGAAAAGACAACATCAATTTACAAAACAATGGCTTGTCTTTATCTTAAAGCTTAGTATCAGGGATGCAATTCACAATCTGAATACCTGACAGTCTTCTTCAAATTGTAAAGAGGTTACCATATACAATTAAGATCTGAATTTTAGATACAGAAAAAAGAAACACACATATCAACTGATTTACTACTGAAATTTATTCACTGTAAGACAATCATGCTCAAAATAAATTTTCCATTACTTCAGTTTCATCAGAAACTTATATTGATACAGGTACTTATTCAAGGTCTCCTCTTTTGTCCTTAAAATTAAAGGAAATTTCCTCCTTACTTCACATTAGGCTCAGCGAGTGAATCCTGCAACCTCAAAGAAAAACTTAATTCTACACTATTAACACCAATTATGGTATTAATAGACCATTCTGTTTGAATCTGGTCCAAGAATTGGCCACAAAGTGAAACCAAATTTCTAAGTCCCTTTTAGGGAGTAGGTGGTTTCAAGTTTTTGTAAATTGGTCTTTCAAAACTTATTAGTTTGTGCTTTATCCTTACAACCTGAAAATGTCACTCCTCTATTTCAGTACTCCTTCAAAAAAGGTATGTCTAAAAACTTCTGTAGCAACACTCCTTTAAACAAAAAACAACAGAACAAGATTTATAGTTTTTGAAAATGATAATTTAGATCTGAATAATACCTTTGAAAATATCATTAGTTTGTTATGAGATAACAATAAATTTTTAACTCCAGTAAAATAATGACAGTTCTTACACACAGGCAAGCTAATTGGCTGGCAAAGTAACAAAGGCTGGACAAAACTTACTGATTGTATGATTATTTTTTTTAATTAATACATGTAAGTTTTTGCTCCTCCTGTTTTTCTAGCTGGTTTTAATTTAAAATTATTGGAGTTTAAAAATCATACTTACCGATATTTTCATGTTGAAACACTATAGGATTACAAGAATGAACTGCCTTCTGTCACTTTTCTATATTCTGTTCCAATGTGAGCATTTTCATTTATTTGTACTACCATTTAGTATAAGGCTTCAACATACCTCAAGATTTGAAAGTAGGACAGAATTAACATCTTATTTCTCCATTTTTCCTGTGAATTGGATTTCCAATTATGCCACTGAAGTCTTTGTTACTAGCCTTAAACGTAGTCTTCCCTCAACATGAGGGTATCAGACTTGAAAATCATAAAATACTAGAGTAGTCTTATCATATGCATACAAACTGTCTGGCTTATTTTTGGGTACTCTAAAAACAAAGAGAGCAAAAAAAATGTAGATATAGATATCTGTTTACATTTTAATTCTCTTAGTGTTCAAGTTACTCTGTCTTTTCTCAGTCCATTTAAACCAATACTACACATGGTAGCCGCTTTGATATTGCATTAAAAATGCTTTTTCCAGTATCCTTATTCAGAAGATACAGTGTGTTTCAGGGCATCATTTCATCAAAACAGACTAAGTGTCACTCAACCTGAACAAGGACAGATGATTCCTTTTCTTTATTAGAAAATACGTGGTCTGGAAAACCAGAGAATCTGGCTCCTTTTTTAGAACTATTTAAGTCATGCAAGTAGAACAGCATGCAATACCTTCTCTATCATAAATGACAAAGGAATTCTAAAATTACTGTTCTCCGACTACTCCTTTGGTGAGCTAGCAGCTAATTTCAAATTCCACACAAATTTCTACTTGCTCCCAGCTAGTTCAAGAATCCTACCAAATCACAAACACTTAACAGCTATGTATCTCATTGCCATATTATACTTTCTCTGTATTATAGCAAAGCAGCTTTTTGAAAAGATACCTAAAATTTTTCAGATCCACAACCTTTAAGACCTTCAAATGGTGACTGCCCATGTCCCTCAGGATCTTCAGTCCAGTTAGATAAAGGAAATGGGAAGTCTGTGAGGACAGTCAAGACTACCAGTGAATTGTACAATAAGGGGACCAATATAGTAATCAGGATTTAGTCTTTACAGGAGTTCTGTTTTCTGTCTAAATCCTCCTTTGACTCTCAGCTGTTCATACAAATTTTGTTGTCCCATGTGGGTTAATCACTGGGCTAAATACTGGCCAGCATGTAAGGATAGCGCAGGGTGGCTTATATACAACAGAGAGGCCTTTCTCTTTCCTCTTTCGAAATATGAACATTTCTGAGAGAGACCAATGTTCTGGAATATAACACTTAACCACATCTTCTGACAGAACTCTCAGTGTCACCATTACTGGGATTATGAGCTGGCTGGGAACTTTCTGGGTACCTCCTGAAGCCAGGGGTTTGGCAAAAACACTTAAGACTTCTCTTGGTGTACAAAAAAGTTCAATGTCAGTCAGGATCATCCTTCTGGCATTGAAGACTAGCCCTGTGCTGAGTTGCATCTGGAAGAGACTAGCCAGCAGGTTATCTGACCCTGTTAAGGGCTTGTGAAACTACATCTGGAGGCCAGTTTGCATTCCCACAGCACAAGACAGACAGACAAGTTGAAGTGAACTCAGCAGAGGCCACCAAGATGGTTGGAGACTAGAGCACATGATGTACAAGGAGGTGTTGACAAAAGGTAAGAGGTGATCTAATTGCTCTTTCGTTATCTATGAGGAAGTAGAGTTATACAAAAGACAGAATCAGTCTTTTCAGAGGCGTACAGAAAAAGGGCAAAGTGCAATACTCACACGTTTCAGCAACAGAAATTTTGGCTAGATAGAAGAAAAACATGTTTCATAAGAACAGTGCTTAAGCACTAGAACAGGTTTCCTGGAGAAATTATGGAATCTCCATCCTTGGAGATAATACAAATTTGGCCCTCAGCAACCTAAATTAACTGACAGGTTTTGAGCAAGGGATTACGCCAAATGACCTCTAGATTTCCCTGCCAGTTTAAATTACTCTATGACTGTAATCCTCAAGCCCATGCCCAGGGTTATAAAGATTCCACCTGCACAGAAGTACTAGCATTACTCATTGCAATGCAGGGCAGCATGGCAGAGGGCAGCAGGGGAAAACTGAAAAGCCATAACATTCTGGTTTTGCTGTCTTGAAAGGGACTTATTTTTATGATTCAAGTGGACACTTAAAGTATTTGAGAGCCTGGCTTTTTACACTGTTCTTTAGAAACAGCAAAACACATTTCTAGTGAGACTTTCTATCGATATTTTTTGAAGTTTCATCTTCCTTCTCTAAACCACTGGTTCGTCAGCTGTAATGCTTTGACGTTTTTTGAATTATAATCTCTTCTAGGCAGAAATCTTACCTTCTTTTTTATTTATAAGTACCTTGAGCAGCGCTTCGGCACACAGGATATCTGCTTGTGGCATTACCTGCTTCTATTGAATTTTACCAGAAAAGACTGATTGGGCTATTTTGACAAATTCATTCCATTCTTCTTGATGTGTACCCATGGTATCTTACTATCCCACAGCTGATTTGGGCTGTTTAAACATTTTTAAAGAAACTCTTAATAAGGAAAAAAGAAAATTAATTACTTGTCATTTTAGGGATTCATTCTGTCAAGGTCTTTAGTGTTTCCGACATTAGTCAGTGCCGTGCAGACAACTTGAAATACATCTGCTTCTGTTGACATAATGTCTAGCAGAACATCAAGATCTAGAGAACAGCAGCATGCATTCTGGAATTATAGCTGGTTTAGGAATCAAAATAAAAGTTTCACTGAGGAAAATCTCTTTCCTTTCCATTTAATTAAAATATCAGGAGATGCTGAAGCAGTTAACAATAGCTGTAAAGCCAGCTGCCTGTGTTCCCAAAACAACTTTCTGGTTTAATTTTCTATTTTATCCCTTTGCTAGTAGGGTCAAGCCAATTACATCTGGGATGACAGGTGAAGGCACATCAGATAAAATTTTTTTGTAAGGTCATGAGATTACATTAAAATCTTAACTAGACTTTCATTTGCTGTGTTGAAGTAAAGCTATTTAAGGTTCAGGAATAATTAAGGACATAAGTATGTAATGGGAAAGTAGAGCTAAGCTGACCACTAGCCAGCTACCAGCCATGGTCCTCTGCTCTGTCTTTGAAGTAGAACTCAGTAATATAAACAGTCTTCATTCTTATTGCACCAGACCTGAAAAGTAGGAGATATCAAGCCACTAGGACTGATTCTAAACTAAATCATGCTTTCTATCAGTGTGAAAATCATACCTCTGGAGTACACCATTACTGTTATTAACAAAAGCTTTGGAAGAAAAAAAAGTTGCTTCATTCATGAATTTAAACTACTAATAAGTGGAAAAACTTCCATATTTTCTGCACTTGGCTTAACACCTGTATTTTTGTCTTGCATCACATCACATTATAATCGCTATAATGCTGACTTTCAAAAAGGTCTAAAAGGATTACAGGGGGCAGCAGGGAGTGTTCATAGCCACTGATAACTTCATTTTCATTTACATACATTTACTTTTCCAAAATGTTTAACTAAACCATTGGTTCTGAACATTGCCCTAACATATGTATTCCATTGTTTGACACCACTCTGACAAGTAGCATGTAGTATTCCTAAAGATATTTGTTAAAGAGATTGGTTTGCATAAATAGCAACACTTAAGTATGGCAGAAACTTTGAGTTTCAGGTCATTTAAATGCACTTAGTTAACTACAGCAGTTCTAAATGCTGTCTGATTTTAACTAGTAGAGTTATAAAGCAACAGGTAGATATGGAGAAATGCAGTAGATACGGAAAAATGGAGGGAATACCTGTGAGAATCTGCTTTATTAACTAAAGTTTGTCCCTTTTGCAAGGTAGTGGCTGTGCAACCTTTAATTGCTTCCTGTAATTCCTCATACTTCATTGTCAAGACAGGCAAACGTAAGCCTTCTGAATTAAAGATTTTAAGGTAAGACTCAATACCTTCAAGATCATCAAGTACCTGAGGGGAAAAAAAACCAAACAACTGTTTTCAGTATTTCTATTTAAAATGTGCATGTATATTCTTTTGCATAGATGAACAATAGACATTTAATATTTAACAGTTCTTCAGAAATTAAAAGCAAATTTTAATTTGGGGCCTGGTACTGACTTTGCAGGTCACAGAAGACCACAGGTGTAATTAAAAGAAGTTAATATAAGTATGGGCATGCAAAATTATGATTACTCTTTGAATTTAAAACTATTCAATTTTTTCAGCAATTGTCAGGCTAATTTGACATACTGAAGCAGAACCAAAATAACAAGAGTAATACAGCACATCAGCACTCAAAGTTTTATTGAAGCACCCTCTTTTAAAGAGTTTTACCAAAATAATTCTTTTATCTAATGTTTCTATATATTATATAGATCTATATTTCCAACAAGTAAATTATATTTTATTATTTTATTTAATAAGTAAATTAATTTTTATTAAAAAGGTAGGTTTTAATTTTACACATATGCAGCTTTGGTTTGGTTATACCTATTCTCAGTTTGCCTTTACTGTAAACACAAGTTTCTCATTCAAATGACAGAAAAAAGTGACAGAAGTACTCTAAAAATACTTTTAGATAGAGTAAGAACAACATTGCAATATTCCATTATTAAAGTCAGTTAATACTAATATCAGTAAAATAGAAACATGCCCAAACATAATGTGCATAATTGGCATCATAGCAGTAGCACCTTATTCTTTTCACATATTTTTTTGTTGCTCTCAACACCAGAAAAACATGAAATCTAAATAAGGCAAATTGGTAGACTATCTAATAACATTGATTTCTCATTGAATGCATGCATTTATGAAACAAATTAAAAATATAAAGCCTATAACATGGATTACTCTCTATACATATTTTTAAAAGGAAATCAACTGTTTGTACAACACCAATCAAACTTGTGTTCTGACTCTGCACATCTCTATATATACTCTAAGCTTTAGTTCAGTGAATAACTTTTCAGACTTACAATCTGAAAATAAATTGCTCTTGAAGCCTCAATTCATCACTGAAGAATTTTGAGAGACAACAAAACCAGAAATACCCTAAAATACTATCTTTAATTATGTCAAGTTTAAAATTATTACATCAGAAGAGCACAAGAACATGGAGATAGACTACATTTAACTTTAAATAATTTTGCAAGGTTTTACATTCATAAAAAGTTGAAAAGTGAATGTTCAATTAGATTGTCAGGGTACAATATGCTCCAGCTTGCTATAGTGTATTACAAATGAACCAAGAACTCAGCAGGTGAGAATGAACTATATTGCTGACTCAAAAGAGCAAGGAGAAATGCCTGAACTCTCTCCAACACTGAAATCTACACAAAAGAAATTAGGCAAAACAAAGAAAAGAAGATGAGTAAAAGTAATTCAACTTCTATACAAAATGTATTATAAAAGCACAGGCATACTGTTTTGTTGTCTCTGCCAGGTTATTATTCCTTGCAGAATAAAGGATTCAGCATTTTTTACAAATGCTCCATTGGAGAAGGAGTGTAAATGAGGGTACAGAGAAAGGATTTTTCCTAAAACATGAAATCCTTTTAGTCATCACTTAGTGTAAAAAAGGCCATAAACTTCAGATCAAAACAGGAATTACAATTATTTTTGGAAACTCATAGATCCATGGACTTATGTGAATCTCAAAACATTTTTTTTCTGTAAATAGAGGCCATTCACATGAATGCAGGAACTAAGTGAAGTGTATTTGTGTAATAGCTTCCGTATAACAAATTCTATTCTTCAGGACCATACTTAAGAATATTTAATTAAAGAGCCATAGGAAATTTGTAAGTGTTCAAGAATGATTATGCACTTACAAGCATTTCAGGAGTTAACCACTCAACCAGACCTATCACAATAAGTATTACTAGTTAGCATATTTAGCTAGGTAAGTAGCATATGTAAGAACATGTTTTGAGTCTTGCTAAAAAGCAACTGGGAAATTTAAAATTAATAAAGCAAAAAGGTATATGTTAGACTTATCAAACAACAACATGAGCAGAATGGCCACTCAACAAGAGTCTATTTAGAAGAGAACCAGCATGGGGGGGAATAATAAAAGAAAATATCAGGTTTTCTATGCAGCTTCTCTTCCTAAATATGTCTGACTGCTTTGCACATTCATCAATCTGCACCTTTAAGGATGACAGACAACTTTCTTGGGTTGCACCGCCTGCATTCTCAGTGCTGTTGCTATTTGGATCAATTAAGGCTGCTAGCATGAGCAAAGATTTAGATTTCTCATGTTCAATTTCAGTTACAGGTAGGAAGCCTGGTTACAGCAAGATATTATCTGTATTGACTTTTTCCATAGCTGCTGCTGCAGTCACTGGTAGTTAATATACCCTTCCTATTATGCTCAGCATAGCAGTACCAGGCACTAAATTCAGACTTTCAAGAGCTCAACCAAATCAACATTAAACAATCCATGTAAAGCCACCTTTCTACTTCTATCTCAGACTCTTTTCAAGAATTAGCATATGTGTGTATCTCCGGTTATTGAGGGTTTTTTTAATAGCATAAGTATATTATGGCATAGACAACAGAATATGAGGAGGAAAGATCACATCTATACTCAACTGTGGTACCAGAGCACAAATTAAATTATATGTTTATAGAAATTGTATCACTTGATCTATCAGCTGATAATGCAAATCACTTTGCAACTTATATTCACAAGTTAAAGATGCAGGGGAGTTATAATTACTGATCTAAATGCTTAGCACTAATGACAATTCCTTTTCATTTCAGCATGGAAGATTAGTAGGGAAAAACAATAGTGATGCTAGACAACCTTACAAGCTGTAATTAAAATGAACACCAACATGCTGAAGATAGCACAGGCATAATTCTTATGAGCAGAAATAACCTCTTTCCTGAGTCATTTTGGGTATTTCCCGCTATTAAAAACCACTTTGTAATAAATCCAAATTTCATTCAAAAAGGGTATTAATTTTTCTCTCTAAATTTAATGCTAGTGGTTGCCTTGACTGTTCTTCATGATTGGGATCCATTTTAAGTAATTTTTTAAAAAGCAACAAAAAGCATGCAATGCACTTTTCCGAGTCTGTTTGGTTTTGTGGTTGTGTACATACAGAATGTGAATGGTGAATTTTGTTATGTTTTTGGGTTTTTTTTTCCCACTTCAATTCTTTGATTTTGCTTCAGTTGTATTTTAGTTCAGTCTGTCTTCCTCATCCACGTATAATTTTGAGATCTTTTCAAGGAAATAAAGGATGTAATCCCTCCATACATACCCTGCTTTTCTATTGTCATCTGACTCTGTATAGTTATCTTGCTTTCAAAGTCCTGTGCCTGTTCAATATTTTCTGTGTAGTCCCTTATGCTTTATTAATTAGCAAGATCAACAGAAAGTAAAGGATTTTTCAGCAAGGCTTCTACAGAGCAACATGGACCTCTATTTATTTATTTTTGCCAATCCTGATTGTTAGCACCACAAAATCAGTAACAATATACACAAACCTGAAAACTCCATTAGCAAGAAAAAGAGTCTAGAAGGTTAAGCAAAGTAAGTTTCACTGGATCATGCAAAGATGTGTACTCCAAGCCCCACAGATCCATGCAAAGAATGCCCCACCTCTAAGTCCCTCCTGTATATTTACTTTAAAGCTAGTTCTATCTATACTATCTTGAATGATTTTTAATTTTGCAATGGCACATTGGAGGAACAAAGATCTCAGCATCTAAAATAGTTAGAAGAAAGTATGTATGTCCTGGAGTTCAAAAGCAAAAGTTGGATTTTGAAGTAACTTATGCGCCAAAGTACAAGATACTCCACAGCTAACTAAAAATGTGAGCCTGCAAATATACTGAACTCAGTAAATTTATTTATTTACTTAAAGCTATCCAAGTGAATGTTTTCAACATTTTGCCATGCCAAAGCAATCTCAGACTTCCACATTATCATTTCCCAAGAATTATCAGAGGATAGGTACACAGGGATCCCCCTGCAGAAAGTAAAATGGAAGGTAATTACACAGACATAGAAATGGATTGATATTTAAAAGAAAGCTTAGCGAGGAACATACACGAGTACAGAAGAGCCAAGGAGTTTACAAACATGCAGAAAAATATTGCTTATTGCAGCCAAACATATAACAGAATGCATCCAAACGTACACCAGAACTTAAGAGCACAAAGACAATGTAAGTGCTATACTTCTGTGTTTATATTTTCCTGAATTAATTAAGAATTAAAATTACGATGAGATACAAAGACCTAAAAGGGGTTCTCTTCTAGTTAGTTCAAAACACCTGATACTCTATTTCGCTTTTTTGCCCTTTACATGTAAAGAAAGTCCAGAGGTTCAGGTATACCCTTAGGACAACTTAAAATGTCTCTCTTCTGAACTATAGTAACCATAGTGTTTTGTTCACTTGTACACATAATAGGTATGATGGCATGCTGTGGAGGCACACCTGAGCTAGTGCTTTCTTCAGCAGGTACTTCCACAGAGTATTCTGAAAAGATGCTACCTTTGCTTTCAAAGCAATAGACCTCTATTTGCGTAACTCCTTATCCAAACTAGAAGGGGGTTGACTAAGCCACAGTATTAACGCTGTTTCCATTAGCCCTCTCAGATTCCTCAATATAAGTGAAATCAAGAAAAAGCAGGTTTATTGGAGAAAAAAAAAAATCTCACTTCACTGCAAGTAATTTCAAAACGAAGTATTAAAAAAAAATAAAAATCCAAGGAATATATATGGTACAGGTTTAAAGACAAATGTGATTACAGCCCCACCTGGTGCTCAAAACAAAAATTAGTGCAGGCCAAGTCTTAAGGTTGTTTTTGCAGCAGGTATAATAGAGCTATGAATGTTGTTGAAGCTATCCTTGGAAATTTTCTGTTTTTAAAACTTCTACAAACAACGTGCAAACAATATACTTTAAAAAAAAAACACACAGAAAGAACACTTGGTCTTTGGACACCTTAAAATGTAAACTTTGCTGTCTAGCCTTCTAAATAAAAGGTTTTAGGAAAAAAAGTTTGTGTTACTAATACTACTTAATGTATACGCCCTTGAAGAACAGGCTTGTTGTAAAACAGAAACAAGAGATTCCACATTTTAAGTCTGGTATTTAACGTTGAGGTATTTCTTTTCAATGGAAAACTTTCAGATGTAGCATCTTATTTTCAAATTATCAAAGACTTAAAACTCAATGGGACAACTTCAGACAGCAGAATCTAAGTTCCTAATTTTTTAAAAAGCACAGAAACACTTGCCGCCTTTAACTTCAGTGTAACATGCAGCTGGTCAGCACCAGTCACTAAAGATCTAATGTTTCAAAAGCTTTGTACCCCAAATCAAGGCAACAAAACTCAGAACCCATCTTTTACATAAAAGACAGCTCTCTGATCTGATAGCACAGACCTGGAAAAGGCTTGAGTAAGTTCTCTACTGACATCAAGGACTGATGAGATAGAACACAAGAATTAAGCAAAAACCCCTCTAACTCAAATAAATTTCCTTTTACAAATTGTTGTGTATTAATACTAGAATGCAGTAACAGAACTTACTTTTATTATATGGTAAACCAAACAGATTACTAAATTACTTCTTGCTTTAACTAAATAATAACATCCAGCTTGCGTTATGAAAAATTTAATAAAACTGGTAAATTGTTCCAATAACTAATTCTGTCACTGTTTAAAAAGTATGTTCTATTACTAGTCAGAATCTGGCACTTTGACATCTGTCTGTGGATTTTGTTGTCTGATAGATGAAAAAGTCATACGCTATTAAAATTTCCTTGCCCATACAGGTGTTTATAGATTGTCTGTCTTCATCACCTACTACTCTTACATAAAAAAAAAATATTGCAAGCAGAAAAATACCAGCAATCAATCCACAGTACCCCACCAAAGGTCTTCTGTTGATAAAAATCCCTACTTGTTTTCCCATTTAAAGGCTTAAAACACATTTGGCTCTGAATTGGTTTAAAGTGGCTTAAGGATTTTGTATTATTCACTTTCACCATCAAGACATGAAATAGCAGCAATATAACTTCACAGAAGTCTGTTGTAACACTATTTCCACCTTTATGGATCCTTATTTAGTCTTCTCATAAAAGCCTATTATTAACCTGACATATCAATAGATTTGAACTAATGCTATTAAATTCCCTCAATTCTTCATTAATGAACTCTTTTATCAGCTGTTCCCATGAGTTTGCCCAACCCTGATTTTAGGTTGAAAATTTTAAATTAACTGTGTCATTCTCCTCCCACCTCAAAAGTCTAACATTTTTGGGGAAAATTCAAAGTTCTCAATATTTTTACAGCACTACTTCTTAAGATGGGAAAAATCTTCCTATTCAACTTATTTTTCACCTCTCCAATGAGTTTGTAGAAGACAGCACAAGTTAGTGCCAAATTAGTATCCAAACAGGGGTTTGATTTTTATTATATGGGCACACATCCACTACAAACTGGATTATAACCATTTTGCTTATAGCAGGGAAAAATGTTCAAAGGGACATTTAATTTTTAGAAAGACTAATTCCAAATTCACTCTAGTGTCTTGAAAGAGAAAGGCTCAGAAACAATACAAATGAATACACTTCCAGTAACCGGCCTATAAATATTTTAGATTCAACTGGGAGCACTTTACAGCAAAAAATATATACTGGATTCCTGAAGATTCATTTTGTTTCCACATAAGTGTACGCTTTCACTGTTTTAATTCTACTTGACTGAATGTGGCTGAATCTCAAGTCATTTCCATTATGCCTATCATTCCATTACTATTTTATTTCCTTCTACATGCATTTCCTTGGCTGTGCTGTACTCCCATATACCAAATTTTTTTCAGTCTTTTTATTTCTATATTTTTTACTTGAACAGTAAGTTTTACAACATTTGTTTACTGAAAACCTACTAAAATTCCCCATTGAATCAGTTTAATTTAAAAAATCATGATATATTTTTAACTACAATTAAGTGCTACCCTGTAACATCATAGACTTTGAAAAAGAATCTTAAGATCTTAGGCCTTCAGCCAGTAAAGATATAAGAAGTAATCTAACTCACATACAACTGCATGATGACTAGCCTAATAAAATTTCAGACAATGACTGAAGAAAAATGATTCCGTAGTTTTGGTTTGGGACAGGGATTGAAGAGAAAGTCTACAAGAATATTATTTTCATGCTCACATTAGAGTCCATGAAAAAAAGAAAAATGATGAATGGAATTCTTGAAAGCACATTAAAGTGTTCAAGTATGATAAACAGCTTATATTCTAGAACAAAGTATCATAAGTAGGATGTAACAAAAACTAATGACAAAATTTATGAAAATAATTTTTACGAGTAGTCATTACTGAACTTGATGTTAAGAAAAGGTAAAAATTCCATTTTAAAAGATTACTTTCTTTGGTTATCAATGATTTATCCATTTTCATCACATAAGATTAGGAAGAGACAGAAAATTAAACAGACATGCTAGTCAAGACTGCTTGTACCCAAACACAATCCACAAAAAACAATGTATAGAATTCAACAGACAGGTAGGCCCCCTGTTAGCCTTCTCCTGTGAAAGCTCAAGAATCTAATTCGGAATCTGAATCACTGCTTCTCCACATAAGCACATCACTGATGAAAATTATTACCTACACATTAGCTTGCTGACCTCAGTGTAGGTGTGAGCTTTAAGTCATCATTTGTGCTGTAACTAAGGGAGTTTTGTGCTTTTTTAATGGGCCGCTTTGGTGTTACATCATGTCTAGACCATGTAGTATATGTTGTACCCAATATGAGGAATTGTATACTGTCCTTGATTTTTCTCATGTCCGATTGTTAATTAGCCCCTCTGGAGACCACTGCAACTATAGGCATTGTTTCTGGTATCCATACTAGCGTGTAACAGTTTGGGTATTTTAGAGCAGCTCCTGTGTCTTCATACAGCATTACACCATCATGACACAGCCCATGATCTTAGAAGTACAATTTTCAACAGGGTATTTCCCAAATACCTTAGTTTGGAAACTGAGTGCTCTTATCAATATACTTTTTAAAAATAAATGGTTTTTTTAAATGCATTTTCCATTTTGGATAGAAGTTTGAGGCAAAAAGTCATATTAAAGAGTAATCAGATTTGTAATTTTCTGTTCCAAATTGTTTAGCAAGCTCTGTTTGCATAATCCCACATACATCAGCACTCTAGAACACACTCACAGCTGTATTATCAGGTTATTATTACAGACTTGGCTTCTTACCAACCTTGCCAGCAGTATGAAAAAAGTCATTGGCCTCTTGTAGCAGGGCTTTCCTTTCTTCCATATGGAAGCATGCTTCTTCACGCAACAGACAGATTTTCTGATTTGAAAGCTTCAGATGTTCTTTTTCTGTATAGTCTTCTGAAAGCAAGATGTTAAGTGCTTCAGCTTCCAGCTGCTCCACAGTGGAATTCCATTCCTAACAGAAAAAATTCCATTTTAATCAACTGCACATAAAAATTTCACATACCTGCACAGTAACAATGTAAATACTGGAAAACATGTATCGTTTTATCATCACTTAAAACAGTATTTCTACTAGGAGGGATTTCTAAGCAAATTACATTTTTAGTGACAGAGTTTTCAGCAGTGGCATTCCACAGCTTCAGAGACAGAAGTAGGAGTGTGTCTGCTGGGAAAAAGTGTTCTGGATAAGATAAAGACAAGAAACTTCTACGGGGTAAGACCATACTCCCATGACACACAGTCCCTTAAGTCAAACGATTTAACCAGGAACAAATTAAAACATTGCCTAGATAATACCGGCTTCCAGTGAGACAAATTCTGCTGAAAGCCGGACATCAATTAAATCAAATTACTCTCCCTTACAGTGAGGTGTGCTATCATCCTTCACACTCTCCAATGTGCATCTTCCCTGATTTGCTACACAAAAAAACAAGTCCATGCAAAGCACATCTCTGCCTTTTTTGACCATGAGCTTCTCTAGTGGCAGTGACAGGTAGAAAAGCTGCTTTAAAAGGGAACATCACACTTCAGAATTTCAAGCCACAGTCAGAAACATTACTGACACTTAATTGAGCTAGGTGCTTAAAAATTAAGGTGCTTTAAAATGGATTCAGTTGGAATGGAATCCGTACAAGTTTGCATACAGCTATTTTGTCTACATTGCACCACTCAGAAGACTATTTAGCTGATCAGAACTGATTGTCTATTTGACTCCTGTTTCTTTTTTCAACTATTCATACTGAACTGACTTGTGCTTCTAGTGTACTGACCCAATTTATCTATCAAATTTAGAGACAAAACCTTCATGACAAAACTTTTCTCCTTATTCTTTTTTACTTGTTATAAACGCTATTCAGTCCCACTATCTTTAGGTTATTAAAGAGGTACCAAAAGGTGTATCAGACAAGATATCCCAAACGGAACAGAGCTTTAAGAATCAAGAAAACCCCCACCATTTCATCTCTTTCTGTCTTGCAACTACTGCTTCGGTGTTTTGTTGCTTCTTTGGTTTTGCTGTGTTTTTATAGAAAAAACTATAAATCAGTAAAACTATTGCATAGTGTACTTTATCCCTGCTGTGCCTGTCAACACTTAAAATTTGTGCCACATTATGCTCTTCAAAACAAAAGGAGCATCTGATACTATACTGCGATTTCCCACGTCTTAGGTAGCATATTTCCTCCAATTTTTCTGGTAATGGAAGGAATAAGAGAAGAACCTTTCTGAAATTAATTTAGCATATCCTTCCACAGATTTTTACTAAATGTCTGGTAAATCAGAAAAATATTTTAAAACAACAGATTTTTTTTTCCCTTAAAACACTCTGAAGTGTTCATATGGTGCAATAAGACTACAGGGTAGGTTCTTTTATTTTCAGTATGCTTAAACAACATTAGCTTCACATTTGTTGTTTCTTTTCAGTGAAATTACTGCTAATGGAAGATGCTCTTTTGGAAGTTTTCCCAAAGGAAGTAATCTGGTTATTCTCAGATCTTTCACAAAACCAGCAACAATTCTAATTCCCTCACAGTGTCCCACCATGCTGCTTTATCCTTCTGTGAAGTACAATCAGCAGGAATAGACCTATTTTGGTCTGTGTAGTTCACTGCATTTCTTTTCTGGCATCGTCTACTACTGCAACAAAAATGGTACGGGAAAAACACTTTTTCAAAAAGATCAGCAACTTGTTTCATAAAAACCCTTCCACCAGATGCAGTTATCTCTCCCTCCCTATTGGTATGGACTAGATCTGGACGAACAACTAACAAGTGAGACACCTTCTACAATTCCCAACATACCCACTGACCAACATAACCAAGCTGAAATGGTATGTGGCGATTCCAATGGAAAGGATTAATTTCCTTGTTTCGTTCTAGATTAAATTGAACAGTTCAGGAAAAAGTTCCAGCACTATTCACAGGACAGTGAAAAACACACATCAAAACGGAAAACATACATTCAGACCATGACTGTATGTTCTTGCCTTGAACTTTGGATTCATTCCTGCAGCTTCACAGCATATGAACTCAAACTGAAACACAGAGTATTGACATGGGTAACAAAAGTAATTTAAAAATATCAACAAACCCATGGGAATAAGGAATATGATACCTGATGTAATGTTGATACATAGCAATGCAGCAGTCTCAATATTGTTTATTATATAAAAATACCTTTAACCTTCTAAAAAATTACTACCAATGTATATTAAGAGATGAACCTTTCTGTTTGGATTAGTCTGTGGTACTAACTGCTGCAAGTTATAACAGAGACAAATATTTTAGCTAAGTTGAGGGAAAAAAAGATGCAAATTTTATATGATAAATGGGACAAGCAAATTTTCATTACATTAAAACTGATTTAAAAAAAATTAAAGCTTATTTAGGTACTAAGTAAGCTTTCTGAGGAAGAAAAATTTTAAAAAGATGTCACACTAAGAAGCATAAAAGAACTGCTAACACCTTCACTGAAGTAGTAGAAATGTCTCAGATTACAGACTTATTTGATCAGCATCCTATTTCTGTGCAATGCAACATATACTTCATCTTGAAAATCTAATAATAGGGAAAGGAAAATTATGACAATTCTGCTGAGTTTGTAAGTCATTCTTCCACTGGGGCGACTATTCTTTACCTTTCTGCCACAGAAGACCTAAGCAGCTAGAAAAATCTATAGATCTGCATTAATGCCGCCTTCAGCTTTTTCACATTAAATCTGCTTTTGCTTTTAACTTTTATTACACTATTACCAATTAAAACACACACACACACAAGGAAAAAAAAAAAGAAAAAAGCCCCAAAAGCCAGCATAAAATAATTCAACAGTGTTAACATTTTTCAACCTGATTCTAAGTAGTTTGGTAAGAAAGGTAATTCCATATATTTCAACAAGTTTAGCTTTGTTTCATTTTGAAAAAGAAAGATATGTCAGAACCCCAGGATTCCATTGACAACTGTGTTCTGGTTATACTTCAATACATCTGCACTATTTGCTACAAAGATGAAAATCTGGCTCACTCATACTGACCCCTCCTTTGCTTCCATAGGGGAGCCCTTAGGAAAACCCTTCTCAGAGATTTTTCTCCAGTTCACCTCTTCCACAAAGAAGCACCTGAAGATCAAATGACCAAATGCTGCGAACTATTATTTCCCTGTATGCTAGTAAAAAATACTGTTGTTTTAGAGTATCCTACAGTGACATTGCACCAATTCCCAAGAAAGCACGCAAGAAAAAAAAAACCACCCAAACCCATACAAGTATTCCTTGAGGATCTGAACTGGACACTTCCAGTGTAATAGTGAAATACAGAGATTAATCTGGAGCACAATAAAAGCAATTTTTCCCAATATTTTTTATTTTTTCTATTACTGATAAACAGCTATAGCAAAATCTTTCTGGAATTTTTGTTTTATTTTGCATACAAATTAAAATAATGACCACTTCTGAGATGTGGATGCAATAATCTTCAGCCTGTACTTTTAATTAACTGAAACCCTGCACTGTATTACTTAATGCACAATTCCCCTTTCATAAAATCCTGTCTTTGTTTCTCTGTCCTAAGTAATTATCAGAAAGAATGAGGATTTTGAGGGTAATTACAGTCTGCTGCACTATATTTGTTCCTTTTTACCTGAAGAATTTATCTTGGGAAAAAATAGTAAGGATGTCTCTCCACACACACAGTTTAATTGGCTATTTATGAATGTGTAGACCCTGACATCCAGTTGTATCAGCACCACAGTGTCATCACCTTCCAATACTTGCAGCTGGAATGACTGGTACCAAATGCATTCCATGGTCAGATTCCAACCAAAATTTCACTTAAATTTAAACATATAGATGTTAATGAGAATTAGAAAACAACACTGCAGCTGGGAGCTTTTAACTTGGACTAATAATAATTAACCAAAAAGAGGCAAAAGAATGCAGCTGAATACGTGCATCCTCATTTTGTTGTCATAAGCTATTTGTATAATAATTAAAAATAATATTTTATGCAAGAATGAAAGATGCATATTTAAATGTAACAGGAAAGGAAATTGTCTATAGTTAGCTAAGAAGCAGATACAGAAAACCAAAAGTGTTCTGAATTGTTTTAGTGCATCATAATGTGTAAATTATAATTATAGGAGTCAAGGCTAAATTCTAAGAAAATAGCTCAACTTTGAAATGATTTCCTGTAAGAGAATTTCACTGTAACAACACTCATACATCTGTTTGGTACAGGGTGCCCAACAGCAGCTTTCACATGATCTTAAAGCACAAGTTAAACTCTGCCTCATTCATACTGAGGAAAGTTTCTTTTCTTAACTTTTCACACAAGCTCAAAAAAACAATTCATTATAATAATTTATATTTTAAAATATTCCATGAATGTTACAACCTTGCATTCTCTTTAAGGGTATTAAATGTAGTTAGACTCATTCGCTATCCCATTTTGATCATTACTTGGTTCAATTTTCTATAAAATAGCTAGCAACAATTTTAATGTCAGCTATCTATTTGTAAGGAAAAGTTTCTACACATAAAAAGCCTACACTTTCCATCAACAGCACACACAAATTCAGTGGAAAAAATCTTTGTCAGTTTTTTCTGTCCTTCAGCCTTCTACATGTTAAATGCACACAATCTGTCAGTCAGTCCTGAAGGGAACACAAGGCCTGCTAATACCTCGACTATTCATTTTGTCAAGAAATGCATGTGAATTCCTCTGACCTATTAAAGACACATTGTATTGTGCATGCCTATACTCAATGTGACTCCTTAGCTCATGTAACTATCCTTACTTCTCCTCTCAGTAGTCTTGCTTTCACTATGCCATTTGGCCGAGGGAAATGAGCTCTTTCGAGGTTCCTTAATCAATCAAGTATTTTTCAAGAGTATTAAAACTGATGAAGTAAAATTATTGTGGCTTTAAGTAAATCTTGAACATTTTCTGCCTTCAAAAATCTCCAGCACAAGCCTGAAAAAAACCCATGCTGCTAGTAAGAAATCGCAGAAGGCTAAAGGTAAGATGCTCTAAATCATAATTTACATGGATACGTAAGCAAAAATTTTAATGCTAATAACTTTTAAATGACTTTAAGAAGAAAAAAGCAATTCAGTAAGATGATATGAATGACCTTTTACGTAACGTATGGGAGAAGAATTGCTAGATGAAACTGTAATAAGTATTATCGCTGTAAATTAGTTTATGGATGCTCAACCATGAAAAAGTTTATTATACAAAATGAAAATGCATACTTTTCTCCTTTCTGCACTTGCAGCATCATTTCCAATTCAGACAGCAAATTACAAGAATAGCCTTTCAACGTGGAATGTGGAGAAGATTATGATCATTTGGCTAGTTCTAAAATTCAGCAATACTTTAGGACATCTCAAATACTTTTGTGGATCCTTATTTCTCTGGAAACACTCCCCATCTTACTCTTGCACTGTCCTGCTTTTCCTGCGCCAAAGGTCTGTTCAGACTTTGCAGCAGAATTTAATTTTTCCTAGTCATCATCTGGTGAGGCCGCACCTCAAATGACGTGTTCAGTTTTGGGTCCCTCACTTCAAAACAGACATTGAGGTGATGGAGTGTACCCAAAGAAAGGCAACAAAGCTGGTGAAGGATCTAGATCACAAGTCTTATGAGGAGTGGCTGGGGGAACTGAAGTTTAGTCTGGAGAAAAGGAGGCTCAGGGAGGGCGGGGTGACACCTCATCACTTTCTACAACTTCCAGCAAGGTGGCTGTAGGCAGGTCAGGGTCGGTCTCTTCTCCCAGGTGACAAGCAACAAGACAAGAGGAAACATCCTCAAGTTGCACCAGAGGAGGTTTAGATTGGATGTTAGGAAGAATTTCTTCACTGAAAGGCTGGTCGAGCACTGGAACAGGCTGCCCAAGGAGGTGGTGGAATCACCATCCCTGGAGGTGTTTAAAAAACACATAGATGTGGTACTTAGCAACATGGTTTAGTGATGGACTTGGCAGTCCTGGCTTAACAGTCAGACTTGATGATCTTGAAGGTCTTTCCCAACCTAAATGATTCTGTGATTCCATGATCCCGAGGTGAAGAAAGTATGTTTTCTGACATGCTGCTTGCAGCAGCATCAGAAATATTACTGTATTCTGCTTACATGACAACCCTGAAGCAGTAAGCTGTAAATTATGCAAACAGGCAAACGTGACATTCAACTACAGAGCTTACAAAGAACTATAACTGAACAATCACACGCATATTAGTCGCTATCGCACAATAGCCTTTAAAAATGCATTTGTTTTATTGGAATGTTTTTTGGATGAAAAAGGCCTGCTTTTTCATCTGGGTTATCCAAATGCAATTGCTTGAAAATGATACAGAGAGCAATAATCCTGACCAGGCAAAAGCACTTACCTGATGATACCACAACTGAGGTATCTAAAAAAAGGTTCTAAATATATGTAATTTACACCATATAAATATTATTTTTTTTTATATCAAGATTTTCTTTAATCCCATTTGGTTTTATGAGGGAAGATAACAGCATATTCTGTGGAAACTGATATTCACAATGAAAATATATTTTCAATTACTTTTATTCTCAAGAAATAAATGGGCAGATACCTCCTCCAATCATGTACACATGTCAGTGACAATAAATTATGGTAGAAGTGGCTGGCTTTTCATCCTTTAGAAACATTAAAATTTGGAAATATTCTAATAAAATTGCTTCTCTATTTTTTGCAGCATGGTTTAATATGTAAACTACCAGTCTGGAACTTGAACACTAAATTGAAAAACCAACAAAACAACATCAAGGATTATTCTGAGCACTAAATTGAAAAACCAGCAGAACAACATCAAGGTTTACTCTTCTTTTACCTTATCAATAGTTTTTAAAGTTTTAAATGAGAAAACCAGAGAAACATGGAGGCCTGCATTAAAAGTAGTAAAATGAAAGAAATATCATTTATACATACAGAAATATATATCCTATGTGAACATACCAGGTATATACTCCTATATGTGCATATAAAATGCCCTATTTCGCATATTGCTACTCATTTTTAAAAACAGCTTCACCAATCAATTCTTATTTCTTACTTTCAATTTTATTTCCATTTCTTCAAGCTCTTGAAGTAACTCTTCATTTTCCAATAGAGATGAGCCTAAGTTTTGCTTGTGAAAATAATCTCTGATGTTCTTCTTATACCAAGATATTACCTAAATAAATAATAAAAATAAATCAGTCAGTGAAAAATTTGAATCGACTGTCCATTCTTTAAACATGTACAAGACAGCTGTACTGTAAACAGTTTTCTACAAAGAAGCCATAATTTTCATTTTCATTTTTCAGGCCTAATGATCATTCTTTTATTCAAATGTTTGCATTTGTATTATTTGAATGCTAATAAATGCAGAAGGAAAGGACTGTGGTCAAAACAAACACGTTCTGGAATATATATAACAAAATAGACACAAATGTATTCATCAAGTATGACCAAATCATAAATTAACACAGTAAAAAAACCCAGACAACCAAGTTATATTTCACAACAGTCACAGACAGAATAAACACATCTTATAACCCATAACACAAAGATATTGCACATTTTCCCTAGAATAAAAAAATATCCCTTTGCGTACAGTAAGACTATCAAAATGAGTACTTTTGCTAGAATGCCAAAAAAAAACCAAACAAACCAAAAAAGACTAAATGAGCGTTATGACCTAATGGAACCTCTCCATCCCTGGCTTGAAAAACCCAGTTAAGCTACTGAAATAACATTATGTGGAATAAGCTTTATTACATATTAGTAGACTTTAGCAAGTATGTACAGCAAACATATGCCATATACAGGTATATCTTCTAAATTGCACAAAACAAGTTGCATTTATTTCTGCTTGATTCACAGTAGGTACCTCTCACTTTGTAAACAGCACACGGCAGGAATTCCTGAATGAAACTTTGCATTTTAAAATAGTAGTCAGAATGAGTTATTAGTATGAAGGAGACTTCCTCCAATCATTTCAGTCTGGAAGATCACTACTGTACATAAATCATATATGGCATACTAAGAACTACTTCATACTCTACATAGTACAGATTTTAATAGCACACTACGGAATTTTTTGTTTCATCTGCTCACAGAGAAGCTATTTTCAATGCATTTAAGCAATTCAAAAAATGAAAGAGCCTTTAAAATATGTTGGAAACATTTTCAGTTACAAATAAAAAATTGGGCATATTATTTCAAGAGTTCTATTGAACTCGGGAAGTAAACAAATTATTTTACTACCAAGCTGTTGTTTCTTGAGCATATTCCAGATGTGTACGTACTCACTGAAACATTTTTCCTGGAAGCATATCTTCACAGAACATTTATTATAGGTCCACCAAAATGCAATTTAATGAAATGGACAATGAAAACTGTGCTAAAAGAGAAAGAAAAATTTCTGTGTAATTTAGGACTGTTATCTGTATCGTGTATCTGCCTAGTCAAACAAACCAGTATTTCTGTAATGCTAGGCAGAAGAAGTAGTTATTCTTCAACCCTGTTATAGTATTCACCCCTTTACCACTTGGCAATGTTTCCTTCTACTACAGTGACTTTAGTAAGTAAGCTTCCACCACAGTTACTACCTCTGAGTGATTTGTGCTAACTTAGTTTTTAATCAAGAGCTGGGAATATTTAACTGCTTTTTAAGAAAGAAACCCACAGAATCTTACTTCCAGTGATTTTGGTGGAGCGATAGGGAAAGGGAAAGGTTAATATACCTGTATCAAAGAGACAGTGGTTTTCCTTGCTTGGTTGAAATCTAAAAATCACTCCTGTTATTCAAAAATTACGATTATATCATTCATTTACAGCAATTAACTGCTCTGCTTGCAATGAATAATCCATATCAGAAATCAAGGCTCTTCAATATTTTTCTCAGGTTGTTAAACTGCTCATTTTGCACTAATTATGCTCCAGGTGGTTTTTATGCTTATGGTTTTCCACTGCCTTCCCACATTTCCGACTGACAATTCAGGAGAAGCATGTTTTTCAACAAATGGGAGGTGGGAGGAGGCAGCAAGCCAACAGCTTAGCTTGCCTTGTTGTGATGGGCTGGCCTTGGCCAGCTGCCAGCCACCCACCCAGCCACCCTCTTCGCTCTTCCTTCTTCACAGAACAGGGTACGGAAAAATGAAAAACCTTGTGGGTTGACAAAGACCAGGAGATTGCTTTAGCGGTTACCATCCCAGGTGAAACAGGCTCAAATTGGGGAAAATGAAATTAATTTATTGCCAATTATACATTTGGGGAGAAATAAAGACAAAAACTAAGCCACCTTCCTTTTACCTAGCCCTTTTCTTCAGGCTCAGTTTCACTCCTTCATTCCCACCTCCTCTACCTACTCTCCCTCACTGACTAACAGTTTCCCTTAGTCACTCCTTCCTCACACCTTTCCCCGAGTCCAGCACAGGCTCTCCCAGGGGTGTAGTTTCTGTCAGGATGCCCTGCTCCAGCATGGGTTCTCTCTGGCCACACTTCCTTCGGGAGCTATCCCAACTGCTCCAGTGTGGACTCCTCCATGAGCTGCTGTGTAAATACCCGCACTGACGCAGCCCTTTCCACAGGCTGCAGGGAAAGGCCTGCTGTGGTGCGCTCTCTTCCAAAACTTCCATGGGCTGCCGGAGAATACCTGTTCCAGCACCTAAAGCAGCTCCCTCCCCCACCTTCTTCACTGACCACAGAATTGTTTCCTATTCTTCCCCCTCCCCATGTCTGCGCTGTGTTTTACCTTTTCCTCAATGCGTTTTACCAGAGGCACCACACCAGCTCTGCTGAGGGGCTCAGCTGTGCCCTACAGCGCGGCTGTTGTGAAGCTGGATGGAACTGGCTGTGTCCAGTGCCTGGAGCCCGCCCGCGCCTGCAAGAGCCGGGAGCCCGCCCGCGGGAATTTTCAGCGGTAGGGCAGTTGTGGCAGCACCAGTTCAAAGTTCGTATACAAATACGTTGCCCTGGGCTCCACCAAACCTCTGGAACAAGCTGACAGTAACATAAGACTAGAGAGAGAAGGAGCAAATACAGCAGAGAAATTAAGAAGTAATAAGCTTTTCTTTCTAGAAATTATTCCCACTAGGAAAAAATGATTTTTCACACCCTTTCTTCCTGCATGTATTAAAACACACATACTTAGATGCCAGAAATTAAGGCTGAGCTTACCTCAGGCCGTTTGCATTTGAGCAGCCCAAGCTACCGAGTTTGACACACTGAGCTGCAGGATGAGGTGCCCACAAGTAATTTCTCTACTGCATCCACAATAAGATTACCTCATTAAATACCAGACAGGTGTTTGGTTTTGGTTTTTTTCATTACAATAATTACTGTATTTGAGTGGCTGATGCTTTACTATCTTAAACCTCAATATTTTTATCATCAGGATCTGAAGGCGGCAGCATGACAACACAGATCCACATTGGTTCACCTTGGGGACATTTCAGTCTCCTCATGAGAATACTGCCTAAGCCCTTCCCTAATCCTCAGTGCATTCATCTTCACAATACTGCTAGTGAAGCATCCCTGTCTAATTCCATAAATAGCAAGTTAGGGCAAAATGGGACTGTAGACACATAGTTAAAGAAATATACAGCACTTCAGTTAAAAGTCTGGGCTTTAGTGATTTCTCTACAATCAACTACAGCCTTATAAAGAAGAGAAATTATAAAAATATTTTTTTATGGAAAAACAACCAAATATCAGTATTGCATTGTCCCAGAGTGGCTGCTACTGACTTGTTACACCATGTTTGTGAAGGACTGTAAAAAGACCCTGGAAATTTAAAAAAAAAAAAAAAACAACAAACCAAAACAAAGCAAACAAAAACCAAACCAAAACAAAAACCACAAAACCACACCAACAAAAGAAACCCACCAAAACAAAACACAATAAAAACACCAAACACCACTAAATGTTATGTATACCAGTCAACAAAAGCATTGCACTTTCCAATGTACTGGAATAGTCTTTTTCATTTGTGAAGTTCCTTGCCTATGTAGATGAAAGCACTGTGTGCTTTTTTTTTTTTTTTTTCTCCTTTTTTAAAGAAATGGCTTTGTTTACACAATGTTCCCAAATGCAGAAGTTATTTAGAATATTAGCTAATGAGAGTAATCATTTCAATTTTGAAGGAAACATTTCCAAATGTGAAATACTAATACCAAGTAATCCATGTAGGTGCATGCGTACTTTAACAAGAATACATATAGTTTTAGGAAAGATTATGACTGACCAACAATGGAATGAGATTGACAGGATATCAGAAACTCATTTGGTTTCAAGGTGTGGGGCTTTTTTTACATAGGATGAAAGTGTGGGAATCCTGTGAGGTTGGCCCATATATGCAAGAGTAGTAAAAGGAACTAAGTCATCTGTCTGGAGAAACAGGAGATCAGACATCTGAAAATACACAAAAGGAGAAGCATTGACCATAATTAAGACAGTGGCAAAATCACTGCTAAGCTCACTGGCACCGTGATTGCACCAGGAGTAGCTATCAGAGAGGCAATCTTAAACTAATCTGCCCATAGAGTTTTGAATAACTTAAATCCATGTAGGTCTAAATGCCTTAGCACTCATTGTATATAAATATAAAACATGGGGTTTATATTTATGAAAAAAGCCTTTGCAGAATGTACTGGAGCCAGACATGAAGTCAAAGCTTCACAGGGGAACCTTATACAACGTTTTGGTGATTCAGGTAGTTTTATGCATGAGATTACAATCTTCAGATTTGTCTCCAAACTGAGATAAACTCAATGTTTTCATTCTTGCTAGCAGTAACAACATTAGCTGAGTACAGCTATTGGAAAAAATAATCAACAAAGAGCACACCACCAGTAGGTGTAGTCCATGTTTAGACAATTCTCTCCACGTTAGCTGCTGCTATGGATTTCTCCTCATATATGTGCATTTACACATTTGGATCTGCAGATCCTCGTTATCAGATGTTAAAATGAAATCTCCATTTTTCATAATAGAAATTTGCTTTCAAGCAAAGAAACAACAAAACCTTTCCATAACCTACCATACAGAAATTCCTCTAGGCAAGTAAGATCATAAATCTATCAATTTTCTGCGTAAAGGTTACAAGCAAAGAAGAACGTCCTGCATTTTTTGGGGTGGAATACGATGACATCTGTTGGTTCACTGAGCTGTACTTCTTGATTTTTTATGTCAATTAAATTACTTTTAATAACAATTAAATAAAAAAGGGAACTGTGACATAACAAGATACTTTGTTCCCCATATATCTGTCCAGGTAGCAAACGTGGGTGTACTCACCTGTCCCCTGAGTTTTACTCAGCTCTTATCTCTGCCCTTGAAGTGACCAAGCAGCATGAATAATTTTAATTGTCTCGTATATGCATGATTGGATCGATTAAGAAAAATTACTTTCATAAATCTTCTTCCAACGATAACTAATTACGCACAAAATAGGCCAATCTACCTCTGATTTTCATTAATGAAAGAGAGTATCAGAAAATATGATGCTGAGATTTCCATAAGGGAAGGTCAGATAACCTTCTCTAAATATAAAATAAGTATACTTTCACACATTGAAAATACGAACAAAGAAACATTACATGTTGCAATCATGACTATCAGATCATCACATTCCAATTAGAGATCAAAGGAAGGTGCTGCATTTTTAGCTCTTCAGAACCTGGTAATAGCTAGTGAACTTTACAGCTGCTTGCCTTTTCTTTTAAAAAAGCAACCCACAGATCATGCAGCCTTCTGCATTACATAATTATGACTAGCAAAACAGACAATACAAAGAGCAAAAATCCACTCTTAGATTTTCACACAAGCAGAGCTCATTTCCAGTACTTTACTTTCTCTGTATACCCTGAACTCCCATTAAATGTCAGTGGGAGTTCATTATGCTGTCCTTGCATGTGTAACACCATTAGATGTCAGGAAGACTTCAATTCATGTATGTGAGATTGGAATATTATTTTTCAGATGTGCTGCGAGGCTTAGAGTTTGATTTCTGTCATCACTCAGAAATATATGCATAATGTGTTAGAGGCCAGAGAAAAATTTTACATGAAGTCTCTAAAAGTTAATTTTCCAATGTTTATGTTTACATGTGAATATATTTTTTGTCCATGATGCATGCAAATTGTCTATAAATGTACAAATTGTACATTATACCAGGTTTGACTCCAATGCAGATACTAAACAAGTATATTCTGATAAACATGATTTTTAAGTCTTTGAATTTGCCACTCTGTGTGTATACCAGCCTCAAACTGGATGCAGGTATGAACTAACAGGTAGTTAAATACTGGTCACTCTCTTCAGATCATCAGGAAACTTGCCAGTAGAAAACAGTTTCTGTACTTACTCTAATGTGAGTAAGTACTCTTACCTGAGAGGAGATGGAAACAAACACCCCAAAAATTCCCTGCACAGTGTTTTCAATCCCACCTTAACAGAAGGTGAATTCTAGCTGGTTACTCCCAAATATTTATTCCTTATGTGATGAGGATAAGTAGAATTCCCCAGTAAATTTTATGAAATCGTGACATTTATCATCTCAGGCAATGTGATTTTTATTTGGTTTAATTTTATTTTTTTTTTAAAGTATGCTTGGCTCCAAAAAGGAGTGCACATATTTATCCCCTACTCTTCAAAAGCAAGGTATTTACAAAATATTTCCATTTTGAATGTTCGTTTATGTTTGTATACTATGGAATAACGCTACCATGATCAGGTAATTGTAGTAGCATCTAACACTTTTTAATGTAGAGAAAAGATCGTTGTTCTAGATTAAATAGGACATATTTCCAATATAATGAGTTAGGGTGACACTGAAAGTTCAGTTGTAGCTGTTGTATATTTATTAAAATACATTCTATTGAAACAACATTTCTTTTTGAGGATCTTTCTTTTATGGTATGGCTATGTGGTGATACTAAAAAAAAATCGAAACATAACAGCAGCAATAATATAATGTCTAAACAAGTACTAGGTGGTTTTTAATGGTTTACACAAAAACTAACACAGCCTCCTATACCATAGCTCCTGTTTTTCATTATTTTTATCAGCTACTATTTTGTAACTACTGAGATTACGACACTTGTGTAAGATCATACTAGTTTTATCTGGGTTTGGTTTTTTCTATATAATCATTAAATAAGTGATTCTTGCTCTGTTTCTGGCAGCCACTGATATTGAATGCTCCAAAAGTAAGGCTGTTGGCTTCCTTGGAAACCTCAACAATTTTGTTGTCTCTAAGCAAAATTAGAGAGTTGTGCTTGTCGAATACGGTGTTTCTCATCTTAAACAACCTCACAGGCAAAGTTAGTGCCTGCAGGATAGACTACCAGTAACAGTTTCTAACATTTTCCTCTGATAGAGGGGGAAACTATTTTGGAGGCAAAGAATGAAACTTAAGAGGTTTCACAATCAGGACTGTACTGTCATAGGTCCATACAAAATTTTTGCCTATTTACAAAACTCTGAAAATAATTCAGCTTTAGTCTTGTTAGACTCTGGCAGTTAAATTTGCTTAGGTTCCTCATTCTCAGCATAGTTAATATCCAAAGAGGCAGAGAGTCTGAATTGCAGAAGTTTCTCTGATAATGTGGAGCATAAAGAGGTAAAAGTTTTCTGATCCGAATACTGGGAGATGAGGAATGAAAAGGAAAAAGACCAGTAGGACTGGAAAGAGGAAGAGAAAGCATAAGACTTAAATATTTAAAGACCTAAGCTCTGAAAGGACATAAAGAACAAAAGTCAAGGACTTTGCATCATAAGTCAGAAGTCATGATGTATCTTCAATACACACCAACTGGTTAACTATGCCATACCTTCCCTTTAATTGACTTTCCCAGAAACAGCCTGCTGCAGATGCAATTGCTATTACCAGTTACACATAGCTCATGTGGCTAGAGGTTTATTTGTGCTGGGAATTCAATTTAAAATCTAGTTTAGTTTGAAGCACCACATTTGATAACTGGGAGGGATCCATGGAAATAGTGTTTTTGAAGACAGAGAAGTTACATTAAAATAAATTATGAAGATGTTATAGCTACAAAGTGAAATATTCAAAAGCTAGAGTCTCAAACAGAATTGGACCAGGGTTATATTGGCCTAATATATAAATTTAAGCTCCTATTCTTTAATAGTCTCTACTGTAAAACAATTGCCAGATTATTTTTTTACTGTGACTTCCTTTAATATTATGTGTCTTACCTGGTTCTCTTGTTGGTGCCACAAACAAATTTGCAGAACCTGCTCCAGTCCTTGGCGCTGATGTTTAAGAAATCTGTCCAGTTGCCGTCTCCTGTCTTGTAGCATTTCAAGAAGATTGTCAATTTTCAAGCAGCTGCTGTGGGCTCCCTGCATCAGCTCCGGATTTGCATTTGGCCCCTCACATTTGAATTCTTCTATGAATTCAGTTAGCTCTTGGCTTTTGTTTAAAAGTGCAAGTGACTTTTCCAAAAGCTCTGTAAGAACAGAATTTCATAGGGAAAAAAACAATGTGTTTTGTAATTCTAGCGACGTATTTCAAATACTACCTATTATATAAGTATTTTTAAAACTACCTATATATTTGCATTTTTGAGCATAACGTATTTTAATGCATTGCATGAACAGATTATAAATACTTATTTTAGAAGGTACATATCCTAAGATGTTTCTGTTTGGACAGCGTTTAAATCAACCTACAAAGGTATAACAGTGTAGACACGTACATATATGTACCACTTTAATGACCTACTAGTCCGGTGTCTGTTACAGCTCTTTAAAGCCACATAGTACAAAATCTACTGAACAGACAACAATCAATTTTTATAGGTCTTTCAAACGAAAAGGGAAAAATTTTAGGTACTGAATGAAGGAAAAAGGGGACCCAAGCCAGAATAAGAAGCAGGGTAGGCACAAAGAAAAGTGTAAGAAAGGAATATTTGCAAGGAGGTGCTAGTGAAGCAACCAACAACAGGCAGCAAACAGCTGAAACATTCATATTCCCAGCTGAGTACGTGTACTGGTAACTCAAGGCAAAGCACCCTAAACCTCCATCTTTCATATGGAGCACCTAGGGAAAATGCAGAAGCGGATTACCTCCACTTCTCCAGTCACCAAGAGCTAACAAGTGACTTTAGTTTCCATGAGCTCACTGCAACAAGCCTAGTTCAAAAGCAGGAGTTTCTTGTCTTTCAGGAGGCCTGATAAAGAGTTATTTCACCGTTATATTTTTCCAAATAGAACACTTGTTCTAATATTATCTTTTTAAAATACACACAGGAAAAGTAAAATCATCCTTCAAGGATTCAGCACAAAATCACAAACCATCAGGAGTAGAATACTGTTTGTACCTTTTGTGTGATGCTCTTGTTGCAGAAGGAGTTTTCTCAGGGAGTCAATATTGTCAAACTCCTGGGTGTTTTTCACAAAATCTTCAACTTGGTCAATTTTAACAGCAAACTGCATTAAGAAAACAAAGGGTGGGAAGAAGCACAGTACGATTTCCTTCTGCAGAACTCCATCATAATCTCTATTATAGCGAAAGTTCATAAGAATTTGTAAGTTCTTGGAAAAAAGCATTTTTAGTGACTGCTAGATACAGATGCTTTGTGGCTTCTATGCATCTTCTGGTTTTTGAGGTTCTCATTGACAGAAGGAACCCAAATTTCAATTGACATACCCTGTAATTACAGTTTGTCACTTTATGTATCAGCTTTCCTACATAGCCTTCAGACCCACTGAAAATAAATTCTTAGGAAAGAATCTGTTAATTTCAGTGCCTTCAGGAAAATCATTTAACATGAATGAAGCCTTTAACTTCTTCCTTCCCAGAACTTCTTTCTAATGTTAAAGTATTGAAGTAAAAAACCCCAAACATTTAAGGGCAACATAGACAGAGATGCAACTTCAAAGCAATCTTGTGAAGGCAGAAATGAGTAGCAAATTTAAGCTAACTAATATTGCAGTAAAACACAGTAATTAATTATAGTGGGGAAACAGCATGTCTGTAATGAAGACTGAAGTTAGTTTACTCTTTTACAGCTCATTTTTCCATGGGTTCCGTATTTTAAATATTGAAACATGCTATGTTTTAAGGAGATCTGGACTGAATTTGGTAATCTGCTGAAAGTGTTAAAACTAAGATTGGGATTGTTTATTTGGCTTCCACCTTTGCAGGAACAATTCCAAGTATGAGTAGCTTAGATACACTTTAGACATATTCTGCATCTTAGCCAATCTTTATAAATTATACTGCTTCATTCCAAGATTGAAGAAACCAGTAGAGTTCAAACTTGTGTTTTGGTATAAGCAAAGATGTTGAAACCTATGGTGAAATTAAGGAAGAAGAAAAGCAAGCACTCTGCTTTTTTTTTTCTTTTCTGTTGTTCCAATTTTTCTCCACTTGACCTGCATGCTATAAAATAAATCCATTAGGTATCAATATTTGAGATTTCAGTTTTGATTTTCACTAAATACTATTCCTGAGATAAGTTTTGTGTTTTATCACAGTACAAAAAAGATGTCCATAAGCACAAGCTGTCATTTAAAGGAAAGCCTTTCTATAAGGAGTTTGAGCAACTCCTATTTAAATAGTTATTGCAATTCTTCCTCCCTTCTATACGTAACGGGCGCGATCTATGCTGTGCTATGCTGCTGCATTTTGTTTATATGATATAATCCTGTTCAGCTAACCGCTTATGGATTTAGGCTGCACTAGGTCAACTCTTGGTAGTACAGAATTTATCACAGTGATACTTATACCAGCTCTTACTAATTTCTTTGTATAATACACATTGCCAGGACACAATAATTAGTAGATTGTTGATCTTGGAGGTTTTAGGACAGTTAGCAGTAGAATGGTTGCCTCTGTAACTTATAGGTAGCACTGGGCTGTTGTAGAAACTAAATTATTAATAATTCAGGGAGAATTAATAAACTCTTCAAAGCTCCAGGGATGTGGGGAGATTTGAATATGAGGCTACACAGAGAGAGCACACACCTGCAGTGCATGGAATCCCTCTCTGCTTTAGCTCCCTGTGTATCAGTGAGTTAGAGTAAGAGATACAGAGAAATGGGCAAACAGGGTAAGACACACTGAAATCTGTCTCTGGGCTCACACAATTGTCCTTATGTGCACATCTGCACATGGAAGTCTCAGGTGAAGGACTGGCAAGTTAGACTAATGTTTAGTTTGCATAATTACAATAGCTGTATGGATATTTTGGTGTAAAACCTTCAGTGGCCAATCTTCAGTAAGCATTAGTGAAGGCATTTGAAAATTTAGTTGTTTCAAAACCAAATAATCATAAGAAATGAAAGATATTCTGCAGAATGTCCATAGCCACTGAAGTACGTATTTCAGGTTTTGGTCCAGCTCACTGTCATTTTCTGTCAACTACAAATATCGGAGACATCATGACCAAAATATTTCTTAAAGTCTACATGGTTTATGTTCAGTTTCATACTGAATTATCATGAAGGTGGAAAAGGAAGGGTGTATCTAGAGATTTTTATTTTCTTAATTGCTTCAACTTTTAGGAATGCAATGAACATATATAACAGGGTAGAATTACAGTAGACAGAGTACCTATAAGATGTGGGAGGTTTCAAATTAAGAGTAATTTGATTTAAATACTAACCTCCAGAGCATTTTCAAAGAACACTGAAGTAAGTTCCAGAAGTGCCTGTCGCTTCTCTAACATAATGATGAGGGCATCCCATGCATCCCCAAGGGTGTCTGCCATGGCATCATAAACCTGACTGTTTTCTTTGTTCTCCTCTGCAGCCTTGTCTGCTTCGTGCAGCAAGTCCCATACGTGGTCTTCCAAAGCCTAAGAAGGAAAAATAAATAAATAAATAAATGAAGGAATCTGTAAACAGAATCCAATACACTGTGCTGGTACTGGTGTCAGGATACTTCTTCAGCGGGTCTGATAAATTACTGACAAGTCTCCTACTCCTGCTTTATTTCCAGTTCCTAGTGATAGGAATGTAGCTGTTCCTGCATGTTACGTAGCAAGCTTCTGAATTTCATTGCACTTAAGAGGCAATATTTTAATGAAATTTCATTTTAAAAAAATGTTATGAGAATTTATGATTCTATCTCTAATATTTAGATTCAAATAGGTTTGTATCTCCTTAAACACAAATCTTCATGGAGGTGGTATCAATGCAGATACTTTGGATCTTCCTTCATATGCTATCATATTACATTACCTGACATTACGAGCTTTAGAAGTTCGTAAGGTAACTTAAAAGTGTCTGATGACTTCAATGCAATCTAGACAAGAGTAGCTTGAACATATGCACATATGCTCCAGAAAAACACCAAATTTGTGCAAAGTTTCAAGTTCAGCTCGCTGCATTGCTCAAGCTGGCTGCCAAACAATAATACTCCATTGTCAAGAAAATCATTCTACTGTGTTTCATTCCCTTTACTAATCCCACCACAAGAAAGATAACTGCTGGGCCATTGCCAGCTTATGTTAAAAATCTTTAGTGTATCTGAAAAATAGATTAGCATTTGTACTTTCCCTTTCCATCTTTTTGTTTTAAAAGTATGAATTAATGAAGTCCCAATTTCTGCTGTTATTACACGTGCTGTCAAATGAATGTGTAATGGGAAAAGAAATCTATATTAGGCAAATTAAAATCTATGATAACTCATTCTCATGACACAGGCTTTAATAAAGGCTAAAGAATTGGAAAACTTCAAATTCTCCTGATAGATCCAACTGAAAAGATGAAATTGCAGAAACAGAGCTATAACCTACAGTCCTCCTTAGATCTTGTATCCTACACAAAGATGTCAGCTTGAACTCAAGGGGTTCACCAGTTCTTTCTAAAAGCAGTACTGTGAGAACAGTATAATAAATTATGGAACTTTTATTCTTTCTTTGAAAAAATAGAATTACATTATTTTAACTTTACAAACAGCCAACTATGAAAACAAACAGTGGTAAAATTAACAGGCATCAGAGTAGCTCCAACAAACCCATATTTTCTACAATATATAGAAAAGTCATTATCAGCAACATGAATGCATGCTTACTGTTTGATGACAAACCCACCAAAAAGAGCATCTGGTCAAAAGCCAGTATTCTAGACAGCAAGACATTCCACTTTATTTTCTGAACACCAGGAATGGGGACTGCTGCTTTCTAGTCCTTCTTTAAAACCAATTAGTTTTGTTCTGTTGAATCCCCATCCTGATTGTCTCATATTGAAAGAAATGCTCAAATCCCCCAAATACTACCTGTTCTATATTTAAGTGAAAAACAAATCAGCACTTATTTAAAATGATGCTTTGACACTAAATGAGGTCATTTGCATGGAGTGGATACTGTCACTCTGATGTAACTATTGAGAGCAACTGTTTTATATCTCCATTTTACCACAATGAGACAAGAATCAGATCACAAAAAACAGCTGGTCTTGGGAATCTAATCCAAAGTACTCCAGTCAACTTTTATTCAAGAATATTTATCTAGCTGACAAGATAACTAGGGGTTGCTGCAGGTGTTTTTCTAGTCTTACATGCAGCAGTCAGAATCCTTATTATTAGAAATAAAAAAAGAGCAGCACTGACTCATAATTTTTAAACCACGAAAACTATATGGTTGTACAATTAATAAAATTTAAAACCCCACTTCATCAAAACAATGATAATGGTAAGTTAATGAACAGAGCACTCATGAAAATTTTATATGAAAATCCATGTTTCATTGCAATCTTTAATACAGTTCTTTCAACTCTTTGTTGATTTTTCTTTTATTGCTTTGCATCATTATTTCTCAATTATTTTTATACTGTCAAAGCTGTAAAAATTACATTGTCCAAGTAATTATATATATATATAAATATATGCACAAGCTCTTCAGAGCCAACAAAGCCTTGGTTCTTTGTTCAACCTCAAAAAAAGGCTAAACTCCAACTACTAACTCACAAGTGCTACCTGTGTTGGATGTATCCTGGCTAACAGGTCTAAAGGAAGTTTGTTTTGTTTTCTAGCCCCTAGAAGAAAAGATCTTGTGAAGTCTCGTGGAAGCTTTAAGGCCAAAGGTAGATTAAAAGAAGCATCATGACAGAAGATGAATGAATGAAACACGTAAGCATGTGACTTCATGGCCCTGTGACAGCAGGGTAGGATGAGGTTAATATAGACTGTGGTGGGTTGACCTTGGCTGGATGCCAGGTGCCCACCAAGCTGTTCCATCACTCCCTTCCTCAGCAGAACAGGGCAGTGGAGAAAATCAGATGAACAAAACTGTGTGGGTCAAGATAAAGGCATTTTAATGAAGCAATAGCAGAAGCCACACACATGGAAGCAAAGGAAAATAAAAGATATCCTCTACTTCCCATTCAGCCACTTCCTGGGAAACAGGGCTTCAGTACGCATAGCAATTGCTCTGGAAGACAAATGCTGTAAATAACAAAAGCCCCCCTTTCCTTCTCCTTTCTCTTAGATTTTATATATGAGCAGATGTTATATGGTATGGGATACCCCACTGAACAATTTGGGTCAGCTGTCCTGGCTATGTCCCCTCCCAAGAACTTGCCCACCCCCAGTCTACTGGTGACAGGTGGGGGGAATGTTGGAGAGACAGCCTTGGTGCTATGCGAGTGCTGCTCGGCAGTAGACAAAGCACTGGTGCGTTATCACCACCTTTCTAGCTACCAGTACAAAGCGCAGCACTGTGAGGGCTGCTGTGGGGCTCAGCCAGACCCAGTACATTTACATATTTCAGAGTGCTTACTAGATATAGCTGAAAAAAGCTCACATTTAGGGTAAGTGGTGGCTAGAAAGCAAATCTGGAGATTTAATATGCTAGTCATCATTGTTTTCACTTAAAAATGACAAAGTGTCGGGGATTATTTTCCCTGGTATTTATCAAGGAACTGGGAAATTAGCAAAAGGACAGTATATAGTATTCCTGTCTTTCTAAAAAAACAGATTACAGTTTACTGAAAATAATGAAGGTTTGGGGTTTTTTTCCCCCACAGATAATTGCCTTCAGAAGTAACCTACAGGCACGTAGGTTATGTCTACATAATAGAGCACATCTTTGTCTACATTATTCACTTGTTTGAGAACACTGCGTTTTAAGTAAGGTCTTTAAATCTCCAACGGTGGATACAACACAAACAGGAAGAAGGAAGTTACCTCAGCTGGAAGGCCACTTTTCCCATCTTTTTAGGCCCCATTCTCAATTTTCCAGTTGGTTAACTTCAGACACATGGGATTTTCACAATAAAAATGCATCAAGCACATCAAAGGCAAACCTGCATTAATAGTGCAGTCACATTTCTATTGTGTTATATAATGCTAGTAAAATTAGTAGCTAGACTTGTGCTATTTTGTTCTCATCTTGCTAATTATACCACTGTTTCTAAGATTTTGCACAAAGAATACTAATGAACAGTTTATTTAACTGAAGCCATTTGCAAACAGGTTAATGAGCACACAACTCTTATATGCTGCTCTCCAAATAGTCTATATATTCAATAAATATATTTTAGTCTTCCAATTTATTTCTAATGCCAGGTGTTCTTGTTACCATTCATTACATTTCACAGACAATATATAAAGGCAGGACATGACATTTGCATTCTTTCAAAACAGACCTAGATATTGATTCTCAAAATGTATTTTGCAAATGCAGGCAGACTCCTTGTAACATGACTGTAAAAGGCTACCCTAATAAAAGCACAGTGTAAAACTATGGGTTTGTTATCATCAAGACACAGTCAAGGGTAATCTGACCAGCTTTTTAGACACGAGAGGAATTTACTACTAATTTTCCATGTCACACTGATTTGTTCTCTGTCCAATTTCATCAAAATAATATTTTCTAACTGCATATGATACCATAACACAAAGTGCCTAGAATCCTGCTTGTCCACAGGACACAGAAAAATGTTTCAGTCTTTCCTAACAGCTCAACTCACTCAAAGCAATAACACTCAAGACCCAAATTCAACACTAACATTATTTTACATTTACAAAAAGAATATTCTAGAAGAACTGTGAAGCAGGAAATAACACAAGATTTTTTTAAAAGCTATAAAAATGGGAAATAAATAAGGTTTATGGACGTCATTAGTTTTTTTCAGTAGCTTAACTACTGATAAATGAAGGTATATGAAGAGACCACAAAAGGGAAAACAAGATAACAAACAAAGGTTTCATGTGCAGACTGGGTCACTCCGTTCTTGTCATTTGTCACTCAGCACTAGCAAATAGCTGTTATGTCCTAAAGTTTGTTTAAAAATAGACCTAAAATTTAGGGCTATATCCTAACAACAAATTACCTCAATGTGGCTTTTTGGTTCTTTGATATTGATTCAATTCTATGATCTTTTTGTAGGAAGTGCAAGTGCATGTCAGAGTTCAGGTATGTCAATATCAACTTGCTTTTTTGCAGTGTTAAAATTGTCATATGGATTGTTCTAAACTGTAGTGAAGACACTGGAAACTGATGAGGATACTTGCTTCTCTGGGCAGCTACCTGCCCTCAACAGGCAAGAGATAAACCAAACCCACAGTTTTTAACAGCTGATACCATGCATTGGTGTGATTCTCATCCTCTTGCTTTCCAGCCACTTCAAGAGGCTTGCAGAGAGCTGGAGTCCCTGAAAGGCCCCAGTTCATTTCCAACCTGCAAAGTCTGGCTGTAGTGAGGAGGGAAACCATGAGACTATTTCTTGAAGCAGTCATTTGCCATGTAAGGACAGAAACATAAAGCAGTACGGAGTGTACAGACCACTCAGCCTCCAAAACAGCTATTACTGAAAAAGCCATTTGTCTTCTGTTTCTCTGCTCGCTCCTCATTTTGTATTCAAGGTCAGTTTAGCAGATGCTCCAGTCCAGGGCTGAGATAACCCAAAGACAGCTTATCACTTCCCAGACTGCTTCCCTGTTTGCTATGAGTGCTGTGCTTCATCACAGACTCTTACCCCTAAAGTTTCTAAAGGATGTGAAAGGTGATGTGATTATTTTTTTAACTAAGTTAAAATTATTTGATGTTATAACACACAGTTTACCCTCTTTTTTATAGGTAAGCATTTTTAGTTGCAACCTATAGGCTACAAAGTTACTTTCAAACATGCTGAGATATTTGTATCTCTCTGCTGCTACAGAATTATCTCATTTCAACAACATTATCTATAAAATTTTAGGTAGCTGAGATTGGCTTTAGGGGAAAGAAAGACTTTCTGCTGCAAGGAACATACCAAGGCTATATTTCACAATATTTCTATATCTTGGTAAATCTTATGCAGAGCTGTAGAAGGTTGCACTGAAGTCATGCGCAACTGATTACTTTTCATTTCAGTGTATTCTTCAATAGGAAAGCTACCGAATTGATGGATTTAAAACTCCTCAAGACAGTTTATATAGCAATTAAGCAAAACAAAAAAAAGACAAAACCCAAAAATATCTTACAGCCTGATCAAGCCTGAAAAGTCAAGTCAAACTTCCTCCATAGTCAAATATTCTGTAACTGTTTAAAGTACAGGAAAATCTGTCATTTTCTATGTATCCCTGACATTTTTCTGCACATTGTAAACATCTCTTCACTTCTACCCCTGGCTGCATATAATCCCAGCTGAGAAAAGTACAGAGGAAACAGGAGCTTGACAGGAGAACCTGGGACAGAAGAAGAAATACATTTCTGAGCCAGCAACACCTGGAGCAGGCACAAGAGCTTCCCTTCCAATTATCTCACTACAAAATTGGATCAAAGTGATAGAGTTAACAATATGTTGAATACCACTGCTCATAAAGATTTATTGCTGATTGTCTTTAAACTTTTTTTTTTTTCTTAAATCAATATAGATCACCAAAATCTCATTGTGTTGTATTAAATCAAAATTAACACTTCTCTTCACTTGGAAGGTTATTTCCAAATAATCATTTATGAAATATTACTAGGTAGAAGAGCTGCGAGATGTTTGACAAAATTGTTCCATAACAATTCATAAACCTTGCAACTCATAGCACTGTGCAAGAATCATACTTTTATACAAAAGTATATATTGCAAGAACTGTGTTTACTGCAACAACAATAATAAGCCCTAACGCTAACACATCTGTAGTTTACTCAAGCCCTCTTATATTTCTTAACCTTGTCTCTTGTCCTTGCCAATTGCAGCATGCTTATCCACAGCACTGCCACTTTTCAACAGTATTTTTCAGAGAAAACAAGGCAGCAACGGGTAGAAGTCTACACTATGGTATCTGTTTTGCGTGCAGCTGGTGAAGACACACCTAATGTAAGTTTAAAGTCACTCATTCAGCACAGTGCAATGTCAGTAGCCTAGAACTCAGTGCTAGTGCAGTATTTACTTCTCAAGTTGTTTTACTGCTTTTGCTGATGTTGTACCTTCACTAAAAGCTGGGGCCAAACATTTCTGCCATCTGCACTGTAAATCCTTTAGTGCAGTGCAGCTCAAAAAAGATCTGAGAATTAATCCTATTGCAATTTACCACTTCTTGCCACAGGATGCTTGGAACTTAACTAAGCATTATAGGGCTTTGAGCACAAGAAATGCACCAGCTGCAAATGAACAAACCCTGCTCTTGATGGACATAGAATGATTCCTAGAAAGGTTTCTAAAAGTAAACAACTAAAGTTTGGCAGATGATTTTAGTAGAAGTGGCAGGTAATTGTGGTTCATACTACTGAACTATGTAGCTATATCTGAGCTAGTTTTAAAGTTAGTTCACAGATGTCTACGCAAGGTGTAAGCATAAGATAGACCTGCTGTCAGAACTCAGAATGTAACATTCAAAACAGAAACAACATAGGTTTTTAATAACCCAGTCACTACCTTACCCATATGCAACAAAGTATCCATAAGCTTTTCATTACCATACACAGTACTATTTAACTTCAGACACCGATCAATTGCTCTCTTACCTCACCATTTCTGGTTGAATAGTTTCATGGTCCCACCTTAATTCATTTATACAAAAGTTAAGTACTGAATCTAGTTAGAGTTTTGGCATTGCCTTGAGCTTGCAAAACTCTGCATTGCCTCACAATCACTTACATGCAAATATACAAGAATATCTAAAGTGCAGGAAATGGATTTATACTGCAGTTCTTACCAGATCCATACTCATTCCACAGCTGATGAGATATTTTTCAGGCATTATATATTATTCACAGAAGAGAAAATACCTGCTTCCTTGGCTGTAGGGCCAAGGAAGTGCCTTGCTTTAACTTTTGTACAGCACATTTAAGAAATCTTAAAATCTTTCAAAGCAAGTAAAGCTGGGGGGGTGTGGGGTGGTGGAATAAATAAACAATGCATTTGTAAGGTATGTTTCTGTTACACTCTAATTTTACGTAATCATTATAGGTTTTGGTTTCCTATTTCCTGTATGAAAAACCTGCCTTTCAGTAAAACTGCTAATATTCAATTGACTCATTTTTATGTAGTGTTTAAAAAGCTTTTTAAAAATATCCAGCTGTTTCTCCCAAACGAATAAAGATCTCCTGTATTAAAAAATAAAAAGTGTGCAGTGAGCAGCATTTTACCCTTCCTGGCCAATAAAAACACATTGATCATTTCTGCTTTTCTTCAGATGGCAAAACTCCACACTAGGTCTCGCTGTCAATAGCTTAAAAAAAGTACCAAGTAGTGGATGAAAAGGCAGAATAAATCACTGCCTTCTTGCATTGGCAACTCAGAAACGGTGCTAAAACAACGGCAGAGTCATTTGGGTAGCTCATGCAAGGCTGCTCCTGGGTTCTTTGATAGACATAAACTGCTTGTAGCAGTGTCTGCACAAATAATCATTTTTCTAACCAATGTATGGAGGTGTTTATTTGGAGTATAGTTAGTGAATCTGTCAAAAAGAAACCATTATCAGGTGCTGTATTTTCCAAATGTTTTCAATTCAACATTGTTTATGCTAGGTAATTGAATTGATGAGTAAAAAAAAAACCATTTTTTTTTCCTTAAAACTTCCCATTATAATTATTGCAACCATTCACAGAAATCGTCAATTTGAAAATTGGTCATTCATTAGCTGAAAAATCACTGTATAGCTCCATGGTCCTTACAGGCTTTTTTCAAATTTACATGTAGTTGGGGGTTTGTTTGGAGAACATAGCTAAATAACAATGTCTACTAGCATATGCAAATACACTCTCCTACCTCTGGATCCTAATATTTGACATGTCTATTTGCACTCTAAAGCATAAGCATTGATCCTTAGGGTGCAAGGAAATCAATGCTGCTTTAGCTCTTTTGGCCTCCCCTCTGACTTCCAAGGAGGGTAGAGCAGGCTAGTAGCTTGAAGCATTTAAGTAGATTGTGATCCCCTTAATTTCTTAAGTTTATTAATTTTATCAAAAAAGTTTCACAGAAAATTCACTCAAGTTGGTTCAAGGAAACACAAATTAGACCACAACCAGCACTTTAAAAAAGCCAACAAAACTCAACAACCACCACCCAAAAAATACCAGCAAACCACCAACAGTATGTAGATAGAATTTATGCTGCCCTTTGACAGGCTATTTTATAGCAAAGAGAACTAAATAGAACTTTTAACTATGTCTGGGTTTTAGAACACTCATGTTGGTAGACACTGCTGAGGAAATTCAGAAGATTCCCACATGCCCTGGGAAAGGTGGTGTCCAACAGACCTCTCCCATCACAGTATTGAAGAGCCAGGATCTGAATTCACTTTATCAGGAATAGCTATGACTCTAAACTGAATTTGGTCCTGAGTATTTTTTCAGACTCAGGTAATAGAAATTAAATCACTTTCACACTCATGATAAATGTTTGAATTATCAGAAGAAAACATACTGAGAAGCTAGTTCATGAAAACAATTAAAGAGAGACTTTGGAAAACATTTTTATCTTTCTAAGTATCCATATACTTACCACTAAATACCACATCTCCAAGATACTAACAGCCTCCATTTAATAAAATTAACATAAGGGAGAAGAAATTAATTGATAACCTCTGTCCATAAGTTAAAGTAAAGAGAGAGGTGTCATTTCTTATGTACCTGAAACACTTGTATTTTCTTCCAGAGAATTTTGAGCACAGTAACGAAGTATTTAATCTTATTTTGTCCATGAATAGCATTGGCGTGTAAGGGCAGATAATGGGTTGGGAGAGTGGTCGTCGAACAATAGCAATACATCTAAAAAAGAAATGTTACTTCTAAACCAGCCATTTTAATACTACCTGATAAAAAAGTTGAAGTAAAGGCTAAAAGAAGGCATTATTATATTTTTCTCACTGAGGCATAAAATAGTTGCATGCACAACTCTGTGGAAGTGGTGGCATTCATGAATTATCCAACATTCTAGAATAGCTCTGTAACTAATATAATGTTACAGGAGTTAAGTATGTGATACTGATAGTCTTTTTACTAATTCAACATCTTCATATTAATCTATGACAAGAAATAGTTTTCATTTCTTAATTCTGACATGTTAAAAACAAACAAAAAGGTGAAAGATTGTCAGAACTTCACACACAGATTACTTGTCACTAGTAGGTAAATTTCCTCCAAATTATCATACCACTTTCACAGGTGTCCTGAATACACTGTGAAAAAGCAGGTGGCATCTAAGGTAGCTTCATTTGGAATGTCTTTTTAAAGAGCTGACCATTTTGAAATAAAACTAGACATGCATTTATTCTAATATTACATCAGCTTCAACATATTAAGAATACATTTCAAAAGTTAAATCCTTCCTAACTACTCAGTATGGACTTTGTAAAATCGGTATAGGGCACAGAAGTACATTTTTTTCTGAAAGAGGAAATTTTTCTCAACATTTGTATGTGAAAAGTATGCTATATTTTCAAGTAACTGATTAGCTGTGAGGCACATAATCCCTAAGACAGAGAAAACTGGGATAACTTTCAAAAACTATCAGTCATGCTTCACACATTTTTTTTTCCATTAATCTGAAAGTTAAAGCAAACTAAACTGCTGTATTTAATGAAATGCAAAAACAGTGTGCATAAAGTTACAAAAAAGCATTAGAAAATTGCTCATGTAATAACTTTTTAGTTTTTATAACTGATTCATTGAAATTTTGAAATACAGACTTAACAATTTCTTTCATGTATATTGAAAATGGTTCACACATTTATAGCAACTATGTATTTTATTTTTTTTTTAATAATAGCTCCTCTAGTCTACAAAAACCTAATATAGTCTCAAAAAAGTTGTCATTTTGTCTGTTACACCAGCCACAGAACACAGCTGCATTTTGAGAAGACAGACTAGTAAGAAAAGATAAATATTTTACAGGAAACTTTACTTTGTTGAGGAATAGTTCAAATACATAAGATGGTCTTCAGAGGGATATTAAGGTTTTATTGCCATGAATGTGGAATTATGCTTTCCACAGCTGTCAAAGCCATTAGTTACGGTGAACTTTTCAAATATTTATCCTCAACTGTTTGGGTTTTCAGATACATATGGAAATAGTTTTGGTTGTTTTTTTTTTTTAAATAGAGTAGACTGATATTACTGGTTTTATACTTTTCATTTTTGAAATATAAACTTTTTATCAACACAGAATCACAGAATAATTTCTGTTAGAAGGGAGTCCACAGGTCATCCCTTGCTCAAGTTACCCAAGGATTTATCCTATGAAGTCTTGAACATCTCTAACAATGAAAGTTCCAAAACTCTGGGCAAACCGTTCCAGAATTTAACCACCTTCATTTTTTTCCCTAATATCTAATTGGAATTTCCTTTTTTCCCAACTTATGTCCCTTGTATTAGAAGCAAGTTTAGTAAGACGAAAAAAGTATATTTCCATCAAAAAACAATGACTCATGGGAAGCAGAATATTTCACAGAAATCTGAATTTTGATGAGGTGTTTTTTAAAAATTTAATTAATCCAACAGAGCCTTCCAGTAAAGCCATAACTTTGTTTCAATCAGGTTTTGGATTGGATGTTTCAGTTCTCTGTTTTGGCATGATTTCTCAATAAATACATTTTTTAAAATGTGGTTTTTTTCCAATAGAGCAGAAACAAATTTGGAAGGGTATTTTCTGCTGGAATAGTCTGGTTTGTGTTTGTTTTATTTTTCCAGTTTGAATGGGGAAAATAAAAGAAACACACCCAGCTCTGAGCATGTGGTGCTGTTATTTCTGAAATTAACAATTACGTGATACGAACATGTCCAGAGTACTTTTTACTTCATATGATACTTGTTTCTTTCACGAACTTTCATTCCCTGTGAACACAGGAAAACGGAATGGTACATTTCTTTTGGAGTTTTCAGTAGCTGGCATAAAGCTTGACAATATAAAGAATGCCCAGCATGTAGTCAAAAAGAAGTTTGTACAAACACACGACTCAGTAAAACCACATCAGAAAAGCACTGTTTTAAAAACTACAGGCCAGTTTCAGTTTCTATGCAAGATGCTATTTTTCCTTTCCACTGCCACACCGCTGTATTGTTGGTAGCTTAAAGGGAACACTGTTGTGGTTACGATGCACTGAGAGGAAACCAAGCGGGATGCAGTCCCAGTCCTGCAGCGCTACACCCTGTGCTGCCGGATATTGCCGCACTGGCGCAGCCACGCAGCATTCCCCCCACCTATTTTCAGGGTACATTTGGGTCTTACACTGTAGCAAAGACAGAATGTGAATAGCTGAAGGTCTAGAAAAGTCTTTTCTGTGTAAACTGGGATGGATAGTATAGCTTTTGTATGCATTCATTCACAGCCCAGTATTTGGGTACTTTACATCTGGTTAAGAGAGCGCAGACAGGGAGTGGGGCATTGCCTTGTGCCTTCCCTGATTGTGGTATGCTGAGCATCCCTCCCTCTCTGAGAGGAAACAAAATTTGGCCTTCTAGAGTACACACTCAAGTGCATTCTTATAATGTATTCAGAAAGCTTCTGGAGGCCAAGCAAAGCACAGAGGAAAATGCCTAACAATCAGAGAGATTGAAGCACTGGCAGAGACTGGCAAACTCCTAAGGAAAATAAGGACTAGATACAGGTTGGACTTAAACGTCATAGAGGCCTAGAGGGGACAGCATACAGTATGTTGCAACCCAAAAAGCCATGTGGAGCTGCTAACATCAGTTAAAAACTAAAGGGAAAGACAAGATTTATGAGGACAGCGATTAGAGAAAGGCTGACAAGTGCAATACAGTTACAACAAAACACAGCTCTGTACAACGCTTCTGGTGGTGTTGGCATGTTTACTTGAAGGAAAAAGTTGAAGTCACGATATTTTAGCATTAGTTTGTGGAATCCTAATGCAGACTGCAATGCTTAAAATTATGGTTCTATTTCATTATAAGACTGTTACTTGTGAATTTGCCAAACCAGAGTGAAACTTCATGTAGCAGGATCTGTGTCATACTGGATTTTTCTGGAAAGTTTCAATTAAAACATAAAATTCTACATTTCTAAAAATAAGACAAAGGAAGAATACATCATTAAAAGGTACTAGTTTTGCTGAGGAGTTCTAGCACACAATCTGCAGCAAGGGGCTTCAGAGGCTGGAAGACACCGTGGACTGAGGGAACAGGGAATTAAAACTGTCCCTTTTTCAGTTCTGAGTGCTTGTGTTTGCAGTCGGTAGTTTTTACCACGGTAAGAAACGTGGCCATGAATCAAAATACTATCGTTTAGTATACCATTTACATAATTGTTTAGTTACTGCAGTACCAAGGAACACTGGACCCACTGTATTTTGGTACAAAGTTATATTATTTTATACTCTACCCCTAGCTAAAATTAGGAATGCAAATATAGAATTATAATTAGCATGTCATAGAACTCAAACAAATAGTATTAGGTGAAATCATAGGCATTAAAACCAGGTCAAATCCTGCACTTTCACTCTTAATTTTCATGAGGGGCAGACATCTGCAAAACCTAATTCTACCAGTTTCATTACAAAAAGATTGTATTCCTGTTCATGTTAATAAAATTCTCAAATTATTTTAAAAATGAAACTGCAGATATTTTAGGTACAGTCGTAATTTCACAGGTAGAATTTCTTTCACTCCCTGAACTTCTTTGCCAATACGCATCTCAAAAAAAACCAAAAACTGTATGTCAGTAAAGTTTTTACCTTTTTCTTCCTGAATTCAGTCATTATAAAATATGCTTTTCCCTCTGAAATACTATCTAATATTTCTTCTTACATAGGCAGGAGCTCCTGAATCAATTTAATTCATCACTAAAATTCATAATCCTCAGTAGTTTATGTCAACATGACCAACTGAGATTTAAATTATTAGTTATCATACAATCAAGAACTCAGAAGTGCAGAACTTCAATAAAACAAAGATCCATGAGTTTTCATCTTCTGTTAAGATTACACAACACCTGGGTCAGCAAGTTCAGGCCCCCAGCTCTTAAAAACAATTTCAGACAGTCCTTTTCACAAATAGTTCTTATTGCCAATCAAAATCACCTAGGATATTTTCCCCTTTTATTCCCATTGAAAAATCTATTTTGGGACATTTCCTTTACAGTTAGAAACGTTTTCCAGCCTATGTTTTTTAATGATTTTTATGTGCTATAAATATTCTTAAGCCACCAGTGGCCTTCAACTTAAAGCAGTTGCTCTCCTGCGGTGTTTACCCATGCAATACATTTCTGAGAATCTCAGTCTTTCTGCTGATGCAGGCAAAACGTTTTCTTAGTCCACTCTTAGAAATAAAGTGATACTCTTCCCTTTGGTACCCCGTACTAGACACCTACCTTCAGTTTGATGTCAGCTTTTTTCAGTATAGATAACCAGAATCCTAAATTTCTACTCATACTTCTGAATTCTTTTCAGAATAGTTGTAAATATCAGATCCTAGACTGTTTCCACAGCCATGGTGCTAACCATGTTCCACAATCAATTGGTAAATTTATGACTGCAACAGAAATACTTGCTATTCGCTTTAACTATGCAAGCTTATATTTGGATTGTTGAACTTCATAACATTTCCGTTATTATATTACTGAAGTTCATGTGCTTCCTCCCGACCTGCTTCTTTTCATGATCAGGTTGCTCCCAATGAGCAATATTCTCATCAGAACTGGATATCAGATTGCTCTGGAAGAAGAGAGCTTCAGAAAACTCTGCCTTTTCTTCCTTTTTTTCATCTATTTCTGTCTCTCATTGTTATTTCCTGAAAAACAGGTAGGGCTTGTCAAACTGTTTGAGCAGACTTGCATGCATAGCTGACTGGATCACACATTTCTCTCATAACTGTGGAACTACAACTAGCTTATCTTTAAACTGTGATACTGATCAGGGTTGTCTTTCCTTCTTCCTTCCCTGTATTTTTTCTCATTATTATTTTGGGCCACATTACACACATTAGCTCATATTTTACATTACACAACACAAGTAGTTATTAACTTGAAGACCAGAAAGTAGCCATAAAACTCTTTTGAGATGAACACTATTTCAGTGGGATTTTTTTTTATGCAAATATTGAAACTGGTGACCAAGCTGAACTAACATTGACAAAAATATTTATTAAATCTTACCTTTTCCCTTCTTTCTTTTTTTTCAAATCACTTGCAAAAATCAGCTCTGCTTTATGAAGAAAATGCAGCTAGACTTTGCTGCTAGTTGTACTGTTGGGCACCTCAATAATTAATGCAAATAATTCAGAAGATATTAACAAATAATTTCTTTTATAACTAATTTGCTGAAAAATAAGTATTATGAAAATATTTTGACTTTAAATAACTGCAAAACTTACTTAAAAGACATAAAATGCAAAAAATGAGCATATTATCACTTTTTTAAGAATGTAATTTTCCAATTTGTTTTTCTTGGATATTAGCATATAAATTACTATTTTGCAATTTATGCTCTGTGAATTGAAGTAAATAAAATAATTAGGTGCAATCTTCAGGTTCACGAGTCAAATTAATAACACTGTTGGTTTAAAATTTAAGTTTATAGGCTGGATTTATTTCTGTTTCATAGTAGTTCTGCCAGTCTCTTTCATGATAAAACCCAGAACTTTGGAAGCAAACCAAAAATGCCATTGTTTGTCTTAGTGGGGATTTTAACATTGTCATAGCCAAAAGCATAGCATGGCAACACACAGTTTGGTTGGTTTTTTGTGTTTTGGGTTTTTTTTAATGGTCCAGAAAGCATTAACATTGGGAAATTCAAACACTAAGACAGCATGTTATCTCCAGATAGGCCTTCTATAGGCAACAACTGAATTATGAAGAACAGAAGAAAGGGAGAGAAATATGTGTGCACAATGCAATCATTTTACCTCCTGGAAGCTCTTTCTCTCAAGTTTTTCTGGTTTTGATTCTTGTCACTTTTTTTTTTTTTTTTTTAATTGTAAAGAGTAAAACATCAAAGCATACCTGTGCATATATTTACTTTTCCAGAACACACAAATCTGCTAAAGATCATCTAAACAAGGATGAGGCAGATGTTGGGAAGGAGACTTGCATGAGGTCACAGAAGTCGCTATTTTTAACAAAACAATGCTGATATGGTCTAATTTAGCAAAAGAGAAACAATGTATTAGTTTAGAATCAGAACATATTAGCTAAGACTACTGAAGGGTCAGATCACAGAGATAAAGGGCTCTGATTCCAAACCTGAAAACACTTATTTTTCATTCTTAGCCACGTTCAAAAGAAACATTTCAGTTCAGTTCATGGAACCTGCAACAATCAATACATATAAGTGCTGGAAGCATCTAGACCTGTCAAATGAATTCATCAATTATAAAAAAAAATGTAATTCTTTAACACTTACAAACACCAGATTTATATCCAAAGGAAAACAAATCTATAAGTTTGCCTAGAGCAAATTACAAGTAGATACACATTTCCCTAATCAATTAGGCATTATGGAACAAAATTAAGAAACTGAACTATAGTTTACCTCTTAAATAACTGTTGCTAAACAAGTTTCATTAATCTTCTGAGCTACTAGTAATCAGTATGACAATTCAACAAAACCAGATAGAATAATTTCCTCTATAAAGGACATCAATATAGCACATATAAATAAAATTTTAAGAGCATTGAAAGGAATTTTAACTAGACATTGTAAACATCATGTACATGGGTTTTGTTTAATCTGTTTTACTACTTCCTGTTCAGCATTTATTCTTTCAACTCCCTCCGTTTCCTAATCCATAAAGATTTGAAATGGGGAGATTTTCAAAACTTGTATTCTGCTTTTTCTTAGAATAGTGGGGTGTTCCCACTGCCCAAATTCAATAGAAAAAATTTACAACAGTAATGAGTGTGATAGAGGGCATTCTAGCAAAGGATTCTATTTTGGATGTGTTTTTTCCTAATGCCCTAAAGTACACACACTAGTTTTGTGTCACAATAATTCTGAACATTAAAAGCAGTAAAGAAATGTTCCAAAAATCATTGCTTACTTATTCAATGGGTCTGTTCCTATTTCCCTTTAAAGTACCTTCTGCCTTACTGAGTATCAAACTAGTTGTTCAGGTCTTTTTAACTCTCATTAACACTGTTAAGTCATAAACAATTCCCTTGAATAGCAAACTGAATTATGTTCCTTCTCCTCTAGAATCAGAAGTACTATAAACTGATCACTGAGCCAAATTTTGTCCTTACTTACACTGGTGAATCATCAACGTGTGACGCTGATGAAAGAAGTTGGCCTGAATATTTGAACTATACACTGGGACAAGGATAATGACGCTAAAAAGCAAAAGGATGATCAAAACCCACAATGAGTTTGCAAAATAACATGGGACAATGCCAGCATGGCCAACTATTCCATAAATTACCTTCTAAAAGTCCATACGTTCTTCAGCACTGATTCTAAAGATGTATTTAGTATTAATCATCTAACTCTTCCTTTAAACAAGACTAGCTTTGCATTCAGATCATTGCTGGTACAGGGAATTCTGACCGTCCTGCACAAATGCTTAACTTTGAATTGAACTAATCAGCAAAGTTAAGCATATGTGTATCCAGTATTAATATCTGTCAGGAAACATGACTTTTTAGGTTTTTTTTAATACAACAATAAAAGAGAAATAGAGAAAGGCAATTCAAAGCTGCCTCGTTATACTTCCAATTCAGGTGACTGAAAAATTCCACAATATACAAAATTATATCAATTTCCTGGGGATCCAAGTGGAAAAATTCTTAATTGCACTGTTTTCTATTTGTAAACCATCCCAGCTCTAAAATTAAAAACCATAAGGGTTCTATCCTCCCTTCTTTCTAATGAAGCACAGAAAAGAAAAACCAAACTTTTTTGTCCTCTTGCTATAATATAAATTTCTAATATTTTTACTTTGAAAAGTTAGACTGATAAAAAGCAAATGAAGCTAATATGGCATTCAGCAACTTTTCAAATTCAAGTTTCACCATTGAAGCAATTCATATCATCAACAATATGAATATTAAGTGTAACAAATACGCTGTTTTGAACTGGAAGGTATTTTTTGATGGATATTTGTAATTTATTTTATGGAAGCCTTCATTTTCATAAGAGTGTTGTTCTACCAAGATGTTTCTGCTTTGCTATATGCCATATTAGCATTACTACAGTGTTGTAACTGCCTATAAGTGTTTTAAAATATATGTAATTCTTAGATAAAATATCACAATGTTGCCACGTAACCGGAAAAAGTTTTATTGAGCACAAGACCCTAGGTTCATCTTTACCTTTTTTTAGACTAGTCATAATGCATTCCAAATGCCAAGATCTAATGTTATAAGCTATGTTATGTTATCAGCTGACACAGTCTGTCATTGATAGTCAGCTGGAACAAAATAGTAAATGAAAATAATAATTTGTAGCCAATATGGAAGAATTAAAAACTGCACTGCATAAGACCATAGCTGGGAGAATGTTCATGTATTTGTACAATTAAATATTGTTTAAATTTACTCACTCTCTGCTCAGTAAGGGTAAAAGATCAAACGTGATTACATATACTGAACACCATCAAAACAAGAACCATCTAGCAACTGCAATTTTGTATCATCTTTTCAACCCCATTCCTGCCACATTTCTAAATTCTTCTTTATCCTCTCATAAGTAACTAAATCTTTATGTCCATAAATGTTGAAGACAGAGATTACTACGTCTTTATCCATCTTCACATAAATTATGCATAATTCATACAAACGCCAATAGAAAAAGTTTCTATAATCCATTCTTCAAAGACTAAGAATCATTCTTGTAAAAAAATTTTGATGAGTGGATTTAGTAACTTAAGGCTGAATAATTAGTGACAAGTGTTAACAGCTTATTATAAGACAGAAAGGGTCATGTCTGAAAAATGCACAGTCAGTACTAATTGTAATGACATTGCAGTCCTGTATTGTTGCAGCTCTTAAATTATTGAGGAAAAAATAGTCACTTTTAACTTAATCCTTTTATAGAATGTTCATTAATCAATGCTGAATTTTGCAAGGACTCCAGGTATAAAGCATGAAATAATGACTATTTGTTCCTGATATATTTGGATGAGAAGAATTTTTTTAACACTTTATGTAGAATAGATTTTCTGATCTGATATAATCTGTTAAGCTTTGGGGATCCAGATATGGATCAGTCATCTGGGTTCAAGCAATCAGTCACAAGACTTCACAAATACAAGTGGAAAATAGCATTTTCACCAATATTAACTAAAATATTTGATTATTGTGAGCAGAAAACACGTAAATGCTTTCTGATTATTGTGAGCAGAAAACATTTAAATGCTGCTAAATGAAAAACAAACCAGGTTTTGTGCAACTAGACTAAAAGGAAAACAAAGTCAAACATTTGAGTGAGCATCAGAGAACAGAAATCGTTAAAAAAATACCTAAAAGCATTTCAAGTAATTTTTTAATGAAAAGAAGCATATACAGAACATAAAGATTTTAAAAAGAAAAATGGAATAGCAGTTTGGGGATGCATCTAGAGACATCATTTATCATGGCTTTTTTTTTTTTTTTTTTTTTTTCTCCTTTCTGTTTTCTTTAATACAATGATTTCAAGATGGAGTCTGTGGAGAGGACTTTTTTGGTTTACTGTCTTTTTTCATGTCCTTACAAGTTTTCAGTAACACCTGCAAGGTCTCAGAACAATATTTATATAATTTTCTTCCCCTTAGCAAACAATATTTAATATAAATACATAACACACTAAAGTTTGACTTAATGATAAAATGTTATTTGAACTTTTATTTTTCTTTTAGAGATTGGAATTATGTTTTCTTTTTCCACTCTTTAAAATTTATTTTTGACAGTCAGGACACAACACTCAGCTTCTTCCTGTTGTCAGTGTATAAGAACTCAGCTAATTCTGAGTTGTTCAAACAGGATATAGCAGCTTGTTCCAGGAATGCCTGAGTGTAGCACTGATGGCAATAAAGATGAGGCACTTGCATCAGTAAAGATAGTAGAATCACACTCTCTGGTTTTTGGGCCAGTTGGGGTTTTGTTAATACTGTTCTTCATACTACTCAAAATCCACACTATGCACCATATTAGAATACATTCTCCTATACCGCATTAAATTATCTTGTGTAACATTTTAAATTTATGACTGGGGAAGCATATAGTCAACTAGCATTAAATCAAATACACTTGATCCTATCTAGATCATGTTTACTCTTTCAGATCTGAATTTTAGGTGATGTCAAAAAAAATAGAATTTATTTTAGAGGAATTAGAGGAAGATTGTAGAAGAATTTATCTACAGGCATAGTCATTCTGCCCTATGAAAACATGAAAACAAAATTTCTTTTTAGGTGCCTTTAAACTCTTCTCAGTGTCAAACATCCATATAAAATAATTCAGCTTTTCCATGCAAACATGTCACACTGTGTCCGAATGCCACTGTTGTTATAACCTGCTCTCAAGAATGCTAAAATCTGATTTAGGTCTGTTACTTACCTCATCTTCCTAGCTCAAGACAAGGCATATTTAATGTTATGATATCATTCTTACTGTATCTTACATCGACTAATATTCAATAAAACTATGCCTGAAATATCTGCTTCACACTTACAAAAACCTTGCTTGTGTTTACAGCTGCTATAAACTAACCAAACTTTTCATAACATAGGAGAAATAAAAAAGAAAATTTACATTCCATTATATTTAGCCATTACAGAGGGCTATAGGAATTTTTCACTTGACTTAACAGTCACTTATAAAGTGGAAGAAACAGTGCATCTTTACTGCTGCTGTCAGAAAACTGTAATTAACGCTGGGTGCATTTTCCCAGCGCAGACGCCTGGCTTTGATCTGCTGCACTGACAAAGGCCGAACATATTTTTCTCTGTGTGGAGTGTAACCTCACAGCCTTGTGTGCAGGAGGCCCAGGCAGCTCAGTCAGCTGTTGTACCTGGACTGTAATGACGGGGTGTACTGCTGTGTGGTCTTACCACGTCTTACCTTCAGTTTAGCTAGGAGGAATTCGTGATCTTGCAGTAGTTTTTTAGCCTCATCTTGATTGCTGCCGATTTCTAATAAATTTGGCGTTGATTCAGCCAGCTGAAGCTTCACCCATTTTCCACACTGTAATAAGTAAACAATTATAGCCTTCAGCAAACACAGGCTTTCCTTCATTGATGCACTCACGCAGACTCTCAGGTCACACGTTCTCCCCATGGTCACAGGAGCACAGGGACCCTCCCCATGGTCACAGGAGCACATGGACCCACAAACATGTATTCAATTGCGGAGTGAAGACACAGAGAATATAGCAAACTTTTTGAAACAGGTATCAAAATACCAGATTCTAGTCTTATCCAGTAGGTACTGCGTTTTTGGTTTTGCCTGTGAAGAGTAATGAGGATGAGCTGAAAAGGTTTCTCCAGCTCCTCTCCCCCTTCAGCTGAAGATTGCACAGATGGCTAAGGAAGCTGGGGGGTGGGTGGGAGGTACAAGTATGTTACAGCAGATGCAAAAACCATAACCTCAAATCTTATTTCCACCACACAGATCCAACATACCTCTATACTGAATATATATATAGAGAGAGATTGCACAGCTAGCAGCAGGGACAGCTAACAGCCTTTGGAATAGGAACCCAAGCAGCTATCTCCCATTGAGCCCTGGAGGGTACCCAAGGAAAGGAATCTTGACAGCAACCCAAAGCACAGTTAATTTGTTCCTCACTGTGTTGCAGAACTGCTGGCCTGAGAAGCGTGACTCGGAGAGGATGGTGATAAGGAATGGAGCAGTGATGTCACTGGAGGCTAGCATCACTCCCACGGCACACAGGGGAAAAATAAATGTCTTTACCCTGGACTTAAGTCTCCTTGCAACAAAATTACACCTGTACAGCAGTACAGTCCTCCAGGGAAGGGTGAGAACTGATAGGAGGAAACCTTCCCACCTGCACAACTGAGCTAACCCCATCCCGCATAACTGCCCTGATTCGGTGACAGCCGGACTCATTATCACCTTATTCTGCATTACAAACTAGTGGCTGAGGCTACTGTGATTTCCAAGTTGCCTGGAGAATGAAGAATCAAACTGCTAATAAATTCCAGCTGGGATTCGGCATCCAGCTTTACTCCCTGTGCCAAGTTTTGTGCAAACCGTAGGTGTGGGTTGCAGCTCTCAGAACAGGCCTTCAGGTGCTTGTAGGCAGCTATATACACATGAGGGCTTCCACTACGACACATGGGAATATGAATTCACAGCTTTCAAAAATAACCACTCGTTATCAGGTTTAGGGGTTTTTTTTCCCCCCAGCAAACACTTCAAAAAAAGACATGCAATCTGCAGTTATGGAGTTGGTAGACTACTAATTATGTAAAATTATTGCTAAATACAGTTTAAAAATATCTTGAGGAATCTCAGCTATGATTAAAGGTAACATCATGCTTATTTTCACAGCACTCTGCATTTATCTCTTAGTTTTTAAACAGAGTAAGAGGAACTCCTTGCCTCTAAGAGCCTACATATTTTGGCCAAATTATGTATTCTATTTAAAAACAAAACACAACATAACACAAACAGAAACAAGTATTAACTTCCAAGGAAGCTGTTAGATACTAACTGATTAAATGACCTGGCCTTATCCTTTTATGCTAGCTAACAATTTGCACAGAACATTTAAAAGAAGTGGTAATCACTGAGCAGCAGAAAACCAAGAACAGACATGCTAGCAGTTGCTGCCTTACCTTAAGTACTGCTATAACAATACTGGTATCCCCAGCCTGGACAGCAACCGAACTGACTGTTGTTGTAGAAAGCTTCTGCTCTGAACTGGCTTCATTTGACATGGTGTTTCAAAATGGGACTTCATATGTTAAAGCAGACTTGAAATGCTCTTGCAAGGTCCGCAGTTCATTTCAGAAAGCAACAGTCTCGCTTAGATTCATTCAGTGAAACGGCTCAGCTAACACTGATTACTCTGCCAAAAGGAAAGAACAGGAGGTTAAAAATAGACAACTCCATTGAGTTTATCATTCTTGAGAGAGATTTGACACACCCCTAGTTTGGTAGCATTAAGGTGCCTGTTCTTTTTTGTCACCATCTGAAGTGTGAAAGGCTTCTTCCATGAACATCACCTGACACTGGCTAACGGAAGGAAAAAATATTCTCAAATTAAAACAGCTAGAAAAAAAAAAATTACTATTGAGTCTAAACAGACAGACCCCATATTTTGAAGTCTCAAAAAATGCAACTATACAATGTACGTTTTCAAGTTCTACAAGCAAAATATTTTCTCATTTACTAGTTACTAAATATATTTGCCTAACACAACTCTTCCTCTCAGTCAAAGTATTTAAACAGGATGAACATGTGTATATAAGTCAGATGCTAAATTAAAACAGAATGGGATTTTTAATCCAAAAATATTTAAAAGTACAGTGACCAAAACAACCACAGAAGGAAACCAAACACTTTGTGTGGCTTCTTAAGGAGTGTTTTATTCCTGCCTAAGATTAATTTACTTGCTTTCCAATTTAATCAGATGTTCGTATAGTCTTCATTTTGTTCTAAATGAGCATAAGGAAGATCTCTCTAATACTTTTTTAAACTCCACTTAAGTTTTTAATTCAGTGCAGGGAAATTTAAGACACACTTAAATCACAGTATTGGTTTGGCATATTAATTCTATTGCCAGAAGCCCAGAACATGCCACAAGTAGCCTACAGTAGGAGACAGCAGCTGTTAAATTTCCTTCCACAGAACAGCTGAGAAAGTGACACTGGTGTTTAGGTTTGCAAGTCTCTCTGGAAACACAAATCCACCAAGAAACTACACACATAACTCTCCTCTAAGCATCTGCTCACTTGATTTGTTTAAAAATATGTAACATTTAAATACTTTTTTATACAAAATAGATTTGCTAATTGCAAACTAGGACAGACACACCTGAAATGAAACCATGATCTGGAAGCAAATTCTTAAATATTTTGGACTGGAAGAAAATTAGGGTAGTTCCAGGGAATTTGAACAGATGTGTCAAGGTTTGGGTTTTTTTTTTTCATTTGTTTGTTCATTCCTCCCCACCCCAGTTGTTGGTAGATTATTATCTTAATCTGATCCCCATCTTCAAACCACAACTTTCAAATGGGGTATCCAGAAAAGCATTGCAGTGGTTTGTGCTGAAATAAATGGGCTTGGCAAATCAAACCAACAACTTTCCTATCCCTTGTGCCAAAACAGAACCACAAGCTCTCAAGTTGCCAACAAGGGAACAAATATCACATAGTTTTCTGAAACTCCTCATAACACCTGAGAGGCCAGTGGACCCCCTGCCACTGAAACATTATATAGGTATTCATGAGACTCATGTGGGTATTCATGTAATAGGTATGGCAGAACAAAATGTTTGAAATTTAATGGCCACTCAAAAACTGGAGGGTAGAAGTCTGGAGGAAAACCTCAAAACTGAAACAGAAAAGAGGCCTATTTTGGTTTGAATAGAAGATAGATCCATTATACAAAACTTGCTAAATACTCAAGATTTAAAAAAAGACATTCCAGAAGACAAGCAACTTTGGGTTTGTCATGCTGCAGGCAGCACAGAACAAACAGGACTTGACTGCTGGAAAAACTGATTGGGGAAAAAACCCAGTCTGATCTCGTTAGTGCGTTACAAACCAATTTTGGTGCTATGTCAGTGTGCCATTCAGGTTTTGTTCTCTCAAAAGCACATTTTAAGTGTACTTTTTCACAGCACAAGTTGGGCCAATCCATCATCTCATTAAGGTAGCCAGACTTAAGAGCTGTTTTTCACTCAGGTTAAATGAGGAATCATTTTTTGTAGTGCTGACAGCTGGAAATCATGGAAAAACACCACACTCAAGAAGTTGACCATAAACAAGTTTGGCAGCAGCTGAGTCAAGTGATTCAAAATGCCTGATAACAAATGGATGGATATTCTATTTATTTGGCTTATGCTAAGCCTACAAGATAGAGACAGGGAAACATCAGAGTAGCAAGCAGAGAAAAGGTAGAAAGGAATCAGAAAAGATCTTCCAGCATAACTCTGGGAGAAAAAGCCAAGGATTTTGGCATTAGATGATGATCTATTTCAGCTATGCCCAGGGAAACACAATCTAATAAGCGTGCCTCTCTTGGTCTTGTTTACTTACCTATCCGTCATCTGTTCCTCTGCCTGAAGCAAACAAACAAAAATCCTGCTAGAAGCCAGAAACAGGCAGGGTATCTGTGTCAGTAGAAAGAAATATTTTCCCTTTGCTACTGCTATGTGAATGATGAGAGTAAGAATAACAAGAGGAAACGAGCATTCACCAGCTGTCCACAAGAAGCTACGAAACTGAACAGATGAACAAAGGAAACAATCTCAGGGAAAGAGTCAAAAAGATAAAGTCTCTCCAGTGTACATAGTGTCAAGTATTATCTCTAACAACTGTATCTAACAAGGATTTGAGAGGTAAATTCATTTTCAAGATTGAGCATGTCTCACCAGCAGCTTTTTCTCACGTGTGGCAGGGGAAGGGCACTAACCACAGGTGTGACAGTTACACATGGGAAAAGGGCCCATCTTTCTTGAATATAAGTTGCCTTTTGTTCAGAGCTTTGGAGCTGCCAGCACACTACGAAAATGCCTCTGGGAGAGACAAGGTTCACTCCCCACAGCCTCAGAGATGTGAGGTCCTTCACGTTGACTGGTTTGTAAATGTAACAGGTCTTCTTTCCTTCCCTTGTCGCCTGCCTGGGGGGACAAGTGTACACAGCAAGGGAGGGAAGGAAGCATCCCTCACACTGATGGGTATTGTGTGGCTTCAAAACAGGCGCAAAAACACTACTTCCTTCTGGCAGCCCCACCTGAATGAGGAACAAAGAAGTCAGACCTCTCCAGGTCTGTGGCTTCTGCTTTTTGCCAGCTCCTACCACCTCACCTTTTAAGTAAGCACCATTTTCAGGTATCGTCAGGAATGATGGCATGGGGGCACGAAAGTAAGCAATCTGCAAGTCTCCCTAGGCTCACGAGGAGGGGACTGTGCAGCCACAGAGGTCACAGACAAGGGTGAGGGTTGAGCAGGAGGTAAGTGTTTCTCCTGGGAGAGGTTCCTCTTTACCCCACACTGGTTGAGTGAGTTTCTAGGATGACAAATTGGTTGAAATCCTAACCAAGTTTTGTCATTTCTAAAAACCAAAACCAAGTACAGTAAAAACCATCCAGCTGCTGTAGCAGTCAGGGAGGAAGTCAAGAAACAGATGCCTCCTCCCAGAGGTCAAAAAGTACATGAACATCATGTGGGGAACAGTAACCTGTAATACTGTCTGTTTCTTTACACTTAATTGGAAAGAAGTGTTTCTCGCAGAGGACTGCACTGTGAAGGCTGCCAGAAAACAGAAGGAAACTGAGGCAGACATCACCCTTTTACTTGGGGCCAGAGAGGCAGGACAAGTTGGGGCCAGACACAAACTAACTTCCCAGCACCCAGAGGCAGAGCAAGTCATAGCACAGGCTACCCTGCTGCACTAGCGAGGCTATGAGGTTCGGACACCGGCCACAGCCAAGGCAAGTCTGTCCTCCCACGACCCCTGGACCACTCAGGGGTGAAGGGCAGCCTGGCCTCACTCCCTGCACAACAGTGAGGAGCTTCTGCTGCCAAAGCTACGGAGGCAGGGCAGGAGAGGGAAGGAAACTCTCCCTGCTCCCAAAAGCGAGGTTATTATTAGCTGCAAGAGGGGAGGAAAGGGCCAGCCAGGGTAAATGAGATTAACTTCAGGTAGGTAACGGCTGAAGCATGGGCAGAAGCCCATCAGCTTAGAGTCCACAAGCTTAAGAAAAGGCAGCCGTAAACCAGTCCAGGATCCTGGTGGTTCCCAGAAGGGGGTTGTGCCATCTTTGCCACCACAGGAAAAGGCACTTAAGTCCCAGTAAACGGCTAGGAAACAGCTGTAAAAGAGTTCCCAAGGGATAAAAGTCACCCCCCCTCCCTACCCCCCATCCAGCAAAATACGTCAAGAATGGACCATGGTCCATATTGCCTGGATTATTGTTTGATAGTTCCCAGATTCATTTTAATTTAAAAACATATGAGTATAATGAAGCCTTATAGCTCCTACCTTCCCATTCTTCCTGTGCATCACCCTAACAAAACCCTTCTACTCTTGCTCCTTCATCACCTGTCCTGAAGACACTTTATACTACCCAAGGAAAACAGCATGAAGAGAAAAAGCTACCCAAAAAGCACCATCACACAAAGCAAAGACCAGAAGCAAAGGTATCCCGGTTCATCCCTGTCACACTGAATATGCCTCTGTGAAAGAAAAAGCACAACACTGCTAAAGTGTAAAACCAACCGTGTACTGGAGTTCAAGAAACCAGCAAACAGTTTAACATTGTTAATTCAGTCCAATGGTAAGACTAAAATCACCATTTGCTTGCTTCCAAGGACATTTAAAACATTTTTTAAAAAAACCCATACAGTAAACAGACCCGGGAAGCAATGACAGCTGATACATTTCAGTCCACTGGTCATAAATTTTTCATGTCCCACTCTTTCATCCCAAAACATTCTCTTCCCTGTATCCCTCTTTTTGGATCCTAGAGGATTTCCATGAAGTACACATACTGTTTGTATCTAGTACTTGTCAAAATAGTACTAAAATCCCTATTAGTTATTAAAGGATAGAATAGATCCACCAAATTTGACTAGGGCTTACAACCACATCTTATATCACTTCAGCCTCCACTTTTATTTTAAGAAAGCTCATGTAGCCTTTAAATTTAGAACTCCAGCTTCTAAATGTTACATAAACAAAGACTATTCTTTCTAGCATCTGTTGTTTTAAAATGTCTTCCTGTTCTTTACCTGGCTTATACACAGGGTAAAGAGAAATGCCAACACATAGGAACAACTTATGTTTTTATTCACTAGGTATCATGGTACTTGAATTCCTGAAGATTTTGCAGTCACCCCAATTGTTTTCAAATACACAGAAATAATAAACAGAGCTTGGTGGTAACCTGCTCATCTGATCTGCTTTTTTATCTTGTTACCTTAGCACATGACTCAAGATGGGCAGCAGAGCAAACTGAGGTGCTGGGATCCCCACTCCAGAACCCCTGCAGTAAAACAGATTTTTTTGTTCTGGATTGTGTTTAAACATTAGTGCTTTCAGAAGGAACCTCCTTTCCTTATTCAATGTAACACCACGCAACAAATTTACTACTTCAGATTTGTTACTTGCAGATGAGCTTGAGGTGGTTTCATACATCAATAAACTGGAGGAAGAGGACAACAAGCACTTCAGGGAAAGGAAGAGAAAGAGAGGGAGCGGGGAGCACAAGTCCCAGCGATAATTCTGAAGCCATTGGCAGCTCTGACTGATTAACAGATGTACCTCTAAGCCAACTCATCAGAACAGATGTCTCTAAATCCAAACACATTAATTACTTGGTATCATTCTTCTTCACAAGTTTAATTTTATTTCGCTCTCACAGCCAATAAAAAATAGAAGTTGGATTTACAACTTTCCTTAAAGTGACAGCTACAGGAAAGACTGAAAGAAAAAAGTGACCTGATGACTATTCAAGTCTAAACATAATGGAAAAATATAAACAGTGAAAGTTTTAACTGTTGGATGGGGTGAAAAGATTAAAACACAAAATACACAAGTGTGAAGTGCAAAGTGATCACATCTCATTCTCTCTCATGCCCCAGCTGAAAAGACCAGCATATCCTCCCAAATTTACTGAAGAGATGCTGGGGAGACTATCTCCACTTCAGTTTCCTCAGAATCAGCCGGAGAGTGGACTTACCCCATCAGCACCCCCGGGGAAGCTCAACATTTCTGTCTCAGTGGGTGTGTGTCCAAAAGAAACGCCTCACAGCCTGTGGAGATGTAGTCTGATGAATTCAAAAGTGAAGCAGTTTTAACAGCTTCAGGTGGCACATACACTAGTCAGCCCAACTGCAAGCTTGTCAACAGAGAAAACCGTGGCCCAGTGTATTCATCTCTGTCAAGAGAATGAAGAGACATTGGGTAGTTCATTAGCCCATTGCTCAGGCTCCATCAGCAGCAGTAGAAAGAGAACAGTTTATTGCACAAGATTAGCATGTTCCCTCGCCCATGCATGTAAGGAAAGCCAGCAGGACTTTTGTTGCTAAATTCCTTGGGAGCATTTTAAATTCCTTTCTGATGCGGTGTGTTAGCACAGTGGAGTATGCACTCTGCACCAAATATAGATGTGAGACAGGCTACATTTCTCCCTGTAAAGAAGGGAGCTTAAGATGCAGATTGTAATCTACATCTAAGTCTCATGCAGCTGCAAACCAGTCCACTAAGGCAACTACAATGACAGTTTTGTCCCATATCACTAACTTCTGCACTTAACTTACATTTACAATTTAGCTGTATTAAAAGACCGTTTCTCTAATTATTTTTCAATGTTTATACGTGAATACAGATGTCTATATTAAACTTGTGAAATTAAAACATCAATTAAAAATCACAGAGATTATTCAAAGAGGCAGTTATAGTGGTGTAACTGGGTTCTTAGGACCATGTTTGAAGGAGTGAAACATCTCTGTTTAATCTCATCAAAAGTAATCAGCCAGCAGTGATGCAAAAAGATCAGTATGAGTCACTCATTTAACAGGAGACTAATTAAATAGACACAATCTATCAGATTAACCACATCAAAACATTAAAGCCATATTGTTATTGTTTGGAAGAGTTTATTTAAATGGACACAAATTTCAGAAAGCTATATTCAGAACAAATACAGAAGTATGCTACACAGTCACATTTCTAATAGCACGTTACTTTAGACATCTGCTATTGGGGAGGGTTTAACCAGAACAGAAAAATTCAGCAGGGGAGTTGAATTTTGAGTGCTAAAGAACCACGAGGCTTTAAAATCCTTTTCATAAAGTCATTTATCAGCAGGGTTATAAATAGCAGTGCTTTGTTTTGCTTTAAAAAGATAACTCCATCTTGTATAACTGCTACTTGAAGGTTCACACTGCTGAGCATTCCTCTGTGTATTCTGGTCATGCATTTCCCTATTCCAGGTCACGGTACCTCAAAAAGCAAGTACCACATCCTGCTTGTCCCTTTCACATAAGCACCAAATCGTGTGACATACTTAGAATATGTTAAAAAGCGGGAAGTATTGAACACCCACCCCCACCCAACCATGCTTGTTTGTCTGGAACGGGGTTGTTAAACTGATTTGTGCTTGATGCTGATTCCCCGTGTAACCAGGCTGTGACTACAGGATATGAGGATACTCCGTCACTGTTCCCAGTTTCAGTGACCCTTCACATGGTACAAATGACGGCATGTAACACTTCAGAATTCAAGTCCCACATAAATTTAGGAAGCATCCCCCTCCCCTCAATACTCTTTCAACACTAACTGAAGAGTGGTTAAGAAGGATTTACATGTTTCAGAACCATTGTTTGCCATCCATAGCAAAAACTCCTGCTGCTGTACAGTCACCCGGAACAGGGGTTTGCTCCTTGTTCTGAGCCTGGGTGCTCAAACCTCACCAGATCTGAACGCTGCTGTCTGCAAGAGCAGGTGGTTCAGTGCAATAGGAGAGGTTCAGTGCACAGAGACTTGGTACCCAGACTCGTTATATATAATCACTGTTCTTCATATTGCTTCCAAGTGACACCATGACGACCAAATTGTCTGCATGGCATCATGTACTACAAAACACCACAGTGGGAAGCAGGAGACATTCCTGTGAGACAATCTCTAATGCATGTATGCTTACCCTGGTGAACATCTTTTGGGGAAAAACAGAAGCAAAGTTTTTTTTCTGGTACTCCTTTCTACTGGAGAGGCTTTTCTTGTGGTCTACCATGCAAAGAAGCTCTAGCTTTAGGAACTTGAGTGTAGGCTGGTGAGATTGCATCAATCCTTAGGACAACATCACCTTTCCTATGTCTTTGCTAGTGGTTTTGATGACTTATTCCAGAACCTGAAGAGTTTTCCTCCCTTCCTCTGAGGGGCTGCCACTGGCTCCATAGGTCTTGGTTACTGAAAAGATGTCATCTCTGTCTGCCCTCTGCTGCTGGGGTGGACAAGATAGGAATGAGAGTCTGCAGCTGTTTCCTCGGAGAGCAAATGACAAGAGAAGGGAGCAAATGACAAGAGAAGGGAGAGATTGAAAATTCTCATTTTTATCACACAGGCTCCAGCTTTTGTTTGAAACACCGCTCAGAAAATGACAATACTCTTCCACCCTTATGATGGGCCATTTACCCCTTTACCCATTTCCTGCTCCAGAGGGTCCTCACAGATGGACCTCTACAGTTCCAGAAATGACCCCTTCACACACAGATATGCCAGAAACCAAGCTGTTCTCATGCCTGTTCCCATGAGAGGCACACATAGTCCATGGACCAGGACCATACATAATAGAGAGCTGCATTATCTTGGTGTTCTGCACATTTGACTCACTTGGGCACCAGGGCCTGGTATCACACACAGCATAGGACCTGGGCAAGTGCTGCACAACAGGGAGCTGCTACAGGAAGATTCCTGTCACAGCACAAGGTCCTGAAGGAATTGATTTCGAAAACATAGCAGCCCATGCTGTCAAACCAGAGACAGGTATCGCTTCTCCACACCACTGCCCCCAGTGCTGTAATATCACCAGAAGTCTCCCTTCTCCCCAGAGATACATATAAAAAAAAAAAAAAAAATCAGTATCTTTACTTGGCTGTAGTAGGGAAAAACAAGAAGTGGTCTGTCAGCATGTCCTTGTTGGATTTGGCTGCAGATTCCAGGGACAAGGACCCTGGGTCAGCTCTGGAGGGTGCACACTCCTTTGGAGACTCCTTCATTGTCATCCAGGATCTGAAAGCCCACCTTGGCAGTGTGTTCCCATGTGACAGTCTCTTCAGGCTCTTTATACAGGGCATGTGGCTGCCACACTGTGCCTGAGGTGCAATCGCTGTTTCACACCTTCCAGAACACTGCTTTCACTCCCTTGACTTCAACACCTCATTCTTTCTTTCTTGTCCCCAACAGCAGTCATGAAAGAGGCAAACTCTCAGAAGAGCCACTGAACTGTTCTCCTGTCTGCTCCAAGCAGCTTCTGGCTCTTCCACCACACAGATCAATGACCTGCCATCTTGGGACCTCAGGTTTCTCCTCTTGATCAGCAGGAGGCAGAAGACATAGCTCTCATTATGGTAAATTAGTGTAAAATGGGAAAGAGGACATTTTTAAAGAAAGAATTATAAGAAAAAGAAGGAATTCAAAGGAGGAGACAGATGACAAAAGACTGGACAAGATTTTGAACTAGGAGAAGTCTTCACGAATGATGAAGGGGAAGGTGACAGCTGCAATGAATGAGGGACCGACAATCAACAGTAAGTGCACAGGCACACATGGCACGACCTTTTGTAGCAAGAGAACCATGGCAGGGCATTGAAAGAGCTCTGCATGGCTCACGATCTTGCTACCGATACGCCTGTGTTAGGTATAAGCTGAAAGAGCTTGTGGGAAGGGGTTGCACGCATGTTGGTCAAGAACCTAAAGTCGCATTAAGTGTTGGTTCAATTTAAATCACATTTCAATCTGAGCTTCCAGATTATTCTAAAGACTAAGCTGTAACAATATAGTGCTCTGAGAGCCTAGTATGCAGTGAACTAACACAGTCAGGAGATCACTTTAAAACTGCAGTACTGGTGTAGAACAAGTCACTAAACCAACCATCTGTGACCTTGCTGTCTGTGTTAGACCTGCCAGGTACAGGTTCTTCCTGCGACCCTTTTAGATACGCATTTACCATAGGCCATCAGCATCAGCGCCGATCACGCAAATAAACCAGTTGCTCAAATGTATCTTTTCCAAGAGTTTTACCTGTCACAGAGCATCAAATAAACATGTCCCGTATCCTTTTGCCAGGACAGCAGTCTTTTCCTGTGAATCATGGAATAATTTATTTTTGACCACTTCTTCCAATTTCTCAAACTGATGCTGAAGTATCAGCCCTCTAGTGCACTCTGCAGTCAGTTGCTTTGATTAAGGATCCCCATTGCTCAATCACCTCCACACTTGAAAATAGGTTTGCCCAGGACAATAATCACCATCTTTGTTTGAAAAAGGACACAAATTGAAGTTTAATGATACAGCAGATACAAGATTTTCTGGTATAATCTCCTGTGATCTTACTCATGGCTTGGAGACAAAAGGCAGGCCAGCACTACAAGCTGACATTGCAGTCAGACACAAAGCTGCACTGGGGACCCTCTGTATGTAATGGAATTGGGGACGGGGAGAGAAAGGATATCAAATCAAGTACAACTGTAAACTTCTTGAATTTTTAAGATTGCACGGAACTTCTTGTTTTGTTTTTAACCTTAACACAATTTCAATATTAGAATGCTTGAGGCAGAGTCCTGTGGGATACGTTCTCAGACATCATATTCATTTGCCTGAATGTTACAGCCTGAGAAAAGTAAGGTGTCCTCACTGGCAACCACAGTGCTGGAGTGCTGAAGTAAAATTCACATAATGCAAAATAACTTTCAAATTATGGTCTTGACTGGTCGCGTTAAAAATACACTGACATTTTTAGAGGCTTACAGAAGATACCATGACATCAGTGGCTGTGCAGCAGGTTTTGCTCCATTCTGCTCCTATCCTCTAATCTGCAAGTGACCGTAAATCAGGGTGTTACTCTTGAGGCATCTCGTCAGGCCCTGAGGTAAAAGGGATGTGTATCAAGTAAATTTTAAATAATAATAATAATAATGCTAGTACATTTGCAAATCCTTAATGTTTCATATTTCCCTATTTTTGCACTTGTTCTTTAAAATCATGCAATATGTTTTACAGTACTTTTCATATGTAAAAAATGTTAAAAATCCTCTTAATTTGCAAAATGGAATATTAGATTTAGGGTTTTTTTCCCCAGTCTTTAGCTAAACCAAGATAAAATTTTAAAAATAAAATATGGAGAAAGTGAAATAGTTTAACTCCGAGATGGAATCCAACATAGGCCATTCCAGAAGAGAGTTGAAAGATTAAAAGCCACATTTCAATGATAAATCCCAGAACTTGGCCTAAATTAATAGAAACTTTTGTGGAGTCCTCTGTCATCCTTCTATTGCATGGAAGTCTGTCCAGAAGGCAGAGACAGATTATGCACCTTGCCAATGCAGCAGGGCCTGCAGTACCTGCATTTGAAAACATGGCTTTCAGTGCTCCAGGCATAAAAATAGCATGCAAGAGTAGTTTGTGGACTGCATAGCTTCCCCCCCTCAATCTGATATTTAGTAAATATTCTGCAGTTAAACCCCTTTCTCTGAGTTACTCTTTCTTGCCATGTTAATATTTCTTCTATTTGCAGGATATTTTGACTAACAGCTTTCAAAGAATGACCTTGATCTTCCCAGACTTCCTTGCAGCCCACCTATTGACACCACGTGATTTTTATAAATATTTTCATCATAAATTAAACTCTTACAAGTCACAAGTTATCACACTTCCTTGGTTTTCCCTCCTTTCTTTTTGCTGACTACTGCTCTTCAGGTCTCACTACTATACGTAGGAAAAACCTGCATCACCTCAGTGTTCTGAGGTGAAAATCATTTGAGCTGTGCTTTTTATATCCTCTGAGTGCGTGCGTGATTTCCATGACTATAACATCTCACCCACTCCCAAATATTAATGAGGTTTCCTTCCCAGAAACCCTGTGAAGCAGGGAATGCAGCTGTCAACCCCTCCCAACACACTTGCAGTAGCTACCATTTCATCCTGAAAGTAATTTTTCTTTGGAAACAATGAAGGAACTCTTTACAGTGTCTGCTGGATCACTTCCAAAATCTTTGACAAAATTGCTAGCAGAGAAGACAGTGTAGTAGTAGACGTGGACATATATCCGATAAGGTCCAGAGGACAAAGCAACACCTTGAGAAGAGGCAACAGCCAACAGTGAATAGCAAAAAAGAACTCCAACAGTTCACATTTCTGTCACCTGCAGAAGCAAATGCCCTGGTTCTGCAGAGGTAATGCACCATGAAACGATGCCCGCAAACGGCAGCTACCTAACAAATTGGCCATATATGATGAGCAGAAATAAAAGCCTTACAAGGCTCATTGAGTGTGTGGCTCACTGTAACCTTTTGATGCTGTTTCAAGCAAAGCATTAATAAAACCCCTGGCTGCAGCTGACATTACTGTGTTACTTTGGATACATTCGTCTCTGGAGGAGGAAGGCCCCGCTCCAAGAGGCAGCAAGTGATATAAAGCAGACAGTGGGCCATCACGTTCACATCGTCACCACAGATATGTGGAGTAGCAGTCAAATGTGTTGAATACATTGTACAATCTTCACCCTGCCGAGACTACCTTGCAGTTATCTATCGTCCAACAGAGGCATGCAGAGCTGCACACAGGGGTTCAGAAACAGAACAGTCTGCACTTCGTACCAGTTTAGAATATGGCTTGTTCCCAAGTCTCTAAAAGTCAGAGTCTCACCACACAATCATATTAAATATCAAGCAACCATGCTGTACACTTGCCTGTGGAAATGGTTAAAACACTAAGAAAGCTACTCTCTTTCCTAGTAGTCTGAAAACCTTAAGAGGAGAATGGAATGTTAAAAGACACTTATCACTTGGCTGAGATTCAAAAAAAAAAAAAAAAAAAAAATCCTGGCATGGTACTGAAGAGGAATGTCCTATGGGAGTTCTTCAGCCCACTGAACCTCTGCAGCCTCTGATCCTGTGAGGCATGGGGATCGTAAGCAATCCAGGCATGCCTGAAAAGTCAGGAAGGACAGCGGGGATGTGCTGTCACCCAGCATCTGCAGCTCTTGCTAAGAAAATGAACACGGGAAGCAGAACCCCCAAAACTGAGATGGCAATCTATACACCGCAAACCAAGCATAACACAGTGAACCGTGTTTGAAAATAACCCCACTGAAATTAAGACATCGATTGCCCCTGCCAAAATGGAGAACAGTAGCAAAAAAAAAAAATCAGTTTTGCGAGGCCTCTGTGCATGCTTTGTTCCGATACAAAACATCTCAAGGAACAGGTCTTCCGAGAGGCAGTTCTTACAGCTAAGCTAGGCTTCACTCTCCATTTTATTTTTGTTGTTTATAGGTAATTAGAATTAATGTTGGTATAAGACCTAGGAAAGGGCTCGAAGTTTTTTTAAGGCCCAGCCTGTAAGGATACTGTGTGGGGAATGTTTATATCCACTCAAACAGAGCCAGTGATCCTCAGGACTTCACAGAAGTCTCGGGGCTCTCCTACCTTGGGCTGTCACAGCCTTATTCTGTGCACAACGCACGTCTACACGGAACTGCCCAAGCACCTCACTGCGCGTGTGCCAGGACCCACAGCTGCCACGAGACCTTATCTACTTAAGGTACATGCCACCTTCTGACAGTGACAGTATCGTAGCAGAGTTGACAGAACAAGATTGGGATGCTCAGAAGAGCTAAGTGTGTTTATACGGTCATAAGTGGAACCCAGTTTTAGGTGGCTGTGCAAAGCAGTCATACAGGTCATTGCGGTCACATGCTTTGCTACAGAAGTTTGGGGCTCAATATATATATATATTATATATAATCTGTGGCTCAATCAGACTTCCCAAAGAAATATTATTGCATACTGATATTAAGTACATAAATAGGGATAGTTACATTGGGTATACTCAGACATTTTAAGCACAGATGTATGAGGCTTAATAAATCAATAGGATATTTTACACAGCATACATATAATGTTAATGACATTCCTCCACTTTACATACAAACGCAAAGTGCATTAGAGGTTTCCCAACAGGAGCTTGTATCAGTGGTGTCTGACAGTAATCAATGGCTAGCTGCTTGTGGAACAGCTAAAAGGCTTCCCAATATGTATTTAAAAAATTGTAGAACTATAAAAAAAAAATTTAACAATTTTAGATTACTTTAAGCTTTTAAGCACTTTGCATGCTAGTTACCTGTGCACAAAAAGGTAGTTTTTCCCTGTAGCATTAGGTAGCCACAATACATTTGACGTTTCAACACTGCCATTAAACTGCCAACAAAACAGCATTATTTAAAAACCTGTGGTTTATCTGCAATAAAAATCATGTTACCATTTCTGTTTGTTACTTTACCTGCACAAATTCTTGCTAACACAACCAATTGTTTCCACTTCACCACCTTCTCTTAAGATATTCCAAAACGATAAACTTAAGACCAATTAAAGTTTGCTTTGCTCTTCTTTGTTTATCCAAAGTTTGAAATGTGTAGTCTAGCTCTTTGCTCTCCAGCTTATAAACTGTAAATATCATTAGTATCTGGAAAGTTAACTGAAGTTAAATAAAAAAATCGGCATTTTCACTTTGCTTTTTAATATTTTTCAGCCTACTTCCTTAGCATGTTTAAAATTTTAAGGAAGTATTTTTTTTTTATCCTCTCTATTCAAATGATGAATTCATATCCTGAGTCAGCCTTCCTCTTGTCTCTATATTATATTTGCATAATCTTTGCTGTAATTGAGACCTGTGTAAAATGAAGTCAACTCTGACAGGAAAACTGTTGCCTTAATTTTCATTGCTATTTTAAGCTTAAGTGTACCATTACTGCTTTACATATACTAAATACTTTTCAATATATCCTGGCTCTATATGTTCTTGTATTAGCTTAACTAATGTTTTCCAGTCACACAAGCATCTTTTTTTATTTTGAAACATTTCAAATACATCCAAACACGGCTAAACAGGAACTTAGAAATACTTGTTACTGATTTCATTACCATGGAACAGGTTTGAGCCCATCACTTACAAGTCATTAGCCAAAATATATTTAGGACCATAATAACTACTATCTTTACAGTCACTCCTTATTCTATTGTTATCTTCCCATCTTACATGTAGCACTGTATCCCTCATTGCAGGTGATTTATGTTAAAAAACCAACAACCACCACCAATGTATTTGCACCTTCTGGAACTCCACTGTTTGAAATGTTTTTGCTATCAAAAAGCACAGAGCAAGAACCACAGGTAGAGCCATCACTACTGCTTGCACAGACAACTAACAACAGATTACTTGAGCAATTTTGCCTTTTAGCATGTCTCTATTTGACCTTGTACGCTCTTAATGGCTATACGTTTCTAAAGGTTCAGTAGCAAGTACAACCACACATGATAGATTAACTAAGACCAGCACAAAAATCTCACTGTTTGTTACATTCAAGAGCATTCTTCACAGATATGTTTATTCCATTCTTTCAGTAAGACAAGAAGTCTCAGCATTCATAGGAACGGCTCAGAAATATCTGGCAGACTCACACAACATGACCTAGAAAACTACTTAACCATCGTTCCTGATACATAGAAAATGGGCAAAGTGCAAAGTGCTGATATGGGGCACCTTTTACCAGCTACCAGCTTTCCCTAAAGGCAAGGAATTGCACAGAGGAAGGGAACAGAGCTACAGAAAAAGCTGGCATAGCCCAAGGGGTTATATCACAGACTGAGACAATAGGGTGACAGTCTGAATTCACTGGCCTCTAGGAATGCCGAACAACAGCTAAGAACAGCCTCAAGATTGGACTTCATATACTGAGCCAAAATTAACGTCAGGGTTATTAGGGTGAACGGTCATCAGTTCCAAGTTGTGCATGCAGCTGTCACACGAGTGAGTTAGGACCTTCTGATGCTGCTCTGGTTTTGCATACATTATGGAGCCCCTAAACAGAATAAAAATAGAATAAAAAATAAAATAAACCCTGCAAATAATCTTAAGTGTTTGTAATACATGCTTACTGTAAACTAACATTTTAATGGTATTTAATACTGCAGACCATTATTTACTGTAAATGGAATATCTACAAACAAATGCTGCAGAATTGGAGATGCAGTGCCCATTAAGGACTACCCTCTTAAATTTACTTTTGTGTTTGCATGTTTGCACTTTGTATTAAATATACATACATTTTTCATGTTTGGGTTCTTTCTAAATAAATTTCTCTCATCCAAATACTAGCCACAGCAACAGCAGCACTCTCAAATGTAAATGAACAACTATATTAAATTTTAAAAGAGTATATTAAAAAAGTCTCCTTATAAATTAAGGTCTGTGAAACTTCAGTTAGTTTTAAACCAATATTAACATAATATTGTACCATTGCACCAAATGCATCAAAAAATAATTGGATTTCTTCTGCCAAAATATCCTGAGAAGAAAAATACCTTTATCACTGAAGTTACAGATAAGCCGTTAATTTTGAATTACTATTTTTAATAGAGAAATTGCTTTTTTTGACACATTACTTTCCTCTGAAGAAACCATGGAAAAACTGAGGCAAATAAGTAAATATAATATTTGAATGACAGATCCATCAAGAAAACCTGAAGAGTAGTAACAATGCCAACAGGAAGAAATCATTATCTTTACTGTGAACAAAATATAGCATGGTAACAACATAAGGTACTTAGATCTACAGTTGTTTGCTTCACACAGTACTCTAAAAGCTCAGATACCACACCATCTTCCAGTAAATATTAAACTTATCTAGATTAAATCCTGAAGAATAAGAAGTTAAGCAAGTTATGCACACAGATGATTTTGTTTCAATGCAATTCCCTTCTCAATAAATCTCATTTTATTACTAATCTCATGGTTTAAAGTTGTTTATGAACCTCATGTTAATTTTTCATTAGATGAAAAGCTTTAACCTCAGAGATACTACCATGGATATTGCTATTATTCAAGAATCCCCATTCAAAGGGAAACAAAATTTATAAATAAAGGACAAGAGAGGTGTACCAGACTTACAGGGAGAGAAAACCATTATTAATGTAACACTGACTTATGCACATACTATCTTACTTTTGTGTAAGCACTGCTATCAAGGTAACAAAAAATAACACAGACTCGGACTCCTATAACAACAGTTCAAGAGCAGTTCCCCTTATAGCTGCAGTGTTTTAAAGAACATTTCATAAAAATGATACAGATTTTGTAAATATGTTGGGAGAGTGACGATTTTTAGTACCATTTATCCCAAAAATGTAACACAAATGACATTTGGGAAACACAGACCAGGATCTATTCATATTAGATTTTTAAAAGATGATTTTTATTAAGCACAAACAGCTTTTAATACATTATCAATACAAATAGGAAAACATTTGTTTAATGAATTTGATATATCAAAGATTTGATGGGCAGGTTGCATACTGGCACAATAAAAATGATCTTTTTTAAAAAAAGTATTTCAAATTAAAATTATAGGGTCACCACTGTCTACACTGCAGGAACTTTACCTACAGTTCTAAAAGTACTACATCAACTGGGCATAGGGGGAAGCAAAGAACTAGTTTCGTAATATGGAACTCCTAACACTTTTATAAGCACCATTCAAAGCTTGCATCAGCTGTTTAACTAAGAAGCAGCTGACAGGTCAGGTAAAGCTTTACAGCAAATTTCAGTGCAAAGTTTACAGTTCCTCTTCATAAGATACTTTGAATCTATGGTTTCATAGCATGTTAAATAATTATGGCTTGATAGATGTACAGTGTTAAGATGCTGAGAACATTTACTTTGAGAAAAGATGAGACTTATAACAGCTGTGAAATGCATTTTAATATATTATGCCAAATTCTGTAATATGCGAACAACATGCTGGATTACAAACTGAAGTCCTATTATGAATTCATAGACAAGGGTCAGTATTAGCTCTCTGGGGTAGTGGCTTCTGGTTGTCTCAGTTGCTGCTTTTTCAGGCTAACTAGCTTCATCTTCTCTCTAATGTGTTCTGCTGCAGAAGCCATATCGCTTGGGCTCCCAAAGTACTGTTCAGACCTAAAAAAAAAACAAACCCCGCAAAAAGTTATCAGCAAGAAGTAAGACAGTATGTGAATATACATGTGAATGGGCACTAGAAAACACAAAGCAGGTAAGAAAAATAGGCACTTTTTCCCTCTTGACATTTAGACGCCACCTTTTAAAGGCTTTGGAGACTCAGTGATGGGACTTGACAGCAGATCTTGATGAAACTATTACAAATACTACATGACACTTATACCCAAAAGATTCTCTCAACAGAAGGGTGACAGCAGTGAGGCACTAGAACAGGTTGCCCAGAGAACCTGTGGATGCCCCATCCCTGAAGTGTTCAAGGCCAAGTTAGATGGGGTTTGAGCAACCTGGTCTAGTGGAAGGTGTCCCTGCCCATGGCAGGGGGGTGGAGCTAGGTGATCTTTAAGGTCCCTTCCAGCCCAAACCATTCTATGGTTCTAACAGCAGTGCAGTGTTCTATAAGTGCAGCTAGATACCTCCTAACGCTGTTTTTTACCTCCCTTCTCTGGCTACCCCCCAAGTCAGTCTGGCAGTTTTGAGTACCACGACAATCAAGGAAACCTGTCTACAGATGAATTCTGAGGCTATACAATTGCTGCATTATTGAAGGACTCTGAAATCAGCCACATGCTGTTGAATTATGTCATCTATCCCTCAAACTGAAAAGAACACATGGTTATCTAAGTTGATTTCTCTCATTCAAATACAACAGAAGGACAGCTGAAATGTTAGGGAAACCACTAACCAAGCTGTCAGCAAAAGGAGATGAACAGAGTAAGTGTTTCAGAAGATTAGGTATTAAATCTAATTACAAAGCACAGAGGTTGAAGACTTTGGAAATGGTGGTAGGACAAAGGACTTTGGAGAGAGTACGGGGGCAGGCGTAAGCAGACAGAAAAGGTTACTTCACTCAGTAGACTAGTTTGACTAGGGAACTCCAGAGACTACTGATTGCACAAGTGTGCACAGCATCACACTATAGGCAGATGTCTCTCCTGATGCAGATTAGAAGCCAGGAGCAGAACAGGGAGCAATGATCTGGACTTCAAGAAGATACTGACAAAAGTCCAAAGCGGTGAAGATGCTGACAAAGATGCTCTCCTAGCATTTTATGACATTCTGTGTGTTCCTACATTTCATGAACTACTTGTATTAATGAGTGTGCAAACTGTTAAATGCTTCAAAAATAGGATGCCTAAGGAAGACGAGCATGGGATCCTGGGATTTAGGACAACTAAGATCCCATCTTTGAGAAGGGGGACATGCAGAACTCTGCTGAAATGCCAGAGGGGTCAGAAAAAATGTTCAGTATTCAGTCAGTCAGGTGTACATACACCTATAGCTGCAGGAGCCTTGTGTTAGAACTCAAATCTCAAAGTGTGGCATTTTCTTTCATGAGGAGTTTCCCCAGGTTCTGTTTGTTTTTACTTTAATAGTCTATGTGCAAATTACATCCATTTTAAGAATAAATAACAGTTGCTACTTTCACCAGGTCACTAAAATCTGCTATACAAAAGTTATACCAAAATACTTCAACAAACATAAGACACTTCTTGGTGGTGTTTTGTTTTGGTTTTGGTTCCATTCCCTCCCCCCTCCTCACAGCTATAAATTACTGCACTATTTTCAAATACACTACTGAAAGGGTGGTAAAAATCACTACCATTTCAGGCCTGGGACCATCTTCGTGGGTAGCACTCCTCAATGGAGGAAATTATATTGCATAGGGAACACGATATTTTGGAAATAAAATGACAGGAAATCAATTTTCATTACCAACTTCCCGTAACCCTATTTCTCAGATCGACTTCAGGTAACCCATAACGCAGTTGCCTGATACTATCTCATAAGGTTTCAGCATCTAATGCAAAATATTGATTTCAGATCTCATTCATTATGGTGCAGCATCCTACACACCCAGAGACTAGTTCCAAGGCTTGGTAATACTCAGGCAGAAGAAATTCACTACAAGCTCAACATCACAACGGACAAGCGTATTTTACTGATCACAGAGAACTGAGTTTTATCATGGCTGAGATTCTGAATTCAATTTGATTTTGTAGCTCAAGACAGCCACCAATTTTAAATTAGTATGAAGAGCTCATGAGGGAAGTAGTTGTATTTGCTGAATAAATCAAATGTAAATTTAACTTCAATGCACTGCTTTAAGACTTCAGATAGATGGAATTGTGAATAAATTAATAAAAATACCACAATTCTAATCTGGTATCTTTTTTCAGAAAAAAAGAGACTGGGACTGGTCATTCTTCTGTTACTTCTACATACTTTGATGATGTAAACTGCATAAATCTAATAATTACTGAATGTGAAAAAGTCAATACTTTGAAAAAGTTGACACGTTGCCTTTGGAAAGTTTTAAATTGGACCTGCCTGCTTTCTGTGAAAAGATGGGAAATAATTTTTAATAAGTATTAGTGCGCTGCCTTTTTAATTCCAGCAATAAGCATTCAGGATTCTTCTGCATATGAGACTATTATGAAAATTTACCAAAAAGCATATTCAGAAGGGATTAGAAACATATTTTGCATACCCATCAGGATAAACTACAGGCACTGTTAGTCTGTCCAACAGTGATTTCCCAACTGCTTCAATTTCATCGAATTGCTCCATTTCATTAAAAGCTTCAGGCTGCTCTGGACATTCTTGCAAAATCTGTTTTAAAAAAATAATAATGAAATGCAGAATGAAGTACACAAAGGACAGCACGTAGTTTAAGTGCCATTAACTGGCAGAGCGAATGCTCCTTCAGCATCTTCACTGACACATTTATATGATATCAATTGAAATCTTCATATAATTCAAGAACAGAAAATAATGATTTAGCTACATTAAGATAGTTCCAGGATAGCACTGTTCTGTACTAGAACATTTTACATTACTTCTGAGAGGGAACAAAAAAGGAAAAATTGTCTTGCTTGAAAATATTCCAGCAACAAATATAAAATGCAAAAAATAGTAATCTGCAGCATTAAACATACAAGATAGTCATATAAAATAGAAGAAAAATGGATAACTAAGGGTCCCTTAAAGGCAGTTTCAAAACTAAAATCCACATCTGGAATAGAACAGGTGGAATTAAAAGAGTCTGAACACAAGTGTTTCCAGACAGGATTGAGACCCGATATTACTACTTAGTTCTGCACTTCCTACTCCTTCTCCCTCTGCTACTTCTTACTTTTTTCCAAAGCAGCATGAATATTATCAGCATATTTTTCTCACAGAAGCATTAGTATGTCACAAAAGTGCTAGGAGAATTATGTTTTTGAGTAAGAACATTTGTCAGCCATCCATTTACATTTTTAAACTTACGATTGCCTACAAACACAGCAATTAACTGTTGCAATAATGTAACAATGCTCATAATAGGGACTGTGAATCAACTCTTTGGAGTTTATGAACCACTGAATTCCAGTTTGGTACCAGGTAAAACTTTTTTCAGCCATCTCCGGCAGCATAGATGATATATGTCTGTTTTTGTGAACTTCCATCAATGCCTAATGCCACTCGCCTTTTCAGCACTTGAATGAAATGCAACAGCCGTTTCCAGCCTGTGTACTCTTTCTTCAGAGGTTATTGTAAACTGTTTCCACACTCTGTTCAGTCTTGGAAGCGTGTCCCCTGAGGACCTTGATGTGCATCGCAGGGACTGGCACAAGACAACCGTTGCCTGCAGTAACTGTCTCCCGTAATCGTAAGTACTCTAAAAGTTAGAGGGGATAGGAAAGAAAGTATATGTAAAAGCTCCACATTTAACTCAGGAGCTAGTTAAGATCTTAACTCCAGAGGCCTCCTCAATTTAGGTTCACAAAATATTTTAACTAATCTGGTCTACCAGAAAACACTGAAGTATGAATAAAATCGTAGTGACCAAACGGTGCTTTTGGTCTTTAATTAAAAAAACCAAACAAACCAGCATCCCCTGTTGTCTAGTGTCCACACTGGCAAAAGAACAGAGCTTCCTGAAAATGTCAAATAGCTGCATGGATCTTACACAGGATACTTGATATCTACTGCCACTATGACTGTCTCCCTGACTTCACTGTCATCATGTTTGTGGTCACCCAGCATTCAGGTGCTTTATGTACATCATTGTAACAGCAAGCTATCCTGTTTAATTCATCAAAAGAGAAAATCAGTTCCGTGTAACAGATGCAATCTGAAAACGTCACATCCATTAATTGGCAAGTTTGAATTAGAGATTCCTAAAAGCAGTATACATCTGAAAAAGCACCTGAACAAGGCCCAGCTTGTACACTTTCTGTTCTTAGGTGAAACACTTTCACATGTACCTGCCATCTGTTCACATATTCAAGATTTGCAAACAGGTGTGCAAACGTGCCCTATGGCTTCAGTGAATTTCAATAGGTTCTTGTACAGCAGGATTCATTAGCTGGCTGCTACAGTCAAGAATTAAAGCTGCCAAGTTCTGCTCAACCACTGACTCTGCTAATGCTAAAACTCCTTGTACGGGCAGGACCATGACACACCAACAATCAAGTCTATCTAGAAAACCAGCAGAAAGACAGGCTCTGTTTCATGAAGTATAGCACAAAATAGACTGAAACCAAGTGGCTCATCCATATTGCAGTATTTTACTGCAGTCCTTTAAAAGTCATTATTTTGAAACATGTTTGAAGCATTACTTCATATGTTTGAAATACATGCCTTTAAGAAATTCTATGTGAACTTTATGTTTTGTGGCTTGCATTGCTTATGTGAAGCAGGTAAACTAAGGTAGGAAACTGCACCATAACTATCGTTGCTGGAACTTCAAAATCTCATTAGGCTTCTCTCACCCATTCCAGCAATCATGATTTCTTCATCCAAACATTGAGGCAGACCATTAAGACTAGTAACAGCTGTTCCATGACTGTCCATAAAGGTACCAATTCCTATTTAGATCTTCTGAAACTGTATAAAACATATTGCTAAAAAGTCAATTCATTTCACCTGTGCAACATCAACAAATTTTCGATGTTTCTCAAGTAAAACTTTTGTTTCTTGAGCATCATCTCCCAATCGGATGTGTGTCTTCAGCAGAGCATCCAACAGTTCACTTAACCATTCTACTGCCTTAAAAACAAAAGATAATATGAACTAGTAAACTAAAAAGAAATTGATCCAGAAAGGTGAAGTAACTTCAGTACTAGTATATACTTTTGATAAGGAAAAAAGTTAAAACATATCACAAACTAGTAGATCACGCAGGCATTCACCAAATATACTATTTTCAGTCATTGCTATATCCTTTATTCTCACTGTACATATTCACTAAATAAAACCACATTTGGAAGTGACAAAAATACTGTACAACTATCAAACCCCATAAATTTAACCAATGGACTACAAAGACCAGAATGATGAAGTTCTGTAAGCATTTCCATACCTGAGCAGCATCCTCTTCACATTTAAATAACTGTACCATCTGAAGCATCTTCAGTCGCCGCACATCCACCATATCCTCACACCTTAAACAGTAGCACAGAAAGATTCACCAACACGTGTACAGCAGACAAAACAAATACACTTTGATTTTGACAACAATGTTTTCAGTGAGCATTAAGATGCAAGTGTTCATGGAAAGGTGATTAAAGCATTTTTGTACTGCTTAGCTTGGCTGAAATATATAATGCCTCACATAACAGTAAGAAACATGCAATAAATAGAACTGAGCACTACAACCCACTGAAATCGTGATCCTCAAGACTCCCGGTATTGCTAAGGCACAGACAGTAATACCAGAAGTAGCTACAAGGCCTTCCAGCACCACTGCAGGTTCCTTACCTTGCTGCACTGGTAGGATTTGCCACACAGAGGCTTACACGGCTAAGACAGACTTTATCCTACTGAAGTCTAGATGAAAGCTGGCTTTAACCTGGCCTAATTCCGAATTCTACTGAGCTGGCAGCAAAGTCTTCTTGATGAATAAAATGAGGACTGTTTAAAAGATGTTAACAGATCTTTCCATTTTTCTTTTTAGCTAACTAAAGACTGTAATAATTGAACCCTTATATGATTACGTCCTTTGCTATAACTTGACAGGAAGCATTTCAAAACCTTATCCATAAAAAAACTAATTATATTTCTCTCATTCTGAATTAAGCACATTTTGCAGTTCTTTCTCCAGTCTTTTCTTTCTACAGTGAGAGCTAAGCTAATACAGCTAGCAAAATGACCTTTCCACTTCAATTTCAGAGCCTAAGTAGACAGCAAGGTTCAGACTCTACTGCTAATGGAATTACTCATGTCAACAGTTAGCACTATAAATGAATGTGAAAGACTGTATGCATGGATCTGTTTCTTCAAACTGGTTGCAAACATAAGCACTTCCAAAGGACAGTTTGTTAGCATGCTGCATTTTGTTATATGTACTGTAGCACTGTGATGCTTAGAGAAAGGAAATTTTTTGCTCTAATAATGCAGGAGAACAGCTTACGGATTCCAAAAGCTTAACTAAAGTAGCAAAATGCCCCTAGAAATAAAAATTATAATTCATGTGTATATAAATAATGAGAAGCATTCAATAGAATTTGGGGAAAAAAATGCAGTATTACAAAAATTATTAAATGCTACTGAGAGATCGTAGTCCTTATTGTACTTTTTTGTCTCTTGTCCAGACTGAAGAACCTGATTTATATCAATCATCTAGAAGCTGCTTCAAACCTTTGTCTGAATGGTTTAATGACTTCTTGATCCTCTAATTGATTTCCCACAATTTTATGTCCCTTCTGAGAACAGGAACCAGAATTGTGTAACACTTAAAACAGAAATGGACTACAAATCTATATAGTGACACAATGACATTTTCTTTTTGGTTTTCTACTCCTTTCCTAATAATCCTTAAGTGTTCTACCTGCTTCTTACAGTATGATTGAACAACAAGCAAATTTTGCAAAAGTTTTCTAATATTTATCTTTGGGTTAATGGCTGGTTCAGCATCCACTACTATGTAACGTTTTCCCTTCTCCCATGCACATTTCTTTACCTGGTAGTGAATTTCAACTGCCATTTTATTGCACAGTGACACATGGTCCTCCATAGCTCTTTGCATTTGCCCTCAACACAAGTGTTGCTCACGTAAATAGGATTCAGAGTACATACTTAAAGCAATACCTTCTCTGAGTGTTACCAAAACACATTGTTCTTACATTAAGTTCCCTAAGAAAACAATTTGTGAGCGGTAGAATTAGTTCCTAAAGTGAGCAAATTGATGCTCATTAAGACCTTGCTGTTCCTCAGAGGCACCTTTTTGTTCAGCCATTGCTCTCAAAGTTCAGGCACTTTCTATGGACAGTACTTTGTCTCAAGGGTTCCTGCAGTAATGATGAGCAACATCATCTGATTCTTTCACACTGTTGAGTAGAAAAAAAAGAGGCAGTACTACAGCCAATCTAGTACTACTACATCTTTAAGAAAAAAATAATCAAAGAAAGGCTTGGAGGAAGAGGATGATGGCAAATTTAATCCTTCTTGCCAATTCAACTCTCCCCAGCATTTTTCCCTACTACAGCTTCAGTCTCCACACTATCTTTTTCCAAAACCTCACAAAAAAAACTATTTTGAAAACTTCTATATGTGCCTCCATTTTGTACCCTGCCCCCCCCAACACCATCTCATCTTTCTTGCTATCTTCAGGAGTGAAAATGCCATGCTCAAAGGAGGTTGTGAAAAAGAATATAAGCAAGTATTTACATAATTAATACATAATTTTAAAGCCATCATCACTACTGTAGTCTTATTAGACCTTCCATCTCAAACTGCTAACATATAAAAGATGCCTCTTGCATCCATTCCGTAGCTCCATATAAAAATAATTTATAGTTCTTGAGCAAGCACAGGAAAGCACTCAAAATATTCCATCCAGTAACAAAGTACAAAAGGTGTTCAGATTTAAGAATATGCTACAAAAAATTAGGCAGGGAAGCTACTGTCCCATTTAAATATACCACAAATATAAATTACAGTTGTACTACATCCCTTAACTGAAGATAAAGCAAAATTATTTCTAAAAAAAAAAATATTTGGATATATAAAGTGACCTATCAGCACAGGAAAGTCTTAATGACTAGAACTGTTGTTACTACCTTTGTTTTCTAAGCTGCATATCTTCCATCACTCCTTGGATATGGTCCACATTTTCTTTGTTTTCAATGGTCACATCTTTTCCATAGGCCCAGGATGCCTGATTAGATATCTGATCAAGGAGACTTTGACCTTTCTCACGCAAGCCTTGCAAGCCTAAGTCTAAAGAAAAAAAAAAAGTCAGTGGTCACTCTTATACATTTGGGATTTTTTTACTCCCAAAGGAGAGATGAAATACAACAGAATCTGAGCTGGAAGGCTGGAAATTGAAAAGGACATTACTATCCATCCTTCATTGCCCTTTCCAACTCTTTAAGTCTGTCTCAGAATTTGTCTATATTAACGAAGAGCTAAGGGCTTTGCTATTTTGACCTAACAGATAACAAGAAAAGGAATAAGAGCTGACAGTGAATATTAATTTCACAGCATATAAATGGCTAATTAGTGTCTTTCATCCACACACTTGCACAATACCTAAAATATTTATCACTGCTAAGCAGGTACAGCTTACAACTGCAACAGTGGCTGGCAGAAGTTACTGCTTACATCTGGCATGGCTGATATTTTTCTATACTGAGATATACCAACCCTTAGAAGCTACTGTTACATCCATTGTTTGGCAGCTCTATCTGTTTTCCTAAAGGAGGATCTAGTTTATGCATCAAACATTCCACTAACAACTACTACCATATATTATTTTGCTTCAAAGCTGTCCTGGTTTCAGCTGGGATAGTTAATTTTCTTCCTAGTAGCTGGTACTGTGCTGTGTTTTGGATTCAGTATTGGAATAATGTTGATAGACTGACGTTCAGTTGTTGCTAAGCAGTGGTTACCCGAAGTCAATGACTTTTCAGTTTCCCATGCTCTGCCAGTGAGGAGCTGCACAAGAAGCCAGGAGGGAGCAGAGCCAGGGCAGCTGCCCTGAACTAGCCAGAGAGATATTCCATACTATCATGCTCAGTATATATATAGACTGGGGAGACTTGGCCACAGGCTGCTGATCACTGCTCAGGGACTGGCTGGGTATCGGTCAGCGAGTGGTGAGCAACTGTACTGTGCATCACTTTTTTTTTTTATTGGGCTTTATTCCTCCCTCTCTCCCCTTTTTGTTACAATTGTTATTATTAGTATACTTTATTTCAATTATTAAATTGAAAACCCACTGGGTTTTACCTTTTTCCAATTCTCCTCCCCATCCCACCAGGGGCAGGGGGAAGTGAGCAAGCAGCTGTGTGGTATTTAGCTGCCAGCTGTGGTTAAACCACAAGAAAAGCTCCTTCTACAACATATTGGACTAGATAATTGTTGTATGTCCCTTCCAACTGAAATATTCTATTCTACGCTTGACAGCATAACAACCCTAATTGTGCCATTTATTAACATATACATTCAAAGCTACTGAAAATACTCAGTACGAGCATTCTGAAACTGAGTGGATTAACAATCTTAATCACCAAGGGGTCAGCTCTGGAGACAAAGAGATCATCTAAGCACTATGTTCCCAAGATACTAAGGATGGTTAGTGGGTGAAAAAAGTTTGTTTACAGATGAAATGCAGAATAGTGGTACGTAACAAATACGTGTTACATGTAAAACATTTAAAAGAAACCACTTCCAGATTATTTTTCTAGATAGAACTACTATGCAGTAGATCGCATAAGCAAGTCCAAGAGTTAGGTGGAGCATTACTTACCTAGGAATCAGGAGACAGATATTATCTTTTCTGCTGTCCTTTTTTAAAGGGAGTGGTGAGATTACTGTTTGTTTTTTTTCCCCTGTAACACATTCATTAGAACGTGTGTATCTGAAATGCAGAATTTTTGCTTACCAACGCTTTTCAGCTTCTCTTCCAGTAGTTTTAAAGTTTGTTGAATTGATGCCCCATCTGCTGGTGCTACATCTACACACAACATTCCTAGCAAGCCATCCAATTGCTGAGACAACTAAAATAAAAACCAACACAAATGTTGATATTTAAAAAGAAATTCAAGCTTCAGATGCTTGGGTCTGCAATCTCCTACATGCCTGGAAATCTGTCATTTTAGGAGTTTCTCTTTCCATCTATAGGAAATCAAAGTCAAGATGAAAGATAAATGACCCATCTGCCTATAAAATTCCAAGAGCATATATCCCTAGATGGAGGCGGGGGAAGCCAAGATTATTAATTTTTAGTTTTAGACAAGTACAGGAAAGTAATAAATGCTATTTTGAAAAAGAAGCTACGAAAAGTACAACAAATTGTGGTTCAATTAATGCATATGCTTCTAATTAAAAAAACAAAAAAACAAAAACAAAACACCAAAACGGGGAGGAAGCAACTTTCTAAGCAGCAGTCATTTTATTTCAAATGCTATTGAAATGTAAGGCATATTACAAAGCACTTCCCTCCTAAAAAAGGGGAAATCCATCTTCTCAGCATTTCAACTACAGTAAATAAGGACTTACGGCATTTTCCAAGTGGTATTTTATTTCCCTTGACCTCCCTATATTTTTTCCACTGTATTCAATATTTATAATACTATAGCAATAATATACTAACAGGTGAGCCAGTGAGAAGTTAAAAAGAAAAACTTACATCCTGGGCAACACTGTGGAATTCAAGTGCTGCTTGTAATAGATTCTGCCTGAATTCCAGCTGACTGGCCTGCCGGTAGCACACATCGCTCAGCTGTTGCTGCAATGCTTTCAATTCCACAAGGTCCTCCTCATCCCCTGCATTTAGAAGAGCTGCTATCTGCTGATTAAGCTCAACATAAACAGCAAACCACTCCTACAAACACAAGAAAAGTAAGAATTAAAATAATAACAAACATAATTCTATTTCTCTTAAAATGGCATACATCTAACTGCAGACTAATAAATAATCGGACTAAAAAAGGAACCTATTACAGCTTACACTATAGTGATGAAATCTCACACAGGAGGAACAAACATTCCTAATTCTAAATCAACTCAAAAAGTGCTTAGTACGTTTTAATACATGTAACGTAGTATGAAAAGATGGTGCAGCAAGATGGGAAGATTACAACACATGGTTACCAGCTCCCAGTACAAATTCCCACTCAAACTATTTTACTGACTTAGAGGAATTCCACCATTTTAAAATTTCTAATCCTTGCAAGTCTATAGTGCTCTACTGAAACAAAAGACGTTTTGACAACTGGTAAGCTATTACAAAAAACCGTTCATAAGACTTATCTAGGTGTTGCCTTCCGTGACATGACTGAAACTAGCAGTAATTTTCTTAAAACATTTAGAAAAACATACTACTGTTGACAAAGTAGAAGCAACCTCTATCTTCTGAATAAAACAGAGTATCCACGTACAGAAACTTCAAAATTATTCTTGTTTCTTATTTAAGGAAAGCTTTATACTACTCAATTCAGCATGTGTAGGTTTGTTTTTCAAATGTTTTGATTCAACATACACAGGAGTTAGTTATGTTGTCATGGTGGTGTATTTGCAAAAGAGAATAGTTCGAATATTTAACAGTTCTGGGAGATTTAAAAACTACTTGATACATCAAGATCACATTCACAACTTGCATTATTGAGATGCCTGTAAAGGAAAACATGTTTGCTCAACAGCTTTTATTTTGGCCTACAGTAAAGTGACCTTCAAATGCCCTATGCGTTTCTAGTGCTATGGAATAGCACCATCTATTGGCCTAAAATATTTCATTTAATTAGTATTCTTGCCACACTCCTATTGGGATGTTTGCATTTTTTGAAAAAATTACGCCTTCAGCTTTTGCATCATGTACTTAGAAAGCATTCAAAATACAGAGTATAAATATCCACATTCTGATTTTTTTTTCTTTTTACCCAAAGCTGCCTCTACCATCTGTTCACAGGAAGAAACATGACTATGAAAATATGCAAAGGGAGAGAATAATGAAAAAGTTAAATTAGCAATCAGCCAGAAATTTAAGAGCAGATTAAACCTCTCATCTACCCCAAAAGAGGCAACTAAGATGACATAATATGGAAACATCTTCCACTGTCACACATGTACTACAGATACATAGGCTCAATAAGCTCAGTTTAAACAGCATAACTCATTATTACCTGCAGACACTGAACATACAAATCCAGCTTATTGAGTGTGACAAGTCAACTATCATATGACAGGCAAACAAAAAAACCTAGATTAGTAATTTTTAGTTTTAGTATTAAAGTAAAACAGTTGCAGGAACTGATTTTGGTCAAGCTATCAGTAAAATTAAGAGACTGGCAAATCAAATAGAAGTGTGCTTCTGATCCTTTCCATAGGGGAAAGTTAGGCACAGCTGTATGTGACAGCTCAAAACCATGGATAAAAGCCAACATATGCTCAAAAATAACAGTTCTAGATTGCTCATGAATAAAACAGAAAATAAAAACCAAAAAATACAAACCACCCCTTCCAAAACCAAACAACCCCCACAACCAAACCCCCAAAGAAAATTACTTTTCACTTCAGAGTAAACTGAAGTGAAAAAGCCTATCTTTAAAACATTTTCTTTTAAACAAAGCATTTTTGCAAGTATCTTCAAAACAGAAGAAATATAATCAACAATAAATAGGAGATGAAAGAAAGTAAGCATACAAGCTGTCAATTTGATTATTTGGAGAGAAAAAAACCTAGGAAAATAATGAAAGAGCACACTCAGCTATCATGATGTTAAAAAAAAAAAAATCAAAGAAAAATGCAAAGCACATTTTTCCAGTGCTGTTGTCAAAAAATGGTTTTAATTCATAAACGGTCATCTAAACTTAAGGTAGGCGAGTAGTCTCCAAATTACTTCTTTTGATAAAAAAAAAAAAATAATTTTTCTGACTCTTTGTTTCTACAGAGACCTGCTAGCACCCGAGGACCAAGCAGTGCTCAATCTTATCAGTGCTTTAGTGATCACCAAACTGTAGGCCAGCCTGCAAACTTCAATGGGACTCAATGATTTCAAGGACTGTATTTCACTCCAGCTAAAGCATAATTCTCTGTTACAGATACCCAAATGAGAAAAAAGTGTATTCAATGCTGTTTTCTCTTTTGGTTTTGAAGTGCTAGTAGGATTGAAAGATATTCGAAATTATTTTTGTCAATAAAGTACACAGAGGATTTTTTTTCTCTTTCCAATTAGGATTTTAACTGTAAGATGTTTTACGCTTCAGAAGGCAGTGTTTCTTCAAAGTAGAACATTGCTTGAAGAGCTTACAGCAATGAGAAGACAGCAGGGATGCCATTCACTTGACCTAACAGACACCTACAACATATGCTTCTGCATCTGAGCAAGCAAACTGTACTCAGCAGAGATGTAGTCAATAGAACCAGTGTAGTGTAGGGCACAATGTTTCTCAGACTAAAGGTTTGGATTGGTTTTTTTCTTAATTATATGAGCAAAATTATAACTATTTTCTTTGCTGTGACTGCAAAGGGGACTTAGAAAAAGTGGACTGAATTGTCAATGTCTACATTGAAGCCAGGAAAGAGGAAAAAGCACTGTGAGCAACACTCCCTTTGGGAACACTGAGTATTCATATCCCAAGCATAGTTAATCATCTGATGGGAAGATAAAATTCTGCTGAACTTTAGGAAGTCTTCAAAATTAGAAGCAAAGGCATCAGGTTAGTACAATGACAGAACAGTCTCAGTCTCTTCAAGATTTCATTATGAACATAAATCAATGAAAGTGTTAAGCCAGTTTCAGCTACTGGTAAATTGTAGTTTAATAAATGGTAATTGGTAATATTACTAAATATTTTATATATTTTATACAAATTTAATATACATTTTAAAAAAATAATAAAAGGTAAATGGTAAATGTAGTTTAATAAAGATAATAATATTAACTTGTTCACCTGAGAAGTACAAGGCTTCTCAGCCATTTTGGCAGAGAGGAAAAAGGAAATTTACTCCTCCTACTCAACATGAAAATTTAAGAACTGCTGCAATGTAATAAACCCCAGAAATATTATAGATAGAAATCAGTATTTTTCAGCACTGGAAAACAAATAACACGTACATACAATGAACATATTAAGTTCTTAAACTGCTCAGGTACTTTCCTCTGTAACCCATGAAATCACGCACTGCAAATATCCTAGATATTCATAATCAAGATATACTACTCGTCATTACTCGTTATGTACTTAGAATTTACTTTGCTACTTGAAACAAGGTATGGAAAATCTCACACTGTGCTGACTCTCAATCTCTTCATGTTTCTGTTGTAAAGCTTGTGAAGCTCTAATTGAATCACCTATTCCCCATTGGGTTCTTAGCTGTTCTGATCCAGGTCCTTCAAGCCAATTGACTACCTGTCAAAGAGATAAAGATGACAAAAATAAAGTAGCAAATCATGAAAACGGGTTTAAAATAATTTTGTAACATAAGTAGAAATATTTCAAAATACACATTTATGAAAAAAAAAAAGTTTAGGATCTGTACAAGTCATTGAATTCATTCACATCTTCCGAAGTACAAAATACTTTCCCTTAACCTTAGCCTGTCAGCTCCATGAAAGCAGGTGGCAGATAGCAAAGGAGTTGTCATGTATATACTTGCCATTTTGTATCTCTGTCAATAAAAGAGCTTAAAACACAATTTTCTTGGTAATGGATCTGTCGTGTTCAAACACAGTATTCCCCACCCCCCCAGTGAATTACAATGCACAGCTGTATTCAACCTCACACCTGAGAGTTTTCTCCTTATTTTGTTGAATATATTGACACTAAAGTACAGGACTCATACTTATTCCAAAACTAAATTTACACGACAACTTAGTATTTTATATATTTGTCTTCCAACTTGCTCCATTCAAAGAACAGAAGCCTCTTACAGAGTCTTAATGGCCATATCTCATGGGATCTGCCTTTGCACAAGTCTTTGCAGGGTCATGGCAATACAATTTTGGACTACGGTATTGGATTTTGTTTATTATCATTATTCTGAAACTATTTAATTTGACATTATTACAGAGTATCTCAGATTTTGGTTTCCTTATACACATTTGAATTTTCAGATGATATCTATGGCAAAATTTTATAATAAATTTTTAAATATCTAGAAAACAAGAAACAGCTTTGATAAAGCGTAGTGCAAAAGTCACTTACTACTGGAGTCCTGACGTAAGGAAATGCAGGAATACCCTCACATTCTGAACCTTTATGAAAAAGCATAGGAAGCCAGCTTCCTCTCTTTAATGTAACCTTTGTTTGAGCAAAGATGACAGAACAGCTTCACACAGTTTTTCAGGAAATAGAATACAATACACAATATAACACCATAACCATGAAGACAAATGAAAAAGAGACTAATTGGACTATTTTTCTACTGCTGCTAGGATACATTCCAACAGTAATCAGGAATGACCACCACCATTACAGAAAGTTACTCAGTTCACCCCACATTTTATTCATCACATCTGTGTCTTACCAACCACCCTTTTTTGCACCAACACAACCTCCCCCACCCCCCCACAAGTACTGCTTCACAGTATTTTTTTTTTTCTCCGAAAGCAACCTGTGCCTTCATTACTTCTATCATTTCTAGGACAAATTAAGACCCTTGAGTTCTAGGTTCTTTTTGTTTAAAGATTAACTTCCTGTTGTGCTCAGCACCTCTGCACAGCTGTTGCTGGTTAAATATGGAATGGACCTAGAAGTGAAGGCACCCACATGTCCCCCTGTAATATCAGTGTGGCTAGGAAAACTCAGATATGGAAGTGACTGTATTCATGCAAATCTGAAAGCGTTCAACTACTCCTTAGCGGTGCCCTTTCTGACCAAGACCACCTCCTCATTATAAGTTTCCAGCAACTACTGCATTGCCTCTGAAACTGCTCGGCTTAGCACATGGCCATTCTTGTGTCAAGACACTTGAACTGAGAAGAGTTCTGCAGGTCCCCTGCAGAAAGAAGCAATGTTACTTTCACAAAATCTGGTTTTCAATGGTTAGTGACTACTGCAAGGCCTGACATTAATTTCTGGGAATCAGGGTCAGAAAAATAGTTCACACCTCTGCCTAAGGAGGTTCAATGTTAGAATTTAACATAACACAGTGTTGCTCATCAGTCTGTTTAGCAGAGCTGTTCATCAGAAAACATCTAGAAATCATTACCATCTTTACACTGCAGAAAGAAAGATGAAGGAAAGGGAAACAAAATTATGGAACAGAAGAAAGAGTGGTAGGTAAAAAGAGAGGGTAGAATACTGAAGGCACAAAAGAAGAGAGGTTGTTATGGATAAGAGGGCTTTAAACAGGAGTAAGAACTAAGCAGTTCACAGTAAGCAGAAGGAGCAAATAGTGAAAATGAAACAGGAACACAAAAGCAAGCCAGGAGTGGTTAGCAATATAAGGAGCTATACAAAGAGTGAAACAGGAATGTAATTGTAGTGTTTTGATTTCCTGTTAACTTTCATTTAAAAAAAAAAAAAAAAAGTCAGCCACACAAGAGAAACACTGTCCATGTACACACCCATTCCAACTGAAAATACTCTAAGCATGTTGTGTTACAACTTCCACTTGTTTTGGCAAAATCAATTCCACGGCACTTTGCATCTATTGGTTTCTTCCAGTCCATCACTATCTTCTTTCTTTTCTCTGTTAGTCTAACGTTCTCCCATAAACCAAAAGGAAATGAAACCAATTTCTAGATTTAGTAAGTTTTTCCCCCCACACATTTGTATCCCATTTAGAGAGATTTTAAATGCACTTCATAAAACTGATTAACTTGGTAAAACAACCAAACACATTCTTCCTGTGTACTGAGACTCAGTTCCCTTACTAACATCCATAGTGTAATGAGAGTAAACTAATAACTATTCCTATTACAAATATTGCAAAATGAGACTGATGTCCCAGTAAACAAGGCTATTTAAATGCATTAACAATGTCAGCTTGCCAAAGTATGTTATAAATTTCATTTCAAACAGCACATCTTGTTCAACCACTATAACACAAGAAAAAAAATATCTCACCTGATTATACCCACAGCCATGCTAATATGTTCTCTATAGTACTATTTTCATCTGTTACGAATTTTTATTATTTCCAGCTCAACATGTTAAGATTACATTTGGGGTTTTTTTATTTTTTAAATAATCATCATATTACTACATAAGTGAAAGTGATTTCCTCAGTAGATTTACATTTTCACTGCTAGAAATAACAAGATTGATTAGTTTTTAATCTTTACCCATACCTGGAACACTGAAGTGCAAGTACTTGATTTGCACTTCTCACACATTAGAAATGTCAATATTGAAAAGCTAAAAGCAGTATCTATTCCTTTTTCTGCATATTCAAACTACATAAAAGCTTAAAAACATATAGATCTAATTTCAATTAATAAACACAAGAGGGTTGGTTAATACTATAAGTAATATATATATTAAAAAAATAAATTAATTCCATTTCCTTGATTTCCTCTACTGAGACTCTGCCAAGAAAACTTTGGAAGGGCTAATTACTTGCTTGTTTCCAAAGGACCAAACCAATTCATTATGACCTTTAACACATGATTAATTAGGAAGGTTTTTATTCATTGTTGTCAGGGTATCCTTGAAATACAGAGAGTTTAATCACTTTACCTTAGTTAAAACAGCAAGCATTAGACAAATAAAGGAATAAATAATGGCTTATCTTCAGTATCAGAAACTTAAAACCAACACATGCAGGGGAAGGTTTCCAACTCAAGCAAAATTACAGTCAAATGTGTCTCATTTGTGAATGTTCTTCTCTTTGCTAACAGATTTTGCATTTGCCCTCCGACAACAAAGGGATCTGCTGCCACAGTATGCAACAAAGGGACAACATGAAGGTTCTTCAGCATGATGGCAAGAGCGCACGTATCTAGTCACCTCCACGTATCAGAACCGCTTTTGGAAAGTCACTGGAGTAGCCGCAACTTGGTAGCATGAAGTGAAACCAGCACATTGCAGTTTGAGGAGTGAAAGGAGACAGTTCTCACCTCTGATTCTTAGTTTTGCAGGAAACACAGGCTGGCACTTGAGCTCAGATCTCCCCTTCACAGTATTCAAGCCCAACTCCAAACTTACCTGCATTACCTTCTGCTGAATCTCCTCTAGTTGTGTGCGCTTGCTACGCTGTCTGCAGACTTCCTGGTAGCGGGTATATTGCTCTCTGAGTGAGTCTAGTAGCTTCATGACCTGTGGCTGAGCAAGTAGTTCATCATCCATTGGAGACCAGGATACCCCTCCATCTGAACCATTGAATCGACGTTGTTGTAACTCAGAGAGTAACTCATGACCTTTAACAATACATTTAATGACGTGGTTAATTTAGATTAAAAAACCAGCTACAAAAATTATTTGTAAGCATGCCTGCTTTTAGCCCACTCAGTAGAACATTTTTGCAGCTAATAATCTTTCATGCATTGGGTACGTTTGCATTTCATGCAAAGTGCTCGCCACAGTTTGTGGGGTTGTATTAGTCATAAAATAGGGTAGAAATCATGTGATATACTTTAGAACTATAGAAGAGATACTGTGACTAACATTCATTAGACAGTTACATTGATTAATGTAAAGAAACAATTGCAAAGCACAATCCTGAGTCTGAAACAACTAAGTATTCTGCTTTACTTCAAAATACTGTGTAGCATCCAAAGTATTTCTCTTGAGCAATTCACATTCTTAGATTTAATGAATGATCTAGAAGCACAAACAAACTGACCATATAATTTCGCTGTTATCTTTCAGGATTTTTATGGCAAGTGCAAACTTTCATAGAAAGTGTGGAGCTGAATACTAAGTACTTTGATCAATTTTTTCTCTTCATTTTTCTCACCTTTTTTTGTGCTCTTAAGCACCATATCAGGGTAACAATTCTCATATATGCGAAATTAGTGTATTTTGAGTATTTAATCCCCTGTTTAAACTGAAGAATGTTATTGTTAAGCTGTACTGAAGTTCAGGATGTAAACACCATACTACCAGTAAATCCAGATCAGTAATTTATTCCCCAAAAGCTCAATGAACAAGTTAGCAAATAAAGTGTGTGGTCACTAAAGAAATGTTGGTGTAAAACTGAAAGTCTGCCAATTTCATATCGTCAGTTCTGCAGGTCTTAAAATAGTAACATGTCAGTTCACTAACAGAATTAATTTATCACTACAACAGTAATTGTAATACCTCAAGGAAAATGCAGAAATATAGACTCTAAATCCAGCTGGTATTATCTGGACAATCAAAATGCCAAGGGCTTTGGAGATTGTAGCAAGCAACTTTAAATTACTCAGCACATATCACTGTGAAATGAACATGTCTTAAGAATTCAGATACATTTGCCGTACTATGGAAATTAACATCTTGGATTTAATCTTTTATAATACTACACAGATAGGCACAGATAGCTGTAAAACAAACAGACAAAGGCTTTTAGAAGTCATAGTTCTACTGGGATAATTTTGAATTTTTATTCTATTGTTTCAGCAGTAAAGGATTAACATTTTCAAAGTAAAAGAAGAATTTTAAGCTACATTCCTATCATATTCTAAGAACTACACTTTCTGTGCGGATTTGGAGCTTGTGAAAGCAACAGTACTGGTAACCATGGAAGACAGAAGCCGTTTATCTGAAACTGCAGTTTGTTCATATTTACCCTTAAGAGATGGGAAGGTTTAATCGGGGAGAGTTTAATTTTTTATTTTCAAACTTTCAATACAGTGAATTTAACAGAGAATGGTTGCCTCTTAGGAACTCCCATGATTTAATGAAAGTTATTAAACTTCACAGCTAAAAAAAAAAAATAATTCATTATGCCATATTAAGAAAACAGAAAATGCATATAAACTAATGTTCTTGGGAGCTACTTGCTCACACAAAATTGAAGTGCTGTTTTGCCCCAAAATCTTACCATTAGAGAATATATTATTAGCTTAAAATCTCGTAGCAGTGTCTATAGACACTGCATATTTTTAAAACTTTAAAGACCGAGGCAAGGAACTATTGTTTCATTTTTTAACTCAAACAATATTATCCCACATGTAAATAAGCTAAAATTTTACACTGAGGGCCAGTAATAATATTTGCCACAGAGAACGTGTGATCCACATATTAGTTTGCAGGAGGCTCTAAGTTAAGGATTCTGAGCACTCAGACTTGGATCACCACTTTAACACTATGCATTACTTCCTGTTCTACAAGGCACAAATTTTTAAGCACATTTCTAGTCCAATTAGTCTATTATACTTTAATGTTAATAGGAAATTCACTCAAAAAAAAATATTCAAAGAACCCCAAATTGTTTAATGCTGAAGGGAGACTCTTAAGCAGCAAAGTCAGAAGACTGTATGCTTCACTTTTACAGATTGTCAGCTGAAAACTAGGCTGATGCCAATGGTCAGACTTGTGTAGGAAAACGCTATCTGTATTGTGACCATTTGATGGCTCCTGACACAAATTCATCCTGTAAGGCCAAGATAATGACATCATCTAGAAACAACATGTTCTCAGAATTAAACATATTAATTATGGTAATACTGTAAAGACGTTATCAGGATTATTAAAAACTGTATTCAGAATGACACACTTGGAGTTCTTCCATTTATTTGTTAACATCCCTTTTTTTTAATCTAAAGATGGCATTAATAGATAAGCTTATTACATTGTGATTACGGCTAAGATGATTATTGGGCACTGTGCTTTCACTTGGGGCTTAAAAATGAACAATGTTACTTTATTGACCAACATTATAATTTTTTGACTTACTATACCTGTCTGCAATACTGTCTCAGGATCAACGGATGGAAGGAAGTTCAAATCTATTGATCTTGAATAAAGTAACAAACACATTATTAATAAAAATAAACTTTAATAATTATTAAGTAACACATTCATTTGTATTACAGCAGCAGTAAATACTCCCACTAAGGCCAGAGCTACCTGATGCTGTTAAGAGACTATATGTTTCTTTCCTCACTCAGTAAAGTCCTCACTTTATCAAAACACTAGTGCAGCTGCATGTAGTCAAATGGCCAAATGAGCTTCCGTCTACACACGTTGATGAATTTTGTAGTCTACGTTACAAACTTTCAGAATTCTTTTACACATCTCAAAATATTTAAGGCACATAGCATTTTCAATATTGTTTGGATTTCCAATGAACTTTTATAATCCAAACCCACTGATTTCAAAAAGCAAATCACGCACCTCTCTTTTTCTTGTTGCGTTCCTTTATCACTTCCATTGTTAATTAGAGCAAGCTCATCCAGTAAGGATGTCGATTCTTTCGTGAACTTTTCAAATACCTGTAATAAGAGGCAGGTTTTCATTTAAGAAATGAAAGTTATATAAGTGGCAGTATTGAAGGCATCAGTACAAATTTATCCACTCTAGTTCTGTTAGTACACTTCCACCTTTACACAGTGTAATTACTTCTCAACATTCATATGGTAGGGTAGAAAGAGTAGGAAATATGAAGTTCTGTTCAAGGAACCCTTAAAAGCACTAAGATTCGTCAGGGAGATAGTAAATGTTACGCTGAATATAACAAAGATGGACTGAATTCTGAAATACTGAAAAATGTTGAGTTTTCTGCAGGACCTGTAAGTTGTCATACACGTATTTATTCCACATCTTAAGTATATCTTAAGACTAATGCTAGAGGACGCAAGCACGTGACAGCTCACTTGAACGGATCAAAATAATCAACTTTGTGAAGACTCCAGCTTTTAATCACCTAATATGGGATATATTTTAATAAATAAATTTAAGTTAAAAGAAAGATGTATTATATGAAAATAAATACTCTCATTGGTTTCTTTGAATACAGGGGCTTCTCTTGGATAACAAGAGGCCTGTAGAGTCAGACACTGGGTACTGTTCAGATTATTCCTCTGTACCTGACTTCTGAGGGCTGTTTTTTTGGTGGGTTTTGTTTTGGGGGTTTTTGGGGTGTTGGTTTTGTTTTTTTTTTTAACAGAACTGATCACGATCAGGTGCCATAAGTGCCATGCGTAATAACTTTCAGGTCTTTTTGGTGTTAATAAATTATTTATCAATAGCCTGCAGATGAACCTTCCTTAACCTATGTACGACTATTTAAATTTCAGGGAAAACCAAAAAGGATGAGGTGCACAGCTCTTAAAAGCCAATTTATAATGTGATTTATAAAATAAAAGCTAGATTCAGTTGTTACAAAATGGGGGAAAAAATCCATAGGTTTAAAATGTATCTATATTTGTAAACTATTTTTCAGCTAGTACCTTAAAGAATCTTTCTACCCTGTTGGCTAGTTTCAGAAATCAGGAGCTGCAATGGAGGAGGTTCTTCCTTAATATACAAAACAAGTTGAAACAAGGCAAGAGAGGTCAGACAGGAAAGAGAAATTTTCAGTTGTAGTCTGAACCAAATACACAGCAGAAGTCCCAATTTGGGTGGAAGCACTGTCCTTATGAATTTTACACATGCAGGAATAAGTGAGTAGGAGCCAGATTTGTACGTAACAGACAAAAGTGAAGGACAATGAAAATACCGAATTTCCTTTCCCTCCCATATCACGAGCTCTCAGTTTCAGGCAGAGGAGCAACTAGCTGCCTTGTCCTAATCCATGCACACATAAAGGCCATGCAAAGAGCAGCAGAAAAAAAAGCCGCACAGCAGATGATGCTCTCTCTCTGTCCCAAACACACAATTTCCCAAGTTTCAGCAAAAAAGAAACATGGTACATGTGGTATAAGCCCTCAAATTTATTGAGGGGGAAGTACTGCTGTGAGATTGGCTGTATTGTTTGGAGTATTCCTTGTCCAGGATCCTACTTTGAGAAGCACATTTTAAGAAGAATTGAACAGGAAAGGAATATACTGTTTCACTGAAGATTAAAAATTAAAATTTCAAAACAATGTAAGTAACTGAAAAACAAGTATCAATGAAGAACAGATTAAAAACATTCTGGAGTGCTATGCACACCAACAGCTGCCTAAACAACTTGTGTCTATTAATGATTTAGGGGTGTATTTGCTCCTAGATGTTTACTGCATCTCTGTATCTACTGGGGAGGAACCAAGGCCTAAGAGATAACCTTGAAAGATCTGCAGAGTCCAACTATTTCCTCTTTGTTTGGCTGCTGATAGTACAAATCAAAACAATTGCCCATATGCTCAGACTCTTCTAGAGTGGGGTTCTAGATGAGAGCTTTCATTAAGGAACTTGTTGGTTCAACAAACTGATTACATTAGCTTTAGCATCCTTTGAGCAAACCCAGTGTTAGCTATCATTCTAACACTACTCATGCATTTGAACTCCACTACTACATGTATGACAGTTTCCATACCTAGCAGTTCCCACACAAAAAATTCATGGCTCAAGAATGAGATATTTGGAAAAAAAACAACCAAACACAGAAAACTAACCAGCCTCTTATTCAACCAATCCATGTGATCATAGGTGAGAGTTCCTCCAAAATCTTCTGTTAGTTGGCATGGTTCTATGTATCGAGTCAGCTTGTTAGCAGATACTAAAATAACCTGCAACAACAAAAGAAATTTTAAGTACTCTTGTAAGTAATGCTTGTATTCTTAAGTACCTGAGAAGTTGCGTTAAGTGTGTCCAAAGGCACCAAGCAGATCTTTCTGTGATTCAGAGAAAGTGACCCTTTTACTGCTAAATGTTAAATGAAGTATGGCTGGTTGCAATTAACATGAGCCTAAAACAGACAGGTAATTCTGATATGCAGTGTACATCTCACGCATAATCCTGCAAGAGCATCATATGAATATTATACACAGTATTAGCTGTTTGATGTTACGTAAAAGCGGTAGAAATGCAACTAAGGGCAAGAACATTTATGCATACAATAATATATATATATATATGATGTTTAAATTACCTGTTCTGATTTGTTACGTTGCAATGTAACTGACTACAAATGTAGCTACGCTTAAGAGTATACTAAAGGTATTTACTCAATATGAACAGAACATCATTTACTAATCTTAATAAACTAGCATCAAAATATTTAATACATTTTTCACTTACTTACTGGAACATAAGAATCTGTCATTCCTAAAATACTTTCTAAAAAAGAACACGAAAAAAAGCATGCTAAGAGCTGATCACACTTATCTGTACAGGCATAAGTAGAGGGGTTTTTGTTTGTTTCCAAAAAATACTGTCAAGAAACCCTGGGAAGCTTGGATAGCTTTTCCCCTCCCACACCCTGGTTGATAAGTATAAAATGCTGAGTTTTGATAAAGTCCTTTGCCCTCAATATTAAACCTGTTTTCTCAGTGGATTGATTCTTGATGATTTGTTATACCAGCAGCTTACATATCCAAACAGCTTTGGAAAAATAAGTGGAAAGCTTCAATGAACAAGGCAGAGATTTTGCGAGAATAAGTTTGCACTTCAGCCTGTGCAGAAATCCAAACTGAAGAATGCCTGTTCATTTTTCATACCACATTGAAGGCAGCTTTCATACAAAAAACAGTAACTTTTTTCTTTTTTAAAAAAAAAAAAGTGACAATCCTAATTGTTGTCTAAAGCACAATCAGATTAAAAAAAAAAATCCAAAAAACCCCCCACGAAACGGAAAACCACCCTACAAATGCCAAAGATTAAAGTTATATATATGCTTAGTCTCCAGCAAACTTAATTGCTGGAAAAACTTAAAATGCAACCTGAAGTATTCTCCTGGTGATTTTTCGGTAACTATGGCAGTTTTAAGTATAGCTGCCCATATATCTGGTCTGACAGCAATTCACTGCCATGGAACTGTACAGCAAAGACTTCCTCTTCTTGAGGAAAGCAAGAATCCTATTGTTTGATGATAAAATATTTTTAAATCATTTTTTTAATACTATTTGATTAAACATTGAGTATTATTATTTGTCAATATGGACAATTGATCTATACAATGATAATTTTTTTTAACATTACACAAGAAATACAATTTAAATATTTAATCTGGCCAGCATCACCCAGAAATCTGGCATACTAGAAACCCAAGAGCAGCTAGCAAAATCCAGATATACAGTAGACTATCAACTCCACCCCCAGTAACTGCCACCTTCACTTTCAAGCACTCACAGTTTCACCCACTCATTCACCTTCCCCTCCAGGGCTTGTGACAATAATTAGCACACTATCTTTTTTCCATTCTAGAGAAGAGACTAATAGGCACACACAATCTGCTATTTCAAACACACCCTTTTTTAGGATTGAATTTAGGATGTGACATAAACACAGGCTTATACAGTCCAGCTCCACCAGGACAATTCCCTCATTTGACCCACGTTTTTAAAAGAAAGGACCCGTTGCCTCCAGTGATAAAACAGCAGCAAGAGATACATGCAGATGAAAAAGAGATGCATTTAATAAATAATTTTGGTAAAACACTGGAATTCCTATATGCATTTTTGGGAAAGTGCATGAAAGCTACAGATTTTGGTGCCTCAGTATTAAAAGACTGGACTGTGAGATCTGATACAAAAATTAAAGATTTCCTGCAGTGTGTTATTCATTCTGTGGATCAATACTCTGCTTATTAGTATTATGTCTTGAAAGGTAAACTGGGGATGTTTGTGCCACAATTAGTTTCCCATTAGTCTAGAGAAGGTAAGTATCTACCTGGGTATGTACTATCAACTTAGGTACACAAAGACCAACTTTATTTGAACTGGGGACTGATAATAAAAAGCTGTGGTCTAATTACATTGGATTTAGTCTTTCCAGTTGTTTTCTTAAACAGTTCTTACTCTTTTAAACAAATGACAAGAGCTTACTAGCTATTTTTTAGCTACATAATACTGAAAAATACAAGTCAGCGAGCTAATATTTCTTTCAGAGCAATTCTGATATGCAAGTATATGGACCATAAACAGGTTGACATGCAGGAAATTTTCATGGAAAAATGTGATTTTTAGGTATATTAATGTCAAGTCATCAGAGTTTATACTTTCCAGAGCAGATTCTGCTGATACACGATCACAAGAAATTTCTGACACTATGACTATAAACAGAGTTGTTAGCTGCTACGGTGCAAGCACAAAGCATTTAGAACTATCAGGACTGTCAGAATCCTTTGGCAATATACTCTGACTTTTCCAGCTAGCTCCCAGTAGTTTACCACCTTTCTTTCCTTTCTCTTTTTTTTTTTTTTTTTTTTAAAAGCCCTTGATTTCTTGCCACACAATCACAAGTGAACTTTCAAATTTTGCTCCATGATGTCGACAAGGATAAGAACAGCAAGCACACTTCCTTCCTCCCTGCTCTCGAAACACTTATTTCCAAAGCTCTAACCCAATATCTAAAAAGTCTTGGAGATTATTTTTCTCCCAGTCCCTTAAATGAATGGCATGCTCAAAAAAACCCACCACCTGCCTGTAGGCATTTTTGCATAGTGTACAAACTTGTACACTTCTTCTGCTTTTATGGTACACATTTTCCTCTAGTTATCCCAGTTACCTTCACATGAAAAGTCCACAAACACAACATACTGCAGCCACTAAAAAGTGATTTGTTTCACATCACTATGTAGAGTATATTAATAAAAAAAGCAAAAGGAACACCACCCAACCCTCCAGAACACATTTAGAAATGTTTATATTCAAACCCAGTTCTTCATTCATTTAAAAACGTAAACAGTATTAAGTATTACAGCATAACCTACGCTGTAATTTCAGCTGAAAGACACTCTTGGAACAATTAAGACAACTCTCCTGTTATGACGCATGGGCACATGACCAGAGAAAAACTGCTTCAATAAATACTGGATGCTAATAAGCATTTGAGGGAGGAATAAAGGGACACAGGAAAGCTCTGCTGGAGGATGAATGGGAATTGACCTGAGGCAGCTCCAAAGCCAACACGAATCCTAACCAGGAATAAGGATATGCACTTTTACTCAGCTGAATCAGCCCACCTCTTTATAGTTATCCACCCAGAAGCCTTTTGATCTCGGTTCCCACATTTACTTTCAGTGCTTTGCAACACATCACAACTCACCCTGAAGCAGAGGATCTCTGCTTTTGAACAGAAAGGAAGGCATTGTGATTAATGGCTTCATATGTCAACATTAAGCAAGGTATTAAAAAAAGATCAGGTAAGCAAGGTATTACAAACGTATCAGCTAGCAGTAAATAGGAGGTAGATGTGATGCCCCATCAGAAATTAGAAATCACAGTTACATAGCATTTGCTTCAAATAAAATTAGTTTACACTCACGTGCATAAGAACATTTCATGCTTCCATTTAAATTTTTAGATCATATTTATTTCACTGGTACAAAAGCAGTCTTGGATTTTCCTAACAGTTATGCAAATCTAACCCGTGATCCAAAACACAAGTTGCGTGTTGCTTTGTTTTTACTGCCAGTAACATACAATTATGCAGCTGTAGATTTGTGTATGAGTTAGCGGCTTCCATAGCCTTATCAGTGCTCTGCACTCGTATCAGGAATAGAGCAAAGACATACTACTGTCTCTAACACAAATATTATTTGGAGCACTGAGAAGGTGGGTCGTTGTTACTGAGCCAGTTTTCCTAATCACAACCAAGTAACAGATAACCCAGAGTTAACGAATGGTGAAGAACAAAGACTTGCCTAATACAAAGGATGATTCTTCATTATCTAGGAAAGCACAAGATTTTTCCTACTGTTCTCTAAGCTTTCCCTGTGCTTTAATGAAGAATGCCATTTAAGAATATGAATTATTGCACAGGAAAAAAAAAACTGAAAAAAAAGCTGCAAGGAAGTGCAAGATACAAGGAAAAGCTATGAGCTAAGATGGCATCATAGAGTATCTTTAGAAACATCTATAGCAACTCTATACCAACAGCTGCTCATTTTCCAACCTCAGTTAGATGACAACTGCCCCAAAGCTGATGGTAGGCCCTCACGCAAGCAAGCAGTCTCACCCTGTTCCAGTGCTTCTAAATTAGGTGGAAGGGAAACTCAAGAGCAAACACCCTAATTCAGCAACAACTTATTATCCTCTACTCATACAAAAATCTGCTCATGCGTCAAGCCAAGATACAACAGGAGATCAGGGAATAAATGTAAAGTTCTCTTCCTGCCTAAGAAGCAGCTGCTGTGTTTTAATGCTATGATTATTTTTCTTGTAAAATGATACATCACCGATACTTTTCTTACAATTGACACATTATGTATGTTTGCATGAAATGCATCTCTGGTACTTTAATTATTTTCTTCTTCCTAGAACTTCAGAACTATTAATTTAAGAGAATCTTAGATCAAAATTTCAGGTTAGGGAAAAACGTTTATGGTTGAGTAATGAAAAAAGTATTTTAGAAACAGAAACCAAAAAGTTTAGTTACACAACTACAATGGTCTATGCCAACATCAATGGCACAGAATATGCTTCATAAAATTACTAAGCTTACTAAACTTCATTACACAATTATCATTTAATGACTGCTAGCCAATCTTTAAAGTCAAACAAAAAATCCTTTTATTATCATAGTCATATAAAATTATCCCTGCTTTGTTAACACATTTTCTGTAGGCTTTCTGCTTATTTGTCTAGAAATAGATTCTAGCAGAGTCATATTAAAGAAAAACCCAAGAAGAATCTTCTAGAGGATTAATTTCCAAACTGGCAATACCATGTCGTATACAGTAACAACCATTGTACAAAATTCTTTTATACCACAGCTTCAAAGGCTTCCTGAACTCGTGCAAGTACCGTATTTACAGGTGTGCAGATGGGAAGAGAACCTAAATCAGACAGTAGGGACTGTTAAAGAGTGGGAGTCACCTTTATTACTGCCAGTCTCTGGACTTTGGTGCTTACATTACGCCCTAAAAGCATCTGTGTGAAACTGAATATTGTAAGCTGAAGTCACTTTCTAAACACAAGCTCTTAAATCATCCTTTTGAGTACAGATGGTTGGTTTAGTCTCTTTTAATTGTCATCTTGAACGTGCTTCAAAGAAAATGCTAGTTTACAAAAGGTGGACACCATCATACTCATGTTTTCGATTAAAGAAGCTATGACTGAGCTCCTACATGCTAACTTAAAGATGGACATATAATTTGACCACACCTCCTTGCCAGTCCTCTGAAGGGTATCGGGTGAAGGGACGGACAGACATCTGTGAAACCCAAGAGAATTTAATTGTAATGCAAGTCACAAGATTATCCTAGTTGGAATCACTTCCAGTAGCAAAATTCCATGCACTTCACTACCTTTAATAGTGAATATCTTTCTGGCTGCAGACTCAAATATGTAAGTAGCTGTTCAGTGATTCTTTTGATTGCTCTGTTGACCTTGGGCTACTTTTCAAATCTGTCTTTAAAGAACTACTCAAAAGAGAAAATATGATCTTCATCGATAAGATAAACAACCCAAAGGCAAGTGTGAAGGATTTCCTTACTTATAAGGCTAAAGCAGATTACAAAAAATGAAGTACTGTAATAAAAGGAATCTTAAAGCAGATTTAAAAAAAAAATATAATTTGGTCATCTGATTGAAAATAGCAGTCTTACCCCCTAACCCCAAACTCCTTCTGAGTACTTTCACATACAACAACTGTTTCCAAAAATGAAGCCACCTATTCCAGGTGAAGTCTGATACAAGACTTAACAATTCATATGAATTAACAGCATTGTGTCTGGATGACAGAACCTTTAGGTTTATATTTCAGTAGTTACATAACCTTTCAGCTGCCACCATTCAATTCCCATTTCCCCTGAACTAAGTATCTTATAGCATTCTTGAATACTCCTGTAATCTCACCATCAGAAAGAATTACACAGCATTGGACAAGGCTGCAAAACACTTCTCTATTCAATCTCTTTCATGAAAAAAGATGCTCTCTAAGAGCTCTGTTGTACAAAACAAGTAGACATTTTAGTATTTGGTGAGCACAGCAAGCCTGTTGTAGTTTAAAGAATATCAGCTTCTATCGATGATACAGATAACTTTCTAAAAATAGGGAAAGCTGAGGTTTCCATTAACCTCCCAAAAAGATACAAGAACGGAACATCAGTGTGTGTTCTCTTGTACACACACTGCCTTACAAGCTAAGAACAGTATCAGCTTGTATTTGGCAAACTGAAGGGACCTATAACCTTTGTTAATAATGTCAAAGAACTCAAAAAAATGAGAGAAGATGCATGCAACAACAACAAGATGTTCTTCAGAATGGTTACTACTGATTTAGTGACATCATGCACCTCTACCGTCTATTACAGAAAAGTCATGAAAAAAAATTCCACACCAAATCCTGTACAACAGTTTATTTAAAACACCCACAATATGCATCAGCTTTATCCTCTTACTGAGCAAAGGATTAAATGCCACACATTTCTAATCTGAGACCTACTTCATTTGATATTCTTATGAAGGAAAAAAATGGTTAAAAGGTCACAACGGTTTGTTAAGGATATCCACAAAGCATCTGGAATATAACTATTTTTAAAAAGACATTTTCATGCAATTATTTTAGTATTCCAGAAATGATATTTTTGACCAAAGTACACAGAAGTTCTACATACCTCAAAGCCAAGTCTATCTTTCTCTTTCCAAAAACAGAAATGCGTAACCTTCTTATCCCAAAATTCATCTGGCTTTACTACACAAACAAGCGACACCTCAGCTGGAACAACATTCTGTAAAATAAATAAAGTAAAACACTCAAGATTAAACCTTCATTTACCACAAAACAGAATTCCACTAACACATCATCATCTATTCAAGAACTTAAAATTTCCAGACAGAAATTAAACTAAGTCTGCTGCATCTACCTCACGTTGGTTCCATGCTGCTTTGTAGCCAACTGCACTAGATTTCATCGCAAAATCGTGACAGAACTGAAAACACTAACCTCTTTACTCCCAGTCTCAGGTCTAACCATTAGTCCATGCCACATCAGTATAGAAAAACATGAATTATTGGCTAAACTTAATTATTTATGGCATTTTATTAAAAAAAAAGTGTGAAGGACAACAAAGCTTTCTACCAGTGTCATTTGCTACGTAGAATGAAACAGTAATCATAAAGTTAGGAAATAATTTTATACTTTGTTATTAAATCACGTATCAAGATTATAACCTATAATTCTTTAGCACATATTGCTTAGAATAGAATGAAAGAGTTTAACATTAACATTTCAGCAGATTAATTCATGAAAGTACTACCAGGAAAACATTCCTCAGCCTAACAGTAATTTAATCTACCAAGTTGATTTTAGTTACATCGAATGTTGCTCAAGAGAGTAATCAAGAGTATGTTTCAAGTCATCATCTACAGCAACAAACAACTGTTAGATAATCACAGTACTGACATAAAGGTGCCACAATCCATGGGATTTGTCTTCAAACACTTCATTTTATTTATAAAAAATATGACTCTGAAGAAGTTATCAATACATCCAATTCAAATTATAGCACTGAAAAAAGGTAATTCATCCTTGCACCATTTTAATGGGTATGCAAAACCTATTTTAACACAGAAGTGTCTCTGATGACCAACCAGCACCTTTGACAACTACGCATGCCCAAGAAGAAAGAAATCTGAAGTGGTCTGCACAAGTGATTAGTTCACATAGGAAAATCTTCCTTATTGTTTCCTTCTCTAATTAAAGATACAGATGTTCAACTTGTTTCCGCACGCTTCACCCTGCAGGAAGCGTGCTGACATGAAGCCAGTAGAATCCCAGCATGGGCAAACAGCCACCTTCCCCAATAGCTGAAGTTCCCACTAAATGTCACAACTGCACACAGCTGAAGCGAAAGCTCGGTCAAGATCATAATTAGAATGCAGTGGATCCAATTACTATAACTATTCATAGGAATGCCATCTTAGTCAAGTGAAAGACATCTTGAAACAAACTTAAAAACCCAGGAGCAACAATAAGCCAGCAGGACAATAAAATGAAATTACTCTTATTTGACACACTTTCTGAGGCTTCATCTAAGTCTGAGAGGAAAACTGCTGCAAAGAAAAGAGAAATTGTCTGTGCCATAAGAAAGGCAGAAGTCCAAGTTCTCTAATCTGTTCAGAGCGGTGTATCTTGCATTTTCTGTGCCCCCTAAGACCAGAAAATAACCTATACTATTTAGCAGAAATATGACTTTATTGTAATCCCATGGTTCTGAAAAGTAAAATAATAAATTGTTATGAATTTCTTTACTTGGGAATTGTTACTTTTTTTTCTTCTCTTACTTTGTACAGCATCCAGAGTATAATCTGTGATTGGGACTATTACACACAAAAATCAACTATAGTAAATTCCAATGGAAACCAAGTAGTACAGCATATTGCATCAGAACCTGCTCAGCTGCACTATTAGTGTGAACTGTTACCCTTCAGACATTCCAACTCCTCACAGCTGATGATGCCAGGAGCATATCTCTATTTCCTTTAACTAAAAGTGTTTTCGAAAAAGGTCTGCAAACATGCGTTCTCAGCATGTAGTGAATTTGTCCCTCACTTGCGTAAGGTGTATCACTGGCTTTTCCGATTGTTTCTTCCTACACAGAACTCTGTCACAGAACCTCATTTTGTGATTTTAAAATGCCATTAAGTTGTCTATTTCTCAATAAAGAAATTACTACCTCTACAATAACACAGCTATTAGGTTCACATCTATAAAACTAATCAGTTAACCATGAACAAATAAAAATTTATTTACCTGTAGCATTAACACAACCGTCTTTACCACATTCCATTGAGATTTTCTGCCATCCACTATCACAGTAAATCCTCTAGCTTTACACTTCTCACTAAAAGAAGAAAAACACTTAGGAAAAAAATAAAATTCATGAACAAGCGTCTTATCACAATGATTTTGGATTTCTCTACTGAAAAATACAACTACATTAAGGTTTTTTACTTCTGAAAATACTGTCTTATAAGCCTTAAGTTTACTCATTTAGAAATAACTTCCCATTTTAATGCTCAAGCATACAACAGATATTCTAAATTACAATTTTTCAGTAGCACTGAAGTGTATTTCATAATACAAGTATTTGAACATCAGCAACTCTGAAGAGGTTTCATAACCATAAACTCCACAAAATCCTCAGAAAGAAGAGATCAATTAATAGTTTCATAAGGAAGACAAGGGGATGACAGTTTTCACAAGGTTATTGTAAACTGGCACAGATTTGAGCACACAGCTACATATCACTTGATGCATGTCCACGTCCAACCAGGAAACCATCTAAACGTGCTTAGAGTTCTTTTCCTGAACAAATGGACTAGAAATTGCAGTGCACAAGAAGCATCTACAAGAACAGAGGCTCTGCATATGGATCTACAAGAAAGAGTACTTTAGTCTGACATCATCTCTTTTTCTTCTAATAAGGTTGAGTATGTGTATACTACAGAAAAAACCTGTTGAAAACAGTTGGCTGCAAAGCCAAAAATTCAAAAAGCACTTCCACTCAAGTACCAGATGGGAGAAAATAGCGAAAACTTTTCTCACTCTGCATTTCCACAAAGACCTCTCCAGCTCATTTCTAACTGAAACTGGCAAGAAGGCGCTCACAACAACAGCTGTGCGCTATTCAATGGTGACAGCAACCTCTGGATATCACCAATAGCTGGGAAGTGTTACCTTCTCAAAACCAGCACAGCAGCATCCAGAAGATGACAAAGAATTGAGCCCATGATTTTAGCATTAGTTACCACACTAAGTATCATGTCTCAGGTTGAAATTTCTGTGTTCAGCAAAGTTTTAACTAAAAAACATGACATATATGTGGTAGAAAAGCATTAACTTATTGTCAGCACCCAAATCTGCAATTACAACACAAAGCTATTTCTGTGATCTTCTTAGCTTACAAAAACCAAAGCAACTCACATGCAACAGTAAGTTTTACATTTCACACCAATTAATGTAACTGTTATTTATTGCATGTGTAAGCTGAGATTCATCAGTATGGGTGGGAGAAAAATTTATCTTGGAATTTTAAAAAAAAAAGGGGGGGGGGGGGGGGGGGGGAAGGCACCTTACCAATATAAATATCTATTTAGCAAAAAAATAATCAAAATCTGGCTGCCAATCCATACACACTTTTGGTTTTAAGGAACCTCTAAGATTGCACACATTATTCTTCTGGAAGCACTCTGAACATTTGGGCTTCACGTATGCAAAAAGGCATACTACCACTGCTTTCAAGAACAGGATGATTAGTGTTAACTATAGCATCTTGAGACACGGCTTCCTCAGGCTCATTGGTATCTAGCAATATCAGCATCTGCTCTTCTCCTCTACTAAACCTATTAAAAAACCCAAAACACCCTAACAAACATCCAAATTCAAAAGTGAGCTACCACTTGTGAAAAGTTCAGCCAACACAAACATAAATGTTTCTATGAAAGTTAAAATAAAATACACACTTGGTGATTTGAGCAACAATACAGAGAATACAATGAAGGAAGCAAACTTCAGTACGCACAGACAATAGCATAATATTTCCACTTCTATTTTTCTAGGATTCCAAAGTAGCCTCTTCATAATCCAATAATTTTAAATAGCATGAAAGAAAGGTGTAACAGTAGAAAGGACGAGGACTAAGTTGCCTGAAGTTTTAGGAAAGCTTTACACACTCCCACACACACAGCCCCCAAAGACATTTACCCAAGACACTATGAACAGTTATGCCTCTCAAATTCTGGACACAGCTATCCATCAACACTAGAATACATACTTCAGAACAGTTACAGTTACAACATACGTCATGCACAACTGAATTAAAAGTTAAACATCTTAGGTAACCTTACACATAGAACCTGGGGGGAGGGGAAAAGTAACATTAATGTTTCTTGGACAACTATCTGGATTTGGGACAACATCCCTCCCCACACCCCTCCTTTTTTCAAACACTGTTCAGCAGCAAGTCTTTCCAGAACAAAAAGGGCAAGTGCTTAGGCCAAAACCTTTGCATTTCCCACTAAAAAAAAACCCCTGCAAACAAAAATGACCATAATTTTTCCATACTGCCACCATAAAAAGAGCGGTCATTTTTTTCCATGACTGACAAAGAGAACATTAGACATGGGAACACTAAATTTTGCCTTCAAACAGATTTCCCAGTTTGTACAAACAGTACTTTGGTTGAATTTTCAGTCAGTTATTTTTACACTAATATACGTAAAAACATACATCAGGATAAGACTGCAGAATAAATGCTAGAACAAGGATGCCTGCATTTGTTCCACAAATACAGCCAAGTCCTTAAGTCAATGTCCTGGTTTCAGCTGGGATGGAGTTAATTATCTTCTTAGGAGCTAGTACAGTGCTGTGTTCTGGTTTTGATGTGAGGCTTTTCAGTTTCTCAGGCCTTGCTAGCAAAAAGGCTGGAGGGGCACAAGGAATTGGGAGGGGACACAGGCAGGTCAGCTGGCCCGAACTAGCTAAAGAGGTATTCCATACCATGGGACATCATGCCTAGTATATACACCTGGGGGGTTGGCAGAGGCAGGCAGATCGTTGCTTGGGGACTGGCTGGGCATCGGGCATCGGTGGGTGGTGAGCACTTGCACTGTGCACCACTTGTTCCTTTCTTCCTTTCCCTCTGGATATTATTCTTTCCCTTCCCCTTTTCATTATAACTGTTACTGTCATCATTATTATTGTTCTTTCATTTCTATTCTGTTTCAAATATTAAATTGTTCTTATCTTAACCCTTGAGTTTTACATTCCCTTCCAACTCTCCTCCCTGCCCCTCAGGGTGAGGAGGTGTGTGAGCAAGCAGCTGCATGGTACCTAATTACCAGCTGGGGTTAAACCACATGACAGTCAATGAGATGACTTGCATAGGTGACCATTTGGTATTTTCATCACTTTACAGAAGACAAAACGCTGTTTGAAAAACCCTAAAACTTCCATGACTAAAATGTTATGCAATATACTCATATACCTATTGATGCTTTACTTGTAAGCAACCTGAAATTATTCTTTCCTTCTCTCCCCAATCAGAATTTTTTTTTAACAGTCTTGACTACAAAAACAAAACCAGATCATTTAATTGTATTTTTAAAGCATTTTTAGACTGAGTAAGCAAAGCACACTAAACAGCCTTTAGTTGTGCCATTGTTCCCGTTTCCAGAGAAGGAATGTAAAGATACAAAAGCAAGCATTTATCTGAGAGACTTCTCTCCTTTTTAAATCGATAGCATAAGAGAACAAAGCAAAGCTATGATAAAAGATTGATCTCTGGATCTTAATAAAACAAAATGCAGTTAACTAAGCTAGGACCAAGAACTGTAACTATAAACTTGCAGGGTTACATGTGCAGAACTCAACCAGCAACGGTTTTACAGCAAGGTCTGGATGACAAGACACTCAAGCTGTCATTCAGCACATTTAAACAGTATCTTAACTTTAAACATTTGAGTTGCTCACTAACTTCAGTAAGACTCCATATATTTTTAGACTCGGTGCACACTCAAGCCCAACAAGCTATAAAGATTAGGCACATAGCAAAGAAAGAGGAGGAAGCTTTTTTTACATTGGGCAATGCTACCTTTGCAAGCTTAGGAATTTCATTAGAATGGCTCGTTAATTTACATAGTAATTTAATTGTATTATCACTAAAAAGAAATTACCAAAGATATCCCAAGAAAAGAGGAAATAAAAACACCCAAAGCCAGATATACAGAATAAAAGGATATGCACAGGCCTCAGCAGATATCCCTTAGCTTATTGGGACCTATGTTTCTAAGTCAGTCAGTATCACATTTTAAACAAACATTTATGTAAAATTTGTTTGGTATTGAAAGACAAATAACAAAAAAATAAAGAAATCCCTTCCACCACTGGAAAAGAAGGCAGCCCCAAACAGAATCACCTTGGGATACTCAGAAGGTAGTCTAGTGTGACACTCAGCTCATCCATACTCGTCTGTTCAAGGCATAATGGAATTGTCAGAATGAGGCCACTTCTTCTGTCCTTCCCTCCTATTTCAGGGGAAAAAGTCATTAGAAAAATGTGATGGCTTTAAGGTACAAGAAATACTTTGTAGGTATGTGGTCTCAAAATACATCATGAAAGTAACCTTCAAAGTTTCTGTGAAAATCACAACTGACATTTTACCTCTCAGTTGCGAGGATTCACTCGCCACACCAATATTTAAGGCATGCAGAGCACAGACCACATCTGTAGCTGTCAGACTTTTACCTAGTACTTTCAACATAAACACCACAAATCAAGATTTCCAGAAGCATTACTTTTGTGTATCTAGATTACATTGTTAAAAGATATCTCATAGACCTTCCACACTACCAGCCTGTCAGCAACCTGGTTAGCTTTCAAGGTGAGCATGTTCCCAGCAGCTCCAATTAGAATGCAACACCTAGAAACACTGACTGCACAAAGGAGGATCTTGTAGCACACAGGCTGCCTGTGGCACTTACTTTAAGTTGGTAGTTCATTCATCAAACACTGAAGATTTCCAGACCTACTTAGAAACACATACCAGTCACCGCACAATTAAGATAAATATTTCCAACCAGTTGCTTTAATCTTCCCATGCATTTTCAAACCCTGCTGCTAAAAGTTATACAAACAGTATCAGCAACAAAAATATTGAAAGAGCTGGTCTCACATTTATATGTCCATTAGGAGATTCAGTACAAGTGTTACATGTAGCATATCAGTATCACTTAAGTAGATTGTTCTACAACTATCATTTGGGTTGTTTTTCACTACACAGACTCTCAAGAAGTCTCTGGAAAGGTACAGTTAAAAAAAATGGATCTTTAAAGAAAGCAGAAGAAAGAACATTTCAAAAACATCGACTTTTCAATGACACAGGTATGAGCCAGTAACCAAAATGGATTTGGACTGGCTTCTTACTCATTGCTTAAATTGGAACTGAAGCCAAATATCCCATGAAAAATAAATACTGACACAGCTCCCTGAAAGGGTCCATCAGCAAGTGCTGCGGAGTGAAAGAAATGAGGAGTGCAGCTGACTCTTCTACAATCATCACATCTCTAAGTACAGGGGCTGGCGATCTTTTGAAGGCAGAAGGCCTTGACACCAGAACACTTGCCCCTAAAAGAGCTGTTAACTCAGAGCATTAACTACAAGGGGGCAAAGGTGGCTGCAATGCATCTTTCCACTTAATTTGGAGCAACTTATTAGTTCATGTATCCACCATTTTGAGCAAGCCACCTTACCTCTTTTTTTTTCTCTCTGCTCTTGAATCTTTTAAAAAGAGATCTTAATTTCAAAACCGTATCAAATATTTTGGGTTTCTCAGGGAGGAGGACAGCAGGGGAAGTAAGACAAGTGGGGACAGGAATTTGCACATGAAGAGAAGAACATTAATGAATTGAATCCAAACGTAACTCTAGAATGATATAGTGCTTTAGTTTATAGCTTATTAAACTGCAAGTTCAGTCATCTTAAAAGTTTGGGGGTGGGTTGTTTGGGTTTTTTTTAATTCTTGAGGGTGGTTTTTTTTTTTATACTAATGACCATCTCTACTTTAAACCAGTTTCAAATTAAGTTTGCCACTATTGGGAGTAGCTGAAATCCTTTTCCATTTTATTCAGTGTTATTTTTTAGAATAAGTTTTAATGTATTAGCTATTTTATTTTAAAATATTTTTAAAAATACCACAGAGCCATTTAAGTACATGTAGTAAACAGTTACTATACAATTTCCTCTGTATTTTAGAAAAAACTACAAGCATAATGATAATCTCAGCTTTATTTGGGGTGAAAACAAAGCAAAGTAAATTTCTATAAACTGAGAAAGAATACCTTTATTCTCAAATTAAGTGTGTTATTCATCTGGTTAATACCATTAAATCATGCTTTTTCTTCATAAAGTTACTTAATATTGGCAGAGCTGAAGTTCCATCTAATCAGTAAAAACAACTTTTAACAGATTAGTAACAGCTGTGCAGAAATAAGACAAAGCACATACACACATGTAACACTCACAAATGCATAAAGGTACACTGACATAATTTGGTAAGAATTCCCCCATCCATTAGAGATGTAGGCAAAATAATGGCAAAACACTGTTTGTTTACACAACATATGTTGGCATCTTAATTGCAATACGTTTTTTTCCTCTTTGTTTCCAAAGCTGCACAAACTCCCTAAAGGGTATTAAAGATCTACCAATACACATGCCTTTCCCACATTTTCATAAAGGACTGCTTTAATTGGTCGCCCATTGCAAGAGTAGTGTTCCCCTCCCTTTCTCTTTTTTGGGGGGAGAACTGTTACTGGGAAACAGCAATGCGCTTTTTAGTAACTGTATTTCTAAACAGAATTAAAGAGTGGTGCTATATTAGAAAGAATAAATGGATTGATCCTTTTTGCAGAAACTAAGAGGAAGTCACAGTTACCCTTCTCTGTTTCTGAATGGCAGAAAGCCTGATAATTGGAGTGAAGCAGCAGGAGAAAAAGTAAGGAAAACCCCTCAATGCTTTAAAAACTGGACGTTTGTTCTCATCTGTACACTTCGAGAAAACACTTCTCTCCATTTGCGACAATGCTTAGTAGGCACACATTATATCCAACAAATGAAAGTGGTAAGTTTGTGGATGTAAAATAATACCTCAGAAACCATGAAGACTCAATGGTAGCTTGTTAGCTATCATCTCTCAACAGGACTAAAACATTAAAATTAATAAAGAAGCCTTTCCTTAAGTGTTCAGGCATCATTTGGTCTTTCCTTATGCATGAGGAAATCCTGAGAGACAGGAGGGTAGCAGTTCTTAGGAATATAGAAAATAAATCTATTGGAATTAAAATTTGCAACAGCCAGGTTAAAAAATGGGTTACGTGTTGTAAAATAGGGGAACCATGAAAAATCACTGGAGCAGAGAAGCAAGAAAACACTGTCATAAGCATTAAACCATTGACTGCACAGAATTTGGTGATCAAACTGAGTGAGCCTGCAATAGGAAAAGTAAGAACTCAAGTCCAAAGCTCCAAAAGCCATGGCAGCAGCTCAGGACTCTACTAGACAAAATATTTGCAGGAATTCCATCTAACACGCCCTCTCCTCCCTTACCCATGAACTCATGAATAGAGCATTAAAGTTGTTAATTTTAAGGAATGTATACATGGCCAGGGAATGAAGGGTTTGCAGAAGGACACGTTTTCTTCTTGCACTTGTAGCTAGCATTACCATAGCCAATTCATAACTAGAAGGGACTTGTTCTGTTCCAAGTTACTTCTGGATTCATGAGACTGACAAACACCTGCCCCAACAAAAGCAGCTAACTATTAGTAGTTCATGATTTCTTTACACAGACTTGAAAGACTCTGGTGCGGAAGAAGGTTTAACCAATGAAAGTTTAGAACAGGCATTGGAAGCCTACACATGCAAGATACTAGACAAACAGAAATTCTCTTTTATACCTGGATTTAAACAGCATTTTTAAACATGAACTGACTCAAAAAAAATACCCACAAACCAAACCCCAAAACTATAATCTCTTGATATTTCACAATAATTACTTAAATTTATTCAGTTTCATGACAAGTCATCTTGTGTAACAACTGATAGGTTTTTTCTCCCACCTTGTAAAGATTCAAGAAATCATTATTTCTAAAGATTTCTGGATACTAGAAAAGATTCAAACACCTGCATTCTGCCTTCACTGTGATTTTTGTGCAGCTTTCTTGCACCGAAGTATATACAGAGCAGGTAAATAGTCTGTCAACCTGCCACAGCACAAAAAAAGAACAAGGTAGGAGTTATCACTGATTCGTTTCCTCAGTGAAAAATGATGGCCAGTCATTCATGTAAAATATAACTGGTATATCCTTATCCATCTAAGAATCATATTCATTCAAACCTGTATTTTTAAAGAAAACGCTGAAAAATATTGAATGGGTCTTTAAAGGAATATTACCTAAAGTCACCAGTTGAGATGTAATGGCTATCATGTATGTGATCTAATATTTCTGAATACTAATACACTACACAATAAGAAAGTTGTTCTTTGATCTTGCTTGTATTATTTGTAACTCCTTTGAGTTACAAGTATATACCATCCCCTTCAGAATAGTACAATTAGTGAGACAAATCCATTCACATTATGATTTTAGGCATGGCAAACACCACCTCCTTGTCTTACAAAAAAGCGCCACACTCAGACTAAGTCTTTAGGCTTAGAACTAAACCTGAAAAATAATATCAGGGAAAGTTAGCTTGATGTGTGTTATTTAACTCTGAAGTGGTGTAGTTTATAAACTGAAAACACATTTAGGTTAAAAGCATCACAAAAAAATAATTTTAATCCATTTTGCATCAAAGCGGTTATTCAGCTATTTTGCGCGTCAGCAGCTTGACATTTTTTCTCTGCTATTTGTAATGATCTGTCAACATAGAAGCTACATAGCCATGGATTCCAAATCTGAGGAGACACTACTCCATTAGAAACCACTCTTTTTTGCTTCCAGAAAACGAAGGCAGGGCCAACATCATTTGTACCAATTTAACTCAAAAATGGCAAAAGCATACAAACACTGGAGATGTTTTGCTAAAATAGTATTTTTCTGAATTTTTATTAATCATATGTTTTTATTCATGAAATTATATGGTATAAAAAATTGCTTTAAAGAGACATGATGAACCGATTTCTCTGTCAGGTTCCTTTACTTACAGTGAAGAACGCTTTTAAAAGAACTACTGCATGAATCTTTACTATTCATTAAATTAAAACATTCATTAATACTACAAAATTCCAAGAAGGTCAAACCTACTTAGAAATATGTAGGTTCAAAAAGGTTCCTAACATTTAAACTGCCATTCAATAAATTACTTTCCACTAAGAACATCTATATTTCAAAATGGATCAGGCAGCTTTAGTAGCAAATTGAAAATGCACTCTAGTTGATGAGAGCTTCCCCTTGCAGTATAATGCTGAACAACCAACACACCGTGCACCTGCTATTAGTATGGGTGAAGTTACCCACTGTCCCAGGCTTTAATATGAGTTGAGGGGTGGGTGTGTGCATTTGTTTTTAAACAGGAATTGTTTGATGTGTAATTGCTGGGCACAGCGTGCAAATTCAAAGCAAAATGAATTCTATTAACAAAGGAACAGGTTTCACTTCTCAAGTGATTGGAGCAGGATAAACTAGACTAGCTAAAATAAACTAAACCAGAAGAATTTTTATTTATGACAACACCTGTCAATTTATGAAGTTGAGAAGTGTTCTGCAAGTTATCTACCTAGAGTTGAAAATTAAACACCAAGAATTAACACCACTATATGACAACAGTGAAATCAGCAGGAGAACTTCATTCATCATTTTAAGTATTTCCTTTTGTTTTTCTTCTGCACAGGGAGAAGAGAAAGCTATTTTCCACCCAAGGTTCAAGAGGTTTTAATAAATACAACAATAATTCCAGCCTTGCCTGAATTAACTACTTGGCAATAATCAAAATGTTGCAATGCATGGCTAATTCAGCTCCCATCCATTTCTATGTTGGAAAAAAAAAAGACAGAGGTGAAAAGGAAGGAAAAAATTTCTGAAGAAAATTCTGAAAACATTCTATTTCTAAAACCACATTAGAAAACCAGAAAGGATTATTCTTGTATGTCTGCTAAATTACTACTCTTCTATTTATGGACTGAAACTTCATGACATCAACTTTGTGGGTTGAGTTAGAGGCTACAGTGGAACATGTGCTAAATGCCAACAGCAATAACTTGGCTACTAGATTAAAAGTTTCAGAGATCCTTTTGAAATATGACCCAGCACTAATCAACAATATATTTCTGTTAAATACATCCAGCAAATACAAGTAACCAACTTAAAAATCCAAATTATGCAGAGAACCAATAGGGAAATAGAAACACTACCTGAAAGAAAAGCCAATTTTTTCTTCAGAATGGGTAATATTACTGAAGCTTCCATTCTACTGCAGATAATTTTCACAGCTCTGAAACACAAGACGTTTAAATTGTCAAGCATGGGAAATCAATTATATGTCACTAGAATGAGCACTGACCAAAACACTTTTGTACTCTTCTGAAGGAAGCACAGAACACTGTAACTGAAATCCAAAGTATTGTAAAAGCCAAAGAAAAAAAACATTATCATATGCATTTTTCCATGTAAACATTTAATTAAGGAGTTCTTCCTCCTCATAAAAAAAAAAAAAAAAATAAATCAAAGCAGCTTCTCAACCAAGGACATTGATATAAAAGTCTTATTTCCTAACCCCATTAAACTACTATTAATTTACAAGTAGATCATTTGTTTGCTCAGTCATTCAGAGATAAAATGAGTTTATATAAAATTACATTTTTGCATAGTGTATTTCATATTACCAGAAATATAAAAATTAAATACATTATGCTGCATGGATGTCAGGACACTGCCATTACCCTGCCAATAGAAGGTCTTCAATTAAAGAAAAACATCCAAGAGCTAGAGTAAGTATGTCTAACCTATAGCTGGAAATGCTTCTGCTCCTGTTGGCTCCAAATCCCTTCTCACCTTCATCCCATTGTTACTGCATTATGAACTGCAATTCACTATGATTAAGTCTTTGTGTTTCACTGACAAATCAACAGAATTCTTGAACTGCAACCTCCTCTTCCTGCCTACACAAAAGTAGCAACTGGCATATGCTTGTATGTCTGAGTTCATACTTGCACAAATCAATCCATATAGTAAAAAACCCTTAAATCTTCACAGAGATACAAAATTCAAGATATGTGCCAGTATCCAGTCAAAACAGATTTTAAAAATAAAATTCTTAAATTACAGGCAAAGGACTTCAGACTACAACCTGGAATCACCCATCTGGATACTTCAGCATTCCTGCACACAGAGTATTTTTTTTTTCCTGGGGGGGAGGGGGAATTAATTGAATCAAAACTATAAATGATCCAGGAGAAAGAAAGAAAAGAAAAAAAAAACCAAACCCAAAAAACCTCCAGAGAGCCTGAGGTAAAACAGAATAGTTATTCCTCCTCTTGTTAAAACAATGAGCTTTATTACAAACAAGCAGCAGAATAATTATTTTTATTATGAAACAGAAATGACATTTTAACAACTTTTTACTGTTCCTCCCTGTTCCAATGCATAATGTCTCACAATGTCCATTCCCATTCCTTATCCCTAGATCTCCATATTTAAGTGCCATTTTCATCAATTACATGAAATATGCATTTCCCATATTATAGAAGGAAACAAACACGTTTCAGTTCTTTCCGGAAACTGAGTCCCAAGACAGCTTGCACTTTCAACAGTTACTCATATAAGCATCCTTTTAAAGCCTCCTGTATGCTTCAGACAAAAATTTGTAGGTTTGTTGACTCAGTCATTTTTGTCGCTCAAACACAACAATCAAACCACCCTGTGTAAACTAGTTAAGTTCAGCAGTATTGTTTTTTTCTTTTCTTACCTGGTAATGATTTTTCCCTCTCCTCCCCAAGCTGTATTTCAAAATTATTACAAATGGCTCTTTATCATCACCAATGAAGAAAGTCCAGACCTACACACAAACTTTATTATCTTCATACTTTCACATGCAAACTAAAGTTTGCATCAACTTAATGACTCTAGGAAGCATGTTTCTTGCTGTTGTGAAAAGACCAATTTATTTAATATGAAAGCACTGCCTGGCTTTCTGCCACAGTAGTGGTACTGTCCATGGATCAGAATAGTTCTTTTGTTCAGTATTTCCTGGAACCAAAGGAAGGATTCTGTTCATTCAGAGTGGAGGGAGGTGAGTCACAACAATTAGAACCAATTGCTGATAATTTCAAACACCTAGCTTTTGTTCTAGAAACTCATGCAATTCTCTTTTGTGACAGCTTTGATGTGGTCCATCTAGAAGAAAACTCTCACCAGGGCAGATTGTCAGAACATACCAGAAAAAAAAAAAACAAACCTTCAGGTTTAAAAATAAGGTTTAACATCCTTCTATATCTTTAACACTCCAGAGAATCTCAGGATGAATTAAACTAAATGCCTTTTTTAATACCAGAAAGTTAAACATTTCCAAGAGAGCTGGTGTCTGCTTTCCAGTGGGAGCTATCAAAGGTGTTTTAAAAAGGTACACTGCTAAAAAGCAGATATAAGTATATTTAGACCTACAAATAAATGTAAAGCCTTTTTAACCTGTTCAGAGGAAGGCAAAATGACAGGCTCTTAAACTGACCATCAAGCTCTCAATTTAGAATGAGGAAATATGTGTTGCTCAATGCTGTACCACTGTTTAGCTGAAACAAACACATCAAGTGCCTATTCACCAATAAAAAAAGGCATTTGGACTCATTAAGTAGAAAAAAGCTACAGAAGAAACAACATCACTGAGAGAACAGATTTCACTTGAGGAAACTGGAATACTTCAATAAACTGCATTTTATCATTTCTAAAGCAAGAGACATAACTTATCTGCTCAAATTTTATACAGATATGAACCAAGTTAAACCTGTTTGCTGAATTTCAGAAAAACTTCTGAGCATGCCCACCTGCAATCTACTTTGCCAATTAAAATACCATATGCCAACTTGTAAACCTTCTGTCTACAGGAAACGTTAAAATAAAAAAACCCTATACTGAAGAACCTCACTAACTTCTTTTGAACGACCTGGGCTTTCAGGTTTTTAAATCAATGCAGCAGTGTTAGTCTGCAACAACGTATTCATTCCTTTGCAGGTTTCCACAGAAAATTGGTAAAATTCAGTTCACATAATATTTGTATTTAAAACCTAAATATTTGAAAGGTGTTCCAGTTAAATAGAAAACTCTCCCAATCCTCCTACCAAGCAGAAACCAATACTAGTTGAGAAAATTCTCTTAAATACAAACTTAAATGAAATAGATATACATTAGGGGGAGGACAGAAGGCTAAGGAGACAGCAAACAAATAGTAAAAAAAAAAATAGATTTACAGAACAAATAAAAATGCAAACAATATTTCAGGCTGCACTTAATGTGACATCAAATCATGACATGGTAGGCTGCATCTTCTATCATTTCTAGGTTCTGGAAAGACTATAAATTACACTGTTTTAGTCAATACAGTTTAAAATTCAAGAAGTTGTTTCAAAAAACAAAAACAAACAAAAAGCCACCAAATTCACATACAATAAGAATTATGTAATTCAGCGTAAAAGTGCTTAATTTCTCATGAATAAGAGTATCACTTGCATTTTCTGCTACACATCTTCAGTCCCATCTAATAATAAATTTAAATAAGAACCAATGTCCAGACGCTGTTTAATACCATTTTAAAAGTCTGTTAAAGAGAAAGGGCAGAGGGTGAAGCTGACAGACTCACATTGACTAGATGACTGAAGTAAGATGTTACAGAGAAGCTGCCCTACAAATAACAGGTGTTTTCTTTTTGTCAAAATTAATTCAGACTCCATGAGAATACTAACACGTCTACTCAAATTCATTAGACCTGTAACATTTAATACCCTCAGTACACATTACAAGGTTTTTAAATGGGTTGGTCTGTTCATGAGCATCTACTGCACGTTTCAAAGAACGAGTACTTTCTTCATTCCTCCATCATGTACCAAGGAAGAGAACGTAGCTGGTCTGTTAAACACAGGACTAAAAGTCAGGAAAAAAAATAATCTGGTTTCTATCCCTTGTTCTGCTTAGAAATATACATATGGCTTTCAGCAAGTCATTTATCTCTTTTAGTCTTCATTCAGTCCCTCCATCTAATTCCCTTTTTTACAAGACCACTGTGATGTTTAATTCATTAACGTTTTTGAAGACTTGAGAGATTAGAAGGAACTCCACAGATCTGCCTATAAATATCCAAGCAGCAGATGGGCAGCTACATTCAAAACTGTAGCAGCTTGCAAGTCTAGGCACAAACAATAGCACAAATAACAACAGACATTCTGAAGGGGGGGGGGGGGGGGGGAGAGAGAAAAGCCTCCATCATATAAAATAAAAAAAAAAGAATTTCATTCTGAAGTCAACTTCTGAATTGCAGAGCTTCAAAATTAACAGCTTCAGTCCCTGAAGGCAGCATACAAGTTTTTTTCAGATGCTACCTTCAACCCACAAAGCATTACCCCACACTCTCCCTAGATCAGCTTAAAAAAAGTTCATCTGTCCCACACAGAAATAAAATCCATTTGCAAAAGACAGAGGGAAAGCTGAATATCAGAATTACGTATGCAGATGATTATTTCATCTTCCTTTAAAGCTACATTAAAGATGTCATCTCTCCCACAGCCAAGCGGCACAAAGACAGAACACAAACGAAGGTGTCCCCAGGGCTGATACCCCAGGGTAATTTGAGAAGCACGCCAAATCTGCCCAAAAAGTAAAAAAAGGCTGCAAGCATTCATTAGTTAATGCTGTCTTCAATTAAAGACCACATGGAACTGGGTTGCTCAGCTGGACAGTTTCAAAATAACGATAAAACCTGACAGATGAACAACAGGTTAAGGTAATCAGATACAGCGTTTGATTTTTACTCTTTAACATATTATGAGCATTACTGATAAATTTTTACCCTTGGAGCCTTTTAAGGCCTCAGAAAAAGGTAACTACATATTTAGGGAAGATCAAATCAAGGTTTTATTTTTCTTTTTCAACCACTCTGTTCTTTTTGACTATCTGTAAAAGCTATTCATAAAAACAGGCATACTGAAGTTTTATATTATGCCCAATTTTCAAGTTGTACACAAACACTCCTGATTTTCCATTATGTGTTAATTCACACTAAAGAATTAAGAAAGTAAAAGCCATAGACTCAGTAGTTTTCATCAGTCATGTAAGCTTGTTTAATTTTAAAGCAAAATGCAATCATACAATGTTGGTTCCATTACACATGCACAATTAGTACTTTAACTCAGCAACTTGTGAAAGCAGATTAGAATAGACAGATTGAGTAAGTAGTCTATTTTTGGTTAAACTTAGGCTTAACAATTTGCTAGGCCATGATCTAAAACCACATTGCCATAGCAATGCCAAATTCAAGCTTGGAAAAACTCTTTTTCTTCTGCCCCATTTTTACTGAGTTTCAAGTGTTACCTTGTACACTTCGTCTTCTAACTATAGCTAATCATAGCATTTAGAAGAGCTGTCTGTGAACTACTTCCTCTATTTAACCCATCTTCCATATTCGTTTCCCACCCTTTTTCACCCCCTCAACATTCTGTAAGAAGTGAAATAAAAGATGAGTGGCAAAAAGACGTGATGAGCAATATAATCAATAGTGAACCAGCAAATGGAGAACAAGCGAATAAGAGAGGTTATGCCACGCAAGAAGAAAAAGACATTATGCTTCTAAGTTTTAACTTTGATCTCAAGTCAACTATTCATTTCACAGAACGGCAGAGCTTTTTCATCAGACTTAGCAAAAGCGTCAGAGGGACAGAAAAGAAGGAAGAGTACCGAGCACAAAAACAATGTAACTAAGGATGTGCAATAACATCTTCATGTACAGCTGTGAAACACCATACTGACACCTCAGCCTTTTCATACAAGAAGGGCAAGCACAGGATGCTGTGCGGCAATTAGTACTCTCTGAAAGAATAGCACTTCTTTGGATTCAAAGGCCATTTCCACAGACAGCAATCTTGCTTCAGCCCCAAGGAACACATGCAGAAGTTCATAATGGTGCTACAACATGACATATAGAATGATAGCTTGCTGAAGTTTTCTACCCTTTCCAGCCTCAGGCCAAGCAAAATACATATGGTATATGTTAAATTACAGCAGTTCTCAGGCTTCTTCAATCTAGAATAGTACAGAAAATAAGTCACAGGTTTTGGATGCAACTCCACATTTCCTTTTCTGCCACATTTCCAGAGAGAGACCCCGTGTTTACCTTCCTGCAGAATCCTACAGCTTGCCCTTGTAGGATGTTACCACAGGCAGCAGAGGAGGCTGATCTACCTTACACCCTCTCTTGCAACAGGCAGTCAAAACAGCAGAAATTGCAGTAATCTGGTATAGTCCCAATTCACTTCACAGCATCAAGTGACCACAGAATGGACAAATGATGTAATTTGGGAGGTTGCTTTTTCCACCATTTTCTACACAGCAATAGGTCAATTGAAATGCTATGTTACAAGTACAGCACAGATATTTTATTTTCTTTCTCATCACACCTCCCTAAGACCCATAAAAAAAATAAACCTCATGTTTAGCTCTTAAAATTTCACGTAGAGATCATGTGGAAAGAAGACAGAAATCACACAGACTGTAAATTCTCCCACAGAAATAGTTATTGAGTCACAGGACGGGAGGAAGAAAAACAACCAATCAATAGTAAAATAAAACATCATACTCTTCTTCTACTTCTCTATATTAAAAAAAAAAAAAAAAAAAAAACAAAACAAAACACCACACACCAAAAAAAAGCAAACAAGTCACAAAATCTTGCAAGAATGAGCTGGGGGAAATGAGTACCTTATCACCAGTTCTTCAAGGAACTGTCCAAAAGCAGTCTGTGATGAAAGATCACAGAGAGCTTTCATGCCTTCAATACTTCATAGAACTGGCTAAGACAATGGGAGGAACGAGATTGGACAATTCAAGCCATAAGCAGCCAAAGACAAACAGCTGCACTGATGAGCGCAACTGTTGGCAGTCTGGAACAAATGAAAAATAACTTTCCTCTGGGGTGCAAGATTAGAACTTCTTGTTCCTTTTATAACAATTATATAAGAAAATCTACAACTTCATAACAATACACATACTTGGCATAAGTGCATGTGGCTCAGGCCCACAGGAATCACTTCTCAGCTCAGTATAGTGACACCACAAGAGAAAGGAAACAAAAAGAAATGCTGTTCTAAACCAAAAGCCATCAAGAATGGCAGTGGCAGGGGGTAGGAAAGAGCAAGGAACTGTTTGAGAAGAGAGTAGAGCTGGCTGCATGGACGTAAGTGTAGCAGACAAAAGCAGTCATCCTTTTTAGGCAGAGAAAACTGACACAAAACAAGAATAAAATACATGAGAGGCTAATAAAATGACTGTTTATAAATCTCTAAAACTTTGGGGTTGATACCTGACAAAAAAGTTCCCAGCTTAAAAGTAAGATTTTGTGTGGACCTCGAAACATCCTGAACAATTTCCTCTGTATTTAAAAAATAAAATAAAAAATTACAGCAGTGGCTTCCACCCCCACTGCACAACACACAAGGTAGACAGAATGATGATAATAATAAGAAAACCTTCATCAGAAGTAAGTGATTTGAGAACTTTGCTAATCTTAACCTAACATGAAATTACAAGAGATTAAAATATGCCAGATCTGGTACATAAATACCTTGTTCATTCACATTTTTAAGTTTCAAAATTTTTCAGAATTACACAAACTTATTGCTCTTCAAAATAAAAACAATTATATGCTGTCCTTGAATTACTATGTGCAAGGGAAGTAAATCTTTAACTTGCACAGATGTCTCCAGTCTTTGTACTCATGTTAAAAATTCTGAACATTTCAGCTGCAAACCACAAGTTAAATAGGCCACAGCAACCACCTGCAGTAACCACAGCATATCTCTCTCTCTCCCATCCTCTCAAAATAAAACATGTAGCATTCCACTATCATAAATAAACGGCCACATGCTTCAGAGAACATAAAATCAAGCTCTCTTGACCTGCTACCTGGAACACCTCTCATAGATGTAACACACATTTTCCATTGATACTGTTTCCTAGGGCCAAATTAGAATGTAACATGGAAGAAGGAGCAAACAGTATGCTAGCAGAGAGACAGAAAACAGACAACCCGCATTGAGGGTGTACTGATTAGAAAAAAAACATTGCTTTTACCAACAACAAAAAGTAGAGAAGCCATGGCACCTTTCATCTACGTATTGTGTGTACATCCTGACCCTTCCCCTCAGAAAGGGCCATTTATTTTCTCAAGTGCAGCTGTACACACCATTTAGTGACCAAAAAATTAACATCAAATCCATCATCTTATTCTTCCACCACCTTTTTCTTTTCTTGGCCTTGTCAACATTTATCCTTCACAATACCTCTCTAAGAGCACATCTCAAATTCAACTCTGCCAACACCATAGGAGTTCAGCTTTGCTCTGAATTCTCATGTGCCTACTACATCTATCTCTCTTGAATCATTGATTCTGTAAAGCCCTAAGTCATACCTTCATCTCCTCTTAACTATTGCAATTTCCTTCTTAATGGGTTCTTTATGTCCCAGCGTTCCAAACTTCAGCTTGTCCAAAATGCAGCAGCTCATCTTCTCACCTAGAAACAGGAAAACAACACTCCATATTGTTTTTCACTTGCTTCCTTGTCAAGTTTAGAGTCTGCTGTATGGATATCCTCACTTCAAAAATCTCTCGTTCTCATTTAGTCTAAAGAGTACAAAGCTTTGCCAGTGCATTTTTCTGCTTGCTCACTCAAGGTGCTCAAGTCTCTCATTTCTCTTCTGCACACAAGCTTACCAACCCCATCAGAACAGCAACAATCTACCACAATGCTTTTAAAACTTCTTTCCTTGGTCTCACCCACAACCACAGCTCCCTCTTTAAATCAGAATTCACATTATCTCCAGTCACATACCTAAACACTCTCTAATACATTTGCAAACACTGCTCTCTGTGGGAGACATCGACACTACGTAAGACACTAACACAAGCCACAGATTTTATAGTGCCTAAGCCAAACTATGTAGCATAACTTTAGTATCAGAACCTTTCTGTTATAGCACCTTTTAAAGATTTTAAAAGTCACAAGACAAAACCAAAGTAGGTAAGTTGAAGAAGGCATGCCTAAATAAGGTTGCACAAAACTAATTTCAAAGGTATTGTTCTATGCAGCATATTCATCAGTATCAAATCTTCATAACAACCAAATATATTGCATGAAAATTTTAAAGATCTTATATTTGGAAGAAATTGATCTTACTTACCATTGGTACTGGAATGCAATGCTGTCTGTTAGGGATACAAGTTTGAGCTCCGGATCCTGGATTCTATAAATTCAAATGAAAAAAGTATTGACCATATTTTTACATGTTAATACCCACTCTAAAACTTTATTTCCTCGGAGGTTAAACACAAGGATTTATTACAAAGCTGCATGATACGGGAGTTAACATCTCCATTCCATATTCACAAATACTTGTAAACCAGGCATTTGAGTTGAGTGGGATAGCAGTAATCCCGTATTTTCCACCAAAACATATGGTTGACATCAACATTGTTTATAATTAGCAGGCAATGCTCCTGAGGCAGCACCGGAAGCAGTGGAAGAGTAACAAGAACCAGAATCCTTGCAGTATGCTTTCAGTCAGAGGTCACCTAAAGAGTTTTAGGATAAATCAAAAATAGTGTTGGTATTTTTTGTGAAAAGAGGAAGAAAGTATTCCTACAAACTAAGTTCATCACTGCTATAAAATTTAGAGAGGCAAATTATAACTTGAATTAAAAAATGTAAATAGTCCCTATTTGTATTAGAAGATAAAGAATTAAGAGATGTGTCAAATGTAAAACCTCAGCAAATGCTTTAAAACTTGAATGAAACCTTGTAACTGATCAAATCCCACTCACCAACAAATCCCAAAACCTCAGAATTAAGTCTATAATGTATTACAGGCAAAGCCAAGATGCTAAACACATTTCATAGGTTTTACAGTTACTCAGATGCAGCAGTTATTACAGTCATCTCTCTCACAACAAATTTTAAATTTAAAAAAAAAACACTTCCATCACCAGAAGTTTTTGTAGTCAGGCAAACAAACTAGCAAATCCTCTAAAAGATGGAGAGAAGGCAAGAGTACACCCCTACAGATCAGGGACAAGAATATCAATAGCAAGTGCTCAAGACAGCTTAAATAGATACGTGATAGAAATCCTGCAACATCATTTCTTACCCCTGCAAGACCCTAGACCTTGCCTGCTTTATTAGAAGCTACCTACTGAAGACGTTCTGTATTTCCACAACCACTCATAGTCATTGGGGAATAAAGGTGCTCCTCTTCATACTCTATTCTTAAGGTCCCTTGACAGTTACGTAGCCCTGTATTCAAGTTCACCATCAATGTATCTAGTCTCTTCCAGAAGCAGCTCCAGTTCCCCTCCCTACTACCACTCCCAAGCAGCAGCCAACTGAAACCGAGCTAACTTCACACAACTGCTCTATTTTGCTGCTGGAAAATAACAAAAATCTAGGTACATCTCCCCTGCTTACATAAGCTTTACTGAGAAATGTGATTCCATAGACAAATTAAAATTATAGCCTGCAACTCCAGGAGACAACATGGCAGTGATTCTTGTGATAAATTTAAAAATACGTAAATGCTATTAACTTTTGTTTCTAGGAAAACTGATGTTACAGGTCATCTAAACTCCAAATAAAATATCATCTATTAGCATACTACTTTACAAAAAACAGTTGACTGAGGTGATTTTACAGGATTCTTCAAAAGCAGCAATCTATGATGTAAGGAATTATGCAAAATCCTAAAATCCATCACTAAAAAACCACTGTAGTTGCTCCTAGTTCTGGTGGGCTTTTTTTGTTTTGCTTCAGGGTTTTTTTTCCCCCTGACAGAGCAAAGCATGATCAGCACCTTACCAGTAAGCAGTAGGCCTCTGACCAAGCTTCAGTTCTAATTCCATGGTCCACCTTCCCCCTTTTCTCCTCCTTAAGTTTCTGCTTGGTATAGACAATGGGACTAGGGCTATAAAAACTCATATTCATAAATGAGAACCCTTACTAGCACAGAAGTTAATCACCATCACCGTTCCTATAATGTAATAACTATTCATTATTTACTATATGCTGGATCTTAGCAGATGTCACAGAATGGGGAAAGGGGGGAGGGAGGGTGAAACCAGTGCTTCCTCATCACAGTGAATTTTAGTGCATGAACAAAGTCAACATCCAATCATTTGGACAATGCAGACACTGCAATATAAGAACGCTGAGACCCAGTATTTCCTTTGGGATGAAGATGAAAGAACTAATAAAAGCATCCACTAATATCCATCCATATAAGCCTCACCAATTTTGCTCATTAAAATAAATCACAAAGACTCACAAAACAAAGAACCATTCTCCACTAATTGACTCCACTCTGGCTTCCACACACTCGTTCAAATTCTTTAAGAAAAGAGTGCTGCAACGCATCCCCGTCGTACCACTGCCTGGCTGAAAGGCTGTGCATGGGTAACACGGGATGCTGCGGGCACTGGGGAAGGCAGGACTGCGAGACAATGGACCTGTCAAAACCCGAAGACACGGCAACCACGGCCGCCAGCAGCCACCGCCTCGGCAGTGACCCAGCCCGCCGGGCCGCGCTCCCCGGGGCCGCGGCAACCGCACGGCCGGGATCGCCCACCCGCCCGGGCCGCTCCGACCCGCCGCGACACACCGGGGAAAGCCCCCTGCGAGGCCCAGCCAGCCCCGGCCCCAAGCCCCCTCCCTCCTTCCCCAGCCTGCCGCGGCACCCGCGGGGCGGCCCGGCGGGAGGCGGCTGTGGCCCTCCCGCGCCCGCCGCCCGCACAAAGCAGGCCCCGCCACCGGCGGCCACTCAAGAGCCCCCCCCCCGCCTCCGCGGCCACGTATGTAGCGGCAGCACGAACAATACCCCAACCTGTTGCGTGGGTTCTCCTGGGCTGCACCGACCTGCCGTGCCCCCGGCCAGCGGGACACACCGCGGGGCAGCGAAACGGGGGCAGCGAAACGGGGGCAGCGAAACGGGGGCAGCGAAACGGGGGCGGGCGGGGGGGTTTAATGTGGAGGAGGCGAGCTCCGCAGCCAGCCGCCAGGCACCCCGTTAGCCCGCCCACCGTCCGCGGCGATGCAGAGCCGGTCAGGAGGCCGGCCGCGGGAGGGCTACCCTGGCGTAAGGCCGGGCCACCGCCGCCCCCCGAGAAGCAACCGCTGCCCGGCGGAGCGAGGCGCCCCACAGCTCCAGCGCCGCCGCCCGGGGAACAAAGCGCGGCCAGGCCGCAGGGCCTGCGCTGCGCCCGGGGCCGTCCCTCCGCAGGGCTGGGGCGAAGGAAGCGCCTCTCCAGACGCGGCTACTCACCCGGCTGCGGCGCTCCGGGTGCCCGGGCTGGGAGGACGCCGGCGGCGGAGCGGGTGGACGCGGGGCGGAGCCTGGACCCGCCCGCTCCGGCCAGGCTGCGGCGGCTGCTCTCGGCCGCCTCGCACCGCCTCGCTGGCCCGGCGGCAGCCCCCGGGAACGGGAACGGGGGCGGCTCCGGCCCCTCCCCCGTCGGCAAGGAGACGGCGAGCACCGCGCGCTGCCGGCACCACCCCCGCTCCGCCGCCCGCGCCCCAGCGCCCCCCCCCCAGCCGTGCGGGGCGCGGAGCCGCGGTACCGGCGGCCCTCCCGCGGAGCCGCCGCGGCAGCTGCGCGGGACGCGGCCGGGCCGAGAGACGGCGACGCGCGGCCCCACCCCGGAGGAGACAATGTGCCGCCGCCGCCCCGCTAGGGGGTGCCGAGCGCTGCGCCCCGCAGGCCGCGGCCCCGCCAGGCACCGTCCGGGCGGGCCCTTTCCCGCTGCGGCCCCTTTCCCGGTGCCCCGGCCTCCTGTCAGCAGCGAGGGGCCGTTGTAGGTACCCGACGAGGACAGGCTGCAGCCCGACTGCCGGCGGGTTGCTCCAGCGCCAGCAGCAGCAGGCGTGCTTTACAGTTTGGAGATACGTGAGCGTGTGCGGAATGCAAGTCACATCGATCGCAGGTGAAAACAGGTCGCTGAAAGCGCTTCAGGCAGGTGCCAGTGTCCACCTGTGGCCCTTCAGTAATGACAAGGCAAACGCGTGTTTTGCTTCCCCCAGAGTGCAGCTAATAACCCATCATCAGGCCAGGCTCCTGGATAAACATCCTGAAACTCTGTCATGCCAAGTCTAAAATAAAATAAGCAAAAATCTGGAAAGAAACGCTGTGAAGAAAGCCAGCCAGGACACTTGTCTTGCTCTCAGTGTAACTGCCCTAGGTCAAGTTGCTGTCAGTCTTAAATCTCCTGTGGAATACATCATTTTCAGGCTACGTAATGGCTCTTAAAAAAAAAAAAATATCAGGTTCTGCAAACTCTATCTTGACAGTAATTTTGCTCTTGTTATTTGCAGAGTGACTGAATTACCATTTACTGTATCGCATTCCAAATAATAAAAGCTGCCTCACAGAAGCTGGAACTGCTGGGGTTCTCCCCTCAAAACACAGTTTGCAAAACCACCACTGTTTGCCCCCTTTCCTGGTGGCTGCCAGTCAACATCTAACACAGCCATTGCCCTCAGCATTGCCATCGGAGCGTGCTTGTGCTACTGACCTCATCCCTGGCCTCTGCTGACTCAGAAAGCTGTCCCTCTCTCAGCAACGCAACCTGTTGGACACACAAGAGCTAAAGGTAAACAATTGTCATTAAAATTTTCAGAGGAGGCCTGTCAGCCTCAGGAACATACCTTTTCAAAAATAACCTTTCCTAACAACCCCTAGAGATAAACAGAGGTAAGTGAACCTTGGCAGCTTCCAACAAAAGTAGTTGCTGCAGAGAGCCATATAAATAATTTTGTAATTTACTAAATAAGGAAAAAATTAACAATATTTTTAAGTGTGTGCACTACTGGGTTAAGAATGCGCCATATACAACTTTTAGATCACTCTTTACATTTATGCTTACTTATTGCCTACCTGTGGTCAGAAAGTAAGACAATAGAAGCTTTTGCTATTCATCAACATTTACCTAAGATCCCATGGGCGGTAGGAGGAGAGAGGGGAGGAGAAATTTGCACCATAAGGATATAGACCCAACTTCTCCATCTCCATTTTCCTGTTATTACTGGAATCTCTTCTCTATGACTGAACGAGGCTTCTCCTGCACAGAGGATAGCAGAACTCTTGCAGTGGCTTCCAACGCTGTAAAGCAGAGCAACCTGAAAGTCGCTCTTGTTTGTACTCTGGCTGGAGCTATGCTAGTTTGGTATCAGGATGCTGTAATAGGTTTTTTGACTTTCCTTTTCCGTGTATACTCTGCTGAGTAGTTTGCCAGGACAGAACCTGAGATTATTAATTTCCTTTTGAGGTCATACCGACAGCTCAGAGTTGCAGTTAATTGCCTTTGCCATACAAACTGCCAGTAGGAAGGAATCACAGTACATTTTTGTATCAAGGATCCATTTGATTAAAACAGGCCTTAATATATGCTATTATTCTCCAGCAGCTATGCCAGATTTACTCAAATACGAATAAAAGTAAATAGGCTGAAAACATCCTGAGCTTTGGGCACTGTGCTGTGTGCTGAGACAACAGAGCCTTTGTTACAGGCAGAGCAGTGCTCACACAATAGAGTTACTGCTTCCAGCCTCAGTTGCTGAACTTCCAGAAAAAATCAGCCTTCAGAGAAAAACAAACCAACCACCCCCACACTTCTAGTAGAAACCAGTTCCTCACCATGACACTAGTCCCAGGTGCCACCAGGCGTGACAGTGGCCATGCTGTGCAGCACCTCATGGGTCTGCTGCGCCCCTTTGCTTTTGTTCCACTTGCTGCTGGGCACAGCCTCGCACCAGGCAGGCTGAAACCCCTCCACCTGGAGCAATTTACTCTGCTGCTTGCTTGTTATTTGCTTCCATGTCTCCATGCAACATATAAGACAATTGTTTTTACCTGTAACACAAAAAAGGATGTGAGTAGTTAAATTAGTATAACCTAGCACTATTCAGTGTAAGTGGCTAGAGATGTAACTGGCAGACCACTGCAATTCATAAATGGTATATACAGTAAATAAGTAAGTAACTTGTGGGATTAGTGTAGGCAGGCACTGTTGAATTATAAATAAAAATTGTAGACTTCTTTGTGTGTGGAGCTTTATGATCATAACAAGATGGTATCGTCGTATTCATGGGTAAGCAGCAGAGACATCTACTACTTTAAAGCCTTATGTATTTGTCATACAGCCCGATTCATGTTGGCAAAACAGTGGGAAAAGTCCCTTCTATCTCAATAAACAGTATCAGGAGGTTTGGGAAGTGGAAGTGACAGAAAAATACAAGCATTCACTGTACATTCAAAACATCACAGAAACAAAAAGATCTGCTCCAATACTACCTATGTGAACTACCATTCACTGGCTTCTGAAGGTAGCCACATTCACCTGCTATTAGTATAAAAATTTGAAATGTCCTTTTAAACATATAATTTTTAATCCTGAACTGAGGAGTGATTGTTTCTTCTGAAACAGTTAGCACAAAGCCTAAAATTGTGCTCTTAATAGAATCTGAAACTGAAGTCCTAAATAGCCCAAACCTGTGAGACTGCATTTACTGATTAGCAGAAGCTGAAAGCTTGGCACTCTGCATAGGCAGCACCTAGCAGGTTTTGAAGAATCTAAGTTTTATTATATTTGTACTTATCAAAGGGTACAAAAAACAATCTTTTATATAACTATCTCATGTTGGCAATAATTTTGATGTTCTTCAGTTAAATTATTAAAAAAGAAGATGAAAGTTTGTTGTGTAAAGGTCTTTGCATGAGCGACATCTGTAATGAGAGACAGCAATGTAAATCTTCAAGATTCTGAAGAAACTGTGTGTGTGTCTGTGTGTGTCTGTGTGTTTTCTGTTTTTTCTTCTTAGTGTTCAGGTAGAAACAATAAATGTTCTCTTCACTAAGATCTTCTTACTGTTCAGGTAGGAACAATAAAACATACCCTGATCTCATCGTATCTTTCCAAGATAGAGGCTGTTGGGTTGTATGTCCTGCAGCAAACTCTGCAGCGACTTTTATTACTTTGTTTAATTACTTCTTATTTTCTATAAAATACAGTCATGATAACTTGTCCTTTCCTTCCTACTGAGGAAATAAGCACTTTCTTATAAAAATAAAATAGAAACCTAAAAGTCTTCATTGCCTGAGTAGCTACCTGAGAAATGTTTAATGGGAAGCAAAGCTATCTGTCGTCAGTATCTTGCTGCCCAGGTTTCCTAAAGAACTAACATAGTTTCATCACAAATTTATTTCATCTTGTGAAGGAGAAATGGGTTATGGCTGACAGTAGACCCCAAACCTTCAAAACACGGGGGAATGGCTTCCTTTCTACACAGGAAATTGGTCCACAGGGTCTGGCCTGAGTCTCCTGTGCCACAACAAGGCTATGGCTCTCGATCCCATCTCTGTAGCTTCGGTCAGTAGGCACATGACAGCAGGATGGAGATGGGCATGTCTCAGGTCACATTTGTGGCTGCAGGGGAAGGAGATGAGAACCAATTTACCTGTCATATTAGGTGCTTGTGCTGTACCACTGAGCAGGTTTGGTGGGATGTCTACAGCATACTCTCTTGCCTGATGGCTCTATCTGATCAGGGATTACTGCTGTGCTGCTTGCTGAAGAAAAGCAACAACTGTACTTACCATAATAGTTATCACAGGAGGCGTAACAGCTCTGAAAAAAACATGACTCTGAAATGCTAACTATAGACATAACAGAGAGAGTGCTGATAGTCAGTGACATTTTGAGTGACTGCTACAAAGCACCTAATGTTCTGCTGGAACCATATTTGCAGCTTCGTGCTGCTTTCTTCTGCTTGCACCAAAAAAGAAAACTAGGGATTTTTCTAATGAGACTTGATTACTTACTCTCTCCCTGAAACTTGCTTACTCTTTGGCCATGGGTTTATTAGCATTAGCCTGTAGAAGAAGCTACATTCGATACCACCACCATTTTTACTTACATTAGATTTAAATTTTATTTCCAGCTTCAGAATGAACAGCAAAAACGAGATTAGACGGTAATGTATGTCAGTGATCAAGTGAGTGTCCTGTACTGTAGCTGTTACTTCGTGTGGGCTTAGGAAAGGGGAAGGCAAAGATGGCTTTACACTTTTTGTGTGCATTCTGATTCTAGATTCTAGTGCAGTTCTGACCAGGAGGTATTAATGAGCATGTTCTTGAGAAAAAACTTCTGTAGTTTTCTTTTGGGGGTCAGAAGGGGGATTATTTGGAAAGAGAATAAGTTGAAAGGAGTTTCCCAATATGTTTTCTGTACGTCTAAATAGCAAATCTTTCCATGATAACAAGAACTGGTCGGTTATGGATTTTAAATATATGCTCTGTATATGTTCCTCTTTGTACGGCTTGGATTTCTAACTTTGCAAACAGCAGCTGGCTTCCAGGGTATATACTAACACTAATCACAATCATTGTTAGCAACAGTGAATTGAAAGAGGGTAAGAAATATGAGCTATTTTTAGAGGCAATAAGCCAGAGCTCTTCACTCTCAGAGAAAAGCCATTTTTAGGAGTAAGTGGCTGAGCTGTTTAAAATTCATCACTGTGTTTGCTAGTCTATGGACAGCCTTAAAGACTCCTGACTTTGTAGTTTATTATGTTTATTAAGCATTTAGGAGCTTTAAATTGTAACCTTTGGTGTGAAAGACTGCTTATTTTATAGAAAATCAGTGTTAGTCAGTGTTCAGTTACTCAGTGTTCAGTGTTCACCCTGCATGTCAGAAATCCTGTTCAAGAAAGAGAGAATGTCATGGCTAAATACCCAACTATTTTACCAAAGAAAGGAAATACATCTCCAATGATAACTAAAAAGTAAAATACATTTTGGAATATGTGGAGGCAATTTCTCATTGCTTCATCAAAACTTGTATACAAATTTTATTTTAATGCATTTTGAAAGAGCAGTCTTGAATATAAGTAATTGTATTTATCCTTTACTAAATATTTCTGAAATTTTAGTCAGAATGGCCAGGATTTTCAAACATATCCAAAAACCCTAGGAGCCTAATCATGGGATGTGTTTATAATCCACATAGGTGTTTTAAAATCCCACTCACTGGTCCTTGTTTTGTTTTTGTTTTCCATAGTTCACAAGTAGTTTGTGATATCACTTTTCTGCACACATACATCAGAAGTCACAGGAAATTAGGCTGCAACACTGATCTTATTCATGGAGGTCACACACAAATAAGGTGTTAAAGTCATTCACGCCACCTTGAGAATAAGGTAATACTGAAATGGAATATGAAAAATACTATCTAATCCAAAGTGCTGATAATTTTCCAGTCTGAGGCAAGGCTTGAGTTTTTTGTTTTTACAGTATTTGGTGTTATACAACAAGTGAAATTTGAATGTAACTGCTGAGTACTAAATTAGGTACTTGGCACTTTATCTTCTAGTACATGAACATAATTTCAGAACAGCTCATACTGAGAGACAGGAAAAATAGGGCAGACGAACAAAATCACACAACAATTTTTACTTAATAAGGTAATACTGAAAAAACTTTCATAAAAACAAATATTGTTGAAGAATGTTATCATGCACTGAGTTACTATATGTAACAACATTTACAAACCATGAAAATTTATATGTCTAAATGTTAAAAAGAAAGGTAACAGTCCTTCCCTTACAAATTCATGGCAAAATTTACTTCAGCAAATGATCCTTTCTAAGGAAAAGATCACTCAATAATAACTCAATGTACTATGAATCGAACTTTTCAGTACTACAAACTATAATGAAACTTACCGGATGCGCATAGAACAAAGGAAAGGAATTTCAGGGAGCGCAGTCAGAGGCAGCTCAAGCACACATGTGCAACTCCACTTTTGGGGCACGGCAGGTAGAGAAAATATTTCTGTACTTACATTAAGTAAGAAATTTAAAATTAGTCATTTTGTGTACAAGCTGATTTCTTATACTGTAACAAATATGATGAGTACCTTATTGCTTCAATAGTATCTTTCTTGCAATGGTAATAAAGGTGTTTTAAATCTACTTCAATTTTCAGCATTAAGAGCCAAAGTTTAGTTCTTTCTTAATATTTAACTGGTTTAGCTTCCAAGAGGCAGGAGCTGGATGGACTCTTTCCTGCAGTGCAGCTGACTCGCAACTATCATGACAGCCTGTCTATACTTACCCATCAAATCTGGCCCGTTGATCTGTGTGGTTTGCAGAACCTTTTGCGGTGAGCTATTCAAGTTACTGTGTTTCTTGTCAAACTCTACAGAAAAGGAACAGCTAGTTGCACCATCATTTGTTTGCATCTTTCAGCAAAACTGTGGTGGTTCTATTCCTTTACAGGCTTTGCAAAATTTTGTTTTGAGCTGGAGGAGGAAGCAGAATTTGTACCTAATGAAATGGCCATCTGGAGCTAGCACTTTTCAAGTTCTGTGCTTCTTCAGTGGATGTATTGCTTGCTAACAGTTTGATACTATTACTGACTTTCATTGCTTATTTCAACATAGGCTCACATTTCAGGATTTTTGAAACGTTTGGTTTAACTGAATCAGTGGTATATTTGGAATGTCGACATACTTGGAACAACATAACAAATGCAGAGCTGTGAGATTGTTTTGCTTAAGTGTTTTGCAAGGACTCTGCAAGTTTCACAGGATTTTATGAAATAATTGGTTTTCATTCATTCTTCTCCTAAACCCTTTTTCATAACTGACTGTGACCATCTTTCAAACTTTAACCATAAGTAAAACGTGTATCCTCTAGCTCTAAGCAGTGACTGGAACAAGACTACTGTTTGCCTTTTTCTTCTAAAAAGAAGTATTTTGCTTATAATTTGCTGCCCTGTATTTATAAATGCCTGTATGATAAGAATCTGGAATAAAATTGAGGAAAAAACCTTACAGAAAGTTAGAATTCTCAGGACTAGCAAGAAACATTTGAGTTTTCAGTATCTTGACATTGCAGCAAATTGTCCTACTGAACCTCGCTGCTTAAAATTCATGAGCACGCTAAGTGCGTGTAGTTGGAAGCAGCATGCTTTTAAACCTTCTTTAAAATAAACAGGCCTCATCTGTTTTCATTGGCTTCTGTGCCATCTAGGCCATCTATTACTCCTCCACAGAAACATGTCCTTATGCCTGTCAGTTGTTGTCACCTGTGCTAGTGCCAACTCTTCTCCTATAGCTTCCTGAGCATCCTCACTAGCTCAAGTGAAGCCCTTTTCTGAACTCCACACTTGCTGGCCTGGTTAGTGCCTAGGGTTTACCACTTCAGTGTCATGCCGTAAGGGGACTAAGGAGCCTTCTCAGCTTTGCTTTCAGCTAACAGTAGGAACTTTGTTACGCATTTCTCTGTTTTGGTTTCCTCCCTGCTCTAAACATGTTTTGGGGTTAGCTCAGAATTCCCTCACTGCACCCATACTGCCTGTCTAACCATGCCTCTGTCACCTGGAAGATGTCACCTGTCTCTCCATCCTCCCACCTACCAGCAGGTTCTCCTTCATGGCTAGTCATCTCAGGCCAGAGTTTGATAAGCCCTAAGTTCATTTGCACCTGCCCCTTTCGCCACTGCCTTTTCACTGTGCATTTTAATTTGTGTGGCTACACAGTGAGCCACGCTGGAGAACTAAGATCAAAACCAGATTCTCTCCCTCCCTGCAAAGTTGGTTCAGCCAGCACTTCCACCAAAGGAAGTATTCATCAAACTCTGCCTTGAGTTAAAAAGTAAATCCTTCCTGTTAAGTCACACATGCCGTTCTCAGAGTACTCAGTCAGTATTTTGTGCATTTCCTCATATCAATCCTTGACTTCACTAGTGCTCTGTTTAAAACATTTTGCTGCTGTCCAACAAATGTGACTAGCCAGGGTTCTAAGTTGCTGCTGTGCCATTTTTCAAGTGTCTTCCACTTGAGTGCAACCAGCAAAGTTCAGGGGCCCTCCAGTTCTTGAAGGTGTGTCAACCTCTGGCAACATACGGCATGTTATACATATGCTGTGTTATTTAGTTACACAGAATTTTTTTGAGATCAGCCACAATCTGGAAGTTGCACAGAGATTCCCCAGGCAATTATCCATGACTTCTTCCTTTGTTCTTTTATATTTTCAACCCTGTGTAAGAAATTAAACCATTTTTGATAGAATGGGAAGAAAAGCCTTTTCATAATTCTTGTTCCTGTCCTGCTAAGCCTCATCAGTATAATTAGTGCTCATGTATTTGTAATTCAAAGTGACTACTCATGTATATGAAGTTGCTTGTTTCAGTAAAATATCTGCAGAATAGACATATTTTTTGCATTGGAGTGCAAATCTTGTAATCAGATCTGTGTAGGTAGCCACTACTGACAAGAAGCCCTATTCATTTCAAACATTTCTGTAGCTCTACTGGCAGGACTGTGGTTTGGACTTTATATCACTTATAACCATGTAATTATACGAATGATATAAAAGATTTCAAGTCAGATTTCTAATTACTGGAAGTCTTTTGGAATAGCACAATGACCTTTTAGCTGCATGAAAGACGAGTCAAACCAACCTGTCTTTGGATATCTCTGTTCTGTAAAGCAGACATTAGAGGCTAGAGCCAAGTTGCTCTCAACAAAGGCAGTTTACCTCCCAGAGCCAAAGTGGTACGGGATACATCCCAGATCATAACTGAAAGTCCACAGCAATTCTTTGTTCCTCACAGGGAGCAGGACACAGATAGCCGTTTTAAACATTTGCAGCAGCTCATCAGCAGCAAAGCAAAACAGAAAGCAAACAAAACCCTAAAGTCTTTCTGTTGTAGTTGGCAAATAAAACATTGCATTTGGGGTTAATCCAGATTATGCCTCAAAATTTTCACCCTTGAAGAGATTTCAAGTTTTTCTGTTCTGCATATTCATTAATATAATATTTTTATCAGTGGCTGCGACGCATTTTTTTTTCAATTACATTTTTAGGCTTCCCTGGCAGAATATGCCTTCAAAAGTAATTATTAAACTACTGTATTCTAAGTGCCGAGCCACTATACAGCCTTCTAAAAATCCAGTCTGTGTTTCTAATTTCAGGTTTAGATGGAAAAAGGAAAGATTTTTCTCTTTGCTTTGCAATAATCTCTTAAGAATTTCCACTTAACGAATCAAAAATAAATTTTCTTAAATGTTCTAAGTTTTTACTGTTTGTTGCATTATAAGGATTGTACTGTTAAAATATGATCACATTCTCATTTTTATTTATTATTGTATTAACAATAAACACCAACAATAATTAATTATATATATAGTAGTTAGGTATAACAAGGTTACATCCAATCATAAGGAAAGTAAACAACCTAATAAAAGCATATGATTATTTTCACATTATTAAATGAATAAATAAGCTCTGCCTATTGGTAAGGGAAACAGGTTGCATGCCACTATTTTCCAAACAATTATAATACAGGACTCATACTTCCTTTTTTTTCTTTTTTTTTTCTATTTACACATAACAAAACAGATCATACACTTCCTTGCCAATGCATTTCACATCTGTTTTACTGGGGAGGGAAATTATTTCTCAGTGAGTTTGAAAGCTTAGACATCTGTAAGATATTCCTGTGAAAATCAGCTTTATATTGTTCTAGAGGTTTTCAGTTCAGAAAAAGCAAGAGGCTGCAAAAATGTTAGCACAGGAGGAAAGGGAAATGGCAGTATGGTCACATCATTTATGAACTGCCTTATGTTGGCTCAACTTTCAATTTGGCGTTTCTTAAAAATAGCTGTTAATGACAGTACAGCCGAAGCATCATGTAGGTTTTGTGGGTTTGGGGTTTTGTTTGTTTGTTTGGTTGTGGGTTTTTTTTAAAGAAGAATAAAAAATTAGTAGTTTTGCACTGGGCAAGCTGCAGTGGTGGAACCTTGTGCACAGGAGAGAGGAAGGCATGCCAGTGCTCAGACCCCTGAAAAAAGCAGAGAAGGGATAATTCCTTCCTGTGCAGCACAGGAAGATACCACTTTCAATCTGGACCTCAATATGAGATGTATAATGACAATTGAGAGCCTGGCACTGATAATTAGGAAGGTAGAGGGACTGATTTATGAGGAAATGGCATTGATTAGAATTTGCATTTAGAGCACTTTCTCGCAGTGGATCACAACTGCTGTATTAGTGTTACCAGCATTTTCAAAAGCAAGTATTAATGGGCTGCTGTACTCCCATGGCCTCCGGTAGTCAGCAGATTTTCTGAGCAGGTGTTTAACAAAGCCAAAGCCTGCTGAACACCCTTGTGCTAAATACTCAGTGAGGAAGTGGTGGGGATATAGCTGAAGCAATAGACACATTACTTTTATTTGTGAAAACACTCAGACAGCCACTTCCCTTTGTTTCCAGCCAGGTGCCCCTGGTTTAAACAGCTCAAAGGCATAAATAAAGTGGCAGGAGTGAAGGGTCATTAGGCTTGTATAGACAGTACTGGTAATTCAGCAAACTGTGTACCTTGGAACCTCTAACAGAAAAACAAAACAAAACAAGCTCTCTGCCACTACTTTCCCCAAAACCTAAGCCAAAAAAATTAAATAAAGTTTGACTGAATATGAATGGCACAGCAATAGATGAAAGCATGCAGAAAGAAAGGAGGGAATTGCAATTCAAAGGGTAGTTGCATCAGCCACTGGCTGCAGAATCACATCCACCACTGAACATACCTGATGAAACCAGAAAGAACATTGTGGAGAGGGGAGGTGCAGTTATGTGATTAGATCTAAGATATATCCACACCCGCAAAATGGGGAGTGAAAGCCACAGAGAACTTTCCATGATTTGACAAAAAAACTATTGGGAAGACACAGTTACCTACAAAAAGGGATAAACTGTAGAAGGACCTAAAGAAGTTCCACAGACAGAGATGTGATCTGGGAGTCCTAATAGTGTGACCATAACACCGTGTACACTAATTAACCACCAGAACATTTAAAAAATATATAGTTAGGGAGCACTTAAGCTTCTGACAGATTTATGCTGCCTATGTCATGCTCCCGTGGTTTCTCCTACCCTTGCTCCCCCCGCGCCCCCACCCGTAAATACCTCCAGTTCCTCTCATGTTCCTACCCTTGTTATGCAGAGCTGTAGTAGAACTGTCAAGATTGGGGTGAGTGGGAATGAATGGGAGTGCCTGGAACAAAGGGCAGGAGAGGACATAGGGGCCCACGTGTTGATAGCACCCAGGTTAGCAGGTCATCAGGATCCCAGCAGCTCCCTGCGCAGCTCCTAAGCATACCCAAGTTTAGGAGACAAAGGAGAGTGAGTAAATGCCGATGACTCACAGAGATGGGACAGGACTGAGAGGCTGAGGACTGTCAGCTCCTAAAGGGCATATAAAAGGCATATCCGCATTCAGCATGTGGAGCTCATTGAGAAGAGTGGAGAAACCTCAGAAGACTCAGCGTGCTAATCAGCCCAGCTAACAGAAGCAAGGAAACAGTAATTGCTACAAAAATAGAGAGGGATTATAAAGCCTTTACATTGTTTTCCACAGCTTATTCTGTGGAATAAGTCATTTGCATTAGTGGAAATGAAGGCATTGCAAAGCACTATGAAGTAACCTTGGAGAAATAGAGCTCAGCCTCAGCACACACATAGTTCTTTGCAGTGTGATGGGTCTTTATGCCTTGACATAGGACCAGGGCCAGCTGTAAGTGACTAAGGCATCAGCACATATATCAGAAGATTTAGCACATACAGATATTGTGCGTTGCTATTGCTGCTAAATATACATTGCTTTTATTTTGAAACAGATTCATATAGGTCATTGCTCCAGTGAAATACATACTTCAGTAATAATTTTCAAATCTCTCAGGTTCTCATCATTTAACCATTGTTAATTATTTAGCAATTATGCTGATGAAAGGTTAAAAATGATCGCAGAGGCATTTCTTCAGCCAGGGGAAGGAGAAATGGTTTAAAATTAAATCCTTGCATTTGGTGCTTAATAGTAATGACATGCTATTTTTATATTGTTTGAAGTAACAGATGATTACTTAAAAACTTTGACATTGAAAAATGGGCTAGAAAAGTATGGTGATCTAAATTAAAGACAAGCATTCTCTACTGTAAGATTAGTACATAGTAGAGGCCTTTGCAGAAATACAGCTTTACAAATTAGTATCTTGATGACTACTGCAAACCACAGTGTGAGGTTTATATGTCAGGGTCCAAACGTAAAGTAGGCAGAGACTACAGGTAGAGTGTTAAGAGAAACTTTGCCTTTCTAAGAAAGAACAGGGTATATTTTCACGTATTACTAATACAGCAAGTCATGCATATTTAAATGAAAAATAAAAGTAAGCTAAGCCAATAGTGGCTGCAGTGTCTTTATAAAATCATACCTGAACTACCAGTAACTTATGTTAAGTTGCAATTTTTTTTCTCCTATGTTATGAAATTTAGCATAGTTTAAAGAACTTAACTACCCCATCTGAATGTCACATCAGCCATTTCAGACTGCAAAAATGAAAATGCAATCTAGTTAATTTCTCCTACAAGCAATAGCTGGTATCCAGGGTATACACACGAGGCTGTATTTCATGCTTTCTTCCCCTCTTTAAAGGGAAGTTGGAACAAATGAGCCAAGCTTTATTCCTTGAAATGAGTAAGCCCAGACCATTTCAGAGCAAGAAAGCATCTCAAAGCCATCAGGGGTCCCTGTGAAGAATATCCTGCCAAACACCCACACTTAAGATTGAGGAAGGCATATTATAAGCGCCTTTACCAATTGCATCCCTGACCCCACAGGGAGGGAGGCGGGAGGAATGCAGCCTGCTTACACAAATTGACCTCAGGTTGCCAATCACTTGGTGTCTTTCTGGTGCCTCATTCTAGACATTATAAAATCTTCACTGAAAGATGAGCCACTCTTTTGAGGATGGCAGAGGCATTTAACATAATCCGGGATGCTGTAAACAGCTGTGAGGCAACTGATGACTGTATATTTGTTAGAAATACCTAGAGCACATACTCAGGCTGCAATAAGAAGAGAGGTATTGGCACATGTAATTTAAATAAGAACAAATTTGAAGATTTGGTGGTGCCCTGCAGTACATGGAACTTCTCACACTTTTCTGAGTATTTATTAGGGCTTAATATCCAAATGTTAAATGCAAAGTATTTCAGGAAATCCCATATTTATGAAAATGGGGGAATGTGACCCTTCTGTCAGGCTTTCACTGACAGCAAAAAGAGCTACGGTCAAACTTCAGGAGTTTCTAATAAACACCAGCTTAAACGCATGTCCTGAAATTTGGAAACATAAAACCGGGCTAATTATTCCTGCTTGTAAATGACAGATGAACTTCAAATATTAGAACAGTATTTCACTGAAGGGGGGAGGAGGAAGCGGTAACAGAGAAATAGAGTAGTATATAATACATAACCACTCCTTTCCAGAAGTGCAAGTATATAATATATAGTCCTTCTCTTTCATCTCTTGTGCTGGGTCCTGCGGCTGTTTTTCTCATCCTATAGTAACACCTCAGTCTTGCAGGTTACGGCTGTCAGGCTGGGGGAATGTGTTGCCTATGCTGCTGAGGAGCAAGGGCTTCAGCTCCTGAAGCTCCACGGGTCCAAAGCTGATCATTTGCTGTCTCTGATGGTGCCTCCAGCCACTTGCCTCAGCTGCCCCATTGCTCCAAAGGGCCTTAGCAACTCCAAGCTCATGTGGGTAATCACTGCAGCTCTGCTAACAGTGCCTGCTCCTCAGTGCCCTGTGGTCTCCAGCAAGAGTACAAGAGTGTCTGTAACACAGAGGACTGCACAGGCATCTTTGCTACCCAAAGGAGACTTATTCAATAGACTTCCTATACTGCCTTGTCAGTCTACAACTTTTGCAGTGCAAATCACTTTTACCTGAGCTGATATGCCCAGATTTATGCTCAGTATTGCAACTACACAATTTCATTCACATTATGATATGTCTGCTTATTACAAAGAGCAATATCTCACCTCTAACACTGGCAGCAAACTGGTTCAGAGCCAGCCCTTTGTTCCCCTCGCTGCCAGATGCCAACAGAGTCATCCTCCTCTTCTGGCGGGAGGGAGGGAGGGCAGCTCTTCCCTCCAGGCCACAGCCATCAGGTTTACATTTGTCCAAATGAGAGAAAATTTAGGTGATCTTGCTGGTTCTTTCTTGAAACTGCAAAAGAGGAGATAAAATAAATGGCTTGACTGAAACCTTATGTGAACATAAATTGTGGCATAGATTAAGAATATATATTATTATATATATATAATCATATATAGAAAGAGTTATAATAGTAGTATATATATTATATATAAGCAGAGCTTATCATTACATTTCATTTCTTTTAATAGATGCTTTCTGCTGCATTTATATCAACAGGGCCATTCCTTTTAAGCTGAATTGTGTGTCTGTATCCCTCTGTGATTTAGAATATGCAGGGCTTCAGGGTGTATATATCTGAACTGCACCATACCCTTCCTTTCATGTTTTGTTTTTTGTTTTTTTTTTTTGTGGTTTGGTTGGGTTTTTTTATTGATTTGGTTTGGTTTTGTGGTGTTGTTGGGTTTTTTAATTGCTGCACTGACCAAACTCTGATCTGTCACTTGTTCCAACGCAATTGTACCATGTCTTCTCACTTCAAGAGGACAAGTATATTAAACACCCCAAGCTCCTCAAAGCTCTGATAAATATACTTCTAAGTTCTTCTCTGCTTCTTCTCACATCCCTCATTCTTATGGGCATTCAAAAAAAAAGCCACCCATTTTCACTTTAGAAACCATTCCCACTTGTGGGTTTTTTATTATTTTTCATGGCATGGTTTGTTTCGGGGTTTTTGAGATGTGACACCTCTAGAATTGGAGCAATTATCCATTATCTGGGAGACATTATGCATTCATAGTGGGCTGTAAGTAGCATTGTTCTTCTGGGATCATCTAAAGCACATACAGATGCACACAACAGTTTCTAGTGAGGTTTTTTAATTATTGAATTTATCTGTGTAAATCAGTAGTAGAACCATTTATAAAAGCACAGAAATGAATGAGCCCATAATTCCGGGAAAAATAACCATATTGAGTCAAGTCTCTCTTTGGAGCTCTGTTATCTTAAACTTGGTAGGCAGGTGTCTCTGAAGGTTCCCAAGCTTTCCAGATTAGCACTGCTGAAAAGCAGGAGAGCCATCAAGGCAGTCAGTAACAACGTCCTCTTCTGCACACCCTTACATTCCTCACAGTTAGGTTGAAGCAGATCTGAAATTCCTCTCAGCTCCAAATTACTGTCTAAACACAAACTGCTAGTCAGCACTTTGAAAAAGGTGCCATGTGCTGAGAATAGCTTTTAATCTATTTCTTTCTCCCTGCACACTCTATTCAAACAACATTTCTACTTGTCTCATAACACATAAAGCTTGGCGGTCTTCACAGTATAGAGTGGGGCTGAACTATTTCAAATGCCCACAGGACTTCAATTATTCTCCTTGTCCTTCTGCAATGATTAATGCTTTTGAAAACAGAGTTGCACTGGTATGGCTGGATCAGGCGTGTGCGCACCCGCATGTCTGCGGACAGCTGTAACTGAAGGCAGGAACAGAATCACTAATGCTCTGCTGACCGCAGTGCCTAATCAATAAACCATGGCAAAAGCATCACAAGCCATACAATATATCATGGGGTTTGACAGCTGGCAGATGGTATTACTAGCAGCAGGATGCCTCAATGCAAATCTGATTTGGGAGAATTTGGAATATTTGAAGTTTTGTTTTTCAAAGTACCTATTTGGTATCCACACAATAGAAATCTGAAACAGAATTTGTTGGATACAGTCATTTGTATTGCTCCATTGCAATAAAAATGATTTTTCCCAAAAGGAGAAACTGTGGAAATAAGATTATCTCTAGTTGAAAATAAACATGAACATATATTTCAATATCACTAAAACGATTAAAATTGTAGATAAGATTTTCCTACAACCTCACAAGGAGTAAACTCGTATGTACCAGAAGACCTGTTAAACTGTATCCACTAAATAGAAGTATGAATTGCAGAGATGATCTTATTTTCAGACTCATATGTTTGTCAGAAACCTGTGATTTAATAGCAGCCAAAAACAGATGGAAGAGAGAGAGAAATGCTTTTGGAAGTATTTGAAAGGTAGCTTTGTACCCTCAAGCTGCGTTTTGGTATCACAACATGGCAACACACCTGCTTGCAGGCAAAGCATTTTTCAGTTTGGTTACATGCATCATCTTACAAAGATCCACATCGCTGTGCATCAAGGCTTCATGGTTTGTGATAACATAGTTTCAACAGAAAGCCTAAGACAAATAATATAAAACATCCGTTCACTGAGCACAGTGTGAGGTATGGCTTTTATTAATTCCATAGTTCTAGTTGTTAATTTGTTTTTATTTTCTCATTTTCACATTTTTCTATTATTTTAGTCTCTTTCCTCATACCAGTCTCTATTTATCTTCTGCTTAACTATTTCTGTCCCTCTATGATCCATACTTCTCCTCTGTTGCACAATCCTTCTCTCCTATTCCTCTTACTTTCTACATCTTTTCTCAGATTTCTTCCTTTATTGTTTCCACATCTCTTCTTCCCCCACCCTATGTTCTTTATCCTGTAGTTGTTTTTTTTGTCCTGCTTCCTAAGTCTCATAGACTTGTGTGCCTACTTCCTGAATCCCTTTAAAAACATCTCCTTTGCCAGCTACCTTTCTGGATTGGCTTCACCTACATCTCATTGCTTAGATGGTAATTTACTGTTAGGTTGTAGAGAGGCCAAGCACACTGATAAGTTAAACCCACATATACAAACAAAACTCCAATTAAATTCTTTAGCTGTAACTGATAAATTAACACCACATTGATTAGGTTTTAAGGACAAACTCCTGATAAGCACAAGAAGTCCTCCTAGACCAGTTACCATTTGCTTGTAGTCTCTCTACAGTGCTCACAATTTTTTCTGGTAAGTGCATCATCTCTCTGAAACTACTGGCATTTCTACAAATACATTTGGTCATGGACAGCCTCAAGCAATTCAGATAACACTCAATTAGCAGGAGACTGCAAATAATGTGCTTGTCAGACACCTCCCAGCCCTGCTCTCTTTCTCTGAATGTTCAGGCCAGGGAATATATTTTTTTCCTCCTCTACTTTTTGGTGATTTGCATTTTCATTCGCTAAGTGTATTACAATGTCCTATTTATCTTGGACTGCAGCATCAAGATCTTTGTGCATCTTAGTCCCTCCAGGAATTTCCCAAGCAAGTATTTCCCCACTGCACCTATTTGTTAAACAAAGACAAAAGATTTCTCTAATGCAAAAACGTAGAGACTGTCCTCAGAGAAAGCCAAAATCCTTCTGAAGAATAATTAATTTTCTGGATACAATTCAACCGAATGCCATTGTGTTTGTGAACATGTGTTAGCAAGAAATAAAAGCTTCAAATCGTATAAGCTCTCTCCTAGCTCATTGGAATAATCAGAAAAAAACCAACGTTCTGATTGGAATAATCGGGGAAAAAAACCCCAAGAAGAAAAAAGTTCAATGTATTTCAGGGTTCTCATATACCTTCAGTTCAAGCCCTCACTCAGAATTTCTGGAAACACTAAATATATTGCCTGAGAGCAATATTGTTCCCCACATCCAAGCACTGGATTCTTTGGGGTAGAAAGACAGAGATTACCATTATTAGAGAAACACAGCTTCAACCTGTACACTGCCCCCAGCAACGCGTTTATGATTATACATAATATATTCCCTTAAGCTAGAAATAGTTCATTATTTTGATTCCTCACTCACTGGAAAGAGCATGCAGCAGGCATATGTATTTTTAGCCACCACTTCTCTGGCTGGTCCATGGTTTTCACTGTGTAATACTGTCCTAGAGGGCTCACAGAGAGGCTTCAGCCCCGTGGGAGCACTGCCTGACCCTGTTCTTCAGTTCAGCCAACAGTGGTCATTTCAGCTTTGTTTAGCTCTGTGAAAAAAAGAGACCTTCATGGAGCTAATCCAAAATTGCTACCATTCTCTTCAGCTTCTGGAAGAACCTTCACTTCATTTGGAAAGTCCTTCTGGAGAAGGACTCCAAACTCTACACTAAGTTCAGCTTTGCGTTCCAAACCAGGTTTTAATTTGCTTCCTGTTATGATGGCTCAAAAACATCAGTGGGGAAGTGCTGAGTTGAAAGTTGATGAAAATGAACCTTTCTGAGGGCTGACTTTTCCCTGTGTGCCAATAACTAAGAGCAGAGAACACTTTACCTTCTGTGGTTTTACCCCATCAGGAGTTCTGGGTAAACAGTTTATGCAGATGGCTTAGCTTTCTGCCCATTATTCTGCCTTTCACTGAGAGAAGACAGTCCTGCAGATTTGGGGCATGGGGTTTAAATGAGGTTTTATGAAATAATATTTTTCTATTTTAGAATAATACCTGTCAGAAGGAAAAACAAACAAAAAAAAATTACAAGAGTTAAGAGCCCCACAGCGGCATCCAAGTATTTTTTAAAATCTCATTATCACTCTAGATTTACCACAATGTTGATGACACTGTGCAGAGGTATAAAGTTCTTCAGCTGAATCACTGTTATCAGATGCTACGTGCTCTATGAAAACAAAGAAGTTTCTGTTGATTCAAGGTCAGGCAAGTTCCATCAATACTTATCTCCTACTGACTATCCAGAAAGTGCCTCCAAGATTTAAGCTGGTCTACTACAGTTACATTTGAATGCATTGTCTTCAATTTCCTCAAACAAGTATACATGCCTACTTTCCATCCTTTGCTTCAGTGTCCCCACGATCCACGAGCCCACCTCCTCAGCATCCTCCCCACCTTGGTCTGTATCACCATCTGCAATGTCAAGAAACAGGATCAGTGGGGCATCTTATCCCCACACTGCTTTGCACCTTTTAGTGGCATGCCTGTGAACAGTTGTCTGTACATTTCTTTGGGACAAAAAAATATGGTGATTCCACTTGGTGTCCTTTTTTGCCATATGATTCTTTTTTAGGTCCTTTCCACCCTTATTTTTTCAATCCAGTTTTGACTCTGTGGCTTCTTCCGTCAACAGAAGGCATGAGCTTTTAGTTGCAAGTGTTTTTTAAGCCCACTCATTCTAGGAATTTTCTAGCAGGGCACCAAGTCTTTTTTTTCAACTGTTACACTGCATACATTCTCTTTCCCACTTTATAAAAATACTGAGACTACTAGTTGCTTTGTCTAATCTTATCTTTTCTAACCCACTAACTCTGCAGTCAAAGGTATTTAAGAAACAACTGAATGGAGTCTAGAAACAAGGTGTATTTGATTAGGGCTGGCACTATGCAAATGTAGCTGCACTCATCCTGGACCAGATCCAGAATGAGTCTTGTGGATTTACAGGCTCTGTTCAGCCTGGTGATGTTTGTACTGCATTGTCTTGCACAATATACACACAAATCCTGCCTCACCTAGGCAGTACTGCAACTGTAGCTGTGCATAGTATCCCTTTACTTGGACAGTAGCCTCTTCTCCCTGCTCCACTTTCAGAGCTGCTTTTCTGTCATCTAAGTGGTGCTAGCCATCTTCTTTTTTCTGTACTTTTAAAATTTGGACTGTTAGCTCTGTATCTGGGAGAGTTTCCTTCAGCCAACTCCTAGACGAGGTTTCTGGTCTTTGCTCTCTTCCTGCACAGGGCAAGTACTGCACAGGTTGGGACATTTGCTGCCTCTTCCAGATGGAGCTGCATAGCTCCTGCTGCTGGGCTCCCTGACTGCTGCCTGGTTCTTACTCTACTGTCAGCAATAGGAGATGATTTTTCTTAGAAACAGTCTTTACTGAATTTATTAAAAATGTCAGCTACCACTAGCCATTAGTCATGGCACAAAGATGTACCTACACACTAATCTAAGCCATAGGAATTAATGGGAATGTGAGTCCCCTGCTTAGCAGATTTATCATAATGGGAGCAATTTTAATCCGTCTTGAGCAAAACTGGATTTAAGCCAGTTTAACCAATACACAAAAGACTCTGTAGCTAATTAACAGGTCTTTGTAGTATCCAGACCCCAATAAATATTAATGTGATGTCCTAAAGAATGAGCTTTATATTCCTGAATCATACATTTATTAAGTAAAGATTTGACCTTTTTGGAGATTACACGGGCAAACTCCTTCACTCTATGCAAACACAGGAAAAATCAATCTCCTGCAAACGTACCCTAAAAGAATTAAAATGCCACATCCTACACTTAATGGACACATTTGATTAAACTGAATACAAACCCCAAAATAAATGGAACTCTCATAACCTAGCTACAATAAATTAAATATTAACGAAATATCCGCATCTTTAAAATGTCATGTATTAGTTTTTAATAATGTCATGAATTACAACTCTTCTGTTCTTCCCACAGTAAGAGGAGAGTCTATCTATGCTAAAAATCTAACATTAAAATTCTGCTGTGGCTACAAAGTTAAACACACTCAGATTAGTAAAGGCTAAAATGAAATCTATCAGTAGAGCAATCATTCACTGTCACATACGCATTCTTCTATTTTCCTCTCAAATTAATGATCAATAGGATTTTAACTCTGATATGTTGTGCCCACCAGCACATTTCTTTTACACAGAAAAGCAACAAATAACAGAGACAGCTATTAGCCCTCACATGGACCAGTGAGTAAACAACTGCATGCCACCCCGTCTGCCAAGGGGTGACATGAAGCGAGCAAGATCTTATTTGGTGTGGGGATTCCTGACTTCCAAGAGCCCAAGGGGGTCTGCAGTGTTCAGCGCAACAAATTCAGAAAGGACAACTCTAACATTCAAGTAACATACACACTACCTGCAAGGAGCCATGTAAATGAGTCAAGAGATTTCATTTTGCCATGATGGCCACCCAAATTATATTCCCATAAATCTTTGACTAAAGCTCTGGAGCACTGTACTGATAAAAGCAAAGGGGGACTTGCCAGCCATCGTGGGCAGAAACATTAGATCTTGGCCAGTGATAAGACTCACAATTTACCTAGAAATGTTTACAGAAACTGATAAGAATTAGCGTCCATGACTTTGCAAGTTCTGGCCTACCCTGTTTTTAGCCTGTGAAGAAAGTGTCTCCCGCCCCAGCTGCAACTAGGTGTCATATCTGATGTGTGTGTAAATCTCTGGGGAGAGGTGGTCCTATGATGGTCAATGCCACTAAAATAAGCCATTTTGAGAATAATCCACTCCTCCAAAAAACTTTCTACCATCAGCTGATGTAATGTATACATGGCTGCAAACATTTGGGATAATACAAAGCATCTTTTATCAGGCCATCACTACTTTCAATATCATGTTTATTTTACTTAGATATCTTTTTACTTAAAAAATAAGGACCACCATAGTAATTAGATATGCCTATTGCACATCTGCAGCAATACTGCTACAGTTACTTAGCAACTAGTAAGATTTTTCTTTCCTGACAGAATGAAAAAAAATCATGTAAAGGAAGAGAAAAATTGGAAGCAAATTGAGTTGAATGAAAAAAAGCAATTACTGTATTAACATTCAACATGCATAATAACATGGAGATGTCTTTGCTGTATGCACCAGCAACTGTTGCAGAGCATTGTCAGCTTTTATTAAAATCAAAGATCAATCTAACTTAAATTTTCGTACCATTAAGATGTGTTATCTACTATCTTAATGACTATATCCTCTTCTCTGTTTCATATTACAGGCAGAAAGAGGCAACGAAAGGAAAAATATTATGTTGACTTAAAGTTTCTGTAGAGGAGTACCATTCCTCACACTGCGAAGGGAAAGCAACCTCAGCCAGAAGAATTTACAGGGAGCAAAATTCAGTAAGAATATGCACAAATGTTCATGGGCCTTCAGCAGAATTGGAAATTTGGCTGCAGCAGAAGAAAGCACAGGGACATATTCTGTGTTCCACATCCTAGCTGGCCAGTGAGTTTCATGCACGCTATTAAAATCTTCTCAGACAGACAGATGAACACACCTCCCCCTCCCCCTTTTCCCTTGACTGCATTGCTTTCCTTCCTCACTGCTACCTACCATCTCAGGCAGGACTTTGATTCACTTTAAAAGGTGAAGATTTAATGTAATTCTGGCATGGAGCAACTGTAAAGGAATTTCTGTATGTTGACCAATCAAATAGAACTTTTTGGCCCGACTTTTATGATTTAGGAAGGAATGAATCATATTCTGAAGGAAATTACAGACTTAATTACTAAAAGTAATGAATCTATAAATAAACACTTTGATTCTCAGCAGGAGGTAATTATATTTATGGTAGTTTCGAAAATTTAGCACTGTGGTTTTCTTTATAAGACAGCAGTGTTTCATCGGGATGCCATAAAATATATTACCTTCCAAGGCAGTAAGAGTCTTAAGTATAAAACACCAGAGACCAACATTCACTTCTGTACTTAATTATTACATTACTTTTTACGTTATATTTCAGCAAAGGTACCGGAAGTTACAATTTATTAAGTATTTTCTGTGGAATCAAATTAATCACAATGAAACCCCCCCAGTATTTTATTTCATGTTTTCCACAGAAATACTCTTCTGCCAACAAACCCCACAAACTTAACTAGGCTTTGTTTTCATATTTGTTTTCAGGTAAAACCATTTCAGGACAAAACATCCGTCAGAAACTTCTATTAATATAAATCTTTTTTTCAAAACCCTGGAACAAAAATCCAAAGGTGTCTCTCACAGTGTTTGATGTGGTAAAGGTCTGCTACGATTGCATTCTGCATTTCTATAAATCAAGTTTTTCTTGATAAATGCAAGAGAGAAATAAAAGGGTCTTTCTCAAGTATCAAAGAGAGAGAAAAGTAAAGTAAAAAAGTGGTGGTGAGTTGGGGTTTTGTTGATCTGAAATTTCAGTTAAGCATCAACCATTTTGAAGGGAAGTGTGTCCCCACAGAAAAGCCACGGTGGGTGGTGGCATCAGGAACATGATTTCTGTGCCTCATTACTGAAGACTGTTTTTCCCTAATTTCTTGTAATTGATATCCCTTTGCTTGTAGAGCAAATGCTTTACTGTACAATTTGCTTTTTCTTTCTTTTTTTTTTTTTTTTTTTTGGTGTTGTTTGATGTTTCTAAAGGGGACCGATTCCTTTTTAAAACACAATAGACACAGTTATTGTTAGTGAGAGTAATGCTGGTTTCAGGAGACCCATAAAGACTGTAGGCTTTGTGAAGGGCAGGGGGGCATCATTAGGAGAGGATGAAGTATTGGAGCCATGTCTTTGCCCCAACCGCTGAGGCAACTGATCTGAAGGACACTTACTCTATAGGGTATGATTTCTCCCTCTCTTGTTTCCAAGTGTTCCACAGTAAGGAAAGACTTTATTTTGGCTGATGCTGAATGGTGTAAGAGCTGGTTTCATCCCAGCTCTGTGCCACCAGTCCAATCCCTGTGTTAGTTGCACTTGGCAGAACCTTGGAACCCTTTCCACCAAGTACCCAGCATCAATGTCTGGTTGCTGCCCTTATCCCAGTTTGTCACTGCCAAAAGAGGCTCTCATTGCCTTTGGGCTTTAAAAGTGGCAGATTACTCCACAGTTTGTCCTGGAGAGCACAGAATGCTGTACAAAGCTTCAGTGAGGTGGAAAGTTCTGATTTACAGTAAGCAGAGGAGTTGAACAGGACTGCAAAACTTAGATAAAGATATGGGCATTTTAAGAGCTCAAATGAGGAGTATCAATGCATACCCATCTCTTTATTCAGTCTTTTGAGCACTGCAAGAACTGTTGCTGTGGCAGTGTAGGTCTGAAAGGCTGCTTCCATGTTCTCTACAGCGATGGCAAACATAAAAGTACTACTGTCAGACTGAACAGGGCAGGTCAAGTCCTTCACAGGCACAGCAGCTAACAGATGGACTTTCAGTGATAATCCTAGTTCTGTAAACCTCTAGCCACTTGAGAGACAGATCTTTCTTATGATTGTGTATTTATTAATATCACAGATTTGCTATCCTTCCTACATAATCATATTAAGGTTTTTTACAGATTTTCTGTTTTCGCTTTTGTTACTCGCAGCTGGATTGATGTTTTATATAAATCCTGGAAGGCCTGAAATTCAATTGAATGTAATTCCAAGAAAATAGAAATAGGTCTCCACGTAAACAGGCAAATAAAATAGCAGCATCCTAGTGGGAACCAGGTGTTCTCCCTGGAATATTGAAGCATGGAGGATGGCTTGAGTTCCAGGTTGGTATTCTGCCAGTCATGTTTAAAGCCAAGACTACCTGCAGCTGGTTTTCCTCCCTCACTTTAAAAAGAGAAGTTCATTATCTCTTCTTTGCATCTATGTGCCTCACTCCAAACCTTTAATTAAGGGAAGGATACAATAGATTGTTAAACTTCCCTGCTTTAGACTTGGCTCTTCCCCTTCAGTGATTCATCATGTTAGTGAGACTTGCTTATAGAGCACATAACTCAGCCCGCCACTTTTCTTTGCAATTAGCTAAGCAGACTGACCTCTGCCATCAGGAAGGGATGAAAATGACCTTTAAAACTGAGGGCCAGATTCATAGTAACTTACGGTCGTGCTGAGGTGGCTACACTGCACTGCAGGAAATATGGGACAAAGTGTGGGTTCTCCTTTGCTGAACAGGGCAGGTGAGGGACCATCTGTACTAACTCCTGCTTGGTGGAAACTTGTTGCTTGTGAACGTGGCAGCCTCTGATGATGCTTGTAGTTGCAGGATGGCAAGAAAGCAGACTGAACAGTGAAACCTCTACTGACTTATTTGGGGCCCTCTGCAAAAAAATCCCTAAGGGGTCCTCATAAGGAAGACAGAACTTCAAACCTATCACGTAGACAAACATCTGTGGGCAAGCAGCAGCCAAAGCTAATTTCTAGACTGGCACCAAAACAGTCTCCCTCAGTCAAGCCGATTTATTTTTGTACTATTCATTTCTGAAGCCAAGAACGGCAAGATAAGCAAATGATACTAAACCTGGTAAGTAAGTGTTAGTTACCAACTAAACCTATAAAAACTCAGTAGGGCTTTGCTACCCGGGACATATATACATTCAACAACAATCATATGATTTCAACTTCATTAAATCAAGAAAAGGGAAATTGTCTGTGAATTATTACAATGAGAGATCTGTCCAAACTGCTTGACTTGGACCAAAACCCGGAGAATAACTGAAGTGAGACTACTTCCTAAAGAACCAGCATAAGGACACACAAGCACTATTATCATATGTCTTGTTTTATTTCTAACCAGGCCTGACTACACTTCAAGCCAGAAGAGTCTACAGGAACAGATTTTCATGACACAGAGGCCCAGGCAAAGGTCCATCCACAGAAATGCCTATTTGAAGTTTTAGTCTGCAAAAATTCTGTAGGACAAGAATCACTTCTTACTCTATATCGAGCTGTCACCAAACAAGACAAGTCAATACTGATAAAGAAATACTAGTCAATAAAGTCCTGTTTTTTAATCCTTTGTTCAAATTATCTTTGTATTAAATATTGTTGCTACTTCTATATGTTTTCAGTCTGGTCATGGTCAGAGTGACTAATACTCTCAAAGATTAAATGAAAGTACCAGGGTTATTTTTTCTGTCTCAGACCCATTGATAACTTTCCTGCCTTCCTATGGCAGTGCCACAACATCAAAAACAGAAAGAAAACCGACAAGATATCACTACTGTCTATGAAAGACACTACACTGATCAAACCATTATTCTGCCACAGGCAATCTGCCTGAGCAAAATGTTAGAGATCTCATGTCAGTTCAATGCAATGAAGCACAACTCATTCAGCTACTCATCAAACATGCTCTATACAAATGGGAAAGCTCTACCTTGCCTAGTAAAGATCCACCTTTAGAGGTAATAATGATCTTGATGGAAAACTACTGCACTCTGGTACCTGTAAATGAAGGGCCATTTGGAGAGGTGGCAAGGGAACAGCAGAGGATCTGTTCTTCGTAGAATCAATTAATGAGATCCTTCTGATTTTGAAGCCTCATCTCAGTCTTGAAAGGTGGAAGAGCCTCTTCAGAAATGAAAAATTATGAAAACGGTAAACGCTAAAAACAATTCACAGTTTCCGAGTGAGTAGGATACATCTTTGGACAAGTGAGTGAGGATTCAGAAAGATGGCATCACATTGGTGGTCCAATTCATTACTATTTTATATCTTACAAAGCACAATGCTAGAAAGCTTGGTGAGCTGGCTTTTTAAGCAAGTGAATGTAAGGTGCTGGGTCAGACAAAAAGACCTATCCAGGCTGAGGACCAGCAGGAGTGGTGTGTATTACAGTGGACAATTATGGAAAAAGACCAAGTGAATGACAACTAAAAGCAAGAGGCACCAACTTCGACTAACGGAAAACAATGATAAGATTTGATTACTCCAGAAGCCACAGGAAGGACACTTATCCCTAAAAGCTGGATGAACGAAAGCTGGCAGGTCTTTCTGTGGAAGAAAGATGCAGTCATGGTACAAGTAGTTACAAGGAGTGCTATTTCTGTTACTATTATCTTCTATTCTTTTGTTCAATTCATTTCCCTCCAGAAACCCAGAAGTAGTTTCTTACATCAATTTATTTGTCAAATGCCTAAGCTGTAGGCTTTCTGGGGCAAGATCATCTTTTCTGTGTGCAAGCAGTAATGAGCACAGCGAAGGCCTGATTGCTGACTAAGACCACTTGAAATACAAATACTAGTAAGAAATACTAGTGGGGACATTGCACAGTGATCTAGCCTAGCGTATAAAAGCTGATAATAGATACTTGAGCCTCACACAAGAGTTTTGATTTTCCAACTGTGCATTAAAAGCAAGAAAGCTTGCTAGGCTGGCATCTAAACTATTTTCAACCGTTTTCTGATGTTGTTTGTATTTAACCTAAGACACTACATTTCTTGTCTGATTAAGATTGGTTCACATCAGTTGATCCGAAGTAGCAGTCTTTTGACCTTGGAGGAGAGACTGAAATGTTTTGTTACAGGCACACAGAGCCATATTCTTAGCTGAAGGTGTTTTACCTGCAATCATTGCCCGTGAAGGGGAGAGTTGCAGAGCTAGAGACTCATAAGGTCAGGTTCTGATGGCCAGATGGAAGTCTATCGCTTCAAAGTTAAACTGCTGAAGTGTCAGGCAGATGATATTTTCAGTCAACTGTCAACACCCCTTGCCTAGCACAATGACTTTCACTGTATCTGTGACAAACATTGTGTTTTGCAAAGAGCTAGTGACCTGGAAACCCTTTGGTATACAGCTAGGTGGGCATTGCTGCTGAACCCCGTGGTCTTCTTAGAAATATGTCAACTCCAGTAGCTACTCTTCTAGTGTCAGTTACTCAAAGCTTTGCTGTTAGTATTCAGCGGGTGGTTAGTAAGTCCCCTGTGTTCAAGATAGCCTTTTTGGTCAATGCAAAAACTGCGTAACATAAATTTATTTTCTTTGCAGGACTGACACTTATAAAGATTTCACAATCTAGTCAGAACCATTCCATTTAGTGGACTGATGATTTAAGCCTTCCATAGCAGATGAATCATAAATGCTAAAACTTAGCTCAGTTTTAGTTTTACTGTTGTGATAGGCATCTGCACTGAACAATCTATAAATAAAAGAATCCGAGCAACTATATATCATAAATATTTATTTCTCAATGTATGTTTCCCTATCCATCAGACTGAGGCTGAAAAATGTATTTGTGACAAACCCTTCCAGCAGCTGCAAAATGAGCAATGGGGACATCTTGGGGTCTTTTTTAATTTAGAGGTAGGGGGAAGATGGGACTGAGTTTCTTATAACTGTGCCCCAGTGGCTTTCCTGACACATTTCACAACATAGGCTACACAGCTGTTCCCATCTTTTCTGGAGGCAAAATGAAGATGTCTTTTGAGATTGGTGTAACTTATTTTTCAGTTAACAAGCTGTCCTAAGTCAAGAGCTGCCCTTGGTGGTCACTGTCTGTAACCCACATCAGTTCTGCATTACCAGGTACGTGGCAGGAAAAGGAAGAGAAAGGCTGCAAGAGGTTGTGGCCCTGCCAGCTTGGTAGCCTGAGGAAAGCATTCACAGCTCTAAGTATTAACTCTGGTGGTCTTGAATTACTGGGATTTTCCAGTAAAAAGTGAATCCTTGATGGAAATACATTGATCTAACAGGAAGACCACAAGCCCCTGTTATGTACTTAGTTGGCACCATATATTCTTTCATGCTAGAGCCTTCAGGGGAAAAAGCAGCAAATATTTCTCTCATTGCTCTCAGTTTCTACTTTTTGCTGTGGTGTATTTTTAACAGCATTAATTATTGTTTGGCACTTGTACTTGAAGTGTTCTCTATGAGTCAGGCTAAAAGTTAACGTGCACTAAATAATAATACAGGAGCAGCCAATTAGTAAAAATGCATCAAAGCATTGTGTAATGCAACCATACTAGCAGCTGATATAGGACTTTTGATGTAATTACTGGGACTAAGATGTCAAATGATTGAACAAACCAGCAAATCAATGAACTGTGCATACACAGACTATTAAAATCTACTGTGGCAAGGGATCTTAAGGCATCAATCAGCAAATTACTCTGCCGTGAGTCATTTTTGGCAAAAGTTTGCTAAGATGTTGTGAAATCTCCTCTGTCGTAGGTTTTAAGAACAAAGCCTAGGCAATCTATGCCAATGCTTACTCCCCCAAACGATGAGAATTTTTCCCTAACGAGTAATTTAAATCTTCCTGCCTCTCATTTAAGTTCATTGCCTCTTCTGCTAGCCTCAGTCAGCATGAAGAACAGGTTGTTTTATTCTTTTCTGCTGCAGCCTTTCACAGACTTGACATATAAGCAGATGCTGCATAGGGTCTGGTGAGGGCTGCACCCTTCCCTTATGCCATGCTGTGCAAATCACTGTTCTTACAGCTCCGGTAGTGAGTGGCAGCAAGTCTGAACTGCGAGGGGGGGGGAGGGGTGCACTACTTCCAGGGGTGTAAATAGCTAGTTCAAACCTGAGAGCCAATGTATCTTTGCATATCCTGTCTCTGCTATCTAAGCCAAGACAGGAGCTCTCATTTACCTGATAGAAGGGGCACTAAAATCCAGGATTGCTGTCATTGTAGTCCTAATAAGATATTGGCTTTATATATAACTTTTTAAAGTTAGAAATACTTAATTGTCTCCTTACCTCTAAGCACAAATAACTCACTCTTGCTTTAGCTAGAGCTTGGGCACAGACTTTACTTGCATATTGTCAGAATATTGATATTTTACTTTTTCTTCACCATTTTTTTTTGTTTGACCTATTTAAATCATATCAATCAGTTAGAAAAAAAATATAAGCAGGACTGATATGTTATTCAACCTTGGGAAAAAATGAAATGAGAAAAAAAGTGCCCCAAACTGGAATTTAAAGTTTGGGATATTGTCCCAACAATAGAAGAATTACTGAGAGATTGTTGGAGGAGGGAAGCTCTTGAGTTTCCTGCTTGCTTTCTTTTCTAGCTTAGAGTCCTGAAATTGAAGTAGTTGCTGATCTTTGTGATATTACAAAGTGAAAATGAGGACATTCTGATCGGAAAATGGAGCTGTGTGTGTCATCGTGTGCAAATCATTAATACTGGTGCCCTCAGATAATTGAATAGTCATGAAATTTTCAGAGATTTAAAACAAAGAGAAAACCAACTATTTCACTTCACTGCTTCTCTGCAAAGTATAAGTTATTACACTTTTTAAATGAATGTTCAATTGGCTGAGGAATCTCAAACTGATAGTTCAGTTGTGCCCTCAGCAATCACTGTAGCAGGCTGAATGCAGCCCTAGTGCTTCCATTACATGGCACACAGTGGGAGATGTGGAGGAAAATATGAACAGCAGGGTTACAACAGCCACCTTTTCTGTTGTAACAGCCTCTCGATGTCTCCCTATCTATACTATCTATTAGCAAGACATCGTACGTGAACTGGAAGCTAAACTGAAGCTCCTTAGGTGATTTCAGGGCTGTTTCCATAAAGCAAACAAAAGATAGCACAGAAACATGTGGCACAGATCAGCTAAAAAACAAGGTGCCAAAAAACTTCAGAGTGAAAGAAATTGTTGTGTGAGGTAGGGATCTGGAGTATTTTGCAGGTCTTTGACAGTGGTGGCAGACTTCTCACAGGAACTTATCTGCAAGGTGCAGGAGGAATATCTTTGAAGACTGAAACAAACCAAAAAGCATTAAACCCTTTCTTCAGCAGAAGTCTTTCTCAGGGCTCATAGCTGAGAACAGAGATGCTGGCGTTTCACTTTCATAGCCTCACAGATCCAGTTTGGCAGTAAAAGAAATGAATGGGTAACATCCTCAAACAGCCTACCTGCAGCTCACCAAAGCTACCTGCAGAGGCTTGTGGCTTCTTCCCCTGCTGCTGTGGCAGGTCCCAGGCAGTGCTGGGCTGGGGAGCACTGCCCTGGGCAGGCTCCCTCCTCTGCCCCCTTTCACCTCCTGCGAGGTGTTTAAAGGCAAACCCCAAAACCTCTGCTCTGAAAAGGGATTTTTCCACATCAAATTCACTTGACGAATATTTATCTGGAACACTATATTTATTATCCTGAAGCTTGTATTCCTGGTTATTTCACAGGAACAATGTTGGAAGTCACTTGAATGGTATCCAAGGAGACAACTTTACTGAACTAAACTTATTAGTCTTATCTTATTGCCGTTTACGGTTGTTTTTAAATAGATAGTAACTGATCCTGTAGAGCACATTATAGCTCCTCTGTATGGAACACTTTATAAAGATATGCAATACATTTATCAGAGCTGGTTTTGCTTCCTAAAATAATGTTGTTAAGCTTTTCCATTTCATTCATAATGTATTATTTTCCACTTCTTTTTTTCAGCCTCTAGTTCACATTATGGTCCCCCTGGATATCATTTTCCTTTAGTTCAAATAACATTGATATCACCCATATACGCCTTCTATTTCTGGTGCATTATTCCAATTTGGCCACTAAGTGTCACCCAAAGGCATACTGCTGCCGCGGCTCCCCTGAAGATTTGGGAACGCTGGGGGGGAGGTGGGGCTGGGGGGAAATAAAAGAGAGAAATTCTTAATAGCTGCGATAAATTGGCACAGTAGTAAGGGGGGCAGAATTCTGATTTCCCCATGCCTTTCTCTGTTTAGCTAGACTTTTGCATTACAGCAACAAGATGCAAACAACACCCTCCAAATGTTTGTGCTGCGGGAGGTTGACACCATCTTACCTTTGGTTTCGTTAAAAGTTACTCTAAAGTCTGCCTGGATTTACAGTGTTCATCAGCACACCTGGAGAAAGTCTTTCTCCTTGTGTCAGGCCTTCCTGGCTTTTCAACAAGCCATTGATGCTCCCAATTACACATCTACAAGATGAAAAAGAAAAAGCACAAATTGAAGAGGCATCAGATAGGACATACTCATTTATTCCAGGGTTTCACTTAAGAAGCATTTAGCACCCCAACCTCCCACCCCGGTAGATTGTGAAGCAATTTCTTTTTCAAAGCAAATGTAACTCTTCATCTTTGTCCTCCATCTCTCCCTCCCCAAATGTTTACTTTTTTAAAAAAAATATTAAATGCTTTTTCTACCTATCACAGTCTAAGTGCCCATTTCTGTATGCTGTCATTTGTCCAGCTTTCCATTTCTACATTCATTTACTGCATAGAAGATTTCTTTTTTTTTTTTAAATCATCTGGACCAGAAGCTTGAATAAATTGCAGGTGTTCACCAGGGCTGTTAATCAGATTCCTGATACAAAAACATTATCTGTCAAGTGCAGAAATAAACCTGCCCTGAATTTACATAGACGGCCAGGCACTGCAGGACTTGCTGTGTGCACGGGGGAAAAGTAAACCCAGCGAAAGGTGTGCCAAGGTGATACAACCACCAGACATGGCTGGGCAGCACTTGCAAGTCAGCTGCCACAGCAGCCCCATGGGCTGCACCTTGCCATCAGCGTCCTGCAGCCAGTTGCTGCTGACTCTGCCAAGCTGGTTGCAGTTTGTCTAGCACCAGCCAGGTGATTCACAAGAGCCAAATGCAGGGAGAGATTCACCCTTTCATTTTCTCAAATATAATCTATTAGCAAATTATAGGCAGCATGTTGCAGTAAAAAAGACCAGCGTCACCAAAGCTTCTAGTATCTATCTGAAAAGCAAATCAGCTTCAATACACAAATAAACTACTTATTTCCAAGTTTGTTATTTTGTTTCAGCTCACACAAGCCAAAACATTTAAATTGATTTATCATTCCTCCAAGGCCTAATTTTTTGATTTTTACCTTTTGAGGTGGTTTAGCTGGTCTGGATGCTACCCAATGCCTTTTAGGTCAGCTGGCTTCTGGGTGGGTCAGCACAGGATCCTGCTTCCTTCTAGGATCCAAGGGAAACATCCCAATGTTTTCATTTGCAGTTACTCTTATGTGAGGCAGATAGCAGAGCCTGCTTCGCTCACTTCATTTCTTTGGGGGTAGAAAGAAAACTGATTAAAAAAAAGGATAAGAATCCCAATCTAGAAACACTCTACTTCTTTCTGTGCCCATGATGCCCAGAATTGGTGCAAAGGAGGGAAGCGCGCCACCGAGGAAGAGTCCTGGGTCAGTTTCAAGTATGTACAGAAGCCTGGGAAACTGGCCTATGCCTTTGTCTTGTGTGAGATGGCTACTTACATGAAACTCAGGCTTCATAGGATTCCAGAATCTGAATTTACTGTTAAATATAACCCCTAGATTTCATACAGGATGAATTATTATTAATATCCCATCTATTTGACCTAGATTCGGTAGACTGCAAAGGGCTATGTTTAACTTCTAAAGAAAAAATAATTAAATTGGAAAATCAATCACCAGGCAATTTCACATTCAGTTCATTTAAGGTCAGATTGTTGCTGTCTCAGAGAACATAAGTTATACTAGTTTAAGTTTTCTTAATGGACCGAGTTCAGAAGTATTGTGAAATTAGACATAATTACATACTGGCTAATGAGTCTAAATTGGCATATAGCATACATGTTGAGAGGTATGTAACCATTTACATCCTCTTTGACTCATTTATGAGTTGGACCCAAGATGACAAGGGCCAGGAATTGCCACCAGAGGTTCTGGATGGTTCAAAATGTTGTAGCTGAAGTGGACAAGCACCTGCTTCCTTTCTGCACAGGGAGGTAACTCGAGGCCAGGACTTGGTAGAGGCATCATACGTTGATTCCCAAGGGTAATTCTGGTGCTGTGCAGGAGTTGCTGTGTTAAATGTGATCTGCTGTAGATGACTGACGTTTGCGATCCCTGTGGTACTATTTCCACTGTTCTGCACCTTTCTAGTATGCTGGTTCTAGGGAAAACACCCAGGGTGAAAGCCAACATGTTTAACTTGCTTCAAATTTTAGTCCTCTTCAATCATCAACTCCAAGTTACGTTTTGAATTTCTGTAGAAAACCTATAATAACCCAGTTAGAGAGGTTCTTTGGTCTTCCATCTAATAGGTTCTCCAGCTGGAGGTGCTCTGGGCTTCCATCTATTTTTTCAAACTGCAATAATTTCATTCAGCAGAACATTTTCAACAGAATTTTGTAGTACCATGAAGTATAAAGATTTTCTAACTGCATCATGGTATGTGCATCTCCATTATTCAGAGACTGTAGCCCAGTGTAGTTTGGTTCTAGATTAAGATACATAATTCCAGCTTTAAGGATTTGCATCTTTGGGTTTGGGGCTTTATTTTCTTTTTAGTTTATGGTCTCTGACTAATTAAGTATAAAAGTATTTGCCTATAAAAAAGGCTCACTAGTATTTTTATTATAGCATTATAAATGTCTGTTAATGTTAAAGTTTTAGAGTGTCTTTACAAGAAGTAAAATTTTATTGTATACTATATTTTTAAAATGTCTTTTTACTGTGGCAAGCAATTTTAATTTGAAGTCATCTAATTAGTTTAGGAAAGTAATTTGGAAAGTACTTTAGAAAAGTATCTTTTTCTTTTAATGATATATTTCTGATTAATCTGTGTTTTTAGGAAAGCGATGTTGATACAGCTGGCTCTACCAACAGAGTAATTCTTTGAGCGTTAACACACTTTAAACTTGGTAGACTCAGTTTTACAGACATGCAGAACTTGTGCAACTTAAAGCTGTAGTTCTAAAAAGAAAAAAAGAAAGCTTTTTGCAAGTTTAACTGCCTCATCTTAGAATAACAACAGCTGGCCATAAATAAAATCCATCTATCTGCATTACTTCCTTTACTCCGAGGTGCTGTGTGAATCAAATCACCCTAGTGCTAACTTGACTGAGAGCCATGAGAGTTACACTTCTGTTCCTAAAGTTTTACATTTCAAGGTAGCATGAAGCATCGGAAAGAATCACAGATTGTTAAACTTTATCTGCATATCAAGTCAGACTTTCTAATGTAAAGATCCTTGTTTTTCTTTTCAGCAGGCATGACTGAGGGAGGAGTACATCTGGTGAGACAGCTGCAGTGGGGTTGACTTCATGGAGGTTCCTGCAAGGATTCTGCTCAACAGAGACTTACAGATTTTAGGGGTGCAGTTCTTTTCTGTTTCCTTCTTTCCTGTTGCCTTTGTTCCTGGGTTAGTGAAGAAAGGGAAATTCCTTAGGTGAAACTCCTTTATGCAGAAGCTCTGTAACACTTTTGTCCACTGTATTTTTCCTTCAATGGGAGACCAAGCAAAGGAGGACAGAGGCCATGTCAGAACCTGTAACTGAGCTGTGTATCTCAGTCACTAGGCTTCTTGTTGCAGCCAAGGCTGTCTCTCCAAGTGCAGGCATTGTGCAGAACAATAAAAGCATGGGAGGAATCTTTGAAAATACAATTAATTACCAATTCAAGTTCTAGGTAATTAAAAATCTTGAAGACTTCTTCTAACTTAGCTGTATCCTGAGAATATTGAATATTATTTTCATTACATTAAAATACATTTTAAAAAAGGAAAACCAATAAGCTTTATCAATGTGAACTTCTCAGGCAATAGTAAATAATCTTTTTTCTTCCTTTTTTAAAAAAAATCAGCCTGAACACTTCTTGGAAGACTGAACTATTTCTATGACAAACTTACATTCAGCTGTTCCAGGTGTGACAAGCTCTGCAGAGCTTTCTTTGGGGTTCGTTGCTGTCGTCCTGCTACAAAGTCTCTGTGGAAAATACAGAAATACTTGACATCGGCTCTCAATTCCTTTAAAATGTCTATAGAGAGATTTATCTGGAGTTACATATTTAACCTCTATACTTTCAATCAATGTCAAGAAGAAACGCATTTCTGCATTTCTGGTGATGGGGTTAATTTTTTGGCTTCTTTATCCTCTGAAGAGACTCTGGTCAGACTCTGCTTATTCCAGGATTTAACTATGAAAATACAGAGTTCCAAAACAGCAGAAGCATTTTGTTTGTTTACTTGTTTTAGTGCTGCTAGAAACAAGAAGATCCTTCCTAGCAAATGGGGCTGGGGGGAATATCGCTCCATCAGTAGTATATGCAGACCAAATAGCAAGCCTTATTAACAGTACACCAAATGAGAAAATTAGTCAGACTGGTCTACAGTTTTGACATGTGTTGGATAAAAATAACTGTGAAAATCGGACTTTACAATACCTGCACATACTTCCTACAGATCATCTTATAAATGGCTTCAAGTCCTCTACCATGACAAGGCAGCCCTGTCTGTGGGCTGGCTGCAGAGTCACAAGCTGCAGAGTAAGTGCCAGAGATCAAGAAGCCAAGCACCCAAGATTTCCAAAAGTTATGGCCAGGGCACTCACCTGGTTGAAGAGAAAGGTGTCACCACTTCCTCCTTGCTGTTGCAAGCCAAACAACAGAACTGCAGCATGACCTCCATTTTACTTTCTTAGCTCTTCCTTTTAGTAATAGAGGATGGGTGAGAGGCTAATTTCCCATCAGCACAATGGCCTGGCAGCCTGTTTCACAGACTGTTTTGATTCAGTCCTAGTAAAACTGCCGGTGTTTTCCCCTTTTCAAAGACTCACTGGTTGTTTTTAAGGTCCTGGTGTTTCTTTTCATCAGCAGGCAATGTAAAAAAAATCCCTTTGTCTCAACTATGTGTGAAAGACACACTCACAGAATTGAAAATTTTCTTATTTTAAATGAAACCAGAAAGCAAGTGGGTGATCTGTTGAAATGCATCGTTGTGTGAACTGCTTGTTGAAAGTATGCAGCCAAGCTTTGAGAAAAGGTGGGAACTATCACTGCTATCAGCCTTCCAAATACCAAGCAAAAATGTTTGATGATTTTCATCTTCTCTATCTGTCATGATGAGAAAAGACAATTCCTTTAACAATGAGGTGAAATATTGAATATCTAAACTGAAAGAGGATGATTATAATTTTTTTGATTCATATCTTCATAAAAGAAACATTATTTTCTGTCTGGAGTCCATTTCTATTGACCTTATTCTCTGAAAACCTCTATGTATATTTTTGAAGAATCAGATGTGATCAAGGCAGGAATAAATTTTCCACATGGGATGCTTTGAAGGATGTCTGGTCATGTCAATACAGTCTTGAGAGGATTGCTGTTTGTAAAGCAGATATGCTGTATTTAAATTCTGTATTGTAACCACTTCAATGTTACTTCTATTTCATACACTGAAGAATTTGAGCAGTTACTCCATTCAAACATTGTCATCAGTCCACTTGGTAGTTGTATTACCAGTGGAAGACAGCATCCAAACAACATCATGTAATTTAAGCTTCATGAACCAGTTTCAAATCAGATTAAGGAGGCAAAAAAGCAAAGGTATTTCCTTCTTTATACCCATACTAATATGTTGAGAAGCTAACATTTTGTCAGTGATCTGAAGTTCTCTGTTGCTGCCTCCCGAGGAACAACATGCACTAACATTTTGTGTTTCTTCCTTATGCCAAGGTCAAACACCACCAATGAATCAGGATGAGAGACTTCCTTTCTCTCTCATGCCAGGAAGAAAAGTTCTTTTAGTGCTCACCAACATTTTTACTGAAATATTGGAAATATCTGACAAGTTTCTGTTAGTCTTCAAGTTTTACCTTCATTATTAATGTTCTACGCTATTACAGAGATATGGAATTGAATGTCTACCTTAGACCAAACACATGCAATGAGCATATGAATAGAAAGAAATAACCATCACCACCCAAGTTTCTTCATTGATTTCTGGTAATTCCATGACTTGGAACATTTGCCAGCTCTGGAGATGTTGAAAGTGTAAATGTGCCTTGCAGAAAATGAATAGAACTTCTGAACTTACTGCAAATTGGCGCTTTTTCAAGTCACAGAATCAAATTTGGCAGTTAAAATTGTAGCCTTAGGAAAAGAAAACTGAAACAAATGTTAAGGTTTTTAGCATGCAAATATATATAGAGGTGATCAAGCCCTGGTGCACAGAAACAGAGATGCCAGTAGAATGGGTTAGAGTGGCCAAGAGAAGTTCCTGGCACTGACCAGAGTGCTGTCCTCAGCGTCCCACTTCATAAGATCTATCAAGCATCAGTTGATCAGCTTTTTAATTTTAGTTACATATTCTTTAAGTGACAACACAGAAGTGCATTTCAAATCACAACTGAATTTTTGATCACTCACAATGTAAAACAAAGCCTGACAGTCTGAAAGCACACCTTCGTAAATATATTTTCCTCCTTAAATGCCTGTAAGTGCACTGTACCTCTTAGTAGCTCACACACCATCCCAGTGCAGTGAGAGCTCCCTCTTCTCTTGCAGTCAGCCTGGGCCACTCTTGTCTTGCTGCCTCCTCTCTGTACCAGCAAAGTATCATCCTGGCACACAGCAAGCACTCATTACAGGACACAAATTTTAATTATAAAATATCTCAAATTTCCATTAATTCCCTTTAAAAATAGATGCAAATAATGGCAAGCAACATATGTAAGGAGTTAAATATTTTCACGAAGGGGCTAAAACTGTTTAATGCTTTTTTTCCCCATGACAGGGGACTGCAGAGCAAGCCAGCTCCAATGATTTAGAAGGCACCAGAGCATTCCCAGCATTCAGTCCCAGAGAGAAAATAGCAAGTCGTAACTTTTACAATTAACTTTTGCATTTGAAAATGTGGATGTAATTCTTATAACCCTCTACATTTGAACAGTCCTGGTGCCTTTGCTACTACCAATCAGTATCTCCTGCACTAAATCATTTACAGAGAGCAACCACTGAAGCTGATTTATGAGCCTGGTGCCAGGTCTGGCACCACAAAGGGATCAGATGGTAGAAAGTATCTGTGCTTGCGTGGTCCCCCCCTCCTTATGTATTCTAAAGATGGGTAGCAGAGAAGGGGGAGAATATAACTCGAGTCTGTTTAGAATCAGCAAGGAACTGGAATCTGGGATTTATGGTTTGGTAGCTGTCACAGGTGAAAAGCATTCACTAATGAAGTCCAAACTGGTGTCAGATAGATATTGTGTTCCTGTTCCCATCTCCCTTTTCTTGGGGGCTGAATAATTCATCAGCAAACACTCACCTGTGAAAGTCACAGGTAAATCTCATACTGGAGGGTTTTTCTACATGAACTCTGATTGCCACTCCACTGAGGGAGGGAGGCAGGAAGCTGAGAAGCAGGAAATGCCTCTGCCCCTGAGAAGGAGCAAGGCATAGACTCAACTCACTCCAGAGGATTAACTTTTCAAGATATGGAAGGGGATTACTTAGCCCTAGACTCAGGGTCAGACAGACAACAGGAGACAGATCTCTTGTCCCTCTGATGCATATCAGATAATTCAGCAGCAAAGGAAGTTAAAACCCAGCACACATCAAGGCATGAATGTACCCTCCCATACTGTGGCTACGGTGCAAACAGTGCTGTTCTGCAGGGTGGGTGGACTGTGTTTGGAGCAGGAGCGCACATCTACATGATCCTAGCAGAGATGAAAAAGCAAGGATGGAGCCAGTGTATTTGTTCTTGTATAAGCCAAACCCCCACTGTTTCCTTTGTGGTGTTTGGCAATGGGTAGGATCACACTATTCAGCCATGAGAGCCTCAGAGCAGCTTTGGTGAAGTCAGGCAGTGAAGATCAGTTTTTGATTCAGCCTTTGCTGAAAATGTTAGAGAACATTTTAAAATTCAAATTGCATGTGAAAACCTGATTTGGCACAGTTGAACATGAAAATTAGTTTTGAATGAAGCAACCACCTGCCTTCCTGAGGAGATAATATATCCCAGAAAGGAAGTGTTTGCAGGCATCACTGACCCTCTAAGGCAAGCATCAGATCCGCCAGAAAATGTGCTTAGCACAGTCAAGGCTGACAGAGCTTAGACAGATAAAATGAGAAGGGTCACGGTTATGTTGTCCCCTATTCTCAGGGTTTCTTATGAGCTAGTATCTGACATCACAAAATCTCCTGCCAGTTTTACTCTCCCTGCAGGTGCTGGGGTAGTAGTTCTATTTTTTGTTTGGTTTTGCGACTATAAGGGAGCTTTAGAGAAGATGTTTAAGGTGGACTTTTTGGTGGCTTTATAGTTTAGGGAGCTGCTTTCAAGTTCAAGGGCAGTATGGAAAAATCTCACTTGCACTTGCTGAAAAATGAAGACAGACTTCACTCAGGAGATGGAGGAGGGAGCTGAGATCTTGACAGGCTATAACGATACTTAAGAGGCTGATAGAGGGCTGGAGAAACAAGCGACAGGGTTTGATGTGGTCAAGGAAGGAGCTAGATAGAGGATCAAAGAGTCAGCTGATAGAATCAGAAGGCAAGGCAGGACAATGCTGCAATAGGCTCAGACTTGGGATGGCAAGAGGTTGACTGGCAGAAATTGATCCTTGAACAGCGGGAAAAACCTCCCTCTTACAGCTAGAGGAGAGGAAGTGTCTAAATGGAAAAGTAACTTGGGTGGATGGCTCTGGGGAGAAGGCTTAACCAAAAATGTCATCTTTTTATGAGTGAGAAACCTCCTGAAGGAAACATAATCCTGGGGAAAGAAGATGGAAATTTCCCTTGCTGGACAAGAGCCGTGTTTGGGTCTGGAGTGCCAGTGAGGGTGCTCATTGCCCGAAGTATTTTGAAAGCTGTGGCTCAGATTTAGTACTCTGACAACACCAACTGGCTGCTGCTGTGTGTTGGGCATTTAAATCTGCTGAAATTACATCATATATTAAAAGTGTAAACCACAGCCTTTGAAAAAGAAGCCTGTGTGCCATGGCTGCTCCTAGCCTAGGAAAAGAGCTCACAGTAGCTAACAACTCCTAATAAATAATGTGTTTTTCAGCACTGCTACAGTCAAATGCTTTCATGCAAGACTGACCTAAACGTGTCCCTTTCCTGATGCATCCTTCTTCACGGGGCTAGATGTAGCCATCCTGGTACTTATCTTGCCTGCATTTTGTGGCTGTGAGTCTGGCTATGCCTGTTCCTCTCCTCAGTCTGTCTGATGGCAAAGGCATCCCTTTCCTCCAGGGCACCTTAGGTCTTCTGTGCAAGAGGAAGCTGTCTGCTGTTTCTAAGGGGTTCTTGAACTAACAAAACCACTGCAGACATCTAAACCTACCCAGTCTCCTGTAAAGCGACCGGCCTGATTCTGTCCCTTCACACAACACATTAAAATGTTTTATGCTGATGGAATATGCTTTAGTAGTGTTTTCTTCAGTCCTTAACATCCCTTTCTCTTTACAGCTCATGGAATTGAGACAAATAGTGGAGGCATTCAAATACTTTTTAACAGCCAGTGGGAAACTGTTGCCAAGACATGAGCTCCACCTTTCAGCTTTCTTCCGTTTTCATTTGGCTTGCACAACACAATCGCAATAGTTTGCCCACCTTTATTTAAGGGAAAAGAGTCATTTTTGTTTGTATGGTTATATAGATCTCAATTTGTTTTCAGAGAGAAAAATTTTGTGGTGTGGATTTATGTTTGACTTTATATGATTAAGCACATCCATGTTCTGTGGATTTTGCTGGCCAGTTCTCCAAACAGAGAAATCTGTCTGAACCTTACCTCCAAACAGAGAAATCTGTCTGAACCTTACCTAACCCTGCTTCTGAGACAGCAGGTGCCCTTTTCTCAGTCAGCATCTTACCTGCATAAACCAGTGGATGTTTATCAGATTCAGCCAGCAGTAGCCTTACTGTCTGTTGCATGGAGTATTTTTTGTCCTATCATAATCCACCCTCTTGTTGCTGCTTTGCTATACTGTATCACCAATACTTCTCTTGAACAGAGAATCATAGAATAGTTTGGGTTGGAAAATCCATACTACTTCTCTAAAAATTATGACCAATTTTTGTATTGATCTTTCCTTTTTAAGTCTGACTGGGTGCAGAAGATATATGCAGTTCAAAACCCAAACAATCCATTGCTCCAATACACAGGTTCCCAAGGCAAATGCAGAACAGTTGTCGGCTGTGGCCCTTGATGCACTGACAGAAGTTGCTTCGCTGTGAACTCAGGATGTAAGCAAGACTGGAGAGAAGTTTTTCAGCTATTAAATTAGTTAAACGGTTTCAGATAATCTACACAAACAGCTTAGTGAAAACATACTTGTTTTAGTAAAACTCACCAAGGCTTGAAACACATCACGCTGCAATTCCTGCAAAGTCCTTTTTTGGCCTGAGAAAGACAACCTCAGCCCCTCCAAAATCCAGTCATAATATTGCAGTACAAATAATTTCCCCTCCCTGTCACTTTGACTCTCTCACCTTGCCAGGTACATCCTCCTTTCAGTTCTCCTTCCTCAGCCTATTACAAGTAAGGTGCTTATCTTCATTGTTTTCAGGCTTTTGTAGCAGGTGCCCACCGTGTTGCGAACGATCAGTCAGTATTTAGTGCTGCAAAGTTTCCTTCAGCTGCCAATCGCCCTGTAACACAACAATTACTTTGATTTTTCAGCAGAAGGCCTTTTTATCTTTCAGAAATTAGAGACTTATTTAAGATGGCTGATCTTCTGGAGATCACCTAGTCCAGCGTCCTGCTCAAAGCATGCGAAGCTGGATCGGGTTGCCCATCTGGCTGCATGTAAGAGATTTCTCAAGGGTGGATACTGCAATAATCTTCCTGGGCAACCTGCTACAGGGCTTATCCCACTGTTACTGTGAAACCTTTTTTCTTCTTATGTACGGTCAGAATGCTCGCTCCTCCACCTCCTGGCTGCCTCCTCTCCTCCTGGCGTGGGGCTTCGCTGAGGAACATCGGCCTCTCTTTGCTGTAACCACAGATCAGACACTCGAGGACCATGGCCAGACCTTTCTCCAGCTCAGTAGAGCCGCCTGGCTGCCCTGAACACGGCGTGCGCGATCCCCAGCCGCCTCTGCAGCCTTCTCCCAGACTTGCTCCCCCCCTGCCAAACCCTCCCTCCTGTCGGAGGCCCCAGGCTGGACACGTTACTCCAGGTGCCGCTTCAGAAGTGGCGAACGGGGGAGTTTTACCGCGTCCCTTCACCTGCCGGCCCCGACTCTGCTAACGCAGCGCGGCGTTCAATGAGGCGCCGCCGCCGCCAGGGGGCGCTGCAGGGCGCACTGCTGGCCTCCCGCGGCCCGCCCGCCCGCAAGCGCGGGGCCCGCCCGGCCCTGCCCAGCCGCCCCCTGGCGAGCGGGCGCGGCTGGCGGCTGCCCGGGCGCAGCGCTGGGCCTCTGCCGCGCCGCGCGGGGCGGCCTCACCGCGGGCCGCTGCTGCTCGGCCGCGCCCTCCAGCCCCCCGCCCGCGGGGGCAGCCCCCCGGTGCGGCGCCACAACCCGCACGCTTGCCCAGCGCTCACCCTTCGCCACCCCACCGCGGGCCAGCGGGCAGAATGTTAGGCGCTCCTGACACGAGCCCGACGGCTGGAGCTGGGTGGCCCGGCCATCCCTGTAGCCACCCACGCCACACACGCTGCCCCCCCTCGCCTGCGGGTTCCCGTGGGAGCAGCTGAAGGCCTTACCGAGGGCAAGGCTTACACTGCTCCCCCTCGTCACAGAAAGCACCTGGGCCACACAGGCACCATTTTGCCTTTGCCAACCCATTTTGGCCAATCCAAATCACCTACCTGCTTTCACGTGCCTGGATCCTCTTTCTTGCCATTTTTGAAGACGGGCATAAAATTGTCCTTTTCCCAGTCACTGGGGACCTCCCTCAGCGCAGCCTTTCAAAGGCGACAGGCTCCATTTGGCCTCCTCCGCTGCGGGCTTTGGCAGGAGCCGGCTCTGGGCATCCGGCACCCAGCACAGTGCTCTATCAACACAAATACATATGAACTAAACCAAATAGAAACATTTCTAAATCTGTTACTTTAATCCAAAACCGTCACAAGATCTAAGAATTCTAGATACTAAATATATATATATATATATATATATATATATATAGTTTTACCTGAAATGCTGGTTGTTCCAATAAATACTTGCGGATGTTTAGGTTGTCACTTGAAAGAAGATTGCTAAGAAAAAAATGGTTAAAAAAATATACTACCCATAGTAAGAAAATCATCATGACCAGAAGGTGACATCTGTGAAGATTTACTGTCCAACCAAGCATGAATGAATAGTACGGTACTTCACTTATTCAAGGTGACATGTTCAAAAGATATACAGTGAGGCTCGCTGGGTCACAGCCAGATGCATAAAGATAGTGAAATACTTCCCACATAGCTTAAAACAATCATGATCTCTTTTTTTCCCCTGACAAATGTGCCAAATCCTTTTGCACAACTTTTCTGAGCATAAAAATTACAGTCCAGGATCACAGAGTAAGGAAGTAAAGTAATTTATTTTTAATGAAGTAATCTCTTTCTTATAGGAAACTTTTATTAGTAAATGGACCCAGTGTAACATTATGATAGGACTTCAAATGGTGATATGGACAGGGCAACGTGCGTGCTAGCATCTGTCTTCCTTCTGTTATCTGCCCAAAATCAGAGGGAAAGATTTTGACCTGCAGAAATGAGAAGAACACATACTAGTATCCTGCAGTGGTCTTAGAAGATCCTATTTGTATTATTTTTAAAAAAAGTATGTATCTGTATAGACTACTGGATCCTATCTTCTGTTTGACACCCTTTACGGAAATATTTCACAGTACAGGGACCATGATCCAGCCACACACCAGCAGAAAGTTCCTGCTGACGTGCCTGTGTCCAGTCTGAATCTTTTTTGATTCTGCTACAGAAAGATGGCAGTGCCAGGTGACAATCCCTGACACAGTGTCCCTTGTAACATTTGACTTCTTGAACAGGAACAACTTGCAGCTCAGGGTGCAGCGAACAGACCTAGAATAACAGACACATGGGAGAATGCCATCCTATTACTTTAACCTTATTACCTTAGTGGTTTGCACATTCAATATATTTATTCAAAATTGTAACCGCATTGCAAAGTTTCAGTACTAGTTCTTTGTTATAAAAACCCCACGAATTTCAGAGCCAGCAGACTAATGGTATTACACCTCAAAAGAAAAAATCCCAACATATAAAAAAAAGCAGCTCATAGCCTTTGTGCAAGTATGATACAAATTTCCCTTCTCATGTAGAGCTTGTTATAGACCTAAAACGCAAGATCCCAGCAGGCGTATTAAGAGGGTTTGCCATTTATCATGGGATTATCATCTCAAATGCTCAGTCCTGCACGACATGGACAAAACTTCGGTGGCAAGTGCAGTTACAGTACACAAAATACAAGTTAACACAGCAACGAGTACAAAGGGTGTTGAGTATGAATCTGAACATGAGCCTTCCTTGGCTTACAATCATAGTCTTTTAACTTAGCTTGTGAAACACAAGGAGCAATTCCTCTTAGTGCTGAATAACATGACACGTTCTTTCACTCTTAGTGACCTAAATATTTCTCCAGGGTAAGATGCTCTTTGGAATAATCAGTTGTCCAAGAAACCTACACGCCCCTGGCCGGTCCCCTCCTTCATGCAGGGTTCCTCTGTTTTACATGGGACCCTTTCCAATTGCAAAAATTTGTAATTGCTTTAAATTTCTAATCACCAACAGTGGGCTATAAAAAGCCGGTAAAATAATGTTTTAATACAAAGACAAGTCATTTCCTGAAGAACCGACTAAAATTCACAGTTCTGTAAACTTACCTCATGTTGGACAGAAACAGGCTCCTCATGCAGGTAACTGCTCTGGAAGCAGCTGAGCACTTAAATCTGACTGACAAGCATGAGTTACCAAGTCAGATGCACATGGAAGACTGTACCCATACTGTCTTGTAATTCTCACAGTCCACAAGATTAATACAACTGTACCTGCTTCCCCAGAGGATGCTAAAAGCCAAGACTCCTGCACCTACTCCTTTGCAGGCGATTCTCCAGCAAACCATCCTCTCACAACACAGTCGACTGCTCCACTGAATAGTGGAAATTGGGCAGAATTACACTCGCAGAAAATGGTCTCTAATATGTTGCAAGTATGAGGTGTATGTTGGTCTGTAAAATTCTCTATTATAGTTTTTATTCCTTGGCCCTTGTAAGGGTTAATACAAAGCCAACAGGGCCATAACAGCCTTACAGTTCAGTCTTTTTACTTTTGTATGCTTCACTTTTCACTTCATATTAACAAAGAAAAGATTTTTCCAGATCAAGCTTTTCAGCAGTGAAAGAGGTCTTTTCAAAGCTTCCCCAAACACCTGCCTTCAAAAGCCTGCTGCATCAGGCAGCTGCCTGCTTTGCCCATGCCTCAGAGCAAGTCCTGGCTCTAAAGTGACTTGCTTCCAGCCTCAGGTATGCCCAGGCTCATTTTAAAGTTAATCCTTAAATCTCCATCAGAGATGGCATAACCATATTGTGGCATTTTAGTGGTGCAATAATAAAACATTACCCACTTGGCTCTATTGCTTCTTCCTCTGAACCTCTCCTGTAGTGAATGTTTACAGTCTTACTGCAAAAAAGCCCCAGTAAAGGCTGTAGCAGGATGTAGCAAGGAAAAGACATTAAAACACAAGGGAAGTAAACACAGGTTCTGTAATTATACTTTATTGCAACTCTAATGCTTTGTCTGCTCCTGAGGACTCCTTTAGCTAAATTTATTTGTTTGAGGCTTTTTTTTTTCTTGTACCAATTAATAAACACAAGAAGTATGTATATTTTTCTTATTATTTTATTGAAAAGGTACATTTAAAAAAATACACAGACATTTTACTATTATGGATTGCAGATAAAGATGCTCTAAAAGTTAATTCTATTTTTTTCCCTTTCTTCCACCTGTTGTCCCCATTATCGCATAATGACTTCAGTCTGAGTACTGTATATTGATTCACCTTTATAAAAGGGTTGGGGAGGTAAGAAGATAGGTGGGGCATTAATGCAGTATATTCAGTAAACAGAGAACACGGTCATTTATAAATATTTCATGTTCTGTACATTATTGCATTAGGGAGCCACAACGTTATGCAGCATCGTTACAAAGAAAACTAGTTAGAAATGAAGAAAAAAGGATATTTACGTACAAATGCATGGATCCATTGTCTTCTTGAACAATGCATGTGAGCTGTTGTAATGTGCAATTGAAAAGCTTTTTTTCTCTTTAAACATTGCTTAGCAACACCAGTGAGGAAACAACAAAAATAAGTTAAATGAAAGTATCAAACAAGTAGTAATCTTAACTATGTGTTATATGGCTTTCTATTTTTAGTTTCTCTAAATAAAGTGTGACACAAAAGAAATAATTAAAAGCTTCAGCGCTGCATTGCTTTCAAACATTTGCACAGAAACTAAAAATATTAAAATCAGACATATGATACATTTTTAGTACTACACAAGATACACCAGGACTGGGCCTAGGACAGTACACAATCCCTGTCAACAAGAGCACACTGAAAAAATAATTTAAAAAAAGGACGCAATTAATTTTTGAGATGTTATCCACAATCAAGCATTTGGTTCATCTACTTTTTTTTCCACATTAGATTATACCCCCACTGGTTTTCAGAGAAGTATTTACATAAGTGTGAGCAAGGAAGACCCTGGTTTTCAAGTCTGTCAGGAAAATATTTTATGTTCCTTGATGCCAAGGTGCATCATATACATAGCAAAAAAAAAAAAAAAAAAAAAAAAAAAGCATGAATATTTAATGCTATAAATTTTATGAGCCATTAAGTTTTTAGTAAATAACTCTATCTGGATTAAAAAAAAAGGACTGAGAGAGAGTTGTCTAGACTCCAAAATGCAGTACCGTCAATGATGAATTTTATGGTGGTGTTGTTTATGGTGGTTGGTTGAGATGTGATGGCATTTCAAAAAAGAAAGATATTTCAAAATCTTGACCCCTTTCCTTCTTTTCTTTTACCCTTTTTACTGGCCATAGTTATCTCTTTCTTACATCAATCAATCAGTATGGTGCAAAAAGTATGGAAGCAGGCGTTGCCCGGATGGGACCATGGCCTGGTCTGAGGAGAGCTGGTGGTATTGCAGGGGCCTGGAACAAGGAGGCAGAGGGCCGAGGAGGGAGCGACAGAGCTGATGATACAGCTGCGGCTGCAGCAAGAGGAGATGAAAGGAAAGCAGGTGCCAGTGGCTTAATCATGTCCTTCTGGAATGCAAGTTTTGCCTGGAATAAAACACAAAAAACCAGTGTAAATACAGTTCTCCCCACGCCCATTTTCACATGAGGGAAAAAACCCTGACAAAGGGCACACTGTGGTTCCTCACAGAAGCCTCATGTCAGCTGCTCAGGAGTTTTACCCATGTTGCCTTCTTATTCCCAAGGTAATTAAAGCAACCAAATCATACATTTAAAGATACATAAATCTTATGAATGTGGGGGCAGCCATACTGATGTTTGGAAGGAAGCATGATTTGCAAGTGAACAACTTTGTGTAAATCATAACTGTGCAAGCCATATTAAAAAAAACATGATTAAGACTTCAATGGCAAGAGTCAAATTTTCCACTTGCAAAAACGAACTGTAGAAAAGTATACTGGTCAAGATGGGAAACTAGTATTAGTCCAGTCAACTTTTTACCTGTCAATGCAGAGCTGGTCTTTTAAAAACAGAAATATTTTTTAAGATCAATATCATAAAGAATTATTTCTGAAAGAATTATTATTCAGTTTATGATGTACAATCACTGCTGGTATTTGTGGCGAAAAAGCTAACCAGAAATATATACACTACCATCTCACTGAAAATGGTTTGCATCACAATCACGTTTGTGGGGGCAAAGATACTCATATCCTTTGTTACTGGAAGTCTCTCCTTATGTAATAGATGATCGAATGATGTATTACACAAGCAAAGAAGATTAGTGTGCGCAGAACCAACCTATCTAATGGGGACACTCAGACAAAGCCTGCAGCATTTTCATTTGCCTCTGTACAATTACAAATACATATTAATATTTCAGCTTTTAAAGGCTCTTCACATACTTCCTTGTGTGCACACACATTGGCATCTCTCTCTTTCCAACCTATAAATTGTTTTTGTGCCATAGATGGCATGCACTTTTCCCTAATGAATAAAATACAGGCTGAGTCATGAGCAAATAAACATACAATCTGTGCTGTGCTAGAGCCAGCCTGAACTCTGGCTGCAGCTGACTGGCAGAACCAGCTTGGGGAATTCCTGAAAATGCAGGTGGGTGTGGAAGGGGAATGGCTTGGGGCACAAAGGCAGGAGAGGTGTTTTGATGGCCAGTGACAGACACAGCCCCAGCATGCAGACAGGCAATCAATTCTCCCGAACACCTGGTAACTCTTGTGCCAACATAATACATCCACATAGCACTCTGTTTTGCTGTATGCAGACAACGAGCATTAGTATTTTGATATCTTGACATCTTATATCCTTTTCCCTGATTGCACCCACCATAACTGAGAGTTATCTCAGGTCCCCAGAAAGGCAGAGTATATACGTTTGCAGGCTTCAAGAAGTGCACCAGCCCAGCAGAGCCAATACCTCTCCATGGGGCACACAGTTCACTCCCCATTCCACCAATTACTCCCTTCTTCCTAGCAGTAAATAAGGCAGTGCTGTCTGCATGCCTTTGACTGGGCAGACAGAATACATAACTATCTTCAAACCTGATCCCCATGCAGACTCAGCCCGCAGGGGCAGACACGCTGCGAAAGCGTCAGGTCTGTCATGTTCCTGTCTCTGTGGTAGGAGTCCCCAAGGTCACAAATTCGCAAAGACAGTCACGAGAAATAAAAATACTTACTGCTAAAATACTTGGGCTGCGCTGCAGTTTGTTGTAAGGACTATATTTAGGTTTCATAGGCTTTCCTGCGACTCTGTCCTTATGCCTTCGGCTGGAAATATGCTGAAATAAATATCCTCACATTTAATTAGCTGTTTAAACATTTCTCCATTTTGAGTTTGAAATTGATTTATCATCAGGATATGCCTAAGCCCCTGTTTGTAAGATAAAGTAGGTTCTTCAGAGAGATTGCTAAATTAAACATAAAAATTTGGAGCACATCAAATAGAGAATCAGAAACTAATCAAATGGAGCGAATTCTGTGATCCGAGACAGACTCTGCAAATTATTGATATTTTGGTTAGTATTTCCTTTTTCTGCTTGAGGAGCTTTGAACCAGGCAGAGCTGTAATCACTAGGTCATAGGGATATTCAGAAGTAGGAGGTAAATTTCAGTCTTGCTGATGCTGCTTAGTTGTATAAATAATTCAAAATTAGCTGAAGGAAGAAGCAGTACCCAGGGATATGTCTACACCATGCAATTTAATACTATCTTAGAGATAACTGAAATTACAGGGAATGAGAGGACACATCCATACAGCACAGTACCATCCAGTTAGAGATTCCCATTTGGGCATCAAAACCAAAGCATTTGTATTGGTACAGCTGTGAACCCAGGGCTAATTGGTTCAGACAGAGCAGAGCTGCATGTTCATACAGACACGCTGCTAATGATAATGTTGCCCTACGCAATTCAGACATGGCTACAGCATTACCCTCCTGCTGATTGTCCTAAACTGGTGGGTTCATGTCACATTCTCCTTTTCACATAGTATTAAAAAGTATCGCGGCAGACTGAAACAGCACCAAGAGAGGAATTCGGGGAACCTCAACCCAGAGTTTCTTCCATTTGGGAGACCAAAGTTCCAATCTCTCTCCTGAGCCACAGCAAACTTTTTAACTGGATGTGCTATGGGATTCATTGGTACTGACACCTTGTCCACCTCTGCTTTATGACTCCCAAGCCCACTTTTTTCCACAGCTGAAACAATTAGGTGAACTTGACCTATGGTAAATTATTTAGAAATAGTTGTGGGATGACAGAAAAGAAATAATGAGTTCATGTTTTGCCAAAACATCTTCACAGAGACCTACACCCCACCTACAATACTGCAATGTAACTAAAACCAACAAAGCAGCCCCAGATACATGCAAGCTACCTGTTTAAGCTGAATTTCTGAATTAACATGAACATCACAGATTTCACAATGAAATGTCTTGTTCTGCAGTCCTGAGCCTTTACTGCTGTTCTGCACCTTCAGCCGGGATCCAGGTCTAGGGTAAGACTTGATGGGACCAGCACCATTCCGAGCCTCAACCATGGTCTTGTGCTTGGAGCCTAACGAGCAAGACAACACAGGTGAGTTAGTGATCGGCAACATGCAACCATGTCCATTAGCCTTGGGCCTTTTTGTAACACATTTATCTTCAAGACAGAATGGTTAAAGTCACCACAGATCAGGATTAACAATGACTGGTTTTGGTCAGTGTAGTTCTCGCTTCCTCAGTCTAAAGGGAAATCAGACAATGGGAGAAGGTTTTATACAAAAAGGGAACAACAGGCACACTGGATCACTGCCTCTCTGTTTGGGCTTAGTGCATGGCTGTATGGCCAAGGCGTTTGCTGCTTATTGTTCTGTAAAATCTATATAGCTGGGGAATCATGAAAAAGGGCATTAGTCAAAAGTGGGAAAGGAACTACAGCAATCACTCAAAACCTGCCTAGGAACAATAATACTTCAATAAGTACCCTCTGATTTGGAAGAAATGGCTGATTTGGCCATTTCAAGAATGTAAAACCAGCTTCAGTGGTTTGTTAGCAAGCTTTACATCACCAGCACATCACAGAGCAGCCAGAGCATATTAGGGATTGCTGCTTGTGGCCTTTTAAAGGGAGCATATCTAATCTGCAATAATCATAAGATTCTAGGACATCCAGGAATCTAAGCAGCCTACCCTAAAATTAGCAAAAACATCAAATAACAAGAAAATGTTATAAGCTGTACCAGCAAAACCCCAGATACTAGAGACAGCGAGATGAAACATGAAAGAGTGACAGAACTGACATTTTAGAAACCTTAGCATTACAGAAACCACTATGATCACACTATGATCATCACTATGGAGGTATGATGGAATCTGATTAGGTAACATGAACTGTAGGGATTTTGTCAACTAGAAGATTATAGAGTACATGAAGGACAGTTCAAAAAAATTTAGAGAGCACTTTAAGAAAATATCAAACACCACAAGTGAAATTGTCATTAACAGAATTTTTTTTTGTAACTTGCCATTGTAAATTTTGACTAAAAGACCCTTCAGTGAAGTGTGGCTACCACAGTGTCAGAAAACCAGCTTGTTACACTGAATTTTAAACATGATAACAGACACAACTGACTTGCACTGTAGGCATACTCACCTGTATTGTGGGCTTCTAGTTGTGACAGGGAATTCACAGCCACTTTGCATAATGAACAGTAAAGTAGTTTTTTGGCTTTTTCCTCTTCTGACTCAGACGCTGTGTTAGGAGCTCCATTCGTGCTCTTGGAGGATGAGGCAGGTGTTACAGGTGCCACTGTTGCCACCCCAGGTTTGGGAAGAAAAGGACCCACTTCTGTACTGGACTGCTGACTTGCATTATTAGGTTTTGCTTTCCCTTTATCTTCTAAAAGAAGCAAAATACTTATGTCATAATATGCTGTACACAAAAAAAAATAAATAAAAAAAATAATCATACAGTAATAGTCCTGTGGTTTTAGTGAACCTAACACGACAGGGGCCTGATTCATCTCATTTTATACAGGACAGCAGCAGCCTTGAAATCTTGTTAAAATCCTACCGTGAAATGTGTGTAATTTGACAAAAGGGATGATTTTCCTGTTTTTAAGGTTACCAGTGAATACCGATGCCTTCAACAAATTCATGCCAGCTGTTGTTGCTGTCGTGCTGAAGGTTTGGCCAGTTGAAAGGAGCCCAAGAAAGCCCCAAAGGCAGCCAGGGTTAAGGACTGGAGAGCACTCAGAAACATGCAAGGCTTTGTACTGTGGATTACAAAAAAGCAATGTATTTGCCTTTGGAATGGCTTGTGTTTCTCAAAGTCACTGGGAGGACGCTGAAAGGCTCCAGCACCATCTTGACATATGATATCCCTCATTTCAGTTGCAGGAGTTGCTTATGGTACTCCACTACACACATGAACACAGCTGTTAATATTTTTAGGTTTTTCCATGAGCAATTCCCCATATATCTGGAGATCAGATGGCTCCAATTTGCATTCAGTGCATTCCTGTATCACTTCACAAGCATGAGTCAATCATCTGTGCTCCTATGAGATCAGTAGGCAGGTATTACTTCATTTTACAGATGGCGATGGCAAGGTGAGAGATTAAATGTCCCAACTGCACCTGAAGAGGAACTTCGTGCCAGAGCCAGTATTCAAACGCTCCTCGCCCACATGCTGCCTGCTGCTCACTGCATTTTAAGCTGTTCAGCTGCAGGCCTTGTGACCACAAGCCATACCGGTTGCCAGCAGTAAAACAAGCTCATCTAACAAACATGGGATGGGAGGGGGACAGTATAGTGGTGCTGGTATGAGCAACCCTGACAAAATAGACATAAGAAATGATTGTGTAAGTGACCTGTCATCACACGGAACAGGCATCAGATTTTATCATCTAAGCAAGTACAACATCTATATAACAGCAACCTCTTAAAAACTACTTATATCCCATTTGAAACCTATGGCATAGTTTTGAGTAGTGTTGAGCTGATTGGGAAAACTAGGTTCTATTTTGAGCATTTGGTTATTTTTAAATATGGGCCCTTTCACTTTATGTTTAGAGCCACCCAACCCTGTCTTAACATCACTCTGTGTATCAGGCCAATGCTGGGCTACAAAGGATTCTGAAAACGGGATTGTACCCCCTCCAACAAACGCTTGAGAGTGCGTATGAACTATGAACAGGCATCCTGAAACTAAAGCCCACAGTTGTTGGCATATTTCCCAGAAGTGCATTGCAGTACATCAATTTTAGAGAGTTAAAAACCAGGAGAAAGAAAATGTAATAAAAGAATGATGATTTTTCAAAAAAATAGTGATAAAAATAATACCATTCATACAGTGTAATTTCAAAGTAAACACTGAAAATGATCAAGAACTAAGACTACTATTAGGACCAAATTAATGATAAAACCAGATTGTGAACGTATTTTGATTGATAAAGTATGACAAAAGAAAGTGATATTAAATCATAGTTCATAGATGACTCAATGTTAATGTCTCTATAGAAGTAAGTCACATCTGCAAAAATCTAGAACACATTATATGATTCTGAGTCTTCATAAAATACAGGTTTTTAATAAATAGCATTTGCTAACATTCTAAATTAAAGAGTTTTCAATATGGAAAGTTCTCAGAAGTGCTAACTTCTACAAAGGAAACATGCTGAACTGCTGCCATTTGTGAGTTCACATTACAGGAAAATAGACTTTTTGTTGTTATTCTATGCAATATTACGCCAGACTGCAACAGGCATAACACCAGGATACAGGTGAACCCGCGTGCAATAAAGGAAGGTTCCTCAGTATTTTGCATTTCAGGCCTTAAAAGAATACCACACCTGCAGAACTGCAAGCTGTATGTTAAGATATAGAGACTACTCCCCCGGCTGACTGGGGTTTTTTGTGTTGTCCCCCATGTATTCTTTTTAATCGTAAGCATAAAGATTTGGTGCTTTTGAAAACACTTCCTGGTGACAGAAATAATCTCCTGTGAGCAAGACAGCAGGAGTGGGTCAGCAGGAATGTCAACCGATGTGCACCGAGGCGGACCCCTGGCCTGAGAGACCACCTCGTGCAGCAAGTGAATCATTCACGCTCCTGCTTGCAGCCCCTGACCTCACTGTTCAAACTGCCTGCAGCAAGAAGGAGCACATTTTTATTCCTTTGTTTTGCCATCAAGTGTCTGTGGAGCGAGGTCCTGAGCAAGAGTAAGATCTTTAAACAGGCCACCAACTACCATCACAGAGTGATGGATTGCCATCGCTGAATTTAGCAGATGATTGTAAAATGACAGATTTCATTTCCCAAATCTCCTCACTTAGCTGCCCACCAGCTGATGTATTATGTCAATTTTTAAAATACTCCCTAGATTCACAGTGTTTTCGTTATTCATTATACAAAGCAATTCTAGAGTATATAAGGCGTAAAAAGCTAACAAGAAAACTTCTAGAAAACTAGAGGGAAGTTACCAGCATCCAGCTGGGTTCAATTCTGCCAGTATTGCAGCTTTTGGAAAGAACCTCAGTTCACATAATAATTCCATCATTTGGAAAGCTTCCTGACACAAATAAGCTCTTCATCGATGGGGATGTATAAAGAGAGACATACGCCCCTCTATGAATTAATGTTTCCTTCCACCATTCTAAATGTTTAATGCAGAACATCTTCAAAGATCATAAATGTAAGGTTATTATACAGTTTAACTCCCACAGAAAGTACACCGAGCTAAATGCATATTTGTCACTGCAGTGGGGCCAGAATTGGGTTTTCCTGGCTCCTAAAATCAGAAAATTGCATTTCTCCAAATGGGCTTTTGATAACAGCTTACTGTTTTCAATCCACGGAATTCAAAACACCATTACTTACAGTTTTACGTTTGAGACAGAAATGCCAAGTATTCAACTGTGCAAAGCACAGGAAATGCAAATCACATGTATATACAAAGCACGAAGAAAATTACTCTTTTATTTGTACTTATAGCACAGAGCTAACATATAATATCTCCATGCAGAAATGTAACTGTTAATGCCTGCATGCATATACATACTTCCAAACGGTAATCACCATATAAAATACATGTGGATGGTTAGATGCAGCTGTAGGATTATAGACCTTTTGCTGTTTTTGAAGGCAAGTATTATTGAGAATAGGCTCAAATTTGCTCTGATTTCCACCTGGGCCAGGCCCCATGGAGCCAGATAGAGGCCAAACAAGTGCGTGAGTCCGTTCTGCCCAGGACCAGGGTTGCACCAGCTTCTGCTGCACAGCTCGGCAGAGCACAGCTGGAAGCATGAGACCACAGTGGTATCAACCTCTCCCAGAAAACTGTAGATGTGGTTCAATCTGAGTCTGGGTCAGGCTGAAATGCTCACATCTTAACTCACGTGCAAGAGGTTCATTTCAAATCTAACCCATACCATTGCACTGTGTCCAACTGTGTTCTTTTTGCTCATGGAAAGGCCATATTTCATGTGCGTTAAATTCCCGTCTTTAAATTAAGTCTCCCTTTTAAGTAAATTAAGACTCCAGAGAAGTAAATCAATGGTTCATTTCAAGTTCTTACTGAAGCCTGAATTTATTTTGAAATAGAGCCCAAGGAAAAAATAAAGCAAGCTAATTAAGTACTGCTTGGGGCTCAGTAATATCAATGCTCTTGTCGCCTACTTACATTGTTTCAATTCTGCTTTGAAGTTGTTTTCACATATTTCTGGTTGTTTGCCTTATGTTTGTGTCAGCACCATGTTAAAATTCAAAACTTACTTATCTAATTAGTACTGCCTCATTTCAGCTGTACGTACCAAAGTCAGGACACAGCACAGGATAACATCTGACAGGTTCAAATCTAACAGGTTCTAGCTTCCAATGCAAGACAGCTGAAATGATTTACTCACTTTTGCAGGTCATGCAACTCTTGCTATAGTTGTTACATAGGATTCACCTGTTAATGCTGTCCTAGTCCAACTAAGTGAATGGGGTTTGCCCTAACTCTAAAAAGGGGCAAAAATGTTACAATAAAACTTCTTCCCTCTGACACTCAACCTGCATTTCTTCAGTAATTTTCTTTCCTGGCGAAGAACTTAGAATGCTCCGCGCTGGCTCACAGCTCCAGTGATCGCTGCAGTCCATGCCGAAAGCAGAAAAAGTATTTTTTTTTAATCCCCCTAACCATTCCATTAAGCAGTTTGGTTTATGAGGTACCTTTAAAAGAGTTCACTTAGTTTACTCTGTGAATTGTGTAAAGTCTTTACAATTTAATAACCTATATACATTTGCACATTATAAATTTATATTTTGAAATTATCTCTTCTTACCATGCTAAAATGTGCCTACAGGTATTGCTTTCTACAGCTAGGAAATAATTTTTTTTCTTCTTGAGTGAGAGTGATGATTTTGGTGCATGTTAGGCAGAAGTTCTAATTTGGACTTCATGACAAAAATATACATGCTATTTTCAATAGATATCTAACTTAAAATTCAGATCCATCATTCAGAATTGAGATTCTTAGTAAAAATAAAAACAAGAAGAATTCTAAACCTCCTGTATAGATCTAGAAATTCAAATGATAAAGGTTTTCTGTAGCAATAATACTCAGTGCTGCTTAGATCCCACAACATGCCTATCTGCACATTTTTTATCACTGAAGATACATAAAACATAACTACAATAAACTTCTGTTTCGAAACAGCTTGTTCAAATAGCAATTGTAACCAAAAGATTATCCAAGGTAAAGATGATACATGTGACACACTTGCAGGAGCCCTTTCCAACACGTATGCTAAAAGCTTTTAGATGGAGTTTGGCTATAATCCTAATAATCCTTACAAAACCATCACATAAATATTCTGCCTGTATGTAATAAATAAATAAGCCTGCTCTTACTGTGACTAACAGAAGAAATAATATTTCAATTACTGAACATATGTATTTTGTTTGTGTGCGTGCATGTGATAAAAAGTATAGCTTTACACCTGCCTACCTCTCTTCTCTGCCAGAAGCTGAGACTATTACCCACGCCTTGTGCCAAAGGCCAAGCAGACGGACAGACAAGAATCCCAGGACAGAGAACAGCTTCCCAGAGTGGTGCTGGCTGTGATGGAGGCAGCTCCCTGCCAGGAAGAGACCACACCGTACTTATAATCACCCACTGCCAGGCTTCACCTTCGCACCTTTCCTTGCGCCAGGTCCTTCACTGCATCCCCCAGCTGCAGGCACTGGACAGCAGCCATACACAAAGTAAGTACAACATAAGGGCAGCACAGACATTGCAAAGTGGCCACCACTGCTCTAGACAGCCCCACACAGAGGCTCTTTTGAGAGATTTGCCCATTTCCCATCCTAGAAATAGAGATTTGTTGTTATAATTCTTCCACCTGCTTGCACAACAGAACATATTGCCAGGTTAGAAAAGAGCATAATGGAAAAACTATTTTTGGCAGTCTAGATATTTATTCTTCTCCTTCGTAAAAGTAAGAAAATAGTAAATACTTGTGTTCCTTTTCTTCTTGAAAAACCTGACAGAAAGAGCCATGCAACTTCCAACCTAAAACAGCTACATGAGAAGAAACACAGCAACAAAATAATTTACTATATAACTTGACCACTGCATGGTTATCAAGCCTATGCAACCGGTAAGCAGAACTGAGGCATGCTTAGGTGCAAATCCTTTGGTGCAATCAGCCTTGTTTACGGCGCTTTGTTACAATGCCACATCACTACTGAAAGAATGACTTTTGAAAACATAGACAGCTTGACGACCCCGAACACTTTCCCTTAATTTCTGACTATGCCACTTCCTATGGTAACTAAAACCAAAAGTGATTTCTGAAAGGATGGGTTTATGTTCTATTTATGGGTTACTAGAAAATGTGATGCAAAGATTGTCTTATGATAGCCTGGAGTTCACATAAGTTGTGTTACAGGTAGCTGGTATTAATTTGAAGTGTTGATTTTGGAGAGTAATTGAGACTTCAAGGTAAAGCAAGCATGTCTCCCAAACCAGTACAGCTGCACAGAGTGAAACAGATTTTCACATTCTCCCTATAATTTCAACAGCTCCAATTATGCCTGTGAATACTGGGCTGCATTAAACAACCTTTGAGACATACAGTGATTACAGAATGGGGAGAGGAAATGAAGTTGTCTGACCATTATATAAATGCTCTTTCTCTGATCAACTGTGTAGCAAAGGTAAAATCAGTTGCATTAATTACAGTGGTACACAATCCAAACAATTTTGCTGAAAAGCTTATCCCTGTAGGTAAACTGTCATCAATAAACACAAAGTTAAAATGCGTTTATTGAAAAATAAAATTCTCAGTTAAAATCTGACATGCTAGACGCTTGGCACATCTGACATAAAACTAAAAAGTGACACTTACTTCCCACTACATTTTTTCTTCCTACACTTCTTCATAACACATGCCTGTTGACAATGCTGAAGAGAGGCTAGTTCATTGATACTACTACTATCTATCATTTGACCTTGCTGTTCTAAGCTTTCTGCACACAGAACAATAAGGTGGTCTAGTCACCAACAAAGGCACCAGTGCGGCAGCCAAACTTCTCATATGCTTTTTTCTGTTTTTCAATCCATCACAGAGAAAGAGAAATTTTCAGAGGTGAGAGTAACAGGAGTAACTTTGGCAGCTGTATGCAGGGAGCTTTTCACAAGTAGGACCAGGAAAAGCAGGAAGCTTTTCAAGATTTCAGTGGCTGATGGGTGGTAGGTGCAAGTCAGCATCTTGAAAGTATGTTACAGAAGACATACAAAAGTATGGAGAGCTTTGAAAGTGAAGCACGTGAAGAATTTGGAGAGAGAAAAAATCAGTAGGTTCAGCTGTACCACGGACATATTGTAACAAAATTTGCAGCATTTAAAATAAAAACATGAAAGCAGAGAGATCACAGTCAACAAGGTTACAAGCCTGGCTGAAAGTAATTAAGGGATACATTAAGAAACCATAACAAAATAAGATCAAGGTGGGGAAATCTTATTTAGCCACACTACACTTGAAGGACTGCCTAAATGAACCCTAGGATCTTCTACCCTGGGACATAGGTCTGGGGCAGAGAGAGAGGACTTCCAAGTCATCATACTGGAAACAATAGTCGCTGTACATCTCTTTGCCCTGAAATAAGATATGGAGGGAGAAGAACATCAATGACTGAATTAAAAGAAGGACAAGAAGGGCTTCCTTCAATATATTGGCAGAAAAGCTAATGAACAGAGAGATAGATAATCGTACCAGTAAGAAAAACAAGTTTCAAAACATTGTTTTTCACAGAAAAGTCTTATCTTCTGCTGGCTCGTACTGCTACAAAGGAATAAAGCAGGCACTTACACAATTAATTATCCTTTTTATGAAGAAAAAGATGAACATTATGAGTAATATATGCCATAAAGGCAATAGCAGGAAGGCAATTAAGTCACTAGCGGTCACAACCTTTACAGCATTTTTAAGCTCTGTCCTGTATCACAGCATCACTCAAAAAAAATGAACAAAGAGCATTAGATTATTTTTTGACACTCATTAAAACAGTTAGCTAACTTTGATAAGGGATTTCAAAATCTTTTTGTTTTATCTCCACATTTGCTGAATAATGAGACTCTAATGGCTGTCAGACAAAATACCTACTTTCTCACCAGTTGTGCAGTCTACTGAGAAATGAGGCTGAGAAACCCGTAGGGCTCTGTTCTAGAAAAATTCCACTGCAAACCTACATGCAAATCAGACAGCCGAGTGTGTCTATTAACCCTTTGATTACTTTTAGTTTTTGTGAAATGTTTTTCTCTTGTACTTCAGGCCTGTCTGAGAAATGGCTAGGTTTTATGTAATGAAAGGTTGTTACATGAAATAAATATGTTTGACACATTCTAAAGAAAAGCAATTTTGTTTCCATACAAAGATGAGAAACAAGTGGAAGCTATAAATATAAAGCTTTTCATCTCAAACACAAATGTGGACTGAAATAAGCTACAGCATATTTTCTCAAGATACTGAAGCTACATGAGGAAATGTCTGGATTGCTCTGCAATATTGAGTGAACTCTGTAGCTAGACTGATTATTTGATTAACTGCATCACTACCGTTCAACGGGCTGAGCTGAAGTATCTTTTTCATTTCAAAAGTATTGCTTGTTTGGCTATGGTACAACAGTGATGTTGATACTTAATTTCTTAGATATTTTATTTCTGATTTGGCATACCAAAGACTCCAGGGAATTCTATTACAAAGGAACCTGTCATTTTTTCCGAGTACAAAAATATTTCTAACTGATGAAGGATGTAATTACAAAGGTTTGGTTTTGAACTTTTGGATGGGTTTAATTTTTATGAAAGCAGACTGATGAGAATTAGAAAATATTCAGAAGTACACACCATTCTGCAACTGTAAAATCTTGCCCTGCAAAATCTATTTCTGTACCTATTGGTACACCTTCCTGAACAGAGATTGCCTGCTGCTCCAGTTATTGAGGTGTCCGAGATGATCCCACTATATCACCTATGATTGTTAGTCAATTCCTTGCACAGCTGGGGATTCTTGGGGAATTGTTTTTGGCTGGTTGGCTGGTGTTTTAGATCTGTTTTACTGACTAAGATCAAGAAAAATCCAGGTGCACTCACCAGGTGAAGGGAAAAAAAATGCTGGTGCATACCTAGAAATCATATATCAAAGTAGCTGTGCAAAAGTTGTTACGTATCAACAAAGGGCATTCACATCTCAAAAATCTTTTGTTTAATATTCCAACGCAATGCAATTTATTTGTGCAAAAGCAGGAGGAACAAGAAAGGTTGATTCTGCACTGTTAGCCAAAATGCAGGAGTGAACGTACTATGTCTGGAGCAAATTAACTTCTAACACTCACTTGAAGCAACTTGTGTTGTGTCTCCATTTCACCTGCTTGTATTCAATTCCGCTTTTTTTACAGAACGCAGGTTACATCAGACTTTTCCTTTCCTCATTTAAAAAGAGATTAATGCAATTGCACCCCCTCACCCCCCTACCCCCAACCCCCGGCCTTTTACAATTTTTAGACTGAAAAGGGTGAACAGGTAACTATATGGTGAATGCAGTACATTAGTTCTGGAGAAAATCAGCTTGTCTACAAACACAAATACAAAGCAATTTCATAGTGTACACTGCCAACATCTAATTTCTCAGTGACACATCACACCCTTGTCACAGTAGGTTGGGAAAACTTTCACTAGCCGTTTGTTCCTAAAACTCAGCAAGATCAGTTAGCACTATGCTTCCAGCAGTTGAAAACAAGGTGGATCTAACCAGGGGACACATAACACGCAGCTAGCAAGGGTGGATGTTAATTTAACGAATATCCATAAAAGTGAGACTACCCAACAGCTTAGTCCTCCTGGGTCCTGTTGCTATGTGTCTAGGCAAATTTACTTTAAATCCACCTTAACCTTTCATCTTCTCTGAGCTATGCCAGTCTGCATTGGCTGGAATGGAAAAATTTAAGAGCTGGAAAATCATAACACAGTTTGGGCAATATTTGAAATATGGTATAAGATCTGTTATTACAAAATGTGACTCTCATCTGAGTAAAAGTAAATGTTTTACTGGTTAAACTTATCTTTTTCTGGCACCAGACATCTGTTATTTTGTGAATAATTTATATTCCCATTACAGATTATGCCACATTTATTTTAGAGGTTCTGGAATGCAAACTTTCTGTAGTACTGCATTGTCTTGTTAACATTTTAATAATGTAGGAATGCTTAAAAACATATCATTCAAAGATTACAACAAACATACTGTATTCTGCCCAGACATCCTTCACTTCTCCTTAAAAATGTCTTAGTTCATCTTCTCAACTATAAAAAATAACATTGCCTCCTCCATTTATGAATCTGAAATATATTACTAGGAACACATTTCACTTGCCGTTTGTGCAAAAAAAAAAAATATAAAATCTTAAAATTCTACCCACAGCTGCTGAAGTGCTTTGGAACTCAGTACAAAATTTATGGATGTCTAAATAAATGAATCAAGAAGAACTGACAATCTGCATGCAAGTACATTCTCAGGGGTCTGTCTCTGAACTACTGACTTGGTACTTGCCCAGGCAGAACTGCCATTGAAGTCAACTATGAAACACTCATCTTCATTTCAGTTAAATGACATCTATAATTGTGCATTCTCACTGACTGCTGTGGCAAGTTTGCCTGAAGACTGTGAGTATTTAGTCATGCCCTCAAGATTTGACAAATAAATTGTATTTCTAATATACCTTGTCTAACAGACACCAAAATATTTTCACTTTCATTGAAAACAAGTAATAAGGAAGTAATATGTAACCAGTGTGCATATACAGAATTTTTATGCTACAGGAAATGTAGCATATTTCTTATACCAAGTCAATAATGCAGCAGCTGTAGAAATAAGGCTGGAATGATGATAAAGGAAGATTTTCCAAAAGACCTATATAAATTTGTCTGTTGTGCCAGCCATGCGTATTTTTGCTTTTGTGTTTGCTTCAAGATCTCTGAACAAGTCTGTATTAAATCCCACTCATCAACTTCTCAGTCTCACAATTGCCTGCCATCCCTTAGCAACATGCATTTTTCCTTGTGTTCTAAATGCTGCTTGCATTTGTTACAAAAATGAAGACAGATATGAGTTGAAGTACCATTTACCAAAAAAAAAACCCCAAATAAAGCCACACTATTGACTTTGTGGAGCTTCCACCAGACCAGCCTGCACTCTCAGAGGTCATTTCCTTTACTTAAATAGTTGCTGAGAAACACAGAAAAACCCCACCAGCAAGACTGTTTTCCCCAATTGTAAGTACATGTTTTCCAGAAAAGAGGTAAAACACAACATGTAGCTCATTTAGGGGCAGAACCAAAGCATCCTGAAGCAACAGCAACGGGCCTGAGCCACTCTTTTAGAGTTGGAGATGAAATTCACTCAAAAGCTGAGAGAAAAGAAGGAAATTTAACTCACATTTTACAGTCTCAGCGCAACCTTTAACTTTGGCACAACTGGACACAGACAAAACGCAATGCAACTACTAATTGTATGAGTAATCACCAGCATTCTGATATTTATGCTCTGGTTATGTGAGAAAATGAAATGTCTGGCTTCAAAAGAATGGCTGTACTTCTTTAGCAATATATTTCTTTAATAAGCTTTGTGAAAGTATTAGGTACAGATAAAGCTATTCCTCCCAGGCTTGTTAAAACAAACAACAAAACCAGCAGCTGTCTTTTTGGGGAGTTTTCCATTCTAATGGATTTAAAGGGCTAATTTCAGTCCTGCATAAAGAAAGAGAACTTCCACTGATTTGAATTTCTTAGTCTTCTAAAAACAAACCTAGGGCTTTGTTCATGAATTAATTCTTTCTCTAGGCGAATAATACTGTCATTTGCCATCAAAATAATAACCATCTTAAGGTGAAAGAAGGGGGTATTTTATTTCTCTCATTTGCAATTTTTACAAAATCTCATTATATAACCGTCACCTTTTAGGTAACTTCTGATCATCTTTCTTCCTAATGAAAATTGCAAAACTGATGAGTGACATTGGTATCTGTCTTAACTCTGTTTTTGCCAGCTGCTCCTTTTTTGTCCCAATTTCTCCATTTTGTTACCTGAAGACTCAGGAACTCTTGTAATCGTATGTTGTAAAGATAATGATGAGTAAAGAATGATGTGATACATAATAGTTCTGGTAGTACCACCTACCCGGTATTATGTCCCGTATATATGGAAGTACACACACACACTTGTTAGTAGTTTTTGTTACCTCATATTCACCTTATTATCATTCCATTATCATCACCATCCTATCCAAAAAAGTCTTTGGATATTAATAGGCACATCAGCAGAACAAACAAGAAAAACAGATGCCTGATTTTTACAGTATAAAAGAGGTGCTGAAAGATTCAAAGTATATAAATGGATTCTTTAAATGACCACATACACCTAGCTAAAAAAGACCCAAACCAGTAGCTGACAGCGTCCTTGCTCTGCTCCCACTGTCCAGCAACATTAAGAGAGTCAATCTTGCTTGGCCCAATGCCTTTCTGTACCTATCTGCAAAGTAAGAAAAACTTTGAATAATTTTAAGGGTGCTAATGAAAAAAATATGCAATGAAGTTTTTAGAACTGGAATAAGTGGTACAGTTTTAATGATACAGGACACATGAATGCTCAGGCACAGTGAAGCACCCAAAAAGAGTCTTATTTCACCTCACAACCTATTTTTTTGTAATGCAGTGCAGAGATTCTGCCTTAATTACTGTGGGAGAAAAAGTCTACCATTTGATCAAAACAAAATCTTGCTTGCATGTATTCAATTGATATAATAACTGTAGAAAAAGAAGACTGAAATTGAACAAGAATTGCAACAGATTGTCAATGTAATTGTATCAGTCACAGAGCATATGTTTCAGGCAGTGGCACCTACAATCAGTTTTCAGTAGAGGTACAGAATTTGGTTATGTACCAGTTAGCATTATTATAGACAGACTGAAGAAACACCTGAAGACTTCCAGGAGCTCCCAGGAGTTTATCAACACCAAAATGTGCAGAACGACTGCTCTTCCATTCAGGCTGTAAGACACTCATGGAAAGTTGAGGCTTCAATATCCACTTTTGAAAAGTATGAGCAGTCGGAGTGACAGGAAAAGGGTTCAAAGATCCAATCTACTGTAATGAATTCCTGTTAATAGACTTTGATTTGCTAATTATCCTTTTGGTTAACCTTTCATCCTAAGAGCATAAACCAAACAGCAACTTCCCGAAACAGCTGCTGAAATAACCCACCAGAAAGTGCCTGGAAGCTATTAGTAATAGAGCCAATACAGGCATTACGTGTGCCACCGACAGTATATTTTACATATCAATACCAATAACATAATGTTCATGTAAATACACATACAGTACTTGCAACAGTGTATCTGTGATGAATTTATGACCATTTGTTAATACTATTTTATATTATCAACTATAAAACCACTGTGGTCAAGCAGCAAATTCTACACTGTGCCTTCTCCTCTGTTTTGGGGATAGAGTTTCAACAGGTGGCAACATAGAATAATCTTCAGATGGCTGTGAAACATTGATTGAAAAAGAACAATCCTCAGGCTTTAATGAAAAAATGCCCTTGGAATGACTCTGGTGGCTGAATCTGACTGAATTTTCACTTAGTTGACCATAAACTAACACCTTTAACAGAAATATGCCACTGCTTAGCAGGCACTATCTCAATACATACAAATGCAGATGCATGATTATTTTATAGAGTATAACTTCAGAACAACTCTTCACATAAGCATAAATGTGAAGAAGTGATGAGGCCATTCGTAGCTTTTGATGGAGGCTAGACCTAACAATGAGCAACTCTGAGTGGCGTAAGACACAACCTCTCAAATGTGACTCACTGACGCTGGGGCAAAAGCAAGCCAAACACATCCTTGTTGTGCTTCTCTTCTACAGCCTCTCTCCCTCCCTGCCCCACCCTCAGAATTCAACTTTGCTGCAACATGTTTTGAGGTCTAGAGGACTTGAGTACATTACAAAGCATCAAAAGATTGAAGAATAAATGCCCTAGAAACACGCTAAACTTTGAGGTTCTTATGATGGTATCTATATGACAAATAACCTAGAATTCCCAGAACAGACAGACCACAGTTCAGCTGGGGAGGCTGCATGCCTCTCTCTCCCAGCTATTTCTGAAGGATTATCTAAAAAAAGGTTTATTTGAGCTATGTAAACAAGGTGTTCCTTTAAAATGAGTGGAGAACAAGGTGATAAATGGAAATAAATGTTCAGGTGAAAAGGGATTTTGTTAAGAGAACTGGTATCATTTTTAGGATTACTCTAAGTTCGGAGATACATACGGAAAAGTTAAGAATTTAAGCAATGGCAGAAAGATTTTTAAAATAAGCAATGAAAGCAACATGACTAAGGGAGTGTCCTGATGGTGGACTTGTGAAATACAAACTGAGCTCTCCCTTGGGACATTACATCTCATTGGTAGCTCATGAATAAACAGCGCTGGTAATTGGGGCACTGGAGAAATCCAACCCATCATAATCTTCCTATGAATGTGATTCAACGTGTTGCACTACTTTAGGAATAAAAGGAAAACACTCAGTTTTGTTGCCAAAGCACCCACAGAAAGCCCTTAACAAACTAAAACCCACAGATGAGAACTCAAGGTCGACTTTTCTAAGGCTGCTAGAGCTTGGAGTTGCCAGTCCTGTCTAATGGGCCAGCTAATTACCATATGTCTACATGACATTTATTTTGGCATTTATTGGCATTAATTAGGTCCGTCAACATGTCTAGGCTGTTTTAAAAATGTGAGCTAGCCCATTCAGTGTCAGACGCTGCACTGCACTCTAGCATGACAACGTTCCCCAGAACAACCTCCAGCTGGTTTTAGTTATAGAGCTGTAATGACTGAAATAACTCTTACGGAGCCCACTTAGGATTGAGAAGCTGGCAAACAACTTTCCAGTTGCATCCCTTTCCTTCTGTCCTTGCCATACACAGCGAGATAAGCACAGGACTGCTCATATGCTGGAATATCATCACCATGACCCTGTGAACTGCTTGTTGAGCTGCCCCGAGACATTGCTACAGAACAAAGCAGTAGGTCATGAGAGGTCATGATTTGACACAGGGTCTAGCATTTGGCTTAGTTAGGTGTGTAATGTTGCCTATTCCTGCACCAGCTGAACAAAAAGGTGTTTTCAGAGAGCATCCAAAGGGTTTATCTGTACCTACTAAGTCCCAAGTAGCAGAGCCTTCTGCTCTTGAATGAGGACTGAACCCGAAATGTCCATACCTCTCATTGGCACAAAGGAAACAGAGCATATACTGAATAGATCAAAGGCAGGGGAAAAAAAATGACCTTACTTTTATAATCTGAAACCTGGTTTTGACTCTTTTGAGTAGTTTAAAAGTTGCATTTACTTCCTGATTTTTATATCAAAGCAAAATGCAAATGAGGTGATACCACATCATCTGCCTGCTTCATTTTGAACTATTTATTTTGATTTGTAAGTATGATCAAAGAATTCCTCTTTGCTTGATAAGTAAACAGTGACATTTCAAACCAGTTATTACCATACGCATTCCTAAAGGACTCATCACTGTAAGCATCTAGATTATGCTAACCTGGGATCACAGACACTGTCTTCTAGTGCATTCTCAGAGCTATATTTAAAACACACTAAATATTCTAGACTGTGTTATGTAGTGGTTACTATCCCTGCTGTTTTCTAATGCAATGCCATACATATATGCCATACACATATGTATACTTCTGTGTAAAGCCACCCTGAAAATCCTGGGCTTCCACAGGGAGGAAAGGGAATCTTTGCCCCTGTATTGGGTTTGTGTGGCAAGGATTTTGTAGCAGAGGGGCTACAGGGGTGGGTTCTGTGAGAAGCTGCTAGAAGCTTCCCTTGTATCTGATGGAGCCAAAGCCAGCCAGCTACAGACAGATCTGCTGCTGACCAAGCCCATCAGCCACTGTGGTAGCACCTTTAGTGTGGTAGCACTAAAGGTTTCCCCCCTTTAAGAAGTGAGGAAAAAAGCTGCTGCACAGCAGCAATTGCGGCTGGAGAAAGAAGTGAGACTGTGTGAGAGCGACAACTCCACAGACACCCAGGTCAGTGCAGAAGGAGGGGCAGGAGGTGCTCCAGGCACCAGGGCAGAGATTTCCCTGCAGCCCACGGAGGTCCACAGTGGAGCAGATACCCACCTGCAGTCCAAGCAGGACCCCATGTCAAGACAGGTGGATGCCCAAAGGAGGCTGTGACCTGGCAAGAAGACCAGGCTGGAGCAGGTTTGCTGACAAGAGCTTCTGACTCCATGGGGGACCCATGCCAGAGCAGTCTGGTCCTGAAGGACCACACCCTGTGGGAGGGACCCCACGCTGGAGCAGGGGAAGAGTGTGAGGGGCCCATCCGCGGAGAAGGAAGGAGCAGTAGAGAGAACGTGTAATGAACTGGCTGCAGCCCCCACTCCCCACCTCCTTGCACCACCTGGGGGGAAGGAGGTAGAGAAACCAGGAGTGAAGTTGAGCCCAGGAAGAAGGGAGGGGTAGGGGAAAGGTTTTTTTAAGATTTCATTTTATTTCTTATTATCTTACTCTGATTTGAACAGCAATAAATTGATTTCCCCACCTCAAGTCTGTTTTGCCTGTGATGGTAATTGCTGAGTGATCTCCACGTCCTTACCTCAAACCATGAGTCTTTTGTTACATTTTCCCTCCCCTGTCCAGCTGAGGAGAGGTAGTGATAAAGTGGCTTTGGTGGGCACCTGGTGTCCAGCCAGGGTCAACCCTCCACAGCCTCAATGAAAGAGCAGCTCCCGGTGCTGTTAACACTGCTGCTCTGTAGCCATGGCTCAAAGCAGCTACAAAAAAGCTTGCAGTGTCACAGTAGTGATTTTCTAGCATATGAAACTGTTCTATAGCCATTACTAGACTTCTCCTAGTTAGACAGAGAAACTGTGTGGGAGACAGGTTATGAAACGGTCCCCTATGGACACCTCCAATCTGCAAATACCCGTCAAATCAAGCAGACATGACCCTACAAGAGGTAGGGGAACTGCCACCTTGTCATACATCAGCTGTGGAGTTTTCTTCCTGTCTGCTGAAACAGTCAACAGGATAGGATGGTGGTACTTACAAATATCAACAAACAAGTATTTTCTGAATGGTGAAGAGTTGTGCACTAAGAAAATAGGATCACATAGTAGTCTGTCGTGTTAGGATGCAAAACTTGTGCAATCCAGCCCATCAATATTCCCTTACCCGAGGTTGCAGCCAACACAGCACTGTGGTACTGTGGCTTTATCATTACATGTGCAGCAGATGATCTATTTACAAAAGTAATTTCTGAGTCATAATGTATTATTAACCCCAGCACGGAAGACCACTCTCTCACAGCTTGGGCACTGTCACATCAGACTGAGTTCCAGAGTCACCCCTTTCCATTTGGCTGAGGCTACTTTTGTCTGCAGGAGCCCACACCCTTCTGGAAACTTCGTAAAAGAGCTTAAAGATTAATTTAACCTTTGTAGCTCTACCAGCAGCTACACTTCTCAAGTTGAAAGGAACGGCTGCAGAGAGACCACCGCATCATAAATTTTGAAAAATAAGGACTGGATGAGTTTGGGTTTTGCCTTTCATAAATTCATCACATAAACTGAGCCAACAGTGAAATTATTTTTCCTGTTACTACTACAATAGTGATTTCTGACAAATCAGTGTTTTGGATCTCATGCTATAGCTGACCCACTGAAGACATGGCTCTGTAGTAAACTTAACTTGAAATTTTAGTTCAATATATAGCAACCATTCAGAGAGCTCCAGATCATTTATCATTATGTCACGCAAAATGACAGCACATCAAAAAGGCTGTTAGATGTGCCTATTGTGTCCTGTTATTAATGGACCTACATATAAGAATAGTAAATTCAGTTTATCAGTTTACTATAACAGTCCCTACCCATTCTGCACTAATACCAGTGGAAGTACAGTGGATAACAAACACAAGAACTTTAAACTGTCTTCTCTGTTTAGCTTCTCATTCTCCTCTTCCTTCCAAGAAGAGGACACCAGGAATGACTGACTTCTTGATGAACATTTCTGAGGAACTTAGCAATACTCCAAAATGCAATGGCTAAACAACAGCTCCGCAACTGGTGGAATTTAATTCCCTTCCTTGATTCCATGTAGCCCCACCTTATGTCCTTCTAATGCAATTTTTTTCAGATCTACGCCACACATACACGCTCTCATACACCACCACCACCACCACCCTCCATCCTGAACAGAAACATAGTGCCTGGCCAGTCAGCAGGCCAAGCAAAACAGAGCTCACATGGTAGCATCTCTCAGGATGGACCATAAGTTAAGGCTTCTCTTCTATCCAGGTGCCAATTTCCATCAGACTTCTAGGAGCTTCATTAAAACCTCTATCTCATACATTTTCTTGATGCTAGACAATATAGTCAAAGTTGTAAAGACAGGGCCAGAGAATAACAGAAGTACGGATAGATGATGTGACTGTAACCCTCATTTCCTTTGGAAATCAGGCTAAAAAAACCAAGATGACAAATACACACATGAACTGAAACTCTCAGTATTAGAAATCTTTTAAGGAAAACTAGAATATACCTATACAGTTAATATATAGTAATAATCCATTTCTCAGAGAATGAAAGCTGTGTTAAAATATTCAGGGAAAAAATGGTATCAGTTAGTTGCTCCAAGGTAAAAAAACCCCTACCACTGATTCCCAGAAGCAACATAGTGATTGCACTAGCTGCAATAAGCATTACGTTAAAGAGCTAAACATATGTTAAAGAGCAGATGAACAATAGCCACTGTAAGGGAACGTGTAGCTGATCAAAATTATGGTTTGGTTTCACGTCCTTAGCATGGTAAAAACCCCCACCTCCAAGCTTTCCCCAGCTCTGTGACCAGCATTCCTTGTGTATATGGAGAATTTGCCATGCCAGGTTCAGGTTTTTGGCCTCCCAAACATCCCATATGCAATCTCCTGTAGAAGAATAACAGGCACTGAGGATTCTCCCCTCCACAGAGAATCCCACTGTTCTCCTAACGGGTAAAAAGTGTTTAACTAAATCGCCACTGTGTTTTATTTTTTAATGTAGAAACATTTGCAGTGGTATAATCCAACAGACACAGATGGTAATCTGTCTAATTTATGTGGAGTAATTAATAACATAAACCAACACACTGACAAAACAGGGCAATATAAAAATATCAAGAGCAGGTTTCCCTTGCCATGGGTTAGATTATTTTATCAGAAACTGAATGTAGAGGTGTGAATGATTTTAGGTACACTGCACAGAGAAGAAGAAAATCATGTCAGGGACAGATCTATCTGGCAAAGGACACACGAGACAGATCCAGACTTAGGGAAGAGATAATGGCGTTATTTGGCCCTCAGCCTTTGGCATAGTCAGAGGAGGGCATTATAACAATTACATTATCACAGAATGCATTCTTAATATGTTAAATCCTCTGAAGTTTTAACTGATACCTTACTTAAGAAGCTGTCTGACTTCTTACAGTGTACACCTGGAGCAGTAAGACATTTTAACCAAAGCTATTTTTGATATTTCAGAGTAAAATATTTATCAAATATTTTAAATCTCTTTTCATTCAATAGTCCACATTTGATTTAGATCAATGGTAGTCTGCTACTGTTTTATAGTAACATGGCTTGTTTACCTGAAGATGCTACTTGGATTTATGTTATCTCTCTCAAACCTAAAATGTGATTTGCTAGGTGAATCAACCCAAAATTTGGGACCCATTGCTAAGTACTCAGACAAAGACAGTTTTGGTGCTGTTGTGAAAACAGCAGGCTGACTGATAAGGAAATTATTTTTTTTTGCGGGGGGGGGGAGGTGTGGTGCGTCAGAAAACTGTGTCATTCACCTTAAGGCATCTGAGGCAAGCTCAGCTCTGGTGAAGAGGGTAATAAATGGCTATCAAGACAGAAGCAAATTTATCAGAAGCAGTCTATTAGACCAACAGTTGGGCAACCCACAGTAGCTGCTTTCTCCTGCATAACAAGTACAGTATCTCAGACTGTCAGCGAGTTCAGGAGATTCTCCTGTTTCATTCAGTAACACAACACTAACAGAGCAAGGAGAGACTCCAGCAACTCCACTGCAATTAATGCTACTGCTCTTCCTCAGATTACTATATATGGAGGCAGGGGGGTGGGGAAGTGATGTTGGAGTGCTAATGAGCTGTACAAGTCAGGAAATAATCCATGCCATGAGGCTTCACTACACTTCTGTAGGTGTGCTTCCCTGTTTGAACATTATTATCCTATTCAGAAAGGAGAAATTCCTCACAAAGGTTTTTTATGCTTCAGCTAAATACATACATCTCAGACTTGCCCCTCCACCCACACCATTCATTATTATTGTTGTATGAAGAACATACTTTATAAGAGTCAATTTCACAAGTTAAAAAAAAAAAAAATACTTCAGCTTTCAGGGACACCAGATGTTTCACAGATGTGAAAGAGCATTCTGATATAAAAACCAATCAATCCTGAACAAGAAAACACAGTAAATAGTTTAGAAAACACAAGTCACAGATCACTGTCATGCAACCAGATTCTCTCGTACAAACACTAAAAAAGGAGAAAATAAAGAATGTATAGAACAAAAAGTTTTCATTGACCTGATTTGTCAGAGATGTTGGCTGTGACTGGCGTGGTGGAGCAGCTTGTGTTAGCCTTTGCGCTGTCCTTGGAAGAACCAACTTTGGGTTTATTTTTCGTTGCCTCTAGTGCTTTGACCTTCTTGGCATGTTTACTTCCTTTGTAGTGGGCCTCGGCCTGGCTCTACAAAGGAGAACAAATCAGGCTCACTTTTTTCTGTACTTCTATATAACACAATGGATGACAAGGCAGAAAAGTGACACTTTCAATAGTAGGCACCACATTATTCCACCTAGAAAATTTTAGTAGCTTTATACTAACAGTTTTCCTAGATGTAAGTTCTTCTATATTCAAATGACAGGATTTTAATGAATGGTACATGTTTTCACTAACTCGGAAAAAGAGGCTTCAAGATTACATAAAGCTCTGTCACTCCTGATGTAATTCTTTGCTTCCATGGTGCTTAAAGATTTAAAGCACTGTACAAATGTAAACACATCCAATTGAAGATGCGCTACTCAATTTTCATGTACTGTTCCCTAGTCTGTATTGCTTATACTTAGAAAGATGTACCATGCTGTAACATGATTAAATCCATTTCCCCTCCTGTTTGATCTAGCACAAAAGTCCTGAAATATTTTCATCCTTACACTATCAGCAATTGAAACAGGCATTAATGACATTATGACTGCACTATTAGATCAAGAAAGAAGGGTTAAAATGAAGAAATACCATACCTATAAACTTCAGTAGACCCAATTAAAACACAGAAAACTAAATACGTATCAGTCTTGATTGTTTTATAAATTGCCTTGAATATTTTTTTCCACAGACTAAGAACATTGGAACCTGAAGGGCAGGAAGGAGAGGAGCTTTCCCCCCCTCCCCCTGCAAAGTGCTTCATATATAATGTACTCTTCTGCCCAAACAGAACAGTAGAAATATGTACTGAGATGTAGTCTTTCCTTCACCTTTGTCTTAAAGCTATCTTCAGAAACTAGGTCAGTGTCTTTGAAGTTGCACAGCTAAAGCTAGACACACAAATAAATGCCTGTTTTTTTCAGTAATTTTGAGCTCCTGTTACTGTTCCTGACATAACCAGCCGCCTTGACAAATCAGGCTCCTTTGTTAGGTGCAAAACTAAGGAACTACATGCTTAATAGAAACTCCAAAACTTGGAAATTTCAGTTAATGAGTTAAATGTTTTTCTTGACTTCTTAAGAAATGAATTTACCAAAAATGGGTAAGAAACATAATTGTATACAAAACACTGCCTACTTTCATAACATTATGCTATTCAGCAATAGCTTTGCAATATTAGTATTTCCAAACATAATTTTAAAAAATTATTTCAGATATACTACTAGGCGCCTCTATTGAAGGTTACATATTAACTAACAAAGTTAATATTGTAGTTTATGTCAAAGTAAAACACTCAGAGAAAGCATGCTTCATGTAACCAGATGACCACACCTTGGTACCTGGCATACAAAAACATCGGTGTAAATAAACTTTTACTTATGTTCATGCAAAAACACATTCCCTCTCTTCAACTGATTACGAGTATTTTATTTAGTTCAACGCATTAAATGAAGTGAGCCATGAAACAAGTCACATGCTTTTTATAAAAAGCAACTATAACATCTAAGACATTTGAATTCCATTAAGAGTGCTGCCATAACCAGGACAATCATTTTAAGATCAGCAGAAACAGGCATTACAATACAGTCACCTTGGGAAAGCGTGGTAACAGTTTTATCATATGGTAGAGTGTAAGTGAAGAGTAGAAACAGCTGGACCAGACAAGAGAACAGACGGTGTTTGGAGTCCTCACAACAATTATATACACTGTTAAAACTGATGGAGAAGTGATGCTAAAATAGACAAGTGAAGTTCTTATACACTGAAGCTCCTTAAGTGATTATACACCCTGTGAAACACAGTGCTTTCTGCCTCAAAAGGACAGGGTATGTGACATGTTGTGGCTACATCTTTTTTAGAGGAGATTTCAGTAAGCAAGTATTCAGCAAGAAAGGGTACTAAATAAGTTTTACTTTGAATTCCTATGAAATTGAGATTTTTTTAAAAAGATTTCATAATACAAACAGTAAAAAGTCTACTCACCAATTGCTATTAAACTTTTCCTTGATTTTAAAACCTTTGAAATATTAACACATGTACAAACACAATTTAAGAATTATCAAGGAACAACTAAACAACTACACCACTTCTACTACGTGCACTACTTAAAGGGACACTTGTCAACTTCTAGGTTGGACTTCTTCAGTTCTGAATGTGGGTAGAGGAGCACAGATCTGTGTGCACCCCATGATGTCGATGGGTCTTACATCAGCACAAGAGTCTCACCCTGTCTCTCCCCACCCTTGCTGGGTTTTGTCCATTTGTCTTAAGCTTTGCTGTTGCTACATGATGTACTAGGAGTGTTTGCCATCAACAAAATTAAATGAACTATTCACAAATTACAGTGTAAAGAAAGTGAAGCTAAAAATTGAGGTGTATATATCCTCTTTCCATTCCAATACTTTCAACTTTAAATAATAGCAAGTACAAGATTTTTCCACTCAAGCACGCTCAAGTTGATGATGTCCCTTTAAATATTTGAACTCTATGCTCTGCGCATATGTGTGTTGTTGACAGGATCATATGCTGCCTGAGGCCAAAGCTATAACATAAGACATAAGTGCACTCAAGAGAAAGACTTAGTAAGTCAATTCTTTGATAATAAGCCTTTCTGCTGATATATGCAATAATAATGCCTGCAATATCAGTAATAACCTGCTACAGTCTTTGATTCCCTTCATTCAATCCTCATATAGTGTACAAGAGACCTGTTGAGAACAAACAAGCCCAGGCAGAATTAAAATTAAGACTTCCACAAACACAAGCAAAGCCTCATGGAAATGTGGGGAATGGACTCACTTTTGATTTAAGCTTTCTAACTAGTATAATATCTTTATTATCAAATTCATAGTTGTACATTATAAGGCCAGAAGGTATTGCTATGAGCATCTAAGTACAGCTTCTGAGAACACCAGCCTTTTAAAAAAATGTTTGAACTAGTCCATTTGCCTTTGGGGAAAAAATTTTGATTCTGAAGTAGCTAGAGATGAAAAATCTATTTTTGGTAAAATGTTTCAGTGCTTGACTTTGTCAGTTAAGTACATACCATTTATTTCTACATTTGTCTAGTTTCAAATGCCAGTGGCTGGATTTTGGTAAACCTTTGTTTTTCAGGCTCTTTCAACTCATCTCTGTTCTGTGAGTAGAAACACAGATACTCTTTTCAAACACGAAGTTAGAGGAGCATTCCTTGAGGTACTGAAGCAATGTTTCCTAGCCACATAAGCACTATTTTCTAACCCTCTCAGATACACCTAAAGTTCAGAGTTCACTGCTTATCCAATGTGGCATAAATCATTTGAATCAGTCACCTTTTGGTAACTGAAATACAGTATCAACAGGGAACTACGTTCTGTGGAACTGTTAAAAGAACCATTGGAGTTTTCTGAAGTCATAGTAAGCAAAAGGAAAAAGGACAGCTGTGGGAATCTGAAATTGGAACGCAAGTTCTGATTATTGCTAGTACCAGTTATTCAGATTATCAATGTCCTGATCATTATTAACCCTACTTTTAAAAAATATTTGCACAAGTACCACAATAAAGGCAAGAATATTTGCTCCAAGTCCCATTTAAAACTTGTTTCTGACACAGCTACAGCAATACAGTACCGGTTACAAGCTTTGTAACATACATCACTGAAATACGCCATGATGTATAAAACTTTCATTTTTAGTTAAGACAAGAAGATGAACGTTTATTTTCATTTACTCTGATAATCTAAAGGAAGATCAGTACACACAAGGTTTATAAGTCACATGTATAAAAGAAAGACAATTTACCAATTTTAATATAAAACCCCAATAAAATCTAAAATGAATTTAAGAGTAAATATCTCAGGGATGCAATATCTTAAATGAAAACTGAATGTGCTTTTTAACGTCATTAACATTAACTAAATTAAGTACAACTAACTCATGCAAACTCCGTATCATGAAAACAATATTTGAGAAAACACAAATAGTTAGGAAAAGTCAAAATAAAGATATACAACCTTAAGGAATCTCTCGGTATTCATGTACTGTGATGCTTTTTACTGGCATAATAACTTATTCCTGTGTACAGGGATCATTTACTGGAGGGTTGAATCAATTCTACAGTAAAATAATTTATCTGTGCTAAAATTCAATGTTATTGGAATATTTATTTTTTTTAAAAAGATCTGGTTAAATTTATTGTTTATATAATCAAAATTAAATGTCACTATTAAACTTCTATTATTATTATTAAAATCTTTAAATGAAATGCTTACTAGGTTAAGGAGGACACTTTTTGAAAAAGTGGAATAAGAAATTTTTTCATATGAAAGAACCCCCTACCAAAAAGGAGAACCTGATTTCCACTTGGTTCCAAAACTGACTGTAGTTTAGTAGCGAAATTTCAAAATGGAAAATTGAATCCCCCCACTTATTAGAAAGTATAGTAAGTCATCAAGTACTGGCTAGTAAGATTTAATGAACAGGAAAAGCTTTAAGCTGCAATAAATATGACATTACATACCAGAATACAAAAAATACCTTATACTGACAGGCCAAATTCCACAAAAGTGTTTATGCATTTGCCTGGCATTACTTTTTGATCAATAGGATGCATATTTTAAGACACTAAACATATGTCTAAATCTTTAGAAGATTATGGTCTACTGAAAAGCTGTATTTTGAATTCAGTTGCAAATAATTAAGAATATCATTGACATAAATAAATATACAATTTTCTCCCATCTTTTTTCAGACTTCTACACCTTAAAATGGCGGGCAGATGACTGTCCTTTCTTTAAGCAATCCAGATTTTTAATTCCACTCACAGTATTTAAGTAGTAATTAAAAAACCACAACCAATAAACCCTATGAGTTTGTTTTTTTATTAAGCAAGCCTTCTATGCTATTAGGATTAATGACTTCGCTGTAAGAAAGGACAAGATTTTCCTCCCTTAAAAACATATTTCATTGAGATACATAAATGATCCAAGTGTTGCAGTTTATTTAAAATCTAAAGTTAATTGCCATTTTCAACTTCAAATTATTGTTTGACATCTAAGCATCAGGATGTTAAACTGTGAGACTACACACCATACGTCAGCCTTATAGGCTAGACTGTATCTAATAAAACATCAACAATGCAAATCATCTTCTACATGTAAACATGTTTTCTAAAATAAATGTGAATATCATTAGCATATCGGAGTTCTTAAAATAACTTCAGTGGCTTTACTTTGCATAAACTTAAATATGTGTATAGGTATAGAGATGTATAGATGGAAAGATATATAGAAAACCAGGAAACATACAGAACATACAGATTCATTGACAGTGGTATTACCTTTAAGAAAACTCTGAAATTCAGGTAAGACTAGAGTACAAAGTATTACTGAAAATTATGCCTGTCAGGAGTAATGACTGACAGTATATTTGAAATCAGCACTACTCATTCTGACAGTTCACAAGTGACTGAGTTTTAGAATCTATTTGGTGGTGAATGACTAATTAACTGATTTTATTACTACATAAAGAGACAAAATATCAACCTACCAGACCCTTTCAATGACAACCTGATGCAAGGTTTGGCTAAGTCTAATGATTTAGCGTGTATGTGTGCAAGAACAACATCTTTTCAGGTTTCTTCAGGATCCGCTGAAGCATCCCTTCAATAGGTCTTCATGGAAATGAGACCACTGGACCATCAACACTTAAGCTGAATACTTGAAACTGCTACCACACCATCCAGTCTGACAATTAACATACAAAATCAAATCTATGTAGAGCAGCATGACATTAAGAAGGAGAAATACAGAAATAAAGGGAGATCTGGAGTATTCACACGGGAGGTCTAGCTTCGTGCCTTAAGCTCTGCAATACCAGTGAGTGCCATAACTAAATGGAACTGAACATGGTGGCTTGTAGCGCCTACTTCTTCTCCCTTGCTACTGCATCTTTTTAAAGCAGGAATTCCACTCTGGATGGGAAGTCTTCTCAACAGCAATTCTGTCTCAAATGGTGTATTCATTTGGTGTCAGTACAATGGTAATCTCAAATGGAAAATATTTTGTTGAAAATATCACAAAAGCTTCTGCCAGTAAGAGTTCAACCACACAGACCATTTACAACTGCAAGACTTAACAGACAAGTAATAATCTTGAAAACTTCTATTCTTCTTGGAGTAACTACAAAGATAAATCCTGCCTGCATACCATATTTTTTTTATATAACGTAATGCTAAAAACATATATAAAATCTAACACATCCTAAATCTAGTCATAACACACATTATAGGTAGACCACCCCTCAACACCTGTGTACCTGTCCACTTCCATGCATCAAGTTGACTCCAATTCCAGGGGGCATATCATTAATACAGAATTTCCATATTTTATTAGTATTTCAGAATATTTACAACATTCTCATATTACTCGGGTCTTCATCCTAAATTATCAATAGCTTGAATTACCCAAACTTATTTTGAAATCAATAGATTTTGTGCCTGACAGATATAAATAAGGCCTAAGTAGGGCTGGAAGATCATAGTATTCTTTAAAAGCGTGGATCAAAGCAAAGCTGTGACTTCCAGAATTCCTGATAACTACAGAATTCCTTAACGACTACATAGCCTCAAAAAATTCATTGTTTTTGCAGGTAAAGCTCTTAGTGTGGAAGTAGCTAGTCTAACCAGAATTGTATGAAATGAGTAACTCAGGAGCAGGGGGTTAATGCAGTGTGTGCAGCTCTGCACAAGAGCTGACCTGCCGTGGCTGCCATGGCAGCGGTCCTACTGCAGAAGGCATCTAACTGTGCAAGACTGGAGGAGCACAGGGGTATTTATATCCATAACATATTGCCATTTTAATTCACAGAAAGTTCTAAACCATAAAGCTCCCTTTCTTAAAACAGTAAGAGGTCTACCAAATGTTTGAACACACAGTTCACCTGTTATAACCATACTGTAAGAGCATGCATATTTATGTGAGGAATATGTAAGTTAAGAAGAATTTAGACTAGAAACATAACTTGAATAAAAATTATATGAAGTGATAAATTAGGAAGTGGTGTTGAAAAATTTAATTTTATGTAATTTGATATTAATAATAGATGTAATTGAAGAAATCTGCAAAATTGAAGTGTTCATGCATTTGTTATACCGAAGCTATGCATTATTTTTTCGACAGATTTCTAAACCCTAATTGCTCCAAATGGTCAGGTAGATTACTATTGAAAAGGACATGGAAAAATCAAAAACCTGTGAAGCTCAGCTATGTCATAAGGAGTCAATTCATATTTTAAATACCTAACCGAACTTGAGTTAAAAGCTCTGTTAAACAACTGTTATTTGAACAGAACTTTCAGCACATTATAACCCTGTACCCTGTAATTGTGCAATATTTCTGTCATGTTGGAGCTAACAACTTTCATCATTTTGTCAGTTCTGTCTACAAAACAGAAAATTACCTTCAGAAGTTCCTGAGATTTATGCTTTTAATTACCTCCTATCTGCTTCACTACCCTCCATACCCAAGGAATCAATATAAATAGTCTTATTTATAGGAAAAATCTAAACCATTTGACAAAAGATAATGACAGTTCTGTAGATTTTTATTTGATGCTATTGATTATTTTGTGTGTTATCTTTTTGACAGCATGAGTGATTCATTCAAATTTGCAAAGGTAACATTTGGTAATATTTGCCTAAACTTCAAAAATTTGCCTTCTGTCTTTTTAAAAAGGTGATCACTGTCATCACATCATTTTTATTAGCTACAAATGTATTCAACAATAAGATGATATTTAACACCTCTTAATGCCCAACTGTTACAGCTGCTTTTTCTGATCTACCTACAAGGTGTTTTTTCTTGAATTCCGAGACTTCACAGGCAACACCAAAAAGCAGTAGTGACTTACAGTCATTAGTCACAGAGCAACACACTGTGCAAACACAAGTTTATTTCAATCAAATGATGACCCATCAAGATGGTACCCACCAGGCTGTACCACAGCCAAGACCTTTCTACAAGAAACAGAAAGTGAGCAGTGCGAAGCAGATACTTATTGCAGATGTGATCAACGGATGACAAACTCTGGTTTCAAAAAAAACACCACCAAAGAAAAAAAATCATCCACAAAAAAACCCAGCTGTACTGCTGGCATAATATATTCATGAGTTTGGAGTACAGAGAGGTCTGGTTGCTGAGGAAAGGGACCATATTAGCACTGACATTACTGTGTAGTACCCAAGCTCCAACAGCTCTGTGGACCATCAATACAAACAAGGAAGGAGAAGAGCAGAGAGAAGTTACTTGGGCATTTGGTGATGATTCATAGATACCGAGAAAAAAGCAATTCTGCAGAAGCCAAATAGGTATCCTTGCAACTGCAGCTCACTTTTCTCTTATGGCTGCAAGCTACAGTGTCAGCTGCCATAACAGAATATAACAGACATCTCAGGGACACCCTGGCTGAAGCTCCACAGTTGATGGAGGGACTCACTGCCACACAGCAGCTGCAGGAGATGCTGCAGATTCATCCAGTAGCCAGAAGGAATGAGAAAGAATGAACCAGCAGAGAAGGACTCCATGTGAGAGAGAAAACAGCCATTTTTCCCCTTGCCCTGTTGCTACTGCACCCTCTTACAGGTGTCATAAGGATTCAGCAAACTTAGTCAAGCTGCTTTTTGTTTCTGCTAGAATGTCTATAATATAAATAGTTAATACCAACAAGCCAGACCTATATAATTAATAGGAAAACTTACTTAGCAAAGCTTATCTATAGTCCACATAGATATGCCATGGATTTGGAAGGAATCCCAGAATTCTTAAAAGGAAAAAAATTTATTTTTTTTTCCAAAGGCTAAGCCAGATCTTTCTCAGCAAGTCTTGCTTCCTCTTGGTGGAATACAGTTATGTCCCTTGCTCTGGTGGCCTTTAAGGAAGCATAAACTCTGACTCACTATCACAATCTGTTCCAAGAGGAGGATTCTTCTTCTTCTGCTGCCTGGTCTCTGGTGGTAGTAAATGTAACTGAGATACTTCTCACTTTTTCTGAGCTGGATTATAACACAAGACCATAGCTTGAACTTTACTGACAGACTAGTCATCGCTGCACTGGAACACATACTGTTTCATCATCATGTAGAAATTAAATGATAAGATGGTGTTAACAGGTATTTTGATGCAATAACGGAAACATCTGTGTTTATTTTAATATACTGGAGCAAATCCAACTGTAACTATTAATGGATGGTGTTGTGGTTTTTTGTGGGGTTTTTTTGTTGTTGGTTTTGTTTTGTTTTTTTTTTAACTAACTATCCTCGTAACACTAAATTAAGATTTCCAACTTAATTCAACAGCAGTTAACTCCTGGTATCTACCATCATTAAAAATTAGTTTAGGAAAAAGCCCTCTGTTCCCTCCTCACTTTTTTGCATTTCATTTCTTTGAATTGTTGAGAGCTCTACTACCTATCCAGTTTTCTGGTATCATCATCTTGAGATCATTGAACTTTCTCCTATTTCTTTTAATGCTTGCTCTCCTCACTAAATACTGCCCCTGCCCCCAGCTTAAAAAAAAAAAAAGGGGGGGGGGGAAGATTAAAAGAAAGGAAAAAGAAGCTAAAAGGCAAACTAAATGAGTGGGGATTCAGTTCTAGAAACAGGCATCCAGTATAATTTGGGATGTCCTCAGGTGTCCTGCCTGACCTACTGCAGGTCTTCTGTCAGGTCCACCAGTCTGGTGTGGAAGTCGCAGATACTTCAGACACCCAAACAAGACACTTAGGTTTAGGCACCTGATCCCACCTTACATACCATTGTTGTTGAAGCAACCTCAGTTATTACTGTTGTCAGGTCAATAGCAGTATTACAGATAAAATTCCCATTCAAGGACCTCAGAGTCCAGGCTATTAAAACAACTTTAGTCTGGTGTTATATCACTGGGATGGCATTTTATTCTGTTTCTCAAGACTTTGGATTATCTCTTCTGTACTACAGATTCTCCTGGAGTTGACAGTTTGGAAGCCGTGCTCAAACTGGTTGTGCCAGCATTCACTAGCAGAAAAAGACAACTTCCAAACTGACCAAACTGCAGCTAATGAATTCTAAAAAAGGACAGATAGATTATGATGGCAAACGTCTATAAGAACGAGCCAAAATCCATCATTTCTTTTTTGGAAGAGGATAAACAGATCAGGCTAAAACTAGACCAAATTTAGAGTCTGTACACAGATGTTCTCTTCATGATGTACTTTTAAAAATTGTTTTAAAAGTAGAGGAGACTGGGAGACCCTGAAGAATTTCAAATTATGATATGGTAAAAGAAAAATAGCATCATCCTAGCAACTTTTATTTTTCAAAATACAGAAGGCATCACTTCAACATTAGATATGTTTACTCCCAAACTGGAGACAACCTATTTTAAAATTTCCTTCCATCTCTGATATCAGACTTTCTCTTCCTGCAGATCTCTGCTTCTCAATCTGATGCCAGAACACTCACCAAAGCTAAATCTGCAGACATACTAACAGAAGTAAACTGAAATTTACTGTATTAATTTAGTGGGAGTTTTGACAATTATAAATTGACTAGTCTGAATTTTTTGGGTCTATTGATCTAGACCAGTGAGTGTCAATAGCATGAGGAAAAGACTGCAGGCAAGGAAACCAATTTTCTTCTCACAGATGAATATCCACTGGTCTTTATGTTACTCATGCAATAGATAAAGCACTACTAGAATCAGGTCAGAAGCTTCAAACACCATATAACTTAAGTTCATTTAGGAGAACAAAGTAAGAAAACTACTTAGTAGCTTACTTCCGACATTTTTCTTTCATTTGCTTGCATAATTTAGGTCAAAGGAAGTTCAAAGGACTGTAATGCCAATGAACAAGGAGCACATCAGCCTTTAAAGAGCTAGAAGAAAATACAAGTGTGAACCAGCTGTACTACAAATCTCATTCTGCAATGTGCTGTGCTCAAGGTTTTAATGCAGGTTAGCACAGTTTGATGCCATTCAGAAGACTCTCAATGCATTCTTAGGATGTTACATGGTGGAACTGATTCACTGAAAGATTCAGCAGTTACAAGGTTCACAAATATCTGACTCCCTTTTCCCCAATTAGCAAACACAGGATGGATTGTAAAGACCATTCCAGCCCCTAGGCACAATTTCACATTATAAAGGGACCAAAAAGAAAAATACAAGCAAAGAGTCCAGATTTTTATTTCTGTGAAGGAGCTTTTAACAAGCTAAGAAAGAACTATAAAAGTCTGCAGAGCTTAGCTGAAAGACCATTAGCATTGCCTCAGTGAGATTATAACAATGCAGATTATAGGTGGTAGTGAGAATAACATCTGAATAAAATAAGATCTCACTCTTGGGGGGGGGCGGGCGCAAGGTAACACACACTCAGATAAATATTTAAAGTCAAAAGGCTGAACCTGGAGGAAAGATTTAAAATGTTATGTAAAGCTTCCCAGGAAAAGCTGCATTATCTGATGAAAGGCTAGCTAGCTTTTACAATAGAAGCGCTACACTATTGAGAAACTCATTCTCCAAATATTCCTGTATGTTGTAGTTCTAAAATATTTGTGAAACACAAATTTAAGTATTTTCTGGTATTAATACTACTACTAGAATCTCAGTGCATTGTAAAATCAAATTTCCAGGTTGGTTCTGATTGTCCTGGTAAAGTAAACTGCTGTAGAAAGTAAGGAACTGCATTTTATCACTAACAGTGGCCGAGTCACATTGCTTCATTCTTTCTTACAACCACCCATTACAAAAGGTTGATGACATTTTCCAGTAACTATAACTGAGCATATTGATCACATTTAGAAAGAAAAGAGCATGATATTGTATGAATATACCCACCCCAGAAAAGGAAAGAAGGCTATAACCTGCCAAGCTTTTGTGATGCCACTATTGAAAGCAGAATATGATAGGTGCTTTTGTTCTACTTTGTGAGTAAGCCTAGATAGGAAAATTGCTTGGTTGGCAGATGTACAAAATGATATATTATTTCAGCTCTTGTTTTGTTTTGAGCCACTAAATTGTGATTCAATCTGCTGTTTGTCCACCTGAATTTCAGTGCAAAGTGAGCGCATTGCTCACTCTAGGGACAGGGCCCATCAGCAGGGGGACCCTGACCTCAGGAGGAGAGGGATGAAGCAGGATCAGGCCCAGCTGCCTCCCTAGGGATAGGGTAAGACCAAGCTCAGAAGCACCATTCAGATCTACGGAGCCCAGGGAACTTTGTAAAGATTTTATTGGTTCCTTGTTTTCATCAGTAAAAGCTGGTACCTGGACCAAGTATCAGAGCAGAAATACTTTTTTGACCTGAAGTCTTAACCTTAAAGAGGAAAGACAAGTGAACTAAATTTTAAATAACAGCTCTTGAAATCAGTTAACTAAGTAGGTATTGCCACTTCAAAGAAAGTTTAATAAGCTTGTCAGAAGATGACAGATTTAAAAATCAATTTGAAGGTGAGACAGCACTGCTTCAAAAATCCTTACCAGCCAAGACAAGTAAGCCAAACCGAGGAAAGTACCTTACAAGACACTTTTCAAAATGGAATGGTGGAGGCAGAGAAAAATCAGAGTAATAGGTATGGGTGCTTTACTGCGAAACTCTAGGAGCACCGAGTACTCAAAGGCTTTCAGGAGGTGTCTGCAAGCTATTTCTTAGATTGAAATTATAACAGCAAAATACATAATATTAGCACATCACTTCAGGATTTTTCTTACACTTAAGATAAAAAAAAAAATCCGGATTTGAGGTTTTTTTTATTAGCTTAATGACATTAGGAAGTAGTGTCCAAAAACAAATACATATTTTTGAAGTATCAAAGGTCATAATTATCTTAGGCATAGTTTTATTGAATTTCTTTAGTTTTCAAGGTACTCAGGAAAAACATTAATTGGATACCCATTTAAAACGTATCAGCCAATGTACTCTCTTTCATAATGCATTTTTTTTTGAAATTACACCTCAGAAAACAGTTTCCTTGAACTTTACCAAACTCAAAAAAACAGCTAAAAGTAAATGTTCATGTTAATTACAAATTAAAGTTACTGGAAGAATGACTTTATTAATGGAAGACATACTATCAGCAAGGACGCAGGAACAACAAGAAAAAGATACTTCTTCTGGAAGAAGAATAGGTATGACATGGAGAACTCACAGGTAAGCTTTTCTCTCTGCTCCCACTCTTTTTAAAAAAATAAAACCAAAACCCCACAAACAAAAAACTTTTTGCAGTACTTCTTGAGGGTTACTGGACTGTCAAATAGGATATCATGGATATCGTGGCGCTGGATACTGTGCCAGACCCATTCAAGAAAAATCAGAGAGCAATATACCTCTGTGGACTTCCACGCCTGAGTGGACAAAGTATCAGCCCAGCAGACTGAGCAGAATGCAGGTAGAACTGGAATGATTTGTTTGGGAAAAAGAGGTTTAGATTAATTACACCTACTGTACCAAAAAATAAAAGAAAAAATAAAATAAAAGAAAGAATGAAAATAGCTAATACTCACATCAGAGTTAAAGCGAAGCTGGCAGACATTACAGGAAATGACTTGTTTCTTCTTTGGGGGAATGGACACACCAAACGTATGGTTTATGACTGCTTTTTGCACAGGATCCATCTGGAGAACAAACAATAATTAATTTACAACTTTTCAGGGCAATACACAGTACAGAAGAAAAATCAGAAATAACACTATAGGCTGGAAGCTTTTTCTTTTCTTTTCCTTTTTGAGATAAACAGGAAGAAATAAAATGTCAGCCCTCATAATAATTAGATTTAACACAGGTTAGGGAAATGGTAGCACATCAGAGCTCATGAAGAAAAGGCAGCTCCGTTGTTGCTGCTATCCCCGTGCTGATAAACCGTTCCTCCCCCAACCCCACATATCCTCCTGCTGCAACGCCCCACTATCGTGTCTGAATTGCGAAGAGTCCCCTGAAAGCTTTCCCCTACCACCTGCTGATCCAAGACACATGAGAAACCACTTTTGCCCCCTAACAAATCACTGTCATTTATCCCTACCCGTTCTGTTCAGTGACAAATACCAGCACTTATTTGGAAAATATCCTCTCCTGGAGACCTCTTTGTGAGGAGAGGTCCTTTGCAGGCTCCGTTAGAAACAGCACTTGCTGGGGAAAAAAGGTCGCAATCCCCAGACATTTCCATGCAGAACTGATGAGTGACAACGCCCACGTGAAGGCTGAAGTTCAGAGGAGCACACAGGGAGCATTTGCACCAGGAAAGGATACTGAAGTTACCATGCTTCAGAAAACATTTTAACACTGTGAAAAATGCGAGATAATGAAGCGCTGAATATGTTAATGCTAAATTCGACGGAACATTTTCAGGAACTGGGAACTGATTATATCTTTGCTAAATACCAGGACTCCTGTTGGTCACCAGTTCAGAATATGCTCAAGATTGCAGAGAACTCTGCTGTTAACACTGCAGGAGCTGGGGAATGCACTGGATGTCAAGGAAACCGTTTATAACTGCTACTGCATCAAGGCCTCAATTAAGCATAATGCATCATTTTTCCTGATGTGGCGTGGATATAGATTAAAATTAATTTCCTGACTCAAAAGTATTCAAACGTGTTTTTCTAATTTAAATAAAACAGAATATCTGGTCTGATCTCACAGCTGATCCTGCTCTGAGCAGGATGCTGGACCAGATGACCTCTGAGGTCCCTTTCAACCCAAGTTATCCTACATGTGTGTTCTTCCATCCTTATTTAACATGAGGAATGGATCCTGAAGAGGAGAGGCCAGTCTACAAGAAAAGATAATTGCTCCTTTCCCAACCTTTTTTTAAAAACAGCTCAGGAGAAAGTAATTCATTTTGTTTTAAAGTTATATTTTTGCTGAAGCTTGATTTGCAGTCACAGTGATGTTTTTTCCCCTTTACAGTACTATCTGAAGAAACTAAACCTGGCTTTTTAATCTTGGGTGGTATACATCACGTATTTGGATACTAAGTTGATTTATGAAAGCAAGAGAGAAAAGTTGAAGTTATTGATTCATTAAAGAATTACAACAGTAAATAAGCAGCTTCCTGACTTTCTAAACCTCAGGATAAACCCTGCAGTTTTCCCTTAGTACACATTTAAGCTTCCAGAAACGCCTGCACTGATGAGGACTTTCTTCACATATATGCACATGCACAAATACACAAAATCAAGAAAAACACATTGCATCATATCTTCCTAAGACTGCATTCCCTGATGATCTATTACCTAACATTAAACACTTAACAAGTTTTTCAGACTACAACTACACAGGTTTTTTTGCTATATTCCTTTTAAACCAAATTCATAGTTTTGTAAATGTCATTGCTAACAATTTTTCTGGAGAGATGATATAATTTTTATCAGCTTTTGCCATTAAATACTGTATTTCATTGCCATGGGGTACCATATTAAAACAATTACAAAAGTAAGAACACCTTGTCTAGAATGAACTACTGAATCATTAAATGACACAGTGTTGTTACAATGAACATGATAAAATCTAAACCCCCCTAAAATAAATATCTTTATTTTTCATTTCCTGTTTCTAGAACAGTGACGGTCCAGTTTAAAAGGTTAAAATGGAACAAAAAAAATTTCTTTCTGACTTGTATAATTTATTGCACCACCCTGCGTAACATATAACAATTATACATGCAGATTAAAAGTTCTTCAAGCATCCATTTTGTAATAGATATGCCAGTCAATATATATTATTAAATTTATAATATATATTAAAAGATTGCTGTATCATTAGGGAATAGTGTTTTCGTTTGTTTTTTTTTTTTCCCTTAAATTTAAGCTACGTTTTGCTTTTCAACTTAATTACTAATTGTTAGATCAGGTAATCTAGAATAAAAGAGTAATGCTGAAAAGTACCTCAACCATTTGAAGTGTCTGAGATCGATGAAAAGAAATCGCAAGAATACCCACTAGTGCCTGAAGTCCCGTTTAGAAAAATAAAAAGGGAAAAAGCAGCAGTGATCAATGATTCCTCTGTGCATTCCAGATAAAAATCCACAGCGCTAGCGTTAGGCAACGCAGTTCAAAACCATACAATGCAGACTACACACAAAGTCCCAGTTTCAGACAGATGTAGCAGCACAAGGACAAAATCTACTTAAATAATACAGCTCACGCTGCCTCCAGAAAGTACCACTCAAGATCCCCAGGGGAATGGTTAATGATCCTTCCCAAACAGGAGCCCTGCATGTAGTCTGGTCATGATTAGAATTCAAGAAGTGCAACATTAACAATTAATAGGTTTTAAATATATCAGAAACTAGGGTGGATTACAGCAGGCTGGAAAAATAAAATAGTATCTCTCTGTTAGAAGATTAATGCTGCAGGGTAAACCGATCTCAGATCGCTACACAAAATTATTCTCTTCATTGCAGGGAGAGAGGGAGTAGGAAATGGAGAGGGTAATTTGTTGAGGTATATATTAGGAAATGACGCAGCATACTTTGCCCAGTGGGGAACACCAGTATTTAAAAAACAGTTCTATAAAACAAAATAATAACAGAAGCTAACACTTACCACAAATAGAAATAAAAATCTACACTACACTGTTTATGCTACTGGAGCAATTAATAAAGCAATTCACAGTGCTCTGATAGCCATAACGAAGTTTAGCAACCTTTTAGTCTTTTTCTCCCATTTCAACTGGTTTAATAAAAAGTTAAATTTAAAAATGTCTTTCCGACAAAGTTGAAGATACTATCTTTTTGCAATGTCTCCTTAAAACAACCTAAACTATCAAAGTGAGCAAGGATTAACAGAACCCAGACAGGTTTCAGCAGCAATCTACTACTACTATCCTCTGACTTCAGACCATGCAAACATGAGAAATACTCTAGAACTACTGAGACTGGCAACAATGACTTTCAAAGCACTTTAAAAATGGTAGCATAGCATCAGACAATCCAAAAGCACAGAACTGCTAAACTCGACTGAAGCTCCATCTACCCTGTCGTTTTACCCCCCAAAACAGTCATATGTAGCTATCAAGAGAAGAACAGGAGCAGTGTAAACATGTATTGTGTTTCCTTTGACTATTTTCACAAGGTTCACATATTTTTCCACAAAAAATTTTCCAGAGCCAGGTGTTTTCTGTGTGTTTGGTAAATCCGAGTGACTTTCTCCTGTGTAGTCACCCCCTGAACTGGAGCAAAACAGTTTGCAGTCTTTGCATTGAGTTCCAATGCCTACAATCTGCTTGTCAAGAAACATTGTTTTTGTTAAAACATAGCTCCATGGAACTCAATTTTATAAAACCTGCACCACATCCCAAGTTATCTCTGTGTTGCTCAGTCATTTTAGTGTGTGGAAATCATTCCATTCCATTGAGTGTTTTTGTTGCCCTTCTCAATTCTACCACAGTTTAACAAATTCAATCACATACTTTGAAGACATGGCCAGGAACCGCATACAATACCCAGGGTGGATCAGTACTGAACTGAGCTGATGTTTTCATGCCATTCACCTTACTCCCGAGTGTTAACGGCCAATTCATAGCACATTACTTTCTGTGTGAAGTTTTGTGAAGTTTTCCTTGTGTGTGCATCACTTCACATTTATCTAGACGGAACTTCACCAACCACTTATTGTCTGGCTTCTCAGTCTCATTAATGTCTTGTTTTGGTCTTTCTTTGTCCCCCTACCTTGGAGAGCTTCACCATTAGCAAACTTCCTCAGCTCATTTACCTCAGAACTATCTTTTTAGCTTGCAAGGATCCTCTTAATGCCAATTTAGTTTTTGTAAAAATCTTTACCAAGGGGTTTTGTGAAGACCCTTTTGGTAATTCACAGCATGTCAATTAAAACATCCTTATTCACATGTTTGTTGACCCCTACAAATAGGTTTGTAAAGAAGGATTTATCTTGAAAAAGGAATTGTGTTGACATTTTACAGGCAGTTTACAGCATGAGGTTCTCTTATGCTATTTTTATTGAAGCTTCTATTAATTTGCCTGGCAAAACTATGCCACCCAAAAGCTTACATTTTCCATGGAATAGATTTTAAAAACTTGCATCATGTGTACCACCTTTCACTCCTCAGGTACAAGAGCAGTTTTATATGAGCTGTTACACATCAGTAATTCAACAATGAATCCCTGAATTCTCTTGTAATTCTTGCTATCAGAAAACCTCCCTGACCTGCTATATGTCATGGTACCACAAATGCTTCTGGTGCCTTCTGGGAACTGAACCAGACTAGTAAGAGACATCAAAGTAGCATAGGAAGGAGAAAAAAATAATTGAAAAGTGCATCAGGATAACGCCTTCAGTGAAACTGAAGTTCTGGTTATTTTAAAAGATCTCTGTACACATCGCAGACAGTAAAAACACCAACTCATGAGCCTCAGAAATAAATTGCACTGATCCTGTCAAGAAGTTACTTAAAACAGAAAGGTTAGGTACCATTTCTAAGTCTTTTGTTTAAATGAGGTGACACTACGTGGCAAGAAGAGCTACTTTTTCTGATGCTGGAAACCCAGAATATTTGTGTTAGGTTTTGTTCAGGTGTAATCTCCAGTTTAAAAGTTTGGATAAATGCAGATACTTACCTGATTTGAAGCTTTTTGTGCTTCCCTAGTATCCAGGGCTAAACCGCTGGTTACACATCTGAGCTAGTGAAAGTGTACTGATTTAGATTTCCCATTTCTACCTAATGACCCAATTTCTAAGATTTCATTCTCTTCCTGATCTGCTTAGCTACTGAAGCATGCTAATCAAGTGTCATACATGGTATGGCTATCACTCCAAAAATCGAAACCCAAAAGCTCTTCTCCTACCAGCAGCACAACCTTAAATCTGAGTAAGGTTTAAAATCATGACTGGGAATTTATGCCCTCAGTTCAGTTACCTCTCAACATGATGTAACTCTTGGGTCAAATCTAGACCTGTCTGTTAGACAAACATATGTAAACAGAACATTGCTAAGTGGGTATAAGAGATTTAACTGAGTATCGCTTAGCTACTCGGCATTAAGAAGCTTCTGAAAAAACTCTGAGAGGGGCCCTACGGCATACTGTGTTTTTTAATCTGATAAAGCAAAATTTTAAACCGTATGTGGAACAAACTGATAATATACTCCAGTACTTCCCTCAGGCAAAGGGAGAAAACAGTGCCACATATATATATATATAAAAATATATATATATATATAAATTACCAATGCAGGAGCAGCATCTAAAGTTCTGGGATTTTTTTAAATCATTGGGCAACACTCCTTATTTGCATGCCGTTGTTGTTGTTATTATAATTATTATTACTACTACTACTACTATATAGGTAGGCAAACAGCAACAAACATCCTGTAAATAAGATCTTTTCAACATCCTTCTAGATTACAAAGCCTACATGAACTCCTCCCTGTGTTTGACCTCCAGTTGTCAGGGAAGCTGAGTGCACTGCCACTGAGGAGAACGACCATGCTCTGAAGCTTATCGTAAATTCTGCCTCCTACCATAATTGTACATATTATGATGACTAAGAGTGACAGAAGTGAACACACATACTCAATGGAGCACATATTTAAAATGCCTAGCGTAAAATCAGAAACATTAACATTGTGATGCAATACTTGGCACAGTTGGGCAATGCAAACTAGCAAGAATCTGTTCTCTCTGTGCTCATGCTGCTTTTGTCCCAACAGGGAATGTATTTCACATTTAACTAATGCTAAGTGTAATTTCCTGTTCAAATCAATGCTATAGCGTTACATGTTTTCTTACTTCTTTTGCATCACCAGGAACACTTGAGTCAGCGCTACCGATGGAGCTCTATCTGAAAAGAGGTCGTAGCAAGGTGAGTGTTGGTGTCTTCTCCCACATAACAAGTGATAGCTGTGCCAGGGGAGGTTTAGAATGGATATCAGCAAAACTTTCTTCACCAAAAGGGTCACCAAGCATTGGAACAGGCTGTCCAGGGAGGTGGCTGAGTCACCATCCCTGGAGGTATTTAGGAAAGCTGTAGATGTGGCACTTAGGGACACGGTCTAGTGGTGGACTTGGTAGTGTTATGTTAACAGTTGGACTCTATGAACCTAACGGTCTTTTCCAACCTATATGATGTCCACAACTCCCTCCTCTTGTGGGAATGCCATGAATGTTTCCCGTGTATCAGGTCTCCTTGACTAGCACAGAGTGTGTCCCCACAGAGATGTATTTCTGTACAGGGAGCCTACAGTTCTCCAACAGCCACCTCCTCACACCTCTATCTCTATGCTCTTCACATTTTGGGGTTTGAAAAAAACCAGGCAGGTGCAAATGGCCTGTAACCAAACCAGGGGAGGGCTTCTGTCAGATTCCCAGCAGCTGATTCAGTCTTGTGCAAATGTTGAATTAGAACAGAAAGAATAATTAATTTACAACAACATTATAGGGGGCTTTACCAACCCAAATGCACTCAGGTTGCAGCCAGTCCATGATTTTAGCTTTTTGGCTTTTTCTTTTTTAAATTCTGAGTAGGTGTCTTTCCCCAAGTGCAGAAAGAGATAAGCCAAGAAAGAATTCAGACCACAGGGAATAATATCTCCCTTCCCTTCCACAGGGTTCCCAAACCACAGTAACAACACTGTACTCTGAAGGCAAATCTCTATGAATGCAACTTCTCACTGTGTTTCTCTTTCCCTGTCTTGATCAATTTGGCAGCAAGCTCCAGCTTCCCCACGGAAAACAGTGGCTGTGATAGCTGTGACCTCCAGACACTACTACTAGTCAGTGAAATCAGCCTGAAGGCATTTTAAAACATAACAAAACTCTTGCTGTAGTTCACTTGCTCACATGTCAGATACTACAGCTGTCCATGAAGAGCTGTTGAAGTAACAGTGAGTATCTGAAAAATAAAAAAGGAAAGACACATCTTTGGAGTTTACACTTCTACCTCATTTTTAGTACAACTAAAAGGGCACCCAGCGCTGGAGCAACCTTTTATGTCTTAAAAGAGGTGAAATATTAATAAATACAGTTTCATCATTTTCCTTCTAGAGAGTAAGGTTCAGCTAATTTTATTTTTGTGAATTCCACATTACTTTTGTTAACAGAGTTGCAGGGCTGGAGTCTTGGACTTGGGAGACCGCTTTTCTGTCTCTGGTCACTAGCAGTTAGGCTTCCCTCCCCACCTTTTTATGTCTAGTCATATGCCATAATGCAGAGCCACTTGGTGTGCCACCCTCTTGCATGTTCCCCTTTTAAAGTACAGCTTTCGTGGAAAGATGAAAAATGGGACGATTGCCTCTGCATGCCTGTATTCACAATCACATAGAATACTGAAAGTGATGTCTGTGGCAATTTACATATTTGTTTTAGGCCAGAAGGAACTGTAACATCTGACTTCCTGAAAAATTCATGACACTATTTCATTCACTAGGGAGTTTCAGTCCTTCCTGTTATGAAGTCTGATAATTTGTGGTCAATCAGAGCCTACATTTTGGGAAAAAAAATGTCAACAGTTTGATTTAAAAGTTTTCAACTAAGTTAATTTACATCTCTGGGGAAGCAATGCTTACTGTGTCTATTATAAACCACTCGACCTAGTTGTGCTTCTCTATTAAAGGTCACCCTAATCTCAGATACCTCCTGAATGTGTAGGCACTCGTACATTGCAATCAGCTCAGCTCTCAGCCTTCTCTTTGATAAACCAAGTTCTATACGCCTCTCACTATAAAAGCCTTGATTCATTTGTTAGGTCTTCTCTGACTCCTTTTCAGATTTTCAATATACTGTTGAAACATAGATACTCCAAGTTAGAACAATACACTCAAATATACTTTCCCTTTACCTACTTAATTACATCTTTTTTGTTTTAACAAGAAATGCAATAATCTTCTTGCCTTAGCACTGACTTGGGAAGCACATCCCTAAATCTTTACTGACATGCCCATTTATCCATCTTGTGTGCTAGCACCATCACATGTCCTCCTCTACCTTAGCATGTGTTTTGACCCAGTCTGGGAGAAAGCTGGGTGAAACAGCACCAACCTGAAAATCTTATGTTGAAGCAGAGACTGCTTTCAGTAGGGTTTTCACTTAGAAAGTCTAATTTGCAAGACTTTATCAGACCAAGCTCAGGAGGCCAAGGATGAATTCCAGCCTTGACAGCAGAATTTTGTTTCTCCTAAACCAGTCTGAAATCATGGTTTAGACCAACATAAGCAAAAGGAAAAACATTCTACACTGTCCAACTGAAATAAAAACAGTGATTTAATAACCTTTTGCTATTCTGTCCTCCTTTGTCTTGGTATCTCTCTGTCTTAAATCAAGAAACTCTCATACAAAAAATAAAAATCAGGTAAATAACTCTGATGTTTCTCTGTCCCTCTCTTCTCCCCATATAATGTGATATGATTAAGCACAGAGATCAAAAAAAACCTGAGAAAACCTCTTTTAATTCTTTTCTACTATTAATATTTTCAGTGTTAGGAATATTTCCTCTGGCCTTCCTTCCCTTCATCCGTGGATATATTTATTGCATGTTAAAAATAATTTCTGTTTTAGAGAACAGTAATTAGGAGAGCCTTAGACTAGAATTAGTTATTAAATACCACTGCCGTTTTCGAAATTGTCATGTAAAAGATTAATAAAATTTAATATTTGATTCCTGTAGAAAGACTTAACCCAAAGAAAGAAAAAACTGGTGAGACACCACAGCAAAATAAAAATTCTGAATCTGGTCTCAGTTCTTATAAGGCTTATTTCTCAAGTGAGGACTATAAATACATAAAATGATTGTGTTTGTAATATGAATACCAACACCCTAAAGTAGAAAAATGTCAGATTTTCTGCTCTAGACAAGATTGGAGATTTCTATAGGTGAAATAAACAGAAAGCTGATGAAAATGTTTTAGGATAAAAGAGAATTCCCCCTCAAGCAAATGGAGAATGAATTAAAAAACAAATATCGGAGGTTTAATGCTTCCTTTATACTAAACTAAATCAGCTTTAAGTAATCGGCAGCTTCTTTTTTAAACCATCCAGATTACTCCTTTACCATAGTACAAGACTTTGTACCTGTAATATGAACTTTTAGGACCATGACAGACCAAACCTGAGAAAAAGACTTAAGTACAAACCCAATGGTTAAGCTCAAGCATTATCACAACTCACCTTCCCTTTGTGGCTATGCTGGCTCACAAGTTTAACTGTACATGCGTCACTTCACCTGACACAACATTCATTTGTAAAACAGGGATTAAAATATTTGCAACCTCACAAAAAGGCTGAAAGGTTTAAATAACATGTTTACAACTCTTCAAAATCATCCAATGGAAGATGCTATGTCACTGCTATCAAGGCTGCTGTTGCTCAGAACACTAGGCTGTGTTCCGCTAAACAAAAAAACACTACCAAAAACTTCTTGCCTCCAGATCCAGCAAAAAATAAAAACATACTACAGTATGAGACTTGCTGAAAATCAAACCAATAACATAGTCTGAGAGCAAAGCTATTCTTGTTATGCTACCTATTACTATCTGACAGTAAAATAATATGAATAGGTAAAATAATACAAAACATTACCTTTCAGTAAAATCCTGCCAGAACTTAAGCCTAGGAATTGTCAGAAAAGCAGCTTAGATAACATGTAGGGTAAACACGGTTCCTGATTTGTGCTTTCCTCTAAGATAGTCCTTAGATGTGAGCCTTTTCTTAAGGGTCTGCTTTAAGTTTTGCTGACAGTTTTCTTTCTCCCAGCCTTTTCCAGAACACCAACAATGCAAAGATTAATGGTATATCCCATTGGGTGGGTTTGAATTTCCTCTACAGTTCTGAACTGTGCAAAGAGAGGAAAGGGACAAATTCATGGCCTTGATTAATTCTGTGAACAGGAGAGAATAAAGAAACTAGAAGCCTAGTCTTCTGAAATGAATTAATATCATTACTTTTCACATAGTTGAAAAAAATCTAAAAAGAGGATAAGTTATATATCTATATACACATTTGCATGTAAGTGTATGAAATGGCTGAATATAAAAAAGAAGCAAATCAGAACCAAGAACTGCATAAGTATGCTGGCTGACAGCTGTCATATACTCTTCATAGTAAGGAATAATAGGCTTTCTTCATTTAAAAATCAGTAATGATGTTTCCAGTTTGGGATTTTTGGCTTTTTTTATCAGTGCTGCACACTACACAAACAGCCTTTAAAATACTTCTAATTAAAAAGTGCTGTATTTAGATATGAATCTTTAAAGGAATATTCCATTTCTAATTGAACCTGTCCTGAAATTTAATGTAGTATCAAAGTCTGCTGGATATTTTTGTTCTGTTTTCTGTTTGGTGTGGGGTTTTTTTTCTTCTTTAAATCTAAGTAAATGAGACACAAAGCAAGGTAGAAACCTGTCTCTTCTATCAAATACATGAGCAAGAAATGTGATCCTCATTCCTTAGTGTAACTTGGGGAAGCAGCTGAAGTTTGTGGTTTCTCTACTGTGAGACCCAACAGGTTGAATACAGAGAAGACTGGTCTGAAATGCGCCGATTTTCAAATCAGCCTTTCTCTGTAGTTGAAGATCAGTAGCTGAAACAAGCTGGTCAGTGCTTCAGACCTGTGTATCACTGTTTTTCAGGTATGCTAAAGACAGGTTTCACACCACGACTGTAAACTGCCATACAGTGCTTTTAAATTGCCATAAAATTAACTGTATCTATATTAAAAGACCACTAGCTACATCCACATTTGGGGGGTGGGTGTGGGTGTGTGGGTGTGTGGTGGTGGGGAAATGTACAATAAGAATTAATTCTTGGCTACATTCTTATAATTTATTAACTAATAATTATTGCAGTAATTGTTAGTTTCTCATGGTACAATGCGATGAAGGTCTAATAGAGGGCAGGAAAGCTAGCCTCATACAGCCAGGATGCTGCAAAAGCAGCCACTACTGTATTCATCAGACACACAGAGCATTAGATTTCTCTAAAGGTGCTCCAGAATTTTGCTTAGGACAAGATGTATAATTAGAAATCGGCAAAACCTTTATAAGCACAGTGCTGCAACACATGTGCCTTGTTTGTCTTAAACTACAGCTTTGTGACTGCTTGCTTGGAGCGGAGGTGTTACCCTCACAGTCTTTATGGAAAACATCCTTCAGTGGTCTAACACCTGAAATATTTATGGCTAACAACCCTCTCCTTTTAACCAGCTTCCTTGTGTCATAAACGTGCTACTAACTTGAGAAGAAATTACTTCAGTGAAGATAAAGGCTTCTGGCTTTTACTACGCTGACCAGTAAAAAAGTAAATACTGCTGAAGTGTTGGGAGAGACAAACTCCAAGATTTCTGTAAAAAAAAGATGAAACACATAGCCAAGGAACAGATTTTCGTGAGGACTCAGCAAATGGTAAGATTTGTATGCAGAAACTGTATTTCTTTAAAGAATCAGGCTGATGACCTAATTACTTGTATGCACAATAATGGATGTATTGCAGCAATTAAGGAACCACTTTTCCAACAACCACACCGTGGACGCTTAGCTCCTGTAAAGTGGTAGGGAAAGGCTGCTGCGTGTGGTGACTTCTATTTCTCACCAGTGCATGTCAGTGCACTTTCACCTTACAGACAGGGTTTCCTATCTGGCTGCTTATCTGGGAACTGAGAGGAGGAAGCTCATCCATCCAATTCCTGTTAGAAAAAATACAAAGCAACAGGAAATAAGCAATAATTAATGTTTGAAGAGATTCTCCCTTAAAGCCGGTCTGTATTATTTTAAATACGGTGGGGGTTTTTCCTCAGAATAATATTAAAGACTAAAAACAAGGTGGAAAAGTACTTATTTAGGCTCACCAAATTAAGGAAGGGCTGCTCTTTGAAGAGTTTCCTGACAGGAACTAGGGAACCTTCATCTTCATATTAAAATACCACAAACTGTAAAAGCTGTCAAAGATTGACTGACAACTCCCTGCCTTTGGCAGCAATTTTTTCCCCATATCTAACTCAGTGTATCTTACCAGGTGTTTGCTTCAAACTCAATGTTTTTTGAAAGTTTCAGCTGAAATGGCTCAAGTCTTCTGTAGGGAAAATACACCACCTTAAATAAGCATTTTTCAGGTCCTCCAAAGGCTGAGAAGAACTTTTCCAAATACTGCTACTGCAGTTGAAAGAGGTCTCTGCTGGTCTGCACCAAAGCCATAGAAAGGCAAGGAGGAATTCCTGGCTCGGTACAAAAAAGCCTAAGGACACAAAGGAAAAGGGACTACAGGAACTGAAGAGAGGAAGATGTGGAAGGTTAAGGGTCTCTGCAGCGCTCTCTGTGAGAGGAGGGAGTCAGAGGAGCAAGCAAAGACTATCTACAGAGCTGAGTGAGGTCTGTGCTGCCAGAATTTGGGCTTTATCAGGTAGTTTCTGAACTTCTGCTTTCCTCACCTGTAACTATCTGGGAAAACACCTATTATTCTCTTTTATTCCCTTTATGAAAGGTACCAGGCTTATTCCTCATGTTCTAGTTTGGATGATTCTGGCTATGACTTGGAAAACACAAACTATTATATCCATAATAACTAAAACAGGAATGTTTTTAAGTGCTTCACACAGGAATAAAAGGCAAACCTGAAGTGCCTTTTGTGCCTGCATGACTTTAAAAAAGGGTATAAAATGTCCAGAAGAAAAAAATCTTGCCATTTCTTGATTAAAAAAGACAAAAACAACAAAAAAAAATACAAAACAAACAGAACACCCAGCTACCCCCAAAACCACCTCTCCTTCTAAGGTAACTGCTTGAATTTCTTTTCTGTGCTGTTAATGAGCATAACTATAGCTCTTACAAAACTTCATATGCTCTCTGGAGCAGAGTGTTTCAGAGGGATATGAGCAGAGCAGGTCATTCCCATCCAGCACTTCACAAAAGGGAAAAGGAGAAATTGGAGCACATGGACAGGCTACTCAAAGAGGACCGTAGATAACGGGTTGGCAACATACAGTTGGCTGCATCTGTAATTTGCTCCTGCTGTGCACAATCCTGAGCTCCAGAGCGTACTTTGGCACTGCAACAGGGTGTTAAGTGGCTGGATTCAGACCCTGCTAAGGAAAGAGAAAGCTCCTGAGCCGCAGCGCTGTGCCAAAGCACTTGGCACAGCTGGGCGAGCCAAGCCAGCGATGTGAGTGCCCCACACTCTTATCTGCAGACCTCCACTTCTGCCTTGGCTGATTACTGGGCCCTTCAAATGAGAACTAGATAGGTAGCAAATACAAATGAGGAACATAATTGAAAATACAGAAGAGGAAAGAGCAAATTAATCCTTCCCAGTCGTTGTCTTGGGGGTAAGCCAGGGATACTTAGTCCAGGCAGGGCTAATGCTGGAGAGGACACAGAGATTTCTGACTAAGTTACTAGTCAGCTCCTCTTTCCCTTCCTGTAGCCCATTCCAACTGGCTCACCTTCACTGACAGATGTAAAATACTTCTGGTCCACTTTGCAAGGGGACTGAGGGAACTCGAATATAAAGAATCAGCATAAACCTACTTGAAGAGAAACAGACACTGAAGCAGTAACTAGGCCACATTAACCAATGAGTCCTCCAAAATATGAAGGTATGAACCAGCATTTAGAAACCAATCATGGGCTAGCTAGATGGAAAAATATTTCACTAATATGAAAGCTACAAGGGTTGCTATAATCTTTGATTACCCCTGAGGCCATAACAAACTCAGAAGGAAGAATATGAATTGCTGATTATTTTCTATGATGATAGAATCTGCAAAGTTGCTGATACTGCTTTTGTGCAGACTGACGGGTCCCTGGCTGTACCACTTCAACTTAATTTGAATCACGTAATGCTGCTTTCATTTCAGGACCAGGTAGAATGTGTTGGGAGTTCTGAGATTTTTTTTTTTTTTCTGGAAAGTATATATTCTTTATGGAGAGATGCACTCAGTGATCATTAAGTTTGCCTTGCAAGAGAAATCCTGGCTTTCAGCCACTTTAGCACATGCATCATGATAACCTTCCACGATGTGATCACGAAGTGTCCTTTCTTCATTCTGTACCCAAGACAGATGACATAAGACAAAGAATCAGGCAGACATAGAGAAGGAATGGTACAGAAGGTGAAACTGCATGGTAGAAGCCAACAAGTGCAGAACTCAAAACTGCATGACAAATAAATGAACAATGGCAAGGGCAGTAATCTTAACTTTGATTTCCATCGACTTTATGTGCTAGATTTTGAAGTTTTTACAGATCTTTAGATGTAATCAGTATGCAAGATGTTACATGTTAAGGAATCATGAGAGTAATTTTAACATGCTAAAAAAGAGCTCTGCTTAAACAATACCTTTTTTGTACACATCCATTCCAAATTGGAAGCACCAATTTGGGAAGTTCCTATAATGCTGTTTTCCATTCTGCTATCAACAAGAGTATTTTCAATAAAACCAGCCAAGAATTTGATTCAAGCTACGCATTTCAGACAAAGGGGTATGAGTAACTGAGCAAGAGATTTTAGAACTTGATGCCAGGACAAATATGATGTCAGCTTTGGATTTGCTACTGCAGCACTTCTGAGAGGGTTTTTCCTTCTATGCGGCAACTCAGGTTCAGGCTGTCACAGTCTGGTCATGTCTGTCCTGTTCTGACAAAAGTGTTTGCTGGTGCTGTGAAAAGCCCAGGAAAGAAGAGAGCGCCTATTCTGCAATACCTCTCCACTTGGAATCCTTCATTCTGCCTCTAGAAGATCCCTTTCTGGCTGATCTGCTGAAACAAAAAGGCACCCTTACTAAGGAATAAAGGCATGTATTCAAGGAGTTAGTGCAATAACTCCCGAATTAATTTCTCCTATATCGTAAGCACATCCTATAGAACAAAGACAAATTTAATTGGGGCATGAATTGGTAAGTGCTATATATACATTCACAGCATTTTTAGAACAATTAATGGTTTCAGGAGTAACAGAAGGGAGGCATTTCAAACTAAATCACACCATTCTGTCAAGGAAATAAAATATACTTGAGGTAGGCATTTCTTTTAAAAAGGTCAGGGTCTGCTCAGTGCTTCATGTGAAAGTGACTGGAACTTTCACAAACAAAATAGGAACACTGATGTTTCATCTGGAGCATCACATATATTTTCAGAATTGAAAACTGTCAAAGTTAACTATATAAGAAAGGCTTTACCCCAGATTTTAAATATATTTCCATAAATATGAGAATTTATTTTGGAAACACTGTAGGGGGTGTTTTTTTAAACATGTTTGTAGTTAATATATTTTACCTTGTTTTTCCTGCCCTGGTAGTTACTATATCAAGCTCCTAAGCAGAAACTTTTCTTTTTTCAGGCCACTGAAATCACCTGCTGGCAAAATTTAGAAAAATGTTTCCATATCTGACTGCCATTGAAAATGAACAAGTGGATCCAACGTTTCCTCCTGTTTCCACATTTCTTTTTGCTGCCTTCAGTGAACACACACAAGCATGCATGTAGCGCTGGCACGCACTGCAGTGTCCCCACAGTCCTACCGAAGGCAAAGAGGTTGAGTGCTGCATGCTGGAAGTTTCACTGTCTACAGTCCTTGACAAGTCCTCTTGTGAGTGAAGTGCATAGATTTCCTGATTGATCCATAAGGCAAATAATGGCGCTTTTGGGGGGGAAGGGAAAAATGGTTCTTCTAATACTTTGTTCCTGCACAAGATTATAGCACTTTGGATGATGCATACTTTATGGGTCAGCTGGATTTAGCTCACTCAAAATTATCTTCTGGAAAAAGCCTTTTTACAGACTTTTACATACTCCTCACACATGCACTTCAGAGTGACAAAAAAAAAATTATATATACACAAACATGGAAATCTACATTTGCAAAGCTTGTGCTACGTCAGAAAGAAATTTCTTGACAGCTGGTGTTCACTGTGTCTGTCAGTAGATAACCATGAATGGTTTAGTTTTCCAATGAGCTTTAAAGTCCATTGTAAAAAACTGATAGGGAAAATCAATACCTGCAAGATAAATGGCAGTGTCTGTGAATTAGAAATACAGTAGTACTGAACTACGGTTCCTCAAAAAAAGAGAGCTTAAACACGCAGCATCTGTGGTGCATAACAGCATGATTTCGTATAACTACCAAGAATTCCAAGGGAGGAAACAGATATTGAGTCGACAATATTTGCCGATTACCCCAGGCCTCTTTTTTTTTTTTTTTAAACAAAACCCACAGAAGTTTGGAGAGGAGTGACAGGTGTGAAGAATAAACACTCTGGGAATTAGGCAAATGGAATGTAACCCAGATAAATGTAAGCTAGTGTACATAGGCAAAACCAGTCTAAATATCCAAATTAATCTGCCTCTAGAGGCTACAGCAACTCAGAAATTCAATAATACTGCAAGTATGCAAATAATGTTGGTTGACTTTACAGCTACAGCATCCCTAAAGAAAAGGTTCTCCAAGTCTTTATGTATAGTTCCATGAAAAAGCTCACCCATAAAACTAGTGCAACTGGAAAGCAGACAAATCAGTAAAAAATAAAAAACTTGAATGTATTAGAAAGAGAATGGAAAATTAATATGAATTGCATCATGCCTAGAAGATGAGATGATGCAGTACTTTCTTGAAATTGTATTGAGTTTTGGCCCTGCACTTTAAACATACCTGGATTTTTTTCTATCTTTTATCTCTTTGGACACACACATGCACCCCCTGTAATCTGCACACATGCACATCCCCACAACTCTCATTAATACACAATTTTCACATACACATTTTGTAATGAATTAGTAATATTTGATACTATTTATAATAAACCTTGGGCTGCTGACATCTGAAAGAAGCTGGCTGATATGTTACCTCATAACCATCCCACAGCACCGCATGCTGTAGCACAAGGCTTGTCAGCTAGATGTATTTGCAAGTCATGAAGAAAAAAAATTCCTCTTGCTGTTTTAACTTTAGACAGAAGGTGAGTTTGCGAAAGGAAACACTTGGCAGTGGTTCAGCAATCACCGCCTGGTGGTGATCACATCGCTTACCTTCCCATCCCCCACCCCTCCAGCAATTACAGTGACAAGTGTGATGCTGCACAGTTCAGGCAATGGTCACATACGGACAGATCGTACTTGCTGACTTGGCAGAAATGACCCAGAGCTGTTTCCTTCCTGTTGCTATTAGCTTACTGTTTGCCAAGGCATTCCATGCTGAATTACCTCTGCAAATGGAAACCTGAGTGGTAACATGCAGAATACTGGTTTTGGTGTACTCAACGCATTTAAGATAACAATTAATTAAGTTCCACAGCAAAAAAGCATTTTGGTAACATTCAGAACCATTTTACAAGCTGTTGAAGAAGTGAGAACTACAGAAAAGAGTATTTTTATAATTGCTGCTCTGATAAACATGGAGAACTACAGAAGCAATGAGCATTATTTTGGCAATGGTATTTTTTTTTTGCAAAAAACTAAGATGCTTTACCATAGACTAGAAGTAGCAGTTTCACATTTTTCACATGGACTGGCTGCTCAATTTTAAACTTTATTGATATTATACAGAATTAACAAGATCCTCCAATTGCTTCACTGGCTGTAATAGACCTAGCTTGAATAATGTCAGTGGAGGATCTAGGTTTTACCTGTTGATGTTTTTCCATTTTGCTTTTTTCTTTCTTACAGCACATGGAAACGCACATACCCAGGCAAATACTCAAAATGATTCTACTGGTCATCAATTCTCTAGTATGGGGTTTGTTTGGTTTGGGTTTTTTTTTTCAGTGTGCAAACACCACCCCAACAGACCAAGTTAAAAAAGGACCAGCCCTGTTCACAATAAGGCTGGGTACCACTCCAAGCCTTTCGCACAAGGGAGCAGCAGCCACCACAGCACAGACATAAAGGGTTCTCTAGAACTGTGTCAGCAATGCGCTGTTTTAAGGCAGCTTCAATACTGGATATTAGAACAGTCTTGGAAAGCATACACTGAAACTAAATGTGGAAACACCTTTACTTACTGTGTTAAAATTTGGGAAGAATCCAACAGCAGAGCTGCTGTCCACAGGGAAGGACATAAAGGGTTTGATATCCAGGGAAGGCTGCATCATCAAGGTAGGTGTGCGCACAAGGGTGGGAAGTGTAGTAGCGCCTGCCAAGAGCAAACAAAACCAGGAATTCATAGTATTCCCCTTTCCACATCACACACAGTATAGCTGACACAACTGCCAAGATAAAAAAATAATACAGAGAGGTAATAAAGTGGCTCTGTATAAGTTAATATCATTAAAAGAAACCTACTTCCACATAATACATATGAGGCAGAGAATTTCCCTATGGCCAGCCCCAGATGCTGAAGAGGACACATATGGTATATAAATCACACTGGCAGGTAGAATAAATCCTTTCTAAAGCTGAAAAATTCTCCTGTGCCAAAAAGGCCAGGCTGGGCGCTCATGAAAGTCAGATGCTTTTGCAGTTCATGGTTGCCTATCAGATCAGCTAGCACACACAATACATGCAAGCTGAAATCCAGAGGTTTGTTTCCAAATAGTGAGCTGCATGTTATTTTTCCCTTTTCTGACAGTAACTGTTAGGTACTGCACAAACATCATTTTACCTAACATTTAAAAAAAATGCTTTCTGTTCTACAGTGCAAGGCAAACAAAAGAAAAAAAAACCACCAACAATTAAATAATCAGCTAACACATAAACAAACACAACTCTTACATGCAATGCAAACTAGCATTTTCTTAAATGGAGCCCAGATCTTTCTCTCCAAATAACAGCTTTCCAGAAATCTACATGCTGAAGTTCTTTCTATATACAGCTGAGAATCATTCCCCAAGCAAGACCCCAAAGGAATAGGAAGGCACAGATGTCCAAATATTCATTTTTAAGTAGCTATCTGCGCTATTCACACAATAGTGTCTAGTACACAGCTTCCAGCTATGCCTGTGAGAGTACTTTTTTTCCTGAAATCATACAAAATAGATTTCAAAATAAATTTATCTCATTGAAATAAAAAAAATGCAAAAAAAAGTTTCAGTTTCTCCTTCCAGGGTTGAATAAATAATTCAACAATGACTGGAGCAGGCACTGGAACACAAGTGTCCCACACCTCTAAAGGAGGGTGAGTCACTCTCTGCCTCTCCTACCTCTGCCAGAATTTCTCCATAATTACCTCCTTCTCCCACTCACTGATGGTCAGCACATCAGCTGGGAGCATAACAGTCCTCTTAGGAGCTTCTCCGGTCTCAAGCAGAGCTGACACAATACCTAAGCTTTTTCTCACATTAGTCATCTGAGCTCTTTAAAACCAGTCAGGAATGTGGTGGGGGGAAAGAGGGCAGGGAAAGGAAACATTTTTCCTTCTTTTCTCCCATAAAATCGAATCACTTGCATCTACTTGCAGGATGCCAGGCAATCCATATGGGCTGCCTGAGTACCAGTCTTCCATTAAGGGATCTCCCTTTCTCCCTGTTAAGGACACACAAAATTGAAGGCGGAGTAGAATTTTTCCTCCTTTTCATCTCATCAACCTGCCTCCACAGGCACAATTTCAAAACCATCTTACAGTATTCAAGAGGAAAGCTGAGCTCAGATGCCAGATGGGGCTGCATGGATTTTTTGGATGACCAAACACTGATAACTAGCCCTGAGCTCAAATTTTGTAGATGCTGGAGAGACAGTCATTTCGATCACAGCTGCAGCACAGTAAACATTATATTATGGCCTAGCAGATAAATACCAGGCTGTAATTTATTCTCTGTTTCTTCTATAGGAAAAGTGTGATGCTTGCACAAAGATGGGTCATTGACAACTATGGAGAGAGAATTGTTTAACACCGTCCCAACTGAGCTGCACAACTTGAAAGGAAAAATATGCTTGAGAGACTTCCCCAGAATATTTTCTCCCCTCAATACTTTCATAAATGTAAGGTTTGTTTCTGCATAAGCCCATGAAATTAATTGACAGTTGTACTTAATTAACTGTAAGTCAAAGCTTAATCAAGTGGAGTCACAAATGTCAAAAAGCTAAAGGCTAACATGCCTATGGTTACTTCTTCACATCCATAATGAAAAAAATGCAGCACCAGGAAAACAGTGCGTCAGAGGATTTATCCAAAGAAAATATCTTCAACTGCAAAAATGACAATTATTTCTACTAGCTGGTTCTGAAACAGTAGATTTACATAATTTGGATTTCAGAGTTGTATTCAAACACCAGATATGTTGTATTCAATTACCTGAGGCCCATAAAGTGCCATCATCAATCTAACTTCCAGAAGTTTCTCTTTGAAGTTCATAAGCAATTACAGATCCATGAAGTTAATAGAGCTGTCCTCTCTTTACATATACATACTTCAATGAAGCTAGCTATGATTACATATTTTAACTAAACTTTACAGAAAAAAAACCCAACAGAGTAGAGCTAAAATTATGACTGACTTAAAACCAGAGTTAAGCTACATTTCTGGTGTTGTCTTTAACTGAGGTATAGAAAGCATTTAGCATAAAAGTTTTAAAAATCAAAAAACAGTTAGCATCCCCTTGCAAACAATGCACTTCTTTGTACTCCTTGGCTGAGTACAGATAATTTCATGCTACAAAGACATTTGAAATCTACCTGCAGTTTTGCAGTCCATGGTCTTTCTGCTGCCAGAGTAACTATATGAACAGTAGACTAGGACACATCTGGAGTCCGTACAGAATAGAAAACATACACACCTACCAGATTGATCAGTGGAGGCATCAATAATAACAAATTTCTTCACTTCTCTTCACCAGTTTACTACTGCAACTATTGCCAATCAAATACCAGTGACCCTGTTTGACTGAAGTCTGATTTTTAGACCCACCTTTTGAGGGCCTCTGGAAGAACAATCAGATAAAGACGACCTAAACTACAGGTGGAAGCACTTCAGGATAAAATCATCAAATGAGACAGAAAAGGGCACAGTTTTACACTGGCATTGCTCCCAAAGGTCAAACAGATTCTCACCATCACTTCACCAAATCTGTATGCAAACCTGAGCTAAGCAGGAATACTGGCACAAGAAAGATGTAACTGACAAGCTTCATTATCTTCATAAATCTAGCAGATGTTTACCATTTCATTAGCATTTTAATGATAAAGACAACTTACCATGTCAAACACAGATTGTTTTAAACTACTGGCATAAATATAACTGATCGTTCTTGTAAATTCATCTGCTCATTTCAGCTTCATAATTTTTAAGCAGTATTATACCTTTGTAACTTCAATTTTAACTCCCACAGCAGGAGTTACCTACATACTGGAGATGCAAGCAGCAGAGAGACTTTGCCAAAAGGCACTGATCTTCACTGGCTCCTTCATCCTTTTCTAAGAGGCTTCACTCACACTCCAACGCACCGAGACTCCGATGTTTTTGCAAAAATTATGAAAGATTGCAATCTTTATCCAAAGTTGCTCTGTCTCTAGCAAAACAGGCATATAATTAATAGATTAGGCAGTGAAAGTGATGTTTTGGGGAAGCAATTAGAAAGCCTTGCATCGGTCACTCCTGTGGCAAGACGAGCCCCAGGGGCAGTGAAACACGCTTTACCCAGGTGCCAGGGAGGGGACAGACGGCACAGGCACTGGAGGAGCCTCTGCCAACTACCCCCTGCAGCTCTTTTACAGCTTCACAGAAAAGCTGCAGAAGCCAAGACTGGCAAGGTCACAGTTTTGGCAGAGGCAATCACAGTTAACTTTGGCCATGGTTATCGGTCACTGCTCATCTTTCTCAAGTGACAGCAGTGTCAAGTTCAGTCAAATCTAAGCACACTATTTCTCACTCTCTACCTCCCGAGAACAATTTGTGGAAGTATTACTTCTATGATTTTCTTCCTATATGCTTTTATATATCACTAACAAAAAAAAAAAAGGTCTAATATATGCACATTATTTCCATTGATTTGGGTCAGTATGAGACCATTACATAAAAAAACAAATTCTATTAGAAAACTTACTCATCTAAAACGCATTTTGTGAACAACTTGAGCATACTTAAAGAAATTAATTACCTTCCAGACTTGAAAGTACGTTCTTCCAAAGTATTCATTAAAGACAACTGTAGAGAAATCTAAAGCCATACTCAAGTCTCTCCCCCTTTTTGTATTACCTACAGATGTTACTACAACGTTTTAATCCTCTGATCCAAGGAAGCAGTTCACACTCAGAACAAGAGCAGTGGAAGAGTAATTGAAGTGCCATCAGAACTGAATAAAAGTATCCAGCTGATAAATTTCTGTGAACTGGCCAATCTACATCCACCTCAAACTGCACATGGTTGCCTTTGTTTTAACTTGTGCCATGGACAGTATTTGGGAAAAATTCAGAGGGACACTGAGTTAGTTATTCACACCTAGCACTACTTCAGCACATTACGCCGAGAGTTTTCAGTTTATGGACAAGCCGTGCTGGCTTTTTCACTTCTGAATTACCTGACCATTTTCAACTATGAGAAACCTTTATTTCTACCCCAGTGTTGAGTAGTCTCATCTGGCCAGTGAAGGGTAGCAATGTAACTGATGAGATAGGTCAGTTCTGGGCTTTCTCCCCCCTTGACCTCTTTAGCACAGCATTTTTAAGATGCTGCTTGAGCCAAGAGTATCCCCTTCAAGGGTGGATGACAAGTTGCCCCTTTCATTTTGCCCACGTTGGCTGAATTCATTATGGACTGTAACCACACCATGCACAGCCACTCTGCCTTCAGACCTCGCGTCTCCATTTACAGCATTTTCCTTCAGAACTCCAGAAGATGGAAGCCCAGACAGGACATAGTTGAAACAGCTCCCTGGAAGGATTCTGAGGTAATTCTGCATGCATTCATCTATAAGCTTTGTCTGGGACCCTACAGGTTCAGTAGAGTTAATTAATTTGTCAGTGGAAGTTTTGAACATTGTCAGAAATATTTACTTCAGCACATGGCTCAGAAAACATTTTATGAACAGGTTAGAGCCAGAGGTAGTAGCTAGGCTTTCATACTGAATAAAAATCTCTTCAGCTCTACTGCCAATGCCTTGCAAAAAACTAAAAAAACGAAAAGCTCACCACCACCAAAAAAAGCACAAGAATTTCCTACACTTACTTCTAGCAACTTTATGGGAAGATTGGTACAATGAAATTTATGTTTATAAAAAAAAAAAAAACACAAACCAGCTAACTACAGAAATGCATGCCATTAAAAAATAGCTTTCTTCCCTTATATCTGATGCCTCCATTGCATCATGCCCCAGATCTATCTCCCTTCACTACAGTTTCTTTCCCCCCACAAATGACAGGTAAGAATAAATCACTCATAAGTCACTATGTTTTATAGTTTAGGTATTTAGATCTTTCCCAAGACTTACTATAAATATTAGTCTTCTTTTCCTTCTCAGTATAACCAGTTTACAGGATTCAGAAATTTTCTAATTTTGCCTGTTTAGTTACAGCTATACACGGGCATTAGAGAATGTCATGTGTTTCTGTTTATGCCTAACAAACTGCTAAAACCAAGTTAAGCCCAAGTGAAATAATTCTGAGTTTCTGAACAGCACATGTTGATTATCAAAATGCTTAAGGAAAAAGCTATTGTGGAAGTACTCCATTAATAATACTCATGAAGGGGAACCTTACGACATTCACATTCTCCCCTCTTAAATAAGAAGCCATGTGAATAAATACAGCATTTTAGTAGATTCCCCCACCCCAGGATTCACTTAGCAGAAGAAACATCGCTTCCTTATAATACAGTATTATGATAAATGAGACTTATGACACCCATAGGGATTCCAGTCTGTCAAAAGTAAAGTAGTCAAGGAGAGATAAGACCATTACTTCAACAGATTTTCCCAGCTGGTGAATTAACATGATCCTAAGAGATATCTCACTATCCAGGCAACTTATTTTTAAAAATAACTTGAAGCAGAAGCCCAGCATATATGAGATATGGCACAGCCCCCAGGAAAAATGCTAACAACCTCTCTGCCTCCAGGGCACTATACAAACTCACTAATGAATGAGGATGCAGCTCCTTTGAGAGCTTATATGATTACCATCCGAGCTACTGATACACATGCATCTTTTAAAACTTGGATAGTGCACTGAATTCATGTCTCAAACATTATTCAGATGTCAATGGAGCAATCAGACCTCCCACCAACTTATTAATGGATTTAAAAAGCACAAGCCATAGACATCCATCCATGTTTGGTAAATAAAAACATGTAAATCCTCAAAAGATGCAGGTTGCTTCAGAAGCCACAAGGCAAGGCAGCAAGAACTGGTGTAGAGCTTATGGCTACTCAACAGCACTAGCAAGAACCACTCTGTGTAACACTCATAACACAAGTGATGAGAAACCATTGGCCCAGGTCTAGCCTTCCATAGCAACATGTGGATACAAAATGACATGCCAAATATTTTGCACTCCATTCTGAATTTAATTTTTCAGTAGATGTTTCAGCAAACCCAGGGGCATTTGATGCAACTTCACCGCAACATACAAATTATCTGTATGTAATAGTTTAAGCTCTTCGTGCTCAAGAATGACTTCTCTAAAAAACATGTCAGATTATGAAAATTATCTCCCTACAAATGAAAATAATTTCCAGTATGCTTGAGCACGAAGTTAGTATTTCCATTATTAACCAAAGAGAAATAAATTTTCTGTGAAGACATGCTAACAGAATTCCGTATTGTCCTTTTGTATAAAATGAGATATCATGAAATGAAGTATTTCTACATTTCAAATACATGTAGGATTCCACCAACTAGGTCAATACCAAAAATAAATTGAAATCTGGAGTTGCTGAAATGAATGGAAGCTCTGCCATTTAATCAATCCAAAAAGGCAACCACCACTTACCTAATATTGATAATCATTTATAGCTCATTTACAATTAGAAGTATAGCTATATATTGCATGTATTTCACAAGAATTCTAAAAATAAAAACTTAAACCTACTTGTACTTACAAGTAAGCAAATCTTCATTAGATCAGACCCTTCATCATCAAAGTATTAGGGGCAGCCTTGGAATTACTTTTAACTTCTATGAATTGTTAATATTCTTCTATCTAATTGTTTTCCATCTCCAATGCCTTATGATTGAAGGGTGTTAATTTCAAAAAATAAAAATGTAGACTACAGATCACAAATACTATGCATTACTTGATATGAAGGCAATCATGGAAAAGCTGATATTGAGAATCTCTATTATAATAATATTAATAATCAAGAGACCTGTGTCAATATTTATTTTTCTAATCTCTACAATTAGTACATCAAAATCTAGGAGAACAAATTATGACATGTACCTGTTGGGGGGAAGGGCAATGGGAGGGTAAAGGCACAACAATAGGAAACTGAAATTTCAGTATTTCAGAGACTAATACATCAAAACATTAATCAAGAAAAATCTCATTCTCTTGCAGCTGTACTGCATTACTAATAGTTTGCAATAACAACAGGAATCCCTGTAGGTTCTGTATAGAAGATACCAGAACAGATGGAGTGGGAAGAGAAGTCCAATAATTAGAAGTGGAACAGATTATCTTGCATTTTCCTTAAATAACTGTGTTACAATTGCCTGATCAAAACATTTGGAAGAGCCCTGTCCTTCCCTGATTTGCAGAACGTATGACTCACACTCCTGTCCTCTTTCTCCTTTAGCCACCACTCTTGTGTTCTTGCAGCTGAGAAAGGACTTGCACACCTGCACAGCGGACAGCCTAAATTTTACAGGAATTGTGCTACACATTTTTTTTCAGTATGTATATTCCCAAGTCAAGTGAACTCCAGAAGTACTATACTACTATCAAAGCACATTTGTTAGTGCTAGCTCCTTATCAAGTCTAAGCAATTAAATAAATTTCGGAATATCCTTCACTATATTTAGAAGAAATATGCTGTCTGCATCACAACTGCTATTTGCTGTTATCTATAGGTAACATGGAAATATCTGTCATTAGTTTCTTAAAGAGCTAATTCTCTAGACTTCTAAAGCAACCAAGAGAATCTATCTGACTGGAAAGCAGCAGCACATTATAGCTTAATACCATCAAGCTCAGTAAGTTGTATTTTATTCTAATCAAACAGTGACAACTATTAAAATGCAATGCTCCTGCCTGCATTAAAGTCAGCTGGAGCTTTGCAGTCTATCCCAGTTTCTTGTTCTTAGAATCTCCTGGCTTGCTCAAGCCTCTGCCTCTGGTATCCACAGCCCGAGTGAACAGTTCTGCCTCCTCCTCTGTTCTTATCTGCTTCTAGGAAACACGGCTTTGAGTTGGTTTTGCTTTGACATTTGCAAAGTATGACAGAAGAAACAGCTGCATCCTTTTCAGCTCTCTATTCTCTTGCCATCTGCACTACTGGGGATCTTTTTGAAATCCTCAGAATCCTTTTTCTTGATTTATTTAAACCAGGCCCTCCCTTGGCTTTTTTATTCTCCCAACAAAAAGGCACAGTGAGAGAGGGGGTGTGTTTGCTTTCCTTCTGACACCCTTAACTAAAAATATGACATCACCACGTGCCTGCTGAAGTCATAATCTTGTCCAGCGCATGGTGCAGCTTCCATGCCAGTCCCTGTTTTTTTCCTTGGTGCACATTCTCAAGTGCTAGGCATCAAGCCTGTCGGCAGCCCAGGATGAAATACTGCACTCCCTTCCCTCTTGGTTCAGGATTCTGATTTAACACAATGTTTCATTACAAACTGAATCTCCCCTATGAAGGAAGAGGAGCAAAAAATCCCAATTTACATTACACTGAAAGTTTTACAGTCTGGGGGATGGGACTTGGTTGCAGTTAGCTTTTTAGAGAGTCTGTTATCACTTCACCTCTCATATAACATGATGCTTCTCAAAATCCAGCTCTTGCCCTGAATTCTGTCACCACTGAGCTCATCATCTAACCCTCAGCGAGCCTCAGCACAGACTTTCTCTCAGGAGCTACTGAGTTGCTATTCACGAACACCAACCAATTCTGTCACCGGGAGTGCTGCTGGGTGACTCTTGTTATTAGTTGGTCAAAACCATTATGCTTTAACTTTTACATGTGGGGGATTCTTGCTCCTTATTCCACTTCAATACTCCAAGACACCAGCTTGGCAATGCTGTGTACAAAGGTAATAGGGGTCTAGACCTATATGCATCCTCACAAATGTGTCCAATCACTTAAGCATATTAGACAATTTCCAACTTTCTTAAAAGTCATCAAATTTCATGCCTCATTGGCTTTTCTCATGTTACACAATCATCTACAGAAAATACAGTTACTCAAGTTACTTCTTGTTTTTGTAAGTTCTTCTATTGGTATTACTCCCTAAATATCCTTCAGACAAAAGATGTCAACAGCAGCTAATTTAGGTTGTTGAAAGTGGTCTATTGAAACTATCTGCAAAAGAAAACAAGATCTTTGCTGAATGAAATCTAGTTTTCCTTCCAATGAAAATTTCCAATTTTCCAGTAATTTCAAAAGAAGTCTGAACATCCAGTTGACCCCCTTTTCCACCCAAAAGGCCACAATTTCAGTCACAATCTTTCCCTTAGGTGCTATTATTTGCATAGCTAGATACATGTTTTTAGAACCACTATCCTTCTGTTTAGAAATAAGAAACAGTGAGACAGGGAAGAAAGGCAGATTTAAAAACCTTAACACTGTCGATGTAGCCTACATTCCACACTGAATTTAACTGCTCTGCCATGGCACAGGGCATGCAGCATACAAGCACCTGTCCAAAAGAGGTCAAACATGTAAAGGTAGTGGGCAGATGCAGTTTAAGTCCAACACATGCAGTTTAAGTCCAAGTGATACAACCTTTTTTCTAAGACTGCTCTACTGAAGGAATTCCTAGATGGCTCAGAAGTAGTTTAAAGAAATAAAGAACTATTTCATAATTTCCTAGTTAATACTACAGAAAAGTTCCTCTGTCCAAACTTCTCTAATTCTTCCTTGTACTCTATCTGCTGCCCCTAACTAAAGCAACAAGAATGTCTTTGTAGGGTTTCAACTTTCTCTTAATCAAATGACATACTATTCTCCTTCTTTTCAGAGCCCTCACTCATAAAAGTCACAGCAAGAGACAAGTCAGAGCTCCGTTTCTCAAGCTTTCCAAGTCACTAGCGTGCCCTGTTGTATTGTACCTGGAAACACAAAAAGCACAGAGACTTCACCCCACTCCAGAACGCAGGAGCCAGACTCAGCACTTCTTTCACCTAAAAATACAGATGAAGATACTTTAACCTGGCTGTGAAACAAGCACAAGAGTTGCATTTCTGACCAAAGTTCTTTAGGCCATTTAGAAATTGAAGACTGATAAAAGTTCACCAGTGCCTTATAATACTCATAAGCTGCAGAGGTTTTTGCTATGACCACACAACCACGAATCATTTTAGCAAAGCAAAAGCATAATAAACCACAGACCACGTAGTCCCATAAAGGCTTCCCACTATTAATCAGTGCCACGATGCTTACCTTAGCCGCTAACGTTACAATCCACTTCCTCTTCAGCTTTTAAACATACATATAGAATAAGACTCAGAGAGAAATAATCCTTTCATTTCAACATGGTGCTTTTGTGATGCTGGATACTATGAGGCAGTGGGCAACCAGCAAGCCTGAACAAATCCGGACTGTTGTAATTGTGTGCTTAGCTTTAATTACCCTTGAGGAGAGCATTTGCAACTTGACTCCTTGGCAACACCAGATCAAATATAACTTAAAAGACTGATAAACTCTGTTTCAATGGCATTTCCCCTGCTATTATTCTTAGAATTAAACTTAGAGGGGTTACTAACTAGCTGGCTGCTACAGAGCTTCATTGAAAATAACTTTTGGAAAAAAAGAGAAAAAAAAAAGTAATGGTACCTGCTTGAATTTTTTAGTAGGTTCATAAAAGAGGTCCTCAGAGCACAGGGTGAGGTCATGACATTCAGAAGATCAAAGTCCACAAATGCTAGCTCTCCTGAATTAAGGTGCACTGCTTTAGTTATTCTCAAAGTCAGGATTGATGAATAAGAACTTGAAAATTTATAAAACTATAACACATGCTATCTACCCTCTATTACAGAGGGAGGAATGAAGGCAATAGATTTCAAATTAACAGACCTGTTAGCACAGATCAACGCACTCATGATCTTACTGAACATCAACTAAACACTGGTATGTGACTAGAAACCTTATTCTGCTTTAAGGTCCAGTAGTGCACCAGCCCTGCCAAGGGTGGACCATAAATACTTTTGATGCTGTTATGCTTTCAAAGATTGCACAACATGAAGCTGGGTAACCCTACCCCTCGCTATATTGAGAGAGAGAGACCAAAACACAAAAAGCAGTATATAACAATGTTTCGGTTAAATTACGTTGAGATTGGACCAAAGAATATTTTTTTTTTTAAGAAAACTTTCAAACTGACTTTTAACAAGACTTCAGCTAGTATAAGCCTTTCAGAAAAAGCCACCTTTCATGTCCCAGAGGCTAATTAATATCACTTTAATATGATTTCATAAATTAACTAAACACTATACTGAAAATAAAGAGAAATAAGCAGAAGGTGAGAGCTGATGTAAAAAAACCCACATGAAAGTGTTTTTATGAAATATGCCATGCAGCCTGCATCTACTTTCCATGACCGCACTGGGAGCAGGCTGGGCAGCCCCACCACCCCTCCGTTCTCAACACTCCCCTTGAGCCAGTGCAAGGAGTCAGACCAGCTGGAAACAAACCAGCAACAAACCAACAAAAAAAAAATTTGCTTTCCACCAGACCACTGAGCTGGTCAAGCTGAACTCATGGTCATGAAACAAAAAATACCGAGATGGGGCAGCTGAAAAAAACCACCTTTGTGAGTGCTGATGCTTCTTATTCTCACCCAGATTCACTAGCCCTCATCTTTCTTGCAGTGTAGCAGACAAATTTCATGCCTGCCACGTTATGTTTCTGGTTACATCTCTCAGGATGGTATCAGTCTTGGTAACACAGCAGCGTTAACTCACATTCAGCTTGTGATACACAGCAATCCTTTCCTGCATTCGCAGAGCAGCGATTCCTGCTTATGTGTTGCATTGGTTATTACACAGCTCCTGTCTTCCTTCGTATGCTTTGGCATAATTCATTTGTCCCTTTCTTCAAAGGGAAGATAATCTATTAGTTGTTAAACTCAGTTTGTTCTTTCTTCTCTTTTAAAAACACTGTGACCCCCTCTGCTCTCCTATTGCTCTGGGACTTCACCTTCTCTTCACAAGTGATAACAGCTCTGGTATTTCCATCCCTGCGAGTATCCTTGTGTTATATTTGTCAGAATCAGCATTTTGGAGACTGTAGTTCATCAGGACAGTTTGACCTCTTCTTACAGGTTTTAGTTATTTATATTGAAGACTGTCACATTAAACAATTGATCTTTCTAATGAAAAATAATGCAAAAATGGCACCATGCAACCCAAACTTCTTGGCATCCTCTGACATTCACAGAATAACAATCCACCTTTTCCTTTAGTATTCTGTAAGTATTGTATGTGCACTTACAGAAAGATTTCTTAAAGTTTGGTGCTTATTTCAAGCTCATTTTATTTTCTTGTCCTACACATTCACATCACCCTTTCTTCACCGTCCTTAGTAAATTAAACTACTTCCCACTTCCCACCTATACATATAGTCCTTGGGCTTGAATCCATAGTTGAGTCAAATTATCCTTGCCACGCATCCTGTCCCTCCTCTGCCATGGGATAGTCTGCAGTTGTGCTGTTACTAGGGTCCCTCTAAAAGAACTTCCAAACCCTACAGTACGCTTGATTAAAGAATATCCTGGTAAGGGTATCTTAAAGAAAAAATCTGCTCAATCCTCTTCTCAAAATTATTTTCATTACTGGTTGTTTGGTGTACTACAACATATCATGCTGCATAACTTAAAAATCAGGCAAGATGGCTATTCTGTTACTATTTCTATTAAGCAACTCCCTCTCCCTCCTAATAAATATCCTTTGCACTATCTTAAAAATGTGTAATATTTCACTCTGATCTTAAAAGCAATAATCTTAATACTTAACATTTAGTATCCTAAACTCTATTTTAAAGATGTATCTCAGCAGCATACAGGCTTCAGCCTGCCTCTTGGAACAGGCAGGCAGATATATTTCACTTTCTAAATCCCTGGTTATATACTAAGGTAAATAACTGAGCCTATCATTCTGAGAAGTAAGAATGAAGCAATGGACATTTCACATTTTTTTTTCCTCTGTCCTGATTCCTGTTTTAAGAATGAGCTTAAATTCTCAGTCATTGGGCTTTAAATTAATGTTCAAACATTTTTCTTAATTCTCTCAAGAGTACCAGGCACATTTAACCTCACTTCATACTTAGCAATTGGTAAGACTGAAGTAAAAGAGGCTTTTCTGATTGAAAGGCAATACACATTTTATAGAAAACATATGGTATGAAATGTGGCTTTATATCTAAACTTCTCAAAACTTCACAATGACAGATGAAACTACATAATTCAAAAGGAAGGGAAAGAAAGGGTGTTTTGTTTTTGTGAGGTGGAAAGAACAGCCAAAAGGCACCAATGCTATTACAAAGACATGGCTTCCTCCCCCTCGTGATGTGTCTAGCAGCTGTAATGCCGCTGACTGCAACAGGGAAAGTAAAAACTCTGAAATGCAACCCAGATTACTGGAGAGAGAATTATTCACGTATGATTTTGAAATCACAGTTAAAGGCATTTTATAAGAGTATACAAAGAAATCTTAAGACGACTGTTTCTAGAGTATACCCCTGCTTTTCCCTTTTATTTGCATATATTTGCAAAATGACGGGAAGCAAGACTGCTTTTAAAAACTTGAGGCCTAGAGGTATGATGCGTGATGTACAAAACTCCAGGAAATGGTTCAAACTTGGATCTGTTATCCTGGTGCAAATCTGTCATCATTCCTTTTAAGTCTGCAGAATCACTAGGATTAACAGCAGTACAAGTGTGAAATTTGGCCGATTAACTTCAGCAGGAGGAGTTCTGTGCAGAGAGAACAGCTGCCGGGTCAGGTGCTATAGCTAGCATGTCTCAACACAAAGCAGTAGTAAGAGGAGGTGCTATGGCAGCACAGTTTCGTGTTTTTGCTTTGATGCTACATGAACAGAAACTGGTACATGTTGACTAATAGTTCTTGAACTGCTGCACAGAGAAATGCAGCGAAGACATGAAATACATGAACACCAAATGGAAACAGGCAAACAATTATGATGTTACACAGACAGCAGCATTTGTAGGAGGAGGACCACAGCAAGCAAGTCACGCAGAATGACTTGCAGTCCAGGGAGAGGATCCCAGCATACCCACTCCATTATGTATTACCACATACTCTGGACTACACATAGCAGCTCTCCTATTTCTGTGCAAACGTCCCGAATCATAACATCTCCTTGCGTAAATAGTTGCTACAGTAGCATGCTAAATTTGGCAATAGAAGGTTGCAAAGACAGGGATGAAAGACTGGCTCCTTAGTTAAGGTCAAGGCTTACACATTCCTGTGGATACAGCAGTCATGGTTTCATAGGTAAGCATGCATCCCAGCATGGATTTAAAATATGGCATGTATTTCTGCAACAGATACAGCCTTTCAGAGCAAAACTATACTCCAGAAAATACTCACTGCTGTATAACCTAAGGACTCTAACCAAAGTCCCTAATTCAGGAGCTGAAGTTCCTTAAGCAGGTGATTAAAGCTCTGAACTTGCATTTTGCAGTTGCAGTTCAGTCATCTACAGAAGGAGCCCGCATTTTTAACATGGTCATTTACAACAGACAGCATAAACAATCTCCCTTCACCTCCACTGGATGTACCTACACCCTTGGAATTTCTGTGTTGTTTTTCCAGAATTTTCAAACCATTCTCTGGAAATATTTGATATTTGAGTCTGGGTGAACCTTGTCTGTGACTACAGTATATGTCTGCCAGCACAGGAGAAGGTCAGGCAACTGAACTTACCATTAACTTACTTTTATGCACTTCGATCAGGAAGATATATGATGACCTTAGCTGCTTCCAAATGATAAATTCCTTAGGTATTTAAAAAAAATGTAGTCAGAGTAGAGAATGGAACAGGAAGAAGTCTAATAAGGTCATTTGCCACTAGTAGAATGTTTGCATTAAAAAGAAAAATACATGTAAAGTATTCTAAATCCACCCCTTAGAGATGTGATGTATTAAGGTTTCGGGTTTTTTAATTTAAGGTCCATTTCACCACAAGTTTTGCAATGACAGTTTTTATCTTACAAGTTTTTGCCAACACAGAAGTTCAGGCTTCTACAACACCTTTTTACCAGGACGTGAACTTCGAACATCTTCTATGAAACACTCCTGAAAGTTTCACACACACACACACACACACACAAAAAAAGGTGTGTAAAGTGAAATTTAATGCTCCAATGTCTTTTCTATTATACAAGAACAGAAATGCATGTCACATTCTAAATGCTTTATGGAACACACATTTAAATAGAATACCATGACTGATACATTGATTTAAAAAAAAAGGCAGTTGCATCTTTAGACAACAATGGAGCCAGAATAGAAAACAGCCATAAACATTTTCTTCTTCCCAGATTTAACAGAATTGCTTGAAACAAATGAACTCCAGAAAAGCCATCATTCTACATGAAAAAAAATAATAGAGGAAATACGTCTTGAACATAAACTGAGTAGTAGTCATCCTATGGTATGAGATATCACCTGCAGCACAGTATTTCATTTTTGGTATCCATGATGAAGGATAGGAAAAAATAAGATGGGAATAAGAAATAATCATAAGACCGCCTGAATTTGAGTCTGTAAACCTCTGTGTCTACAAGAACAGAGGTTTAGACAAGATGAGCCCTGCACAGTATTTCTATTTCTGTATGTGCACATTCAAACAAAACAGCTGCGACAACATGTAAATCAATCTAAGACCAACTGGTCTTTGTATGTTGGGCTAGGTATAGATTATTGATTGATCAATCAATCCATGAGGGAGTAGTACAGAGTTAAAATAAGTCTTCAGCAAAAACTACAGAAAATAAAAATGTCTGGATATTCTGTCTAAAAAGGTCTTCAAAGATGACCTCAATCATACAGCAAGAAATATGAAAAAAAGATTTAAATAGTACAAATGTTTGATGTGTTTCCAAATAATATTTGAGTTGCAAGAGCAAGGGACTGACCTGCCAGAGTAGCAATGTAAGGTGAAGAAGGAAAAAGCCCAGTTCCCTCTTCTGCATAAAACCATCATGCCTAATAACCTCGCCATGTTATGGCATGAGGCAAAAAGCTCAAGGTATCAATGCATCCCTTATATGAAGCAAGGACTTATCAGTCCCTGTCTGACAAAGCTTATTGTGCTGAGCAGCAGTTACCTTTTAACTCAAGAAGGATTTACAAAACTGAAGAGACTGAGGCAAAGCAATGTAAAAGGCAAGCTCTGCGAAGTCTAGAAAAAAACAAAAAGTTAAGTATAGACACCCTAGGAACAATACAAGACAGACAGGCGAGAGGGGGGACAGGGTATTTGAAAGACTTCTGAAGCAAAGAATTCTGAAAGGTCTGAATAAAGAGAATTGAAATAAAAGGATATAACTGAGAAAAACGGGTCTGAACATCAGGGAAAGCTTCTTGACACGAAGATTATTCTGAGTGATATTTAATGTTCACAGCGGCAGCCTTTTTGAGCTGAACCAGACTGTGGAAACAATCTCCCAAGAGAATGCGGGAATCTCAACTGCACATACATTTGTATCAAGACTGAATAAAACGGTGTTGTGTGTACAAGAGAAGCAATTCCACACTGACAAGGAGAGGATTAGATGACCAGTAATGGGTACTATGATTGCAGTCATTAAAGACAAACTGCAATCAGGTATTTATAGCCAATGTCAAACTTTACTTTTATGAAGTACAAAGATAGCCTTGCTTGATTTCAAGGAGGCTATGTCTTTCAGAAATAGTTTTCAAGTTTTGGTCAAGAGATCAATAAAACAAAATTTAACAGAAGCAAACGAAAGGCACAAACATGTTACAAGCTAACATCAATGATGTCCCCAGTGTGGTATATTTTACCACGTCCATTCTACACTACAAAAGTGGGTCCTTCCTCCACAAACAAGGTTGTCAAAATATTAACGTCATATCATGGAAATATATAGAAATATCTCTATATTTCTTTGTATTAATAAATAAAAAGCTTTAGTTTAAAAAGAGAGAAGAGCACTTCTGTTTGAAATTTGCATTTTTATTTTTATGGTACTTGCATGCTTTTGTATTTGAAATGCAGAGAACAATATAAACACCAACAGAATCACTCTGATAGGAATTATGTACCTATTCCTGTGGACAAGTAAAGCAGAAAAACTTCTCACACTTACACTTCTGTCAAATCTGGTTGTTGACAATTGAACAATTCAGTAGTTCTCAATACAGTAGCAGTTGCAAATACTGGGAAAAGGAGGTTGCTAAGATTCCCTCTCACTCTGCAAGTGGAATTTTCCACTTTATATAAATACTATTTTTGTCAAAGCAATTTGTACAGAGTTCTGCTACCACCACACATGAAATGGAAAGTTCCACAGCTGTAATGAAACTGGGAACTTTTGTTCATGGAACACTTCTATTTTCATATGAAGGACAAACATGCGTCATAGTCAAGAGCTGTGTTGCTTATCTTCGCAGTAAATACAAGATTTACAATTTTATATCTAAATAAATTGTATTTGATTTTAAATGTTAATTTTCCATAATGTATTTCCAGAAAATTCATGATAAATAGAACAACCTGAACACAGCTGCTAGTTGCCATGTCTTCCTTTACACCTACCATAACAATTAGCTTGCATGGAAAGCACTGTGAGCTGAATCAGCAAAAAGCAGAAACGGCTTTCATTTGGGGACATTAGGATTTGCGCAAGCTGCAACGAAGCGAGGAATCTATCAAAGAATGTATACTTACTTTTTCTAGAGTGACTACAACTTTCAGCCATTATTACTAGATACATCAAAGCACTTTGATTAAAAGCTGATCACTAAATCACAGAAAGAAGGGCTAGGCAATCTCAACTCATTCAATCCATCTACATGAAATAAGACTTCTACCTTAAATCTATGGTGCCAGTCAAACTCCACACCATTTGAAAGTAGTGTTTATTATAAATAGCACTCAGAACAGAGGGGGGGAAAAGGAAAGGTAAGTGAAAAGCTGACAGGAGAAGAAAAAAAATGATTGTTACTAGCTCCATAGAATTTGGTGCATTTTCTGTGCATGTGTAGCTCAAAAAAAAGAATAAATCACATATTTGAAAGAGATTTTAGTGAACTGTAAAGAGGTACTCACTAGAAACTACAAAAATTGCTAATACGTCTCACATTTAAAAGAAGAGTCAGCAAGATAGTGTGATATTTGCAGAGTAAACTAATTACAAGCATCACGATCTTGTTCATAGTCTGGAACTTTAATTACTTCAGAGAAAATATAGAAGAAAATAATTAGATAGATTATAGTTGTAAATTATGCAGACTAATTGATGGAGTTATAACAACTACTTCAGCATTTCAAAGTTCATCCTTCAATAGCAACTAGATGCTGAGAGTTCTGTTCTGTCTAATACCAGTGAGAACAATATAGACATATGGTCCATCTTTCCCTGAAGGTCTGGAATCCCACTGCTCAAACTTTTGCTTATGCTGGAAAAGTTAGTTACAAATTTGGCTTGCAGAAAAAAAACCAAACCAAAACAAAACAAAAAAACCCAAAACAAAACAAAAAAGTCATTGGTGATAAATCACAGAAAAAAAGAATCATATGCAACTTTCGGTTTTCAGAAGAGCTTATAGGGCTGGACTTAGGGGCAACACTAGCTTTGCTTGTAGGTTCAGCAACTTAGAGAATCGGAGATTTAACACACACAACACATCAGAAGGGAAATGCTGTCCAAAAGATTCAAGGGAAGGGAAGAGGACTGAAATAGGATATAAAATTTCACTGTAAGACAAGATACAGAATTGCGCCTGAAGGGATACTGACTTAATCAGGAACTGTTTGGCTTAAGGCCAGACTAGAGTTACCTGGTGGTCTTCAGTTCCTCCTACGACAGATATACAGTCACATTTGGCACTATTACATACGTACACATTCTTCTCAGGAGTGCAAATAGGCACAGAGAAGCTTCTACTACTTATATTATAACCACTCTGCAAAAAGAAGCCTGTCAAGTCTCAAGTACTACTGTTATTCTGTCTCTCATAAGAACAAAATTCATTTTATTAAGTGACCTGGCAACTACTGTTCCATACTTACATTGACCTGTACCAATTAATCTCATCAAGCACGTCTGCCCAAGTTTATTCCACTCTCATTTAGATTCCCACCATTCTGTCTCTTTTCTTTTACTGCTTTACAGATAGTTGAATGTACCTGATAAATGAATGAGTAGGTGGCAGTTCTTTACCCTGGTGTCCACCCTCGAAAGGTTAAAAGTAAAAAATGACAGAAATCTTGACATTTGTGAATTTCCTTGTAATGACTTTCAGCTGACAGCCAAGTACATCCAAATAGTTTTCTTAGTTGCTTGCCCTGACATCACACAGCAGAACTGATAAGAATATGCAAGATTATATTCTTCCCATCTGACTGGTACCTCTGCCCAGCATCGTGTGCCTATTGGTGTCAGTAGCTCTCACAGCCAAGCAGGAGACCCAGCCTTGAGCTGCCATCTCCACCCCATGCAGGGTGGCTTGCTGTACCATGAGCCTGCTCCTGTACACCTTTCCACTTTTCATCATCGTAGCTTAACACAAAATAAGTTCAAACACTGATCTGGAAGAGATCCCTTGTAGAGAGCCTACATTAGTGCTGACTACAAAGACAACTTCCTGAAGTGGTCCATATTTTGAAGGGTACCTGTTTGTATAAGCTTTAAAAATATATCAGATAAAATATCAAAGACAAAAATTGCATTAGATCATTCAAACTAATCCCAAACTTTTCATGAGAAAGTTACAGAGCTGTTAACACCAACCAACAAATATCTTGCAACAGCACTCTCCGTTGAAGCCTCCAGTTCCAGTGTTAACCACAGCAGTGGCTGCATTGCTCCCTTCAGCAGATCTGGTCTCAAACTGTACAGCAGAAGCTGTAAGCAAACAAGTGAATAATTGCTGTAAGACCTCAGCTTAAGTTTTAAGTTGTCACACAACAGGCTGGCATGTGAACAGTCAAGGACTACGTAGATTAGAGTATCAGTTTAATTAAGAGTTTTAAGAAAGTGCAATGTAACCGAGAACTTAAAAAATGTGTTATTTTATTTGAATTACATGTACGCTTTGGGTTTATCTATAAACCTTCAAAACCAAAAGACTGCTCAGAAAGCTTTTGTGTCTGAGACAAATGAAAACAATTAAGGAAATCAAACTTTCAGCAAAAGTTGGTTGTGTTTCATAGTGCAGACAGGCTAAATTACTTGATTACAACAAATGACAGAAAAATACAGAAATGTTGCCTTCATTTAGGAGGGCCACAAACAGGTGTAACTGGAGTCACGAGTAACTGAGGACCACATGAGTATCTGTCTAGTTCTCTGAAGTCTAAAACAGACACCAGATGGTATCTCGTGCTGTTGTCAGTGATTGAAGGTGTTCTGTTTTGCTGCGTTAAAAGAGGGTTTGTGTGATGCTGTCAAGTCAGACTGAAGAATAGCTGGTTGCAATCTCCATCTGCCATTTTGCCTCATAGAGAAGAAAAGCCTTTGATAACTGACAGTTCAAACAATCAGGAACCCTGGATTCAAGAAATGAGGTGACACCTTTACAAAATATGGAGCACTAACATGATACATCAACTGGAGAAAGTTGCACTCACATTCAACTAATTTAAGATTCCAAAAGGTGTCCTGGTACATGCTGCATTGACAGTATGCATGCATACATATTAAAGGCAGAATTCCCACAGTACATCCAGCAGCAACAGTTCAAAGAGATTTTTCAAATATCGGACACAAATTACTTAAAATAATATAGGGTTTTTTCATTAACTCATATCTCGCTGCTTTTGTTTAAGAATGGATTTTCTCATTTAGTATGCCTCAACTACATAAGAACTCCCCTTAATTCCTATTCTCCCTACTTAATCACCAAGCATCCTTTTTTGAAATTGTTCTCCTCTCATAGCTGGTTTACAGCACTAGTCTCAGCAGCATTCAGTCTGATCTTATCAAGCCTTTTCCTCATGAACGATTTTCAATTTTACATGTCAGTAAAATAGCCAAGCCCCTGGCACCATGGAGTTAGGATCAAAACCTGATGATAATTCCTCCCAACCCCCTTTTATTTTATCATTTATAAGAAAAGCATTGCCTTTTTTTCACATGCTTCCTCTTTCAGATCAACACTGAAGCTAGATGAGAACTTTAACCTTTATCTCCTTTAGGAACTAACCCCACTTTTCTAAAGTGGTGTTTGTTCTCTGTTCCATCAATAAACTAAGAAAGCTTGAGCTCCTCTCCAGGTGGCACATATTGTATACGCCAGGAGCCCTTTGCTTTTCATGCAACTCATTCCATTAGAGAAAGTAAACCAGTTTCCTGTTGAATTTTAAAACAGTACCTCATATATAGTTTATAAAAACTGCCAATTACATCAACCTTACTTCTTCTGGTATGTTTTCTGCTTTAAAATGTCACATGCAATACTTCACCCATAGGTGCAGTATCTATTACTGGCTGTAACCGACCGTGCGCTGGCACCCATTTTGTTGCTATCAACAATCACTTAAGCATTACAGATTTTTTTGGCTGACAACATCACCCACTGCATTGTTGTTACACTTAAAGTTGCCATGGAGACAAAAGAACAGCTGATTAGCAATATGAATGCTGGAGAAATGCTTATTCTTTAGTAATAGGATGCTACTTGCTAGTATGGAGTCTCAGGGTTTAATGGAAGTTATTATAAATAGTAACTTCTGAATCAAAGCTTCACACACAAAAAAAATAGACAAAAGACAAACAAACAAAACCACCAAAAAAAGTCTCCTCCATTTCCTCCTGCCCACCCTAGTTCTACTGGTAATAAACACAGGTTGAGGAGTGTCTCCCTGCTGTGGCACAAGAGAACAGCAGAGCAGAAGTTGCCTCCAGTCCCATATCCTAAAGGATACAAACAGTCACTGCACCAAGATGCTTACCTTATTTTCTCTCCATGTGCCTTTAGGTTGCAAATAACCTCAAAATGGGAAAGAATAAGGAAGTTCCATACTTCATCTTCCTCAGCAACTCAGATTAAAGTGCTGCTCCATCCACGGGAACACAACACAAACTAGGGAAAAAAAATAATCAAGGAGCCTCTCCTTGATTTGTTTTCCCCTAGCCGTACAGACCTACTTTTTCTCCAGCACTACACTTTCTACAGAGAGTGTGTGTAGAAGCTCAGACTAACAGCTGAATCTCACTGCTCTCTGCTCATAATCCATTAACTCACATTACAGTATGACTTGCAATTGATGGGAACTGAGGGCACTCAGCCCTGGGATACTTGGCACCTTTCGGATTCCAGTCCTAGATGTTTAATTCCTTTTATCTCACCGCAGCTCCTGCTCCTGAGTGGACAGAACACATGGGTTCAAAATGAGTATCACCTAAAGATGTTTCTGTCTTAAATCCTATTGTTGGCAAGTCAGAGAATTTCTAAAGATCACTATCAACAGCAGATTATCCCTGGTTCAGTACAGTGCATCAGAGACAAAATGCAGAAAAGCAGAGTCTTGTCCTGAAAGCCAATCTGCAAGCAAAGCAAGCAGCTGTCAGGAACAGCTGAAGAGTATTTTCATATGTAAGAGCCTTCCCCTCACCCTCTGCTTGACACTGCTGCCCTTCTTCCAACACCTCAGTGGCAGCAAGAGCACAAAACCTATTCCCAGGGGCTGATGCCTGATCCTTCCCCAGCAGCAGGACCAGTTTTAACCCCTCATTTTCCTGCCCCAGGAGCAGATGCTGACTTGCCTGTTACCACGAGGTGCAGGAAAATACAGTCAGGAGGAAATATTATAGCAGGACAGGAGGTGGTACGGGATAATGCACTGGAGTAGGAGGAAGAAGACTGAGATAAAGATGACTCTTCCTCCTCCTTCACCAGACCACCCTGCTGAATGACTCCTGCACACCCTTTCGAAGTCACTGAATTCCCTCTGCCCTCCCTGCCTTTGCTCCCTACAGCCTTGACATCCCACTTGTGACTCCTTTTACCTCTACAGAAGCCTCTTGCAAACCCACAGCTTTCAACAACTCAGCCTCTGTGCCAAAATACATTTTGTTGACACTTCAGAAAGAATACTTCACACTGAGGATTTATGATCTTTCACTCACATTGGACAAAATCTGCTTTTGCTAAGAAGCCTTGAATTGACTTAGGAGCTCACAGGAGCAAAAATATTAAATGCTAATATATGAAAGAACAGGCAGGCTGTGACAGCGGAGGTCTGTTCTTCTAGCTTGGAAGTTTCCAGCTGAGTGAGAACATTCTATTGATAAGCTGAAATTAAACACACAGATTGATCCCAGTTTTACAAATTCTCTGATCTATAGCAAAGGTGCTTAAAGTGGAACTAATATTCTGAAAGAACACTACTTTTTTGTTCTTTTGAGCAAATATTTTTCTATTACTTGAGGGAGAAGAGGACAGACAATGATGAAAAGCTTTTATTACAGTTATCTAATTCAGCATCCCAGCACTCATATGCAATCCTAAGGTCTAAGGGACATGATACAAATGATCTCAACAGCAAAGAGAAGTGAAAACGTAAGACCAACCTCATCAAAGAGAGGACAAGACAATATTTTAAATAAGCTCCTTGCCCACTCAGGAGTTTCATTATTCCAACCTCAGTTTTATGTCAGCAGGTCCTGCGCTCCAGGCTTGTCCAGTCACAGAGAGATTGCACAGCTTAAGCAAGTAACCTGGGCAGACGCCCAGCAAGACAGGAACTCCTTCCAAAAAGAGTGCTGTCCCCTTATGACACCCTATTCAGAGGCACCAAGAGCCTGTGACTGGGATGCCTGATAAAAGTACACAGCCTCCCCTTGGGAAGTGCATCAGTCCGGGCCAGCAGAGGGCTGGGACTTGGGCATCACCCCACCAACACTGCAGCAGCTGCCCATTTCTGACGAGGCTGAGCCAACACGCCGGTCTCCAGCTACAGACAGAAAAATGCAGCCTGGCACATCACTTCTGACAGGTTGCCAAGCCCAATTCCACATATCTCTACAAGTAAGGGATGAAGGAAGAAGGTAAATCTGCTAACAAAATGGTGACGTTTCTGATCCTTGTGCCCACACAGTCAAGCCCAAATGGAAGGGAAAGAAGTCCACGCACCATGAAACTAGGTAAAACTGAATGGGAAAAGGAGAACAGCTGAGTGGCAGCCTCAGCTCAGTCCCACTGGCATTTTTTTATCAAATATATTTGGAACTGCTCCCACCTTGGGAGAGAAAAATCTTCTCTGAAACACAATTTAAAGAAACATGTGATGGGGCAGGAAATAAAAGGCTTCAATTCAAAAGATTATATAGAAAGACCATTTTAGAGGGGGGGAAACTTTTAGAAAAGATTGTTCAATGAAAAAAATTCCAGATGGGACTCAAAAATAAATAAAGCAAGAAACTGATAACTTCAAGGTCAAGTTGCATTTGAAGATTAACATATATTCAGACATTAAGAAATAAGGGTGTGCATTTAAAGCTTAATAGCTAGTCACACAAATTCCTTGTGAGAGACACTGCACCAGCATCTATGTGAAGTCTACCCTAATTCATTTAAGGACCTACTTAAGTAAAAAAAAAACAGATACACAATTTTCTCAGACAAAATATGAGTCTTTCTTTCACAGGACAACTAGATCTAAAAAAAAAAAAAAAAAAAAGAAAAAAATTAATGCCCTGAGATAATGATAGACAGTTGATGTGCAGTGGTAGAGGTTTGCCTAGGATTTCAGCTCCTATGTTTCTAGCTCAGATATCTTAAAGAAGGACAATATCTGGATAAACTGGGGGGTGAAGGAGTAGGATACTTGGACTTCTCAAGTGCAAAGGAAGAAATGCATTTAAAATGAACAGTAAATAGGGGTCAAACGAAGTTTTAGAAGGGATCCAATCAAAGTACGAAAATGAAGAATGATACAAAAACTGGCATACACACCCACAGATCATCTAGCAGCTTCTAGCAATAAAAACAAAAAGCAGACTTAACTGTCATCTTGCTATATTAGCTTAGTACTTCCTCACTGCACCTTAGTGAGAGGAGGGATTCCTTGGTGTGAAGGCACAGATGCAGGAAGCCTTCCCCTCAAGAAGTCTGGCAGAGAGATGCTGCACAGCTGCTCAGAGCAAAGGCCTCTGGGCAGAGCACAGTACAACTGTCACAGCCACCATGCAACATCCTTGCAACAGCTCAAATTAAGAAACATTGCCGCACTTCCAGTAAGTCCATCTTTCACCATTTTGTTTCTTGTGGTGTTAAGAATTGTTCCAGATTCAATTTAATAGGAGTTTGTGTATTTTCTCAGAGGTCAGTATCAAATACTCCATTATTCATGCTCGCGTTTAGGGAATTCATCCTTAGGATATCATGGTTTTTAAATACTGATGAAAGGTCTTAAAAGTCCCCTGCATTTGTATTCATAATTGACGGTATTATATAATCTTTAAGTACTGAATGACTCACAATTGGGTATAAAACACTGACTTTGTAGAAACTGTTATGCTGCTTAGTATTTCTTAGACTTTCCTTGCTCTAAGGGTCCAGGATTTCAATCCCTGATGTTCGGATTTACAAGAAGCAATTCCTCTCAAGTAGAAGTCTTTCCTTTGTTTAATTTTAAAAGAATTTAAAAAGAAAAGATGGTGCTGAGATCCCCATTTTTGTTAGACTTGCGTAACTACATCTCAAGGTACTTCTCAAATAGCTTAACAGAAGGATTTCCCAAATCTTACAACTATATCTCCAACTATAAGCAAAATAAATCCCTAGGTTTAAGGATTCAACACATTAAATGTATTTGAATGAATCTTTCCTGTGTAGACAAAATACTACAAAAATTTATTGTTTGTTCTGTGGTTAGTTTTTCTGTAATCAGCTCACCCTCCCAAGTCCACAAAACCTGCTCATTTCTTTTAACTCAAAGAGCTACTCAGATCCCAGTAACATATCTTTGAAATATCAAGACTATTACTATCTTCTTAAGTATCACTACAGTATAGTAAGTCTTTAATTTAACTGGATTCCTGAAGAGGAAGAAAAAGGGTTATTGAGTTGGTTTTGTTTGCTTGTTTGTTTTACTGTTATTAAGCTGTAATAGGATCCCACCCCTTTCATTATCTGATACTATTTCTCAATGGCCAAGCTTGAACAGGGACTCAAAAAGTAAAATAACGCTGTTCTTAATGTCCCAAGAGCAGACAGCTAACACAGTAAACTGATACCATTTACAGCTGCTAGAAGTAAGCATCTGGCTTAAAGACCTCTCATGCCATCTAACTAATGTTGCAAAGCACCACATATGCACAGAGTATGCCTCTAAAAGTAACTCCAAGGTTACTCCACACAAAGGAACAGCAATAACCAAATGGCAGCATAACAAATCTCACCTTTATGAACCTGGTGACCAGGACAGGAATCACAGACTAACTCCACTGCAGGAAAAGCATTATTCAAAAGGTATCTCTGAGTTGACTAGATATAGACAATTTTGAAATAACGATTTTAATGAGGTTATTAAAACCCTGAAACACAAACATAAAACACCATCCCTACTGCTATTATTAGGACTAATTTAAAAGGTGAAGAATATCTGTACCCCTCACTGCATCACAAATGTTTGAGGCATAAGCAAAGAATGTCCCTCACTTTGATACACTGAAGCATGATTAGGATTGATGGGACAGAAGAAAAATACAGTATTGCTAAGGCTTAATATTGGGAAAACCAATATCCAAAACAACCTATCCATTAAAGCAAAAGGAGAACGTCCCACGGGAAAGTCAGGAAAGCCAAATACCTTAGGACTTCTAAAGAGAGATCAGAAAATAATGCAATTTGTGCATGCAGCCTATTCTCACATTTCAGTATCAATTTCACTTTTGTTTCATTTGTATTTTTAATATTAAAACTCATTAAAAGTATTTCAAATGTGATAATTACCATAACTGTAAAATTTAAAGAGCACAGAGCCACAGAGTAATCATTTAGTCTCTATCATTGCTGATCTTAAAGTATATCTTTTACTATTGAGTATGCTCAGTGAAAAACTGATTTTGTTCTATAGCTGGAGTTCTACTTAATCATAAATCACACATCACTCCCCATGGACTCCCTTGCACTCAAGATGCAGAACCAAAATGAAAATGCCCCCCCTTCTAAGATTTTACTTATATTTCATGTAAATTGGACAAAGACCAGATTCTGTGGATTGCTGAGCCTATTTCTAATCTCACATATGGTCTTGTCCATTAGCTTAATTCCACTAGCCTCAGAGGATTTGCATGGGTAAAAAAAAAAAAAGGCTGTGCAAGCCAGCCACAAGACACTTTGAGCTGAAGCACACACCCCACGACAGCCTGACCTGCAGTACATTAGGCAACTGATAGGCAGTGGAGATGCTGCTGAGCCTTTTGTTTTAAAGCTTGTCAGAAATACAATACACCACTTCAGAAGCCAACTCCTCATTCTACTGCAGTGAGCGGCAAAACTTCCAACAAAACCAGCATTACAAGCTGACAGTTTGAGGGTAAAAAACAACATTCACAAGGAATCTTGTAAAACCTGGTCACTCAGCTTTATAGCTCAGCACATACCATAAACTACAAGACCACAGAGAAAGAGATGGACACCCTACTCCTTTACCTCCAAGCATCTCCTCTATTTTTTACTGGATGAACAGCTATCCTTTCAGTGCCATCAGAATCACATAAGCATAGGAATTGCTTTATCAGTTAAACTGCAGGTTTGAATCTGTTCTTATTCCTGTTTTTTCAAAAGCTTTGAACACTTTGAATTAATATCTTTTCATGTCTATAGTGCCCTTAGGTTCCTATAGTTCTAAGCAAGCCTGGAGTAAAGTATCTCTTCCCACTGTTAGTGATATCCCTAGTCTGATCTTGACTGTACCTGGAAAAAAAAAACAATACAGAGGAAACCCCGCTGCTTCCGTAATTCTCTACCACAATCCTGTTCTGACGTCTCTTCCCCCCTACAGTTTCAGGAAGCATGTTAAAAAATTGCAAATACTTTGCTCAGACAATTTTCCTTCTCAGCCTCACTGCTGACTCACACTTACCCAGAAATTGGAAGTTTTAAAATGTACATCTCCAAAATGGTCTCTCTCCCCAGGCATTCTAACCAACAAATCCTTTATTTACAGAGAAGCATTTTACCAAGTTCTAGAGATTTGAGACTACCCAAGATAAAACAGACAGACTTTTGGATTAAACTAAATGCAGCTTCTTGGTTTTGCAAGAACACGTGAAGGAAGAGATCAGGGATTTAGGAAGACCTTTAGCTATGGATGTTACTTTTCAGGAGAGAATTCATGAATTCCTATGAAGTATTTCATACTTAGCGAAAAACTGAATAGCTATGAAATACATGTAGGGATGTTCAAATTAAGATCTTTGAACTACTGCTATTTCTTTAGGGCTTGCAACCTTCTTTTCATAAGTAACTTTTAAAAGTTCGTAAGTCAACATCCTATAGCTAGATTAATATTCAACTCTCAAAAGGGACAAAACCCGTGCTTTCTAGTCAGCCATGATTTTGCTATGATTTACTCATACATTCAGTGCTTCTGTTCTTTGTCAGAGATAACCTCACCCACACACAAGGCAGGGCTGCCGCCTTGTTCTGCTGCGCTACTACCTGTCATTTCAGGAAGTTGGCAGTAGCTTTTCAAAGAACTTTTCAGAACTATCTTTAGACCTATTACTGACATTTCTACCAAATTTTCATCTGTGCCACCATGACATGGTGACAGACATTAATATACGGTATCTCAAGTCACTAAAAAGCAGTTAATATCAACAAACAATTTTCACACAGGAGACAAAGCACATGAATCAATCTAAGAATAACCTTGGAAGCTATTGCCAAACACAATCTCCCATCTACATGATCCTCTTAAATTCAATCTTAAAAAAAAGAGAGAATAAAATTTGGGTTTAGTATCATGGAACCTCCAAAATACTTTCAAACTCATTCAAGGTGGAATTCTGGGAAAAACAATGCTTTAGATGCTTTAGCTACTTTTCTGGGATTAAGAATTAGCCACCTTTTCAGAAGTCTTCTAATTCTGTATTTACTCTTAAGACACAGGCTACCAAAAATAGCTAGCTAAATAAATAAATAAATGAAGGAAGGAATGTAGAACACTATCTTTTCATATCTTTAAAGTTCTCACTGGATATTGCTTTTTAAATATATTACACTTTCTAAAGGAAAAGCTGGTCTAAGGCTGACTCATTAGTCTTTTGCCATAATTATTTCATTCAGTCCTTTATGCCCAGTTTCATAAAGGCCTCCTGATACATGTCAGCAACAGCTACTTTCCTAAGAACGCTGTAGGACTGTATCCCTAAGTAATCTTAAGTAACATAAAAGTAATTTAAGTCTCTAGTGTCTGTAATAGTGACAATTCTATTTTAGTAATTATATATTATATGCAAGGGTGTATTATATTTTGGTTTATTTACAACAACGAACAAGAAGTGTTCTAAATTGAAGACAACTATAGAAGCATATGATCAGTTTAGGGATTTTTGGGGGCAGTGCTTTGTTTTGCATTTTTACTTTTATTAGCATTTTCTTAATCAATCAAAATAGGCTTTTCTAAAGGCTTAGGGCAGATACTATCCTAGTTGTTAAGTAATATGGTGGTTTGTGTAATACGGTAAAAGGTATGACTGCATGCTTCCGTGAGCAAGAATAATGCAGGTAACAAGGAGCAAGATATGGTGAGATGAACTTGAGTATTCTTTTGCATCGAGGAAATGTCTTGACATTTAACAGTGCATGTATTGTTGTAGAATAACAAAGAGGAATAGTTCAAAACAAAATTTTCTTTCTTCCTTTCTTAAAGCTCTCTTTTTCTTCAGATTCCCCAGTAAAATCTTGAAAGAACAATCTGATTCTTTAGTCATCAACTTCATTTTAGTACAAAGCACAGCATCACTAAGGACATATATTTGTTACTGTCTAAATATCTGGTAAAAACAGAGGAAAAAATTTAAAATTACTTCAGAATATAATTTAGATACATATGAAAGTCTTTTTTATTCTAGTACCACAAGAGCACACCCATGCAAGCAAGATGCTAAATAAGAAAGCGATACCAAATGGAGCTCTGCATAGACATGGAGGTGAGTCAGCCACCAGGTGGGTTTTGAAAATAACCTACAGGAAGTACCTTGTAAATGCTGGTGAGATGCCTCATCACCTGTCGATAACTGCACTTATCACTGTTATGTCAATCATTACCTCTTCACTTAAAGGAATCTGCTTTATCAGGGAACACTGGACATCAGTTTGGTTCTGTCCCCAAAGGGTGTATATAGAAGTGCTTTGCTGATCACTGTCCTTTGAAATGTGCAAGTCTGAGATACATTTCTCTTTGGTAATAACTGTTAATGAAATTACCTAATAAAACAGAGATTTCAATCACAAAGACCACAAAATTAGATTGGTTTCATAGTATAAGCTGATCTTCACTGTCTGGCTTGTATTACTACTACAACAGGCAACACATTTAGAATGACTAGGGGGTTTGTATGCTACTTTTTATGGTAAGATCATATTTTTCAGTAGCTTGTAAATTGTCAGTTTATTAGTTGAACTCTTCCTCATTTAGTTTAAATTTTTATTATTGTTTTAAATTTCAAGTCACTTCTGAGAACATCTATTATAAATAACTGGAGGGCATATATGCTTGAACAAAGAAAAACTGGTAGACATTGCCCAGTTAGGATTACCTGATGCTTCCTTTGCGAAGGATTCTTAAAATTTTTCTGAGGAACTTCTCACATTTCGGTTGTCCATGGATATCTGGAAGAATATCCTAAGGCTGTCCACCTAGTCTTTGAATTAGGGATATACCTTCTGAGCTGTTGAAAATCATCAGTTCCTACCCCAGGGAGATTTCAACAACCTACAAAAATTCTATAACCAATCTCAGAAAGGACCATGCTACTTCTAAAGCTCATGCCATACCCACAACCGTCACACACTTGGTCACTTACACCCATTTGAGTTGTGAAAAAAACACCAGGGTAAGAGAGCAAAACGTCTACTCTCAAAACTGAAATTTAGCACTTTGTCTCAGTACTCGCTACCTCCTCTCCTTCCAATGGACAGGTTTCCCCCAGGGCTATGAGGACAGCCAGGCAGCACATGCAGTTAGAAATTGCTCCTACCCACAGAACATAGGGAACAACATTCTTCAGAGTCTTCGCAAGAAGGATGTTGGAAACAAGAGGAACCAAGACAGGTTTAACTTCCTCTTACAAGTTCCTGGATTCAGCAACTTTTCGCTTGAATTGAAAATTGCCAGCTTTTATCATCACACGATATTATTAGCCCTGTAGATCAGACAATAACAAGAAATAATAAGCATACTGTCCTCTGTACCTTCTTGTGCCATTCCGGTTGCACTGAGGTCAGTTTTGTTCTTGCTCCCCTTTGCCTATCTGCCCACAGCGAGGCAGAACTTCTGCCTAAAGGTGCAGAGGACAAACAGGAATAAACATTACAGCAAAGGATTACAGGCAGGTATAAGTAAATCATACATAAATAAACTCCTGATCTATGCCAAAGCAAGCTGTATCAGGATCAGAATTTTCCTCTGCTAATCCTCAGTGTCTCATAAAAACGCTAATGAAAGACCTGATCAAAATCCCAGAAATTAAAACAGGAGAAAACTATTCCAAATATAACATACTTCTAAACAATCCCTTGTTTTAATTGCACAACTCCGAACCTTGGCCAACAATGTTCCGCAGAATTCAAGCCAAACCCATCCCCAACTGTAAAAAGTTGTTGTTCAGATAGATCCTACCTTCTTTTACCAGTTAAACCAAGTTTTGTAGGAGAGAGTACTGCTTGTGTCTGTGTCCACTATTGGATGTTGCGTAAATATTAGGCTTCCTGCTTGTGGAGAAACTACTGCAAAGTCTCTTTCAGTTCTGTTTGCACATTTCAAACTTCTGCGTGATTTAGAACAAGGAAGTTTATGTAATGCTCCCGAGAAAGTGCAGTACATCATGGCTCATTTTAATTCAGGTATGAATACATGACACAGATGAATTCACAAAACACTCCTTTCATCTGAAATTTAAGTAGTAACCCTTTTCCCCCTGAAGGTTTAAGCAGCTTTAAGTGACGAAATGATTATATTTTGCTGTTTCTTTAAAGCAGTACTGGATAGAAACAGCTTAAGATTAATTTTTCCTGAATTTATTCAAATATACACCATCGACTATAAGGAAATTTGAATAAGTCATTCCAAAAGATCTTGATGTTCCCTACAGTTATACAATATAATGACTTTAAACTGCATTTTAGTATTACAGCACATAAAAGCATCTTTTCCCTAAAGGCCAAATTGTCAAGTGCTGAAAAAACCCAAATATCTGTTTGCCAAATCAAGAAATCTGTACATGCATCTAGGACGCAGATTTTATTTGTGCACTGCCCATTACCAAAATTCTTGCTTACTTGTAAAGCTGGTTTCATATTTCCTACAGATAAAGCTTTTTAAATCACTATCATTAGGAAATATAATTGGGAAGGTGATGGTGTAGTACTTTTGTACTTCAGAGTCCTGTTCAAACACCCCCTCTTGAGGACCCTTTCTGACCCCGATTGCTGCCTTTTGCCCCTATGACTCAGAGCCCTACATCTTCTTTCCCAAAAGTAGGGTCAATGATAGCCACTGCCACCAGAAAGGGTTAGATATTTTTCCTCGTCTGGCAGCAGTTGTGGTGCTCAGCTCATGCCAAAATTCATGTCATCTTTGGTGCACAAGCTTCCAAGTTTTATTGGGCTTTCTTTCTCAACAGAATCCCTTTCTCAGCTTATCAGAGCTGCATGGTCTGTATGAAGCAGCTCTTATGAGCTAAAGTGGGGGTTTTTTTGGTTGGTTGCAGTGGGGTTTTTTTTTTTTGAGGATGGGGGGTGTTAGGGGCAGGGCGTTTGTGGGGGTTTTTTGTTGATTTTTTTTTTTGGTGGATATTTGGGGGTTTTGTTTTGTTTTTTACAGTTTCTGGATAGATGGAATTTTCTCTACTGTTTTCATCACATTGCAACAGTCTCCAAAGGTTTGACATCAGGTTTTGGACTCTCATTTCTCCCTCTCCACTTGCAAGCCATTTTGCCAGGACAATGTCAGCTTGGACTTGCCATCCACTGGCCAAGAGCAGCAGACAGACAATGCCTGAAGAGCATGGACTGCTCATTGCCTATGCCTCAGCTCCCGGTAGTCAGGAACATCCCAAGATCTGGGGGTTGTCTCAGCTGCCTGGTAGCCATTTGCTATGGACAACATACAGCAGCCTGCCACATTCTGTGGGCTATCAGATGAGCCACACTGGAAAACCAAAGATAAGTGCAAATCTAGACAATACCATGATAATGGTAGCACAGGAAAATTATGACTAGTGATGTTTAACTCAGCACCCTAAAGGCAGCATGGATGATGTGGACTGCTCCAAGTTCAGAAAGAATTAATACATTTCTAAATACAGAATGCTGAAATCACGGAAGTGAGCAACAGGAACAACCAAATCACCATATTTCTCACATTGACTTCTCTGTTAAAACCTTTTACAACATGTATTTCTTTGCTGCACAGCAAGTTATTATCATGACTATTATCTGAATACACAAAATGACACAGAGAAGCAAAGGTCTAGAAAACTCAGAGAGCATTTCCCTACCACAAAGAATTCAGCACCCAAACTGTAAAAACTATAATCATCAAATAAAACATAAGAACAATGCCACAGACACATATATGAAGAGAAAGAGAAGAAGAGATAAATGTTTATGAAATAGCTGTATTTGCAGTCCTGAAGCACCTACAAACATGCAATGTAATTTGCTGGAATCTGAACGATTTAACTAGATTAAATACTGTACTAATCCTCAATTCTGCCTAAGAAAAACATCTCCCCAGGACATTTTCATGCCTTTATAAAGTTAAAACAAGGTGACAATAACCAAAAATTATGGTCAATGGATAGACATAATTTTTAGTTTAAAGAAAGGTAAAAGAAGTAGTTTTAAAAGCATTGGAATCCTATGAAATGGAATTTGCCACAGTCCAAAGATAGTACTTACACTGAGCAGAAAGTATTTTGTAACACTCAGTTCACAGCATTTTATTAGTATTTATTTCATAATACTAATTCAAAATAAGCATTTTACTAGTATTTATTTTAACATCTTAAAAAAACTACCAATGACATTCCTCCAGACAAGGTTGCCTTGTATGAAAAAAAAAAAAAAAAAAAAAAAAACCAACCCAAAACCACCACAACAAAAAAACAACAGAAAAACAACCAAATGTGTTCTACAAGCTAATCGCCTAACTACAAACAGGACTTGGAGGGCAAGGGCAGCAGGAGAGCATTTATGCTGTCAACCTAACAAGGCATCCTAAGAGGAATTTTCTGAATGCATCATGGACATTTTTAACATTGCAGCTAAGCAGTACAGTGTAATCTGCAACACATTAACATTTCATAAGCTAAATAATTTGAAGTTGTTCTTTAAAGTACACATGAAGGTATTCCCTATTTCAAATGCTATTACTATTTATGGTTATTGAAACTATTATATAACCTAATATCTGTGAACAGGATTTAGCAGCATAATACTAAAAGGAAATTAAAGACATAAAATAATCAAGCATTAAATTTTTACAGTAAGCCATCAGCATACTCAGAAATAAGAAACAAATTTATTTTAATATTTAAGAAATACATTCTTCCAATGGGCTTACTAACAAGAATTTTCATTTATAGCCTTCCTTCAGAAAATGTCATGATTACCATCTGAACGGGGGGGGGGGGGGGGGGGGGGGGGGGAAGATAAAGTTCAAATGCTGATTTTGGCATTTGTATTTCTCTGATGTAGTTTACCTAAAGATAAAAAGTATCTAAAAAAAATAATAAAAATAGATCACAGGCACCTACAGTGCTAATGTTTCCTAATTTGACCAGTCAGTTCCTAAACTACAGCAAATGAGTACAGCTTTCACTAATGGATTGCTATTAAAAATAAATCAGCAAAACAGTGCATGTATTTCTCCTTCCATACAGCTGGAGCAAGCATACACTGTTCTATTATGCAGTTAGTGGAAAGACAGATTTTAATTTTAACCTCCACATGGAATTACTTACCCAGAAGCATGTTTCTCTTCTACAGTTCGTCCAGTAGAATAGAAAGTTTTGCACAATAGATCTTGCAAAGGGAACTTTCTCACAAGCTCCTTTTTGACTTGGTGCAGGTTTTGAGTAGGGTTTGAACTTGAGCTGCTGAGAAATATGCCTTGCCCCATAAAACTGCTGGGACACTTTACTTCACTCTCATTGGTGAATGATACCTCTTCAGACTATGTGGAAGAGATGCAAAAACAGGCAGTAGCTGCTGCCACCTTAATTTGAGGTAACAAAATCATTAAAAAAAAAAAAAGAGTAATCACTAAAGTTTTAAAGTTACATATTTTACTACATCTGTCCTGTTTAAACTGCAACTGTGTAAAAACAGTTGCCTATCTTTGACCAAGAGAAAGATTCCCTACAGAACTACTGCATTACTTAGAGTAATACAGTAACACAGTGTATCAAGGAAAATTTAAGTGGCAGGCTAATTAGTGTTTTGCAAAAGCAAATGCCCCATCTTTCCATACTGCTTGATTACATTACAGCTGAACTTGTTTCCTCTGATAGAAGTCTTCCTTTAAAGAAATAACAGCAGAGTCTGTTTGGGATTTTTTGTTTAGCTCAAAAGTTACCTGCAAAATTAATTTGGACACAGAATAAAAACATTTACAACACTGCTGCTACCATAGCAAGTACCTACTGTCCACTAAAATCCACCAGACTGTTTTTTCACAATTAAAATTAGCCTCTGCTATGAAGAGAAAAAACCACACCCTCTTCCTATTATAAAAGCAAAAGACACATCATCTGAAAGCTGGGACTCAAACCATAGATTTCTAACCAAACGAGATGCCCATGCCCTGCATATCTCTTCACTTTGGGATGTGCTGTGTCAGTACAACGCAGCTGGGGTCTGTGAGGAACTTCTGACTCTTCAAAAGAAATTTCCCAAAAGTATCCTAGTAAGATTAAGTGATAGAAAGAGTTGTAAAATAAAAAAAATAAAAATAATTTAAAAAAAAAAGGTGACGGGGGAGGTGAAGAAGGAAAGAAATCCAAGTGCATTAAGGACAGACTTTTATCTGATGCAATTTGCAGTTGCAGTAACGTCAGATAATTCCTCATGGAGAAACTAAACTGAAGATCATGGAAGAAACTACATATAACCCTTCCACCTTGGTGCCTTCCCTTAAATGTATAGAGTTAAGATTTACTTGATTTCTTTGTTTTGTTTTTATAGATGTAAAGGGATGGGAGGAGGGGTAAAACAGGACTTTGAAAAACTATTTGGAACAAACTTCCACATACCTAGAAATACTAGACAAAATTTTTGTGACCAGATGAATTTTGTACCCAGTCCTTAATAAAACATATTGTTCCAGTGACGACACTCTTCTCTAGGGTGTGACTATGGGTTACTTAAAACCACACATATGAAACTTTAGCTTAATCTTATTTTATTCTACAATGTTCTACTCTTCATTCTTTTTACTAAAAGGGGGATTACTTTGATAATTACCCTGCCAACATGACCTGGCAGCAATTACACGACTTTGTTACATGTCCTGAAATATTTGGTATTGTTAAAAGTCCCTTCCTTCTCTTTTTATTTAAAAAAAAAAAAATAAAATAAAAAGGGAATGGGCATTTCTAGCCATAATGATCAGAGAAAAACAGTGGAAAAAATGAATCAGCTTTGACATAAAAAGGCAAATAAAAATGAAAGCCAATTAAAAATAAACCTCTCTGATTTTTAAGCAAATCTTGTGATCTTGGAAGATGTGACTCATTCTCATTGCACACTTGGGATTGGCAACATCAAACCTCTATGAAACTTTATGTAGGTTTTATACAGACTCTGATGACTTAGCAAGATGACCAGTATTCCCAAGTAAATACTACGTTCTCTCACGCTGACAATAATACTAATGCTTGTATTTTCTGTGATGTCTGAAGGATTTATTTTTTTAAAACTTCACAGTTAACTGCAGAAGTGTTTCATGTGTTCTGTAAGCACGTAGTAAGTATATACATTTAAGGCAAGACAAAATGGCAACGACTATATCCCCCCCGCCCCCCCAAAAGTGGCAGGCATGTTTCCCCCACTTGGTCCACGTGTTCAATGACTGTAATGCCTCTTTTCTGGCAATGGTTGATGGCTCCTTACTAAAGCCATTAGCCTCTACACTAGCACGCTCAGGTTTAAACACCTAGACAGTTCAACACACTGTAGCTCCCTTCTGTTTCCCTCTCCCTCCCAACAGTATGTAACAGCCAGTCTCACAGAAGACCAGTTTGCCTTTGGTTGCAGAGGAAGGTCTTAGAACTCATTCATTACAGTTTTAACATTTTAGCCTGCCCTCTAGCTCACGTTAAAACGTGATCTCCAAGACACAAGAAGTCACAGTTTTCACTACAGATCTCTCTTCCCCTCCTTTTAAAACCACTATTAACTCTCATTTACTGTACTAACGCCCACTGTCCCCAAGATTTTGGGCATCCCTTGGTTTTTATTTTGTCCAAGAAGGCCTTTTCAGAGACCCATAATCAGTGCTGCTACAGCACAGATATGGCCCCATCACACTGCCAGTGTGATGGCGTTTTTGGCTATGAGGGCAGGAACATGCTTGTGAAAGCACAGCAGGTACAAACACAAGAGGGATGATGTGGGTGAAGTGGAAAGCAGGACAGCACTTCTTGGAGCACCACTCTGAGGTGATCATGCAGCTATTGCATTATAGATGGTGCTAAAGAGCTGAAGAAGCAACAAGTGTAAGGATAGGTGCTGGAAAAGAAAGAAGAAAAAGACAAAAAAAACCCTAAACCACTGTATAATATGTGAGAGAAGAATGGAATGAAAGGGCAAAATCTTATAAGATAGCAGAAGGCATTGAGGAGAGATGGAAAGAAAGGAAAAATGGAAGTAAATTAGGCGAAGAACAATGGTAAATTAAACGTGACAAAAGCAAATGCGTATTTTTCCAGCTAGCTATCAGGTGCTGACCTTCCAGAAGACAAGGTGGTACATCATTCACTGCAAATGTGGCACCAACTACCACAAACCTAATTAAGGGGAAGAGAGCGAGCACGAGCGCATCACACTAGGACTGTAGGAGCAACAAGAAAGGAAAGGCCTCTTAGGGAGGTCATCTGAGGGCAAGTGCACTCCGGTCTCATTCACAAGCAGCTCCTGTAGTCAAAGAATAAAGAGTTGACATACAGGTCAACTGTTAAGATACTCAGGTGGCGTCTTTTAACCCTAAGTTCATGCTTTAAATTTCCCCTTCCTCTGTATTTCCCTAGCATCTCTCTCTCACGTGTGGATGCTGGAGAAGTGGTATTTTGAGTACTTGTAATAGGTTACTTCTTATCTCTGGCTAACAAGCTTTAATAAGGAATAAAAGTCACCTAAAATCCATCAATGTCTACACAAAACATGGTGTTTAGACTTCTTTCTATGTCCATTCTCTGTCCCCAGATTGCTTTGATACAGATAAGTCTCCCTAGTAGACTGTAATATAACATGTTTATATTTTGGTTCATGTTCAGAAACGAAAAAAAATGTACTGTCAGGATGTGATTGAAGAAAAATGGACAGTGTATGTAGATGTGCTGTATTTTCAGCCTGAGCACAAAGCAAATCATCCTTCCAGAAGTCCAAAATACAGCACTTTGGACTTCTGTAGAGATTAGTGTCAAACAGCAATAATAGCAGCCTGCTTTCTAACATTCAGAAAAATTTAGAAGTGAAAAAATGGTATATGTAGAAATGGCAAAACTTCAACAGTTATATGTGTGTCTCCCTCAGCTTTTGCTTCCAAAATTCAAATAAATATACATTCATCATAACGTTAATGATAAAGAATTCCTAAATAATGTGAACAACAGCGAATCACAGAGCTTAAGCAGCTGCAAGTCTTTTTTTTTTTTTTATGATGCTTGATGATTTTTAATTATATCTATTACATATGTATTGTATCATGAAAGCCACCTGTTTGACATCAGAAATATGAAAATACGGTAAAGGCTACGGGAAAGGAACAATGAAAAGTTCCATTCAGATTTATTTTTTTTGTATCAGCATGCTTCTCTCTGTTGTTAAGGGATAATAGATGTTAGCAAACCAATCATCAATTCATACTACATAAATGTAAGCAGACTAGGTCACAGTCAAAGAATGTTAGATTAATGATAAAAAAAACCAGACATATGCACTGACATGAAAAAGTAAGTTTAAAACAGCTTTCTGAGCCATTATTTAGTTTGAAAATACATTCAAATCTTTCCAATAACTCTAAGAGTCTTCAAAATTATTAAAAAGAAAAATCTGCATACTGTTTGCAAGGACTTATATGCCAAAAAGGTTGAACATAGGCAGGAAGTGTCAAGACAGCTTTACTGAGAGAATGAAGCCATAAGAAACAAACAATACATCCAAGTATATTCTAATACTGGCTAACAGCTCAAACTACGTTAATCCTGTTTTAAGGACCATCTCACAAAAATTATTCCTTTGCCCTTTCTCTTTCTGAAAAAGTTTTAAATTAAAAGCAGCAGCACAGCAAAGAGAAAAAAAAAAAGATAAAAATGTAAATGAAATAAATCAGTTCAAGGAGATAATGACACATCAATCAATTTAAAGTTCACATTTTTGGCAGGACAGGACTTTGTAAATAATACTCAGAGCTGATGACAGCATTTAGCCACTGACTTGATCAAATTTGTGCTTGTAATGGCCCCAAATTACATTCTGAGCGCTGGGTTATGAAAAGAGTAACACCCTAATGCAAGAAGAAACAGAAAAGGACATGAAATCATGTCAAGAAACACCATCTCTGCCTCAAAGATCACTCATTAGGGGATCTTACTGGCAGACTTACCTGAGATACCAGTATTTCTTTCTGTTCAGATTTTAACTTCCCCCCACCCCCACCCCAAATGGACATTCTCATCTAATGGTAGGGCACAACAGGAAGCTTCTACAGATGAAAACACTTCTGATAAAATGCAGGGCTGGAGGGTTGTACAGTCTAGTTCTAACAAATGAGTTTCAACAGGACTTAAGTATGACACAGTGCAACTCTCTTCAGCATTTGTGTTAATCCAGGGTTGTAAAACAGATGCTGAGGAAAGTCTCTTGCCTTTAGGGGCTGAGTTGCTTAACCGATACAATCTGAGAAACACAATTTCTACCCATACTCTGTAAATGGGAAGCGAGATGTCTGTTCTGTGGACTGTGTATTGGCTCCAGTCTTCTCCCACACAGCCTCTTCAAGTTGGAAAGGATTTGCTCATTCCCCAGACTCCCTTCCCTTCAGTCTTTCCTCTCTATTTGCCACTTTCTCTCAGCTTTTCTTTTCATGGTCTTTCCATCTATCCTTTCTTTACTTAATTCTCACAACACTGTGCATAACTAAGATGATACTGGCCTCTCTTCCTTTTTTTTCTTCTTGCACATTGAATCCTTTTCCTCTTTGGTGCTGCTTGAGTTAGCAGCTGGTGTGTTTTTGGTTTGTTTTTTTCCTGGGGTTTGCACAATATTTCATTCTGAAGCCTCTGTTCCAGTATTTCTGCAATACATCAGATCAATGGCACCCACTTCAAAGCCAACTGGAAAGCACGCACTCTTGCATCAGCATAGCTACATTGTAGATCATTGGAAGGGAGAAAGCTGTAAGGAATGGAGCCGCTCAGCACAGGAGAATCCATGTCAGGGTTATTTTGGACATGGAAGATGTGTGTGAGAAGATGACCAAGGGCTCTGCACTACACAAGGGGATTGTTTCCAGGGTCAGGTAGCTGAATTCCAGTGTAGTAGGGCAGAGTCTGTTGTAATAAATTCCCTCTGAAGCAGATGGATGTGCGTTACTCTACAGAGAGACCAGGCTCTCAGAGCATGATGACAAGCAGTAGCTTGTTTTTATTTCAGCCTTAGGTGTGAAAGCCAATTAAACTGCTTAGCTGACACATGACAACGGAGTTAATTTTTCTTGGCAGCCAGCCTTCTCTTGCTACAAAGTCACTGAATTGTGTGCATGGGCTTTGCAGAGATGGCACCTGTACAGACACATCAGAACTCGAAGCAGATTTACACCTGTTAAAATCCATCCCCAAAGGTTTGTGGGTTCACAGATGCACACAGTTGTTTGAATGTTACTCTGACTCCACAAGTATTTATATCTACTATGAATATAAGCATATGCTCCCAAATCTGTGTATGAACAAGTGCAAGATATACAGAAGGTTGGCTGAAAATTTCCAGACTTTGGATGGAAGAAAAACAGCCCTTCACTGACTCCAAGAACAGCGCCACAGAAGCGGCTTCACTGTCAGACCTCCACCTATACCCTTCTGATGGAAAATTCCAACAGTTTGCTCTGCAGCTTCCAAAGCTAACACTTCTAAAAGCATCACATGAATTGTGTAGGGTATGTTGCTACAGCTCAAAAATCACAGCGACATCTCAGAGCAATTACTTCATCTTGAAATATTATCTCTGAATCACATTACACTCAGTAAGATTTCCTCAAAGAAGGTTATTTGCAATGGATACACGACACTCTTTATAATCTGGATAAAATACTAATCTTGCAATTTTAACCTCTAAGCTTCTTATATGATACCCTAACTGCCTTTTATCACATGCATTTAGGTATGTATCTCCTCCAGGCCATCTACGACATACCAATTTTATTCCTTTGGGACAACTTGTTCACATAGGACATACTTTCTTTAACAGGGTACTCAAGTCAGCTAATCCAAGCTCTCCGGAGACATTTAAAGCACTGATAGCATTAAGTAAGGTCGTTCCAGGCACCTGTTATGAATTTTCAAGCAACCTAATTTAATTAATCATAGACTGAAGTAATTTCATTAATCATAGATTGAAGCTCAATCAGAATGGCGTGTATTTTCACTGATCTTCTTGAAATGAATTAGTATGTTCTTCAACAGATTCATAGCACTGCAGTCTGCCACCTTTTTGACAAAGCACTGCTGTGCCTGACAGGATGCAGATTTATGCCCGAGTTTTTAATTGTCATACAGAAAACAGACAAGCATCACAAGACTTTTTTTTTTTAATATAACCAACATGCATGTGAATTTTTTCAAATAAAAATCTCATTCAAATTAGATTATTTCAATAGCATTATCATCTAAATAAAAATATCCAAAGTGTAAAGCCATTTTACTAATCTTTTCCTAATCTGGTGATCACTCCTGAGGGCTATTTCGCTATTATCTGCCACTCAACCCAGTTTCTGAAAGCACTGAGCCTCTGAAACTACACAGAAACCAAAAGAAACTGCAGATACTGTGTCCTTGGAAAACTGGGCCAGCTGTCTTTCTGGGACTTGCAATCCTTCAGCTTCACCTTAGTTTAAGTCTGAGGTACCCTTAAAAGAAATCTCAACCCAAGCCCTCTTTTAAATGAATGGTACTGAACCACAACAACTGCAAATACACTTGCTTATACAGTATTAATTTAAGCTGCCATGACAGGCCAGTTTCCTAACAAAAATTATGGGCAAGGCCTACTAACATGGATGAGGCTTACATCTGTCCTGCTTGTAAGTGATACTACCAGAAACATTTTGTTGAGCAAGCCAGCTTGCTAAGGAAGCTTCATCTGCTGCCGCACAATGAAACACAAATATTCAGGAACAGATGAACTAAAACCAGGTGAGTGAGATGGATTCCACAGCACAGCCAGCACTTCCTTTAGCCATTTAGAGCATTGAGGCACCTAACACCACTTAAATACAGTTTAATGGAAATTAGAGATAGTTTAGATTGTCTCTTAAACATATAAAGGTTTTTCTGACTCCTTGAAAAAGTCCTCCGAATAAATCAAAACTTCATCTGAAGTCTTGTCATCAGCTTCCTCTTTTCCAATGTACCAAGTTATTCCTAAATCACTCACTTTCCTAGTTATGCCTGGCCTCTTGAGCTCAGGAAAAAGGTGATGGAGATCACACAGTATTTTTCAGTTAATAAATTCATAGTAGTTGTTTCTTAAATAGAAAGCTTAGCATTTAGAAAAGCAAGTTTTAGCTGACATGAGCAGAGGACCAGTTTCTGTGAATGAGTCAGTTTTTTAAGTCTGCACATTTTGACAGCTGTAGAACTATACCAAACACCTGGAAAAGATAAGTTACATCACAATGATTATCAATATATTTAACAATAAGGTAACTTCTACGTATCCTCTAGCAACGAATGATATAATAAACTGATTATATACATGTAAATGATTAAATTATAGGAACGACATAATTCCCTTCTTTCCCCCCCCATTCCCCCCCCCCCCCCTTTTTTTTTAATATGGACAAATTCCCTTATTGTTCTTATTAACTGCTCCAAAAACCCTCGGGCCAGCATCAAGCATTTGATAGAATCACAGTGACAAAAAACTGTTCTATGCCCACCCCGAGTCCTCAATTACTGCACCAAGATCAAGATACTAGTGAAACGGAGACTCCAGGACCTGTTAAAAGCCCTACCGGGCAGCAGATGGAGCCAGCACCTTCCTACAAACCACAGTGGCATTAAAGCCCTTTGTTCACGTCTTCAAGTCAGGCTAGTGAAGAATATAAGCATGCTTTAGCGTTATGAATTTGGGATAGAGAAGTTACCTGCTTCTTCTTTCCCAAAACTTCTGACTAGTCTATCGACTACCCGTAACTCAGCCCTGCTACTCTGACGTGCACTACTCCAGGTCACTAATTTGGAAGGTTTCTACTTTCCCGGGATGCTCCCCTCAGGTGCTTGGCAGACATGATGAGCATGTAGAAATATGGCTGTACAGAGCAGCCTACAAGGCTAGGTCATACTATCTCATTTTAAAGGCTGATGAATAATGGTGGACTGTATTTTTAATCTCATTTTCATGTCCTCCTGCAATATACATAAATATCTGTATTGTCTGGGAATGGATTAATGAGGTAGTTTAGGGCTTGCTGTCTGCACTACAGCATCACCAGTTAAAATAAGAACCTTACCATGTGCCTTCACTTAGTGAAGCGTAAAGGGGCAGCATAAGAAGCAAGCTCATCCACTCCCTATCTGTAATTATTTAAGCAGGTTATTATTTTATTATTTTTGTATTTTGCACATACTTCTAGGTCTCCATGCCCATTGTTCTACTGAGTATGTCAGGTATATTCTTCATTTCACCGATTTCAAAGAAAAATTTAATGACTACTCAGTATATAAACAAGACAGTAGATGAGCAGAAATGGTTGATCTTAGGATAACTTATCCTTAGGTTTCCTCGTATCAATTTCACATTTTTTACATAAAAATAACACCCCCCTTTAGATTTTTCTTCAAAAAAGTAGCTCCTTAAAGAGAAACTTGAGAAAGAGTAAAATGGAATTTGATTTCTTATTTTAAAAGCTGGACTTCTACAGAAAACACCATCACACATACAGGTAAATGAGTGTTTAATTTGGCATCCCAAACCATTAAAAATATGAGAAAACAACTGCTTTAGAAAGAAGTATAGGTTTCAAGATGCTTATATACAAAGCAAAAAGAAATGTGTAATTCACAGAAAGGAAAAGGAAAAGCCCATGTAATGCATTCAACGTCCTCAAATCCTAGAAGCCAAGAACTTTTCATCTTTCAAAACCAGTGGGAAGTATACAGACCAGTATCAGTCTTGTCCCAGAGCACATTGTCTCTTCAGTGGGTTAATCTGCACAAGGCTGCCATTCTCAAATACATCACAAGAAAGAGGTGGGTACCTCCTGAACCTAGAAAAGGACTCCTACAGAATTTTTTTGCCCTCTTTGGAAATAAATTGGACCTGCAGCCAAGCAATTGTCTCCCATAATTAAAGATTAGCAGCACCAGAACTGTGAAATATGAACACATCCACATTAAGAAATCAGCAAAACAGTAATTCAGTACTTTATTCTTGGATACCTCTGAACAGTCACATAAGCATTCTTCTGTCTACCCCTCCCACTTCGTGTTCATTTCTATCAGTTAGCATTTCTGGCCCCTGACAAGAGAAAAACTGACTAAGGAGACAAATGAAACTTAGGATGCAAAGAAGAGCCAGAGCAGCTTTGTCTCAATCCTTCATATAACCTTTTATTCTTATATGGGAAGGCTGGCTGACCAGGATTATAGTTACGTAAAAACTAGCACCAAAATAACATGTTCTTGCAACCTCATATCTACTTTTTAAGGAAGACAGATATCCAAGTTGGAAAAAACTTACTTTTAAAAAAATTACCTTACTCATGTGAACTTTATTATTGCAATATTGACCACTAGTTTTATTTAAATAATTTCCTATTACATTGCACTGGGGTCACAACAACCCCACGCAGTGCTACAGGCTTGGGGAAGAGTGGCTGAAAAGGACCTGGGGGTGCTGGGTGATGGCTGGCTGAACTCATGCTAGCAGTGTGCTCAGGTGGCCAAAATGGCCAACAGCATCCTGGCTTCTATCCACAATAAGTGTGGCCAACAGGACCATGGAAGTGATCATCCCCTGTACTGAACACTAGTGAGGCCACACCTCAAATCCTGTGTTCAGTTTTGGACCCCTCACTTCAAGAAGGATGTAGAGGTGCTGGACCATGTCCAGAGAAGGACAATGTTGATGATGAAGGGTCTGGAGCACAAGTCCTATGAGAAGCAGCTGAGGGAGCTGGTGTTGTTTAACCTGGAGAAGAGGAGGCTCAGGGGGGATCTTATTGCTCTCTACAACTACCTGAAAGAAGGTTGGAGTGAGGGGGGTGTCTGTCTCTTCTCCCAGATACCAAGCAACAGCATAAGAGGAAACGACCTCAAGTTGCACCAAGGGAGGTTTAAATTGGATATTAGGAAAAATTTCTTCACTGAAAGGGTGGTCAAGCATTGGAATAGCCTGCCCAGCGAGGTGGTGGAATCACCATCCCTGGAGGTACTTAAAAAATGCATAGATATGGTGCTCAGGGACATGGTTTAGTGATAGACTTGGTAGTCCTGGGTCAATGGCTGGACTTTGTAATCTCAAAGGTCTTTTTCCAACCTAAATGATTCTAGATGTTAAGATAAGGCAATATCCTAACAAGACAGATCATAATAAAATGGTAGCTGATTCTCCAAGACCTCTACAACTGGTTTTAACTCTTTTCTATGTAGATGAGAGCTAGCAAAATGAAAAAAAAGGCATGAAGTTGTGCTTAATGATACTAGTTCAGGAAAGGAGAGACTAGCCCATCAGTACAAGAATCTACCTTGAAATCTAGATATAACCTGCATCTTCAAGAAGTGAACCAAGTGGAGGTTGATAAGACTCTTTTAAACATCTCAACAAATTAAAAAAATTTCAAACATGCAAACAAATTTCAGAGGTCAAATATTTAATTGTCAACATCATTAAAAATGGAGCTTTAGCACTGCTCACAATAGATGGAATTTTTATACAGAAGCCTCTAGATACTGCTATTAAGCTCAGTGGAACCAAAACAAAAATAATTGTAAAAATACAAGCTTTTTGCCACCCTTTATAACTTCTATAAGTTTGGGGTTTTTTTGTTTTTGTACTTGCCTGTACAAAACAGAGGACATGCTTAAACATGCTTAACCATCTTACTGAAGATGATACTACTATGTAAGCTCCCAAGAGCAGACATATCTACATAATTAAAATCATAACAAAGCACAGTGCTCAAACCTAATTTGAATTTTTTTAATATTTTCTATAATTATGTAGTTTCTGGGGTTTTCTCAACTTTTTAGTAAGAACAAAACATTTTGTGCTTTAACATAACTTCCCCTCATCTGGATTGACTAAAGAAGCTTTCCATGAGGAAAGCCAAAAAAAAAAAGTAATTAAATATGGTAATTATAGCTCTGGTCGGCTACAAGTTTGGGAATCAGAGCTGCTTTTGCTTAATAAAGTAGCTGCTGAATTAAAATCATGCTCATCTAACATCAAATCTTTCAAAGGGGTAAGGACAAAATATTTAAGAACATTTTCCCATAATAGCTACTGGCAAAAATCTTAATTATGCTGAAACTATGAGATCTATTGTCTCTGATTTTTTCTTATCATGAATCTTTATTCTGAAACAGATAGCTGTTTGGAAAACTGTAATTACATTATCCCTCAGTGCCTCTTGATCTTATGCAGACTGCTCTGATAGTTAACATTTACAAGAGAGCAACAACCTCTTAATCTATAAAACACCCAGTATCCAAGTTTTAACAACATTCTGTATGAAAGCGAAGTTCGCTATGCCATGTGGGAACTGAAAATTGGGATTTATCTTAGTATCAGTCACATGAAATGCTGCATACTCGCTTTTGTCTGGATTTACAGAAGCCAGGACAATTTTAAAATCAATTAATGATCTGTCACAAAAAAATCATTCCCTCAGATGATTTTGCACCCCTACTTTCCCAAAAGTAGAGCAGCTTCCTCACTAGATAAATGAATCCACAGATATGCATAAAAGTATTCTTCCTTTGAAGCCACACCATGAATGCCACAGCGAGAAACAGCTTGGCTTCTAGATCAGTAAGACCCAATTCTTTTTCCCCTTCTCCTCAAAATGTAGCTTCATCAAGAGTTTCTATTAGGTAAGAGTAAGTATGCCTACTGCAGTTCCAAATGACTTCCAGATTATTAAGTGAAATATATAATTTAACACAGATGAACTACATTTCAGTCTTGTCTAGATTATACGAATACAATGTTCTTGTTGATTCTGCAGCCATGCAAATTAACATACACATTAAAGATTTAGGTTGAATAAAATCCTAAGAGTCTGTTTTTCAGCTCTACATTACTTTCCTTTCTCCTTGACTAGACACAAAAAGGACTGTCCTGCAAGTTCTTCAGTCAAGTTTAGAAACCATTAACTCAAACTACAAGGTCGTCAAGATAAGAATAAAATCAATAGGGTTGTCCTTCTGGGCTCTTTTCAGATATGGCTAATAAGTCTCTACAGCACATACGTCTCCACACTGGTTCCTTTTTAATCAAATATTTACCCTGGTTGCAGTTTAACTTATGGTTTGCTTTGCAAGGTGTCAGTGTTCTGGTTTTGACTAGAGTGCCATTTCTTGCATCTGGTGGGACTGCACTGCTGTACGGCCTTGTTCAGTATACACAACATCCCAGTCAAGCCTGGGCAATGCACAGCTTGCTGAAGAGAATGGGAAAATAAAGCTCAGATAATGGAAGACAGCATCTGGACATTCAGCCAGAATGAAAGTCTACATTAAGTTTTATGTTAATTCATTAACCAGAAGCGCACAAAGTGGATTCTCTTGAAATGCAGGCAATGGTAACCTGTCCTGAACAAACCTACAGCACAGACTGAAGGAGGGGCTTGGATGCCAGGCGCCACCAAAACTGGCATGCATGAGCTAGTGGTGGGACAGCTCTCATCAGACGATGATAAGCACTAGCATAGCTTATGTTTACATGCTGAAGGCCCTTTGCAAAGCAGTCTATCTCCATCACCAATCTTTCCATCACTAACACAAGCATCAACTCATTCGTTTCTCGCAAGCAGATCACTCCTTATGCCACCCCGACACCGGAAACTTCTGTCTAATGGTCACCCTGTTTGCCACCATACACCTTTTAATGAACTATTTTAAGGAATATCACCCCCTGGTAGCTAGGCAGGTGGTTTCTGAGGGGATTAGTATTTAATCTATTTATACTGTACAGTTTGTGAAAAAGCAACAGCACTACATATCTGGGCTACAGAAATATTACATATTTTCTACATAATCTTTATTTTGGCCTGTAACCATGTTCCTTCCCACTGTCTGTGATCCCACACTCCCTGAGCCTGGTTTTAAAGCACCCTGTAAAATCAGTACTGTCTTGTGCCCTCTACCACTGGGAAGCCACCCTGACTGCCAAAACGCAAAATGGACACACAATATTTTTACCAGGATACTGAGGTTACTACTACTATGAACATAAGACACCAAAAGTAAGAATGCGGGGAAAAAAATGTGGGAAACTTAACAGATACAGTCAGATGTGCAAATGTCTTTTTAAATTTCTTTACTTTCAAGATTTCTCCCATCCTTTCAATAGCACATAACCTGTCATAATGGAGTACCTGCTTAATCAAATTTACTTAAGTGCTTGTAAAAGAATTCAGAAAACATGCTACACAGTATACTAATATTCTTTGGAAATTCAAATGAAAGCTAGCTTAATGCATATGAATAAATTCACATTTTAGTTATACAGGAATGCGCATAATGTGATAAAAGCAACATGAATGTTTATCCAGGAAGAAACTGATTTTCAACAGCAACAACTGCAAGGGGAACTATCCCCCACTATTTGGACAGCAATGAAATAGCATAAAAATATTGTGTTTTCAAAGTTTATTTTATAAATAATTTTGGAATTAATTCAGCTCTTTGTTCTGATTAAGAAAGATGGGCATGCATTACACATGCTGGCTGGGAAAAATGACAATCCTATGATTTCTGGAACTCTCAGTCTTAGGAGTTATAAATATGGTAAATCAATGGAAATAGCCTATACTACTTGTACCTCAAACACAGATAATTAAGTAAATTAGTACTATACATAACCTTTCAGCTCCCCTTCAGTTAATCTAGATTAATGCAGTATAAATTTTTTTAGGAATAACAGCAAAGAAGTTTTCTAAATGCTATGTAATTCTGATCAGCTGTATATTAACTGACTACATAAATCTTATGGAAGTAATGAATTAAATTTCATTACCACAATCATAAAGCCTGCAAATGTTCATCAGCTACATCAAATCCCCCAAAAAAAGGTGCAGCTGGTATTGTAAGGATTCAAAGGCAGAGGGGGGGAAAAAGAGCTGTTACTCTAAGAAACGTATACTTTTAAAAAATGTGAATTATATTGAGAAAAGAGGATTATTAGGAAATATTCTAGGATGTGTGCAAATACAATTTCTCACATTATGCAGATTTTGGTGTATCTTTGCATAGGCATGACTATGAAAAAAGCACGCAGCAACGATACATACTTAATTCACATCAATTCAGAGTAGATATAACACGTTATTTAAACATGCATTGCAAACTTCAGCACTGAAGTTCTGTTCTTTTTTTGAATTTTTTTTTTTTAAATTTTTCAATGCAATAAGACCGGATACAGCTAGGATAAATAAACCTTTAGATTTGTAAGCCAATTAGGTGATAAAACTTCTAGATTTTATCACCTAATTTCAAAACTTGTAACTAACTAAAGAGAAGAGAAGTTTTAGACTGAATTTGAGTAGTGCTGCCAATACATTTAGACACACTAATACATGTCAAGGTTTACTAAGTATTAAAAATCCAAAATCTTCTACAATACTGAATAAATGTAATGGACTACTTTAGCCTTCATTTATTTAAGCAGTTTTGGCAAATGAAAACAGACAATCTAGAAACATGTTAGAAATCATTCATTCTCCATCACCTGTGTAGAGCTTGACCATATCAACTCATCTTCATAGTTATTGATGGCAGCATGTTTCAATAATACCGCATGTCAAACGCTTACTTAAAAACCACCTATGTAGCCTATCAAGGCAATAAACACATAAAAATGCTCACAAATCAAGAGAATTAGCTGACTGATGTGGATGCTATAACCTGAACAAAGTTACACCAATTTCAAGCAGTCTACAAGTATGACACATCGCACACACCAAGTTTTCCACATCTTAGTGAGAATATGTCGATAAAAGTTGGAGTACCACATTTTGCTCACATAACTTGCTTCAGTGTTTGACCTCGCTCTGATGTACATTCCCAGCGCTACCTGGCACCAGTGGTGAACCTCCAGAGTACAGACATTGCACTGGGTTTACTGCCTTTGAGTCACTGAAGAGAAACACATTTTTCATCACAAATCTTCAAGACAGTTACTTAAAAATTAAGTTCTTAAGTACTCTGTTGGATTGCAAACTCAACACCTTGCCAGCTTAAGTCCTTGCTGAAACCCAAATGCATGCCGTTTTGTTTAACCATTAAGCTGTTACACATAGGATGAACTATCATACAAGTTCACCTTTGGTTTTCCTGGCCTTGCTAATTTTAATATCCATATTGCTGACAGCAATCTTCAAAAGGTTTTCAATGAAGTACATTTTTTAGAAAAAAAACCAAAATAAATGCATTGCAAGTTAACAAATTAATAGAGGCTTATACTATTATGCAAGAAATACAGGGATTTTAAACAGAGATTCTAAGCCAATGTGCCCTGTGGTATCACCTTTATCACTGATAAGATGGTCATACTAGTAGTTACTGTATTCTATAACAAATTAATATAGCCATTGCCTCAAAAATCAGGACCTAATTCAACCATAATATGTAATTTTGCATTATACAGGTTACTGCCAGTTTAATATACATACACTAAGATAGCTTAATGTTTTCCACATGTGTTTGAAGACAGTCCAATCTGGCTAAAGGCAGAAGTTTCATGCTCTTCAACTCAATTCTTTGTACACTACCACCTTGAACGGGGAAATCAGGAACACATTTCTGGAGTGGAAATGTTTCAAGACTCCTACTGGATAAAACAAGTGAGCCACAGAAACCTTCCCAGATGTGTGCTCAGTAGAAAACAGCTTGGCAACAGACAATTTTACAAACCTCTCTGAAATCTCAGAGGCTGAAATACAGAATTCTAGATGTGGGACTCATTGCAACTCCACCCTAGAGACACAGAATTTAGAAACTAATTAATGATGGCAGTCAGCATAATCTAACGTTTGTCCTTGTGTAAAAGCTTAGCCATGCACAATACTTTTGTATGAGACACGTGGAGTGATTCAGCTTGGGTTTCATGAAGTGGCAACTTGATCGCAGCTACGTTGGAACATTTTATCACAGATCTAATTTTGCAAGTGGTAATTCTCCTTTGATCCGTTGCTAAGTTGAGAAGATAATTGAGGGACAGTGAATAGCTGGAGGCAACTATAGAGGACACGTTCAAAATACAAACAAGCTATGCAAAAAGAGCAGCTCATCCTTAATAAACTCAGAATGGCAGTACTTACTATAAACGGACTAAGTACCAGCAGTGCTGCCACAGCATGCTAATCGTGTGCACACCCTTAAACAGCCACTGGTGGGCTAAGCTTAATGACATGCCAGAAAAAGCATTTGAGGAATAGGCAGCAACACCTGCCATGGATGCAAGTCAGCCTACCTAGCTTCTATTTTCAGCAATATGGTGCTTAACTGCCACATTTGGAAAAGAGAAAAGAAAACCACCAAGCCATATTGGTTTTGTGAACTATGCAGACTGTTCAAATACCTATTCAAAAAAATAATAAAAGGTTTGACTTACAGCAGTGGTCAGAGATACAGGTTTTATTTGGCAACATGGAAAACACAGAGTTATCTGGACACAGATCATTTCACATAAGGAGAGAAGCTCTGCAATCTTGTGCACTTGAAGAGTTGCAGAAAAGCCTTTATTTAACATACTGAACAAGGGAGGCAGTCACTGCCTTTATAAATGCAGCTAAGCAACATCTTAATCCTTCAGAGTATGAAGGCACCACAAAAAAGCTCGCCAATATCCACTCCCTCAGCTGAAGCCATCTTTGTTCACAAGGAGTACTATCTGGAATGAGTTTTCCTAATGGCACATATAAGTCTGAACCTCCTCCAAGATGCTGATGACCACAGCCAAGTCATCATTCTCAACTGACAAAAGTGGAAGTGACTTCAGTGGTTGGTGGGGGCCATAAAGGTTACTAGCCTGCAAAAACAAAAAACACCTCAACCAGAACACAGACAGACACTCAAATTTGTTATACCTAAAGCCCCCACACTCAACACATGCTAAAATATATCATATCCTTTACGCATTTACTTCATAAAACCTTCCTTGCAGTTTCCTCCTGAACATAGGAAGGAGGAACTGCACACAAAAAATGCTCAAAATGTCTCTAATTCTAAGGGCGTTTAGTATGACAGTGATAAGGAGCATATAACACCATGAACAGAAAATATACTTTTATGCACACTTGCTTAGCTTATACATCTACAATGGAAAAGTAACCATCAAACAATTCTTCTTGATTGGCAGTAAAATAAATTTGTAGTTTTGTTTATGGTTACAACATACTATTGGGAGAAAAACTCCTTATTTTGAGGTTATCTTAGAAAAGCATCATTATTTGAGGTAGTCAAGGACCCAAACTTTTGACTTTCAAAACACTGCCAGGTATTCCTCCAGAAAGATTTATTTTTAGTAGTTTAGGTTAATGTTACAGAAAGTTTGCCAGATTTTTAAACAGATGTAATTAAGATGCCTTAATAGTTTATGAAAGACATCCAGGTACTGCCTATCACTCAGTGACTTCATCTAGCATGTCTTTTCCTTTCTTGCCAGATTCTGTAGTCCCGAGTTCTACATATTCGCAACATATTTCCTCTGCTTATGAATAATAGGAAATGAATTGAAATGGGAACCAAATAATTTATGCGCTCTCGTTATGAATGGACACAACTAAATTAATTGCAATTCAATGAAATCATCTATCATTGCTTAGATGACCAGTATAGCACTTCTCCACCTGCCTCAGTTTTCTATTCTGGAATTCTCTTTAGTTATTTTTTAATTCTACATGTGCATATACTACATACGAGCCTATATAACACTATAAAAGACTATAAATTGAAACACTGGTGATTTAACCCTTTAGATAAAAGACTAATAACTAAATCATTCTGAAAAATCAAATCATGCTTTGAACAACAGTTTTAATAATAGATTAGGTCATTTCTTTATCCTTGAAAGTCCAGCTATGAAGAAATAGGCCTTGAATCAGTTCCACATGCCCATAAAACTGCATGTAGAACTTGATTTTTTTATTTTTCAGTTCTGTAATGGTGTACTCAGCTTATTTCAAATATCTCCTTGGGATATGTTCTTACACTCAGGTATTTCCTTGAGTTACATTCACGTACTTTCAAGTGTTTTCACTTTCAGCCATTGCTTAGGACTTACTTCCCTTTTCTGGTTTCTTCATTATTGAAATGTTTAAAAGCATTTCAGAAGTTTCCTGTGATAGAAGCTTTACCGCCTCCTATAAAAATAGAATTTTCCTTTATCCATGCCCTTTCTATACGACCTCAATCTCCTAACATTTGAAAGAACCATGTTGTTCTTAGAACTGCTTAGATCTTGTTTTCTTTTGGTGTATGAGATTTATTACCTGTGAAATATTTTATTGCCTTATTTACTGGCTTTAGCGTTCCATTCTGGGAAAGTGGGCAGATCAGCTACAGGCACTCCTAAAGACAATGATATTAATGACTCCAGCTGATGTTCCTACTTTTCCAGCCAATGGAAACATAAGCCCTGTTCCTGAAGCAGCATGTTTCCTGAAGCACTGCCGCAGTTCACTTCAAGAGCTCACTACCTGGAGTGAAGCCAGACATATACCCTGGCATGTTTCACAAAACTGTAGAAGACTGCACTCAGTTGCCTACTAAAGGAATACAAGTCATTTACATTTTCCATAAGCAGGACTACTCAACATAAAACCAGGTGAGTCATGAGAAGGAAAAAACCCTTAGTCTCTCCAAGGAAGTGGCTTAAGACAAAGACAGTTAGTTCCGTAATGGGAAAATAAAAAACAGAATCAGTGTATTTCTGTAAAACCTTTCATTTAAGGACCTCCAAATCAATTAATGCCATTAATTCACTGGGCCTTTCAACATGTCTTTTCTTCACGTAGCACTGGAAAATTTAATGTGCAAGCTTGTGGTCACAAATTTGAAATGCATAAAGCCAAGAAAATATATTTTAATAAATGCATGTTTTGGAAATGGTTCAATTGCACACATCAGAAAACACCTTAACAAAGCTAAATTTCCTGCACCTAGCAATATGAAATTGGCCATTCAATTATCAAATAAACAACTGAAAAGAGAATTAATGCAATAAATACCTATGACTAAGAAATTCAACTTCCCCCTTAAGGGTGGAGAAATAGGTGCCAAACTTGAAGGAAAACATCCTGCTACTAGATCCTTCCAATTACTGTGCCATCCCAGATGTACCGTGTAGCCCTATCAGTGGTCATTCCAACTTCCTTCACAGTCTCTCTTAGATACTTACATTCTATTTATCTATGATACATGGACCAAATCTTTAACACCATCCCAACATCCCCAGATCAAAAAATAGTTTAACAGCATTTGACAGATGAAAAGAATGAACAGGCACTGTACAAAGACACTGATTATGGTGAGCAGCTTACAAATCCATGTTAAAAAACTCCAAATTTATGCAACTGCATATTTATATTTGTACTGAAATATAACAGAGGTTTAAGATTTAGTAAGCATAAAATGTGGACACTCTGCATTTAACATTAAGGACCTGGAACCGGGTTGCTGAAATCCTGGGCATGTGCAACATACATCACAACCTGAGACAGGGAGTTTCTGACCTCTTCCCATCTCATTCTTGACTGCCTGTTAGAACTCGTTTTCTAAGAGTGGTTCACTGATTCATTCTTCCTTTTCAAAACTGAATTTTACTTGCAAGGCGTGGAAAGAAACTAGCAACTTGTATGTCTCATTGACATATCAGCTATATTGTGTTTAGCCCATTAAAAATAAAAAAATAAAAAAAAAACCCTGCCCAAGCCAAAGGGCTGCTCTACAGGAAGACACATATTTAATGGGCAGCAAACCAGATTATTCTTCAGGAAGCTGTTTGCTTGTTCTTGTTCATACATATACCCATTTTTCTACTATGATATAATGAAGTGTTGCCAAAACAAACATTCACTTTCGTGAGAAACATCAAGAAAATCACTTGACTTCAGCCAAACGACTGTTTCTAAATTATTCTTTTCTTCCTATTTGCTCTATTTTCTTCATGCATTATGTTTCAAAGCAGATTTTAAAATTTTGGGAATAAGTCTTTCCCATAATTCTGTACAAGTGTAGCATAATAAAACTGTGGATCTTGAGACATGCTTGCAATACAAATAAACATCCAGTTAATTACTATAACATAAAAGACAACAAGCTCTGAGCAAAATGCCTCTCATTACTAAAGATGATCATGACCAGTTCTATGCCAAGACAAGGCTGAAGATTCATTTGAAGAACAAAAAAACATACATAGTAATCTAAAAATCTTGTTTAAAGTTTCTTTTTGCTACAAGGCTATATTGAACAATTACATACCCCCCCACACACACACACACACAGAGTGCCTATGTATGTAAGGTTTCCTTATTGGGCATTCATTGGAAGGCAGGTATTTTTCATTATAATTCATTATATCAATTCTTTTTTTCTTTTTTTTTTTTTTTAAAGACATTTTATTAAGCCTCCGTGCTCCACATCCTCTCCAATTCTTATTACCATTTTCATACCCTATGGTGAGGCTGACAAGAAGCAGTGTAGATTTGACAACCAGAAGCACAGGAATCTAGCAAGAAATTACTATGCAAATGTGTCTGGGAGAAGATAACATTAATAAATATTTGCTGATGGGCCTTTTGCTTCAGTAGGTGGCACATCTATAATGAAAACTTAACGGCAGTTTAAGCCAAAGATCAGAAGCCTCATATGTACATGTGGCTGATGGATGACAAAGAGGAAAAACACTTCTATGTGTTGTCATTTTAGAGGAACTAAGCCAAGCTCACTACCTTAGATGCAAATATTTTCCTTCCAACTTCTCACATTCTATAAATGTTTTATTTACCAAAAAATAAGACTTGTTGTTCAGCAGTTACTAGCAACTTCCAAAACTATATTTCAAAATAACCAGATACTCTCAGAGCTGAAACATGAAGTAGAACAGGCAACATTAGGATTGTCATAAAAAAAAAAAGGCAGCCTGAACATTTATTAAAAAAACCCAAAAAACTCCAAAGAACTTTACAACTTTTGAACTTAGTTAATTCTGCAGCTAAAGTAACGTAAGTCACAGGAAAGCACACCATATTTTTACCTCACTGTAGAGAAAAATCAATTATAAACTCTGACACTAAAAGAAAAATTTAAGAGAAGGAGAGAAAATACTACCATGTGATTACATAAAATTTCAATTTAGATCACAAGAGTGTAGGACGATGCTTCAGGAATAAAAAGTAATCAACCTGGGGTAAGTACTTAATTTCAGTAGGAGGAAAAGTAGAGGGAGGGCTCACACAGCAGGAAAAAAAGCAGGCAATTTAGGAGTGACCAACCTTCCCAGACATTCAATGATGTGCCCAAGAGCAGAACTCTACTTCTGTTTTAGTGTTTCCACTTTAGATATTGCTACAAAATAACTTCCTTTTTAATTCAAACCATGCTGTGATTTTCAGTTCTTAAAATACAAAATTGTAACATATTTTTGGATCTATTAACAGACAGCACTTTCAAAATCCTGAACACAGGTACACATATGAATCTGAGGTCACCCTGATGCAGAAGTGAGAAAAGCTTAGGTAAAGGTCAAGTTTGCAAGCAATACAGAAACTGAAGAAATAAATTCTGAGCGATACTTAAATTCACAAAGCTTTTTCACTCCCACTTCTGTGGGAGAAAGTTGGTATCAGGAAAAAGCAGCCATCTTCTGGCAGAACACTTTGGAATCAGAAATCCTGAACACTAGCTCACAAGGTATTAGAAAGATTAGTATTATGTATTACAGTCACAGGCTTAAGAGCAAGCCTGCTAACAACATCATCTTGTCAAGATAGTTTTGTGCAATTAAACTGCAAGCATTTTACCTTAAGTAAAACAGGAAGAAATTAGTCATCCAAATAAATCAGTATGCTTACACTGTGCTTCCACAAACTACAGAAAAGTCTTTGTGTATAGGTGGATGTGGGTGCAGGGAACATGCTCCAAAGGAGTTCAAAGGAGTTAAAGACGTCTCAAGGATAATAGTCTGAATATAACACTGTATAATATTGTCTCTAAACAATTCCAATGAAGTGGCAAAAAAGACAACAGCTAATGGGCATGCCTGTTTAGTATTAGTACTAGTGTACCAAAAAAGACAGTCAACAACATTATTTACATGGTTAGATTACAGATACTTTTAGTTCCAAAACTTCAGGTAAGACCATAGGAAAACACACGTCAGGTACATTGTATATGTAATGTCTTTACAAGCTGGTTAGGAAATAAGGAAGGAAGATTCTCTACTCCCTGTTCTCTGCATCTTCACTGAAGGTATGCTTTGGATAAATGTTTTTGAAATTAATACCAAGAAAATGAGGTGAAATGATAAGCACACGTCATATAAAGGAACTCAAACTACACTACCCCACCCCCCACCCCCCGATATTAAGCTTCACATATTTGGAAAAAAAAAAAGGGGGGGGGGGGGGGGGGAGAAGAGAAACCATTGGTAAAATTGGATGACAGGGACAAAGGTCACTGCACATCCTGCCTGGATGGTATCGAGAAGGGGACATAGAGCTGCTCCACAGCTGCCTTTCAGTATTTAACATACGAACATACAGAGGCCAATCTCTACAGAAGAGCAAAACAAGCAGCCTATACCATAAGCAAGGGATTTGACCTGGAAAACTACTGTCCTTTCACAAGTGTGCACTGAGAAAAGCTTGATCCTGCCAGCTGAAAATTAACTGAAGGAGAGGAAAAGACAGCAAAAGTCCAGAAAAATCCTGAGAAGTGTTGGTATCATGCTCCTAATTTGATGCTAAGAAAGAGAGCTTTATGAACTCCATTCTGGCTGAAAGAGCATTTGTTACTGTTACGAGTATATTGCGCAGACTTTAAAAACCAGGACCCAACAGTCCATTATTGTGGAGGCAAAGTTGTCGTTATGATTCATTGGAGAGTCACTGAGACCACTGATGTGAACCATGTTATTAAAAGAAAAAAAGTAATACATACTCCTTTCAGATGTTACACGAGCTGTGTTTGTAATTGCACACTCAGTACAAACAGTGCTGGACTTTAAATCAAGCCTCCATGCCATTTTAAAAGGAGAATGTTACGTAATAACAGGGGTTCTTTAATAGTGGGGAAGAAAAGGCACCTCCTGGCTCACAATTAGAAAATCCACATTGATAGTAAGATGCAGTTCTTAACTGCAAAGTTAAAGGGTTATTTAAACAATTGAACGGTGTAACAAGTAAATTCATCACATCCTGAAGTCCTTCAATTGAACTTGGATGTGACTCTAAATAATGTGTTCTAGTTCAATTGCAGATTTATTGGACTTAACAGCAAGCACTGGCATGTTAGTGAAAGCAATTTCTTCTACTGAAGGAATTAATGCTTGCGATTCTTTTGTCTGGTATTGTACAGGAGATCAGGCTTGGTGATTCGTTTGGTCCTCAGAGTCTGTGAGCCCCAGTGGATGCAATGAATCTGATTTTGTTTATACCAGAAGAGTCAGACTAGACCATACATGGCTTACAAATGTGTTGACTTCCAAATTTCTTGGTAACAAGTTAGCTTTGATACTGTACCAAGAAGAATTTTCTCATTATTTTCAGTTAATTGATAGATGTCCCTTCAGACTTCACTTCACTCTGGCAGCCAAATGCTCCACACCACAACAATATAGTCATGTTCCAGTAATATTCAGCAACAAGATCAAAGGAGGAAAACAAAACCAAAACTGTTTCTACTAGATTGTGGTACCTCAAAGTGTCCTCTGCTGCATGTCTGCACTGTACTGGTTGCTGCTCTAACAACTACATTACCACCTGAAACCTGGAGTTTGCAGAACAGTTTTTACTGACCCCAGAACTCTATTAAAGGTAGGCAATAAACACCACGTTCATGCAATAGATGCCCTAGAAAATAATACAGTTAGCAAAAGGATTTCAATTATTTCAATTTCAGAATAGGTAGCATATTTACAGTAGCAAATCAGTTTCTTACAGATTATCACCACTCAACTACCTACTAAAAGCTGCTGGTTTGACTCATTTTAGGATATATAATTTCTAGCTACATGTTTTTGACCACTCAAGGCAGAATAAAAGTCAGCCAGACTCCATGCATGCTCCCTATCTTGTACATGGGAACCTCATCCAGTCTTTCTAAACACCTAATATTTTTCCAGCAGTGTGCTTTTGCTACAGAGGGATCACTGTTGGAACAAATGAGGCACATCCTCTTTCAGAGGGGCTGGATCAGCTCCCTTCTGCGTAGTGCACAGCTGTCAGTTCAGAGAATGATAACCCCTTGTACAGGATGGATGGGACTCCAAGCAGTCTAACAGCCTGCTAATCGGCAGCCAGCAGAAAGAACACATTCCTGCTCCCCACTCCACAGTTATTCAATTAATGCATGACAATTTCTGTGATTAGGATTCTTATCTTAGCTATTTAAAGCAGTTAAAGTAACTTTGATGCATCGCATCAACCTTGCAAAGGGGAGACTTGAAGCAGCCAAGGTGTGCTCACTATCTATCAGAGCAATCCCAGGTTCTCAAATGAGGAAAAAAAGTAGAAATACTTTAAAAGTATAGATAGCTTTATTTGCCCAATTCATCCGTTGACTTCACGTCTGGATAATCATAACATATTTCTGAAGCAGAACTATAAAAAGATGGAAAAATAACTGCATATAGTTGAAGACAGAAAGTATGTGTCTGTCATTCCATCACCTCCCAAGAATTTCAATAAAAAATAAGCACATTATGATTGCAAACTTGGCCTGTCTTTGCCAGGGTAGATATCCGATGCAGTAATGTGTAATTGACAGGATCATTATCCACTAAAACCTGCTGATTCCTTTTGCCATTGGAGTCTTGACATGAAATGCAACTGAAATCTTTAACTTCAAAAAGATATTTAGATTTCAGCGATGCTTGGTATTCAGTAAATTAACAGCCCTTCAAATATACTTATTTCATATACAAGACCACCACTCACAGAGACCTACGTCAACAATGAAAGAACTCAACAAAGCTTCTCTTCAAAAAAGGCTTCAGTAAAAGTGGCTGGAAGTTTACTGGAAACACTGATGAAAATTAAATCATCTCATGTAAGTATTATTTCTAAAGCTATTTTTAACCTTTTGAATTTTGTTTTATTTAATATCATGCCTATTATGCATAAAATTGACTTCTGGTGATACAAAACACTGGTATATTTAATTGTGTTTCTAAAAAGGTGAAGTACACTATTTATTCATATACTAGACTCTTGCTCTAAAAATACTAAGCAATACAAAATCCTTTAAAAAATTATAATGTTTCTGTATTTCTTCGGAATTATTCTTCTGAAGAAGTGTGCACTTCCTCAAAACAAATTTACTCCACCAGAAGGCTTCCTGGATTTTAAAAAATATTTGTAATTAAAAACCAAAGCAAAGCCCCAAAATACACCACAGGATTCACACTGACTAGACCTTTGCCTCTTCAGCTGTGATCAACTTCACTTCCAGTTCACAAGCAGAACTCATGGGTGCAAAACCTGGAATGCTTCATCACCCCCCACCTTCTAGGGCAGAGTACTGCACCACTGCACACCTAGCATTAGCTTCACTTTCTGCAGGAGGAAAATAAGGGAACTCATCAGACTAGCAGCCAGAAAGTGAAAAACAGAACAACAACAAATACTCAATATCCAGCGTGCATCTCCTCAAGTAGTATTTCTTTAGGCCTATCCCCCAAAATATCATGTATTACTTTTCATCCTGGTTTAATGTAACCTTTTCTAAGACTGAATTTTCAACTGCCAGAAGCTGCAACTCTGCTGCAATTCAAACTCCTATTCATAAACCATACCCTCAACCTGTGAACACTCACACAAATATTTAAGCATAGGTGCATGATTACTCATCACCGAAGTCTCAGATATAGCACTCGTGAGGGTAGCTGACCCTTCAAAATTCTGGGACACCCTGACTCCAGCCACATTGCTGCTTCATTTCAAACATCAGGATGCAGCAACACCTCCTGCTCTCACAAATTCCTTCCTTCTTATTTTGATTTACTTCTGGAGTTGATCAGTACATCATACTTAAGCTCTAACCCAAATCTCTCCCTCTTCACCACCAATCCTATTAACATCTTTCCAACAAGTGAGCATGTGTATGACTGACAGCAGAAGTAGCTATGTATTTAGGTTGCAAAGCACCTTCAGACCATGGAAATCCCCAGCAGTTTTTATCCATTCCTGCAACAGCTCATTCTGTTGTATCACATCTCTCAGAAGATTCCAGTAAACTTGGGCTGGATCAATGAATTAATGTTGTGAACAACATGATAGTTTTAGCTAACAGCTTTTCCAACTATCTGACAAATGTTTACAAATCTGTTTATAAATATAAAATTACAATGATGTAGCTGTACATTGTAGATCACATATGAAATTATGTCAGCTGAAAGGGGTTTTTTTGTAATTAATAGTTTGGATACATATTTCAAAGTAATCTTTCCATAAGGTATATTTTTCTCATTTTTAAGACTTCTTTGCTAGTGGGTATCCTGACACACTTATCAAAACCAGGCTGTTTCTGCCTCAACTGAATAATTGTTGGTAACAATACAAGACATTTTAAGTACCAAACACTATATACGACAAAAATCTTCCGAACTTTGGGAATGTATAAAGTATTTAAGTAAATACCTTTGTCACCCAGATTTTCATGGATATTTTCTTACAAAGCATAAGCAGATTACAGACTTCATTCATTAGCTGCAGGTAAATTATTACTTTATTGATTTGGATTTTAAGCTTAATTGATTGTCCAGTTGAGAAATATTATCTACAGAAAGATTCCAGCAGCATAGCTACCATGCAGTAACCACAAGTCCCAGAGTAGAAGTCTAGTATACAGTTAAGGTAACAATGTCAACTCAAATATTTTTTTTTTTTCCAGCAAAGGTAATCTGAAGTAATCTCTAAAACAAAGTCATCCGACTTGTTAGTTTTGAGGACAGACAAAAAAGAAAAAAAAATATTTTTCCCCCTAAGGAGAAATACTTGTTAGAGAGGATAAATTATTGAAATGAACAAGTGTTTGCAAATAACAAACAAAATGAAGGAACAACAACATTTTTATTTTTCTCTGCCAGATTCTTCCTTGTCTCTGTCAAGATTTATTTTAAAAAAATCTGGTATAACACCGCTTCCATATAAGCATTCTTTATAATCATGTCTACAAAAACAACTAAGGATATTTTCATGATTATTTAATCCCCAGAAAATAAGCTCCTGGTGTTCCAGCTTTGGCTTTTCTGAAAGTCTGTGCCCTGCTCACCAGCCAAAGCAACTGAAAAGTTTGAATCTTGTTTTCAGAAGTAACCTGGGTACACAGTTACCAAGTGCTATTTATGTTTCCTTAAAAGGTTGCTACAATGATTATTTAATAGAGGATGGATTTTTACTATCCAAAACCTTACTAGATACATATCAGGCTTCAATGGTACCACTAACAAAGCTGGCCACAATACACTGATTTCAATTCCTAACAATAATCTCCAGTTGTTGCCAACTAGTCTGCTTTTTCTTGATGAAGTGATTTCTGTGACTCTTTATCCAGATGTGCCACTCCAAAGCCTAGAAATCTTCCACACCTCTTTATTTCCTCCATGCTTCATTTAAGTGCATTCTGCTGATTAAAAAAAAAAAAAGCCTCCTTTTCTGTCCACATTTAAATGCTCAGTCCCAGAACTATTATTCCATTCTACCTATTATGAAACAAAACATTTCAGGATGTCATCATTGCGAACACCCTAGGCTGAGAGAGAAGAGATAGCATGTGTAAATTTTGAATCCAGTTTGAGCAGAAAGACACACAATTTTAAGAACGTCTTTCATAGACTTCTTCCCACCTCTTCCTCTCTCTGTTCCACCTACTATAAAGTATCCTAAATAAAGAAAATGGAGACCCCTGGATGGAAGCCACAAACTTCCAGGCAGTATGTTCTGACTTCTAATTATGTCATTACAGAACATTTGAAGAGAGCAAAAGGGAAACAAGCACACTAGAGACCTGCTCTCTCTGTCTCTTCTTCTAGCTCAGTATAAGAATAAACATCACTCAAGTGAGCAGTTAACAAAAAAAAAAAAAAAAAAGACAACAAATCCAGAAAAGAACACACCACAATAACCTCAGCAGTCCCTAGACCTGGAAACATCCTTTAATCACCTGAACACAAGTAATCTAAGGACAGATCTCAAACACCATCCAGAGCAAACGCATATATGCATATACCAACAAGTGGTATCACCAAATGAATCGTACCACAAATTCTTGCCCAGTCAAAAATCTGACACTTTCACAAGTTGCCTACCAGGAAAAGTTTTGCCCACTGAGCTTTCACAGTCATATCCCTTCCCTCAGGTAGCTCTTATAACACACTACATGAATTTGAAAATCTCAGTCCTTAAAGAAGCTGTAATATTCTGAGAAGTACTACAGCGAGAGAAATACAATACTTACTCATCTTCTCCAGAGATCTGCACTGCTCAGCCACAGACAAAAAAAACTTTTTCAGGGTAGGTCTTGGACCTACCAAAGGCTAAGGAATTTAGCCTTATCTGCCCTAGCTGCTGGTGTCAATACAAAAGCACCATCCTTACACCTGTACAGATCAAAAAGTACCCTGCTTTCCTCACTTAAAAAAAAAATTAAAATATTCTTACAGGAACAAAACACATCTGTGAAAGAGGGAAGTTACTCAGTTCATTTTCCCTTCAAAGAGATGTTATGAGCACTGCTCAGAATCCAACAGAACAGAAACCATATGAAAAAAGACACAGTTTCTTGGCTGAACGTTCTGGGTGAGAACTCAAGAACATCTCTGGCTTTTTAGCCTATAGACAGGGAAAAACATATATAAATTCCAGCTTCAGCAGCAGGTCTTCAACAGGGCTTGCCACAGTGATCTACAGTTCTGAGTTTACTCTGCTCTTCTGGCAGGAATCCAGTGACCTTCCCTGAAAAAGGCAAATTCAAGATTTCCATGAAGAGCTTGGCTAGACTTGAGTCCCAAAGTCAAGTGATCAACATGGAATTGCTTACAGTCCCATACCACTTCCTCAGTCTTTATTCCCTTTACCTTACAGTATCCTCTTCTCCTCCAGAATCTCCTTGTAAGTAACCTTGCAGTGGTGAAACCGCTATCCCCTCAACATTCTCAAGCTGCAAAAGATCACCATACGTTAACACTGATGTCTTCTAAAGGAGAAGAAATTAAAATTATGGTGCCATGTGATAACTGGCAATCTGATATAGTAATGGCTCTTGAAACAGTAAAGCTTCCTACTAGGAAGCCAAGTAGTTTTGTCCAGTGTAACGAGCACACCAGCTCTTCCTTCTCACTTTACCTACCAGTGTGAAATGGCAGTAGGGGAAATATGCAGCAATAAAGACACTTGGAAGAGGATGCAAGATTTTTGAAGCTGAAAGCACCTTACAAACAACAATGTGTTGGAACAAAGAACTAGCCAGCTTGAAATGTGACAAGCTTGTATTCATAGTGATAAAAAAGCACAGATAAAAGAATCCCAAAAAGAATAAAAGGACAAGGAAAGGCATTCTAGCTCAAGCACTTAAAGAAATAAAACAAGTTTTATGTCATAGTAGTGACATGTCACACATTGTTTTCAGAATGTTCACGACTATCTTCTGCCTGGTAGCCTTTAAACACATGCTGAAGAATAGCAATTAAGTTTATTCAAAAATCCTAAAAAGACAGCAATTTTTTTTTAAAGCTGTAAAAAAACCCAAGCTGTCAGTCTGTATGTATTTCTTGACTACAGGATGATCCAACCAACACGGCTTTGAGAAAGGACCTTTATTGAAGTGATGCTGTGCCTTCCAAGTATCTTTGACATAGGGCAGTATTCTCCATAGCTTCTACTTCTCTTCCACCTCCATGATGATGAAATAATAAAAAAATCAGTACACCATCTTAAGTTTATTTCTTAAGTAAGCCTTTGGAAGCTATGGCCTCCAGCTGCTTCTTTCACAGGAAGACTTATCAGCAACTGATCAGGATCTCTCCTCAGCACTTGAGAGAAGAAACACGATCACTTCTAAAGCCCACCACATCTTCCACACAAAAAGCAATTTCAAATTTTGCCCCTTGCAGACAGAACAAGAGCAAAGAAGCAAATATTGTATCACAAAAAAAATGCTTACTGCAGGATCAAGTCAGAATTATGGAGACCTCTATTAAAAGCAATACAATTTAAAATTACCTAGTAAACAAGAGAAATTACCATAAACTGGACAAAGTAACTCAAGCGAAGCCTAACAATGCACAATGTTAACCACTGTAATCTTTCACTAAGGACAGCTGCTAGTGAGGGAACAGTTAGCAATCTGGCAGTTAGAATGTCCTCTTCCAAGAATGAAAGATGGGTAAAAAATTGGCTCATCAATTTATGAATTACATATATTAAAGGAGGTTTTACAAAGGTATTTACTAACGACATTTTTTGACTCCTATAGATTTCCAAAGAAAGAGCAAAGTTTGTAACCTGTTCTAAAATTGCTTTCTAAAAAGCATCTCTCCTGAATGTTTAGGGTGCTTCATACACATTTTTCAAGTGTATTTTGTCCTTGATCATTAAATAAGCACACAGAGCAAATCAGTATTGAGGGACAGTAATTTTCCATGTCATGAAAGAAAGCTTATTGCAAAGTAATTACAAAACTCTGTATGAAGTTTAAGAAGGTGACAATCAATTTAATAATTTTATGTCATGAACTACAAATGTATGCTTACAAACGTTATCTGAAAGACTGCAACAAAATAACTCAAAAATGCTATCAGAACTGTGAGTAATTTAGCTAACTGTGGAGACTTTTCCTTCATTAGGGTCTCCCTAGGATCCCCACCATGAGATGGATTTGTGTTGAGGGTTTTTTTGGGTGAGAGGTGTTGTTTTGGGGTTTGTTTGTTTTTATCTCCAAAGAACACCTTAGCAGAAGCTATCAGCTTTGACAGAACACCAAAATTCTGGCACTGAACCATAAATTGACCATTACCATAAAAAGAACTGCTAAATGAGAAACCATGTGCTCAGTATAAAACTAATTTCATGCTTTCAAAAGCACACAGTGGCTTCTAGCAAGATAGTGGCCCTGGGACTTGCAAAGACAGATTGGCTAATACAAATGGTGTGTGCTCCTGATGCAGTCTGCTTAGCCAAGCTTTACATGTACTGGCAGTAAATGGAAATTCTCGAATCTTCTGTCAAACAAATACACACTTATCTATAACTTTAGAGCTGAAAGCTATAAAACAGCTGCCTCATAAATATATTTAGCAGGAAAACGCATGAGCTGTCCTAGTTCCTCGTAAGGAAAAAAAAAAAACCCACACCACATCAGGCTTTACATAGTAAGCATAGACATTTCTATAGCAAGCAAGAAATCCATTTTAATAAATGTTTTTCAGCATTTTTCCTTTTTTTATTGAGAAAATTGCTATCAGCAAAAAATCATAGCAGGTCTTACCACAAGTTAAACGTATTAGCAGAACAGCAATACTTAATAAGTAACTCAGTTAAACTAATTTTTTGTATTCTGCTATAGGTGAAATTCTCAGTAAAAAACTCTCTTTTTTTAACACATTGGTACAAAGTCTGTTTAGTTTACGATAATCCTTCTTTCAAGCTTAAAGATTTACTACTAGAACTTCACAGGCTACCTTTAGCACACTATCTGTTCCCTTAAATAAAACTTACTGCACTGAATCTCAAATTTAACTGGTTAGGGAGAAGCGCCAGTAATTTTATACCCATCTCAAAGCAAGTTGTCAGTGCAAATGAATTACTGGAAGCTACCCTGGGCATGACAGATCATAACTTTTAATATTAACAATGACAGACATACGCAAGTTGTTAAATCCAGTATACAATTTATTTCATTCTTTACTTTCTTAGTTTATCTGGAGAATTCGACAGCTTTTGTGTTTACATATCATTATAACTATAATTTGAGATTTAACAAGCCAGAAAGCAAGCTCTGGTAAGAGGTATTTAGTCACACTGCTAATTAGCTTCTTTCTGTAACAGTAATACAGCATCACTGACATGTTCCAAAAACATTTAAAATGCATAGGAAGTCACCTACTGGAAAGATGCCCTCTGCAAACAGCAAGCAAGGAAAAGGAGCTTGCCACATATTTAGAGTTACTTTTAATACTGAAATAAGAGAAGAAATATATGCATTGTATGCCTTGCCATTTTTCTTACCCTTTCCACTGAGTAACTAAAACACAACTGACATGCACACAGAAATAATGCCAAAAATATAAGCATCCACTCTTAATATCATATCACAAAGCAATTCAGTGAAGTTTAATAATAAAAAAAAAAAAAATCATGCTCACCTCTACTGGGAAGCCCACTCCACATTATGGCAACACTACTGAAGCAGCTTAAACAGCAACCAAGTTACATAAACAAAACTTCCAGTATGTGACCAATATGATCTACGGTGCTACAGAGACTTGGCTTCAGCCCTGATCATCTGTGTGACAGTACGCTGTTATACCAGTGCTGTCTCAAACCTTCCCAGATGCCGGCTTATTGCATTGCTCATTGAAAATCCTTCACACGCTGGCAACATTTTAGGGAAGGACAAGCACACTCTGAGTCATTTGTAAAGAAAGCAAAGCAATTTCAGTTCTGTATCTTCATGCGTACCGAAACAGAGCACTGTCAAAGTAGAAGTCTGAGGTGAATTTATGCTGAGAAACAGGCAACCCAAGCCTTCATTATCAATGCATGGAATCAGCTACAGTGATCAAATTCAAACAAACCATTAAAAAAAAAAGAAAAAAGGGTATGATTATGAAAGGCTCTACAGATTCAGCCCCAAACCACACAGAATGAAGAATCATCTATTTAGACTGTGTAAATGTTAAAAATAGCTCTGTCTTTTCTACAATGAACATGAAACAGAGGAGAATCAGTAGCCTGTATTGTGGTAAGCTTCATTATTGGGGAAAAAATCCAGCAATAAAAATTAATGATTCCTTACAGCTTTTCTAAAAGATTAATTTACAATTATGCAAATGAACAAATAAGTACTTTTTAACCACATTACAAGGTCTGTTATAAACAAATAGGGTATTTATTAAAGAGAAGCATACATATTTGGATGAAAAATTTTAGAATACTGACCCAGCAAAGACTTGTGCCGTCCAGCAGATTAAGTATTTGTACAACACACACACACCCCAAATAAAAGCATGACATTACATGACCTATGCCTTTTCTTTCAAAAACAAGAATATTTTTTAATTACTTACTAGGAAAAATCTCCATGGCTTATTAAATTCATGCTCTTCCTACTCCCACACAGACTTCCTACTATGTAAATCTTTTTGTCTTTTCAGGTAGTTCATACATTTTCTTTCCCAAAAAAGATAAGAGGACATGTGTTGCTCTGCATACTCACACCCACAGAGATACACAGTATAGTAAGAATCAGATGTAATCATGGCTAGTTAAGTTGGCAATGAACTAGAAAGACACAGGAGTTTTTATTTTAATACCTGTATAGTTATCCAAATATACTACTGTGTCAGGGGTCAACTATGAAAGACATTTAGGATCTGATCCCAGATGAGGATACTTACCATACAGAAAGAGTACCTGATTTACAAGACAAAAATAACAAACATATCTGACTTTACTGTTTTATTTTTTCAGTCATTTTAATACAGAAATCACTGTTGGAAATGTACACTGGATAAAAATGATGAATCTGCATGTATAGATAACTTTTCATCTCAGCTGCCTATACCTGTAAACTGTGGATTACATCCTTCAAAGAGATGGTGAAGAAATCCTTGCAGCAACATGAACTCACCGATTTCAGTAGCTCTCTATGCTGTTGCCTGGGCTGTTTAAACGACAAGAGAGACACCCACCCACCCCCACCCCCCCCAGCCTGAGCAGACACTGTGTCATCACCACTCCTGCAGCCATTCTCTCTCAGCTTGAAATCATGGCTGGTGAGCAGCTGTATTTTTAGTCCTAGACCCTAGAACACCTAATTATCTTATGTCTTACATGCTGGTTCTTTACCACAGCATAACTGCCCCTGAAGAGAGGTTAAACTCTGCAGGAAAGAATTTTGTAGAGCATTTTGATATGGGAATATGCAAACTAGTGGCAAAGAGTGCCAGCTGTGGTAGCCTGTTTTCCTTTGAAACCCTCCTCCACTCCACCCAAAGCACCACCCCACATAAACCACATTTTTCCTTATTAGTCACATACTCTGTTTCCTAACAAATGTCGTTCATGTGCTCCCCACCTCCAAGAGGATGAAGTGGAAACTACAGATGAATAACTGGTCTGATAACCTTTACCAACTTCAAAAAAGGTTGTGTTTTCTTTTTGCCATTAGGGAACTGTTCAATTCTTTGCACTAATGCAACTTACCAATTACTTAAAAACAACCAATCTCAATGAAACAACAATTTCCACTTTTTTTTTCTTGATGACTACCTGTGAGTGCACATATCATCTATTTACTATATTTATGAATCTTACCAGTACTTTCACAGTGCAGCTACTCAAATAGAAGACAAAGTATTATGGATACCGTTTGTAGTTATTAGCAAACACGAAACCATGTCTGCTCTGTCCCTTGATATTAAGTCATCATTAACATTTTGTGAGCAGCATCAAGTCTACAAAAACAATATAATAAATCCCCTTAATGTCAGAGCAACTAATCATGACTGCTGTGAATGAAAAATAGCAATCACCTATCATGAATACATTTCATACTGTAAGAAAATGTTAACTTATGTAATATTAAATGTTTCTTAAGAAAGTTGTGGAGATACTCAAATGATGCAAAGAACATGGAACCATCTAATCAAACGAATCTTGTTCAAAAGACCACTGAACAAGAACTCAAACAACCCTGTACCGAGATAAGTGAAATACTAGCAGTTTCTCAACAGCTCACTAACCTAAGTTGCATTACAGGAACATAACTTTTTTAAATTATTATTATTATTGTATTGGTGAAATGTAATAGTTTTGCTTTTTAGTAGAAGAATCTAATCTTTTCCAAACAGATAAACAGACTTTACGCAGAGTAGGATAGCAAAGCAGGGAGCAACTTCCCTTTCACATGGGGGCAGAGAGAGGAAGTCCCGAGGCATCACTCCAGTTTGTGCCCCCACAGCAGCAGCTTTCTTCAGACTGCTTTCCAACAGGTTGAGCTGTAGGCAGCAGATGTGGAAGGCAAAACAAGCATTGACCTTCTACAGGTCTAAAAAAGATTTTGGCATAACACAAGGAAGCGTAAGTTCACAGTGCTTTCTACTGTCCTCCTCTTCTCTTACACACCGGTTCCATAGCTATACATGCAAGAGTTTAGTAGAATTCAGCTCACAAACTCTTACAAGATACTTTTTGGTTGCTCCTTAGCATTCCTCTGAGCATTTGGTAGATTAATTCATAAAGATCTTCTGTAATAAAAATCAGATTATCCCTGTTCTTTTTTTTTTAGAAAAATGAAAAGATAAACATTGATAAGGAATTTGAGGACCTAAATTAAAAGGCTTCAAGTAATCAAAAATTCCCTTCTCTATTAAGTTGCCAAAGCAGTCTTAGATGGCAACTAAGCTACCCATCAGCAAGCTAGTCTTGGCCCAGCTAAGGATACAAACCTACATACAAAGACCTTCATTCAGAATCAGATTCTTTTGACAATTCAAAATGAAGGAAAAACTCCACTGAAATCAGAGTCATGCACTGCAGTTCCATTCTGTTGTAACCAACCATTGTTTAGTCCTGCATTGACCTAGTCACCTGGCAAGGTAATTGCTTTACAGTCTCATTAAAAAAAAAAAAAAAAAGTGTCCTCCTCGTATGTACCAGACCAAAGGTGGGCATGCGGAATTAAGGCTATATGGAATATTTTCCGCATAATTTCTCAATGTCTACCAATAGTCCATTTTACCTTTTGAGAGAAAAAAAAAAAGTCAAATGCTTAGAAAATGAGTTATAAATTTAAATTAGATTTTTTAGAAGGTCCTTTTCATTTTATATGGCTGAAGACACTATTCACCCTTCCTAATCTAGACATTTAATCTGGAAAACAAATATGCAAGTTAGCTATATAGGCCATAGATCCTTTGAAGGATAATTCTGAGCACTTTAATTGTAAGTCTCCCTGCCGCCATTAAGTGGAAAGGATGCTAGACATCCAGCTTAATACAGCATCACACAAGGAAGCAAAGCTGTTCTAATCCCTATTGCCAAAAGTGAAAAAAAACTGTCTCTCCATACTCCCTTGCTGTCCTCCCATGTCCAAGTTTGCCGTTTTACCTTCTCCCTTGCACTAGCAGTACCAGGCCCTTTTTTTGACCTGATTTACGTCATGAACACAACAGAAGTCTAGTCATGTATGTATCTATTTTGCTAGCTTAATCCCTGGCTGTCATTGCTGTGAGCCAGATCACACGACTTTGTGTTGACAATCTCTCAGAAAATCACCCTGCCATTATTTCCTCAGTAGTGCAAGGGAACACATTAACTTGTAGCACTGCTCCCTACAAAGGGTCCCCACAGCACGGGACCCCACAGCACTTCCAAAACTGTCCTGCAAGGTCAGATATTTCAAAAGTAAAAAGGCAGAGCTGCTACCAGAATACACTGCCAAAGGACCGATACCCAATCTCATTTCCAGCCAAACCTACAGACAAATCTTCAAATGGGTATTAATGAGTGTCATCCAGACCCTAAAGCACATCTTTTCTTTAAAACAGCCTAGGACTCAGGAAAAAGTGGTTCTGCTTCACCCACTTCTAGAATTTGGCCTGTAACAAAAATGAAACTGCCCTACCTGTTTCCAAGGATCTGTAAAATCTGGACTTCGATAGGTATTTCTAGTACACTCACTCTTAAAACTACACCAACCATTCCCATGTTAGCATGGGGGCAAATGAGAGAATCAGGAGATTCACCGCAAGATAGCACCCCAGGGAACAAGTAATGACAATCGGTGGAGCATCTCCAAAGGATAAGTGGGAGAAATATAACAAAGTCATCCACAAAACTGGCCAGAGCATATGTTGATAAACAACTCGCTGTTATTCCTACAGATACCTTGCTTAATAAAAAAGGCTTTAGGAAATAAGATGCAGAACTAGCCAACAAATCCCATAGTCGCGGCTTGTTTGCTCAATCGCCCGGGCTGGAGCACCATCTCGTGGAAGCCTTGCCATCCCGCAGGCACGCTGCTCCAAAACGCTGCCGCCCTCCTACCTTTATTTCCGAATCAATCAATTAGCTATCTGTTAGTAGATAAGGAGGTATTAGCCAAGTTCGTACCATAATCTCAAAACTGTTTTCTTCCCCTTTGAAGAGCAGACAATTTAGCCCTTCTTTTCGGGGTGGCAGGTGGGATGTTTGGTAGCTCAAGCAGCTGTGACATGACCCATGGCTATCGCCGCTGCAGGCTCTAGCAAGACTTGCTGCTGAAAACCTTTTAACAGGCCTACTCCAAAATAGATTTCCCCAAGGCTGCAAGAAACTCCTCTTTCTTTTCCTGCTTATAGGAAATAACAGAAATAATTTTCAATTCAAGATGCAGAAGCAAATACACACTTTCTTATTTTCCTGAGCTTCCATTTATTTCCTTCTGGCAGAAGGCTGGTCGTACGTCAGATACGCCTGGCCTAGGGGTAGGGATGGCCCTTGGGAATGACATTGCTGACAAGCTTCAACCTGAGCTGCAGTAAGACAGGGTGGATAAAACTGGTAGTAATGAACCATCATTAACGTAAGCAATAGCAAAAGTTCTAACATCATGTGCAATATACTTTTCCAGTATAACACTGTTCTCTTCACACACCAATTTTTAACACCAGTCTAAAGAAAATGAGGAGTTCAATGGGTGGACCAAATCACCCAAGCCTTCTAATTTAGTTAAATAGTTTCTTGATTTGGTCAATAGAAAGAAAAGCAGCTGTTAAACTTCATTTATATTCCATTTTAGTTGCTGTGAAGTAATTGAAATTGCAGGTACACGTACAAGAACAAAATAGCTTCCTAATTTCAGTAATGGGGTAGGGGAGGCAAAATAAACAAGAGTCTACAGAAACAGAATATACTTTTTAGAAAAATATATTGCTAAACAACTTTCGTAATCCTGTAACAATCATACCATTAACTCTAAATATAAAGAATTAACTTCGAAGTTTTCTTTAAAAAGACATTTAGACTTTAATTATCTAAATGCCTCTCATCTATACATTGTGGAGTATTATTGCCAAGACCCAGAATTCCACAATTAGCAAATCTTAGTAAGCTCGATAGTGGTACAGCAAGGATCATTACCTATTACTGACAGTTACAAGCAACAAATTGAGGTTAGAGTTGTAAAACAGTGGAATCCAACAACTAAAAGGATGCTTTATAACAACCTGAGGTCACCTGTCATAGAGAGGTTCTCAGAAGAAGGAAAATATGACAACACGTCTCATGACGCCTTTGTGTTTGTCCCCATTTGGAGCAAAGCCCACCAAGAGCCAAAGAGGCTGGAGGCAGTGATGGTGCACAGATCAGTTCTGTCACACAAGATCAGGTCTGTAGTCCTGGTTTCTGTACTGTCAGTGAATATTTAGTCACCTGTATTTTACAGTCACCTTATTTTCCAACAGGAATATTACTACTTTCACACTCATGAAGACAGAAGAAAACCCCAACCAGAGATTAGCAGGAACCTTTTACAGAAAGCTTCCTGAGGTGTCCTGAACTACTTACTCACTGCTACCTAGTTTGTTAGGAGCGTATGTAGTTATAACAACGAAGTATGAGAGGGGCTGCTTGCTTCCTTCACACGTGGAATAAAGTCTCTTAACTGGTGAGGTGAGATGAGATGACTGTAACTGTTCTCTTACCATCTGTACAAATAATTCTGTTAGCCAAAGAAATGGCAAAGGCAGACTCCCATTACAATGGGTAATAACACTCCATAGAACATGCATTAAAATAGAGCCTGGATAATGTAAATTTATAAGAAAATTAATTTCTACTTTTTTTCACAAGCATTCTTTGAGAACTACATTTCAGTAAATCTTGTTGTCCTACTGGCTTTTAAACAGTATAATAAATTGTCTATACAATAATAATAATAATAAACTGCCATGTAAGCCATCTCTTTCTTTTAAATGTTATGAAATCAACTTCCTTTCAGCTATGAAAACAGAATGTCTGTTTCAATATACAGTGGATAGACCAGCATAACTAATAAATAACTATGATAGAGTCTAATATAGAGATCAGTGAACAAAGCACAAGGAAACATGAATTTTAACTCCTAAGCCATACAGTAACTCCAAAGCTTGTGGTCCATAAAATGTAAAATATTCAGCATCAGTGCATTCTTCGAGCAACAGTGCCAGAGCATCAGCTGTGATCCCCAAGAATGACAGCAAAGACACCAGGTACAGATGCCCAGCTAACAAAAAAGCAACAGCAAATATACAGTGGAAACATTTTAAATGCTTTCTATCAGCACACAGAGGAATTTAAATTAGAATGTCTCATAGATATGAAGCTATTTTAAGAATGCACACAATTAAGTAATTCAGGTGTTACTCAATAGGAATTTAATCTTTTGACCACAGGCCTTACCCAAGTGATAACTTTACACTAGTTGGTTTTAAAGCAAACAAAAACAATAATACAGACTTTAAAAAAGTCAAATTCAGTTTTATTCTAAGAATCAAAATTAGAAAAAAATTGTTAAACCCTTTAATACAGTTTGACTGTTTCCATACAAAACAAACTCACATGGCTAATAATAAAAAAAACCCTCTAATAAAATTAATGAAAATTTTTTCATGAAAATTTGGTATTGATGAAGTAACAGATGTCAAGTGTCAGTAAGCAACAACTTTGGCTTCTGCCAGACAATAATTTCTTAAACCGCAGCATTTTCTTTATCTCGGAACTAGAAAGGATGACTTACTAGCTTGAAATGTAAAGAATACTTTTTAAGATCAACTTTGGCCCTTCTGGATTCTACAGAATGTCAAAAACCTCTGAATTTTCTTTAACAAAATAAATGGAAGGGAAGCAAGAAAGTATCTATTTCTACTATCAGTAAGAAAAGCATCCTTCAAAGTGGTCTAACAAATTTTCTGCAGCGCTGTTGGAACATCACAGAAAAGGGATAATCCTGCAGCAAAATCCTTAAACAATGAACACTAAAGCAAGAGACTATATAGCATACCAGGACCCCTTAAAACAGGGAAGGAGAGTCACTACATCTTTTACCCTTGCAACCATACAAGACTGGATCATTTTTGACATGGGCTCACTTCCTTATGTGTAAAGTAGTAAGGAAACACTACATTTTCTCAGAACAGCGATGAGGGGAGCCTAACGCTGAAATAAAAAAATCCAACAAAAAATGCACATTATGTGCTTTGCACCTTTACATCATGCATGTTAAATGCATTTTGCCCAAGCATCTTTACTTACTGGGCAAAAAAAAGTATTATTTCAAATTATTTCTCACTTGAATGACAGTAATTTAAAACCCAGGCCACTGAAAACAGAAACAATGAAAGGGCCAGGCCTGTAAATTCCAGCTCTCCTCCTCCTCTTCCTACCACCGCATTTCTTTTAAAAGTTCTTCTGTACACATACATCCTTCCAGAACTTTGTTTTGGGAACAAAGGCAAATGACAAAATGCATGACCATTTGAAGCCACAACAGCAACTTTTAAACAGACCACATCTCAACTGCCCAAGGCCCAACACAGCCATTAATCATGCATTAATGCAACATTGCCTCAATAGAAGTTGGCTTCACAGGAAAAGAAATACACCAGCAATTCTGAACATGGGAAAATATTATTAAGTAGTTGTATTAAGTTTAATGGTTATGTTGGGTGGGGAAGGTAGAACTTAAACGCTTCCCCAGATTACTTGACCAAAATGCAACATTTCATACTTATCACATACCTGTGCTTGTACTTGCAAACAGAGCACCAGGAGCTGTACTTGCAGGGAGTTTTCCATTATTTAGCTGCTTCACTCTTTTCAGGTGAGACTTCCCATTGTAATGGACTTGAGCTTGTGCTGCAGAGTTCAGCTGTATATTACACACTTCACAGAAGGAAAACAGTATCTTCTTTTTTTCTTTGCTTAATTGGTAGTCCTGTCTGTCATTCCTCAGTCCTTTTTCTTCAAAACCCCAGAGAACAGCTGGCTGATTCATAATCCCATCTTCAAAGACGTGGTCAGGACTTAATGGACGCTTCATACCTACAAAGCAAACAGACAAAATTGTTACTAGGAGCCAACTAATAATGCTTCCTATTAAACCAGCATTTTCTGTTTTAGAATGCTATACACCATGCACCAAAGACCAGTTCCAACAAATAAGGTTCCAAATTGCAGAAATGTTGCTTAATAGAAAAATACACACATTTGTGACACACTGCAGAGCTCAGTAATAGTAAGTTAACAATACATCAGTCTGCACATGACAACACACAACTCATTATTTTGTTCTGTGAGCTCTCTATTTTAAAGCAGGTTTATTATTGCATCTCTAGCAGAGGTTAAGAATATTTTCAAATACATTTCCTTCGCCTCACTAAACACCAGTTCCAGAGCTTTTAACTTTCCAATGCCCACAGTAGTACCCACTGCCTCAAATAGTTATTCAACAAAAAGGATGCTGATGAGATATTACTGAAATACTGGAAGATTGCAGACTGTTCAAGTGAGACTAATGAATACTTTCCACTTTCATTTACACTCAAATCTTCAGCCTTCATACAAGCATTAAGATGTTGCCTATAGCAGTCCACCACTACCTTCACAATTAAAACTATTATACACAGAAATGCCAGCTAGAAGTTAGCTTGTGGGAGCTACACAAATACACAGTAAATGACAGTCCTTGAAAAAAAAATGCAAGAACCTGAAACATGCACTTGTCCCTAGAGAATAAAAAAAAATGATAAATGAACCAAGTTGCACAAAGAAGTTTTATATAGATGGGGGGGGGGAGGTGGGGGAGGGGGGGAGGTGTCTATTTTTTTAAAGATATAATGCTAAATCAGTAGAAAAGAAGGGGGGGGTGCTCTTTAAAGAAGGAGAAAGGTCTAGGGTGACTCAAATAGAAAATACTTGTTTCCTTGGCTAAACAAATTGCTGTTTACACTTAATTTTTCCCCCCCACCCCACTCTGGATCAGTTAAAGGCTGGCTCAGGGAGCTGTGCAGAAGAGCAGCTCTTTCTGGGCAAGGGTGCACCTGTATTCAGCTTTCAGAAGCAAAAAGACTTCAAATGCAAGGTCCTTTTTTCAGCTCAGGAATCAGAGCAGCACAGATCTTTGTGCACACCTACCACCCTGTTAGGCAGGCAGAATGAGAGAGACCACACCTCCATGAACAAAAAATGAAACACAAAAGCAGTCATATCAGTCCTCCTCAAAACAGTGCAGTATTCACAAACAATATAGAATACTCCTCTCATTATCCAGGCAAGTGTATTACCAGGAGAAAGTCTGTTTAATTCTTTGGCACAGGTATGTACATAGAAACACCTTCAGAAATAGGTTATTTAAAGAGACATTTATATGGTGGGATGGACTATTTCATCACATTCTGAACTCTAGCCCACATGTAAAATTTTTGTATTTGTACAGATTCCTGCTCAAGTATGATTCACCAATCAAATATTCTAAATAAACAGAGTTCACAGTCATAGTCATATTCGTTTCATATAATGGATAGTCCTGTCATCAAACAAACAAAAACAATATTAAGATATGCATCACATCAAATATTAAAACAAAAAATATTTTTTAAAAATAATTGTAGGGTACAGGTACCTAATTGCTTTTAAAACAAATTACTAGTGATCCTGAAAAGGTAGGCTAGACACTGTCACACTAAATCATTTAAGAGTAAGTATCACATTTCAAGGCAAGCAACCAAGATCCTCGACTCAGCTGAGCTTAGATGACATTTTCATCTGAAAATTTAATCTCCTTAGAGCTTTGGTATTTGTTACTTTTCAATGTATTGTTTAAACCATAAATAACTTCCCCTACTCCATTTTTCTGTGTATTTTTATTTCACAGTGTTAGTTTCCAGAAGTAAAAGGTTTTGGGAAAAAAAAGTATTTTTCTATTACATTGTTTTAGATGCTATAAACATACAAACAACTATTTAATAGTAAAATCGGTAAGAGTTTAAAAGTCCTGGCTTGTCAGAAATGTCATGAATTTGATTGCAGAAAGCAAATAATAATTCAAAATATAATTCAGTAATTATTTCAGTATTATTTCAATGACCTAATGAAACTGAGTTGGTTTAGATACTTTTAAAAGTGGCAAACATCTGTATTAGAAAGCTGCATGGACCAGAAGGCAAAGCACATAGCTGCTGCTGAGTTACCCTGTAACAGCACCAGAACCTTCCAAAGGGGTTTTACTTTGGAAAGCACCAGCCTGGTACTGCATTAGCCCATTATCACTGCAGCAGGAGATACATACACACCTGGGCTGCACACTGGTTTACTTTCAACCAAAGAAACAAAACCTTTCAGTTGGTAGAGTCTGAAACTGCTAAAGCAGGGTAAGTGGGGAAAATGAGAACACTCGTCTCAAACGTGCACTTCTGACATGATCAAAAGTGGTCTCAATATGGACACACCCAGAAAAAACAGCTAAAAGTGCAAGCAAGGACTCAGACACAACACCTACACCCTAAGCCATCCCCAGCTCTCAGTATAGAAAGTTAACCTTCAGACAAAGAAAAGAACACTGCCAAGTTTCACTTTTGTTTTTACAAACCAAATAGTTTTAAACTCACTTTTACTACAAAGTACTGTCTCAGTTGCATTAACACAGGACAAAGGTCTTTACAGTATTCCCTTGCTACTAATTTAAGAATTAAAAACCACAAGCTGAAATTTTAAAATAACCCTGACTAAAGCTCTGCATCTGAATTAGAATGTGACCTGACTATAAGCAGCACTGACCTCCCAAGAACTGATAAGAGCAGCAGATGCAATGCACTTCTGGAAAAAATACCTACATCGAGCATCTTAAGCCTTGGCTTTAGGATGGCTCGCAGCAGCTTACTCTGACTGGTCCAGCCCTGGTGAGGACCTGTACATGCAGCCAGAGACCAAACCACGGGGTAGCCCTCAGAAGTCTGTCTGTTCCTATGCAGAAATCCCAGCCCTCACCTTCCTGAGATTTGAGAGACCTGAACATTTGGTACAGCAAATCATCTGTGTTTGAAAAGCCTTATCCAGTCCCTTCTGAAGTGTTTAAGAGAAAAATGTTGGTGGCAAACATCCACTGACATTTTACAGTATACACATCTTTCATACAGTAATACTGTGAAACTTTTACCATAGTTATTTACCATAACTGATCACTTCTTGTGGTATATGTATTTGTTCAAAGAATAAGAAGGTTATTACGTGAAAGGTCCCATTTGTCTTTAAAATTCTATTTCCTTCCTTTCTTCTTTAAAGTTATGTTTGGAAAAAAAAAAATCTTTAAAAATCTCTGCTGAAACGTCCTGGCTCTAGAATATACAGAGCAAGTACAATGCCACACTGAGTCAGTGTTAAGAATCTCACCATGAATGTTATTTATTTTGTGAGAGGAACCCTTTCTTTAGAAGGCTATCTGAACGCTTTACACGTTTATGAAACCTGTACATACACATTAAATTGTGACTTTAAAAACCCGCAAACAAAAAAACCTGAGCATTATTCCTATTCTCTACCATTCCTAGCCAGTGAAATTTATCCAAGCAAGCATCTGGCAAGTGTCCTTTTCCTTTGGAGCTTTTCATTGCAGACAGATTTTGAAAAGTTCTGGATGGTACTTATCCTCACTCCCCAAGAGTCAGGTATGAAATGGGGCCATTTTGTTCCTCAGGTTTACACATAGCTCAATAACATTATCATGTAACAGAAGCAGCTACTCGAGACTACAGTCAGTGAACTGAGAATAAAGAGAAATTACATGATCATGATATTCCGTGAAATAAAAAAAAAAAAAAATCATTAGAGTAATAGTTATAGATAGGATTGTGAAGTATTTAGAAGTAGGTTTAAGACTTAAAACAAGAACATGAGTTCATTAAAAGGGAGAAAGTATGAAAATTATCATATGGAGAAAATACAACAAATTAAGCCTGCAAGCTCTCAATTTTGTATAACCTGGATACAGCACAGTATAAGCCAAGACTCAGCAGCAGCTGATACATAACAAGATACACAAGTTAAAAAGTGTCCCATGCAAAAAGGACATGATTCTGTGGATCACACTGGAGTGACACACACATTACAAAGGTAGTGCTATATCATTGTAGTGTTATTTACTCTATGACTTAAGAGATCTAGACACAAATAAAATTGAAAGATGAGACTGTGAAAACAAGCAAAAAAGCCGGAAACAAAGAGGAGCATCCAAGTATGTTGGAAAACATCCAGCTGAAATGATCCAGAAAAATCGAAGTCCATAAAGGGATCGTGTGCCATATTCATCTTCCACAAGTACTTTTGCTTCTTTGTCTTGCAAAAGTAAGTTCTGATTCACACGAGATATACTCATTTTTACTTTGATCAAAATCATAAGAGGAAGCAATGCAAATATAAGAGCTTTTCAGGTATATAACATAAGCTGTTAACAGACTGAGGTTGTCCCCCCATCACGTTTCCTCCCCAGTACATAAAACTGATCGATCTGAATAGATTCTGCAAGCAATACTGGAACAAGAATAAATTAGTGATTTATGACACCACATTAAAATTCTTAGGTGTCATGAGATACCCTGTTCGGATTTCTGAAACCACATCTCAGCCTCTTGCAGCTGGCAAAGAAATCTAAGCACGGACATCCTTTGTACTTGAAGCTCAAAGCAGTTAGCCTTTCAATTTAGCTAATTTACTTTTAAACAGAGTTGTGCTTTCAGAGGAGCTCCAAAGAAGTATTATATATAGTACACTGCTGTAGGTGAGAATGTGCAAATCTTTACTCAAAAGAAAATAAGATTTGGTTATCCTAATGAATTAGTGATGGTTACATGAAGCATTCTTTTCCTGAGCGCTAGTCTAAACTTTTGCAATGCCCATTCCTAATTAGTTCACACTTCAAAGAACCACTATGCTGGAAATGTAATTAGACTGCCACCCCTCTGTGGATCTGTGCCACGTAAGCGAAATAGAACATGTATTTTAACAACTTACATAGGGGCAAAGAAAAGTTTCTCCTTTAGCCTTTCAAATAGTCAAATGAGTTACAGAAGACATGGGAACAAATATAAAAATTAACTGGCTTTCTATATAGTTACATTTCCAAAAAGGTTCATTCAGACAACTAGACATCTTGGGAGGGGAAGGAGGGGGAACAGGAGACTCAAGACTGAAGCCTTGTGATGTACAGCTCTTAAGCACCTCCTATGGGGAAAACCTATCTATGCAGATGAACCAGTGAAGTATGCACACATGCCTTAAGAGCTGTTATCTTGTACTGGAGCAAGTATGATTCCATACTTCTTCATCTCTGCCATTCAAAAAAAAGAAAGTTAAATCAGAAATCAGCTTTCAGCTTGAATGCCTCCAGAGCATTATTTACAAGAAACTCACTACAGCTGCTTTTGAGAAGTCTTACAATATTTCTTATATTTATAGGTAGTATTTCCCAGACATAGATAAACTATCAAGAGACATATGGTTTGCACCATCTGGGCAACAAGTTCTATTGGGATACTGCAGTGAACAGCATATGCATAGTGCCTTGTGCGCAGTATCCTACAGTGTTAAAAAAGCACTAGAGACTATTTTGAAGCCAACCTTGAAAAATCTCCCATATGTTTAAGGGACCAGTTTTCTTTCAGAAGATGTGTTCCTCTCTCTTTCAGTACAAATCAAAACACAGAACTGCCATGTTTAATCTTCATCTTGTCCTGAAATTCCTCAAGGAGGCATCACATTCTGCAAAGTTTCCACCTGTCAAACTATTTATTATGCGGCCATACACATCTGATCAACTCTTTCTTACTTCTTTCACCTCTGCTCACAAAGCACATAGAATGTTTTAATTCAAAGTTACAGTAAAAACTGGATGGTTCAGATAAGTAAGTACATTTTTATTCCTTGTAGCATATAAAGAATAATCAGTTCATCATAGCACATTGACCAAACCAGGTTAAGTACTTTTTTTGTCTGTACTTTGATGCTGGTTTATCAATGCAAAGCGGAACAGGAAGTCAGCTCACTATTCCTCTGCATTAAAAGTTTTGAATAGTGTAGTATGACAAATGGCTGACAGCCTCTTCACTAACACATTTTAGAGTATTTAACATTTGAACAAGATTCTCTTTAAACTACTAAAACAGATGGTTGTTTCACATCATAAACATTAGCTGTTCAGTAGAAGGTAATTCAGAAAACTGAAAACGTTCAAGTAGCTAGTGTTTTGCTTTGTTTCACCAGCCTTGAAATAGTCCATGTTAAGGAAGCCTAAAATTAGACCTACCGTACCGGACTGTGAGCTCAGCTAAACTTAAGTAAATAAAATCACTCTTGACTTAGATTATTCACAGGCTGTGGTTGCATATGTCCATGTTTGTAGCCATGGCTAATTATAAGGTTGATCCTTTCTTCTTTAGCCCTGGTACTTACAGATTTCTGGCGTTCTTAACATTAACAATAGTAGATTTACACATCAACTTACTTACCAAAGATACATATCCTCACCTGACATAACATATCTGACTGCTGCCAAGAAAGTTAACCAAGTTTGGAGTCCAGACAGCTATCTTGAATTATGCTTCAAGAGGAACAGATAGTTTTCCAGCGTTGTCATAACATGATTTTGCTTGATGAACCATTTGACAAATTGATGCTTTCTACTCGTAAATCTGTCATTAAGCCATTACTTACCTTCAGTTAACTTGCACTCTAAGTACTATTACCTAATTGTACAAGAATACCTAGATGCCCAAAGTGTCCAATGCACGGTTGTACGTGTGGTCTTAGCCTTTTGTCCTCCCTTACCATGTGTGTAAGTCCATCAGAAAGAATAGACTTGCCAGGAAAATAGCTGCTGAGCTCCCCTAGCTTTCTCCATCAAGAAGTTCCTTGAATAAATCCATACCACACTCCTGATAACCACACTGCCACCCCTGGTGTGTTACCTGCAACACGGTCAGGTACCACATAGTCCAGTCTTTGTGGTTTAGTGTCCTCATAAACAAAATGAAGTCCATCACATACCAAACGTCACTGACAGTCAGTATCAGGTCATATCTACATCTTACTTCATCCAGGAACTCTAGTTTTCCATCAAAGACCTAACCCCCAAATATTCTGTATTTCTAAAGCAACACTCAGCAAGGAGGAAAAACCCATGAAAATATAGGCAGACTTAAATGAGTTTTGCTGGATAAAACCAGGATTAAAACATTTCACATGCCAAACTCCCAAGCAGTCAGCAAAAAATAATAATTTAAAAAGTGGGATGCTTTTAAGATGTTAAACATGTGAAAAGTACATGTCATTTTAATAACATCTCCTCAAAAAGTAGACCAAAATATTAAACAGATTAATTTTTCCACGTAGAAATGAACAGAGCAAGTTTTAAGTGTATTCCAAATTTCGCCCATTTTCACAATCTGGTTCCTTGAGACTAGGGAACTGTCTTATCAATTACTAATGTAATAAATAAATTTAATTATATTGTCTTCAAGATAATTTTCTAACACTACTTGCTAAATCTCTGGACTTCTATAATGTTGCTAGACTGGGCTTTTTACTTGCATCTTTCAGAAGTGCTTTATCCAAGTATTCTTTCAAATCAAAGGACTCCTCTTGTATTCCTCCACAGAAAAAGCATCTACATTGAACAACATAAAACATTAACTAGATGCATCTCCACCAATTTTCACAACTCAGAAGAAATTAAAACAAACTTATAAAAGGAAAATTATGTAGGGGATGTAGTTTGAACCTGTCTTCAAAAATAAAAGAAACAAAAAATACAGGTTTTTTTAAAGAAAAAAATATTTTTGTATGTTTTACAATCTTCTCTTAAAACATAACATAATTTAACACCCACTGTAAAGATAATGGCTTTTAACTTATTGGAGAACTGGTACAAGGTGTAAGGTACTTCTAGTGAAGCATCTATTTCAATTTAAAAAAAAAAAAGTTTTAGGCATGATTTTGCATGAATAAAGATCAAAACACGTTGACATAATGGGTGATTCCCACAGGGTATTTGTAGCTGGCTGGTGCTTTATCTTGCTTGAGCATAATCACATTTGAGGAATAAATAAAGCTTTGGTCTTAGGAAGCAAAAATAGTTTCCTACCTTTCTTAAAAATATTAAGAATTCACCCGAGCATAAAAGGAAGCCACAATAGGAAGCCAGGCATAGTAGGCAGCCGTCTTGTTCATATAGCCTAAGTCTTACAATGCTAGGAGCTGAATATAAGTTACACTGGAAACCATTAATCCATGATAAAGCCTGGTTAATGCTGCAGAAGAGCTTTTAGACACAAGAGCAAAACCTTTGAGGACTGTGTGAAAATAATAGCTGGGCATGAAAAAAGAACAAGCTACATTCAGAGACTGAGACCCATCAGCTTGTTTGACAGCACTAAGAAAACAAAGAAGAGAAAACTCTGCTCAAAACTACAATGATTACTGGCAGTGAATGTAAATCTTAAAGAGCTCCTAAAAAGATGGTCCTGCATCAGTCATCTGTAACAGACTGTGAGTGTCCATGCAAACTATTGATTCCCTTTTGGAACTGAAAAAAATATTGAAAGCAGTGCTCGCTCATAGTAAAAAGGTAAAGGGACATAACGTATGTTTTGTCTTATTAACTACTTAAGGTTTATGATCAAGTTATAAGAGAATTATCCATCTGGTAGTGACAGACCACAAGAACAGGCAAGTGGATCACCTAGTTTGAAGGCACCTGCAGGAACAGACCAGGTTAAACTTAGCATTGCCTGGAATACAACCCTCCACTTCCTATTTTTCTTGTTTAAAGGAACCAGCAGCATATTTTGTGCTGCAACTGAACTCAGAGAGGCCTCTGGCAAAGCTGAAGATACGGCCACTCCCTAATTCCTCCTGCCCGTACACTGACTTGCACAGACCTCTCCAAAACTAGAGCTGGGAGTTACCTGAGGCTTGAAGTGACTGCTGCCTGCAAAACCCATTCTGAATACCTACCTTACTCCACATTAAAATACACGCTTCCATTCATAAAAAAAATGAGGCAGCCTTTTGCTGGTTTTGCTGACATTTCACACCATGATCCAGAAGTAGCACACACATGTGTTTCCATGCTGCGGATAATCCACCCTGCTCTCCCCTCAATTAAGAGCCTGTTAGAGCGAGTGCATTTGCTCACACAAAATTGACAGGCAAATGCTCCTCATTTCTCTGCATTCCAGCCAGTGAAACCATAATATTGCATTAATCCAATTTGGGTTTCATAAACTTTTGGACATAACTCTAACATTTTTTTAAGCCGAAAGGTAGTATTTGAATTAAGAATTCATGTGGGGGATTGTTTTTCTTCCCTGCTATTCATTTGTATAAAATCAGTATACTATTTGCATATCATGCTCAAGAAGCAAAAACACTTGAAGAGACTCCATTAATATATTCCCTCTACCCCAAAAATCTTTGTAACAAAGAATCATTGGCAATTCCAACAGCACTAAACTGCATAAACGCTTTAAGCCCCACACCCTTGCAGATATTCTGCACCAAGTATACTGAAAGTACTGAGAAAAAGAATAGTCAAGTCAGTTACTTGAATCACTGAAGTACATGCCATTTCATTAAACTGTTGCTTCACACAGCTCTGAAGCCCCAAACATAAAAACGTGGGCCTGTTGGAACAAGTCCAGAGCAGGACCACAAAGATGATCGGAGGGCTGGAGCCCCTCTCCTGTTAAGGCAGGTTGAGAGAGTTGGGGTTGTTCAGCCTGGAGAAGAGATGGCTCCTGGGAGACCATACAGCAGCCTCCTGGTACCTCAAGGGGGCCTACAAGAAAGCTGGAGAGGGACTTTTTACAAGGCCGTGGACAAGGGTTTAAACTGAAAGAGGGTAGATTTATATTAGATATTAGGAAGAAACTCTTCCCTATGATGGTGGTGACACTCCAGAACAGGTTGCCCAGAGAAGCTATGGATGCCCCATCCCTGGAAGCATTCAAGGCCAGGCTGGCTGGGGCTTTGAGGACCCTGGCCTAGTAGAAGGTGTCCCTCTCCATAGCAGGGGAGTTGGAACTATATGATCTTTAAGGTCCCTTCCAACCCTAACTGTTCCATGATTCTATGATACCCATTTCAGCAGATACACAGACCAGCTGAGTGTGACTAAAATATGCTTTAACACAAACCACAATGGGTGTCTTAACTGCAGTATAAAGCAAATTGCATGATAGATGCACAGATTTCTTCCTTTCAAAGATGTTTTCACTTGATACAGCCCAGAGCTTCCTATGGGATCAACTTTACTATCTAAAATACTCTACATAAAGAACCTGTCACACAAATGACAAGCAACCCTTCCATCAAAACTGGTGAAAACAGTATTTCTCAAAGCACTTATGTCCAGAAAGGAGGCTTACTGCATAGAGCCAGAGACAGAGGATGGGGGAAGTGGTCTCTGGGTATCCTCCATGGTTTACATTTCTGTCTGTGCATCCCCTACCTGGGAGAAGGTAAAATGGGAGTAGAGGAGGAGCAGATGTGCATTTCCATCTGGAACAAAACCATGGGGTATTATTTGGCAAGTCATTTTACACCTTTGTGTCCAAATCATCCCTCCCTTCACCCATTAACTCAGACTACACTGTCAAAGCAAGGGCACATTTAATAAGCACAAATCCATGCTATAATCAGTATCAGGTATAATCGGATATGAGGCACCTAAACATTACCTCTGACACAGTACCTGAGAAACAGAATTTATATATATTTTTCAGCACAAAAGCACCAATTAAATGTCTGCCAAAATAAGGGCCATTTAAGTTCGCCATCAAAATGAACAAACTATGGAAGAATCCCCTTACACCTAACCATATTACAGAGATAGACCTGAGGCACACAACTCAGCTTTTGCTGATGACTGCATAAAGTGAGTTTCTTGCAGTTGACTGCATACTAACTGCCGTGCTAACAAGCGGTGCCTTCCTTCGGACATTTACAAACATCAGAATGCTTTTTCATGACAGTCCCACATATAATCTGCCATTCCAGATGGTGACTGGTGGGATGCTGATTTTTTCCTAAGGCAGTTACCGCCCACTAAGATAGTATATACAGGGCTAAACAAAAAGCATGTGCCATCTGCTGTCAAGTTTATAAGACTTTTTGAGAACTAGTAGGCTAGTTAAAGTTTATTTTAGATCACAAAGGTCAGGAGGCTATAGCTCTCTAAATGCCCAATAAAAGAAGAGTAAGTTGCACTGTAACAGATACGCAGTAAATCTAGAACAAGTTCCAGTGCCAGGCCCACCTCTAACACCCTGAGAGCAGCAAAGGATTCTCACTACGATCCGTGGCAAAAGGTACATACAACTCACAAGCTCAGAGGGAACCTGAAACCAAGAAGAAAGATTAAATTCCACAGAACTTACAGATTCCTTTAGCCTGAAGAAATTTTAGAAATTTTCTTCCTTGTGGCAGGATGTTTTTTCTGCCCCCTTTCCTTGCATCTCTGCTGCTCTCATTTTGACAACTTCTTAATCTTATTTCTTGCCCAGCCCCAGCTCTTTTCCTACCCCACTATCTGCATAGATTCTTCTTATCCTCCTGCTCACGTGTTGTCATACTATATACGCATAGAGGAAAGAAAAATAAATTAAAAAGCAGAACTAGTATGACATCTTCTGCCAGCCTCACAAACAGCATAAACTTCCTCTGACTCGCTTCATCTGTCATTTATAGATGGTTAACAGCAAATACAGCAATTTCCCCTCTCTGGGGTCATTAAAGACTCAAATTACATAAAACAATTCTACACGTTCTTCTTAAATAGTCTAATTCAATCTCTTTTTGCACATTGATGAAGAACAAAAGCAAGCAGAGAAAACAGAAAAACACATCCACCAGTACATTTTTCAGAACATTTCTAAATCACCATGTACATTAAAACCTTTAATTGGACCAGGGAATTAATCCTTGCACATGTGTAAAGGTTACATCACTGTCTGAACAGATGAAAAAAAAGTATTGCTTAAGCTCACCCCTTAAGAAGTAGAATTTCAAAACATGAAAAATTGCCTTTAAATCATTAACATCAGAAAAACAGGACACAAAGGAGAGAGATCATGAAGGTCCGTACTGCACAGTAATAAAGGGCTGCAAAAGTCTCTGCAGGAGCTAACACTGTGAGAGCCTCTGGTCCCACACCAACGTGGCTGCATCAGCAGAGATCCCCCTGGAAGCCCAGCAGCAGATGCTGAAGGAAACCATCTCCAGCCAGCACAAGTGCATCACCTCCTCCAGCATTCATACCATGTAGGGCAGAAGTAGGGTAGAAGAACAGAACACACCAAAAGTTACCTCCAAATGACGACTTGGCCCTTAAGAAAAAGTAGGGGCTATATGAAGAAAGAAAATCTGGAGAAGTACGTGCAAAGAGAAGGATTTGGCATTCCTCTCCCCACCACATACAAGCAACCAGAGGCAATGAGGGGCATAAGGTAGAGTTTCTCCATACTCCTTAACAAAAAATTTCCTTACTCTTCTTTAAATGACTGTTAGTACAACTGTCAGTTGCTTTAAATCATCCCAAACCGCTTCCTCTACTGCAGATACCACAAATACCAATCTATGCATCCTGCTGACTATCTGCAGAACACATGGCTTTATTAAATGTCTATATAATCATAAAAGTAATTAAAACTCAATACTACAATAAAGTTATTTAACATAAAAATATCTGACAAAAAATTACACAAGTCACAGTTAGTCTTATACTGCCATCCTGCACAGGATAAGATTCTGGTATCTCCTTAGTGATATAAACTTTTTTCCAGCTTTCCTTTTACAACTATGAATCTGAAGTCTTCACAAAAAATCATGCATACTGCTCCTGTAAAAAGTAAAAACATCATTTTGTGAGGGGATCAACTTCTGATGAAGGCAGTCACACTGAAAATTGGTCATTAATCTCCTCTGAATAAATACAACCCCCAGAAAGATGGAAGTGTGAACAGAATATATATTTTCTGCACTTGAAAATGCTGAGGTGCACAACAAGAATGTTTTACTTTAGCATTTATAGCTGAAGTTATCCTTCAAAAACCTGGGCTACTCTCATGAGAGATTTCTTTCCAATCATTCATTTTTCAAAGCCCTTTGCAACTTTAAAATTGCAGTAAAGCTGACTTTATAACTTATTTCGGTAGATCTCTCTCCCTTGTCCAAGCAGTCACATTCCTTGGAGACATTTGGTGGGGTTTCAACTTCCCAGACATTTTATTAATTAAGAAAAAAAGATATATATTTTTTTGCAATGTGTAGAGAGTTGACTTTATAATGGAAACATCCTTGTGCTAAACGATTCCTCTAATAGATACCCTGATTAATGAAGACCCTGCTCTCTCACACTAGCTTACCTAGTTAACCTGTGCTCAAGTTATACTTTGCTGTATGGCTGATAACTGAACACAACTTCTGCTAAAAGACAGTTTTAAACATACTTACTGCGTTAAAAGATCCAGTGGATTGAATATGCCTCCTGTGCTGATATCAAAAAATGACATTTTGAAGCATCAAACGTTTGGAAGGGTTCACTTAAGAAAAACTAATTTATCAATCTGATGACTCTTTTGCTTATGACGCTCCACTCATGAATTCAGGACTGCTAGCTCTCAGAATTTTATTTTGCAGTATTAGGTATTTTTCTTAAGCCTGGCTCATGCAGTTATAAAAATCCCTAGGAACTCTAGCTTTTTAAATATCCTTCTAATCCTTGCAGAGATGACTGAAAACGTGAACCCTAAAGGCTTAAAAACTAGAAGGGAATTAAAGAGAAACCAATTTCAGTTTTCTTCTAGAACTTGACAAGATATTCGAATGTTCAGAGTTGACTATTTCTGGCAGCTAGGCAGGAGCATTGATGTTCTCTCAGCTATGCACTTGGATAAAGTCCTATACTGCTGCTATACTTTATCACTGTAAGAAACAAAAGACTTAAAAAAAAAAAAAACCAAAACAAAAACCAACAAAAAAACCAAAACTTCAAGTCCAGTCCTCATGTACTTTCAGCCAGGACAAAGCCCCAACAATCAGACCTGTATTTGGCTATACAAGATTTTCCCGGGCAACCTGCCACTTATTCTGGGCCAGCCTGCTGGCTGTTGGTTTGAAGTTTCTCTTTCCCTAGCGCGTGCAGTCCATAAACACATCAGAAGGCAGGTGTTTCCTCTTCCCCTGTGTTCCCATAAACTCCCCCTTCCCTTAGCTTTTATTTTACAAGACTAAAGCAGTCTCCAAATAAAAAAAAAAACAAACCACCAGTATCTCCTTTTCCCCAACCAGAATCCTTCTCAACACCCATCTCAGTCTGAACTCATCACAAGCAGTAATCAAGCCAGTTCCCTGAACTCCAGATGGGGACTCATCAGTTTTGCAATGTTAATGCTTCCTTATCCCTAAAAAGAAGGAAGGTTAGGAAGCACTAGTTAATTTAAAATTCATTTGTAAACAATAAAAAATGGATTTGTATATTTGTTTAATTATGTTTAATTAGGTATTGCAATTAAATAACTAGCAAGTATCAGTGAGTTCTGAGTAATTCATTCAGCTTATGCTAAATGGCCAATTGAATCAGTAACTCAAACTGTCAACTAAATGACACTTCATTGTTTTTAAAAAAAAATAATTATCAGTCCTTAGCTAAGAGTTGAAGAAAGCAAGCCCAGTTCAACTGTCAGCAGAAACAGACTAATATCTGCCACAGGAAACCACACAGGAAAGCAACTAGAGTTCAGAGATCACATAAAATATCCTTACAAATGAATGGATATTAAAAACTTAAGTTTTCAGAAGTTTCCAAATATATACAGCTGTAAATTTTCCAATTATATTTTCTACTTCCCCTTGGAAAATCCTGTTTTGTAGCTAAAGTTTTCTCTAGGAAATAATCAATTTAGTCACAATGTTATTTTCAGAAATTGCATAATCATTAATTAGTATCATGAGCGTCTGTTTCAGTACTGTCAAACCAGCATCGCAAATGGAAAAACTGAAAACTTACAAACTTTAAAATTTACAGAAGCAACTTTCAAAGGGGTTTTTGTTTGTTTGTGTTTAATATTTAAAGACTTTTCCCAAAATTTAGAACAGGAATCAAAATTGACACTGAGAAGTTAAGTGAGGTAGCAGCTTTGGTTTCCAAATACTTTTAACCAACAAGGTCTTTAATTCAGAGACCCTTCATGAACTAGGCTGATACAGTGGAACTCTTCCCAATCCTGTTCATGCTTTAAACTGGGGCGTGGCTCAGGTAGCATTTGTAGCTCTGCTACAGATGATCAACAAATATTTTTCCGGAAGTGGGGCTGTATCCTAATCTCCACTCTCCCCCTTTGATATACGAAAAAATATCTTCTAAAAAATAAGCAAAAACCCAAAACAAAACAAAAAATAGGCATTACATAGAAAGAAGCATCTTAAGGGCTAACTCTAACTTTGTGCAACTACAGATGCTATAGCAGAACCTTCAGCCACAGTACAACCACATCCTGGTATCGATCAACCTGGAGAGCTCTTGACTTTTAAAGATATTCAAGGTTCACATTGTACCATGACGAATTCTCAGTGGGACAGTCACCACTTGCATTTTATTGAGTTTCTCATGGCATACTTGTGTCCCAGCCTTAACATTACTCACACTGCAAAAATTCCCAAAGGTAACTGAAGCATGCAAAGAAGGGGAGTAATCTCACACCCACGTTTCGGTTTGCCCAGCTTCATGAACTCCAATGACCAAAAAAAAAAATAAAAAAAAAAAATCACATGGCTAATCAACTAGGGATTAACCACATCCAAAACGTCAGAAGTTATAAAACACATTTAGTCTGTCAAGACAAGAAACAAAAATGTAACAGGTTACTCTACCCTATCTCCTATCCTAACTTTGGGCATACCAAAGTTCTTACACAACATCTTGAGCAAGTACGACATGTGACACCATTAGTGGACTTGGCAGTGCTAGATTAGTAGTTGGACTCTATGATCTTAAAGACTTTTTCCAACCTATACAATTCTATGATTAGATTCCATTGCTACTGCTGGGCCAAGCATACACACACACACATATATAAAACATAATTGGGCACCTTGTCAAATTCTCTTGCTTTACCCTTTCCGTGAAGTAGTAGTAAAACAGACATCCTGTTACCCAAATGCACAAGCCAATACTCAAGTAGTATTAACTCTCAAGATAACAATCTGCAGTATAGCTACCATAGTCTGTTTTATCTAGCTTTTCAGGGAGCAAATTCTTGCATTTCAAGCATTATCTATAATGTATAAGAAAACAAATTAAAATAAGAGACTTCAGAGGCTCCAAAACCAAGCAGAGGTAGGTTACAAGATTTTTGTCATGATTTTCTAAAGGCATTTCAGACAGCTTTAATATAACTGCATTCAAGGTCTCCTGTCAACATGCACTGAACAATGGCCTCCCAGTTCTGCAAAGTTGTTCACCAGTAACTTCTGTATCAGGTAAAGTTTCCCTAACTGCATTTTTAATTATACTGTACAGCCAAAGGACAAGATCCATACCTACTTACACTTGCTATAGCATTAGATGTGTCTACATCAAAAGGACAAAACACAACTTAGGTACTAATGACTCCATTTTTCCTCTCAAAACAATCTGCAGGTACAGTACACAGGCTGATCTAATGCCTGCTCCTGTTATGAGAGCATATCTTCTCTAGATTATCTGAATAAATCCTGAATAACAATAGAGGAACGGTTTATTCATGCACATTTTCTAGATACAAAGACAGAAAAGATAAAACAGTATAATTTTCAAGGACCCTAATTATTTTCCCTGTGTCTGACTGCTTGGACTGTAAACAGCAATTTAGGACCACTTCATCTGTCCCCTTGTTGATTTCCAAACCAAGTAGACCGACGGACCAGGGAACCACAAATTTAAATTTTACATGCATTCATCTGATTCCTTTAATGACCACATACATTTCAGGGTAAGCAGAAATTTGGGGTGTAAGAGAGAACCTGAAACCTTGCAACCAAAGTTCTTACTGCAACAATCCAAAAAAAGTAGTATAGCCCCCAACAGTGAGGTCATTAATAAATACAGCCTCCCTAATTTTTCCATTTCATATCCTAAATGATGTTACATTGTACTCCTAAACAGCTGCCACTTCTCACTCACAGGATATCATAAATTCATTATGTGAGGTAATTCCCATTTTGAAATTATATACAGACCCTCTGAAATAAAACACTACACAAATTCACATATTATCAGTGATAAGCATTTACTTGCCATTCTTAGGCATTAACATCAGTAAGCATTCTAGAAACAAGTTTATGTGGAATACCAGTTACCCAGTTTGCTTTTTTAGTACTTAACTAGACTTCATACTATGCTGGTGAGAGACATGAACAAGGAAGAACATCAGCTGGTTTTCCTAAACCAAATAACCCTCACAATTTACCCTAGCATACTGCAGAACACTGAAAACTGCAATTTCTCCAATGTTCATAAAAATCATACAGAACTCATTTACTGAAGGTAGAACAGAAATCTAATCAAAGAAAACTGTATGGAGCACCTATATTCTATATAGGAATAATGAATTATATTCCAAATTAAGTCTTCTACAAGAGAAATAGTTGGGAACAAATAAACTAGTGTCCTAAAACTCTGTTGGTGAGTGAACTCATTTGGGAACTACAGCTGTTGGGCTTTAGAGATTTGGATTAAAATCCATCATTATCTTTCAGTTAATACTCTTTCATCGACCAATCAGCAGTCATATGGTGTTTACCAAGCCTGGTCACTTAACCCACTTGAATGGCCTTTGTGCTCTAATTTGTACTTCAATCAGATTACTTCTAATCTAAATGATTTGTGTCCTTTATGGGACAGATAAACACTAATCCCAAGGTTCCTAAAACACAACAAGCCTAAACAGTGCCAGTATGGCATCCACTGTTTGCCATTTTAATAGAATATTTCATTCAAGTTGGGAAATATGTGATTTGATCATACTGACCCTGTCTTTTAGATACTCGTCCCAGATTTCTTATCTAGACAAAGAAGAAAGATTTATTCAGCAAACACAACCACTCAGAAACACAAAATCAACAGCAAGTAATCAATACACTAATATTTAGATATTATATTTTGATAAAATTATTTCACAGGAAAAAATACTTATTCTTTAAAAGTAGACTAAACGAGTAGGAACATTTTACAAATCCTTGTTCAGGATTACACATTACACATGGTAATGGCCCACAACAGTCCCCAATTCTCAATTTTAAAAGTCCAACTCTTCAGAATGGTTTTCCAAGGATTCAGCAGTTAAAGCATCCTCAATCATTCCTGTTCTTCAGTTAATTTTGGGTGACACTTGGAAGAAATTGCACTACGGTGCAAGTCTAACATCTAAGTGCACTTAACTTTAATACGCTTAGGCTCTGATCCCACAAATGCTTCTGAACAGGTAGATCAGTGAGCATGCAACAGTATCCCTAAAAAAGGGAAGACTCACAGATACAAATACATTTGCGTGATTGAAGCCAGGTACAACAATGTATCTGCACCTTATAAAATGCTGAAGTCAGGAACAAGAACAATTGAGTAATCAGTAATAACCTTGTGGTGACACCAAGTAAGCAAACACCTTCATATGTAAAGATACAGGCTAACGCTGAGAGTTATATTCACATATTCACCAACATATATATTTCTTACCTAGAAAAATTAAAATTAATATAAATTAATAAACAGTAATTAAAATTGCCAACTCCCTAGAAAACATATCCCCTTCTAAAATGTAACTTGGGATATGATCAATTAAGCCAGGATAAGCCTACCAAGAATTGGATAAAACATTCCACAAGAAAAGTTCAGATCCTGGATGTTATTAATAGCATCTGTAGCTATTACCTTACACAAATCTAAACATGTTTATTTACAATACCTCAGCACAGGTAACTAAAACTCTTTCCTAGCTGATGACCTAAACTAGGAAGTCCATTTTCTTATGGTATCCTCATTCACTACAGAGCCACTCTCAGTAGGTGACCTCAGCCTACCTTGTAGCAGATGAGCAAACTAACACACATGCAGGGGATCAGGAACTACCACCATTGCCAAAATTCTGTTTTACAACTGCACATACGGCACGAAGGGTATTGCACTATGAAACCTGCCATGCTGGCAAATACTACTTCCAGGATTATTCAATGAATGGTACATAGTACATATACTCCTTACTCTACTATGGAAATGGCTGTTAATGTTCCTTGTACTTTGAGCAAGATCCCTACTATGTATTACAAAACAACCGCCTTGAAATCTCTAGCAGAAACTACAGCTTGCCTGAGATCTTCCAGAAGTTGCAACAATCTCAGAAGTGCTGGGAAACCTTCTATAATTCACTACTGGAATTACAAGCTAACATATCACTAAATACAGAGTTTAAGAGGACTGATCTACCTTCCCAAGAGCAGTAGCCTTTGCTTTTCACAAATTTCTCAAGCTCTGCCACAACCTCAGAAGGTTGCATAGTTCCTTGAATACTATATTTCTGTTATTTTAACTCCAATCATGAAGTAAGCACAAACTGCAATTTTAAAATGGCAAGCCACAGTTTCTCCTCTACTGACATTTAAAAGAATGATGAGAGTGCAATGCCCAGAAGCCAAAGATACAAATACAACAACGACCCGCATAGTTCACTTTTACAATTAGACCCACTGCCACTGCCTGGAGGACACTTGAAAAAGGAGTGTTGCTATTTTTTTCCCAGATATCTAAAAATCCCTGGACCAGCTATTCCAAAGACTGCTTGTTCCAGAAGATATTGTAAAGTCCACCAACATTGAACAAGTATTTATGAATATGACAGTGATCAGAAATTTGAAGGAAGAACTTGTAAAATCTACAAATCCTTAATACCTAATGAATAAACATCTGGAAATAGCAAAACCTTGCCCTCTGTGAACCCCAAAACATATGTCAGAAACTATATTTCCCATCAAGGGAGTAGGTAACAGTCTTCACTTACAAACTCAGTAGTTCACATATATGGTATCATACTGCATATGTACTGCAAAGGTACCACACAGTTCTTTGATGATTAATAGCACTAAGTCCAAACTTCACAAAAGGGGTGGTGGTGGGATGAACCTACAGATCTCTCAGGACAGACAAAAACTCTCAGATGCAAGCCAGAAAAGGCTCTGCCCTTGGTGTCTCCATAAAGATAGCACTACAGACTAGATAAGGAATGGACACTTGCTGGAATATGTAGGGAATGCCTATAGATTACAACAGATTCAGAATTAAATGTGTGCACTTCTGTCCAAGATGCTAAAACCAGGTATACCAGTAATGTTGCTGCACTCTTGGCAAAAGGTGGTAATTCTTGAAATTAAACTACGCACCTGAACAGCAAAATAAAAAGGACCTCTCATTTCACTCCTGTATTTCAGATGGCTCCCCCCAGCGATTACTGAAAGCAGCTGCCCCAAACAGAAATTAAATTATTTCTGGAGATCAAAACAAGGCTGAAGTCAGTTAACTTCTGTGATATACCTGCTTCTCCACTCCAGAAGACACACTAAGACCACTTAAACTATTAAGAATCCAGAATTAACTAATTTGAGTTTACAGTATTGTAGTTAAGAACATCAGAACCACCATATCAAAGATGATGTAAAGACAACTATTGAGGAACTAACAGAAATACAACTAGAGAAGCTTCAGGTGTGTAAGAGTAATACAGCAAAAAATTACATCTTTCTTCAAAAAAGTTACTTAAATAGTCAAAGCAGCCATTTGAAAATCTCTCCCCAAAACCTCTTATCTAACAAAACAGCTTGCCCTGCTGTGGGTTTTCCACCCCATTTTTGGAATTAAATCACACTGGAATACTGTTTCTCTAGTATCAAGAAAAAGTCAGAGCTAGATTCCAAATATGTGAAACAGATCCATTAAGTTTGAGCAACAAAGGTTACATCTGCATTTCTATTCTTACCTGTTATTTTTATGCTTTATAAAAGAACCACATTCCCTCCTTGCTCCAATGAATTGCCTATGTGACAAGGAAGCAACCATAAGTCACAGCAACATGGACTTTTACATCCTTGCCATAATGAAGTAGAAGATGCTTATGGCTGCTTGCTTCTCCTCCAGCACACCAGTCACTTAGCTAGGGGAAAACATTAAACAACTAGGGGTGTGAACCCATTCTAGCTTTCCACTTCATTAAGTCATATATCATTTTTACATAGGAGTCATGGAGTTATAAATCATGTGAGACAGAATGAGAGCTAATTAAAGGGTCAGCTAAGCATATAATTTTGCATTATTGCATATCAGACAGCTCTAAAATTGGCCATATTTTGTATCAAATATTGTCAAATATTAAAAGAAATTTCAAGCAGATAAGTATTTTCTCCTGAGGTGGGCATTACTACCTGAAAGACATGAATATTTGTTTTCCTAGCACAGAAGACCCGTGAAACCTTGAGTCACCTTTTTTTCTTTTTACTAACAGATTTAACTCTGCCTTGCACATGTGTTGCAGTCCAGTCTTGTTATACTGTCTCTGAATTCAGTCATCTTTTTTCCCAGTTAGAGCAAACTCCCATGCTTCTGAAGACAGAAATTCACAACCCAAGAAATCTCTACATGCACTAAGGTAAAACATTAATCAAACACACCTAAATCTAGCAGTTAGACTTAAGTGTGAGCACTTCAGGCTATTTACAGAATTCCTTTGCCAATAAGGTATAGCTCACTTGAGAAAACCAATCTATTTCCTGATACCAGATTTCTCAGTCGATGCAATTATGTCGTAAAAGATCTTCTTTGAAGGGTCTGAGGTAAATCTGACACAGACACGTTAACTGAAATATATATAACTCTCACAACCCGAGAGGGCTTTTAAGTATGAATAATATTACTGTGACACCTACAGCATTTGTTAGTAGGTGAGAAACCTGTTATGCCAAGGCCATGTAAAAATACAGCATGAGGATGATCCTCTAATTCCAAGAGCTTTTTCTCTAAAGGATTTTTATAGAAATATTGACATGTTTTATTCTTATTCCTTCTTCACCTTTGTAGTGACCCAATAATTGTAGCTACTAAAACAATTCATCAAATTCAAGAAAATTAGTCTCAGACTGATTATTAACTATATACATCAGTCTCAATAATATATAACTTCAAGGAAAAGTCAAGTGCTTATATGGTAGCCTTATTTCTGTAACTTCGGTTTCCTACCAACTACCCTAAAACAGGGAAGAACACATGTTTTTCTACTCTGAATGCATACACAGGCTTGACAACTAAGCTTTAAAAATAAAGAGCATTCATCTTTTTTTCTACTGAAGGGGGGGCGGGGGGGGGAAGATATGTAAAATTTAAAAAAAATACTTTTATTTCAACCTTGACTGACTGAAAAAGGGGCTCAAAAACATTTATATTAAAAATGGGGCAGCATCCACATGAAGATTCACATTTTACTTGGACATCCCAAGTATCCCAGCGAGTCACTGGTCACTCTTGCAATTTGTAAAGCTACACTGCAATCAGGAAGGGGGACGTAGATCAGATACACAACTAGGTCAAATACCAAGCTCACCAAACCAATGCAGGGGTCAAGAAATCAGAAGAGTCAAGAAATACAACTACTGAAGGAAAGGCCAGAGACCAAGGCATTAAGCTGCCTGAGGGGACAAAAAGAAAGGCAGGTGTGGAGGAGCGGCAGGGGCCAGGCAGGGCTGCCTGCAGTCAGCCCAGGAAGCCACAGCTCACTCTCTTCAATCTTCAAACCTAAAGGATCCCAAGCAATCTCAAGGAAGTTTTTCATCTTCACACTATCCTACTAACTCAAAGTACTGCCAAATATTTCTAAAAGTTAATTAAATTCTGCTTTTTGAAAAAACACAAAATACAAATTCTAGTAACAAGCATTCTAGAGATTCTGACAATGCTTAAAAAATACACTCATGTCAGTCTTAGAGAACCAGCCCATTCAGAAATGAGAGATGAAATATCCTTTCAAACAACACAAAATATTTCCATGGCCCAAAGCCGGCTAATTCAACCTCAAGTAATTTTAAAATATATATGGTTTTTGCAACAAGTCATTGACATGAAAGGAAGCTGAGGGTTCTCATAAGATGGAAGCAGCAGCACAGCAACAGAACAATAAATGACAGGAATGTAGTCAAAAAAATAATCAGAAACATCCTAAACTTTGACACAGTGTCACATAAATGTGATCTCCAGTTCTATAGAAGCAAGAGCCACTTCATAAAAAATACCATGTTAATATTACAAACACATTTATATGGCAGCAGTATACAAAAGCAAGTCTGCCAAGACCCTCAACACAAAACATGCTGTTGACTCCTAACTCCCCATGACATTTCCCATAATTATCACAACCACATGGTAAAATAACCCTCTGATAACTGTGCGCAGCACATGAGGCAGGAAGCAGCCACAATGTTGCATGTAGAGATTACAAGCCACACATACTCCTGTTGGCCACAGGCTCCTTGCAGCCCTTCTGTGTCATGTCATCAGGGTTTAATGCCAGCGTATGCCTTTTTTTAAAAAAAAAAAAAACATTCACCAAATCAGATTAGCATAAATGTTTTCCTCTGAAAGAGGAGGACGTTTTCCTATCTTTGTTCAAGATCTAGACGTCCACTTTACGGATGGAGAAGAAAATTTAAATCCTTTCTTACAAAACTATGATACAAAAACTTGATCAAGATTCTAATTTACAGTTAAAAAAGCAAGATGAAAAGCATCAGAAAGCTACAAATAAAAGATGTCCATGGGGTTCCTTCAAGGGCAGAAGTTTTTCCAGTTTAAAAACTGCAACAACAAGCTGCCAAAAAATTGTATGTAGAAATATTAGCTAATGCAAATTCACTGAAAGAGTTAAAAACAAGTAGTATAGTATTCCTGTTCTGTCTGCCTCTCACTTTCTCCTCCCCATCCTGAGTTACATGATAAATTGTAATTATGAAGGGGACAATTGAGGCTCATCAAATTTACAGAGTTAACATATGGCACTGCAACACAGTTTACAAAATAACCAAATTAAGAAGTTGACAATATAATCAAATTTTAACATTATTTCTGTCAACTTTTGTTATTACTGACCATCAACGCAACTTTCTTTGATGCTTGATGAAGTTTGAAAAGCTCTATTCTATGGTTTCTTAAGATATTTTTGTAGCTTTCTTAAGTTGGTGAGCCTAACCCACATGCTGAGAAAAGACCTCATAATCAAACTTGAAATGTTTTCACAAATCTGTTTTAAAGTGAAAGGAATTGCCACAGTGTAGGCAGCTCTTGTCTAGCCTTTCAGGAATACCACTTGCTCCACAGCATGTGTTACCTGCCTGTAATAAAGAAGAGGTTCCCAGTACAGTGGATTTATAACTTACTCAAATCTAGATCAGTAAAGCTACAGCAGTCTCAGATACATCTGAGAAGAGCAATTTCCATCTTCAAAATGTATTTTATACATTTGCAGACAACAGATATTAATTTGGAGCAGTTTAATACTACATAGAATAAGGCAACAGCACCAAACATGCCTACCCATATGTTAGAGTACTTCATATATTTCATATTACCTATGGGACTAGGAGTGCCATAACTCCATTTTGGTTGCCCAAAACTGTAACAAGGTTCTGCTGCTTCCAATGTCACCCGTCTAAAAGAATGTGCTGAAGTTCTCCAGAGTGTGATCTGACGATATCTGAGCAAATACCAGTGAAACTCAGACAATGCGTATCAAGCCTCTAATGCTATTCCCTGTAGAAACACAGAAAGGTCAGGGCTGGAAGGGACCTCTGGAGAGCATCTAGTCCAACCCCCTGCTAAAGCAGGTTCACCTAGAGGAGGCTGCACAGAATTGTGCCCAGGTGGGTTTTGAATGTCTGCAGAGAAGGAGACTCCACAGACTCTCTGGGCAGTCTGTTCTGGTGCTCTGTCACCCTCAAAGAAAAGAATTGCTTCCTCATGTTCAGATGGAAGTTCCTGTGTTGCAGTTTGTGCCCGTTGTCCCTTGTCCTGTCGCTGGGCACCACTGCAACGAGCCTGGCCCCATCCTCTTGACACTCACCCTTAAGATATTTGTAGACATTGATATGATCCCCTCTCGGTCTTCTTTTCTCCAGGCTAAACAGGCCCAGCCCTCTCAGCCTGTCCTCGTGAGGGAGATGCTCCAGTCCCCTCATCATCTGCGTAGCCCTCCACTGGACCCTTTCCAGTAGTTCCCCACCTCTCTTGAACTGGGGAGCCCAGAACTAGACACAATACTCCAGATGCAGCCTCACCAGATCAGAGCAGAGGGGATCACCTCCCTCGCCCTGCTGGCCACGCTTCTCCTAATGCAGCCCAGGATCCCATTGGCCTTCTTGGCCGCCAGGGCACACTGCTGGCTCATAGGCAACTTGCTGCCCACCAGAACTCCCAGGTCCTTCTCTGCAAAACTGCCTTTCAGCAAGTCAACCCCTAGCCCATACTGGTGTATGAGGTTGCTCCTCCCTAGGTGGAGAACCTTACACTTGTCTTTGTTGAACTTCGTTAGGTTCCCCTTTGCCCAAGTCTTCAGCCTGTCCAGGTCTCACTGACTGGCAGTGCAGCCTTCTGGTGTATCACACAATAGTATGAAGTTCACTTCTTAATCATTCCATAAGATCCAGAAGCCGGGCTCTGAATCTAAACATTTGAAAAGCAGCTGTGAACAATTCAAGATTTACCATCATTCCTTAGGGCAGAATTTACAAATTGTATAACTTGCTTTTTTTAAAAATAGTTAGTAGGCTCTTTAAATTACAAGATCATGTTTTCCCTCTCCTCAGAGACTGGACATGAGTCAAATCAATGTAAGCCATAAGAACAGCTACCCCCTGAAAAAAAAAAAAACCAACAACCTACCTCATTTGCTGTAGAAGTTGGAAGAAAAGAGGGATACTGCAAGAAAAAAAGATTCTCTCAAGGTTAAGGCACTTGAGTGCTGCAGTGCAGAATCTGTTACCACAGAGCCTCTAGTAATGCTAGGCAAGTTGTTAAATCAATGGTTCCACAATCACTGATTGCACATGCCTTTTCTGGGAGCCTAACTTGCTAACTGCAAGCTCTAGTTTAGAGAACTGCAGAATGCTCATGCTGTCAACTCAAGGCAACAGAAGCTTTGCTGTGAACATGCACTATATCATTCCAAGTGTTAATGTACCAGTCCCCGTGACTCAAACTGAGCATCTAACACTGCTGAAGACCTCTCTTTGTGATGAAGCACCCCTGCTATGTCAGGAGAAGGTCATTCATTTATGTCATGGAAGTGTTGCAAAGATTAATTTGGGGGTTTGGGGGGGGAGGGGGGCTTTTGTTGTTTTTTTTTACTGTTTGTGAAGCACACAGCTACTATAGGTTGAACACCAGTGAAAAAGCCCACATTCTCAGACTAACATTCAAGTGATAAGCCACGCACAAGAAATCCAGGAAGAGTCATAAGCAAGCATTACCTATCCTGTGCACAAAGCCTGGTGAGAGTCCCACAGAAGGGAAAAAAAAACCAACACAGAATCATGATTATACACACCAACAGGCTCAGTTAAGATTGTATAGACTACACTTTGTGGCATTACTTGATTTTCAAATAGTTAACTTTGCAGCTTTTAAGTTGTCTTAATGCTGTTCAATGTCTATAATATGGGTATTCTTGTTTCTCTGATGAATAAGGGTCAAAGTTAAGCATCAAACATGGTATTGACTATGTACCGGCCCCAAAAATCTAACAAATATGCATCTGTTTGGCATAGACTGCACCTGCATTGCAGATAACAGACTGCAGAAATAGAAAATGGCAGAATCTTTTTCTGTAAAGCCCTGATGCTGACTTATAAGGGGGTTTCTTAATTAGTAATATGTGTTAAATAATCTCATTTTAAATGAAAAGTTAAGTGCATCTAGGCACTTACATTTGCAATTCCAATTCAAAGATTCACCATGCAATTATTAGCAGGTGGCTAAAGGAAGGAAGATTATGCAATGTTTTTTTTTTTTGTCATATGCAGTCATGCAAAGATAGAGACTAGGTACTCCTCTGCTAACTTATATTAGCATTTCCATTATAAAATCCCATTAGCAGGTTCCTCTAACTTCTTTGGAAGTCTCACTGCATAGGGCAGAGTAAGAACTTTGAGAGTGTTTACTTACTATCATACCCAAAGAGTCTCTATGCTCAAAAATATTACTCCCTGGCTTAGGAAAACAAGCTTACTTTTAAAGCTCAAATTTATGATAGATGCAAATAAACCCAAGTTCCATAAAAATCACACTATAGGGTTTTTGCCTCTCTTGCCATTTTGAAGCATACTGTACTAACTCTGCCTGTCACATCACTGACCCTTAAACTAATTAATCTTTGAAATTGTATCAAATTGTAATCGGACTAAGGAGACCTGATAGTCTACTGTATTTAAATGGGATGTACTGAGAAGTGTCAAATTAAAACTCAACAGCACTAGCTGTTACACAAAATCTCCCACCATATGTTTAACTTCCTGGTACCTGCACAAGTATATATAGAGAGAACAACATAGCCTACAGCCATAACAACTTATGCTATAAACTCATTAGAACTTTCAAGTTTAGTAATGCTGAGTAGTGTTAAAGATTCAGTAGGTGGCATCCTCTGCTGCGAATCAGCACTACAACAGCCACCATCAAGTAAATTGGTTATGAACGACTCAGCGTGAGAAGACAGTAGTTGTAGAATGGCAGCATTTTGGTTCCCAGAATGCCCTCAAAAACTCACAGACCATAAAAATACCACAGCACATAAAGTATGTTTTAATGTCACAATGTAATTGAAACTTTACCTCAGTTAATTTTACTTTGCTTTCCTGACCTTAACCCTATCATTTCAGGTAGGTACAGAATTGTTCTTTATTGCCTGTAGTAAGCAGTTATATAGTCTTCCTTTATGCGCAAGACTTACCTTAGCCTTCGAAGGATTGCCTTCCCTGCCATACAGATGCAAGTAAGGGGGTGAACATCGTCATACTATCACACAGTGGACTGGCTTTGAACTTTGTGAGACATCTCTTGGAAAGATTCAGTGAGCTGTAGGAGACAGGACCACCCTACTTCACATGCAGAATGACTTTGTTGCAGGTGTGCCCCAAGTCCTCCATACTTTCAGCACTGGCATGTCTGCACCAAACAATTTGTAAATAGAAAGCTCAGAGTAATGAAACATTGTCCAGCATATTCCAGAATCATAGCATTTTAGCAATGCCATAACCCACCATCCTGTCACACAGCAAAATCACCAGGGAAAGGTTTTGAAAAATGCAAACTGCGATGCATAATTACGCAGATCCTGCATTCTGCCACAGAAGAAAGTGCATTTCACCTATTTGTAAACCAAAACCTATTTGTGCAGTCTCTGTGTTCAAGGCAGACTCGACATTTTAAAACATATGAAACACAAACAGAGAAGGCTATGTAATCGAAGAGTTTAGGTATATAAAGCAAGGTGAAAAGAACTTTAGGTGTCTAAAGCTTCTCATGTCCAGTTAACCCCCCTGCCTTAAATTCCTTATTATAAACGTTTAACACCAAAAAAGGTTGATGTCAACAAAGACTTACTGGATAATTTCACTGAGGAATGAAGTCTTAGCAATGTTTTCATAACAGCCTCTCTTGTTCATATCCAAATAATCATCAATAATGTAAAACAGCACAGTTCTAACATGCCTAGATGTGTATTAGCACCACCTGTCATTACAAGATCCATCTGGCAGTTCAACAGCAGCAAATTGGGAAGGTAGCAATATTGATAAGTGAAGGACTGGAACTGCACTGATATACTTAGATTGGTTTACAAGGCTTCTATTTTTACACGCCTTGGCAGCTCAGGTTCTCTAATTAATTTTTAACATGTCAATTAATATGTTTATAGAAAGCAATGTCAGCATTAGCTAATACATAAGAAAAATCACAGTCGCATGCAAAATGTACAACATAAGTGTTAAGGCTCTATGCTTTACATTTTGGAAAATTCAAAAGAATTATTGCAGATGATCTGATGAGAACACTCAACCAGAAAAGAAACACAAAAAAATTGTGAAAGTTAATGGATATGATTCATCACTCTCGGAAATATTAGCTCAACATCATGAAATGTGATGTATTGCAGGACATAAGAAAACAAGACTGTGTTTTTGGCAAACAAAGTAAGACCCTGACCTCCCGCTGTTAAAAGTCACAGTATACCAAAACAAAATACCAAGTATTTTGTTAATTTTACCAACATAATACTGGTGCCATAAATTAAGCAATGCTTACTTAATAATATATGCTTCCACTGAATGTAACTATTTTAGAATACTAGTTAGTGTTTTACAGCACTTCAACAACACAGAATGGCGTCAAATGACTGCAATGTGCAGATACAATTTTTGTCACAATTCCCCAGTTTGCTCTGTGAATTACATAAAAATCAGAAAACAGATCAATTTTGTGAAAAAAAAATTTAAAAAATCCTTAAGACAAATTTGCAAAATATTTTAGATGTTTTGTTTCAAAAAACATTGTCATTTGTTAAATAATGAAAACCATAAACTTCCTATGGTAAGATTTTGCATACTCTGTGAAGCTACAGTAAAATAATTTTACTTTTGAAAAGAACCCGTACGTTTCACACTTGTGGGCAAAATAACAATAGAAAATAGCTCTTCAACCAACATTTGAACTGCATCTGTAAAGTTAAGCAAGCAGAGCATCTGGTGAAAATCTACCAACCTATCCAGCTAGAGGGATATTATGATCACACAGGAGAGTGAAGTTACTGTAATTCCCTCAGCTTTCTGTGCATTCGTCGGCCTGAGGCTAAAAGACGCAAATGCAGTCTACAGATTTGAATAAATTCCCCCTTTGTTAACTAGGATATTGGATATTATAGCATTTAACATGTGCCTCTACCTTCGCTGCATCAGAGGTAACACAGGATCACATCAGTTAAGATATTCATGCTTATATCTTGATGGATGACGTATACTGCATACTACAATTTTCTAAGTGAAACTAGAAAGTTACAGGACCAAGATATTTTTCTGCTACAAGCTGACATTCAAGGAATTTCAATGGTTTTAAAGTACACAACAAAATGATAGCAGAATTTCAGAAAACAAGCTATGCAGGCTGCAAAGTCATCTTTTCTTCCCATTAACTACAGATGACCTAAGTTTTGCAATGTATTTCACTACACTAGACAGAACCTTGCACTCCAGTTCTGTACTCTGTTACATCCCACCACAGCCTGATGAATGTTTCAGGACTGGAGACTACCACAGCTGTACCATATGTTCATTTTAAAAATAATATTAATGCCTCATTTCATAAACTCTTAAAGTCTTAAAGCAAATATTCTCAAACCACAGTCCCTTGAGATAACCTGAAGAGCAAAGACTGCAATGATGGTTAAGCATGTCATGGTTTATACAGTAATCCTCATTGCTGTCAGAAATCTTGGGGCTAATTAACTAACAAGCCTACACTCCCCCAAAAGATTATCTTCCACAGGGCTTTTTCTTGCTTTTATACCACCTTATCCCTGAGCAACTGCACTCAAGTAGGAAGGAAAAAAAGATGCAGACAGCTGAGAACAGTTGGTTAAGAGAGATTGATGCTGATGTGAATACATTCATCCCTGGTGAGAAAGTGCGCAGTGCGGACAAAGCACAGGGGTGATGGACAGCTCCAGCTAGTGTGGAAAGAGGCAAGACAGTACAATCTCTTCATAACAGCTAGTTTGTCTTAATAATTTTAAGTTTAACCAAGCATCTATTGTATTACTAATTGGGGAAAAGACACAGGAACTTGGTAACTTATTGGAGATATCATGTAAGGACTGTTTCCTTTCTAATTTCTTACTACCTCAAAGATTATTTAATCAAACAACAGAAAAAGAAGCTAGTAACATGACCAAATCCGCAAGTCCCAATTTCTCTTCTGCCTTCAGGGTTCACACAGTCACATCAATCCAGGCTCACTGGAAAAGGTTTGAAGTACAGAAAATTCATGTGGTGAGAACAAACACCAGGAAAAAAGTTTGCAGCCATGGAGAAACACCTTAGCAACCAAAAAAGAAGAAAGAAGAAAACCCTCGTCCCTCCCTGTAAGCAGTCCACTGACCTGGTGAGTTGGAAGGAATAGCAAGATTGCTTATTTGGAAAAGGAGAAGCAGCATAACCCACTCAAATCCATCTAGTGTCAGCTCTGGACTGTGCAAAGAGACACCTTTTTCCCCTTTTCAGAACTGAAGTAACAGGGCATGGGGCAGCTGCGTCCACTGGTTGAGCACAGTGCTGCCACGAGAGGCAGAAGCTTCAAAGAGTACATCCTCCCTGCATTCACCAGCCTAGGTGTCTCACCAGTGCCCTACCATTACCTCTCATTCTGGACCAGCAATAATGCTTCATCTACATCTATTGCAATCACACAGACGCATCCCCATCAGCTTCAGGTTTTTATGCTACCACATCATATTGTGTTTCATTCAGATAAGAAAACTTACAGGTTCCAGACAATAAAAAAGGACTTGTTTTTCACCTTGTTTTTATACTTTGTAAAAGACATCACTGAAGTAGCAGCAAAGAGGATGGGAAATAAAACTATAATCTCCCTTCTCCTGTAAGCAGTAATTAGCTGCAGTTGAGTGTTCGCTTTGAAGATTTATTTAAACTTCTGAGTGCTCACAGTGCCATACTTCTCCAACTTTTCCATTTACAGACTTTTCTATTCAAGCTTAACAATAAAGACCTAGCATCCAGAAGTTTTAAAACCCATGGAGAGTTCTCTAGTTCGTTTTAGAATCAAAAATCAACAGAAAACAAACATGAGCATTCACATGTGCATGATCAGTCTGACAATTCCTCTGAAACAAGAAAATTTCACATCTGTACTCACAGACAACCTTGCACCCACCTCTCCTTTATATGCTTTGAAACATACTGTCACCAGGACTTAAAGTTTAACATTTCGAGCATGCCACCACCCTCCACAGGTTTATGATTATGAAGCTTGCTATGCCAAGCACTTATGCTTATCATGGGTAATTAGCTCATCAAGGATGACTCCTCCATGTGGGTTAATGCCTCCTTTGCTGAAGAAATTTACTTTCCCAAAGTCGTCGTGATTTATGCAACGAGAAAGCCAAGTTATTCTCATGCAACTTTTTCTTAAGAAAAAAAAAAAAAAAAAAAAAAGTCGCTGGGTATGCACTAAGAACAGCTCCATGTAGCCTCGAAACCCAGGAAAAGAAGCCCCGCACCTTTCCAAGGTAAGGAGAACTGTTACGCAAATCTCATGCACTGCTGAAGACCCTGACCTATTTAGAGGCGCCTTATCTTTTCTGGAAACAATTGCCGCTGCGAGAGGCGCCGATAAAGCCCCGGGGCCCGCCGCGCCGCCGCTCCCCGCCGCTCCGGCCGCTACCTGCGGCGCCGCTTCCCGCCGGCGAAGTTTGCCCGGCGGCGCGCGCGGCCCGGACGGGCTCTGACCGCGGGCTACGGCCGTGCCCCGCGGCCGGGCTGGGCACCCCCGGCGCAGAGCGCTCGCCCCAGCTCCTCCGCGCCCACCCGCCGCGCCGTGACATTGAGCAAGGTCCCCGCCGGCACCTGCCGAGCCCCGGGACACCTCCCGCCCCTTACCTCAGCCACCGGCGAGATGGAAGGAGGGAAGCGGCGCGGGCGGGCGCGGCAGCCCCGCTCCGGCGGGACCGAGGCGAGCGCGTCGCGACTCCCGGACCCCGGCGGCTCGCCCGCTGCCGCCGTCCCGACGCATGCGTCCGCCCGGCCCCGGTGGCCCTCCCCGCCACCACCGCACCGCCCCGCCTCGCCTCGCCTCGCCTCGGCGGGCTCAGGTGGGGCGCGTGCGGGCTGGGGGGTCGCCCGCGGGGGCGGAGCCCGCGCGCTCGCGCCGGGCGCGGGAGGAGCCGCTGCACCTGTGGCCGCGTCTCTTACCCGGCTGAGGGGAAGCGTCGTCGCCGCGCCTGCCCTGAGGGGCGGCCTGTGACAGCGCTGCGGGCCGGGGCCCCGCCGCCGGCTCCCGGGCGTTCGAGCGCAGCGTCTGTGTGAGGGCTGAACCGCCTGAAGTTGTGAGCGCTGCCCTCGGCTCGCTCGCTCCGTCGCCGAGGTGCTGCCGCAGCGCCCGCCCGCCGCTGAGGGGCCAGCCCGGGGCGATGGCGGGGGGCCCGGCCGCTACCCCGGCCTCGCCGCGCTGCGGGGCCCCGGGAGTCTTTCAGCGAGAGAGGGCGAAACCGGCAGTTGTTGGAAGTAGCCTCCTCCGGCAGCACAGCGTGTTTATTTTCCCTGGGCTAACCCAGAGGTGGCCGATCGCCGTTGCCTCAGCATTTTCCCATTCCTCTGGGACTTGCCCTGCCAGAAGCACCACAGCTACGTCCTGGAAGCAACAGCTTTCAAAACACAAAAAAAAATCCCAACCACAAACAAACAAAAACCACCAAGAAACAAACAACAACAACAGAAAAAAACCCTAGCTGAAACAACGTCCCTCTTCCTTTTCTTGCCCCCCTTCAGTTTCTGGTGGTCAAGGGTCTCTGGTTTTTTTAAACTCTGTTAAACTTCCTAAATTTAAAGAAATGGCTGGTAAGACTCCCAAATCTTTGGCTTTGTCAGCCTGCCTGTGAGCAGTGCAAAACAGTAAGCATTGCTAGTAAGTTCTGTTTTGTAAAACTATACAAAACTGTATCTTAAATACAATCATTACACTAAAAAGCATCAATTTTTGTAAGTGTACTTAGAAAACATTATATATATGACAAACATTAAAATCAGTACAAATGTAAGTACAAACACTTTTACAGTATCAGTTTTTATAATTTGAATGTTATCATTCAAATATGCCATGATGCATATAGGGTAAACCTGTGGTACTTAATTTGATGTTCTTCTCTGGAAAGGAAAACAAGATCATTTAAGATTGGAGAAAAACTTCTTACTGCTGTATTTTAATTTCAGCTTTTGGAGAAGAGAAGCGCTACTTAATACCATTAAGAATTGCATCATACCTTGTTTACAGTTTCACGTTCAATAAGTTCTTTTATAAGTCAAGACAGGAAATTTTCAGAGTTTGAATTAATCATCCCATGAAAACATGAATATAGCCATTTTTCTGGTGCTTTACCTACCAAAACCTTCTTGCTCAAAAGAAATCTAAATTCCGAAGCATCACTAAGTGGTTTTGAAAGATTTGCTGATGTTTCCTACAGAGAGAAAAAGAAAGAGAAGCTGAAAACAGGACACATTTATTTTTTCCCAAAAATTCTGAGTTTGTCTGAATCTGTAGACACCAAGTAGATGACACAGTAGGAACAATCTGCCACTTAAGGTGGGAACATTGGACTAATGGTAGAGGAACTGTGAGTGTACACAACCTCTTCAGTAACTGAGCTCACAAAAAAAAAAAAAAAAAGGCAAACCAAACCCAAAAAAAAACCAGGCTGGCAGGATTTGGGGTCAGATTACCTTGCAAAGGAACATCCATGTATGATCACACACTAGCAACATCCAACATTTTAATATTTGATTATCTTTCGTCTATCTTGTAGCCCTTTTCAAGACAAACTTCATGTAATCTAGTATAACAGTCTCCAAAATACATTCAGAAATCTCAAAATATGTCAGGACCGGAAAAAAAAAACACATAAGCAATTTTCTCTTCATGTCCAACTGTTAAGTCCTATTGTAAAGAACTAAGAATATTACGTTCACACAATATTATTTTCCTATGTAAGCAGTTGTTGTAGTTGCCATAGAGATGTTATTCAATCTCAAATTGAAAGGTGGTCTACAATGACCATGCACCATATTTGTTGTTTAGATGAAAATGTTTAAGAACCCCTGTGAATACTATGACAGTCTTCAGAACAAATACATTACTGTTCAGTAGGCTTATTAATTACTTTTTACAAAAGAAATTATATTTCAGTGAATGCTAACCATCAACCCCCTACAGAGAGATGTAATGGCAGATAGATAATTGTATATGGTTTTGAACACTTTATGTGAAAGTGTATCTTGGATCTGTCATTGAAAGAACTTTCTCATCAGAAACAGCATCATTTAACCCATAACTGTAAACATCTTTATAAAGCATTTCAGTTAAGTCTTCCACGGTGCTCTAGAAGACAGTATAGGTGGGAAAGGTGAAAAATTTGTATTACCAAAATCTCACGTTTCATCTCTCTCTAACTCTGAAAGCACACTAGAAGTTATGAAATTACAGATTTGTTGTACAATTATTATTTCCTAGGAGCTGAAGAATATCAAGACAACTGTAAAAGTGGTGTGAGCAACAAGACCATTTAACTAAGGAGACCTTATACAGAGATAACAGGTCTGTAAACTCTGAGGAACCTCATGGAAAGGAGAGGTTGCTATTTGCTGCATTTCTACTCAAAAGCTGCTGCATAAAAACCAACTTATAAAAATAGGTAGAGTTGGGATCCGATCCTGAGTAAAGTAAAAATATGCAGAGTAAGACAATGACATGCCAAGTGTGAATTAGAATTGCTTTTTATCATTTCAGTTTATCCAGAACTTTACATTTCATTCTACCAAAATAAACTTGGATGGTTTGGATTTTTTAAAGCATCTACCATTGGGAGTGGGTTGTGTAACACAAATTTTTCACTGAAGGAGTAGATCCACGCAGAATGGTGTGTGCAAGCAAACCTCTCAGGGCTGCCTGTGACCCAAAATCAGTTAGGGAAATTCAAAGATCTGGGAAGTGTTTCCTGCTAAAGGCAATGGTAATTTTAAATCTGGATGATACTTTGTATTAGATTAGAGGTGAGGTTACCACTGGGAGACTTCAAGCCACCCTCACAGATGTGATTAAACCTGTAAGAGACATAATGCAAGAAATCCAAGTAACTTTTTCTTTTTTCCTCTAGAAAACAAGGCAACTGCCAAGTTCTCCATACTAGTCTGTTCTATATAAGGCCTACTTGCCTGTCGTTCTTCCTATGAGAATGAAGGGTCAATAATTTTTTATTATTGTCCATTTCAAAGATAAGCTGCCTCTAAGCACCACAGGGCATTTGATGTATGCATATAGGCTTTTTTTGTTTGGTTGGTTGGTTGTTGTTTGTTTGGGGTTTTTTTGGTTGTCTGTGCAAAATACAAAATTAGTGTCCTAATATTAGCGCCAAGTGTTGATTTGCCTTTTTGGTGATCCCATAAGGCTAATAATGTAAGGAACAACAAAAATAAGTACTTCCAAGGCACATCACAAGTCTCCTTCTGTGGGCATAAACCTAAGTGTTTCACTTCTCCAGTAACCTAATCGATGGTGAGAAATGTTTCAATAAAAGACTTCAGAAATGGGAGACCAGACATAGAAACCAAGACTGCAGGTACAGTTAGTACAACATTTCCCCTCCATTAAGTACCAATTCTTCTCATAATGGGAAATGTTTCTAAATTATTACCTCAACATGTCTTCTTTCCCATGGTAATTGGCCCAGACTCTCTAAACTCATACTCTCTTGATTTTAACTGAATATGGGCAGCCTTCTGTGTTTGCTTTGCACTCTACCCATTCCAAGACAGTAATAGCCTTGTCACCATGTAGATGTGAAGAAGAAATTTGAGATGCGTTTGCTTTTTTTTCCTCTGAGAATTTCAACTAATTTCTATGGTCTTCAAAATCAATGTCTAATAACAGAGTTTTTATTAAAACACAGCTAAAGATCTAGCCACTTACTTTCATGCATAGAAAAAGTATGGTGAAGAAAGTCCCTCTGATGACTGAAGTATGATCTTCCATGCCTGAATCCATGTCTCTGTCCCTAATCAAACTGAGATTTTCCTGGTATTTTCTCACAACATTGCTTCAAAAGACTGTAAGAGTTTTCCCCACTGGCATGCAGTTCCTTGTTTGTCACCTGTTTTGGTTTTGTGGTTTGGTTTTTTGTTGGTTTTTTTTTTTTTTCCCCAGTAAAAGAGTTCTTTAGAGTTGTTTCTGGATCAAGTGGGTTTTTAAAGGCTTTTGAAACTTCTTTGATTTCTTTACTCAATTTAAAACTCACAGCTATATGTGTGTCTTGAGTTTCAGTTCCTCTAAGGGAATTTGACATTTTATAACCAGGTATCTAGCTTCCCTGTTACTGCCTCTGGGGAAACAATCCCAGATTTAGTAGATCTCCATCTGCCTCCCCTGTAAAACCAGACAAAGCAACTACTTAGCCACCCTGCTACTTGCTAACCAATCTATCTTTATTTTTTAAGTAGGGCAATGATTTATTTTGTTGTTCTTTTTTACCTTGCATCTATATTTGATGGAGTCCTTGTTACTGGAGATGCTTTTTGCAGTTTGCTGTTAACTCTTTACTGCTCTTTTTTTATTTTTCTCCAGTTTTCCAGTTTCTTGGTGTTTTAAAAGTGTGTTAAGTGTCCCACTTGTCTTTTTAAATGCTTAAAGCAAGGGTCCTCAAACTATGGCCTGCGGGCTGGATATGGCCCCCCAGGGTCCTCAATCGGGCCCCTGGTATTTACAGAACCCCCCCCGCCCCCCTGCCAGGGGTTGCGGGGAGGGGGGGGGGGGAACCAAGCAGCTGCAGATGACTGCCTGCCACTTCATCTGCGCGCTGGCCCCCTGTTTAAAAAGTCTGAGGACCCCTGGCTTAAAGGATACCTCTTAAAAACCTGTGTCTGCTAGCTATAGCTAGAATGCTCAGTATCTGATGAATTTAGCTTGGGGAGAATGCCTTTCTGTGTTATTCAAAATTATTTGATAAGTTGTTTATGTGAATACACTTTATGCAGCATCTGCCAGTCATTCAATCTACATAACTATGCTATTTGTACTGTGTGACAGGTCAGTTAATTTCCATGATAGCATTTCTATTTCCTGACTGCATGTTGAGTAACATGATGTGGATTTAGTTTGTAAGCTGTTTGGCACAAGGAATTCTCTGTATTATCTATCTACATCATGCTCAGAAAGCACATCTGTGAGCTATGATTAGGGTTGTATGTGCACATTCAAAGTAAATAGTAAATAACAAACAGAATAACCAGATAGTCATATGAATGTGTCTTCACAAGTCTGCTGTCATTTATATATTCACCGTTCTTTCCAAAACGACTTGTGAACAAACATTTATGTTTTATACTAAAAATAATACTGAAAGTCGGAAACCAGGAATAAATATTTTATTTTAATGAAATATTTACATCATTACCTTCCCAGCTATGTCAAATGTTTTTATATTTTTGCAGTATGTTCTTCCTTTGAGAAACTGAAGCAGAAAAAAGTAATCTAAAGAAAAACATATGACATCTTTCCAAGCACTTGAAAAGCAGCTAAACCCTTCCTTCCAGTCACAATCTGTTCTAAGAATGAGAGCTCACTGGTACATATTAAGACTATTCAATGTTATCCTGTCCCCTGAGAATATCAGCTTCACAGTTAACATGGAGGCCTGTTCCTCTGCATAACTAATTTACTGTGAATGCTGGAAACACTAGAGATTTTCTAATTTAGAGGATAAGTAATAGCAACAACAGACAGGGAAGATCTTCGCAAAAGAGAGCCAGATTTTTAAAACTCTGATTCAGTTCAAGGAATAAGGTGATTCCTACACAGGGAAGAACAATTGGGTAAAGAAAGTACATCAGTAATATAGGACTTAAGAAGTTGAAAACTGGCAGAGAGAACAGCTGAAAACCTCCCGGTAAAGTACCCGGGTAGGCTAGCCAGATGGCATACTATTCGTTTTCACTACTTCATTTAACATAGAAACAAACTACTCTTCAGCTGAAAAACAAAACCAATTAGAATATTTCTTTCTTTCAGTGTTCCTAAACGAGCATCCATTAAAAAATCACCAGGGGTTTTCAGATAAGAACTATGCAGTTTCTCTTTTAAAGTACAGGTGAAAGATCAGAGACACCTCCCGAGTTCCCATCTGTTTTTAAAATAATACTACCTGCACAGTGCAGGAGATGAGGAACTGTGAGAAGGGTAGTACAAGGCATTTGAGCTACTGCATTTGTTCTCTGGTGTCATTGAGTCAAAACCAAGGCTGTTGTATCATATATGCATGTAATATTGGGATTTTTTTTTTATTAATATAAAAACAGTGCAACAAACTATGATTCCAAAAAAATCTGAATTGAAAAGATCATTCTTTGGTTAGGGGGTGGTCTCTTCTCCAAGATATCTGCCACTTCAAGGACAGACAACAAGCCAAGTATATACAGCATAACTTTACCACTTTCACCCTAGTAGAAATACAAAAAATATGAAATACGAAATCCAATGTAAAAGCTAGCAGTTTAGATCAGACAGGAAACTAGTAATTTTCTATCTTGGGCTGTGGCTTGAAAAAGGTACCAAGGATAAGAGTAATCTTTTATTCTTTACGTTGCCAAAGCTTACCTTGGAAAAGTCAGTATGTGGTAAAAGAAGCGGGGTGGTGGCAAAAGAGACTTTTCTTTTCAACATCCTCAGGACCTTCTCTGATCAATGAAAATAAAAGAAAATGTTATGAAAAGACATTGAGATCCTTGATTGCAAGTACTTGAATGAACGCTATTCAGTATGAAATCTCAATGCATCACCCAAAATTGTAAAATAAATAATAGTTCTTCTAATTAATCCTCAGGGAGAATTACTCTAATGACAACATGAATAGGATTTGTCTTTAACTGCAGCTCTGTCTGTACCTTGAACAAGACTACTAGTGCAAATTTGGCAGCACAGGTGATGCTACTTAGCTACTTAATTGAACTGGTATAGCATGCCATAAATTTCTATGTATGGATATTAGGTGCTTTATGCTGGTATTACAGCATATTCCAGTATAGGAAGGCTATGCAAGTACATTGATATACCAGGATATACATATACACATCAGCTCTAATGATACAAAATCCACGCTAAAAGTTTGTACTAGCATTACCTGTGTTATTTGATACTGTGTGCCATACTATTATTTTTGAAAATTTATAAGTATTTGACTACTAGCTTGTAGGTTTGTTTTTTCCACCCCCAGCAAACAGATTGCGTATCAAGACTTCTCTCTCATACAGAAACTTTTCCTTCTCCATGGTAAAACTTACCCACTCCCCAGCCCCCACCACCCTTTTCTTTTTCTGTCAAGAGATAACTGTTCCAGAAAAATACAGGACAAAACCCAAACCTTACAAATAGTTATATCCATAGAAAATCTGAACAGAGAGCAAGTTTAAGAATATTTAAAGGACAAGCTGCAGCTGTGCTTGTTTAATTTCAGCAGAAATGTGAGAAATTGCATCAATAGGGTGGATGTCTCTTAGACACACTGGATGAGTCATATGAATCAGTCTTCAGGACACAGTAACTGGACACCTGCAAGAGCATGCTTGTGCCATAAGAAGAGCACAGAAAGAAAAATAAGGTGATCAAGAACGGGATTTAGACTATTTTTATTTCCTACTTTTGTAGGGCTTTTATGCCTGCATACATATATGTTCATCTGAATTCCAGAAAGATACTTCTGCTTAACCAGTAGGAGGAATGGATATGTTATGTGGACATACCATTTTTAAAATACACAGGGGTTTCATGGACAATGTTGAGACTGGATTATACTATTGGTTAAAGAGTAATTTGAGTTGGCAGATAATGCAGCAAAATAACTTTGGGAAACTTAAGATGGGTTCCTCAGTTTAAAGATTACTTTTAGTATGCAGCCCTGTAATTACATTGCATATTTTAAAATACCCAACACAATGTATAATTAAATAGCTGCTTATTAAACATACAACTCCACAGCCTTATGGAGTTATACCCCTACAATTACTGTATTTCCCACTAAGTCCTACAACAATTTTAAAATAATTAATCTTTCCTTAGCTTGTTTGCATGGATCTTGTACACTAAGATTTGAGGAGGAGATTAATTCTGATAGACTAGAAATTATATCAACACTTCAATTCTACATCTGATTTTTCTCAGGGTTTATCACTCAGTTGAAAAAAATAGTTGGTTTCTTCCCAGCACGTTTTCATTCCTTCGTTTACTTGCTTATTCTGTAGAAGAAAGACAGCAATAGATACAGCTTAATTATACGCTAAACAGATCAAAAGCTGCCTCCATATGATTACACAGTTCTGAAAAAGAACAGTCACCAAAATAATATCCACCAAACCAAATTACATCTGATGTAACCACAGAGAAGCAAATCAAACCTTATGTGCAAGGTAAAATCTGCACTACTGTGAGATCTGCCTTCTCTTTAAGAGGAGGCTTAGTGTGTACAAAAAAAGCATAGCTTCAGCACTGTCAAGAGAAAAAGCAAAATGGGAAGCTCTCAGATCTCAGAAGCAAATCGCTTAGACTACAGTTGCAAAGAAAAGCCACACCTAGTATTGTACTGGTGGATTTCTCAACACACCCAGCTCCTCAGATAGCGATGATTTTGGAGTGGAGCAGACAGAAGGTGGCTTTTGTGAAACCCTTCCCATCAGTGTGCCAGGTAAGGGGCTGAGCCACGCTTGTGGTCAGGGCTCTCTGCAGGGTGTGCAGGCTTGAGGCACTCATTTTTAACACGTGCCAGGCACCGGGCTTGCTTAGAACTAGTGAAAAATATAGTGGTTTTATTTCGTGAAGTCTCTGTTGCTGCAGAACTAGTCTCTCTCTTGGGTGTTGCAAGTGCCAGTGACAGGCTGTAAAGAAATACAGCAGCAGTCCCAGGGATAACGATAAGGCGCAGGGATCTCTGGGGGCTTTTCAAGGTCTATTATAGGTTTTGAGGAACGTGCAGATTTTGGTACCAGATTTACTGCCTGTGCCAGAAAGGGGAAACAAATTCACCCTGAGCTCCTCCCATGTCCGTTTGATGGAAGCTCCAAGGGGAACGCTAATGAATATTCTGCTTTCTACATGGATAAGAGAATGCTTCAGTGCACAGATACACATTTATCTATAAAACAACAAATGCAGTTTATATGTTAGGAAGGTTTTATCAGAGTTGGTCCACCTTGTAATTATGCTGAGAAATGAATGGAATGGAATCTGAATGACTTAAGGTAAATGAGGTATTAACCTACCAAATGATTCATGTGCACTCGCTTTTTCCCTCTTGCCTCTCACTTCATTGTAAAGGTGAAATGAATGACTAAGTTGATCAGGACATCAGCAATCGTGGCTGCAACAGTGTTCGGCAGAAATGAAAACCAACCTTCTTTACACTAAACAATCCAGATAATGTTAAAACAGTAGGATTATTTTCTTTTTAACATTTGCACAACATGGGCAAATAAGAAAGAGTCAAGCAAGACCCTGGGTAGTCTCATTTCCTCATTACAAGAAATCCCCATTGGAGCTAACCATACAAAAGAATGAATAAATTCTGGGATCAGACTGAGAGGAAGACAAAGTGATGTTCTGCTCAGCTCTACACCTACACAAAGTCCCTCTCACACAATTTTCAGCTTATTAGGGACAACTTTTCTTATTTCTTTTCTTAGTAGGCACAGGAAATCAGCTGCTTTGAAAATATGTGACAGCCTGGCAACGGCATGGCACAGACAGGCTGTTGTGTCTCAGCAAAGGAATTGACACATGACATGACTGTCTCTACTGCCAGCCATCATCCCAAAAAACTGTACAACCTCCAGTGATTCCTTTTGTAGCTTAAAATCTTTGTGACAGCAAACATAGTGGGGAGACGGACTCCCCCTAAGAGCCTGCATTCATTCTTTCCTAGAATGAAGAATACTAAATGGACAAAAAAAAAATATATTTCTCGAGAGTTCTTTGCAGCTGCAACTTGGTCACTGCCGGCCAGCATCTCTTGTTGGATGGGCTGGCAGGCCAGCACCGGTCCTTCTGGCCAGGGGTCGGAGTTGCACCTTGCCCTCAGCTGGTTAAAGCAACCAGAGTTTCTGTGTGAACCTTGCACCAGGTGGTCCCTTCTGATTGAATAATACAGGTCTTTAAGAAAAAAATCGCCCACCCACCCCTGAATGTTGCTATGACAAGAAAATGTTTCAATCACTTCTTTCTCTCGCCTGTATACAAGTAAAACTGGTATCAGCTGGGGGATCCCCTCCCCTCCCGAAGTCAGGCTGTATGTGGGGGATGGTTGCAGAGAGCTCTCTCTTGTGATTATGAACTTGTGTTTCATGATTTCTACCCCAAACACAACAATCACATCTGAAAGTTACGTATGCAGTATTTTGCTGTTTCATGTTGTAAACTACAGCGCTGTTTAAGAGTAATCATTAAGATTAGGACCTGGAAATAATATAAAGCAGGATGAGAGAACCTGCTTCCAGCTCTGTACAGAGAAGAGAGCGAGGAATCTGCAGAGCAGACTGGGAAGACACTGCCAGCCCCAGCTGTCCACAGCTCAGAGCTTCTCAGGCACGGACTGTGTGCATGAAGAGCGTGTGTGTAACCTAAACAGAGCATGTTGTATGCAGCGTTGCCTATGACAAAGCAGTTTATAGCCCAGGAGACTGTTTCCTGTTCCTGTTTGAGCCGTATCAGCCACCCTGGGGGCTCCCGCATGCTCTCCTCACAGCTCCATCAGGTAGGATCCGAGGAGGACCCAGTGCCATGGCCCAGTGCTGGGCTCCAGCACCGGGCTGTTCCTGGGACATCACCCTCCCTCCCAGCAGTTTGCTTCCCGAAGCTGCCAGCCAGTCAATGGTTCAGCCGGCTGGAGGGCATGGAGAAGGGCCCGGCTGAGCACCTAACAGCAAAGGCAGGCAGAGAGCAAGCAAAGGAGATGTGGCAGGACTGTCCCCGGCCTTGTGCTCAAGCCTTTTTGCACGTGACATTCTCCCTGTGCTCTGTGCCAAGCTGCTGCATCTCTGCGTCTGGGGTAACACATGGCCTGACAGTGGATTAATAAATCTAGAGGGACTGACGCTGTGTTCACACTTCCTCCTGCTTTTGTCACCTGCTGTAGCAAGTCAGGGACACAGCAGCTCTGCAACGTCTGCTTGTAATTGAACTAAGCAGTTCAAGGGATTAAGATGGTTTTCAATAAGTAAAATATTTTATTTCACTGCTTTTTTTTTTTGGTCCTTGGCATGAAACAAATTAAACTCTAGCTGTTCCTGAAGTAGTTTCAAACGAAGCTGCTCAACCACCTGGAGCCACAACAAGGGAGAGGATTTTTCACACACAGTCTTTATCTTACTCATTTAAATACCTTTCCTTTTAAATACCTTTAAAACTGTATTTGAACATCAAGTCCTTGATTTATCCCCTTGTAAAGATTTTCATCTTCTCTTCAACCATTTAATCCTTTAATTCAAGTTGTCAGTTGTATAAATTGTATCAAAGGTCTTCAGGGGAATTATTGACCTCATTTTTAGTTACATGATAAATATTCAGTAAAAATTAAAAGCCCTAACTGCAAAGTAATAGGAACCACCAAAAGATATAGGAGGGAACCTACCTGGAATAACGTCATTCATCTGGACATTCAAAAAGCCTTTAAGAAGTCCTGCACAAGAGGCTATTAAAGAAACAATCCGGTTGTGAGGTAAGAGATCAGGGATTTGAAACATGGTGCTGGAATATAAAGCATACAAAGACATGGTCGATATTCTGTATGGCAATAGGTTAACAGTGAAACAGTCCCCAAACCATGTTCTAACGCTGTGTAGCACTGCCAGCTGTCATTCAGCTTACGTGGAACAAAAGTGATAGGAAACTAAAGAATTTGAATTAGCTGAAAGGACAATACAATGGCAGCTGAAAGTCATTGTTGACAAGAACATGGTAACGGACATTGGAGGAAATTTGTGAATAATTCATACAAGTTTGGTGCACCAATTGTGGGAGAAAGACCAGAGGATCACTGTAGACAGCTCAATCTCCCTGATCACCATTCAGTGGCTGTCAAGAAGCAAACATACAGACTGTTTCAAGCATAAGGAAAAGAAAAAAATAAAAAAGGAAAATACAATGTCATTTTGAAAATTAGTGGTATGGTCCTGTCAACTGGGACGCTCTGCTTGATGGCTCCAGAGTACGGCATAGAATCACAGAGGACAGCACAAGAGAGAAAGGAGAAGGAATAAGAATGATTATAGGCTGTGAAGGCTTTCCTTCTGAAGTGAAACTCTGGAGAAGCGTTTACAGAAAAGATGAATAGAAAAGCACTTAGCCCTGGACATTGGCAATAATGAACATTATATGGAAGAGAAAATGAGCACTTCTTACTCTGTCTTGTAACAGGAGAGACATTCAATGAAAATGAAAACAAAACATTTAAAACAGATTACAGCTTTTTTATTTTAATGTTGTAGATGATTCCATAATAATAGTCTGCAAGATTTGTGGCATCTGCTTCTGAAACACTGGCTGATAAGGAACTAAATATTTCACGTGTAATTCAGAACAATCAGGTGGAGCAGAAAGCTTATTAAGAAAATAAAAGGGGGTTTCTGCAGATATGAGCACCCCCCCCATCCTCTTTAATTTATTTTTATAAAAGAGATTATAATGGTCTTCACAGAAAAAGGAGAGACTGGAGTTATTAGGAACAAGGAAGAAGATTAAGTTAAAGCCAATGCTAGGGTTAAAGTGCAAATTAAAACTGTCATTCAAAATGAAAATGTCACAGACGGATGACAACTGCCATGCAACAAACCTTGAAACTCTCTCTGCCTCGACTGGAGTATGATATACAGATCATTAAAACAATTGGTCTTCATGCTGTATTTTCTTTATAAACCACAGTGAAACTGCAGTTATGGAAATAAAGCCTTCCTATAAATACTGTTAAACAGAGAAAGCCTTTGATTATATATGCACCCAAAATGAGGTAGACCTCAAGTCTTGGGTGGAAACCCTAAGCGCTAAACCTGAGTCATTGCTCCTGACCACGCTGGTAACCACAGTCACACAGACCGCCGGAGGCGCCGCCCGTGTTCCTCGGTATACTGAGGCAGAGCCTCATCTTGATGTGCACTGTTCCAGTTAAGTTCCAACTTCAGTTACTCCTGGAAAGGGAAGTATAATTGCATGTATATAGAACACCAGAATGGGACGCCAAAATATACACTAACAACGCTGGTATCTGTAATCCTACCTTTCGAAGCGCCTGTTATTAGATACTATATATAAAAATACACATTTTTCTACTTCGGTGGCATTATATTACACCATATATCACCAGAGAACCTCAGTTAATGTACCACATATTCTTTTTTTTTTTTCCCCAGCCAGATTTCACAACATCAAGACTGTGACTTTTTTGTACTGTTAACAGAGTATAGAGGAAAAATAACATTTGGGAGCTATTCAGATAGTATGGTGATAAAGCTCATTGCACAGAGTATAAAAAGCTGAAATGTATTCCAATGAACATATTAATTCACACATACAACTAATCTTAAACTCTTGTGTAACAAAAGAATTAAAATAGAAGACTTTATGCAAGCGTGTGTGTTTATACATATGTGGAAAACTGAAATACCCTTCTCCAGTATGTCTGTGCCTCTAAATAGAGAGCTAAAAATGAAACAGGAGGAAATAATTACTTTGCAAAATGAAACAAACTGCCTCCATGTGCATAGGGATGAATTTAGCCTGAAGTTCCATGAGGACCACGGAGGCTGCCTCCTTCCCTGCCATGGGCTTAGTATGAACCTATCCTCATGGTTTCTCCTCACAGCCATAATCACATACTCAGCACGAGTGGAGGAAATGATGGGCTGTGAAGCAGTTGTGGATGACATCTCAAAGAATTCCAGTTTCAAACAGGAACAGTGATCAAAACAGGCTGATGCACCATCTCTTTTCTACAAAGAGGTATAACAAGGGTGGGTTTTTTTGTGCAGAGAGAAGAGGACAGGAAGGAACAGAGCTGCAAAGGGACTTTTTTTTTTTTTTCCCCAAATGCGTATTTTCAGTTTCTCATTTCAATCACTTATCAAGTCAGTCACTCGGGTTCAATTTTTCCTTAAGCACTTCTGTGTTCCACCTCTGGTGACTCATAACAAAGTGTATAGCACAAGAAGAAGGGGGCCCTGTGAATCTAATCAAAGAACAAGAGCCTACAGACCAGACATCCAACCTCAAGGCCTGAACAAAGGAAGCATATTCATTAAAAGTGTGTGTCCCATTCCAGGTAGTCAGCACTTAAGTATTCCTCCCTCACAGGAAGCCACAAAGGCTGTCTGCACCTCTAGCATAATGCGATCTGATGTATCAACTTTTCAATTGGCTATTTCAACCCCCAAATTAATGCAACTTTCTGTCCACCATAAATGCCCTGACACCGAAATCTATTAACACAGGTTAACTGACAGAGGAGACCCAGAGAAGGCCACATGAAACCTATCAGTTACTTCAGCCTGTTTATGAAGGTGAATATAAACACAACAGATACCATTTTTAAAATGAACAGAAAGAGGTGACCATCTCTTCCTTTGAGGGACACATGGGAGATGGGAAGGGGAGGACAGATTGAGAGAGAACTGTTGTCATACATCTCCTTGAAGAAGTGTGTTTAACACTCCCAGCAGTAACGCGTGGTGGCAAAAGAGGGAGGATGGCATTCTCACTAAAACAGCAAAATAAAGGGCTGCTGTCAGCCTCCTAACTGGAACCACTTAAGAACTCGTGGAATCTTCTGCCCTTCAGTGCCACTGGCCTACATTAGATTTCCAGGGGAATTTTCAAGTTGACTGTTTGGGCACTTCTCATTGTGTCTCTAGTCTACCAAACGAAAAACTGGGACACTTCTCAATTTCACATAAGACATTCACCTATGACTCAGAATCAGGCAGAATATGAAGGAGGAAAGGAGGAAAGTACTTGCAAAAGCTAACCGTGGTATAATGAAGCTATTCCCTCTGGGCTCTATACCCAAGAGAGGCTTTTTCAGTTCCTTGTATGCTGCAGAGGTTTCCTTCACTTATGACCCATAAAGCAGCCACGGTAGGTTAGACTTACAGGGTTCAAGCCAGCCATTGTGAAAACCTGCGGTGCACGTGAACAGCTGACCAGAGCTAGTGTTCACCTTGCTTGAAACATTACTGGGGCAATCATCACCAGAATGGACATCAACATATCACACCCAGCTCTGAACTTGTGTGCTGAGGGACAACAGGGAGGGGACAGTAAGATGCATCTCTCTCCAAATAGCCTTGCCCAGGCATAGGTGATGGATAAACTGGCTGAGCAGTGCACACCTCCCCCCATGACCCTCTGCATGAGCCTTTGTGGCCGAAAGACTCCGGCTGATTACATAGTCTTTCAGTAAGAAGATAGCAACTCTTAGTATTCCCTACAGGCACACAGAGGCCTATGGGATCCAATGTTGACTCCCCTTCACTTTTTCTGCTGTTACTAGTATTCCTGCAGCTCCTCTGAGGGCATGTTGGCGTACATAAGACACTGCAACCACCTCTTCACCTAAATTCAGAAACCTGTAAAACTCCACCAATGGTTCTTCCTAGCAAAGGTGGTGCAAAATAAATGCAATCAGAAATAAATGTTTACAAATGTAAGACTGATCAAAACTAATCAAACTTGCAACTGTCCTCACTATTCTGAAGTAAGGAGAAAACAAGAAGCATGCTGCACGCTTGTTCTTTATGGTAGGTATGTGCATACACTGTTCCTTCAGCCAAGCTATCCTTTAAAGTTCATTTTTTGATGCATTATGCAAGTGAGATACAGTAAGTTTTTGATGTGTATTTTTGGCATTATACTTTCTTAAATGGCTAATACTGCATGTGATAACGAACAAAGTTCAGGAGGGCTAGGAAAATAAAAAAGGAGAAACTGTAACTAGAGCAGGAGAAAACAAGGAAAAGCCTAATGAGAGTAAGAATACTGAGCAACACAAATACAGGCGATGCAGGAGCAACATCTGTAACTGACTAGATGAAAGATCTTACTCCTCTCCTTTTCAAAAACCAATGGCCATCTCTCCAATTAGCCTAAGTGTCACTCCAGGGCAAAAAAAGGATGCTGAAAAAGGATGTCTCTATGGAATGGAGAGGGCTTATCCATGGGGACTTAAAAATACAAGGAATCTTCTTCAATTTACACAAATTTTAGGGAAGGTATTAACAACGGAATTTTTACACAGATTATATAATAAGCTTATAATCTGAAATTTCACAAGAGATCTCTCAACTGTGACTTAGGCATAAAGTACCTCTGAAAGCAATAGGTAAGCAACTGAAACAAAGCCAAGGGACCAGCAATTTTAAAGGGAGAACACATATTTTAATTAAGTAATTGAGGAGCAATACCAGTCACCCAGCTAAAACCAATTAGCATTGCACCTACACACCTGTGTCAGTGGCTCCCCACTGTGAGAACAGCTTTGAGCTCACCTCCTTACCTGCCATGAGTACCCCGACATGGAAGACAAATTCTCCTGTTTCTTGGAACTTTACATCTTCTTCCACACCCTTGCTCTTTCCCCCATCACCCTCTTTTAAGAAATGTTGCAGCTTATTTTCTCCCTCAAGAAAAAATTTAGTCCACACTTCATTTTACAAAATAATGGAAAAAGATAACTCAGAACAGATATAGCTTAACCAGAGACAAAATGTGACAATTTTCTTAATGCGCTTGTCTGTTTTATGGGTTAACAAACCATTTTCCCAACACTAAGGTTTCAAATTGCACACACCGCCTTTTTTGAAGTTAGAAGAAAATGCTTGATGATAGTTATGAGTAGACAAGAAAAGAAAATCCTTAGTCTCAGCCAAATTATAGACTTGCTTAAGGAAAACATAAAAAGCAAAACATCTCTGAAGTGACCTCAAGTTTTTCTAGCATATAAAGTAACATTTTCCTCATGCCACTTTTAACCTACTAACACCTTTAGTGCAGAGTTATAATTAAACTACTCCTATACTCTACATTTTTGGCTTCACCATTTCTTAAAAAAAAAAAAAAACACAACCAAAAAAATCTTTAAAACAATATACTAACTTAACCTAATTGAAAATAGATTGAAAGATAAGCTTCCCTACTCCCTGACTGTTATTAGAGTCACTGGTCAATTGTCTCTGCTTTTTCAGATTCTCCAAGAAAATTAGCTTTATGCTTTCCTCAAGAGTGAAAGATAATTCAAAGTAGTTTAAGAACGGTGAATGAAGATGAGCTAGTGTCTTCTTTTATATTCATAAACCTACAAATTTAATGACAGGAAGGCACTTAAATTGCTACTGGAGCTTGGAGTGTCCACCCTAGCTCATCCATTCTTTCGGTGGCTGACATGTGCCAAGCTATTTTAGAGTACACTCAGCATTCAAAAGTTAAGAATTACGGTACTGGAGCCTTAAGTAAATTAGAGAACACCATGCTCCTGGGTCAAAGTAATACACCACCTAAACCAAATTAGTACTACTAATAATTTTCAGAATTGAATTTGATTTTCAATATGTACATGACCCATCTGCAAAATTCATTTTACATGAACAATGCAGACAAAGAGGTTTTTGTAGCCATATTTCCATTCCCATGCAGAACTGTGGAGATGAACTATCTACAATTTGAAGACTGCAATATTGCTTAAACAGTAATTAAAACTGCTTTAGAAAGCATGATGTGAATGAAAATTTTAAAGTATTTTTAACTAAAAGGAGTTATAGTTTTATCCCAAAATTTATCTATGTGCTTTCATACTATGATGTCATATTTTGATAATTTATGTAACAAGATGACCTCAACAGTGGTAGTCATTGCCCCAAAAAAACATTCTTCAGACTTGAGTAGATGAATAGTCAAGCTTCACAGTCCTTGCTCCAAATAAAATTACAGTTACAGAACAGAATTACAGTTCTTACAAATACCACAAACACATCGGTCAAGACTTAATCGTTCATGAACAGTGAATTCACTGGGCAAGTCAGCAGCTCCTCTCTGCAACACCCAACGCCACCACCGTGAGGAAACTCAGAAACTCAGCCAGGGCGCCCTCGCACAAGGGATAGTCTTACTGTACCTATGGACTTGGATATTAGAACCACTTTTGAAAGATTAATTAATTCCTGCCCAAAGAGCACAGCAGCTCTGGACCCTGCCAAGCCGAGCCTGGAAGTCTCCTCTAGCAGCTGTCCCCTTTGACAGGCGACGGCGGTTCATACATCCAGCCCCCGCAACAGTTACTCGTACCTGAACAGCGACCAGCACAAGGAACTGTGTGAGACAACCCAAGAAGCTGATGACAGTTCTATGTTCAAACACACCACAAAGACCAAGGCCCAGATGCCCAACACCGCATCACTACAAAGACCCCCATGCATAACACTTTGAAGGCCAACAGTATAGGTTGCTAGCTATAGGGGGAATAAACAGCACGTTTCTCTGACGTAACATTTACATTCTTCCAAGTCAAGAGCGCTTGTGACTGAAACCTGCAGTTCAGCAAGACCAAAGCAGCTTAGTAATTCATCTTGAGAGGCAGCCAAGCCACGACCTGAACACAGCCCAGAGGTACCTTCACTAGGAGACAGCTGACAGCAGAGGCCTACTCAACAATGTCATCACCAGCCCCAGCTGCAGAAGGCTGAGGCTGGGCTGTTTCAGTCATGTTTTTACATAACAAGGATTAACCGACTAAAATAGCCCACATGCCATAGAACCTCCACATGGTGCAGTCTTTCAGTCAGAACCACTATTTGAAACACAGCCTAGAGCTCCGGTATGAACTACAGACTAGATGCACAAATCACTTTGTTAGTGTGCACGGTCCACAATGAGCTATTACCGCTGAGGACAGAAAGCCCAGGATCGCTGTGGATCGCTCAGCTCGACAGCAACTGAGAGGATGGGCAGCAAACAAACCAGCCCCCAAAGCTCATGTCGCTGTGCAACTCCAGGAACACCCTCATTTTGAATACCACATGCTGCTTTGATGTCCTTTCCCTTACAAATAGTACAGTCAAATAAATAAAGGACAGGAGGACTGATCAGGGCTACGGAGCAGTCCTGCACAAGGAGAGATGACTGGTGAATTTTAGCTTCTGCAAAAGAAAGAGTAAAAGAATATACGGGTTAGGTTATAAAAATCCCACACAAGACAGCAAGCAGGAACTGCACACTGTTATTCAGAGAACACACTGGAAAATAGTAAAAGTGATCAGGCAGAAGCTATAAAGGAAACACTTTTACATGTACCGTACAGTAAAATATTGGAACTGCTGGCACAGGATGCTGCAAAATCCCCCCCAAATGAGTTAAAAAATTAGGCCACCCAATGGGCAAGGCCTTATTCAGATGCACAGTGCCTCTGGCTCAGGAACCTCTTAAGCAATAGTCTGCTAAGAACTGGGAAGAACACGCGACCACTGCCTCTCTCATTGTCTTACTCCTTTTAGCGAACACTAACCTGCCCACAGTAGTAACGGTAAAAATAACAGCTAGGTATTAAATATCTATTACTTTTTTCTGGAAATAAAGAAACAAATCAAGAAATTGTAAATGCAGCTAAGACCCGACCTCAATGCCTAACCTCACCTTTGTCAAAGACCACCATATTTTTATTAGCCCATATGAAATAACACAAAGAATTGGAGGTGTTTAAGTTGGCATTTCCTGATTCATTTTCAAGGATCAAATGCTTTATTTTTTAATAAATGTTTTAATGTTTTCACATTTATTATTTTAATGTAGTCCCATTTATTATAGATGTAATTAACATGCTTGTTAACTTGAACAGAATATCTCAAAAGTTATGGGTTAATAAAATTTATGCTATTAAACCCATAACATAGTAAATGAAGTATTACTCTAGATAAGTTTGTACAAATAAACCATTATGAGTACAAATAATTTTCAATAATGTTCATAGAGAGCTATCAAAGCAGCTCTACATTATCAGCAGAATTCTTTTTAGAAAGCATTCTTTCAAATTGTTTTCCTGGAATTAACACATACTGCCAAAATGCACAAATCATTTTGAAAATGAGAAGTGCGTTGGACAAAAAACCACCACAGTTTAAACAACATATACCTTGTGATACCGCTACAGCATTTTTAGCTGTGTGGTATATAAGATAGAAAACTTTTTTTTTCTCCGAATTTATTTTCCATGCAAATATTTTTGACTCAAAATGTTTTATTACATGAAAGCTTACAGAACTAAGTTCTGATAAATACAGGAAAAAAATTCTGAATATGACATTTTTCTTAGAAAAATGTTGACAAGATTTAGGCAAAACTGATCTATTTCCTTAGGAATTGTTCTATTTTCTGTTATAAAACAGCTCAAATATTTTCTATGCTTTATACAAGATGAAATATGATGTACACATGAAATATGTTTCACAAAGTAAAAAAAAAAGTAGTGACAGCCTCAACAATTACATAATATACAACCATTACCTCTGTCCTTCCTACTGTCCACACTATTTCCTACTTATGCCAAAAGACTTAAAAAATTCTCCTTTGTTATTAGTGAGATTTTAAGTCTTAACCAGATGATTTTGATTCATTACTCATACAAAGAATTCTGAGCTAGTTGCTTCAAATGACTCCAGGTAGAACCATTATATATTATAAACTGCTGCAGCAACTGAATTCTACCACCAGCCCCCAAAACTTTACTTCCAATAAACTTGAGCACTTCACGATGTGTAGTTCAAAAAGTGTAAAAAAGTTTTTTGGGAAAAATAAAAAAAAAGTGTATTTAAATTTTATTACTATTATTATACACTGTGAAAGATGTTCCTTAAACACTTCCTTTGCAGGGCTAGTTGAAATGTATGACTTTAAGAATCAAATTTTTATTTAGAAAGGAAAAAAAAAACCCTCAAAAAAAAAAGCACCACCCCACGACATTTCTTCCCCTATCTCTAAAATCACAAGTGTGACTAGCTCAGGATGTTACAGTATTAAAAAACATTGTGAAAAGTAACAGAAAAAGTTGACACACATTCAAATGTGAAATTTAAAACAGTAATATTGCTTTTCCAATTTTTAACTCTTGAAGAAGAGGAAAAAAAGTCACCTGAAGTATTTCCTGAAAATATTGGTCAAACTTGCTTTTATGTCTGTGCAGCTGAAAAAATATACAGCTACAGAATGCCTGAAACACTTGCGATGTTTGAAAATTTTCATAAACCCTTCTCATGTAGCATTTGCATCATAATCTGCAACACTTAGATTTATCACCCTACCTTCAGTATCTTTCAATTAACAAAGTTAAAAACCAATGCTTTTCAGACCATAAAGGTACAAACCCCTGAAACTGACAAAAACACCCGTTTTGCTAAGATCTTAACAGTTTTATTCACAAAATAAACAGCTTTGCCTTTCCAAAGTAAGAATTTAAAAGAAAGCCTCATAACAATACTTAGAAAAAAAGTGGTACTGAAAATTTGAAAAAGTCTGAGAAAACTTACAAATGCAAACTATCACTTTGTACAAAATCTTTTTTTTAAGGAAAGTTCAGTAATAGATTTTAAAATACAGTTTTAATAGCTCAGAAATGCACATTGATTTCAAACTCTGGTTAGGTATTATTTTCGTCTGTGTGGAGAACTATCCCTTCGTCTGTCCTCATTCTTTCTGGGTTCTCTGTACTGGTCAGAGTAACGGCTGTGCTTCTCACGGTATTTCTCGGAACCATTTCCGTATCTGTCTTCTTGTTCCTCCTCTCTTGGACTTGAATTGTTATGGCCTCTCTCTCTAGATTTTGATCTTTCTCTTTTTCTGCTGCGATGTCCATTATCTTTGCTCCAGTGTCTGTAATTCTCATCATCAGACAAAGAAGCTCTTCTCTCTGCTTTCTTCAGTTTTGAATTACTGTGTTTATTTTCTAGATCCTTACTTCTTTCATGGTTCCTATCCTTTCCACTATGGTAACCATCTCTGCCATTGGACTCATCTCTGTGATGGTATTTTGATACGTCATCTCTCCTGTGTGATTCTCTCAAGTTCCGGTGATTTCTTTCTGATTTGCTCTCAGTATCACTTCTTTCCTCTTGCTGACGCCTCCTCATTTTCTTTTCAAGTGATTTCCTTTTCTGTTCTTGTTTTTTCCTGGAAACTTTTTCAGATTCTCTATTCTTCTTTTGCATTCTCTTTCTTTTGGCCTTAGGAACATCTGAAATTATAACGAATTATGGGAATAAGGTTGTATTTTAATTTACTATGCTTAACTTATTAAACTATGTAGAAAGTTCTAGAGAGTTTTGCCAGAGAACATTTTTGTGTACATATCTGAACAAAGGTTCCAAAATAATGAGCTTAGATGCTATTGCCCCCTCTCCAGCCCCCAACTGAGCGTCTCATGCAACGGGGGAAAATTCAGCCATTCCTTAATTGAGCAGGGACTGATTATTTTTAAGTGTCTGCCCGCATTACAGTCCTTTTATTTTACATAAGGAGAAATTCTCCATAAAAGTGTGAACTGACTATCAAGCCCAGGACTACGATCCATTTTTCCTCTAAGCTTCAACAATTCTCAGTAACTCCACTGTTCGCAACACAAGAACCTCATGTCATCAAAGATGTTCTGGGGTGATGTGTTGTGACCTTAAGAGCATACAAGTAAATTAGGGAATAGCCTTCTGCATTTATCCCATTTACTACGCCTACACAGGTACCAAGATGTGATGCAGCTCAAACAAAAAAGAAATTTCTTCCTCAGTTTATAAAAAACACCCAACAAACCTGCACTTGAACGCAAAACACTACTAAGCAGTCAGTGTTAAAATAGAGTAACTCACTAAATGGGAATCTGACAAGATCTGCAAACCTGTTAACCAAAAAATTCTTGAATTATGTGAGATGTTTTCATATTTGAAAAGATTTGAAATTCTATGTACTGATGAAATTCCAACAATCTTGCTTCCACCCCTCCCCGCCCAGTTAACTGCTTAAGAGGGAACCGCTCAAATTTGTACAGATACGGCTGCCACTCACAAGTACCCATCAGCAGGGCTTTTATCTCTTGGCTATCTGCAAGTGATGCCTGACTTTTGAGAACCTCTACCCATCATCATCTCCTTGTAGACTTGATGGAAAAGGACCAGGCATAGGCTGTAAAGTCATACATCAAAGCACTCCCACAAATAATTTTTTTTTTAGAAAGATCACCTTTCCCAGACCATCCAGTCTCTAGAAAATTTACTTTTCCAATTACTTCCTGGAAAAGCTTATCAGTCAGCGGAGATTAAAAACAGCAGATGGGGAAAAAAAATCTCCAACATTATCCTATGAGGAAACAGTGGCATGATGAAACTGCTTCAGATAGTGGTACCACAGCAACATAACAATGGCCCTCTGGCTCATTTTCAGGAGAAACAGTGACAGCTTTGTCAACAATTTAATTAAAACTATTTCTAAATACACAGTTGTCCTCATCTCAGTGGAAGAGGCCCTACTCTTCCTATTTGTTCTTTATAAGGAATCTCTAGATTTCACTTGACGGTACTTATCAGTAACAGCCACTTAAAACAGTCATCAATTCACCTTAACGTATGAAGTACAGTACTATTAGCTAGCTGTTATATAATCACCTTTTGAAAATACCAGAGCCATAAACGGATTTAATAGTACGTCACCTGCATTCTACAGCAGCTGGCTAGCCTCACATCTGAACTAAAGCTTCCAGGCATTCTGAGAAAATGTGATGATGGATCAGTTCAGATAGATTAAATACATAAAAGTTTTTTTGAAGTGTTTTCCCAGAATCAGAAAAAGACCTGAGCAAGTAAGTACAAAGGAACAAGATGCTTGATTACAGGCAAATTTTGTGTTCTCCTGGACCTGTTTTGGTTGGACTAACTTCTTCAGAGCAATGCTGAGCTATGTGGTAACATTCCACAGATTAACTGTCAGTAAAACAGTAATCTCCAGTTTAGCGGTATGCTCAATTTCTAACCTGTAGGTTTTCTACTTTCACTTATACACAGCACTGTTAAAACACCGTAATAAAACGCCTTTCAACTCTACCAAGTTGTTAGTTATAACCAGTAACAGACCTCAACCAAGTTTACCATTAAAGAATAGTTATCTCTAATTAGCATTCTGACCACTGTATCTAAGTACACAAGAACCAGGGCAAAAAAGTGAAACCAGGCTGCAAAGATATAAAAATGGAAGTTTTAATGAATGTGTTCCTGAATGAAAAAAGGCCAAAGAGTAAAAATGAAGGTCCTAAATTTACAAAAATAAAGTGTTTGTACTAGCAGACTGCAGACTCAGTTGGTTTGTCACTGAGGACTTACCTCTCTGGTTCTTATCAAACAGCTCAGCAGAGCCGCAGCTGTCTATGCAGGAGCCATCTGGCTCTGCTGAACCAACGCCTTCTCTGACCCTGTTTAACTGTGCCCTCCTCTAATGCTTTGCCGTCATTAATGCGGTTAATGCGATGACACACAAATCAGACTCTGTACAGTAAGACTGCAATGGAGAACAGGGCATTTCCAAAGCACGAGCAGTTTACATTGCTTTTATATTATTAATCAACATTTTCATTTCAAAGGCACGTAATAAATCAAATTAACTTTGAATCAGCAAGGTTCTGTACTATAGAAAGTCATGCTGTGTTATCATCTGCTCACGTTACATACAGTGGGGGACACTGCACACCTTAACCCACACTAGCATGTACTTTGTAGATTGAACAGTATTTATGACACTTCATGTCAAATAGAAGGTTCTATTTGCAGGATAGTATAAGGTGCTGAACACTAAGTATAATGCATAAAACTACAAAATACTCAGTTGTCAGCAAAAACATTCTTCCTTGGAGATCTCTCTACAGACAAGAGCCTTCACTGTATCACCACATAAACTCTTCCTGAGGAAGAGGAATTAGAAATGGAGATCTGGAAGGCAAATAAAATTTAAACACACAACTAGAACTGAACAATGTCATTTCTGACCCATGAATTAGTACGTATTTATAGGGAAGGACACAAGTAGTATTTCAGCTCACTCAATCAAGCCATGCAAACAGAAAAAAAAAAAAAAAAAAAAAAAAAGAGTTGTAGACAGGATTCTCTACAGCTCAGCAATAAACATCCCACAGAGATACTGATAGGGAATGACTCTAATCCCTCCATCCTCCACTACACTGAAGTGATAGTACTGTGCAAAAGGTTATCAACTGTGTAATCTACGGAACAATGCTCCTCACATATTTAAGTCTCTAAAAATGGAATTCAGTTTTTCTGAATCTAAAATACGTTTCCATGAGCAAATTTAGTATTTTAAAACTTTCAAGTTGTTTTTTTTTAATTATTAGTTCTTAAAGCAGAGAAACTAATACTCTAGCTAGTTTTTCCTCAAAACAAGCACACATATAGAAACAAATAGGTACACAGAAGTAACTAGAAGTAAATGGTTGTAAAATTACTGTTTAAGTACCTGAGTCACTACTGTTGTCGCTGCTCGATGAGGAGTCACTGCTGCTGGATGACTCTGAGCTACTACTGCTGCTGTCAGAATCAGAATCTGAGGAAGAGTCTGTCTCTGAAGATGAAGATGAATCTGATGACTCAACATCTTGTTTCTGTGTCATTATCAGTTTTGGTGCATTTTTAAGATGCTCCCGTAATTCATCCCTAATTAACAAAATTTTTTTATTATTATTATTTTTCTTTAGCAGAGGGAAAGGAGAGAAGGAAAGTAAATATCAAATCAAAAAGTGTTCCTCACGTTAGTCCTCCAAGGCCAATAGAAGTGAAGAAATTGATTGCAAAGCGAGTGTTCCTTGGGTTATCCCGAGGCAATAATCCCTCAAAGAAAGGCTGCAATGTTCTGATGGAAAAAAAACATCTAAATTAAACACCATGCAAGCTTATCACTAATTCTCATTTACACTGATAAACTGAAAAAGAAACTGCATGTATCTCCATAGAACAAAAGTTTTATCTTCATGCATTTTTCAATACCTTCATTGTTTCTATCTGATGTATCTAATCAAAACGCTATTTAAAAACTTGCCATTTTATGAAGACAAATTTCTTCACACATACAAGAATTACGTACATACTGTCAGATTATGATAACAGAAAGCCTGATTTTATGAAGCCCTGAAGAGACCTGTGAAATCACAGTAGCCTGTGATAGCAAAGGGTAATACTTGGTGACCGAGAAGTTCAAAGATCTAAGTACCTATCCTGAAATCCCACCAAACAGGGCCCTAAGTACAGTTTCAAGTTTAATTTTACATAAACTAAAGCATCTACTAAATTCTCCATCATACAGAGAAGAAATCCCAGTTTACAGGAAATAGCTCAAGCAACTGAAAGGAATACTGCCAGAATGCAACGCATTAAATCACATACAGGCCTAAAAGGATATATTACTTACACTACACTTAAGGATAAGCAACCAATCCTAAAAGAAAAAGTTTTGTTAGAAAAAAAGTCACAGTAACAGTGCCAGGTCCTGCACTTGGGTCACAATAACCTCATGCAGTGCTACAGGCTTGGGGATGAGCAGCTGGAAAGCTGCCTGGTGGAAAAGGGCCTGGCGGTGCTGGCTGACGGCTGGCTAAATGTGAGCCAGCAGTGTGCCCAGGTGGCCAGGAAGGTCAATAGCATCCTGGCTTGTATCCACAATAAGTGTGGCCAGCAGGACCAGGGAAGTGACTGTCCCCCTGTACTCAGCACTGGTGAGGCTGCACCTCGAATCCTGTGTTCAGTTTTGGGCCCCTCATGGCAAGAGGGACATGGAGGTGTTGGAGCGTGTCCAGAGACGGGCAACGGAGCTGGTGAAGGGTCTGGAGCACCAGTGTTATCAGGAGTGGTTGAGGGAACTGGGGTGGTTTAGTCTGGAGAAGAGGAGGCTCAGGGGGGATCTTATTTCTCTCTACAACTGCCTGACAGGGGGTTGTAGGCAGGTGGGGTCAGTCTGCAACAGGACAAGAGGAAATGGCCTCAAAGTTATGCCACAGGAGGTTCAGACTGGATATTAGGAAAAATTTCTTCACTGAAGGGGTGGTCAAGCATTGGAACAGGCTGTTCAAGGAAGTGGTTGTGTCACCATCCCTGGAGGTATTTAAAAGGTGTGCAAATGTGTCACTTAGGGACATGGTTTAGTGGTGGACTTGGCACCGCTAGGTTAATGGTTGCACTCTACAATCTCAAAGGTCTTTTCCAATCTAAACAATTCTTATGATTTATTTTACAGCTGTATAGCTGACAATACATAGAAAGACTTGCACTTCAAAAATTCTTACACAAGCTGAGTATCATTGGGAAAACAATAAATAAAAGATACATCTCCTAAATAGCCATGCACATACATAAACCCAAATTGATGGTAGCACACTCAGCTAATGGGACTCTTTGCAATGACTAAATCTGTACATTAATATTCTTGAAGTGCTGTAGCTACAGAACTGCAGTCTTAGTTAAACTTGAAAACAGAGTTCTTATCTGCTCTTTTTCAGATAAAGAAACTAATCAAATTTACAGTTTTGAAAATAAATTTTCAACTTACTCATCTTTTAATCTTGCATTTAGATTAGGTAGTCCCATATATTCACTGAGCTCCTGAAAGAATATTTTTACAAAAATTCTACTGGAGGATGTGGTAGTTTCTTCACTCAGTATTATACATTCAAGGACCTGAAAGTATTTAGAAAAATATTTAGAATCCCCCCCTTAAGTATAAACACATGTTCTTTTATTTACCTAAAACCTTTGTTCTTACGGAATAACCAATTTAGACTGATTTTGAATACACACAAACACACTCCCAATAACATAAGCCCTGTAAATTCCTAGTCAAGACTTTCTTCCTCAAAAATTCTTTTATACCACCTGGGAGCAGCTTCTGATCAATTTATGCTAGTAATTCTTTAAGGATTTATTTTATTCAGGAAAGCTCCACAAGAGAAAGTCAGATGTGTGAACGTCTCACAATTAAAGATTAGGGACTGCAGTTCTAAAGGGGTGAAATATCTGGACTGACTTGTGCATGCCTGAAGAATGACAATTAGGCTAGGCTACGAACCAAGAATAAAACAGTATGAAAAGAGAAGTTACCTTGACACTTATTTCTTCATTTTTAATGTCACATCATTATATCTCAGTATGAAAGACTATTTTTAGTTATTTGGCACTTAAATGATAAAATGGCAGTATTTTTTAATTTCTTATAGTTCTGCTATTTACATTGCTGATTAAAAGTTCAAAATTCTAAAAAAAAAAAAAGTACATTTTAATCAACCAATTCCACCTGAGCTCCATAAAATAACAGCTTAAATCAACTCCTTAAGAAGTGGGGGGAGGGAGGATCATGATGCACTGGAGGCAGAAAGAGGAGATGGAGCAAAAGAATTGTTCAACAGTGTCTGAGAAGATACTTAAAATAATCCACTTTGCTAAAAATACAAGTAGTTTCAAATTGTAGAATAAATACTAAAACTAATGTATTATGCATTATTTCTGAATACTGGAGATTAATTATTGAAAAAGAAATCTAGGACAATAGCCTTTTTCACTTACACTCCAGGGAATTGAATCGGTGTACAGGAGATGAGCAAACATCTTGGCAACGTTCCTCAGTTTGTTCGTTTCCAAACGATGAATAGTATCATATTGTTCTTTGAAAATAGCTTCAAAGGATTCCATATATTCTTTTTTTAACATGCAGAAACGCTGCGACAACATTGCACAATTCAAACAACCAGATTAAACAAAATATTAAACATGCAAATAACCTACATCTAAGTGACCTAATGGTGCAAATATTTACTGAACTATTTTCCTTTTAAATAACCATTTGAGGAGAAGAACACACCTTCAAATGAATACATTTTATTGTTTTAGCAGTTTGTCAAAACAAAAAGCTTATCTGCATTGCAAAGTAGTAATTATCAGTTTTGAACTACAGCAAATTATCCAGCAATTTCCTTTACTTCTGTACATCCACTATTTTCACCTGATGTAACCCCATTAAATGTAACTTTTTTCATTACATCATTGAATGACTATTTAAAATTAGAGAGGCAGCAGGGAACACAGAGGCAAGATACTCTGGATGTAAACATTCCAAAGAACATGGAAATTAACGTTCATATTCTACCAAACGTGTAGATTTGTATGGTTAGTGCTTTGTAACCAACTGTCAGCAGAAGTACCACCTCAAATACTGGATAAAATAAAATACAAATGGAAAAAAACCTTCCTTTCAGCATAATTACTCCCTTGAGAAGTAGTTTATCTTAACTAGTCAGATCTGATAATATCATAGATAAGGAAAATTTAACTAAGCGATAACTGCAACTAAATTAGCAATTAGTTACAGAAAAAGAAAGAGCTAGCTGTTTACTGAAAAACAAACAAAACCCACACACACCCACAACCTCAGGACAGTAAATATTCAGTCTTGTACTCTAAATAAAACCTACTAAGAAGAGTCTCCAAACTTCATCCTCAGCACTGTAAAAAGGGTATTTTATGGTACCTCATAATACTTTTACCCCTCTTTAGTACCATTGCTTTGCCACTGATTTATTGCTCTATCGCAATGAGAAAAGAGGGAGGCAAAAAAGCAACAATATGAAATGAGTTCTCTCATTCTGAACTCACTATGTTTACCATAATCAAAATGTTAATTCAATCCACTAAACACAACCAATCAACTAATATAACCATTTTCAGAATGATAAAAAAACTGTTAGTTTCATTTATCCATTAAAGCTTGTTTGACACACAAAAATTAGAGTAAACTAATGAAAAATGAAATTAACTACTATGAAGTGTAAAATCTAAAACCACAACTCACCCCTGCCAGTAACCCGAAGAATTTCTCATACGTTCTTTGCTGGGCACAGCAATCAAGTATCATATTGCAGAGTTCTTTCTGGTTTAAGAAAAAAAACAGTAAAATATTTCTCTAGGTAAATTCACTCTAGCAGCAGAAAAACCCCATCATTACTAAGCACCAAAATACCAGAGAAAGCCTTACCATGGTTGTGAGCTCTGAAATAAGAGCATTTACATAAAACTTCATTGGTAACTTAATTTCTAGAAATTGAGAAATTCAGAAAGCTACTTATCTGGGACATGCATATGAACTTTTGCCATTCAAACTCCCTGTTCTGCTTAAGCTAAAATCTATGAGTTAACACACTGTACATCTAACCAAAAAAGATCAAAACTAATTCACAAACTGACTATACCACAGTACAAAAAGGAGTTATAAAATAGAAAGGTAAGGCTTTGAGGGCTTTTTTTGGTGGTTTTGGTTTTGTGTGTTTTTTGGGTTTTTGTTTGTTTTTAAATAGTACCAATCCCTGCATTTATAGAAAATGAAGATTCTTTGCAACTTCCAAACATCACAATGGCTTCAAGACAAGCCATTTGGAAACTCAGATACAATGTGATGCTTAGCAGCCTATTTCTAAAATCAGACATTATCTGTAGATTTTGTATGTACTAGTATCTTTATTTAGCCATAATTTGCACAACAAGCTCTGCTTACCATAAGCAAGCAGAAGGCAGTGTTTCACTGCAATTGCTTCACCAGAGAGGCCTGAGGGTGATGTTCAGAAAGACTAAACTCAACCTTGCAAGGCCAATATGCCTAGACTTCCTCTATAACCAAGAGAGCAACAGAAGCTTTTCTAAAGAAACTGGTTTAGGCTCATGTTCTGAATCAGCCCCTACAAGAGCAACTCTCCTTCTTGGCCAGGAAGGAGCAGAGGAAGCCTAGCTAGATTAGCCTCCCAAGGCTTTTGTGCATCCCCCCCACTGAGAGCCTGCCTTCCATTTTTTCCCGGTCTCTGTGGTGGACACAGATGTAAAGCACCAGCTGTGGCAGTCCTGCAGAAGATGTTCCTCTTCCATCAATACCAACTATCCAGAACAGTCTTTTTGGAGTACATGTTGTCTGGCTCCCTTTCTCCTTGTTCTCCAGTGCCATCACCCCAAGATCATTATCAAATCAACCTCTGGCAGCTACCTCCTCCTATTCTTCATGCACACACCAAAGCAGAACCAGAGGGAAGCACACACAGGTGGATTCTGATTTGCATCTTGCCTCTAGGAACAGAGCCCTTCAGTGGCTAAGAGCAGGGATCTGGGCAAGTAAGCATACACGAGGTTAAAACAAAGTTACAGACTGTAATATACCTACCAACCGGTTAGGGCACATTTTGAAACATTAAGACAAGTGAAGCAGACATTTTAGTATCAATTAAGAGCCATGAAATACACGGTACTTAAACAAGACTGGAGTTTTTCACCATCATTTTTTTTAATTACTTTTTTCTCGTAAAACAAACTCCATAGCATAAACCAATTCATGACATTCCCAAATAGGTCCTTGGCCGTCAGTCATGTACTTTTATGATTAGCTTAACTTCTTCAAACTAATAATAATGCTCACCTAGAAAAATACCTGATAATTTAAAGCATTTTGTCCTCTTTATATCTTACGCCAGTTTACGGTAACATACACCAGATTTCATATTCTCCCACTTGTGCCGTTTTTCCAAGCATGTATTCTGAAAAGAAACATTTTGCCCATCCCAAATTCTCAAAACAAATAAAAAGCCAACCATGCTGAACAAGAAAAAAATACCCCCTCCAACTAACAAGGCAGCAATGTATCAGACTTACAGATGTGTTTAAAGGCATTCCTTTCAACACTCTCACACTGCATTAGTGTGATGTATTAAAATGCATATTAACTTTTTATATTATCGTGGTTTACAGTAATGCTGAAGTTAATCAGTTTTTAAACAATAAAAAGGGTAAAGTGCTGATGCCACTGCTAATAATGTCAGCAAGACTTGAAAAACAAATTACTTTTTCTTCCTCATCTTAAATGCAATTACAACATTGGTATCCCCTGTGGTTTACAGTAATTAAGTATTTTAACATTTTAATTAAATATTACAATGATTTCTAGGAGGGTATTTTGAATAACCACAAGCATGAAAACAGTTTTGCCCACAGACATTCTTGCCAGCATTATCTAAACAACTCGAGGTTAGGACTAGAGTAACAGTCTTCCAGATTAAAAATTAACAAACTTTAAAATGATTTAATTATTTTTTGAGAGATGGGACAAGTTCACATGACAATCCTAGCTTCCTTTATAGCTTTTAAAGGTTAACTCATCTCTGTACTCCCAATGATAATACTTCTAGTGATGTTTATGGAAGGAAGAGCCCAAGTTTTTTGGTCCATCACTTGCTTTGAAGATTGCAATGAATTTGTTTCTCAATTTTACAATTTATATACTATGTTATTCAACAGTTTTCATACAATGCTCAATAAGTAACTATGCAGCTTCATTAAGAAAATATGTATAACTATCTGATCTGTAAGTAGAACACTTGGAAAATATCTGACATCCCATACAGATGGTGAATGATCTTTTGCAAAGACCCTTAATTCATTATTGTGTCATGGAAAAAAAGGCACTTCCCCAAACTGCTAAGACAGAAGATAAGGAGAAAGCTCCCTCTAATACACTGTATTTCTTACAGATCTCCCTAAATATTTCTTACCAACTCTTACCCAAACAGAATAATGGTTCAACCTAACATGGGAAGTAACATCGTACATTTAAAGGGTAAACTAGCAAGAGAGAAAGAAAAAAAAAACCAAAACCCAAACAAACAAAAAACCTGGATTCACTTTTTCCCCCCAGCTTTACCATTTTAAAAAGCAAACACACCCTGCCCACTCTATATTGTCCCAGCTTCACACAAAGGCTATGTTCACTGCAGATAGAACAGCTAAAGCAACTCAGCTTTCTCACTCCCTTCTCATCATGCGTTTCTTCTTACACTTAGTACTTCCCCCCCGCCCCCATTCGCTTGTTTTTTGACATGTATTTTAAGATTTGCACATTCAGCCAGCCAAGACTGCAATCTTGGAGCTGCCCCACAGGCTGCCTCCAAAAGGTCTCCTTCTCCACTCCCTAGTTGGAAACTAGTTGTTATTTCCACCCCCCGCTCCCTTGCCAGCCACACAGCTCTGTTCCATGCATTGCATACGTAAGCTGAAGCAATCATGAGACATCCCCACCCTGTAAGCTAATGTAGCTTCTTAAAATATAAAACTATCAATGCCAGCACTTGGTTTCTACAAGTTTCTTCACGGAACTAAAGGAACTGATTTGCTGGAAGCAAGCCTAGTAAAGGACACAGGCTGGTTTAAATCAATATGAAATTGGAATTACATGAAATTACTGCCTTGCATTTCATACGTTTGCACTGCTTTTACAGATGCTACATTTTTCCTTTTTCCTCTTATTTCAGTTGAAGTGTATTTTAGTTTCACTTACTACCTTAAAAGCTTTCCCTACTGCTGCATATTTTAATGTAACTGTCACATGTGCCTATTTTTTTCCAGCATCTCTCCTCTTTTTCTTCTTTATTCATTGAGTTGCCACTTAAAGACAAGGCTGGCAAAGCCACAGAAGATGCTTCAGCAGCAAGTGGTCTCTTGGCAAACTACAGGCAGTGCTTTTGGCAGCTTACTATACTGTCTTCAGGTTTGTCCTATGTTTGGTCAGCTAATGGTCTTTCACAATTTTTATTGTCCCTTTCTTTATTACTTTTAACCTCAGCTTGTTTTGTATTTAGAGCAAAGTATGCTTAAAGCTGAATATGGTTATCAAAAATCTTGCAAAAATAAGACTTAAAACATTTGACACAGGAATCATTAACTGGACATAAGGACAGACATATTTTTAATCATGCTGCTACAGGCCTGCAACACACACACACACACCCACCACACACAAGTCTGGCAACATCAAACATTAAAAGCTACTCTGCTACTGTTCCACCTGAAGGCTACACATGCAAAACTTAAAATTAAGTGATGCCGTTGAGGTAATCTGAGCAATTCCATCTCTTTAGGTGAAATGAATACATATGTCTTAGGAAGGTCAAAGTCTAGGCAGAATTCTAGCTAACGCCTGCTATCAGTAACACACAAATATAGCATAATTCTGTAATGTCTTCTGTACCCTCATTTTTGCAGACATCAACATATACCACAACATACACAGAAAAGGCAATGAGGTTCCCAACTATATAATGAAACTGGCTATTTTTGCCTCATTAGTATCTTTAATGTCAAAGATATGCAATTTTAGAAAACTTTTTTTTATGCTTATTAGAAATATTTTAACATAAGTATCACCTGCCACATTTATAAAGCACAGGCAGCCTACTTTCCAAAAAATACAATTAAGCTTTAAGAACTCATGTTGGTTAAAAATTAGTTTTAGCTTTTTTTAGAAAAAGTATTTTCTGGTAAAGAAATCAGTAAGAGCTGAAAAATGTAAACTCATTAAAAGTTATGCGCATATGCTCAAATTAATCTTATCTAATGGATATCATGTATTTAAGGAAGTTGCATCCCATATCAGTATGGTTTAAAAGACCTCATTTAATCCATTACTAATTATTTGAAGTGATATTTTGACTAATCCCTCTACATGCTTAAATGATTCCTCCCGTCAAATTTCTCCTATTCTTGTGTGATCCACAAGCCTATGAAAAATAACCCCTATTCCATCCTTCTGGTCATTCAAGATATCTCAGGTCAGCCAAAGCAACTAATTCATTCCCACCTACTGAACTATTTAGAAACTGTTTTCAATATTAAGTATGTAACCTACATTATTAACTGATGAGAATAAAAGAGGGTAAACTGGTTCCACCAATGGGTCTTTCCAAATTTTAACCTAATACCCAGATTCTGTACCTGTATGTGCATTTCCTGATGTTCTAACTCTTCAGGGATTACACTGATGCCAATGGCACTGCATGTTACGCAAATTAAAGCCACTGAAGAAGCAGTATCTTGCCTATCAAAATTTCATATCCCAACTATAGAGTGTTCAGAAGCAGGGATTATTTTTTTTTTTGATGTTGTAGTCTTTTGAGGCTCCTACAAGTGTGAAAACCAGGTCCAAATTACTATGTAATTTGTAAAAACCTTGATCAGTGTAAAATGGCCAAACAGTAACATAATATAAACAAGTATACAAATCAACATTTTTACCTGAAAAATGTAAAATTTCTAGTGGGAGTGTGGACCCACCTCAAACTCAAGGCTACTAATAGCACTAACAATTCCTTTCATTCTTCAACACCTTTTGAAGACTCCTGAGGAATAGACCTCAGATTGCTTTTCAACTTGTGATCTAAACATCTCTAGCATCAAGTAAATTATCTCAATTTTAAAATATAATTCAGAAGCCATATAAGCTAACCTATGTATCTTATGTACTGAATAAACACTGTAAACTGATGGACTGTCTAAAATATTCTTAGGATCAAACAGATCATAAAGAGATAGCCAAAAAGTTTAGGGAACTATGTCCCGTAAGTAGGGATTAGTTACTGCACCCCGAACTAAGAAACTGCTGCAAACGCACACAAGTCCTTTCCAACATAAAGGAGACTGGGCTGAGGGCCAGCTTCTTTCAGAAGTTTTGAAATATACTACAAACATTCAGCTATCAGGAATTAAGAACCTAAAAAATATATCCATTACATATTATATTTCATATAATATAATGATTATTTTACTGTTATTTATCATACTAAACCATCTGGAAACAAAGAAAACTAATGCTTCAAGCCAGGCTGATGTTCAGATAAGCAGTTAAAGAGTAAGATCACTTTGATTTTGATAGAACTGGCAGAGTTAAGGCAATCTATTTTAAAAGAAGTACAGCTATATTTAATGATAAATCTGAACTAAATGCTATGATAGTCCAAGTTAAAATAGTAGATTGTTCAGAACACCAGGTGTATCCATGCCATTAGACTTACAGTTCCAGACAGTAACACCAAAAGAAGCAGGGAAATAAAGGAACTTTATGCATTAACAGAACTCAAATTAAACATATTTTTAACCACAATGTCAGAGTTAGTGCTATGTACTACTTTTTAATTGATAAATTATGAAAATTCAGATTGATTCAGCATCTTAGGCCCACAAAAAGGCCTGCTTCAAAAGATGGGAAATCTACTGGAGTATGATCATCACCATTTACAGGCAGCAGCAAACCTGTGAACTAATCACGGTGCAGCTGCCAAACCTACCAGTTACAATGCCCTGTAACAAAGGAAACTGATCAATCGAAGAAATCATCAGCTTGATCAGAACATAATTACCAGCTTTAGACAATCCCACTCTATACCAGTTTCCTGGACTACATTCTCACTGAATGTCAGGTCAAAACAAGTACTTCTGCTATATTCAAGACTCAATGCATAAATAGCACAAGAGAGACACTGACACCCCCACCTCTTCAACTATGACTGTTTTGAGCAAGTGTGACACCATCCTGTAAAAATGAAAATGTGTCAAACATGCATAATTTCTTTCAAGAAGGCTATGCCTACAATAACTTTTTTCTCTTCTATTAAATAAATAAACAAAAAATCCTATGACCACTACTTTTGTCTGGGCTAACTGCATTGAAGGGCAGATATTCCTACAGAAGAGCCTCTAATTTAATTTAGCAAAGTTCCAAGCATTGCTGTATACAAGTTTAGTTCACATTACAACCAAAAAAACCCACCAACCAACCAAAAGTCTAAAAGCCAATCTGTTTTACACACATTTTCAAAGATCAAGAACATATGTTAGGTTGTCCCCAGCTCCACCCCTTGAGGGAGACTGGGCAACAAGGCAAGACATTTATTTCCCTTTCTGCTCTCAGCTTGAATGACGCTAAGCAAATTTTAAAATTAAATATTCTGTAGACAGTCAATTTAAAAAAAGGAAAAAAAGAAAAAATATCTATATTCCTCATATGTTTTCCTAAAGATGGATCAATTCTCTAGCTAAGTAGTTGTCACTTCAGTCTAGATTCGTATTACTGTGAGGATCCTTAATTCCTTTCAATAAAAATATCAGAAACTGGAATGTACTCCTCCAAGAAGAGAGGCAACAAAAATCTCTTAAGGGAAAGCATTAAGTAAAAAGCCTATTTCTGACATTTTAGTCAGGCTTGCTTGTTTGCTTTCCTCATAGTTCAGAAGCCAGAACAACTGGTAATACCATACTCCTCTAACTACAGTTTTAATTTATTTAAATTTTCGTCTCTGGTAACGCATGTGATTAATGCAGCTTTAACACAGATGATAAGAGTACTTTTTAAAAAAAGAGAAGTAGTGTTCTCTGTGAGACTGAACATATGGCTAAAAAGCAACCATAAAGTTTGTTTAGAACAGCAGGGAGTACAACAAAGTGTTTCAACTTCTGATCTGCAGGCTTCAGTTGGATCTAATAACACCAAGAAAAGCAAGCCTCCTCCTGTTAAACCTACTGTGAAAAGGAAGAAATTCAACTACTTGAATTTGTTTTTTTCCTTAAAAAAAAAAATCAGCAATCAACACATGAGAATTAATGCAGAAGAGCAGAACTAAGATACTACAGTGTGTCGATCAACAACAACAATAACAAAGCAATAAACTCCTTTGTTAAAGCCTAAGAATCTGTATGGAAGAGTATGAGGGAACAAGAGAGTCCCAATGCACAGGAGACGCATACAGTTGTCTTCATACCTGAGTTACAGTAACAGCATTCACAGATCTGAAATAAAGGAAGCAGAGGCATGCTAGGTTAGTAAGAGTCCACTTGGAACCTAATCCTCAAGTGGGGATGGATGTCAGCACAAGAGATAAAGTAGTAAAATGTAGAGGGTTCTTACACCTGGGCAACAATTCAGGAAAGAGGTCAGAAACAAAGAGGTGGGGGTGAGAATAAAACAATCAGAAGCAGGAAGACCGTGATACCATTTAATCTGCTGAAGTTGTAAGTAAGAGTAACAGGAAAAACAAAATTAATTTGAACATGCTTTTAGTAATCTATTTAGGAAAAATTCTCAGAACTGAGAAAACCTACAAATTTTTTATTTTTTTTTTAAGAAACAGTGGTAGAATAAGAGAGGATCTACAAAGCAACACACACATGGGGATCCTGAAAAACCTGTAATATGAAAGAGACAGTGTGAAAAAGTATCAGGAAGAAGACATGTGACAAAAAAAATTAATATAAATGTCCAGAAGCCATTTTGAAACAGGCAATGTAAAACCACAGAGAAGCAACACTTTTGCTCACGTAAGGTAACTACAACATGCCAAAATAGAATACAGACTGAGGAAACCTGAAAGGTTACAAAAAGACAGAGAACCAAGAAAGCACATTGCTTTTATCTATCAAAGACTAATAAAATACAGAAGAAACTAATACATTTTTGAAGATTTAATTTTAATAATGAAAGAAGGGCCCCTTTGACACAGAAGACAACACCGAACATGCTGGAGTCATCTGAAAAAGGATTAAAAAGGGCGAGAAACTCATCAAGCATAATCAGGAGGGCAGTTTAAAGACAGATCCAGATACAAGAAGCAGATATTATATTTCCAGAATCCTGGAGCAAAAATAAATGAAGGGGGAGGGGAAGTGTCAAGGAAAAAAGAAAAACTGGAAAGCTGGAAATGAAAACTGAGCTTGTGAACCTGGAAAAGAAAACGTGGTTTCTTGAGAAAGAAAAATAGGACACTGCAGTAGGCAAACTTTTCACCCAAAAAAGGGGTACAGGAAAAAATAAAAGGACAAGGAGAAGGAAATGAATAGGTATTTTGAAGGAGAATATACAGTTAAGACTAAAAATTAAATGCATGCAAATCAGATGGGAAGCAGAAGATGAATGTTTCTGTTTAACAGCATCATTCACTTCAGAAAAAGCAGCATTTCAGTTCATGGCAAAATGAAAAATGTGTTCATCTCAAGTCAGAATACAATAGTTTTAGGCTAACAAATAAAAAAGACTGCCGACATTCCCCTGAGCACTCAGTACTGAACTGCAATGCCAAAAAGCAGTATTTTGTACTATTCCCAAGATTATCCATTTGAACCTTAATCCTCTTTCTGTCAGTCAGATCTGCGCGACAGATCCATTACTGATATTAAGCATAAAACCCATTTGTGTTGAACAGCAGTTAATGTGACACAATAATCTGATAATTCAACCACTGATAAAAACAGCTAAATATTCTGAATTCAGCCCTGCTACATCATGCCAAAAATCTCTGTACATAAATATTTCTGGAACGATTAACATGCAAGAAAATCATTACGACTGTATTAGTCTCAAATGTCTGTCTTCAGGTTTTGAATATTCTTATCAGTTTTCAGATTGTATTTAATTGACAATTAACTACTCAAAACCTGTGGAAACCAATCTTGATAATGAAATAAAAGATGACTTTATTAAGTAAAGCTTTCCAGAAGAAAAACACAAAGTTACTGTAAAACCAGACAACGTGAACAAAAATTTTGCAACAGGAATTTTAAGTTTCACCTGCTTCTTAAGCGACATAAAGTGCTTTAAACAATACTTCAGTCCCTGCTTCTCATCATAACTGCCATCCATAGCAGGAGTTGGCACAGAGAACGAGCTCTAAGCTACAGGGTCTTCACTGTAAGAAACAGCCAACCATGACATTATCACAGCTCCTACACTCAATCTAAATTGCAGTTTTCTTACACCAGCTTTGAAGATTCACCGAAGAATTGGTAAACATTTCAGGAATTTCTCAAGACAGGTTAAAGCTCTGACTTGTAAAGTGCAAAGAAATCACAAAGACACAACCATACTGCAATACAGGTTGCTGAAGGTTTCAGTAAAACAGAACAACCCCCCCCTGCTTTACAGCTGAAAATATAATCCTGTGGTTTGTTTTGATAACGAAGGCAGTGGGAATCAATTCAATAAAGGCTTAAATCAGAAATTTTTCTTGTTTAGAAATTTGCAGTTAATTCTACCAGAAGCTTCCTGCTGAGTGCATTCAAGTTTTTTATGCACATGGACAGACTCAAGCCCCATAAATCCTTGAATAATTTTATTGTCTGTATCTGGTTGTTCTTTCTGCTCTCACATTGATCAGAAAACCTCAGGCTTTTTTCTCTTTACCCCATAAACATTCCTTAGGACCTCTAAGTCTATACAACGAGCAAGTCAAAGCTCTCACATCTTTGATTATGGTGAGGTGAAAAGTAATGATTTTTAAGGGGAAAAAAAGAAGAGGCCCTGTGATAAGAAGATGCAGCTTTACAGCCTTTTTGAACCTTGAACTGTAGTAATTCCTACAACTAGTATGAAATCATAGGTTAATACTGATTTATTTTGCTCTCTTTAGATACATATACTTGCACACATACAAAATGCCAAAAATACACTTCTGCATTTATTTTAAAAGCATTTCATTCATAGCAATTACAGCTGAATCATAACTACATCACTTCAGATTCCTCTTTTTTTAATAGGGTGGTGTGCTAACCAAAATAAATTATCTAAGCATCACAAACTAATATTCAAATATATAAATTCTTACTTATCCAAATGTAATAGTTTTCAAAGAATGCTATAGATTTTAATATTAAAACTGTGATGTTCAGTGAGTTTCATACATCTTCCAAAGCACAAAGTCATAGGAAAGTATCTGTTGGAATGAGATGTTAAGAGAACAACATAATATTGTCTAGAGACTTGACTAGACAGCTAGTGGGATATGTTTTGCCTCCTCCAATCATCTGTCTCTAAAGAGACCTGAAAGTAAGTGAAAACATTTCAGAGATTATAGTGCTGCTGGTCACAAAGCTACTGCGCTCTAAATTAGTTAGCATTGTATTTAATTGATTCCCAACAGTTCCACATATATTCAGTTTACTCATAATTCCTTGAGTCTCAAAACTAGACCCTGGAGTTGCCGAGAGCTTTCCTACAAAATCAGGAGTAACAATTTTTGTGTTTGCAGTGCAGCAGGAAAAAAGAAACCCACACGTTTGCACATTTAAATTTTGCATACAGAAACATTCATGTATTTTTAATTTGTGATTGATAGGGGAAATATAAAGTTTCTCAAAGCTGAGACAGAAATAAATCCCTTCACAGGATTATGTAATATAAAAAGATTCATAGTCACTAAATTAGCACCCCATAAAATATATGAAAATTAACCCCTTAAATTCATCTGTGTTTGTCTAGTTATTTTTATTTGCAGCATGCAAAGGCTTCACAGAAAGCAAAAGAAAATAAACTGGCAGCAAATATTAAGTCAAATCTCAAAAATACAGAATAAACTGGTGAGAGAAAGTCTACTTGTTTTTACGCACCTAAGATTCTGACTAATAGGTTAGGGTTTTTTTCTTCCCCCAGTAAATTTATTTTTTCTGAATAGATCTTGTCCATGGAATAGTTAGTAGTTGACAGAGACTGCAATGATATTGAATACCAAGAATTAAGCAGTTCTCCAAGCAGTTACCTAACGAGCACAGTTACACAAGTTGTTATCTCCATTGTATGATACAGCACATATGTTCTAGATTGTTCTATGCTTTATAGCTGAATCATCTGCTGGAAAACAGGATCTTTTTTCCTCCTAAGAGTTCTTCAGGTTATGCTGCACTGAGAATTATAATCCTGTGCATGTTTAGTATCGCATTTCATGCACAGAACTATAGAATTAGGTAAGAAAATGCAGAACAATCATCTGAATTCTTAGTTTACTTCCATGTAAACTGCTTAATAACAAAATAGTACAAGAACTGGAAAAAAATAGGCAAACCAATTTCTGATTACTAGATTAAACCAAATTTCCAAAGAACACCTAACCACAGCTCAGATCTCCACTTACTAGTTATTATTATACTAATAAAATTACTTCTACACACATTGTTTCAAGTAAAACGGAATAGTGATAATTAAAGTCACAAGAAAATTAAAAGCTCTCTCAAGCGCAACTCTCATGCTGATGGCTTACAGATGACTGAAAAGCTGTTTATAGAATTAGATGGGTATTTACATTCTACCAGGATCTAATATAAGTACTAGCTGAAGGACAGTTTCCTTTACTCGAAAACATACCAGTTGTATTGATCTTGCAGTGTTTGAAGACAAAACACATTTCGCCTGATTGTCTCCAAGATCACAACAAAGCAATCGTACTTACAACTGCTTTAATTCAATACACTATTATTCAAAGAGGACTGTAAAAGAAAAAAACCCCACATTCTTTTACCACTATGCTACATTTCAAGTCCCACAGAGAAAAGTCTACAGCAGCCTGCAAGTATGACCTTCAACTCAGTTGCTTCAGAGACACAGCTCTGAGAATCACTGCCATGTTACAGTACTTTTGTCATAGGATAAATGTTTCAACAGTCCAGCCAACAAACATCTTCAAAACAGACTATGAGCAAACATTTGAACTGCTTGGCAGAAAGGAGCAATTGCCCAAGACAAATGTCTTACGAAATACACGTTAGCCTATTTGCTCTTAAGATTGTAAGACCCATTTTGAGGAACAACAGCTGTAAGGAGTCATTCTCATTCACCTGCTTACTATACAAACTAGGTCCCAGGACAAGAGCAAGGATTCTAGACACTCCCATAATACTATTTCTTAATAATGTTAACAAAAAACAAATAAGCAGCAAGGCTTACGGTCTGACTTTCAGGAAAGTCCATCTTCAGTAATTTGTGAGCACATTCTTCAAAGTCTAAGCTGCAATAACAGAAAAAATACTTCTCAGTATCTGTGCAATATACAGTACACTAGACACTTTTCAGAATTCTATTAAGATTGATTGTTGGTGCTGAAACTTCAACTGTTTTGAAGTATCTCATTAACATTTTAAAATCTGTTTGTTTTGTTAGGGTTTTCTGTTGTTTTTTTAAAATAAATATTTTGTATTTCATAGTTTATGCATGAAAATTAATCCAAGTCATTACATTTGCAGACAATTTGAAAACAAGATAATTCGAGCCATTATTACTATTATATCATCTTACAAAACTTAGCAAAACACAAACATGAGCTCATTTTACACATCCTGAAAAACAGTGAAATGCAAGCACTGTACATAAGCTCCGAAGTAAGTATATACCACACACACCACTCTCCCATTCTTGCATATTGCAAGCCTTTAGCTACCAGTAAGCACCTTCCCCCACCCAAGTAAAAGACAAACAAACTTGGGTATGGCAAGAAAGTATTGAACAGTAACTTTCAGAAACATAAGAGCCTTTCATACATCTCAGTATGGTATTAATTGATATGTGTAATGATCAATACCACAACTACATTATCTCATGTATCATGCAGGTTCAGACCTGCAGAATATTGAGGGTCATACCTACTTTTGGAATTGAGTGGCATCCAACAGATTCATCTCTCCTTTTACCCAGGTAACACCAGAGTTATACCACCCCGTTTTGTTTATTTGGACTTTGTACTGCAAGGGGATTTCATTTTCAAGTTGCATACAAATAGAGTATACTTCAGGGTTGGTATATGTATACTTAGTTTCCAAACAATGCAGATGGAAACAGGCCTAAATAGTACCACACTACAGAACTACTTAGTCTCTGAAGTGGAGGAAATCTACAGCATCTCTATTTTAAGTGTGTTGCAGGTTTTTTTCAGAAATTCTTCAGATGCTGCATGATCTGAAGATCACCAACTTGTTCACTCAGAACATTCTGATTATGGCAATCCTCAAAGAAAAGTCCCACTCAAACATTTTGAAACATACGATTTATCTTAGAATGAGAATTCGGGTATTTAATTTGTCAGAACAGTCTGCTTTATACAATCAGGTCCGGCTCCCTAAAGAACACCTCCCTGTTCATTTTTGTTTGGTTGGGTTTTTTTAAATTGCACATTAAAAAAGAATTTTAAAAGAAAGAGAATTCCAGTTCACCCATTTCAAATTAACTACACTCATACATGTACAAATTATATTAGATTTACCTTGACTGAATAGCAAGATAAATTGTACGACGGAAGGAGACCAGGTTAATTTCTGTTTTGTCATGGACAGTAACTTTCTGACCTGGGAAAGAAAAACATGGGTTTTAAAGAGAAAAACATTAAGGCAGATAGTAAATAGTAAATAGAGCTGTTCTAAGAGATTACACCTAAGTCTGTAGCGCACTGTGCAACACTTTTTCTAGAAATATTTAGGACTATTTGGCATGTTTATGTTTTTATTTTTACAGAGAAGGAGAGAAAAAAAAACCCATTTGCCTCATTTATAACTATCAAGTGAATATTCAGAGGTTATTTTGTATCTCTATATATCTGTAGAGATTTTAAGAGGATAACTCTCCTTTTAAAGACCTTTCAAATGACTTAACCACTGCATCCTCTCAGTTTAACATTTCTTGTCCACATTATTAGCAAGGTATTTTCTGCATAATTTAACTATACAATGTTCTATGTAGTCTCCCTGATTTTAACAGGAAATTATTTGTTTCAGTTATGCGTAGGATCTAGTTACAGCATTCTGAAGTTCTGTTTTGTCCTGGAGCAAGTATAGAAACATCCATTCCGAACCAAAATCATTCGGGTAACACCTTCATTCATAAGGTATTCCCTATTCCTTCATTATTTTAAAGTTTGGTAACAGTATAAATCATGAAGGAAGCTCTGCTCGCTCATTTGTGAAATATGCCAGCAAACTGGTGAGGAAATCCATTCTTGGTATTCAAAAACAGGACTTAGCTGGCTTTTCAATAACTCAGTCCGCACAAACACTTCAGTTATATTCATCCATCAACCTTTTTCCTAGGAATCAAATACATCCTTTGAAAATGTGTAAACACTGACTGCTTCCACTTAAGATCAAGAAAAGGGGCTGAACTGAACTAAGAGCTTACAGAATGTAAATACAGTTGTAAGAAAACTCATTCTGATTTTGAAAGTGAGCTAAAAATATGATAGAGCACTAGCAGGCATCCAGGAAGGTTGTCTTTGCTAGTTTTTAAGACAGTGTTTTCATGTTAATTGTTTTTAATATCTTATATTTGCAAGGCTTTTCTCACATGAAACTGATATGGTCAAGAACAATCAGGCAAAGTTGCTTTTCATTTTCTGCCTGTGCTGAATGCTTCCTTTTAGACTTTTACACTTTTTGCTAGTAAACACTAGCAAATCTGAGAATAATTTAGGATGAAAACATCCCTTAACTTTTGAACATTCTTAGTGTCACAAAATGTGTAACAAGTTAAGCTTTTCTTTCCCGTTTCATCTACAACCAATCATGAGTAAGGTGTCAGTCATATGCTTACCATCTTCATCCTCCTCCTCCTCCTCCTCTTCATCTTCCTCACTACTTCCACCCTCTTGATCTGCTTCAGATTCACTGTCACCTTCATCAAGAATTTCTGGAAGAGATGTATCCCAGATTAAAGGAATATAGTCCACAGTAGTTTCATTACCAAAAAAATCTTGATCCAACATCTAAGAGTGAAAGAGTGTCTCAGGTGGAGAATGTGGGAGAGCCAATAACATAGGTCATAACAGAATGAAGATGTAGCTGGAGGAACGACGCTGAAGAAAATAGCAGGATTACATTGGAAAGTCTATGATGAGCTGAAAGACAGTTACCTGGGACACAAATACCACCCACTGTTAAATAATAAACATTAGTAATAATAGTCAGATAAGTAAATGCCAAATTAAGTGTGCAAATATATCAATATTACATATAAAACTCATATACACACACAACCCCCCTACCTTTCTTCAGCGTTTTGTATTTCTCTTCATTTTCCATAAAGTTTGGATCCATCTTGAAAACATCTTTAAAATAAAAGAAAATCTTCATTTAAAATACAAAATGAAGAAACCCATAAATATTTATTTATAATTTTGTTTTCACAGAGAATGCAGTCATGGAATTATCTTCCATTCTAACTTACTAAGAACATCCTCTGGGTTGTAGTCATCTTCTAATGGCAACATATGAGTAAACTGATCCTCCTCCTCCACTAGATCTAATCCCTCTGGAATGATTGGATGATCCTTGAAGCCATCCTTCCGTACAGCAAACATGACTTCTATCATATACTGAACACGCATATCAATTTTAGATTCATGCAGAATGTGTCGAAGACGGTCAAAGATTGCTTGGGAAAGACAGAAACGTAAATATGAAAAGAAATTACCAATACAAACACCAAAATACAAACGTTGGCTAATTATACTTACCATTAATACCTCTAGGAGAAACTTCTGTTAATTTGAGCCCACTCTCTTTAATAAATCCAATTGCTACTTCAATACTGTCATCAGTAGGCCTTTCAAGAAGCAAAGTGAGCATTTCCAAACATAAAACCTCATGAGCCTATGGAAAGTATATCAGTAAAGAATTAGAATATACAACGTTACACAATTGTTACAGAGCAGGTTTACTTAACAGAACAGCCCAGCTTTTGAGGATGCTTCTTTACTTGTTTACTCACACACACAAGGCAACAGTAGTGGGACAAAGCTAATCCAGAGGAAGTCAAAACTCCAAATAAAATTTTACCACTTGTATTTACACCAACTTTGTGGTGAATGTGACTATGTTATTGAAATGAACAAGCAAACAACGGTAAACCTTTTGCCACTAAGAAAAAATTAGAATGCATTTCCAAGAAGCAGAGAAACCAGCTGTAAGTGTGTTGTGTCTATTATTAAATCAGGTCTTCCACGATCAGGCACACAAGCAAATGGCACATCTCAGATTAGTTTACTCTATACCAAAATGCTGCACATGGCCAATGCATTCCTGAAACACTGTTTCTTGCCATTTAAATTTGAGTATCTGGATTTCTAACACAAAGAAAGTGGCATAGGGCTGGATGCAAATCCATTTTAGATGCAACTGACTCTAGCTCTGCCTACACAGATGTTTAAGTCAGATGACAGTGCTGCAAGAAAACTCTGTTCTAGATTTGTGGGACAGAGCCTCGGATGACACTTGCTTTGCATCAAGATTTGTCTCAATACCAGCCCAAACATATTTATGAAGTCTGGGGAAGCTCTGGAGCCTAAGTACAATAGTAAGTGATGATAACTCCATAGACAATTACCAATGTCTTTTCTAGACAGGTCATACCAATCTAAAATTGGCATTAAAAGGAAATTTCAACTCAGATTTTCAGTAACCTTTAGAAAAGGGAGAGCATCCTCACCTAGGCTACTGCTGCCTTGAAACTAAATAAACAGCATATAGGGGGGTTTGCATTGAGTAGAAACATAAATTAACATACCACATTCTGATTCATCAAATGTGCCACAAACTTTGAAGATGTTAGACAGAGTTGCTGCAAAACAAATAAACCGGGAAATTTTAACACATAGTGTATGGAAGGAAAAATTTGTAAATCAGACTTACTACAAATTTGTGCATCTCACGATCAGATTAAATTATCCCAAAGTAACTATTTTGGGATACTGGTAATTGTTCACAATTAAGACAGTACACTTTAAAATAAGAACCAAACCAAACAAAACCCTTCCTGCCCACCTCAAAACTTGTTCACAATTAGGACAGTACACTTTAAAAACAGAAACCAACCCAAGCCCTCCCTGCCCCCCTCAAAACTATCACAGAACCAACCCAGAATAAGTTGTCAAGCTTTCATGATACTCTAAAACTACTAAAATGTACTAGCAACAGGCCCCAACCCATTCACCTTGACTGTGTTCCTTTGAAGTACCTAATTTTAACACACTCAATATAAGGTTAACACAGCAGAATTACAAGTTTCAGCATTTTGCTGAATGCAAAAATGTGAACATTTTACATACCTTATCATTTCTGCGATATCCTTTGCGAAAATTTAGTATCAACCTCTTGAGAATCAATTCACCAATATTTGGAAACTTTGAATTGATAATGGCCACAAGAGCAGCATAAACATGGGTAAAAATTGGAGAGGCACTCTGAGCTTGCAGAATGGATCTAGATAGCAATCCCCTGTAAAAATATGTAAGTTTAAGATTTTTCTGGGTAATAAAACATTTAATGTTTTATGTGATATGTACCGAAGAAAAATAGTATTGTACAGCTGGAATAGTTAGTAGATACCAAATAGTCATTTTCAAACAGTTATCATGCCACAAATGGAGTTTTACAAAATGTGTTGCCCAAATGTACCTGAGCTGAGAAATTCTTAAAACTGACACTTTATCTTTCATTAAGTATTGTTCCTATTAGAACTACATTTGGAAATGATAAGAAAGTAAAGTCTTCATCTTGTATCCTGCAATCATCCTATTTTAACCCCAACACAGGCTCTTCCTAGCTTTGAAATTTGCATGATTGAGCTGTTTCTTTTCCCCAGCTGAAAAAACAAACCCCTGTTTATGACAGAAGAGATACCTGCACTGCAACTATTTATGAAAAATACAGAAGTGCGTTCTAGTACAATGATAACTTAAACACACAAACAAACTTCTAAGAAATAAAAATCATATTTCCATAAAAGGTCCCTAAGAAAAAACATCTACCTAGAAGTAAAAAAAACAACGTTCAGTAAAACCAGAATGAGCAAAGTATAATGCTTTTCACTGTTTTTTCTCAAAAGAAACTACATATTTTCAACATAATTTTAATGTTTGGAACTAAGAACTGATTATAAAAGACTACTAATTAAAGTCTACATGAATGTAAACACAGGACTCATGAGATAATAGCCCTTTTATTATACTATGGGTGTCTAACAGTTTTATCAAGACTGAAGTCTGAAAATAATCAAAGACTTTTTTCCCCTCCTCCCAGTTTTGCTATTTTAATATGCTTTAGCACATAGAATTTGACTTTTGCTGTAATCCTAACATGAATCTTCAAAATGCACACTGGTACCCAATTATCATCTTTGTGGTCTATTGAAATTAAAAAAAAAAAAAAATCTCCTACATGGTACTAATTACTGCATAAGGACCTCATTCCTACTTATTTTGGAGTTGGCAAATGGAACAGAACTTATGTCATACCAGTGCACAGAAACAGGATATTTCATTTTGAAACTATTTATTAGTTACTTCTCACTTACAAACTGAAACTGGTGTCGTCCAGATCCTATTTACCCTCTACTTACAAAACTCAGAAAAGGACTTTACAACTAGATAAAACTTCTTATCACTATTTTGCTAGTTAGATAAAACTTCTTATCACAATATTTGCAACTCAAATTTGGAAGTCAAAATTAACTGTAAGGAGGAAGGAAATTATGCCATTTTCCACCTAGATTATTTTGAAATGTATACTTATAAGCCACATACAAACTTCTATGGGCAAGTGTATTCTAAAAACATTCCCTCTCTAGAATTTACTTAGTTCTCTTCTGTTATTCTTATGCTATTTGCAGGATTCTGATCATCCCATCACATACGATATACATGAAAGCAGTATATTAGCAGAACGCAAAAGAATTGTTTTAAAATACTAAGACTTACCTTCCCCGAACAATATTTTCCTGAAGGAGCTCATGAATGATATTTTCAATATTAGAAACATTCACTTTGTTGACAAGACCATTGATCGACTTCTTCAAGGCTTCCCAACTCATCCTCTGATACGCCAAGCTATTCCAAAGGTAACACAATTAATGCCTGAATTTGAGGAAGCACTGAGTGAATATATATATATATATATAGATATGAAAACGTGGATGTAAGCTGTGATTAGTAAAACAGGTAAGAAAATACTACTGCATAAATGTGAAGACTAGTTCACAATTTTACATTTAACTATCAGGAAATCACTGAACCAACATGATAAACCAAAATGTAATGCTCTACAGATATGGTATAGCCCAATACATTCAGTTTTCTAAGATATTCCAAGAAATCCCTGGTTATACTCTGTATCCCACTTTCCCGTTTACAGTTTGCAGCAGAAGCAGGTAGTCATAATCTGATTCTCTTACCTTTCTTCTGGTAAAAATATACCTTCAAAACGATGATCACAGCCCTCAAAAGGTATCCCATTTTCACCAACACTCACTAAACCCCTTTATTGTTCTCCTTTTCAGTAAAAATTCTAATGTTACTTTCACCTCACCTATTTTTATCAGTGATTTGTTCCTGCATCATCCTGAGCTTGGCAGGTGGAATATATGCACCACCCGTGCGAGTAAGGATTGGATCCACTTCTTCTTTCTTCTTCTTTGAAGTGGTCTCATCATGAGCAAGTGAGCTCTGGACTGTCGACCTCTCTGGACTCCTATGGTCAGGTGATGAGTATCTTCTCTGTCTCCTTCGATCAGATTCTTTCTCCTCCCATTTATCATGGTATCTCTCTCTTCCCCTTTCCATCCTTCTAAGAAACAAAACCAAAACCACCACTACACACGCATGGGTTCGTGAGAAACTTTCACATTTTATACTTTAAAATCAGTATTTTATTACTGATTAAGAAAGGGCTTGATACCTTCCTTCTGAAGTTCTGTCATCATAGTATTCCCTTCTTGAATATTCCTGATCATATCTGCTGTCATCAGAGTACCTTCTCTTTCTGGGAGATGGAGGCCTGTCATGCTCTATATCCCTGTTTGCAACCCAAGACACAAAATTTTTAGTAACAGGCTTAGAAAAGCAATGCTATTAATATCTACTTGCAATACAACACAGAACTGTTCTGCTTCTGCAACCTGCATTTCAATATCCATATCATTCAAACAGAAGATGCTCCATTTCTGTTAATTTCTTGTCAGCAAAAAATAATCAAAAGTCAAAGAAGCACTGTAAAAGGAAGCTCCTCCTAGAACTTAAAATTAAATGCTAAATGGCAATAACATCAAATACCAAAAGTAAATTCAGCACCATGCCTTCCTTGGAACATATGCATTCATTCACCTACTTTTGCCTGTATAGTATAAAACAGAATAAACACTATTAGAAAAAAAAATTGCATTGTGTTTAGTTCAAGAGGTTTCATTCTAATTAACATGTGAAATTAAAAGCAGACTGGTAACCGTGCACCTCATTTGTAGACTGCTCTTCAAATACTGTTTCTCCAGCTCCTGCTGGCACCAATAATTTTGCTCTAAAGTGAAAATTGTGACACCAGCAACACATGAGTCAAAGAGAAAGCTGGCATCTAGTTTCTATTTTCAAGTTCCATGACAATTTAACTGAACACTAAGGACTTTGTTAACAAGTCTAATTACTGCTATATTAACATGCAAGTAGTCTATTAAACCTACACTTACTTTTCACTGCTCAGTTATGGTAACATATAAAAAGAAATGGAACCTGATGTTCAGTTGTGGGTTTTTTTAAAAACTTATCTAACCCACTATGTGAGGTCTAGATACAAAATTGTAGGGTATAAAAATAATCATTCTACCTGTCCTCTGGAGACAAACTTTTTTGGCGCGAACTGTAGTTTTCCTTCCTTTCGTAACTGGAACCATGCTTTAAGAAAAGAGAAAGAAAAAATCAAGCCCCAACATTATATATTAATTACTGTGAGCACATGTCTTGAGATCAAAGCGTACCATGTCTTCAGTTCCCTACTCCTTTAGGGCCATCAAATAAAGCTAATGGCAGTCAGTTATGACAAGGACAGCTGATTCCAAGTAGGTAGTTAAGCAGCTGGACTCCCTGCTACAGGATGCTGCAGACACCAAATGCTTCCATACATTCAAGAGACTCGACAATCACTGAAGAAAAATTCACACAGGTTACCAGGACAAATTTATCTGTCTCAGGAAGCTGCAAATAGGCAAACAGAGTATGTGGACGGGTGCTTTTAGAGCTGCCCTGTTCCTGAACTTTGCAAGGGATCTGCTGTCAATTACTGCTGGAGATGGACCTTCTGTCTGCCTTTCCTGCTTCCTTCTTCCATACGCCATTTTACACTTTGTTGTATCAAATGCAATACAATGCAATTAACAGAATTCTACCACTTCTTGTTTGGAGAGTGTCTTCCTCCTAAGAATTCCCCTTACTACATAATTTCTCCTTACCTTCCTCCTTCTTACTACGATTTATTTTCTCATGAGTCACTCCTTGCTTCATACATTATACACATCCAAGTTACACTGTTCCACTTGACAGTTCCTCAAAGCAAATATAATTCTAGATTTTTTTGAAATGTAAGTTTGCAGGACTGTTTAAGTGATATACGTTTAATTAGTTCACAGCAAATTCTTTGGGCTGAACCATGACATACAGAAGTATGCAGTCATACACAAAAATCAGAGCATGACAGCATCTACAACACACATAGGAAGACATTCACCTTATCAAGATGTTTCAAAACTACTTTGGTACAGCTAAGAGGCAGCTTCTATAACCTCTATACTTCCATTGTAGGCATCCTCTCTTCCCTTATAATATTATTTGTGATTTTTCAGAACCACAACCTCAGGTTATATGCCAGTGATTAGCCTGTGAAATAGGTAACATTCACCTTGATGCATAAACTCAACACAAGGACCTACTGTGCACCTTTACTGAACTTTTTCCAGAAATACTCATTTGTTGAAATGGCATGCTACCCACTAACACACCAGCACACTGGGTTTTGCCCCACCAAAGAACCAGCTAAAACTACCAGTTAGTACAATACAATGACAATCTCATTCCTAAGCAGACCCTGATGGACAGGTATAATCGATGATCCCCAAAAACTTAATTAGAAAGAAAAGTATCTTTACTAAATGGCAAGTGTGGTGTCTATAACGAGCTGTGCCAGTAAAACAAACATTAACTGAGGCTTTCTAAAGAAATAATAGCAACACAAAGATTATGAGCATCATCCTATCAATAGACTGATGAGGCTAACTTGCTATCACCCAGCCTGGGGCGTGTGTCTAAGTGCGTATATATATATATATATATATAATATAAATTTATATTTTTGAGGCCACGATAACATACCCTAGAGTATCACCTTTCCTAGGGTCCATTTCTAACACTTCAAAATTATTCCCAGTATTATCTTGCCTGAATCAACACAACAGTACAGAACAAATGTATTGCATCATTTTACTGGGAGCATGCATACAGACAAGTGTAACGCCCATCTGACAATTTAACTACAAAGTAACAGTATGTTTGATGGCAAAGCCAGTACAAGAAATTAATTAATTTTCACCAAGGTTTTCTTCCCCTTTCAATATTCCTTTGTGGGACTATACATAACAGCAGATCACTGAAATCATTCAAAGATTAAAGAAGTTCGTAAGTTGTGTTTTCCCCAAAATAATATAATGCAAGATCGTATCCCTAGCTTCCAAGACAGTGGTAATAAAAATCTTTGAAAAACACAGAACAGTTATTGTATTTAAATAATATTTAGCAGATGGGAAGCAGGAGGTCTTTTTAGGATGATCCATTCTCTTGAGTTCTACATCATCTGCCTCTGTCCAAGCAGACCCAAGGAACACGTGCTCACAGAAATAAAACAACGGTATGTATTTGGCAGTTATTATGTGTCCTCGCAGAAGCAGCTATGTTTGCTGAAGAACTTGTCACCCTCAGCTCTTTGTGACTAGGCTTTCTGTCACAGTCTTCTTCCTTGTCCATTTTGATCAAAATGATTAACTGATAGTGTCCAAACAGCGTGCTTTTTTTAACTGGCTGATTTCGACAGATAATGGAGTACCTTATGTGGTACCTATAAGGGAGTACTACCAGGTTGGGAAAATAAGAGAAACTATCAAGCTATCCCTCAAGCACCTCTATTAAAAACCGCTTCAGTCAGAAAAGCTGGAATCAAAAGAGTGAAGCCGCCTACACAGGGTTGAACTCCAGAATAGGCAGAGAAATAGCATAGATTTGAGACCATGCATCAAGAGTATCACTCTGCTAACCTGTCCCAAATTTAGTGGGCTTTACAAACATGGCATTTCTAAACCATCATTAGAAGAGTAATTTTAAAGCAAATTTTTTCTTCTTGCATTCCTAAAAATCACTCTCATCCATTCAGAAATGCACCATGCAGCTTTTAAAAAGGAAAGCTTAACTTGCACATTAAGAAATACAGTTACCACATTAACTGCTACTTCCTGTCTCTTTATCTTTTCAACATCATAGTCAATTTTTCAACATCTCTTTTCTCCATTTCTCCACATGCTTATGTTCTCTGTTGAGCTATCATTCAGTCACTTTTCAACAATTACTTCTATATCACACGGTAACAGCGTTCAGAACTTCCATTGTTAGGACAAGCGCTAGAAACAGCTGTAATTCACTGACTTCATAGTCGTATTTGTCTTGTAAACAGGCAGTTGTCAATTATGGATCTTGTTTGCTTTACATTCAGGAAGTTTTACTTAATGTAGTATCAACTACAAACCAAATCACTAGTAACATGGGAATAATCAAACTCTACAATTTAAGAACACTTACATTTACTTGTGTCACCCTGCTCTTCATCTTGACTTCCTACTTTTTATGAAGTTCCGAACGTGCAGCAATGAGACAACCCGACGTGGAGTTCAACATACGAAAAACATTTCATCTGTAACACACAGAAGACAATCAAAAACCTTTTACTGCTCACGGTACAGGAACCTACGCTTTTCATTTGTTCTTTACATCTACGTTTGCATAACTCCTTAAAACAAAACCGGTACAAAACAGCACAGCTGCCCCCACCCCCCCCCCCCCCCCCAAACCTGGTCAGATCTCTTACGGCTACACAGCACTAGTCCTAGGAGGTAAGGGCGCCACCGCCGCCAGCCCCGACTCCGCCCGGCCCCGGCCGCCCACCGCGCTCCCCGCGGGGCTCCGTTACCAGCCGGCCCGCGCCCTCCCACCCGCCGCAGAATCGCGACCACCCGGCCCGGCGGAAGGCGGGAAGGGGAGAAGGGTGCCCCGCCCGCGGGAGCGCGGCCGCCCACCGACCCGCGGCCCACCGAGCCCCGCACCTACCGCCCACCGCCACCGCGCACGGCCGCCAGCGGCGTCACTTCCGGCGGAACGCGGCGCACACTGACGCGCGGCGCTCAGCCCTGCAACTGCGCGCGCGCGCGAGCTTCCGGCCGCCCGCGCGGCGCTGCATGGCGGGAAACTGAGTGCGGCGGGGGCGGGCGGGCGGCTGCCATCTTGCGGGCCGCGGCCGCCGCGTTTCCCTGTTGGTCTGTTACTCGGAATATGAATGTTGGTAGCGGTTGTTGCAGGGGAAAAAAAAAAAAAAGCGGGAAACAAGGCGGTAGAGTGACTTCAAAGCGAGCAGTACTATGGCACACCACTCCCTTCACTTCAGCCTGCGCTTCACTACTGCCAACTTCTCAGGTGAAGGCTTCTCTGAATAAACAACCCTATTTCTACCAAATGTGCAAGGTTCCTGTCAGAAATACAAGTAATTGCAAACAAGCAGTCAACTCACTTCCCTTAAAGATAAGAAGCTGTCCAAAGCCTTCCAGCATCTCTGTAAATTTTAGCAAATTTACTGAGTGAATTTAGTAAACATGCCCCTTCAATAACACCTGTAGCACACACTTCTGTTACTTACGCATGCGCTACTGGTTCAACATTAATTGAAATACGTCCAGTATATGCATAATACATTATACCATAGTGAGTTTAGGATACCTGTTTATTAGAGGGAGGGGTTTTGCCTCTGAAAGTTTCAAGTAATTGAGCACCACTGATTCACGCTAACAGAGGGCCTGTGGCTTATTATACACGCAAATTTGTTTGGATTGGGGAAAGTAAATACATAGGAAACAGAAAGGAAAATGCTATATAAGGTCTTAAAATGCTTACAGTTCATTTTCAGCTCTTGTGAGGTAATGAAAATAAACTCTTAGATGACATGGGAGATCAGGGTCAGAAAGGCATTAATTCAGCCAAGAGCCAGATGGTTCCTGCAGGGACATCTGTAACCAAACCGTGTGGCAGTACTGCTGTGCTGCGCCCGCCAGCATCCGCGTGCAAGTCCCTGTGCATGCATGTGTAGTGGGACATAGTATTTGTTGAGGGGAAGAAGGTGGCAATGAGCTGGGACCAATGCCGGAAAAATGCTACTCATAATTTCTCCTATCAAACAGAAGGGAGAAACATATCAACGACAGAGTAATTCTGATGAGCTGGAGTGTATATTGGCCTTATGCTGACTCACAGCCAAAAATACAGAGTTATCAGCTAATACACTCCCTGTGTTCCTCCCACAGCTGAAATGTGCTCAACTATGCTATTCATAGGCTAATCCACAAGATTGTTTCCCAGGAGTGGCAGGTATTTGTTTGCATCATCCCTGCATGGACAGGGCATGAGAGTGTGTCATTTTTCATCATTTATTCCTGGTCGTCCTTCCCCTCTTGTAAGAACTGCACCCTCAGTCATGCGCTCTGGTCTTTACTTTCTCACAACCAGGTAGCTGTCAAGAGGGAGGTCTCTTCCTCGGTACTGTAGAGTCTCAAGCTCCTGGGGCAGCCCAGGTGGCCAAGACTAGGGCCCAGAAGCAGGGGAACTCTTGATTGTGCCTAGGATTGTGTAGCCACCTTCTGCCCTGTTTTGCAGCCATGATGCACTGCCCTGGCCCTCCACGTTGGTGAGCCAATTTGAATAAGTTTTTAGTGACTGTGGTCCTAAAATCTGCAAAAGCCAAGTCCTCCCTAGCATTTTGTAAAGCAAGAAAGGACCGCACAGCTCAGCCACTCACTTCAGGTGCAGAGATAAGGGCTTAATCTCCTCTTTGTGTTGTGATGCTGGCCAGTCTCACATGCCAGAAAACAATATGGGAAACAGTATGCACGGGGAAAAAATGTAGAGATGCATTATTTCCTGAAACAATACACAAATATTCCTGAAATGGTGCAGAAAATCAGCTAATTCAATATACCACATAGTATGGAATAAACAGTGAAATCAAAATGGGGAACTAAAGAAAAAAAAATGAAGATGTTTAATTTATAAAAAAAACCTGAAATTTATGACACAAACTTCTGTAAGAAAACTCATGTAAAGTAGAAGTCCTATTCAGTGCTTATTTTTGAGAAGAATCCCTTTAACAGAGTTATTGGAAATCTTCTATTGACTTTTTCAGTAGTATTTATTGCTTAGACTACAAATTTTAAGCTCCACACTTTTTTTGAAAATATAATTCTCAGTATTTTCTTGCTACTTTCCAAAAAATATTTACTGTCAGGAATCCCAGAAATTTTTTTCTTGTTCACAACAGCTCACACTTACATGCAATTGCTGGAATAGCTACCATTTTAAAAATGACCTTTCAGGATGCTGATTTCCTTCCTTTATTATTCAGCAGTCACATTCTTAAGTTAGCACTTGATGTATACACATGAGTAACTTCTCACTGTGAAAATGATACAAGGTTTCTGCTTTTGAAGGATTAAGATGTTGATGAAAAGATGATACTTCCTGAAAGGATGGGCATATTTGTAACTCCAACAAGGAAACTTTAATTTTTACATGCTCTGAAGGATTTGTAATTGCTTAAATACATGCATATACAGCACTAGATGAGAGTATTAAAAATGTAGTTGTGCCTAGATCTTTAAAGACTTCACATTTTATTTGAGATACATATATATATATATATATATAAACTTATTTTGTGAGAATTCTATTATGACAAGGCTATTTGAACTGAAACAAGATGTTTTTAAATCCCAGTGATGCAAACCACCTCCTCATTGCACCCTGTGGATTACTGTGCAAAGTCAGGACCACAACATCCTCTGTGTCCAATTCTTGCTTGAAGTGGGGCTGGTGAATTTGCAGAGATGGGGCCTAACAGGTGTGATCTTGTAAACAGCATGAGCTTAGTGTGATGACTTTGACTGGGGCCTTATTAGTTGCTTATGGATTTTTTTTTTTGTTTGACTTGCATATTTTCTAAGGGTAAAGGATAGGTTTAGTTATATAGCTTGCAAATGTTACTGTAAATATGCTTCATTTTAAATAGGGCTTGATTCTACTGCCAGGTTCTGGCATGCAGATGATTACAGTGACATTAGGACATTATATCATATAAACCAGATGTTCTGAAAGCTATAACTTAAAAAGAACCACCCCTCCCCAGCATTTATGCTCACATTGAGCGTACATTAGTAAATATGAGGCCAGGATTTTTTTTAATGCAAATACAGGAAAACATTTTAATCATGATAATTTTATGCAGTCATTCCATTTAGTTAAAATTTAGAACCAGCATTTCATTCTGCAAAGGTACATTGATGCCATTAAGAGTCCATGCCACTGATGCTTTATGAAGAAATACTGATTTTCATGAACATGCCTGCTTGGCTTGATTGGCTTACAAAAAATATAAAGGAGAGACTAGATGAAGAACATAATGAAATGATGGTTTCTACATATTATTATGAAAACCCACTATTTGTTTTGATTCTGCTGTCATCTGCTCTTAGCATTCCTCAAACAGTGCTGCCTTGTACATTTCTTTCGGGACATAGAATCATAGAATAATTTAGGTTGGAAAAGACCCTTGAGATCATAAGTCCAATCATTAACCCAGGACTGCCAAGTCCATCACTAAACCATGTCACTAAGCACAGCATCTATGTGTTTTTAAAATACCTCCAGGGATGGTGATTCCACCACCTCCCTGGGCAGCCTGTTCCAGTGTTTCAACACCCTTTCAGTGAAGAATTTTTTCCTAACATCCAATCTAAACCTCCCCTGGTGCAACTTGAGGCTGTTTCCTCTTGTCCTGTTGCTTGTTAACTGGGAGAAGAGACCGACCCCACCTGCCTACAACCTCTTTGCAGGTAGTTGTAGAGAAGCAAAAAGTCCCACTTGAGTCTCCTCCAGACTAAACAACCCCAGTTCCCTCAGCTGCTCCTCATAAGACTCATTCTCTAGACCCTTCACCAGCTTCATTGCCCTTTTCTGGACATGCTCCAGCACCTCTACGACCCTCTTGTAGTGAGGGGCCCAAAACTGAGCACAATATTTGAGGTGCGGCCTCACCAGTGCTGAGTACAGAGAGACAATAATTTCCCTGGTCTTCCTGGCCACACTGTTTTGGATACAAGCCAGGGTGCTGTTGGCCTTTCTGGCCACCTGGGCACACTGCTGGCTCATGTTCAGCTGGCCATCAACCGGTACACCCAGGTTTTAGTAGTGTCATTAGTAGTAATGAGGGCCATATTCAAAACATGGGTACATCTCCTTTTAGTATAAAAAGAAGGAAGTTTGGCTCAAACTCCTGTCTAAGAGGTTATTTACTACAGTTTTAGAGCCTACAATCCAAATTTTTGATCACTTCTAGAGATTCTTTTTCCTGATTTGCAAAGCACATACTTTCCTGCAACATCAGTGCGGTTCTACTCCTCCTTCCTTCTTACCTGTCACTTACTTTCCAACTGCAGCACTTTTGTCATACTGCATGCTTGATTTTTGCTTTTTCTCTTGTAAACTTTCAGTTAAGAACAGCTTCTGAAGAGCAGCTCTGGTTTCTGCTCTCCAAAGGTGTGACTCCTGGAGACAGAGGGTGTTTGGTACCACTTGTACTACTTTCTGAGGAATGCTGCTTACTGCCTGCTGTAAGAGATTGCAGGTCTTACAGAGGGAACCCCTAGATCCTAAACCTGCTCTTAGAACAAGGAATGAAATGTGTCGCACAACTATACAAAGATTTCCAGTTTACCACCTGTGAAAGAGCTTTAATTTCATATTGTACTTACCAGGTTACCTGGAGCTCATTTTGTGGTGGTGGCGGTGGGTTTTTTATTAGATAAAATAATAGGTTGGTAAAAGACTAATTTTATTCTCTTAAACTATATAATTTCAATAATGGAAACTGTTGATGAAGCAATAAATATATTTCTAAGATTAAACTTGAGTTGGGGTCCTTTGTGACCACTTCAGCGTCTCTGCTAATTTGAAAGGGCAATCACTTGGCTTTGTACCCTGCACCAGGAGCTCTCAAAGCATTTGCAGCCCTGTTTTTTCTTTCAGTGCTGAAACAATCAAATACTCTTAGTAGTCCTTTCTCTTTAGGTCACATGACTTGTAGTTTTTGTAGCTAATCTTCTGCTTGACTGCTTCATGCAGGTTAAGGAAGCCACAAGACAAAGATCTCTGTATAATTCCCTGGTTTTGTTCAAACGGGAATCCATCTTTCTGATTGATAAAGGCTTGTTTCTCATACCCTGCTCAGGGAAATGACTTGCCTTTTCCCAGCCTTCTTCCCTAAATGTTCTTAAGTTACCTATTACTCTGTTCCTTAATGATACCACATTCCTGGCCATAGGAATGGAATAGCTTGTTTTCTCCTTGACCATGTAATTTCTGCTTAGGACTCCTGAGTTGTTTTTCCAGTTTTACTGGTGACTTGCTGATACACTGGACTAATTCCTAATCTTCCTTGCTATTCAGATAACCCTTTTGTAGAACAATGCAGAAAACACATTTTCCTCGGAGTACTGGGGGGCTTTGAGATCTATCTTATACTTGATCACAGTTTTTGTGGTGTTTTTCTTTTGTGGTTGAAACTATGTGAATGCAATGCCATTAATATTTTTAGGGTTTTAAAAAAATACTTTCTGGTAATGTTTATTTTTAAAACTATCAACTGAATTTAGTAAAACTTTCTCAAGGTTGGAAAATGCTAGAAGTTTTTTTCTTTCTTTTTGTGGGTTCTTGAATCAACTTACTTATTCTTTACTGAACATTATACTACTGTTTTGTCACATCACGTAACATATCTGTAACGCTACTTTCATTCCAAGTATTACAGGCTTAAATCCTCAGTGTTCGAAAAAAAATAAATCACAACATAGTGAGGAGGGCACATTCATGATTTGACAAATTAAGTCTAGTTAATCTGGTGCAGCAGTTGAAGATTTAGCCACCAAGATTTAAGCTGTTTGCCCTGCTCTGCTGTCCAAGACTATGATCCCACAGAAGAGTCAGAGAAAGGGAGCATCAGCCCATGACTGAGATCACTGAGTATGCTATACAGCACTTTAACTCAAAAGTGCTTTGGTTTAAACTAAGGTACCACTCTTTGCTCTCCAGCACTTGAAGCATTAACAACCTGTTCTCAAACTTTTCCAGAGACCTACGATCATAAAACTATGCATCCTATCAGGTATAAATATTCTGCACTCCAGAGATAATAGCTATTTTTATATACAAAGTTATGAAAGTCAGCTCTTACTTACTTTGCAATACTAAGAATAATCAATAAAGGAAGAAATCCTTAATCAAAACAGAGGGATGGCATATGTTAGGTAATAATAATCAGAAAAAAATACATTTCTCCTTATAACTAAGTTTTAGCTACAGAATTTGATTTCTTTGGCTTTCAAAATGATTTGCAACTGTGGCATTTACACCAGAGACTGAAACCAGCATGTATCTGGATGGTTCTACAGATTCTGACAATATGAATTGTTAAATGCTTTCACTAGATGTTCCATGAACCCACTGCAAATACAATATTGCCTGCCTGTGAACGCTGTATGGTGTCCCAGTCTGCTGTGAAAGTAATCTTTTTCCTGACTCACACTGTGTAAACAGGTGTCATGAAATAAAAAGGCATATGGCATCAATGTGGCAGCAGCATCTCACGAGAAGGACATCCTGTGGCTGATGGCACATGTACCATCGCTCAGGCTGTCCCTCCAAATGCCCTGGGAGAGAGCAAATACGGACAGCTGAGCATTCCCCTCAGAGGGAGCCTGAGGACAGGGATGGGAAGTAAACAGTCTGCTTCGAAGTGCCTTCACTAGGAGACAACCGATTACCTCTGAGAAACAAGTTTATGGTTTTAAAGCAGCTGGTGACATAAATTACACTCTTCAGTTTTCTACTTAAATGTAGAAAGCAGAGGAGGGGCTGGGAAGGTTGGATTCATTGAACAAGAAAGGGAAAGGGCAGTTTAATACTGAATAGAAGCAGTGAAGTGTGGTTTTCTGTTCCTCCTTTCCTAACTTAATGCTTTTACTATTGGATTGAGTGAAGCTCCCTTCTGCTCATTTCTTCTCTGGTCAGCTTGTCTTGCAGTCCCTTTTCTGCAGTTTGCCACCCTACATTTTATTGCTCATAAGGGTGATTGGAGAATACTTTCAGTTTTATAGTGGGTTTAGTCTTGTGGTTTGGCAACGTGCTTTAAGAGATGTAAGTTTTAATTTTGTGAGGGTGAAAAGACATGCATACCTAGAGCTTGCATACCCCAAGAGAATGCTTTAAGGAGTAGGCACTAATACAGGCTGAACACCCCAAACCAACCTTTTTGAATCTACAACGCTCAAGATCCTAAATGTATGGAGTCTGAAGTAGAATCATGACCATGGTTTCTGGCTTTGAGAGGGTAAGGGGAATTCAGGCACATCCTTTTGCTTGGTGTGTCTTGCACAGCTCCTTGCTCAGCATGTGGGCTGCCTTAATTGCCTGGGAAGCACTCTGGTCTCTGTGGTTGTGGTGAATGAAGCATCTAACTGCAGCAATCCTAATCACCCTGCAGGAGCCAGGCAGCTAGTCTCTAAGTGTGAGAGATGGCTAGGATCTCATCTCAGCCTGAAGTAAATTCCTGCAAATGGAACATGAATATGGGGTTCGGAAAAAAACCAAAAACCCAAAGATGAAACCACACAAGAAACAAACAAGAAAAAAAAAAAAAAAAAAAAAGAAAAAACAACCCCCTGAAGAAATATATAGTCAATCATTAGTCCTACATGTATGCACCAGTATCCCCAGTGACCTCACAGAGCTGCCCCCCCCATGCAAAAAGCAGGTCCCCAAGTCACAGCACTTTCGCCCAGTGGAACCAGAGTGTGGCAGGACTCTGTTCAACCCTGTGCTAAAACTTGACCCCTCCAGTTCCAGTAAAATGCATAAAAGCAAGAGTAACTCATGAGCATTCTTAAACAAACACATACTGGAAGAAACTGTATGAGAGTGCTCTAATGACAGCTCTTTGGAGATTGCTTTCATATGGGTTTATTTGTATTTCTGAGTTATCTCAGGGCATGTTTACTGCATAGCGCAAGTGGAACGGAGATAAATGAGCCAAGTTAACTCTAAACGACCTAGTTCTACTGCCAAAAACCATATAGCCACACTAAGTAGAAATCTGCTCTGTCTGATACACCTTGTTTCATTAGGTTAGCACAGTGCTGTGGATGGGCTAGCAGGATCACATTGCTTCTGGTATCTGAATTAACTCATGTCAAGTGGCTTTATGTATATTTAGGACAGTGGTAATCAACACAGAATGCTTCTTCTTCTTAAGTGAGCACAATGATAGATCAGACCTTAAAATACAACACCACCTAATTCATATAAAATTAAATCAACATGAGATGTTGTGCCTTCAGATAAGGTAAATTTAAAATATAAATTTCTACACACTGAAAATGCTGAAAGCAGTGACAATTCAACTGAGACCATTAGCAATTAAACCAAACATAATTATAGTATTTGAAAACTGCACAAAGGGAGAAAGGATAATGTGTCCCACAAATTCATATTCATCAGCTTAATGTTGTGCATGAATACTCCATTAGTAAGCCACAGGAAACGTAGTTTTAGTCATGTTGTTTTCCCATGGCAGTTTTTGTCATTGTGCTTGAAATACAAATCAGAAATCATCCACATGCTGCACTCCCTGGACTGGTGCCTCCCCTGGCATAAGCAGCTGTAGCTCCATCAACTCCCAGTCTTCTACAAATAAACAATAAAAGTTTGTATCTAGAAGCTCACTGAAAGTACCTAATACTACTGGAAAAGCAACCATAGCTGCCTCAATACCTTACTCTGGTAGCTGATTCTTTGCAGTTAATATTGCTTTATTAATTAGCCACAGAATGATGGATTGGAGACTGGTTTCCCTGCCTGCTTTATTAGGAGTAAGGCATTTACATACAACTAATTCCCATTAAAGTTAACCATGGTGACCTTTTAGCATGCTGCGGAATTAAAATTCTGTCCAAGGCTCAAACTGTACTTCCAGATAGCTGTTACAACACACCAGCCATAGGATATTGCTGCAGACCTCAGCTGAGACAAGAAATTGCATCCTCTGCAGTTTCAGTACAAGGTCAGATAAGTGAGCGGAGCTGAGCCTAGCCAGCAAAGCAGGTCAGAGACAACAAAGCTGAACTTGTTCAGCAGTGGAGTGGGACGTGGCCATGCAATCCCTTCTGCCACCTTTTCTGTGGCAGCAGTAATCTCTGCTACAGGGTGTTAAGAAGCAACATGTTGGGGAGAAAGAGAATGCAAGCAAGCTATTATATTACATATATACCACTGTTTCAGAGGGATCTCATAGCTATGTTATGAAGTCCCATCACCGTTACATTTTAATAAATGTTAGAAGATCATGGACATACAATGCTAACTGAGAAATATCTCATTTTGGTACCTCAAATGGGTGACATTGGTGACGCTCCATAAAAAAAAATATTTTTTTCCAAGAAAGTACCAGCGTACTCCTAGCTTGTTTTGAAACCTCATCAAAGCAAAGCTATCCCCAGGAGCTCAGTGGGTAGGGTAGATCATATGTGGAACTTCCACACAACTTCCACTGTGTGAAAACACATCACATATGTTTTCTATTATTTTTAATGACAGTCTCTCAGCTGCTTCTCATAGCAGTCAAAAATCTGCTCAGCTCCTGTTTAGAACAGGTTCCTAGTCTTTATGCTAAGATTTCCTTTCTTGTAATTTTGTGGCAACAGTGTTCTCCAGTAAGCCTCTGGGACTGGAAACAATTCCTATCCCTTCAGGCTCCTTCTACCCTTAAAGTAATATACAGACTAAGCACATTATTCAGAAAAGGAGGGCACAGCAAATGCGGATTGGCATAAAAACCTTTTTTTTACTCTCATGTTTTGCTCATTAATGTTGCTAATGCTTTTTTGTTTGTTTGAAGTCATTCCTGTTGTGTAGTGTGGACTGAAGCCAGAGGTAATGCTGTAGGTACAGGTCACCCCCATCTGTGCAAACTGGTGTTTCCATGTCCTTACACACTGCAGGAGAATGCTGGTTCTCTTCCATGGTGATGAGTTCATCAGACCAAGGTGTTACTCTACAGCCAGGCCCCTGAAGTTAGAGTACATCTGTCATGAATTGAGCTGTGTCATTATGTGGCAGCTTTAGCTTATTTAGCAACTAAAATCCTTTCAATTATGATTTTGTTCCTTTGTGCTGATTTTTTTTTTTTAGCCTCTATGAAGTGTTTGTGTATCCCCTGGCCTTTAAAGAACAAGGTGTCTCTGCTGTTCTGCAGAGCTGGGACAGTAAAGGCCCCTCATGGGCAAACAACGTTCAGTGCCAGAAGATGGGTTTGTGCCCAGAAACCATAGGACAGGGTATGATGAATGCACTTTTCTTTGGGCCTACCTGCATTCAACTGGTGATTGTATAGCATTAATGCGCTGGTTAGCGATTTGGGGTTTAAACGCACCCACATTCTTTGCTAAGCCTGCAAAGTTTACGTAATTTAATCCTTCTTTTGATATGTAATTTAACTCAATTTGTACTCTTCAACTAGAAAGGGAACATGACTGTAAAGTTATCAGAAACAAGAGTATTCCATACATATTGGAAATTCCACCTAAATTTTGTCCTGCATTAAAGGCTAATGCGTTGATTGTTACATGCTTCAAAAAATGTGCCTAGATAGTTAGACTATTCTTCAACTTTGCTTTTCCAAGCTAGAAGTGGAAAACACATGTTCTTTCCATAGTTTATCTTTCACAACAGGTAAAAGATAAAAGGAACAGTCCTCTGTTCCTTCTGTCGCTTTTCTGCTGTATTTTTATGATTATTTCATCGCACAGAAGCAGCCACTCAAACCTTTAACTAAAGGACAAGTTATCGTAACTATTTCTTAGCTACTGAACTGGCATTCAGATGTTGTGTTTGTCTTTCATGTCTTTGGCAATGCAGAGGGAAAGGTAATATCTGACTGGAGCTAGTGACTGCTTGCAATGAATCTCATGTGAGATTAAATGATAAATGCATCAGGGTAGATGGTATATTATAATATACTGGAAAGGACCTGCTATATGTAGTTTGCCTTATGTTTAGTGAACCTGAATTAAAAACCTGTGTATTAATTACTTCTGAATTTCTTCAGTTTCTTGATAAACCTTATGATCCTGATGTCATGATAGAACAACTATATACTGGCAGAACATTGAGCACCCCTTGGAGCTCCTGGATCTTGCAGCATATCCAGCTATGTAAGTTCATCTCAAGAGGGATTTAAAAACATTGAAGGTTGTTTGAAAACATTTTCTTCAGAGTTTAAACAAGTAACAACGTAGGGAAGACCCCCTAAAGTAATTCACAAAGAACTTTATCATATACAGAACAGTAACATAATGGAAAAAATAAAGGCAGGGCAGTATAGTAACAAGAAAAGTATCAATTAAATTCTAAACTCAAGCATATTTGTATTGAAATATTTAATTCCTCTGTAACAGCCAACTAGTGCTGCATAAGTATTAAGTTTTGTACAAAATGCAATGCTAATAGTCTTTTCTTGGAAGAGATACATTTTACTTATATTAAAGAGCAGCTCTTCAGTATGTGAGATCAACATTTGTGTTCAAGGTAAAAGTGACCCAAGGTTCTTCCTTGACTTGTGATTGTAGCTAGTCTAAATCCTTACAGAGCTTTAACACTGCCTCCTGTCTCTCGTTTTAATTTTTAAAATCATAGTTCATATCACAGCAATTTTTCCTTAGTTCTACCCAGAAGACTGCTTTTTTTTTTCTAGATTGAAGCATCTTCTGGTGGTAATGGAAGAGTTAGCACTTCAGTCTAGAAAAGAAAATATTTCAGTCAATAAATAGTCGTGTACTAAATAGATAAAAGTGATGACTTTGGAATGACAGTGACAGCATGTATGTAATTCAATATGATTTTAAAATATAGAGTTACTGTCATGTTTAAAAATGTATATATTTAGAAAACAATTTCACAGAAACTGGCAAAATGACATGTTCAAAATAACAAAAACAAATGCCAAAATGTTGATGCTCCTTTGACAGTTTTACCAGTTGTAGTGTAGGCTTGCACACTGTATATTCAACAGTAATATCTATTTGGCCTTTATCTACTTTACCTAGGGACAGATGTATGATCTGTTAACATTTTTTCCCTCATTAAATTACTATGGTATATTGCCTAAGATTTTACTGAGAGCAGCGTTATCCAGAAGAAGTCACTGTAATGAACCCCTTCAGAAATGTGTTCGTCATGTCACAAAATGGTACATTTGTTAATTATCTTTTCTTAACACTATAGCAGACCTTCAAATTAATAGCTGTTGCAAACTATAGGCAAACAGTAGGTGCCTGACTTAATTAACTCTGACTCTGTGTGATGTGATTTGTATCTTGGTGTTGCTTGTGCTATAAGTGGGCACTGGTTTTCCTATGGCATATGGCTGTATTTCTCCAAAGGGCTGTGATATAGCAACTTTAGATTTAGAATACTTTATTGTTATTTGATGATTTAGCTATTATGGACTGCAGATCAGAAGGTCTGCAGCACCAGGGCACAGCTAATGGAGTAATGCCAAACTAATTGCATGACTGTTTTGAAGAAGACCTCCTATAAATAACAAATAAAAAACTATTAGTAGGAATACCAGAACAGATTTGCTGTATGGTCTAATTAGAAACAGACTGTGTGATGACATGGGTGGGATCGTCTGAAGGGCAGAATCCCGCTGCGCTCAAGGAAGAGCTTTCCTAATTTCCCCTGAAAGGTTAAATTCTAATCCCAAGTACTGCCTCCTTGCTGCACCACTGTGGCCATGCACAGTTCCTCTCAGTAATCCAGAGTAGGAAACTCAGCTGCTCAGCTGCTAGTATGGTTATACTTCTTTGCTGTTCTATTAATAGTAAAGTATCTACTTCATTAAACTTCTGGGGACACCATGACTACAATTGAACACTGACGAAAAACCGTCTGCTTCCCAGAAATCCTTCTGGACAGACAGATTTCATCCTTGCTGTGGGGAGGACCATGTAAAGTAATGATGCTGTTCTCTTTTGAAAGCACAAAGTGATCATGATAAGTGCTCAAAAAACCCCTGTCTGGATACAGGTGGCACTCTCTATCAGTCACCTCTGCGTGCTGCTTAACAGGAGGCATTCCAGCATACCAGCACATGCTTTCATTTTTTACAGATTTGTAAAAATGTATTTTTTTTTTTTTCAAAATATGCAGTTGTGAATGTCCCATCCTTTTTGATCATGGTGAAAAGACTTCTACATTTTTGGGCATAAAATGCAGCATGTAAGTATACACAAAAATAGTAATATTCTTTAGCATTTTGCTACAGAATGTGTGGTAAAGTCCATATCAGAAAATATCATACATATCATGCAATTAACCAATAATTGTATCAATACTTAGAGTCACAACATGCTTTAATCCCTATTTAATATTAATATTTTGGGGGGTTTAGTGGGCTTTCTCTCAGATACTAAATTTGAAGGGAGGCAGTATACTCATTTTGGTGGGTAACCGTATTTTCTATTTTCAGTTGAGTCTTTACAGTCTTTGCAAAGTACCAAATGTTCCTATTCCCTGTGAGAAGGGTTTCCAAATAAGCCTTTGGCAACATTTCTGAACAAAGTGGGACCACTGTAGAAATAAACTGGCTTTGCATATCAAATCTCCATGGGGCTTATGAGGCAAAATGACTTCAGCAGAGAAAGTAGGTTAAAGCAAGGACAGAAAGCCTCCTCAATTAACAGAGCTGAAAATAATCACAAGTACTCACCCCATTCAGTACTCTTAAGACTCAGTAGTTCAAAAAAGAGTGCAGGTCAAAAAGAGTAAAATTACTAAGATTTACGAAAACATGTTCCTTAACTCTTACTCGAGTGAGGTGTCCTGCAGAACTACTATGACTCAGCTTTAAACTGGTTTTACTTTACAGATGTAATTTAAAAAATCTCATTTGATATAATCTTAAAATTTGAAGGTAGTCTGCTTTTGGACATGCATGTTTCCTGAAAACCTGATTTGATTTTCTTTTTGGTGTGTGTTGCTGTCAGTATGCATCATTATTAAGTGTTGGAGGGTTTGGGGTTTTGTTGTGGGCATTTTTAAGCATTGGATCATAGGTAATTTGCTTGTATATGAATTAATAGGAGAAAGAGTATCTTGCGGATCAATTATTTTTAGAATTTCTTCTTTCAGGCATGGATTCTCTAGGAATAAACATGTATTCCTATTTTTCCCTACCTAATCAAATAGCTGTTGTTACTTCCTACCATACCAAGTATTAGCAACAATACGGATTTTTTTCCCCACCTCCTCCCTATAGCTATAATGAGCTGTTACCTCTGGAAAAGGTTACTTTTCTGTAAACTGAAAAAAAAGTAAGTTTCCTAATATATTGTTCCACTGCTGCTCAGCTCTAGTTATGAATTACCTTCAATGTAGTTATTTGTTTTTGACACTGAGGAGTTTTCATAGCTCCAAAATCTACTGATAATGCTTCCATCACTTATGTGTCATCTCTACAGTATCACTGTGTATCATTGTGGGAAATTAAATTCTGAGAACAGAAGCATCTTGTTTTTCTCAGGTTTTCTCCTATCTTTTCCTAATGAAACAGTGCCCCCAAGAGCTTCTGTTTTGGAAGGGGCAGTTTAAGAAAATTAAGTCAATTAACTATTCACCAGTGTATTAATCCCTAAACATAAAATTTCTGCCAAGCATTGCAATCAGTGATGTTGGTTTGAAAGACAGTTGAAAGACGGTTCATTTTGGTTTTCTTATTTTATGCCCAATAATAAAAAGTTAACTAAATGACTGAATTCTTCTAATATTTCCAGTATGGAGACCTCTGCCTGCAGAGGACATCTTTGCTGGCATTCTGAAGAAAGGGAGGACGTGCTGTCTGCCGAGGCTGCAGAGCATTGCTTCTTGGCGAGTTTCTTTATGGCTGGGCTGGTTTTGTCCTTTGCCGGTTGACATCAGGACAGCTGGCAGTGGTCCAGGAGGCAGCGGGAAGCACTGTTTGTTTGTGTGTGTGTGTATAAACAGAGAAGAAAGATGGCATGAAGTGAAGAAAAACAAAGGGAGAGTAAACAAGGAACAGCTTTAGCTACAGCGCAGTCATAAAAATGCAAACAAGCCTGGAAGGCATTTTCCCTAAAATACATGAAATGCGCATGAAAATAATAATGAATAGCCTGTAAATCTTATAGAGGCAGATTTTATAATAATATGAAGCAATATATTTTTTTAGCATTTTGAAAAACGTTGAGTCATTACTACTTTTTCCGAGTAATACACAACAATTGATTGACAGCATCATGACTGTTGAAAAACTGAGGAATCATCATCACAGCATCTAGTAAATTCATCATCTTCAAAGGAGGCATTTTTAAAGCAAAATTTGGAAATGAAAAAATGACAGTTTATCTGTCAATGAGCTTTTACATTCAGAGACAGTATGAGGGAGAGGGGAAGGGTGAGAGAAAAAGAGGGCTTGACAACAGGAAAGGATGCCACTTGGGAAAAAAATCCCTTCATTAATCTTTGCATTCAGTGTAGAATTGAATTTATTGTATTACTAGCACCACAGAGCACAAGAAGAGTCATAAGCAAAAAGGAAAGAAAACAAAAGGGTGAGGTTTGTGGAAAACTAATCACTGGCTTCAGTCTGCAAACCAGTTTTGTAAGTGTATTTAATTATAATCCAAAACTGTCTGCCGATTACCTACCATATACAGACAGGACAATTTGGACTGTGGATCTTCCCAGAAAAGATGATACCTAGTCTAATCTGACTGCTTGATAGTATATTAACGTATTTGTCTATGGAAAAGTGGCAATTTTTATAGTTAAGTAAAAGGGTGTATGTCAAGAGTGATGCCATAAGCTTGTGCATGGGCACTAAACATTTAGCTCTGATTAGCTCATTGCTGGGAGAAGCAAAGGGAGAGAAAGGGATAGGGATTGTGGCTGACAGGCTGAGGTTGTGTTTGTGAGAGGAACAGCCAGGAGAAGCAGGCATGGCCCTTGATTTCTCCATAGCTGTTAGTCTTCTCCTGGGGTAATGGACCTTACTGGAAAGGAAAGCAAGAAAATGATTTCTACCAATGAGCTCCACACCAATGAAAACTAATTCAAAATAATTTAGAATGAAAGGTAAGAGCTTCCATCTTACATAGCAGTTACCCTATACAGCAGTGACAACTTAAAGATCATGAAACAGAGAGGAAGAACTACCTTTCCTAGCAGACAGTCTCCCTGTCCGTCCCATATACCACGGTCACTAACAGATGAGCTTTGAAGCATCCTGTAATGTTTAGCAATACAGGTTATTTCACACCAAAACTGAGAAGCTGGGAGCATGTACGTGCAAGGCTATCAAAGTTACACGTTCATGTACTTCAGCTGCTTTTCCACTGCCCAGCTGAGGCACCTTCTGGCTTCAGCAGGGTCCTGTGCCACCTGCTGAGCTGGTGACCCCCCTGGCTTTGCTCACTTTCTCTTACTCACTGCTGGTTCAAGACAGCTGCCTCCTCCACAAACAACATTTGTTTCCTTCTAATATTTCTTCCACCACCCTGGTGCCCTAATAATATTTAACCCTGAAAAACGTCTACCACAAACATAATTTGGGGTAGTTCTATGTCTTTCTCTCCATCCCGTTGCATGGGTTGGCCATAAATTGAAATCTATAAATTAAAAAACATACATATGCAAATAATGGCTTTAAATAATTTTTAATAACCTGTCACAGGAACAGCTCAGGACCTCATCTACTACAGGAGTAGGAAGTTTAAATAGTAGGCATGGTCTCCCCAAATAGTCGGATATTAGCTCTCTTTAGCAGTGATCTAATTTTCCCAGTTATATCTCAATTTGAAGAACCAATGATTTCCAGCCAGGTCCTAGGCCACTGAGAGCTTTAGAGGAGGAAGCCAGCACTTTGAACTCTACCTGGATACTACACAGAGCATTTCAGACTGATAAATAAGTGGACAAGGCTTGTGGTGCGGTAAGATCTGTGCCAGAGCCGTAATGCAGTAAACTAGATGATGTTGCTCAGATCAACTGTGCAGCTGGCAAAATGTGGTTATTTCTGAGTTGTACAGATCTGTGTGAATGAAGATGAGGAAGAGAAAGTACTATAAAACACATAAAAGAAATAAGTACCACCATTCCTAGGTACTGCTAAATTCCAAAGAATAAAACTATGCTCTCAGTAGTGGGAGGAGCACCAGAATTAAGCTTAACTCTTTGTGACACATAGCTTTGTTCCCTGCATAGGAGATGTCTAGATTCTGCAGCTTCCCTCAGCTTTATTACACATGCACTAATTTTTTTTACTTGGAAATTATAAGATAATTTTTGGTCACAGAATGTGTCTGTTCTTTATCTCGCTGAATTTAAAAACTTATTCCTGGTTGTATCAGAATTACAACTAATTAGATTCCTTAATAATAATAAAAGGAATGTGCTATAATTTATCAGTCAAATGTATATATGTAAACAACCTTTTAAAAGCTATATTGGCATCTCAAATAAATGTAAATTTAGATCTAGTCTCTTAATGACTATTTTATGGATCTTCATAGCTCTGACACCACACTTCTAGTTTTTCCAGTCTGTTTGCATCACAGCACATACCTTAGGGGTGGGAGGATAAACTCTACTCTGAGAAAATTAAACAAGTACTCTGAATTGTTATGTGCCTTGTAACAGTTACACTTTGTGGTGAGTCATTTGTGTTTTGTTCTTTTGCTCGTTCATGATATAAGCACAGGAAAGTTGTGGTACAGCTAATCAGTATGCCTTTTCACTAGGCATTCAGTGAATTTATTTTGTTCTCATTAATAATCTGACAAATTTTGGAGCTTTAGGATATATTTAATTATCTAACATTCATAAATGTAAAAATAACTTGATGCATTTATTTTCTAGCATTCAAAATTCAGCATTTGCCTTTATCTGGAGGTTTGTTCTTTTCAGCATTAACCCAGTCAAATATGAAACTTGAACAGGTATATTAATAAGTATGACATTTTGTTTCCCAGTACAGCAAATAGTTCTGCTGCTCTTGAAATTTCTTGCCCTTGACAATTGTAGTCAACATTTGCCAACTTGACTTGGTAATACCAAAATGTGACTCCACACAGCAAGTCACTTGCTGGTAGAGCAACGATCTGCAAGCATGTATATAGTGTTTGTTACTCCTGCTTGAAACTATAGTGTTGCAGCTTTGCATTTGTTATTTAGTTGGAGTGTGTGTGTGGAAAGGGAGGTCTGCCTTTTTTTTCTTAAAGAATATTTGTAGCTAATTTGCCCATCTATAGAACTGATTTCTACTTCAAATTAGAAGTAATGTAAATTGCAAAAGGAGGCACTAATTTTTCCCTTTCTTGATTTGATTTCTATGTGACAGTCAACTTGCCAAAGACAAAATGCCATGGAAGAAAGGGAGATAATGGATGGTTTTTTAACTGGGGTGGAATGAATTTTATAAAATCTGGGAGAAAGGTGACCTCTGTTCAGAAGCCTCCCTACTCATTAGCAGATGGCTGTGGTTTAATGATTCCACTGTGGTGCAAAGAAGGAATCAAATTAGATGTTGTGTGAAGCTGTCATTATTCTGTGTGTTTCTCTGTATAGTTCCAGCTTAAAGCATGTCATTCCTTTCATAGCAGCCCCTCAGATTACAGTTCTCATCCTTTCCACATCAAAGTGCTGTCAGCACTTTTATAGTATAAAAAGGATGCAGAGATAATTTTACAATACATTCTCTTCAAACAGAATTGACTTCTACACTTTCAACATTTCTTTTTATTCTCGGATTTGCAAACGAAGATGCACTAAAATGAGTATCATATTAAAACTGAACAAAACCAGGAACAGAAATATTTGTTTAAAATTGGACCAAAGCACCTCTGCAGGGATGGTGGGGATTTCAGAAAAGTCAATTGTTCTCTAGTGCTGTCTGAATTATACTTCAGTCTGATAGTAAGAACCATTGTGAGTGTGGAAAACATGTCCATTCTTTGAAAAGCAAGGATCATCTCTTTTTATTTACTAGCTGAAAAAATATGGTACCTTAAAAAGTCTTCAGTGAAATATATGGTAAGTCAGATCCCACTTCCAACATCAAAGGCATAGCCTCAGCTAGTAACCAGTGCCTAAAGAGCTGGGCTTGCTGTGCTGACCTTACTGCAGTAGGGGGGTTGGGGTGGAAATTAATACAGGAAGGAAAAGAGTGAAAGGCAGCAGAAAAACAGAACTTTATATGATTGGCTTTAAGTTCGTAGTACTTTCTTTAAATCCACTCTGCCAAAAAATGTGCTTTTTTTCTTAGATATTCATTATGCATCTATGCCTATATAATCTGTAAATGTATCACACTGTATTTCCTAGCCATGTTTGTCATTTGCCAGCATCTATATTAAAGGTTGTCACAGAACTGAGTAATGATAGGACAGGGAACAGAAATGTGAAAAGATGATAGCTGAACTTCAGAAGGGAAGGCAGCCTGTGTGTTGGCATGCAGACAAGAAATTTGATGTGGTCCTCTGCCCATCTCCTATTTCAGGTATTCTCAACAGCTGAGGTGGAGTGATATAATGTAGGATTTCGCCTCTTTCCCCTGGTGGAAGGATAAAGGTGTTGGATCTTACTATGTTATTGGTGCTGAACTGTGCTTACTACAGTTAGTCTTTCCAAAACCAGGTTTTCTGATATTCTTCCTGCTGTTTTCTACATAGGCAAGTCATAATGCAAGAAGCTCTGGAGTTTGAGGTGGATGTGGTGTACTGTTCTCAGGAAGACCTGGGGATCTCTGCCATGCGATGCCACTTGAACACAGCGCAACACAGAGGACAGACAATGCAACAATTCTGGACAGGACAGACCTGGCTACTGCCACAAAAAGGGTAAGTCTTGGTCAGCAGGCAGGAACTGCAGGTTTCTTTCATGGAGAAATTCTAGAATTATGGTTTTATCGCAAATGTCAAAGAATTCAGATTTTTTTCACAACAGGAAACAGAACTACAAATCAATAAATAATTACCAAAGGGTTGCATTTCATTTTCCAGGTTATAATACAATATTCAAAGACTTTTTTTCAAAATAAAAAAGCAAAGCATTACTGTGAAGTCAGGTGAGCATGTTCACATGAAAGCGTAAAGTTCAATGAGAGACAGAGAAAAGGGCATATTTGGATAACTCATTTTTTTAACTTGATGGAAAAAACATTTTGAAATCATAGCAATGGAAGTTTAGACCTGTATATACGGTATGTTTGTCAGATCCATGTCTATCTAAATACTGTTCCCCTTTCTCTTGGAATTACAAAAGATTTGCACTCGAAACTGTTTCTTTCTTCCTCAGTCATCTTTTGCTCCCTTATCTTACTAGCATATGACTGTCAGTAGCGTTTCCTTGGCTCTTCACAAATGCAAAAGGACAAATACTTAATAATTACGTTTCATCTTACACAGAGGTCACAAACTGATCTTGGTTACATCAGTGTAAACCTGGAGAAACTCAGCTGAGCTCAATGGACTTACTCAGGCCTGAAATCAATTATTACTCTGGTGTAAGTGAGATGGAGCCCAGCTCATCAGCCCAGTTCTGGCATTGAGATGCAAATGGGAACCGCGGGGAACAGTGGAGCATTGCCCAGGCATCTCAGAGGCAGCCCCGGCCACTCAGTGCTCCTTGGCACTACTCCTGCAGAACAGGCGAGCAACAATGCTGGGGCGTGCCTGGGTGCTGCATCCCATGTAGTAGCTACATGGCCAAGAAGCAAATAGAGAGAGATTCAATAGAAGTCGGCAATTGTTATGCAGCCATGCAAGAATAGAAACAAAATGCAGCTTATATACTCCTCCCCCAGCCCAGCCCCCGTGATTATGCTTCAAATAACCACAGTGGTAGCTGCGGTGCCCATTTTTCCATTTCAGTCTCTGGCATCTGTGGGCACTGGCACTGAAACAGACCGCAGTGGGGTGCCTGGAAGGCAGTGCTGTGCCAGGTTAGAGATGGGCTACATCAGTTTAGATAAACTGATGCTCCCTGACACCCACCCTGTGAGAACCACCTTGTAGGAACAGGCTGCAAACACACCACAAAATCCCTTTCCATCTCCTTCCTGTGTCTTACCTCCTACCGCCAACCAACAAGCAATAAAGAACATGAAGTACTATATTGTACCAGTTTAAAAATTACACTTCCCACCCCATGTGTGTCATGACATCACTTTTTACACAGAGAATTTAACCCAGAGTTGCAAGTATCTCCTATCAGTGGCCAAGTCTCAACTGCTCTCACAGAGGTACCCCAGTGGCACAACAGGATACTTTGGGGTGGGGTTTGGGAGTGTGGGGGTGGTGGAGTAGGGATCTGCAGACGCTCTCGAAACCCCTTCCCCAGGGAGCCTGCTCTCCAGCCTGCATTAACTTTAATAAAAGGCAGAGGCGCTTAAGAGTTGTTGCTTTTGCCATATCGGTATTTTCCCTTACAGTGACTATTACTCTGTATAAGAAAAAATAACACTGAAATAGATTTTTTTATCCTTTGTGAAATTTATCCACTAGTGATTTTTCTCCTCTGGTAGCTGATGTAAGTAAATGGGAAGAGCAGAAATATTGATTAGGCAGCTAATTCTGAAAGCAAAGAACCACATCAAATTTAACAAGCAAACTAATCCTCCATTTCTTTTTGTTCAGTTTTTACTACAATTATTTAGTGCTGTTTACCTTTCTCCATTTGTTATGTTACAATTGGCAAATCAGGAAAAATAGTCAATAAATACATAAAACCTTGATAAAACCCTAGATGTATGACAAGCAGAGGGTAAAGCCTCATTTGGAAGGGATCAACAATAAATATTAAGGAATTGCTTGATTTTTCTGAAGCTTGCTATTTTTTTTAAATCCAAATGTACAAAATATTAACTCAATTTTGTGGTAAGTTTGAATAACTTAGTTTATTCTTTGAAAATGGGGAGTTCCACCACAGATGGTATTTTCTTTACTGGATTTGCCACTTTATTTTGAAAATTCTCCCTAACAGGGAAACTTTCTTGTTCCCCATTTAACTCCTTACGGCAAACTCCATATGACTTTACTAGCTCCTGTTATACTACCATACCAATATGCTGCTATTAGAACTGAGGGTGGTCATTTTCTTCATCCGTAGACAACCTGGAACTTATATCTAATTTCTACCCACTAGTTATGTAAAAAATATTCATTGAAAACGCAAAAGAGAAAGCTGCCAACTCTTTTATTATCACCTCTTCGTTAAGATCATGCAGTTAAAAGATATAATATGGAATATAAGAATACCAAATTAAAGCCAGTATCCAGGCACATCCTGCTTTGATGAGAATTATGTGTTTTTCCTGAATGCAGGCTTCAGAGCTGATAAGAATCAGGGTAAATGATTGCTTCTGCTCTAGCCCAGAGTCCCTGAAACATCCATAGGGGTCCCTGGGGGAAGGCTGAGGAGGGCAGGGATTTGCCACTCTCTGGCTAATGCTCCAGATGTAAGAAGGAAAGTCCTTACTAGAGCCTCTGAGAACTGAGAGATGGCTGGGGCTAACAGGTCAAAACAAACGAATTTTCTCCACATCAGTATTACAAAATGAAATTACATGAATTAGTAAAAAAAAACATACTGAGGTCACTGAAGATAGATAGAAAGTGTTGTTTCCAGTTCTGGGGTACAAAAGGCTGTGTCACAGCCATGCCTGCAGTAGATATTGTCATGCTGTGGGCCATATGCTTTTAAGTTTCTCAGGAATTAATAAAGTCATGACTCTGCTTCCCTCAACCTCCCCCACAGGTCAGCCAAATTATGGGGTATGGTGCCCTGGCATGCTCTCTCACAGTGGTGACACTTTAAAAATCAAGTCTAAATACATATTCTTCCCACAGAGAACACATAATAATTCTGACAAGTATCAGGACAGACTTTGCACAGCAACTTTGAGATGCAAATATGCTAGCTGTGACTAGTGCGCTAATTGGACGGGGCAGGCGACATACAAGTGGAATTCCAGTTTAAAATACGGGCACACATTAAATAGTTTTTAGGTTGTGTGATCTAGCTAACCTCCTTTCTGCAGAGCTTTAATCCATCAATCACCTACCAGAGCTATAGCATTTATTTTCTCTTGCTAGCCAGAAATCTGGGATGGTCCTGATACGTGTCAGTCAAACTTTTAGGAATATCATTCATCATCCTTGCCACTGAGTGTACTGACCGTATACAGAATTAATTGATAGGCTGGTTAGTTATTTATCCAAGGGCCCTTGTAGTAGCCAGAAGTAAGTAATAAGAACTGCATTTCGGGTCTTAGCCTCCCCAAGCTGCCAAGTGACCTCATTTTCTGTAGATTTTCAGTGAGGAATGGGGGACCAAAGCCTCTCATGGAACTGTGTCGCTGGGGAGGAGCACTGCCTCATGACAGGCAGCAAAGCTATGCTGGCAGTGGGGACAGCTTCTGTGCTCACTATACATCTGATATTAGGTGATGTTACTCAGAATATTACATAGTGCTGCTACATCAGAGTAGGAGGGCATTGCTGTCATCAAATTTTGCACTTGTACTTACTGAAATAAAAGCCACAACAGAATAAATACATATATATATATATGTATAAAAGTTCCTTTCTTCTGTTACTATGGTGATTAGTCTGAAAAGGTACTATAAGAAACACAATGACTAATAATTATTCCACGTAAAAACAAACAAACAAAGAAACCCCTTGCTCTAGTTCCCTTGAAATGTCAAGCGATTCTGACTGAAACAGGAACTAGCTGCTAAGAACAGTGGATTATGATGAAGCTGGTGGGTGTCTGCTTTATAGAAATAGAACTAATGAATTAAGAAAAAACCCAACACTGATGTGATAAGCTTGCTTTATTTAAATTAGTTGCTATGAAATGCTGAAAAAAGACAGTTTTACCAGTTTTCTTTTAAACTGGAGTATGCTCATGGTATTAAAAGGGTGAATGTATAAAAGCAGCGAATTGTAGAATCTTTAAAGTTGACCTTCTTTTGATAGCTTTGGTATAGCCTCTTGCTTTTAAATGACAGCACTCAGTTTGTAGTGCTGCCTTAAATTCACTGTATGGCTAGCAAGCTTCAGCAGGTTTAGTGCTTCTCTACTTTAGACACTAGCATTTGTGTGGGTTTTTTTCCTCCCCAAAGAAGTCAATTATTTATACAGCACCAACCTTTTTTAACTTAGCTTCTGACAGACTGGGATTTTTCCAATCTCAGTTGAAACTGTCTAAATAATTTATCAAGGATTCTTTCAAAGTACAATGAATTCTGAAACCTAAGAAATGTTAAATGAGATTCTTTGCCCTTCCAGTGTGAGTGGGTTACTGAGGTTAAGCTAGTATTTCCTTTGAACTTTTCTCAGTCCCTGTTTTCTGCCATTGTACAGAGTCCCCTTTCTCTCTCCTACTGTCTTATCTATTCATTTTCATGACATTTTCTATTTATCAGACTTTTTCTTTGTGTTTCTGTATCATTTGCTGACTCTTCCCATGCTGATATCTTCCTATATCTCTTCTTCTTAATTACAGTAAGACAGCTTTCCCTTTAGATGGTACTCCAAACAGGAGGAACCATTGATTTCTGTATCCCAAGCTGTACAGGCAGTGTCAGTCCAGTCCAATGTTCTCAGTGCTGGATTTTTCAGTCCAGCCTGAAATCTAATTAAACCTTCTCCCATGCCCACAAAGAAAAAGGTAATGAATCATAGAATAGTTGGGGTTGGAAGGGACCTTTAAAGGCCATCTAGTCCAACCCCCCTGCAATGCACAGGAATGTCTTCAACTAGACCAGTTTGTTCAGAGCCCAGTCCAACCTGACCTTGAATGTTTCCAGGGATGGGGAATCTACCACCTCCCTGGGCAGCCTGTGCCAGTGTTTCACCACCCTCATTGTAAAAAATTTCTTCCTTATGTCCAATCTAAATCTAGCCTCTTTCAGTTTAAAACCATTATCCCTTTCTCTATCGCTACAGGTCCTACTGAAAACTCAGTCCCCAGTCTTGAGCAGTCTTAAGATCTTTGGTAAAGATGAGCACCAAGAAGTTTGCATAGAACCTGAATCTGCAAAAAACATGTAAGCTTTCAAGGACATATTTCCAAGTCAGGTATCTGACATCCACCCCACCCTTACTTCTGTCTCATCAAAATTTCCTCAAATACAGACTTTTCTATAAAACTTGGATAATTATGTCTCAAAGGAACAGTATAAGAAGTTTATAAAAACACAAAACCCCCACCAAAATAAAACCAAAGTGACTGGGACTGCAAATAGAAGAAAATAACAACAACCCAACCCATAATGATTTGGGCTAGTCCAAACTTTCCAGCAGGTATTTTAATCCTTTTAAAATTTTGTCAAATGTTTCAGATGGCTTATTTTACCTGAATCAATTCATCCAGTTCTACTCACAAAAGAACTTTCAGTTTTCTTTTCACAAAGAAAAAATAATGAAGTAGCACTCCATACAGATTTTTATTTAGACTCAGCAGTTCAGTACTATATACTTTACAAATTAATATCATGAACTATGCTTCAAGACATCTGAAATAGTGCCACAGTTGAAAACAGCAGCAGAAGCAGACTAGCAGCTGAGTTTCTGTTACCTCTGCTGTACTGCAACTGCTTAAACTGAATATTACTCCTTTAAGGCAGCTATTTAATTTTAAGGTTTTAAAGCAAGTCACTGAGCCACAAAAGCTCATTTTAGAGAAGTTGACCTGCATGAATCCCCATGACAAAGAAATAGTGGCCAGGCATGATCTTGCAGGAAACAGTAAGAAAAGGCAGTAGGTATATGGGTAACATAGTAAACATAAACTGAAATAACCCCTAGTTTCTTTGTCTCCTTTATTTTGGTATGACGTCACACAGCATTTTTCAGAGGTCTTGCAAGGCAACTTCTTCCCCCCTCTCCCTTTTCATTCTAACTTTTTGTTTCTGTCATAGGCACAATAAATACCTTATGTAAATGAGCATGAATTGACCAACGCTCACTACAATAATCTCCTGCCACCTTCTGCTCTCCTAAACCCACAAACTGCAGACTGCACTCTTTGGCCCACTTTTTCTTGAACAAATATGTTAGGATAGGAATCAGAAATTAAAAGAAGAAAAAAAAAAAAGGCAGAAAACCACAATAAAAAAAAGGGATGCAAACAGCAAACTAACTAGCGGGTAAGCTCCTTACAATTATTCTTTGTGAATTATAGGTATATTGCAACATTTTTTATTTTATGCTTGCTGAATTTCCCCATCTTCTGACTTACATTGAATTCCTTTTCTGGAGGTCTCCTTACACAAAGCTACATTCTAGATCTAAGTCTTAAAAAAAGATTTGCTACGTCATAACTTAGGTTATTATTTCACCATATGTAGTAAAAATAAAAATCAGTCAAGATTAAAGCTTTCATCTTAATTTGAGGAATAACAATTTTTCCAATGTATGGCTACCATGATATTACTAAAAATATTTTAAAACTGCATGTATAAGAATTTGTTATGAGATATGCAAGTTTGCATTATTTAATGATACCTATTTGTGGATACAATTTTTTTTAAAGTCTACAAAATTTTACTTTCACTCTGATGCTCTGGTTTTGCTTTTATATTTGTTAACAGTGCAAAATTTAATTATGAAGGAAGCTTTGTTTTTCACTTAATAGCTATCCCTGCTACAGTATTTTTCTTTTTACAAAACAGTATACTTTGATCTCAAGAAACAGGAAAGCTATGGTCATTAATTCCGACTTCCCAGCAGATGGTGCTCGAAGTACAAAAACACATGTTTCAACATGTTCATAAATTTATGTGTTTAAACACATTACATGTTCATCGGTTTACAGCTCTTATGTGTTCATAAAGACTGATGATATGGAGGCACAATGGTCAATGAAAAGTTCAAAAAACAGTGGTTCTTCTATTCAAAAGTTTTGGAGGCTGTCGACTAGATATTTCCCCCAGTACATCTATGTATATAGCACACCACTTAACTTCAATATTAACAGTTTTGGTCACTTGTGGCACAACAGACATGCTAACAGCAATTTTTTTTTTTTTTTTTTGCTTGCTTGGTGCTTATGCATAATATTGTTAAATGCCAAAATTTACTGTGCTCCACTCCAGCAAAGTATAGTAATCTGAATAGCTTCCTAGATATTATGGTACACCATGTATTATACACAAACATGCACACTCTAACACAGATTCATGAACTGGAAAACACAGATAAGTGCTATTAAATAACTATGTATTCACCTGACACCTCACTCACAGATATCTTTAAATAACATACAGTAAGGTACCATAAAGGAATGACTGTCATGACAATGCCTTCCTTGTAAAGTGTCTTCCATGTGCAACGTTTCTTTATAAAAGATGTAAGACAAAGTTATGAATACAGAACTGCATTGGAGAACTTGATCTGTTTGCAGTGCCAATTGTGTATAATTACGTCAGTGCTGCAATTGTTTATATTTTGTATCATCTATTTGAAAAAAGGACATTAAAATCTTTCCTTATTTAAAATGGTTGAAATGCTTATTGCCAAAACACAATATGCAAAAAGAAAAAAAAAATTACATCTAGCGAAATTTCAACCAGAAAGGTTACTATTCTAAGCAAACAAAAGCTGAGCTTAAAAATGTTTCATGCATTCTAACATATATTTGCCCTTGAGCGCCTTATCAACCATATAGCATGTTGTTCAATCTGTGTAGAAAAACTTTTAGAGTGCAACACAATAACACACTGGCAAACCTGACCCATACAAATCCTTTCAAATCCATGAATAGTAAGTTTGAGATGTGTACTAAATTAGGGGACTGGTGTTTGCAGCAGAACATGGATGTACTACTTTTATTTTCATTGGCTGATCATGTTAAAATATTTCATGTATACATTGTCACAGTCTCTGAATGTAGGTATTTTAGGTAACATTGCAATGACAGCTTTAATGGGAGCAGATTTGGTCACCCTGCTGTGACCCACTAGCGAATAATGCTATTTTAATCTTTCATGTATTGACTTTCTAACTCATCAAATACGTTCAGCTACAGACACAAAAGATATCGAAGCTCTGTTTAATACACAATTTAACAGGATTCTGATCTTCATTAATAAATTAAAGAAGATATTTACTTATATGAATGCCTGACCTGAATGTCTAAATTTCTTCTTCACTTCTATGTTTACTTGCTAAAAAATCCCTTAATCTTCTGGGTTGAGATAACTTTTATTAGGATTGTCGCTAGTGACATGTTTTGTGGATTTATACAAAGATTTTTTTTCTGTGTTTTTCTGCCAATGATATGCTAACTATTTTCTATACCATCAATTTTTAATTTAAAAAAATCCTTGTTGCTTGATAAAACAATACTTAGGGTGCTTAAGAAATGAGGTACCAATACTCTTTCATTTCCTGAAAAGTACCGGGCTGGGTGTGTGTGGGGAGATGTGTGAACCTTGAAGCAATCATTATGTGCTGTTTGCACCCTGCTTCTGCCCAAAGAATGGAGACTTGTGTCAACATAGGACTACACTGAAACGGTTTCAGGGCACAAGGAAAGGGCTCACATGAATCAAACAGCAATGTTTCCAGTTGCAATAAAAAATAAATCACGACCTCTGCTTCCCCATTACTGCAAATAACGAGTTTTTAAAAATTATAATATCTGACTCTTTTAATTTTTTTAATAGTTCTAGAGCCTTTTTGCTTCATATTTTCAAGACTCTTGGAACAATCACGATAGGTATATGGTTTTTTAAGTTAAAAATAAATCCACACTTCCAGTTCTTTTAGCTGCGCTGGCAGACCTCTTGTGTGTGCACAGCTACGTCAGCAGAAAAATGCTGTCTTTGCTTATGTCAGTCAGGAATGTGGTACAGCTACAGCAGCCAAAACCTTCCCTCTGTCAGCATGTCTTGGGTCCGTACTAGGGCCTCGGCCAGCCAGGCTAGCCTGGCGTTGCTGCAGAGGTGGGGCAGAGAAGCCTTCAGCACCAGCTGGCTGAGGACCTGCACTGCCAGAGCCCAGCTGAACCTCTGAACACCCTGAGTGATCCACAACGATCAGCAGCTCCAACCTACATTTTAACCTAAGGATAAAACGTAAGAGTTTTGTGCTGAGGTGTGTCACGGCTTCCCTGCGGTGTTAGCTGTGCACAAGTGACACCGGCACTGCAGGATCTGCCCGCTACCATCCATGCCAAGGTCCAGCCGTTTTCACAGCGCGAAGGCATGGATTTACAGCTGTCTGTATTCTGTCTTTCGACGGCTCTCAGGCTTCCCAGTTCTAGGAAAGCTTTTTCTCTTAACTTCCATTTCTGTCTTGCCCAGCACGGGAACAACACATTTTGTTAACGACTGTTGTGGTCTTCTACCAGCCTGCATCTATCCGGTATCGTGCCATCTTAAACGTGTGTGTGTGCGGGGGTAGGTCTCAGAGTCAGTCCCTGTTTGAATGGTGAGAAAGCGCAGCCAAATTACAGCAAAGAGGACGAAAAATAGAGCAAAAGAAGAAAGAAATCGGGAAGAGTATGGTCCAGGTGGAAATGTGGATGCAAAAATTAACATCTCCCATGCCCATTTAGAATACATTTTGAGAAAAGCTCGTTTCAAACTCTGGCTGAGGCAAAAGTGAGGTTAAGCCTACCCCCCATTCTGCCTCGCTCGTTTGAATGTAAAGCATTCTCATGCTGGCGTATGGGTTTTTTCCCCCCACATAGACAAAAAGAAGAGTGAAAAGCACCACCTAAGCTGCGACACTGAGTGGGTCTGCAGCGGAGGCATGCTCCTGGGCACTCGGGGTGGGAGAGGGTGCCAAGAAGACAGTTAGCAAAGAGTGTTATTATCTCTTGGGTTGGTCAGTAACTCTGAGATGTGTGTTCTGAAGAGGACACAGGAGAGAAAGGAGGGCAAACAGGGCAGTTTTCCAGTGGTAAAAAAAGGTTTACTCAGAGCACCTTTTGAATCAAGGCGAGCAATAATTTTCTATGTGTCTGCACAGCTCTTACGCGTTCTGTTCATGCGGTATTTTAAAATGAAGTATTGGAATGAAACATTTGAAGCGGAATTGAGTTGAGCATACAGACATTATTTTAAACTGAAATACAACTGATGTTGAGAATATGGTCTCCGCATAAAATGAAAGAAAATAAGCAGAACTGAGATTCTAACTAAAAAAATATTTTTAATTCCATTTGAATGCATCCCCCTATCCTTCAGCAGGAAAAGGCAGAGAAAGGGAGAAGCGCTTGAAAGTCAAAAGACTACTTTGCACATCTCTAACGTTTTCCATTCTAGGATCTCTCGTGCTTTACAAGATTAATGTGATTACCTTTATGCTCAGTAAGCAGTTCTACCCGTAAAAATAGGTATGTCTTTACAGGATTAGGGCCTCAATTTGTCCTCAAACTGGTGAGCAGCAAGTATCGCTTACTGGTTTAACAGACAGCACCATATAAATAACAGGTACCGTGATTTGCCTGAATATCTGTCAGAATGAAAATTTCATTGGATCAACCCAAAACAAAAAGGTGCTCACATTTGCAGCAAGCTGGAAGTAAAGCAGAAATTTTAAAAAATAATAATAAAAAAGAATATTAAAGTAATGAAACATTTCCTTTGATTCAAAAATGAAATATTTCTTTCTTAAAGCTCTTGAAACGTTGTTCTTTCGAGTAAAATGGAAATTATTTAAAATTACCAGTTAGAATTGAAGTAATAATTCTGTCAAACTGAAACGTCTACTTTTCTTTGTACACAGCACGACAATTTTCACATCGTAAAAAACGTTCTTTGAGGGAAAGCGTTTCCCGGTCCCTGCGCTGGGAAAGGTTCCGCGGCGGTTGGCACCGGCTGCTCGCGGCCAAGCACCCCCACCACCCGCGGGGCTCCCCGGGGTGCGGCGGCCGCGGGGCGCCCAGGCCCGGCCCGGACCCGCCGGGCGAACGCCACCACGGCCCCGCACCCGCCGGGAGCGCAGCAGGGCCGGGCGGCGGCGCCCACCGAGGCCGTGCGGGGCGCGGGGCCCAGCCGCCTGCCCCGCCGCAGCGCCGGGGGCGGGTGAGCGCCGGGCGGGAGGGGGGCGCACCCCCGGGGGGCGCCGCGGCGGGACACGGCCGCGGGGCCGCCCCTCTCCCTCCGCCCCGCCGGGCGGCGCGGGCCCCTCCCCACAAGATGGCAGCAGGCGGTGCGGGGCTCCGCCGCCCCGGGGGTGCCGCTCCGCTCCGGGCCTCTGCGCCTGTGTCCCGCCCGCCACCCGGGCCGCGCCAGCCCCGGCCTCGGCTCCGGCCGCGGCCCCGGCCCGCTGCAGGCGGGGGCGGCGCGGCGGCCCCAGCGCAGAGGCGTGGGGCAGGGGAGGGGCGGCACGGCACCCGCCGCCCGGAGGAAGCGGTAATGGCGGCGCAGCGGGCTTGCTCGGGAGCCCTCGGCGGGCGGCCGCTTGGCCCCACCGCGGAGGGTGCGTGAGGGGCCGGGCCTCGCACAGCTGCTGCGCGAGCACTGGGGGGCAGGGCAGGGCACGGCCCGCCGAGGGCACGGCCTGGCCGCGGCGCGCAGCGGTCGCGGGTCACTGAGGCCCCCTGCCCCGGGCCAGCAGCCCCCGAGGCCTGGGGCGGCCCGGGCTTGCGGCGCCGTGGGCCCCGCTGCCCCCCGCCAGGCCCTGGCCCGGCTCGCCCTGACATCGCCATCCTGACCCTGGCGCTTCTCACGGCTCTTACTACACTGCAGTATGAAAATTAACTCTGGCGCCTTGGTTTTTTGGGTTTTTTTGTTGTGGTTTTGTTTTGTTGTTTTGTGTTAGTTGGGGAAAGACCTGGGACTCTGAAAAACGTGCTCACGGTTTTCTGACAGAGTCCACTTCGAGGGTAAGGACAGCAGAGCCGCCCCAGGGGCCAGGCCTGAGGAGCAGAGGGCGGGCGTGCTGCGCCAGGGGCTGGCGGCTGTGTGCGGAACCAGGGCTCAGGGCCCAGAAAGCCTGAAAGGTGTCCTGAGGCCTGCTGCTAGCTTGATGGAGGAATACATTACAAAAACAGTTTTTCAAAGAAATCATACGGAATATTTTTAAGAAAAAGCTATTTTTAATTTTAAGACTACTTAAAATTTAATGTGAAATTATGTGTGGAGCAAGCATGTGCTAAGACTCACACTTGGTGTAATTTACTGCTAAACTGCACCATGTTTAATTAATATGTACCCTACTTAAGAATGAGTTAAATAATGTTGCTTTTTAAATTATATGCAAAATCACTGAAATATTTTTTGATTTTTACATTATCTCAGCTATTTTATTAACAACATATATAATGCGCTACTGACTAAATATATTTTCTATATCTATATAACAGAGCAGATGATGGTTTCTGTTTACTTTTGTAGGTGTAAGTATTTTCAGGACTGCAGAAGAGCTTTTGGCCAAATGACTTTGTGCTGCAGTTCAGCAGGAATAGAGGCAGTATGTACTTCTTTTCCAAATAAGTCATTCATGGTCACGAGATCAATTTTGAGTTAAAAAGAACAGCCTGCTTTAGTATTTTGAAATCCATGCATAGACACAGGAAGTGAGGATGAACTCAACTAATTTACAGAAATGCGAAGGTCCCCAGCACAGGTCTTTGAGAACATTTGCAAACAGATGCCTCTGGGGATTTTCAAGACCTATCTACAGGTCACCTTGTATCCATTGATTTCTTTGGAAGCAGGCACCTGATCGCCTGTGCAGTTCTGAAAATCTCATTACGTCTCTGCTGCGATTTGGAGTCCTAATATCTGGTTTATAGTGAATTGGAAGCTTGTTTCTTGTCACTATGAGTAGTTAATACTAATATAATGCTAATGTATGTTTTAATAAATGATGCTATTGGGTATGTCAGAAAAAAAGGGTTTACTAATAGCATATTTTAAAAATCTCAATTTGTACATCTTTTGCACTGTAACTGTATGTTCAGCTTGATACAAATAAAAAACCAAAACTATCTACCAGAAGTGAAGATGTAGTGAACTGTTTCTAATGTTAAGTTTTCTACCCTAGAATTTGAATAAATATATTTTAAATTTTCTGCTTAAACAAACACGTATATGAACAGTATGTAGTAAGAAACACCTAGCTGGAGTAAAGGCTATGTGCAGTTGTATTTTAAATGATTATGCACACCAGTAAGAACATTTTTAGAATTACAATGAAAAGTGCAAACACAAACCAAGATTAAAAGCAGTTACTCAAATCAAGGTTCCATGATTTGAATCTGTGATTTATATCACTTTGATTTACATGTCAATTCATCGTGCTTACAGTATTTTCCTCCAGTGCAATTAAGCTCAGGAATCAGAGACCATATAGTTGCACTGAGCTGCAAAGATATCTTTCTAACCTCTCTGATTCCATTTTGCTCATCTGTTAAGAGAGAATAAAAACTTTTGTCTTTTATGGGTGAAGGTACCATGCAAATGATATTATACAAAATGGTAATTGAAATGGTAAAGGAGCAAAGGGTTTTAATAAAATGACAATTCAAGACACATGCAAGTGTCCCTCTGTGAATGTTGATTGAAATGAGGCAAGTTAAGAGTGAATTTTAAGTGCCCTTAGAAAAATGCATTGAATGTTAAGAGTAAATTAAGAAGTGCACAGGCCAAGGGACAGAGCTGTCTCAGAAATGGGTAAAGAAAGAACTGAAATATTCCTTTGAGGATTTGGGACAAAGGATCTCTTAGTCCTCGATACCACTGCAAAGCAGGTTGGGGAATAGGCTGTGGGGAACACAGGCATAGTGACACTTCAAAAGACACAGGAACTTGAAAAAGTTGAAAATGCAGTTAGCGACAGATTTGGATCTGAAGAGGGGAAAAAAGCAATAGTGAGCACAGCTGGATATGAACTTTGATGCTGAATTACACAAGGTTTAAGAGGAATTAGGGCCTTTAGAAGATACTGTCATTGGAAATTCTAAGGGGTGACTCCAGGGCAGAGCAAAGGCCAAATTCTCCTCTACACTCCCGGGCCCAAAGCTGCTGCTGGCAGCTTGCTCTGGTAGAGGCTGGTCCAGGTGAGCCCGGCACACATCACTGTGCAGATGCTCACCGCTTCTGGCATGCACCCACGCTGAGGTGTCTAAATGAAGTGAACAACAAAGATAAAGGAGCTCCTGATGGCCTCTCTCTCAGGGGCACAAGAACCAGCTTAGAGATGCTGCTGCTGACCCTTTCGCAAAGCCTGCAATGCTAGGCAGAGGCTTTCAAAGACAAATTTAAGGGTAAATAGTATGGGAAGGATGTACAGATGCTGGCAGGCAGAATAATAGGTAAGCTGCCAACCCTCTGGACGGGCTATGAAAACTATCCTTTCCTGTTCTAAGGGGTGATAGAGTTGTGGCAGTAGTCTTTAAAATTTAATTCAAAATTGTGGAAAAGTGGTGCATTTGTGTGATGTTAGGAAAGAGCCATGACAAGACAACTGAATAAAAGAAGGATGTAGCCTGCCCCTTCTCATACTGACATGGGCATCCACAGTAACGACATAAGGCTTATCACTGCACAAAACATATTGCTGAAAAGATATGTGAATTCTAATTTTTAAGAAAGCCTCCCCCTCCCCTTCCCCCCAAATGTACATGGGGGTATGTGAGCGGGGCAAAAGAAAACGATGGGGAGAATCTGGGACTCGCTAATGGACTAAAAAATGGCATAAAATAAATAATTTCCAGTGTTACCTTGCTAACGTGAGAGTGGAGGAGGAAGGCAGGAGCATCTCACCTTCTTCTGGGAGAAAGAATTCTTGGGCTGAGGCCAGTTACCCGTGCCAGGGTATGGAAAGCTTACTGAACGTAAGTAAGGAATGGTGTCTCTATGAAATGATAGACCTTTGTAGCAAGTAGGAATTTAATGCCAAGCAGCCACGTACTGCTGCTGGCATCCAAACTCTCCCAGCTGGTCTGCTCCAGAATTCACGCTCCAAAGTGGAACAACCACCAGCACAAGAGAAGGGACCATCCCTGTAACGCTGACTGTCCCTCCAGAGGCTGCCTCAGACAGTCAACAGTAACCAAGAGTTTCAGTGTCAAAGGACATTTTCTCTGATAGCTCCATCAATCAAGTCAATCCCTCCCCTCCCCCATGCCTTCCCCCGGCCCCTTTTGAACCCTCACAACCGTCACTACTGACAGAGCCTCCCTGGTGAGGAGAACAGCTGATAGGAACACCAGTACTGAAGCTTTTACAGTGCCCAGTTTAAAAAAGGCCAGTTTCTTTGAACCGAGGGAGAAAAACGTAGGGAGGAAACCCCCCATTTTAATGGATTCCAAATGAGGAAACTATACGACACAGATATACTTTGCCTTAAGATAAGGCTGTCTTCTCACTTTTCATCATTTTACTGTCTGCTCAACTGGTTGGCAGTTATGATGCTGACAGTTTAATCCTAATTTCTAAATCAGTGTCAACAACTATTTCTTTTTCTGGAAATGATACAGAAAGACCATAAGCGACGTAGAGCACAATGCCAAACGAGCCCTTTCCTTTTGGCACACCAGGAAAAAGGGAAAAAAAAAAAAAAGCCACCCAAGAAAGATATCCACAGCCAGTCCTTCTTCCTAGGAAACAGCAGACCAAACACAATGTAAGAAATATTTTCCCAGTTAGCGTGGGCAGCTATGACTGTCAGAAGATGTGACCAAATTACATTTGGTCCCTTTGCTCGTTTAAGTTACAGATAGCCCTGCTTCTAAAAATTAAACTAGCAAACTAAAATCCTACTGGATCAACGATTCTGTGCTTTTCTTGAGACAAAATAGATCATCACTACAGGAGAGACAAGGGCTACTAACGAATCTGAGAGCAAATGAAATTTACCTTTGTGGAAGAAGAGGGATAATACAGAGCAGGTCACAATTTTTTACATATAAATGCCGTAGGTGCAGTGCACTTTTATTTGAAAAGCGGTTGTTAGTATTTCCAAGATTTTAACAGCTCCCAGGGACGTATGAATTCACTAACTTAAGCAATGATGTCTGGATCTAATGTACAATAGAATGACTCGCTGTATGTCCTTTGGGTACGAGGCTTTGGTTGTATAGGGTTGTACTGTGACCCTGGCATGAGCCCAAATGTGCGAGTGAGGTAGCTCGCTTTACGCTGCTGTGTAAAATGCATAAAACTGCACCTTGTTGCAACCCAGTTGTTCTTGCAGGCACCATACTTTGTACCAACCTACCCCAGCGGAATGGATCCCTTTCAGCTCACATCTTTTTTATCCTATATTGCTGTCTGATATCATATAAAAACCTTAATTTCAGTATGGATCTTGTGAAGCTTATTAAAAGTAGATGCTCATCAACAGAAGCTTGCTTCTGAATGTTTCTGGAAAGAAATGCTGCGCATTATTTAACTAGAAAGCCTTATTGTGCAACCGCCACCAACAACCTCTTCCCAATTAGCTTATGCTGCCCTGTCCTGAAGCCTGGTCCTGGAAATAGCACGTTGTCCTCAGCTCCCGCTGGAATCAGGGCAATCCTGTTGCCTTCGATGTATAGCATGTTCTCAGCATCTCACAGGATGTGGTCTTCAGGCTCCAGTTCACAAACACATGTGCTTAACTTGAGCACACGAGTAGTCCCATTAATGCTGAAGTACTTAAGGTTAACCGTGTATGTAATTGCTTGCAGGGCTGGTTCCTTAATTAGCTACACTCATCCTTTAATCCTCCCTATCTTTTAACCTCTGTACTGTTACATGCCTCAATTTCTTTAATCAGATAATGAACATTAGGGAAGTTGTTATTTACTGCTTCTGCTTCAAGACTTGGACTAAAAAAAGATGGATGTGTAGAAACTTATTATTAAACATGGTGAAAATAAAATACAATGGCATAAAAAGATGTTTGCAATTTGTGAATACCTTAATTTTCCTTTTGTTAAATAAATGACTTTTCACACTTCCTGAAGTCATGCATGGATTTCTTGATGAGATTTTTCGCTAAGTTTAAAAACTGCACATTCTTTGTATGATAAATTTCCAGGTTTAAATAAAGTCCTGTTACACTGTCAAAGCAGAAAATTGAAACTGAAATGCAGCAATGCAAAAATACCAGAATGGCCACATTGAAAAAAACCCCACCACCACCAAAAATCCCAAAAAACAAAACCCCAAACCCTAACAGTTAAGTTCTAGGAACACAAAATAGCACAGGGGAAAAAACCTCAAACAAACCAAAACAGTAAAACCCCGACCTCTGGCAAAAGTAGTTTTAAAGAGGACACTTTCCAGTTACAGTTTTTCATTGAAAGTGTCTGCTAGTTGCACTTGGACATCCGTGTTGGTTGTGCTGCCTGCTTTCTGCCGATCTCTCCTCATCGTGTCTAAGGCTGCCAGGAGGGCAGGAAAGCACATTTGCAGTCGTCAGGTTTCATTGCCTTTTCTACTCCCTTGACCTTTTTTTCCCCCTAATCTTTACATTTTCTCTTTTTCTTAGTTCAGCACATTAGCATTCCTCCAAATTTTTAATTATTCCCCTTAGTAATTCCCTGGAGCCCTCTGCCTGAACTTTCTTTCCCCACTTGCTTTACCTCTAAGTAATGAGCACCTATACTACACTTTACCCGAGTCTAACCCCCTGGAGTTTTCTTTACTTCATCTGTATGCTGCAAGCTGTCCCTTTTGGAGAGTTGCCTTGCAGTTTGACAACGTTGAGAGTCTATTCTTTCTCAGATGATTTCCCTGTCAGGTTCACTGCTACTGAAAACAGGACTACTGACAGCATACGTTTTGAATCCAGCCATGAAAATCGCTTCGTGATAATCTTTACCAAATGCTGCATTACATGGTACTACATTTGCTACTGGGCTGGGAATTCTCCTCTCTGTTTGTAAATCTGCTTTTATGACCATATTATTTTGAACACTTCATTTCATGCCTAGTACTGAAAAAGGAATAAAGTATCACAGCGAAGCATTAGATGCTTACCTAAAAAGGGGACGCTAGCCTATCCAATTTTCTTGCAGTATTGCTCACTTAATATAGCGAATAAGCCCGGGGTCCACTATGGTTCCTTCATAATGTACACTGAACTGTATCACTTTCTTCCTCAAGCCAGTCTGCCATTGAGCCAGACGTACTCTACCCATCTTCTCATTACTATGATCAATCTTCTCTCTGCTGATCAGAATTTAATCCTGTTAAATCACTAGGCTTGCAGTAAATGCGTATCATACGCACGCATGCTTGCCACAGCGGATTACTGTAAATGCCTTTATTTTTGGAACGTGCTCTCCAGGCTCCCCCCGGCTAATCTGTCCAACCCACGGCTGCAGGACGCTGGCAGCGCCACAGCCCTCTCGCGGAGGGGAAACGGGATGCAGGGCGTGCATGGGGGGCACGGACCCCCCCAGACTGTGCTCCAGAGTTTGAGAGTGGGTGGCAGGGAGGACAGAGCTGACGGCATGGATGTTATGGGCCTGCTTTCCACCTTGCACAGCTGTCCGTGCCTGGGCTGGCAGCTGGGAGAAGTCAACAGCTATGGTCTGTGGAGACTCCTATATATCCTGATACAGTCCAGTTTTCTCAATTTTATTGAGATCTTTGATTATTTCCCCTAAAACAGTAATGGAGCAATAAAGATCTTGACTAGGGGAGAAGAGCTCCACGTCATTTATTAATTTGTAGCTGCCGGTGTTTCCACTAGTTTGGGTCACTAGAGGGTGCAGATTAGCCTCTTCAGTCTCAGTCTGGACATTTGTTTTGTGACATACAGACCCAGACAGCATCCTGATTTACAGTATTAAGTGCTTCAGAGAAGAGGCATGAATTACTCATTCTGAGTCTGTTGCATGTGTCCAGTTTTCCTTTTACAAGCACATGCTATCAGGGTGCTATGTAGCATAAGGCATTTCATACCTGTTCCTGCCATATAGAAGGAAAGGTTTTGTCAATATAACAAACAGAATAGCAGCATGAAAAGTTAGATATGGCCAATTTAGTCTTTTAATAGTCTGAAAGCAGCACATTCAAATTACGTCACTTATTTTAAAAATAGAGAATATAGCCCAAAGAAATTTTTAGCCTGTAATTGAGCTTTTTGTCAGATAAGATGTACAGTTCTCAGTAGATTCTTCTTCCTTTCTGTGTGTGGCTTGCCAAATTATTTCCCCCATTTTACCACTTCTGATAAGAGAGTTTTATAATTTAATGATACCTAAACATTTTAGGATTAACAAAATGGCAGAGAGTTAACTAAGAGTTAATTAGAGTGTTTAGTAACTTCTACATTTGGGTACATAAACACCCTGACTTGAAGAGTATCTTCTAAGCTGTAAATACACAATTGCTATTTTATGTAAAAGCATGACCGTTATGTCCAACTCCAGTTTTTGTTCTATGTGATAATAGTTTTAGATCACATTTTCATCTAGCTGTTGTAATGAACAACTTGGATTTACAAATATTCTCACCAGGGAACTAATGGTTTAGAAAATAATGAGGATGAGAAAGCCTTCCTCTTTCTCTGTGCAGGCTAGACTCTTAATGAGAGATAACAGTGATGAGCTATAAAGCAGAATAGTCCAGCAGTGTTCTCCTGAAAGATAATAATCTGAGTGTCCCAGGAGCTGGACACGACAACATCCTGAAACCCCTTGCTGAATAAAACATCTGTCCAGAGCTTAATTAACAAAAAGTTAGGTGTTGTAGTCAGAGTCCAACTCAGTCAGCCTCACACAGGGCACCGATTGTTGCAGCACAAACAAAGAAGTAGGCTGCAACAAGGCTTTACCGTTGGCCAGATTCTACTGTCTGGGCTGTATCACCTTCCTCCAGAGGTCAGACCACACTGCTCCTGCTCCATTTGACCCCCTCTCCCACCATCCTCAGGGCTATTTAACCACTTTGCGGAATGAGCTACAGCTGCACATCGTCCGTGTCAATCAACCCACTGCCTCTGAGGCAAGGCCACAGCTGCATGTTATCAATGCTAATCAGCCCACTGCCTTCATTCCTCTACAGTCAGGTATCTAAAACTACTTATGAAAGTTAAGATCTGTCAATCAAGAGCGTACCTCTGAGTTCACATGGTCATTAGTGGTTCTGTTGAAGGTGTAAGCTATTGCAACGAAGAAGCAGAGAGAGTGTTGATAAACTTTGGCAGAAGGAAGCAGATGTGATTTTTGTATGTTAGATACAGATAAGATTCACTTGCTGGATCACAGGTAGATCAATAAATACTATTTAAATGAAAATCTTTGACTCTGCCCACACTCATAATTTAGCTATTTAACTTGTTAAAAAGAAATTTCTTCTATGAAATAGTTACAGTGATTACAATTACAGGAGTTACAGTTACAATCACGCTAGAATTCATTCTATTCCGAGTCAAACGGAGCTTAGGAGAGAGGTGATTTAATCAAATCTCAGTTACTTCTAGTTCAGTAGTCCACGCTCAGGAAAAAAACAAACCAACAAAAGCCCCCAACATAATGTACAAAAATAGCATAATTAGATGAAAAGACTTAAATCAAAATTCCTAGTCCAAGATGGATGTTAAAATCATGTTCTTTCCCTCATGAGTTAAGGACATACATTTGATTTCATGTATTTTTTTAATCTATTCATGCATTATATATTCTCTGAAAAGTAAATGTAACACCTTTCTTTCAAAGGTACCTTTATAAGCAAAGACAGTTCATTTCCTTAAGGAAGACTTCTTTCAGTATCTTGCCTATAGTTATTGTTACGGTCTAAAATAAAAAGACCACTGCTTTTTTCTCTCTTTTTTATTCTTCTTTTGGCTTTCATTTTTTTTCTTGTATTGTTCTTGCCCTTTTCTGAATGTAAACATCTAGATCTGTGGAGAGATCACTGACCCTCCAATAATGGTTAGCATTTTGAGACAGATTCAAGTCAATGGCCTATGGATTAAAAGCACTATAGCCTGTTACCAGTCTACCAGGGTAGTTTTCCCTAGTGTTAAGTGTCATTTAGCAAAGTAGTCCTTTAGTTTGTGATCATCTGCATTTATTGTTTAATAAAGAATTAATCCTAAAATAATTGATGTCAGGTTTTGTAGTTATCACGTACCTGTAAGGCTTCTGCTCACTCTAGCTATAAATGTAATGGGATTCACTCGTTTCCTGTCCTTCATGGTTCGATCCCTGTAATTGTAATTCACGGTCAAGATATCTGCCAACACATTGCTCCTTTTACCGGTTGATAGTTTATACAACAATGGAAGCTATCTGCCAAGCAGCACCTGTCTTTTTAATAATTCAAGATATTAAATAAATAACATGGAGTATGTACCCACTGCCTTATTTTCTTTAAACTCACTCATCCCTCTCATACACATTTCATGATAAAAGCTGTAGGTTAGGAGACACTGATTTGTCATCACCACAGAAAATGAAGTTGCAACCAGGGAAAACTTTACTTTTCCAAGTTACTGTTTCCCTACAAGAAGAAAGACAACTTCAAGCCGCCGTTGCTATGAGCGTGACAGTTGCTTAAGTTAGCCAAGAAGCATGCATAAAGTCAATGTAATTATACTGTCTGTGCTTTTAAACAATCATAACAAAATTAAAATCCTTTCACATGGAATTAAGTTCAAGACAATATCTTTTAGAATATCAATTATTTTGACTTTTTGTTTAATAAAAATCTCTACTATCTACCATTTTATTTTCTACCATTTTATTTTCTAAATTTCTACCAATTCTATTCAAAAATTTCTACCATTTTATTTTCTTTAGCTTTTCAGTCGAGATAGCTCACTATGTAAAGGTCAGACCTAGGTGTTGAGCATAACAAAGTTAAAAATTTGACTGTTAGATCCACAATGGTGCTGTAACTGTTCTACTATGTTCTCCATCACAGAAGTATTGTGATTATCACAATGTACGTACGAAGTACAGCTTGAAAAAGAAAAATATTTTTTGCTGGTTTAGAGGTGGGGAACTGACCCACAGGGACCAAACCCAGGTCCTCAAGAGCTGCTTAAAGATCTTCATACCACCACACTGACTGCAATTTGGTGTGGCCACTGTGAGCATCTGACCTGGCAGAGCTGCTCAGTGCCACAGATGGAATCTGTAGTGCAGGAATCATCATGAATATGAACCTTGCATGCTCTAGGCCCTAAGCATGAAGACATCTTTCCATTTCGTTTTTTAATATCTACTTTGAATTTTGTTTTTCAATCAGCATATATTTGAATAATCAAATATATTTATTTTTATCAAGAGGGAGTCTGAAATGTGAGAATTCGCTGTTCTGTACTTCTCCCCCAAGCAATCTGTGGAAAGGCAATAGCTGTATTTCACAGATAACACGGCCATTAGCAGCTTAGTCTGCTTCTTCTGGCCAGCGGTATTATGTCACGCATGGTTTTGATATCAGAATTGAAAGCAGCAGGTATCCACTTTAAGTCATTTTCCCCTTACTATTTCAGACATGTTATATCTGGTTAGATAATATATGTTGCAACTTATCAAAAAGCAACAATAATTTTGATAACTGAAGAACAGTTATAAACACCCCCCCAAACAAGCAATTAATAATGTAGGTAAGAGCCAGACATGGTGGGCATGGCAGGGTGGACAGGGGTTTGCAGAAATTCAGACGACAATCTTCCCTGCGTACAGCTTCCTCCAGCCTGGGGGTTTTCAGAGCACATCCAGAGTTACAGCAGAAGCATTACTCAATTACTACACTGCGATGTGGGTGATTTCAGTGGCATAAATGGGTTCAGATGGTCATAATGCTAGCATGGCCTTGTCATCCTGCAAAATGAGGCAGTTAAATGAAGTTTGAGGTTCTGAGTAAGGAGGTATCGGTCTGCCAATTTCCATGGCAAACCACCACTGTTAGCGATCATTTTAGCCTGTTATGTAAGATCATGCTAGTTTTTTTCCAGATAGCATCGAAGATAACAGCTCTCCTGGAGAGATGACAAAATGAAACACCCACAAAGAGAGAGGAGCAAAGCAGCACTGGCAGAAGCAGCAGCTCACGTCTGAGAGTGTCTCTGACTTGCAGACCACAGGCCAGAGAAGGAAGAGCGCTTCCCATTGCCTTATCGGTCCCTCTAGATGCAGCAGGTGACTTCTAGTCTTAAACTAAAGTTGCTTTTTTTGATGACAGGTTCACAGTGTCATGGGCAAGTGTCACAGATGACAGTAAAAGGGGTGATGTCATTTGGTTTTCTTTGATACACATCTCCTCACTCCAGTGAGCCCCCAGTGGCACTGACCAGCGTAGGAGGTGACTGGATGGGATATCCATGATGATTAAAAAAAAAGAGAGAAATAAAAAGTTTCTTTTGCTCTGTCTGCACTTTTAGCACCGATACCAAATTATACAGTCCCTGGGCGATGGCTGAATAAGTACCTGAATAAATCTCACCTTTTTGTTGACTGACTTATACCATTTTTAGTCTTCGGGCTTTGCTGTCCTTGAAAGATTTTATTCTGTCTAGCTATTTACAAAATGTGCACAACAGGATTCTTAACTCTTGCTTGAAGACTTAAGAGACAACTGCTTTGGGGAGTCAAGAAACCTTGTGCGTCCTGCTCTGTCAAAAATAATGGAAAAGAAAGACAGGAACAAAAGATTGTCTTTGGATCTCGGGGAGGGACTGCGTGGCAAAACAAGGCAATATATCATTATAGCTGATGTCTCTGGGTGTCCCTCCGAGCAGCATTCTGGATGAACTGTGTTTCAAGGACTACTTAATCTAAGACATGCCTGTAGTCTTTGAAGTAGGGACCAAACCTCTGTGCTCCTTCTTGAACCCCTGTGCAAGGGCCCTTCAACAGCTGGAAGCAGAGTTCTGACGCTTCTTGTGTACCTTACATGCTCACGTGCATTCTCGCTTTCTCACTCAATAAATTTGCCTTCCCACACAAAATTCATTGGTGATGCAAAGATGAAGCCTGCAAAACCTCTGCAGAGGTACTGCCAGCAGCACACCCATGACTGTGAATCTGACTGTGCAGCGTCATTAGCTCTTAGACTGCAAGTTGCTTGGGCTAAAGACCCTTTCAGTGACTAGTTTCGTCAATTAGTGTGTGTAGCTATGGCATTTAAATGAATCATAATGCAGTATCAGACTGCCATGTGGCATCACTGGCCTGCCATGCAAAACACTGTATGTAGCAAAACAAATTAAATGAAAGTGAAAAAAGGCCTTGGTATACTTAAAGAAAAGAATGGTTCTACTCTTGCTGTAAAGGCGGGGGGGGGGGGGGGAAGAAGAAAAAAAATAAGATTGATTGCCCAAATGTGCACATATTATAAAGCTGTCATTTATAGGAATGAAGCAAAAATAAACTCCCTTGCTACTACTTGACATAGTCTAATACCCTGCATTGCTTGATGTAGAATCTGCAGAGAGCTAATGACTTCAGGTCTTGCTGACCCTGTATGGCTCAGTTCCCAGAGTCCCACTGAGCATATGGGGAAAATAGCCAGGTTTTGTACAAACACAAATGTTTGCTTGAGCTGAGCCCAGGACCAATACAGTCTAACCATCATCTTGGGAAAGGAAGTTTTGTTGCCAAGTAAAAATTTAATCTGGAAGCTGAGAGTCAGTAAGAAATAGAGTTGTTTCTTCAGACAGTCCTCTGCTATGAAAATCAAATCCGTGGTAAGAGGAGCAGATTGTAAAAAATTGTACTATGATGATATCTAAATACGTCCTAAAAAAAGATTTATGATTTTAGTCTAGTCCTGAAGGGAATTTGCAGAACTGCAGGACCACTGGCAATGATGTGGGGACTGCAGACAGCACAAATCAGGCTCTAAATAATGGATCAAAAAGAGGAGCCTCAAAAGCTACTTTTTATTGCTCTTTGGGGAATAGCGCAGACTATTATAAAATACTGCAGGTTGTGAAGCTCCAATAGCATTGTGTAGTTTAAAGGAAAAGAAGCCTCAAGGAAGACGGGGGAAGCTCAGTGGCAGTGAGCTGCGTAGAGCTACACCTCTGTACAGTAGGAGACAGTGGCATACGGGGCAGGGATGGCGGGATGCCCCTGAGATGGCCACATCCCAACCTTAGACAGGGTTCAGTACCCTGTCCTTCAGCCTTGTACAATGTGATGTAAACTTGCAGTGCCCGGGTGATTCAGCCAATCCCTTTCAATACTACATTCTTAAAATAAAGCAAAGGTGATTATATGAACCAACTAAGCAAAAGCAGTCATGGCATGATGATAATATTCAGGTATATTCAGTTGGTTGCTGCTACCATGTTTTATTTGAGCATGGCCAGACCAGGAACCGTCTCTGTTCCTTGGGTCTAAAGGAGCGGGCATCATCAGCATAAAACAGCCTTTATTAATTCAAGTTGTATTATAAGATACAAGACAGAGCTGTCCTCAATTAAAACTCTACAGCATACTTATTTATGGCTCTGGGGTATTTTCCCAATTGATTTTTTGGTTGGAAAAAAGCAACAAAACCACAAAATCAATTATGATCAGATATAATTTAAATAAAATTTAAATATAAATAAATACCAGATCAAATATAAATTAAAATACAGTGGAGAAGAGTAGTTTTATTTTCACCTGAAACTTACACAGGCCAATAGCACTGAATGCTTGGCTATCTCCAGGCTTGCTTGCCAGACTCAATCTCTAGTGACCAGCTCTTTGCAGCTACATGCAAGATTCAGTAAGAAAACAGATGGTACACTGGAGCTTTGCTTCATGAAGAATAATAGATGAGTAGATAGAGCCTCTCAATCTCAGAGTGGCACACAGGGTGATCAGAATCCTAATCACAACCACGCTGTGATAAAAGACTCTGGATGAAGAATGAATTAAGGTGGTTTGGTCTATTTTATCAATAAAAGTAATAGTAAGATATATTTCTTACAATTCTTTAAGCAGAAGACGACTCACAGGAGTGATACATACTGCTAATAAAGCAGTATGAAGTGGGATAAATCACACTGTCCATGTAATGGTTGTGCGTTTGCTGCCTTTGTATTATCAGCAAGATTATTCCCTGTATTCAGGCAAAATGGGTAAGAATATATAAAAAATATACAGACCAAAATTCTCCTTCTGGCATCTTTTGTCCCCTTACTGTGAAGGCTGGCGCAGGTTAGAAAACAAATAATTTGCTTTATGTTGCCCTGTTTTGTTATTATGATACATTACAGACTAATGTAGGATTCTGTCATCTAGAAATATTTGAGCAAGATTTCTATATTTGAAAAACAATTTCATGTCAAGAAGGTAATAACAAGTGAAATAACATCAATATAACTAGAATATTAGGACAGCCTGAAAGTAATGATATTGCAGCCTAAGGTATTAGAAGGAAATAGCTTAAATTATTCAGCAAGTAAACTGATGTCATGTGGTCAATGCACTACATGTTTCACATATCCCAATTAGAATTAATGTAATAATAAAGATTGATTGTTAAGTAATAAACACTGGCCAAACAAATTACTGTAAACATAAGTCAAACCTGCTAGGACAGCCTCTCTCTCTCCTCCTGGTTTGCAGAATAGACTTTGACACAGACCGGTATGGAACAAGCAATTCTTCACAAATATTTTCTGACTCCTTTGTCCATCTTGCAAATACAGATCAAGCTATCTCAGAAGAAGTCACTGAAAAATTTGTGCAAGCTGTTTTCTCAGTGTGTTACTGTCCAAGATGTGATCATAATAGAAAAAAAAAAAAAATTCTTTGGGCTTACCTATATGAGACTGCACTGTAGTTACCTATGCTGGGTATAATGAAATGTGATAATCTATACAGGGAAGTCACACATTTTTTTTGTATTGTAGCACCAAATTTATTTGGTAAAACCGGACTAATTTATGGCCTTCTAGGTTTTCTACTGAAAGTAAGCGATTTATGCTACGGAGATTTTAATACTGAATTGAGTCCTTTCACAAACGATGATTCAAACAGCGTGACAAACTGCAAGGCCCGCAGCTTCCATGGAACACCATTCCTGCTGCCTTGCCTCTCGGATGGTGTCAACTGGTATGAAGCTCTGCCACAATACAGTCAGTGGCAGAGAACCTGTCCTAACAGCTTCCTTCTCATTCACTGTAAGTAGCGCGTTTTTGTCCTCAGACGAGCTCATCTTTTCCACAATTAAACGAATCTTGGAAACCCTGGGTTAATACCAAAAAGATTTATTAGCTAAAACAAGACCCTTCATCCCACGGCTTTCAGACTGTGGGATGAGATTCAGTCTTGTTTCATATGCAAGCCCTGACAGAAAACCTATGAACCACCTCTGTAAGCCCCTTCAAGTCCTTCCTATTTGTTTTGACCTCCTCCGAGTATATCCCATTGCGCTGTTGCTGACCTGCTCTCTCTTTCATTGCTTCATGTTGTGCAAACAAACCTTCAGGCTGCATGAATTCCCAAGACCATTTTTCTGGAGGGGTTTAGCACTGAGAAACAACCAAGGAAGTGGAAGCAGAAGAGTTTCCACCTCACGATGAATGGCACTGCTGTGAAAAGGCAGGCCCATGTTGCTTGTGTGGATCAAAAGACTGACATACAGCTTATATAGACAAAAATTTATCTTTTTTCTTGCATTAATATTTGGCATTAGGTCACACAAAGAATTCAATTTGAGGAATGCAAGACCTATTACAAAATTAACAGTGGAATACATAATTGATTAGAGGGTAAATATACATGTGCAAGCCAAAGTCGCATAGAGAGTACATTCCCCACTTCAGGATGTTAAAGACTGAAAAAACCTAAGTCTTTGTTCCGGATTTACCTTCTTACAAATGTCTGTCCACACTATATATTGCTCTGGTCAGCATGTGCAAGGAATGGTTGAGATGGGAAACCATTCAGCCTTTTGAAATAAAGCTTAACTCCGAAGTTACAGAGAACCAATACTCTCAGAAGTCGTTGTTACAGATGACGAGCTTGAAAAACACTGCCTGTTGTTTCTAAACGTTCAAATAGCAAATAAATACAAGACCACTGCTTGATGCCCTAGATACTTTACTATTCATGACCACTTAGAAGAGAACTTAACTGAGATTCAGTGCTTTTGAGACACTTGTTCAAACACACATTGCTCTCGCTAAACCTCTCTGTCTCTTGGCATACTGTGCAGTTCTACCTTCCATCAGAGTTCTATGCAATATACTCCTAGATCTTGAGATAAACTAACAGGCGTCTGAAAGAGACCCCAAATGAAATATTCATGAACTGTCATAACATTCATTACCATTTTATGATTCTCTTTACTTGGTCGAACAACAACGCTTTCTAGCACTCTATTAAATCAGCTAGCAAACTTTATAAATCACCAGCTAAACTACATGAACCTGTCACTTCTTAATGTACTGTCTGGGCTCCAAAAATACTTGTGCACATGGCAGTCATACTGCTTATATGACTCTCTGCTGTCATTCTTCAACATTGATTTTTCTGGGTAAACTCTTACTCTATTAGGAATTTACCATCTTTTTATGGTTGAATTTGAGTTTAGTAGATAGATAAGCCAAAGAAACAGGTATAATCTAACAGATACTTAGTTTTGCAATGATGAAAATATACTTTGCTTATCTAGAAAAAAATACAAATATGCATGGACTCACCAACTACAATCAAATATTTTTTTGCTGAGCTATAGTGAATAGAATGGGGACGTTCAGATCCAGCTAAAACTCTGCAAGGCTGCTAATGCTGGACTGAAAACTAACTCAAGCTGCTGGAAGATGATGCTAAATCCTAGTGAAGGAAAGTGGAAGTGACTGGAATTGCTGAGGACACAGATGACCTGAAGAAGAATCAGATCTGTCCATTTCCATTAACATTGTCACCTCTCCTTTCAGGGCATTGTGGGCAGAGATCTTCCCAGCTGTCTGTAGTACTTTCCCCACCTATATCTGCAGGCTAACAATAGCCCTCATACCAACTTTTATCAATGACCTGCTGCTCAGGATCAACATGGTCCTTTTATCTGTTGTATTGGCTGGAGTCAACACTGCGCACCTCATCGTCTTCATGGTTTCTTGCCCTGGTTACCCTGGGTATTGCTTAGCCTGTCTCTCCATGTTGCTTGCTGAAATCCAGAATCTACGTAGCTCTTAGTTATCACAAATTTCAGGCAATAATGTCATAGCTGACTTTGGCCACATCAGCCTAGCCAAATAATGTAATAAAACAAACCTTTAAATTATTGAATAAAAAAAAAAAAGAAAATGTGCATCTAAACTGAAATAAAGCTGTCAACTGTCTCCTGAATTTATTGGCTGTGATTGCACCTGACACTTGCCAATATTTTCCACAGTATCTGTTCTACTGGTAATGTTCTACAAGGTCGCAGTTACAACAAATTTTGTGTTCTGAAACTTTCTGTATCTGAACCTTTTGTCTCTTTTCTACTATGCACCAGCTCTTATAGATTTGAGTGACTTCTGCACCTGAAGCTGTGGAAGCTTAAGCATCTTTTGAAGCTAATGCCTTTCTTCTAAAAAGCTAGTAGATAACCCAGAAATTATTTACACACAAGCTTAGCCTTTTGACGCCAGTCACCTATTCCTGTCTTGAAGTTAAGTGCTAGTTTAAGTGCTTTGCCCAGTTAGAGAAGCAGAGGCAGGTTCAGGGCCCCTGACATCAGCAGGAGACATTTAGAGGCAAAATAAGCTTTGGATTAGGCAAACAGCATAACTATGACAATAACATTTGACACGCCTATATATTTATGTATCCATTTAAAAATTTATGCCAAAAGCAGAAAATTTCAGAGCAGATTGTAAAATATTGGTAGATTTATTTAAAGTTGTAGGAGCTTTTAATTGTTAGTACAGAAACATTGTGCTAAGTGATATGAAGTATATTATTGAATTTCAAGTTCAGAAAAGGAAAAGCACCACAGAGAAAATGTTTACTTTGGACCTGTTGACATACTAGCTTTTTCTTCAAAAAAGATGAAATTAAATCTTTTCATTAGTGTTTCAATTTTTGTACTTTCTTGTCAGTAACATCTAGCAGTCCAAGGATTTGGCTCTGGAGTTGATTCTGAACAACCTACAAGAAACTCCAGATCTCATTTAATAAAAAGCAGCTAAGTCCAGTCTGGCATCATAGTTCTGGCTTCACTGAGAGTAACAGCAATACTCCTGTTAAGTTAATCAAGGGCATATTTTAGTTTTGGTGATTAAATGCTATTGCAAAAAGTTCTAACATCTTTCTTACTTTTTATAAAAACTTCTCTGTGGAGCATTTTTCCAAAAGATGAGTGTACAAGAGTGAAAGAGCTTTCCCTGGGTCAGGTCTGAGCTTTACATTAGAGTTTACATTAGAGATATACTAAGTAATGAGAAACACGTATCTACTGCCAGCTGAACTCTAGATGTTTGACTTTCTAACTTAAGAGGAACATTTGCTTTGCAGATACCTTTCCAAACGTGATTTATTATACCTTATGTCAACAGAACTGAGTGTTGCTGAAATTAGCAGAGCAATATGGCGAAGACACTAAACCAAAAAAGCATTGCAAGATGAAAATAATTGCAAATTTTCGATTGGATTTTTTTTCCAGATAAGAATTGTTTTTGATTAATCAAACATTTCTGCAGAGGATAAGCTTTTTCCTCAAAAAGTTTCAAGTTGTGAAGTTTTTATTCTAAAAAAGTTTATTTAAAAATCCCCCAACTTTTCCTTCATGAAACCTCACTTCCCTGCTCCTATGTGTGTTGTATTGCGCTAGCTTCAAACTTGGTAGCACATTACACAAGCAGTATCCTCTGCAGGTACTTGAGAGCAGATAACAATTCTGCTGCACTTCATGTGTAAGAAAGCACAAACCCAACATGAGAATTAACAGCTGAAATTTATTGTTTTGACTAAACTTGAAGACCACTGCTTTTCATTTCAGGATATTTTGTGTGAACATTCTGATTTATTATTGGAGTTATGGATGTGACAACTCTATAAAATGTCAAACATTCCAATAGGGATAATTCATTACAGGACAAAAGCTGATTTGGTGTAAATTGTCACATTCTATTGGCTCCAGCAGAAATTTAATGTAAGGATATGAAAAAATCTCTGATGCACAATACAACACATCATAATGGTACCAAAAGTATCCTTGTTTCCAAATAAGTGCCATTTTGCTTTAGGCATCTAATTGTTTTGTAACCATATTATTACTTTGCTTCCTGAAGCAGTAACCAACTTTGCTAAGGACTCACTTTTTCAATTCTGGGTTGCAAAAAAACCCCAAAACCATATAAGAACAATTTAGAAGATTTGTGTATAGGTTTCCATCAGACATAGCAAAGGCTTGGAAGTTACTTTTGTTAAGGATGGAACATCTCAGTGACAGTATCTCGCACCAACTTGTATTGTTAAAATGAAATATTTATACCTTAGGTATAGGAAAAGGTGAGATTCAGGTGCTCAGGTGTGTTTGTCTAGTTACATTTGAGACATCCTAGGGTATTAGTGACATCCATGCAGGACTGCAATGGGATGCGTTACATAGGAGAGATCCAAGTTATTCTGAGGCAGCAAGAAAGGCTAGACAGGATACCCCAGACACATAATTTGGCATTGGATGCCGGGGTTTTGGGTATCTGAATTGTTTCTATAAAGCATGTAAGCTTATATTATTAATCCTCCTAGTCACTGGGTACCTGGACAAACACTTGCTACTGAGTTATAAGAGAAGGAGCTTTGAAGTCCATGTTTTGCTTCTGAGAGACACATTTTGATATAGGCAGGTTAGTTATGGACCTTGTCCAGATACCTAATAAGATAAGATAATGCCATGCTTGCACACTAACAAACCAAAACACAGAGTGCCTTACTTAGGTAAAATCACAGGGGAGTGAAGCATATGGAAGTCACAGGATTATATACCATGTCTGAAGTAACTGGTTTTCCTTAATCCTGCAGAGCTTTATCTAGGGAAAACTGTTTCTCTGCTTGAACCCATAGGAGAAAAGGAGCATTATTCCCATCTGAATTTAGTTATTTAATTTTACTAGGAAATCTAGATAGCAAAGCCCCCCTGAATACCCTTTTCCTGCCAGCGGAGGCAGGTGCTCTGAATTCCCTTCTGAAGGAGCCCAAGTTAAGCTTTACTCAGTTGCTTTCTGGAAGGCTTACATTTAGGGATGAGATCTCAAGGTCAGGTAATCTAGTATCATTCCTGATGATCAAGCAACAAAAATCTTAGAGGTTTTGTGACGACAGCAAGTATTGTTACATCTGCTTTAGTGCCCTACCTAATTTATTACCCACTGCATCTTTCATCTCCTATGAGAAAAACTGTTTTATAAAAGTGCACATTCTTTCACATGACATTGGGGAGACTGCTTTATGTCAGGCTCCCACAGCAGAACAAAATATAATGGTCTAGACTCTGCTTTCAGTTATACCAGCTTGGATTTTGAATCACCAGTGGATATAATGAAATTATACAACATACATATTATGATAATTGGCCATAATTATAGTGCTTAGAGATAATCAGATGAAGAATTACTTGAAATATAGTAGTATAATCAATAGACGGTAAGTAGGAAAACAATTTGATAACCTTTTAGGAAAAGTTGTTTTAGTTTTCTTTAAAAAAATGGGATTTATTTAAGGAGTTTTGGATTTATGGAATCTTGGATTAAGAATATGATCTGCATTTTTTAACTAGAGACTCTAGAATTCAGAAACATGACAGATTTGTATCACAACTATGCCTAGATGGAAAGGCGGGAGAGAGAGACCTTTGCAACAAGCAAACAATGAATTCTTCCTTGACTGTTGCCTAACAAATAAAATATTCACTTGATAAAATTAATTGTGAACAAGAGAATCTCCAGCATCAGGCTTTGTTTGGTAATAACTATGATGTAAATGGGCAAGATGGACAGCAAAAGGCCAGATCATCCTCATGAGTCCTTTATGCTGTTCCATTTGGCACGGTCACAGATAAACCTCTGCAATTTATACTTGCAACGCTTGTTCCTAATGCCCATTTTGCAGGCTAGATTTTCCTAGTGCACGTAGGGATGTTGCCCTGCCTCTAGGCCCATTCTCTCTGACTTCTAGCCATGATCCATTAGCCAGATAAAAGGAAACTCGGGAGAAGAGAGAAAAGAAGAAGAGGAGCTGGCCTAAATCCAGACAACATGTTCTCAATGACTTCTTTAGGGTGGCTTTTTGATCACTTCAGTGCCAGCCATAAGTGCTATTAGACCTTCAGCAAGACCGAGATTCTGGGCCACAGTCTGATCTGCTTTGCTTAGCAAATCTCTCTGCTCAGACTTCCAGTACATCAAGTGTCTATCTCCAGGTTCAGACATCTGAATGGCTTCCAAACCAGTGACATCAGAAAAAACATCCCTCAAAATTCCAAAATAAAAGCTACAGAAATGGGGACCAGGTCACTACTGGGCTAGTAAACGAAAGGGGTGCCATTCTTTGATCAGCACCTGGCATTACATTAATTTTTCAGGATGCATCAGGTCTGAGCTGAAATCACTACATAATGGTAATATTTTCACAATATTATTCAATTGATACAGATATTTTAAACATTGTTATTTAACATACCTCCACGTACCTCAGATTTTCAAACCAATATCTAACTTATGTGCTTCAGCTTCCCATGTACAAATTTCATGAAGTGACAACACAGTGCAACACCATTCCAGTGTCACTTCTCCAGATTAAATAACCAAAAAACCTCTTGCTACAGTTATTATTACAGTTACAGTTTTTGATGAGAAGATTGGTGGGAAGGCATTCAGTTCATAACACAGTCTTTATTAGCTGTCACTGTGCCACAGAGAAGAGGAGCAGTTCGTAACAACAGCCATCCTTCCCTCACAGCTGAGCCACCTCTACTGCCAATTCAGGGCTGCGTTGTCCAGCCTGCAGCTGCCTGTGTTCACTGTCCTCCCCTGCCACATCCTCACGTCCATGTCCTCAGAATGCCCAGTGCCTGTTCACTGATGTAGCTAACATTTTTCCATCTATATTTCATCACTTTTTTCAAAATAAAAAACAACTTTTATGAGCACTTCAGTTTTTCTCCACTCTTTGTAGTCAGTATTTTAGATTGCTAAAATAGCTGTTAGAAAAATCTTTTTTAAATTAAATATTCTGTAAATAACAAAATTGATTTTAAGACACTAACTTAGACTCAGATCTCATTTTGGAAGACATCCTTTTAGTTAGTGTAGCAGAGCAAAGGAAACTTAGGAGTCCCTCCATATATGAAAGGTACTGCAATTATTTTTCTAAATATCATTTGATCTGTTTCCCAGAGCTATGATATTAATTTTTCTCCTCTTACTTCCTAGTTTTACTTTATATGGTAGAGATTTAGCTGAAGGCAAGAAGCATAAGTTACAAATAACATTTTCAGGTGTTGAAACAAATAGCTGAGTAGGTAAGTAAACAAGTCTGCAATCCATCTTTGACTCTTTGTATTTGTTTTCTTCTGCCCCGTACAATTCAGAAGCTCTATTAATCTTAAAATATGATGAGTTTTTATTTCCTAAAAGAAGCTCTTGTTGTTGGGTTTGCATTGCAAGGTGGTTTTTGGTTGGTTTGGGGTTTTTGGTTTTTTTTTTGAGCGGGGCTACAGGGTAGGCTTCTGTGAGTAGCTGCTGGAAGCTTCGCTTGTGTCTGATGGAGCCAAAGCCAGCTGGCTACAGACAGACCTGCTGCTGCCCAAGGCTGAGCCCATCAGCGATGGTGGCAGTGCCTCTGGGATAATGTATTTAAGAAAGGGGGAAAAAAGTTGCTGCACAACAGCAATTGCATCTGGAGAGAGGAGTGAGAGAATGTGAGAGCAACAACTCTGCAGAAAAAGTCAGTGCAGAAGGAGGGGGAGCAGGTGCTCCAGGTGCTGGAGCAGAGATTCCCCTACAGCCTGTAGAGGTCCATGGTGGAGCAGATATCCACCTGCAGTCTGTGGAAAACCCCATGCCAGAGCAGGTGGATGCCCAAAGGGGCTTGTGACCCCACAAGAAGCCCATGCTGGAGTGGGTTTGCTGGCAGGGCTTGTGACCCTGCGGGGGACCCATGCCAGAGCAGCCTGTTCCTGCACCCCATGGAAGGGACCCACACTGGAGCACTGTGTGAAGAACTGCAGCCTGTGGGAAGGACTCACATTGGAGAAGTTTGTGGAGAGCTGTCTCCCATGGGAGGGACCCCATGCTGAAGCAGGGGAAGAGTGTGAGGAGTCCTTCCACTAGGGAGGAAGGAGCAGCTGAGACAATGTGGGATGAACTGACCACAACTGCCATTCCCCGTGCCCCTGCACCACTGTAAGGGAGGGAGTGAAGTTGAGCCCATGAAGAAGGGAGGGTAGGGGGGAAGGTGTTTTTAAGTTTTGCTTTTCTTTCTCATTATCCTACTCTGATTTAATTGGTCATAAATTAAGCTAATTTCCCTAAGTCAAGTCTGTCTGGTCTGTGATGGTAATTTCTGAGTGATCTCCATGTACTTATCCCGACCCACAAGCTTTTCATGGTGTGTTCTCTCCCCTGTCCATTGAGAAGGGGAGTGATAGATCAGCTTTGGTGGGCACCTGGCATCCACCACACTTATGTAATCCATTTACAAATACATAAAACTCAAATGTGAATAAATCAGTGACCGTAACGACTTGCAATAGCTGAGAACTGACATCTGAAAATTATATGGACTGAACTTGGACTAAGACCCTCAAGTTCCATATATCACAAAACGACGCAACATAGTTTGCCATAAGCTGTGCAACACCAGATATCAAGGGAATAGAAACATGAATCATTTTACTCCATGTGACAAAACTTAACTTCTTAGCATGGTGATTGTGGTCATTTCAAGAATTTAGGCAGTAATAAGGTTCTTGCACACTAACTACCTAGAACTAGTCTCCGAACACACACAGCAAAGGAGTTACTTGTCAGGAGATGAGTCCCATGAGATGCTGAACATTCTGGTTCCAATCCAACAGAATATTTAAGGACTTAATTATTTCACTTTAAGCATAGGAGCAAATCCTTTATTAAAGCTATAGTTCTCAGTGCCCTGAGGAACTAAATTCTGTTTTTCCAAATTTGCAAGCAATATAACCAGTGAACAAAATAACTAAGAAAGTCAGATGATGCACGCCAAGCCATAAAGAATGAACAGCAACAATAAAGACTACTTGTTCCACCAAGCCTGTTTCCTTACAGCTTACAACTTCTGTGCTTTGCAACCGTCCTCTAATATCCATGTTTTCTCTATCACAGCTAGTTAATTCCTAAAATACAGTACACAGCAATATTAATTTCCTGAACAGCTCTCCTCCTTGAATGAGACAGATGTGCTTCAGTTCCATACTGGCTGTCAGCTTCAATTATTTTAGAGCCAGGCGAATTCTCACTGCAATCACAGTTGTCATGCTAGTTGACTTGGCGAGAGCTGGCTTGGTCTATGAGATGGCATACATATCCCTGCATTTTCCCCACTTTCCTAGGATCCAAAACAAATTCTGTAAAAAACTGTTTAAACCAAAACTTGAAAAACTGTTGCAAAGCCAGTTATTTTTGTTGAACATAGTTTTGGGATAAGTAGTGGCCTGAGAACTTCTCTGTTTTGAAGATTTCGGTATATTTGAGGTCCTGATGAAAAGAATAGGCTTAACTGCTACCCCTCATCAGAAGAGCCCTAGGAAGCAGCCTAGGCACAGCAACAATTTAATGCAAATAGCATCTGAACTGAAGCAGGTTTTAATTCAGGTGGCTGAGACTGAATTGATGGATCACCATCTGTACCCTTTCTGAGCACGAAACCTTTAATAAACTCGAAAAAGGTGACTCAGATATCTGTAGTGCTGTGTTCAGATCAGTAACACAGTTCCTGTGTTGCAGAACTATTAGTGTCCATCCTGTTCTTGTTCTCAAGAATTTTAACGAGCAATTAAAAAAAATAATCCATGCCAGAATAAAAGTTTGGGTTCTCAAGCACACGAATATCTGGCACCTGACCGATACACCGGAATTTGGAGTGCTTTAGTCCCCCTGGGAACACAGTGTCTATTTGATGTCCAACAGAAGAAAGAAGAGTACAGCATTCATTTGCATATTTTAGTTTTTTCATAACCTGATGAATATACATGTAAAGAGGGTTTGGGGTTTTCTGTTTCAGGGTTTGCTTAGTGTCTCCCCTCTGCCCCTAAAATGCTTTCTAGAATACATGTTGGATATCTATACTTTTGCCTCGCAGTTGTTGAATGCTGTCCTGTGACTTTGGTTAAAAATTAAGAGAGAGCCTCCAATATTCTGTATTTAAAGATATTTGGATTTAAATTTAAAGAGAATTAGATATTTTCTCAAAACTGCACATTCCAGCAATAGTTTCTTCATTGCTTCCAGCCTATACAAGCACAAGTTTGTTCAGTTAGCTTCTGGCTATGATCCAGTCAGATGGTTAGATGCTTGAATGAACTCAGAAAAATATTTTTACAGCGTGAAGAATTTGTGTTTAATCACTTGGGGAAAAATATTCCATTTTGATTCTTGGCTACAGTACTTATCTTAAATTGCTTAGTCACGTGAAAGTATAATTTCACTAGCTAGCAGATATCCCTTTGAAATTTCACTTGCAACATGCTTTAGCTCACTAGCTTTGACCCTTATGTAAGGTCATCTACACAGCTGTTTAAATAAAAATATACACCATGATAACTCACAGTATGCTCCAGTCATGCAGAAATGTGAGCGAGCAGCTTATTGATTGTAGCATCTGACATGACCTGCTTGTAATTAGGAAATCAATAACTTGGATTCTTCCACACTTCACCACCATCTGCCTTTCCCCCCAATTCCAAAAATATCTCTGCATTCAAATAATGCTGATGTTGTATTCCCATCCCAATTTTGCAACACAGGCATTTCTCTAATACTTAAATAATTTCATACATTCTACTTTGGGCCCAAGGTATGGATAGTAGTTGTAGAAGGAATTTATTAAATAGTACAGAAACAATGTTCAAAAGAGACCTTAAAACAAGGCAAGGATATAGCAGAATTTGGCTGATATTAAAATCCCAACTGGTATAAGAAGAAAATACTCAAGTGACAACACTGGTCAAACTTCTGAGGTCTCATCATTTCACCTGGCTGACAAAACAGCTACTGAGCATGATCTCCTCCTGTCCTGCCACATCACTACATGGCAGGGAATTCTTATCCCTTTGCAAGAAGCTATTTTTGAACTTTAGCACCATTATACCTAACTGACATTTCCCAGTTAGCTTCTCACTAGGTACTACTGGTCTCTTTCAATAATTTTACAGAATGTTATGGGACTTGAAAACATTTAAGGTTATTGCTGAAGAGTGAAACAGGGCATGCAGACAAACCAATGGAAGAAATAAAATATTTAAGAAACACATGTAAAAGGCTTCAGGCATCTTACATGGCGTCTCGGAAAAGAGTCAATTATGGAGCACAGAAAGGATCTAATAATAACAAAGTAGGCCAAATGCAAACACTGCCATCCTGGCAAAAAATTGGAAAGAAGCTATACAAATAGCAGGGAAGGAGGACAAATATGCAGACTTCAAGCATGCATACCCCAGAGTACCCTTACTGAATCACGTTATGAGAATATGATCTACCAAGCTTGGGGAATTCTCAATTCAGATACAGCTACATTTCACCTGAAAAGCCTGCCAAACCCAAGCTACTTTGTTTGTGGCAGTGTTGGAGTGCAAACTCAGAAAAAAATCACAGCAAGTACTTTTCTACTTACTCTATCCTTTATATTGGCTACAAAAGGAAAATGCACAACATTGCATTGTTTCCAGTAGGCTTAAGATGCAGAGGTGGCAGCTAAAAGCAACAGAAACAGTAATCAGAAGAGAACAGTGCTGCATGAAGCACAAAGCAAGGATCTGAGTTTCAACGAGTATTCAAAAATACACAATTTGCTTCCCTGAAGCTTCATGTATTGAGGGTTTTGCATGTGTATTAAGGTACTGACAAAATAGCAATGTATTCAAACACAAAACACAAGCATGAGAATACTCAGTGAGACACATTAGTTATTCAGTGAAGGTTGAAAAATATGGTTGTCAAAAGGATTTCTTTTTTAGTGTAAGCTTTTCTAAAAATAAACATACATTTTAAAAAAACGCATTCTTGGAAAGAATCTAGTTCTAGTACAACAGCTGTAACAGTTCATCCTTCATTTAAAGTACTATTCACTAGCCTACAGTCTTGTAAGCACTGTATAAGTTACCACATCAGTGTAAGAGGATATAAATACGCTTTCCAAAAAGAGGTCAAGATATGAAACTTCAGGTAACGCATCTGTCCCATTCAGGACTTTTGAGACAAAAAAATTGGTGACTACAGGAACTGTTTTCCATGGACTCAGTTGTTTTCAGCATAAGATTTCCTCCAAATCAATCTTTTGGGATAAAAGTTTGTTTACACTTTAACTCTCTCTCTCATGCTGACACGTTCAGGTTGTGGTGGTGCCTGGGCTGGGTTTTGGAGGGCTCTGGCACATGCTCAGGCAGCAATGCTCTCCCCTTGCTCGCTGGGGAACATTCCAGGGCTTAAACACACCATCTCCCAGAACTCTAAGATTTATGCACTGAGGGCTTGTAATTTAACACATAGGGTGCACACATTGCCCTTCGCAAAGGTTTCCGTGCTTTTTCTCAGAAGTCAAAGAGAACTTAAATATTCTCGTGGAGTCAGTGCAGTAAACTGGATCAATTCAGTGATATAATTTGTGATATGCGACTACCCATGGCATTTTTGAAGCACAGCTAAGGGGGGAACTTGGGAATGGAAATGAGATGCTATTTTGGGAGCAGGAAAGAGACGTGAGAATTTAAAGTGGGAAAAAAGCGTACAGAGTCATACCTGCTCTCCTCACAATCCAGACAAAACCAGGAGAAAATTCCCCCCGTTTCTTCTTTACTTTGCACTAGTCTTCAGAGTCTGTAGAGCAATACCAGGGGGTCTCTTTACTTGCCCCAGATTTATTTCCTCTCATCTTCACATCAGCAGTACTGTGGCTAACCTTCATAGTCCTGGTCCAAAGTACTTCTTCCCTCTCCTCCCCACATTTTCATACAGTTAAGAAATTAACTTGGTCTATCATAAATCATTAGCAAATAAAAATACATTTGTTCTCTTCTTTTATGGGTTTATCAGTTACTCTTACCTGCAAAGTGGTAGAAACGTTGAGCTCCCTCTGCTCCTACCTCTCAATGCTTTTCCACGATGATTGAAAACACAAAATTTGATTATCCTAGATTGGAAAATACAGCTCTGCACCACAGCCTCACTGCAAACTGAGGTATTGAATGTTACAGCAATCTGATTAAATTGTATTGTAGAGACCTCAAACCATGCTATATTCTAATTCCAGAACTAGGTTTGCTTTTTTTCTTTTTTAAAATAAACTTTCATAATACTCGATTTCTCACTTCTGTACAGTAAGCCAAACCTTGCAATAGACAAGATAAGTCCCAATCTGACTGCTGTAAACATTCCAAAGTACAGCATAGCACAGTACCTCCCTCCCATACCACCACCTTCTCATGCGTGCATTTGACTGATGCTTTCCAACATGTGGAAACATACTATTTCAAAAATGCTTCTCATCTTCTAGTGAAAACCTTGCCTAGGCCACACGCTTCCATCCTCATCTGCATTTATTTAATTGGTTGCCATTTAACATGAAATAGTTAACTCATGATGACAAATGCAAATCTACCCCATTTGCAAGCATTTCTTTCAAGACACAAATGCTTGTGCCTCATCCTTGCTTGCCTTGGAACAAGCAGAGACTAGAAACAACTATTTGTTTCCTGGAATAAATTTATAGGGGAGGTGTAAATTTGCATTCACTGCCATTAATTAGATCAAGCCAATTGGCAATTAATGCCATTTAAAAAGGAAACAAATGTTTAGTCTAAACAAATCCTGGTCTATGCATGTGTGCACTTAAGAAACTGGAGTTAACTTCTACGAGTGCATTTCATAAGGCAGAAGGAGAACGAAGCATCACTCAGAGAACTAAACTGGGACAGCACAAAAAGGCATATCGGAAGCACCAGTTGCTGTATTTCTCCTTCTGAAGATGTATATGGCTGTTTCTCTGCTGTTTTAACACCCTTTGTAATGAAGGAGGACTGGCACTGGAGGCCCTACAGAAGTAGTCAGTTCTGAAGCACTGCTTTCAAGGAGGGAAAGCACCAGTAAAGCTGAGATAAATGAGTATTTCTCTCAGCAGTAAGGCCAACTTCAGCATCCCCTGTGCCCTTCTTACCCCATGCTGCTCTTGTCTCTGGTGCTGATACCACAGCTGGCATGGCTGCATGGTAAATGAAATCAGGGCAGTGGTCTTATTTAGGAAAATTGCTTAAAAACAATAAACCCTACAGGTACCATTATAAAGGAAGGACTTAGATGGAGAGAGTAAAACACACTATAAATGATCTTTTCTCCCTAAAGATAGATCTTGGAAAGCCTTACCGTGAGGGAGGTTTCAGTCTGTGCTGTGGCTATGCAGACCCACGGGCAGGACCCACGTCAGGGAGCTAGTGTGGGGGCCCTGGCATGCGGCTGTATGAAACGCAGCGGCAGTGGTCAGAGAGCCGTCTGGGAGCAGCGAGAGAAGTGAGCTGCACTTCAGCATCCCTGTTTCTGCCTTTTCCAGCTGAACTGCAGTGACAGAGCACTGCGCTGTCTGTCAACAGAAAGGTTGGGTTTTTTTCCCCGGTTGCATAAGGAAGCAGTCAGACCTTGCTGTTCTTGTAATTTCTCTTCAGCTCAGCTGACTAAGGTGTACAAGTCAGGAACTAATGTCTTTCTTACCAATTCTGCAGTCACTTTTTATAGGTGCTGTAAACTACATTGAAGCTATCCCTTAGTTCACTGCGGTGAGGTGTGAGTCTGCAACAGAGCTCAGTCCATCTTATGTAGCCAATTTCAAATATTTGCTACATAAAATTATTAGCTGATAATATTTATTTAATGCTTTCATGTAGCAACAGTAGATTATTATAGCATCCTACTACATAATTATTAACAGTCCAGAGGATCCTTTAGTCGTTAATGACACAGAATCTTTGGATACTGCAGCAGTGTTGCTTGAATGACTCTTTCTTTAAAAGCTGTATTATATCAGAGATTTTTTTCAATTTACATTACCACTGATGGTCTCTCTTCATCCTTTACACAGAATTCCAATTAATGTCAAAGAGGAGTAATCACACATTAAATGAATGGAGAATATACCCCTTAACATTTAATGTGTACATGAGATATTCTTAACAACTATGGTCTTACTTAATTTTTATACTGGAACATTAACTATGATTTGCAGAATAAGGAGTTTCTGAGTTCCCCCCTAAGAAAACGAGGCGCTGCTGCTCGTGCTAGCATAGCCTTGCTGAGCTCAGCAAGGTACTGGAGGCTGTAGAGAAAATGATGCACTGAATTCCCCGAACAGCTTTAAAACCACTCTCAAAGCATCTCAAACTAAACCCACGCATGAGATTGAACCTCTGAACTGAGATTAGTTACCATGAAAGCTGACAGGATATAGTCTAAGCCAACAAAATACTACACCTAGATAATGAACTAGCTAATCAGAAATTGAGATGGAGGATTAATTGTGAAGGACGAGAAGGGCTGAGCAGAATAGAAGCAAGAATATTGTCAGGCCAGTAAAAAAGCTTCATAAAAGGTAAATTTTTTTGCCTGTAATGGGTTGAGCAGGAAAGAAGAGACAACAGCATAAGTCATATATGGAAGTATGATGGCAATATAGCTTCCAAGCAGTAAAATGTGGTGTAATTTGACTGAGAAATTTTATATTACATCTTTTCAGTTGGTGACAAAAAAAACCCCAAACCACAACAACCTACTGCACCCAAAAATGCACCACTTCCCTGGAGCATTAGTGAACTAAGGCTAAGTTTAAGCTTAAAGCCCTCCAAAGTTTCACCTTCATACAGCTGCATATCGCACCAATTTAACTGCTTTGCCTCTGGTGAAGGTTTTGGCACTTTTCTTACAGACACAGTGAAGGACTATGTACAAAAATCTCAGCACTGAAGAATGCAGCACCCAAGGCCACGGTCTCAACACCTGCTCTCAGCAGTGTGAGCTGAATCAAAGCTTCAGTAAGCCAACACAAGTACAAAAGTGGACAGGGACAAGATATTACAGGAAGAAGATAGCATTGAAAGGCAAAAATCTGTCAAAGATCATTGATTTATACCAGGGAGAAACAAAAAGCAAACCAGAAAACCTGCCACAGCCCTTGGCTGGCTTTTTCTCTTATCTGCATTTGGGCTTCAAGCAAAATTTGTGCACCCCTCAAGTACATCTAGTACAGAATCAGTGATAGTGGGATAAAGCGCAACGCGCAGGAGTTATTTTTAAGTGCTTACTTGAATTCATCTAAATCTAGTATGCACTACTTGAACATTTCATTTTTTTCTATGTGGTTTTCATGTTAAAATGTTTTGAAAGTATAGGCAGTAGTCTACGCAGGCTGCATCAGTGGGGAGAAAATACAGTTTAGAGGGAACTGTGCTGGTTTCTAGAAACACTGAGTTATTAAAAAGAGGTAACAAACCTTACTAGCGTTGCTTTGAGAAGCTTCAGCTTTTCAGTGAGCAGACTGAAGTGTTTAATGAAATCTGGTTGTTGCAGGAAGGACTCACTGGCCACTTCAGTTTTGTTAGATTCAACATCAGCAAGCAGTGACTTAGTCAAGGACTTACTGTAGCTAGAAGAAAAAAAAAAAAGTGGCTGCTAAACTTGAGAGGATGCATTAGGCTTGGTATATGACAGTTAGCATTTCATGACTATAGGTGTAACTTAAAAGCACCCCCCACCCCCAAAAATACTTGGAAAAGGACTTGGGAAAAGAAGCATCAGGACAATAATGCAGAAGCATGAAACAATTCCTATGTAGCAGACCTGGCCTTCAATACCAGTAAGGTACCATTTCTAGAGCACATACTCCACCTCCATCACATGGGTGGTCTGATATGAACAAGCATTAGACTTGCATGTGTCATAAAGACAGCTTCACGTCATGGGAAAGATCTGAACGGACAGTGCAAGAGGGGTATTAGCACACACAGCAGCAGCAACCATTAGTATCAGGAAAAAGAAAGCGTCAACATATCCCCATCCATAAATTCCAACTCTAAAAGGGAGCTTTCAGTAATGTCAGGAGTATTCCTGGAGGTTACACAAATCATACTTCTCAAAATGAGGAGAAAAAAAGTATTGGCAGGGATTCCCAAATGCATTGTGGTCTGATCAAATTAAATAGAAGAGCAGTATGACTAAAGACACAGAAGAAACGGGTGCTAGAGTAGGGAATTTGTCAGAAGTATAAGGATTCCCAGAGAAAAACGCCAATCATCCCATCTCAACTAGTTACAGTTGACATTGGCCAGAGTGAAAATGGACAGCTTGTGGTTGAGGAAGTTGGGAGCGTATGATTTACAGTGGACTGTGTCACTGGTCTTTCAGTAGGCATTGTGCCCATGGCTATCCCATGGAGATGTGTGATGAGCACCAGCTCTGGAAGAGCAGATTCCTGCAGTGTGCTTGCAGTAGTGACTTTCATCGTGAGACCTCTAGCCAGCTTCTTTCTAGTTGGTCAGTTAAATGAATAAACAGACAGTATATAGGAAAGAATTTGTTAAAATGGAAGGATGCCAACCAGCTTTCCACAGAAAAGCCATACGTTGCAGCACGCAGCAACTGTGATGGGCACAGCAAGCCCCCTCTCAGCTGACAGTTACAGTAGGAGATAGGATAGTTAGGGAGACAGATAGGGAGCAAGAGACCATGGAAGAAGAAACAGCCTTAACATTGCAAATGAAAACAATCCCAAATATAGCATGTTGATATAATGAAAATGTGGCTACAGGAGCTGAACCAGTCAAGAGTTGCTGATCATCTTCTGCATACTCTGGTCAGATATGAAGGCAAAAGTAACACAAAAGACACAGGCATCCTCCCAAAATATCTCAGAACACAAATGCACACACAAAGAAAATGTGCAGACCCATCATGTTACTGACTGAGACTGAACCACCTCACCCTTAACGCCTTGCACACTTGCCTACAAAAAAGCACATGGGGAACAGCTGCAGACTCCACCCAGTTCTTGCTGGGCAATGGTAAGCTTGTCTCTGAAGCAGCATGAGCGGTTCAGTCAGTTGTTATATTTGTTCAAGTTTTCAGCTGAATTGAAGGGTGTTTCATTTTAGGCCTAGTTAGCTGCAGACCTGCAGAAAGAAGGTCATGCAGCAGAACAAGCGCTGGCAGTCCGTGCTGCCCATACACTCGGCACATGGACAGTGAGAATATCCTCTGATGCCCTGAGTACTGGCAAGGATGTCTGGAGGTTTGTTCCTTATTTCTGTGTGTAGCCTTTGCTCTTTATAAAGGTTTATTTTGAAATAGTCTTGCTCATCTTGAGTGTATTCAATGGCCACACCTATGTAAAACACTTGTTAGCTGTTGGCATCTCACTGGTACACTATGTATCCTTGTAAAAACCTGTCAAAAAAGATGGAAGGAGAGGGGCGTAAAGCGTTTGCTTGGCTGGAGAGCATGGAGCAATGGTACTACACGCTTGGAATGTACACTGGCTGCTCAGTCCTCACTGCCTCACATGGGTGCAAACTGAGTAGCAGAGATTCATCGTTTGACATGGATATAAGAATGTTTATTTTGTATTTAAGAAATAGGCGCAGCAACCTATACAGCATACTGAGAATGAAATGCATCTTCTAGAGTGGCCAGTCCTGGAAGACCACAGGCAGCTTATGCTGGTGAAATGTGCCTCTTGGGGCTGAATCTTACCTGACCATGCATGAGATTAAAGGATGTGGGCCCAGTTTTCTCCTGGCTGGATGTGAGCATCATCCACTGAGATCAATGCCATTACATGCATCTTACAGAGCAAGAGTTGGTCTGTTTGTGTGCGATTTGAGAACACTTGCAAAAAACACTAATAGCATATGAGAGCTCTCAGTTATCCTCTGAAGACTAGGCTGCCTGCCAAGAGAAGAGCACATTAGACAGACACATCAATAATTCCCATCATCTATCCATCAAAAAAAGAGATACCATTTACCTTAAAATGCATCATATGTGGATTTTGCCATGCTGAAAAGGGCAACGCTTGTAGGTCTTTGAACTATCATAATATAACAGGATTGGTTCCCCTTAGTGCTGCTCAGACACAGCTACTGCCTCAAGGAATTTATATTAATTCAGCAAATTCCATCCCTTCCTTGACAGGAGTGGGCTATTTAGCCATAAATTGGCTAAACTGTATGGCTATAACTGATCAAATGAGGTGTGCCCGTACATAATGTTTAACCAGAAAATTTAACTAAAGAAATAAAATTTGAACATCAGCCAATAAAAGCGGATGGAAAAGTGGCAGCAATGGTCTCAGCAGCAAAGCTATTCCCAGCACTGGGTGCAGGACAAGCGTTTCAGAATGTAAAATTAGGTGAGTCTAATTCCAAGCTGGTGATTTCAATATAGCTTTTAGAAGGTTAAATTTAAACTGAATGCTGTTGAACATGCTATTTCAATATCATTTGCTCTTTGCTGCTAAGTATTTCAAAGGTCTCACGCAGATATCTCAGCTGAAAAACAGGCCAGCTATGTTCTGTGTCACATTTTGCCTCTTACTGGGTCATTTTGGCTAACGTTGTGTTTTCAGCTGACTCTTCCTGTGCTTCTCTGTCTGAAGAAAGGCAAACAATTCTTGTCTACATCTGAAAAACATTTTGATTGATACAGAAAAAGAAAGGGACTTCAGTTTGGTCTGCTGTTGTTTGTCTAGGATTGGAGTTAAAAAGTTGAAAGAGAGAAAATAAATCGCCCCTTCATCCTTCACTATGACAACTTCTAAAACATTTTTACGTCTAAATTCTGACTTAGATCATCTGGAAATTGGCTATGTGTAAGGAGGATAAATGATTCAAGAGTGAATATAGTGAATATATGTCTGGACGTACGTTGTTGTAAAGACAGGCTAATTAAAGAGTTTCTAGGTAGCCCACCTCACTGTAACTCAGACACTAACTTGAAACAGATGCAGATATTGCCAGATCAGATCCTAGTCTTGGCAAAAGAGAAAAGACTGATCTAGATTTCTGAATAGCCTGGTTTACATCTGGGCTGACCGGTTTTGTTGTCAGTGATTATTTGCCACAGCACTGACATTTGAATGGGAGGAAGTTACTCATCTGTGCATGCAGGGATCAGTTGGGGCCTGAGCAGTACCGACCTGTGGATGAGACACACCTGTAACAGCTCCAGCCTCACCTGGAGCTGGGGTCCTCAAGCCACCAGAGACAGTGTGTGTTCAACATATTCTATGCTATGTACAGTCATAATTTTATTTTTATCCCTTTGAGAAATATAACTTGAAAATTCCCAGTAGTTTGGTATCAGTGCAAGTGATTAAAAACCTATATGTGAAATAACCTTAAAGGAGTAGAGATTAGAGAAAAGAGAAGATGGAAAGGGGGGTGAGGGGTTCAGAACTTGGGCAGGTAAGGACAGGCGGGAAAGAAGAATTCAATGGGTCAGTACCAGTGGTTTGCATCCCCCTGGTCTGGTCCTGCCTTGCAACAGCTGGAGTCTGTGAGGATCACACCTCTCGGAACAGGGAGCAGATGTTCCTACCCCATCCTCCTCCTCCCACTGGGCTCTCTCCTGCCCAGGCTTTTGAGGGCTGTCCTTAAATCCTCCTTTGGCAGGCCACTGGCTCTATCTCCCTGTCCAGGATTCCCGGTGAGGTTGGGCAATTAGTGTTTGTCCCTCAGTCTAATTATCTACTCAGACCTCCTGGCTAAGTCTCAAAATAACCGCAAATCCCTGCACAATACTTGGGTAACAAAGGCTGAAGCCACTCGAGGAACAAAAACAAAAGGGAAGAGACAGAGCAAGTCATAGCTACAGTAAGGAGAATTTATGAAAGCTTGTCCCATCACGCCCACTGTAAGGTGCTTGTTTTTAATGTTCTGGGGGAAGCAATACAGTTGCTAGAGCCAGCAGCACAGCAAGTGTTTTCTCTCTGGGATATTTTTAGTCAGTAAATGTTAGTAAAGACATATTTGTCCTTGGAAGGTTTAAAAGCAAACCTTTTCAAAAACTGGTATGTGGGGCTTAGTGGGGTAATGGGTGATGTGAAAGAGGCAATTATTAGATTCCAAGCGCTGTAGTACAATTGAAATTTCACATTACCTAGGGGATAAAGTAAAATGTAGTAACTTGTTTTGAAACAGTGTAAGCAAAAAAAAAAGACTTCCTGATTTTATCTGTGTTGTTCAAGATTTGTTTGAAGCTGACATGCTGCAGAGGGTCATTTCCTAATATCACATTATCTTTGGATGGTTCAAATGTTTACCATAAGCAAAATGAAATAGAATTTCAAAATAAGCTGCTTATTCCTTGACTTTACCCTGGCAAGGTCCAACACAGGGACACAGGTGGATGATTTTCTATTTAATCAATGGTCAAAACTTCATTTGCTGGCTTCCCCAGGAGACGCTGCTGTCCTCTACAGCTTGTGAGTCTGATAGTGGTACTAAAGCAGGCAACAGTTGTCTGTCAAGATGACAAAGGCTTGAGTGATCAAGATGAGAGAAAGGGTAAGGAGGCAGAGAAGTATTTTCTTCTTTCTTGCTTTTGGCAAAGGATGAAACCAAACATTGTTCTTCTGGGCTAAATGAGATGTAGCTAACAGAAAACATAGTCTACAAGAACCACTAATCAAGACACAATATTTCTCTTGGTTTCAGATGAGATAGGACAAGCAAAACCATCTCCTATCAGCCAGCAATGTCTCTCTTGCAGAAAAAACTTAACTGGGGCCAAGCTTATAGCATTTGCCTGTACTGCCCCATAGGAACCCCCTGCCTGCGCACACTGAGGGCCTTCTATGTCACCCAGTGCACAATGTAGACCTCTGGATGAAGGACAATGATTCCTTCTGGAGAAGAACACATCATGTTCTTTCATTAGAGTGAACATTCAATTTATTGCAGATAGATCATAACAGAGTGCTGATGCTGTCTCTAACATGGGCATACTGCCATGCTGCAAGTTCATTCCAGTGATGTAGAGACGGCTTTGCTCCTTTTAGTCTCAAGTCTCTTTGGAGACAGTCCAGGCAGGCTTTCCCTACTTTGTGACAGCTCTTGGCTAGCTTCTTCTGGACTCTGCAGTTCATTTCCAAATTTCCCACGCTCCTGACATCACTCCAATTCAGGTCTGCCCGAAGCAGGCAAAAAAGCCAAGGAATTCAGGCCCTTCAAGCATGGAGTTTGAGCTCCAGATAGTGAGCATCCACACCTTGCTTCATTTTTCCCCAGCCCCTCAGATGCCCTCTCAGTAGGAAGACTGAGGGGTTATAACACTCCCTCCTCTGCCTCCTGCTGCCAATAGTTCAGGGAGGGGCTCTGCTGAGCATCGCATGCATCTCCACAAAAGCAGATTTGAGCAGAATTCAACCCCATAACAGAATTAATCAGAGGAAAGCCTAGATAGCATCTCCTAAACACATAACACTCTCCCTCAAAGGAGCAGGTCTTCACACCCTCTCTGACTGAAGAGAGAAGCATATATTGTGCTACACAGATGGACCAGAAGTTGTGCAAATCCAGATGATTACTTCTCATGCTTTTAGATGCTGGCTAACAGTTCTAAATATTTGCCTGCTGTTGGTAATCATCCAGGTTTGTGAATTACACAGAAAATATTCAATTAGCAAGAAATTAATTGCGTTTTTAATTGCCCGCTCTTCTGTGATGATGTATAGTATAAGCATAGCTCGGATGAACATAAATGCAGAAGATTATGCATGCAGAGTTGGAAGCCTTCCATGAAAAGCTTTTTTCCAAGCTCTGACTGAAACTAGCAAAATAAAATGATAGATAATCATGGGAATGGTGGAGAAAACAACTGCACATTTAAAGACATGTATGGGGCTGGATTCAAATTCAGGTCTGACACAGGATGTGTACCAGCTGCAATCATCCAGCCTGTCCCTCAGCACCAGGTGCAACACATTCAACCCAAAACATCCCTTTTGCCAGCCTTTCCTGTCGGGTAGGCATTTCTGAAGCCTCAAGTCAGCTGACAGAAAGGTCTTGACATGAGGATAAAGGATGGACACAGGTCATCTGAACACACAACTTGGTATCTTCAGGACACTTTAGAGATAGGTTAGAGATAGATTAGCTTATTGTGGTTTAGGACAAGGGAGTGAAGAGATGCAGGATGGGAGCAAAAGTACTTGGCTGAGACAGTGTCCAAACGAGGTGCTGAGTTGGTCTTCCACACCACAGATGTGCCAGCTTGGCTCCTTGGGCTCTTTTGCTAATGCGCTCTTGGCTAGGTGTTCCCAACAGCTTTGGGACTATCTCACCTCCTTGGTGTGCCAGAAACTCCATTTCTCAGACTGAGGCAGAGGATACCTCCTGCGATGTTTTATGGACACTTGAAGTGGAGGTGGCTGAAAAGACAGATATGTTTTCCTGGAGAACTATGGAGAAGCCTTTCAGTATGCTGCTTTCAGTAAGGAGTCCATTAAGGATTGGTGACCCCTAGATTCTGCACAGAACAGTGTGTGCTTTTACAATAATAGCAACTGTCTGTAGCCTGCCTATGACTGGAGTCAACCTAAAAATAGATGGAGCAGAGAGCATGCTGGCAAGCCATGCCATGGGCAGAGATTTAAGGCCGAGCTCTGCAGTGCACATCTGGCCAGTAGGGCTCCCAGTATTGATCCTTAGATTTTGTTGGGGCACCATTTTTTTTTGTTCATCCAACCCTTACCAACGGATGCCTTCACCATTGATAGATACATCTAGTAAATGCACGTTCAGCATATTCAGTGATCTAGATAGCGGTGTAAAACAATGTGCCTATCACGGGAAGTTCCATACAGGGTTTAAACAAGCGGTAGATTGGGACTGAACAGAGATTTAAAGTTGCCAGACTGGTTCAGTGTAATGAAGGTAGCTGACTGCTCTGTTTCAGAAATCAATGACACGTTGTCATCCAGTGCAAGATAAGCTGAGAACTCTGAACTAAGGTCTTGACAGGTAAAATGCCTTTGATTTTGCCTTTAATTCAGCAAGCTCACAACATTACTGGATTCTCTGTATTAATAATAAATACATACCGAAGCTCATGTCAGTGGCAGAGTTTCAATTCTAAGCTGATAACATACCTCTGTGAACAGCACGTCTGGGAAAAGCAAGACACTGTTCATAGTGCAGCCAAACAGAGAGTCAGGAAATGTGACAGCTGTTTAGCAACACATGGAAAGAAAATGATGGTAATAAAATTTGTAATTAGATTTATAAACTCATTTCTTCTTTTCAGCACTATTTGTTCAGTCAAAGAAATCCATTTCAATTATATGGATTTTTTTTTTCCCCAGTAAAAGATATGAAAAATAAGGTCCTGAAGAACTGGTTTGGACCTCAGAGCGATTTAGTGCAGGAACTCCTGCCTATATTTAAATGATATATCCTGGGCACATAGGTGATCACTCCAAGTGACAAGCAGATGACATTCTGCTTGCCCATATTGCCGTCATACAGAGGCCAAGTACACATGCTCCAGCACAGGCTCAGGTCTGTGACCCTGGGGTCTGGGTCAGACCTGCTGGGGGAGCAATCTGGCACCTGCCCCAGCACACAGCACTGGAATGGAGCTTTGCACAGTGACAAGCATGATGCAGCCTGAAACCTCAGCTGGAAGCGTTAGCAATTACCGTGAGAAAAACAGAACAATAAGCAAAATGTGATGCGGAAATCATCTCGCATCTTAAATGCCAGACTGAGGGTTAACACTGCCCTCCTCCGAGAGTGGGGAAAAAGCTTGCCTTTTGGTTTTTTTGATGAAAGGTGGCTTAATTTCTGTATTTTAAAAAGAAAGTTGTCTTTCATTAACTGCCTAAGTTGAAGACCGGTAAATACTGTGGTGTTTTTGAGACCAAATCCATTTATTTCAACAGATATTTAGAAAGTGGAAAATTTACTTGTAGGTTTTAACTGGTATAAGTGGGTACACACCACCAGCTGCAGACATGAAGTAAATAAGCCATAGCCATGATTAAGATGATATACATAATGCAATTACTGTGACTTGATTTGCTGTTTATATTGACTCAGAGTGAACCGAATTGGATCAAATAAATTTGAACCTATAGATGACAGCCCAAGTTGTCCCTTTTTTGTTAATGTAAATTTGAACTGCAAGACCTCTGAATTGATTTTCTTAGAGGAAAGCTTAAGAGCTGTGTTTGAAGGCTGTTGAAAGCATACACTGGACTTTTACATAAAAAGAATTCATTTAATCTATATTTAACAAATCACTGGATATTAGTTGTATTGAATTCAGTCTTTTGGCTGCAGTAACATTAATTTAATCCTCATCTCTTATCTCAGTTGCAGAGTGATTCTGTATTTACTGTACTGTATTTAGTCTGAGGGATCATTAACTGCATTAATAGTAACAATCTGGAGATTTTTCTAATTTACAGTTTCTCCATTGATCCTTATTTTCTCAGTGTCATGCATGATTATGAATCTGAGTGGTGCCAAACCACTGCAGCCATCACTGACTTCAGCAAGAGTTGCAGCTGGTCTGCAAATTACAGCCTTTTAGTGTTATGCCTGTGGCAGAGTGGCAAAGCCATGAGGTGAGTGTCGACTGTGTGGTATTATGCTGATTTTGGATTCAGAAGAATATTTTCTTGGAAAACTCAGAAAATAATTTGATCTCTCTTCCACACCTCATCTAACTCTTTCTCTGAACCTACTTATCTTCTAAACAAGGACTGTAATTTATTTATAGGCCATATTACGAGTATATTGCATGTTGCCACCAGGATTCTCTAAACACTGTAATACTAAATAGATCTATAAAGTCCATGTAACAGACAAAGTTATGATAATCAGACATGATATTAACATTCCTGGGTACAGCAGGTTTACTTGGTAAACCTATGTCTTGATTCCATTTCAGTATTTTTATTGCTATTCAGTTTTGCAAGTATTCAGTGGCACCTAGCCTTTTTCTCAACACCTACAGTCATAAAACTGAAGTATTGATTTCTTCAAATAATCTAATGGTCTCATTGAGTTACTGGCAGACTATACTGCATTTGTCTTGTTCTGGTTATCAGCACCCATTTAATCAAACCTTTAAGACGTTTAACAGAATGTAACGATGGTTACCAATCTTCCTCGAAAGACCTAAAAGCCACCACCCATCCCTAGCATCAAAAGAGCAGACCAATGTATACATGTTTGATACTAAAAACAGATTTAATGGTGGAAGCTTGGTGGAGACAGCTCAATATGAATCTGTTTTAAAAAAGACTATTTAGACCCCAATATATAGCAACAGCCAAAGAGAAAACCGACATAAAAATCAGACATTGCTAGTGCATAAATAATAATTGGCGGTAAAATAGAGTCCAACATAGATCAAGTCAGTAATACCTTGCAAAGAATAAATGTCTGTGACTGAAACACAAATATCAAGGGTGAGACCTCTCTCTCCATTAGGACATGAAGAATACCACTAAGAACTTGGCAAGAAATTTTGAATTGATCTCACATACTATAGCTAGACCTATATAAAGGAAACAGCTAATCTGATGTCATCGATGTTCTCATCCATATCCCCTAAGATAAAGATACAAGCTGTTCAATTACCACTACTAAACACTAAGCCAATAATCACTACAGTATTATTTCCTCCTCCCAAAACAAATGTGAAAGATTTGTTACAAGTGATGTGACACCACGAATCTCAATGTCCATCTTCATCACAGAATTAGCTTGGGAGTAGCCCTCAGAGCACACAGGCACTCGTGAGTCCTAGTACCAAATCCGTGAAGCACTGATACGGGTACAGTTATTTGATTATCACTCTGGTACAGCTTTACAGCACGAGTGCTTATATTCAAGTGAAACCTATTCCTGTGCATATGTGCCTAGATGCCCAAGAATGCTAGCAAAGACACGGACCTTTAGCAAGAAAAGGATTATGTTCAGTTTGTCTTACTTTTTCTTATCCGCTTCAGCTCTTGTTTTGGTATCTTAAGTAAGCTGCACTTAAAAAAGAGCCTCACTGCACAGTGAGACCAAATTATTTTTCCCCAGATTCAGCCATCTTATTTTTCTTAATAGACATAATGAAAGTTTTTCATTAATATATTATGAAGTACTGTATTTACACCAAATTACACCAAGTACATAAAAAACATTGAACGCTTCAGAGTATTTCTATCAGCTCTAACACTGGTGTTATTCATGACAATAATTTTGCTAATCACTGCAGCCAAATAATGACTAAGATAGTGACTGTCTCTAAACACAACTTCTGAAGAAGGTGTTTGAATGACTTTCTAAAGATAAGTACTTGGAAACTTAGAGGAGTGGCTTTAAATCATGGTGGGAAACCTGATACGGTATTCTGATTAAATGACACATGAAAATAACAACTGCAAGAATGCAAGCTGACAGTTCGTAAGTCCAGAAGTGAACACCAACTTCATTTACTTAAAAGATCGTTCAAGACAATTATGTATAAAATACAAAGGGTGTCCAAGTTTGATGGAACAAATAGCTAGTATTTTCTTCCGCTTTTCACTAACAGAGAAGACAGATGACATTTTAATGGTCAAGACCTTGGTAATGGTAATGGTAATCAAGACCTTGATTGCCATTGGTGACAGAATATGCCATGAGATCCGAATGGATATGTTGGACAGGAGCACTTGTATTGAATTTTTGCGTTGTATGTTTCTATTGGGAGTAGTGCATGTTTTGGATTGGTTTTCTCCCCTGCTGACAATAGTATTTTCAATTTTGCATCTTTTTAATAAAACAGCAAAGGGTGAGATTGAAGCCTGTGAAGACAGGAGAACTGTGCTCAAAGTTTAGTGTAACTACCATTTTTGTGTTGGTCTTAAAAGCTAGTTTTACTAGCAGGGAATATGCAAGTGTGTAACTATTTGCAAGAAGAATTTAGAGCTAATCGCTCTGTGCTAAGAATCACAACTAAACACTGAATCACTCTGACATATTTCTTACAGTTTTAATGCTTGCTGTCTCACTATCAGCAGAGAAGTTGCCAGGATTACATTTTCAGTTCTGTGGTTTCAGAGGTCTTTGTGTAGCAATTCCTGCATTGGCATATGGTCATATTTCCTCTTACACGTTTTCCTCTACGTTTTGGTTTTGTTTTTCTTTGTGAAATACAGAGTTGCAGCACTCTAGACCATTTCTTCTGCCTACTGGAACATTTACCCTTGGCATGTTTGGAAGGAAGGTCTTCAATATATACAGCCTTATCCTGCATCCTTGATGTGCTCATGTCTCATAATTAGGAGAAGGAGAAATTTGGATATATAATGAACATGTGGTGGGGCTCTCAGTCCTAACTATTTAGCCAAGCAATTACAAAATCACAAAAGTTCAAAAGGCAAACAAGAAAGTGTCATAATCAGAAATGTAAATGAACCATGATACTTGTAAGAAGCTAATTAATGGCCTAATAAATCCCTGTAGCAATGGATTAATTCCATCAGAACTCTGGAAAAGAAGGGGAAGCAATTTTTTCATTTACATGGAAAAAATGCTTTCAAGGATACCTTGTGAGTTAGACCAGTGCTCAAATTTAGAAAATTACCTAACACTCTGCTTCAGAAGTACAAATTGTAACCTAAAAATAACTTTGAGCATTACTGAATGATGAGCTGGTGGAAGAAGAGTCCTTCAGGAACAAAGACTAAGCATTACCTCTCATTTTCTGGAGTCCACATCTTTTTCCATGTATATGTAGTCACCCCTGACTTTATGCTTATCAGCTAGCTACGTAAGAGCTCTTCTGGATTTCCTTCTGACTCAGAGCCATCTTTTCTAAGCTAATTGTATAATGAGATGTACTTGCTGTCAAGCCCAACGTGGCCTGCAAAGACCCACTTGGTGAGCCAGGTGCCATTTCCCTGCGGGTGGCAGGAGCACCTGCTGGCCACGTTGGTGATGGGGATGAATCAGGCCTCCGTCAACTCAACCAGAATATAGCATGCTATTTTATCATAGCACAGCTGCCAATATTGTATTATGCAACACCACTGCAATTTAAAATTAATCAATACCTGCAATCCCATTATTTATCGAAACTCGTTTAAATACAATGTACTTAAGGGAAGAACGAGAGGCTAGTAAATGCCTTTTAAAAGAGACAAATAGTTCTATACTAGAAAAAGAAAGGACAGGATGATCAAACACCCCTTTCTTGCTTTTTTAGGTTTAGATGCTGTAACTGAGTAATGTGGTAAAAACATTTGTTTTGGCCTGCACCCCTCCGTGCCAGACCAGATGTGCAGGGTGAGACAAGACGCCCGCATCATCCTGGTCACCCTGCAGAGTTTTTGAGGGATGGTGGATGTTTTTGGATCAGCACTCTCTCTCCTTGGCTGTATTTGCTCAGAAGTGGCTGTTAATGATATGTTTCACCACCTCAACAATTTATTCCAATATAGCTGATAAGCTATATTGGCTGTTTCCCTGACTGGCTGTTCTCACACCAAACATTTTATAATCAGATCAAATTGGTGTTCTGTGAACCAGATTTATACAGCATAATTCTTTCTCCAGCTTCAGAATAAAACCTATAAACTCAATTAGTCATTCTTTACTTACCATCTTCACTGAACAATAATTGTATGAGCTCAAGAGTCTTTTCTGTAACAATTTTGTATTAATATTTTGTATAAAAAAACTCCCTACAGTCAGAGACCAGAGAAGAAGAATTAGTCTAAATTATTTTCTTCTTTCGTAATTTAAGAAGGGAAAACCTTTAAAAATTGCAAGCAGACCTGCATCCAAAAGTAACAGTCTTTGTAAAGGAGCTTATGTAAATGGTGCAGGGAAGACGGAGTGATTTTCACCCTTATGTGTAACTGCTTTTGAAACTGAGGGTGTCAACTGGTATTTCCGTAAAACTAAATACAGTCCCTCATTGGGCAAACTGATTAGACAAAAATTCTTCCATTATTCTATTATTTGCACTGGAATAAAATTTAAAGCCTTCCAAGCAACAGCCACGGCGCAGGGAGAGATGGGTGAATATGGAGGACAAATAAATCAGTCTAGTGACATTAATTAGGGATTCAGTCCTTCACTAACGAAGGACGTGCATGTTTTAAGCTCTTCACTGGAAGTACCTTAAAATTAAGAGGTGCAGTGGGTATCTTACAAGTGCTAGCTGGTCATGAGCTACAAAGTTACTCACTTGCAGGTCATAGTTTTGAATGCTGCCAAGATTGCCACTGACCAACTGATGGAAACATTGTGGCCAGGGTAAGTGCTGAAGAATGGTCCAGTGCAGTTCAGGGTTAGGGCAGAGCCATCAGTGTGGGTGTGATGCAGCCGGGCCCAGGGAATGGGGACAGCATCCTCACTGGCCTGACCTGACCTGCTGCAACCCCCACTGCACCCATACCAGAGCAGGTTACAGGGCTGCAATTACCAGTACGATCTGCAGGTCTTTTCTCCACAGCTGGCTCGGCCCTGTTGGGTTTCGGTTTTCAATTTTAATTAACATAGTCCTTAGAGTACACCAGGTACCTTAATTTTTCGATCTGAACGTGTGCTGCTTTCCTTACCAAGGCACTTCTCTTTCTCTATCAAAGACCTTTGCTTCTCGCTATAACAGATTTCAAAGCAGGGAGAAACAGGACTTTAACTCAGCAGGTGCGGAGGTGCTATACAGGTGCAATGAGTAGAAAGTTAGAAGGCTTTCGTCAGCTTACAGCACTCCCTAGGATTAAGGCTTGGTAAAATAATAGTAATAGTTGTAGCGATGGCCAAGGCTTGTCATTGAAAGCCTACAATTTTAAACAGCTGTGGCTCCCAAACTATGACAGACACCAGCCTGTACACTTCTACATTTACCCCCTTGAGTTTGTGTTTCTCTTTGTCTGTAAAAACAGTGCATCATATTTGCCCTTTGGGTAATTCCCCTGATTTAAACATCCCTTATTTCCTCTGAGCAGCAGTGTGTAGAAGCAAGGTTGACTACCTAGTCCGTGACATGCTCTCAGTGCGCTCAGTTCTGATTAAAATTAGTAGTTGAAAGCTATTACGGTATCTGAACCTGGTCGGTTATAATTAGAACAAAACTGTCACACTAATAAAGCAACATGAAAATGTGCTGTGTCTTTAGAGAGGAAGCAACTGCAAAAGAGCCACTTTGCAGAAAGAGCATTTTGCAGCGCTAATGTATCTGATTAACTTTTCAGGCCATTCTACATATGCAGGATGGCTTCAGTTTAGAAATAAACAGGCTCTGGAATTTCCTTTTTGTGACAAGCCCCAGTTGCAGAAAGTATTTCCAAGCAGAACTGCAAGAAGAATAGGACATTCTGAGCTCTCCAAAATGTCGTAACACTATTATTTTCAATTTTTTTATAATACATTTCAGCACCCCGAAACCTTGATGATATATTGTCATGACCTGAAACATGTCTACTACTACTCTGAGTCAGCTTAAATTTAAGGAGTGTTTTTCCGTAGTAAAGCCCTATGTTCAGGGATTTGTAATTTGTTACAATGTCTTTCCTTGGCTCTGTTCTCTTTGAAGTATCAAGGACTCCTGTCTAAATATGCATCCCACTGAAGGTACTGTTAATAGTTGAATACAGCTCCTTGGCCAAACAAAACCAGTCAGAAATGTTACTTACTAAAGCTTTGAAAGTACTGTTGTTATAAAATATTTTGTAAGAAAAGTTAAAGTAGTCTGATTTTAAAAAATATTTATCCAGTCCAATAATCAGTACTGCTTACATAGTTTGCCAAGATAATACGTCACCCTCAAACTGTGTGTTTCTTAAAAAGTGTTTGTGCATTTAAATACAATGAAATAACCATTTAAGAATGAAACCTAAATCTGTGTTGCAAAATCAGAAATGTAGCTCTCCATAGCCTTTGCTTTATTGGCATGAGTGGGAACACTTGTTACAGCAATGGAGATACAAAAATAGAGCTTAATATTTTGAGTCAGTTTTAACATGGTTTTGGTTGGAAAAATTTGATATTTTTTTTTAATCATGAGTATATTTTTGTGGTTTTTGTAATGACATTTGTGACATCTTCGCATATTCAGAGATTTTAAGAAATGGAGAACCAAGTGTATCAGCATTGTCCCACAGGGGACAATCCCATTCCACTCTTTCCTGTTCAAGGATTTTTATTCATGCTTTCCTCGTCATTGTTTCTTCTGAGAGATCTGAAGCAAAATTATGTACACCTCAATGCGTGAGGCACCTGAAAGTGCAGCTATGCCCTTACTGGTGTGTGTGGCAACTTGTCACCAGTGGGTCTTGTCTTCACTGTCTAGTGAACAAAGCACTTGCAAGTGGAGACGAGGCAAGAAAGGGTAACTCTTCCGTTCCTGTGACTGATTTCCTTGCAGGAGGTTTTGTTTCTCAGGAGCTCCCTACAGCGAGAGATAGACTGGCTGATAGACTGAGTCATAAAATAAATCAGGGAAGCATTAAAATTACAACTTTGGTTTCAACAGTACAACACCAAAACCTTGCCCTGCCTGACCATGATATAGCAGGGGCCAGTTTTGGACAGTGGCTACCCCAGCCCTGCCTCCTAGCTTGACCCAGCACGAACCTACAGGCTTCCAGCAGGGCACCTGCTCCCCATGCCGGCTGAAGTGTCGGCTGCCTGTGCCAAGAGCTCTTGCAAACCTTCCAAGTGTGTCTGGTAATACGAGCATTAAAATGAAAGCCAGGAAAGCTCAACTCTTAATTCCAGACCTGGCATTCACTTGCCATGTCTAATTATATGTTGCATTAAGTATTCATGAAGAAAAAAATCCGTAAGTGATTGTAATAAAAGGGAATTAACAGTCTGTCCTCAGATCAAGCTGCATGCCAGGTACATGAAGCTTGCACTGTGCTGTGACTCTGGTCATCGTGATGTGCCCTCGTGTCCCGGTTACCCTTGTCTTACCCTGGCTGAGAGCAGGAATGAAATTTGTTCTTTCTTCCTTATATATGACACTACACACTGTATGGTGGGTTTTAGAAACCCATTGCGCTGTACACAGGTTTCCCAGGCAACACGTGCAATACAGGCTTCAGTATCTGAGTTATTTGTGTTGACAAACCACATACAATCTCCCATTACTACAGCTGTTGACTCAAGCACTTTACGGTTTTCAAACTTTTATAAGACTGAAGGTTATGTATCATTTAATAGGGGGAGAAACTAAGGCAGCTGGTGATAGATCTGCTCTGGTACACGGCTATTGCACAAGCTACCATGCCATGCTGTCTCCTTGTGGTTTTTTTTTTTTGTTTGCTTGTCAATGGAAAATGGAAGAGTGATTTGGAAAATTTTCATCAACTACATTTGCATATTTATAACTTGAAAGAGAATTAACACGTAAGTAAAAAAATAAAAGCGTTAAAATAAAAGCATTAAAAAAGAAAATAATACTTGATCCTACATTCTTACCAATTCTTAAGCAAAAGAGATTAATTAAACCATTTTATTTTAAACTAGCCTTCTTTATGACATCTCTAGTATTGAAGTGAGAAGAAAGCCAACAATCTGGCATGCAAATTAGCCTTCAGTGTGGAGAAAGATCTACTTCTGTAGCAAGTACACAAAAACCTGCAAGCAGTGCACAGCACATACTCATCGCTCACGCGTGCTTCACTTCCTTGCTAAATCAGCACTAGACCCAGGGTCTCACCAGCAGGACAGGGCACAACGGGACCGTGAGCTGTGGCTCTGCCCCAGGCACTGGGTCCCCTTGCAGGCAGCTGGCTCTGCCCCAGCCCTTCTGCAGGGATCTCCATCCCCAGCAAAGTGGTAACTCCTTGCTGCCTCTCTTGGAGGCTGGGGCCTGTACACCTCAGGAGACACGGAAATGACTTCTCCAACTCTTTGCCTGCCCCCTCCCCTCCCCCCCCTCTTTTGCAATAGTCCTAGTCATACAGCAAGATTGATTTTATCCCTTTAGAAGAGTGCAAGCATCAAAGAAACAGCAGCTTTTATAAAAGATGAAAAAACAAAGCTAATTTAAACTTTTTTTTTTTTTTTTTAACAGCAGTCCTGAAGGACCCAGGAAGGAAAATTAATGGAAGAAGATGCAGTTTAAGTTACCAAAAGTATTAGCAGACAGCCGCTTAATCCCAGAATTGTCGTGTCAACTTAAACCCTTCCCCTGGCAGGGACTCAATTCTTTTCATCTCTCCTGGGAGCTTGAAAAGGTCAGAGAGAGAACATCACCCTGTGTTCACATGCAGGCTTGATCGCCTTTCTAGAAAGCCATCTACGCTTAAGGCTTTGGCTAGCAATGCAGGAACAGAGCCAGGTAACCTCACTGGGACAGACACTGTTCAGCTGTTGCTAACACTGCACACCTACAACAGGCAGCCATAATCCTTGGTGGGTCCTCAGCAGGTGCCAGGCACTGGTGGGACCCCCTGGAGCTGACTTGGCTGATGAGGCCACCTGTAATTGGTTTAAGCATTTCCAGTTGTATTCAGTGCACATCCCCATGTAGTGGAGTCTGGAGCATGCTTGCCCTGGTGTAGAGAAAGAGGAGGTTTTGTTCTTGGATCTTGTGGTTTGTGTTTGGTTTCCTCTTTTTCTGTATCTGGTGAAACAGGTCTATCTCGACCTTAAAGATGAGAAGACAACAGAAGATATAACTGATGCATACCTGTCCACCTGCATATACTACAAGCATACAAATAACCCATACCTTTCACAGATGAGAGGCACTCCAGAACATTGCTATCACCGTGCAGCAAAACTACACTCAGAGCCACAGCAGATAAAAAAATCCCCTCTTTTATGTGTAACAGTGATCTATGTATTTACAACCTCAAGGTCTTATTATTAAAATTCCTTATATTGAGGAATGGAGCCATAGGCATGGAAAACTTCCAGCTGGGATGAAACACAAGAGCCATCTGCTCAGCAGCAAGGGCTGCAGCAGGCTCATCCTGGAGGGCTCCCTTCTCCCCACTGCTCTGTCTGTGTCTAGCTCAAGTTTCTGCCCAGCACTCCAAAGGGACAGGGATTGGGACCGTATCTGCAAATATGATACCCGTCAGACCATGGAAGATCAACACGAGAAGATTTAGTTCTTTCCCAGTCATTTTTTTATGTGCAGGAAAACATGCACACATGCATGAGTTTGTATTCACAGAAAGGACTTGTAGCATACCCCAGAACAAAATATCTCCAAGTCACGTTGCTGAACTACGCCTCCCTGAGATGCTGGGGAGCGGAGGACAAAGTGACATGCACTGAAGCCAGGCTGCAGCCCATGGAGAGGTGCTAAGGAGAGGCTGAGCAAGGCCAGGCCCTGGGGAAGGTACACACGTGTTCTGCATCCACCGCATAAATGTCCAACTCCTCCCTCGCTCTCCTGGCCCCAGAGGCACACCAGAAAATGTTATTCCCAATACCAACGCATTGCAGGGCAGGCAATAGGAAACACAGGAGAGCACGCCCTACCTCAGTTCATTTTACCGAAGGCATTAGCCACACGGTCCTCCCTCTTGTGACTTTCTGGGGAGCATTTTTGCTCCTTGTCATCTGCAATACTTTCTAGGACTTGCCAGGACTTCCAAAAATCTCTAAGCACTTGGTAAAGGTTTCTGCTTTGCACCCATGATTCCACAGAATCATGGGATTGTTTAGGTTGGAAAAGATCTTTAAGATCATGAAGTCCCACTGTTAACCTAGCACTCCAAGTCTATCGCTAAGCCTCTCTCTAAGCACCACATCTACAGCCTTGGCTCATCATCACATTCCCAGCGGAGAAAGCCTCCTCTTCCATGGTGCCACCCATCATCCATCTTGTGGCTTTTGAACAATGACTGAAAGGATATTGTGTCCCCAAACTACTTTCCCATCATGGCTTCCAGTCAGTCTAATAAATTTTCATAGTCACTTTATTTGAGAAATTCAGCAAGAAGATAGTGCCTTTTTTTTTTCTTTTTTCTTTTTTTTTTTCTTCCTTGTTTATGTCAGCTGTGTCATACACCTTAGGTTTTCAGGAAGTTTAAATGTTCAAAGAAAGGATTAGGAATGAATCTACCCTTGTCCGTGTCTGAAAGGTTTATAAAGGTTTAGTTTAACGTTAGTAAATTCCTGTGACACACTCACAATTTCATACTTTTAAAAGTATCTTGTTTCTTGATACTTTCTAATAATTCAATGTATCTGTAAATGCCTGGTCATCAGCTGTATTATTCATTACACTGACCCACATGGACGCGATCACCAAAAATGGGGCTAGACAATTGAGCCTGCTGCAAAAACCCCACACACGTCCATGGATACAGCTAAAAAAGAACAGTTTTATATTAAGGTATTTTTATTTTAGAGGTGATACAGGTTGATTTGCTACATTCTTTCAATCAATCATGAACATTTTTGTTCATTATTTTACTCCCAGGTATTCCTACTTTATGAAATTCACAGTACAGTATAAGGGTGTATATTTTTATAACGTGTAAATCCTCCTCTTCTCTCTCCTAAACTGCCATTCCTAGTTACGGAATAAAATTATGATCACTTGTGTCACACTGTATATTAGCACTGCCTGATCAAAGACAAACTTTGTAAGACAACTATCATTGTAAACATGTACATTTTAAGAAAGTTTAGACTTTGAACTGAAGGAATAAAAATTAGAACTGCAAATTCATCTTGATATTTGGCCATATATTGAAATAAGACAATGAGGGGAAAATCTACACTTTGAAGAGTTGCTTTTTTTGTGCTTGAAATTGAAATCCTATGGACTTTCACAAAAGGTTCAAAAATATCACAAACAGAGAAGTAGCAAATGGAAGAAGCAAGCACCAAACTGCAAAATGGCTCGCAGAGAATATGCTGTGGGAACTGTTTGCTGTTTTTCACTGATGGAGCAAAAAAGAAACACAGTGGAAAATCTAACTGAACAACCCCACTTACTGTGTTCAGACAGATTTATTTCCATCCAGACTCTTTGGGACCATCCTAAAATTACTTCTCAAAGCCTGCAAGCTCTAGAGTTACTGCAGGAAGGGTTGGAAAGCACATTTGGCTCATAAAGAAACCAAATAATCTCTTTGAGTATCTCTGTAATAAGTGACTCACAGCCACAAGCTAGCTAGGCTACGTGCTAAGTCTGTATCTTGAAACAGCTCATTTATTGGGAAGATTTTTTCCTGAATTTATCTAGATCTGTTTTAACAAAATAAACCAAGGTACCACCTCTGGCTGCAACCATGCTCCATGTGTCGCATTCCCTAGTAACCTGGCACTGGCTTTGTTTTTATTTTGAAATCAGGCTGTGGTCATTCATAGACCCAAAGCTCCATAACCTTGGTGGATTATCCTAAAAGAGTTAGCTGAAGATTTTCAATCTAATTTTTTGCACAGGGCTGTAAGAAAATTATACATATTCAGGTATTCAAGAGTGAACTCAACTTGTGAAGCTTTGATTTCTGTACATTCAGAGGTCTAAACATAAGATAAAGTAGTGATACAAATCACTATTTAAATGAGCGCTTATAGCACTTTGCTAAACACAATAAAGAACTCCCAGCAGATAGTATTTTTATTTGTGTGTGGGTGTACTGCAGCTCTGCATTTCATTCTCTAAGCAGCACTTAACAATATTTATCCAGTCATTCAAGTCTTGTATAACATGTACAGTTTTACTTTTAGATACACTGTCAGCTTTGGAATACCAATACCATAATATCCTTTTTCAAAAACCATAAAGTTTGCACTGTAAAAAATCAAGTATATCAAATATAAGTCCTGCCACATTGTTTCAGATTTTCATGGAATACCTCGTGATAGTTCCTGCCAGGCTTTCAGCTCTACCATAGCAAATGGCTGTAAACTCACTGTGTCTATAGACGCAGTGTCTGTGGCGAGACTCGGCCAGCCCCGGCACGGTGAAACGGTGACTGGCCGTACAGATGCCTGGGGCATGATACAAACTGCATCCTTCACCAGGGGTGGACACGGGCTCACCAGGTCATCCCTGTAGTTCAGCTGTGTGGCAAAGCAGAATATGATTTATCCTTCAGCCCAGTCCTGATGGCGTCTAAGTAAAAATCTTGTATTTCCCCCATACATCGCTAAGCAATAGAGCTAATCAAGGTCCTGGTTCTGGCTGGGATAGAGTTAATTTTCTTCTCAGTAGCTGGTGCAGTGCTGTGTTTTTGATTTGGTGTGAGAATAATGTTGGTAACACACTGATGGTTTTAGTTGTTGCTGCATACAAAGTCAAGGACTTTTCAGTTTCTCAGGCCCTGCCAGCAAGAAGGCTGGAGGGGCACAAGAAACTGGGAGGGGACAAAGCCAGGACTGCTGGCCCGAACTAGCCAAAGGGATATTCCATTCCATGAGACGTCGTGCTGAGTATAGAAACCAGGGGGAGCTGGCTGGGGCCGGCTGATTGCTGCTCAGGGACTGGCTGGGCATCAGTCAGTGGGTGGTGAGCAGTTGTATTGGGCATCACTTGGGGTTTTGTCCTTTCCCTTTGGATTTTATTCCTCTCCCCTTCTCTCTTCTTTTCATTACAATTGTTGTTTTTATTCTAATTTTATTTTATTTTGATTATTAAATTTTTCTTATCTCTACCCATGAGTTTTACCTTTTTCCTGATTCTCCTCCCCATCCCTATGGGGGGCTGGGGGGAGTGAGGAGTGACCAAGCGGCTGCGTGGTACTTAGTCACTAGCTGGGGTTAAGCCACAACAAAGCTATAACCCCACAGTGAGAAAGTGTGGTGCAGAGTAAGACATCCCAAGGACAGAAAGTATTTAAGGGCATTTCTCCCTATCCTCCTTACTCATTGAGGAGCATGTCCATGTTAGTGCTTTAGCTCTGATGGGGAACAGCGCTTCAGATTGAACCTCCTTGTAGTCCCTGCTGCCCTCATGTTTGCTTCACATAGCAGTGTCCAAGTACAAAAACTGGATTCCTTCAGAATAAAACAAAGCTGGAAGATACCCTCCAGCAGTGCATCCACAGTACTCCCATCAGTAATGGAGATTCACCACACAGGACCCATCCAGATCAGTCCAAAGAAAATCATGAAAATGCATAATGAAGTCTTCAGCAGCAACTGTTCTGCTCTGCAGACCTGCACTACTGACTGATGTACAAGCCTAACCTGCGTGGTTTCAAAACACATGGGCATTTTGCTACTGAATCCTTGCCAGGCAGAGTATGACTGAGTATGTATTTCTTATCACATAAACCACCAAGACTAATGGCTTTGTGTGACGGACATGCGTTGCATCTTCTGTTCAGCATCATATGAGTTTCTTGGACAAAGTCCATCATTTAGATGTTGGCTAGTGCACATGCTTATTTTCAAAGGAGTTTTTAATCCACTGATGTTTAAAAGATTTATTGGTTTAATTATTAGTTTATTTTCTGGTTTATTACTACCCTTTGATGTTACTGGTTATTACATAGCTTATACAGGCTGTTAATTACTCATGCCATTCAGAGATCTATCAGAGTATGATTTAAGGCAGCACATATATTGCTCGATGAAGAGGAGATCATAAATTCTTCTTCACTCATTAAAGAAAAGAGAACATTTTGCAGAACATTTTCATAATGGTGGAATGAATAATAAGTCTACATTGGAACTGTCAGAGGGAACATAAAGCCAAGGAAAGGAGGGAGGTGAATTTTCCAAGTGCTGGTATCTGATGGCTACAGAGGAATATCTGGGTAAGAACACTACAGGTTGCTTTGGTAGTGGAGCACCCCTGTCGGGAGACTGCGGTCTGGTGTGCTGAAAGAGCAACACTCAAGTAACTTTCAAATGAATTTCATATTCTCACTGGAAGAAGGCAGAGAATGGTGTCTGACCTCCACCCTCAGCAGAAAATTAATGTTGCATACTGTGCGGAGTTACATCTCTTTCAGAAGAAAGGTGGCAGGTAATAGGGACTGCTTCTAAGGCCCTGCAAACAGGAAAAGTTCATGGTTTTTTCCAAGGAGAAAGATTAAAAAGCTTACCATACATCCAGTTACATTACTTTCTAATGCTGAATGGTGCTTGCCAAGTTACAGGTTTTCTGTTGTGGGGAAATCAATAGTCTACAACGATCATCATACTGCTGTAAGAAGCTCCAGTATCACCATATGCAAAAATTTTGAATTGTTGATTTTCATTGGCTTCTAAACAGATGAAAAATAGACAGCAGCTATAAGCATGTCCAGATTTAAAATATTAGTTCAAAATCTGCCTATGACTTTTGGAAAAGGTATAACATCTCAGTGGAAGAACTGATAAAAAGCTTTTTGATGTGCTAATGAAATGCAGACTGACACTGGAAAGTTGAGAGCCAACTGTCAGGCTCCCAAATGAAAGAGGTCAAATTTTAGGAAGCTGAGTAAATGCGAAAGACTGAAAACAGTGGGAGTTGCAGGCTTTCACCAGCTCCCTAAAGCAGACTCTTAATATTTAGAAACTCAACTGAAAACTGAGTATTAGTACAGATGTTAAAGATAAAAAGCATTACAATGATCAGTCCATCAAATTCCAATTCCAAATCTACTCCAAAGTACATGTGCCTTCACAAATCCACTGCAAATACAGCCTTCAGCTTTTGGCAGTAAAACAGCACCTCAGAGGCCAACTCTGAAAAAATGGAATCTTTCCTATCCCTTAACACAGACCAAAAAAAAGACTGTGCATCTGAATACTACCAGATTATCAGAGTTGGTGCTGACGAAATTGCTAACTCCTTAGAAGAAAATTATTCAGGGTCTTGCAACTGCATTCATAATCTGAAGATGTTCTCACTGACATCCCTGACACAACCCCCAGGGATCACACTGAGATCAACTCTCTCAGGTCCAGATTAATTTAGATTGTCTAATGTAAAAGCAGCACTTTACAAATGCTCATCTTAAGAACAAGCCAAACTAAATAACAAAGCACATTGTTCAGTGTGTTGTGACTACACACTCCATGTAATGAGCAACTTTGTCATCTTTGCTTCTGGGTGGACTGAAATGTAGCTTGTGTATAGTGAATATACTCTAATAGTTCAGGGAAGATACAGGTGTGTATTATAAACCTGGCTTCATTCAAATACTGGGAATCCCCCAGTCAGCGTAACACTGAGTCAGCTTTTAGCCTTTCCTATTACTGGTGGGTGCTGATGGATTCTTAAAATTAGATGAAAATGCAAGAGGAAAAAGTACTTATTTGCACTGTATTTCTCAAAAAGCTTATGTCATACTAGACACTAACACCTCTGACTGCACTGGGTTTGCATGACGAGGTTTAGGTAGCAGGGCTACAGGGGAGGCTTCTGTGAGAAGCTGCTAGAAGCTTCCCCTATGTCTGATGGAGCCAAAGCCAGCTGGCTACGGACAGACCTGCTGCTGCCCAAGGCTGAGCCCATCAGCGATGGTGGCAGTGCCTCTGCGATAATATATTTAAGAAAGGGGGAAAAAAGTTGCTGCACAACAGCAATTGCATCTGGAGAGAGGAGTGAGAGAATGTGAGAGCAACAACTCTGCAGAAAAAGTCAGTGCAGAAGGAAGGGCAGGAGGGGCGCCAGGTGCCGGAGCAGAGGTTCCCCTGCAGCCCGTGGTGAAGACCATGGTGAGGAAGGCTGTGCCCCTGCAGCCCAGGGAGGTCCACAATGGAGCTGATATCCATCTGCAGCCTGTGGAGGGCCCCACACCGGAGCAGGTGGGTGCCTGAAAGTGGCTGTGATCCCATGGGAAGCCCATGTTGGAGCAGGCTTCTGGCCTGTGGACCCATGGAGAGAGGAACCCACAATGGAGCAGGTTTGCTGGCAGGGCTTGTGACCCCGCAGGGGATCCAGGCTGGAGCAGCCTGTTCCTGAAGAACTGCACCTTGTGGAAGGGACCCAAGCTGGAGGAGTGTGTGAAGAACTGCAGCCTGTGGGAAGGACTCACATTGGAGAAGTTTGTGGAGAGCTGTCTCCCATGGAAGGGACCCCACGCTGAGGCAGGGGAAGAGCATGAGAAGGAAGGAGCAGCAGAAACAATGTGGGATGAACTGACCACAACCCCCATTCCCTGTCCCCCTGCGATGCTCAGGGGGAAGGAGGTAGAGAAATCAGGAGTGAAGTTGAGCCCAGGAAGAAAGGAGGGGCAGGGGGCAAGGTGTTTTTAAGTTTTAGTTTTGTTTCTCATTATCCTACTCTGATTTGACTGGTCATAAATTAAGCAGATTTCTCTAAGTCAAGCCTGTTTTGCCCATGATGGTAATTGTTGAGTGATCTCCCCATCCTTATCACGACCCACGAGAGCTTTTCATTATATTTTCTCTCCCCTGTCCAGTTGAGGAGGGGAGTGAGAGAGTGGCTTTGGTGGGCACCTGGCATCCAGCCAGGGTCAACCCACCACACTGACACAACATCTGTATGATGGGCTTTGACCCAAAGCTCTACCCTTACTATCGTATTTGGTGTCAGTGTGTCTACAGTAGGTAGCAGTATTCAGCACCCCTTTTTGTGGGTTACTGGAATGAAACTCCTTCCATTTCAGCTGATGTGCAGGTTGCAGCTCCAGAGCTATCAGCTTGTCAGATACCAATTCTTGAATGTCAGTCAATACATACAAATTTAATTCAGAAATGACCAAGATATTGCTTCTTGCATCCAAACACTGTTTAGAGCCATTAGATATGCCTGCTATTCCCTTTGATGGAAATCAAATTGCTCCACTCTCATGTAGAGTCTGAAGGTCATTACTTCACCCTTGGAAAAGCATGCAATCTGTATTTGTAAAGTTCCATAGTATATTTTATGGAATGTAGCTGGTGTTGTTAATTTTTTAATTACATTCCATAGTAAGAAATGTTTATTACTTAATTGCTGCCTTTTTTGTTTTGTTTTGTTATAATATTATCTGTTCTCTAAGGGACATTTGGTAGATCAATGTAAAATCCTGACACACAAATCCTGTAAGGTTGCCAAAAGTTGTTAGACAACATCAGACCTGGAATTGATGAGCTGAATAGCAACCAATGAGTTGCTATTCAGGATGCTTCCTAAACTGGAAAGTTGTACCATGCTTGCTGTTGGGCCCTGGAGAAAGGCTGCTGTCTCCTCTACCCTTGATTCACACAATCTCTACCATTTACCCTCGCAAGAGAAGATAGAAATCAGATTCTCACTGGAGTCTCACTTAGTGACAGCTTCAGATAAAAGAGCCACAGCCCAGCTCACAAGCAGAAGTCTTTACTTGCAGTTTGCTTAAGGACAAGATACCAGAAGCAAAAAGATCTTACATCACCAACACCCAAGAGGGAGATAAGGGAACAACTTCCTAGCATGTTCCTGCTTTTGGGCTACAAAACGCATATAGATTTTCACATGATCTTTTGCACAGCAGGAAAGCTGTACCTCTCTCATGGCCTAAAGCCATCTTTCTGTCTTTCTCTGTTAGTTCGGTGGCACTGACATATGGTGGCACTATGAAATGTCCCCAGCAAACACCTTTACACACTGACTTCCCTCCTTTTGGTGTAAATTGCTCAAAAAAAGTAATTCACATTAAGTTATTTTGACCTTGGAGGCCAAGGGCTTCGTATAAATGTAGTCTCTCTTCTTTCTTGATACAAATATACTGGTATAATTGCCCTGCCTTGCTCTTATTCCTGACTTTACACCAGCATTTGGTCTCTCTGAATCAGCTTATTATTGTTGCCTGAACCACTTGGCAAAAAAAAAAAAAATAAAATCTTGAACATATTTTAATCACTCTGTGTTTATAAAGAACAGTCATTAAAACAGTAGAACTTGGGTGGATGAGATGGGCAGGAAGGGTCAACAGGGTTGCAAGAAAGCTCTGGTTAGGAGGAATCTGCACATTTCAGGGACTGTGTGAAGCTTTAGAGGTCAGATACATGGGCCTGCATCTCCCTTAAACTGTCCTTTCTCTCCCAGCCTGTGGGGGGTTAGATCCCACAGATATGCCGCCAAGCAGTGATCCTCGCCCATGATGGTCTCATTCCAGTACCTCCAGTATCTGCCTCTGCACAAAGCTGGGACTCCAACTCCTTGGGTGAAATTATATTCAAGGTGGGCTGAAGTCAGAAATCTTTCTGTTTCCGGGCAGAGACCAAAAAGGGACATGTTAAACTCAATCACTTGGTAAGGCTTCAAAAAGAAGGCATGCAAATTTCAGGTCAATTTAAGTATCTATGGGAAAATGCATATTCTAAAAATAAGACTATTCTAAACCTGCTTGCTTTTGAAAAAATACATTTATCTAAATATTAATACATTTCTTTAATGGATCTCATAAATGTGAATGCATCTTTGCTGAGATAGGCAATAAAAATATTGGTTTGTGGCATTATCCTGATTTTTGGACTTGAAGTAATTTTGCTGTGAACAAGTAAACTTTGGTCATAGGAGGTTTTAAATTAGAGCAGGATCTAAATATTATATATCTTTATGTCATAGTATCTTTGTCTTGATGTACCTATTACTTATACGCTGCCCTATATTTGTGTCTGTAAGTAAATAGCTGGGTTTATGTGTCTGTAAAAAATAATTTAGCCACCAAAATAGGTAAAGATTTTAAACACAGAAATAAAGTCAAAAGTACCCTCATCAAATTAAAACACTTTCAGAGCTCTTGTGTAATTGAGTACCAATTAGGCTGAATTTGCCTGTACTAGTGTCCTAGCTGAATCAACAAACATCATTAACTACAATTTCCAAATCTGTTCCATTTTCCCAGACCGACTGCATTCTTTCAGTGTAACTGAAGAGTGTGATTTCCCCTGATCACAATGGATTAACATAAGCATAGGTTTAGACTACATCATTTAACCATCAGTTTATTAAAGATGTATCTCTTGTTCTGCTGTGGCAATGAAGCCATTACCAGCTGCCTGTGTTAATTTTGCAACAGATTACAGTGGAGATCTGTATAACCCGTTAATGTAACAGGGGATTTCCAGTGCTCCTCTTTCCACTCTACATGTCAGTAAGAGCATATCACTTCTTATTAAATAGACCACCAAAGGATTTTGATAGCTGCAAGCTAAGCTACAACTACTTTTGTTTATTTAGCATGATGCAGGAACCAGCGCTAAAGATTAGTCACATTAATATTGATTATAACATGCGAAGAAAAGGCATGTATTTGGTCTACAAACACAGATGGCTAAATTTATTTGTGAAAACTGCAGAGCACAATTAAACAAAGATGTGGCTGTTATAACTAGCAAAATGCAAAAATATCAGGAGGTTTTATCAGAGAAATCAGCATGTGTGAAGTCAAATTCAGATGACAAGGTGAGGGCACGCAAGAAGCTACAAAGCACGAGGAGTCGTGCTTTCCAGTCTCACAGAAGCAGAAATGCAGACATATAAAACAACCAAATCCCATCAGCTGCGCTTGTTCTCTGTTTAAATAACCTAACCATTGAACACTGCTGCAAAGACCCTATTTATGGGTTCAGTGCCTGCTTTCAGGCTCTGCCTTGCATAGATAATCTTAAGTTGGCTAAAAGAAGACACACAAAAAAGTAGAAAAAGCAACTTTCTATGCCAGGGTTACCTGAGCTACTGGCCCCGCATGCACTGGAAAGCAGCAGGTGTTAGACCACATAGTTTCAGATTTACTCTTACTCTGTGTGCATTGGTGATTTTCCCTCCACAGGTGGTTAACACTGTCTTTGAACAGAATGCCTCCTTCCTTCTCTTATAATATTACACCCACAGAAAATTGCTTAGAAAATAAAATGCATTTAATGCTGTAATGTGATAGCACAGCAAATGAAAAATTAGAGTGACAGTCAACTGCCTGAACTCTGGAAAAACAATGCAATGGACAAACGGGGCTGTTGGGGCTGCAGAGGAGAAGAGTGGAGAAGGCATGATGATAGCCAACAGACATGCGAGAGCTAGTTACAAACAAGAAAGAAATGATCAGGTCTCAATGCTCATGGTTCCTTCAGAAGTAATCAGAAACATGAATCATTCAGGTTAGGCCTTGGGAAAACCATTGTCAGGGTAAAGGGAGTGACACACTGAGACACTGTCTGACAACAATCTGTACTAGATGTATTAAGACCAAACATGGTATAAGTGTCTTGATCAGACTTTGGTCAAAGGGATGGATCGCATGGGTAACTTGAGCTTATGATGGACAATGAATACTAGCAAAAAAATCACTGCTTTAAACCACCAGGAAATTCAAGCCATTCCAAGAAAAAGAACTAGTCACTCTCTTTAAATCAATATACTGATGTTCAGTGTGAGGCACTGACCCTTGGTTGACACAGCAGTTTGGTACAGACATACAGGGCAAACCAAAGAGTAGGTGGGTTTGATTAGCAGAGAATGGAGGAAGAAGAGCATGCCACACTGCAGAAATCTCTCACTGGGAACAGAGGACCAACAGTATCAAAAATCTTTTGAAACATTTCTAGTAGGCACCAGAGTAAAGGCTTCATTTTCTCATCAACACCTTCAAACCTGTTGCAGTAGTTTATGATGCTCATGCTTATATAAGAGAGTGATATCAATCTATCAGACTGAATTGTTTACACCATACCCAGGTCTGCCACTAACAATTCTGAAAAATGACAGTAAAAGTCTTTGTGGTGAGTCCATTAGTTTCATGGTGCTCTGGAAATGTGAAGTGCAGTACAAATTCTGAATATGAGTGAACCAGTCAAAATCCTGGTAAAGGACCACAAGCAGGAAAGAATACAAAAGGGAAGCCCTAGGGATACTAAGGAAGAAGACACGTGACTGATGGCACAGGAGTGAACTAAGATAATTCTACTCTTCTCTCCCCCCAGGTGGCAAGTGGGGGGAAGTACCATCTCCTGGCCAGAAAAAGCCCCTAAAGCCCTTTTAGGGACAGCCATAGTAGTCCTTTTCCTGAGAAGTCTTGCACACAAAGAGCTGAACACTCAAATGGACAAGAAAGGGGCAGTATGAGGCAATATTTTTGTTTCACTTTCACAATTAAAATTAACTTTTCACAGGCCTAGCCAATCTGGGCTCAGGGGCTAATGTAAGTAAGCCAACAAGTTCATGTTCAACACAAGTCGAAGAGATGCTAGCTGCTGCAGCGCTGCTGCACGGCAGAAGGCTTAGTGGGAAGGGATCAAGGATGTGTGATTTACAGGGAATTCAGTTAAAAACACAGAAGGCAAGTGAGAGCTTCATTTCATCTCCATTGCTTGTGCTCGGCACTCTCTCTCTGGCTTGGTGACTTCAAGCCAATTCTGTTGAGGCACACACACCTCTCAACAAAGCACCAAGGGCAAATCTTAAAAGTGTCTGAAAAGCAGCAGAACTACTGAAACACATGGAGACTGCAGCAGAAGACAATCTTGCCAGTGTGACAGAGCAGCCATCCTGGATGTTTGCCAGGCAGGGAATCATGCTAGGGGACTCCAGTGTGCACTGAGGCCTCTGTTTTGCATGTTGAAGACAGAAGCAAAGTAAAACCTGCAAGAAGCATGAGACAAGACATTTTTCACCTTCAAAGAGGGATGGGTTTCTTTTAACTCCAGGTGCTAGGCATTGAAACAACAGGTAAAACTGCAACCACATGATGAGATGTGATGCCTGCAGGCAACTCCCTCAGAACTGTCATCCTCCCCTACCCCCGGAGCCTGCAGAAAAGAGGAATCTTTCAGCGTGAGATAAGAGTCAGCAAATTAAAGCTCTCACGGACCAAAGGAAAATAAAGCAAACTCTACCACGGGACTTGCATTAAGCCTTTTTTCCCCTCTTGTTATCAGAGGAACTAGCCCGAATATCTATAGTGATCATAATTGTTATGCTACCATGTAGAAAGGAAAGCTTTTGTAGTGAAATCATAGCTGAAGCCACTTAGTGATTAGCAGCGAAAAAATGGCACTTTCAACTCCATCCAGATATTCAATAGCATCACTGCAATGTGCCTCCTAATTTAGACCCAGCCCATCTTGCAAGAACACAAAATCCAGACTGAAAGTTGTTTCCTTGCAAAAGCACAGTGAAGCCCAAGAATAAATCTAATGTGGGGCTAGCGAGACTGTACCCCTAATTTTTCCACTTGATGTCTGTCTAGTGCAATACATGAACTCCCACACCCTCAGCACTGTCCTGTGGCCAGCCTCTCCATTCAGGTCAGGGCTGGATCTCTCCCTGTATTGGCCAAACCTCAGGGCGATGAAGGCATATATAATAATCACCAAATACACACCTAACAAAATAAACCAAGGGGGTAATTCAAAGAACTAGTTAGAAAAAGTTTATTAATGGCCTCTCTATGAAGTGGCCTTTAGGGATATGAAACAGAATAATTGCACTGTGAAATCAAAGAGGCAATATTGATTTACATGCAGGTTCATTTTTTATAATTTAATTTTAATTTCTTAAATCAGTTGCATCCTCTCTGTTGTGCCAGATCCAATAAACAATAAATTGTTATCAGATGTTTATTGTTGTTACTCACAAGGCTTGGTTACTGGGACATATCAAGAGATATATATATATAAACCTCACCTTTTGGTTGCACACTTCAGCTGGCACTGCACCAGCTCTCTAGGGTAGCTCAATGTATCATTACACTCTTAGTATCCCAATGGGTTTTAATTGTCATAATTTAACTTACCTACTCAAGCCAGAAACAGCTGTGAAATAAATTATTTTTCTAATCCAAGTAAAAAATATAAGAAGTGTATTTTGCTATCATTTTGCTTTTTTCCTGTGTTATTAGAGGGATATGTATTACCTCTATTTTCACATCTGGAATTTACTGTAATATAAAATCCTACTGAATTGTTCTCCTTGCTGCCAAAGAAAGCATCATATAATTAGTACTGCAATTGTTGCTGATTTTAGGACCATGCAGGTGCGAGAGAGAAGGTAAAGATAAGAGAGTGTATTTTCAGATTACATCTGAGAAAACAAAAGTAATCATCATATAAATGAGTGTATTTTTCTCAGTTGTCAGTTAAAAGTCCCCATGTGTTAACAAATGGAAAATAACACGTTCATTGCAGCCAATCTAAAATAATCCCAGTGTGAAGAATGCCAGCAGCAGACCTGCCAAGACATGCAGCGTCTCAGTGTGACCATGCAGACTTCATTGGTCACAAGCAGAGAAGAGCGCATGATTACATTTAAATGCTGATAGGGCTGCCAGCACTGCTATACCTGGGAATCACAGTTTATACTACAAAATAGCAGAATGTCACACGTGCACTTTGACAGGTGCTCACTTGAATGTTTGAAAGCTTATGAAGCTAAGTCATTAAGCTGCTGGAAAAATGGTGTGTCTTGAGTCTTGACATATGGAATAGCTTTTCCACTGCCTCTCTCTCTCAAATTCAAAGTAATTTGAAAAATTATATGTCTTCTCTTGATCTTTAATATACTCATTTGTCCCATGATCTCATCACGCTTGTATTTGTTGATTGAGGAAGCTCGATGGTATGAATTAAATAGTAATTGCTCACAGAACAGGAACTGCTAGAAAAAGTTTTCAGCTCGTTGAAATGCACAGATCTGTATCCCAGGAGTGTCTTACTAGAAACATCTTCGTTATGTTCATGGCTTAACTGTGTTTTACACTTTCCCAATTAATAAGATTGCATAACCCCTGAGGTTTATGTGCAAGTAGGATTTGTCAGTAAGTTTTGAAATCAGGATACTCAAGAAAAGTAACTACTTTGGCTAATAAATCCCTCAAGTAACAATTAGTATTATCAATGTTTTATACATAGTTTATGATTCCAGTAGAATTGCCAAATGTCTTCTTTTATGCATTGAGCCAGATACACTCATAAGGTTTAGTTTCTAGGAACACAGAAATTTGCCCTGCCTACTGAAAATGCAACCAACAGGTTTTTTTGACAGTTAAGGCTGTCCCCCTCACAGGAGTGACTACTGCTTCTTGCCACTGCACTGACAGTGCAACAAGGCTGCCAAGCCCAACCCCAGAGCTTCATCCCAAGGCCACTGAAGTGAAGAAGAAACTGTTCTGGATGCAGACCCAGGAGATTTTAAAATGTAGGTAAAAGAGAAAAGAAAAAAAAAAGGGGGGGGAGGCGCGGAAAACCTTTTACATCCTTTATTGCTTATTGCTTCTCTATACACCGTATGCTAGGCTTCTGGCTGTGAGGCTGTCACAAATACTGTGACCAATCAGCTCAATCAGGTAAAGACCGACTAACATAATTTCTCCTCTTCTCTGAGGGCAGCAGGTCTGCAGAGAACGTAACAGAGGCCAACAGTATGCCTGTGGTTTGGGTGACAGTTAAGATAAGGCTTTTGGTTTTTTTTAAGTCCTATTATCCACCACCTAAGGAGAACACTGCTTAGAAAACCATAAAATGAAGGAACCTGATTTCAACCCATTTTGTCATTATGCCACACATGCTACAGGCTGATTCCATTTAATAATTTACTCAGTGGTTGCATGAAGTATATTTCCCAGTGCATTGCAAACTGTACACCTGAAGTTTGGAGTTGTCACAGGCTCCACTCCAGCATTTATGAATATTTGACCTTGAGCAAGGTAAAGTGGTAAAGAGATACTGTACTTCTGTCTGCAAATCCAGATTTTCATGTTTTTCCTGTATAGTAACTCAAATACCTCCAGCAGAATTGGTAAGGCAGTATTAACAGTAGAACCACAGAATTGTCCGGGTTGGAAGGGACCTTTAAATATCTTCTCCACCCCCCCTGCCATAGGCAGGGCCATCTTTCACTAGCTCAGGTTGCTCGAAGCCCCATCCAACTTGAGGCTTTGAACAACCTGATCTGAGGAAGGAATTAATAATAGAAAAGGCACCATCCATAACTTCTCTGCAGTAGACGCTGCAGCCCTTTGCTTATAGTAGAATTTATGAGAATCTGTCATAGCTTGAGTGAAGCATTTTAGAATGTACTCAGTCAAGAACTGAGATGGTTTTGGTTTATATTAAAGGGATACCGTCAAGGAAAAACAGCACGATTGGTTTTTTTCCTCCTGTGTTTACAGCATTTTCTCCTTGCACCTCACTCAGTTTGGATAGTGAACCTTGACTATTCACTGTTATATTTCAACTTTGCTTTCTGTCCTTTTTGCTTTTTCTTTTTTCATTTTTCTGTGTGTGTCCTTTTCCACTAGCACAGTGCCACCAGGAATCCAAAACTCTGGGAGACTGTTTGAACCTCAAAGCAAAGACAAGTGCTGTAACCCTTTCAGCAGTGAAAGCATTTCTATTTAGGTTAGGAGTTTGGGTTTTTTTGTTTCTAAAACTTGCGTTTTCTTGAAAAAACCCTACCCATCTGTGGCTTAAACTGATTGACAGTCCTCTGAAAATCAGCATTCGTGGCAGCGTAGCTGATGAGCCAGTTGCTATCCTTCAGGTTTTCTGGGTTTTACACCAATATCACAATTGTATATGCCTCTTAATTAGCTGCAGCTTTATAAAAATTTCTAGTGGCACAGTTTAAGACATACTAGATGCACCTGAAGGGAAAAAAAATAATCAAGAGAATCTGTCATACAATATTCTGAATGCCAGTTTTACAGACTCAGCAGCAGGTTATCAGCTAAGGATTGCAATGCTGCTTTTGTTATCAGCTGTATTTTAGAAATAATAAAAATGGGCAAAATAAAATGAAACCAAATAACCAGTAAATATATATTTTTTGCTATTTGTGTTAAATAATATATATATGTTAACCAGACAGATACAGTGCAAAACAGATTCTGAAGATAAAAATGAAGTTCCTGAATATTCAGACCTTTGAGTCTACTGCACCTTGTCTTTTGAGGCATCTCATTCCCAGATAAGAAAATAGATCTGGATCTCTTGGGCGGGAAAACACAAGCAAAGTAGAATTGTCTCTTTTAACTAAAAACACACATTGCTTCAGGTTTATAGATATCTTTCTTCTATGTCTCTTGAGAGCCAATAAATATTCATGGAACAGTATTGTATTAATTAGCTTAACTTGTAATTGAAAATATATTTGGGGAATTTATAATGTGATCTTGGGAACGTTTTTTTTAAAAAAAAAATCCATAAATATTTTTTTCTGTAAATTCATTTCAGTTTGATACCTGGGCTTTTTGCCATGTTTTGCAAATGCAAAATCTACTGACCTGACTTGAGAGGCTTGAAATCAAGGCCAGAGGTGTTTTCTGAGGTACTTTGAACAAGGTGCAGCCAGATGGCAAAAGGGTAAGACTCTGAGCTGCTGAGATACTGAAGCAATCTGCTGTTTCAGGAAATACACTTTTTAAATTTACGAGAATGTTCTTAAGGGACCACTGAAATAAGCATAAACCCCATGAGCTTATATCCACAACATCTCAAACACACATATTTAAAAAAGATGCTATTAGCTAACTTAGCACGTTAGTTTTTATTTCTCTTACTGACTGGTCTTTCGTATTAGTGATTACATTTAGCAACAACGTGACACTGTGTCCAGTCTAGGAATCTGTGTAACCGGGTAAAAATTATTGATAGTGAGATCTTATTCCAATTAGGTAGATACAGCACAGGACTGACCATATCAGCATAATGCGTTCAGGAACGTTTCAAGGACACTTGGCACCCTGAAGCACACATGCATACTCATGGATATAGGAATTTCCTCCCTCATAAAACTTTAGTCCTTCCAATGAAATGAAGACCAACTTTGAATTAACATTAAATTAAATATAAATATCAAAGCCATTCATATAATGGCAATATTAAGAGTCCTATAACCTTGTTTGTTCAACTTGCATACAAAGAAGTATTTTCTGTTTATACTTTATTAAATATCCATTTAATAAACCTGGTTGTAACAAAAACATGCCATAGAACACAAAGGATGACAAAATGTAGCTTTTGGAAATCCATTGAATGCATTTCTGAACTTTTTCATTTCAACATCAATGTTTTAATATTTCATGAGATTTAATATCATTTCATCTCCTTGAAAGAAAGAGAGAAAACAAAACCACTGGAGGTTGGTTAGCATCTGAATTTTCTTGATTTGGAACTATTTTGCATTAGTTGCTCAATATGATGGAGTTAATAGACAGAGATTTTAGAAATTCATAAACCTGTAATAATATCACAACTTTTCAAACAACACTTCTAAGCATGTTTGAAATCTTCCCGTAGCCGTATTCGTATCATATCCAGAACTGTGCTATTAATAAACATATTTCAGTCCTAAGTAAGCTTCAGACATTTAATAGTAGTGTGAAAATTACATACTTTTAGTTTCCTAAAGCTAACTTGCATCCAAAACTCCCTGCAGGGAGTAAAGCCTGACCCAGCAAAGCCCCAATCTTTGACAGAGCTTCAAACAAAACAATTCCTTCTCTAACAAAATCATAGTTTCTGAAACACTATACAGGAGAGACAAAACTTTCTGATCATAAATCACACTGCAAAGAGGTACAAACTTGTGATACAACGTGCCATACATATTGGAAAAGTGAAGGGAAGAGGAGGAGCTGTGAGAGATGCTCACAGGTGAGCTGTGACAGCAATTTCCTGGGGGACTACTAATACCATTGAGGGATAACACTGCCTGGACCTGCTGGTGACTCTGTGGTGGGCCAGCGATACTGACTTTGGAAGCCCCTCCAGCCTTACTGTCTGCCACAGACCCTGTGCTCTGGATTGCATGGCACACTGCATTACTGCTAGGAGAGCACAGCCTTGCAGTAAATCACATAATATGGTCAGAGCGCATGTACTACGATGAGTGGTGTGTGCCTGGCAAGCGGCTCAGGAGCTGCAGGTTGGCCACTGCTGCCTGTGGCAGCTACTGAGCTTGTCTACGTCAAACTGGAAGGGTCACCGTGAACCTTTGTGTAGTCCAACATATGCTGTTGGCAGGTTTTTTTGCTTATGCTGATAGAGAAATGGTCTCTAGAATATTTCTTAGTGAACTGAAATAGTAAATGCCTCTGAATACGATTTTGAAGTGTTTCTGGAGTGACCTCTGCAGAATACACGAGCATGTAGCACTGATAGCAGCGTTTGTATGCTCAATCAGAACAGCACGCACCAGTACAGGTTGCAGAAAGTATCAGCCCCAGCCTGTTTCCCCTCTTCTCTTCCTATGTGCATTCAAGCCTGGGAACCCTACTGCATGTATTTGATCTATCAAAATACTTTAATAAAAGCAAATCATAAAGGTTGTTCCATTTCCACACAGTTTTGCTGCACTCCACGTGTTGAAGGCATGGCTGTTTGCTAACACATCTCCCTCCCGGAACCATGCACCAAAGAGGCCACAAATAACACACAGCTGCCAGCCCCTGTCATGGGAAAACCAGGAGAAGGGTGGGCTACCAGCCAGGGGGGCAGCAGCAGCCAACCTACTCCGCCAGGTACAATGGTGCATAGGACAGGGCGGCTTTGAGACAAACCATTTCCATCTCTAGCTCACCACGTAACAGTGAATTTACCTAGCGCACTAGATAAGACCAAAGTTAGGCAGGGATGAAGTCTAGACGCGTTGGTCTGGAGTACAGACTATTTCCATTGCTTTTGATCAAGGGATTTATCAATAATTTGTGCTTAGTCAGCATCTGAGATGCAATGATATTTTCCTTTACTGGGGACATAACTATAGTAGCAGCTCTGACTGAGAAATGAAATCGTATCTACAAGGTACCACACACTCAAATAACTGTTATTTTGACAGAGTGGCCCAGAGTCTCATCTCATTTCTTGAGAGAAAGGCTGTATTATTTCATAAAAGAACTCTCACAAAACCTATTTATGTCAAAGTAAGATCATAATGCAGACTTGCAGTCAAAGATGATCAAAATTTCTCCCTCAAAAAAAAAATTTCTGCATTCTATTTGCACCTTAAGAAATGTGCCAGTCCTGGGGTCAAAATTTCAAAGTTAGCAGTTTGTAAGAGAATATTTATTTCTTTATTCTTGACGTATTAACAATTAAAACTTGGCTTCCGACATTTTCAAAGCTGGAGATAAATTTATTTTATTTCTGCCTTAACAGCGTAAAGGAATGGGTGCAATGCTATCGCACCATAAACGTATGCAGCAAAGGCAATACTAGCCCGTGCTTTTCCTGGTGACTTTCAACCAGCTGAAGAATTAGGTCAGAAGAAATGCATCTCTCTCCTCTGCATCCAAGAGAAGAGAGATGTGATAACTAGTATTGCTCCAAATTCCTTCATCCATTTAAATCTTTAACTCTTTCAAATTTTGATAAGAATTATGCACGCATGGCAGTGATAACTGGGAGACTGCATTAGATTTTCATTAGCTGTAATTCCCTTGTAAGACCTAGAATCTCACTAAGCAAGACACTCTTTCATATCACAAATGAGAAAACCTGGAAAGGCTCAGAAGTTCACAATGCTTAATCCACCCCAGAGATGGTCTTGTACTACAGACACAAACATTAGAAAAAACATTGGCTTTCACTGACGTAGGACTCAGCTATTAAACTGAAAAACTGGGCTACAAGGCTTTCAGGAACAGACCATTAGAAAGTGATGTTTTTGTTATTTCCTGCTGGGCCAGGAATACTACAAAGCGTAAGATGAATAAGCAGAATAATACAAAAACACAAGAACCACTTGGCCTTTGAACATCACACGCAGGTGCGCAGCAGAAACAAATGGTACAGCCTGTGCCTTGAGGGGGAAGGCAATGAAAACAGTAGCCTGGATTCCAGTGTGCGTTCTGAATGAAACTGGGGTTTCCTTGTGTATCCAGAACACATTTATCCGTCTACTCTTTACCTAAAAATTGAGCAAATTCTGATTGCCATGTTCTATGTGGGAACTCAATAATGGCACTGTAAGCATTTTCTAAGATGACATGCTGTGTATTGCACAGCTCAGTTCTCATGAAACATTTGTAAGCTGTTGACAGAAAATACATCTTGAGAAAATATACCGGTTTCTTCAAAAGAAAACACAATTTTACTTCCACTCTGTGACCCCTGTTGTTAGAATATTGTGTGCCAAGTTTGGCAGTTACCAGTTCATTGCTAATGTTTACAGGAATAAAAGGCAGATCTACTACTACTAGTGGTCAGCAGCAGGATTCCCAAGATCCGTATATCCATATTGTAAGTCTTTATGGTAAAAGATAAAAATAAGACTGGAAATGTTATGTCAGAAAAGCAGCAGAACTAAAGAGAACAAGTAGTTTCTTATTTGAAAAATCTTTCTCTGTCTAAAAGAAGTTGACTTCACTTATTAAGAATTTTTTACAAATCATAACAAACGCCATATGGTTCGCTAATATCTGATGTGCACTGGTATTTTAGCACTATCATTTTATGCTTTGCAATATACTTTAAGCAGATGATTTGAACCATCCTAGTTTCTATTTGTCCTACTTGTAACTATTCATTTTTTATCAATTAGTAAGTATTGCACACATTTCTACAGTCTTGATGATGAATCCTAGAATATCTGATCTTGTTCTGACAGAAACCTAAATCAAAATAGTGAATAAACATGAGCTCGTCTCTTGCTGTTTATCCTTTCTCTACAAAAGCTGTACCTCTGGCTCGTACTCTCCCTGGCGCATGCGACTCAGCCTGTCTGTCACTTGGCCTGGTGTTTGCTGGGGTGACTTTTTTCCTAGTTCCCCACTGCAGAGCTAGGATCAGCAAGCAGGGGGGTGACCTGAGCATCCCAGGAGCTGTGACTTCTGAGAAGGGACATCGCAGTGAGTTCCTTTCCTACTAACTGGAGCATTTCTGCCCCTTGGTCCTGAATTAGTTGTAAGACCTCCCTGCCCACCACGCTGCCCAAGTGTCTCACATTACAAACTTGCAAGGCAGTCAGGTTTGTCAGAAGACTCCCAGTTTTTTTGGAAAACCAGTTTGGGACCAGATTAATGACAGCACAATCTCCTAAAGGGAGCAGCAGAAACTCAGTATGGACTACAGCTAGGATGGCCCCAGCTGGGAATCTTGTCCTTAATACTTGATATGTATAGAGTACACGGTCTCATGGCCAGGGACGTTAATCCCCATCTGTCAGGACGGAGCAGTGCTTGCTCTCAAGTTGGCTGGCCCCGTGCCCCAGAGCACAGGTGCCCGGCAGTAACGAGTTTGTGGCCAGCCTGCAAAACACAGCAAGCAGCATTGCTTCTGCAGGAGGTTCTGCTCGCACGCCAGCACTGAAAACCAGCCAGAGAGAAACTAAGGTAAAGTAAATAGTACAGGAGATGGTGTAAATTCTTCATTTGGTGTATAGTTCTCAGCAAAAGTTAGACAATGGTTGCGGGCTCTTAAACCTAAAAAAGGATGGTAAGTACTGGCTTTTGCTAAGAAACACCAGCTTTTATTTAAATACACGTGCCAGCAACCTGTGAAATGGGTTAGGGACAGAACTGCCATCTGGCCACGGGCAGTCCTTGGGTTTGCCCTTGTGTGCCTGGGCTGTCAGCAGCAGCTGCGTGTGCACCTCTCCTCTTCAGCAGAACAGCACACCGCAGCAGACCCGTTAGCGAGATCAGTGGGACAACTACAGATGTGCCTGCCACTTGTCAGGAGTTCAAGCACTGGTGTTAGTAACACCATCAGTGCATCACTTCCTCAGAGATGGTTCTCCCCAGGGTGTGAAGATACCCTAATTGGGACCAATTTGATGGCAATGTTACCTTGCTAGTTATTAACTGTTTTCCCTAAAGTTTCAGTATCTGCCAGAAAGTACTATGTCATTATTCCCTATCTGTAGAAATTGCTATATTTTAATAATTGTAGGGAAGATTACAGTGGAATGATTTTTGTCTAGTCTAGAGCACTGAAACAATGGTATTGTTCTATAGTGAAATGCATTCCGATAAAAATAAAGTAGGTCTTAAAAAAAAAAAAAAGTGTCTGAGTTTTTCTGACAGTAACTGACCACCTTTGCTAAGTTTTGTAGCACAGACTTTAATGTTCCTCTCTACACATGTAGGTTATTCCTTTTGGACTGTGTTCTTAGAACCAATCTATCATGGGACCGCATCTAAGGTTTACAATTTTATGGCAGTGACTGTATAACTACCTTCATGAACTTGCAGGAATGACTTTGATCTTTCCCAGTGGCTTTTTTTTTTCCTCCCCACTTCCCATTTATTAGAGATTGTGAATATAACATATAAGCAAGGTGTTTATCTTAGCCTTGTTTTAACTTTTCCACAAGTATGTTTATTGTGCAACCCCATGGCAATTTGTTTAGTAAATGCATATTTCTTTTGAGCACCAGAATGTTTCCTATGACTTAGTATCCTGTATACCAAGGTAGCACAGGGATAGTCTTGCTCTTGAAATCTCAGAATTAGCTCTTGCTGAAACACATGCTGAGTTTTAAGGTCAGGGTGCTAAATATCTCTTTTAAGATGTTGACAAAGTAGGGAGTATTAACAGGCACAAACCTTCCTTTAAAGTCCTGCCTGTTTTCACAGGTGCTTTCCTGCAAAAGTAACTTTATTCTTTCCCCTTCCATGAAACTTCCTGATCTTTGTTTTAACACCTCTCCAGAGCTTTTAGGGTCACAGGACCACACTGTTGAGCTTCCCCACAATAATTCTAGGAATAGCTCCAAGATATGAATCATTATCTCCTGCCTTGATCATCAGATGCTTATACAGCCTGTGTTATGCCCCATCTGGATAACTGTAATTCATACATTCGGGGGCCTTCCTGCTATTTCCCTGGAGCTGCCTGTAGCTTGTGCACAACTCTGTTGCCAATACAGTAACCAGAGCCAAAATCTCAGTGTGAACTCGGCGCTGAAAGAGGTTCATTGCCTTGTAATGAAGTAGAGGATCCAGTTCTAAGTCTCACGCAGTGTTGCCCTACCACATACATGAAAGTTGGTTTGTTCACATTCCCTGTGGTTTTCCCATCGTCCTAGGTGAGGAAATGCAGGCTTCTTTGCCAGTCAGAGCTACAAAATAGATATTATTACTCCTTGTTATTTCCCAAACTTACTATCTAGCCTTGTTAATACTGTCTGAACGCCTATACCTCACTGTTCCACAGTATGGGTCTGATTTCAGCCCTGCGCTTCACGGAGCACTGATTTATTCAGACAGAGGGGGCTACAAGAGGGCAAGAACACACACTTCTTAATACTACAGGACACCTGTTTGCCCTCGCCTGCCAAAAATCATTTTGTTCACGAACACTTCTGGTTGCCACCAAGGCAGATTGAATTACAGCAGGTGCCTGGGAAACCCAGGAACTTTTTGGGGATAGAAGTCCATGTAACAGGAAAGCACTTTCTGTGTTTGAAGCCAGTTTATACTTGGAAAGACTGGTGGGGACAAAATGAGCCACGAGGAAAGGAGCCTAATGGAGCTTGTGAAAGAAACATTCCCACTGGGGCTGAGCCACCAGCTGCATGCAACTTGGTGGAAACAGGATATCAGATGCCCTGCCTGCTTGGGAGAAGGCTGAAATGAAGTTTCTGTGTCTGAACATGGGGAATAAAGCAATGTTGTGGCAACAAGTGCTGTGTGGGTTGGTGAGAAGCAGGCGTGGTGGATCTGTGGCTGGTGCTGCACTGCCATACCCTGTGCTTGTCTACCAGCACCAGCTAGTGGTGCTCTTCACAGTGTTTTGATGCATCTAAAAAATTATGGAAAATACAGATTTCCTCATTCTCACGAAAACCACACTCAAATACCCGCAGGTTCCTTCAGAAGATAACTGGTTCAGACCACTGCCTGAAAATCCACTGTCACAAAAAACCCACAAAACACCCCAAATTCGCCCCAACATTATCGTTGCCAGTTGTAGCTCTCCTCTAGATCTAAAAAAAAAGCCATAATTGATGACATCTACCATGTAAGTGGAAGTAGCATTTGCAGGCACGACTTAAATATCAGGGGAATGACATCCAGCGAGGTGCAGATTGCTTTCATGAAGGCTGCTTTTAGATAGAATAACTTGCACAATGGGGACTGTGCTGATGACGAGGATCTTCTTGATTGACAAAATACATTCACAAAATAATTGAGATGTATACAGTGATCAAAGGGAATAAACCCAGAACCCCAGAAGAACAATAACGTGTAGGATCTAAAGGACCTAAGTATGATGAACCAATACAGTTACCATATATTTTGAACAATCAGCTTGAAAGTAGGTGGCATAAGCAATTTTACTTTTCATTTTTAAAAACATTTTAGTATGTGACCAAATATATATGTTGGTACATACCAAGCCTGTAAAAAAAAGCCCTTCATATGTTAGCTGTAAAATTACAATTGTTTAAACTGGATACATAGTTAATAATTCTACTTATTCTAGAGCATATCAAAATCTTATTGTTACAGTCTCTGTGGATCATAGAGGCTGAGGAAACATTTTCCTTGAAAATTTCAGTTTTGTGAAAATAAATCCTTATCTTAACTTTATTTCCACATTTTTGGTAATTTTAAAAAGAAAAGTATCCTTAAAAAACCCCAACCTTCTATTTTATAAGGGACTGTTCTGCACTTTTTCCTAACATCCATTATCAAAGGCCAAGAAAATATAATATCAAAAAATAAACTTTCAAACCAGTTCCATAACGATTTCATAACAGGTGTATTTTTTTTCCCCAATTTGTTACTCTTGGCAATTTTTAAATCCAAGTTATTCATCTTTCTCAAATATATGTGTGTTTAAGCATTAATACATGAGTAACCTCACCAGAGCATCAAAGAAACCACTGGTGTGAGTAAAGCTCATGACATGCCTACACGTTCACAGGATGAGGGATCTGGCTGTCTTTTGCTGCATCTGCACTCTGGTTCGCTGCTGTACAGCTCTTCAGAGATGCAGCACCATATCTGATGGCTTGGTCAGAAGTGCCGTGCATGTGCCATTTATTTTTAGCGGAGCATCGAAGTTTGTGGTCTGAATCAGAAATGCAGAGTTCGTTTAACTCCCGTTGACTTTGGCTGGGGCTACAAAGCACAGAGCAGCACTTCAGGACAATCAGGCTCTTTGTTTAGTTTCTCTTTAAAATGGTACTGTACAACCTGGGTAAATTATGTGTCTCCTGTCAAATCTCAGAGTGGAAGAACTACATGCACCTAGGACTCGTGTGCTGTAATAAAGAGAAGGATGTAACACATAAAGAAACCTTCCTGGGACAGTTTACAGCATGTAGTGGTTTTTAGCTGTCATATAGAATTTAATAGGCAATTATACCACAGAATTAGATGTTAAAATACTTTTTAAAACTTGATAAAAAAATAACATTTTTGTTAAATTATACAACCCTGAAGAATAATAGAACCCAATTTAAATGCATACCTGAAATTTTCAAGGGACTTCCATGTGCCAGGAAAAGTAATAATAGAAAACAGGTGAAAAAGGTGCAAAAGAGGTTGAACTGGATTTACAAAAGTGAATTTAATGAACAAGAGCTAGATAACTCAGTATGAATGTAGGTATATGGTGAATTCCTTCCATGAAGATGGCGAATCATCATTTAGCTAATAATATACAGTATTCAACAGTAAAAGATAATAATTACTATCTATGATTAATCTGAAGCAATAGCTAATAGTAATTATCTATGATTAGCTATTACTAATGACCTATTTGACCTTTGGGTTTCTGTAGATGCCAATCGCTTCTTTACTTACATATCTTTAATCTCTGCTTCTACCACCCAAAATGTTACAGCCTGGATGTAGTGATTTTCTTTTAGTTATCAATAGATCTTCTGGCCTTCCTCAAATTTTAATAGCAACCATAATAATGGCATTAGAATTTACTTAATAAAATGGCAATTTGAGGCTTAGTATTTTTTTGCCAAAGGAGCCTCTCTTATCTATAAGCTTTGAAGAGGAGAAACAGGGCAGAGTTTTTAGCTGGGCTTTAATTCCAAATCATTTTTAAATAATGATATTTTTTCAGATCCAAGAAGAAAAATCCCTTAAATCTTTAGGGAAATGGGATTAAGCCAAGGTACTTCAAGTGATATCTGCCTTGAAGTAATAGGAGCTTTCCTGATAGCCCGAGATTAGAAGGGACAAAAGAGCAGAGCCTGTTCTCAGGTTGGGAAGAATAAGAGGCAGGAGAGATAAGTACTTATTCATTACACAAGAGGCAGCACTTAATACGATTTTTGGAAATCAGAGAAGGGCTTGAGAATCCCTAGTCACTGACTAAATTACTTAGGAAGATGATGTTTCTTCAATACATAATTGGAAAAAACTGAAGGAGAGAGAGCTTGAGTGGATATTAATACTAAATTTTAGTATGATTTGTTAACCAAAACACCCAGTTATTTCAGTGATGGACAAAAAAGAAATGTAAAAATCTCCAGCTATAAAATACAGAGGGACGCTTAGTGTCACTCCAGGACAGAGCCTGAGTATGGACCTTGTACACAGAAGCCTTCAAATGTGAGCCTCAAGGTTAAAGCAGCTACTGCTGTACCAGCATCAGATACTTAATTGCAATGCCAAAGGATCTCCTTCATCAACTGCTTAAATGAAGGTCAAGAAACAGTTCATCAGTAACACCAACTTTTTTGTGTTTTTAACAAGGGTATTACAATCAGCTGTCCACCTTTCCTCAGCAGAAGTGGAGACACTAATAAGTGTGTCACTCATACCTGTGCTTCCCAAAGAAACATGCAACCTTATTTTAACACCTAAATTTATTTATCTTTATGGAGATGAATGCAGGAAGCTTTCTGGAACCACGGGCCACTTGTAAACATTGTTCTAAGATCTGGGTGATATTTCAGTAATGCAAGTTTCAGAGGTTTGAGGAGTTGAGACACAAACTGTTCTGTTGGACACTAACAGAAGTCCTGCAACAGTTTCAGATCTTTTCAAAACCTTTCCTACAAAACTTCGGATGGAGTTGGGGGCAGGGGGGATTGTGGGTTTTTTGTTTGTTTTTCTTAAATGCCTAGCAAATACCTGAGAGTGACATTTGGTTTAAGAAAGAAATTGAAAAACTTGCAAAAAAGAACAGATAGGTTGATATCATTGGATGGTCACAATTTGAGAGAGGAGCTAACTAGGTGTGAGTTCTAGACTCAGTTGCATGACTTAGAGTTAATAATAGCTTGCACTTGCTAGCAAAAGCTGAGACCAACTCTGTAGGGGCTGTGATGCACAGGGGTAGAATTTCCCTCCTCTACCAGGCAGGCCCACTGCACCCTGCAAGGGCTTATTTGCAGAAGAAAGCAGATGGTGTTTGCAGTGCTGCATTCCAGCTGGGATTTTGCCAGGGGAGGGCAGCTTTAATTTTTGTCCCCTTTTCACCATGACAACTTCCCCAGCCTGGCTTTCATCACTTGTTTTTTGTTGCAGTGTTAGCTAGAGGAGGATTACAGCCCAGCAACGTTGACTTCTGGTGCTACAGTTGTTCTTCGGGTGAACACAGAATTTTGCTTGCTAAGCTAGGAACTAACCATAGAAGACACAAGAGATGTGATTTATTGTTCATTTAAAAAACAAAATAACCAACTGAAACTAAAAGATGAAGCAACTGAGATCAGATGAGCTTGACAACTTGCTTATTCAAATTATTGTCATAATTAATGTCAGGACCAAAATCGGCTGCCTTGTGAACCATCTTGGCTGATTCCAGAAAGCCTCCCCTTAGAAGAAACTTAATCTTTCTGCATTTCCAAGACAGTTTCCTGATGTACAGAACAGAGGTAATACTGCTGCCCTACATATAGCTATACATGCATTATGACCAGTGTATGCGATAAAAATAATTTCCCTGATTTAGAGAGGCAGAAACTGAGAAAGAGAGGTTAAGTGAAATATATTTTCTTTGCAGATTGCCTAACGTGTTTTGGCGAGTATGCTGGAGTGAGCACAGCCTGCCTGCAAAAGATTGCATGGGAGTTCGACTCCAGCCATTCCAGCACTCTGTGAATAGACCTAACATTGCAGGCTGGATAACTGGGGAATTGTGTTGCTGTTCACTTTAAAGTGTATCCCTTTGTCACCCATCACTTCAAGAACTACTTATTTCATGAAATGAGCTTTTCTAGTGTCAATCCTTCCAGCTAAACAAAAAAGGAGATGAAAAAAGGAGTATTTCAAAGTCTGTTCTTCGTATATGAACAAATGATGTGGAGTGAAATATGCTATTCTTCAAGCTCGAGAGGTGAATTGGTATCCAGCTAGGACTGAAGCAGCCCTTAACAATAATACCTGATAGTTCTCATTACACTGCAAATGAAAGTGTTTCACAAGGATCACTTGAAAGGCTCAAGTAAGATATATTGTTAGATTTTTCTATTTGGAAGACTAGTGGGATAAGAAACAGATTAAACTACCAGAACCTGTTTAAGGGACTAAATTTCACAAGCACAAATGAGCTGGATGAGCCAAAATAACCTCTGTCTGTCCTGTTTTCCCATACTTGGAGACCAAACAGTTCTTTAATTCTGAATGACATTTGTTTAGGCAAGAAGGAAGCACTCCAGAGTGCAGCCCAGGCAGGAGAGCCCCAGGCATGTTTCCAGCAAGGGTGGCCCCAGACCAACTTCTTTGCAGGGCTCCCATCCTGGTGCTGAGCCTGGGCAGGGGCAGTGCGGCAGCCCCCAGGTTTCAGGAAGGTGTCGAGGAGTACGGCAGGGCCAGAGCCAGAGCGGCCCTTTGAGCATAGGAGGCAGCAGGTGGGGGTTCAGCCCCCCCCTGCACCCACTGACCTCCCACACACAGGGGTTTCTGCAATGATCCCCAAGAGAAGGAGAGATCCAAGCACTACAGATCTGACTACCGCTTTAGAGATATTTTTTTCTTGTAATTGCTTGACCAGTTTCTTGTCTCTTTAGATGGAGTTTTACATGTTTTACCTAGGATGCCAGAACAGAACAGTCTGCCTCCCTCGTGACTACCAATGAGCAGGAAGACAAAGAAATCACAGGAGAATCCGTTTTGCATCTCTAACAGGCCTTTGGAGCTTAGCAAGCAGATTACTGGCTGGTGTCTGCAGGGAACCTTCTCAGCAAGTCCTTCACAAAATGCAACCCATAGAACAAAGTTTGCCGACTTTGATTTGCATGCAGTCAGGCTCTCCTGGCCCTGCAGAAAAAATTTACAACTTTTTTCTTTCTCTTCCCCATCCCCTCCAGCTCCCCCAACACCAGAACATCAATATAAAGATACATTTCTACGTGCTGCCCTTCTAAGCACCCTCAGCCTAGACTGTACTCATGAAAGAGAGCAGGAATCCATTTGGCCTTTGGACTCATTGCCAGCTGGAGCTGTAGTGTTGGTGAACATCCTGAGAGCTCTTCAACCATCAGCTGTGATCCAACACCACCAATCCCATTCATTTTAAGAAAGTGCATACAGCTCTAGAACTACTTCGAAAGCACCCTTTTTGTTAAATAAATTAAATGTACTGGGAAACACCAAAAAAGCATTAGTTTGGAGAAGCCAGGTGTTAAGAAAGCAGAAACCAGGTTTTAATGGAACAAAAAATGCTACTGAAATGCTTAATTTGACATTGCTTCAAATTGTTTTAACATGAATCATCTAGCCATTGTATGTGAAAAATAGAGATATCTCTTTTTGCTTTTAAACTAAACAGCAACGAGCAAACTAGTTTAATGTCACTTGATTTATTGCCTGAATAGAAACTAAGCAGGAAGAATAATTAATCCTCTTTGCCAAGCAGAACACATAAAATCTTAATAATTCTTTAAATGGCATTTATTGCTGAAAGAAAAGTGTTTTGGTGCTTCTAAATGGAAGGAGAGGCATGGAGATGACATTTTTGCATTTTATGCCATACTTAACAGCATCAGCTCATGGCTTAGAGATTACTACCTCTGTGTTTGCTTTGAATTAGAATCTCAGTAAAAGCTCAAGCTTCAGTCTTTTGGGAATGCCAGTGTAGTTTAAATGACATTATGCAGAGGATAGAGGGCAAGGGAGGCTACATGGTAGCTATCTCAGGGATGATAAAACAGGGGGATCTTCACGGAGAAAATAGGAGGAAACAACACCATGAGGTAATAGCAAATGTGCTAGATCTTTCTCCAGGAGGATCCGGAGGATATTTAATGCCTCTCCTTCTAGATGATAGAATTTGGAATGGATCAATGTTTCTTTTATTATTTAAATGACCTTGTTATAGCTCTAGCAAAAAAGTTGTTTGACAACTGTTTTCACACAGTCAGTGGCTGGAGCCCTGCTTTGGCAGGTGGTCAATGCCGAGTAGGGGCTTCTGGGGTGGCCTTTGAAATGCTCAGGACAATTTCTGGCTCTAGAACAGGACTCACTCTGTTTTTCCCATTCAGGAAAGTGTGCGGCAAAAGGAGCAGCCACCAGCACTGGGGCTAAGCTCACTGCACCAGGGAGTCCTGAGGGAACGGCAGACCTTTCATCCTGCCGTCTTGTTCAACAACTCTCTCCTGTTACAACTAAAGGAGTGGCTGAAACACTTTTATATAAATTTTATAATTATGAGTTTATCTGAGTAATAAGAACTTCACATCAGTGGAAGCCAAGTCAAGCTGCACCTGGCCTTCTGCCTGGACCAATGAAAAGCACACCTGGTCAAGGTGGGCTCCATAACACTAAGTATAAAGGGATGATACTAGTCCTCCACCCCAAGAAAGAATGAAATCAACACCCTGCATTACCACATCTAGCACATTTAACTCAGCATGAACACTGCCAGGACTTGGAGTAGATAAGACGAGCTTTAGCTGAGGTGGTGGCTTTTATTAGAGCTTCTACTTCCCCTGTTTACTCCTTTTGAACTTGATCATAGTTGCAAGGTTGAAACATATAAGAACATGAGTAGCTCAAGTCACTTCTGAGAATTGAATATGGAGTCTCAAGTCACTTCAGCATCTTAAAAAATGTTATCCTCTGCTTCGCAGCTCTGCTCATGTAAAGAAGAGTATATAACAAGGATAACTTCATCCCTGTAAGTCACAATCCTCTTAGGATAGATCCATCTTTTTCTTGATGCAGACATATCCAATTTCAAAGCTCAGGTCTTTTATCAGTCACATGGTATCTGTGAGACTTAGATAAGCTTAATGAAAAATTCTGTAATACATAGTAATCAATATTTTCCAGAAATATGTACGTTGACTAAAACGCTCACTGAATGGTAGAGGATGCTATAACACAACTAGTGCAGCCGACATTGGGTTTTCAGGTGAGCAACACTGCATTCTAGTTTGGCTGCCCATTGAGGGTGTGCAACACAGCCCCAGCAGTGGCTGTGCTGCTGAGCTGCCCAGCACGTGAGGCTCCCTGCTCAGGCTGCAGCGTATGCTTCCCTGCGCAGAGAAATACGCACAGCCAGAGACTGCACTTCCACACTTTCACATCAACAGCTTCTTTTTCCTCCCATGTCGTTTTTTCCCCCCTCCCGATTTCAGCTTTGTATGCAATGCCTTTGTTTAAAAAGCAAAGGATAGTTGAGGGAAGTTATATATGAGGAAACTTAGTTCTTGGGAACAGCATTTATAGTCAGGTACACTGATTTACCTATTTACTTCCATAGGGGTTTTACTCTGGTAGGGGGAAAAAAGGTAACTTTTTAAAAATTTTCCATGTTTCCTCTAAAATGAGCATTTCTTTTCCTACTTAAAAAGAAAAATAATATAACTTGCTATTACTTCTTTTCTACCAAATTCTTTAGTTCCTCTGCATTATGCTTTATCAATACCCACAATGCCTTATGCTGCAAGCAGTCCTGTGGAAATCTGCTTCGCCAGAGGAACCCGTTTTGAGCAAGACCGTGAAGGACATTTAGAAATCTGCAAGTCTTTCAGAATGGGACATGTACAAGTTTATTTGCTCTGTTGTCTACTATACATCTTCCATTGCATAAATTAGGCATGAGTTAATCTGTATGCAACAGAACACACACTTTCATTTACTAGTAATTATTTACCAGATCAATCTACCTCGATGAAACAGTTCTACCTAAAAATTACATCTGTTAATAAGTTAAAACATACATACATGTTATGCTTTGAATAGGAATATTAGACAATGTTTTCTTTTGAAAGGCTGATTTGACTTTTTGTGTTCACCTACTTGTTGGGCCATCTGTAAGACTAACAAGCAAAACTCACCAACTTGGGAGCTCTGGAGAACCCCATAGAAGGTACTCATACAAAGTGCCCTCAGGCAGCAGGTTCCCTTGGAGCAAGGGAAAGCCAAAAAACACAGCTCACTCGCAACTAGGACAACATTACACAGGTCTAGCCTTTTTAAAACAAAACTTTTGACACATGTGGAAAACACTCAGTGTGATGTCAAACTGCCAAGAAATTGCAGCCTGAGCAACCCCATATGGAAACTGTGGAGTGAATTCGCATTTCTCACTCATATGATTTACTGTTTGCCACCCCTTCACTTCATTTTTCCTTCCTGACTATTCTGACATTCTTCTCTACTCTTCTTGTGTATTAAGCACTTGCTGAGAGGTGAAAGCATCAGCTATTATTGGTACAGTTGCTAATCCCTTTTATATGCTGCATGGGTCAAAGACACTTACAAGAATAAGGCTGCAAAAGTCACATTCCCAGAAGACTTCCAAAAGTCTTTAAAAACCCCACTGCTGAAATCCAAAACATCACGCCTCAAATAAATCAAAATAAAGAAGTGTCATGTAACGCATTCACATGAATGCATACTTACAACAAATGGAACAAGGAACTTCATGTGTTTTGTGCTTAAATACCATCTACTCTTCACTACAAAGGAACTACTGTACTTCACAGCCATTTCATCATCAAAAGAAGCCATAGAAAGACAAAAATTAGTTGAAATATAAAATTAAAAACATAGAACAAGTTCAGCAGAGAGTAACTGGGCAAGAAGCCTCTGACCGGCGGGGGACGCACTTCAGATGAGGTCAGAAAGAGTTTAAACAAAAAGTCTTCATACAGACATTTATCGTCATTTTCTCTGCCTAGTAGCAAGGTTTGTCAGCCCATTCAGACCGTCATTATTCTTGTAATCCACACCATACTCTGCTGAAGGTAATTAACCAGTACCTGCCTTAGGTTTTTAGCAGCTTAGAGATCTTAAAGCACACTTAGCTCATGAATCTTGTACTTGAAACCTTTCTAGACATCAGAGTAGGCCTTAGTAATTTTGCTGCAGAACATTTCATAACCTGCTCTCCCGGTAATTACTGGCTGAACGCAAACGGAAAACCTGTCCTCGTTCATTAAAACCAGACAAGGTCTTTTGCATAGGTCTAAATAAACTTAGGACTGTTCCTTCACCTCCTGGGAACATCAGCGAGCTGAGCAGGAGCGCCAAGCAGGCGGCAGCAGAGCCCCCACGCTGGTGCCACCTCCGTCCCACCAGCCACACCACCTTTATGATGGCAGTAATGGGGACATCACCCAGCACGGGGACTGAGCTGCCCAGGAGGGCATGGCAGGGGGGACCCCAACAGTGCCAGGGCAGGGCAGTGGGGCCTGGGGAAGGAGCATATTGTGTCCGCTTGCAAGCGCAGGGAGGACCCAGCAAAGGAAACCAGAGATCACCTTGCTTTTCTCACCTGGCTGTGCCTGAGGTGGTAACCTCCCTCCAAAGTGTGACTTTATTCACGCTCAGGACTAGACCCTGTCTGGTTACTTTAGGCAAAGGGAGGCAGCAGAGAGTGGGCTGGTTTTGTTTACTTCAGATTATTTTTTTTTCTTTAATTATACTTACTACTATCATCATCATTTAGGTAATCTGAGCCAGGCAGTAATTACACAATATTAAAAAAAACCTAAATATTTAAAATCCTGTTAATCACCCTTCTCCTGACTACAGCTTTTATTCCAACAGGGTGGCTGCTGGGAAAAAAGTAAATATGCTCCACTGAGGCAAATTTATGATGCTATTTCTAACTAGCTGATTACCTTACTGTGTGACTAATGCATCTAAATGGAAGTCCCTAATTTTGTTTCCGCCTCACTAGTTCATCTCAGTGTATTAGGCAAAAGGAAGCAAAAAAGCATGATAAAATTATACGTATATATTTCAGTGCACTGTAAAACACATGGACAAATGGTAAGCAGCACTTGATTAGTACATATTCTACAACTCTCTGTCAAAGGTATTAAAAATGTGCCTTATGAAACAGGAATGATATCATTAAAGGAGGTTTTTAAGTATATAATTTGTTCCTTGTAAACGAGGAAATTTTTGTTCATTATTATTAAGTGAACTATTTGTTATTGCTTTCATGCTTTTTTGATCAATAGGGCCTCTGAAAGCATTCACTGAAGATGTCACACTTGCAGATTGCTGTAAAGCATGTAAATAAGGTGTATATATTGTATGGTGGATATATAGTCTTTATGTCCTTTCACAGACTCCAGAAGGTTGTCCAAGGATCCCATGTTTGAAATCATTACATCAATTCAAAGGCAGATTTTTAAAGCTGGTGAAAACTGAATTTACACATTGAACTTAAATCCAACTCTTCTTTCAGGCTGATTTTAGACTCACAGCTGGGTTTGAGGCTGAGTTGCATTAATTCTAACGAGGCCTCTTGTTCTCAGCTTGGGGTTGAGTATGCCTTGAAGGAGAACCTACACTCCAATACCAGTGATGAAATTTCTGTCTATAAATAAAAACAATCACAGCACATATGCTCTGCTTCCTTATATCAGCTTCAGGACTGCAGATTTCTTGTGTTTCGGGAATCCTTGAACGGCAGTATTAGTGTAAAGAATGGATTCCCTCTACCTGCTCTTCCCTCTTAAAGTTAATTTATTTTTGCTGAAATAGGGCCCTAAGGCAACGGCCTACACAAGTCATGTCCCCTGTGTCCCTTTGCGTTTTGTTTAGGCACAAAAAGGGGCCACTGAAGATGAGGCCTGTAGAAGGTCCCACAGCATCACAGGAGAGATGCAGCAGCTCCATGTCCTACACCAGCGGAGCTGCATGGAAAGGAGGGCTGCGGAGGCTCTTGTAGGTGCACAACCGCATGGGAAGGATGGAGCTGACTTCTCATTTCCACCAGCCATTTCGTCTCAGGGACATCAGATGCTACATGGTTCTGTGGACAGCATCAGGCCAACCTCTAGCATTTTTACAAGTAACAAAGAGGTCAAATAGCATAAAGCCCAGTTCGGCTTAGATGGCTCAAGATTCTGTCCTGGTAGCCTTTGCAGGTACCTTACTGATTTTAAACACAGAGAAGATCTGCATTTTGTGTACTTAAAGTTACCTTGTGCAAGTGACCTGCTAACGAACTTGATTACAAAGGTTAGTATATAAGAGCCAAACAAACAGCACAGCTCCTTCCCTAGAGTTAACACACCACCAATTTCATGCACAGGTTACGAGAGCAAGTGACTCTGTGGGACAGGATGTACTGGGAGCATTCTGGTCTGGAGCTGGGGGGAGCTGGGGTAGGGGAAGCTCTTCTGGATTAAAAGAACATTTCTGTATAGTGTTAGATTTAGCATTACATGTTATGTACATATAGGTACTCCAACATATTCCATGAGGACCTACTTCCTTTTCAATGACTCGTATGTATTCCATAGGAACAATGAGCAAAATGTCATCGTTGCTCACTGTGTTGCTCCAAGAATGCTTTCTAACTCTGTCTCCCCAAACATAGGTGGCCTAGAGAAAATGGGAACTTCACAGGAAAAAAAAAATCGCTGATTTAAAACATTGCAATTTAAATTAAAAAATTAAAGAAAGGACATTTACTATTGTAATGGAATTTAAAAGATTATAATATTTTTCAGAAACGTGTAAATAATATTCAGTATATGCACAAGATTATTTTGGTGGACAAATCTGTTTTTGAAAATTTCCGGTCTCACCCACTAAAACCATACTAAAATTAGGATCAGAGCAATGTATTTTAGCTACAATTGAGCTTTGAAAGAATGTATGTTAAGGGTTGTTATTGTAAAGCACAGTAGGACTCTGCTTCTCAGCCATGTAGAACACAGCTGCTGCTCTGTGAGCAGAGAATTTAAGTGGACACCATAAATTTATGGTGAGGAAACCAAGTTTCATCTTTTCTTTCTTAGTGCCATAGTTATGAGATGCCTGGTAATGACAAGCAACTTAGCAAAAAGAAGAAAAGGAGGACAGAGAAGGAAGGGGTTGATCTCCTGGCCTGTGGGACTTCTGGGTTTGCTGCAGGCCCATACCACCAAGATCTTCTAAATGGATGCATTAACTTTGATGCCAACTATAACTTCCTTTTCATCTTCTAACCTTTGAATCTTTGGTGCCAGGCTTTTTTAAAGCACCAGTTTTGCCTTCTCCACGCAAAATGCCTGCCGGCATCTTCGCCTACATCCTTCTAAGTTATACCGTAATACAGATCAGATAAAAAACAAACAAACAAGACCCCAAACAAACAAACTTGGGAACATGGTTTACACGCTACACTGTATAAGTAATAATTGGCGTAAGGCCAACTAAAGCTACCTGGGTTCTGAAGTTAATTTGTGCACTTAACATCTGCTACACTTTATCCTCTGTTTTGTGCTTTCAGGAGATAAAGCAAGCAGTCTCAAACAGGGTGACTTCCACTTTTAACTACACAGCAAATAAATAAGATGAACTGCAATCCACTATAAGGAGTGTGGAAGAGATTCTCAGTCTGCTCCAGGTGGTATGTAGGGGCTGACCTAGGTGACCTACAGCAGAATCTAGTTTTAAGCTTTGCAGAAGGGTTTTGTTTTTCTTTATTAGCAATATGGAATGTCAGCATAGATTCAGCTGAACCTGTCCTGTAAATGATTTTGCCAAAAGGAAAGACAAAAGGTGAGCCATGTGTGACACTAGTTCAGTGGCTGACACCAGCTTTCAGCGGAGGATTATTCTGTAGGATACATAAGCCCTAAGGGTCAGGTTTTTAAAGGAACTCACACCCAGCAGCTCCAGCTGAGGCATTCAGAGCCAGAATCTGCAAGTCTGCTGAACCTGCGTTCAGACAGAGTCTTGATGCTGAGAGGTATCCAGCACCCATAGCCCTGATAAATTTCCAAGAGTCTGAGAGCATTCTGAATTAACATCAAGCTTACTGTCAGCTCTTCTCTCTCCAGCCTCCCTCCTGTTTTATTACCAACAGTAATCCCTTTCTGGGAATCCTAAATCATGTTACATGATTTTCTCTGTCCTATTATCAGTTTCCCTCTGTGGGAATAGCTGGCAAGTGCCAAATTTATTCTGTACAAATTGTTTTAAGGGAAGACTGATGTTCTTCAATCTTTTCTTAAATTGAACATTGTATCTTGCTGGTGAAGACTGCCTATTGGAGGCATTTGACTTGCCATGCTCCTACCCTGTGTGGAGAATTAGATTGATGCTCCATATTACAGAATAGATGTTCTGAACAGCTGGGAACACAGCTCACAGCCACTTAATGCATTTCTTCATTTTTAATATCTCTTCTCTTACCCTTTAACAAACTGCAGCCCAATTACTCTAGGGGGCAGGTAAAGGGCTGACCCTCTCACACTGCTTCATCAATCACGATCAATACTGTTGTTTGCACTAAATATGGCTTAAAAGATGGTGTGTACTCTGCAGGAGGAAAGCAGGACAGATACCCAGTCATACCGCAGCATTTACCACAAGAAATGTCGATTACAAGGCAACAAATGAGAGTACAATCAGACTATTTGTCACGTCTACTCTAAATATTACTGGGCTAGAAAATGAGTGAAAAAATATTTTGCTTTCTTAATTTCTTTTTTTTGTTCCTGCATTTCCTCTATCATTCCTTTCACACGCATGCATATGTCCATGCATGTATGCAGCTTTCCTTTTGAAGCTTGCCAATTGCCACAGATTCATCTTTCTAAGTACATAATTCAATCCACTGAACATTACGCTGTGGTAATGCTGATGAGCTCTTAATTCTTCTGTATTTATTGCAGCAAATTTATCACTGACCTTAATGAATCTTCCATTATGACAAAAATGTCAGTGCCAAATCTCTTAAGAAGGTCTGGCATACAGTGGTTTTAAAAGGTCAATGTGTTATTTTTTTTTAAATAGGTCATTTAAAAAATAGACACTTATATTTAAAAAGACAAGATTACACACAAAAAAAATTCACTGACTCTTCTATTCGAGTTCTGACAGATTAACATTGTTACTTAGCTAATGCTCAGAAAAGTACATGGAAAAATTATTTTTTAAAGGTTTGCTTTCACATGCTGGTGCAAGTCATCAAGAGCCCTGTGGTCCCATCTGCATGTTCATGAGAGCACAACCCCAAAGCAGAAGACAGGATGAGGAGATAGAACAAGCGTAGGGGAAGGCGTGGCAGGCCTTGGGTCTATCCCAGGGCAGCACAGACCCTCTGCCTTTGGCTGCTGATAGCTGTCAGCAAAACTGATCAAGCAGCTCCTGTTTATGGTGGAGAATAACTTTATTTTAAAAATAGTCTTATTGAGTGCAGTGGGTTTGCATGGCAAGGTTTTGGTAGCAGGGGGGCTACAAGGGCAGCTTCTGTGAGAAGGTGCCAGCAGCTTTCCCCATATCCAGTGGAGCCGCTGCTGCTGGCCAAGGTCAAGCCCACGAGCAATGAGAGTAGTGCCTCAGTGACAGCATATTAACAAAAAAAGAAAAAAAAAAGAAAAAAAAAAAAAAGATCTGCACCAGCAGGAGAGAGTAGTGAGACTATGTGAGAGCAACAAAACTCTGCAGACACCCAGGTCAGTGCAGAAAGAGGGGCAGGAGGGGCTCCAGGTGCCGGAGCAGAGGTTCCCCTGCAGCCCGTGGTGAAGACCATGGTGAGGCAGGCTGTGCCCCTGCAGCCCGTGGAGGTCCACGGTGGAGCAAGATAACCACCTGCACGTGCTTACATGGACGACCCCACACTGGAGCAGGTGGATGCCTGAAAGTGGCTGTGACCCCATGGGAAGCCCACACTGGAGCAGGCTCCTGGCAGGACCTGTAGAGAGAGGAGCCCACAATGGAGTAGGTTTGCTGGCAGGACTTGTGATCCCGTGGGGGACCCACACTGGAGCAGACTGTGCTTAAAGGGCCGCACCTCTTGGAAGGGACCCACGTTGGAGCAGTTCATGAAGAACTGCAGCCCGTGGGAAGGACTTATGTTGGAGAAGCTCACTGAAAGCTGTCACCCGTGGAAGGGATGGCACACTGAAGCAGGGGAAGAGTGTGAGAAGGAGTGGCAGAAACAACATGTGATGAACGGACTGCAATCCCCATTCCCTGTCCCCCTGCACTGTTCACAGGGAAGGGGCAGAGATATCAGGAATTAAGTTAAACTTGGGAAGAAGGGAGGAATGGGGGGGGGGAGGTGTTTTTCTGATTTGAGTAGTAACAAAATAAACTGATTTCCCCAAGTTGAGTCTGTTTTGCCCATGATGGTAACTGCTGAGTGATCTCCCCATCCTTACCTCAACCCACGAGCCTTTCTTTATATTTTCTCTCGCCTGTCTGGTTGAGGAGGTTGATAGAGCAGCTTTGGTGGGCACCTAGCATCCAGCCAGGGTCAACCCACTACACCAAGTTAGTGTCATTTGCTACAAGAGAAATTATTTACTTATAAGATGCACAATGGTAATAGAGCCTATATTATAGCCCACAGTAGCTGCAAACTCTGTTGTCTGCCTTTGTTCAGCCCTCATCACTGCTTTCATTTTAAAGAAGAACAGATAGAGGGTAAAAGTCATTCCTAAGGTGAAATGGCAGGTGAGTGGCTGAGGAAAGGAAAACCAATGTTCGCATTAACTGGATTTTACTGCCCTTGCTGCACTTGTACAGTTTAAATATCAGGAGAGAACCAAGTTTTTGGAACAAAGTATGTGTTTACTGGAAAGGTTAACCACCCAAGAGAAGAGCTTGAGAGTGGGCATTAGTAGCAAAATCTTACCGTGATATATGAAAGACACCACACTGCTAATTATTATTTTTTTTTTTTATAAAGCACTCTAAGGGACACTGCCGGAACAGAGGACACCATTTCTTGCCCAGGACTTGGCTCCAAGTCAAATTCAGGTCCCCAAAACCAAACAGAGCCCCAACAGTTCTATCTACAGCTGGCTGAAAGCGTCATCTCCAAAATTACAGATCCCCATTATCTTACCAAACTCACATCTGGCCTTCCCCCTTCCCATCCCAGAGTTGCCTAAAACCAAAACACTCCTTCCCACAAATCAACCTGCAGCCTGAGTGAATTATGAGGGGGAGAAATCAACACTGTAATCTGCTTGTGGAACAATAATTATCCCTTGTACGCCACTCCAGAAGCAATGCTGTTATCAAAAGCATCATGCCTGTAAAATAACACTTCTGGGAATGGTGCCAGGCTAGGGGCTCATGGCTTTCACTCAGTTTGTAAAAGACAAATCAGCCTAGGTGTTTGTTTTGCTACCGTCTTCCCTAATGTGAACCAAGTCCTTGGCTCACTTGTACCAAGCAGACCTGTGGCAAGAGCAAACCTGGAGCAGTCCCCCTCCCCAAGGTCAATAAGACACTAGGTGCCCAGTGACACCAGGAAGTCTTGGGGGCACTAGGATAAGAAGCTGTTAAACTAAAGGATAGCAAGCTTCCTCTGCCTTCAAACCCAGCAGCGCAGGGAAAGAAACTCCACCTCCAGCCTGTTGGACTGGAAGCTCTTACTGAGCAGCCAAAGTCCATGAAGCCTGGTGACAAACCTGTACAGAAATGCGCAAAAGTATTAGGATGTAGCTAGAGACTAGTACAAGAACCCAAAGCAGTGATAACAAAAGCAAGCACTGTATCTTCAACAGCTCCTCTAGGAAACCAGTAGTCCTGGGAATTCACCATTGCATTCCCCACATTGCTGCTTCCCTTGGGCAGATAGATATCTGCTGATGTGCTGAGCTGACTTGGTGCAAGACAGCCTGGGGATGGGAGGCTGCCCAGAGGCTCTGCTGGCACAGCAAGGTGTGGAAAAAGAAATTTAAAAAAAAAATAAGTATAATCTGACATAACTAATCATGCACTTCTCTGGGTTCTGCTCGTTACCTGCAACAGATGAAACACTGGGAAAAGGCAATACATATCCAGGAGAACTACACTTGTAATTGGGATTACGTGGGAGATAATCAGATTGCCACTGGTTTTGAGCTTGTTGAGGTTGTTTCTGACATACTGTAATTCTGAAACTAAGTTGTCGTATCAGCCAGTAAGTGACAAGTTCAGTGCTAATCTATAAAAATTACAGCCTCCTTACTGCTCAGCTCATTAAACTGACTCTGTCTCCCGGCCACTCATTCATCTTCATAATCATCCCCCATTCAGCTACTAACCTCCTCTGTGTATACAGTTTACAGTACATCAGGAAGATAAAGTGGACTGATATTTCCTTCTAAAGAGCAGTAGCTTTTAATTTTTACACACACTTTAAGTACAAAGATAAATAAGATAACTTGATATCACATTTTCAGCTCAAACATTAGAAGAAAAACCAAGATTGTATATTCAGAGTTTATAGCAACATTAAAAGGTCCTATTCAGCAAAGTTATGTTCCTTTTTTCCTAAATGTAGTTACGTTTACATAGCACCACTGAAATATCTGCATCTGAAAAAGCACATGAAACACCGCACTTGCACTGTCCTGCCAGACAAGGGGAGAAACATGTGTAAGACAAGATAAAAATTATGAGCTCGGGTCAGTATTTCTGAACAACATCTGTGCAGACAAGAGCAGTGATGGGCACATTGAAACCTACACCATGCCAGCCACTGGTGCCCCTCTAATGCAGCACTCCGCCAGGGTGCCAGGGCAGCCTCCTTACGAGCACTGCAGGAGCTGTACCTTGCAGCACACCTGAAGGGGGAAAAATGTGGCTGCTCCAGAAGAATCTTTTTGCCTCTGGCTGGAAGGAGCAGCAGACCACCCAGAACAGATGAGGACTACAGAAAGCACAAGTCTTGCGGAGGGCAAGGAGCAGCCGCTCTGGGGACAGGAGGTAGTAGGGGTTGTTGCCTCAGTCGTCTGGCTGCCTGCATGCTTACTGATTGTTTTGACTCCTGCACTTTAGAAATCCAGCTATTGTAATAGATTTACAGATTTTATGGGTAAAAGAGACCATGTGATAACGTGGGCTGACATGTTTAACAAATTCTAGGGTTTCTACATCAAACTGATGCGACATACAGAAGACAATATAAAAAAAATTTGGCAGTTTCACCATTGTTTGTACGTGTGATATGAGATCACATGCAAATTATAAAACACCAATTCTGATTTTACATTTAGCCATGCATCACTGCCCCCTTATCTCTGCAGCAGCTCCAAACCTGGAGGAGAAGTACCTGCACCAAGCTTTTGCTTCAGCAAGAGGCTGAAGGAAGGAACGCTCCTCTCTCATCCCCACAAAGTGCAGAGTGGAGAGGCAATGGCTCAAGCACAGAGACCCACATGTCCTCTTCAGAAGGGTATGGGTTGTTTGGAACAAATGATGCTGTGCTGCTGTGGGTGGGGAAGCTCGTGTCTCCCGGAAGCTACAGCCTGCAACAGCTTTTACTACAGGGTAAAACCAGACACGCTGCAGATCGGAGTAGCTCAATAGTGGTTTAGAAAGGTAAGAAAAGAAAGCTGCTGCCTCTTTCCTAGTGTGACAGTCAGTAATTTGATGGTGCTCTAGTATATGAGTAGCATGACAGATTCCAACAGTACCATCCAGGTCTAGCATACAGTAGACCTCTTCTAACTTTGTCACCTTTTCTTCTGGACTGCCAGGAACTAGCAGGTCTGATTGGTTCAGATGCTCCAAGAAAGGTGAATTTAAGGGGTTATTTTATAGTTTGGTCTTAAAAGGCAGATTTCAAAGTCAAAGGCACTGCTCCCCAGTGAATTATATTAATCAAATTGTATATATTTACAGAGAAGAAACTGAATATTAAACTTGCCTTTTAAGTGACAACCTTTCGTTCTAACAATGGTGTTTACCATACTGCAAAGAGTGCATCTGCATTGGTAATGGAGCAGAAATGAAGCCCAGGAAATACAATTTTTTCAATGCATTTCAGCCAGACTGAACACACAAGAGCTTATTGTCTGTGCATTTCAATTTTAGGGAAACTCAAGGTACAATCTGTATAAACTGGGCGTTACCAGTGTCAAGACATACCATTTTTAGTTTGAGCACAAGAAAATGGCGAAAGAAAATTTTCTTTCAACAACGCAGCATATTTACAGAAATTAGACACATTAAGTATCTAATAAAGTTACAGGAGTTATGTTCTCTCTTCTGTCATATTTAAAGTCAACATATATAAAAAGCAAGTAAGGTTTGCAGGCAACACATACAGGCATACACAAAAGGGTACACAAAATACCTACATGGGCATACACTCCATAGCCGGTCCAGTTGCAATACAGCCCAACAGAAAGGCAACACCACAAGAAACAGCAGCTGAGCAGTAACATTTAATGTGTTCACTAATTCCAGTTTCCCTAATCATCGCCATGGTGAATGCTTTTCTAGCGGCGAAGAAAACTCTCTCAGCCTCACTGATGCACATTAAGGAGCAGGTGCCATGGGGAATACAAAAAGTGACACTGGAGAGTGTGCAGGGCAGATGCTGAGGAACATGCAGAAGGAGAAAGAAGCCACCAGTGCACTGTTGTGGCTAAGAGGGATAGACACAGGTCTAAGCGGAGTCCTGCCTTGCCTGACCTGAACTCCTTGGTTTGGACTTCAGCTCAAGTGTTATAGAGATGATGGCTCATTTAGAGACATTACGTAAAGAAAAAAAAAATAATTGAAGTATGAAATAAAATTTTGCTTTATGTCAGAGAACCCCAGAAAATGATACTAGCTTTAGAAAATTGTGACTTCATTCAAAATGCCTATTACAAGTTTGTCTTGTACTTTTTTAGAACACTAATTAAAAAGAGGCCTGCTCTTATACCACTGATGTTTATTTTCATTATAATGAACTTTTTTTTTTTTTTTTTTTTTTCAAATTTACTGCTTCTAAAGTTCCCTGTCCATATTGCAAGGGAGGACTGGATGAGAAGTATGAGAACTTACTTTGCAAAATTGTTAGATTTAAAAGTTTTCCTCTCTTTATAAAGGTTGAAACAACTCTCTGAAAAATTGCTGACAGCTGTTCAGAGGCAAGAGAAGGAAGGAGCAGAGGCAATACAACCTAACATTTCCCAGAACAGCCCCTGCCCCAGGGGGTAAGGGCAGCCGCGAGCTGCAGCACTGGGACTCTGGCCATGCTCTGCTGCCTCCCATCTCCTGCAGCTCCAATACCTCGATCTAGCTGCTCACATGATTTCAGATTACAGACAAATTTATTAGCTTTGATATGGAACATGACTGATAATCAGCAGAATAATCATGGAAGAATGTGCTTTGTGGGTCTGTTTCTCAAGCTTATCCCTTACTAGATTTAATGCCCCTTTAGACAAGGCATGTGATGAGGGCATTCACAGTCTTTCCTCAAATTAAGTTCCCGCTCTTTGAAAAGCAGTACAGCAGCCCAACCTGCTTTTACTAGCTCACCTTGACTCCTGAACTCCCCGACAGTAACAGGGATGAGGAAGACGCTTCCGAGGTTTAATTACTGAAGCCAGTTTCTCTTTTCTGCTCTTATTCAAAGGTTTTGGCCATCAAGTGTGATCTTGTCAGAAAACCAATAATTAATTACTTACTCCAAGTGCATTCAGCCTATTCAATTCACTTTTCCTTCTTTGATTAAGTCAGTCTGTAGGTTTCAAACAAACATTAGGCAGAACATCTCTTTGAAATGCATCCCAATTCTTGCTTTATGTCCTTTGCATTGCCAAACACAGAGCTGTTTTCCCTACAGAGCCATAGTCCTGGCATCCTGCATGATGAGAACCATTAAAAGCAATGGGGCTTGTCCTGCTTTCGAGCTCAGAGCCTGCACACGCTGAATGCAATCCATGTTACAATCTGTAAAGTATCTTAACTGGCTTTACTGTGTGCTGCAATATAATATGAGAGTCAAAGCAAGTGTTAGAAAAGCTCAGGAATCAATAGCCTCGACCCCAGCCCAGGCTGACAGGTAGCGCTGATGGGGAACATGCTTCTCCATCCTGTTCAGTGGACAGTGACCTGGCTAACTGGGCCAAAGTGGTCCCTGTCCCAGCACTTCCAGCTCCCCAATGCATTCATCTAGGGATGACACTTGGAAGGAGCATATGTATCACACAATGCTCTTTCAGTACATGCTGCTAAAATGCAAAACTGAAAAGAGCCTAAAAAATTAAGAAAAATTTCAGTCTCAAGAGAAATACAATGGAGTCAATAAGTAACAGTTCCAAAAATTTCACTCTGTGTACGTGAGTTCTTTGAAAAGGAAGCAACGGGGCTGTTCCTGGAGTGGAGCCACTCAAGGGATTGAGAGAGTACTTGCTAAATCATCTTGAACCTATATCAGCCTCTACTCCCCTCAAAAAATAAAACATTCTAAAATTGTTCCTGCATTTCAAAATTGTGCTCATTTTTATAGACTATAAAAATCCTTTACATGAGAATTCACGCTATTGCATTTCTGATTTACATTTGGTCCTAAATTTACAAACATACTTAGCATTAAAAACAAATTAGCATTAAAGCCACAGACTGGTTGTTTAAATTACACAAAATCAAAGTAAGAAAACCTGAAAAGATATTACAGTCAGGTTTTAAAAGCAAGAAAAATTATTTTTTCAGAGGCGGTAGTTTTTAATATAAAATTGGGCAATTCCATGTCATTATGAATTACTAGTACAGTTAATAATTACTTTAAAATCACTTCGAACTGATAACTAAAAGGTGTACAGCTCATTTTAAGTTTGTGCAAAGGCAGTCTTAAATGTGCCATTGAAGCAGTAATTTTTTGAGCAGTGACGCAGATACTTTGTTCTGTTATTCTTGAAGCCTTACTGATAGATTTATTTAAGGTTCTTAAAATTACTAAACCTGTTTTTCTTTCATAATAAAGAGATTATAACAGAGATCCCCTCTCTAGTAAAGTCACGCATGACGAAAATATCTTGTGGTGCAAGGGGAGCCTGATGCCGCAGTATTCCAGGCCACAAAGACTTGAGGTTACAGCATCTGGCAGGGCACCCAGAACTGCTGAAAGGTTTGTACCAACCAAGCCTCTTTTTCTGCCCAAATCGCTCTCTGTTGCCTACTGCAAGCCAGCCCCTTCCCTGTTCTGCCTTAGGAGATGCACTGGGGAGGAAAGAAGAAAAGGGAAAAGAGTCTCTTTTCATCTGGCCTATTTTCAAACACAGCTGTGTTACTTTTATGCTAGAATTATTCAAGTCAGAGGAGACTTTGAATCTTTCTCATACAAAGTTAGGGCGCTCTAAACTCCTGGGAAACAGCAGATCTCTGTGTGTGCGTGTGTAGAATGATAGAACTCAAATATCACCATAAAAATCCAACTTATTTCAAAGGAGAATCCCTTACTATGGAGATGCTTCGTACAGCCTCTACCTTATGGAAGGAAGCATTTTTTTGCAAGACATTTCAAATCCTGTCCTTGCTCAAACTGACGCCATCCTACAACCTGGATGCCACCCACCAGCTCCAGGAGGAGCTGTGTTTGCTGCCAGGGCTTTGCTAGCACCGCCAGCTGATGGACAGCATGGTGGAATTGTTTATTCTCTGTGCCTTGGGATACAGGAGAGAAAAAGACACTGCTCCAATAACAAGCTGGTCTCAGAACAATGTCAATAGCTTTAGCAAACATTTCTTGGGGAGTAAAAATTGCATATTCATCTGTACTAAAACTTTTAAAGTAACGATTCACTTTTGCTAAATAGCTCATTATTTTTTTTCAAGAAAAAAAGTGGGGAAAAAGCTCAAAAGCTGCCTGACATTGAAATACAAACTTTTCAACACCAAGCAACTTATTGTTTTGATGTTTCCTTTGATTGCTTTTTAGTTTATAAAGTCTTTAAATTACTTATATCCAAGGGCAGTGTTTAAGCTATTTTTAGTTCTGATTTGCTAAATATTTCTGAAAAATGGGCAAACTGATTTTGGTCATGCTCGGTCATTTTCCATACAGGTCCTTGGAACTGCCAGCAAACCAAGCAGTCTGATATTCACAGGCCTTCTAGATACCTACAAATAACTTTGATACATCAAATTTTTACTAGGTGCATCCTGAAGTGGAGAAGGGGTTACTCTGTCAAAGAGGACATATTATATTTGAACTCTTTTCTTCATGGTGTGGAGGATCAGTCCCATACCACAGCAGCACTAAGCAGCTGCCAGCCTTGCAGTTCCCACTTCTAAAGTGGCCAGGATCCCAGCCGTACCACTGGCACATATTAATCAGACATTACAGTTTTATTTCCTGAAGTCTTATTGTTTCCTCTTCTTCGCATCCTATGAGTACAACTGAAACTTCTATACAAATGCAAAAGACGACACAGCTCCCTACTGTGCAGAGACTATAATGTAATAAAGCAGAAGTGCAAAAAAGAGAAAGCAAGCGTTACTGTTCCTGTCAAAAAAGAAAGTATCTTACATTGCAATGACATGATAAATTGCTGTTATCAGATATGACATCTAAGGATGTGGCAATATTCCTCTTACATAAAATCATAAACAAACAATTAGAGTTTTGCCTCTATCTTCTAGAGGTCTCTATAGATGCAACTATTTTTACCTCAAATAGACAATGCTCAGATATTTTTGCCTTGAGCACCACTTGTGATTAAATAAAGCAGGCCATATATTATCAAGTTATATATTCAACTGCTGCATAATTACTGAAGAGTTTTTATTGAAATGTTGTTAACTCATAATCAAGTATTCTAAATAATGTTGGAATAGGATTTGAATAGTTTTTTTAATTCTGTGAGGTAAGACAGAAAACAATGTAACAGAAAAACATGACCGATTACATGTTTTAAATTTAAAAAGCAGCCTCTTCCTGAAAATACGATAGCATATATACATATAGAACAAAGATAAATCTGACTATTCTTTACTCTTCCCTTTCTGCTTCCTTGAGCTAATACCAACTACTGCTCTGCTGGCATGACTGCCACCCCTAAGCACCAGCAGCAGAACAGTTCCAAGGACCTGTATAATTATGAATCTCATCCCCACTGCCAAGCTCAAAGAACTTAATTTGAGAAAGTTAAACTCCTTTATAGATGCCTTGTTTCCCCCTCACATCCTGCCCTATGGCATATGCTACAAGGGACCTTCATTATCCATGAAGAAGTTTTAGTCTACAAAAACGAGCCATACCATTTTTGAAATGGCCTTAAGTTTTGCAAAACCATGTAATAGCTTTAAAGTAGAAAAAAACTAACATAGCAAAAGAAGCAGCAGTCAGAATACTGCTCCAAAAATGCTTAATTTTTTTAGTCTTCCATATGTTGCAGGAGCTGCTGCTAATCTGTATGCAGTGCCACCCAAAAAGCCACAAACATTATTTATATTCTAATATGGGTACCCATTATCAGGAGACAAAAATTGATCTTCTATACTGTATAGGGCATATAATACAGCAAAATTAAACCTTTTAAAAAGCTTGTTTTATTCTGAATAAAGTGGCTACACCTACTAGCAAGTGGATTCAGATTTACTATTGCAGGACAAATACTAAACAAGTTCTTGCAGAAACACATCAGGTTGTGTATACACACACCAGACCTTCTGCGAGCTGCACTTGAGATAACACAATCGGCACTGAGAGTTAAATACCATCCATTCTTCTAGTTTCTTCTCAGTACTGGCAGAGGAGGATAACCCAGCATCTGCTTTGTGGAAATGAGTCTCTGAGCTGTTCCAGTAATTGTAAGTGACTGCAGAAAATGGTTAGAGAGCACTTCCACACCCTTTCCCTTCTCACAGATCCCACCTCTGCTTCCTGGTTACTGACAGTAGAAATTATCTTACAGAAAGTCAATGTTTTTTCTCAGAGTTAGATTAAAAGAAACTGAAGACAGAAAGTCTAGTTTTCATCAAAAAGAAACTCTTCATACAGTTGTCACCCAATGAAAATGAACCCTTGCCACAGACAGGTGTGATGGATGACATACTTCTACCCATGTAGCACAGGGAGTACATGTGTGCTGGTTTTTATTTCGTACCTTAGTCTAACAAGGCTGAAATGCACAAGAGAAACATACCACTATGATTCAGCTTTGCTGAGGAGCATAAAGGAAGTGACCAGAGAGGAAACATGATCTTCAGATCAAAAGGCTGGGCTATGTCAGGAGTGCCAAAGTATTCAAGTCTACTGAGTGCATTTCACCTAACAGTTTTGCTGAAAAAAAATCATTTACAAGTTTTCTTTTTTAAAAATAATAATAATAATAAAAATAAAGACAAATACCACCACGATAGGATTATATAAAGTATAAATTCACTTTAACTGAGATGACACCTTACTGAAAGTTATCAGAAGGGCTTGTGAAAACAAATAAATGTTGAATTAAAACAATCTGTATGGGACTGTGTCAGTAATCAATTTGCTAGTGTGGAGACTGTTTTGAAAAACAATGAACGGTTTAGATGGAACCAAAAGGAAAAGTCTTCATTTTTTTTCTTGACAAGCAAAAAGAAATTGTTTCCATTTTGGTTCATATTATTCACCCCACCCCCTCAAGGAAAATAAGACATAGATACATGAGGAGGCAAAGATCCCCTTTATATTGAATAGACAGTGACCAAAAGCACCGTCCGGTATGGAGTGACCTGGATTCACGAAAAGCCTCTCCCTTGTAGGACTTGCACTCACCTCATCCCTTTGAAGGAGAGACCACAAGCACTGGGACACCCTGCTCTTCCACACTGGTCCAATAAATATTTCAGTATTTTTTTATCTCTTGAATCAGACTATCACAAGCAAGTCCTCTAACCGTGAGGTGATGGTTTTGGTTTTTTTCTGTCCCTGTAAATAATTAAATGACCTATAACATGGAAGCAAATCAACAGGAAACACTAATCCCAGGCCACATTACAACCGCTTGCTGCGCTGAAGCTGCATTACTCACTGACCCAACACTGACCTACACAAACAGGCTTTATCTTTCTAATATACCTATGGCACCTTTAGGGGAAAAAAACCCCAACCCTTCCATCCCAGTTCATGTGTTGAAGAGGCAATTTGCACTGAAAAGCATTTGCTGCTGAGTAGTTGAGCAAAACCATAGAAGTTTCCCTACAAAAACAGTAAATGGAGAAGTGAGTCAATTTATATAAAGCAGCATGTCAGGGACTGTTCAAGTTCAAAGGGGCTGAAAGGATATTTTGTGTATCCTGAACAATATATGAATAAGACTGTCAAAGATTCAAGTTCTGTGGAGATGTCTTGGTATAACCCATCCAGTTCTGCAAGGATGTGCAGCCCTTCAGGCAATAAATAGTGTCTGACCACTTCATTTTTAAATTTATGTCTAACTTGAACAACAAGCTGAGGAAAAATGCCTGCATAGCACATAGTTGGGCAATACCCCAATGAGACCCAGCACTGCAGGGGGCCACGCTGTTATAGGAGATGGGACTTGCTCCACAGCCTTCAGCTGCCCTCATACTTTATTACAGAGATGGCGGAGCTCCATAACATGCAGGACCTTCCAGTTTGCCTCATGCTCCCACTTTTCTCTCCCCTTCCTGGCCCTCACCTCAGACTGAAGAGGTGGCAAAATCTCTTCTGCATTTGGTCCCAGTGGATTCCTACAGTTTAACCCCATTATCTGGGATGTCACCAAGTGTGGCTCAAGGCACAACAGAAGAACTGCTGCCCATGAAACTCAAGGCAATAATTCCCTGTGCAGAGAGCTATACTCACTGTTCTTTTGAAATTAACTGTAATACTTGTTAACATACAGTTTAGCACTTTGTAGTAGTTATATTTTCTGCTCTTTAAAGAGACAAAGTGACATTTTTCTAACTGTAAACACTACAATGTTCCCAGCCTTTTACCTAAATAGATGCTGAAATTTTTTTACTAATAGTGAGAATTTTTTATTTTGCTACTCTCTTTTGTCAAAATGCTGCTTCTACCTGAAAAGTGCATAGCTGTTGCCCAGGGTCTGACAGGTTTTTTTGCACAAGTATGTATGTGTACAAGCACCGAATATGAAGCTGTTCATACATCTCCTGTGGTTCTCTGGGACTGCTGTTCACATGACAGCACTTGAAGTACAGCAGATAAACTTGAAATGTGAGAATGAATGGGGGAATCTAAACATTTCCCAGCTCAGGGCGCTGCAGATCAGCAACAGCTTGCATGTTCTGAGACATGAGTGCATTCACAAAAATCAGAGTACTGGTCGTTACCCTCTATCGGCATGATTCCTTGTGTTAGTGGTGTACGTACCTACTTTGGGATCTATGTAAGAAAACCCAAGCCTCCTTCTGGAACTGTGGGAGTTAGAAACCAGAGAACTATCAAAGACAGTATCTTCTTGGAGCCCGATATGGCAGGCACAAGACTTGTGTGCTGCTGGAGTATCAGCTGGTGAAGTTGTGTAAGGGAACATGTGTCTGTGATCATAAAGGATCGAGAAGAAACACCCAGAAGACAGCCAAAGCAGATTAACCAAACCAACTCATCCCCTAAAAATAAACTCAAATTGCTCTCCAAACATTCCCCACCACTACCAAAAGAGAGGAAAAACAAAACAGAAAACCCACACAGAAGTCCTCATAGCATTATCCGATTAAAAAAATAAATAATGTTAGCATGCTCACTACAAGAAGCTTGAGATTGTTAGCAAAGGAAGAACCTCCTGCTGCTGATTTCTACTATGCTAAAAAAACGTCAGACTTTTATACAAGTGCCTTTTTGTGAATAAAAGAAATCTAATCAAAGGGACAGTTGATGCACCAAAACCTTTCTTTCAGCTCAGAGCAAGGGTTGGAGCAAGCTCACATCTGTCCCAAATACACTGTATAAACATTTCCACTACCCAAGAGATGTCAGGTCTCTTCAGGTTTCTAATGCAAAGATGAATAATACAATTTTTATTTTTTTTTTTTCAAAAACACAAAGTAGCTTGGCTCTTAAGAAAGCTTTCATTTCTGCCCCACACGCCCCACCGCCCCGCAGTCAAAAGACTGTTCAGTAACAGTCTACATTTCAGTTACAAACTGAAAAAGTGAGAAACGTCCTCCCTATGTCAGACAGTAATGTGGCAAAGCCACGGAATCCCTAAATCTGAGAGCCCAACTCAGAAGTCTGAACACATAGTAGAGGGCAATGGTGAAGCTAACGAGGCTTCAGAGTTACAAGACAACCCAAACCCCCCTGAAAAGACCACAGTAAACAGTAACAGCACTTTTTCATCACATCCCAACATCAATAAGGGCTCCTGGCAGCAAACACAAGTTACCCCTCTGTCCAGGCCTGACCTCATTCTTGTCCCCATTACACATCACAATCGGCTGGATTCCCAGATCTCTCAGTGGCTCATTGCTTCCCATGAAAGATCCTCCCCAGGAATATCCAGTAGTCACACATTTAAAGTCAGCTTTTCCTGGCTGGAACTGGAAAATGTTGTCCCTTGAGCCCAAAGTACCACCACATCTTGACTCTAACCTGCTGAAGCCAGATTCACTTTGGTTGTGGAGGCTCCTATGGACTCAGTGCCCTCCACCAAGTGCTCCCCTAGTTCGGCTTAGGTTTCACTATTGGAGACTGCGGTACCTACAGTGATGGCTCAGCATACGCTGCAGCATTACTTCTTCTGGAGTAGCGAGTCTGATCAGATCACCAACATAGCAACCCTAAACTTGGTTTATTTTTAAATCCAATACAAACTTTTATTTCTGAACAGAAGTTAAGCAGAATGAACTAATGTTTTTTCATAAATAGATTTCAATTTCATATGTATACACTAGTGACTATAATAAAGGTTTAAAACTGAGTATCCGTAGGTTACTTTAAGACTAAGCAACACAAACTGAAAAAGATAATAAACCATATTATTTCACCTTTGTTCAAGCTCACTTACTTTACTTTTTAAATTTTAAGTGTGCTATCCTGGCCTGCAAAAGAAAGCTACTTCCATCATTTTCTATTTAACCCATATCTACTATTGTGTCACTTTTAGGTGCTTAAACACACATAAACATATGATTTGCCCCAGATTCAACACCCCACAGGTTTTGGAATGATCCTACCTGCTGTACCTTTCATTTGATGGGAGAGATGTATATTATAAGGGTCAAAGAACTTCAGTTTCTGTACAATGTAGGAAACCTCTTTTGGTAACCTAAGATGATTTAAGAGGAAAAAAAAAATACCCTTTTATGGCATTTGGCTTTAGCCACAAGATACAGATGAAACAGAGGGGCTCAGAGCTAGGCATTTTGATTTAATCCATAAGATAAGGGCATCTCAGTGAGAGGTTTATGGCCTTGATTCTTATATCTACTAATTTTGAAATCCTTATCACTGGCTTTATTACAGCAAGAGCAGTTGCACATCTAGTTCTAACTACCTTCAAAAATTATGGGTTGGAATATTTATGCATGACCACCCATTTTTATTCACAGCAGACTTTAATCAGAGACCAAAGAGATGAAGCAACACTCTTATGCCAATAGCAGTAGTACACATTATAAGATTACTTCAAAAATATTTCTGATCAAATATTTTTGTCAAGTGGAGACAAAAATGAGATCAACCCCTACAAGGAATCTGTGGAAACACCTGTAAACAGTATTTTTTTAACTCAAGTAAATACCTATGTGTTTCTATTTTTCTTAGAAAAGTATAGACTGTATTTATGCTATTAAAAGTTAAAAAGCATCTGCTTTATGAGACTAATTACTTAATCATTAGAATCTAGTCTAAAAATAATCCTTACATTCATATATCATCAGGGATGGTACTACAACTGCTATCTTTCCATGTCAGTTTCTTTTGCACATGTGCAGGATTTCCGCACTAAAGGATCATACACACTTTGTAAAGGTGTTATTCTGATGAAGAATTTTTGCCTCAGATCTTTTCCTCCAGCCTTAGAGGAAATACTGAGCCATGTAGCAGTTCATATATAGGAGTGATAAATAGAGTTGAAGAATCATAACAAGCATTACTGTATGTTTGAAAAGAATATGCAAGAATTAAGTCAACTTATATTTGGTGCACTTCTTCAAATGCTAATAAAGCCTACAGTATCCTGAATTTTTTCCCACATTAAGTCAACCTGCCATTGAATTACAGTCTTAATGAAAGCCTGCTGAATGTTACTCTGTTCTGATGAAATACAGAAACTGCAAGGATAAAGCAGGTCTTAAATACCCACGTACACTGACGTGTATTTTATGTACAGCTGTATCTTACATCCATTTATCCAGCTATCAGCTGCTATATGATGGGAGGAAGGTTATTCTATACTTCTACCCATTTTTCCATCAAAATTAATAGCAAGGATGGTTTTATCACAGCTACTGCACCCACAGATGCTGCACATAATCTTGTGACTAATTTCTAATTTTTATTTTATTTTATTTTTTAATCAGAGGATAGTGACAGATGGCACTTGGGGAAATTTAGCATTATGGGAGGGGGTGGCTATGAATAATGACAAAGAAAGATATAAAGCAACTTGCATATCAATATTTTGCCAGCTTTGTTTCTACCAAATGATAAAGAAATAATGTTTTGACTGTAACCTCCAGCAACAGCTGAGACAATGTTTTCTCTCTCTTATTTTGAGAGAAAACTTGTATTATTGTCCATTATTAAAACATGCTGAAGCTGTGTGAAAAAAGATAGATATACAGCTTCATTTTCATTTAGTGCAGCGTCAGCCAACAGAGGGAGGTTGCCAGTGCATGGGGTCAGTCTCACAATGCAAGGGATGAAAGTGTTTGGAGTTTCCCACCACAATCACATCCCTGAAGGGTTTATTTTCCTGCCTTCCACTGTCAAGCCAGTATGACAACCACAAGCCTGCAGTTAGCATGGGATGAGGCAAACTCTCTTGTCAGCACTAATTAGTCCAGCTGTAGGCTCTTGAGACATGTCACACACACACCACTCACACTATGATTTTTCCATGATTCACTTGCTGGGCAACTACCATTTTTGTATTTTGAATATGTGAACAACGCATGGGCCAAGCACCATCGTTAAAAGCACTTACTGACACGAGAACAGGCATGTCTCTACCCCAGGAGGCTTGCTGCAGCTCAACAAGGACTTAAATGCAAGATTACAATTTCCAAAGTTAACTACACAAAACCTACAAGCTGCATGAAATCTGCAGTCAAATATACACTGTCCTGATTGTCTTTTGGGCATGGGGCCCCCTACAAGGCCTCCCTTCTATAAGACTTGCACACGGTTACTTAAAGTTTTGCATGAATTTCAGTGATGTTGCTTCTTCTGCTAGTAAACTGCAGAAGCAGCACGTGGCTGGCTCTTGGGTAGTGGGCAGCAGGTCTGCGTGCTCTGAGGTGCCAGTCTGACCTGTACCAGGCAGAACCAACACAGCTCGATCGCATATACTGCATTTCTGCTGGCTTTATACTTCTATGCTAGATCTTTTGGAAAGTTTTAGTTACTCGGATTAATGAGATCTATTACAAGGTCTGCTGGGATAAAGTGACCACTGAAAATATTGAGGTAATATTGCCCCCGCTAGCTTTTAAACCATCAGATATGAAAGGGCAGACATGCAGACTTCAGGGCTCCCTCCTGTCCAGGAGAGGTAATTAGATTCTCTTCCTATAGGATAACATCTGTTTCACACTATAGCCACACCAGCCCCCGTACTCCTGCCATTTCCTGTTGCTTCTTTTTGATAAGCCCCCATTTAAAATTGGATAGTTGGAGCTCAATGCCATATCTCTTCTTTCCACTGGAAACAGAATCAGGCCATAGAGTACCTGTAACACTGCTCTTGCCAGCTGTGAATACAAGTGGAGTTTCCAATATATAATCTTTATTTTCTCAGTTGCTAAGTAATAAGAGTTAAATTCTCTTCTCTGATCATCACACAGGTTCCCTTGAAGTCTGTTCTACAATATCTGCTTGTGTTAAACTCCAATTGATGTCAATAGGGGTGCTGTCCTCACAGGGAGAGCAGGATAACTTTGAAGGAATGTGTTGTATGTTCAAAGAAAAAAAATTAACCCTTAACTTCCTAGTGTTATACTTGCAATGTTCTGCTTTACCAAAGCTGCCCTACATTTTTGTGTGTATTTGAAAACAATTGATTTTATTATTTTTATTTAATCTCTTGAAATGCTGCAGGGAAATTTAAAAGGCACTCATATGAGAAAGTGAGAATTAGATAAACAGGAAAAATGATACATGGCATTACATGGTTTATTCCTTTTTTCTATATGATGTGGATGGTGGTATTGTCACAGAATTATGTTATGCTCTAATCCATTGAGTAGATGAACCCAAGTTCAACTCCAATTTGCTATGCTACATACAGGCCTATAAGGACCACTATGCAGAAACCTGAACTCCTAGTAGCTTCCAGTTTCATACTGTGTAACAATTGGTGGTAGCAGAAAGGATGCTAGTTAACAGGATATTCTTTTAAACTGTTCTTTACTGAAACTGATGAATAAACCAGACCACAAACCAGTACACACCAACTGTAACACAGACTGTCAAAGTTAAATAGACATTATGTGATCATCCCTTCAGGTGTCAAGTTGTCTTATCACAAACAGAAACAGGACATTAAAACCATCGGGCATTACCATCCAGAAAGACAGCTCATTATTTTAGTTTATCCCCTCCTTCCAGCAAACCCGTGCTCACCCTTGGCTGACTGGAAAGCCAGCTGATCGCCTGTGGCCCAAATCCTGACATGTACAGGATATATAGTTTAGAGTTGTCCAAAGATATTTGAACTTTTGGCATGCCTTGAACAAAACAGCACCAATTTCCCAGATTTGTCTACATTAGAGCACTCGTGTCAGATATGATGCAGATAAAGTCAAGTTTATCTACCTAAATCAAAGCAATCCTGTAGAAACTTTGGTGAAAAGCCTGAGGACACGAGAGTGTGGATGTGGGGAGGTCAGTCTGCACTCCCACCCAGCAGACAGTGGGAATCCCAAACCCAACCCAACCCGTCCAAGAGGAAAACAGCAGCTTCACCCAGTGCACAGCTCGCAGAGGAGCACCACAGCCATGACCCGTATAGCCACCGGGTGAGCAGCAGTGCCTCGAACAGAGCCAAGGCCTTTGCACTGCTCATCCCTGGCATGGTGCATAGCACTGGGACAGGCTGACCGCAGCAGCGGTATTACGGGAAAACATTATCTAGAAAGCCTGACTGGACAGCTGCTTTTATTACAGTTGTAAGGCAATTTCTTTGTAGTTTCAAGGTGATTGATACACTTCTTCAGTGAAGAAGGTGCTTCCTCAAAGTAATTCTGTGCTCCACCTAGCACCAAGGCAGTAATAATATCCTACACCTGTAAACAGGGCTTTGCCACTAGAAGTAACAGTATAAGAATTTAGCAAGTACTGGAATGGACTGGGGGCAGCATTTTTCAGCAATGAGTGGACAAAAGCCCAACACATTTTGTCAACACAGAAAAGTAGCAAATAAATTTATTGCTGATAGTTTTGCCTCTGGGTAATTATTTATATATGTAAAAAAATTAAAATGAACTAGCAAGCCTCAGATGGAGGGGGAGGAGAAACCAAAGATTAAAAGTCGCTAATCAATCTATGTAGAGTTTGAATTAATTAGAAACTAATCCTATGTGGATTAAAAAAAAAAATGAGGAAGAAAGATAAAAACTATGAGTGAAACTAATAATAAAAAGGACTATGAAAATCAATCCCTCTTCCATAAAAGCTAGCCATCCTAATTCTTTTCCTGTACAAATTTATTACAAATCTAATTTAAATTGCATAAGTAACTGCTTAATCTTCCACAGGAATTCCCCGTCTCATGCTTTCCTTTTCTTGCTCCTGTTGATCTTTTCATATATGAATTAAAACTCTCTTAGGGGAAAGGTGGGAAGAGAAAACACAAATGCCTTTCTTACAGGGATGCAATCAATAAGCACAATCCTGTCTGAAGCAGCTAGGAATTATTTCAAAGGAAATATCTGCTTGACTATAAAAAGTCAATGGCAAGAGCCTCATGATGATTTGCAAAAGAGGGTTTTCACTCCCGGAAACTGAAGAATTTGGAAGAAGTCAACTTTGAGGACACTGAATATATGACATTGTCACCCTTGGCATTTTTTGTTGCTCTGACACATCAGTAAGCTTAGCTAGAAATCCTGAGCACAACTTGCACTTTGGTGAACATACCACAAAACTGTGTACACTGTGGAGCAGAAGACAACAGCCCCCACTGGGCAGTGCTGGGTGCCACCAGGCAGGACGCCCGAGTCCGCGCCTTGCCCCACACAGCCCCACCAGCAGTGCCCCCGCCAGCCCCGAGGCCAGGACACAGGCATGCGGTCTACAGCATGGGCACCCTACAATCCATTAGCACCTGCTCCTGCATCCTCTCCTCTTCAAAGCAGTTATTTCCACCAAGATGTATCTGTTTTAACATACTGCCTGGGGAGGGGTGGATTACACCATCGTTCTGCCATGGGGAGCTTATGACCTACCAGGTGCTGTGGCACACACTGGTAAGTCTGCTCCTCCTTCTCAGCTCAGGGTTAACAGCAAAACAGATCCCTACTGTACCTTCAAAATAACCACCTGTGTTACCCAACAAAGGGTTCAGCTCATTTCACCTCAGTGCTGTGCCTAAGGGAATGTCTCGCAGCTCAGTTTTTATAATTGCCGATATGTGAATGTTGACCGACATTTTTTTCCTCATTACATATATTTCTATTGTGTTTTCCACAAATAGATGACAACATAAACTTAAGACTTTTTCCAGGGCATGAACAAAACCTTGCTGTTCACACACTTGCATTTCCTTCAATTCTTTGGCATCAAGGGCGGCAGCTAGCAGCAATGCCACTTTACCCAACAGAAAACACTGGATACATATTATTTAAATAAAACTTTTTACGTACCAGTGACCATGAATATATTGAAACGCTAGCTGACCCTCAGTACAGAGCGGGCCTGATTTGAACAAAGATCTTTCAAAGATCAAGAGTAAGCCAAGTTCACATCTTCTGAGAACTGGGACTGGGCAGAGTACATAAAAGAAAGGAACATTTGCTAGAGCCTCTAGGGCTAGGGAAGAGAAGCCACAGCATCCTTCACTCAGAGTCTTCTTTCCCCTGTGTGTGAGGCATGATATGAGGTTGGGGTGTCCAGTAGGGTATCGCCAGCTCTGAATTTTTACAGAATTGAGTCGATATCTATTGGTCATCTTAAACGGTATTCCTCAGTACTGTCTCAGAAATGGACAATAATGAAGCAGATGTTAACGTTCAAGAAATCCAGCACTTGCCTTGAACTACTCTCCATATCTATTGATCTGGTGGGAAATTTTACAGAACTATCAGTCACAGCTGAAATCAGAATAATAAAATTAGTGACTTAATAACACTGAACTAAGGCAGTGTTAAACTGCAAAGCAAATACAGCAGATGGTTAAGTCGCAAATCTAAAGCAACAAGCCATCCTTGTCTAGCAGTCCAAAATCCAGAGACTGGAGAAAACAGCTTTTCAAAGAAAACAAAAACACATCAAAAAGCCCTAAAAGGTTAATGAAAAAGTACAAATAAGATTTCTCCTGGAGGAGTGAAATGCATTTAGCTGGTTAAGGACAAAAACATCCACTTTGGTTCTAAGTGTCAGCTTGGGCCACCTTGCATGGAACAAATGCATAAAGTAGTTCATAATGAGGTTCAGGAAGCAAGCCGCTTTTTTTTTTTTTTTTAATGCCAGTTGGATCTTCTCCCTCATGGTCTCACTGTTGTTAAAGAGACTCTGATTTCTTTTCCCCATTGAGCTCCACCCTATGCAGTAAGTAAAGTTTTATGCTTCAAACTGTCACTACACTCAAAAGTCAGGAGAGGCAGGAATAAGAGACAGACAAAATAATTCCCTCAGTTATTTTCAGCACAGTTTCTTAACAACCTTGCCAGCAACAATACCCTCATTCACGAAAACACGCTCTCAGCATGCTGGAAATGAATTTTAGCAGTTAATGACAATCCGACACATGTATTATTGAAGAGGATAAACAGGGAAACAGCTGCATATCTCAAGCATGTGAACCACTATAGCTTTTTTTAAAATCTCAAGTGCTTGTTTGGACAGATTCTGTCATGCACTCAGACCAGTAAATTGCTGGAATATACTGACCAAAAACTTGGTGTCTCTAAGGGCATGTTCAGAATGGCCTGTGAGGGGAAGAAAAAAATATTATTTTTTTTTCAAGTTTTCCAAAATAATTTTTCATTCCTCAGAGTGAAGAGTACCCAACAATCCAACACAAAGCTATAAACTCCCTATGTACCCACAGCTGACTTGCTGCTCAAGTAGGCAATTAACATTTAGGATGTAGACAGACGAATCTAGTTACTAATTAGCACACTTGCAAGGAATACAATCTGCAGCATAGTTACGTGACAAGACTGGCCGTTTGCTACTTCTTCACATGTTTAGTGCAATTGTATTTTCCTTCTTGTCCAGTACTAGAGTCTTCAGGTGCTGGGTTGTATGACTACATCCCAGCACCTCCTCAGACACATTCTGATATCCTCTAGAAAACAGTCAAGAGCTGAAGAAATTAGTCACTGAAGATTAAACTACCTAGCAAACTTGGTAAATTTTCTCTCCTGACTCCTAGTCCACGGAGGGAGTTTCCTCCATGGGAGGATGAAGAAGCCCTGAAGTACAGTCCTGTTCTGAATTACCCTCTGACTTCATTGACTGGAGAGGGAATTTAGTCTGAATTTAACGTCATTTGTGAGAAGGTAGGAGATAATGAAGGTTTTTTTGGTGGTTGTATAAAAAAAATGAATAGAATTTAAATCTAATGCTAAAATATTTTTTCGTTATTAAAAAGTCTTTTGGTAGTTTCATCTGACAGTTTAAGTACTGTAAAGGGGTCTTATCCATCTTTCAACTAGAATTTTTTTACAAGGGCATATAAAAGTAATCCACTCTTTCAGGCTGTCAAGGATGAGTCAGTTCAGATAAAATAAGAATCTGCAGCACTGTAATAAAGAACTAATTTGAATTACATATATCTGCCATTAGGAGTGTATCTAAAGATTTCACAGTCATTGATGTGTTTTTCTGTACATTAACCTATACTTCCTTAACATATTTAACCTCATAAAGGTCAAATACTAATTAAGCTGCCAGTAAGTAAACCCTGCTTCTCCCTTGCCCCTCTACAGAAGTCAGTTGCCATACTGCGCAGGAGTAGGTAACACTTGCTGTTAAACCAGAAAAAGGCATTCTGTTTGCAATGGACAATTTCAATTTACTGCTATGTGAATTTATATTCTGCATAGCTCTCCCTTAAATTCCTTGTGAGGTTTCAGCCAATTGCTTGTAAAATTTCTTTTCCTGCCAGAGGCTGAAACCTGAGTTGCTTAAGTTTACTCATGCTGAGCAACTAACTATGAAGGTGTCAAGGAGTAAGAAAAAACAGATCACAAGGAGGAATAAAAATAAAAATAAACCTTCAGTCATTTCCAGAGGCAAGTTTCTCCACACTTCGACTGTAAACTGAATTGTCACACACCTCCTCTGGCGAACAGGACAAAAAGAGAGGAATTTACCCCTTTAGCTTACTGAGCATTGCTTAAAGAAAATCCATTTCTATTTTAACTTGATATGAAGCACAAAGGTTGCAAAAAGAAGGTGAAAATGTATTAAGAAGTGGTCAGTGCTGTTGATGGTGACTGCCCTGAAGGTGTTCAGACCCCTTTAGAAACTGAGAAGCAATCTGAAGACAATACAGGCTTCTAAAGCAACATAATTCTTCAGAAGCTCTTTTTAATTTAGCACAGTTGGTGATTTTACTTCACGTACAATACATGACTGTAAAGCAAGAAATTAGATTTTTTTTGTAAATGGCAGTAACTTTAAATAAAAACTTTAGCTACTTCCTACATAGCATGACCTTTTTATATCCAGATTATATACCAGAACAAAACATTACATTGTTCTCATTGCAAAAGAACTTTTCCATCCTTATCAAGAAGACCCTATGAAAAGTCTTTCTAGACTTCTTCACCCTATGTGCATTAGTGATGATGAGTTGTTGTAAAGTGACCATAACTTCTACAGAAGAGATACATTTAGTCCAAAGAACCCATTTTTCTACTTCTACTGAAGATGTTGTCATATAATAGAAGAATTTCAACAACTTGTAGCATCCCTGCATCTAGATCTAAAGAGCTAATTCATCTGAAGGGAGAACTAAAGTGGCATCAGACGTGTGAGCATGCTTCATCGTTGTGTGACCCATAGGGTAATACAGTTCTGTTACGGCCAATTAATTTAAAAAAAAAAAAATGAGAGCAGAGCTTTGATGGCTTGGAGTAGGACTATGGATTACTCCGGTGAGCTAGGTTTTTTTGTAGGTTTTGTTTTGTGGGTTTTTTTTCATATCCTGGGAAAAAACCACCCCAAAAAATCATAACCAAACCAAATCACCCCCCTTTTTTTTATAGTTTGAAATAAAAAATGCCTGGACACCAGGCCATCCACCTTACAATCTGCATTTTGTATTTGGTGCCTGCTGGGCCGCCTACTCTACCCTTCAGCTACATAACCCAGTATTTACTGGTGCTGCAGCTTGCCAAGGTCTGAACTGTGCAGAGCGATCATGAAAGGAGGAGTCATGGAGAGAATGGAAAGATTTGTCAACTGAACGTTTTGGGCTGCCAAACCTTTGTCAAGTGCTAAGATACAGTAGCTACAGGAGAAACATGTACTCATACTTGAAGAGCTCAATCATTTTTTAGTTTCACAGCTCATCTGTTTTCCTGATAAGAAAACATCTTCTTTCTCTGGTACCAGTAATTTGAAATGCAATAATAAACAAATATGTGTATTTTGAATCACTTATAAAGGAATCTAGTTATGGGAAAACAAAATTACTTTTTTCACTGACAGAGTTGTAAGTTCATGAAAATACAAGAGTGTTTTCAACTGCAAACTGCATGTCTGCTGCTACACAGATTTTATAGGCACGATTCCATTGCCCTTTCTTACACCGTAATGCAAAGCAGCATCAGAGGAAAATTTTCAACTTGCATACTTCATGTTGTGTCGTGGCTTTGCAGGGAGCCAACAACATAGGGCGGCTGAAGATCTCTCACGGAGTAGCACAAAATTAAGATATGGAAGAAGGATAAAAGAATACAGCTTTATATTATTACAGTAATCAAAAAATCATGAAACATTAGGTTCTAATGTAACCTGGGGTTTAGTGGTTGAGACTGAAGAGTAATTTAAGACTTGATATGTTTATTTATTCTGGTCTTAGCTCTGTATAGAGTGCCTTATCACTTTAAGAAAGACCTTCCCCACTAAAGCATGTTATTTCTATTACTTAGGGAATTACAATATTTGTACAGTTTATACACATGTAATACAATGGGATTTGCATAATATGAAAGGCATTAGTACTTTGATTAGCAGAAGAACCTGCACAGCCTCTCAGATAATCATTTCTGGTTATTCTTTTAACCCAAGCATTTCCATCTTACATGTTAAAGCTCCCAGTGAACTGCTGGCTACAGCAACAGAAATTGCCACTGCTTAAGGCTCTGTTAATCCCAGAAAGCCAATGTGTGAGGACATGAGATCACCTTGACTCTCAGAAGACTCCACGCTCTCTTAATTCTGCTACCAGGACAGAAACATTAGAGATGATGTGCTTTACATCCTCCTCAACAAGCTAAGCAAGGAAGGAAATAAGAGATTTTTTTCTTGTTTTTGCTGAACATTGCACAGAAAGCAATGGTATGTGTTTTTGTGAGAACAGACACATTGTTTAAATCCTAGTGCCTTAAAATCCTGAATGAATTTGTCAATGAGATAACATTTTCACCCATGTGAAAAGTCCTCAGATCATAATTTTTCTGTAAACACCCTTATCTTGTGGGAAATGGACTTCCACTGCATCAGTACACCAGCTGCCCAAGTTGCCTGTGGTGGTAAGGACAACACAGCAGACAATTACAGAGCTCCCATTTGGGTCCCTAAAGACACTCCAGTAGAAGGGAACACTTCAGTAGCATTGCAGCATTTGGGGTCACCGTTTCTGGCAGGCAATTCAGGGCTCTGTACCTATGCTGGAGAACAGTACTATACACAGTTACATTTCAGAGGAAAAACACTGAAGTTTCACTGACCAGTGCTCACATTTGGTGCACAAGAAGGGACTTTATGCAAAACGCTTTGCTCATCACCTTAAAGACTTTGCAGAGTTTGAATCCTGATAATTCACAGTGCCACTATTTAGAATGACTTAAAAATCCTTTAACACAGACTCATGGGGAGAGGTAGTGTGCTGTTTTATGCATGGATGTAGCTGTAAAAATAAAGCAGGCTATCTTCTAGGAATACAAACCCCACTTACAGCCCTGAACACAGGTTTTCAGCATTTGAAAAGCTCCCGAAGACCAAACAAAAACCAAGCATTACCCCTCAAACTTCCCAAAGGAGTAAAGGCTTCAGTTCCAGCTCACTTTTGCTCAATGTCCTGTTAATCCATCACAGGTTGGAAGAAGTACATCTGTTACTTATCTCTTTCTTTTTTGTGTTAACTGGGAGGCTAAATTCTCCATTATAGCACGAGTCTCCTTCCTCAGGAACTTTTGTTGCCAGGTTTTGACAGATCAATTTATAACAGTTTTTAGAGTTATAAATTACGTCAGAAGGAAAGAATATAGCACCTAATACCTGTAAACTAGCAAAATAAATTTTGCGACTTGCATGCTCAGGTTGGTTTATTGCAGTACAACCAACAGCAGAGTCCAGTCCTGCTGGACTATCACCCTCTCTGTGACAATTTCACTGTAAAAAAAATAATTGAGATCACTATGAAACCCTGATGTGCTTCTACAGGTTAGTACTACAAGCCTAAAAGCATTTGCGCAGGTACATCAAAGCCCTCCCTACCTCCGTCCCTGTTTCTGACCCTAGCAATTTGGAGGCTCCTGGAGACCAGGAGGAGGAGGCAGGGATCTCTGCAGAACACCACTTCCCAAGCAAGGTATTCAAGACTGCCATCACACCAGGCAGCCAAAGATATTACAGAATATTTAGGACAAAACTGATTGCCTTGCCTGCTTTACTACAAGCAGTTTGATTTATAAATCACTAACATCTATTAGTGAAGAAGAAAACATGCATCTCTGTGGCAAAACCAAAGGAATTTATCTTATAAGGCTTATTGTGATTCAAAATCTATTACAATATTTAAATAATGTTATGATTGGCTTTCTCTGAAACTATTAGGTTAATATTATGATTTCACTTTGTCAGTTCAACAAAATTACATATTGATGCCTTGTTTTTCCACAGCAGTTTACCCTGCTGTGTTTATTTTGCTTGGCAACTGGATTTCGACTTCTAAATAAGTATACAAGTTGGAAAGAATGAATTCCATTAAGTAATCTTTTCAAAATAAACAAAAGGGATCACAAAAAAAGTATTTTTCTGATGCCTTGAGATTTTTTTGAAGTTGCAGTAAGCTCTTCAAAAGGCAGACAGAAAATAATATCTCAGTGAAACAATGCTAAAATTGGAAAGAGAGAAAGGAATATAAATTTTAGATCTCTACTTTCCCCAATGCAGTAAGACAATATTAATGCTTATTTTCCTGGTCCAGACATCAGGTAGTCAGAACAGAATTACAATTTACTGCAACAGATCCATAGGTAAGAAAAAAACCTCAGGTGCTCCTGTTTTCCAGTGAAGATACATGCTTTCTTAAACAGATACCTTGCACAGTACCCCTGTTCTCCTTACAGTATATTTGCGTTAACACTATGAATAACCATTTACTGATAAGTTTAGTATTCTCTCTAGTTTGCTGTTGGAAATATTATTTAAGGATCTGCTAGGGAAAAAAACCCCACCTCAACAACCAAAACACTTTGGGTGAGGTGGTTTTGTCATAAAGACACAATTTCTTGTTCCTTTGCGTTCTGAGCTGGTGGTTTTACCCTTTTGGGGGTTTCAGTTGTATCCAGGATAGTCAATTAAAGGTAAAGAGTCCATAAATCAGATCACATGTTTTTTCTTCAAGATTTAATTACATTTTTTGTACCAGAACCTGCCACTTGCATTTTCACCAAGAATGTAACGCATCATGAACAGTCTTGTTGGTGTCATTAGTCTCATTTGCTTGACAGAGTAAGAAAGCGAATATATGACGTGGCAGATTTTATTTTTAAGGACAACTGATTTTATTTGTAATTGCTTTTACAACAAAACCATCTCACAAATACCAGCTCCTGCTCCCAAAACAAAGGACACCACTTTGCAAGCACTGTAGCTTAATGCTTAAGACAAAATACCAACAAATCTTTTTAGCCCTTCTAAAATACTACTACACTCCATTCCTCACTGTATTAACATCGCTTTAGAGGGCAGCGGTTCAGCTTATCATCTTGTCTACTGATCATATTTCTTTCTCTTTTCAAGAAAAAGCCAAGTAGCATTAAAATACTGTTAACACGGGGAGGTTATAGAACATATTGCAGATGTTGAGTAAAGAATGCAAAAGAGAGCTGGGGAAGAAAATGCATCCTGCTCAGCAGACTAACTCAACTTCACGTGACTCTTTTACTTGTAAAAAAAATCATCATTATATTTCCATACCTTTACTTAACTTTTTGTAATATCCAACTAATTTTTTTTGTTGTTCTTCATGGTTTGCTGCTTTCCAGCATATATCTGTCAGGGTCACACCAGCAAGGAGCACATCCTGAGCTCTCCTCTTAACTAGCAACTGTTTCTCTAGCACTGCCATTCAGTGTACTAGTATATTCAGAAATTCAAAACACTGAGGGTGCAGCTGAATGTACAGTCTGGCATAATTTAGGAAGATTTTTCTCTGTAAAATTACTACCAAAGTCATATTAAAATTTATTTTATGGTTCTTGAAGAACATTTAAGGAGATTAAATACACTTAAAGATTTAATCATAGTGAGTTAAAATTTATAAATTATCTATTTTAATATACTCAACAAAAGGAAGGAGGATTATGTTACACACAGCACTGCATTCACTATGGGGCAAACCCCTCCAGGACAGTGACAGTTCAGAGCGTGCCTGAGCTGAACAGCCTGGCAGTTTCCCAGTCTGCTGGGCATAACCCCCCTCACATCACTTGGCAAACATATCTGAATACATAAGAGTCTCTTTTCCAAGATAATTAGATCTCACAGAAACCACCCAGGAATCTCCTCTACTCCTAATGTTAATGAGGAAACAAATACACAAGAGAAAAATACAGAAATACTGGGGCCAAATCTGCCCAGAACTCCAACAAATGCCAGGAGCACATACTGAAGAAAGATAATCTGTGGCATCTGAAAGACAAATAATTATTCTGAGATGTTCAACTTGCTGGCAGCACAGAACAGCAAGTGGTTAATTTGTCACTCAGAATTCCCCTGGGTATGAGAAATCCCCAGATTTCTGAAGAAATCCACGCTTTCTCAGAAACCTCTCAATTTTTTATAGAAATCTAGTAAGAAAAAAGGAAACAAGTGGTAATAACTATTCTTAATTATCTATTAGAGGAAACTCAAAAAAACAAGTGTGCTGCTTTATCCTCAAATCCTAACCCCAAAACCCACAGGCACAGTGGGTGAAAACCTTGACTCTGCTCTGGAGCTCCCCAGTTCCAGCCAGCCAAGGCTGTCTCCTAGCCCAAAGGGGATCACAGCTCTGGATCCACATAACGCTGGTATTTCCAGGGTCTAGTCCACTGTTGCAGGTAAATTATGATTTCCAGCACTGCCGCCATCAACCAACCCATCTTCATTTATTACAAGAGGCTATTTAAACAGAAAGAGTCTGGTAAAAGCCAGAAATATGCAAGGTTTAAAGGGCTTTGGCTTTGTCAGAGCCAATTTTCTACGTGAAGGCAGGCTGGGTTACAGAAACCACCACATCTGGCAGCATAGTTCAAGTGTCAATTAAGATAGGACGTCAAACAATTTATTAGTTATTAAGAAGCTACTCGGACATGACAAATAGATATATGCTAGTAAAAATCTGGTCACTGTTTTAAAGGATCTCCGTTACAATTATCAGGGTGGAGAATAACAAAGACTGAAAGTTATGATTATCGGAAAATTAGGATTCAAAACAGAGCTGAAATAAGAAAGATACATATACTGAGGTTGATTGTTATACAACTGTGTTATAAGACATGAATTGGATCTGGACTTAAAATTCACAGCTAAGAAGACAGCCTTGTCTCAGACCTAACTGCTAGCTAGCATTTCCTCCAACACATTTTTTTATCACCTTCTACAGAATGTGATATTCTTTACAAATCTTTTTACTTGGTATATACCTGTTACTTATCAATTTGTAATGTACCCTCAAATGTCTTTATTGCTGATAAAAATCCTTTGAAATTTCTAATAAAGTCTTAATTTGTGTAATTCTATATAAAAAAAGTAATTTGAAGATGACAATTTTCTGAGGATGTTTTCTGTTAGATTTCTCCTTTATATCAAGCCCTTTATATTCAGGGTGGGCACATCTGTTGTTAATTTAACTAACACACAGAAAAGTTCACAGTAGCCATATGCCTAAATGAATGCTTTCATTTGGAAGTGGCCTTGCAGCAGCTTAAGGCAGGGCTTTGGTGAGCATGGTGTATTTTTGTATCTTTCATTAACAGGGCTCTGGTTGCAGAGATATCCTTGTCTGGACAGACTGACTCACTGAAAATGGCACTACAGACAGGTAGAGGCTCCAGGCAGAGATCAAGGTCCTGTTATCTTCACTATTCTTACAAGGATCACTATTCTTACAAGAAATAGAAAAAAAGATCTTCAGAAATTAAAGGGCACAACAGATGGATGAAATGAGGAAGGAGGAGGCGGAGAAGATAAGCAGTCAAAGTGGCAGTAAAAATAATTTCGCATTTAGATTGAAATCACGTGCAAAACTGAAGCTGACAACTGTTTCAGACTTTTTGACTAATGTATTTAATTACTCAGTCAATACAACCAATTCCCTTTTCCTCCCACTTGTTTGGGGAAGAGAAGGAAGGATGGGGTATACTCCTTTCCCAACTACTTTGATATCTCCCCCCCCCCCCCACCCCCTTCTCTTTCTAGAAGTATCAAGACCCAGTAAAAGTCAGTGTTCCCTCCTACACAGTCTCTCTCTCCTTCAGGCACTCTTCTGCCTCCATTTTCCTCAGAACCCTAAATTCACCTTTCTTAAGAGATGTTTTAATGGTAGTTTCAAAAATCTAAGGGCAAACTGCTGGGAGAAAAGAAGTGTTACCCCTTCCTCACCCCTGCCTTCACAACTCATTATTGCTGAATCAAACTGACCCAACTCAACCCACAGCAGGTGAAAGCTGCTGCCAATGCAAGAGCGGTGGGAGAGCCTTTGGAGGCAAATGTGTGACTATCCCCCCTTTGCAGCAGGCAGAGCAGCATTGGCTTAGATCCCTCTAAGCCAGCCATAACAGTACATCCTGCTCCTTTCTCTTCCTTGGTTCTTAATGTCATGGTTTCCAAGCTACCCCCCTTCCTAAACACCCTTGTGGTGGTGGTATTTTCATCCTCCCTCATTCCTCACAGTAGCCTGCTTCGCTGTCAGTTTTGTTCTGTCCACAAGCTCTCTGAATGTTGTTCTTTACTTCTTGCAGTACGGTTGCCTCTCAAAGTCATAGGACAATTAGGGCAGGAGGCAAACTGTCATTAATGACCATGTAATGGAAGGCAAGAAGATTAGTTTATGATTGATGTGATACTGAAAGGCAGCCAAAGAAAGGAAAGAAGGAAAGTGAAGAGAAACTAGGAGAACTGGCAGCATAGCAAGCTCAGAAGGTGGTTTTAGCAGCAGAACTGACATTGGGTGTAATCAAGACCAACTCTGCAGGTGTTGGGAGCAAACACAAGGATGTTGATGTTTAAGCAACGGAGATGTGAAACAGTATGGAGATGGGGGAGTGTCCAGGTCTTAGAAATGCACAAGAGTGTGCTGGTGGGGTGAGGACACACAGGGCCAGTGCAAAAGCGACAGAGAAAATGGCTATTGCTCTCCACAGTACGAGACAGAGGCGGGGAAGTTGCATGGAAGAAAGGAGAGGAAGAGCCCCAATTAACCTATACTGTGGTTGACAGGAACATAGGGATCGATTCTTCTAACAAGCATCTGGGACAGCCTGCTGGAACAAATTCTGAACTTTTTTTGCCAAAGGAAAACTCTCTCCCTCTGCTCCAATCCTTTGCGAGTGCCTTTGGTAAGCAGAAGAGCTTCCCCTCTGTCCAGGATAAAAAAGTCTGCATTCATCAGGTAAAACTCATACCACATCGTCCTACTTCCCAGCTGCACAATCCCCTTTATCCTGACTAAAGGGCAGTCTTGCTGGAAGAACACAGCAGCTGCCAAACCTATTTTTGTCTCAGTCAAGCACAGCTCCAAGAACCATTACCACATGGGGTTACCATTTCCTATCCCACAAGCTTCCGGAACAACGTATTTCTGGGCAAAACATTGTTTCACTAAAATCAAATCATTTCCTTCAGAATGCAGATCTTTATGCTTGTTACATGACAGAAGACATTCAAAGTTGAAAGCCAGTTTAATATGTTACAGCAAAAAGCTCTGCTTCAAGGCGGCAAAGGAAAAACCACTTCACATAAGTTTTAAAAGAGAACAGAAAAATCTGGCATCTCCTTCCCTTTCCTCCCTTATCTCTGCTCTTCCCTCCAAGAAGTCCCCTAATAGCAAAACCTTCTCTTGGCTCTGACTCCTCCCCTCCAATGCCTTCTACAGGCTTGTCCCTACTATGGAAACTACTACACTTCAAGAAACCAGCAGCTCCTTTGCCTTATTTGCAGTTACAGGTGTTCTGGTTTTGCTGACACAATACTTGTTCATGAGTATTAAAAATGCTCACATATGTCAACTCAGATTTTTAGTACTGACCGGGTATAGAGTAAGTATTTAGAATAATTACCTCTAATTACCTCTGAATCCTGGTCACTTTCCTGTGAAAATGGCAACTTTTCTGCTCAGCAAAAAAATTAGCAGTCTCTACTTAAAATATCAGACTTAGCATCTATCAGCCTGCAAGGGAGCGGAGCTGCTGATAATCTCTGACAACAGAGCAGAATACCATCAGTCAAAAGAGGGTCTACAGATTTTTTGCTCAAAGTCTTCATGTGTGGTGGAAGAAACTTTAATTCTGCAAAGCTGAACAAGGAATGGTAACAAAGACCTCACATTTAATCACCAATGAATCAGTCACAATTCTAAGTCACAGGCATGATTTACAGTTTTTCTCTTTATGAGGAGTGCTGTGAGGCAGCTATATTAATTGTAGTATATCCTCCTTTACCTCCAGTTATTACATTAAGATACAGTTTAGTTCAAACTAGAATTTACCTGCTCAAGTTTTACGGTTCGTATGTGATAAGAAAGGATCCTTCTGGCCTTATACATTATTAATCACATTGTGGGAGCTGCTCTTTGCTATCAGGTCTTGTCACAACTGCTTCTAAGAAAAGATAATAGCTTCTATTTTCCACTAGCTGACACAATGCACCAAGTTTATCTCTGTGTATTCCTATTGAAAAGTAAGATTTACAGCTAGCACAAATTGAGACTGTGTAGTCTGTAACAGTGCATCCCATGGTGGCTCCGAATAGCTAGTTTTTGCAGGTTGGTAAGCTAAAATTTATTGCACAGTGGACAACTTCAGTGAAAAGTATTTTAGCATGTTGCATATATATGTTAGTGGGCCATCATGATGTTTCTGTAAGTTAGATGTTGTTAGTAAGATTAATGCCACAGTAATATGTTTACATTAGTGACAAATAGGAACTAAAGCAATCATCTCTACCAGTCCAGTTAAGAATTAAAAGGGGAGGATCCTCGAAAAAGAGATGTTAGATGATACAATAAATTGACAACAAACAGCACCCAGAAATTCAAATGTAAACCACTTCAGTAAAGCAAAAGGTAATCCTGCATTCAGTTCCATGCATAGCTGTTACCAGGAACTGATGGTACAGACAACGGCATCAGACAAGAATTTTTTGATGTGAGATCCAGGGAAAATGGGTCGAAACATGGAGGGAACAGACTCACCCAGTGAGGACACCCACGGTCCATTACCACCTATAGTGGGAAATTTTTAATTAGCATTGAAATGCATTAGATTTCAACCTATATTTCACCTAAAGCATCTATAGCACAAATCATGTCACTGTCATAGTGATTGTTTAAAAAAAAAAAAAATAGTGTGGGTATGAAATCATGACAGTTTGTGCATTCACATCCCTAGAGCAATATTGTCCTAATCCTTCTTAAAATGGCCAGAAGCATAGGAGAAATAGGATCATTAACTACAGACATACATTTCACGGCAGAAACATTGCTTTAGGTCAAAGGAAGAGGTCTACTACTAAAGCTACTCAAAGTGTTCCGTTCTAATAATCTTTTTACTTGCCTAACCATCCCAAACTTAAAATTTTTGAATGCAGTTGTCCATACTGCTGTCCGCTGAGCCCAATTATTTTTCCTTCTGAAGTTTGTGCCAGAACAGCTCCACTGCTTTAATATTAAGTAGTAGTGAAGAGAGAAGAGCCTGGGTACTTTGCCTCCTTTCTTGACACCAGAGCAGTGCAGAGAAGGATGAGGAAGGGCGGAGAACAATATTAGTCAAGCACAGAAAAGCAAGAAATAGCAAGTGAGGGAAGATGTCCAGGACAGCTTGGCCGAGAAATAGATCTGGAGAGAATGACAGTCACCATGGGAAAATACAGATATTTTGGCAAAGGACATGGGAGAAAGCTATAGAAAAAAGGGCACAGATCAGTACTGGTTGCTGAAGGAACAGGAGCAGATGTAAGCAATGAGGAAGTTAAGAGTGGCAGAAACAGAAATCCTACCGAAGCTTGCACTGCTACACAATTACAAATTAAACCAGGAGCCCCAACTTCCATTACTCCTTTCTCTCAAAACCAAAAGCACATTTCTTTTTTCTTTTTAGTACGAGATTCTCATAATTGGCTTACACTCTATTAGCTGAAATTTTAGTATCAACATTTGCAGTGCAAATGTCTGACTTCTTCCTAGAAGTGATTCCTTCACACACAGAATTTCTTACCAGTTCATACTTTCAGAAACTCTATTTAAGAGCATGTCTAGCACGTTTTTTAAAAAGTCACCAACAGGTAGGGTAACATGACTTGGGCAATTGTTGCTACATTCTTTTTCACACAATCGCCTCTGCCTGCACTCCACACCAGGCAGAGGCAGCTATAGCTTCAAAGATGGGTTGATGCACATGCTTAGGCAACACACCATGCTGACAGAGCTGCCTCTGTAACAGGGTTTACTAGGTCCCAGCTTGTTATCCAGACCCTGCATTAACCAACCAGGAGCAGACCCCTGAGCACCAAACCACCTCAAACTTCCTTTGACAGTCCTTTAATCTTTAACAGCCCTTCATGTTTTTTTAATGCACCAACTACAATTACAGACACTGAATAACACCAACACCTACAGAGTGATTTGCAGAATTAACAAGTACTCATGCACTCATCTTATGATTAAAAAAAGTTTTTCCTAACATATAAAGCACTTTAAAAAGATCACTTCCAAACTGAGCCCTCAATGTCAGATAAGTTTATAGTATTAACCTTGCACCTCATAGCCTCATATATGTAAAATGAACAGTGTATCTAATCACATACATTTTTCTCTCTCATACACACACAATCTCCCATAATAGATCTGATTTAAGGATGAATTCTTTAATATGTCACAATACCACAACTGATGACAGTGCCACACAGAAGTCTAGGTATACATTATCATGGGTTTTTTATTGTAGGTTGGAACAGCAAGTAGGTAATAACGCATGTGACCACATCGAAAGACTGAAAAAAAATACCTTTCAAAAATATTGAGTAAGGCAGAAATAGGGAGAGGAGAAGGAAGGAAAGAAGAAAATAATGGAAAGAAAGGAATGATCATACCATATACTAGGATAGCAAGTTAGGGTTTCATAACCCTCTTGAACTCTGAAATTTATTAGTTTTTGTGTATTTCACATTGTAGTCTTAATAGCTTTTTAAGAAGAAGGGTTAGTAACTTGTTTTTGAGATGTTGTGTAGTATTTAACATATTCTGTAAAATTACTACATAAGAAGTCTACTATCTAGAAAATTGGAAGTCTTCTAGCATGACTTATCTTGTATTTCACCTAATTACTGGGAGAATACTTCCTGTGAAAACTGGAACAATTTCAGTATTTTCCCTGAGGACCATTATGCCAGAAACATTGTTTTTCTATTATTAAGCCTATTGCAGTATTTCATACTGATAAACTTTAGGACATAGAAAGAAAAATCTGCTTTAAAAGCACTGATAACAACGAAATTACAACACAAGAACCAGGCTGTAAATGTAAGGTACACATTTGAAGGTATTTAGCAAAGCATTATTAAACGTGTGCCTCTAAAACCAACATCCTGGACAAAAACATCACTTGATATCCGCCCTCAATATTATTCTCATTTCAACATGAGCTCCTCCAAAACGTTTAAATGCTAGATACTACTGTCCAGAGACTTATTCTGCAAGAAGAAAGGAAGCAATGAATACCCACACTGTAAGTTCATAAAATAGCTCTGTACTGACAGAAAAACCATTTCCAGTATCCCACAAATAACTCAAATTATGAAATCATTTATTATTTCACTGCAAGCAGGGATCATGCTAAGATGCATTTATAATAGAATGGGAAAAGGCATATATTGAGTAATATTTAAGTGCAATTAAATTTAATTTCAATAATAAATTATGTACCATTGTAAACCCAGTGCTTTATATAAATATCACTGATGATAGTAAGTTAGAATGCATTTGTGTTTTATTTATATTACAGCAAGGAAAATATAACAGTTCTAGGATGTTTTCTCCATTGAAGTCAAAGGTAAAAAAATCAAGCAACCCGTGTGAGCAGCAGCTCTTGATGTTTCACTTATTAGAAATCAGGCTCTGCTATTTTGGTTTGCAAGACACTGCTTGAGACTATACTATATGTTGCTTGCCTTTTTCTAAGCCAGGGGTCATTAAACTTTGTAACCAGGGGGCCAGCACGCGGATGCAGTGGCAGGCAGTCATCTGCGGCTGCTTGGTTTCCCCCCCCAACCCCCAGCTGGGGGGGGCAGGGGGGGTCTGTAAATAACGGGGGCTGGATTGAGGACCCTGGGGGGGGCATATCCTGCAGGCCGTAGTTTGAGGACCCGTGTTCTAAGCTATAACACTTTAGCCCAGACATGTTTGAGTACACATATAGTAAAGGAGATTAAAGGATTTGCTGCAATCATCTCTGGTTTTATACATGTATGGACAGCAAAGTTAATTACCCAAAAAAACTCAGAAAAGAAATTTTCAGAAATCAGTGCTCAATCATTGACTGGGGACCAAGGAGCAAGAGCCATTGAGGACAGGTGCCATTTTCATCTCTTCAGACCTTCAGCCCAGGAGCAGAGCTTGAGTGAAGACATACAGCAGAGGTGAGCTGGAGAAAGCTGACACTAGAGGCAGAAGACACTATGGGAGAGAAAAGGTGATTGCCAGGGCTTACTTCCGGATTTACAACCTGTTACTCAGCACTGTGATTGTGCGAATCACAAGGAATCACTGGAAGAAGTTTTGACTCTCCGGTTGCCCAGCTCAGGCTGCTGCTCTTGCAACCTGGATTATGCCGATTTTGAAACAGAGATACTATCTTTGTTAATGAGCAACTGCCTAAAAAGGTAAAAATCTAAACAAAATTACCGTGGGAAATCCAGCACTACCGATAGCACTTTACTGACTCCCATCTACAGTAGTTCGTAATAATTTGACTTTAGAATGTCCTTTTAAGGGAATCTTTGCGAGTGGACTAAATGGTAAGGTGAATGGATAGACTAAAAAGTTGGTAGAAAAAAGCAGCATTAAATTATTCAATAGCTACATCTTACACACTTCCACAGGGCAATATAATCCTGATTTAGCTGTGTTCTCATGGGTTGCCTCAAGTGTATAAATATACTATGAAAAATGTTATTTCCAGTAAGTTAAGAATTAGAAGCTGCCACCAATTGTGTGTTCCGGGTCTCACAGACTCTTTAGAGATCAGTGAGATCCCAGTCTAGACTCTCATCCCTTCGGATCTCCTGGCTCACAATGTTAGTGTTGGACAAAAAGCCTGTAAACTGGATGTGTTGTTTTTTTTAAAAAAAAATTAACCATTCATACTGTTTCAGAGTAGGAAAATCTAGACTCATTTAGGATCTCCAGCTTCATAGCTTGAGGTTACTTTCCCATCGTAAGCCTTAGATAATGGGTCAGAAAGAGCGTTTGAGGCTACAGATGCAGACATAGCTTTAACAGAGGATTATTTAATGCCCAGAGCAGCAAGATAGCTCACCCATCAGCCGAGATGAGAAGGTGTGGGCAGGAACATATGCTCCATCATTTCAAATAGATGATCGACTTGCCTTTTGATTTCCCACCACGCTGCCAGCAGTCATGTTTTCTCAGGCAGAGCATGGCTCAAAGCTCTCAAGGAAGCAATTTTAGCCACTCTCTTCCCTGGAAGGGCCAGTGCCTTAAAGGCATAATTAAGTCCTAAGTACATAATATTTAGCGACATTTAGTGAAGCATGTCATCTCTGGCAAACTGCCATTGTAGAAGAAACAGCAAACAGACAAATGTATTTGCATTGTTTTCCATTGGTTTGTAATTTTTTGTAATTGTATTGCAGCAATTGCAGAACATATTAGATGAAATACACTGGTTAACAGACTGAACTAATGATACTGACGCACTGAAAAGAACTAGTATGTTTTGTAGTAAGCAGTGTTTAGTCACAAAAATAATCTCTTTAAAGCTACACAAAATGCTTTATTTCTGCTTCCAACACTTTTATAGTTTACACTGCTTGTACATACAGAGCTTGACAAATAAAACAATCATTACAAATTCAGAGCAGCCCTACAGTATCCTGCTCAGCTTCGGAAAACAGACTTTCCCTCCGCCCCAGCTGGCTTCACACACCCCTCCCCTTCACAAATTCACTCTGAACTTTTTACTTTTCCTTAAGACAGCAGGAGACTGGCATTACTGGGCAAGAATGGACAAAACCACAAACACCTTGGCTTATGACCTCCTTGCTCCCATGTTACACAGCTTACAGGAATACTTTGTCATAATCTCCACCAAGAGGGGAAAACCTAAACCTAGAAAAAAACCCATACTAAGAGCAGGATGTGGCAGAACATCTTAACATTCTGCAATTCAAAGACAGTAAAGGAGGCTATGGAAACTGTCAAAAAGACATTTAACTAGGGAATTCTGTTCAGGAAACAGGTATTCCCTATTCGAGATTACATGACTAATCATGTTTCCCTTTCTCCCTCCCTCATTTTCAAATGAAATCTTAACAAGCTTTAATGAAATCACTTCCAGCTAAACACTCTAGGCTGCACCCAGCCCTTTAAGGCAGCCCTACATGCCCAAGAGCCTGCCTGCTGAATAGAATTTAGCAGCTTTGGCAGGACATGCAACTAAGGCCCAGCAACTACCTACAGCAGTTTCGAAATTACTACCCGAGACATCAGTCCTGCCCCTCAGCTTTAATCACTGAAGACATACCTATCAATTAAGATGTTGGACTTCGTAATGGATGCACTACAGCATGGGCTATATATTGCTGTCTGTTAACTTCACTAAGACAAAATAACCTTCAGTAAAGATGGGGAACAACATCATAAATTGAAAAAGCAAGATTCATCAGAGCTCATCTGTTAATGCAAAAGTCTTCTGTATTTAGCAATGAGAACATCTTGTTAGAAAATGCAAGTATTTGCCAAGCATTTTAAGGAATGCGCTTATTTGAAACAACAGGAAAACAGTATTTCATCTCAACAATAGCAACATCTACCCTTACTGTGCAAGACATCATCTTCAATATTAAGTTTAGATCAACTGAGATAACACAAATGTAAAATTTTACAATCCAAGGAAATTCATCATCTAGTCATAGTCACAGCTCTGCCAGAAACTCTGCTTGCCACGTTATGCACAATGAGGACAGTCTCTTAGCTCTAGAGGCGAGGCTGGAGAGGCCAAACATAAGAATCCTGCAGTTCTGCAACTGTGTTTGCTGTGCAGTTAGTAGATTTTGCACTCACATTCTTCTCTCGTGGCATGTGATTATTTAGAGTGTTTAAAATCACACAAAAGGTTTCATCCACAGAATTATTACATTCACTTTAGCTGGTGTTTAAATACTAAATTTTACTTTTTTTTAAAAAAAAAAAGACAGCAATAACTTAAACTGATGAACAAAGTTCAAGTACCCTAGTCCAGCTAGATGTACTGGATGTTACGACTGTCTTTCAGGCTTCTGGTTTACCTGTCACTACTGTCAAACACTGACAGTAGTATAAGGTCCAGTGCTATATTGACTTTGCTGCATTTTTTTATTTTTTATTTTTTTTTAGACCAAGCATAAAAAGACCATAATGGAAAAAAGATTTAACTCATTTTCCAAGAGCATGCTTGCTGGCTTAGTCATTGAGATATCATTTTCACCTCAGAATTAAGATTTGGCAGATATCCCCTGTGGAAAATAACAAAGATGATCCTATAGCACAAGTAGTAAATACAATTCTTCCATCTGTGTCAAACTGAAGATCATAAGTATTTTTCATTGGAGGGGTTCTGTGGTTTGGGTTTTTTTTGTTTGGATGGTTTTTTTAATTTTTGAAAAAATCTCTTTTAAGTGAGCCTTACCTTTGAGATCTGGTCTAAAAATGCTTAATTTACCGAATTCCCCACATTTTTATTATAATGTCTGCCATTGCTCCCCTCCACCCCCAGAAATTTTAATAGTTCAGCACTTTAAGCCACACTTATTCTTTGCCTGAAAGTGACCAAAAATGAGAAGAAATGGAGGTAAGTGTTCCAGTTGTTAACAACACTTTCCATTCTTCAACATACCTTCAACAGGGCTCATAAAAAAATGTTAACATTGTATTACATGTTGCAGGCATGCACTGCACGTTTGCACTGCCAATTTGCACTAAGAACAGATTTCAGCACTAACTATGCTGTTATTGACGTTTACCCCATCAGAAAAACAAAAAGATTCCATATAAAGTGGTTAACTACCTGCCACAGCTCACACTTTGAATACAAAATACACACATGCAACTGCTGCCCATCCATCTGGATGTAGAAATCAATGAGGAACCATTAAGACAAACAAAGATATATAGATATATGGCCATATCATGAAAGGATACAGGAGCTGAAGCTCTGCACAGAGCATTTAGAGCAAGTTTTTGTTTTGGCTCTACAGGTACTTATACAGCATTCTCAGATTTGCACTGGTGGGGGGAGGTCCTGTGGCTCTGCTAAGGCACAGCAGCCCACACTTCCACCTCTGCCAGTGAAAGGATGACTGACACCATCTGAGGTCTACTTCTAACACTGCAGTCAACCTCACAGCATGCCTTCAAATCCCAAGAAACAGCACCTTTACTGTAGAAAAGGCATTTGGAAGATGCTATCTCAGTTGCAGGAAGCGTGGAAAGGGAACTGCATGTGAAAGGGCACCTGAGTGATGATAATAAGCAGGTTTGGAGTGGTTTTCCAGACAGTTTAAATGCTAAGCTGTGTAAAGCCACTGTAAAGAAAAAGTAGCCCAAATGCTCAAATTTTAGTTTTTCTTATCAAAGTGTGCCCCTAGCACTAGAGAATCTTACTGTGATACACAGGAACAGTTTCACGGCTGCTAGCCTGTGTGCTACCAGTGTGCCACAAGCTCTCAAGTTTCAGTGCAGTACTAATGCACCTGTGAGCACCATGAAGTATGGAAGTTGTTATTTCATTACTTGAATGCTGTTCACAGCAGCATCTGGAAGTGCCTGAAAAACCTCAAGGGCTGCGGACCATAAGATGCACAAAAAAGCATGACTTTCAAGTAGGACAAAATGCTATCAAAAATTACCAGCTTAGTAGTGACTGACATCTTAAAATCGTATAACAGCTTTTTGTAACTAGTAACTATTTTCAACTTCAGCAAATCTGCTTTTAGATACAAGTGAAACTACACAGCACAAGGAGAAAAAGACTTACTGAGAGAGAACGGTTTCTCCCTTCTGCATAATGAGCAATGTTTCCTGTTTCACAAAGTGACCGTGCTTTGGGTACAACAGGCTACTAGAATTTAAAGCTATAAAAATCATAGGAAAAATTAGAAACACTTTCTGCCTAAAACAAATATCTAACTTGTTGCATTAAACAACACAAACCAGCAAACATAATTTTGAAATAAAGCACTTGCTTAGAGCACATAAATGAATGGAAAACAGATGCTGGAAGAGGTATTAAAGCAGCATGCCTGAACCTTATTTTTAAAAAGACTGTTGGATTAAAGTATGTACCTTTTTGCAATTTTAGTGGTCAGGCATCTAACCCTGGTTCAGGTACAGGGTGCAAAGCTCCTGTTGAGTGGCCTTGCAGCCTGCTCTCCAGCATAGCCTGCAAAAGTGGGAAGAAACCAAATGGAACAAAACACCTCAGTTTGCCTGCTTCTGTTAGATTGGCATCTGTCCCCTTCTGGCAAAAGATTAGAGAAAGTCTCCAATCTCATTTACAATGGGGAGCATGTTTATCACTTCTCTCTGCTTAGCAATGGCAAGTCACAAGAAGTATTGTTTTATTATACTCTGAGGAAGCATCTGAGTCTCTGTGCCCCAGATGCAAGGCAGGCAGAAAACCCGCAGAACCCCATTCAATCCCATCCAACAATGAAAGGTCTTTTCTAATCCTTCAACACAGTACACAGCGCTCCAAGACACTGCAGGTATGCTTCTGGCTGTCAACATCTATGAAAGGGAAGGAACAACTCAAAAGGAAGAGCCAGGGAAAACTGGGGCATGAAAGACAGTCTTCCTTCAGCTAAGAGACCAAAGGCCATGGTAACAAGCAACTCCAGTAATGCTCCTCCACAGCCCTGCTGCTGGGAGCAGAGCGCTCCCCTTTCACCCCACATCACTTTCATCAGGTTCCCGTGACACGACGCGGCAGCATGGTGAGCCTTCTCTGAGAGAAACAGCTTCCACACCTGTCTCAGCAAGCGGTACACACAATTAAAATGAAAATTTATGACTGATTCACTGAATGTGCCCCTGAAACTTGGTGCCTGGCCAAACAAGCCTCTGGACCCCCACCACCACCACCTCCATGTGGCTTGCCATGTGGCTTTGTGAGGCAGGGATGAGCCACCTCTCAGAACTGACCCAACCAGATGATGTTAACCCCAAACCCACTGCTGATGCCTTTACTTCAAAGTTTTGCAGTGAAGGTTTAGAATCTCTTGCTATCCCTTCTCTGCCTTCTAGGATTCTGAACCCCCACAATTTCTCACTATAGAAATACCATTGATACGAATTCTCTTTACCATCTATGTCATACTCTGTTTAGATGGCAAGTTCTCTGGGGCCAGCAACTCTCTTATTCCACATTTCTGTACTGGCAGCACAACAGGCCTCACACTTGCTGGATCATGAGGCATTACTATTTTAACATAGTAATGAAACTAACATCAGTAGTTTTGCCACAAACCTCAGTTAAAAATAATAAAAAACCCCCAGATTTTATTCCTACCATTCAAAAAAAAAATAGTCAACAATTCCTACTTTTCACATACAACTTCCAAACACAGAGGGAAACTATTTATTACCCTTTCTCCTACCCAGGATAGAGGAGATGCTGCTAAACTGTTATCATAATTAGTACATGTGAGTGAATTAGATGCAGTGAATGCTGTAGCTGTGTTTGACACCTTTTTAATACCTTTGGATGGTACCTTTTGGTATTAATTTCCTTCTCTTGTAGTTTTATGTATTTTGTCACAGCTTGCATTTACTTCTTTAGTACTTATCTTTACAGTTCAATACAAATGAAAAAATTACAGTGAAGCTGCAAACATTTGGTCTAACATTTTAGTGGTTCAGGATATATTTTCACTTTTCTTCCATCTCTGCTCACAGCACTGCACAATTATCTCTGCAGTATTTATTATTTACAGTGACTCAAAGTGCTGGAATTACTAAACCTTGTTCTAACCTTCCGCTTTTCTACCTTGAAGTATTCTCCTCCTTCCTGATGCAATCCGGAACTCAAAAGGTCAGCTATGCATATTGTATTGCAAGGCTTCTGGTATTTCCTTCCTTTGAAGGTGTAGGTTAAAACAAAACAAAAACCTAAGCCACAATAATTACAGTTCAAATAAAGAACTTTTCATTTACTTTCCCTTAGCTCACATTGTCTGCAAGACTGAAAGAAGCACAGTCAACACCATTAAAATAAACAGTTCAAATCTTTAAAAGCAAGAGACAGGCAGGCCAGTTTGCAGGTGCCACAAATAAACTCAAGCCTTCCATGGTATTTTATTAACAGCAATCTTCCTTTGCTACACAGAATCCTTAATCTTCACTAACGTCCAGCCGCAGTGCAAGCAATAGTAGAATTTCTCTGCTATTCATTCAAGTCTAAACAGCGTTGTATACTTGCATTACAATATAACAATATCAGTCTTTTGTATTTTAGTTATAAGAGGACAGTAGGGAAGTGAATCTTTAGAAGAATGAGTGCATACAAGCAGTAGGACATGATGGTTTTCAAACAATTTCCATCACCCCACCCCCCTCAATAACTTGATTGTGGAATAATCTCCAGTTTTTCAGGGCTCATGGTCCATTGTTACAGCACTAATAAAACACTTGCTCTAGTTTTAGCCAAGCTTCCAGGCAAAACCAAAATTCCAGCATAAATCATGCTCCAAGTTCAGTGACAGTGTACCAGAAACTGTTCTGTAAAAACACTATTCGTAACCCAGCTCCTTACATTCCAAACTATTTGCTCTCCTTCTCGTGCCTAAGCTGCCACCAATGCCAAGGCAACTTGCTTCAGCACCACATAAAACTGCAAATACTCCACCATCTACCTTACGCTCTTGTGATGCTCCTGCACCTGGGGTGTCAACCATAGCTAAATCAAGTAAGAGACACACATAACAAGGAAGTTTAAGACTTACTCCTTGAATAAATGCTTTGCAGGTTCACCCAAGCCTTCTGCCTCGTTCTGTAAGACACAAGCATGCTATCTACCTGTGACCATTTGAAGTCACAAGACTTAAATTAAAGATAAGCCAGAAGGCCACCACATTGTTACTGGATCAGAGGTTCATCAGCAGGGTAGTCTTCTGAGAAGGAAGGTCAGCTTTGCTTGCTGCTCAAAGCAAGTGCATATTTGTGAAGAATGCATTTGGGCCCAGCACTGACAGAAGGGCAATCCTGTCTGTGCCAATAGATTGTTCCTATTGTTTTTTAAAACAAGTATACTGTCCAAACCCTTTGCTAATATCTGACCTAGAAAAATGTGGCTCATTTCAAAATTTTAGAGTACATCTTCCTAATTTTCAGTATGTCTTAAACACACACATTTATATCAAAGCTATATTCTTGGTATTTCCCAAATTAAATGTCAAAACTGATTAACGTTCATAGCTACCTAATCTGTTATATTTGTTTCTAGATATTGCAGACCTAAATCTACTGCTGTTGACTTGTATATCCCTCTTTTGCATTTTTCTATATTCCATTGCACCTGCCACTTCTGAAGAGTAATTACTTAATTGTGAAGATGATTATTTAGTATTATAGCTAGGAGGAACAGGGTTACTTGGTCACAGATTAATAAGTACCCTGACTTTTATAGTTTGAAATTCAATCCATGTTAAACATGTTTTGTCATCTTCTGTAGTAAGGTCCTGAACCCCAGAAGGAAGGTAGATTACTCTAAGAATTTGTTAATGCCACTAGGATACTTTGATTCTCCCCTTGCCCCCTTCAGTAGCCTGCTTAAGATTTTCATCTTTTACACTGCAGTAATTTGCTTTGGGTTTCTTTGTTGTTTTGTTTTTTTCTGAAATGCATTTTAATGCCTCAGTGTTACAATCCTCATATTTAAAGGATGTAGATAGATGCAAATACTTAATGAAACGGGGAACATCTCCAGCTCATTCCTGTCATAATCAGTGACTTTCTGCCTTCTTCTGAATGAGAAGACTGTTTTTGGCTAGAGGATGAACTTTAAATAAAATTAAACAACTTTGTTTCCTCCCACTGAAGAGAGATGAAAGCAGTAGCATCTGACCATTTAAGCTAATAGTTTCAAAATTAATATAACCTCTAGAAGCACCTATTGCCATCCCACTTACAAATCCATGCTCCTCAACTATTATTTGAAAGCCCCTCATTGAGGATTGAAAGGGGTTTCAAAATAACTTACAATCAGTCAGGTGATGCTAGTCAAAGGACTGTGAGCCACCTTCAATGGGTTTCACAGTTGAAGCCAAGGGCTTCATCTATACAACCCTCTTTCATTTCCACAGACCTTTCATTGGCCACACAACACCTGGTGCTGTAGGCTAACTTAAGAGAAGTATTGCTTTTTAAAGCCTCCTTGAAACATGAAATTTGTCGCTCTGAAAAGACAGAGACACCCTAAGATGTATTGGGTCACTTCTACAAGCACCACCCGTACAGAAACACACCTACCAGCAGCCTGCAGCCATCACTTTCCTTGAGCTTCTGGCCATTGTGCCCCAGCTATGCTACACAGCTGGAAGGATACCAGAATTTTGTCACATATATTTTCTTCCTTTGCCATGTTTAAATATGGTGATGACTAACTCACCTCCATATTCAACAATCCAGTGGCTAGCTTTTCATCACATGCATTTGGAAGTTTCTGCAGATTGTCAGTCCACACCTCTAACGTGTTTAGCTGTCCCTGATGGCTTTGTGTGTGGTGAAGTATTTTAATGCTGCTGTTAAATAATGTCCTTTTCCTCAAAACATGATAAAATTTTGGTATGTATGGTAAAGCCTTGGATGCAAGTGCTTCAGGCTAAGTAAATGAGCTCTAACCTTGGGGAAAACAAAACTACTAGACTGACCAGGGTGAAATATGTGCTTTGACTTAAACGCAGTGCATTATCTCCTTTACTGGTTCATGTAAATAGCTACCGGAGGAATTTGTAAACTGTAAAATAACACTCAGTTGACTTTATCAGTTTTCTGAAGTAGACTCCCAATCTGCCTTTCTGAGTAAATAAATTGTAGGCTCCTGATTTAAAGCCTCATTGTTATGAGTTTGGGAGGAAATCTGTCCGTATGGAAATTTTTGAACTCAGAACTTGCTTTTCCTCTCAAGTGCCTTTGCAAGCTAAATAGTTGTCTGGTCTATTTCAGAGCACACTGTTCTCTTTGTTGCTAGACATGCAGTTACACCAGCATGACCACCCAAGTACAGGCAAGCAAGCATACACAAGGCATACCCTCAAGTTGCCACAGGCACACGCGTATGGTTGACCTAACCTGTAATTGGCAACATATAGGTGATTCACCTACTCAGTAAAAACACTGCAACTCTATGTTTTCCAATGCTTGGAAGACTTAATTACTCCTTAAGACTTTAGCACAGATGTAACACCTGTCTTTCACTCCTGTTGCTTTCTTGACCACACATCCTGCTATTCACTACTGGCTTCTCATCTTCCCCCTCCCCTCAACGTGTTTTGAGATGATCCCTCAGACCTTTACTAGATGTTATTTCATGCCCTGTTGTGAGCAATGTCTCTAGCTTGGCCATGCCTGAGTTCCATGCTCCAATATCCATTTAGTTTTCTAAAATGTGGGAATCTGCACGTGTGTCTTTCCCGCACACCATCACAGGAGTAAAATGGGCTAGAATCCAGTATTTTAAATTTTATGCCCATAGAAGTACTACAAGGAAAGCAAAAAAAAAAATAAATCTTTAAAGCAGACTTCAAGCCCAGGAGTTTTCAGTTGAAAAGTCAGTTTTCAGAAGTGAAGAACAGCAGATTGGAAAGAAATCATCTGGTATAATGATCAGTCAAGCACCAGCTACCGACACAATTTCTGGGTTTGGAAAAAAAGATTATGTATGCTCACATTCTGTCCATCCAGATGAGAAGTCCTGTTTGGCTTCCAAGGTACTACACAATGAAGCTACTTTTAAATTATAAGCCACTGATCATTACTTGATTACCCATTACCATGTAAGTGAATTAGAAAAACAACACTAAGCATTTAATAATACATGAAATAGATTATCAATTAAATGCACGATTGTTCTATTGACTTGTTTTCAAGCAAGCTTTCTCAAGAGTTTTAAAAAATAACTGTATAACTGCTGTTTATAGTGTTCTGCTTTTTAAAACCAGGGTATTTAATTATTTAATTACATAGAAGAAACTTGAAATTTGTCATTAACACTATAAAAATGTAACAGTCAAATAGACTGAATGCACAACTTCGTGTTTATGTTTGAATACTCAAAAGCTGGAAGAATACTGCTCATTACATTTACCAGTAACTACATAGTTCTGAGAAGAACAAATACCATCAGTCCTCACAAGGGTTCCACAAGTAGACTAAAACTGTAAGATGTGCAGTTCTTCTGCAATGCTTTTCTTTAGCTTCCATTAAAAAGGTAAATGCAGCATATGAATTAATCCTGTAATATGCTTCTCATCTCTTATTATTAAAAAATTTAAACCACTGAGGATGTTAAAGGCTTATATTTTTACTGTGCAAAGTGAGCCTACACATGCCTCCAGTATCCCATAAATTCAACACATAAAACCTGTAAAGGTTGAAAACAGGTGTTCAAATCTGAAAGAATTATATGTAGCAATATCAGTTAGATATATTCACTCTAATACATAAAGTGTCTTAAAAATAATATTTTATAATCCCTGTATTATACTAGTAGATATTTTCCACACTTGTCTGTATGTTCAGTGCTTGTAAGTGCCAATTAACCTATTTTTACTTAAAAAGGAGAAGGGAATCCTTGTTTTATTATACAGAAAATAATCCTTATTTTCTGTATATTTGTTTTCTTAGTTGCATAACTGTTCGCAAAACTATGGTTTAAACCTAAGGGTATCAACTCAACAAAAAAACCATTCACTAAATAAATCCCACTGTCACTGCTTAATTACTTGATCAAACTTGATAAATACTGGAGGACTGATAGCAGCCTGAACTCCCTTATGCACTTCTGTCAAATTTTTCTTATGCCACTGTCATTGGCTGTAGTAGCAAACCACGGATAACATCACTAAACATGCCAGCTCTTACAGGGACCTTACTACTTTTATGTTTTCAGCTGCCTTTACCCATTTATTACTGTTATACAGGGAAGGAAAACATGGGTGTCTATTTTAATGACCATGCTATATAAAACACATTGGGGAAGTGAAAAAAAATATCTTTGTTTAAACCTTGGTCCTACTGGAGGCAGGAGTAAGGCTTTCAGTTACTGCAAGGTCAGGTTCTTACCCCATTATCCTTGTTCCCACTATACAAGAGCAAATGTCAATAACAGGTTTGGATGATTCAGGGACATAAGCAGAATGACAGTGAACACCTGCCTCAAATAAATGTAAACAAAGAAAGGGAAAACATCTGGAGAAGAAGCATTTGTTCAACAATCAGCAGAAGGTCTCTGCAAGGGGAGGAAAAAGGCAGTACGTGGTTTATCTTGTGAGGGAGGAAAAATTGCAAAAGTACAGAGCAAGCTACACTGCTTACCATACTATCTGTCTACCAAACCATAGGAAGTGCTTATCTGGGGCAGTTAATTAGCCATCCATCAGACAAAGCTCCCTCTTTCTCCTGTGCAGTCACAGATAGTAGCTAGCACACCCACATTTAGCGGACCAGCCTTGCTGAGGAGCTGCCAGCATCCTTCCCACACCCTGGGAGCAGATGCCAAGTGCAGCTCCTCACTGCCCACTCTGCTGGGCAGTGGATAGAAAAAAAAAAAAGGCTGGCCCTCTTCTAGAGGTTAGCCAGCCTTGCATGCATACTCCCAAGCAAAGCTTCTCCTTCAGGTTTCTGTCTCTGATATCTGGGTGGAAATTACTTAGCAGAGGGCATATTACACCATATTTAGATGCCCTTAGCTTATTTAGATCTTGATGTAAAGAACACATGAAACACCAGCTCATGTATCAGCCATTACCATATGACATACAGACCCCTTCTAACCTACTAAGACACGCTGCCTTGAGTATACTTATCTCTATGGTTAAAGTACAAGAAAAAGGGGGGGTTAGATTTGTGATGCTTGCTGCTTAAGTAACAGACATACAGTGTTTCTTTGCCAAGTTCCACACTACAGTATTTGAGCAAGGATGCTACGGCTCACGTTGGTGTCACCAAGGTCTCAGATGACTCTCTTATTTCCACAAAAACATTTATATCTGTCATGGGAAAGTACCACATGCCACAGAAATCACCTCCACCCCTTCTGGCTTTCACTTCAGCATAGCAAAAAAGATGAAGTGAACACTGAATCTTTGACACTTGTCACTAAGCTATATTCAGCCACATGCGCTTGCTCCCTTTTCCTCTAGTAACCACATCTGTGATTTTACATCTCAGATCCTTCCTCAGGACATTATAGCCACATGAAGTCCCTCTGAACGTTCAGTCAATACTGAGCAAACAAGAGCAACTTCTCCATATTCTCCAGCATGGTGGGATCCTGCTTCCTACTGCAACAGTGACACTCACTTGAACGTATTGGCTGGGGATGGGGAAACTATGTTATAGGACAGTGTAAAGTATTTCTCTATGGTCATGTAATTTCATTTCAGCCTACATTTAACCTACAAGTGCAGCTCAATATCCCTGAAAAGAATATGTCATCCCTAGGCTGAGGGCAGTCATATCCATCTTTTAGTAAAGCACTAAAAGCACTACTGGGGCAAAACAGACAGTTGAGCAATTCCCACTTGCAAAGAGTGAGACAGAAAAGAATGATGAAAACCAAGGTAGATAACTGGTCTAGGCATTATGCATTATAATTTATTGAAGCAATTAGACAACATATACTTGGAAACGTATAGATAATTTAGAAATTACTAAAACATGAAAAAATGTATAAACAAGATATTTATAAGCACTGAAAAGAGATGATTCAATCAACAGTAGAAAAGTAATCTTCCTTTCCTCTCTATTCTACTTGTTTCTGTTCTCCCATGGTAGATGAGAGAATAAATAGAGCAGATTTTTAAGACTGATCTTATCTTTTACCTCTGGTCACCGCACACAAGGATCCACTGCCTTTTTCTTTTAGCTGCAAAGGATTTCTTGCTACAAGGACATCATCACTACTGTTCATAGGAGAAATTATCATCAAAGGAATAACATGTAATGATTATAAAGCGTGAACATGCAGGCTGGGGCTATCATAATTTGTCCTTGCTCTTAAGCTTGTCTTTGTTAATAGTAAAATAAATTATCTAAATTGATTCATAATAATGACAATCTTCACTACAGGATAAGAATCAAGATGGTTGGCTTCCTTCTCTTTATTCTGTTAGCACAAAAGAAACCCTCTTCTTCCACTGGGCTATTTACTAATTATTAACAATTAATCATTAGTCGGAGAGCTTATACTATGGGATTTTGAAATATCATAATTAAAAAAATTAGCATAACGTTTAATTGTTTGGATGCGTTTTTCTGCACTTGCCAATTGTCCTCTGTAGTTGTTTGGTTCTGAATTGGATGCAATTCAAAGAGACAGGAGCAACAGCAACTAATGCCAGGCTCAGGTCAGGTCCAATTTCTTTTTAAATATGTTGGATAATCATATTTTATTCCAAATAAAAAAAATTTGTTTAAGCTGGAACTGAACCAGAAGGACAGTCTGGGAGAGCTATTTCACAGTTTCAGAACCCTATTCATCAATAACTGATGAAGAAACACTTAAAAAGGGGATTTTTGGCACTGCATGAAATTATTAAAATGGAGCATAACGAACATTCATTGCATAAGTTTACATTATGGCTACATTTAATCAACGTGGGGTATCTAGCATGCCCTTAAAGAAATAAGGCTTAAGAGGAAAAGCACAGATTAGTAAGGTAAATTTCAGAAGGGTTGGAGGTTCAGGGTAGACAAGCATGCTGACACTGACTGCTTAAGAGTAATCAGCCAGACCCAAAAAAACCTGCACGAGTCAAACCTGTTACAAGCCATCCAGCAACTGGGGTTTTTTAGAACACAACTGGAGCTGTAATTTTTTCTTCCAGTGGCTCAGCAGCATGAATTGGACTGAACAGGGCACAAAAATCCTACCTATGAGAAAAGCATTCCTGTTGCCCTTGTATTGTACCCACCTAGGATCAGGAAACAAAGCAGGTAAGTGCTCAGCACTTCAGCAATTACACCACAATCCTATTTTAGGAGTTCAGCTCCTGGTCAAAACATGGCACCTTGTCAGACAAGCACATTAAGTTATATAAAAGAATGTACACATAAACTGTAACATGGTTTCAGTTCACCAGATGGTGGTATTAAGGTACTACCAAAAAGCACTAAGTGTTTGAGCAGTGTTAATTGTCTGAAGCAACATATTTCATTAAAAGTGCTGGATGTATCAGGAATATGAAGTGTTCCATCTCTTGCTCACTTACTGAAAATAATTTTCCAAGATCTGCTGCATGTAGCAGGAATCATCAGCTTTTAAGGCAGCATGCCATATGGCATTCCCAAATTAGAGGTTAACTGGAGCAAACTGCTGTAGAGCCTACGGGATAACCTCTCTCAGGGACAGAAGACGCTTCCAGTCATATTTTCAGGGGTATGTGTCTGACCAGGCACTGTGGTTCCAACAAACTCCTGTGCAGGCCTTTCCATGCTCCATCCACTCTCATAATCAACCCTCAGGACACACATGCTGGGCTGCACGGCACCCCACAGACAAACACTTATACACTAACTGCTTATCTTGTCTTTTTTGTTATTGTTCTACCCAATGAAGAAATACTCATATTTTATGTAGTACATTACCTAGGTGAGAAATTAGGGGTCTATTTAAAAGCTGTATGACAGAAGAAGCTTTGCTACTCTGTTACAACATTTTATTCCCATGTAGATTTATAACCAGAGTTATGCAAAACAGAATAGGACTCTATTCTGTGAGAAAACTCTATTCTGCAAAGGAAAATGTTCCAGAGATTGAAGAACAACAAAAACGGTATTTGAGAAGATACTGAGACCTGGGAAGCTTCACCTACTTCCAAACTTCCTACAAATATGGGATTAGTCTCTCTCTATGCCCACTCAGTGCCAGAACAACCCTCTCCCTTCCCCTTCCCCACAAAAAAGAAACCAACCGAAAACACATACGCAACCAATGACTGCATCAGACACTGAGCGAGGAGAGCCACTGAAATACCAAATACAGCCACAAAGACTTCTTTTGTAAGCAGTGGAAGTTTCAATTACTGTGAGCAAAGCACAAAAAGAAGAGCATACATTTCACGGCACAAGTTGCAATTACATCTGAATCCAACACAATGCTAACTGGTAGTCACCAAATCCCAGGGGAGAATACTTAATCTGTCAAGTCTAGGTCTTAATTGCTAAACCATGCAGGGCAGCAAACTCAACAGTATTAGCACAACGTAGCGTACAAATGAAACACCAGTAAGAGGAGATTTCTTTTATATAAGAACCAGAAAAAAGCCCCCCAAAAAAACCCTCATCACTGGGGAGGGCAGTCAGGCAGAAGGAAAGAGAAAATATTACGGTATCATTTCTATTTCATATCATATAAACATGTAACTCTTCAGCAATTACTCAGTGATTGCCAGACAAAGGCAGGCCTTATGTTTTCCCAAAAAAAACGGAGTAATTATGCCAAGTTGCCTGAGACACAAGTAGCTTGTGACAATTAGGCTTTATAACAACAAATCATCACCAAGGATAGCACTGATCAGCCACAATACCAACCTCAAAAGCTATTACTCATGCAGTCCTTACACTTATTACTGTATCGATAGATTGCCTACATAGTTTCCATACCATCATTAAAAAAGTGTGTGTGTAATTATATATATTTATGCACTCAGCCCACCAGGTCTTCTGACTGGATCTGGTTCACATTTAACTTTTGGTTTTTTAACTTACCAGATCTTCATCAGGAAGGAATACAGCCAAAGACTATTAAAAAATATAGGTCTTTATGTTTTGAAAGCCCAAGATCTGAGAGAGCCAAGCAGACACAAAGGCATTTTTCAAAGGACTAAAAGCTGGATTAGGCTCTAGTCTAGAAAGTACAAAGGCTGCATCTATTATATAAGATTGCTCTCATTACAGAAGACACTATAAATCTTGAAGAAGTACAGATAACTACAGAGAATAAAAGGAATGAAGAGGAGGAATTCCTGCTAATGTACTTGTATATTCTGAAGAGTGACTTTGTTTAAAGGGCAAAGCCACATTCCATCAGCTCCAAATCTCAACAGCAGAGTCAAAATTGCTCCAGGAGCAGAAAAGCAGTTCTATTTACTGCTCTTTCAAACTCCCCAAGAAACTTGAAATTCAAGCTGGTTAGCTCTGACTTGCAAAAATAAGCATGAATAAAAAGCACATGATACATTTATGCACCTTTTAATCCTGCGATCTTGGAGCCCACACAGAGCATGGAACTCACGAGGATTTGAAGAGGATACAGAGCAACCAGCCTTCAAACCAAATCACCACTGTCACCATTGACACCTAAGACACAAGACCCAGTACATAATTTTTCATACTTGGGTGAAATTCACAGGGCTGACAGGTGTATGTAACACCTTGCTGTTTAAAATTATGTAAGAGACTGCAAGCCTGCAAACATCCAGTGATCAGAAACACTGAGTAACGTGATGCCACTTCTAGGCAGTCACTTTAAAACACAAAACCCCACAGTTTAAGGGTTCCTTTATTCTTTCTTCATCTAAGCTCAATGAAGTTTGGCATGGCTGGCTGTAAACACTCACTAATGTTTCCACATAATAGAAAGATAGTAGATAAGACTGAGTATAAAGTGTTAGTGTTTGCAGTTTTATGTTAACCTCTTGAATAGCACTTTCTTAAACTGGGCATACTGCATAATCCTCTACCTTTGATCTAGACTTAACAACCACTTTAAAAGAAAGATTCTGTTTTATGTTTTATGATGTGCAAGGCTGATTATAGTAGGCTATGAATTGTTAGGTGTCTATCCTTAGTTAGATTCTCAACTATTTAAACATTGAGACAGATTTTTGAACTCTTTCATAAGTAGTTCATGTTAATAAATCCAGATGAAAGCCCCAGCTTTCTCTATCACATAGGATGATTACACAGTGTCTGAGTTTATATGAACTAATAAGACATAAATTTCTGAAATATTAACCATTATGCCATCATGTTCTGGGATTTTAAGGGTATTTCAGTCTCCCTGTCCAATTGCATGAGGGCTCATAAAGTCCTCCTTTGCATGCTTTTATCTACTCACTTGCCTTACACTAACTGCAAAAGGAAACCTTCAGTTTCTGAGAAAGAGCGCGCAAAACTTTTTACACCATCCAGCTCTAGCTCGTTGTCAGGGCTAAAACAGCCTGTCACAAGTTGGACAAGCTGCATGCTTCCTCACAGGCTGAGCCAGCACTGCCTGCAGATGACAGCAGTGCCCAGCAAGTTACAACAGTGTCCTGTGGGATCCTGTCACCTACAGCAAATCATAAGAGGGACACCTGGGGAGGTTTGCTTCGGAGTGCTATATGCTTCTTTCCTACAGGGAATTAAAGCTACCCAGAAAAGCTGAAAAGTTTTTTCTCTGTTCTACTGTTTCAGGGGCGCTGGTGCTTCATGTAACATTACTTTACATGTTTTAATCCAATCCATCATTCTGAACAGTTGTGAGTTCATCAGAGTGACACGTTTTTGGACAGGCATCATCTTAACTCATGTGCATATACTTCCACAGCACAGCAACACTCCTGCACTGAACAATTTTATTTCAGGTCCACGAAGATGAATTAGTTACTGTTCTTATGCCAGTTTGGATGCCCAATTTACTCTGGGGGTTTTGCTTCATGTGACATAGAATCTACACCATTCTCTTTCTGGTTCTAGGACTTCTATTATTCATGATCTAACTTTTGATAAACTTGTTATAAATTTGAGGGGTTTGAATGTTTTATTGTAAGTGGTGTTACAATGCTAAACCTATGCAATAACAAAAAAAAAAAAATAAATCAAAGAATAGTGGTGGCACCTTGGATTCAGTCCAAGGTGAGAAAAGCACTAGTTTAGGGAATTAAGAAATACTAGCTGTCGGAAAACAGAAGCAAAAATAAGAACCAGCAACAGCACTTCAGGTGTCTCTTGGCTCTCTTCCACTGCCAACTCCTGGTATTCAAAGAAACAAAGTCTGAAAATTTGACTCTGTGACTCATGCACTAAAAAGCCTTCTCTAATTCTGTTTACTCAGATGTCCCTAGCTGATGATTCTTACTATTGAGCACATGCTATCAAACTTGTATTCTGATAAACAAAGCAAACAATATCATATCAAATATTATAAAGTAACAAGTCAGAGAAAACAGTTGGGTTTTTTTGTTTGCCCCAGGAAGCATAACTAAGATGTACGAAGGAGCAGAATACTCAAAAATAATTGCGTAACTTTTTTTAAAAGATACAACCAGACAGCTCAAGGAGAATGCAGGAATAGAGGAATCTACTATTTACACTTTTTTATGACTGAATGTTTACAATAACTTTCTCCAAAAGGGCAATAAATGTTATTCTCCCATTTTAAAGTATTTTACACAGCATCTATTTCTATTAGGAACACTGTGGAAGACTGATTTTTATTTATTTTTTTTATTTATAGTGCACAATTATTTATTGAAAAATATATTAATGGGTAAATGGACAGTAATGGAAGATTTCTTGCAGTCAGGCCAGGTTCTTTTCCTTAAATTCTTTCAGTAGGATTCTTGCCCCTCTCACTCCCCTTTGGAAAGACTTTCCAAAGGCACAGGTTACTGAGATTGCTATGGCTGCATTATATCTGCAATACTATATTTTATTATTGCAGCCCATCAGCTGTATTCCAGAAGCTGCTATGCATAGCTGCCAGCTTGACTTTGCATCTTACCATCATTGCAGAATTCCAGCTTAGGCTAATTTCTCAAGCATATAGAGCCAAACCAGGAGATTTTTACATCTCTTGTAGGTGAGAAATTACTCCCTCACTAATCACATTGAGCAAGACTAGCTTTTGTAAGTCTCATTCATGAAATCTTCCTCTCTGATGGCTTGAAAGTGTTATTTTTGCCTGCTATCCCATAAATTCGGCTAATAAGGCAATGGGTTAGGAACAACTTGCCAAACTGTATAAAGCTGGTCTGTACTTAGTCAAGTTTTCTTGCTGCTTACAACAACTCAATATTGTTGCTTCAGAGAGGGAGAAAAACAATGACCATTAGCAAACCATACCTTCTGCCTTGCAGGACAGACACATGCAGAGGAACTCAGACCAAACACATGAAAACACAGGGCAAAGATACATACAGCAGCCCAGCGCAGCCCTCACAGCCAACCCTGAAGCTGGTAATAGCCAAAAGTAATTATCTGCAAACAGGCTGGCCACATTCATTGGGAGGGATGTAGGTGTGGAGCAGCAGGGAGATTACATGAAGAAGCTTCTCAGTGCTATAAAGAAACATCAGAGGAGCAGTGATCTCATGGGGTGGAGAAGGGGAAAGAGAGACCCTCTATATATGATTAAAAGCAAAAAAATTTTGAAGTATTTTCAGAGAAAAAGAAACGGCTTATTTCAGTACTCTGTTACATAGACTACATCTGTCACAACTGAGGAAGGTTTTTGCCAGAGGGACCGTCAGCACTCAGGTGGCACATTGACATGATGTCTAGGATTAATGACAGGTAGCAAAGAATCACATTTTGTGGCAGGGAATGTGGGAAGGATGGAGATGCCAAGAACAACAGTAACTGGAGAATTAAGTAGATATTGTGTGCCTTCTTGTGATAGGATAAAACATTTGATGAGAGGGAAGGTAAGGTCTGTGCAGTAGAGTTAATCAAGAGAGAAATTTCATATTGCAGGCATACTGGGCTAGTGCCAGGAACCAGAGTTAAGACTCTGTGGGCTTGTACTTTAATTTGTTTGTTCCTCCTTTTCATATCTATGCACCTGCAATTTGATTGTGCACGTCTTATCAAAAAGCAGGAAAGTCAGACTTACAAATCTTCTAGTTTTCACCTCTTAACTATGTGACCAAATAGAGATGGAGGGTGCTTAGGGACCCTAATAACATAAGAAGGAAGAGCTTCTGTTTGCAGAATCCACTGGGTAGCAGATTAAAAAAAAAAAAATCTGTCTACTATCACTGAATAGGGCTTCAACAATTATTTGTATTTATCACTTCGTGATATAGTCAAAATACACCAGGCAGGATGACCTAAGGGAAGCAGGTTTTCTCTGTTTGGGGGATTCATGCAAGGTCTCACAAATGACATACTATTAAAGTGAGAAAATTGTTTTGTTTCTGTCCACATCGCTGGAACTAGCCAGCAGAAGAACAACTGGAAAGAGCAGCCACCATTCTGGAAAGCAAAAGAGGCTCCAAGTACACCACAGCAAGATAAAAAAAAGAGATTCCTAGAACATGAGTAATATTAAGGTCTGCAGATGAGACTTAGAGTAAGACACACGGTGCCTTCTCATAGTGAAGTGGTTGGGGTGTGTGACTTACTGGAAGCAAGGGCACATGGAAACCCAGGTGCAAGGCCCTTCAGCATAGAGTAGCTTCAGTAGATAGTAGTTATGGTAGGAAAACCAAAGACTGAGGGAACAGTTTCCAAATTCATATTGTGCTATCAGTGAAAATTTAATGCCAACAGAAAATGATAAATTGTTCATATCTACAGATACAAACAACATTGGTTTTTTTCCCCAAACGACAAAAAAGTGATCAAATGGAAATAAACTGTCAAAACTACACCCACAGAGACAATTTCAAGGACAAGCTGCATCTAGAATACTTATGCACTTACAGCAAGGGAATAATCACACTTTACCTTTTTTATTTTTATATATGCATACACACACTAGTTACAGCTGAACATGGGCTAATTTTCTCTTGGTTTGAAATGTGGAATTTAGCTGAGGTCCCTCTCCCCACAGCCAATTCGCCAGCCCTTAACTAATGAGCTCCTACTGAGTGTAAGCCTAATCGAGCTCTGAAATAAGGCATAGTGCAGCATTTTTGCAGTGCCAGGATAAGAGGTGGGTTCCAGAGAGGAGCATAGAAAGCTAGAAATGAGCTTCTCTTTCTTGGGAAAGACATGCTAGGAGTTAAGAACAAAACACGGGCACGGAACTTGATGGAAAGAACAACCTGCCTAGCAAATCTCCAGGTGTTGAAAACCAGTGACATTAAACTGGTTCATCTGTTTTTTTCCCCTGCATCTCCAGCAATGGAGGTCTGGAAACCATGAGCTCACAGCAGCACTGGTATTTGAGATGTATAATTTTTCCTTCAGCATAGCTCACATTTTTAGATTAGAAGAATCTGCCAGTATTTCCTTGGGACAGAGGCAAGAATATCCTATACAAAGCTATTTCAGTAACAATGATGCTGAAAGGATGAGAAAAAATAAGCAGTTTCAGTGAGAAAAAAAAAGTTTTGACTGTTAATTTAATTTATACCAACAGTCACACGTCCCAGAGCAACACCAAAGAGCTAAAGACTGTCACATGCACAGCATACCTACTCTTTTGGCTTGGTATCCACTCCTGTTTTACTTTTCACCTCAGTCCTAGCTCAGAAAGCACAGGCACCAGCAGGAACCGCCTTACCATGCTGGTGGGTATCCAAGACACCACTGAGGTTAGGGGTGCAGAGGCAGGCTCAGGAGCAAGGGGCCCTGCCTCAGGGCCCCTTCCTCCCCCTGCCTCTCACTGTTTTATCATGTCCTGCCCATCTGCAGGTGCCGGCCTTCCCCTACTGAGCCACACTCACATACGCTGTTGTGTATCAACTTTACGAAACAAACAGAATGCAACATTACTTGCAATAAGCATTATAAAAACAGCAGGAGGGCTCTATTAAACCTACTGATGTAACACCAGGTCCAAAGCAAAAAGCATCAGCAAACAATATGCTGCTACCAAAACAGCACTACTTTGAGCTGGGGATTTTTTCCCCCCACAAGAGATTTGCTCTGCATGTCAGAAAAATCAAAAGGCCTTTTCTCATTGCATTGCTTCCGTGAATACAGGGTGTATATTAAGTTAGAAGACCTATATTTGTTAGTGATACAGAAATTGCCTCATGGGCCACAAACTGTCTCATATACAGCTTTCAAGTGCTACTTATTTAAATAACATTACTCTCTAGAAAGAAAAACAGTGATCAAGGAGCATAATATATCATTTCTGGCCTGCGAAGCACACAACCTTATTTACTGTACGTCAAAATTAGCAAAAGTGTTTACTAGGCCTTTATAGCCTCATACATAAAACCGTAACATGTAGTTCTGCTTGGAAAAGCAGCCCCGGAGAAATGGTGTATTGAGTTAATTGTTTATTGTATCTCCATCTTTTTCTCAATTTAGGAAAAAAAATTAACAAGTGACTGAGGTATAGTTTTTCCAGCCTCCAGACTTGTAAAGTTACATCAGGACCTTCCCTTCCCACCCTCATAACATGATTAATACAGAGGGCAATGTGCTAACACAAGATTTTCAAAATGAAAAGACTGTCCTTCTTAAGCTTTACGTACAGTACCATAAACAAAATCAGCAACACATTCTTTTCAGAAGAGGAGGTTTTCACTATCATGTCTCAGCTATAAGAAATCCTATTAGAACTCCATAAAGGCATAATCCACACAACTAGATCTGACCCTTCCCATTTGCTAGCCTACCACCAAGATGGATGGAAGGGCTACAGAAGAGAAGCCCAGGACAGTAACACTGGTGCTCACTAGCTCTCACGCATCTCATGAGCTTCTTTCTAGGGAACAGACACAGCAGAACAAAACAATAAAACACACAGTGTATATCAGAGAGGTCATTTAGGGCTTGCAGAAGGCAGAAGTAACACAGTAAGTATTAATCTTGTAGCCACTAAGCTACCAATGCAGCCTGGGGATTGTAGGTATCAGCGTGCTTGCTCAGGAGGCATTAAAAACTACTATTTTCTGTTGCCAGCTCCAGCCTAAGCACAAGTCAAGTATATTTGAATACAGAGCACTCTACAGAAGTGCATGCCTCAGATTAAAAAAAGAACATATATATACATATAAAAGTCAAGGACCATATCTGTGAAGAGTGAGCCTTTTTCTGATGATGGGACTTGGGCTTTTCATCAGAAGAGTTTTGGAGCTCCCAAGCCTGAAATGGCCACCAAGCGACTTCGGAAACTCTTGAAGGCAAGAAGCCAGGCCACCAGAGCACACCTGGATTTTCTCCAACCTTCACCAGAAGCAAACTTTTGCTTCTATAAAATATGGCAACAGTTTTTGCTTACCAGCAAATTCTTATTAAACAATCCTATCATTTGCCTGTCCAGCTATATTGGTGTAAAACAGAGACTATTATAATTGTTCTAGCCAAGTCACAAAAAAGAAAATGCTTGTTTTTTGGAAGGCTATGAACCAGGGATCAAGGGAACATTCTGAGTATGTAGACCAAGCAGACCAACACTGGTAGTATGTTAGCAACTATAGACCTCCAAAGCTTTTATTCACTGCATCAAAATCACCTTAGTCTTTCTTCACCCAGCATTAGCTAGCTGCTTCACCTATTATTTCACCTGATCCATTCCAAAAATACACTTCAAAAAATGCAAAAAGACCTGTCTTCTGCAAGTTATGACCCAAGCTGAAATCATCTCATCCCTGCAAGGTGTTGAAAGCATCATTAGAGCACATCTCCAGGAAGAAACATCAAGCTCTTCCTACTGAAGAGGGCTGCTCACAATAAAGTCTGTCTTCCACTTACAACAGCACAAGATCATCCACTTTCATATCCCAAATCAACATACTACTAATCAGTCCCAGTGCACTTCACTGTCTGGAGAAAGGGAGATGGTCACTATGCCTCAGGTTGATCCCTCAGAAAATTCCACCAATTCACAGGATTACATTATCTGTGTTGGAAAAGTGTTGGAGTTAGTGTTTTCTGTCATATTATTAACATGAATTAGCTTGGTGCCTTTTCTTTCTTTCTGTGCCCAAACAAAGTTTAGAAAGTTTGGCTACTGAAATTGATGGACTAAGTAAAAATGGTTTGGTGTGTACCAGAAATCAGAACAGCTGCAACTTTGAGCTTCTTCTTACATTATATCCAACATCAATCAGGTAATATTATTCAGCACATTGACTGAAATGTAGTCAGAATTAACTTGAAGCAGTAATGCACACTGAATATATTCATAGTGAGAAAACACTGGATGAGACTAGACTGATTGTGAAGGTTTCAACAGGTCAGCTCTAATGAAGCAGTTCAGCTGTCATATTCCCTATTTTTGACCTATACTCCCAGTATATTTTAGAACATATAAAACTCTGGTGAGGCATTTTAATTGAGAAAATTAATCTGTTCTTACAGCATTAGAAAGGTTGAATGCTTCACAACAGTTCAGTTTGCCCTGCAATAATATTCTAATCAATTTTTTCTTATCTCAGCTCTGCATGAGGTTTTGTACCCCTAATAGTATTCAGTTTACTAACATGTCAATGATACTTCCCTTCTTCCCCTACCAGCCAGGGAAATATACCAACTTCTAAGATGACACCTTCCCTTCCCACCCCACCCCGGGCCTATATATATGGTTACCCTTTGTTTCACTGTCTAAATACACCACATTTGCACATGTAAATATTTGAAGGACTTAAACCATCATCTGGTACGTCCAAGATGTTAATGTTCCTGTTTATTTTTTTTTATTAACAGTATTTCTTTTCAGGATCAATGCATTAAGACCTCTGCAAAGAGGCTTCTTAACACTTAAAAATACTGAGGGTTACTGCTCCTGTGAGTGTAAATCAGCATACTTCCTTTGATAAAGCTTCATTAGTTAACAACAACCAGGATCCAATCCCAAATGGATTGTTGCTAAAGTAGGTAACAGTAGGGCTGAACTCAGAAGCATGAGCCAGTACCAAAGAGATTTCAAAGACTGACTGCTTATGTTTCCCTAAAGTTAAATTCAGGCTGAAACCACCCACCATACTTTAAAGGGCTTTCTTTTTTCAAGCATAGTAAGTACTTAACTTGCTCGAAAAAATTGCACATGGAGCAGTCCAATGGGTGCAGTTCTGTTTTGCAAAGGTATCAAGGATCAGTAATTATATGTTCTCACTCTGAAGCATACAGGATACTTGATGCAATGTGAACACAGCTCTAAGCAGTCATTTTATTTAAGAAAAATAGGAAGAACCTGTCAAACTAAACATCATAATCCTATGGCATCCGTTCATAAATTGAAATATTCCTGAAAACCGACTGAAGGTTTTGTTATACCACAAGACACGATCTTGGCAGATAAAACTGCTGCAAGTATTCCAGATGATCTTACACATGTGCTGGATCACATAACAGGTTAAGGTACTTCCTTCCATTAATGATTTTGTACCTCTTTCTGTAACTAACACGCTTGATTTTTATTTTAGGCTGTGTGGGAAACACTCTTTGGCATTGCAGAGCCCTTCAATACTGTCCTTCCTCAGAGGTTAGGATAAAATTTAATTGCACAGAAAATAATGGCTAAGAACATGCATTTTCTGTGCTGATGGGAAAAGGCACATTACAGAGTATTTTCCCAGCTGTGTTCCAGCCATCTTATAAGAAAAAACAGATCAAATTAAAAGGCATGTATCCTTCCCATAAAAAGACTGTCACAGGCAGTCTGTGCATGCAGTCTCACGCATGAACTGACAGCGGTAAGCTAAGCTTAGCTCACACTGTCAGTTCATGCACGAGATTGTGTGCAAATTACTCTCTCCGATTCAGGATGGAGGCGAGGTGTCGCACTGTGGCCAGCAGCACTCCTGCTGCCACTCCCATCAGTCATAACTGCAGCTTCAACAAAAACTCAGTTGCTTTTAGCTCAGATGTAACAACAACAACCACCTATCCTTATCTTTGCAAAGCAATGTATACGAAGCCCCAACACAAGACCACAGGAAATTTTTTGTAGACAACTGAAATGTGATTCAAGACAAAAAGATAGTCTTTCCTTTTTTCACTTCCTTCAGCTTTGTGAGCAACAGTCTAGCTCAATTATCTGCAGATGATATAAAGGCTACTGCTTAAGGATTATGGATCAGTTATTGCCAAGAAATCACCTGAATATATACAATGCCTGTTAAGTTTGCCATGAGGCTAATTCTTAGTATCCTCCATTTGCCAGAGGAAATATTTCAAATAATTTTATAATTATAGAAAGCTGCATGAAAGAGGTCGGTATGGTTTATTTCACTTAAATTCACATTCTTCCTTGCTTTCTAGAGTCTTAGATTGCCCAGTACGATTATGTAGCTCAGAAGACAAGCAAACCACCTTTTTATTAAATTTTAATAGAAATAGAGTAGCAAATTTTATAGATGCAACGTGGTATTGGCAAGAATTCATACATTCCTAAGGACAGTTTAGGGAGTTTTCCTGTTTTTCTTTTCACCTTTGCCTTCTATTTCCTTGATAGTTTTATGCCTTCACAGATTTTGTTTCTTCGTTGGGGGGTGGTGCGTGTGTGTGCTGAGGAATACTAGACTATTTGCATAATTTTGGCCATTGGCTTCAATGAGAGTAAGGCTAGAACCAGTCACACGTTATCATAACAGCAGCTCACAAGCTGTAACTAGCTAATTCTTAGCACACTGCTGTGAAGGTGCGATTAGTGATGCTATTATCCTCGCTTTACATTGCAGAAAGAATTGTAACTGAGGCTGAGTGACTGCTGAGGGCCTCCAAGGGAAGCAATATTTGTACAAGAAAATAGACTAAGAAAGAAGCTCTTGGCTCAAAGGGCAAAAAGTGCTTTTCATTACTCTGAAGAGAAAAGCAAGCTTTAGCTAAGAACACCCCTGCCAGATGCTTAGGTGGAAAATTAAGATAGGACAAAGAAGCAATAGTAATCTCTTTAATCATCTTAGACACAACTAACTTTTTTAGCATACCAAAAGGCATCTGTGCTTATGTAGCTAAAAATGATAATGTAGCGAGAACAATATATAGTTCCTTTACACATATTTATGTTTAACCTGCTGAGAACACGAAGGAGATGCCTAAAGTAAAGTTTTGATCATTTTGAAGACTTAAGTTCTGTATATGGGTTATGTTGCCCATTCATAGATGCATTTTTTGCTATAAATCCCATAAAAAAGTTATACATAGATATAAGTATCAGTGTCACACAAATCATGGGAAGAAAAAATTTTGAGACTAGATGGTAACACAGTACATTTGAGTACCTTACTGAAAAACTTCATCACTTTAACTAGGCTAGTGTTTTTCTCTGCTAAGTATCTGAGCAAAACTTTCCTCCCATATGCATTCAGAGTTAAGCATGAGATCAGTTATATTTAATCAAGGCTGCATGACAATTCACCATGTGAAAAGATGAGTTACAGCAGCATGGAGAGTTTATCCCAGAAATCTTGCTCCAGTAATCAGGGTAAAATTAATACAGTCCCAGGGCAGAAAGCCATAGAAATTAACACAAAAGGACTCCTTTGATAGGCCTGATACCAAGGCAAGTACAGTAAAGGCTGAAAATTACACATATATGCCTCAGTGTTGAAAACCTGAGGAGAAACTACTTTGTCTGAATAAAAGAAAATGAGGTTTCAGTGAGCTGCTAAGTTTAATGATCACTTCTAGAACAAAATGCCATAAAGTCCAAAGGGTTCTGAAACAAAACTAAAAAACCCACTGAAAAATCAGCATTTCTCTTTATTGCCTACTTCTCTCTAAATAGGTTTCTTTTGCCCACTGGTAAGTTGAATCATGTAACATTCTCTTTCAAAGTACAGCCTTTGCATAGCTAATATAGGAGCTGCACCAGTAGCTGAAGTGGAAGCAGTCGTAGGATTCAGTAGATGCCATCTGACCAAGACTGAAAGATCAGTGCCAGGCAACAACTGATGGGTCAGAGCTACCTACTCCAAACCAAATTAATATCCTCTCTGCAAAGGCACTAAACTACTACTACAGTGTACTCAAGAGTCTATAAAAACGCTAGGAGGGCAGTAAGGGGATAGACATTTAAGTCTTCCACAAGGCAGGAGTGGACCTGCTATAGCTGCACCACTAGGAAGAGGGGATTCTGCAGTAAGTTAACTATTCACATGCATATCAATTACACTGCTGCTCAGTTGCAGGATTTAGAAGCCTTCTGGGGAAAAAAAAAAACAACCAAACAAAAAAAAACCCCAAAGGATTAACAGCAAGTTAGCCATACAATTAATTTGACCCCATATGAGCCCTCATATTTAGTGAGCCAGAACAAGCATGTGAAACAAAGCTAACCAATAAAAAGTTGACCTTAAGTGGTTTTCATTGTATGGATTTCACTAGTCAAGTAACATGTAGAAAGTATATTCTTGGCATCATGTACAATATGGCCTTTCTCTTTCTTGGAAGGGAAAAAAAAAACCACAACACAAAACACCTTGTCTTGACAGTGAACTCAGGAAAAAAACCAACACAGTATCATTTTCAATGGCACATCAATTAATACGTAGAAAAGACATGGGTGAAGGAATATGCAAAAAGAGCCAGAAGTATGAAGAGCCGAAATCTTAAGAGGGTTTTCAGAACAGAGTAAGCATACTTTGTTCTTTTGAGCAAGCTATAAATAAGCTTAGTGGCATCACTCTCCAATTGCGTAGCTTAAAGAGAGCTCAAGATAGAAAGCACTATCAGGCAAGTAGATTTTTGCACGATGTAGACCTCTTGCTTATAAAGAAAGCTGAAACATCTGATCTAAAATTGGGAAAAAGAGGAAAAATAAGGGCCCTAACTTAAGTGCTCAAATCAAGGACAATACTACTGGAAATAATTCCTGCTTCTAGAAATCTAAACCCATATTAGCAAACAATTTATGTTAAAACAGATTTACTGATATCTAGGCTTATTGCCTTTCTATGCAGAGCTGGGATGTATGCATCAAAAAGACTAATCCGCTGTTTTATAGGCAGGTTTATTTCCTCTTGCAGCTTCAGCCACCAAGATTGTTAAATTGGTAACAATCAGATTATAATCTATGTAAAAATAATAATCATAAGAAAAATGTCTATCATGAATTATTATGCCATAAGATCTATAATGCATCATATAAAATGAGATTTTTTCCCTTTATTTTATTGCTCAAGCATTAGTTTCCCTCTCAGGGACTGGACTATACAGAGGATTGGTAATGAAATACAGATTGGCAATGAAAGCAGCTCTTCATCGGCAGGCTGCCAGCTAACTCCTGTCCCATCAGCAGGGATCCTCCCTGGCCTTCTGCAGCCAGTGGGCCAGCTGTCCTGCTCCACTTCTTACTGGATATATTTCCATATCAGAACATTAAACAGTGCCTGGAATGCAAACTGCCCTGGGCCAGCATGCAGAACTGCCCTCTCAGCAGGCTGCTGGCAGGCCTGAGGACCCAGGCCTAACACAGGATGACTGCAACAGTATTGGTGCCTTGCTTGCTTATATATTGGGAAAAAAAAAAGGCAGTGAACTTCCACTGCTACCGTATTTTGAAACTCTATTCACTCAGAGAACTTCTGGGGAACTTTTGAGAAACCACTCACTGTCTGTCTTTAAGCTAGGTTGCTTTGCTGCTGGGCATGTTTCCTTGTTCTTTTTGATAATCGCACCAATACTGTTTGGTACTTGGATTGCTGTGCCTCGTGCAGATTCATGTTGAGATTATGCTTGGTGCTGTTTTCTGGGAGGCTGAAGGCTGCAACTCCAGAGTGGCTGTGTAGACCAGCTGCTTGCCAGAAGCAGAAACCTTGGAAAGCTAAACAGGGAATGTAATTTAATACCTGTTCCTTTGACTAGGAGAACACTCTGACCCAAGGTACGAAGCAGCAATTACTGAAGCACACTTACAAAACTGTGGAAAGGAACTCTACTGTAATAATGAGCAACAATATTCTCCAAAGTGGGTATGTGCAACGCATCACTCAAATGAGCATTCACACTGAGCACAGACAAACAGAGGCTGAGGCATAGTGCACTCAAGGAAACAGTTAATGCCAGCCTTGCAGAAAAAAATAAAAAAAGATTTCTAGTGATAGAAAGCAGCCTTTTATACCTAGAGATGACTGCGATTCCCAGGAATACTCTACCTTCACAGAAATAATGGCTCTGCATCTTCACATCCTGGACATGTTAGAGCTAGGCAGGTCTTGCCAGGTGCTGCATCTTTTATACCTTTATGATGCTTTAAATCACATTGCCATTATTATTATATCAGCAAGTATTTCTTGGTACCACTGAGGTCATAAAAAGCCATGCCACAGAAGTCACACCTTATCTTCACTTTACAGTCACAGATTTGTTTTAAAGACAGCAACACAGGTATCAAGAAAGGGAAAACTCCCATTCCTCTACAAGTCAATGATAAAACTATTGTGTACCTCAAGGTCTCAAAGGCAGCCTGCAGCATGAGAAATACATTGGCAACTTCAGAATTCAAGTGTTCTAGGCAAGCTACACCACTTATCATTGAAGTCAGGATTAGCATGCTGGACTGAATTACTTAATAATGGAAGAGACAATGCTTTCTGATGGAGAAATATCAAACTTGGAACAGCCAGGAGAGTGCTCAGGGTGCTTACCTCATACTTAGCTTCTCCAGGGCAAAAGGGATCCCATTAGGGATTCTTTTCCTTTTCTTGTGCTGCCCATCAGTCAAGGAACAAGCTGGAAAAAGAGAGTCATGGGATCTCAGGAAGATGCTTAGGTTTCTCCAGTTTGCTCCTGCAGTTTTGGGTGTGGTGGCAGCTTCCAGATGTTGGAAGAAAGCCACAGTGGAAGTAATCAAACCTAATAATTTCTTTACACAGGACAGCTATTGTTTGTGATGCTTTTCCTAACCTGAGCTACAGACTACACCAATCTTCATGTATGAGGTATAGAAAGTGATTTTATTTTTTTTTTTAAATAAAAAGTGCACTAAAATTTTTTATGCTTTCCCCAATGGAAAACTTTCTGTAAAAAAAATAGGGGATTTTGTGGGGAAAAATTCTGTTTGGGTAGGGGGATAAGGGCAGATGACTCCTAGCTTGCTCAAGGTAAAAGGTCCCTCTAAAGAAATAGTGTTGAGTGACACAATATCCTGGGATTATGCAGTAGTAGAGAAAGTAATGATTTATGGTATTCAAGAAAGAGGTGGCAGCAAAGACTAGACATTCCACGTTTCTGCACAGGGCCAGGTCTCTCTCCAGGAAGAGGCCAACAAAATTATTTCTGATCTGCACTCTTGCAGTGTTTTTTGGGTCAATCTACTAATCAATCATAAAACAGCCCTCAGTGTACACAAGCTCTTTCAAGGTGCACCTGAAAATAAATACTAAGCAACGGTCCGTACCAAAGGCCTGTTAATTTACTCAGACCCTGCCTATAAAGTCCCGATGTCCTAAGATCAAGTTAAGCATTTTTTTTCAAAGGTAGCATTCATGAACTCTGTGAGTATATTTTACAGGTTATCTATCTGATGAGATCACTTCTTGGTTTCCTCTGCTCCAAAGCACACAGAATTCAGGCCAAATTCTGTCCTTATTTAAAAAGCAAACTGTCCCATTGGTTTCAGGTGGGGGTATAGCCCAGGTCAGAACCGGCTCTACTCCTGTATTTCCTGAATGAGAAAGACATGATCTCATCAGGGCATTAGAGAGGCTCTATAGGATGAGTAGTTATGTACAGAATGGTCTGTACCTGTCAAACACAAAGCCAGCATGTATGACATGAACTGCGCCCTACATGAGTTCTCACAGAAACAGCAATATCCCATTTCCAGTGAAAGTGGATATAGGTTGTACAAATAACCTATTACAGTTTTAAGACAAGTGTCATTTGATAATTTTTGCTGATGTTGAGAGAATTTTTTTTTGTTCCCAAGACGTACTGGGCAGACCCACTTTGGCCAGAGAATAGCTGCCATGATGCCAGCTAAGGAGACTTAGCGCATACTGGGTTTAACCTATGTTCTTCTCCATTCAGACCTCAGTTCTTCAGTCTTGACAGGATTTCCAAGAACCTCTTCAGCATCAGCTTTAGTGTTTTTTAGTAAAGAGATGCTTTTAAACTATAATTAAACCCCCTCAATCTGGAGTCGTGAAAGCCAGCTGTGGAAATACATGCTTCAAAAGCAAAGCATAAATACTGTGCCCCATTTCTACTTCACACTTTTAACCTCCATTTAGTAACAATTTAACACAGCCAAATGCTTCTCCAAGGAACTTTGCAGATTACAACGAAAGTTAATACAAAACAGTAGCCAAGTTGTCAAGAGTGTATATTTAATAACTAACTTTACATGCTCTGCTACTTCTAACAGCCCTCTTGTCCATGCAAAGGGTTTTCTTTGCCTGGGAGATCCAAGTAACCTGTAACATTTAGCAAAAAGGTGTAAAGCAGCCTAAGAGACAGAGTTGATCTCATAGTCATGTAATCGGAAGCCATAAAACAGCTACTTGGTGAAGCTTGCACAGAGATGAACACAGCCTCAGAGAACAATTTAACAGCAATAATGTACACTATAGCGAAGGAGCACAATTTGAAACCTATTAGCATTATGACAGTTTTGCTAAGTATATTGTGCAAACACACAATATCACAGTATTGCTTTAAACAGGGTGAAGGCAAGAGGGAAATAAAGCCATCAAGTTTTGCACACACAGCCAATGAGACATAACCCCAGCAGATTAGCAGTAGATGGTACAGCTTTCTTATTTTCAAGTAAGTTCAGATTGAGCTTTGTGGCTTTGTGCTGAAGAGGTCCATCTCATGCTTTCCTTTTTGTTCCCAGAGCTGCTTAACAACTCCCAATCCTTTGGTCTCAAAAAATTCCACATTTCTAAATTTCTAAATTGAGTAGGGCAGAAACAACACCTATGTACTGCAGGACTGAAAGTGATATTGTACTATCTTTCCAAAGGAGAGCTCTGACTTTCTACCTCATTCGGTAAATACATAATTATAGGAGCTGAAAAGGCTTTTAAGGTCCACGATAGGACACCAGTTACCAGAAACTGGAGTCTCATCTGTAAAACCTACAAATAATGTATTGGGGAACTGAATTCAAACCACACTGAAGAGTACTTCCATTTTATATAAAATAGGTGGAAAATAATGCACTCTATGAATTATGTACAATTCAGTTCACGTATGTTACAGGATGCACTGAAAGCCTCCTGCCAGCTGCTACAGGGATCCAACATAAAGCCAGACTGAGGACCTGTGGTGCCTGCCTCAGAGCAAGAGCTTTAATACATCTCCACTCAAAGATGCAGAGACCGAACAAGAATGTTTTCCATTGTGATTCTAAAGGTGGTAGCGATATCTTTACAAAGCATGTAGAAAGGAGAAATTATTTGCATTGCTTCTGAATATTTCTTGAAGCATTTTCTTAAGAAGTTTTGTGAAGATTTGCAGTTTAATTTTATATAAAGCAAGCCCTCCCAACTGTAAGTAAACAAAGAGCGCCTTTATTTTCTGTTCCTGCAGCTAATTGTTTCATCTAGCAACTTTGCAAAACACCCAGCTTCAGCATAAGGTAACATTAGATTTCCTGTCGTTTTAGTTTTTCCTGAATATTTTAACTTGACAGTCAATATATCTTGCAAATATTAAATGCAATTAGTACATCCATTTCAAAGTTTTGCATTAAGTAGTGTTTGTAAGGTCTTATTTCAAAATTTTTGCAAGTAAATTCTTCTGCCAGAAGGGATCAAATTCTACTATATAGACAGAACTATTACATTCAGCAGCAAATAAGTCTGCTATAGTAAAAGAGAAACAGTCATACAGAGCAATAAGACAAAACTTTCAATGGAGGATTGCAGTTTTGCAACTGATTAATCTTTCAAAACTAAAAATTAAAGAAAAATATTAAATCCTGTAACAACTGAATCAAAACAAGTATTTAAATGGGGGGAAAGTGCCGGTTTTGACTTAGGAAGCCTTCTCCCTAAACGAGATAAACCTCTTTAAATACATATGGCTAATTTTTGCTTCAGATAATGCTGAATCAGATTTGTTGTCAACTGTATTTCCGTCAGCTGAGAGCTAAATTGCATTTATTCCATCTAAATGGAACATAGGACTCCACTACATTCCTTTCTGCACATCAAGTGTCATGCACTGTTAGTCTCATAAAACACTGTTAGTCTCAGAGCAACACTGATCGGTATATTTTTTCCCCCCAAAAGGAAAAAAGGGTACAAATGGCAAGCCACGGAAAGGACACAGCCTGAAGTCAGAGCGCACACATTTTCATGCACACGCAGAGGATGTGAAGGTCTCTGCACAGATTAATTCTCACTCTCAGCCAGACTACAGATGTACATTAATGCTTTCATTGCTGCACCCATAAGCATCAGTATGGAGGGTCACTATGTCTAAACCCATGTGACAGCCAAAGTTTAGCACAGTTATTTGTCAGATTGTCTCTGTTAGCACCATTCGGTTTATTCAGCCACAGCTATAGTAAGTGAGATCTTCAATACAGTTGATTGGGCATTTATTTTGGATTTACCATCTCTCATGTGTCTAAATGAATATGGACTAATTACTGAAACCATTACAGCTACACAAATGCTTTGGAGTATTTGTATTGTCACATGTAATTGCTTTTGACTGCATTTTTAAAGAACAATGTAGGCAATTTCCTGGTGTATCAGATTTTAAGATAGCAGCTCCCCATGACCACTTTTTCAGTTTTTCTCCCCAAAAGCAGAACATCCAGCAAGACAAACAAGATGCCTGGGACCTTGCATGCAAACTTGAGCTAAGACCAGGTTTTTTTAATTGATTTTAGTCTCATATTTGGGTAGCAAAAATACCTGTAGTAAATTTACCCTGCTTCTTCAATGTGATATCCTACTCACAGTTGCATGCAGTTAAACACTAGTAATAATATTTCTAAAGAGAAACAAGAAACAGCCTTTCTGTCACTTTCCTTTCTCAGCTTCTCTTTCCACATCCCACTTTGTTTCCAAGGCTTTTCCCTGCTTCCACCAGTAGGCAACCTTGTAAAAAAAGACAGATGCTCAACTATCCCTCCTCCTTCCCTCTGCACTGACCTTTCTGCGATACAATGTACCAGGCAGCCAGGCTACAGATCTGTCATTCTGCCACATGGCACCAGGAACCGCTGTGGGGACTGAAACTGAAAATCCAATTCAGACAAACGCATTCAAGATATGGAAGAACCAGTACAGAGCTTTCGCTTTTTATTTGGTCTGACTTTTCCACCCCTAGTCCTCAGACAAATTCTGACGGCAGTGACCTATTTCAATAGTTACTTTTACCTTGCACTTGACTGTGTCACTCTTCACTGCAGGCTCACAAATTGATCTACAATTTTCTTTTTTTTTTTTTTCTGTTAGACAGTAGCAGATTGTCCACACATCTCCTCAGTGAGGCAGGAAATTCTATAGTTTGACATAAAGACAGGAGTATCCACACTGAACACCTTCCCATTTTAAGCTTCTTTTATCTCTGCAGAGGGTCTGTGTTTTTCCCCTACTATTTTAGCAGGTCTGATCCATCAAGTTTCTCAATGTGGTGTACTGCTATAGCTTTGTCAGTTAAAAGTAAAAATGTATTTTATGCACAGTAATCCTCAACTCCTCTGTAACATGAGAAAATGCTATTCATGCTCCTGTTATTTATACTCAGAAGAATAACTGCTCTAATCACAACGTTACACAAACCTGATAAGAATGAAGCCCAATTACTATAACAGGACAACATGTTCAGAACTTGAGAGCAAGGTTGATAAGCAGCCAGATAATACACTAATGAGAAAAATGCCTGTAGTCTATTAAATGGCTAATAAAGGTATTCAGGACACCTGTAGCATTTTTTAGAGGAAAATATAAAAAGGTCCAGCTATGGCATTTTAGAAGTACACTAGAAACTCATAGTATAGAGCGTGGATAAACAAATCAGCAGAAAAATAATCTTTTTTATCATAAAAATCTTACTTGGCTATATAGAACAACATATATAATGGAAATTAGTAAACACGTAAGTACAGGAGATGCAACAAGTCAAGGCTGCTGGACACTCAGATGACAGTGAAAGCATGAAGTACTTGTTCACTAAAATCACTTATTATACTTGACCTTCATCCTGTCCTGAATAAAAATGTAGACCTGCAGAGCGGGGCAAGGTCTGAAAAGGCTCTGGAGGAGCAGCTGTAGCCATAGGCAAGCATCTCCCCCCAGAATTGTATTTGTAAGAGCCACTAGCCCTGCAAATACTTAATCCAGAGGGAAATAGAGGCCCTGAATAACCAATATTAGCACTACAGTTGTTTTGGTTTCTCAGCAGGACTGATTTGGGTATGAGCACCATGCAGAGATCAGCAAGGAAAACACAGACCAAAGCAGAGATGTGTACATCATGCAGAAGTAGTGGCCACAAGTAGCAGCTGTAGCACCAGTTACTAACATTAAATAATATTATCCATCTTGAACAATAAATATCCTAAGGGTTATAAAGTCGGCTACTATCATAACTTCTAGCCTGAAGCAGTGTTTCTCTACTTAACAGTGATAATTGTGTTCATTTCTTCCTGCTTGTTAGACAAACAACTAGCAGTGGTGGAGGAAAAATCATGATAAACCCAAAAGGCCTTGTGATAAATGGCACCAGTTAAGACCATCAGCAAAACAACTCTACTTGTAGTGACGCTCTCTAGTTCCCCATCCCTAGTTTACTCCTATGAGATTTGTTGAAAAACATGTCTCCCAGCAATAGATACAAGAAAAGATGAGCTGTGTTTTTTCCTAAAATAAGTCAGAGTGCACAATAGGCACTGGCACCAGAGGACACAAGTATGCTTGCTTCCCCAATTATTTTTTTTTCTGTGTGACCTTGGACACAACGCTTAATTTGTCTAACGCTCAGTTCTCTGCAGAATTGGAGAACCACACAGAAGCACTGTAGAATCCACTAGCTCTCTCTGTACTGTCAATTACCAAACGAAACCAGCAACACGTACTCAGACTGGCAGCTGTCATGCTAACATACATATAGCAGGGCCTGTTGCAATAGGACAAGAGGTAATGGTTTTAAACTAAAAGAAGGTAGAATTAGACTAGATAGAAGAAAGAAATTTTTTTACAATGAGGGTAGTGAATCACTGGAAGAGGTTGCCCACGGTATGTAGTAGGTGCCCCAGCCCTGGAAACGTTCAAGGTCAGGTTGGATGGGGCTCTGAGCAACCTGATCTAGTTGAAGATGTCCCTGTTCATTGCAGGGTGTGTGTGCATGTGTGTGGACTAGATGACTTTTAAAGGTCCCTTCCCAACCAGACTATTTATGATTCTAAATTCAAGTTGTAATTTCACTGTCCTTGGTGTTTTCCCTTCTTCCACCCCAAGATACAAAGATAATCCGCTACCTTTTTACCACAAGGAAAAGGAAAATCAATTTAACAGGCTGTAGTTTAGTACCTTGAAAGTGCTCAAATAATGACTCCACAATAATCAAGCCTTGGAGAGAGTCTAGTAACCCAGTGTTTTGATCTGAATAGGGTTAATAGGAAACGAGGCTGCTACATGCTGGCCTTGACATTAACTTGTTCTCCCTTTCAAAGGTCTGAATTTAGACCCTAAATACTCAGATGACATTTATCAAGTATAATCAGTTATTGCAATTTTAGATAGACTGAGTTGAAGTTCCCATGCCTATGAACGTTACATACAAAGATGGTTTAACACAAGAGCCACCGCAAGAGAGGGAAGTCACACCAGGGTTTGCTCACTCTGCAGCGTGTTCCAGCTCTGCCTGTAACAGCCCACAGCACAACCCACAGTCCCTGCAAGAACAGGGACTCCCAAGTCCACAAGGGCAACAGAGGCTGCTCACACAAAGCTGCTCTTAGAGCTACAGCCAAAATCCTGGCCTCAGTGGAGTGAATGGGAGATGTGCCATATACCCCCATGAGGCCACCTTTCACCCTTTGCTGAGGCTACGAAGTGTAAAGAGCCTTGACTTATTTCCAGCAACACGTTGGTATTTGCAGGCTGCAGGAACATGCACATATTCAGTGTCCTGTGTTAAACTGCATGAATTTGCACTGTTCTTTCAGAACAATTTCCAGAAGCAGGATGGTATTTTTAGGTTCTATTTCATGTTGAAAAATACTTTAAAATAAAAACTGATTTTACATTTATTATTCATATGTTATTTCATGACATAGGTCAGTGATAGCATTTAATAGAACATATCATACCAAGCCATGTCACAAGCTTTGTAGTTATAATGACATGTCAGACTAAGGCACACATGAAATATTCTATTTTTAAAAAGCTTTAAGGGTGGCTGCTGCTACTTAGTACTCCTTGAAACTTCTTACCTTATTTTCTAGATAAAAATGTTTCCTTTTTTCCTTGTAATGAGACACATCATTATTTTCCAGATCAAAGTATTAAACTATTTCTAAACAGAAGAGCAGCTGCTTTCAATATCTTTGAGCTTCTAGTATTAAATTAAAACAGCCCCTTTTGACTATGGGGCCTGTCAGGGACTACAATTACTCAGTACCTAACCAGAAATAATGCAAAAACTATATATAACAGCCATACATAAAGCACAATACATTTTAAAATTACAGTGTTCCTTTAGTCAATTTGAAGTTTCAAATGCCTTCTAAAATACTTAATCTCAGGAAACATTCCAATATAATTGTTTGAATATGGAAAGAAAACATACAAGATGTTGGAGCTTCTAATATAACAAGTTACCCATGTTAACCAGCTCCATGTCTGAGCTGAGATACTGAGAAGTGAAAAAAGCTGAAAGGACCCAGTTCTTTAGAAAGCGGTAGCTTAAATATTTATTTAGTAGCCTGGAATTGGTCACAGTAGTTAATTTTTCTCTCTGTAGCAGCAAAGTTCCTACAAGTCTGGGGTTTCTATGTGACAACAGCTCTTCCAACACTTTCAGGTTTTGATTTATTACCAAAAAACAAACTTATAATATCAGATTTTTGCATAATGCTGCTGCAACCATTAGCAGGGACAGCTTGCAGAAGAGAATCAGAGAATAGCACGGTGCCAGGCAGAGAGCAGGAGTACCTGCTCAGACTACAGCCACATTCTGGCCACTAAGAAATTTTCCCTGAACACAGAGGGAGCAAATAAGCTGCTTACTCAATGTACATTTTCTACCACTGCAGGCTACCATTTCGTTTTCATAACGCAGCTCATCATTCTCAATACCATATGCCATTCTGTAAACATTCATCTTACCATCTGAGATATTGGCATAAGATTTACTCACAGAGTTTCACTGTCATGCAGCCTGCCCTGGTATTCCCAGGAAGCCAGCTCTCTTGGGAAGGGGAGTCTGACAGAATACTGAAGTTCTACTTCCTTTGCCCACCATGGGCTGCAACTCCTCTTGGGTTTCTTCTGATTTGCTCCCACCATACCAAAACGAGCATAAATAATTCCTAACTTGGAAACCTAGCTCCTTGAAGCCCTGTACATCCATCTTGAATAAGCAGAAGAGCACAAGCTGTCCCCTGGCATCCAAAGAAGCAGAATTCTTTGCACGTAGTTTAGAAATCATTTGGGTTTAAGCAGTGAAAAATCATTATGTTTTTGTGGGCAAGATTATGAATACAGAGGAGACAGCACTGAATTCTAAGTATATGGAACATGGCACGGCTTCAACTGGGGCTGAGGTGTCTCCCATTTTTGGGGAGGACCCAGAAAAAGGAAGATTCAAGGAAAAGGAGGAAAGGTAGACAAGCATGCACAAGAGGACAAAGCAGCAGAACATTTGAAAGCAGAATTGATTCAGCCAAAGTTGAAGCAGAATCAGCCCGTTCCTCTGGACTCTGAAACATAAGCATCCAAGCATGGCACACACCTGCAGTCACCAACACCCACATGGAGGACAGCCCTGCTGTAGGTCAACTGGGGGGACACCCTGCAGCTCCCACCCCCAGCCCCAGGTGACAGCAGCCGCACTGCTTCCAAATACACTCTGTAAACACTCACACAGTGACCTCCACACCACCTAGCCTGCAGTAAATCCTCATCAGCATTTACTCCGAGGAATTAAGGGATTACTTCACTAGAACTGCCTGAAATAAATACCCTGGAGACAACTTCTTTAATAGTTTACTAAATGAACAAGCCCAGTTTAGTTGATGCATCCCTAAGAGCCACATGAGATTAAGTAGTGGCCTTCCGTTGCCCTCTCCCCCACTGTCAGCCTCACACTCAGCAAAGGAATCAGCCAGAATCATCTCCCTCGACCTCCTGGCCACAATTCTTTTGTTGCAACCCTGGATTTGGTTGGCCTTCTGGGCTGTTAGCACATGTTGCTGGTTCATGTCCAGCTTTTCATCCACCAGTAGCCCTGAGTCTTCATCTGCAGGGCTGCTCTCAATCCCTTCACCCCCCCAGACTGTATTGATAACCAGGAGTTGCCATGACCCAGATGCAGCACCTTTCACTTGTCCTTGTTGAACCTCAGGAGGGTGGTGAATCACTGGAACAGGTTACCCAGGCAGACAGCAGATGCCCCACTCCTGGAAACATTCAAGGTCAGGTTGGACGGGGCTCTGAGCAACCTGATCTAGTTGAAGATGTCCATGTTCACTGCAGGGGAGTAGATGACCTTTAAAGGTCCCTTCCAACCCAAACCATTCTCTGATTTTATGTCTGCCACTCCACATTCTGGAGGTACTGGCAACTTTAGGAAATATTATCCATTTTAATCTAAACTGTGGGTTTGTTTGGATTTTTTTTTTTACATCCATAAATGTCACATGAAGCCTGAAAAAGTTCTAAGCATTAATTTTTCTTTAAATCAAGTACAACTTATACTGAAGTGCTCCCAGAGCATCAACTGAAAGCCCCACCAAGCCAACCTCTAGACCACAGAAATTCATCAGCAATGCATTATACAGATTCAGCACTCCATAAATTCCACAGTTGGTGTCACATACAAACAACATTAAAAAGGAGCACAGTGGGGACATGTTATAAATTTGATTTTTAAGGAAAAAAAGAATCTAACCACCCTTGTTAGCTTTTCTGTGATCTGAAACATGCTTGTCCAGAAGAAACAACCAATGCATCCAGTGGAAATACTCAGCTGGAAATTCAGAATTAAAACTCAGCCATGAGTAATTCCCTGTCCTTTTAATCAAGGTTTTCTGTTTCAAGACATAAGCTTTGGACCAGAGCAAAGCAACGCAAGTGACCACTAAATGCCAGTCAAATGCCTTAGGGCATTTCCAGATACTTACAGAAGTTGAAGGAGGCAGAGAAAGGAATTCTTTTCCCAAGGGGTTTTCTGCATGGTTCACCATGGAGACCCCATATCATTGGCCTCAGCTCTCCCACCTACTGCCCTTGCCTGAAGGCCAGAAGCTCCATGCTCATGCTTGTTCCAGGCCAGGTGCCACCACACACGCACCTAAAGATAGACCTCCAAGTTCAAATTAAGGCTACTTGATCTGTCACCAATGAAAACACACAACAGGCATACAGACCTCCCACCTGCTGTAAATCAACATGGATAGCTCAAGACTTGCTGCTTAAGCTTATGTCAGGAACCAAAGAACTATCCAGGCTCTTTAGAGCTCTTTTCAGCTCCTTCAGACAAGTGATCAAGCCCCATGCCACCTGTTACCAGCTATAACCACTAACCCAGCCACAGCCACACAAACCATCGCAACAAAAGCCCAATGGTGACACAAGCAGCAGCCCAAGCACACTCTCCCTGTATTAGGCAACTGGATTTGTAAACCCTTAAAAAAGGCTAGAGAACTCAGCTGAATTTAGTGATACCCTCTCATATGTGCACATAATTGTAGTGTCTATACACACACAAATATAAATAAATAGAAAAATTTTGGCTAGTCTGCTTCTTTCCACAATCATCAGGGCCTGTGTTATGGTAAGGAACTTTCAGAAAACAGTGTAACAAACCCAGAAGTTTAACAGTGTGACTACAGATAGGGGTTTTTGCGCCTACAGTCTTTTTAGTACTCGCTCCTGGCTGTTCCAGTAATACATGTTCCAACGAGTGCAATACACCAGCCTGGTCACCATATAAATTTAAGCACAGAAAAAAAGCAAAAAAATAATTCCCTGCCATTTGGGATAGAAGAGGGGGATGTTATACCTCACTTACCAGCCTTCCACACAGATCACATGGAAGGAAAAGCTGTGTGGAGCCCATTTCATCTACTTTGGTAATCTTGCATCCTGGGTTTGGCTGGGATAGAGTTAATTTTCTTCTCAGTAGTTGGTACAGTGCTGTGATTTGGGTTTAGTATGAGAATTATGTTGATAACACACTGATGTTGTTGCTAAGTGATGTTTGTGCCAAGTCAAGGACTTTTCAGTTTCTCAGGCCCTGCCAGCAAGAAGGCTGGAGGGGCACAAGAAATTGGGAGGGGACACAGCCAGGACAGCTGGCCAGAACTAGCCAAAGGGATATCCCATACCATGGGATGTCATGCTCAGTATATAAGCTGAGGGAGCAGGGGTTGGCCAGGGCTGGCCGATCACTGCTCAGGGACTGGCTGGGCATCAGTCAGCAGGTAGTAAGCAACCGTATTGTGTAGCACTTGGGTATTTTTTTTCCCCTTCCATCTGGATCTTTTTCCTCTCCCCTTCTCCCTCCTTATCATTACAATTATTATTATCATTGGTTTTATTTTATTTCAGCCATTAAATTTCACTTTTTTTCCTGATTCTCCGCCCCATCCTTCTGGGCACAGGGAGTGAGGGAGTGGCTGCGTGGGATTTAGTTGCCAGCTGAGGTTAAAGCACAACATCTTGAAAAAGGAGGAGTTTAGGAATCCACTACTAACAGCTCAGTTCACAGCCATTTGCTTTCCCCCCTCGAGAAGTGGCAGGCAGTAGCTACAAACATCTGTGGGACCTCAGAGAGTTCAGTAAGGGTTACGCATCTGTATTTTCATCACTTTTCATGAAGTGCTTGAAGTGTTAATAATGAAATCGGCCAGAGACTATTAAATACTGACTGAAGTGACAGCTCTGCTGTATTATTAGTGTTTGCACAGCAATCATTCTGCAGGTTAAGTTATTTTAGGATGAGTGGTGTTTAAATTAAATATAGTCCCCTGTGTTCTTGTTTCATTTAAAGCCAGCCACAGACTGCATGCCTGAACATTGTGCAGAGTCAGTAAGTTTTGCTGAGTCTCATTTGTTTGTTTTCTTTTTACCCCTTATTATTCCTTTTGCCAGGCAAAATGAGGAATTTGAAAGAATCCTGCTGCAATACTTCACAGACTTTCATAGCATGAAACACCACAAAGCATGAATGACACTAATGTGGTGAAAACCAGGCTTAAGTAATTTAACCCGAACACCACACACAAACTCTGCACACCACCTTAACCACTGGCACCAGGCTTCAACTAAAGAAATCTGAATCTAAGTTTCCAACTTGATTTCTACAAAAATCCGATTCAAAGCGAATAAAGACAGAAAATCCCAGGTCTGTTCCATGCAGATCTTTCTCCACAAGCAAGATCACAAATCCGTTGTATTTGAGTCAGAAAGAACAGCTTCAGCCCTTGCTATACCGTTAATACAGTTGAACGCAATTGTTTACCTACTAAAAAGCATTTTTCAGATGTGCATTATCTCCTTCAGACAGTTTATATCATTAATCAGATTTAACAAATTGCTTTCCTGGAAAGCGAGCACACTGCAGTACTTGTAAGCTAGCTATTTCTTAACAGGGAACTATTTCAAGTTGCAGTTTATACTACACTTTCCCCAGTGGCTTAAAAACCCATTGCAAACATTAGCACTGTATCCATTATTAATACTTATTCAAGTACATTTTAATAAACACTGCATACATATGCATATAAGTACATGCTTTCACATCGGCCTTTGAACTGCTCGTGGTAAGAGGTTTCCCAGAACATTTACTGTTCCTGCTATGCCACCAAGTGCATTTACTGTTAGCTGAGAGACAGTTTGATTTGCAGGACTAGAAAGAGTAAATAAAAAAGCATTATGAAGTTGTATGGAAATTGAGTTGGAAAATAAAACCGTGAGCTAGATGGAGGTCTGCAGGATGGCCCTTTCACAATGGTACTGCCAGAGAACGAGCACAGCCCACAGTGGGTGCAGAGGTAACATTCAGTCAGAGGACTTATTTCAATTTTACACATGAAATAGCTACACTCAGAACGGGATGGGTAAGGTAGAGAGAAGCAGCAGGATAACTAATAATAATTTTTATTACTACAAAAATTAGTAACAAGACTAGACCCCACACAAACAGTAGAAACGATAAAATCCTGCCTTGACATCTAAAGATATGCTGGTAGTTCAGGGACCAGTGCATTCAACTCAGCAAAATTCAAATTAGTTAATCCCCAGTACCAGGCAGGGCAGACCACAACCAGAAAGGTTGATCCACGCTCAGCTCAATGCTTCCATACTCATACAGCTATAAGAAACCAAGCCAACAAATCTAAAACCAAGCACCTTAAGATATTTACTTAGGACACAGTTGTAGTATCTTAATGCACTACCTTCTCTCTTGAAGCTCCTCATCATGCAGAACCTGGCAGCCTCAGCAACATAAAACCTCAACAACTCGTCTCCAGGTCCTGTGGAAATGGACCTCTACCAAACTGACAACAGCTCACATGCTCCTATCACCTGTGCCACAGCCAAGCCCACAGCCCCAGGTACAAAGGAAAAGCCTTACCTAGGCCAGCCCCCTCCCAAATCAAGCAGCCTCCAGCACAGCACTCATTGCAAACAGCCGAGAGGCAGGAACAACCCAAAGAGCTCCAGCTGTGAATGGAGGGCCAAGCCCTCCAAAGGCAGACACACAGCCCACACCTGAAGTACATCAATATAATGGGAACTATCTTCAATATTGGACAACTGAGTATAAGAGAACTATAAATGAACACCAGCTAAACTAGCCAGATCAAAACTCTGTGTTGTAAGTTTTACTAAGTGAATAGCTTAAAACCCAATCTGATTTTTTTTTTTTTCCTTTGGTATCAATCTTAAGTGTGTGGGTTTGGATAACATGGCATATGGGGTATTGCTGCTGGAATGTACACAGGTTCTTAAAGCCACTGTGTGAAAAGGATGTGTAGATGTTCCCTGAGGAATGGAAGGCAGTGGGTAAGAGGCAGCCTAGGGAGTGCTGGGTGAGAGATACAAGTGCAGTCAGGAAGCTGAAAAGTTTGTGGCATCTGAATACATGTTAAATTGCCTATTCCATGAAATAGGCCAGTCTTCCAACTCAACACTATTAACAGAATTTTGCTCACCACCTTTTCTAAACACTGAACTGTGGAAAGCTGGGCTTCAGGCAATCAGGAAAGAAGGACATGAAATGATCTAAACAGCTAGCTCACATTTAGCTGAATTCATATTTACAGAATGTCAAAGCCTTTGGACATCATCTTTAGAAAATACTTGTTTTCTGGATGCCCAGTGTAATGCTTTAGAAGAATCCTGCAGTTCTGAGCAGACAAGCTCATCACTTCTAAAGCTAGACTTCTTTTAGCTGTCATGAGCTGGAGGTCCCAAATCCCTGAACAATTGAAAATCTTGACACACACCATGTGTTCCTGGAGTTTGCTGTGCTGCAAACACTCAGTCTTGCTGAACGCAGTAGGTCCCCTCAGCTGAGTGTTGTTTAACGCATGCGTAGGTGTTTTTAGGGTCAGGGGCCTGAGTAATAAAGAACTCATGGGACATGCTATAATAAAAACTGGAACTAGCAAATTCTTGCTTGAGTAGCATTTATGAAGATTTATTGTAAATACATGTAAACATTAAGTAATAAGTGTTGTAAAATATCAGATTGTTACATGCTTTAGCTGCTCTGTATGAAAACATTTTACCTAAGATAGCTTTTAAAGTAGTCCATGAATATCCATGCTTTGCCATCTGCTTTTGAATTGAATGATACCTCAAAAGCAGCACCATAAATATTTCCACAAATGAGTGATCTGTTCACATTATATCCACTAATGCTATCTTATGGCAGAGCAAACAAATAACTCAGATGTCACATCACTGCACACAGCAACAATAAGGTGCACTCTGACTGGGTTTTAGCACATTAGTAAGAACTGCATCACTGGTTGTCTCTGAGGGTCTAACCTGGCTTTTAGAGACATATTTCTTGACAGCCTGTCAAGAAAGGCTGGAGATGCACACTGAAGAAAGAATACCTTTAGCATCTCATTTTTTTTAGATATGATGAATTCTAATCCGGGCTAACTCTCGAAAAGATCAGAACAAAAGGATGAATAGGAATGGCAAAACAGGATTTATAAAGGTGGTTTTATGAAATGAAGTCTTAAAGGCAGAACATGCAAAAGAAGATTTTTATGCAGCAGTTGTACAATCTGCTGGTCTAGTCAATATTTTAAAATATAATAAATTATTTTTCCATGTTTATACAATTGTTAGTTATTTCAGAATGCTCCCATCAGCTTCTTGGGAGAAAACGAGAATTGTACCAGCCAAGCAAATGCACGCACAGGGTTCACTGAAGTTCACTCACTGAGGAAAACAGATCCTCATTGATGTTCATAAACGACAGGTCCCTGCTTGATCTTCCCAGCAAAGCATTCAGACTGAAAAAGAGGCTTTGGCATAGGGGATTCCTTTATATTTATTTTCTGTCCAGCATTGCCCAGATCAGCAGGTCTGGAGAAGAGGTGTGCTGAGCAGTGTGGGGAGCACAACCACCCTCCCTCCCAGCTCCTGCTCTCCAAAGCCCCGCTGCCATTCAGGCCTGACACGATCAGCAGCTCTGCCATAGAAGTGGGCTGGTTCAGGTGCTTACACAGAGGCAAGGACAGCTTAAATAGAGCTTGTCTCTGGGGCAGCAAGGCCGGGGAGGCTTTCCAAGGCCCCGTACCAGCCGAGTGCTGTAGTGATTGCTGAGTCCACCCAACATCTGCTGCTCCCCGGTGGGAAGCTCTGTGGAAACCCCTCTGTTATGGAATCATAGAATCGTTTAGGTTGGAAAAGACCCTCGAGATCATCAGATCCAACCGTTAACTCATGACTGCCAAGTCCATCACTAAACTGTGTCCCTAAGCACCACATCTATGTGTTTTTTGAACACTTACAGGGATGGTGATTCCACCATCTCCCTGGGCAGCCTGTTCCAATGCTTGACCACCCTTTCAGATAAGAATTTTTTCCTAATATCCAATCTAAACCTCCCCTGGTGCAACTTGAGGCTGTTGTTCCTTTTATTTTAAAGTAACCACCGAAGAAAACCATGGGGTGGATGAGGGACGCCAAATGCTTAAAGGCAGCTGAACAAAACCAGTCTGGTCTAAACTTGACACCCCATCACTAACTGAGCTTTTATTTCAAGAATGAATGAAGCAAACCACTGCTTTAATAAGGCTCTTTTGTTTGTCAGAAATAAAACATGAAGCTTTTGGAGCCACAAGTGGGGAAATTATCAAGGAAGATGAGTTAAAGTGCAGTTAATGCACTTTTTCTTATACATGCTGTTCTTGTGACAGATGGCCTGGTCTTCCTGCCCTCCTAACAGGAAAGAAATAGCCCTGTGGGAGGAAGGTAAACAAAATTTCAAATAGATCTATTTTTTCAGCAGACAGCAGAGACACCACACACTCAAGTAGCTAGCAGCACTGGCTGACTAACTTCAAAGCTGGTCTCATACAAGGATAGACCTTTTCCTCTATGCTGCCTCTTAACAATATCCTCTACGGCTAGCCATGCCTGGAAATTAGGAAGCTGACTTTAACATCACAGCATCCAATGTTATATCTAATTTTGCCCTTGGGTTAACTGGTAACATCAAAGATATTACCTATTGGATAACAACTAGGAAAAATGAGGTACAGTGGTGGAAATAATAATACTTATATGATGGCACAAAGTTCTATACGTTCTAAAAAAATTAAGAATACCAGATGTTACTGTTCTTTCCAGTTGCCATGCAACCACAGCTACCCTGCTATGCTTCACCTTCCTAATCTCCTTAGCAGCTAACTCTAAAACAAGCACAATTAATTCCCCAATGAACAAGACAGGCTATCACCCAGTCCTGTGGTTACAGAAGTACTTTGGCTGTTGGTATATAAACACTAAACAGATACAGCACCAGCACACATTATGGCACAGAGCTGTGGTTTTGTAAACTAACTGTCCTGGGTTTGGCTGGGATAGAGTTAATTTTCTTCTCAGTAGTTGGTATGGTGCTGTGATTTGGGTTTAGTATGAGAATAATGTTGGTAACACACTGATGGATTTAGTTGTTGCTGCACACAAAGTCAAGGACTTTTCAGTTTCTCAGGCCCTGCTAGGAAGAAGGCTGGAGGGGCACAAGAAATTGGGAGGGGACACCAAAGGGATATTCCATACCATGAGATGTCATGCTGAGTATATAAGCTGAGGGAGGGGGGGTTGGCCAGGGCCAACCGATCATTGCTCAGGGACTTGCTAGGCATCAGTCAGCGCGTGATGAACAACTGTATCGTGCATCACTTGTTTTTCTCCTTTTTGATTTTACTCTTCTCTCACTCTCTCTCCTTCTCATTACAATTATTTTTGTTGTTATTATTTTATTTCAGTTATTAAATTGTTCTTACCTCAACCCATGAGTTTTAGTTTTTTCATGATTCTCCTCCCCATCCCACTGTGGGCAGGGGGAGAAGGGAGCAAGTGGCTGTGTGGTACTTAAACCCAGTGCCAGCTGGGGTTAAACCCTAACACTAACGCAAGTTATTGTTGCAAACTATGATCTCTCCTGTAGTACAGGTTTCTACAACAACTCCTAACAGATATTTCTTATGCTGCTTAGGAGACAGTCCTTGCCATTCCTCTGGTGATCCAGGCAGCCTCTTACCCTAGAAACCCAGATAGAAATGAGTGTGCTATGTTTCAGCTGAGCAGCATGTAGAGGCATCAGGACACATAGAGTATTAACAGTTTACTCGCTATGCTCACTTATGCCCTCTGACAATAACTATAAAAATAATGATAATATTTTTTCTTTTATGAGCAATGTCTCAGATGATCTGCTTTGTTGCAGTTTGTAAACAAATAGCTTCTGGACCATGTGTATAAAAACATGATTGTTACAGCTGTGCTAAATCAGATCACTTTCATTATCAATAAAATGGATGGTGAACAGTGGCTTTTGCTCCTAACAAATGCTTGTATATATTTGTATATTTACGGAAAGTAATAAACACTCAAAAATACCATTTATTCTGAAATGGGTCTCATTTACACCAGGCATCAACCCATGCTACTAATGTTTCCACATAGCTTCCTCACCACAGTGCAGAGCTGGTGAGCCGCCATAGAAATTATTTGAATTAGCACTGAATATGAAGGTGCTCCTAGAGTTTCTGATTCAGCGATGAAGATTTTATTGTATTGACTATAGATTGTACAAGTGACATGCCAGTTTGTGCAGAGCCTTATTTCACAATATGGAAAAAAAATACGTAAAAGAGGAAAAAAGCTGTTCCGTTTCATTTCCTGTGAATTCACGCTCTGGGGAGAGGCATGTATTTGCATGTAAGCTGTATAGGAACAGCAATGATGACATTTAGTATTTCAATAATTATGGCTTTCTGATATTTTTAAAGGTGTTCTTAAATGACAAATACTTGAGTTACGCGTATGATATATATGCTGTCAGGCATTTACAATTGGTGATAATTCTCCATTCGTCTGCTGGAGAAAACGTTGCATTGGAAAGAGCAGGCACACTTGGCTGTGACATATGGTAGTATTAAAACCTTTCCTTTTCAGACCTCCTGTGACTGTCCTGCTCCCTCTCAAAACTTCCCACAGGTGGATTGCTATTCCTGCCTTCAGCCCACTGCCAGAAGTCACCACATCCCTCCAATGTAATCAAATTTCCCAGGCTGAGCTGTCCACTTTTGGTATAGTGACTCTGACAATGTGAAAACCAGCAAAGAATTAAACAGCTAGGTGTGCCAGGCCAAGTGTTCAGAATATGAAAAGTATATGTTGGCCATAGTGCCAAGACCAGACCCATGTCTGGGACCCTGCTTTCCAAGATAATCTCCAAAGATTTCAGATGCGTGGTTCAGAAACACAGCACTGTGACTAGCTGTTCCAGCTGATGAGGACAGCAGGACTGACTGGTTACTCCAAAAAGATGACAATAAGTGTATGGTTAAATACCCATCCACCTGTCAGTTTGGGACTTACAAGGAGGAGACTGAAATGAAGCAAGTTAGCCTGGGCATGGGGTGTTAAAAGAATTTTAGCAGTCTGACAGGGAGCAGCATTTGATCTATGCTGTGTGTAAATCAAAGAGATCTTACCCTTGGCTTCATGGCACAAGGATGCACATGTCCAAATTATTGTTTTCATTCTAGGAAATTATGCTTTCATGAGTTCATCAGGTTTTTAGGATTTGCCAGTCCTCATGCACTGTTATTCACAGCAAGGTTCATAGAAAAAATCACATGCTGTCTGCATAAAAAGGTTTACATAGCTGTGCTTTAGAGCCAACTCACGTTTCCAAGTCATAAATGATCGTGTTAGAATCATAGAATGGTTTGAGTTGGAAGGGACCTTAAAAGATGATCTAGTTCCAACCCTGCTGCCATGGGCAGGGACATCTTCCACTAGACCAGGTTGCTCAAAGCCCAGTCCAGTCTGGCCTTGAACACTTCCAGGGATGGGGCATCAACAGCTTCTCTGGGCAGCCTGTTCTGGTGTCTCACCACCCTTTTAGGGAAGAATTTATTCCTAATATCTAATATAAATGTACCCTCTTTCAGTTTAAAGCCATTACCCCTTGTCCTATCACCCCATGCCCTTGTAAAAGTCACAGCTTTCTTGCAGCCCCCCTTGAGGTACTGGAAGGCTGCTGTGAGGTCTCCCTGGAGCCTTCTCCAGACTGAACAACCCCAACTCTCCCAGCCTATCTTCATAGGAGAGGTCTGTAACTTACAGCAGTGAGCATTTGTGCCATGATTTCCAATTTACTGTTTCTCAGGCACATAGAAATACGCAGAAGAATTTTTCAGTGTCATACAAACTAATACACAAATCAGTTAAAATGAGATCTTAACATTCTGATTATATACTTAGATTATTAATTGCTAGTCCAGCCCTCCTTATTTTGCCCTCTTCTCATTATCTTGTTTTTGTAAGAGACGATAAGGCAGAAAGACAGACAAACCTGAATGGCATTGTAGCCAGAGGGGCATTTAAAATATTGCTGTGCACCTGGGAAACAGCTTTAATTACTGCCGCTGTCAAAATGTTTTAATGTAAACAGGTTTCCTGATGGATCACATTTCCTTACTGTGAACCATCATCCCCCAAACACAATCCACTCTATGTTAGGGCTTAAAATGCAGGTGTCATAAATTAGAGCATTGAAGCTTTTATGATTAAAGATGCTTCATCTGCTTTTAATGCCTCAAATTATAGAAACTATAACAAGCCTTCACATTAAAATTTAAATAGGATTAAGAGTCTGAAACTCTCTGTAAAGTAGGTATCATAGGCCTGACTCATTCTGAGATGGTGAAGAGCTTAGCACAGAAACAGGATGGAGGCAGCTTCTACTTCCTTTTTTCTGGGCAGCTTGAAATTGGTCTAGCTGTTGGCATGTATTAAAAAGGGACTGAAACTAACCTGTACACCAGAGACAGTCTTTGATGTAACAAGGGAATAGTGTGATTGCCTCAGCCACGCTTTCTCTGTTGTATAATGCTGCTCCCTCTGGAGACCTTCCTAAAAGGCCCCACAGAGCCAGAAAGCATGCTCTCTGCTTGTGCTTAGTGCTCCATTTTTCAGGGGTACTTTAGGTCCTTTAAAATAGGGAACGTACCTCCTGCATATCTATTCCAAAAGAGGATTCACCATGAAAATACCTGTACATGAATTGAGAGATGATTCTGATTATTCTGTTTTATTTGATTTATGTAATCATCTTATCCTATTCACATTACTCCTGGTAATAACTTCTGAGAGCATGTTTCATATTAAGCAGTGTTTGTCAAAAGCAGATTTAAAATCTGTAATTAAAAGATTTGCTTCCATAACATATTTATATTCTGCTCATCCATTCAGGATACAGAACCATGGATCTTACTTGACCAGGCACAAATAGGAAAGGAAGCTCAGCTTTCAGATGTGCATATTACCTCATAATTTAAAAAAAAAAAAAGAAAAAGAAAAAAGTAAAATAAATGAAATTATTTCACGTAGGTGGCACATGAAAGAGGAACCTCAATTCATCTTATAAATTATTCATGGAGAATTAGTCACTTGACTCATATAAAGAAGGTGCTTTTTTATACTATAAAGTCTACTCAGACTTAAAACCTGTATTAATATGAAGTAATGCCCAGTCATAGCTGGAGATGTACTTTTAAATCATATTTGTGATTAAAATCACTCAAAACTGAGTTTGACTGAAGACACTGAGTATGCACTCCGCTCCTGGATATGAGTAGGCACATGGAAAGTGTGTGAATGAAATGCAGGATTCAAGAAAAAACAAAGGTTGCCTAACTTTGTAGATCACAAGTCCACTCATGCTGTTGGGAGATGAAGCAGATAAGAGAAGTCCAAAACACTCTAAGGACATTCCTCAAGATTTCTGATTTGTGTTGTGGGGCCACAGCCTTCTCTGCATGTACCACAGCAGACTTCTCAAACTGTATTTTTTCTAAGACTTACCAGTTCAGGCTCATAAATAAGATCCTTTTGCTAAATTATGGGAAGTCAAAGCCTTGATCCTCCCACCCTTTAAGCACATTAACAATGATACTGTGAACATTCCTACTGATTTATTGCTGTAGTTCAGCTGAGTGAAATTTCATGTACACCTGCGTGTTAGCAGCCTTACAAACACAGGAAGGAAACTCTTAATCAAAGTCAGTCTTCCAGCACTGAAACACTACTGTAAATAAATGTCCTACAGATACGGAGTTCCGTATTCAAAATTGTCCTTTCGTGTTAGTGGAGTGTTAGTGGAAAGCTCTTCCAGAATCTCACTACTATGAGAGTTAGGAACATTTCTGCATAATTTCTGTTCTACATTCATTCATGTTTGCATCATTTTGTCCTGCTTCAGAATGTTAGGATCAGGACCCAACCTGAAGTTGCTCCAAGTTTGATTAATACCTCACTTTCTTATCTGAGATCTGATGTAACACATCTCACATTTGACTAAACACCACTGTATCACATGAAATGTTACCCCAATAACTAACATCCTCTGCTTGATCAAACATAACTGTACGAAATGAGAGAAACTAGAGTATTCTGCAGATCCAGAAACCTGCTCACACATACCAGCATGGACCAGAAAGCTGTAATACCCGCATGTTACCTCTATACTATACATACTAAGTAGTTTCCATGGTGATCTCATATTTCAGAGCAAATACTAACAACAGACAAAATAAATAGCTGGTGAAGATGTCTAGATGGTGGTATGGTACTGGACATTACAGCCTTTCTCTGGCAATGACAACAGTAAAGCGCTCCAGACTTACAAGATTAGTGTCATATTTAGTCTTTCCCAAGAAGATCCTGTCCCACCATCTCAGCAGTCAGAAATCAATGTCATACTTTAGCTTCCCTCTCTCCAGCAAACACAGATGCCAATGTAATAGTGGTGGGCATGTTATGGGCTCCACTTGGTCCAGTTTACTAGAAGACTGATAGCTAGCCCTGGCAGCTAACTTCTGATTACACCACACCAGGCACAACGTTACCCATGGTCTGTTGCCAGACTTTTGTAATAGCAGAGTCCACATTTCCTTTAGATGTAGCAGCTTTAAGTCCCATTTTTTTAAGAACAAAGAGGAAAAGAAAAGCAAGTGCTGTTTACCATTTAAAATCAAAGCTGTACATGCAATAAACTTAAAAAACCGGTAGTTACCTTCAGATGGCAGTTATCCAAAATCACTCAGTGACATTCACATTCATACTTTTTTTCTGTGTATTTGTTAAGAGGGCTGGTTTCTTTGTTTTAAGCAGAGTATTTTCCATTGTTGCTCCTTTTAATTGGTGAGATAAAGGCCAGTATGAACTTTAGCCATTTAAAGTCAGGCCTCATTCCAATAGTAAGATTGTCACTAAGAAGAAGATCAATAAATTGATGCAAAATAAGGCTGATAAGCACAAAGTTGTGCCCAGACTCCCTCAGTAGGAAGGCAGATATTCAATTCAGCTCCCTGGATTTTGTTTGCTGATCTAGAGTGAAAAAGATTTTGTTCCGAAGATACACTTTTACTTCATACTTTTACTTATGACTAACGGCAAGATATAAAACTATCTTTTATGTAATTCACTAATACTAATAGATTTGAATTTCATTCAGAGAATTTAGAGCACTGGTCATTTTCAAGGAAACAGTATAAATCTGTAAGAGAATAATCATTAAGTTGTGATGCTAGTGTGTTAATTTCTAACATCACCAGTACTAGTAGAGACATAGTTCAAAATCAGAAACTCACCAGAGTTTCTATTTTAAGCCCTAACCAGACGACCATCTGTCTTCAAATAATACTTTTGCTTAAAAGTATGGTTTTGGATATAGACATGGTAATTAGGATTTTTAATTATAATGCCGATTCTTTGCATCATTTATTTCACCTCACCTTTTGCTCTCTATCAAGAAATCCCCCTCTTCTTCCCTCTCAGAAATATTTCTATGAATTACATACATCTTTTGTGTTTTACTTTTAAACCATTAATCCTAAGTATTCAATGCATTTCCAAATGGTTCTTCCTTCAATTGACACACATTACAGACAGGCCTAGGCTGCAAAGTTTGCATCTATACCTTCATTCTCTTTATAGATATTGGGAAAATAATCAATAATCTGTGATTTTTGAGAAAAATTAATGCCCAGTAAGGAGACAATTGAAATCACATTTTATTCTTCTGGGAAGAGATTTCCTGAAAGTTTCTACTCTGGAAGATCCAAAATGCAGCTAGGAGATCCATAGCTGTCTCCCCATCCAAACAAGGCAAAGCAGAGAGCTGAAAGTTCTGTGCCTCTGCTCCTTCCCTGCAGCTAAGCAGCAACCTTACCCCTTCTAAAAACAATCAAAAGGGATTTGGACATTGCTAGCAGAGAGACATAGAGCTGTCATCATGGAATCAAAACACAGAAAATAAATGTAGAACAATCTGAGAAAGTCTAGCCTTGAAAAATAATCTTCTACACTTCAGTTAATTAATTCTGCGGAAAATTTTTGATCAAATCTCATTTTTAAGCTTGCTGTCAGGTGCTGAGTCTGCCTGTTTTTCTGAAGCGGGTGTTGGCCGATAGCAGTATCTTATTTTAGATCATACATCTCCAAAGACTTCTGTTTTTTAAAAGAAGGCTTACAACAGGAAGGACAGGAGGTCTTTTGAAATTACTGTACATTGCATATATTTATTTGTAAGAGTTTGCAAAATGTGTGTGTCCAGCAATATGCCTCTCATGAAAGCTGTTTTGATTCATCACTGATGCAAACATTTGAATGTCCTTTTCAGAAATATAAAAAACTTCTGTAAAACTTTTTCTAGAACAGATTATTTAATGAATACCAAGCAAAGTTAATATTTTTGTGTTCTTAAACCAAAACTTCTGGGTTTTGAGGGGTGTTGTGGGGGGTGGGGATATTAGTTAGCAAGAACTTATTACATAAAAGTAGAATAATTACTTTTGCTGCTGTGAAAGGTACTGTATACTTATATCTGGTAAACAGCTATTGCAACTGCTTTCTAAAATGCTTCATAATTACGCAGCAGCACTGCACACTGCAGAGTTGTTTCCATGCTAAACATTAGTTTGGATATGCTCAAATTTTACAGGAGTGAAAACTAGTATGCATTTTTCTCTAGAGGACTGTGTTGTGGGAACAGCAGTGTTACAAATCTGACACATAAATTCATATACTCTGGGTGCATGCTGTGCACCTTGGATCATGCTACAGGGGACCAGAAGCTTTAATTCATATTTTATAATATTGGTCAGGGTACCTATTTTTTCAATCCTTCTCTGTACTCCTTTCCTCTGTGAAACCCTAACAGTCAAATTTTTCCAGTATGTGGATCAGGGTGGACACAGAAGCAGTGCAGTAACTACATGCTGACCACACTCATGGAGTGAACACAGGCTGAGGGTTTTAAGGACTCACAGCCTTTTAGCTGCTGGTCCCTACCATTACTACAACACCCCAATACCTTGAAGCAACTAGCTGGTGCAGACACCTCTGGCTGTGACTGCTCAACAACAGAAACTTAGAGCACCATATACGAATTCTAGAATAGATATTTTAAGAACCTAACTTAGCCAGATTCCTTGTATTTTTAGTGAGTGCTAAATATGACCCTTTCTATGGTCCTTGCTGTCAAACAGCAGTATGGTTAAAGCACTATTACAAAACCCAGTTATCCATTCCCATCCTATTTGTGGCATCACTACCACCCACCTACCCTTCCAGTTAGGCTTAGGAAGTCATTTACAGAATAAACCTAATAAAACCTAAAAAAAAAAAAAAAATGCCAAAGTTATATTGTAATAAAAGATTAAAACTTATTTGTTATTGTACAGCATCTGAAAGGATATTTCTCTGAGTGACTGCTGAAAATCCATTATCTGTATGATGTGCAGCAGAAATTTCACATTCATGCTCATCATAGCATTAGGGGCCTGAGAAGAATCTATTTAGTTCAGCGACCTGTTATCCACACTATTTGATTATATGCAGCCAACGCTTTTTTATTTGGATCAAACTCAGCTTAAAACATTTTTAAGATTTCTTTACCCTTTTAAGGAAAACATGAAAGGTATCTTGTACCACAGTTGTTTATCACCTTAAAATGGGTATGAATCATTCAAGCTGAATTGCAGAAAAAAAAAATCTGTTCACTATACATGAAGGGAATCAGTACTTAGTATTGTGAAATAACAGAACTTGCAAAGTCCTTTAACACCTGAAATGGAAACATTAAGGGCCGCAGTTTTGAGACACTGCAGCACCTGAAGATACAGAAAGGGACCCTGCAGAATTTCAAAAGTCCTCATGCATGCATTCAACGCACATTTCTATCAGTATGAATCTTGTGCTGGTTGTATTTGTCTGCATCTTTAAGTTTTGGTCCCCCTATTCCTTTGTTTCTGACATGATGTATCTGCCTAGAAATAGCCAATATAGAAAACAAGGCAAATTCTTACACCCTCTAACTCTGCAGTTTCTGCAGACTTTCTTCATGAAGTCTGTGATCTGCCTGGATGTGAGCAGGCTCAGCCACAGGCTGCTCTGAAGGAGCAGAGGGCCAGCTGTGCAAAGCACTCCCAGTTTGGCAGCATTATTTGCTCTGTTGTGTACAGCAGCAACTTCTCCTCTGACAGCCAGCAACTCTGCAGGTTTTGTTGACTGTGGCTACAGGGGAAAAATCACCCGGAACAAGTGACTGTTTTAGCTTCAGTCATACTGGAAGAAGCCCATTTTTCCCTCACTGAGGCTGGTAACGTGCACCTTAGAAAAGTACTGTCCCTATGCAATGGATGCGGGCTTATTAGTATTTATTAGGCAGAATACAGAATACAGTTTTGTTGGCAGTGCGCTATATTGAATATGGATGAACTGCAATGTTATCAATGAAGTTGCCTTCACTACCGACTGCTTTCCATTGCATAAAATAAGACCATTCGCCGTTAAAAGCTGTTTCTTAGGCTGTCTTTGGGGGCCAGAATTATGGAGGCACTTACGCACCCACTAAAATCAAATGGGAATTACATCTAAAATTTCTTCACAGTCAGGCTATTAATGACTCCAGTGCTCACAAGATGTCTACTTCATTTTATATTTAGTGCTTTATGGCAGTGTGTAACAATAAGATTTTTACCACTCCACTTAGACTTTCAGTTTTTAAGGTACAGTCCTCAAAACGGACAACCTATAGATAAATTTTTCAGTGGCTGGGAGTGTACTCAAGGAGGGATTAACAGGGGAAGACAGAAAAACAGGTTGCAAAGGGATTTACGAGAAGAGAATCTCAACAGGGATACAGAACCATAGACGATCCTTTAAAATTTCATTTTAAGATGTTAATAAAGGATATTAAGTACAGAAGTGCTCTAAGGAAACAAGGCAGATGCAAATATTAAGAACAAAGGAGCAGCTAACTTCAGGGTTTGGATTAACACGTGTTACAATTCAACAAAGCCGATGAAAGCCCATCAACTCCAATCTCTATTCCTTTCCTTTCTCCAGGTCCACATAGGATAGGACAATTTAATACTCAGGCTAAGAGGCTTAAGTATTGGCTTTTACACAATCTTACTGCTTTTCTGTCGTCAGGGCTACAGCTATGACTATTGCTACTACTGGTGAAGAAATACAAGTTCAGATTTTGCTGAGTGCTTTGAAGTACTTAGGCAGACAATGCGGACAATTAAACCAAAAAATAATCATCAGTTTCTCCCCGGGAATGTAATAGAAAAATCTAACAAAATTCAGCAAAAGCCAACGTTTTATAAACAGATTAAATCAGATTTGGTGGATATGACAGAAGAATGGACTGATAAAGCAGGAAGTCAGAAGTGAAGAACTAGAAGATATTTTTGTTCAGTTAAAAAACAATTTCAGATAGGAACACAGGCAGTACTGGAATGGAATTATTCTTAATTTTCCCCAAAGAGAAGAATAAGCATCTTAAACAAAAGTAAGTTCAGGCAAGGAAACAGCAAAATTAATTGTCTTTACTGATGGTATTTAATGTTTCTTGCAACTAAATTTCAAACTACGGTTTAAAGAGTTCATCACTATCATTGTCATTTTATAGACATGGAAATTGAGATACAAGATCAGAACAACTAAATTACAAAAAAATGTATCCAAGAAATTGACAACACTGAAGAACAGATTGTGGAACCAGCAGGCAAATGGATATATAGAGAGAGTGCACATGTAAGCTGTACTAAGCAGCCCATGGGGTTGCTATTCATCTATTATCCTTCGTACATGTAATAAACACTCTTAGAACAAAATGTTAGCCATATAAATCTGTATCTGTTTCTTTTATTGCATGTAATTATTTTCCTTTCTTTGATAAAGCAGATTTAAATTACCGCTGCTTTGTCAGATTATGTTTCTCTGGCCTATTTTATCAAATGCACTGGCTAAATTTCTGTCAGGCAACAATTTTGCCTGCTTGGATTTAATGCAACTGTCAGACACATAGGCCATTTCACCAGTGCATTCACAAGTATGTAACACCATTTCAAATTCCCAAGTAACTGTCAAGTGCACAAAAGATACATTTTCAGTTAGCAAACTTGCTACCATCACTTCTGCTTTTTCTTTATTATGCAAACCCAAGAGCATTCAGTATTTTTGTACAGTTGATAATTGCTAATTATGGAAGGAAAAGTTATCTGATTGTCAACCATGGAATCAAATGAATTGAAAATATTCCATCAAGCATTTAACAAAAGTGTAGGAAAAAGAGTGACTAAAAATAACAATGAACATGTTCTTTGCATTGAAAGATCATTGGCAGAAGTAAACTGCACAAAATTCAGATCTTTATTGCTTAATCATCTCACATTTCATTAGCCACAGCTGCCAATTGTCTTGTGCAATGTGAATTGCTTTTCATTAAAAAAAAAAGAAAAAAAAAAGAAAAAAAACCACACCTGTTTTTTAGGCTGGAAATTGGTTTCACTAAGATGCAGTGTTGGAATGCAAATATTCATTTCTGAATTAATTCATGACAGAGGGCTTGGCCAACCTGAGCTAATCACACCCCTGGGGTCCTCTAATCCTCTAAAGCTGATTATCTCATGATTGTCACACCCACTGGGAGTTCCCTTTGTCATTAGCAAATCCAAACTGTAGTTAAAAAAAAAAAGAAACAAACTTGGTTTGATGCTAAGGTTGGGTAGTGAATAGCAGCTCCAGCTCTAATCCTTTGGCTGCCTGACAGGAGGAAATGCACTCCAGTATGTCTTGTTGCTCCCTCAGAATTATTAGGATTCAGAGAGAACCATCAGCTAGCAAGTCAGGCAGCAAGATTATATACTGATAAGACATCTTTGTACCTCCAAAGTTAAAGTAGATACTAGTAATAAATACATGTAATTTTTTTTTTCTGTTTTTTTTTAGTTGGTGTGTCTGTGTTGATGGCAAATTGGCATCAAATCATGAAGAAATTTGTGCAACATAAATTGCAAATATGATGTACAACACATGTTTCACGATGTCCTCTTCAAAATCTGTCTTCTACCAAGACTGTAGAAGAGGCAGGAGGAGCAGACAGGTTCACAGCATGCATGTGAAACAACTGGAAGTGAACAGGTGACATCCATCTCCAGCAGGTACTTCTCAATGCTATTTACTAGACTATATCAATAGAGAACTAAAGTCAAAGTTTAAAGCCTGCTGCTGGGGTTATTACACATGCAAGCCCTGCAAAACACAGTTTGCACATTCACCCACAGTGCACAGAAATTCTCCATGAGAGATAATTTTCATTTATTGAATATGAGTTTTCTGTGCTGTGAAACTTGTGTTGTGCAAACACTATAAAATCAGAATTTGTGTCAAGCTGGAAAATTGTGTGGGAAAGCTTGCACTGAGGGTATGCTTTGAATTATTCATCACAGTTGTTGAATTTGCATTGTTTTTTTACCAGCGTTTCCAAGCTGCTAGAATTTGCTTGATACATTAGCTGTCTAACCACTGTATTTAAGTGTACTGTTGTGGCTTTTCACTTCCTAATCCAAACACTACTTGTGAATTTGAACTGTTTACATTTCTTTTTTCAATTCAAATTGAATCATTTGAACTGTTTACATTTCTAATAATGACTTTGTATTTGGGGGATTATTTTTTTTTTTTAATAAAAACATTGCAGGTGGGCAGATGTGTGCACGTGCAGGTATGGGATCTGCAAGAATATAAAATTTATTAACTTTTGCAGCTGGTATATAAAAAAATTGCTGATACTTATCTAATTTTCTTAGAAATATTATTATGACACATTCCAATGCAATTTATTTTGAATCCATCCATACATTCAAGCTTTCACTCATCTGTAGATTGTCCAAATCTATATTACAACATGCAGCTTGTCTTGCTCAGTGAAATTCATACTGATCTCCTGAAGTTTGTATTAGAAGATCTAAGAGTCCTTCTGCATAAAGCTTTTAAAATGCAGTATAACGTGTATGTTGTGAACGCATGTAATGTGATGCAGAATGTACATAACCTGGCTCATATTGTTCCAGCAACATAAAGAAGTGAGAGATCTGATGTAAAAGTTTAATCATGTGTGGTTTGTAATTAATTTTGCATGCAACATGAAACTTATGCTACTAAATTTGGGTTCTTTCTTGAATGGACTGAGAATTTTTTATCAGACAAGTTAAAATCTATTACACGTTGCGTATTGAGAATCTGTTCTCTGTCTATTGTGAAGTTGGTACTGCTATTCATGTGAAGATTTGCACTTCCCTCAGGTGAGCTGTAGGCACTGTATTAAATATTCCAAATTACACATGCATGCCAGGAAATCTGAGCTATACAATGAGAAATTTGCACTGAGTTTACCAAGACAGCCACTTATCTTTCCCACAAGATATTCTTGTATATCACAAGATATACACAACATGTATTCTATGAAGTTTTCATTATACACAGATCAGATTTTACCAAAGGAAGATAGCACTGTAGCAAAATCATATGCTCAGTGCACAAACACACAGATGCAGATGCACACGCAGACAATAAGATCCTGAAGGTATCACAGACTTTTACCAAAGCTACCTACAACAGTAACAAGATTTTTCCTCAAATCATTATATAATTCTGCATGAAATTCCATATGGAAATGTTGTTCCACATGAAGGATTTCTCTGGGAAACTTTTAATGGGCTTGACAATCATAATGAAAGATTTATAAATTGAGCTTATTCTACAAATTCGTACTATGTGCATGCATGCTAAAAATTATAATCTCAAACCCAGTGCTGCCAGTCCCCAATATTCACAATTATTAATAGACATGGCATTTTCATATAGCCCCAGCTCCCTACAGCAAACACTAACGGAAAATGGAAAACTTTATTTTAAACAAATTACTCATGTTAAAATTAAAAAGGAAAAATTGAAAATGCAAAGCTTTTGCACATGGACCAAATAAAAATCAGCCACCACTACAGAAAACTTATTTCTTTAACTCCCTTGACAACGACAGTAAACCTTCTACACTGGAAATAATGGAGAAATCTGAAATAGTAAAGCCATTGGGTTAGAAGTCCTATATCTCAAGCAAGTTATGCAGCTATTCAGAATGATAACTTGAAGAGGATGCTTTTCCCATTGAATTTATAGGATAAGTAAAATTAAAAAGCTGGAAAATCTAAACTTCTAGGATCACGTAAAAAAGAATTAAAAATAATGCACATTTTACCTTTAGTAATTTGTTGGTTTAAAAGTTACATATCCAAAGCAAACTATTTTTTACTCATATCTGTTCATACACTGTGAAACTCCCACAGGGAACAATAACATCTAAACCAGTATCATGTAACACTGAAAACAATTGAGCTGAACGAACTGAATTTACAATTGTACTGGTGAAGCCATGTCTTCCTGTGCACTTGCCAGTATTTTTAGTCTTCAGTTTTTACTGCAAAAATCATCATTTTCCTGATTGCTTTAGAATCAACATCTTCAAACTGTTTTCATCATTAAAGCTTGTAAATCACTTAGGAACTTTTAAAAAAATTATGATGCAAGCTCAGTTTTCTAGAGCATAGATGTGTAGAATGCGTGTGTGCATGCACACATGCATGTGTGTGAACATATCTTCCTCAATGGGTCACCAATAAAATGAACTGTTTGTTTTATGAAGGATGACTGAGCTTTTTCCAATGTAACTATAGGGTAGAAAAGAGAAATGGGATTTTAAAAAACCCTCTCACTTCTTTTGAGAGCTACAGATAAACCAATAATTTAGCATGGAGGGAGGAAAAAACTTTGATACATAGGACAGATTTGGGCAAAACACTTTTTTTTACAGATCTTTTGGAAAAAACTTTGCTCAGCATCAGTGCAGCACTCAGTGTCACCTGTTTTGTATCCAAGACAACTGACCTGGAATCATCTCTAACAGTTAGTGAGTGAGAATGAAGAGATGGATATGATGGATATTCAGCCATGACACGTTGCATTTCCTCACAACATGCCTCATGTAGGGACAGGTCTTGTGACAAAATTGAAATGTCAAAACTGTAGCAGACTGCATAAGTCAAGTGCAAATCAGGTGGTAAAAATGTCTTCTAAACCTGCAAATGCACTAGTCACATATACTTATATTTATTGTGGTAAAACAGTGGCCTAACCAAAAATCAGACTCACTCTGTGTACGAAACATGTTTTTTTGACACCAAAGGAGAGGGAGAGCTTGATAGTTTATATTCCATATTCTATAGACTGTTATGTGGACCCTATTGGCTTCTACAATATTTTGAAAATGCATTCACAATAGCATCCTATTTCCACGCTAGTAATGCCAGTGGGAGTCCTGGTAGTATGCTATTTAGGCACATTGAGAAAATAATAGGATTTACAATAGCTGGCAATTTGTTTGTCTGCTTTTGTTACAGTCTTTTTAGCTGTTAGAAATTTCTTTCGGGCTATTCCGTTCATCTTTTCCACAGAAATATTTCTTCAGTGTGAATCACTTCAGTATGAATTGTAATGTTTTTGCTGCCGTAAGTTTTCATTATGAGAGCTAATATAAATAGTGCAAACATTTTTCCAGGAATAGTCATTCACATTTTTAATGTTTACTAGTTCTGTTTGTGGGCCTGATGGATGGCCTTACCAGCAGTATTAGCATGCTATTTCAGAAGGCAGAGAATATTGCCAAATACTGGTAGCAAGTTATTGGGGTTTTTTAATCTAAAAATATTAAATTTAAATATCAGAATTTTTTTTACCTTTTTTTAACTTTTGGGGGTTATACCATCTACACTAGAATGTTTGTTCTGTGAAGTATCCTTGGTCAGTCAAGGAAAGTGATTGTGCAAGGAAGTTTGAGCCTCACCAAAACTAACCAAAAGTTCATATCAAGCACTGGCAATCACAGGTCAGTTGGCTGCACCATTTGCAGAATTCAGTGAAAAATATACTGCCAATGATGAACATAATAAAGATAATTAACAAAAGCTGACATAATTAACAAAAGACCTAGCAAATGTTTTCATCCAATAAAATTGTACACTCAAATTCAGTATGACACCCCTGAGAAGGTCAGCCTAGAGATCTGGGTTTGTCAGTCCAGTGCTTGTTGCATAGTTATATGTTGTGTGCTGTATAAGAAGTGTGCTGTGAAGTGTACTTCCCTGTTATTCTTGGGTTTGCACATCATTACATAACTATTCATGTTTACTCTAAATGTTAAAGTTACTTTGGGTACTCCAAACTCCAGTGTAAATACCATCAAATCTAGGAAATAATATGCTATGTGATACCGTAAGAATCCATAATTGAAACCTGTGAATTTGCGGCAGATGAAAAAGTCCACATTCAATTACGAAAAGATACAAATACTTTAAAGCTGTTAAAGCTAAAAACACAAATTATGTGTTGCACATTGAATTAACTTAGATTACACAGGGAGTAGGAAAATTAAAATGTAATAAACTGACAAGATAAAAATAAATGGGTTCTTACCTCAGACTTTTGATACTTAGTAATATTCCAGTGCTGTGTAAATATCTCATTCATATATAGCTATAGGCTTATTAATGGTTTTGTATGTTAGTTAGAAATTAGTTATTATTTTTTTAAAACAGGCCAAGAATAGCATTGCCTAATATTTGGTGTGTAGCTGTGATTTAGTTCTCACGCTGTTTTTCTGGATTGTCACCTGCTGCATTGCCCCAGACATGTAAACACATGAAAATAACAAGAATATGACCTATTAAGCTGGAGCTTTGCTACTTTAACTTACCCAGTAACGATCTGGCAGATATGGAATGGTGAAAGATGTCTTTTCTTCCTTACTCACTTCCAACTATTAGAGGGACTCTAGCCTGCAGGTTTTCCTTCACCTCTTGCCAGAAAATTTTAGGGATCTTTGTTTTTTATATGTGTGTTAAAAGATGGAAGGAGAGGAAGGAAGAAATAGTATTTGTTTGTCACATCTTAAATGGAAAACTATAGTCCTAAACTTCTATTTGAAAGTCTATTCAAATCTCATAGTGAATTAAGTGTTGCTCTGGTCACCTACCAGACAAGGATAATAGTAATTAACTTTTTAATTGCTAACCACTTCCTTCAGGTTAGTCAGTCAGAGCTGTGTTCCTATGTAAGTACCCAGCAGAACTTTATCCAATGCTCGGATCCACAGACCTAGTCTCAAACTCAGACCTATCAAACTCCATCTACTGACCAAAAGATGCTTGTAGCGAGTGCCTGACTCCTAAAGCTGGGTTTCATTCTGTGGCCTCATCATTTCACTCACCAGAAATTTTTTCCCTGGGTAGGGATGAACCAGAAGAAGCCAAACAACTAAGTGTAAGGCTATATGCAGGGACAAACTAGTTAGATGAAGTTTAGAAGCCACCTAAACTGAACTAGCACCACAGGACACAGCATTTGGTCCAAAGGCTGGGGTCCAGGCAGTGGTCCCAATGGCATAGTCTCAGTAGTACCCTTTGTGGAGTAGGGTTAATGCACTTAAATAATCTTTCTATACTCAAATCAGGAGATACAAGCACATTTAGTAAAAGATTATTATTAGAGGTTAATTTGCTGTAATTTTTTTCTGCCAAATTACCACGTAATGTAGATGGAAATAAATATTTTACAGATCTATAATCAAGCCTAGAAAGAAATTGCAGCTTCAATTGGAGCCTCTAACTATTAATGTATTAAATTATCCTGATATATCTTCAGCTGATTATATCAAGCACTCTTCTAGAAATTGAGAAAGTAGTAATAAATGACTATTGATTATTTCAAACTTGTTATCATCCTCTAGATTTTGGTATGGATATTGCCAACTGATACTGACATATGGTGAACACAGGCAGTGGTTTCAAACAAATACCTAACATAGAATCATAAAATTGTTTAGGCTGGAAAAGACTTTTAAGATCAAGTCCAATCATTAACCCAGGACTACCAAGTTCACCACTAAACCATATCCCTAAGCACCACACCTACACTTGCATATTTATTGTGTATCAAGGTTGCATTTTTCTTTATGCTTTATTGCTAGGTAACGATGCGCTATGGCTATTCTTTTTAGGTATATATGTATGCATATGTACATAACAGTAAGTTCCCTTCAGATGCAGAAAGACTGCTAAGTGAAATGTTTTTGTTCCTCTGTTAAGGATGCCCAGTGGGAGGTACAGAGGAGGAGGAGGAGTACAAACTCACAGCTTTTCAAGTCTCATTGCTGCACCATGTCCCTTTTGAGCACCAGACCCTAGGCAGCTATTGCCAGAGAACTCTTTTAAATTTCTGAAGACAACTAATGCTTAAATTAAAATTTTAAAAAAGGACTATTTTTCATCTTGTCTTCCCTTCTCTTTGCCTTATGACACCCACATAACAAGTGAGTGTTAAGAGGCAGCAAGTATCTTATTTCCCTTACGTGAGAAGCACTTGCTTCAGAGGGTATATAGTTTCTAGGTTTGCCTGTTTCATTAAAAAAAAAAAATCACCCACATACAATAAACATAGTGTTCGATCAACATATACATTAAAGAGAGCACGCCTAGGTATGCTCTATACAGGCACCACAAAACAATTGCAATGACTGTGTTTGTCAATATTTAAAGATTGGAAGTTAGAAATGCCATTGCCAACACTTTGTAAAGCACGATTGCAAAGAAGTCCTGAAAACGCTACTATCAGCATACAGGTCATGGTAGTAACATTATCCTACATAAAGACGTATTGTTCTAATCAGCAATTTTCTAGGTACCAAGTAGTTTTGGTTTCAAAAGAATTTTATCTAATGCAAAACTGCTATTGACAGTAGGTTTTCTTTAATGCAAAAGAATTACTAGGACAGATAATAGCTTCCATGATACCTAAAAAGAAATACTCATATTAGTACAGTAACTCTAATAAATATATCATTTCTTATTAATTTTGGCATAATAAATTCAGTCATTTTACAGCATATAAGAGTGTTTTATTGGCCATTACAAAATTCCATTTCCTTCCAGATAGCTCCCTGCAGTTTTGTCTTCCAATTGTAGAAATACCCTTGAATGCATTTTTAGAAAGTCACAGGCCAAACTACATAAAAAGACAGCTGCAGACCAGCTGAAAACTGACTTTTGGAAGTGGCCAGCTACCTGATTCAGTTTTCCTTAGCAAATCTGGCCTGGAATCGCAATCACAAATCTAAGTTCCACAACTTGTCCCAGGCTGTCCACCTAACCAGCTTTTAATAGGGAAGGAAAAGCAGATGGAGAACATAACTGTCCCTTGAGAGAGATCTATACGGGTCCAGGTGGTCGTGTGCCATCAGAACACTCTTGTGCTGCAGTGGAGAGCAACTACAGTTGCCACACAAACAGCAAACAGATACAGAGACCTCCTACACAGACTTTACACTATTCCACTGTCCTTGGCACAGTCCAAGCACACAGTTTTGGCTGCATTAGGTCCTTGCATATAATCAGCTGGAGGACATAGTTGTGTGATGACTAGAAATGAAAATGCAGAGGATTCTGAAATAATAGTGAATGAGTTAATTATATTAAAGGACAGGAATTATATACACTGTTAGGGATGAACATGTAGAGTGCAGCTGGATAGAGCAGTCATTCAGTTAAAATGGAAACAGTTTATGAAGGCTGAGCTCTAAAATAAAATCCATTTTGCTGTTGTTACAGGAAGCTGGAACGTTAAATCTGACAAAAAGGCTAAGCAACATCAGCTGAAATTTGATTTCATGTATATCAGGTCAAATTACACGTTGCAAATAAGATTTACTATACGTTTAGTGTTCATGAATCATTTGTGAACAGATTTTCTTTATTTGTAGGCATACACCAAATTGCTTCTGTGTAAGCATGCCACAATCTTCTGCATTGTTTGCGAATCGCTCATATTGACTATTCATAGCGTGTAATTGATCATTTAGCTCACAAGCCAAAATTTCCATTCTTGAAGGGTGACTTAGAATGTCCAAATAAAATAGAGATGAAATAACAATATAAAATACACTTTTGATATGGTTGTCCAGATAAATACTTGTATCTTCTGAAATTTTTGAAATTTTAGTAGATATTGAGAAACTGTGCAAATATGAAGACTGGACACAAAAGTGAAAGTGAAATCACTACAGTGTTCATTGATTAAGTCAATAATTAAGGACTGTTTTTTAGCTCTAACACTAAGAATTTCACAGAAAAATATAATGCAGAAGTATTAAAATTTCCCCAAAGCAAAAAATAGCATTGAATGTAATGAGGGGCCTTTGGGTTAAAAAATAACTGAAGTATTACTTGATTCCATGGAGAAAACAACATAATAAAAAAGACACGAAAAAATGAAAATACACAGGGCAGCAGAATACCACTGTGAAAACCAGGTAAATCAAGAGAAAATTAATATCACTGCAAGCTAAAATAATTTAGGCTCCATAGCATAAATGACATACTTCATAGAAATGAAGGTATAACCAGCATTTTTTATGAAAAAGGCAGCTTACTACAGAGAAACTAGAGAGATTAGAGAAAAAGGTTGCAGAAAAATAATTGAACAATGATGTGAGGCCACGTGAAAAGAATTTTCTGAGCACATGGAACTTTATCTGAGCCAGAATCTACTGATAACCTGTGAATGTTTAATTTGGAGAAAGCTATTAAGGCAAATCTAAAGAGTAAGTGTCAAAAACCACCATAAAAGAAGTTTAGTTTTTGCCAGATAGAAATCCTTCTTTCTTCCTCCTATCAGTCTTCAGTCACAAAGATACATTGCTTTAATGATCTTAATCATCAACCAACCTTAATAACCTATGATGATTATTTTGAATTTTAATTTGAAAGCCATGAAAATCATAGAATCATAGAATGGTTTGGGTTGGAGAGGACCTTAAAGATCATCTAGTTCCAACACCCCTGCCATGGGCAGGGACACAAACGAAAATGAAAACAATTAGTCTCCACTGTTCTTTTTGTAATGTGTGATCATCACCCTCAGCAATCATGTGAAAATGTTCTGCCTGGAAGGGAAAAAATTAAGTTAAATGACAAATTGTTAAACAAAAACACTGAGAAAAGTAGTGGAGTGATTTTAGTATAAAATTAAAAGAATGGCAATGTTTAACAAGTTTGATCAGCCAGAAGGACCCTCCTGAAAAGGTGTCCTATTCTACAGAAGACATTTAAAATAACCTCTGGTTAATGCATAAAATCTTGTGAGAGAAAAGTAAAGACATTTATCTTATTCAGTACTTGTTAACTTTTTTAGTAATATGGAGCCTCAACAAGCCTATCATCAACACTACATTCCAACTACCTGTTTTAAGTACAGAGAGAGAAAAACTATTTCTCTTTACCGAAGAGCTTTAGGAATTTTGGTAAATCAGTTAGTCATGACAACAACAGCTCTTGTCATTCTTTCCTACTTTCTCATTTGCTTTACTTTCTTGCACAGGTGAAACACTGAGTATAAAACAGTGGAAGTAATGAAAACCTTGAAAAAGTAGCCTGACTCACAAAATGTTATATTCTAATGTCCACAACAGCAAAAATGAAGATTGCAACAGCTCCTACGAATAAAAGCCTTGTGGATGATAGTTAACTCTTTCTAAGGGCTCACAACAAACTGGGTTTTTTCTGGTCACAGTGGCCTTTTTCCTTCCTAAAGGACATGACCTCAAAGCACTGGTAGACATTCAAAAGGTTTTTGTAAAGAGCATGAAAAATGTATTAACTTCTCATGCAGTGTGACATCTTACCTGCTGTTATTCATTATTATATTTGGTAATAGGAATAGGAAATGCTATGGAAAAAAAACACAAAACAAACCAAATAGATCCTTCAACCAAAGTTAGTGGAATATTGTTGTGTTCGATGGTTTGGTTCAATTCAATTCCAGGGGTTTATATAGCCGTTAACACACTGGGAGGGATAAGAGTCAGAAGAACAAAAAAATGGCACGCAGCATCGAGGTAACAGATCATTTTGCAATTGACATTCTAACAGGCACCATTTAAATCAACAAAACTATTTAGGGAATACTGTGCACAGAAGAGGATGTACAGAACTGCACATGTAGCTGGTGCATGTAAATAGGAACTGAAGATAGAACCAGGCTTTCCTATGAACTACAAAATTTAGATAACCATTTTGCTTAGATAAAGCAAAACAGTTCGATAAAAGCCAGATGCTCCATCCTGGCTTAAAGCAGCCCAAAACAAAGGGGCTGTTGTCTTCAGATTCTTAAGCCTGTCACCAGCACTGACATTAAAAAAATTATTGCACAAATTTGCACAGATTTTTTAAGGCATATTTAGGCAGTTTTCTATTAATTAGGTACTATTGTAACATTGCTATAGCAACCCTAGACTTATGGTTGAGAAGACATTTTCTAAGCCTTTCTATCCAGGTGCTTCTAACTTCTAAAGCCTTTGAAAATGCTTTAATATGCTCACCAGTTCAGCTGAAATATTTCAAGTCTGTTGTTAACTTAATTGCAGACACTTTAGAAAAGTTTTTTTGGAGGCAAAATGTCATGCTTGACAAATCAGCATGTATAAATATTGCACTTCTTGCATTAAGAGGTATGTTCAGAAGATGAGACAGTATTCAATTAAAAGGAAATGAAAGGTAGAAGATGTTGATATGATGAGTAAGGCTGTAAGTTTGTACAAAACTAAGTCAGTAAGTTAAAAATTACAATATTCTCAACACCTCTAATGCTGCCCTGAGCAGAGAGATGAACATACCATGCAGTCCGCACATCAAACAATTAAAGCAAGCAGCATACACAGCAATACAAAGCACTATGTAAGCACAAGTTAAGGTTATTTTGGGAAACAATTTCTCCACCTGTGTGTACAAAACCTTATGCTAACATAGGACCAGATTTACTTTTTGGTAGAAATGCAGCAGAGACGAGAAGAAAGCCCTTAAGCCTGTCATTGGGAGGTTTTCTTTTTAAACACGTTCCTTCCACTCAAAATTAGCAACACTATTCACCTACAGATCTATATGCAGGACCACTGGATCTGCCCTGCAGCTCTTCTGGGCAACCAAGTGAAGCAGGTCTACTGTGGCGCTCTGCCACTCAAGGCCTAGACTGCTCTTGGAGGAAGACAGACCTGTGCCAAGATTTCTTCTGCCCCCCCAACTATGAAAGGACCCTCTAGGCAAGGTGGAGCGCTCTAGGAAGCCCACTATTTTTCTTTTCTGTAAGTGTCGCCTGAAGACTTGTGAAACAAAGCATACATTCTCACAGCTGACGTTTTCATTTCTGGTTAAAAGAGAAAAATAAAATTTTCTCACAGAAGCCAAATGTTTCATTTTTTTTTCATTTTTTGAGCCAATGTTGAAACATGCTATTCCGGTCACACTGAGACAATCATGACAGGAATCAAAAGAGTAAATCTTACTACTCCAGAACAGGATTAAGTTATTTCTGATGGACATTTTCCTCTAGCACCTTCTCAGAAATCCTCAGTGATCCCACAATCTCACAAGACAACCTGCCCTATTGTTGTATTACACTTAGGGCTAGGAAGTTTTTCTTGACGTCTAACATAAATCTCTCTTCCTGCAATTATGCTGAATTTATCTCTTGAAGATAAAGTACTATGTTCAGCAGGAGATGATGTGTGAATGATGATGTGGTGACTTGTGAAACTACATCATCACTCCTCAATGCGCTATTCTTACAGGACAGGCAGTTTATATTTTCACTAGAGTTCATTTAGTGCAAAAAGACACATGAGGGAAATAAAAAAGTCCAAATTCTACTGAAATCTAATTTTCTACTAATAATTTTTTCCCCAGTTTTACACAGGGATATAATATCGTATACAATACAATCGAAATATACAATCTCATGAAGGGATTTTTCATTGAATGCTTTGTGTTTGCATGTAATATAGATTAGATCTTGAAGGATACATTACAGCAGTTTTTACTCTTGCATTTAAAAACTTTGCTGGGCAGCTGGCAGAATAAGTCCCTTATAAGCAGCAGGTACATACTAATAGACATGAAAGACCGGAATATTTTCAAATGTCTCTCTGAAAAATTCACATGGCACAAGTTCCTTGATTCCTGCAGAACACGCCTAGCAAAGACACTGCTTTCATAGCATTTGTTGACAGAAAATGATTATTTCCTATTTTAGGTAAGTTAGAGATTTTACATTTCCTAAGGTTAAAGGTTCCTAAACACAGCTGTTTCTGGCATAATCAGGGAAGAAATACATATGGAAAAGATACCAACTGAAAGATTATGTTTGTTCCCTGCTGAGCAGTTTATCAAACATCTGACTTTTTTTTTTTTTTCCTTCAAAGAGATGACCACATTTAATTGGTAAAATGCTTTTTGCACAGCTCTCTTACTTGCTGCATTTTATATCTTTGAATACTGATATGACAAACAATGGATGAGAAAGGTAGAGAATATACAGGCCAGTACTGCTCAGCTGTGGATCAGAAAAGATTTCAAACTTAGGGGACAGAAGGGGACTCAGACTAAAGTAAGTTTTGACATCAGAAACAGTGAGTCCAATTTGCACATCCAGTCCCCAAAGAGTAACGTAGGTTGGCTGGGATAGGGAGGGTGTGATCAAAGACATCAGTGGAGGGCGAATGTAGGGAGTAGTGATCGCCATCTCATTTTTAATAAGGGCATTAAGGTTGCTGTTATTGAAAGTCTAAATTCATTCATTGTCTCAGCAGTCCAAAGGGATGGTAACAGCATGCAGCACTGTGAATATAGTTAAGAAAAAGCTGAAACATCCAGAAAAAGAGCTACATTTCTGCATCAAGGCAATTTGGCAATTTTGTGACACCAAAAGCTGAAAAAGCAGAAGAGACAGCTGACACACACTGCTGCAGAGAACTCTCAGCAGTACAACAGCTCCTGGCGGGGAACTTGTATCCAGATCCAGACCTGCTGCAGTGTAATTGCAACTCCATGGAAATCAACCGTTTAAACTGTGTAAACTGTGTCTGAATAGAATCTTTTGGTTTTATACCGGTTTCAAATGAGCCTTCTCATTTTCTCCCACAATAACAGTTGGTTTAAGTGCTATCAACAGCATGGAAAGATGACAGGTGGTAACAGCACTTTGGGATTCTCAACAATTCTGTGTTGCTCATGGAGGTGCTGAATTGGTGACAGCATCAACATTACTTTTGTTTCCCGGCTAAAATGAAAAGTGCTAGGGATTCAGCTCTCACTGTAGTCTACCAGGAGCTCCATAAAACAGTAGTATACTGTGGGTTAATTTTCCACACTGAACATTCACACAGCTCTTCCCATAGAAAAGGAAGCCTCAAAGGAAAAGCAATCTATTGACTAAAGATGGGGGCTGACAAGTGGGTGTGTACAAATAAACTGGTTATATTTGTAAACCTCTATATTAACTAATTAGTTAACACTAAATCAGAATATATTGTGTTTTGCCTTTCTTAGGTTCAAAGCAGGACTCTTCCCCTGCAAAACCATCCATGAAATTCTATGGTGTTCAAGAAGTTTTGCAAAGTCAGAGAATAGTTAGCCATTACATTAGATAACCAGCCACTTATTATGAAGGTTATACAGAAGTATGTTTGCTGTCAGAAGTGCTCATTTATCACTTACATGACACCTAGGGAACATAAGTATGCTGAAGCATGGAAACAGTGTACTGGAGTTAAAATATTTTTGTTTCTTCCTTTTCTTCACACCTTCAAGTAAGATACATGATGTTGCTGTTGAAAACCTATTCATACTTGAAACCAAGTCAGGTCTGAAGCATGTTTAACATATTCTAGGTGAGGGAAAAGATAATAAGTAAATAAGGAAAGCCATTTACTTACCAAACCCCTGCAGCTACTGTATTACTCATCCCAGTGCAAAATGCTACCACATAAGAATTGTGACATTCCACACAGGTGTAAATGATTAATTACACACAGGACACAGAGTGTACACCAGACTGCACAGGATGCAAAAATTTTCCCATTTTTACTCAGATTCATTTTTAACTGTCACTAAATCCACCTAAGTACAATTTCAAAATTCTTTTCATATCCTTGGGTTTGGTTTCTTGTGTCTATGTGTGTGTGAAAATATCTCTCTGGGCTCATTAGTCTTATATAATCCAGGACAAAATAGGGTGAGTTACACAGGTGCTTCAAGATTCCTCCAGGAATATTACATAAAATTATCTTTACAAAAAACAGATTTTTTTTACATGTTTTCTGATGTTATCTGATTACATATTTTTGGCCAGGAGTGATTCCCTGCCATTTCTGTAGGACCTGGGCTTGCTCCCTGCAAGATGAGTCCATTCTACTGCAGACCACAGTCACTCCTCATCATTACACACTGCACAGCTACCTTACTCTAATTCATCTCTTTTCAAATGATTTAGCTATTTTCTGCTGTGATTTCAGCTGGGATGCTCTTACTTATCTTTGCTCATTATTTCTTACAACATGTTTCACACTTGTAGGTTCTGTATTTCTGAGAAACGCCTGTATTAAGAATTCCATAGTACCAAGTAAAGACTGAAATATTCCAAGCATGTGTTAAGGAAGCTTCAATTTACTACTGTCAAAAGGCAGTGCAACTGAAAGCATGTGTTTTCTTTAATCTTTCTTTAATGTTTAAAAACTAATGGGAACCACTTTCCTAACTATAAACATAGCCTGATATTCTGATATAATATACTGGTCAAAACCCCAGAGATAATCCCTATCTCAAATATTTATGATCTAAACAATGCACAGACAATAGATAAGGAAACAAGCGTGAAAAAATAGTAGTTCTGTGAATGTCAGAATCCATGAGGTCTTCTTTCCATTGGAGTTGTACATTGTGACTGATTGGTTTTGTTACTGATCAATATCAACAACATACCATAAGCTCAGTTGTTATTGGACAGCAAAGGATACACACAGGAGAGTAATAATTTGAAGGCTGCAACTGTGGGAAAAGCCGAAATCAGAGTTTGCATCCTCAGACTCCACAGAGGAGAGAAATCTAGACTGAAGCTCTAACGATATATTCTCTAATAATATAATACATAATACAAAAGGAGTCCTACAGACCTCTGCGTGGATTTTCTACTGTATAGTAGGAATGAGCTCAAACTGCATTCTTTCTTTCCAGAGGAACGCGAAATAAACTCCTTTTCTTCTGTGTGACCAACTTCAAGAAAACTTAAATACACTTTAAATCCCTCTACTCCTCTTCCAAGTTTTGCCAAAGGCATAATACCTTATTCACAGTAAAGGGTAAATATATGGATTCATATGGTATAATCACAGAAATTTTGTTTCCTCAAGAAACTACGCCTAAAATCAGATGAAGGAGCAGTTTTTTTATTATGGTGAGAGGTGAGAAGGCTGGACAAGCAGGCATTGAAAGGGGAAAAGCTGATCTGCAAGGTCAAGTGAGTCATTGAGGTGGGCCAATGAGAACTTAAGGTGATGGAAACAGACAAACACAAGGAGAGAAAAAGATGAGAGAGAAAATCAGAGAAGAGATGGAGGAATAAATGGAGAACAGGAGAATGGATGAGAATATGGAGAGTAAAAACTGGCTTGTTGGGAGAAAAGATTGACACTGCTTAACAGCTAGTCCCTCTGGAGGACATAGTCTCAAATTATTTGCAAGCACAAATTCCTCATCTTCATGCAATTACACAGGGAAAAAGAGAAGGGCATCTCATAGGAATGTTATCCACTCAGTCCTTCCACTTCTCTGAGGAAACAGCATCTGCTCAGTGCTTCCAAGGCAAGGAAGTGAAAACTAGCTTCATGTAACAGGTGCAGATGTAGACTGCCAAGAAGTCAGAGTAGTTCATTGCTCCTTCAAGCGTCTAAAAATTATTCACAGCTCTTGTGATCCAATGGAAGCTTGTTGGGGGCTGTAACAGTTTGAAGAACTATCCTGTGAGGAATATCAGCTGTGAGAGCACAGAGGAATGATGAAAGCACTGGAACCTGCAAAAGGAAAAAAATCTATATATTTCAGGTGATGGAAGAGATGTCAGTGATCAGAGGCTCTGGATGGCATCGATACTCTCCAAGATGGATCACAGGGAGCAAAAAAAAAAAAGAACATTGCGTATTGCAGCTGCAAGAATAAGAAGCTGTTCAGCACAGATATTTGAATGATGTTTGAAAATAAACTTCAGTAAAAGGAGGCTCATGCTCCAGGACTGCCTTGGGAAAGAGGCCATGGTGAGAGATGTTACAGAGCTCTGTGACAGCTCATGAGCAACTAATATGAGCAACTTCGTGTAGCCACTGACACTATAACTGTTATGGGAATTTTATAAAAATGGAAATAATTTTAAAGATTAAAATTAACCTGATCTGAGGATGAAACGGTCTTTGGTTTTACTTAGTAAAATGGGTTCAATTTTCATTTAAAGCCTAGAAATGCAACTGGATGACTTTACTCCTTCCCTGATGACATCGGCTTAATGAGGGCCAGACCATCTCATCAGCTCTGGTACTCTCCTTGCTAACTTGAGCACCATAGTGGGTACTGCTGAACATGACATAAAGGAAATCCCCTCCATAACTGCCCATGCCCACCATGTTCTTCAGAACTACAACACTGGCACAAATCACATCCTGCATAACTGGAAAGGCAGACATCAAAAGAAGAGCACAAGGGCTACAGGTTTTTTTGCATCACCTACCCCTACAGAGGTGAGACCTCTCCACTTCTCTATTGCACCTTCCCTGTGACAGCAGCTGTTGAAGCAGTCCTCTTTTTTTAGTGGTAAGAAAAGCATATGGTATGGAGGGAAGGGGCAAAGTTGGCGTCTTATTTTCAGCTCTGGTAAAGAAATTCTCTCTTGCTTTAAAAAGAATATGTCAATTTTATTTCCAGAGAACAGTCCCACAAGGGGACCAAACAGTCTCTGAGGCTTGGCTGTTCTTGATAGGAATGGGGAGGGGGGTGACAAGCACCACAGCAGACAGGAGAGCACATTAGCAGCACTCCTCTTCTTTAAAATTAGACGTGTTTCACAACAGCCCTCCCCTCTCATTTTTAAAATTGATTATTTTCCAAGAAAAACTGAACTGACAGTACCTGTTTTTAAATTTAATTTGGCTAGAATATATAGAGAGGGAAAAGACAAGATTTACAGGTTATTCTGCACTTCCAGCTGGTGGTCTCAACAAGCTTTAACAATAAGCACTGATTAATGCTTCCAAGGACCCTGAAATTAAGAACAATTCTCATTTTACCAATGAGGAAACTCAGACACAGACAAGTTCTGTGACTGCTGGGTCAGAGTGTAGCAATGCCATCTATCTCATCTGTCAATCTCTGCTGCCCTTTCCCACAGTATATGATGTCCTCTCAAGAATTAATAACCAATATTACAATAGGCCACAAGTCTAAATTTGCTCTTTCCTTTCCCCAGACAGGGTTTATCTAACTTATTTCCCCTTCTCACTCTCCATTCTGACCTTTTCTACTTTCCTCTTTTCTTCATTGCTGCTTTAAGCTGTGTACATGGTGGGACAGCAGGGCTAAAATAACATGCTATACTTTACCCTGAAGGCTGTGAAAGTTGTGACTCTTCTTATCTGTTTCAGCAAGGGGTTCAAAAGTCTTCTATGTTGTCTGCTGTCATAAGACTTACCCTTGAGGTTAGGAGAAATGCTGTTTCTAAAGTAGATGGCAGGAGAGAATATTGTCTGAAAACAAGCTGCTCTAGGTAGTGACTTGGAAAACAAAGCTTTTAAATTTAATAATGATATTCTGAAACTGGCCCAAGTTCTGTGGAGGGCCAGCCTAGAGAGGGAAACAAACCTCTTAGATTCCAGGCAGCAGGCTAACTATTAGTAACAGGTACACCTGAAGATAGAATAGAAACCTTGCCTTTCTAGTCCTTGGTGGAAAAAGACTATTTATTTGTTAGTTGGACATTCTGTTGTACGTGGAAATGTCAGGAAAAGTGGTCTAACTTGAATACAGTGCTGAACAAAATACAAATTTTCTTTTTCAGATACACTCTTGAAAATCTTACAGCTCCTTTGCCAGGTACTGAAGCATCCTGCAGCACAGGTGCAAAGGCATGACCCAAAATCACAGGTAAGCACATTGTGCATTTCTAGAAAGTGCCTTTTTGCAGAAACCTGCCAACGTCTTTCCAGGATCTTAAGTCCTGTGCCTGCTGCATGATTACTGCCCACCAAAGAAGGTTGACCTGTTCTGGTAAGTATGCCCACGTCTCCTTACACTACCATCTTTCTACAGTTCACTGTGTTCAGCCCAGTGTAAGAAATTAATCCAAAGCCTCAAGATTACTATAGAGAGCCAAATTCTGGACTGTTGAAACCTCAGTAACAGAGTTTTTCTGCAAGTTTGTCTGCGAGTATTACATGACCTGCAAATTATGCCACAAATCTGATTTGTTTTATTCCTGTTATATTTGACAATACTGTTAAGAAAATGGAGGAAAAGACTAGAAGAAAAGTGAAATATTTTTTCAAGCAGTGTTCACCTGTGGGAGGTCCCACATTCTCAGACAAAAATGGATGATTTTTTTTCTTTAGTGGATGCTTTAAGGTACCTGAGCTGAAAGATACTCAGTTTGAGGGAAGACACACCAGCATAGGTGAGCAACTTTATTTTTCAGGCCATACTCATTTTGTAATTGAGTTTGTAACATGACAAACTGTCCTGGTTTTGGCTGGGATAGAGTTAATTTTCTTCCTAGTAGCTCATACAGTGCTGTGTTTTGGATTTAGTATGAGAACGATGTTGATAACACACTGATGTTTTTAGTTGTTACTAAGTAGTGGTTACCCCAAGTCAAGGACTTTTCAGTTTCCACGCTTTGTCAATGAGGAGGCACACATGAAGCCGGGAGGGAGGAGAGCCAGGGCAGCTGGCCTGAACTAGCCAGGGGGATATTCCATAACACAGAACATCAGGCTCGGTAGATACATATATATACTGGGGGAGTTGGCTGGGAGGTGCTGATTGCTGCTAGGGGACTGGCTGGGCATTGGTCACTGAATGGTGAGGAACTATATTGTACAACACTTGTTTTTCTTGGGGTTTATTCCTCTCTCTTTTTCAATTTCATTACAATTATTGCTGTCATCATCATTATTAGTATTATATTTTACTTTATTTCAATTATTAAACTCTCTCTCAACCCACTGGTTTTACCTTTTCCTAGTTCTCCTCCCACCCCGCGGGAGTTGGGGGTGGAGGGCATTGCCAGCTGGGGTTAAACAATGACACTAACACATGCCAAGGTGGTTACCTCAATGACAATCATCATGTGACTGACTGAATAGATGACTTGGGACTGTTTGAGTACAGTCTGTGGGAATACCGAAGTTCCTTAGGGAATGTGCTTCACCAGCATGTAAAACCTACAAGCACCAGTCCTGGGAACCCTTTCATGACAGATCTGAGAGCTGGCTTGGAGGTAGATATATTCAAATGATACTACTACCATTTTAGTATTTATGGCTGAATAGTATAGCTTACCTTCTCTCCTTGCTGTTCTGATCAGCCCAGTGGACTGACTTTGGCTAGCTGGCACCATCGGATCTCGTTTTGTTAATGAAGGTCAGGGTGGAGTTGTAGATCACCTCTGAGGTAGAAATTCAACAGTTCCGGACCTTACACTCAACAGCATGAGTTTTCTGTTGATAAAGGACAAAAAGAAACAGATATAATCAATTGACCTATAATTATTAAAGAGAATGGTGCATTTATTCACCTCTGTAGGGTTTTTTTACATCAATGTGTAGTAAAGGACAATGCTAACAGAGATCTGTATATCTGAATACTGTGGAGTGGTAGACAAGTGCTTTCTCCCACTTGTTTCTCTTTTTTTTTTTTTTTAGAGCAGAACCACAGCTTATCACCTGTTGGTCCTGAGCCTCAGCACAAAAGCTCTTTCTATTCTGCTGGGCATTACTTGCATGAACCTTTTTTTGATATTTCAGAATGGCCCCATCAGTAGCATATTAACCGCTAAGACACAATGTAAAGAAGTTGATTTGCACTTTAAACCTCTTTTCATGTATATATGCAATTGCTGGGTAGGATTCTGTGAAAGATAATTTGGGAACATAAAGACTGACTTTGCTGCTTCTTTGGTGTAAGAAACAAATGAAAACCAGTGTATTAATAAAGAGATTTTTGTTTGCTTCAGGATTTTACCCATTCTGAGTCACTTACTCATGTCACTGAAGTTTAATACCTATTAATTTGATAAAATTTATCATAATGTCACTGTATTTCTTCACTGAAGGAGATATCAAACAAGTGTTTCAGCCAGAATTATATTAGCACCATATTATTTCAAAGTTAAGTTTGAGAAAGGCAATTAAATAGGGAAAATGTACTCTGTAGACCTAAAATCCACATTGCAAAATGTCCATTATTATATGGATATGATTTAACCAATTCCGACTAATGGAACCATTTTGGTTCTACATCTCCTTTATCCTTGGTTTGATGCTGAGACAGGAAAGTACCATACCAATATGTCAGATATCTATACTGGATATTAGAAGATATTATGTAAAATATTGGTGGGACTTACTAGCTTTTTTTTTTACACAATCTGGACACCTATTTATGTGCTGGCATTTAAACACTTAACTTTAAATACCTGTTCCCAGTTCAACACTAAACTAGATTGATCTGATTCCATTGACCAAGACGCTCCCTATCTTAAAATTTCCACTAATAGGATTAATACAGTCTCCTAGCAAGAATATTACGATTTAAAATCATGATCAGCCTGATAGCAAAGGCCAAAAGTTCATTCTCACACATAGCTGAAACAGGGACAAAAATAAGCAGACCTCAGGAATGATGATCTCCATTTAGCTAATTAATTAAAACAACGTAAGGTAACTTAGGAATAAGAATACCCCTGAGAGATTTTTTCATAGCTTTCAAGATCATGGATACAGTACAAAGTAAAGTAATCTTTTGATGTTAGATGAGTGGAAGCAGCTTCATTGGCATATTTTTTCTGCTGTTTTGAAGTTAGCACCATGTTCATATTTGTTCTAGCATAGTACAGTCTCCTCTATTTTTATTTAACCAAAAAGCTCTCTTAAAAACACAGTGTGTTAATATTCACATTAAATATTAGTGAGAACATAGTAAAGCAGTAGTAAAAGATAACTGTTAGAAATTCAAGTATGAATTGGCCATGCTATAGTTAGACAGATCCAAACAGAGCTGGTGTGAATTAAGCTTGCATTTCCTGGTCTTCCTCACCAGTGCTGCGCAGAACACAGGAGCATCATCTCAGCTTAACTCCATTTGGAAACAGTAAAACACTTTAAACTTAGGGTTTAACTGACACTTTCATTGTGCTAATTATATTTCAAACTTCCACCTCAAGCTACTGCCCCTCCACACTGTGCCATCCTCATGAATAGCATATTCAGTGATATACAAGTACAGTCATACAACCCTCCTACCTGAAGAGATAGAGTAGGTTAATTTACATATTTATTAAACATTGTAAGTAGAAGCACGCACTGCAGTGCCACATTGCATTGTGAAGGAGGGCTCCAGTAGCAGCTGGGATTACTGCACTGGAAAACACACAACAGTCAGTCTGTTGACATACATGTGAATAAAGGTAGGGAAACGACACAATGGGTATTTAAGACAAAAGCAACTTCAGAAATAACTGCACTTGGCAGTGCAGCTGTTCTCTGCACGGGCATGGAGAACATCCTTGATCTCTCATTCTCTGCTCGAAGTGCAGTGGAGACAGCACACGTGGCTGGCCAGGAAGGACACTCATCCATCAGCTGCTACCCAGCCAGTCTAGCAGTAATGAGGGACGCCAGAGGGAGCCTGGTTCAGCTCTCACTTGGAAGGAGGATGTTGCTCAAAAGTGTGAAATTGAAATGCTCATTATAAAAAGAAACAAAAGCTGAAAGAAGAGTTTATTGTTGAAACCATGGGACAAGAGTAAAATCAGACTGGTCTCACACCTGCTAATCATAACTTCTTTCCTGTGCAAAGATTTCTGGCTGGTGATACTAAAAGAGCTACTTGAAGGTAGTCACATCTTCACATCACACAGATGGGGGTGATAAAAAATAACACTAAAAGCAGCTCATTTCTAAGTCTGCACCATTTCACCACTCAAATACTTCACAGAAACCTTTCAACATACTCAATGACAAACATAAACCCTCCACCCACCCTGCAGGATTCAATCCATTCTTGCCCTTGAGTTTTTCCAGTGTATTTCCAGGGCCTGACTCCATCTCACATAGCTTTAGCTACAATTATTTAAGACAGCACCACCCAGGCTCTCCACTTGCATGTACTGCTCCAGCAGGGGAGGTAACAGAACAAATACGAGCAAACTCTTCAACCAGGGCTGTCTTCGCCTCTCAGACCTCACCACCACTGTGGAGATCCATTCCTGACACTCATTTGCACCCGCTGCGGCTGCTATGGGAAGAACTCCCACCGACCAGGGCACAAAGGAGACCACTGGGAGATGTAACACCTCCTATTGCAGAGACTGCCCAGTACGCTCAGCAGAGCAGGCTGAAGAAGACCAGCCCAGCCCTGCCCAGTTTTTAGCAGCAGTGATTTATTAAGATCGGGCCCTGACTTGCCTTTCCTGTCCCTTTGTGGGAGGTTAGGGTTCCTACAGCAGGAAGGGAGTGGATAAATGCAGACAGTAATACTCCTAGTCAAAAAACAAGATGCCACAAAGCTACACCACAGGAGCCTTTGGTAATCCTGATCTTTATAGGCTAAAAAAGGTATTGTTTCTTTATTGTAGAACAGGCGATCAGCCAAGCTGCCCTTTTATCCAGTGCAGACATGATAATGGGAAATATGTATGGGCCTTACCCTATAATTAGGGTGCATTCAGAAGTGTCACAGGCTTTCCAGGCAGGCAAATGTAAAGCACCGTGACTCATCACTAAAGGGTGTGACTGCTCCCAGGGATTTGTAAGATTTTCTTCAAATGCTGATCGGTTCCTTCCTCTTCCATGGGATGTCAGAAACCAGAATTTGCAGAGCCTGTTGGGGGCCAATGTGTCAAACTGCTGATAAGCCAGATAAAGCTGTTTGTGCCAACTGTCACCAGCCCTAAAGGTGATGAAGGAAATCTTTTACCACCTGACACCAGGGAAATAGGTTAGCCGGACTGAAGCAGTGAGGAGCTGTCCAGGATCCCTTTTTTATAACACACCCTCAGGATGGGCCAATTTAGTCATGTAAATTTTAGTATTTTTTTTTCTAAAACATCAGTCAGCTTATGAATAATGCCTGCCCCATGCGTATGTTTCTTTCTGACCTCAACTCGGTCAAGTGAGTTTGACTTTATAATTATCTTGCCGCCTTCTGGCTGGCATGAATGAGGATATTAGCTCTATTACTATGAACCTATTAACTTTCTGCTTTCACTCAAACTCTGGTCTTTTGGAGCCAAAGGTTTTATGGAGCCAAAGGTTTCCAATCTAAGCTGTCTGTAGATGGCACCAAGATATATGCTTGTGTATATAGTTACAGATAATTTAATCGGATGTGGTTTAGAGGTGGAATATCTCTATTTGTAACATGGAAATGAGAAGTTTTCTAGGCCTTCAACATTATTCACCACAACAGCTACTACTTTCACAGCAGAATATCACACACTGAGAATGACAGCATTATTTTACTACGCTCCACATGCAGAAAAGGGGCAGATTCTCACACTGAATGTTTTCTGAGAATGCTGGTGTGCCAGGGTTGTACCTGTAGAGCCGTGTTCTCCCTAACTTATCATTTACACACACTGTTGAATATGCACCACAACATGGTTTTATGGAGTTTATGAAGTTGCTTATAGACTACTGTTCTCATACTTTGCTACAGGTACAAGTCTGCCAGTACTTGCATTTTACTGTACTAGTCGAACGTTCACAACACGGTACTAAAAATTAAGTCTGTGTTAAAGCAAGCTGAAACTACCCATACATATACACCAAGGATATTTTTTCAAATAAAATTTCAAGGAAAAAAATCCTCTTCATGACATTCCTTGCAGATGAATATTTACTGAAGTAATGCTTATTTATAGAAAGGAATACTCTTAACAAATGCACAAATTCCTATTGTAGACAGACCAGCCCCACCTGAATTTTCTCTACTTAATTTTTCTCACTTTTTCTTACAGCTCTCCAAGTAAAATGAAAATTACAGAGGTTAAAAGCTGGCTAATACAAGCTGCTTTCAACAAAAAAGTATGGATTTTTTTAAAGCACTGATACTCATTTGACATGCACAGACACTGGATTCATATGAACGACTACAGGAACTCCAAAGGGGCCATTAATGTTTTTTTCTTGCATCAATAATCCACACACAAGGAAAGAATAGAATACAAGGACTCCATGGGAACATTGAAATAAAAACATTTCCGTATGACTTTGTGATTCAAAAATATGCATTTACCTGTTATGTTTTGTAAGTGCTTAATGCTAATCTGCCCGTTAAAACTTAGTACCCAACTGACTATTTTAGTGTGTAAGAACCAACTATCAAATACAATGTACACCATACAGTAGAACTTACCATCTACTTCATAAGATTACAGTGAAGATTAATTAACATCTGTAGTGCTTTAATTAAGTATTTTTCTATGGATTTAGATACAGCAGTGTTCAATACTATAAAGAAACCTGGCTAACAAGCTAACCCCTGCGTTAAAATACAGTTGGTAAAATTCTCCTCCTGATTTTATTCAAGCGCATAAAGATCCAGAGAAGGTAAAGATACATTCAAAACTCCTCTAAGCATCCCAAGTTCCAGGTCTCGTGACAGCCTGCATTAGAGCAACCTCGGAGCTATTGCAGTGCTATAACAGCCTCCAAAAAGTCATTCTTCAAACGAGAACAACTGAAGCACAGCAGTGTTCTGGCTATTCCCTCCATCTCTCCCCCACACCACCCTCCCCATCCTTCATCCACCATATCCCCATGCCAGGATTTGTAAGGTGGCAATACAAAACCAACAGATGGGCTAAACACCAGCTGACAAAGGGACCGGGAGGTGGTTTCCTAAAGGTTGGTTCCTGCCCACTGCCATGCTTACTTTACTTCTCTGAGGACAAAAAAAATTACCTATGCTTTTCTTGTAAATTCCTGAGGATACAAAGGAATTGAAACACAGTAGTAACGTTGTTCTTCAGGGGCTTATTTTTTTCATTCATAAACCCAAATGAACCTATAGCATCACGATGTAAAAATAATCCTATTTATGGTACTGATTTTAAGTTTAAGGCAAAACAGGATGAGCTCCAATTACTGACTCTGCAGCAGGCTTCCTGCACTTGCTTCTGTAAGTCACTACATCACTTCCTGGCCCAAGGTTTTTGCCTAATTTACTTTCCTAGCTCTCTCTGTTAAAATTGCTAATTATCTGGGGAAAAGACACACTGGATATTTGTACAGGACCTACCTTACAAGGAGCATTAGTTGCTACTATGACATTTACTACTGATAAAAACACAATCTAAATTTCACCCCATCTACTTTTAAAAAATATACTTTGTTCATTTCCTGGTTCTGTAGTTTGTGCCCATCTAGCTGTGGCGCTGTAGTAGAGCTCCAACAGGTGCTTTAACACACAGCCTGGTATGGGAACACACATAGAGCAGAAAGATGCATTGCTAGGTGGAGATATATTTACTGTCAGGAAACAATGATTTTGTGATAAAGATGATGGAGTGCATGACCGTAAACATTAAGTAGTATTTTCAGTTGAGCTGCTCTTAATCATGAAAAATGTATGCTGCCCTTATTTTACCATCTGTACACCCTTAAAATGGTAGGGGCAAAGAGATCAAGCAATGATTTCTCCATCCCTCATAGTTTTCCTGTGAGAAGCAGAAAATGCCTTTCACCCTAGTGCTGGTGCCAGGCATTGAGTTGTTTGCTATCACAGAATTTCATGTCAGATGGAGGAGACTGAACTGTGAATTCCTAAACCTAGAAAAATATTTTCAGATGTCTGTGCAGCCCAAAGCAGCTGTTAAACCTCCGCGTGCTGACTATGACAGAACAGGGATGGAGACATACCCAAGAAGACTTTGGGTTTCTTAAGAAATATCAACTGCCTTTCGGAGCAGGGCTTGTAAAAAAACCAAACCAAAACAAAACACAAACAACAAAGGCAACTGACTGGGAAAAAAAATGCAGGCCTCACCCACTCCTGAGTGCCCAGGATTGTTCAGACAAGTCTGAACGGTCCTTAGGAAGATTCTGCACTTTACAACACCAGCTGCACTTTCACAGTTCAAGTACCCAAGAAACTGGCAGAGAAAAAGCATTCATGATGTGTACATCAGTTAAAATTACACTGATGTCAAATCACAAGGGATACAAAAAGCCAGAGGTATCATGATACGTAGCTTTGTAGCAATGGCTATTAAAATTGGTGTTTCCCCCCCTCCTTCAAACTGTGCCATACCTCTCAGTGCAGTACTTTTCCTATGGTTGACAACATTAACAAACACACCCAAGGAAAATACAAACTCGTAAGAACAAAGTGTCATCCTTTGAGACCTGATGTCAAATGAATGAATATTCATTCAAATAAACATCTGTTATATGCACCCATTGCTGTAGTAAATCTGTTTTAATAAGGTACAAAAGGCTGGGAAAAAATAAAATCTAGGCTGTTTTTTCAATTAGTCACTGTTAAATGGGCTTTCTTTAGTTTCACTTAGTATCCTGAAAGCCACAGAAGTCACACAACATGTAGTAGCTGCTGTGGTGTGCAACTCTTGACCAATCTACTTACTTTCATTCCATAGGTGCACACTCTTCTAGTACTTTTTTTTTTTTATGCCTGTGTTAATTTTCACCTGAAATAAAATAAAATTTTAAACACTCAATCCTGACTTTCAAAGCTCCAGCAAGCCTCATCTCAAGTATTATCAACAAAATGGGGGGGGTGGTGGTGGTGGGGTGGGGTGGCAACACGACTATCAGTGCTGACTGAGAGATTTTTAATATTGCCATGCTTCCCTTTTACTAATTATGCCCAGATTGCTCATCATGCCAGATACTGTTTATGCTAGGAATTTTCTACAGCATACCTCAGGGGCAAATTGCCTGTAGTGGTGATCTGGGAATTCTCTATAGCCTACTTCAACAAACAAACCTCCAGTATTCTTCCACATCACATCATGCAACTCTCTCGCCAAATCTGCAGCATACTTTTCAATTGAGCTAACTTCAGTCACCCAGAGAAGGGTATTCCCTGTCGAACCGATTGTTTATTCCCTCTAGAGCACAATGTACACTCTCTGACCCCTTGATCCTGCACAAGCTAAGGTAACACAGTAGTTTTAAGTCATTAGGCTGTTGATGATGAAAGCCCTTGAGGTAAAAGCCATCGAGGCGAAAGCCCTTGTGCTGGACAGCTACGTTAGGTTGAGATTTCATATAAAATGCACAAACCTTTACTGTAATTGTGAATTCCTTCTCTGCTGAAGCCAGTTACCCACGACCTCATCCACTTTTCACTGACAGAATAAATCTTCTTTTACAAGTGGATTTTATTGACAGTATGAAAAGGCTTTAATTTTGGAATATTTACATTATTTCAACTGGCGGATTGCTTTTACCACATGGTGTACTCCAGGCATATGACGTGAAAAGCTGTTGAAGTACACACAGGAACAGCACATTCATGGGGGGCCTGAAAATAAACTAAACCTCCGTCCTATGTCCATCTTCCTGTGACACCTACCGCAACTGCTACCGACGATCCCCCTGCCTCTTCAACACACGCAGAACGGCCATGCTGGCGGCTCACGCCATACTAAGCTTAACTGCTCTCGGCCCTGAGCCCTGCCGTGAGGGGTGGCGAGGCCGCGGGGCGGCCCTCCCGCCGAAGGCGGACACCGTAGGACGCGGCCCGCCGCCTCGCCTCAGCCCCGCGCGGCCCAGCCCGCGCCGCTCGGCCGCCCGCGCTCCCGCAGAGGCGCTGCGCCAGGCGCGGGTGCGCTGCAGCGCGGGAACTGGCGAGGGCGGCAGCGGCGGTGAGGCGCCACCAGCGGTCCCGTTCCCGCCACGGCGGCGGGGCGCGAGGCGAGGCGCGAGGTGCGAGGCTGCCGCGGCGGCTGAAGGAGGCCCTACGGCCGCCAGCGGCGCGCAGCCGTCGGTGGGCGAAGCCCGCGGCGGTGCCTCCCCCCCGTCTCCCCTCAGGCGCCGGCGGCGGGAGCCCGTCGGGACCCGGGCTCTGCCGGCGGCGGCGGAGCGAGGGCGCGGGGCCGGGCCGGATCGGACCGCCGTCGAGGGCCGGCCCCCCCCGCGCGCGCCGCCGCTTTGTCCTTGCCCGGCCCGGAGCACGCGCGCCCTCGGCCGCGGCGGGAGAGCGCCTGCGCGCACCCCGGCCCGGAGGGGGGCGCGCTCCGGCGGGCGCCGGGCGGGAGCGAGCGCCCCCTCTCCCCTCCCCCCGCTCGCCGGGAGCCCCGCCGGCGGCGGCGGCGGGCGGGGGCGGGCGGGGGCGGCGGGCCGGAGGCCCGAAGCGGCCGGCGCCCCCTCCCCCGCCCCCGCCGGCGCGCGCCCGCCGCCCCCCGCCCCGGCCCCCCGGCCCGCCGCGGGAGCCCGCGCCGCAGAGCGGGGCCCGCCAGCGCCACCCGCCGGCCGCGAGGCCGCACCGCGCCTCCCCCCGTCCCCCCCCTGCTCCGGCTCTCAATGTTCCACACTGCCCGGCCACAGAGCCGCCGCCGCCGCCGTATAGCCCCCCGGCCGCCTCCGTCCCCTCCTCGGGCGCCGCGGGCCCGGCCCGGCCCCCCGCCATCCCGCCTCTCCGACCCAGCAGCGGGACAGGACGCCGGCGAAGGTAAGGGAGAGGCGGGCGAGGCGGCTGCCGCGGCGGCTGGGCGAGCGCGGTGGGGGGAGGCGGGGAGGAGGCGGGGGGGCTGGTAGAGGAGCTTTGTTCTTGTTTTCGGCGCTCGCTGCCTGGCGGCGGCCGGGGGCGCGGAGCCGGCCCGAGTTCACGCCTCACTTGGTGCACACGCACGGTGCGGTGCGGGGCCGGGCGAGCCGCCGCCGCCCGCCGCGCCGAGCCCAGCCGAGCCGCGCCGCGCCGGGCTCTCCCCACAAAGCGCGGCCGGGCGGGCGGGCGGCCGCCTCCAGCCCTGCCGCAGCTCCCCGCCGCGCTCCTCCTCGGCCCCCCCCGGCCGCCGGGGCAGCCCCCTCCCCCCCCGCCCCGGTCGGCGGAAAAATGTCGGTCTGCCTGGTGGAGCTGCGTGGGGAGCGGCGGCGGGGAGCGCCGTGCAGAAGGTGCAGTTTGAATTACGCTTCTTCCCCCTCCGGCGGCGGCTCTGTGGTGGCCAAATGCAGTTCTCGCTGCTGGCCATGTAAATAACCGGGGCTGCTGCTGCCCGAGTTGCTTCAAATGCATCTTGGGGTTTTTCCCTTTTTAAAAAAAACCAACAACAAAACACAAAACACCACCAACAACATAGCCCACCCCCCTCCTCGTCCCCCGTCCCCCCCCCCCAGCCCAACCCTTTAAATGCACAGAGCAAGTGTACATTTCCATCTGAAATCAACCCAAGTGTTATTGGCAATATATTTTCTCAGAGAGAGGGGGAGAGGGGGGGTCTGGCGTTTGGACCCAATAAAATGCTCTGCTCCATTGTAAATATTTACAGGGTATTAGTGACTTTTTAAAAAACATTTTCAGTGAGGTCTGTTATTTACAATGTGTCATAAGTTATTAATGTTCATTGCCTAAGTACCCTGCTAAATCTGTCTCATGCCTTAGAACAAAGTCGACAATTGGCATATTGTTTAAAGTATGAAAAAAATGCGAGTGGGTTTAAAAATTGGAGATATCTGTATTTCCAGAAGTGTAAATATTGCTTTGTAGCTGTCAAACTGCGGCCCTGGGGGCGAGACAAAGAAGTATATTTTGGTTAATTCCTCGGTGAAACAGAGTTGTCACCAAGTCAAGCGTTCTCTGGAACTCAGGGAATGGCAAGAGAGAGTCCTGCCTGGTGTATTAACTCTGCCTCTTCTCTTCTCCTTCCCCAAAAAAAGTTCCCCACGATGTCCAGTGATAGGCAGAGGTCAGACGATGAAAGTCCAAGTACCAGCAGCGGTAGTTCAGATGCCGATCAGAGGGATCCACCTGCACCTGAACCAGAAGAGCAAGAAGAACGAAAACCCTCTGCCACTCAGCAGAAGAAGAACACCAAACTATCCAGCAAAACTACTGCTAAGCTATCTACTAGTGCAAAAAGGTAAAGGGGACAGTAAAACGTTCTGTAGTATTTTTGCATGGTATTTTGAGTCACAGTGCTTGCATTGCACTTTTCAAGACAGAGGGCTTCTTCTTGTAAAGCTACGTGGAAAAGAGTGAAGTACCAGCTTTTGCGGTACAGAAGCCTGCCATGCCGTATCTTCGTTAATCCAAGTCTTATTGGGGTCATAATTACACAGTCTCATCATACGTCTTTTGAGGAGTTGTTTGAGGACTTAGTAACTTACAGGCTGGCTGGGAGGGGGCACCTACATTTTCGTATTTGCAAAAATGCACGAGAGTGTGTCGGCTTTGGCTATCTTTTCCAGAGTTTCCATGCCTGATTGGTATAGGGTGGAGTCCTCCTGGTATATTTTATTATGGTCTGTAGACTGATGACCAGCAATGTTCTTTAATTAAAGAAGTCACAAAACCCCAGTGGCTTCTGTGGGCCTTCTGACTAGTTTTTCATGTCAATGCTTGGGAGAGCCTCAAACGCCTTGAAGTGTAATGGGTTCATTCTGCAGTTCTTTCAGAAGAAACTTAGGTGCATTTTCTCCCTTAGGAGCTGCAGATTCAAACCATGGGGTTGTACAGGTAGCCTCTACCTTTAAATATCAAAATCTTCAGAAGCCTTGTTGAGTTATACCTGTGGCATTTCTATTTGCATGTAAGGTTACTGGCAGTCCAGCTCAAGACGTGCGCTCTGATAAGTTTCTGTAAGTTCAGCTGTATGAAATAAGTAAACTTTAAATCTCTTGATTCCAGTGGTCTTCAAAGATGAAATATAATGCTGCAGTCCTTTCCCTGGAGTTCCTTTTCTTTACAATCATTTACAAATATCCTGTAGCAATAAAAGCTGTAGAGTAGCCGTAGTAACTTCAGGTTTTGCTTATTCAGTGTAAATAGTGTAGTTCTAATTTTTAGGAACACTTTAGTAATTTTGCATTGGACTTAAATTCCGCAAATACTTTTTGAAATGTGTTAAAATCACTGCAGAGTGTGACTGAATGGCTTTGATGACTTCTGAGCTTGTTAAAGAAACCCTTTGAAATAGGACTGGCTAAAGAAAGAAAAGTTCTGGAACTACTGTGTAGGCTTTGTAATTTGTTATTATTTAACTTTTTTTGAAAAGCCTGAGATGCAGGCTTTCACAACTGTGTTTTCCCTTATTCCCTTTATTGCACTTAATTGTTGCAAGTTCAATTTCATACATCTCAAATAGTTCAGTAGTCTGAATTTATTGGTACAAGTGTAAGGGCATGCAAGCAGTTTCCTCTTAGCTCGTATCTTAACACTAGCTATTCACACGAAATTCAGAGTCTTGCTCATATGGGTCCTTTTCTGAAAAGAGTCTTATTTGGTATTTAAGAGGAATTTACCATGTGTCTTTTGAAATCACACCTCTTATGTACCTGAATAAACTATTAAATTGACAAAAAGTTTTCGGTATTCTTCTTCTGGACCTTGACACCTTGCTTGTAATAGAGTAAAGCTAAGCACAGAGTATTTCAAGTTATTATATCACTTTTTATCATGTAAATTCAGCTGCTCTATAAGGTCGGGGGAGGAAAGGCAGCCGAAGGTGTGGAGGGAAGTAAAGTTGATCCAGAGAGATTATTCCAGTAACAGAGGCAGCCTGGGAGATCTGCAAATCCACTTTTTAAACATACTGCAAAGTAGTAGGTAAAGTATTGTGAAAAGAGCGTGTCTGCTGCCAGCGCGGTTCACTTCTTCAGCCTCGGTCACAGGTCTGTAGCGCTGGTTTAAAGTCATTGTCAAATCTGCGTGTGCAGCCCCCCCCCCCCCCCCCTTGCCTCATTTGCATATTAGCTTGAAAAGAAAATCTCTCTGGTAAAAAGTGCTCGGATGTGAAAAAGAGTTACTTTTCTGAATACTTGTGGGAAATTCCTACCCAACTCAGTTGTAAGTGCTCTGTTTACATACAGCGTGGAGCAGGAAAAAAGCTGCAAAGTTTCTCAGCTGTGGGATTTGGGTTATGCCTCTGAGAACAAAGAGGAAGCAGCCATGTTAGCATTACTGAAGGCAAAGCCAATCTTGCATTTAACTGCATGGTGGTAGAGGGCAGTGTAATTCCCTGATTTATTCTATAGACTATCTCAAATGCTTTGTGTCTGTTCTCATTTCACCAACAGAATCCAGAAGGAGCTAGCTGAAATAACCCTTGATCCTCCTCCTAACTGCAGGTATGTAACGGCTTCTTAAATTGTGGACAGTGGTAGCAGATTAATGTGCTCAGGCTAAGGAATGGGAAACTTAGAGTTTGCGACCGGTGACTGTTAGACAGAAATTGTGTACAGCAGATTGAACAAGCATAGGGAACGTTTGATACTGAAGTTTGCTATTTTGGCTGCATGTTGGAGGTGTAGTCATTAGTTATTGATGTACATAGTGAAGTGTATTCAGTTTGGTTTTTGTAGCTGGTCACCGCCTTCGTGAAACATTAATTATATGAACTTTAGAATACTCTGAAGCTCTGCATGTAGTTTGAACTGGCTTTTTGAGTGCTAGGTTTATAGAGTTATCACTTCATTCTGAAGTAAAGGTAAAGAACCATATGTGATTTTTATATGCTTTCTTAGTATGTTGCTTAACAGTTAGATACACTGAAGTACTGCCTTTAAATTTATGTGTCTGTTGGTCACAGTTGTAGTGTCTTGATAGAGAATATTTTTAAGGAAGTTCCCAACTTGGGAGACGCTTCTGTTAGGCTTTAGAAAATTAAATTGTAAGATTGGAAGACCGAGTGTTTTAGTCTTAGATAAAGTGATAGTAACTGGAGCACTTGATCTGTAGGAAAGTTAAATAGTAACATAGCTAGCTAATTTCTTTAAATCTTGTGCATGTTTTACGTTTGTTTAAAAGATGCTTGAAAATTCTCATTAGCTGTGAGCCTCCAGTGTTCAGATTTGCAGTGAAGCTACATTTAAATAATGTTGATTTCATTTGATGCATCTCGGCAAGATTTCTTACTGCAAGGTGTCTTCAGATTAATAGCTTGTGTAACAGCAAGCCTTGTACATGTTTAAAAAAATGCTGGAAGTGCTTTCTGATTTTATGTTGGAATTGTTTGGCTTTTTGAATAGTTGGAAAGGTTTGGTGCAGGTTTTGCAAATTCAGTAAAATGTGCGTTTTTCTCCTGTCTGGCTAGTGCATGAGAGCAGGGGCTAAGCAGAGCTGTATTTTACTGAATTTGTGGTAAAGGTGTCTTATTACCCTGAGGACTGTTCTGTAGATTGCCTATGGTAGTCTGATGTATTTGCATGCAAGGTCAGTGGCTCTCCCTCTTCACGAGAGGCAAGCTCTGTCCAGAGAGCAAATGTCTATTGGGTTTGGGGAGGAGGGGTGGGAGGGTGGGTCTGGTTGTTTTTTTGTTTGCTTGTTTGTTTTTAAATAACTGTTTTTAAAACTTCTAATAAATTACTGGGATTTATTTCTGTGTTGGTTATGCACTTTATACTTGGACCCTCAGAGAGGGCATGGTAGGACAGAAAGTATTTAAATGAAGTAAACAGTGACACTTTGTCTTACAGTTGCTAAATTGTAGCAGTTTCTGGTACAGCAAGTTGCAGTTTGGCTTTTAGAGAGAAGCTTCCCTCCTCACACCCTGCAATACCTCTGATACTTAGTGCCCTGGGAAAGCATGTTCCTCTCATATTGGCGTGAAAGTATTGCAGAGAGTTTGTCCTGCAGTGGAGCTGGTACTACCAAATGCCCAGAAATACTGTTGAGAATGATGAAAACCCCCCAGTGTGTCTACAATTATTCAAGTTTCTCTCCTACAGAGGATAGGGGGAAAGATTATTTTTTTGCCAGTGAGGAAGTCAGTGCTTCTGTTCCTATAAGTATTTTTTTAAGAGGAATTTAACCCTTTTACTCAGTAGCAACTGTACAATGAATGCATTTTTACCTTTTGCAAAATGAAAAATATTTACAAGAGATATTGCCTTCTGTAACAGAAATTCTGGGTTTTCATGATGAGCAGTTTGAACACAGTTTCAGTGCCTGAAGGATTATCGGTACATTGGAACTGACTTGTTCGAAGGAGCCTTTCTGGTATCAGGAGGTAAATGCAGCTGTGTGTTAACTGCAGAGCAGTTGAAGTTTGTGACACTTAATCTGCTTAATCGTGCAGATTAAGCAATAGGTTGACACAGCAGGCATGTGACACCTACCTCTTCATTGTTCATCATGCAACAAGCGGCGGAACGCTACTTGTTACATTTCTTGTAAAAGAGAAAGAATTTGTAAAAAAAAGAACTCCACAGCATTTAAAAGCCTGTATAACTTGGCATATTCATATGTGCTTTAAAAACAAAAAAACTTGTGTTGTAAGTTCTCCTAAAGAGATTCTTCACGCAGAGTTGTTTCTTCTCCAGTTCTAGAGCACACCCTTACCATTTGCAGTCCACATGTTGCAGGCTTCTCAAGAATAGAGCTGCCAGCTGATGCTCTTGCAGGTTGATGGTACTTCTGGTTACTCAGTTACATAAGTGATTAAACTTTAGCACTTTTTAAAATATCATAATGGCACATATAAAACATTAAATGTTACTTTAAGAGGACACAGTACTAATACCGAAGAGTACATTGAACTCTCCCATATTGTGTTAGACACTGATGGCTGCTGCCACATCTCACATGCCAGTGTAACTGCATGTGGAGTTGCTCCACCAGAGAGAGCTGAGGCTGATTTAACCACTTTAAAATGACATCAACTGGTTGCACTGTGATTCTCATGCAAAAGAAGTGTAGGTTTCCTCAGCAGTTAAATTTCCCACAGTCACATCTATTGCTGTAACATCTGTTTTATAAAAAGTGCCAGAGCCCCAAGAAAGTCCCATTCCTGGGTGTGCTGAGCAGGCCTGGGCTGAACATTAACTTCTATTTTAGGCACTGGGATAGCTGAATGACAGGCACCGTAAAAATGTCTGAATAGCAGGTTTTTGCTTGCTTGTCTCAACAGTAGAGATTGATTTCTTTAATTGGACAATGGACTGTTAGAAAAATCATGTTGTCATGCATCACGTTATGTTTGTGGGCAGTGAATACAAACTGTGCCGTACCAAGTATAAAACTTAGTATCTTTGTGTTGATAACTTTATGCTTTAACATACAGTAATAATCTAAATTCCTGTGATTTCAGTGTGATTTCTAAGAAAGATAGAACATCGAAAACAATAAAATTAGATTTGGTCTTAAGCCACTGAAGGTGTTGGTGGGAAACTAAGTACTGCTTTCTCCTCATGTTGGACAGTAACTGACACCTCTTCTGCTGGACAGGAGAAAATGAGTCAGTTACTGTCCAACATGAACTCTAGCTCTAGGACAAATAGGTAAACTGAGGACACAGGTATCTGATCCTGGTTTTTCTTGCTTTTGCTGCCTTAACTCAAAGCTGTGCTACTTGGTGCAGTATGCTGTATTTAATTTCTTTTGTGCTTTTAATAGCATAAAGCAAAGCTAAAAAGGTCTTGGCCCTATTGCTCCTAGGCAGCTCAATTTCAAACCATGGCCAAGCACTTATACATACTTGAAGGTATGGAAGGATGCCAAACCCCACCGCTACACATTCTCAGGAAAATGCAGCAAAGATCTTGCATGTAATGCTTGATAAATCTGGGCCACATTGATGCTCTTAAATAGGTTTGACGTATCTGGAATAACTGTTTTCAGTTCATGGCATAAAACTTCAGACTAGAGGTCATTGCTCTGTAGTTAAGGTTTTATCTGAGGCTGCTGTTCTGAGCTGCCCAACTTGGAGGCTGCAGCTCAGGTGCAGCAGGGCACAGCCGGCTCCGATGCTCATTGTTCTTCCTGGATTTCAGGGCTGGCACAAATGAGGCCATTCCCAGGGGAACTGTGATTTAGAGCAGCTTCCTTTAGCTGTTCCTGCTGCCCTGCTGCTCCACAATAGCAAAAAATGTGTATTCCCAGTCTTCTTTCCCCACTCCTCCTCATTTCCATTCCAAAAGTAATCATTGTTCATGAGAAAGTTTTTGACGTTCAACCCAGTACTAAATAAATTTAGTAACACCCATGCCAGCTTCGTTTATAGTTTACAACCCATTTTACAGCAAATCCAGTTTGGTATACACTTTGTAGGAAATGAAAGCAAACACCAAAATCAGTGTAGCCACTCAGAGCTTCATTCATGTTGTTTAAAAAGAGGTAAGATCGTGCATCTTTCCGATGCAAGTGGAAGAATTCAAGCATTTTATAGTCTGTTCTGTCAGTTGGCTTTAATCTCTTCTGTTTGTTAGATTAAAGATCAGACATCTGAAAGCAAGTGGGTAAAAAAAAAAAAAAAAAAAAAAAAAAGGAATAAAGGCCAGACAAAACACGTGCCTTAGCGCACTGGTCAGAGAGACAGCTTTCCTCAGTTGTAGCTGCTGAGAAATGGGAATTCTTACCAAAGGCTCCCTGCTCTGTCTCATCCTCTAGCTGGTGAGTGCCTGACCTGATAGGGTCTGTTGAAAGCTTTTTCTTAATAGGGATTACTAACTCGATTACTATTTATTTTCAGGCCTTGTATGCTAATAAATACTAGTGTGATTTACTGAGCAATACTACAAAAGGTAGCAGCTGATGATTTTGCTGTTTGCAGCCTCTCCTAGGCTTGCAAGTAGGTTGATAATTACTTATTTTAAAACGACACTCCGAAGTATGTGTAGTATGTGTACTGAGCACAATGGGAGCAAGACATGTAGGGGTTTTGTTTTAATACAGGATTCTTCTGCTTCCTAAGGACTACATTTGTCCCTTTCATTACTGCCACATCTTGGGCTAATTCTGCGCTGCAGAGTATTGCCAACCCAACCCTACGGCCTGGAGTTTGACACAAAAAAAATGCCTGCAAAACCCTGGCAGACGAATGCTGTTACTGGTTTAGCTATGGACCCATGAATCCAGATGTTTGTAACTGTCTCACTGTGGTTATTACCCCATCAGTGGGGAAGAAATGCACTATGTATTTAAAGGAATATCGTGAAGGTATTCTTCAAACCAGCGATTTAAGCTCTTTCAGTTGAGCTGTCTGAAACAATGAGGAGCAATGAACAATTGTGCTGGTGGTGCAGGCTCTTCCACGTGCAGGGATAGCACTTGATTTGAGCTACACAGCCTTGTGTTAGTGAGCAAGGTCCTGCAGCTAAGCTGGTAGAAGCCTTCCTTTTGTTAACATACTCTGACTACAGTAAGGTTATAGGCAAATGTTTACTCTGCAAACAGTTGTGCCTGTTGAAGATGTTACTGCACAGCTGTGGTTTGCTCCAGTTCTGCCATGGAGGTGACTACTCCAGTCAGTAAGTGAAGCAGATTCACGGGATTACTCCATAGGGCTCCCCAGGAAGGAGGGGGGGGGGGGGGGGGGGGGGGAAGAATTAAAAAAAAAAACATCCAAGTTTGCTTAAACGTTTTAAATAGGTGATTCAAACGAACTCTGCTGGATTTTTCCTCCCTCCCTTCAGAGTAGGCATTGTTCACACAAAGCATTTTGTCAGACACACCAGGATATGAATAAGTCAATCCATTCCTTTGTCTCTCAAATGTAATAAGTTTCCATCTCTCCTTTGTCAAAGCCAGGCGTTAGTTCTGTTGCTTTTTTGAAATCAGTAGGAGGAGGAATATTCTGAATGCAGTCAAATACTAGGCCCCTATACAGGAGCACAAACGCGTGCCTAAGTATTCACCTGTACTTTTTCTTTTTTCCAGTCAAGCTGCTGACTTTTCAGATCAGTGGCAGTCCCCCAGTTATGTGTTTATTCTGTTAATTTCTTATTGGGCAAACATCTTGCTATTGCTAAATATTGAGTCTCACTGAGGAAAAAAAAGATATGTTTTACTTTTTTTCACCTATGCAGTGAAAACCCCAACTGTGAACACTAAATGGTTCCCTATAGAAGGAGAAGTTGATTAAGGTATGTAAGAGACCGTGTATTAGGAGTATGTGCAAAAATGCCTGTGCTGAAGCTGAATGAGCAAAATTTAAAAAACATCACCCAAACTCTAATTGATATTGTATCTTCTGATAGTGGGATTATACCTCTTATTGCTGTATCTTCTGATAGTGCAATAAATGAAAAGAAAGCTGAAGTTTGCAGAATTGTTCTGAGAACAAACTCACACGATTATTTCTAATGCTTCCTTCCCTATACAGAAGTTCAGTTACAAAAATACAATGAAAAGGGTTCACAGCTCCTGTAACAACATGTTTGATGTAGCTCTCAAGTGAATATTGAAATACTGTGTTTTGGTATTGTCCAACTCTGGACACAGTCCTGTGGTTCTTTCAAAAGCAATTTCTTGATTGTTAGTTACTGAACATAAATCAGTGGCTCGCAGTGATTTAAAGATATGTTTATCTAGTGATAACCTTGATTTATCTAGAATTATTTCTGCTAAGTGTTTTCTTCCATTCTTTTTCTTCTCTCCCTCTTTTTTACAAGAAGAGTATAGTCTAGGTCAGAGTAGGAAGGAGTTGTACAATTTAGCACAGCAATCGGAAGTCGGGTGATTTTGTATTTCTGTCCATTTGTAGTAACAGCCTGATTCTGCCATCTCTATGTATGTATCGCTTTTACCTTACTTGCCAGTAGTCAGTGGAACCGCTTAAGGAGTAGGGATGAAGCAAATTTAGAAAGGCATTTCAGTAAAACATTTAAGTGTTAAGTAGAGCTAGAGTGCAATGTTATTTAACATGCTTTTATTTAAAAAATGCAACAGTGGAAGATTGTGTAATTCCTGAATGTTTTGAATTGTGAGAATACTTAAATTACTTTCAGTTGAGACTAGATGACAGATCCACTGACTCAAAATGCCTCAAGTTTTGGGGTTTTTTACCCTGTGTTAGTATCGACCTCTTGCAAGCTGTAAACCAAAGTTTTTTACCAGCCCCCACACAGTGAATTTCTCATGCAAGTAATCTCAGTGGCATAATTAAGACAAGGTTATGCAACACAAATCAATGAATCTACTCACAGGAGTAAGTTGTCATACCTACAGATTTGCAGATTAGGCACTTGTGTAAGCAGTGTCCATGATGCTGTTGTATATGCTCTTAAATGTCTGTGTGTTATTCAAAAGGTCATTTAAATCTTTCACCAGTTTTCATTAGCGTTACAGTCCAAATGAAAAAAAAAAAAAAAATTCATGGCTGTCCATCTACCCTAGAGTTGTAGAAATAGTTCAAACACTTTTCACTGTTACTGGTATAAGAGAACAGACCCTCATTATGTCTTAGTTTTAGCTGGAAAAAATGGAAGAGCCCAAGCTGGACCAGTTTTTAAAACAATTCATTAAGCATTGTTGTGCAGAAATTTGTCAAAACCGCAAAGTAATGTGTCCTTAGACTTAAGGACAAATCTGCTTTTGAAATATCCGTTTGTATAACTGCACAAAGGCCCTTCAGGCTCTGTGATAAAACTGATTAAAGTATGCCATGTATGTATATATATATATATGTATTTCTTTCTGCACTTAAACTGTGCATTGCTCACCACTGCCATCCTGTCATATTTAGTTTGTGATAAACAGTTTGTATGGCAAGGTCCTAGCACACTGGATGCTTCCTCATCAGACTGATTTGTCTGTGTGTATTAGTTAGTCTGATTTGATCTTTACTTTTACAGACTTGGGACACTTAATTTTAATTCAAACTAACAAAGTGCAAATATAAGAGAATCAAGTAAACTACATTAAACCCTTCATTTAAAATGAGTTGACTGCTTCATATAAAACTGATGTGTGGAGATTTCCTGGAGCTGGTGTAACTAGGATTTGCATAGATGTGGAACATTTTGGAACAGATAATACAGACATCATGAAAAGTACCTTGAGCATGTTTTCTGAATTCAGGGCTAAGGAGACAGGAGCAAGGACATCCAGCTGCCACCAGGGATGGGAGCATGCATACTATTAAGCTAGCCAGGAACTATGCTGTAACTTTAAATTGATGCCTTACTTTGAGCCAGTAACTGCTAGTAATAAATGAGTCCTAGCCTGCTTGCATTGATTTGGATTAATTTTCCCTGTGCAGAAAGTGTTCTATACTGTTACCTAGTTCAGAACTGTGGCTGAAACAGTTGTTAATTTTATAGCACTTACTGTAAAACAGACTGGCCAGATCTTTTAGGAACTCAGATACAGATTCGGTTGACAAAGTTGAAACTACTGTTCAGAAACAAATGAGGGGAGAGACTGACTTGATGAAACAGCACAGTGGCCTGTAGTTACCCATGGGTCATTTTCCAGTTAGAAGAGTTTGTAGAGAGGGTCTGCAGAGGACCATCCTGCTGTCATTAGTAATTGATGTTTTTATTGTTGATGTGGATACTGGACTAGAGCATATAAGTACTGCATTTGCAGGTAACAGCAGGCAGGAAGGGGTTGTAGGCACATTGGAGGACAGGACTGGAATGCAAAGTGATGTGGGCAAATATAGGAAGTGACCTTAAAAATAGCACGTAATTTAATAATGAGAACTGCAAGGCACAGCACTTCAGTAGGGATAATCAGCTGCACAAATCCATGGGGAAAAACAGACTGGATGAGGAGCAGTTCTTCAGAAAAGGTGTAACCGCTCTAAGGATCATGTGCTTTCCAGGAATCAATGGTACAGGGCCACAGCAAGAGAAATAAATAGAACAACAGTCACAACAGGAGGATGCATTTAAAAAAAAGAAAGAAAAAAAAAAGCATTGGAGATGCGGTATATAAAGTCATCCCATTCAGTTCAGCACTAGTGAAGGCCAACTGGACTACCTTAGCCAGTTTTAGGCACAACACTGCAAGTGACACAGGCTAGCTAGAAAGAATACAGATTAGAGGAAGGAAAGAAAGAAAGAAAGAAGGAAAGAATCATCCCTGGATATAGAAGAAAGTTGCTGCAAAGGAAATAAGGCAATTGTTGCTAGTCCTGTCTGGTGGTTATGGAAAGCAACTTAAATTACTATAATGAAGACCTAATTTAGACCTGAGGAGTACCTGGCTATAAAGACAGTATGCTAAGGAGGTGGTGGATTTGCATCATCAGTTTTTAAGAACAAAGTTTAGACAAATGACTGACAGGAATAGTTTAGATAACAGTTGATTCTATCTTTAAGCAGGAAATGGATTAAGTGACCCCTTGAGGACCAGTTTGACCAAGCTGTATGTGATACCGGATTTAAATGACAGTGTTAAAGCTCATCAGGAAGTGATTTCCCCCTCATTTAAAAGCTGTGTTTTATCAGGATCTTGTAGTGTAATCATCCTGGAAAATACATAGGTTCTATGATTTCAAGCAACAACAGTAACAGCAATTATTAAAAGAGCCACTGGAAACACACAGGTTTTGTCCTGTTGTCAATTAAAAAAAGCGAATGTCTAGTGGTTTTTCTTATTAACCCCCACCCCCACTTTTTGGCTTTGTTTTCATATAAGGTCCAATCCTACCTTCCTTGCACAAAGTTGTCACTTTCTGCTAACTAGAAATAAGCTAGGCACATGTCATCAATTCTCCAGACGTATATCACCTTTGTGAGAAACTAATAGCACTGATTGTGCAGTAGATCTTCATGTGCTCTGTGCTCTGCTTTTGTTACAAAATAAGTGTAAGTACCGGCAACACTGAGATAAACAAAAGCAAGGGACAATTTTTCCCTGCTTCATAGAGGCAGTTTGCAGTAGATACGCAGGCCCTAATGCATCTGTGTACGCAACACCCCAAATGGGTCCAAGCACATCAGAAAAGAGTTGTATAGCATGCTGCTTCTGACCATGGATCCTATCTCTAAGCACCCTCTGGAGTCAGGGCTCAGAAGATTGTAGTGAAAATATAAGCAGCCTGGCAGGTTTCCAGCTGATGAGTTAATGCTGCTATAAACTTCAGTAGTTCCTCTCTGAGGCATGCAGAAGGGTGCAGGCACTGGGGAGGTGGCCAACGAAGGCAAAGAACAGACGGCAAAGCTAAAGGCCAACTGCAGGGGTTCACAACACCATTGTCTTTGAGGTGGGTTCCTCCCTTGCCAGAAAGTCGTCTTGTAGCTTCAGTGGCAGGGCTGGAAATCTGTAAGCAAATTAAGGTACTCGTTCAGTGTGAAGCCAGCCTGACTTGTGGGGCTTGATTAGCATAGCCTGAGCGAAGGTAGCTATGCCCAGCACGCAAGCCACCCCGTGAGCGTGTTAACAGTACAGGTGCTGCAGAAAGCTGGGAGTTCTCATCATGCCAGGGCAGTTTCTTGAACTTGAAGCTGCAGTGAAGCAGTTTAGGTTTGAACTTAGGTTATCACTTCATTCTGAAGCCCAGATGTGGAAGTCACCGAAATATTGAAGACAGATTAAATCATTACAGAGCATCAGCAGGTCAGATTCCGTGGGACGAACGGAAAACACATGGCAAAGTGAAACATTGGTGTTTTCATTTTGGTAAGGAAAGGTTAGCAGCAGAAAGTTATTTTTGTTTGCAATTTAAGTAAAGCGTTCAGAGTCTAAATGCGTTGAGCAGAGTGAGTTTGGGTCGGGGAAGCATTACAATAGATTAATAGCTATGCAATAGGAGATATGTTCAGCTGATGGCAATTCTTGCTGTGAAGCTGCAGCTATTGTAGCAGACAATGGACAGCCAGATTCCTCCCGCACACAGGCACCTTTTCTAACAAACAAAGCACTTGTCTATTGTGCAGTCACTGCCTGGAGTATGCTCATACTTTTAACTCGCTTTTGTCCTTCCCCCTGGTATCTCAACATCAGAGACCTCAGCCAGGCCGGAGGATGTGGTGCAGGGATGGTTAGTTGACATTGAGCTCTGTGTTATCATCATACATTGGTGCTCATCCTAACTTGTTCATGGATACCTAGGGCATATCTATATCTACTTCATTAATATCAATGGTAGAAGCTGCAGATGGACATTACAGCTTTAATGGGACATTACAAATTTAATGACACCTCCCTCTAGAGACACCTTAAGGGCCCAGTGAACCAAACCCATTATACCAAAGCCTAGTTTTGTGTTCTGTTTTGGACTTCAGCATCTGGGGGGTGGGGGGAGAGATTTGGTTTAATTTCTAGCCTATAAAGCAAAAGCAAAGAGAGGTCTTAAGAGACTAAAATCACTTGCAATGAACGCTGTAACAAACACTGTACTCCCATGGAAGCAAATTCAACTGATCTATGTTACACAGCACAACCTACTGCATATTAAGCATAGTCTGAGTGATTAAAGAAACTTCTTATGCAAAAGGTGGAAATACTATACAACCTAAAATTCTGCAAGCATAATTAAACAGTAATCAAATCTGAAAGGGTGATCTTTACATGATAAACTATTTGTAGCCATAAGGCTGTGCTTCAAAAGTGTTTGCTTGTCTGGAGCAGGTATTTTGTATGATACCCATACAAATTCTATACCACCAGGTAGTGCCTACCTTCATGTTCCTTTTCCTTCAGAGCGCTGGGATTGCTGGGGTAGTGTGAAGAGTTGCAGTAGTAACCTGGCTACCTGTTTTTTTGTTTGGTTTACCTCTTTTTTTTTTTTTTTTTTTTTTTTTTTTTAACTGGAAGCCAGAATTACAGCTGGTATACTTATACCAGAGCAAACACACCATAACGTATTTTTTTAAAGAAGAAACAATTTGCTATAGTAAAAGGGACATCACCAAAACAGAGCAGTAAGAGAGCAGTGATTGGTTTGATAAAATAGAGTACCAAATCTTACACAGATCAATACATGGAGAAATCAATTACTTTCTAGATTCCCTGAGAACAAATACAGTGAAAGTATTCTTTCAAGTGTTTTGGTTGTCTATTTATTTTTCATGGTGTTACCACAGAGTAGCATTATTTTAAGTCTTTGTTTTTCCTTAAGCCTGTTTGGGTTTTTTTGTGTTAGGAATAGAAGAAACAAAATAATTTCTTATCAGTTACAAAGCAAACTAACAGTAGCAGTTGTCCATACTAAAACAACTACTGTAGGCTGAGTGCTGTGTGGTTCTCCTAGATATAAAGGGCATTCTGGGCAAAGTTCCCATACCATGACAAGCGCCTTACTAGAAATTAGTGGAGGTGGGTCAGAGAGGGAGGATATAGAGAGAGATGCGAGCTGTACTAATCAGATAAATGCTTTGTTATCACTTTATTTTCATTCTGTAAAGAAAGCAAGCTCTGTAAGAATATGCCTTCAGTTAGACTTCGACAATTCTGATCTGGGCAGAAGGAACTGGGAATTGTTACTTCCTGTGCATTGCACTTGTTTGTCTTTTGTGTGATTTTTCTGTGCTTTACATACAAAGTCTAAATAAAGCTAGAAACAATTATTTGCTGAAGTTCTGATAAACTTAATTTGGCCTGGCATTGTGTGATGGTGATCCTTATTGTTCTCTAGTGTTTTAATGGAGGTGAAAAGGAGGAGCTGGTTCTGCAAGTTGATGCCAAAGTATAGAAGCACCTGGGAGATGATTTGATCTTTTTCTGTGGAACCATGAGTTTATAGCACTGAAGCTTTAGTTACCAAATAGGTAAAGATGTTTTCAGTAGTAGATTCTTTAAAAAGGTATTTAAATGTTGAGGGGGGGAAAACCCCGAAGGTTGTTTTTCTTTTTTAACAGTTAAAAGGGTTGCTAGTTTAAGCATTTTCCATTAGGCAGTTATTGAATGGAGAGATGGAAAAGGTTTCTTCTGCTTTAGCTAACCTTTCGCACCTTTAGCCTTCTATCCCTTCAGGCACTGAGAAATCACATTACTTTGGCTTGTTAATACAGTTATAGGGTGTTTTCAGATTCTATTTGAAGTTTCTTTTTATCTCTTCTATCCCTTTCCTAAGGGGAATTAGTAGTTGCCACAAACTATCTCTTGTTTGGGTTGCAGAGGTTTTCTCGCTCTGTGCTTTGGTGCAAGCAGGTGGTAGGTGCGGAGAAACCCTGCGGAGCACATGGGTGCTGTGCCCTGCACCAGCCGTGTCCCAGTCTCTGAGGTCAGGTCTGTCGCTGCGCTCCAGCCTAACTCAAATGCTGGAGAAGCCGATGCAGAATTTTAAATTTTTTGTTAAATCTGCGCGGTGGCACCTGCTGCTTTGCAGGAAACAACATTAATTTTGTATCCTGTATGCTCGTATCTAGATTGGCGCTTGATGAAAAAAGTTGGACTGTGTGAAAGATTGAGTTAGGCAGCGGGTTGTGGAGTGGGTCACACATGTTTGCTGACTGCTTCTGTTAGGTAGTCACTACTGAAATAGTTACATGCTGACATTGTAACTCTTACACTGAAATTTTATTAGAAAATTTCAAATTCCTGGGGTCCTTATCCCATTTAAGCACAGGGAGTAGTAGTCTGTAGTCTGAGGCAGACAAAGCGTTGCAAGCCTAGAAATCATAAGCCAAAATTAATCTGTCCTCACAAACACCTAGGGTGTATGTAACACTGGAAAAATAAATCTTTGAACTTGGGACCCAGCTTTCTAGATTTCTTTTTGCATGGATGTGGGCATATCACATTGTTGAGCTCCCTGGTATGGTACTGCTGACTGAAATTGCCTGAGTTCTAGCAGGGTGGTAGGGCTGTGTGCTAGTAGGTCGTTCCCCTCTAATAGGTACCTGAGCCTTCAGCAGGCTGCTGAAGTACAGGATTTGGCAATTCAGTGAGTGAATATGACTCCTCTTCCTGCTGGATGCTAGTCAGGCCATTTGCATCACCTCTGAATTGCCCTGTGTGCTGCTTTGTGTTGTTAGCTGAGGAGCAGGCCATGCTTGATATTTGTGCTATAAATGGCTACTGCTTACTTTTCATTCAGGCAGGACTGTAAGAGGTTTTGGTAACTCTCTGCTTTTTTTTCTGACAAATGCAAATTTGGTGTGCATAATTTTTCTTTACTCCTGTATTAAAATTCTGACCTTTGAAGAGTAAATGTAAATAAATCCTCTTATCTGGATTGTCAGATTCAGCTGTGCTTGCACTCTCTTTTTGTTTTTAAACATTGGAGTAAGGAGACAGGAGTGACAATGAGCATACCTCTTGCTACACCTGAGATAAGCAGGATACCTCCCCTCTAAAATCCTCCATCCAGGCTGGGCAGCTTTACCATCAAGATGACATCCACCAATGTGACAGCAGCCAGTTTTGGGAAGCTCAGAGTGGTGTTTGAAAAACACTGCTGCACCAATAGAAATATCGCTCTGCTTTTCTGCTGCTTGAAAGTACGTGAAGAACAGGTAGTTACAAGACACCATATTGCCCCAGGTCTTAGTCCAAATCTATTTATACCCAGAAGCATTTCAGGTTTGTTAACTTCTGAAGCGTCTTCAACTTTTGAAGCCTGAAGGAGGAAAAAAAAAAGCAATACTAAATTGTGTAGTGAGCAGTCCATGCAGTACACTGAATGTTATTTCTGAAAGTAATTCTGTTGATCTTTTTCTGAAGTGTGTTGCTGATCGCAGAATGGAGGGGTCAGTTCTGGTTAGTTTTGCAGCAGATGTCGAGCATTCATTGCTAATGACGAGAAGTGTCTGTGAGATGCTGTGCTGCAACTGCTTGTGCTTTCCATATGCAACATCTCTGTTTGGTACAAAGTCAGCTGGCGGAGCGCAAAGCACCGTGAGTCATCCTGGCACTGCTGGAGTGTATAAGTACAGTCTCTAAGCTAGGTGCAAGCCAGGCCCTGGCTTTTATCTGACCTCTGTGCAGAACAGGACAGAGAAATGCACCTTGGTCGGATGGGTGCATGAACTGCAGTATCTTGGATGCTGTTTGAAATTGCACCAGCTGCTTGTGGTCCCAAGAGGCTGAAGCCTCTGTTAGGAGCGAATGTGTTTCTGGGGTTCCCCAGCTCTGCTCCCAAGCCAGCAGTTCGGCGCCAGCCAAGGGCACCTCTTCCTTCTGATGAGGGAGAGTGTTGGCTCAGCATGCTAATGGTGCAGCCACGATCTGCTTGTGGCTGTGCTAATGGGTACTGTGCCTCTCAGTCTGTCAGTAGTTTCTCTAATTATTTTTTTCTGGCCTCTGAAGTTTTAGTTTTGGAGTCTGGATCGCCACTGGAATAGGAATTTGGGGAAAAAGTTCTTCCTAAGTGAGGTTTGAAAGACAGAAGCTTTACTGTTAAACCTTTCTGTTCTCATTTTTGGTATCTGCAATAAGTTGTTCCCGGTATTATTAATTCTTCTGGCAGGTGGAGTTAATTTATTTGTGTATTAGTCTTCGTGCTGCTGGATGAATTATGGATTTAATTATGGCCCAGGTGCTCAGAGCTTTGCTGTTCTTCTAAATGTGAAATATAAAGAAAAAATAAGTCTGAGTAATTTTTTGGCTTGTTGAATAAATGTAAACATTGGGAAACTGTGCCAGAGTATAAATAAAGAGAGGATTTACTTTGCAGAGAATGTGATTATCTACTCCAGGCTATTCTACTTGGTGGGGAGGATTAGGGCTCTGCATCATACTGGGACAAACCTTTTTACAGCTACCACTCTATTCAGGTGAAGATCAAAAACTTTTACTTATAATTCCTTGTATTTTCAGACAAAGTTTCTTTTGCAATTACAGCTGATTACTAGTGGCCAAAGGTTGAATGGAGTTAACGTAGTCATAGCAGGAAACACTCCCTGATTCCCTGGTAGGTGTAAATAAACGATCTACTTGTAGTATTCCTCCTCATCTGTGTTATTCAGTATTTTCTGTGTGGCACAGTTTTTCTCACAGTCCTTGAATGTTCTCATACTGCAAAGCTACTCATTTATGTTTGTTCCTTGTCCTAAAACAGTTTTCCATCATACTTTCCCTTAATCTCTATGAAATTTTACTCCTTGGGTGACATCTAATTCCATGAGAGCTCTTTTCATAACTGGCTGTTCAATCAGGCCAGAATACAAAATCCATGCAAAAATTCTCTTTTTACTGAGATTTCATAGGATATTGGGGCAAGGGGCAAGTGTATGAGCTATGATAATTTTCTGGGTCTTACTTCTCTTCATTCCTCTTATGTTTCTACCTTTTTAATTACTGCCTTTCTGCTTTGTGGCCCTGAGTCAGAAAAAGCACACTATACCTTTCTCACCTTTTTCAGGAAAACATGTGTTTGTGGTTTTAAATGTTTTTCTGAAAGGAGTGTGAATTGGTCCAGTTTCAGCTGCCACTAAACATCACTTGGCAGAGCCTATGGAATAATATGCCTGTGTGTCTCCTGCAGTATTGAGGACCAAAAAAAAAAAAAAGACGATTATGCTTCTTTTAATATATTTCACTACTACAGTATGCCATTTATACATGCAGTAGTATAAAATTTTCAGATGAAGATCAACTAATTTATTCTTGCTATTGCCCCCTTATGCTCCTTTTAATTTGGGGGTCAGAAAAATTCATATCACGATTTCATTTTTCTCTTTGGGGCTGCATAACAGCTACCCTCAGGAGTTCCTCAGACAGAAGTAACAAATGTGATGCGTCTTCTGAGGAAGCAGCCAAAAGTGCATGTTCTGACCTCATCTTTTAAGCTTTTTCATTTCCTTTACTGACACTTAATGAAGTTACTATCACAGCTATTACAGATAATTTTATAAAAGTAGATTATGTAATTATTACAGTTGTACTGGTTTTAGTATTAAGTCTAGTATTGATGCTGATTCTTTGTTTTGGCCCAGTTTGCTCTGGTTGTTAGATATGAAGTATGTGTTGGGCATTTGAGTTTGAGGCGGGTAAGGAGTTTCTTTTGGAGAAATCTGCATGTTTTAGAGCACCTTGGTATTTTTATTTGAGATAAGAAATTAGGCTAAATGGAAGGGACCCATTCTTAATGTATTTTCCCCTTTTTCTCTGATGCTCAATGCAGGTATAATTTCCAACAGTTTTGCTGATACTGCTGGACTCAGTTCTGGTTCATTGGTATTGACATTATGAAGAGTTGTGTAACTCTTCTTGGTATCAGTGGTGCTAGTGGGCCTAAAAGTGGATTCTTCTTGATACACTGCAACTTTTGGTTAGGGAAGGTACGCATGCAATTTCTTTATTTGAATACGTCTTTAATATGGTTAAGTTTAGAATAAGATTAGGAAGTAAACTCTTCATAGGGATTTTTCCTATTACAGAGCCTAAATTTAGCTTCTCTTTTATATAAGCATAATTTTAGATCATGAAGTACCTACACTTTGTGGGAGGTTAGTGAATGACTGGACTGAGGGCTGACAATGTATAGGCTTTCAAGGCCTTTACTTGAGGAGGAAATGCAATTGATGTCAGCATGTTAATTTGATGGAGTGCATTTATGGGAGGCTTTATATAGCTGTTGGGTGTTAACTTAAAACCGTGTCTTCATTTGGTACATTTGTTCGTTTGTTGTGTCCTTAGGTTATTTAATAAAACATGCAGTGAAACACTAGAAAAGCTCCTGGACTTTGTCTTCCAAACAGCTATTGCTGTCAGTGTTGTGGTTCTTCGTGTCTTAAAACTGTCATTTTTCTTTACAGAAAAAGTGTGATTCTGAAGAGTTATTTACCCTTCATGTATTACTACACATTCTTATTTTAAAATTGAATTATATAGGCTGGGGCTTCTCCTGGTGTTGCAAGTCAAATCAAGTGGACTGTAATTTGTGGAGATAAGAAGGCTACTGTATATAATCCTTATTAATATAAAAAATACGCAGAGAAAAAATTTCAGACAGTGCCTCACACTCTGCAGATTCCCATTGTTTCTAATACTGACAGCCTTTGTGGGCTTCACACGTCTGGTTGTATTTAACTGTGTAGAGTGGTGCAGTGCATTAAACAAGGTTGGCTTTGCACCACTGAATTGTAATCAGTCTGATCTCATTATTACTCCTAAATCTTGGTTCGCTGTAAGCACACTATAGATGCTTCCTGTTTAGTGCTCAGGAACTCTTTCCTTGGAAATTGTGTGCCTTTTTAATGTGTCATGGCTCAATTATCACATTTGATTTTGGCTGCCAAAATAGCCATATATATTGTCTAGCAAGTGACAGCCTGGGCCTTTATCTCTTCCTGGCTGTTTGCCAGCTGTTTAATTGCAGCCCTGTGTTTGCTGTGTGTCACATCTTATGGTGGTCTATTATACCCAGCTAAAACAATATTTTGAAAATGTTTCAAATGTAAACTAATTCTGTGAGACTTTACATCCTGTTATTTACATGATCTGCTGAGGATGTAATGTAGGTCATTTTTTCCCCTACAAATACGAACGTTTGTACCTCCGATCATATCATGAATTTCCAGGGCAGAGAAAAGACAAGATGGGGATGCAAAAAAAGCTGTTTTGTCCCCTTGAGAGATGTAATTAAAGCTGTATACTTTTCATGTAATTTTTCATGTGTAGTTTTCCAAGGCATTTTTAAAGTCAAATATTCTCTGTTCTGCCCTTTAGAGAAGAGCAAGCATACAGAAACCCAGCTGAGATCTCAACGGGAGTAGCAAAGCCTATGGGCCATATTTCTGCTCAGATACTTTGGGTGAAGATGACGTTGTGTTTTGAGAAAATGCTGTCATAGAGAGGCAGAGTCATACAGGTGCTGTACGCAGCACCTTTGGTTTGGCAGCCGCCTGCTTTCCTTCAGAAAAGACTTAAGGCTCATGTTAGTCATGGCAGAGCCGAGCTACTGATTTGTGCCCTACAGCCCCACACGGCCTGGGGGATGGAGCCACAAAGGGTGGAACCGGGATGTTGGAGGCCTAAGCTCTCCACCGGAATCCAGTTTTCCCTGCTTCTCTTTGTGCAGCTGTTAATCTCTTGCTCACTTTCTCTGAAGAGCGTGTCTTAGACAGTTTCAGCTCCTGGGTGAGATTCCTATCTGGTACAAACTAAGGTTGAAAGCATTGAATGTATGTTAGCTAACATTCTTGGCTATGTAGATTTTTTGGCAGAAACTTTGCTTTTCCACTGCTTAAAGAAGAAATCAGGATTTGTTCTATTGCTTGTTTAATAACTGTTTAACAAGAAAGACACGATAAAAGTCTTGGGAAACAGCTTTGCAATTTTAGGTCAGAGGAACGCAGAGCAGAAGAGAGCTTAAGAAAGATCACATTTTTTCTGGAAAACACTAGATTTGTAATTAAGTAGTAAGTGTTGGCTTTTAAAAAAAGGAAAGAAAAAGATAGCCTGTAGGCAGGATTTGATCTACAGGATTTTTTCTTCTTAATTGGAGGGGAAAAGATCCTGTCTAGCTAAAGCCACCTAGTGTGCTGGAAGAGGTTTGATATTAAAATGGGCTTTTTTTGAAATTAAATAAAATTCTTAGCATGCTCTTAAACTTGCTTTCTGAAAAGTGTAGTATTATGTTTGAGTAATATACTCAAGGGTGTGCATGTGTGGTTTTTCTGGTCAATCTGCTAGAGGATAACCCCCATACATCTTTTTCAGAAACTGAACTGTCTAAGTAGGGTTACAAAGGAAGTACTAAAAGATATTTAGGAGACAGTCACACATATATGGAGCAGCTGGAGGGTGAGTGGTTGTGGCAGTTCTGCTGTGCTGTCACTGCATGTCTTTTCAGGAAAAGCATCAAAATAGTTGCTAGCATCACTTTGTTGTAGCAGGATCTACTCAGTTCCAGTAGTTTACAATGTGACCAGTCTATCTTGTGTCAAAAAAGGCCGCGTTGCCATACTTGAGTTTCTGCTTGATTAAACTCTTCCCTGTTCCATTAAGCTTTCTTGTAAGTGCTGTATTTAGTACATTTTGTATTTGAATTTCTTCTAGATCTCAAATCACGTTACTTTCTGGTGACTCTGAAGACGACATTGACCAAATTTTGAAGTATAGAAATACTTCAAAAGTATTTCTTTTCAAAAGCTTGACAGAAGTCCTTACTGAGTAGGTGCTGCTTAGTTTGATAAGGCAGGTGTGCATGTGTGCTGTTGACATGGAGACTTCAGGCAGACCCTGATATAGATGTTTACGTGATTTGTTAAGTTGGTATTTCTGAAGAGTAGTTACAAAACCCAGCTATAGAGACCATCTCGTTGAAAACAATTGTTTATGTGTTAGACATGTTAATTGCAAATTAATGGTGGCCTTGAAGTGAAGGGTTTCTTTACAATTTGAGGTCTTCAGGTAGCCCTGGGAGTTAGATACAAGAAAGTTAAATCCCAGTAAGCTTTATACAAAGGCCAGCACTGGCAAACCAATGATGCCACTTACTCATCCTGACTGAACATTCAGTATCTGCTTGACAAAGTTTATATGAAGGAGGATAAGATCAGGACAGGTCGCCAGTGTGCAGCCTGTACGCTGCTGCAGGCTGATGAAGCCCTGAACATTGAAATAATCAAATATTGGGTCAAAAGCAGAAAAACTGGGGGGAAACGGGGTGCGTGGCAGAGCAGGGTGAGAGCAGGTACCTATGCCACTGTTGCTGTGGTACTATTGAAAGGTGCAATATGGTGCAGCGATAATGCAGCACCGCTGTGAGCCCGTGGCCTTTGGAGTGAGCATGAGCCAGCTGCAGTACTGGTGCTTGAGGGTTTTGCTTGGCTTTCCAGGCACTGGGCTCTGCTTCCTCTTGCAAGTCCTGTTTCATGTGTACTGCATTTCTTCTCAGTTTCTGTCTTTTTGCATCTTATCCCTCCCTCTCCCATCTTCACAGCTCTGAAGTGAAAATAATTGGGGCTGTACACTGGCTTGTTTCGGTGGAACAGTTGTCGTATATTTGTAGTTACTTTCTTTGGGGATTCAAAAAAAAGAAAGAATGAGACATCCTTTCCAGGAACATGCAGCGTGTTCAGGGTTAAAGCAGGCCATGAAAAGGGACACTTTCCTTTCTTGTCAAATTGGCTTTGGTTTCTTAGATCCATCATGCTGGAATGCAGCCCTGAAACGCCAATTTTCTTGTAAGGAGGAAGCAGAGCCAATTGATTTAAACTTCTGGTTGTGTCTGCTGGCAATTTCCACCAGAAGCTAATTACAGCTAGCAGCTATCACCAGCAGATGACTGAGTGGTTCCACCTCTTAAAGAAGAGAATTTAAGCCTGCACAGCATTTGTTTTCCCTTGAGATTGTAAGGCTGAGGTAAAATTTTTCAAGCAGGTATTTTACACACGAAATCTTCAGAAAATTAGGTATATTATTTTATCATACAAATACTATCTGTAGCCATTCCCAAACCTGGAAGGTAATTTACTGGGCTTTGCACTGTATCTCTGTACCATTTCAAGACTACACGTTGTGCATGTTTAAATTCTGATGTGATTAACCCGGCTTGCTTTCTGTGTTGTCAGTTCTGTAAATTACTTCTGGATAAGTAAAATGGTTCAGACCTTTTTGCTAAATTAATGCTATAGGTTTGAAAATGCTCATAGGTACTGAAAATTTTGCACGTCTTGAAACTGTAGTTCCACTAACAAGAATTTTGACAAAGTGAACCTTTTTTAATAAAGGGTGGAACATGATTTTTTTCAACTAGCATCACTAGATGGCGTTGCCTAGTAGTCTAACAGTTGTTAGTTTGAAAATAGCTGAAATTAATGTAAATCGATAGACTAATTAAAAAATATTTAAATCTTTCACTATAGATGTCTTTTTTGCCCCTTTTGAATCATGCTTCTAATTGTTGCAGAGAGGGAATCTCATTTAAGTATTATTTCTGCACATATAGCTCTTAGACAAGCTATCTGCTGTAGTTTCTCCTGTGGTTCCGCTCTCTTCCTTGGCTTGCTTGAAAACTTCTTGAAGTCACTTGCTGAGGGACTGAAGCTCAGCCAGACCCCATACTGCTGTTTCATCCATGGTTCTCGCTATACACAATTAGCCTCTTTTAATTGTATGCTGAAATGTTAGTGGAAGGGCTGCTCAGAGGATGCTGGATCAGACACAGGACAACCAAAAGCCATGCCAGTATTACTTTATGGAAAGCTCCTGGGATGGCATATAGTTGTAAAGTATGATGTCCACTGTTATTACAGGCAAAGTGAAATCAACAAAAGTGTTGTTTGGGTGTTTTACTCTGTTTGTTTATTTTGTGGTTTAGACACCATGCATTTTTATTCTGGCTGGTTTCCTCTGTTTTGTTAGTGGTCAGTCATGCTCCTGGCTGTAACACTGGCATGACACCACTGTGCCTGCACGTGGGGCATGACCGTGCCTGCACCCTGTTCTCTGGCATGCTTTTTCCCAGGCAAAGCAAGAGGAAACCTGCCTTTCATGTCAGCAGTTATTTAGCTGAAAGGAGAAAGACAATCAGGTAGGTGGTTTTATTCAGGGAGGATGGTAAGGAGAAATGATGAACCCAAGCAGGTTTTGTTCAGTGCTTTCAGTACAACTCCATCATCTGCACCTTCTAAAATATAAGTGTGAATTTGGCATAACCTACTCCATTTTCTTGGTTCATCAGCACTTTTAAATTAAAAGATCTCTCTGCCTAAAATTATAGTTATTTTAAAATTCTTTCTTAACCCATTGCACATGTTTTTTGTCGGTCTACTAAAAGCTAAAGACTTCTTGTTGGCAGGAATTGGTATAACTCATTTGTTTGGTTTCTTAATTCAAATAATGGTTCTTGTTACTGTCAATCAATTTGCCCAAAATTCTACATTTAAGTGTAGAGTGTGTACACCTCTGGTTGCTCTAACTCTTGTCCTTACAAAACAGTATTTTTAAAGTTTTTACAGTAGAGTTTTTAGGATAACGTTGCTTATTTATATTAAGAGCTTGGACACCTATAAAGTAATATCAGATTTCACAAAAGATTGAGAAATAAAAAAGCCAAATGAAAGAAACCAACAAACAGTAGGCATGTACTGGAATGCATTTTGATGACAGTAGGTCACCAAAACTACTGTTTACTTAAGGGATTTGAAACTAGGTGCTAGACTCTTCTTTGACCAGCTTTCTGAACACCACTGCAGTGTATGTCTGTAGATTAATGTATTTTTTTTTGTGAAGCCTCAGTTTAGAGAAATGACAAATAAGAACTGGGAGGGGGGGGCGGGGGAGAGAGCAAGGTTCTTTGAGAATCGCAGCACAACCAGCAGCCTCCACTTCTGTGCCAGGGAAGCGGTAGAAGGACACCGTGACAGAAAAACCCTTAACCTTCTTTTACACGTCTGTATGTTTGGAAGTCAGAATGAATGGAAGTAACGATGAAGTAATCAAATCACCTATGGGCTAATTTTTCATCACAGTGTAATTGATAACAAAGGTACAAAATTTGGTACAGAAGAGCACTGGTGGGAGAGGTCTGCATTCTTTTAAACAGCCCAGTCAGTAAAGTACTGAAGCATATGCTTATCTGCCGTTGAAGTCGGTGGGTTTAAAGCACTTGCACAAACACTTTCCTGAGTTGGGTCCAAGGGCAGGGAGTTGGTTAAGTGGGGCCAGATGCAGAAGGAAAGAGGGGAAAGTAGTGTGGTGATCATGAGTCAGAAATAGCTATTGCATTCAGTGTCTCAGAAGAAAGCTTTACCTGTAGTTGTGCAATGCACTGATGATTTTTTAAACAGATCTCAAAACCTCGTCTTCAAAGATGTCTGATCCACCAGTGGCTCTGAAAGGGGCTTAGCCCCATGTCAGGTCAATGCATTTGGAAAGCATAGCCTTTGGTGCCCAAGCAGGGTGAGGAGAGACATAGCGGGAGAAGTGGGGCCTGCCTGCTGTCCCCTCGCCTTTGCCAGCTTTCTTGTGGCAGTTTCAGAAATATGCCATTCAAAGGAGTAATATTTCTGCCACACCTCCATCCCAGTATGCTGTCTGCAAGCAGTGAGGGGCAGAAATATGAAGCCAGTAGTCGTCAAGAACTGCTCACTATATTGCTATTAGGAAGGACTTGTTTCATGAGCTTAAAATCAAAGTACACATTCAGTGCAAGTTTTTCACCTAATTTTTACATGAGGGCTGAATGCTCATCTAATCCTGTTTATTTGGGGGCATTCAGCACATAATACTAAATGTGCTTGATTTTTTTTTTGTTTGCAGGTCACCTTTTAATGGAGCTGTAAAAGTAAGTGTAAACTGCACCTTCTTTTGTCATCAGTAAGTGCTGAAGGGTGTAATGCTCAGAGCAGGAGTGTCTCTGGGCTCACATGTGGGAGAAGGGTGGGCAACCCCTAGCACTACCCAGTAAGTAAGAGGGCTGAAAGGTAACATGGCTCTTATTCTTTTGTACTGTCTGTTTGTACAGGCCTCTTCAACACTGCAAATACCTCCATGTTTGGATTTTTTTGGGGGGGATGCTTGCCAGGGGATCCTGTTTCGCTGTTCTTAACACAAACATGTTTGGAAGGACAGTTTTTGCTCTGAAGAGTTGACCCACTGTAGCTAATGGTTCTCCTGCCTGAATGAAAAAGGGTTGGATGGCTTGCCTTGATGACCTCCAGGTCAGACATAATTAGGAAATAGAGCTCAGGCTGCTACCCCACATAGGGAGGTTGCGCTTACAGAGGATCCTGGTCCTTGGGAGAAGTTAATTAAATACATTTCCACATGATGCAGGCAATTCCTGTGGTCCTTGACGATGGTGAAGAAAGCATGATCTGGATGCACTTTGCACATATGCCAGAAATGCCAGTGTAAGCCTTCCTGATCTGCAGCTGTTGAATTCATTTGCAGTGCACATAAATGGGCAATGACCCAAATAGAGGGGAGCAGTACCCTGCAAAGGCTTTGGGCTGCAGTCTGGGTGGGTGGTGGAATAAAAAGTCAGATCTGGGGTCACAGTGTCTTTCTGATCTGTCGTCTTCTGTGACAAGGATGGCTTACAAACCCTAGCAACTGCTGCTGCAGATCCTCCTCAGTTAACTCCCTTCCTTGGCAGCTCCTGTTTGAATAGGCAATGTCTGCATATCCGTGATGATGGGAAATGAGCCTTAGGGTGCTTCACCCCAGAAGATTGGTCCCTTTCCAGACACCAGGCAGGAATGGGCAGTGTCTGGAGGTGGCTGCCCAGCTGCCAGTGCTTTGTGTGTCTGTCTGCCTGTCTGTGGCTGAGATGCCTGGCCTGGGTGCTGAGCACCGCTATTCCTCTAGCACTTGTGATTGCTAAAATTGAGATTAAGTAGTCATTTTAAGAAAAAACTTTGTGGTTTAAGTCACAACCTTTTTTTGGGGGGTGGGGGAAACAAACCCAAAATAACCCAACTGTTTAATCATGGTGTTTCCAGAAGGGTGGGAAAATATGCCAAATGGAAGAAAATATAGCTTTTAGCAGTTGTGAGGAGCAGCAGGTTTTGAGGATGTGTTACATGTGGCTACCATCACTGCAGAAGCTGTCTTCCTCTGCACAAAGCTGAGCAGCCCAGTGTAATGTCAGCATTGCAGGAGATCATCTAAAGCAGATCTGATGTCTTACCTCAGTGCCAGGCATATGAATTTCTCTGTTTGCTTTGAATCAGTTACAATTAAAAAAACCTTCAGCTTGCCCTCAGGGTCTGAAACACACCTTTATGAGATTGCAGGTGATTTCATCCCACTTCTGTTGTTTCAGAGCAAAATAGCTTGGATGACATTTGTTGGGTCTGTTCTGTGAACATGGAAGAGAGTCATGTTAGCTCCTGAAAGCTGGGAGCTCAGAAAGGCCTCAGCCCTTGTGCGGGCAGGCCTCTGGTGAGGGGCACTGTGGGGTCAGTCAGCTCTTACATGGAGTCGTGTGTGTATTTAAAAACTATAGACCAAGCTTGCAGGCAGTGGGCTGCTGCCAGAGATTTTCTGTCTCCTCTGGGAGCTGCTCTCTCTGTGTGAACTGGGGTGCGTGGCTGCCAGCATTAGGAAACACAGAGCGGGGCTGAGGCAGCAGTGAGCTCCCCTTCCCGTGCCACTGGGAAGATGGTGAGGAGCAAGAAGTGCAGGTGAGCTGCCAGGCCTGACAACACACACCACAGAGACTGCCAAAAGGCAGAGCTTCACAGAGGGATCAATACTGTAGGGGAAGACCAGCTGGCCTGACTTTATCTCAACGGCTGCCTGCTTGGTATGGAAACGTCACTGGATCCTGCGAGGAGCTGTATGAATATACCAGAGACCAACACAACCAAGCCAAGACAGCCGGTGCCCATGAGAGAGGCCCCCTCCACGTCCTGCACTTGTGTGGAGAAGACAAGAGGAACAAGCTGGGGAGGGAAGGCTTGGCAGAGTGTTTCTCAGGAGAAGCTATGCCCTTGCCTTGTATTCTAGTGCTCCAGGAAAATGCCAATACTGAAGTAAAAGGACAAGATATTTATTTTTTTTTTCATAAAAACAAAGCATTAGAAGAAACAGAAGATTTGACTGGAGCTTGCTGTGAGGAAATACTCATGATCTGTGCGGGGACAGAGTGGTTGATGTGGGATGTTTTGTGTGTAGGGCTGCATAATGAGGCTTGCATGAGAGGCTGTCCTCTGCCTGTCCCCCAGCTCAGAGGCACTGTGGCATAGCTTTATTTTTTCAGACATTGCGTGAATCGACTCAGGAGCAGGAGGTTGAAGCAGCAAGACAGCTGTTATCCTTTCCTTGGAGACTGGGAAGTATCAGCATGCCACTAGACCTGCTTATATTACATGTACTAAACACACTTGGTTCCTTTCTTCTGTCTGTTTTTTATCAAAAGGTTAAAGCATAGGCTGAAAGAAGAGGGACTTTGAAGGGCAAGGCCCCCTGCCTCATTATGCATTAGGTACCTTGTAATAAACAAATGAGCTGAAGGCTGCTGTCTCCTACGTGGTCTAATTCCTGTTGTGCAGATGCACAAAGGAGTGCTGGTGTTCAGTTCCTGCTTTCTCGTGATGTTCAGGGGTGCTCTTCTCCTGAGCACCTTCTCCGCCTGGAAGCCTGCTCTCTGACCGCGGAGACACTCTCTCACCCTGTTGGATGTCAGACAGGGAGGGGGAGGATTGCTGTTTCCAGGGAAAGTGTATATCCTTGGCAGTGAGCGTTTACCTGGGAGAGCCAGGAACAAGTTTGGGTGCCTGCCAGTCCATTCCAAAGCTGTGATATGGCAAACCTGGGGCAGAAGGAGAGAGGGCACCCAGCAAGTGTGGAGAACCACACCTAAAAGACTAGTTTTGTCCAGCTGTGCCCCCTGGGCGTACCTTGGCCTAGCTGAGTCCCAAGTGCTTCTTTTCACATTGCTAACCACACTACAAGAGCAGCAGTCTAATACAGATTTGCAGCCTTCTCCCTCTTTGGTCCCTGGCAAGATGTGCGCTTTCAGGAGTAAGGTTGGAGAAACACCCCCGTATAGCAGTAGGCTTCACAGCTTTTTTGATGGCTGATCAGGACTAAATGAGCATGCCTTTGCTTCCAGCTTTATATGGTGGAAGGCAGCCCACCTCTCCAACAGTCTTGTCAGCTAGATGTTCTTTCTGGCAGCTTCCCCCATGGTATCTCTTTGCTTTGAAACACGTCTTGTGATCCTGCTTTTGGCTGGGCAGTGATATAAGCAGACTGGTGCGGGCGGCATGGCTCGGCTCTGGGGTTAGTGGTGGTTGCTGGCCGCGTCGGAGAATAGCCCATGCTTCAACGCATTCCCTGACCCATTCTCCAGACAGCTTGCTTCTCTGCATCATCCCAGGGTTTCTGGGATCTCTCTTATAACCCTTATAATCTCTCTTATAACTTTTAGCTTGAGGCTTCAGGATTATTTTTTCTTTTATAGTTTTTTTGAATTGTCCAGAGGTACTTACTGCTGGCATTCATGTCTGGCTTCTAGGTCAGGCATGAAAATAAGCTGAAATCTCCACTCTCTTGCTGCTGGACAGTCAGGCTGTTGCCTGAATGAAAACCTCACTTCCCTGGAAAGACCCTGGGGCTGCAGGGAAAGGACTGAGCAAGGAACTCTGTGTAAGTAGAACAGGAGACGGAAGTATCCACCAGCTAGCAACAGTGACAAATGCAGGAGAAGCACCGTCTGTATTTGTTTGAATTAGGAGGACAAGGAGGCATTTACAGAGATAGAAAGGAAAGCACAGTTTAAGCATATTTCATATGTATTTGAGTTTAAAAGCACATAAATGTTTATAATCAAACAGATAATTCAAATATAGTAAAGTATACCTTCAACAAGGAAATGCTGCAAGCTGAGGGGTTTGTGATTGCTTTGTTGACGGAGGATGGACTTCAGTGTGGCTATTGCAGTATTGACTTGAAGAGGATGGATTTGCTAACAGGGCAGGTGGTGCTGTCTGGTCTCAGACAAGGAAAAATAATAATAATAAATGAGGGAAGTTAAGAAACTAGTGCCAGCTTGTGGCATTTGATGAGTAACCTCAAACAGCCATACTGATATTGTAGCTTTAAAGTTATAGAAATATATGAGGGTGAAAAGGAAGATTTCATTCAGTAGACAGGATAGTGGCAGCCAAGAGAATTAGTTTACATTTTTACTAGGCGTTCTCATTAAGGGAATGGGAGAGCAGTATTTATATTCTTCCCGTCTCATAAGGCTTATATGGGACGTTTCAGTACTGAGATGCTTAAGCATCTCAAACTAATGAAAAGATCATTTCAGGGCTCTTGAACTGCTTTATAGCTTGTGATAACAGAAAAGATATGTTTATTTCTGTAAAACAAATATTAAATCCAAAGAAATTATAAACCAGTTTTTAGCTAAAGTACTGGAGGTCTGGTTCATTTTCAATTTTATTACCTTATTTTATGCTGTTTATTAATTCAATTAGCTATACTAATTCATTAGCTAGACATTATTGATGTTAATTATTGTTAATTGATAAATGTTAATTAATAATGTTAATTCATTAGCTATACTTTAAAGTATTCTTTATACTCTTGCTACACAGTTGTAGGTAAAAGCACAAGTTGCTGTCTTTTTATGAATTTTGGATGAAGTAAATCTTACTGGTGTTTCTTAGTGTAGAATATAATATAGTGTATTGGTATAAAGCAACTCCATTAACTTCAGTGACATTGGTCAAGCCTCAGATGAGGCTGAGAACAGAATTTGGTCAAAGGGATTGAGTACACTTGTCCATTTTAATAATGCGCTGCCTAGCTAATGCCAGCAAAATATTTCCTATACCGACTAAATATACTAACCAGTATATACCCTACCTATGTTCTGTGAAAAGCTACAGATTAAAATAGCTTTGCCAAAATCTTTTCTACCTCCTCCATTAAATTTGGGGGAACATCTATTCAGAAAGCGTTTAAATAGAAAAATGTTCTGAGTTTTGGGTCTTCATTGGTCTTCATTGCCTTCCCCTCCTCTCACCCTGTTGCACATTTCCCAGATTTGCAACTAAAAGCCATTAATAGCTCAAGAGCTAAACCTGCTCCTCAGATGGACAAAGGCAGTGGCTAGTTGTGAGAAACCAGCTCTTCCACTAGATCGTCCCTGGTTTCCTGAGAGCTAGTTGAGGTCTCTGGTAAATCTTCAGGAAAGGGGAGAATAGAACATCCTCCTGTAATACGTTCCGCATGGGATGTTTCTAAAATTGTTCCAGCCAGCATAAACTCTATCTCTTTAGGAACAGAGGTAATACAGTGTATTACGCTGAGCTCATTTATCATTTTAAGGCTCCTTTTAACTGACCACTTGCTGCTGACATTTGTAACATTTCCCAGATAATAGAACTGAGCCACTGTCTGACTTGCTCTAACCACCGGGAAAATGGTCCTCTTCCCTCCGCTCCTCTCCACCAGTTCCCACGGACCCGCTGCTGACAGCTCCTCAGCAGTCATGTGAATTCCCCCTCTGAGTCTGGGCCTGAGCACTCAGCTTTTGGTTCATTTTTGGACGTGGTTTTGAACGCTGCTCTCCTAAGTAAGAATCAAGATTGCCAAGATTGCATCCAGCTGTTCCAGAGTATTGCAGTTTTTCTGAACGCGTGTTCATTCTGGAACAGCCCTACTGAAACCAACAGAGGAGTGGGACATGCCAGGTGTATCCCTGCTGGCTCTGAACAAATCCCTGCCTGATAACACGTTTCAGTTTGACAGTGGAGTGAGTTTATTGACATTTCAATGTTCATAATTAGGTTTCAAAAGTTAACATTGCGCCAGCATCAGAAAAGAAGTTGAATGTTGTCTTGGAGTCAAATTTCAGACTTGGAGTCACGTGCTGCTGTGTGTGCAGTACTTCTGCCGGGACAGATAGCTGTAGCCTCTCCTCCCACAGGTATTCCCATCTAAGACCAGCGACTGACTTAGTATAGGGCACCTTGTCCATCCTTTTGGTGCAGGACGTATGTGGGCAGGCCCCCAGGCTGAGGGAACTGTCCTGACCCCTTTCCAGCCAGACTTTTCTGTCTTAAAAATCCTGTGCAAGCACCTTCATTTGAGGAAAGTCCCTTGGGATGCAGTGAGTCTGCTGACGTAGTCTTGTTTACTTCGTCAAGTAAGCAAATTACGCCCTACCTTGGCAGAGATTATTTTTGGTGTTTCTGAGAAAAGTGCGATTAAAAAAACCAACCACATAGAGTTTGAGGGTTTAGTTTTTGAGCGTTGGGTCTTTCTGGTTTGTTGTTGTGGGTTTTTGGTTTTGTTGTTAAAACAACTGTGGGATCCATTGAAGTCTGGAGGTGGTGTTTGACTCTGAAAACTCCTCCCAGTTACGGCATAGGGCACAGCCCAGTCACTGTCCAGCTGGTAGAGGCCTGAATCAATAGCCACCCTATAGATAGCTTCCACTTCTCCTTAGCATTGCCTGTCATGTGCCAGGCGGGGAAATGAATTGATGCTGAACTCAGACGGGAGCTGGCTTGTTCCCAGGGTTCATTCATGGAGTCGCCACAGACAAGGCCAGCTCGTGCCTCCCTCAGCCTCTGGTGTGGTGTACATTCCCAGAGCAGAGCAGCGTGGTGGCACTGAGGCGTTTTTGGGGGAAAGCAACTTTAATCTTCATCCATATTATTTATGTGCACCACGTGCTGGTGGAGTTTTTCTGCTGCTCTTGCTCTTACTGGTTGCTTGTTTCTGCTGCTGGAGCCTGATCGTTCTTAAGGATTTGGTCATGATTTGGTAACTGTGTAGAAATCCCTGAGAATGGTTTTGTAGGTTTTAACTGGGTTTTGGGTACTTTTGCCAATATGTCTTCTGTGGGTGTTTCTATGCTGTCAGACTGGGACATTCAACCTGAGGCTGACTAAGAACTTTGTCCATCAGGGAGAGGATAGGATTGGATGCCGCTGCTGGCATAATTTTTTGTGGTCTTCAGTAATACAGATATATTTTTAATCTGGGTCCTCAGCTAAAGTAAAAATAAAGCATTTGAGAAAACTAAATCCAAAGCAAGCAAATGTTTCTGTTGTTTAGGTCTTCCAAATTGAAATGAACAAAAGAAAAAAGTTTTATTTATTGAAATAGAGGGAAAATGAGATTATTTCTTTACAGATTAAAGTAATTTTCACTCTTGGGGTTCTGCAGAATAAATTACTCAATCCTGTGTCATTTTTGTGGGTATTTGAGTATTGACATGTGCTCTCTCAAGCTCTGATTTAGCTGTAAATTGCAGAAATGTAACAGCAGTGTCATGTAGCTGAAGAAAGGAGAAGGCAGGAAAACAGCTTGACAACTGTATAAAATGTAATGGTCTGAATGGACTGAAAGCAAGCAAGCAAACAAACTCTCAGAGTGTTTGGCTGAGATTTTACTGTGAAAAAGTCAGAGGGGTTTTTATGCCTTACCATTTTTCGGCTTTCTTACAAAAAATGAAGATTCAGAGCACTAAGCTCAGAAGGAATGCAGCTGCTGCTGCTGCTTGGATAACATTACAAATGGCCAAGTGTAAAAGATTATCAAATCTGAATGTTTATACATATGCATTTTTTTTATATTAAGCAGCTTCTTGCAGTATCTCTAAAATTGCATGTACAATTGTCCTGTCCTTGTAGTCCCTTTAAATTACTGTTTGTTTCGCAAATTGATGTTGCTATTTTGGCCTACGTTTTCATATGCACTTAATACATCCTGTAATATTTTTTTCTTCTATATTTGCATCATACATATAACACTGGTATTAGTTTGATGTCTTTTCTAGAAAAAAAAACCTCAACAGTATTCTACATGACTTTTTCTTTCCTCTCAAGATTAATAATCATATAACGTGTAATTCATTTTAACAGCGGAACTGTCTTCCTCGTAGTTGTTTCAGGGGGATGTGTTAGTAATGAACTTGGCTCAGTGTAAGAGCCGTAGATGTTCTCTGGTATTTAGATATTTTTGACTGGCAGGAAGCTGAGTATAGATAATTTGCACTATAGATTATAGATAGAAAATATTTGTCTTACTAAAAGGTGGTGTCTTTAACATTGTGAAAAGTTAGAGTGTGTAGTCAGTAGTTAAAGGGAACTTCATGAACTTGTAGGTGAGTTTAGAATTAAGGTCACCATGTATAAGTTTAAATTTAGCATTTCCTAGTGTATGAATATTTAATCAATCTGCTCTAGTATTTCTTTATAATTTTCCTTTTCTATGTCTAGTCTTCATTATTGAAATATTTCTAGATTGAAAAGAAAGATTTTTAAGGATAAATAAATGTTGACAGTAGAAATAGAAGCACTGTTAACAGATCAAAGTATTTCAGGTAACTACAGGAGATGTCAATATAGTAGTTTGAGATAAACATGTAAGCAGCTAGAGGTAGTGTATCGTCCTCTTTAGACTTAGTTTATAGTAAAAACATGATAGATTATTTCTGTATTATTATGCAACATGCATAAACCTTAAACCAATTAAGAAGTATTTTACCATGCACAAAGAGGATCATTAAATTTATTTGACTAAAAAAAATACTCTGGTTTTCAGTAGTTTCTGGTTGTTAAATGGTTATCTCTGGCATGCTTAGAAAAGTTTTATAAACAAAACTTCTCCTGTTTGAGTGAGTCCAAGGTGAATAATTCAATCTGTGTTGGAATCAGCAATGGTGAGAGACACCTAAGTATTGCTGCCTGTCTGATGAATATTTTCAATAGATATGAAGCAGATAACTATGTGATTTATAATTAATATTTCTTCCTTGAGTCTGTTAGATTGTCAAGGAAAAGGAATTTTGTCTTCATAAGATGAAGATCATGTTCACTGTAAGAGTAATAGTTTGGAGTACTAGGGGCATATTTAACGGAAGAGGGAGAAGATCTCTTTGCAGCTGGATGGGAGGCATTCAAGCTAGCCAGATGGAGGGAGGCAGAGCAAATGTAGGCGCATTCTGGGAGAACTGGTCAGTCTCTGCTGGCTGAGATTTTAGCGGAAGACATATATTTTCCTTGCAGTTCCAAAGGGAAGTTGAGAAGGCTATGGATGGAGTGGGAAGATATAGAAGAGCTTGAAATTTTGAACTATAAGGAGGCTGCAAATGTACAGTCTGCAGTAGTAGTACGTTAGTTTTGTGGACCTAACTTGTCAAAATTCATCAGACAAGTAAGTAAAGGCAGGGGGAAGTCAGTGTTTGCAGGTTGGGATTTATTCTTCTGTTGGATGCGTTCTGATGCCATATAGACAGCTATGTTTGGTTTATTTGTGCTTGGCATATTGAGTGTACCATGTTGTTTTGTATGCAGCCCCTATCCACACTTCACCTTGTACCTTCACTCCATGATACACGGCTTGGGGCTGTGCTTAGAGACTGTTCAGAAGCTAAAATGCAGCCTGTGCCTGTCTGTCAGGCTGCACTTTGTTGGGAGTGCCAACAAAATTGCCTCCTGGCTTTTAGATGGATTCATGGTGGAGCTTGACTTTCAGAGCATTAGAGATTTTCAAAGCCCAGGTGTTTCAGAGATGGCTCCTCTCTGCTCCATACCTGCTGCCTGGGAGGATTCTTGGGTTTCCAAGGTGTATCCCAATAGCACCCGCTTCCCAGAGTCTGGCAAGTTCTCTCTTTTCTGTGCTCCACAGAGTTCTCCCCTCATTGGACTGCAGTTCAGGTCAGGATTTGTGACTGCAGTATAATTGAGCTGAGTGGATTAGTTTATGATTGTGTAGGTGGTTGATGTTTAAGTGACTAATGTGATTCTTGCTTGTAGGAAGGCTCGGCGTAGCCACTTCGTTGATCTGAGCAGCACAGAAATGCCAATCTGCAGAGTATATATAAAACTTTAAAAATGGAAAGAAGGCTAAGAAGCATTGTCAAGAAAATCTCTACGTGATATGCTCCACTTTATATTGCTAATCGCTGTCTTTATACCTTTAAGTGGTTTAGTGTCTTGTATTAAAGGTGGACTGCTGCTTCTTCCATGGCTCAGATGAATCAGTGGTTAATGAGGTTGTGCCGGGTGCCGGAGGTCTCTCCAGGGCAGATCTTTAAAGGGAGATGCCTGCTCTGAAGTGTTTGAGAGGTGCATGCAAGTGTTGTAGATTGACTGTTTCAGAGCATGTTAGGAAATTTATCTTGTCACAAAGCCAGGCTTGTAAAATTGCTGTAATAATGACTGAAATTTGTTAACATTTAAAGAAAAGAAGTACTCGTAAGTGTTTAAGGCATTCAGGATAGCATGGGGAGCCAAGTGCCCTGGAGAAAAACAGTGTAAATCTTTTTTTTATCTTTAATATACAAAAGCTTAGGATGGGCTCTGTAGAGTGGGCAAGAGTGACTGTTCCCGCTGAATGCAAGAAAAGCACATGGAAAAAGTCGGATAGAAATTACTGGTGTCATCACTTCAGCATTGACTCTCAGCAGGAGAATGCTACCAGATTTTGCGGTACTTCCTTTCCTAGAATATATTGTAAACAGTTTATGCTTTTAGCCTGATTGAAAAAAACCCCACTGCTGCTGCCTTAGCATTACACTTTTGGCTCTCGTACGGCACACCCACATGGGCCTCAAGTTCATCACAGTCATGTAGTTCAGGCGTTGTCTTTCAGGTGCTGCAGCTGCACTTCTGTAACTGGAGGCAACTCTTCTACCCCATTGTCCTGAATTCTTTTGAATGAATGAGGCCTCTTGCTTCCTTTCTTCTGAAGTCATGAGGGATGTGAGGTGGTAGAAGGGTCCAGTCCACTTTCACTTAATTTTGCTGCTTGGGAGCTGTGGCTGTGCGGGTGATGGAGGGATGATGTAATTCTGCACCTGCCAAATGTGAGCCTCATGTAACCATAATCTTCCTGCATAGCTGCCCACACATGAACACAGCCACTGATTCTGTTTGCCGCTTTTCTTTTTAGGAACAGAAGTTTTGTAGCAAATACTAGTGTTTACTTGCAACAGCAGCTCAAATGAAGATTGAGATTTAAATGTCACTTGGTTTGGGGCATAGCTGTGCCTTCTATAGTGGCAGTTTGTATAAACTTGATGTTTCCTGAATGCTTTTGTGCATATAATCTGTAGAGAACAATATTTTAAGTACTTAAGTTTGTATTTTGAAGGGGGGAAAGATGCTATTTCTATCAGATGATCTTCAATTACCAAGAAGTGCAGTGTATTTTAGACTTGTTATCCAAAATGCATACATCTAAATACATTTAATACTGAGTGCTGAAAAAAGTTTATTTTTACACCATGTAATCTGCAGCATCCACAGGGGTGGGTTGTTTGTAAAAAATAAAAGTGATGGTACTGCTTCCAGTTTGTCATGACAGAGTCTTTCCAGAGTAGGTGTCATCCAGCAGCCTTGTTGTTTTGCCCAAGGTGAAAGTTCTTGCCTTGTTTCTTTTGGCCAAAGGGGATTAAAGAAAGCAACTCTTAAAACCTTTTAAAACAATAGGACATTCCCTCTATACAGCTAGTAAAAAGTTATATATCATCCATTCTTCTTGGCCCTGGGCATAGGACACATTTGCTAGGTAGTTCAGAGTCATCTTTCCTTCCATAGCACAATCAGAGCATGGTCAGGCATTCACCTTGCCATCAGCGGCTCCTACAGAGATGTTACCAGCTTTCTGTGGTTGTTCAAACCCCTCTCAACTCTGCCAGCTGGAGGATTCAAGTGAGTGAGGGTCTGTGTTCCTGCTTCATGCTAAATCCATATGGTTACTTGGTATGGATCCCACTGGAATAGGTTAGGGAGAACTGACAGTCTCCTGTGTCAGCAGTACTGCAGGAGCAGAAATACTCAACCGAATAACTCTTCACTCTTCATCTTTTTCACTGTATCCCCCAAGAGGAGGCAATTGAAAATCGCTTCCATTCATGTAGATTGTAGACTTGAATGCTCAACGCTCTGCAGGGTATCTCTGCATTGCCACTAGCAGTTATTCAGAGTAAAATTTTGTGGGCAGAACAGCTTAATCTGAGCTAATGTCTGACTTGGTCCACTTCTCTTTACAGCCCGCTTTAAGATTTTCATGTAAGTTGGCCTCAATAAGCACAGCATTTGAGTGGCCATATGTTTGGCAAAACACATAAATAATTTACAACCATTGTTTTTATTCATTTTTGTAATTCAAGAATTATTTTAAAGAAACAGCCCAAAGGACTTCTTCCAGAATTAATAATCCACATATATCTGGAAATGCCTGTACTTGTGCTCAGATGTCCAGAAAAGTGCATTTAGTTCATTAGTTTCATGATGAACTGTTAACTTTTTAGGTTGTTTTATTAGGAGAGAACAAAGAACTCCTGGCTTGTTGAAAATTTGTTGCACAAAAATAAGGATGAAAAGGTTCCAAAAGAGTTGATGTTAAGCATTGCAAACTGGATGAAGTTGCACAGACTGGAAAGATTTATAAGACATCTGGCAATTAGCTTCCAGCTCCTATGGAGTCCTGCCCTGTGTAAGCTGCTGCTGCTTGCACTGGAGGGGGGAGCAGGAGGGAGACGAAGCGTAACCCTGAAAAGCTAGATCTTTGTGCTCATAAATTATCAGTAGGCTACTGGAGAGTCTCAGGGTGCCCCTTTGGAAAACTGCCTCCTACAAAAAAACCCACGCCCAGCATCTCTCCCTTTGCAAGGTTGTCTCCTCTGCTGGCATTTGCTTGGTGCAGTGGGGGAGGGGGAACAAGTTATCAAAGAACTGTTAATGACTTTCCGTGCCTGAGCCAATCTGCCAGTCTACCCCACACCAGCTTGCTGCGCTCCCTGGGGACTGCGCGACAGCTGGGAATTGCTGGAGTGCGACCAGCTGAAGTTACCTCCCCCTGCCCGGCCCAAAATGCCGGCGATGCTTGGGACTGCTGTTAGAGCTGGGCACCTGCTGAGTAACCTTCTCCCGGCGGTGTGCTCGGGTGCAAGGGACCCAGAGCCAGGCCACAGGGTTTGAGCCTTTCATTATTATTACCATTATTGTTGTTGTTATTACTATTACTACTGCTGCTACTGTTACTTTCCAGCACAATTTTTAAGATTTCATTAAAGAAGATTTAAACAAGAAAGAAAACTTTCCATTTGGATTTGTGCTCTAAGGTGTCTCTTGGGAGCATCTATCTTTGCCCTGGTTATAGGATAATGTGTGCTTGTGTGGTTTCTGAGGTTCAGGCATCTGAACCTTCAAGCACTGAATGGGAATCGCTGAGACCTGGTGCTTTGGCTGGTCAGAGACTTGGGAGACTGCTTCTGTACCCCATTCTGCCCCTTACCTATACAGTCACTTTTAGCATGTCATTGCCCATCGTGTTCATTATTCTGTCTTGAAAACAGGATATTGATCTTGTCTTAGACATCTGCAGTAAAAATAGTTAAGATAAAAATTGCATATTTACAACTACTACTACTACTAATAATAATAATAATTATTATTATTATTATTCTAAATATTAGTCATCGAAACATAGGTAATCAATCCCAGCAGGCTAACTGCTAGTAATTATGTTTATCCTTTCAGCTCAGAATCTTGTTAAGTACAGTAAGCAGGCAGCTTGTCTTAAGTTAATTTTTCTAGCAGTGCTGAACTTTAAAATGAGGCATTTGCAGTAAAGAAAGAGCTTTATTGAGATTAGTTATCAGAAAGAACATTATTTTCTCTAGATTGCAAATGTAAGCAAATGTGTGCTTAATGGCATTCACTAAATTATAACTGACTGAGAATACGAGGGCAGTAGAGTTATGTATCAATATATAATATTAGGACATGTTGGAAGAGATTATACCTAATTTGTATATAACCTGATGAATTTTGCAACGGTAGTTATTAAGTGTATTCTTTCCACTGATAAATCATGCTTATAGTCTCAAATAAAAAACGTACACAGTCTGAGCCTTTTCTTCTGGAGATTACAGCCACCCTGTGTCCGTATTGTAGCGGTATCTAATTCCTGAACGCAGTGCAACTGGTGTTGCAACCTGATCTACTGGAAAGAAGGATTTGGCACCCAGGAAGGGGTCGGTGCTGCCCACGTGCTTTTGCTTTGCCTGAGGTCTGCATTGCTGTATCCTACTGCAGGCAGTAAACTGCCGCTTTCCTAACAGCTGCCTCGAATCTGGGCTGTGTGGGAAGTTACATTTCTTTTTAATAATAATTCTGAACAGACAGATGTGTAAAAAGGTGGAATGAAGTTGCAGCATACCTTAGTCCACTGGTACCAGTGGTCCAAACCCTACAGCAAAACTCTGTGCGGGTCATAAATTTCCTAGCTCATCCTGAGCAGTGGCAGCTCTCTTAGAGGAGGGTACAAAGCCCTGCTCCCAAGGCCAGCACAAACAGCTTCTGCTCCATATGCTACAGCTGTCTCCACAGAGAACGTTCGTTTGGAAGAGTTACTCATTAAATTAACATTGTTAGAGGGAGCAATAGTTGGGCTGGAGCTGGCTTGCCAATAAACAGATTTTACTGAGTGAGACTTGTTTCACTTAGATGTTTATTGACTTTTTTTCCCTTGGAATGATTATTATTTTCACATTTTTCTTTAGTGTAGTACACTTTTGTGGAACAAAATGAACTCATATCAGACATTGATTTCTGTGTATTTGTATGCATGATACTTTCTCCATTCCTTTGAATTACTGTGCTTTTGGAGCTAAAGCTGGTGTTCACAGTTTTGTAATGCTTTTAATACACAAGGGTTTTTTTATATTTATATATACTGTGCGCCAAGTGTTGCTTCAGCTGTCTCCAATTCTACATTATACAAAACAGATTCCTATCCTCAACTACTTTTGTTTTGAAACTCCCCAAATATTCATATCCAACTAGTGAAACATACATTGTTGGGCTAATGTTTTAGCGCTTGAATCGAGTCTGCCTCGTGCTCGGTACAGGACAGTTACTGCTCATAATGTTGGGTCACTCTCCAGCTTATGTACTAGAGTGGAATCATAAAGAGCCAGAGAGAGGATCCCGAGCCTCTGCTTTGATAAATAGGACACTGTGCATCCAGAATTGCACTCGCAGAGTATAATTCCAGCACGTTTTAAGCCAATTCAGGTTGAGCTGCTGCAGCCCCCAACTTCTGCCTTACTCCCTGCTGCAGCTTCCTGCTCCCATTCTTGTGCTGATGCTGGCATCCATGCTAGTTGCAGCCTGGTGCTGCTTCCAGGAGCCCAGGCGGCCTGACAGCAATCCTTCATTACTTCTCAACCTGCTCAGCACCACAGAGCAATTCAGTATATGATTTCACAAGTACCACTGCAGGTGTCAAGGGAGGGGAAGGAGTAAGGGGAGGCACAGGGCTGGTTTTGCTGGGGTTAATCCGTTGTGGGACAGTACTTGTCACCTTGCAGTCAGGTCTGCTGGAATGTGTTATACCCTGGAGGTTTGCTTTATATATTCAGATTGGCAAAACCTTATTTGCAGAATTATTTTGTTAAAAGTGCAAAATTTTAAAATCTAGTATCAAATAATACATAAAATTTATAAAAATTGCCAACAAAACAACTCCTCCCCTGAGCTGAATGTGAAGCTTGTCATCATTTTGCTTTAAGCAGAGTTTAAAGCCCATAGCCAGAGTTATGAAGATCATTTCAGACCATGAATCTTGTGAAAAAAGTGAAAATCTCATTTAATCAGTTCTCAGTGTAGGAAATTTTGTTAACCAGTGTGGGAATCGTACTAAAGACAGGCCTTCCGGATATGCACCATTACACTGAACAGGATTCTTGGGTTTTGGCTAACCAGATTCACACCCCTTCAAAACAGCTAACTTCTTTGAATTCAGATGAAGTAGTTAGTGACAAAAGCCACGTAGTGACCCCAACAATGTTTGGAAAGGAGCCAGACTTGAGAAGTCATCCTTATTGTGCGGGAGGTGGGGAAGGTCTTTGCGTATGAACTAGGAAAGGTCAATTTTATTTTTGAGAAATAGAGCCTTTCCCTAGTTACAGATTTCCACCAAAATTTTTTGGCTTCAAGTTATGCATCCGACACAGGGAGCTGTGGCATGGTATTTGCTGGGGTTTTAGGCTGTACAGTTCGATGTGCAAATGGATGGAGGCAAGAGCAAGGAAGTATTTAAAAGTAATAATAGAATTACGTTTGAAAGAAAGCCTATGCTAGAAGGTTAGGAAGACTGATCCAAGAACTGACTTATGTCACCTAAGGGAAAACACTTAAGAGTGCTTGCTGCAGGGCAACATTCAGGAAGTTAGTATGAAACAACTAAAAGTATGAAACTAATATGCATGCATTGAAGACCATTAAATACCTAAGTAGGTGCTTCTTACTCAGAGCGCTAATGTGGTTTAATGGAGGCAGGCTGTCTGACCCAGGGTTTTGCCTTTTCTCCATCTCTGGGTGGCCAAGCTGTAACTTTGTTGCTGAAGTTGAAAGCTGATTTGGGGGGTGGGGGGGTGGGGCAGGCACAGAGTGGGGAAGGCAGCTTGGAGCTATATTGCTGTGAAGTGCTGGAAAAGCCAAATCCTGAACATCCCAGAGGAGGAGGTTCTATTGTGGTAGCACCAGGAGTGTTGGGTGTTCATCTTCGATGCACCCACGTTTCAGTGGAGGTGGCTTCCCAATAAGTCTGTCTTTCTTGGTCCTTCATGAAGTATCTGAATAAATCGTATGCACTAAATTGCACTTTCTCTTTTTACGATATTGGAAAGAAGGTTTTCCACTACATTGATACCGTTCACAAGTTTAATCACGGAGCCTGCCTTTAGGCTTGTATTGTCAGACTGTGGTGATTGTCTAATTCCTAATGTGCTTTCTGTCCCGAAAAGCACTGTTCGTAGGTGGAGTTCCCTTCAGTTTTTGGTGAAGATGCAATCCTTAAAAAACAAAACGTAATCCACAGAGCAGTGGCAGATCTTTTAATACATCAGTCAGTATCGAAATTGCCTGATATTTGGGTATTTTGTGTAGATTCATAGCTGGGGATTTCATTTGAACAACTCTCGTTGACTTGCATGCTCAGTCTGTTGAAGATTGCCCAGATACTGTTCCTAGGCATGAATCTTTATAAGTCTGCTACAGTTTTAAAGCCAGTGGTCTTTTTAGATTATTTATATCCTTCAGTGAATTTAATTGTTTTAACTGTTTTTTCTTCCTTCATCCAAAGTGTGTGCGTAGAGGATGTTTGAATTAATAAATTTTCTTTGTTCATGTAAAAGTATAATTGAAAATATTGGTATGAAGTCCTAAACTGGATTTCTCAGAATCACTTAGCTTTTTGATGTGAAGATTTTGCAAGTGGATCATGGAGGGGACTGATGTCTAAAACACGTGGATGCCACAGAATTATTGAATGAGCTACTAATAGTTTAATCTCAGCCCAGCAGGTAAGGTAAGGCCTGGGATTTGAGAGATTTACATTGCAGTCATACTCCACCACACACATTTTCTGGATGACATTAGGCAAACGATCTTGTGTTTGAGTGCCTCCATTTTGTGTCTTTGTAGGCCTTAAACTAAGGCGGCGCGATTTCTCAGGTACCGTGTGATCCTTTCAGTACGGATTGCTGACATCAGTATGGAGGCTATAACATACAGAAGAATAAAATATGTGTGTATGCCAAATGAGTTTTGTTTTGTTAGGGAGTCGAGAAAGATCCTCTCTCATGGAAGAAAAGCAAAATTTGCCATGTTCGCTAAGTACAGGTTCATCAGTAATTTTGAGTGGAAGGAAAACATGCACTGTATACCTGGTAGACAGATTTCTGTGGCAAATTGATTTGGCCTTAGTACAAATTGAGCTTCATACCAACACTAAGAAAATAGCACACATTTTGCCACTAGTACTACTAGTGTTTCAATACTGATGACAGGATGCTAGTCTTTTATTTCATGGTAAATTATGGCTTTGTTATTATAAGCACATGGTGATGTAGCAAGAAATGTTTCCCTTTACTGACTGTCCTGCTCTGTGTTTTAATAGGGAGCATGGATAATTTCTGTAGTATAGGCATGTGACAGGGACTTCTATGCAGATTTCGATATTAAAAATAGACGAAATGTTCATCACAAACTTTCTTCATGCCTGTGAGTCCTGTGATTTCTCCGTTTTTAAAACCAACTCATGTTTGGTAAACATTTTATGTATTGCCTGAGTAGTATATATTTACAACTCCTCTGTCAAAAGCGTAGAAAGAAACAATCTGATATGTTTTGTTACTTGGTTTAAATTCAGTATTTCTGTTGTGGTTTAGCAAGCTACATTCTGGGAATAATTATTTTTCAAAAGAAAAACGACGGGAATTCTGTCTCCATAATTGGCTATGATTGTTCTGGAAGACAGAGAGAACCTAAGCAGACTTGTAACAGCAGCAAGAAAGGTCCTAGGAACTAGTAGGAATACAAAGAGGAAAGTAAAGTTGAGTGATTGTAGCAATGAACTAATTTAATGGGGCTTTTGGCAGTGGAAAAACTGTCAGCTTCCCGAAATATATTACTTGGGTTATCTACATAGTACAGCTTTGATGGAATTATCAAATGATTTGTTACTCAGCTTCCTTTAGTAACAACAGTGTGTATTCTTCTACCGATAGCAAATTTAGCACTGGAGGTTTTGTCTAAAACACTGTAATATTGCATCTTTCTCTTTAGGGTGATTAATAGCAGATCTGCACTTGGTTAGGTTCCCCTAATGGTACAATTTGACATGAGCCAAATACAGCCACATGATTATATTTCTAAGCTGGACCGTGCAATCTGAAGTTTATGTCCCCTTTATGCTGGCTGCAAGAGGGCAACTGATACCTGATTAATCATAAATCCTGGTGTTACAAAGCTAATCCGTTGACATTTTCAGAATGTGTACGGTTTGGCCAGGTTACTTTATGTTGGACCAGCACTTTGCTTTGAGTAGCCACGCTGCTTTTGATCTGGTAGGCAGAGCGCTCAGGTTGAATTTACTGTTGCATCAAACCATGGCTTCAGGCACAAGTCCTGCACTACTTTACAACCAGCTGAATTAGCAGGGGATCCACGAGTTAAAAATAGGCTCTATTTTATTTTTTTTTTTCAGCAGTAATTTCTAGATTTCAGTCTTAAGGGCATGATAGACTTTAAGGAAGTGACAGAAGCAAAGGTTTGTACAGTGCACTAGAGTCTGCGTATCCTCAGTTACACAGAGCCTCTATGGATCTGCTAGAAGCAGTAAATAACCTTTTTCAGCAAACAGACATAGCAGATAGTTCAGTGGCAAGTAAAATTAGAACAGTTTTAGCTATATAAAGAACACAATAGACTGAAACTTTTCTTTGTGGGAAATTGCACATAACCTGGAAACCTTAATAATACTAAGTACCTTATCAAAAAGCATTTTCAATATGGATTTGATATATTGCTGTAGTAAACCCACACGTGTCTAACCCTAGAAAAATGCTGTAATACAAAAATTAGGGCTATACTTAAGGCTCTTGCTAGTGAAACCAGTACACTTTCTGTGTATAGAGGATGTACTACCCAAATTCTGTCAGTGGAGGTGCTTAGGGCACTGGTGCTGACAATATCAACACTGAGAATGAGTACTGCAGAAAGTCATGTAAACGAGGCATTGAAAGAAAATGGAAGCTGCTGTCAATGCTTGGCAGTTTTTAAAGGTCACAGGGCTGAAAGCCACAAACGTATGTCTTTTAATTAATGCTAATTTCCTTTCCTTGTACTCTGTAACCAAAAATAAAAGAGCACCTCCATGATAGGGAAAAGAGGATTAAGAAAAAAAGGTAATGGATAAATTTGCTTCAAAATGTTGAAAATATCAAAGCAGGAAAATAATCTGAGCATCTTTCCATTCCTGTGTTTAACATTAAATACAACTACTGATAAGTGATTTGGGCTCTCTCCAGGCTTCACAGAGTAATACTGAACTAACTTGGAGACAGCTTGCCTCAGACAGAGATCTTTTGGTTCCTTGTGGGATTTTTTTTGTGTTTTGGTTTTTGATTTTTTTTTTTTTAATTACGAGCAGCATGGCAGTGGGTATCTATAGCTAGATAAAAAGCCAGTGTGCTACAAGATAGCATGTGGATACAAAGCTACACAACCCTTTCTTAGTGCATGTAGGGTGAGGAATATTTTCTTAAGTACTGAGCTTAGAGGCTTGAGCTAGGAGCCAAGCTCTCCATGCAGTCAGTGAAAAGTAGGTGCCACCAGAGGGAGATGGAGTACCTTGGTATTAGGGAGTATTTAGATGCTTCTTGTGCTTTAGAGGGTCACTGGTCTCTCTACCCGGATTGTCTGGGAATATTGGCATCTGCACTAGGTACGCTATATGGTAGATATGATCTCCACCTCTGCAATAACCTGGAGTTATGTGAGGCTGGGGCTTTCTTCTTCCACTGCAGAGGAGTTCATCAAGCTCGGAAGCTTAGATGGTGAGGCAGGCAGACCCAATACAGATGGGATCTGTATTTGCCTGGCTTGTATATGCTAGTAGGATCTGTTACAGCCCCATTACCCTCTAGTGGCACGGTACTGAACTAGAACATCATCCAACAGCTTTAGCTGAGACATTGCTGTCCAAAACAGCGCCTTTCATGCTGGTAACATGCTGAGTGCCTTACAGCAGGATTTGTAAAACTCAGTTTCTGAAGCTGTGTTGTGGCTTTTGCAAAACTCACTATGTAGCTTTGTGAAGTGGACTTTTCAAGCATGAGGTTGTGGAACATACTTGAGGGCATTCATTCTTCCTTTCTTTAGTACCTTCACTTGAATTAAGAAAAATAAAAAAAGATACCTTGCTCCTCTCATAAAACACTGTCTTCACTTACATTGCTGTAAAAGTATTGTAATTATACCATTGTGACAGAGTTACGGTGGTTGAGCAGTCTGCGAAGAAGAGCTTTAGGAGTTTTACTTTTCCTGAATCTCATTTGGGAGGGGGCTCATTCCTTACCTAACTCTCACTCCAGGTACCCCATTTGGCTTGTTAGCTGCTGCCTTTGTGATGCCTGCCTGGGTGTCAGACCTTGAGGGTGGGGCCCTTGAGAGGAGAATGCAGGAAAATATTCCACCACTTAAGTCACGCTCTGTAGGCACCCCGATGGGCATCTTGGGATATAGGCCAATGTTTACCTTTGGGTTTATGGCACCAATGACATTTCTCATAAGGCTGTTTTAGAGTCTGACAAACTTCACTGTCAACAAGCTTCCTAAAAACCAGATTTTTTTAAATCCCCCCGCCCCCAGCTATACCCTATTACAGCCCCCAATTGTTTCTCATAACAAAGCATAACACAGAGTTAACATCAAATCTAGCTAAATTACATTTTCCTTCAACATTTTTCTTAATTATCACAGTCTCAGTACTATGAAGTTGCATTCTGTCACCAAATTTAGAGCCCTGTGTTTCAGAGGAGTGCTGTTGACAGAAGCACATTTAGCAAGTGCAGAAGGCAGCATGCTACTAGCATCATGTAGACTGGAAATTTCTTGTCCTAGTTTCTCATCCTGCAGCTAGTTCTATATGGGCAGCTTTAATGCATTTTTATTTAGTGAATTGTAACGAATGCTGAATTCTGATTTCTGTAACCATTGCATCAGGAGTCTTAACAGACTTCTTGCTGATATGAATGCTGCTACATCCATGTGAATGCTCATATCGCTGTGCTGGAAAAGTTGTTCTTCATCTTTGTGAAACCTGACAGCCAAGGTTTAGCAGACTTAGGTTTAAAGGACCTGGTGTGAGCTTATGGGCCTCTAGAGTTTCTTCTCAAATTCACCATCTGAAGTCACACTTGTGAATTAAATCTGTTCAGCAGACTATCTTAGATAGAGCATGGTTATAAGTCCTTTGACTTACCTGGATCAGGTGTGTATCCCTTCGTGAAGTAGCATAATGAATATTTACTTAGGAAGCAGATGTAGCCAGGTAACTATTCTGTCAATTTATCTAATTTATTAAGAAAAAATAATCATGCTTTTATGTATGAAGTAAAACCCCCTTAATTTTGCAAAGAATGTTTTGTCAATTCAATTAATTTGCTTTGTTATTTTGTCTAAGATTTTTTTTTAGCCCATATTTTAAAAAAATAATCGAGCAGTTCTTTTATTGAGAATATACTGTTGGTGCCTTTACTGAATTTGTGGTGTTCTGTAAACTAATTTAGGAGGGCAGCAGGCTGGTAGCAATGAACTGCACATGTATGCTGTGTGGCTAAAACACTGAAGTTGTCATCAGATCCATTACTCCATCAAGATTTTGTGTTTTAAAGGACAGAATAATGGAGGATTTTGTGTCCATATGGATTCCATGGTAGGAAGTCAGAAGGAGCTGGGTCTTTCAGTGATGCAAAATGGAAAGGGAAGAAGACCATGGAAATTCCCCATTGTAGCACTCTGCCTGGGGTATTCTGTCTAGTGTGGCAGACCGTGAGAAAGATTCCTAGGCTGTTACTCAACACAGCTCTCAGGGTTTAAGGTAAGATGCTTGAAGCCCATGCTTGCAATAAGCAAGTGAGTCTCTTGAATAGCGGGAGAACTTACAGGAATAAAGAGTTCTAGTAGAGCCCCTAGAAGCACCTCCCATGCCAGCCTCTTTAGTGCCCAACAGCAGAAGAGTATTTCTTCTGGGTGTATCAGTGAAATAGAACATTGCGGACAGAGCAAAGCTTCCTTATTCCCAGTTTTCAGCCTGGGTTTTCTGCTGTCCTCTGCAGGAACAGAGAAGTTAGATTTGCACTAGGGAGTGGCAGTTCCCTGCTTGGGGCTTTCTGCAGCACTGAGGGATGCTCTGCAGTGACTCCAGGGGGGCTCGGGCAGTCGCTTCCAGCTGGGTACGCAACTGAAGTGTTGCCTGAGGCAGGACTGCACGTTCTGCTCTCCTCTGCAGCTGCCCGAGTGGGTGTGACCCCACTGCCCTGTCCTTGTGGAAATCATTGCAGAGGCCGAGACTGACCTGAGTAGGTCTGGTATATTTTGCTAAGCCTTGGAGAGTGTGGATCTGTTTACTTCCAAAAAGGATTACCTTGGTATGTATACAAAAGCCAAAGTGGGGTATAGCTGGCTGAGGATGATCCGCAATGGAAATATGCAGGTGGTAGAAGCCAAGTGTAGTGTCTTGTACCTGCTCACGCATCTCCTGTCTCCTCACACCAATAACGTAGTAATTGTGGGGGATTTCATGTTGCTAATGAAGCAGGGGTATCTTTTACACCACTGGAAGTGAGATACCACTTCAGCTGTTTCACAGATCTCCATCAGGTGTAATGAAATTTTTCAATTTAACAATTTTTTCCTTTATCTGAGTGTAATTATCATTACAGCTTTGTGTTACTTTTGACATTGCAGCGATCTTTTCTCGGAGTAGGAAGGAGTTCAAACAGCATTTTCTTTCTCTTACAAGGTTAGGAATTCCCTTCTCATATTATAGCCCAGTCCTTTTATATATTGCTAGTGGTAGCATAGAAGAGAATAGCAGACAGGCATAGAGTTACTGCACTTAGCTTCTGGCTACTAGCTGATAGATGCCCTTGCTCTGACTTGGTGAGTGATTACCAGATAGTTTGGCACCGGACTAGTGCCACGGTTAATTGTGACTGATTCATTGGTCTGAAATATGTCACTAATTTAATGGAGCTGTTTCATTAATCTGATTGAATTGCATCCAGCTGTTAGGGGTGTATGGAAGAAAGGTACCTGACACATGAGGCAAGAGCACTAACCTCTGCATTAAACTGTAAAACAGTCATTAGGACATCTAATGCTGAAATGGAATTGCTCCATAGAAATTTGGTTTCCAAGCACAATACTAATTAGCTGTAAGCTTGATGAATGTCAAGAATTAATTAAAACTTTTCAGTGGCCTGTGTGGGTTTTAAATATTGTCATTATTGCCCCAATATTTTCAGTTCTTACACTAATTGCTTTTTAGAGAGCATGAATAGAATTATCTTCTCAAGTGACTGAGGGTATGAACAGGTCATTGAAAATGGACCTCCTTGCCTCTGGATTTCCCCTTATTTCCCTGAAATTTTTCCACTGTTTTTCTTCCACTTTTGTGCATGCATTGCAAAGAGAAAGGTAAAATCAGTGATTTTAGACCCAAACTTTATTTTGACAGCACTTCTTGGTTTTCTTCCCTAGCTGTACTGTGGAGACCAGCACACTGTTCTTACCTACTTTCATTTTGGCAACAGGAAGATAGCTACAGCTCCATCAAATATGTTCTTGTTTTTAATTAAATACAGTGTTAGCCAAAATCCATGATTATTTTGTCCTGTTTAATGAAAGGCCTGCAACAGTTTAAACATTTGGTACACGAAACGTCCTCAAGATAAAAAACATGTTGGAAAGTAATGAATTGAAAGGGAATTCATAATCAAAATCAGCTTTTGGTTGTTTCTCAAATATGATCTTAATGTAAAAATAGCTGAATTTTTGGTGTAGGAATTGCAGATGCATAGTGCGGACTGCTCATGTTCCTTCTCTGTGGTGAGTGTCTCCACGTGTTTGGCTGCATGGTAAGGATGAATGTCCAACATGCCATGTTATAGACTGTGGACAAATGTATGACAAAGACATGAGGTGACATGACATAGGAAGAGCCTTAACACTTGGAGGGCTTGTAGGGAGGCTCCTCTGAGTGTCGAGCAATGCCAGAAACCACAAACTCCCAGGCTACAGATGGTGCCATGCCCTGTTGCTTGCTTCGTGTGCAATCACATATGATGACAGTCCTCAGCGCCTATTCCTAGGGACCACAGAGGCAGAAGGATGAGGGCGCTTCCCCATGTATCTGCGAGATGTAGGTGGTGCCTGGGAGGCTGCCGAGGTGGGGAGAATTGAAAGGATCTTTTACAGTGCCACAGTATTGGCTTGTCTCACCTTGAATACTGTATTCAGTTTTGGCCCTTCACTTCAAGAAGGATGCAGAGGTGCTGGAGCGTGTCCAGAGAAGGGCAATGTCAATGGTGAAGGGTCTAGAGAACGAGTCTTATGAGGAGCAGCTGAGGGAACTGGAGTGGTTTAGTCTGGAGAAAAGGGAAAGCTCAGAGGGGGATCTTACTGCTCTCTACAACTACCTGCAAGGAGGCTGTAGGCAGGTGGGGTAGGTCTCTCCTCCCAGATAGCAAGTGACAGAACAAGAGGAAACGGCCTCAAGTTGCGCCAGGGGAGGTTTAGGTTGGATGTTAGGAAAATTTCTTCACTGAAAGGGTGTTGAACCTCTGGAACAGGCTGCCCAGGGAGGTGGTAGAGTCACCATCTGTGGAGGTGTTTTAAAAAATGTGTGGATGTGGTGCCTGGGGACATGGTTTAGTGATGGACTTGGCAGTCCTGGGTTATCAATTGGACTTGATGATCTCAAAGGTCTTTTCCAACCTAAATGATTCTCTGAGTCTGTGATTTGATGTGATGAATCCACTATACCTGCGTGAGCTCAGTGGAGGTGTTTTCCATAGCAGTTGGTTTTGATCTCGGCAGCTCAGATTCAGGACCTTTTGTGGAAGGTTAGGTTCATGAGACTTGCTTACAGAAATAAGATGGTGCTTTGATTTTTTTGTGAGGAGGTTAGATGGTTACTGCTTGATAATAGCATTAATTGTGATAGCTCAGAGGTCAAGAAAATGCTTGTTCATTATCCCTTCTTTAAAGCTTTACTTTAATAATTAATGATGCAATAACCCCTTCCCCTAGTGAGAAATACATTCAGTATCATACTTCTTAAAATAAACTATTTTGGCTAGTAGTCTCAATGGTGATTTTCTGGAGGCGTAACACAAGTATATCCTGAAGGAAACAGTTATTTGGATTGACAGTGCTGTAAGAAGCTCAGTTCCGGGTTACTTGATTCTGTGTCTTCCATCCCCAGTTTTCCTGCCCAAGGTCTAACATTTCGCTTTACCCTGTGAAGCAAGTGGCAATGGATATGTATCAATATATGTGTAGGTCGTGGTTTTTATGACAGTATGATTCATCTAATGCCTGGAGAAGATGAATGCAGTCGAAATATTCAACTGTTTTTGTGTATGGTTGTGATGTCATCGGAAGGGCATGATGTAGAAGCTCAGAGCAACCCCATACTCGGGAAAGCAGATCTGGGGGTATGTTTCATACAGTGACAGTTCAGCAGTTCGTTGTCAGGCTGTTTCACTGCTGTATCTCCAATGGGAGAGCGGAGTGCCCAGCTTTCGTGCCAGTTTAAAACACTCAGTGCCCTGAAACCAGTCGGAAATTAGGCAGATGTTAAAGATAGGCAAGTGGTTTGTGTTAAACAAAATGAATGTAGAAGGAAATCCATAAAACACCTCTCTCAAAGGTAACACCTGACTCTTTCTCTCTCTCTCTTTTTGCACAGTGCTGGTCCTAAAGGGGATAACATTTACGAATGGAGATCTACTATACTTGGACCTCCAGGTTCTGTATATGAAGGAGGTGTTTTTTTCCTGGATATCACGTTTTCATCTGACTATCCATTCAAGCCACCAAAGGTAAGGGTAAGGTTTTTATTGTGTTTGTCATTTTTCCACATGTGAGAAAAATGTAACTTGCAAGGAGTGAGTGCTTATTCCTTTCTGAATATCAGATCTGTTTATGTCTCTTGAAAACAACAAGATCCAAACTCTGGCTGGCAGTTTGAGAAAAATCCTGTGTCTAATTTATATCCTGATTACCACAGTAAATACTGATTTCCAAGCTTTACCAAGTGATAAATGAGATGATAATTCTGATCAATAGTTAAGATTCAAGAATTTTTAATTTCAATAGAAGACAGTGCAAGACCTACTTATGCTTCTCATTCCAGCTACTAAAATATATTTATAATAAACTTTTTCTGTTATGAAACAGATTCTATATTATTTATTTTCACATGGTTTTTAGCAAAATAACAGAAAGCTAAAGTAAATTTAGATAGACAACTGGAGTATTATATTGTGACTTCAAATTGGGTAATACTGTGATGATTTCTGTTATTGTAAATTGTCAATCTGTCTACTACTGGTAAGATAAACAACCTTCTTTGATAATATTTGTAAGCAGAAGTTCTTATTATTAAATGAAACTAACCTTAAACTAAAATTTAATTTCCTTGTTTGGAAATAGTATGGACGTGTAAGAAATTACAATTTCTAACCGATATCAAAGAAGTTAAAGGTTGTTCCTTTCTCCCCTCCCTTAATGCCAAATTACAACTGTTGACCAAGTCACCAGAAAGGACGCTGCTGACATTTGCAAAGACCGATACGTTCTGTTTCTACAACTTACGGCTCTTGTGGCTATAATGTTGTTACCATAAATCAGACACGTTTTTCAATTCCCAGAAGGATTACAGCATAAAGTGTAATAAACTCTATGTATTTCACGCTTCTCTGAAACCCACAAAATTTAATACTCTCTGAGTTAAGATTGTTAAAATGAAGTGCTACAGAGTTTTAGACCAATTCCTCCTGAAAATCTTGTAGAATTTTTTTAGAGCGTGATCATTTTTGAATTTTCAGTAGTTTCAGAAAACATCTTGGATTTTTTCCCCTGCTTCAGTAAGAAAAAGAAAAATTTCCTCATCTCCTTGTCTTTATATAATTAAAGCACTTAGAAATGTCTCTAACCTCTTATTTGTGCAGAATAATGCTTACATGCTCTACTGATACTACTCTGAAATAATTTAAAAACAAGGATGGTGTTAGTGTGATAGCACTGTTTTGGCTGTATATTATGTCCTGCCTAATGAAGGGTAAGGCAAAGATTTCATTGTTAATTTTAACAAGAATAATACAATACTCTGATTTCAAATATTGATTTTCACGGTCTGTATTTAGGATTTCGAAATAAAGGAGGAGATCAACTAGTATTGCACATGCAGCCAAATTCTGTCTACTTCTTCACCATCAGAAATGGTAGTAAAGTTACATTTGTCATTAGATCGTTCTTGACATGCTTGATATGTTCATTAAATAGCACATAGCATTACAAGGTAGGTCCTAATTTTTGTGGGTAACAGATAGGGCCTCTGTGAAAGCAGTTTGTGTACCAAGGATCTCCATGGTAGGTTTCTTACAGGTAGCCATGGCTACAGTAAATACACACTTTTCTGTGAAATAATTGTGTTTCAGAAAATGAGCAGAGGAGCTGACTCCACAGAAGCTCTGCAGAACCGGGAGCACCCCAGACACTGCTGCTGCTTAGAGTCAAGGGGCAGCATTGCTGGGCAACACTGAATGACCTTTCTGTCTCTTATGCTGTGATTCCAGGTTACTTTCCGTACCAGAATTTATCACTGCAACATCAACAGTCAGGGAGTCATCTGTCTGGATATCCTGAAAGACAACTGGAGCCCTGCTTTGACTATTTCAAAGGTTCTGCTGTCTATTTGTTCTCTTCTGACAGACTGCAACCCAGGTAAGGAGCTGATTGTTTTCTGAGCATCCACTGTTAGTCGTGTGACTTAGTTGCCATGGAATGTAATTGTATATTTGATTCTATGCAGATTAAATAAAAGTTACTGTTTTTTTAAATTTGGTATGAAACACGCCTGCTTGGGTGCAGTCCCCCAGTTAATGGCACTTTTCACTCCTGTGGCACAACAGAAAGCAAATAGCATTAAGCCCATTTTTCCCCCAAGATATGGTGGAAAAAATAAGCTGATATTATTGAAGGTCTGTATTGCAGGAGCTCCAGCTAATGAGCAGTCAATCTAGGAAAGCAGCAAAGTTCTTTTGAGTTATAAACTCACAAATCCTGCAGATCAGAAGGGGCCGCAGGAAGTCCCTTCTCTTAAGGCAGCAATTGAAACATTTAATCTTGCAGATGTGGGTGGGACAGTGTTCAGAGAGATTTTTCCATTTTTCTGAGTTTCTTGTTCCTGTTGGAAGGGGAGGAACTCCACTGGAAGCAGCAGTTTTTCCACAACAACTGGGTGACTAGTGTCGTTAGGAAATGAATGCTAGTTGCCTGCGGGTGGTCAGGGCAGGAACTGAGCAGTAGCAATAAGATAACCGTTCATTTACGAAATACTGGTAATGATCAGGGAGAAATGGATTAGCCGCTACGATGTAAAAGTTTGGTGACTCTTGAGGCAGACTGAATCCCCTCGGTGTATGTCCTACAGTCCTGATACTCTAATGTACATGAGTCTTGTCCAGCACTGTGACAGGGGTGTGCCAGACAGCGCTCACTGAGCATCCCCTGCGCCCAGCGGCCCTTCCAAAGGGGTGCAAGCAGGGCACCTGGCTGGTGCAAGATTTGTTAATATGCATATGACCATGACAGATTTTTCCATTTCTCTTTTTCTGTTCATTGTGCCTTGTGTACTTTCTCTTGGAAAGTCTTGTATAAGAGCCCTACTATACCTCACAGCATTTTCTGGCCTAACAAAGACTATTTTGAAATAGGTCCCGTGTTTTAAATCATGTGTGTGTTTTTGTTTGGTTTGGTTTTATTCTGGTATGGCATCTAATGCATCTTCTCCTGCCTTTTGCAGCTGACCCTCTGGTTGGAAGCATAGCCACTCAGTACCTGACCAACAGAGCAGAACATGACAGGATAGCCAGACAGTGGACCAAGAGATATGCAACATAAATGACAAACTACTTGTGCAGTGTGAAGGTGCAGAAGGCAACTTTGCAGTGTGCAACAAATCTTTATAGCCTTTACAATACGGACTTCTGTGTATATGTTATACTGATTCTACTCTGCTTTTATCCTTTTGAAGACTGGGATACTGCCCCCCAAAAAGGTAAATGCTATCAAGAGTAGAAATTTGTAGCTGTAGATTAGTTATGTTTAAAATGCCTACTTGCAAGTCTTGCTTCTTTGGGATATCAAAATGTATTTTGTGATGTACTAAGGATACTGTTCCTGAAGTCAACCAAATATTATAGTGCATTTTAGCCTAATTCATTATCTGTATGAAGTTATTAAAGGTAGCTGTAGATTACTAGGAATTATGTCATTTGTATTAAACCCAGATCTATTTCCAATATGTGGTACATGCTGTTGTGAAAACTGTTTTAACTTTTACCTTTGTCAGTTTGTAATGAAAGGATTTCCTTTTTCCCTTTGTAGCTCAGAGAGCACCCAGTGTATCATCTCAAACACAATAAACATGTTCCCCAAGGAGTAGTTTCTTTGTTTTCCTATTTTAAATTAATATTTGAATAAATTTAATTATAGTAACAAGGCAGGGCCAATGTATCACAGATCCCTGTGGATAACCTTTAAATTAATATACATAAGCAAAGGCTTGCTATTAAATGTTTAATGCACACCTGTGGATTGTTTAAGTTTTCCCTGTTTTGTTTTTAACAGAACAAATGTCATTTCTACAGTTTCCTTAAATTTAATACTGTTCGGCTCTTTCTCAAGTCGGAATGAGAGCATTGCACATGCTTGCTCCAGAAGTTAATGTAGCTGGTTGCTTCAGGGCTGGTCCTGCTTTCATAACAGACTGCCTGAATCTTGCTACAAAAATTTTTTTTGCAGGACAAGGGCCAAGTTAGAGATAGTCTGGTGCTTTTGTTTCTAAGTAAAGCAAGTCGGACTTGCTGATCTAGAGAACTACAGTTATCCATTGAAAATGGTCTTCCAAAGCATGATTGAACACTGTATCATCTGTCCAGAAAAGAGAGGAGTAGAATAAATCTAATCAGATTTTTATGACATAAAAACGGTTGTGGGGGAAATGAACCTTTGTTAGTGAATAATAAATCTGTAAAACTTTTAGACTATGTTTCCCCCCCTTCACTTTCTGGCTTGGAAATTTTGTAACATCTGTAAGTAACAAAGATACAGCTTTATAGTACATACAGTTTAAAAAGTAGAGTCACTAATAGTTTTATAATTTAAGCTTTTATAGGTTGCCAGTCACAATATTGATTATAAAAAAAAAAAAAAAAGAGACTTGAACCCTTTAAATGATTTTTAAAAATACACTTAATTTTAAACTTTACAGTCCCCCTTACTACCTGGTGTTTTTGGAGATAATGTAGCACTTCCATCAGTAAGATGCTCATTTAATATATGAAAACTGAATGTTGTTTAAATATTAAAGCAATAGAAAAAATGTTAAAGATTTAGATCTAAAGTTAGCCATCACTATATAGGTCCCTGTTTTTTGTATCACATAACCTTTGACCATGAATTGTCCACCCTACTTTAAATATTTCTACAGATTCCTGAAGGTGGCTTGAAGAACTGTGTATCCCAAATATCTTAACCTAGAAGCCAGTCTCTCTTGGTAGCTACAAGATAGCTTTAGAGTTCAGGTTATAAAGTGCAAAAGGGAATGAGAAACAGGGGATCTGGCAGATGAATATGCCTAAGTCAGGTAACAAATGCCAGGAGATGAAGTGCTGGAAATCACTGCTGAAGGTGACCAGAGTTTCTCATTATGTCATTGGACGTGTGAGAAATAGCACAGATTGGCAAAGAAACAAGGGGCTATCACGTCTGGGCTGGACACCTAAAGTCTGCTCACTGATGACCATTAGTGCACTCGTGGTGACACGGTGCTCGTACACCACTCCAGTGACTTTCCAGTGAAGAGCAAACTATGTATTTCACACATTAACTGTGTTGCCTACAGAATTTACAGATATTTATCATAAAATATTATGGTATAAAAATACAGGTTTTAATCCTAATTTTAATGTATTTTTGGTTTGTATTGTACCTACAACTTCAGATACCTAGGTGTACAAGTGGGATGCCTTGTTAGTGTTGCCCCATCTTGCCTTCCTTGCAATTGGATCCTTTACACTGAATTCCCATCTTTTTTTTTTTTTTTCTTTTTTTTTTTTTTTTTTGGTCGGTTTGTCATGATTCTGTTCTTTTTTAATGTAGTTTCTTTGTGTGTAAATTTTATATTTACTGAAGTAAAGGTTGTTTTTGTGTAAACATTTAAACTTTAAAAAAAAAAAAGAAAAGAAGCTAATTTTGTTTCTCAAGTTCTCTCTGCTAAACCATGCAGTAGAAAGAAATTTGTATTGTTAAATAAATCAATTAGTTGTTAAATGAGAATGTGTGTCTGTTTTCATGGGGAGGGGAGAAATCTGTGCTGGAAATACATGCAAAATACCAATTGCAATGAGCATCTGGTGTTTTCAAACTATTTCCTTCCTGGCTGTGCTGGGGTGAATACTGGACACTATCAAAGCACAGCACTGATCCTATTTTACAGTTTTAATTTTCAGTTCCATCTTCTTATCACCAATCACTGGGCTCTGTATTTGAGAAAAAGTGAATTGAAATAACATTTATGTGAAAAGACGATCTAAAGATACCTCTTATTCCCTCTTCCTCTCTATTTCGGATGGGCTTTTCTTGTTCTGTGGGATCTGAGTGGGGAACACATGCAGCTGGCTGGGAAGGTGCCTGAACCAGGCTGCCTGATCTCTGGACACAGGGAGCACTCACATGGGAACCAGCTGTGACACTGCTGAGGAACAGAGAGGGCCAAACCAAATGAGCAAACACGGTCACATCTCTGCTTTTCAGCTGAGGTCGTTGTCTATATTCAGAGCAAACGCTTTGTTGTATCAAATGAGAAGGGAGGGATGAATATAAATGTATTAAATAAAATATATTAATTACAATGGAAAGGTAAATATGTAAGCCTTGTTATTTCTTTACTAACATGTTCTTGGTGAGCTGCCTTACGTTCTGTGATGTCTTAGCGATGTGTGGGTGCCTTATGTGGAGACAGTCTCACTGATCAGTGTTGACTAGTGATCATTTTAAGTCTATAGCCAGGAAGGGAAGAGAGTCCTACGGGGCTACAGAGCAAGACAGCCCGGTAAGGAAAGCAGGAACTGAACCAGGGCTCTTTTGTGCTCTGCTCCCTCCCTGCCTCTTGGTGGGGAAACTGCTACACTTGGCTGCACGCCGGTTCCTGTTCTGTACCAGCTTATCTGTGGCCATGAGTACTGCAGAAAGTGAAACCAAGCCTCTCCCTTCCTTTACTTTCATGTGTGGGAACCAGATCTGTGGCCTCACAGCAGTGTCCCCAGTTGCCTGCACCACCATGGGAAAGCTGCAAGGCTTGGGCCACGGGGCTTTACACCAGCCAGGGCAGCCGCAGCTGCCCCTTTGCCACTGCTGCCACAGCTTCCCCATGGCCCTGCCTGGGTCACCACAGCGCTGTAGGGGAGAAAGCTGGAGACCACAGCAGCTTCTATATTGATCTTACAGTCTTCTGCCACTGGAGTCTCATCTGCATGGGTGCAGCCAGCAAAGGAAGGACTCCGGACTCCAGTCTGAAGGGTGAATTTCGTCTTTCCTGCATTTTCTTCAGCAAAACTCAGCATTAGATATTTGTGTGAAAGAAGGAAGGCCTGTGCAGGCATTCTGAACTAAAACATCTTCAAAGGACGGTGACAGTAGTGTGACTAAAATGAGATTTGTTTCAGCCATAAACCACCATTGTATTTCTGCAGCCCGCGCTATAGCCAGGGAAATAGATGCATTTGAGAATTCAGCGCTGCTTTGTGTGCAGTATCCCTTCAGCCTTTTCATGGTGTCACCGCTTGCGTTTGTACCGCATGGTAACTTTCAAGGCTGAGCCACCACTCCCTTTCACTCACTAACCACCTCAGCTGAAAGCGGCTGGAGAGGATCCCAAGACAACAGGAGAGATCGTGTAATAGAGCACGTGTTTTAAAGGGAGAAGTGAGACAACAACACGGCTGCTTGTACTGCTGCCTGACCTTGCTGATGTCAATGATAATTAGACACGTTCAACTGTAGCTTAGGTAGAAGAGCAGATAAAGCACTTGGAAGATAATTGATGGAATGTTTGCAGCATATAGGAGCTTTTGCTTTTTATTCCTTAAAGAGGGAAACCTGCTTCAGCTTGTCTTCTCTCACCTCTCTGTGCGCATTGTGTCTCTGGAGTGCAGCTGTGAGTACCTCTGTTGGTGGGTTGAACAGAAAGCATCCAACATGCTAGCAACAATTTGGGGTGATCCTTAAAAATAAAACCTGCCAGGAATAGATAGAATAAGAAGTATAGTATGAAAAATATACATATCTCGTCCCCTCGTAGGGATGTAAGATGTGGTGGGACCACGCGCGTGGATAATAAATGCATACAGTTGTCTGTCATTGGTACTGCTCTTCTGCAGGTAATGTGTGGACAGCCCTGTCTGTTTACATAGTGTTTCCAAGTATTGGGAAGCATTTTGTAGCTTTGCTGTCCAAGATAAGCACCTCTTTGAACCACCCTAAATTGTTACTGTCCACAACATCTTTTGATAGTGAATGCTACCGTTTAATTATGGACTGTGTGAAAAAAGGCTTTTTTGTTATGTGATTATGTTGTGTGACTTTGTTTTATGTCTCCTAGTTTTGTACTGTGAGAAATAATGAATAGTTTCATTTGTTCTCCTCCTTGATCCCATTTATAATTTTATGTACCATCATTATTATCAGCCCCTAGTAACCTCTTTTTTCAGGCTGGAAATTTTATTTATGTAATCCACATTTATTTAATCTCTCCCAGTACTCATCCCAGTAGATGCTCTGAGTATCCCGGTCACCCTTGTCTGTACATTTTGTAATTCTGCTCCAGCTAATTTAGAGGAATGAGAGCGTGTGTGATCTGTATGCAAAAGGTGAACTCACAATTCATCTGGAATAATGTTCTCTGGTTTGGTCTGCTTGCCTAGTAATTCTTAATACTCTGCCTTTTTGACCGTTGCTTATTGCTTAGCTAATGTCTTCATTAAGCTGTGTTTGGAGATGCTGGGGTCTCTTTTCTGAGCAATAGCTAATTTAACCTTTTACGTAGTCTAACACATTTGTCTTTCCCAATATCCGCTGCATTGTCTCTATCATCACCAAATTAATCTGTGATCTTATCTCCCAGTTCTCAGTATCATGAAATCCTTTATGACTCTTGGCAGTCAGTTTTAGTTTAGTCTGCCTTGAATACTGACTCTGTGTGTGTGCTGCATGCACCAGGGGCGGGAGGTAACAGCAAAAGTAATAGCAAAGTGCACTGGACAGGTCTGTCTGCCAAGAAGTGATGGGTCCCAGAGGACAAATTATCATCTGGCTTCTGAATGGCACAAATGAAAGCAGCTGCCAACTGTTTTCACCAGTCTGGGCTTTGTCTCCCTCTACAGAACAAATGTCAGGTCATTATTTAAAGAGGAGCTCAGCGTGGGTAAATTTTCCAGAGTGCTGAATGAGCTGTCATCCTGGAGATCAATTTTCTGGGATATCATATAGATAGACAGGGGTGAATCACAATCGTGTGGGAGACCATTCCCCTGAACATAGCAATTGGATGTACCTCTGAAGGGTACGGTTGGCTTGAAAATCTACAGTCTAGCATTTGTTCACAGAGCCAGGCAGCCATAGTGAGGCTGGAAATGCAGAGGTGACTAATGGAAGCAGAATGAAGCTGTTAAAGTCCAGCAGGGTGTGATGGCATTTCTTACACCGAGGAAGACAGTTTCTTACAAGTGTAGAGGTCTATGGTTTTGTTTATGCATTCCAGCACTTCAAATCTGCATACATTGTGAGAATGAGCTGGGACCACCTTGACTGCACGCTAATAAAGAGGTTACCAGTACTTCCAGTTTCTAATTTATAGGCGGTGGAATTAAAGTGACAAATTATTTTAAACTTGTCAGTTTCTGAAGGGAAATATTAATACGCTCTATGCTTTTCTGCCATTGCCTGGGTTTTGCCGTTAGCTGAGAAGCTAATGTGCTCTCTTTTCACTGCTGGAATGATTAGTTATTGTGTACAAGCAACATTTTTCATTCTATTCACTTCTGAGTGTTGTTGTTTCCAGCTGATTTTTTTCATAGGTATGGATTTAATGAAGAACTCAAAACATTAAGGTATCATTTAAGCTTTCCTCATTGATTTAGTCGATATTTTACTGTGAAATGGCCCAAATTATATTTCTTAAAGAGAGTAAGAATTAAATTACACAGTAGTTCTTCTGGAAGATTATGCTGTTTAATAGCAGGATGTTACCTAGTTCAGTGCCTTATATATTTTATATAGCTAAATCATGGACTAAAAAGGAAAATTTTATGGCAATTTTCCTTTGCCTACTGTGATATTTGATCCAAGCACTCATAAACTAGCAGACGGAATAAATGAAAAAGGTGAAGTACCATGAATTTTCGTTGGATTGAGGGAGAAGGAAAATAGAAACCATCACATATATAAAAAACATTAAATGTCTGAACTTTGCATTAAAGAAAGCCTAAAGTCAGGTCAAACCAAACCGAATGCTGGCCTTTCTGGTGGAAATAAAATAGCCAAATACCAAGCCAAGGAAATAGACAAATAAAACACTGGAGAAGTTTTCACTTGAGCTGGCTTTTTGAAACCCAGCTGTAGCGGCAGTGGTCCCTACTGAGCCACGCGTATCCCAGCTATGTGCGGGCGCCTGCCCTTTGGCAGAGGACAGCATCCCAGGCTTAGCCGCTCCTGCAGCCTCTGGAAAGCCTCCCCAGCAGCGCGGGTGGGTGGCCGCGCTCCTCCAGCCCCGCGGAGGTGCTTACAACGAGCCGCGGAGCTCCCGCAGAGCGGCGAGGGCGCCCGGAGCGCCGGGCGGTGCCGGGGCCCCGCGGCTGCGGGGCGGGCCGCTCCCCGCTAGGTGTCGCTGCCGCACCGGGTACGGCCGCGGCCCGCCCCGGGGGCCCGGCGGGGGAGCTGGGGCGCCCGGCGGCCCCGCCGGAGCTCGGGCACAGCCGGCAGGACGGGGCTGCGCGCAGCCTGCCGTGCCTCCCGGGGGGCAGCGGGGGCGAGAACCGCGGGGCCGGCTGCCGTGGGCCTCCGGGGGGGGGGGGGCAGCGGGGGTGAGAAGCGCGGACTCGCGGGGCTCGGCAGCGCGGCGGGTGCGGGGCTGGGCGGCTGCGCCGGCCCCTCGCCCGGCAGCGCACCGGGGGCTGCAGCGAGCGGGCACCCTCACGCCGGCAGTGCCGGAGGGCGACATCCCGGAGCGGCCCCTGCTCGTGGGGTGCTAGCACGGTGACCTGCCGCCTTGCTCTGCTCGACCGCCGCTACGCTGCACCCTGCGGACAGACAATTCGCTTCAGAGTATGTTTTTACCCCCGAACTGGTAAAAATAAGAAGCTGCAGCAGGTTATCTGAAATAGCTGCTGCCAGCCCCCTGCTCCATCTCTCCCGAGTTCATTAAGCTCCCTTAAGCTCCACAAAATTAAACATCGCTTGCATAAGGCCAACAGCCCTGGAGGAACGTGAAGCACCGTGCACCGGTCAGTTCCTCTCAGCCTACTTGTTCATCCTCTCGGTCTCTTTTTTTTTTCTCAAGAGTCACCATGTATTTAGAACAGTGGTGCTGCACTTAGATGCCACTGCTTCCAAAAAAGAGGCAGTTAAAGAAAATAAATATGCAAGACGAGAGATTATCAACAAAGTTAAATATCTGCAGATGGGTAGCTTTAGTCCAGATGGACTAAAATATCATGTTCAGATTCGATTTTCTTTATGAGATTATATATTAGGCTGCTGGCATCAGAAAGTTATTTTTACGATTCTTATAAGCCATATTCATTCACAAGTCCCACTCTGAAGGGTGGCCTTGCAGTCAGCTGGTTTTCCTTCAGTAACGGAGGATTCTGCTGGTGCTGCCTCCTTTTCCCCTCTGCGCGCTCTGTTCCGCTGTTCAGGTCTCGCAGGAGTTGATCCAGACCCGTGGTAGCTGTGGGGGGCTGCTGCTCTGTAAGCCAGCAAGACTTTTCCTGGCTCTTGACTTGCATTTTGCCACTTGAAGGGTGACCTCAGCTAAACACTGTAGATCAGGTAAAGCTGACAGAGGTTACTCTTGACTTTCTCAGTCTTCCAGCTTTGGTGACACACTTGCCTACTCAGCTGCAGTGCGCTAACGCTGTTCCTTTCACCCCTCCAGCAGCAGTTCCCCAGTGTAACAAATGGACTTGTGCTGGTCTGGCACTGTCTGCTTAAAAGTGATGTATGGATAAATATTTCAAATTTACCAAATTGCTAATGATTTTCAAAGGCTTTAATTAAGTGATTAAAGCAGCCATTGATTTTTCAGGCCTCAACCTGCGCTGTAATTCAGACGCTCCGCAAAGGAAGTCACGCACAATGGTATTTGGCCATCATTCAAAGTGAGGCCTGAGCAATTATTATTTCAAACGTAAGGTATTGTGTTTGCCTTATTAACTTACATTAGGAACCTGTAGTGAAGCTGTGAAATAGCAGTCGTCTTAAGATGTTTCCTGTGGTAGGGTTTTTATTAAAGACATTTAAAGAGCCATAAACTGCAAAGGGGGATGGCTCATGCAGATTGCTGAGATTTATGCTTTAAATGTGTTGTAGGTTTGCAAATGTGCTGGAAATCCTACAAAAACTACTGCCAAGTCCCACAGACTGCATTGGGAGGAACCAATACTTCCTGGCTGTGGACTTTTTAAACATTTCATAATTTCAGTGGTCAGCAGTGGTGCTTGGAAAGCTGGTTAAAAATAAACAGGCTTTTTCCAGTCAGGCCAGAATTCAGGTTGGGACTTTAGCACAAGGCAGCATCATGAGGATATCCTGCGGTGCTAAGCCCCCACCCCAGGCACTGTATGACCCATCTGCCCCATCTATCACAGTGATACTCCCTGTAGGCAGTTGCTGCTTCACGAGGAACGTTCTTGCTCACTCTCTCAGGATGGTGGACTTTCTAGCTGCTGGTCAGTCTGGCTGGCCTTTGGAAACCTTCAAACTTCCATTTAGAAGGGGAACTACAAAGAGAGGAGGTATGTTTCATGACCCAACCCAATTTATTTGTATAACAGCAGTCATCCAGACCTGAGGAACTTTTATCACATGGTAAAATAAAAATGTTCCCAAAACAAGAATCAACTGAGAATCCTATCTGAGAGAAATTTGAAAGTGTAGTGACAAGGCAGTCCTTGGTATTCAACCCCCAGCTCTTCAGAAGGGAGAAAGTGAGGTCTCTGCAGTGCCCTGAGACTCAAGAATCTGGGAAACATGAAGCTCTGGAGAAGGGAAGGTTTAAAAGTCTCCAAAGTTGTTAACTGCTCCAACCTGCTAGAGCTGACTTTGTGAGGATCTGGCTGTCTCTTGCAATCTAAGAGTTAAGATTTTTCTGGGTTTATTGCAGAAAACTGAGGGAGTTAACTTAGTTCTTTTCAGGTCTTGTCCTCATTTTATTTTTCTGCCTTAAGTTTACAGTAGTTCTCGCTTTCCTGCTTTTGTTGCCATATAAATACTGCCATTTTTTGCCATTGTTACGGACACATTGGGAAAGTGGCTTTGGGATCTGTTCTGCTGGTTTAAGAACAACCAAGTTACTGTAGCAAGTGCCAAGCAGGCTGCAAGCACCAGATGAGTACACCTTCCTTGTGGTGTTTATAATGTGCACAGTACAAAAGATTTTTCTCTCAAGGCCATCCTTCCAAACCTTGCCACTATTTTCTTTTCCTTCCACTTTAAGGGTTTTGAAAGAAGAGGTAATTTCCTTCAATTTGTTATTATGAAAAAGCGACTAATGTGAATCTAGGGGTTCAGTCTTGAATTAATGTAAGGTTAACACTCATGGCAGCTGAGTGATGGGCGAGCAGAAGTGGCTCTGGCTTACGCTGCCTTGCAGAAGGTCCCTAGAGGCCATCACACTGGCAAGAATTATTGCCTGAAGGGCAATTACATTGGCAAGCATCAGCTGGAGCACTGTGCACCCTACTTTCTCACCTCATCATGCCAATTCATGCCGCCAGCTTTGTTCTGACACCCATCTTCTATCACAGGAGCAGGTGGCAGGGAGCCAGCAACTCTCAGTGTGGGGTCTCTGCTCCTCAGAGAGCCAGTAACTGAGGGCCAGGTCAGCCTGCCACTGTGCCTGCAAAAATCCAACACAATGCAAAGGGCAGAAATAAAGCCTGACTGAATAAAATCCAAAAATTTGGGCCAGTCCAAAGGACTTCTCTTGTGAACAAGAGGAGCAAGACAGTGGGAGTGAAGAGAATAAAACTGATGTGCTGGAGCTAGGCCTGACTGGTGGCAAATGAACAGATGGACGGCTCTACTCATCCTCTTCCTAGAGAGAGGGATCATAATTTGACTATGAGACAAAAGACATGGATGGGAAGGTGCAGATTTCCCCATCTTGGCTGCTGTGCCTGCTGCTTTCTGAGGTGGCTGTGATCCCACTGGGCCTTCATTGCTCTTATCCTGTTAGGGTTAGGAACAGGGTTGGGAGACAGACAACGCCTGGCATTAGGTTGAAGTGCTGCTAGATGGAGGCCACTGAGGGACAGGCTGCACTGCCAAAAGACTCATGCCCCGATGAGTTTCTCAGTGTCTGGCAGTCCCAGGCTCAGCATCAGACCCAGACAAGGACTAGGGTTAGGGATGAAGCTGGTTCTGGAACTGTAGGACTATTGCTCTTTTTATTTAATGAAATAATAAACAGTGGGAAGACTGGAAGCCCAAGATTGAGCAGCTACAGAAAGCACCCATAAATGAGAATGCAGCCCTACTCCCTGCAGACAAAATGCTTCTTTTGCAAAGCAATGCTGTATAGGGCCCAAAATATGCTTCTGTTCAGCATCCATACTGGAGCTCCAGAAACCAAGACACATTTGGAAAAAGAAAATTAAAAAAGAACTACATGAAAATGTAGAAGCCTGTTAACAGTACACTAGGAGCACATTCAAAGGGATGAAATATTTTAAGCAGACTGGGAAGTATCTAAAGAAAGCATTTCTGTTGAGAAAGCATATAGGGTCTCAGAGCAAAGCTCTTCTCAAGAAAGATTTTTCACAATATGAAAAAAGAAGCTAGCAACATGATAAGGGAAACTATTAAAAGCAAGCAAGCAATAGAGGGCTGAATTCTAAGGGGACAAAGTTTGCTGCTGATTTATAGTTATTCAAAGTGGTTAAGAGCAAAGCCAACTGTGAAGAACTATCAAAATAACTTACAGTGACCAGGATTTAATATAGCCAACAGTGTTCAATACAGTTAAATGTAAAGTAATAATCAGGAGGAAAAGAGTCAGACTTTTTGTACACTATAGGATTTGAGCTGCTGCTTGCCATTCAAGAGTGGTGTCTGGGCCTGATTGCTCACTGTCTCTTCCAATGTCAGGATGAAGCAAGGACAGCTCACTTTCAAAACAAACTAAAGACAATAAATATTCCTTAAAGCACTGAGGAAGCATGTTAGGGAACTCCTTTCCTCAACATTATTTTGGGAATGCTGGAAGTCTATGTTGGATTAGAAAAGGTAAAATAACAAGAAGAACAAAATATTCCCTGAGACCTCCCTCTGGTTATGACAGCTTTGAACCAGAGACTGGTGTTTTTTCAGCAAAAGTATTCATGTGAGCTGTGACTACATACCTGACAGCTGCCATCAACTCCTGCTATACGCTCTCCCAGTTTAACTCAGTGCAAAACTTGCAAGTGGAACAGTGAGATATATTGGACCCAAGACCTGAGATTCATGTCACTTAGGCTTTTATTGCAAGCCTGGGAATTACAGTTCTTTGTTTATTTCTCTGACTTCCTCAAAAGACGCAACAGAGAAAGAAGGATTTTTAATCCTATTTTCTCCAGTCTATTGAAGGTAAGGGTGGGCCTTAGCCTGTATGTTAACCTCAACAAGGCAGCCTTTGAAATCAAGTCATATTGTGATAACAGATTAACATTGTGAACAATTGGGTTATAAATGTGGAAATTTCATCTTAAATATTCCCCTTCAGATTCTTCCAAGAAACCTGTAGGTGGATCACTATCGTTATGCTATGCTAACTTCAATGTGTACTTCAATCAGTTCCTTATTTTCATCTTTTACAAAGTCATAATTACATTCAACCCACTTACAAATTGGTGCCAAGGGTCTGATATATCTCAGGCTATACTGAAACCAGTACTCCAAGGTACTGATCTGTATATCCTCCACTTCAGTATTTCTCAGAAGCTGCCAAAAAAAGACACAGTGAAGAACAAGAAATAGATTACATGCTGGGCTGATTCAAATGGTAGCTCAAGTGTTTCAGGACAGAAGCTGTTACATAGGTGGTAATGGCACTAACAAAGAAATCAAGTTAATCATAATGTTCCTCAACACCAGAGACGTGTCCACATATAGAGCACTCTTGGCTCCCTATAGAAATAGGGACAGCAGTGGATTACCTCTTCTCCATCTTATAGTGAAACCCAGCTCCCATCTTTTGCCTGAATTCAGTTACACACTCTTCCTTGCCCCTTCTTTCCACACTGGAGAGCGTCCTGCACTGTGACTCAAATTACACACTGCCATGTGCCAAAACCACACAAACCTAAGGCATCCCATCCCTCATAAATTGCCAGGTAAGTCCTTGTGCTAATTTGAGCTCCTGGTGCTTCCAGAAATGTCTTATGTCAAATGCTACCTATCCTTTCCCATTCTGCTCTTCTGAGTGCAACAGCTGACAATGACCAGCATGAAAGCAGAGAAAAAGAGTATTTCCTGGGAGAAGAGCTGCCAGCAGAGAAAAATGTCTCCCAAAATCTGTGGATTTCCAGAACATGCCTCAGGACTCTTTCTAGTAGCTGAAATCAGAGGGTTGCAGTAGCAATTGAAAATGAACTAACAAGACAATTAGCCAAATCCATGGAGTCTCAAACCAGCACAGAAACACTTCATGTAATGAACACACAACACATAGTTTCATAGTGAATCTAAAATCTGACAAATAACAGCAATACCATTTAGAATTGAAGGGGCATGTATTTTGAAGTTGTATGTGGTATGGGTGTAAACCAGAAACATGTGCCGCCAAGCAAGGAAAGTAAAAACAATAGCCTCAGTAAAAAGCACCTTCCCAAACGCCAGGTCAGCATGATAGATATGAAGTCATGATTCCTGACATCTAGTTCCAGGCATGGCTGTTTGGCCCAGCCTCTGAAAAGGGAAATGAAAAAGAGGAAAAGATCTTTCAGTGGGGGAAGTTGCCAGTAGTTGCAGGCTGATGCAGAGTGACTCAGAGGCAGCAGTTGCAGCAAGCAGGCTCTGGTTCCCAAAAAAACGAGTTCCCAAGAGGCCGAGAGCTGAAAAGTATGTCATGGCTTCAGTGGCCCTGTGGGAAACATGAAGAGCAGAGCTTTTAAACATTTCTCCTCTCTGCCCAAGAGGGTATAGACAGCTCCAGCCTCACTGTGCCTGGCCTTGACGCTGGCTGGAGCTCACCAGCCCCGGCGCAGGTGCCACACGGCAAGGTGGGCTTGCTCCTCTGAGTTCCTACCATCTCTATGGGTAGGAACAAACAAGCCCTGCCAAGGGACTTACTGCAGAAAGCAGAGCCACTCTGTGGCCCTGAACACTTTCTCATCGCACTCTGCAGTCTGATGGTACCTTTGACTGAGGTTTCTTTCTTTCTTTCTTCCTTTCAATTTAGTGACCCTATGTTTTAAAATAACAAGGATATGTGTTTTTCGAGTTTTTTGAATTTTCCATCCCATCTGTGTTCTCCCCATTGCTGTCATCAAATCATCCCATGCTTTATTTCCCATTGTCTCTTACTTCTGAACTGTACTTTATCCTTCCAGGCAGGAGTACCTTGCAGTGCCAGTATCAGGCTTTTGTCTCAAGAATATAGTTATTACAGTGTGTGATATGTGAGAAATGTGTCAGGAGGCTAATTCTGCACTTCACTTCTTGACAGACAGTGAATGCACAATTTTAACCAGATTTGAAACCCTTTATGTGGGCAAAACTTCTGTCAACATCAGAACGAGCTCTGCTGAAGTCACCTTCTCCACACAGGGCTCCTTTTTACGGTGATTTACCAATATCAGAGTTTAGTCTGCATCCCTAAATATTGACACGGCACTTACTGACAATTTGCTTGCTCTCTACTTCTTTCCTAAATGCCTTAAGCATTAAGAAATGAATGCTGCTTTTTGGAGGAACTCCATCTTTGCTGGAATTATAGGAAAAAAAAAAAAGTGGCAAGAACAGAAAAAAGGGATGTTTTTGTTTTTACACATATGTAAAGCGAATAGCCCAGATGTCTTCCATGAATGATTCAAACATCACCAGCCTAATTTTTCAGTTGGCCCTAAACCAGCTGCACTGAAATCAACAGATAACACACTGGTGCAGATGTAGGGAATCAGACCCAACCCTAAAGAAAAAAACATGTCAGAAATCACATTGTTGAATCATTATAAGAAGCCCCACCAGTTCCACTCTGCCCCATACATTCAGACAGCTACTACTGTGCTCTGAGGGCTAAGGACTGTACCTGCTGGCACTTGTATTTTCCAGCCCTCTAACAGCTAAGAAATTAACTACAGGCCAAGCCAGCTCATTAAACCAGCAGACAAGGAATATAGAGGAAAAAGATCTAGTTCTGTGCAGCTGCATTACACTACATCAGCTCAGTTTGGGGTCAAACAGGTGCCCGAGCTCATGCACAGGCATGGGTGAGACTGCATAGCCGTGAGCAGAGATAGAGATGCAGAGACAGGGAGGCTGGGAAGATGGTTGCCCTTCTCAGTGGCAGCAAAATGAGCTGCCCTCTTTCTGCCAAGTGCTTAGCTACTTGCTTAAATCTACATCAGTCCTAAATTAGTGCCTGTAAACTCTTTTGGATGGAGACTATCTTCAGACTTGACGGTGCTCTGCACTCGACGATAAATTGCAGCAGACTTCTTTCCCTTTTGCATTTGATTACAAATAACCTTGTAAATCTGGCACAGGTAGATCTTCCTAACTAGTTGCCAGGAATGTCATATTAAATATTACATTATCTCCACTCCCTTAGCAGATAAATCCATTATCTCCTGTCGGTGGCTAGTCAATTTTCCTCTCTACTGAATGTTTCCATTTCATGATAGAGCAACACATGCAGACCAGGCATTTCTAGGGCTTTATTTATTACCTGTCTGTGGTGCTTGAACTCTCATCATTTAGACTATGTGACTCATAAATGCTCTTAAGATACACACTGAAATAAGCCATTTTTCTCTCCAAATACAAACCCTGTTATATTTCATTATTTCCATATTCATAATGTTTAGCATTTATTCTTATTCAGACACAGAGTGATGCCAACAGTGCTTACTACTGACTACAGAAATTGTGTGCATTTTTCTTTCCAGTCTTCAGTGGACTTATATGCAAACACAGCTACATTTTTTCTTTAGGCTGTGAATGCATCGAACATTATCCTATGTAATACCCATAGCCTAGAGAATGACTAGCAGCACTGCCTCCCATCTTTTTTAACCTAATTTATGACTCTTTCACTTAAAAGTGGACTTGAACCTTTACATGCAGTACATGTACAGGCACAATTTCACACTTTGTGGGTCTAAAGTATTTTCAGTGCCCATTCCCCTCATCACTTCTTAGCTATTGGGGACAGAGATCAGTAGTACATGATACAGCTACTTGTGGTTCACATGTTCACTGTTTTTTTTCCTGTTTGCCTGGGGACCACAATGCCAGGCACTCCAGCCTCCAGTACACACTGCCAGCTGCTGTAGTGAAATACACAGAGGTGCTCAGCACTGGGATATGAAGGAGAAGGTTTCCTGTGAACACGTTATTACAATTTAGTTAGGCTTTTCACAAAAAAATGACACTCAGGTCCTCTCTGTTCAGTTTGGGAAGGATAGTTCTGTAGGAGCTGAGGAGATGGGAATGGGAGCACACAGAAATTAACAGCCATTAAGGACTGTGCAAATAGATGTCAGTGCATTTTCAGACTCTGGGAGGACTTGAAGACCAAGTCATGTGGATAGGAAAGGTCAAATAATGAAGGACCATCTGGACCTTTGCCTAGGATTTTCAGCACAGGCTTTCCCAAAGTTAACATTATCATGTATTTTTTCCTCAGTTCTGCAAAATCTAGCCCCAAATGATTGGTCTTACCTGAGGTCCTGCTCCAACCTATTTTTCCAGGTCCATTCATAACAGCTAATTTGGGGAATGGTTTAGTCAGTTTGGGTTTATGAACTCAAACCTCTGAAAATCCTCCTGAGCATGTCTTCTACCCCAGAGCCAACTCATTGCTAAATATCATGAATCACAGGGACATAACCTTTGGAAAATACTGCTGATGCACAATGCATTTCAAAACAGTATTCAGCATTACGATGTGATTTGTAAAGAACATTGTTATAGTCTTTTGCACTAGAGAAGCATGGCTAAGCAGAAAACCTTACCTAATCCTGTTTTATGCCACATGCCATATTAAATGTATCAACTGCTATCATACAGGATCCAGATGTAAACAAACATGTTGTTGGCTTTAACTGTATACTTATTATTTAACTGTATACATATAAACCCTATGGCCAAACTGTCTTTTCAGTTTTCTCTTCCTCATGCTGCATTAACAGATCAACAGCTGTGAAAGAATGTCTTCAACCGTGCCATAGAATCTTGTTGTTAAAAAACTGTCCAGACATAATGTCCAACAGAAGAGAATTTTAAGCCTTGATTGCTCTCTGCCTCTGCTGCACAAACGTGAACAAAAACCAGGCTTAATATTTCAGAAATTCCTTTCATCCCAAAACAGAATAAGGAGTTGAAATTTTGAAAGTCGTGGAATGGAAAGAACCACACACACTTTGCGAATACCACAGGGAATTTATTCGGACATTATCCTGAGATAAGATCAGAGCACTTCCTTTTGATGTTACCATTTGTATGCGTGCCTTCCAGAGTACCATTACCAGCATCCGAATGAGAAGCCAGAACAGAGCAGCTTCACCTGACTGAAAATACAGAGGGCATTTTCAACAATTTCCATGAAAGATAATATTCATGAACGTCATGTGTTCTTGCAAGAATTGATTACATCAAATCTATATTTCCTCAATGAGGAAAGAAGAATTAAGTTTTCTTCAGAAAGATAAGACAGGGATCAGTTCATTTTGCAGGGATGGTTAGAGGTAAAAGGTTTTGCAGATCTTGTAAACAATGCAAAATCAGACCCATAAACCCCATAGACCCACTATTTTTTTCAGCAAATGTCTGTCACCTTGTACAGTGTTTCCCTTCACCCCTGTTTTGTTCTCATCCACACCTATGTGAAACTAGAGTTACTTCCCCCAAGCTGTTCTGCTTTAGATATTTTATTTTTCTGTGCATGAATGTCTGATTTCCTGTCCTTATGTTTTGCATTTATCCACTTTTATAGAGTCCTCCTTTCAGTCCTGCTTCAATTGCACTTGAGATTTTCACATCCTGCTATTTCAATGAAAGAAAAAATGCCCTTCTCTTATTCTGTTGCACTATTAATGTTGAATTTACAGCTACACTTCGGAGTAAGATGCTTTTCATAGTTCTTTTTAGCCAAAAGGGAGAATACCATTTCAAACTAAGCAGTGGCAGGTCCCGGTCTGCTGCTAGTTTTGGGGAGTGTTAAACTCTGCTAAGGGGAAAAGACCCTCTCCATCTCTACAAAATCAAACATGCAAAAGAATTTTCCTCCTTTGTAGGCTTTTCATGTCCAACCCACATCTTCCCTCATCAGCTATGGCTCACGCCGCAATGACCTGTCAGTCACGGTCTCTGCTCTGCCATTCTTTACTGGGTACATCACAGCCCCAGCAAACAGCTCCAAGCCATCTTCTGAGCTCTCCCTGTGCATGAAGCTCACTGGGGAGATCCTCAAGCACCCCTCACCCTTCAGCTGAGCATTTACGAACATGCTGCTGCCTCCAAGGCAATAACCAGTGCATGTAGAGTTAACAGCTGTCTCTTAACTACTTTGTGCTCTTTTGTTGGATCCTCTTTTCCTGGTGCAGCTCCCATTTTCAATATAACCTCTTTCAGCTCTTGCGGACAGCTTTTTGGGAGAGGTGCCTTTTTAAAAAACTGTATGCATTAATAATATCTGGGACAGCTGCATTCTGGGCCCTGGAGAAGATAAATCTTATAAGGCATTCTTCCTCATCTCTGCTATCTTTGGCTGTCTGAACAAATGCAACTCTGAAGCAGTGAAAACACTGTCACATCTCCCTTCAGATTGAAGTTTTGGGTATCTCTAGCTATGCCATTGATGGTGATTCTCAAAGTATTCTATTCTCACTGGATTTCACAGGAAATAAAGGTACACAGCTCTTTGCAGGTAAGTCCTTGTGCCATTCAGTGACCTACTTGTTTAACTCCTGCCCTTCCATGATGGCAGCACTGTGGCTGTCACACCTGTTTGTACCTATGCAAAAGTCCTGCCCTAACCTAGAGAAAAAAAGATGCAGCACACAAAGGCAAACTATTGACAGCAACTTCTTTGAAAATAAAGCTGTTCTTTGCTCTGTGCATAGGCATCTATGTCACCATTCCTCTCCATTCTAGTAAACAGAGATATTTCTACCTAGTAAATATTTAGGATTGGGGCACACTGGCATTTTTGACAGTCATTAGTGTACCATCAAGAGACTCTATGTATTATCTTAACCAGTATGGATATACAGACTTTGGAAAACACACATCCTGAAGTACATGAAGCAAGAGCAGTGTGGTTTGAAGAACAGACTCTAGACAGAAGTTGCTGTCTGAATTTGCTGTTTGGACTAGTCTGAAAAAAAAGCCCAGACACGCCCCTCCTGAAGACCTGTCTGGAGATTTGCTTCCAGATGACACAATCCAGATTTCTCTGTAGCCCTCCAAGCCCTTTCTGCTCATCATCCTTAGTTTTACAACTAGTCCCCCAAAAGGAAAAATGTAAATGCACTTCGGCATATGTAGGGTCTCCTTCCTACCCCCACCCCAAGCAGCGTCAGTATCACTAGGCTTTTTTAAAGCCAGAAAGAGGAAAAAGCCTCCCCCTCCGCTTCCCCGGAATGCCGCCGCGGTGCTCCTCTCTCCGGTAGCTGCCGCCACCCCCGAGGGGAGGGCAGCGCCCACGTCCCGGGCAGCGGGCAGCGCATGCCGGCGCGGGGCAGCGCCGGGCCGGGCGCCTCCTGGGGTGTCTCCCCCGCGGGTGACGGAGGGCACCCACGGCTGGGACGCCCCGAGGCGGCGGGAGGAGCGCTCAGGGCTCCGGCAGCGCCGCCCCCGCCCGCTAGATGGCGCTGCCGCCACGGCGGGGGCGCGCCGTGCCGCGCGGGGCTGGGCAGGGGCCGGCGGCGGCCGCTCGGGCAGGCCGAGCCGTGGAGGGGGCGCGGGGCCCGGGGCAGGAACGGGGCCCGGGGCCGGAACGGGGCCCGGGGCAGGCGGCGAGGGGGCCGAGCCCTTTCTCTGGACACACGCAAGGCGCTGAGCGTCCCTGCAGCGAGGTGGCTGCGGCCAAAGCCAAGCGCGGCTGCTGCGGTGCCCACCTGCGCGCTGGCACAAACCACCCGCCTTCCTGTGCTGGTGGGGCGGGTCGAGTGGTTTTGTTTTGGTTAGAAATCAGGGAATCGAAAATAATCGTGCCGTTTCATGTTTTGATCTTGCTTCCCTGTACTTCCATATTTTCCTAGGTGTTAAAAGTGCATCCCTATAATCAGGTAGAGAATGTGACTCTCTTTGTAAATTGATTTTGGCTTTCTTTTTAAATTGGTTTGTTGATGGATGATAATTTTTAGTAGATGATAATTTGAGTAGACTCACAGAAACCCAGAATGGCTGAAGCTGGAAGGGGCCTCCAGAGGTGGTCCGGTCCCAGCCCTGGCCCGCGCTGGGCACTGGGTTAGCTGGGGCTGGCTGCTCACCGTCCACCCAGCCAGGTGCTGAGCATCTCCAGGGATGGCAAGTCCACCACCTCTTTGTTTGGTCACCCTCACTGGATGAAGATTTCCTTTTATGCTTAAAGGGGGTTTCTTGTGTTGAGGTATTTCAAATAATGTTCCTGAAATATATCACTTCAAATGTCAGAAGAGTGTCGGGTGGAAGAGGACGCTCACACCCTGAAAAGCACAGTCGTGATTCACTCAGTGATACTGAACGATATACGAAAGCTGTGCTCCTGAGAGCTTTTAAAATTGGATGTGGTACATTCATTCAACAGTTCTTTATGTATGTGGGTCAAGTGGAGGATAGTTTTACTGTGTTTTCTAGCCTTTATACAATTCCTGACACTTCCCAGCAGCTCAAAACTATCTTTAGGTGAGATGCTGTTTCTGCTGTTCATCATGCCGTTACCCTGTCATTCTGTCACTGTGGCTACTAAATAACTTCAACATGCCTGGTACAGTGCTATAAATATGAAGATAGTATTTCATAACACCAGTGTCAAACCCTGTAAGTTCATCACTTGCATGATACTCTCTTTTTCCACTAAAGATTTTATAAAAAATTGAGGAAAAAAATTTACATCATTTCCCTCAACTAAACTGGCGGAAGTCACCTGGTCTACCACTAAATAAAATTGAACAGCTCTCAGCTAGTTCAGAGGCCCTTAATTTCCCTTTTTCATCTGTCTTACACCATTTTATCTCAGAGGCATCTGTTCCTGATTTACACCAACATCCCAGCAGGAGGATCAGACCCACCAATTCCACGGCTGTGTCCAGCCACAGCTGCCCTAACACACAGAGTCAAGTGCATCTGATTTCCTTTGTTTTACTGGGCAGGATAATAAAGCTTTCCTGAACAGCAGTATTTAAAGCAAGTGAACTATGCAAAATCTCTCCCCTCAACTGCTATTACACAGCTTGCAACCTTTCGTTCAGGAGATTAAGTTTGCATCTCTTCGAATTATCTCTTTGTAATTGGAAAACTTTCGTTTTTGACAGAGACAATGTGGCAGCCTCCCTGCGAGCCTTGCTACAAGCCAGTGCTGAGTGCCATCTGGAGAACTGATGCCGAAGTCAAGCAACAACATCCTGTCATATTTTATCTGGAACTTTGCAGCAAAATAACTAATAACATCTTAAGCTTCATTTGTCTGGCTTTCTCATGCTCTTGGCAGAGGTCATAACCAGTAGTGGCTTTGCTGATTTGCTGCATCAAAACTAATTAGGTTACAGTGCTCACTGACAGAGCTTCTCATAATGGCATAAAAGCCTCCGGCTTTAACTTTACTTATTATGTCAAAGTAAAGTTTAAACCTCGTAAAACTTGCACCTGTATCAGCTTCCCAGTTATAAACTTTAACATCTATTAATTCTATTTATTCATTATTTATTCAGCTTGACAGAGCTATCAGTCCCTTAACTTCATTTTTGCCTCCTTAAAAATGCTGCTGGCGAGAAGCAGGGCTCATGGCATGAAAATGTGAGCCTGACGTAGATGCAGATTTCCAAGTCCAGCCTCTTTGATTTTTGCATTCTTTACAGCAACAAGAGTGCCCTAAACTGGCTTGGTGTGGTTTGTAAGTGAAGGCACTGAAGCTGCCTCCAGCTTGCCTCTGAAGAAAACTTGGCGCAGGTGACCTTTTTACCGTGCTTATTGGAAATCTATCCCTTTACCAGACACTTTCACAGTTTGTCTTACTGAATGAGTCAATTCTAAAAATCTGAGTAAAATTAAGATAGCCGTTGCACAAGGTTAAAATTAGGGCAATGCTCAGGGTAAAAGCCAGGGCACATCTTAACGGCTCTTAATTCAAGTGAGAAACCAGCAGGAAAGAAGATTTCTGTCTGCACAGAAGGAAAAAAGAGAAGTAAGGTTTAACAGTTTCCTGCTTAAATGTTGTAAAACATGTCAGCAGGGGGCTGTGGCAGTAAGAAGAATTGTGCTTTCTCACAGCAGGAAAGTGGCACTTCACTAGACTGGCTACATTGATTATCAAGCTGAGGCCGTCTTAAAGAGCAAGCACAGCACTTAAATGTATTATAACGTGTGGAAGAATCATGATTAATAAAGACAGCACTGTGTATTGGCTCCAAGGCTTTCCACCTGCTACTGCTTGCAGGAGCAACAGTAGTGGTGAGAGCTCGTGCAACTTTCTTTTTTGCCCTTGTCTGATGAAAATATCAGCTGAATACTAGGGATGGCAGTCAGTTTTGCACTGCACTTTGTAGAGAGCCTGGATTTTGTTGGACATTAATGTCAGACCATCTGTGTTTGAGAAAGAAACTAGGAGTGTGTGAAAATGAGGGTTAAACAAGTTTTTATTTATTTATTTATTTGTTCCTATGCTCAAAGTGATTACCCTGCTGTTACTTAATGTTCTTGCACTTCCTATTGTTTTTATTTATTCCTTATACTTTTTTGCATAAGGAAAACACCACAAAGTTCTGTAATGTCTAGTGCACTTATTTGAGATAGAATCTTTGAATTACATTAAATTACGAATTCCAGTTCAGAGCATCATAAATAACACTACTCCTTTTAACTTGCCTGATTCCTCCTGATAGACAATGCACTGTTATACCAATTCTTCTTACTCTTTCTGTCTTTTTCATGTATTTTGTGTATTATAAAAAAATATGGAAAATTTTTGAGCAATGCACATCCATTCCAGTGTCATAAAATGGAACATATGCTGTTCACCCCCATGAACATTTCCAGTTGGGAGCTATACCTTTCTGAACATGGATGTACATCAATGGTTGTGACAGATCGTGTGAATGAGTCTTATATGATAATGGACAGATGTGAAGAAGTCAAACTTGGAATATCATGTTTATATTGGGATACTTAATTAACTGAAGAGACTGGATATTTAACAGGGAAAAGTTACTACATAATTAATGATCTGGATGGATTACTTTTGGAAAGGAGACTAACCTAGGCAGAATATGTAGGTTGGCAATGCAGGGTTTAAGGAGATTATAGCTGTCTGAGTCAACAGATATTTGAGGAGGTTCAGATCCCCAACACACTATGCATGTATACACATTTATTGCTTTACTATCTTCATTTCAGATTCCTTGTGATAACAAAGTTAATCATGTGCATAAATATGTGCAGGACTACAGCCTAATGATGGAGAGAAATTAGTTAGCATGTCATACACTACTCCTATTAAGAAGTAGAAATTAAAGGAAAGCAAATTACGACTGAAAACCTAGGGAGCCCTTGTCACAGATGCCAGGCTATGAACTGTTTTCCATGGCTGATGAGTGAAGTTCCATTGTTTGGATCTTAAAAACCAAAACAAAGAAACCAAATTATTACTAAAAACAGAAGAGCAACCAACACACCCTAAATGGGTTACGCATTTTCTGACTGTTGCCTCTACATCCATGTCTGTGTCTCCAGACTGATCTTTTGCACTGATCAGAATAAAAACCATTACCTTATTGTATGTGCTTGATAGGAGCTACAGGTACAGATCATTTAGTCTTCGGGAATATACATGCAGTGTTATGTGGCCACAGGGCAGTATAGCAGCTAGCACTTCTGATTTGAGAACTTAGCATGAGCTAGTATTCCTCACTGTTCCTAGCTTCAAGTATTTTTTTATTATTATTTGCATTAGGAAAGTTAAAATCCTGAGACTGCTCTCTTGGGACAGAAAAATGAGCTGAGAAAGAGAACTATGGACAAATAAAGGTACCCTTATTTGCATACATACGTACATGAGGAGGCAGCAAAAAAACCCAAAAAACTTGGCTGATGTATATTTATTTTGTGGATTTTTAAAAACCAGAGTTTTAAACAGGAATGATGCAACACAAACCAAAATTATGCATACAGCTCAAATTTTGAAAATATGCTTGCGGAAGATATGTGGATTTCATTTCCTATTTTCCTTATACTGCTTGGCTGAAATATGAGCATTAAAACTGCTTACCTCAGGGAAAAGGGTGTTCCCTAAATTCTCTTACCACATTAGAGGGTTTTTTTGTGACAAAACATAATGGAGGCTGGGTGAGACTACTGCCCATCGCTCACGTCTGCTTCCAGTGTGGGAGTGCTGTGAGGGCCATGTGTTACAGCTGCTTTGTCCTGTGAGGTAGCTTAAAGAGGGACATAATCCAGCCATAAATTCACAACAAAGAATCCCCTGCTGTAGAGGAACGCTGCTGGATATAAATGTGTCACAGTCAATCTGCGCAGAGACAGAAAAGCGTGTTGGAAAAGAGGCAGCAGGACTGAGGCACAGTGGGATTACGCTGTGCCTCATCTCCGCTGCTGTGTGGGCACCTGAGTGCTCCTGCTGGCAGGGTGCGTGGACCTGCGCTTTAACACATCCTACCCAGAGCTGCTGTCTGCTCTCTTGTGAGGACAAAAATGACCATGTGAGGGAACAACCTTCTGAAAGACTAAAAGTCTGGAAACTGAGAGGCTCCTGCTTCACCTGCCTTTTCCCTTAAGTTCTCGAGTTACACAGGAACAACTTTTCCCATCATTTATGCAGTATATGCCAATGGCGCGTGCCAAAACTCGCTCTTTCAGTAATGTATTTGTAACTCCCAGGTTTTCAGTAGCATGAGCAGGGAAATTGGTTTAAGCCCTTTAAATCTGAGTGAAACCGAGTTCTTCAGATCATTGTCCTTCATGGTGGAGGGTTAGTTATTCATTTGGTTCTAATGTACGTCCTTAGATCAAAAAGAACCCTAACAAACACTGAGAAGCTGACAGCAGTTGCAATTTGGATACCACAAAGCAGATCCAGAGAGGAGCAGTTTTTACTGATAGAATAGCACAGGGCAAACAGAATGGAACTGAGAAGTGGAGTTGTGATTTAGACTTCAGGGTTTGGGAATGGAGATCATCAGGTTCCCTCCAAGACAGCTGTAGCCACCTTCTGTTTCTTGTTTTGCTAAGCTGTTTCTCCACAGTTGAGAGGGTTGCCGAAGAGACATCACCAGCACCCTGTCTCTCTGTCAAAAGTGAAACCGTAGCCAGTGTTGTACAAACTTGATTTGGCCTCTGAGCATGCTAAATCATGCTTGTTCTGGGTTGATAATTTTCAGTGTATTTATCTGCCTTCTAAAGTCTGTGTGGATAGCATTTCATTGAGGGATATCTCTGAAAGTGGGCATGAAAAGGAATTACTGGGCAATACAGGGTTCAGTGCTGAAGCAAGAGAGGCCCTTGTGCTTCCTCCTGAGTTCATGGCATGCTCATACAAGCTAGATTAATATTGGAGTTTCATGATTCATATAAGACTTAGTTCTGACTGCAGTGAGTTTTCTAAGCTCTCTCAGCTGACACCATTATACACTAGAAGAACATATTAACGATCTATTTAAATGCAACATCTTCTGTTTGCAAATGCATTTGTTCCATAGTCTGTTGACATGGTTTAGCATCATCAGCAGTGTTCAGAGTTCAGCATTTTCCCACGCTCCGTGAGCACAAGCTTTGCCTTGAACTAGTGTGTTGCAGAGGTATACTCTGTTAGAAAAAGGACAACGCTCCTACAGCCTGAGTAAGGAGGGGCAGTTCGGATTGCTAACAGTGCCAGAAACATAGAGATATATCTGCTGCATATCTTCTCCTGCAGGATTTTAAAGAGATCTGAAATAAGCATCAGCTAAGCCAGCCTATCTCTGTTGCTTTGAGGGAATGTGATGTCTCCATCTGTTTTTATGTTCCAAACAGAGAGTGCTGCAGCCCATAGGACTTATCTGACTCAGGTCCAGTGGTTTACATAGGAAAGCCAGGCGCCTGGTGAAGGGAGGTGTTTTTTAGCTCCTGGCATTTCTAATAAAGACACAATTGTTTCAAAACCTCTTGCAGAGGTTTTGTCTTTGGAGGAGAATTTTTCCTTACTTCTGCTGTAGATTAGCTGCCAGCCAGTTTCCAGACCTGTGAAGAAGCAGAGTTCAGTTGGGCTGTTCATAATACAGAAAGTTATTGGCAAGATAGTGGCACCAAAGACTCTGTTGGGAGCTGGAGCACAGCACCGCTCTCTGCCCATATAACCAACTGTCATTCTTATCAGGTGCAAGCATTAGTTCCTATATTTTGCAGTGCAATACACTACATTCGCAAAAGCTTCTGAGCAGCTGGAGGGCAAAGGAAAGGACTTTTCCTCTTTGTTTCTGCCTCCTGATTAATTTAAAAAGTAACTTGTATCCTTTTTTAACCTTCAGCTCCTTTTAGCTGCTCTCATTCTCTGGAATTAGTTGACAAGTCCTCGAAGTAAGGGTCACTGTGAATTTTTCTGGTGGTCTTTCTGCCTGCACAAGACGAGGCAGGAGAGAGAGGCAGGTCAGAAGTTTTCACTTTCTTTAATTTTCTCTTGCACTGAGGAAGAAGATTCAGAAGGCTAAACTGAATGAATTTGTCTTAGGGGTACACTGAGGAATTATATCATAGGCAAATCCATGCTAGACTCACTTAAATACCCTTTATGTTGAGAAATTCAGTTGCAGCCTGCTGCTTAAAGCTTTATCTGCGATTGCCTTCATTCCCCTGTGTGTCCCTCTAACACAAGAGCACGCTGACAAAAATATGGAAGGAAGCCATATATTTTGCCTTCAAAAAGGCAAGTGTAAGTGTTGTCATAGCAACACAGGAAAGCAGAACGCTACTTTAAAAAGGTGGTGGTAGGGATATGAGGGAGGGAGGGAGAATTAGGGGTTTACAGAACACACCAGAAATGACAGTTCTAGGATGAGTAAATGAGCAGAATTTTGTCATATGACATCTTCAGCTGGTTGCATGAAAGTTTGTTTGTGTCTGAAATGCAAGCAATTCTAGTGAACTAGGTAACATATCTAAACAAATCAGAATCTTTTAATTTCCTGTGTTTTATATGACAGAAAACCTGATAAACCAGGGGTCAGACAGAACCTGAGCTTACCCAGGTCTATTATTGGAAAAAGAGACTGATGACTCACAGTATCTTTCATTTTTGTAAGCAGCTTGTGACATCCCACAGCACTGTCAAGATTTGAAAGATTCCACTGAAACTGCTATATATTAGATATTATAAAGAGAGAGAGTTAGGAGGGCAGATGTTAGCATTTCTGTCTCACACTAGACCCTTTGGTTGTTGAAGCCTGTTCTTTTGCTTGTGTCTTCTCTGGTGATGTAAAAGATGGCTCATTCTGGTGTCCCAAAGGCTGAGTTTTTAGTAGTTTTGTCAGGGAACTGAATAAAAATGTCTTCAGCAAGAAAAAGGAAAACCAGAAAGGAACAATTCAATAAATAACTTGTAAAGACATAGAAAATATTCCTTGACAATTTTGTTCTCATCCAGTAAGAAAAAGCTGTGCTCCTTTCCAAAACACCGTTCAGATTATCTTATTACTTTAAAGGTTTTGTGTACACCTGGTTTTGTAGGTGGTGCATCAGGGTGCTGCAGACTTGAGAAGCTCCTGTCAGCAAACCTAAGGAGACAAGAAAGAGCTCACAGTCCTTTGGTGATTGACAGATTCAACCACTTAAATGCTGAGCCCAAAGCTGAAGCCTGAGCAGGGTCTGCTTCACAGAACTATGTGAATGCCATCAGAAACTTTTTCCATTTTAGCTTGTCATTTAAAAATATCACACTTCTGAGGACGATTCATTCCCAGGACTTTATATAACGTACAAAATACTGTGAAGGGAATATTTTTTATGTATCTACAGTTTGCTTTAGTATCATAGAGCGAAAAGAAAGTCTTAATTAACTTGCTTTTCCCCATTCTGGTAGCCTGTACCATAGATACAGATACTGCTATTCAAGAGGGAGCAGAAGGTTGCATTTTCATTTGGAGTTAGCAAGTGGCACATAATTTCCAGATTTACGATGATGAAAAGCTGTATAAAAATAGAAAAAGTTCTATCTGCTATATTTACAAGAACTGTTGTTAAATGCCTTGAATACAAAAAGAAATGTCTATGTAAAGAAATCTTTCAGGCAGCTTTTGCATCTGCCTGTCTTCCTGTCTTTCTGATAGATTTCTGCAGGTCATAGATCCTTTTAAAACAATAATTGTAAAAGGATCTGAAAGACCCACAAGAATCTCTCTAGACCCTCCTCCTCTTGTCCTCTACAAAGGCTAGTCTCCTTCTAAGTAACATTATCATAAAAGTAGGGAAGTGAAGTTGCAGCCAGAGTACTGCAGGTGTTTTGACTAGAACAACTTGCTATTTCCTTTCTCACTCTGCAAATGTTGGCTTAAGGTGTTGATGGCTAGAGATCAAAAAAGTAATACTGAAGCAAAACTCACACAATGACAGCCAAGTGCAAGAAGTAATAGCACAGTGGTCTTCTTAGTCCCTTTTATAAACATGACGATGGTTGTAAAACCACAAGTTGTGTAAAAAGTCAGGGGCTCTGTTCACCTAGCAGGAAAGAACCGTTCCCAGGTTCCTTAAAAACTCAAGAATCTACTGTCTCCCCCTTTTTTCCTATATAAACAAATCCATTTTTCAGTAGCAGTAAAATAGATTGAGTCAATTTTTACTTAATTATTCCCTAGTGTGGCCAGATGCCAGTTTGTAAGCCTGTCCTGGATCATAAACACAAACTAGGCATTAGTATTGCACCCACCTATCATGGTTCTAGCCACAGCACCCTTTAAAGTGCGTTATTTGCCACATCCGGTGGTACTGGATCCAAACAAGCTGTTGCTTCCTGAGGAGCACACAGGCTTTGTGACCGGACAGATGCTGCAGGTCTAAGCCAGTTTTTATAGCAGAGTACAGCCTCCTCAGTCACCCTACCACAACAATGTTGGTGTGTTCCCAGATCAATCCTAATTGAATTTCTGTACACATAAATAAGCTATAACCAGTGCTCTCTCTCTCACCAGGACATTTCAGGTTCTGAACTCCTGATTTGTACTTGTTTCTAATGAGAAACATTGCTCAAATTTTAAATTCTTGCCAGCCACTTTGGGTAAGTGTTGGTCTGGAGCATCTTGGGTTGGTCCCAACCCAAGGCTCAGGGAAGTTAGAAATGATGCCTCATGACCACAGGAGGAGGCTTTCTGACACTTTCACAGGTAGAAACCACAAAAAAATAAAACAAGGAGAAGTGAAAAATAGAACAACCCTCTCTATGCTGCTCCTTTTACCCTAGCCTCAGATTGTCCCAGTTGGCTGTAAGGGTAAGTTGTTTAATGCGAACTGTTCAGTTCCCTAGATTTTACAGTATTGAACTTTGCAATTACAAATTTCAGCCAGGGTTTGTATTGTTTTATTCTTAATTCTGAATCTTCTGCAGGGAAGTAGATTAGTCTAAAAGCTCTTTAAAACCAAGAAGGGGTTACTTTTAAGAGCACTGGAAATGGAATCCAATATAAAGGTTTTTTCAAGAATGTCACCTTGGGTTCCCAACCTACAGACATGCACAGAAGGGTCTCTGTGGTGGGTAGCTAAGGGCTGGTATCAGAAAACATATCTGTATGTGTGTGGTTTTATGCCTTTGGAAACATGATCACGTCAAAGGAAAGTGTCTCTTCAAGAAACCTGGTTTTAAAATGTTTCTAAAATTGCTAAGAAAACTAATCTTAGCACCAAAACTGTGGGGCTGAAGCAGAGAAAAAAAAAGCAAGATTGTTATATACAGCCTGCTGTGGAGGGGGAAATTCCCAGGCAACGTAAAGCAAACACATTTTAATGCTACTCATTGCTTGTGAGACATGAGTGCTCTGGCCACTCGAGCAGACTGTGCTGTCTGAACTCCTGTCATCTAAGATGCCATGTGGTCCCACAGTCCATCTGGAGTACCAGCACAGCACAGAGTGGCACAAAACCATTGGGAGCCTTGTATGAAGCGGAGGGACAGAGTACTGGAGGAACTACAGCAGTTTGCAGCTTAGCAGCTCCTGCAGTCCCCAGCCAGCTTTGCTGGGTGGAACAAACAAGAGAAAAATCCACTCCTGCCCCATTAGCTACATGAGTCTTAATTGCTTTCTCTTGTAGAGGTACCAAATATCTTTGTAAACAGTGTATTCAGATTGTTACATGCAAACACACCTGTGATACCTTTATGAAATATGCAAAATATAATGCGCTGGGCTATGATCTGATTTGTGTGTGTATTTGAAAGACTTTTCCATGCTTTGGTTCTAGTACTGAACATTTCTGACAGTTTGTTTGAGGTAAACAGAGCCAATCTGCCAGCATGATTCACTACCAGCACATCTGATAAGTATGACTTAACTTGCAGCAGGCTTGTGTTTTTAAAGCACTTGCCTGCTTTGCAGTTAGCAAATTATTGAGGGGCAAAGCAAACACAAAAGGAGATAACAAAAGGAATGATGGATTGATCACATTACAGAGGAAGTGGGATGACGAAAAGATTACTTTACCTAGCTCAGACACCTGGAAAACAGAGCCTGTGTATCAGCTGTGTCAGAAGAAGTGTGATCCAGAAGTCCCATGCTGTGCACAGGCACTGTAACAAGAAGCTGTCATCACATACTGTCCCACATTCCCTTTTATATGGATATCCCTGATTAAGTTTCTGTTTTGACAGCTTTTGAACAGTAGCACCTTTCTCTTTTTGCCTCTGAATTTTCCTCACTTGAAAGGTACAAATTATGGTTTTACTGTGGCTGTTAGAGGTGCAAATAAGCCCTTTGCTTATATAAACATAGCCAAATTAGGACAGTTTTGAAGTAGTAAAATGTTGGGGCTGAACCCTGTTGAAAGATAATGTGCATATATTGATGAGCTGGGGCTAAATGGTGGGAAATACATGTGTGAAATTTTCAGGTAGTGTGAAGTTCTACATTTGCATAGCCTGAGAACGTGGTAATGCTGAGAAAGGGGAAGGCATGCGCAACCTAAGGATGGTTAAATTCTGGGAATGAAACAGCTTTTGGTGACAATTGCTACAAGCAAATAATGTTTGTGCTCTTGCTTCACTTGGCTAGGGCCAAGTAAGTGCCTCTCAGTGTTAAAGGTGTAACTCTCGTTACTCGCTTCTGAACTTACTTTGACTTCTCATTCTTAGTATTACAGAAATTCTGTGCCTGATTCAAGCAGCACCACTTGTACCTGTTGTTATATGGAACAGAAAACCACTTCCTTGACCGCAGCTTATCGCTAGCTGTTTATCACAAGCACACATAAAACTATCATTACTGTTTTGCAGCGTCTTCTGCTAAAGGCAGAAAAAGAGAAGCAGAAACACATTTTCTTCTGTATTCTCTTTAAATACTATCATGGAAATAGGCTAAAAGAAATCCATGAGTTCATGCAGCTTTGTTTCTGTATCTTCATCTTACTTCAAAACTAAACCAATAGTGGTTAGAATTCAGTAAGAACCCATATATTCTGACCTGCATTAATTTAGAGATGAACAGTCCAACACAACACATTCGGTTACGTGCTATACATACTATTATCACTTGCATGGAGACAGAAAAAAGATCGGTTTTCAGGGTAAAACTCTTGATGTTTAGCTGTAAGTGAAAGGGATCATTTGTTTTGGACTGAAAGGAACATCTTGCCTTCCATTTCCACACGAAGAACAGCAAGAGTTTCTTTTGTTACAAAGTTAAAAAGGGCTGTTTCACCCACACCCTAAAGAATCAGAGTCCTGTAATCTGCCTGCTGACAGAGCTGAAGAGAGCCTGGTTGAAAAGGAAAGTTAATCAACTGATTTTATAAATGTTTTTCAAGTCACTAGAGTATGCACTTTACCTTGATCTTTATTGAAAGTTTGACATCTTATTAGAACAGCTGAAAGATATGTATAAACTCTATGAAAGTGGACTAAATTGCAGGCAGATGAACCTTCTTTTCATTCAATTTAATCTCACGCTTGTGTGCTTGAACACTGGTCTGTTTTCACTTGCTATTTTCAGTTGGTCTAACAAAAGATACTGGTTTTGCCTGCAAACAAGCCGTGCTTCTCCTGAATTAGCAGACTATCATGGCTGATTGTAACACTACTACTACTACAGAAGTTTTATTACAGGGCTATAAAGTTCTCTCTGTGGCATTGTGGTGTCTTTTCCCTACTAAGAGTGGGAAGCCCACAGGACTGAGGCTGAGCTAATGGTATGCAGGAGTCTCTAAAGCTTCCAGTGTCACCGAACAGGAGAGATTTAGCAAGTAAAAGCTCTTGCTAGAAGCATAACAAAATAAAGCGGGGGTGGGGGGTGGGGGTGGGGTTCGGGGGTGGGGGAGGGGAGAAGTATATATTTCTAGTATATACATGATATACAGGATACATTAGGCTTTCTTTTAAAAAAAGGGTATGTTTTTACCATTTACAGTCACTAATATAACACAGCCAGAATATACTACTATTTACTTCTGTCATTTAATTCAGCCTTTTGCAACAGTTCTGGGTACTCCCATACCCAGTTTTTCAGTAAGACATGAGCTTCAGTGGTTAAACTGGGATCCTGTAGATATTTTTAAGATTCACACTTCTTTTTCTCTTCAAAATGCTGAATGGAAAAACAAGCACCAGGCTATGTTTAAAAATCAAGTTTTAAAATCCAAATAATGTAAAGTAAATTAAACAAAAAATCAATATTTTAACAGCGTATATTTGACTGCGTCAATTTAACATTACTGTAGCAGGAGTAAAATAAGGAGGGTTAACTCCTGCAGAAATATGTGTTCATACTTGTGCGATGCCACCAAATAAACAGTTTGCAGTAGAAAGCCTCAAATATCCCAAGTCTTTTGAATTAACAAAGGATTACCTCTGTTTGATTGTTTTTCTTTTCCCTCCCTTGCTTAATAAACCAGCTCATCACTTCGTAGAGATTAGATACAAAGGGGGCAAAATAGTTGGTGGTTTTGCTAAGGTCACGTTTCTGTGAGCAGAGATGTCCTGGCTGACATGCTTTTATAGACAAGACAGTAAATTCTGCTGGGTCCCCTGGCTTGGAAACTGTTATTTAATTTTTCTCTTTTGTTCATTTTAAGTCTGTCTTGAGTAAGCTACTTCTGCAGTCTGACACAGACTTCCAGATCCACCAGGTTACAAAGCATCACATGACATAACACATTTTGATACATCCAGATGTAATGTGATGCATATGTCACAAGAAATAAAGTGGAGGCGTTTGATTTTTCTTCTCAATGGACCTGTCAATACCCACAAGTGGTTGAGTCTTGCCTCATATATGCCCCCATTCTTGCTAAGGGAATAGAGTAGCTAAGGGTAGCCATGGGGAGTGGCAGGCTGTGGGATGTCCTGTGTGACTGCTGTGTTTTTACAGTAACAACAGTTGTACAGCCCAGCAAGCCCTGTCATGCCTGTTAACTGGGTACCACACAGCTGTATGCATTACATTACACCGAGGCTGCATCAGATGAGTTTTCTTACTTTGTGTTCCTGACATGAAGTCAGACAGGCCACATCCATGCTGATTTTAAGCTCCCCTCTGTAGACAGCTGCAATTGCAGTGAGACCAAGCAGGTGCTGCAACAGCAGCACCTGAAGACAAGTTTCTGCTGCCCTTGCTGGATGCTGCAACACCTTTAGGCATGTCTGCAGCTCTGTTGGAGGTGTCCTCAGGGTTGCTGGGGTGGGGAGAGGGAGATGGACATGGGGCAGGCACAATTTAGTTGCTTTCCAGCCTATGCTGTCCCAAGCAATAAAGATGTAGTCTCAGCACTATGCGTCACATCCTGATGTGTAGTGAAAGCAACAGGAGTGTATTAAGATGGAAAAACGTCTAAGCATTTTTTTCCTTTGGGCACCAAGCATTATTCAAGCTGAGAGCAAAGTGCCAGATAGGCGCACTGCAGTATTATTCTCTTTAGTACAAAAGCTGAGACAAAATAAACCTTTGTCAGCATTTGAAACTGGTTACTGACTTTATAAGTGCTGACAGTATAAAAGAAATCATACTGTAAATTGTGAATTTGCTGTGTTTGTTTCTTACTGAACACATCAACATTTTGGAGGCAGAGAGGAGCTTTTTCTTCAGCTTTAAGGCAGATACCACAAATAATAGCATGACTGGCAGCCAAATTATTTACTCTGCTTTCCTTTCCCTCTCTGGGTACTGAGATACAAAGTTGAATTTATCAGCAAGTGAAGGTGACAATTTTTTTTCTTAGTCAAACAGCTGGGCGGAAGCAGAACACAGTGGGAAAGCAACCCCTGCTGCAGCTCCGTGCCTCCTCCAATCTTCTCCAGTAATCTCAGTAGTTCCCTTCTATGCAAGCTGAGAATTACAACACTTTCAATTTAAATATGTGTAGGTGCAATAAAAAGGCTGTTGCTCTTTCCAGGCTGAAGGTTTGCCTGCAAATGTTGCCTGAGCAATGCCATCCCACAGCTTCCTGCTGCCGGTGCAAGCCGGCAGTGCTGTGTGGACAGGCACCAAGACAGTCTCATTCATGAGATTGGTACCATGCCTGAATCATATGGAAATAATTTTTTTAGGTGGTGGTTTTGTTGTTTGCTTTCTTCTAAAGGCAGAAAAATGCAAACATATTGCTACACAATGAATGTTTACTCAACTGTCCACATCTCAGGGGGATTTTTTGGATTGCAATAAGTGATGCTTCAGCATTGTACCCCACATCCATTTGTCATTAAATTTTACAGTTTATCCTTCAGCAATAAATCAATCACTTAAATTGGTGAGAAAAAGTAACATTTTCACTGGGACTGAGATGCGTTGTGATTCCAGGTTGAGAGCTGAGGGAAGTAACCTTCATGTCACATAGTTTAGGGATTTTGAAAGTTTTTTTGAAGTCTTTTGTTCTCTTTTTTGTTTCATATACAGAATCCTGTTATTTGTTTAAATGATTTTTTTAAAGCTCTATTATCCTGGGAGCTGCCTGGATGGCTGATTTTTAGGTAAATTTGTATTTAACCTGGAGTTTTAATCAACTACTGCAGAGGTGTTAAACCACAGTGTTTCAGAACAGAAGATAGCTAGTTGCCTTAACCAATTTTTTCAACAGGTTTTGATATTATTCGTGGAAACATAAATTGCTTGATCTGGCTGGTGTTTGTACATTTAGGGAAAAAAAGAGTTCACATGCATATATACATCGATTAGTGTAAGCACTGTGCCATGTGTGTTTGCCTGTCCTGAACAGTCCTTCAGTGAGGACTCTGAAGTTATCAGCTCCACGAGTATGTGAATTGCAGGGAAGAGTTGTGATGCTCTTCCCTTGAGAGCTCAGATGGCAGATCTGCTTGCTCACCACTCCTGCTGGTTTGTGGTGCCAAGCTTATCTGTACACGTAAACTCATCTGTATGGGCACAGTGAAGGCTATGAAACAGTCACTTTTGAATTTCTTAGTGTTAGCAGGTTTGCATGCACACATATGTACATGCTTACAAAATAAGCCCTAATGTGGTAGGATAACCTTTAATGAGAGGCATAGGGAACCTTCGTCAGTCATTTCCATATTCTCCTGCCTTTAGTCTGCTGTTGATTTGATCTAGGTAAACCGTTTCTTTCTACATGATTAAACATTTCAAAGATAATGCAGAAGAAGGAATTACAAATTATATGTTTTGAAGATAATTTTCATAATAAATTCAAATCAGCCCAACTAATTCCACTGAAGAACACACACACACACACACACACACACACAGAGTCAATAGAAATGCTGTAACAGCCATGAAAGCCTGATGAATGATCGGTAGGCACAGAAAAAATTTCCCAACTAAATATAAAACTTTGGAAACAAGATTTTGGAAACACCCAGGACAAGGACAATTCCTGTAGAAAGCATTTTCTTTTTACACAGGAAGTAACATCAGTCTGTAAATCTCTGCTCTGCTCTTAGAGATGTTTTCCATATGGATCTGGAGACATTTTAATTTCCATATGTTCTGAAATAATTCTTCAGCCTCTGATCCTGTAGCAATCCAGGATATCAGATACAACACAGCCAAATGTTAGATGGGATGTTTGGACATTTCTGTCTTGTGAAATGCTTCCAGGGAACTTTTATCTAACAATTCAAATGTATTCCTTTGCTCACAAAGCACTTCCATTTAATTTAGCATATAAATTTCTTTCTGGATTAAAGTCTTTTCTACATTACTCAAAGAAATATTTCAAAGCTCATAAATTAAATTTTATGAAATTTGTGCTTTCAAAAGTATATCAACCTTTGGGATTTTGGCAGGAAATTTATTAGCTTAAATAATCTTAGAACATTTTTGTAGAAAACTGTGTTTTGAATGATGAAACTTGAACACCAACACTACAATCTTCAGTCATAAGGAAGATGATCTTCACAAGGTTTTAAAAGAAATCAATGACTGTCAAATTTTAAATGAAACAACTAATTCACTGTGCTTGATCCATAAATCTAATACAAATTGGTAAATTACTTTGAATAAACCTGCAAAAATGCTCATGAAAAAAAATGTAAACATAAAAAGATGTGCAGTTGCAGTTTATAGCATGAAAAATACATTCTTTACTTTCTAAAGGTTCTGAGCTGATATCAGATTTGCGAATTTGGTAACAGATCTGAGCTATTCTTGGGACTCTATTTTAGGAAAAGACTTTTATATTTTGATGGGCAGTGTCACAGCTGTTGAAATAAAAAAGAATAAAAATCTTCCAGACCCAGCTTTGGCAGTTTGTCCAATGGGAATCAGAAGGACAGGATGAACGTCAAACAATCTTAGGATATGTGCCATCATCATAATCTGAGACCTCTTGGTAGTCACATGAGAGAATGAGTTAGCAGAGGATACTGGGGAAAAGGTGGCATTTAAACAAATGAAGATGAACGATTGCTGTGGTGATAGTTTCCCATTAGGCAGCTGTAGAAGTCTAGTGGCTGGCACATGGTGTAAAAAGGTGAATCTGAATTTTGAACATCCAAAATCAAAGCAAGCTCAAAGATAAGAATGAACATTAGACAAATACACAGCATAAGTGTTTTTCAACACTGAAATCTGGAGCAAGCTCTTAGTTCCACCAGAGCTCTTTTCAAGAATGTAAGAATCATCCTCTGCAATAAGATATTCACAGCCATAAAGAAATCAGCACAAAACCTACTAATTAGATGGACATAATTCATACACTGAAACTAAATGCTGATAAAATTCGCCACTAACCAAGGAGTGACCTTCTCACCAATCTGTACTCTTTTAGAAGGAATCAGAGCATGTCCAAATGTTTCCTGGAACCTTTGCCTGCTTCATATGCTGCTTTGTAGTTTGCGAGGAGCCTGTTATCTCCATTGCCATCTTATTTAGCTAGTCATTGGGAAAATGAAAGCAGTAACTCCAGAAACATTAATTTCTTTTTTCAGTCATTGATCCACTTATTTATTTATTTCCTGCTCTTGAACTTGAGATGTCCTTTAATACTACGTGTTTTTTAAGAGAGGGATGCTGCAGGTGTATTGGCCCTGGTACAGATTCCTCTCCAAGCACAGAAAAGCCTCAGGGGTGTAAATGGCAAAGACTTCTCCTGTGTATCGAAGCATCTGGTTTCTCCACAGATTCCCGAGGCAGTTCTGTTGGTGTCCCTGGAGCTGCCCTTGGGCCTGTTGTGTGATTAAGCTGCAGATGGTTGTCTAGGATTTTTTAGCCTCCCAGGTACAATTTCTGTTAGTGTATCCCAGATTCTGAGAAATTTAAACACTGGAAAAGAAGATATGGTTCAATTGGCTTTCAAGGTATCTATTTTATTAAAAAAAATCAAACCCCAGAAAACTAAAGGCTGCAGTTACAGTCGTCTTAACACAATTTCAGGAGCTGACCCACTGAGACTAAAGGAGGTACAGCCACATTTAGCACGTGGAAGAGATGTCAATGGGGAAAGTTAAGCCATGTTCATGTTCAAGTTCTGTGTGTTTCCCTTTGGATCAGATATGTCATACGTCCTGTCCAAACTGCTGTGCAGAAGAGTTAGGGTACTTGTGGCTCACGCATTGTCGCTAGTGGTACCTAGGGTTTTTACACTAGGGTTGCTATTCAAAAAGAAGCTTAACACATTCATTATACCATTGTGCACTCTGCTGATAAATATGCAGAGAAATGCTATCTGTTGAATCTGTGTGGGCATTCAAATCTTGTGCAATACTTGGTAGAAATAACTGGGCTGAATAAAGATTAATTATCTGTACTGCAGGAAAATAAAGTGATTCTCACAGCAGCTGTTGTAATCTTGGCAGTAAAAGCAGGAGAGGTTGTGCAGATGCTCCAGTCTTGGGAGCCATAGAGGCAGATGTATCAAATACATGATTTTGCATATTTTCTTCTCACTAATCACAGCTGCAGTAGGACCTAATTTTCTGTCCATCACCCTTTTCTTCCACCACTGTTTCCTGTAGCGATTCAACACTCCTTCTTAGAGAAGTCTCCTTCTCTGGAGACACTCAAAACCTGCCTGGACATGATCCTGTGCAACCTGCTTTAGGTGAGCCTGATTTAGCAGGAGGTTGGACTAGATGGTCTCCAGAGGTCCCTTCCAACCCTGACCATTCTGTGATTCTGTGGACACCACACAGTTTCTCCCTTCTGTTAGCTGGCAACATTGTACATTGTACATTACATGAAGTAATGCAGTGGTGCTGACATACATCCACATCTTTCAAAAAAGTGATTTTTGCTCATGAACCTTTCTTCCTGTGAATAGGGCACCAGTTGTTCCACTAACTTTTGTACTGGGTTCATATCTCAGCTAAAGAAATAGGGTGGGTGTGCTTGTTGTGGTTTGCCAGAGCAAGCAGGACAGAAGCAGCTTGTTCTTCCTGAAACAGAAAGAATAAAATCTCCTCTGAATTGCATACATTACATTTGTTTCACAGGTCTGGGCAGAGGTGTCAATATCAAGAACCTCCAAATGGTAGCATGTGTTGGTCTGAAAATGTATGTGTGTATGTATGAATGACTATTTATTTCTTTAACATAGGAAGTTAATAGGTGAATTATTAGCTTCCTGTAAGCAGACAAGGAGCAACTAAATAATCAGCAAAATATAATTCCCTATTGAAGCAAGACTCAATTAATTCTTTTCTTATCTACAGTAACTGATAACTCATAGAGTTATCTATCATCAGACATACTCTGCTCTCTTATGCTGATACAACTCATGATTTCCCAGTTGCAAGCATCTCAGAAGTGTATTTCAAGAGAAGATATTTGAAGATGATCTAAGTTAACTCCAATCTCCAGAAGAGGGATGAATTGTAAAAACAAGAAACATATGGAAGAATTCACAACAAGAGAACAGTAGGAGAGTAGGAAGTGGGGTAGGAAGAGCAGAAGGAGGCAGATTAGGAGGAAGGAGGACAGCTGATCCTTGTCAGTAGGTAGAAATGATTACCACACTCTTATCTTGGTCCAAGTTCCCATTTCACTCCTGTGGTGACTTCTCACACACCCTGTATTTTACTCACACATTTTAAAAATAGAAACAGTGTTTAACTCACTAATGAGAAAATATTAAAGAAGAAAGCCTGATCCCCACTTTCTGTTTTCGAGGTGAATTTTCAAAACAGATTATACAAGCTTTAACACCAATGCCTGCCAGCACAGAAAAGTCAGAGTAAGTAGCATACTAAGTAATATGACTAATATCTACCACATGCTGTTCATTTTTTTTTCATTCTCTCCCTAATGCAAAAAATGAGTACTTGGGAGTTTTTATTTTCTTTTTTATTTTCAAATAAAACAGGTCTGTCATACTGCATCTGTGTGAGAGGAGACAGGTCACAGAGCTCCACTTTTCACTTGAGAGGAGGTCAGGGATATCTTCAGTGGCTGTTCTGTTTGGCACAGATTTGTTCGGTAATCTGGGATTGCTCCAGAGCAGCTCTGTCTTCCGCAGAGGTGAACTTTTGCCCTGTGGTAGGGAATTTTTGCTGTCAATCTCAAATCTCTTCCTGAGTTTTACAGAGAGGAAGAGAAGGTGGAGAGATGGGGGTGGACTTACTGGGAGATGAGTGGTTAGGGGACCACACTCCTCTGCTCTTTCTAGGCTGGGTTAAACTTGCTCAAAATTTTCTGCTGGTTTCATGGGGAAAATAATTTCATTCTCCTTGATCCCACTCCTGGTTCATACCCTTTTCACTTGGGAGAGCTGCAGATCTCCCAGACAGGGAAGTAGTGATGTAGCAGAGGTGTATGGGTTGGAAAGCACTCTTTCCATTTGAGTGTCCACTGGATAAATTTGCCTGATACCACTATTTCCTCATAAGAATGCATGAAACTCTTCTATTCACCATATTAGCTCGCAAACAAAATTACTCAAAATAATTAATTCTTAGTTATTTTTTCTTATAGATTATTGTACTGCTCAGTGCTAAATCTACATGGGAGAGGACAGGCCACACCTGAACTGCTACATTATTACATGAAATGACTTCCAGAAATTATTGCTTCCAGAAAAAAAGATTAAGCAGTGTGCCAGTTTTTCAACTGTTTGGATCCATGCATGCTGTCTGTGTTGGCTAGTCAATGATTGAAGATTAGTACTACAAAAACTATATGGTTTTGGAAGACTGCCCATTAAAAAGGTGTTTTAATTTATCATAAAAGATTGTGCTCTTTATTCTATTCTTTTCAAATACTTTCTTAAATAAGGATCCTGTAATTAGGTAAATTAATGTAATGCAATGTAGTGGAATAAAAAGCCTTATATGATGGTCTCAGGCTCATAGCCAAAGTCCAAAGTCATAGACTATGTCTATTTTTATTTTAGAAATGACTAAATGCTCAGTTCATGTCTTTCCCAGCTGTAGTTGTGCAGCTGAATGGGGAAAAAACAGATGTTCACAATATGAAAACTTCCTCTGGTAGTTCATGAACTCACAAATGTGCATGGTAGGAGAATAGCCTGTTTCTATCACAAGTGGGAAACTCCACCATCAAATACAACTTGAGATCCAGTCCAGAAATTGTTTTACTGCAGAACAGTTCCAGGGGCACTTCCCAGGACACAGGCAAATCCCAAGATATAGAATCATATATTTTCATTGACATTGAAGCTGGTATGGTTTTGCTTTACAAAAATGTACATGTAAATGTCAGTATCTCATACACGCACCACTAAAACATCTGTGACAGAGTTTTTTAAAAACTCAATTGGATTATAGAATTATTATAGTTGTTATTATTATTATGGTTCAGGTGCAAAAAAGGAAGTTGGAATTAAATTAATTTCCCTTCCAAATCTTTACATGCACTGCCTTTTGGATACTGTGGTCACTCGTGTGCAATAGTCAGTGACCTGAGACTTTACAAAAGCTGTTAACAACAGTGGCACAGTGTCTAAGTAAGATCAGCTCAGATGCAGATATATGGTTCCTAAGCACTGGGTGATTACTCTTCCCACAGATGTTGCTTACTCTTCTAATTTGAAAGTAAAAAGAAATGGCAGAGATTATTTGTGTTCTCGGAAAGTGTATTTGCACAGAAACTTTGCCTACAATAAAATTTAGGTGATCCCACCACAGCTATATCACAGACTTGCTTGGGCAGGAGCTATGGCACCCCTGCTGCAGCTGCCCATGCCCAGCCACCTTCTGCCTGTTGCTTCTAGCACCACCAGCATTAGGTATCCCTAGTTCTGTCACCACGGGGAGACCACATGTACACAGTCTGAACAGAAGTGCAGCTGCCTTGCTTTCACCAGGGTAGAGATGTTCCCCAAGACCCTGTACCCTCTTCAGAGCATGCTAGTCTCTAGGTCATGAAGCCATTTCCCTGCCAGACTGTCCAGACAAGACCCATGCTACTTAAGGCTTTCTGCCACAGATATCAGATGCTAAAACAGAGTATCCCACATCTGAGTCACCTCTTTCCACTTTCTGTGGGTATGACCTTGCTTTCCTGTTTCCTTTTACACATTTACCTTGGTTCTAATTTTGGGTCACTTCTTCCTTCAGTTCTTGTGTTGTTACAGTCCAATTGATTATTTTCCCCCTGTATATACTTATAATGCTTTACCTAAATGTTTCCCCACACAAAGAGGATCTGATTTTATTTCTGACTTCCAACTTTCTAATTTTTCTGTCCTGAAGGCTTTACTGCGGGTTACAATCATGTGATGCTACTGACTGCATGTCCAACAAACCCTTAACTGAAGAGAGACTGAAGAATATAGACACAGGTAAGCTCCCATTGGACCCAGAAGGTTATTCAAATTCTTTCTGTACTTCTGTGATTTTAATTTTTCAGGAAAGTTGAATGAAACTTGTTAGTGGTTTTGTTTTTTGGGTTTTTTTGATTGATTGTTTTGTTGTTGTTGTTTGTTTGTTTGTTTGTTTTTTACTGTAATACTTTTTCCAGGTTTGTTCTAAGTGGTTTGGAATCTCTTCACTCTAACAGAAATTACCTCAAGTTACCTCAAGTCAACCTAAAAACTTCGTATATGATGGAGAAGGTTCATGTGTTTAAGGCACTGAGCCAGAGTCTATCTAGTTCTCCAGGCTCCCCTCCCTGGGGCAGTCCATTGCTCCTTGTCATGGGAAAGGCAGGGCAGAATTGCTCCAAGTATGTCCAACCTGCTGGATGTTTTTCAATTGAGCACATGAAACTTCCAGCTCATTTGTGTCTGTTACTCATCACATCTGCCATCCTCACCAGTTTCAGCATTATCAACACTTTAATGATCTCTCTAACAGGGAATGTTCTTACTACAGTGAAATGGGTATTGTATTTTTAGATTGTATAACATGGAAACATATAAAATAGAGGATCAACATGTTAGTAACATTCTTGCATGCTCAGTTCAAGAACCACCTTCTAGGAAGGTTACTCCAATCTCACACAGCAATAAATCATCTGCAAAGCTGGATACATTTCTATTCCTCCAAATGAGATAGGTTAAAAGCATTTCACAGCGGCATCAACTGCTAAGGCAGGTTTATGTTAGTGTAAAACTAGAATGAACTTAAAAATAAATGGACAAAATAAGAAAACAATTTTCAACCCAAACTAACATCTACTACTGTTTAATATTATTAAAGGAAACTGAGATGGCCAGATTTTAAACCTACATTTTGCACATGCACAAAGCACTGCTTTTAGATAAATTTTGATAAGGAACAGCATGAGTTCTGGTTCCATAATTGCATGGCTGACCAGACTTGTGGTCTATTGTATACTTAGAAATTGGTCTCCAAAATTTTTCTAATCAGGTAATTGCTAGTTTATCATGTAGACAATGTAGCCTTAAAAGGACTGCAATTACATCATTATTATCCACAGTGGGCTATAAAAGAGCTATTACAGAATGAATAGTCAAGTATTTCAACTGGAGTATCTATGCAGCTCCTTTATTTACAGAGAACAAAAGGAAAAATCAGAAGTTTTAATGTTTATTTGCTCTCTGGCAGCCTAAAGAAAATTTAAGCTGTGTCAGTTTAACAGAACCCCAGGAGACAGGGCATTGGTTTCCCTGCATGGATGTCTTTTACTCCCTGTAGTTTTTCTGTGGGAACTGGAGAAACAGCATCTTTTTCTCCACCCACATGATATTAGTAATTGTCAGAATAAGAAATTTTGCAAATTAAAGTGATAACAGCCTAAACCAAAACAAAGCTCCAACAAAAGCTTAGTAAATCACACAATAAAAGGTTCCAAATTATGAGGCATGGATTTTATGTCCACTTATAAAATCATTCCCTGTCTAATCTCACAATGAACATCCCTTCAGCTCCTTCCTAAATTGGAAGTCCAAAAGTTAGAACTTTAATACAGAGGAGAATAAGTTCATCTTTTTAAATTGTGCGGTTTGCATCTCCTGAGCCAAAGTACATTCAGATCTATGTGCACATGTGTATTTACTGTCACATGTGAGGAAAATGAGAAAAAAAGAGAAATACCTATTCCAAGAAAAAGCAAAGGGAGTGTTTGGTTTATGTAATACATTAAACAAGTGGCAATTTAAAAAAAAAGTTATATGGATCATGAAAGCATGGTACAAGAAGCTACAAAACTAGCAAACCAGAAAATGTTATAAACAGAAGCAAAAATTATTTTAGGAGCTCTCTTGCAACATTACTCAAAGCAGGCAGGAAAAGAAGTGATTTTACTACCATGTACAAATAGCTGCTGCATAAAAAGAAATACATACTACAGATTCTTTAACCTAGTGGAAAAAGCCATAAGAAGAACCAGTGCCTAGAAGCTGAAGCCAGACAAATTCAAATGAGGCATGCTAGATGAACCTTAGATGAACATTAGATGTTATTAGATGAACCACTAGAATGAGTTACTTTTGGAGGTCATGTGCTTATGATCACACATTTCCTTCATCTAAAGAATCAATAATCTTCAGAAGGATAGGCTCTAACTAAATGCAAGTCACATATTAGTAATTCCCAAAAGATCATGTTAACAGGAGTTTATCAGGCCATGAGACAGCAATATCTGATGGTGCTTCCTGCTTTAAACTCTATGAATATATGCACAAAGATGAACACAGAAGCTTGCTTTTTTATCTACTATCTAATAATTTTTAATTGCTTCATTTTAAAGTATTTTCCCCAGGGTGTCTGAATTGACCTGGCCAAATATCTTTGAAAGTGATACAGCAATATGCAGAAATCTGAATATATAGTAAGTGTCTAAGTGCAAACAAAATAACCTTGCGTGTCTCAAGATTCAGACTTCCTTACAAGATCTTCACAGAAGGAATGACACAGGAAGTGTGACTTTGTAGTCATTAATACTGCATTTTTTCTGCCTTGCCACACATACAGAAACACCTCTGGAAGGTAAGGAACTCTTGCTGATTTAGTCTAGACTCTTCCTCAAGGTGCAGCCCTTATCTGCATTTATATATTGCTTCTGAAAGGAAAAAATCTGCATTTTTTAATTTTAATAAAGTACTTACTGCATTTAACATTTCAGGTGCTATAATACTTGTTCTTAAAAATGGCATGATTTATGTGTGCACTTCCTTGTGAAGAATCGCAGTAAGTGGGACAGAGGCCATGCTGCAGCCTTTCCCCCACACCAGAAAAACTGGTTGTTTCTTTCCCTCTGGGTAGTGCTGCCTGCTTGGGCTCCCCATGGCAACCTCACCTGTTCCCACTTTCTCTGAAACATCCACAAGCATTCACAGGGTCCCATTTCTTGTGAGTTCTGAATTCCTGATCATAGGGTCACTGTTCTTTCCTAATCTATCCTGTCTGCATTTTGATACAAGTTGACTCACACTCTCCTATTTGAAATCAATGTTCTGCCGTGACCATCTGCTTCAATATTACTTTCTTCTGCTTCATAACCATGAAAGAGAAAAAATAACTTAAAAAATAACTCTAAATGCAAAGGAAGATATTGCCCCAAGATTATTCTATAGGATAGATCACAACATATTTACTTAAAGTAGAAATTTAGGGCCAGTCTGATTTATTATATCCAACCAACCATTTTCAGGACAGTGCCTTAACATAACTGGCAATAGAATATGAACTGACATGTTAATTCATATTAGCAACTGATTCAAAAATATTTCAAGATGCAGCTTACTGCTTGCTATACTATACTGTCTATGCTTCGTCTATAATGTCTTGATAAGTATAGGCTTTCTGTTCCCTAGATGCACATTAATGCTAACATGGTTAGCAGCATACTTGCATTATAAACGTCTCAGGCGGATTATCTGTCTGGGGTCACTGATTTGCTCAGGACCAGGATCTCACTCAGTGTTACTGAGAGCTTCACATCTGGCATTACTGTTGAACATGGCTGCTGATGGAGGTTTCCTTGTCCTCTTGTTTCTTGACAGACAGACTAGGGAAGGGCTCTGGTGCCAGCAGCCAGGAGTCTTTTGGGGAGTTTTCAGGCAGTACTAAACATTGCTTAACTGAAGAAAAAATCTGTGGCCATGGAGTTGTGATACACATGCAGTTTGTAAACAAAGAATTAAATTTAATGGGTTGCCATTCCTTGCCACTTCAAAATTTGAACAGCTAGCTAATAAATAAAATAGGTGATAGTGTAATCCATAAGCCACATGCACGTACATCTGAGAATTTACAAGCAAGGCTCTTGGGGAACTTGAATGCAAATCTATTACTCCCGAACTTGCAAAACTACACTGTTGTTGACAGTAGGAAATAGAAAAGCTTTTGCTTCGTTTTTATTTATACCTTACATTAGAGTGCTGTTCTTCCCTGAGATATCTTTTGCATTGGTTTTAGCACTACTAATGAAATTCTGGATTTATTGGGAATTTCCATCCCAGTTCAATGGATCAGAACATTATTTCATATTGTGCAAAGAAATATAGGTGTAAAGGATTATTTTGCAAGACAGCCGTAGTATATGCAGAACAGCACAACAAATTAATTTTTACTGAAAGCCTAAATTTACCAAACCCCCAAGAAATCAGAAACATCCATTTAGATATGCTGCCACCTAGACAGTGATGGAGAATAAGATAGTCTTGGCTCCCAATAAAGCAAATGATCTCTCTTAGTGGAATCTGTCTCCATCCCTTTCCTTTGTGGAAAAGATTTCAGGCTGTTCTTTACCAGAAGGAACGACAGACTTCTTGGGTAAGGTTTACTTACTCTGTGTGTGACTATAATGGATGGATGGGTCATCTCTCTGCTTATGGTTTTGTATATTGATATATAATTATATGCAGTGTGTACACAAACATACAGGCACTGAGTTATAAAAGTAACAGGTGATCAGCTAAACATTTGTGCCAAAAATTCCTGCTACAAAATTTCAACCTCAATTATTAGCTTTCTTTTGGGAGCTGCTCTATTTGTTCAGAGATGTCTGTGTTTGTTGGGCTTTTTTGTTGTTGTCTGTAATGTGTAAATTTAACATCACATACAGAACAGTATAATTAGGGTTCGGTGCACAGCAGTCCAGCTCTGTTGGTTTCACCCACCATTCAAATGTAGTCCTCTTCCTACAAATGGCATTAATTTTATTTGTCATACACACCCTCTAAAACAGAGAATTTTTATCTTCATGAGCACTGGAGAAATTGTCACTAGGGGATTCCTAACCACATAGGAGAATCAGGTATTCTAATTATGAAAAAGGAAAGCATTTGAGGATGGTCATATTACTGATTTCCAGGACGCCCTGCAAGTATTTCTGTTCAGGATGGGAAAAGATTAAAATGCCATTTGCATGACTTATGTTAAACTTTCTATCTTGTAGTCTTGTAAATGAATTGCTGCCTCACAGGCACTTCATGTTATGAAAATACTTTACATTCAACTGGAATAATTGCGCATTTAACTTCAAAGTTACAACCTGCCTCGGGTATTAATTTGTCAGATCCACACTGGAACTGTAGAAATGTCAAAAGAATTGGCTCAGGATAGAGCTGTCATGTACCTCAAACTATTCCATCTTGTCTGCAGTCTCTACTGCAGATATTGAATCAAAATTTCTCATAGTTCAGCTAAACTCAAAGACTTGACAATCACTGAAGAATGTTTAGTCTGCATGAGCACGACTTCTGGGTAGTATTATAAAATGAGGAGCTATTATGTTGTATGACTGCCAGCTTGCTCTATTGCTTTTAAATTGGTTTTGTATGCACAAATAGCTATGGAGCTAGGGTATGTTCCTCATATAGATAGTTATTTAATCTCTTTTAAATTAAAAGAAGGCTGTGAAGTTGGTTTTATTTTTGAACCACTGTAGTAATGAATACTTGGAAAGAAATAAGGGCTGTGGTAATACAAGCATGAGTAACACCCAAGTAATTTCATTCACTGACTGTACAACGTTCTTCCTGGTTACAGAACCATTTGACATTAAGGGCATGATTGTTTCATAGGGTATGCTGAGAAATGCAATAAAACACCTTAAAATTTATGCCCATTTCACGTGTTTGTGATTACAAATCAGTGAGAAAGATTTCACTGTTTTCCACTTTTTTTTTTTCTTTGATACCAATGATCAGAATCAGATGATTATATGTGGGGCAGGCTAAATTAAGCAAACTGAGATAAACCTAGCCAAGTTACATGGAACCTGGGGACAATCTGCTTCTAATTGCTGAACGATTCACTGTTCATGAGGTTAAAGTAGCTATTTCTTTATTTGGCAGAAACTGTTTCACAAAGACAAAGCTTTTTCAAATAAAACTCATCGACTCAAGTAATGCATTAGTTTATACATTAATGAGTCTTTTGATCATGACAGAAATTTGATTCTGCAAAATATATTTTGCTACTGAAAAAATTTGCCTGAATAAAATACATGCAGAGAGCTGATATGAAATAAATTGTGAAGCAGTGGTTTATTCTCAGTATTTACTGAAAGGATTGCTTCTTAGGATTTGGTAACTTCTTTCTTTCAAATATTTTTTTACCTTAAGAATTATGATGATGTGGGAGCTTCAGCTAACTTTAAATCATATGTAAACTCTTTATTTACAGATAAATGTTATATTTACATATAAACTGTTATATAGTCTGTTATTCTGCTTATTATGTTTATTTGTAACACCACTGCTTTGGAATCATTTAACTTGTTCATTCTTTACATTTTCCAGTTTATGTCTAACATTTAATTAAATGAACCCTTTTTTTACTTTCCCAACCGAGATTCAAAGGGGAAAAAGACATATTTGTAATTCAAATCTGGTATTTCTGATTATTTCCTCCACTCCCATAGTAATTTGGTATTATGCTTGAGATAGATCTGAAATATTTGTGGGCTAAATATCTCTGAAAACATACATTAAACAGGAAACCAATGCTATCACCATTATTGGAGTAAAATGTTCTTGTTAAATCTTTCCAATAAATCAGTCAATGAGGCGGTTATTTCATTTGTATGATCTAATGTCTTCTGCTACTTTTAATTAAAAAAGTATCTAATCATGTAAATATTATTATGAGCAAAACATTCTCTACTTATGAGTTTTCAAGTGTCATCAAACACATCTGGAACTTTGCTTGATAGATAATAGAAGAAGTGTCCAATTTTGCCAAGAACAAAAATATAGGCAGCAAATTTCAGAAGTATGGAGCCTCGTGTTTATTTGAAGCAGTCAGTAGAGGTGATATATAACATAGTGAAGGCTTCATTTAACCACCACCAGCAGACCATTAATTTTACAAGGTAAATGCTTTCACAGAAGACTAGACATGCTGAAATTTCAAGTGATCTGATCTCTATGTTTTCATCATTTGCTATAAAAAGGTGCATAACAAAACCTGCAATATATGATAGTATGTAATGAATACATTTGCAGAGAATTAAGCAGCTATCACTCAGTTCACTGAGTGACATGAAGTCAGAGGACAATTCTGACTTCCCACAAGGTTGACTAACCACTGTAGCTTCTGTTCAGGCGTATGGATGTACTGAAATGTGTTATTCTGGAAGCATGTTCCTGTGGGACATTAAAAATTCAAAGAAAGGGAAAGAAATGGTTTTTGCCACAACTGGTGTGCATCAGAGCCTTGGCTCCCTGCTGTTTCCCAGAGCTGTGGCAGCAGCTGGATAAGTGTGTGGGTTGTTTCAAGGTGAGGGTCTGAATTAAGATGTTATATCTACACCAAGCAATTCATGTGGTATGGAGATTCCTCAGCTTCCAGTAGGAAAACTGGGCTGTAGAGGTGAATGAAAAGGTGACTTGGTGAAGCTGACAGTCAATACTGTCACTAATATCCATGGGGCTGCACTTTTTCTGTGTTGTGGTCTCTGAAGTATTACAGAAGTTGTATTTGCTGCTGAAAGGACAACTGGATCTTGTGGATGCTGCCATTAACCTGCCTACTGGTTCCACTGGTGTCAGTGGGGGCCTTGCCAAGGTTTCTTTTGCTTTGCTGTAGGGATGAACACTCTGAAGTTGAGAGGGGAGGCAGAGGCTGCCAGCTGTCAAGAAGCAGCAGCACAGTTACATGAAAATGATCTGTCATCTGTCTGTGCTTTGCCTGGAAGGCCCACCTCACCATGAATAGATGCATGGATCAATCCCACTCAGCACTAACACTTAATAATAACTCAGTATTTAAACACTTATAGGAAGTATTTAAATTAGGATTTGAGTTGTCCTAGGCTCTCTGTATTCCCAATAGATGACAGACGTTCATCCAGAGTGTGATTTAGCTAGTCCATCAAATTAACTAATCCAAATCCCAGCAGCTCCTATGTTTAGCAAAGTTGCATTCGTGTAGGTCATTAAGAAGCCAGGATTTTAAAAACAGATATTTAAAATCAGGTTACTAAACATCTTCTCAAGTTTTTCTCCCATTGTTTGTAAAAAGACTCATTGAAGTCAGTGTTTTATATGTGATGCCTTTTATCAGCTAAGGATAATGGCTTTGACACCACTGAAAATTTACCATGAGAAGACTCAGTTAAAGTCTATTAATATTTTGAGGAATATTTTGAATGGACTATTCAACAGATAATTATTCCATTATTATATTCCCTGTCAGTCATTCTTTTGCTTTCCTACATAGAAAACCTTGTGTTGTTAGCTAATGTTCATTATGTAAAATCACTGGATTCTTGGTCCACAAATTAGAGGGGAGTAGTAAGAATAATAATGACATACACCTAGCAGAAATAATAGAATTTTCATTTAGATATTATTTAGACTGCATTGTGACTGCCTGCACAATTGTAGTACTGTGTAAATGCTGTTTAATATTTAACTAGATTATTAACTGTTTCAATATCTCAATTTTGGACCATAAAACTCAGTGTTTGAGGGCACCTTCTAAAACACCATTTGATAACCTGCAATTTTATTCCTAAATGAATAATGTATCAGCACTGTTTTCTAGTGACAAAAAGAGCTTTGTTCGAAGTGCTGATGGGCATTAAGGTATCATGGATGTTGTCAGACTTAAAGCATGCAACTTCATCAAACAGAAAGTAAAACCCTGTTGTTACTGAGCTGGACAGGAATGTCACAATGGGGACCTCTGTTTAGAGAAAGGCATCCCACGGGCACCAAAAGTGCTTTATTCACCAGCATCAAAGTAAAGTGTGTTTAATTTAGAGGCTTCTTTGGTTTTCTAGAACAGCTGCTCATCTGTTTCTATGGGATTCTTCCCTGATACACTGCAGAGTGCTTTCTACCTAGACTAACATATTAGTTACATTGTGTTCACTATAAGGATTGCAGGGAAATGGTTAGGAAGCCTTGGATTTTGGAGACAGGCGATGACATGAATCACTGGGCTCATATACATAGTTGGACATTGACATCCATTTTTTAATGCAAACTTTCAGCTTCTCTGCATTTCCTGAGGAGTGCTTTTTTGACTGAGTGATGACAGTTCTGGTCCTCATGCCTGTCTGTAACAGGAGCTGCCAAGGTGTTCTGGCCAAATAATTCCTATTGTGCCATGAAGGGAGTCAGCAGCTCAGATCCCACATGGCATTGGTATGTGATTTAGATGATTTGTGCTTGTGGGTATGTGCTTGGACTGCCAACATCACTGTTGGCATCTTCTTCGGTTTTCAGGTCTCTCTAGTTCAAATGCACTGGCTCCAAAATTAACATAATTTGCCCTAGACGCTCTACTGCGTCCGTGTGATTTGCATCAACAATGCAAATATTTTTAATATTTTACAGTTTATTTTTTTCTGGGGCACACTCCTTCCTTTGATAAACCAGAATGCAGCCTTATATCTAGTGTGTTAGTTTTCAGTGAAAGTGTACAGAAATCATGGACACACTGTTTGCTGAAATTAAATTGCATTTCATCAGGGAGTTAAAGAAGGCTATGAACAGTACACTTCAAAATTATCCTGTAGGCTGACAGATATGTACATAACAAAACTCTTATACTAGGGAACCATAGACTTAAAATCTATGGACAAGGTATCACATTGTTCATTGTGGATAGATAGGCCTTACTGAGGGAACAGAGGATCTGAGCAACCAAAAATCTTATTAAGTTATTCCTATTGTTTTCCTATTGTAATATTAAGGGACTATGCCAGATCTAATCTATTTCAACAACAACAAAAAGACATCAGAAATACAGACAGCACTGGATTCCTTATGAGATTAAATAAAAGTGCTACAATATTTATAAGTTTATACTTGTGTAATTATATTCTCAACTACTGACAACAAATAACCATTTTTAGCTGTTGGCTTCATGAAATGTGTGTACTGGTACACAGAACTGTGTGTACTGGTAAGTAGCCATTATGATGAGAAGAAAAACAACAATATAGTTTTTATTTTTGTGTCATGTTACAAGTGCTCTCCTTGAAGTTAGCTTATAAGCATCTGACTATATGTATTCTTAATTGGTAATTGTGACTTCAGTGCTTTCAGCTGATAATATATGGATTTTCTAAGAACTCTTACTTGAGTAAATTGCTGTATTTAGCAGTCTTATCCTCTCAGATCCTTTTTCAAGCCATGGGAATTATTTCTTGCTGTGCTAAGGCAGCACGACTTACTTTCTTAATTCTTATCATTCCATTAAGTAAACCCGCTGAGCAAATAGCTGTTATTATAATAGTGTAGATTTTCCTCTGCTCCATTAGAGTGAAAACAAGGTTGATAATTGACCAATATCTTACAGCTTTTACCCAGTGTCTTAACTTAATGCAATCCCTCTTCAGGTATACTGTTTGTTGCCTATGAATACCAAAAAAGTGATCAAGTCCATATCAGTAAGAAATACTGGTTAAACAGGAATGAGCCACATGGGCTTTGACTTACTAGTCAGCACAGAATGACTGTCCTTCAAAGGAGAGTCTGATTCTTACTCTCAGTGTTTCAATTTGTTGGATACACCTTTACTGTTTAATTTCTTTTATACATTCTCACATTGCTGATCACTCCATGAGTTTAAGACAGGATTTTCAAAGGAGTCATATAAATGCCTTTACCTAAATCCAACTGATTTTGCACTATATGAGCGAGGTTTTTCATGCACTGGAATTTTCCTTGCTTCTCCTTAAGTTATCAAGAAATGCTGACTTCTTGGAGTATGAGCTAGCTAAAATGAACCTCGTTTCTTTCACCTCAATATCCAGACACTTCAGAAGAAAGAGGAGGAAATCCAACTTATTCTGAATATAGTGGAACAGATGCCATGGTATTCCACTGCAGAGTCACTGCAGTGCAGAATAAAATTCCCTGTCAGCATTCCTCACCTAAGAGTAAGCTCTGTAAGAGATCCTGCTACCACAGGGACTGTTTCCCTATATAAATTCAGCTGCTAGGAAGGATTAACATTTTTAACGGAAGCATTTGCACCATGTTTTTAATACAAGGCCCTGGATATCAATCCCTTTCCTGAAAAGCTGTCAGGGCAAACTTCTACAGTGATCATTTTTCAAAGTCTTGTCTTCATTCAAGTAGCATCCTGTAAAAAGGAGATGGCTGCTCTCCTTTGACTCAGAGCTCCCTTTGTGATGGGCCCTTTAGAAACTCAAAGATAATCAGGATGGTGGGAAAGACATGCACTTTAGAGGACATGAAAAGCAAGCTCTTAGCATTATTTAAATCCTCATAAACGTTATTAAAGTCTTTGGGTTTAGATGTCTGAAGTATAATGTTTTGGATTTGTATCTAAAGGGACAGGAGAGGAACAAAAATGCAGAACTGTAAGAATTCAACACTAAGAAATAGACAGCATTTCAAATTAGGGTAAAACAAAACACAAGCAAACCCCAGAAATGCAAAGGGTATCACTTTCCCATTGCATGTACAGAGGCCATGGAAATTTTTTTCAGAGTTCAAGTTAATGGTCACTTAGCATTGACCATGGCAGCAATTCCATGGTCAATTCATGGAATGCTGCATGAAAAGACAGCATTTCAGTCTTCACATCACAGGTTCACTCAGCCTGAGAACTGACTGAGCTCACCTATCTGCTGTGTTTAAGAAAACAACAGAGGTTGGAAATATGGTTTATGTTTTCAACTCCCATGAGCTGTATGGGCTTGTGTCACTCTTGCTGTAGCTATGTTTTGATCAGGGGACATTTTCCTGTTAAGTCCAGCATAAAAGACACACAGAGACACTATGAGTTGAAAACCACCTCAAACTCTCGACAAAAAATTTCTATTGGTTTACCATAAAGTAATTTTAACTTAATGTGTTTATATTCAGGGAAGAAGTAAAAATAACTCAGAGAAAAAAGAAGTATGTGTTATGGTAATCATGAGAACAATTCAGCTTTTTTTGTTATACATCTTGGCTCTGACCTTTGCTCAATGATCAAGGTAGCTCCCCTAGACAGGACTGAGTGTGTCAAGATGTAAAGTCCCTTTTCATTTCCTGATCATGTACTATTCTTAGATAATTTTTTTTTCTTGTTTTTTTTTAAGTGCTTTAGTTTACTATTTATAGTTCCCACAGTCAGATATGGGAAGAAATCGCAGCCATATCCTTTTGCTGCTCTACAAGGACTTCAAAGTCTTTCTCAAAACAGAGAGTAGCTTGTATTTTTCCAGTTAATATTTTCCTTTTTTAACATGGGACTTCCTGTTACAAAAGAATGACTTGTATAAGGAAACACCAAAGTAAATGTTCTGCTCATTAGGAGTGCAGTTTGTAGTACTAAGTTGATTTTGCTGTGGTTTACTATCCGTTAGGAATTATTGACTAATCCATGAGAAATTAAAATAACAATAGCTATATCTGCATAAAATAAACAGTGAGTTGCATATGGAAATAAAGATAACAATTTTTACATTCCTCTCCACTTCCCAGCATTACCATGTAATCTTAACACAATAAATAGCTAAGAATTGTGTTCCATTTACAACCTTTGTACTTCTGTACTCTCAGCAATGCACATAGCTGCACACTGCTGTAAAAACAGATGTGTGTTACCAGTTGGTACTGTAAATAGCATGAGTATAGATAACATATAAACCTAATTTCTAAAGGAAAAAATATACCCAGAAATGTGGCCTAGACACCATGCTGATGCTTCTGGGCTTTTAAAGTGTTTCTTTCATTGATTGTGTGGGGGTTTTTTGCTTCCCCTTCTACCTACCAAAAAGTTCTGTGCAATCTTTTTGAACATCAAATGTTGGGAATTCTGTTTTCCTTACAATGACTGAAGGCAGCCAAAAAGTTTAGTGGAGAACTATGCAAAGCAAAACCTCGGAGCTTATGTTTGGTGGACGCAGTTTTATTTGCGCTTCGGCATTACAGGAAAACCAACATGAGTGACATTGGAGAACAAATGGGCTGAGAATGCTGACAGCAGCAGCAGGGTCTCTGCCAAACTGCATAGTCATGCAGCACCATATGCTTGAGCCCTTGCAATGTCCTCAGTTATGAATCAAAAATCTACAAGTGATTTCACCTGTTTCACCTGTACATTAGTTGTGAATGGAAGATAAGCTCCAAACTTCTGACACAAACCTGTACACAGTAAGTACCCAGGAGGTTCATATCAGTATGTTTGACAAGGTCAGAGATTCTCATATGGTGGATTGTGATTCCCAAGGTGATGAGAAAATGCTTCATAGAGGGTCACACAGTATTTTATACCAGAGTGATTTAGCAGCAAATGAGTTTTCCCAAAGTTGAAGAGTGAAAGCAGACCCTAACTGGTGGTTGCCAGTGACTCCAGTAGCCCCAGACAAGGCAATGCCTTAACCACTGAAGGCTGAGCCGTTCCTGTAGACAGATACAAGGTTGCAGGGGATTAAGAGAAAGCACTCAAAATCAGGTACAGGTTTTTCTTCCCTCTTCCCAGAGGAGCTCGGCTGACCCCGAGATAGCATGTTTGGGTCACCATCATTTCCTGAAATTTGGAAAATCCTGATCTAGTGCAATCTTGTCTGGCTGCCCCAGAAACCTTGTCCAGTGCTTTTCTATCTGCAGTCTAGCTGACGTTTCCATTTGGGAATATTTGCATTGGGCAAGAAATATGAGATAAATCAGTGGATTTTAACATGTTAAGCACAGACATAGGCAGCAGAGATTTGTGAACACTTGGTTAGATATCACAAGAGCCAAAAGCAGAAAAAGCTTCTTATAAATGTTCTGTTGAAAAGCTAGTATTTCAAACTGTAAAAATCCATTTTTTTAAAAGTTTATAAAGTTTACACAGCTTGTAGGAAATCAGTTGTAGGGACATTAAACATCTATTTCTATAGTTCTTTAACCTCATCTCTCCCTCTTCCCAAGTAACCAATAAAACACAGAAATGCCTATAAAAATAGCTGTTAGAACCAGTAAAACAACTTATTTACTTATATAAGATGCTTCATCCAAGTATATTTTTATCTGTATTGCATACTGTGCAGCATGCATTATCGTGTCTTCTTCCCCTCAGTGGCAGGAAAATGTCTGATCTAATTCAGAAAGTTCATAAGTTAACTATTTTTAAGAGTGGCATTGTCTTCACGTGGATAGCATTGAAACCTTATGTCTTTCTTTTTTCTTGTCTTGTGCTTTCATCTAACAGATATTTATGTTTTAAAGTACTGGAAAGCATTTAGCTTTAGAATCTATCTGTATCTTCTGGCATTCTGCTTAATTTCCAAGTTTTTACTTCAATGAAAGCAGTATTTCAGCAGCAAAGTATTTTTCCCTTTCTCATATCTACCTTCCAAGCCAAGTGTTCATTGCTAATGAGAAAACAGCAGGCTGAGGACTTGCTGAAAAGGGACAGTTTGTCTAAAAGTTTTTAAGCCTTTTTATGTGAAACTGAAAAAAATACATTGAAATAAACTTGCAAAAGCATGAATGATTTTAATAGGAAATATGAAGTAAGAACCAGCTAAAATTGTCTGTTGGATGGCAAAAGATCTAAAAATTAAATTTATCTGGCATCATTCTGCACTTGAAATAACTGGAAATATCTTTTATGAATAAGCACATGCTGGAGTCTATCTTAATCAACAGGCTACTTCAGGATGTACATGCACATAAGTATAACTCATTTGAAGAATGAGAGTTACACTGGTCTTGTTTACTTGCAGATCTGCTGTGTAATCAGTGATTTCTGAGGCCTGAATGTACCCCATCTTCTCTGAGCCAGCAGCTCCTTGTGTGATATGTCCCAGGGACATGACGGTTTGCACTTCAGGTCACATGCAGACGAAGTAGATCCCTGTGCCCTAAGCAGAAGGTTCATCTCAGCTCCACCCGCCTATTTGCCAGCATGCAGGTTAAAAGAAGTTCAGGTTGTGGGCAGTGAATGAGCACATTTAGGGAACCATGAGCTGAACCACGATCCTCTTTGTGCAGATGAATCCTTAGCTATACTTTCCTCCATCTGCCTCTGATAATAATGGTCATGCATCATTAAGGAGCTATGAAGGGGCAATCATGCAAGAATAAGTTAGTCCATGCATTCTTATTTTGTTCATTACATTTGCCTTGTTGAAATGTACACAATAATCCTCATTTGTGCCCTGCAGGATCAAACTCCTACTCTACCAGTTATTTCCTTCTCTTCAGAAACTTGTACTTCTCTGTTTCTGCACGTGGGTCACAGACACTATTGTGAATGTCAGTGACTAAATTTTGGTGTTAGATCCAGGGAATTTTGTATGCACTGATGCATCTCAGATCTGAAGAGGCTATGGGCCACCCAGCAGCAAGGATGAGAGTTTGCAGAGAAAGCGAGACACATCAGACAAACCAGGAATTTATTCAGTGGCTTAGCTAACTGCTGTATAGCAAGGAGTGACTCTGGCTAACTGGAAAGTCACACAGGTGGAAGAGAATTTGTGGAGACTGTTATTTACAATTATTTCCAGTTTTAAAGGGGTTCAGAAAGTTACATTTTTGCATCTCCTCTCCACACAGCTCTGACTTGTGACCTTTTAAGATGTTTACTAATCACCAGTTATGTACTTTGTCTTTATTTACCTTTTAAATTGTATTTGATTTTCCTGACACCAGGCAAAGCTAGTTTCTTTCCTAGGACAGAGCAGCAGAAGCAACTTTCATCCAGGGGGAGCTCAGTTCAGATGTAATGTCCTTATTACTGCCACCACTATGCCAAGTAGCCGGCATTTATGGTTGGACTCGATGGTCTTAAGGGTCTTTTCCAGCCCAAATGATTCTATGATGAGCCCTGCTGACTCTCAGGGGATTTTGAGTTGTTCCCTGGTGCTGGTGGTGTGAAACAGGACCACTGCACTGGAGTTGCCACTTCTTTGGGAAGACACTCCTGCCTTAGCCTCTCTGGTATTGAAACTAGTCATTTCCATGCAAATGCAAATTAAAAGTATATAAATAAAGAGCTTACAATTAATTAATGTATTTGGAAGCATTACATGTTGATCCCCAGAGAAAGAAATGAATGTAAAAAAATCAAGCTCTAGAGAAACAACTTTCTTCAAAGACCTGGCTTTAAAGTAACTATACTAAACATATTGATGGTAGGGTACAAAAATAAATGAAAACAGAGTACAACTAACATATAAGATATTCAAAGATATATGTAATGCTAAGAAAGAAGAAGAGTGGTCAGCCTGTTGGAAGTAAATCTTAGCCACACCTCAGAAGCTAAACGGCAAAGGCCAAGAGCATCTTTATATTAGCAAGTGGAAAGCTCTGCATAGGCATGAGGTCAGTGTCAGAAAATGCCTACCTATTAGCCACTTGCCTTTACAGAGATTAGATCTGAGATACAGCCTAATTGTTTAGCTCTGAGATTACCTGAATCACTGGGGTGTTGTTCCCTCTGGTCAATTATAACTATCTGTGGTTACAAATTAACTGTGCATATGCCCTTTCTTTGATTCCTTTTTCTTCAAAATCTCCCTTTTGAGGAACTGAGGATAAAATCTCTCACATTCTCATACAAAGGTCTAGAAAGTGCTACATCCCCTTGGATTGTCTTTATATATGGTACCTACTTGCTATTAGGGTTAGAAGCAGTGATTTTTTTTGCACAGCATCTTGCACACAGGGATCTTGGCTTACTGCTTATTTTGTCACAAGAAATGAAACAGTAACTTTTCCTTCTTCACGCTCTGGTCTGGCTCCAAGGCAAGAGCTGTGTATCCATTCAGCTACGTGGCTGTCAAGTTAAGCAGCTCGTAGAGCTCCCTGCTGGGGGAACTCTCCCACCCAGCTGCTCCTCCCCTCCGCAGCTCTTGCCCTTGCTCAGGGCCAGTGCTCTGTCAGGAGCCAGGGGAACAAAACCAATGGAAAAGAGCTAAAAAAAGATATGTTGCAGGCAGAGCAGGACTCCGGTTCACCAAGAACATGTGCAATAGCTGGGTTTCACGAGACTGCTTTTGATTACACAGTAAGGATATGTAGATTGGCATAGATATTGCCTTACTATATATTTCTTTCCTGTCTGACCCATGTCAGGTGATTTGAGGTGTTTGAATTTTGATTCTACTGAGAAAATAGTGGGGACTCCATGAAGATGTGAATGTGAACATTTGTGTGTTCAAGGGGTCCCTTTCTGGAGTTTGCTTGGAGGGCTGCTAGAGCTTCCCTGTAGAACTAAATGGCCTGAAACTGGCTGAGTGATGCCAGCTAAAGATGCTACCTTGCAATACAGAGCCAAAACATTTCCACAGTAAGGAGAAAAATAAATAAATTGCTAACAGTTTGGGAGGCTTTTTGAAACTCTTTCTATATAAAGCTGTTACTCAATCTGTCATCAATCTGCAATAACCCAGTGAAGAGAAACAGAACTATGGTATCAGTTTGGATGTCAGATCCAGTTGTAAAAAGCCGTGCTAAAAACATGCAAAGCCAAATTTGGAAGATCTTAATTTCATATTCCTGGAAAAGAATGCATTGGCAGAGACATGAAGTTTTAAGTTATACAAAGAGATTTGTCTAAAACATGTTTATACTCCTTATTTGACCAGTCTTTGGAGCTTGAATTTTCATATCTTTTTGCCTGAGCAGCAAGGTTTGCTTTCACAGTATGAAAGCTCTTAATCTGCCACTGGCATGGTTAAGTTCAGAGGCATTTGCACATCTTGCTTTAACATATACTGACCAATGCTCTCCAACTATAAAGAAGAATTTCACAAAGTAAATACTGAGAAACTCTTATGACTAGTGATTAAAAAAACTTCAAAAGAGTTAAAAGCCTATCTTGGAGCCTGCTGTTATGGACATTTTCCAAAGGTTACCACAAAAGATTTCATAGTCTCTTTCTACAGTCATTTTGTGTTACTGTTGCCTGCCTGCAGTTTTGACATCTCAAATTAAATTGATTTCTCTTTCTTTATGATCACATTTCCTTCTGCTTCCTCAGACAGGCTCTTCTTTTTCTTCCTATAGGACATTTCTTTTTTCTTGTCTGTCTTTCTTTGTTTTCTTCCCCCCGCACCCCACCACCCCCCACCACCACCACCCCCCCACCCCCCCACCCCCCCCCCCCCCCGCCTGGAATTCATAGGAACAGGAACTCAAAGGAAAAAAGGAAAAAGACCTTTTTGTCACATGGACTAGATTGTTAGAATATCAATTAGAAAATTAATTTTATAGCCAGCTCCAGTGATTTTAGTGGCAGAAGAGGATGGGGATTTCTCTGCCTTTTCCCTGATGCCACCGTTTTCCCAGAGATTCCTTGGGTCACTGGGTAGCACCTCTGAACTAGCTAATGACTCAGCCCAGCTACAAACACACATATCAAGAGGGAAGAGCAGGGAACACCTCTATGCTGTTACACAGGATCCTGTTGAACCCTTGGCTACTGTCTGAAACCTACTTCATGGTTATTGTTTTGATCTGTGCTGGAAACTACCTATCATCTTCTCAGCTAGGGATCTTATACTAGGCTTCTGTAAGCGTGAGTGTAGATTCCTGGACCATGCTTATGCTGTAAAGACATAGCATTAAAAAACTTTTGCTTGTATAAACTGCTGTGTTTACTTGCTAATAACGTATGTAGCAAATACATTAAGACTATGTTCCCTTATTTATAAAGCATTTCACAGTGTTTCCAGGCAAGTTAAAGTTGAACAATGACATTCTAATATGATCCTACTTATGCTAGAGACTGGTATCTTCCAAAATACTGGTGCAATAGTGGCTTTAACAAAGAGACAGCTAAATTTTCACTAAATCCTCAAAGGCAATTTACAGATCTTCTGTATATTCTGTCTAGGTTTTTTTCTGAAGAGATGAGTGATTCTCGGGAAATACTAGAAGAAAGTCTAGGAAGACTTTCAGACTACAATGGCAAATCCGTTATAACAATTTTCTGTTATTAAAAAAAACCAACCATACAATGCCTGGAGGTGTTGATGATATGTTTAAATTTAGTTAAGGTAAACAAATAAAATAATAATAAGAGAGCACTGTAGAATTCTGACATCACGCATGTTTCAGATGAGAGGCTGTCAGTAATTATACGCAGAAATTACACCTCTGATATTTCACTTCTGTTAATACATTGCCCTTGGAGTACAGACCCCACCAATTCTACTTCATCATCAGAGCTCAGGAAAATTATTCTTCCTAGGATCTATAGTTACAAAAGCTTTAAGACCAGCCATTCAGTTTACATGAAGAACACTAGGGATTTCTTCATTGTTCTGAGGGTTGTCTCAACAAATCTTTAAAATAAGAAGTAAAAAGGCTCATAAAAATGAGGAAACTCATTAAAACATTTGGTGTTTGTACAAGAAACAAATATGTTACTAAGAAAACTTACAGAAGATTATTTTCATTCTGGGTTCCAATTAAAATGAGCCATATCATAAGGAACTTGCATAAAGTCAGATTCAGTGGTAGCAGATCATGCAGAAGTCTTTCTGTGGTGTTCCCACTAACACACTGAGTTCATACCCAGGTATGAGCCTTGGGATATCATAAAAGTGTCAGAGCTGCTGGTAGACTCTTAAGCTTAAACATCAACATCGAGAATCACAAGGAGAACTAAAAGATGATTAACACTAGGGTTTAGATATTTTGTTCATACAGACAATATGCATGCTTTCTTTCATTCAGTCACTATAATATACTGTCTATTTGAAAGGTCATCAAGATGTCAGAATACTGCTTAAAAAGAATGGATGAAAACAGATTTCTGATTGCTCTTAGTTTTTTGAAACTGGGCAACAGGTTCTCAGGTACAAGCAGTTGTTATACATTCATGCGTGTTATGTTTAAGATTCAAACTGGGTAACTGTACCTCCAACTCAACTTATAATTAAAGGTTTAAGTTAATATTTTACCATCACAGAAGAAGTTGCCAAAGGTTTTTGTACATTTGAGCAATTTTCTTGGTCAGATAGCTTTGAAAGTACAATGTCTTTTGCAGCCTGCTCTGAACAGAAATATGGCTTTCTGCACGTAAGTGAGAAGGGCAAACACTCATGCACAAGGTGCTTTGGGCTGCTGAACCTGTTCAAAAGCTGTATCCCTCACTTCTGCTGTGTAAGCTGCCCCTGAGGCTGTGTGTTTGCAGCGGAAACAGTTCTCTGGCAGACTGCAAACCATTTCTTGTTTGAGAAATGTTTGCATGCATAACAGCATTGGTCAATGGATCTTGTTTACTTATGATATCATGAAGAAGAGGGGGTGGATAATGTTTGGGGTAAACTATTTCTATGCATATCTAAAACTGAAATGTAAAGAATCATAATAATCAAGAATTTTGGCAGGAATATAAATCTTCATGCTTGCACTTCAGGGTATAAAAGAACTGCTGAGCAACAGCAACAGGGAAAATGGTTTTGGACAATTTAATGAGGACTGCAAGTTTCCCTGTACATTTTCCTAAAGCAAGAATTACTGTAATATTGAAATTAATATTATTTTCTTTAAGTATTCATATTGTATTACTATTGTAAAAAATTGTAAGAACTAGCAATAATAATTATATGGAGACAAAAGATAAGATAGTTTCACTGGAGTGCTAGACTTCAATCTTCTCAGTAGCCTCATCAGTTCTGGTCTTTGTAAATAGAAACCGACAGAATTAAAGAAGCATAGTTCATATACATTGGATTTCTTCCCAGTTCCTAATTTTCCATTTCTATTGAGTCTGTGGGAACTGGTCTCAATCCAATTCCCATGGTATTTAAAGAACTGGCTTAAATACAGACATATTTGTGACTACATATTAAGATGAACATGCGCACACAGAAAAAGAAAATGCCCCACAGGAGATCAAAACCTGATCTTCTGTGCCTTCTTGAGATCAGAATATAGGAGGGTTTAGACTTGTTCTCCTGCAGCTGCTTGAAACATACTGAATCCATGGAAGTATATCATTGGACACTACTGTAACTTTATATCAAAGCTTAGAAACCCCTACCCAGACCTGGAGAATAAGCAAAACTAATGACATGAGGAGCTGTCTGTAAAACAACCAGAGGACAGAGAAATGGACGTAGTGCACATTTTGCCCTTCAAAATAAGTAGTTGTTACAGTCTAAGCCTGTAGTACATTTCTGTCATCCAGCGCTGACTTTCTGGAAACAGAAGCAGGAAGAAAGGTTTGTAATGACCACACTGCACTTTCAGTGCTGCTCTCCAAGCTACGCTTACATCCCTTCTTGGCTTTATTTGGATAGAATCATAGTGGCAACAGTGCTTTCAATACCAGAAAGCTTTAAATGTCTGGTATGTGATAGGGCACAAATCTTCCTACTGTCACAGAGAGTACTATGCTAGGATTGTACAAAGGTAATACAGAGCTCTACTCAAACACCACATAAGAAAGTATTCAATTATTATAAAAAATTAAATTGCAAAAATTATAAAACATCTCCCTGTTCAGTTGAGAAGAAATCAGAAACTTGGATCTGATGTTTCTGAATGAACTTTGAGAATTTCCTTTATATACAATTGGCCAAAGGAAAAGCCATGAAACTGAGCACTCTACAGATGCTGAAGAATTAAATCTTTTTCAGGGTTAAATCAATATTTCAACCTTTTAGGCTTTGCTGCATTTGTCACTGCATGTATAAAACAATGTTAGGCATATGGCCTAGACCCAAGAAATAGTGTCATGCTTGCCAGCATAAGTCGATTATATTATTGCTATAGTATTTTTTTCTTTTTCTTTCTTTCTTTCTCTCTTTCTTTCTTCCTTCCTTTCTTTCTTTCTTTCTTTCTTTCTTTCCTTCTTTCTTTTCTTTCTTTCTTTCTTTTTCTTTTTTTTTTTTTTCCAACAGCAAATGATATATGAGATGAGGACCTGAAAGACACAACTGCAATCTGGGACTGAGGATGATGGGGTTAAAAGTAGTTTCTCCATCGTACCCAATATAGGGAGGCAGATTTTCTGCACAGTGCTTTTCTTTACCAGAGGTATTTATCATGAGAATCAGTGAGCAAAGTGAACATATGATAACTAATGAGCTGCAAAATACAGCATGCCAAGTAGAAGAAAGGAGAAAAGAAGCTGCGTGAAGATCGTACTGCTTTTCTGGAACACTTCCTGCTGTCTCAGTATCTCTTATTTTTACACTGGTATATTAGCTCTGACTCTATGAGTCAAAGTGTCTGGCAGCTCTCATGCCAAAAGAATTACAAGTGGTTACATGGACAAGAAAGAGATACTGATTCTGCTCCTTTTCCATTGGTACCTTTTGTTTTTAAAAGTAAAAGCAGAAGCAATTGTAGTATTTCATACAAAAAATTTCCAGGGTAACAGTGAAATGGAGAGGGGCCTGAATGTACTGTCCTTAGAGTGGCAAAATCTTCAGTTCAAATCAATGAGATTTATCCTGCTCTGAAGGGATGGCAGGATGTGCCAGGTAAACTTACAACATAACTGTAGCCTTGAGTGCGAACTATGAGCAGCATTTGGAAGGCACCAGGATTTTACAAAGCAGCACTACCCACAGTGAGACACCTTACATTTGAGTTTACACCAATCTACCTGATTTAAAGATGCTCTGTGCTATAATGATATCTGTCAGTGGCAGTGGAGGAATACCTGTTTTCCAAGCCATTTGTTGTAATAGAAATAACCTGTTTCTTGTGACTACTCACCACCCTTCCATCTGCTAAACATTTGGAACAGACACTTTCCATCCAACTTGGATCAGATACTAACTACACTGGCACAAATGAAATGCTAAAGCCAGATATTCCTGCTCGGCAAAATTTGTCCCAGGCAAAGCTTAAAACCTTCTTCCACTTGCAACATTTGACATGCTCTGTTTGTTTTAGCTAAACAGGTCCTGTGTAATGAAATACAGAATTTTGTAAAGGCTATTTTTCTACCATTCAAAACCCACAGCTCTCTTGATTTCTTGAAGCTAAGAAAACTGCAAAATTGCAAGCACTCAGTGAGACAACAATATATATATTAATGATAATAGCAAGGATGTATTTACAGGATTGCAAAAGATGTGTTTTATTCTTCAACGAATTTTATCATGCTCTGCAGAAATTTTCAACTGTCCCACCGTACTTCAGCCTCTGATACTCAGTTGTTGCAGTCCAGGCTTTACAACGACCCACTAATTTTAAATGCAGGTGCTGCAGAATACAAATTGTGCCAAGATGCTTCTCTGCACACTCTAGTTAATCTGTTTTTCTTTTAAGTGCCAGTTTACATAAGTAAACATAATTTCATGAACTTCTGGGTCTCTCTCTAGGTTACTTAATATCATCTTAAGCCTTCTCCAACAATGCAAAAACCGGCATATAAACCCACAGTTTGCTGGTTTTCTGAAAGAGCAGAGCTTCACTTTTTTTTTATTTGCGCACCACATAATGTAGCCCTGAGATCTGTCTGTAGGGTGCAGCTTGTCATGCCCTGGTGTTCTTCAGGGTGAGAATCCCAGCTTTTAAAATACTTGGAGACTTTTAGTTTCTTCTATAAATACAGACACAGTAATAGTAGCTGCGGTAGTATGTTCTACAATGAATGGAGATTAAAGTCTCTCTTTTTTGTAATAAAGATGCATATTTACCTCTTTTTTTTCCTTCCCTTACAGCCTTTTATTTTCTAGATGAATCTCTTCCTTTTCATTAAAACTTCATAGAAAATGTGATTCTGTTATGTACCACACATACACACTTCAGTATTCGTGCAAGTATGGCTCCAGATAGGCTCTCATAGTTGATTAAGTTGACGCTGGAACTTGAAAAAAACAACTGTGTATTTTATTCCAGTAATTCCAGTATAGACCTGATGTATTTTTGCTCTTTCATTGAGTTTTAATTCAAAACATAAGGTTTTGAACAGTAATACCTAATGCTGTTTGTTTCCCAGCTGGGATATATCTCACTGAAAGTATCTATTATCTAGTAATGACTAACATGTATAAATATTTTATACTTTTTCATGACTCAGTACCACAAGCTATCAACATGTGGTACATATTTTTGCTCTGCACAGTAGAATTGGGAACTCTACACTGGAAGGAAAAATGCATTATTTTTTTTTTTTCTACATAGCTTCTTAATGATGGAGTAGGATGATGAAATTTGGGATCAGCTTGGGAGGTTTTCTTGTTTTTATAAGTGATTGGGACTGTATGTTTTCTGTGGCAAGCAGTTTTCTTTTCATTCCACTTTTATTTCCTTCACTGGTGTCTTGGAACACATGTCATTACCAATGTCTAATTCCAGAAGACTTTCTTAATGCATCTTAAGGCACTGATCAAAGAGAATGTGATTTGCTACTAAACATTCACAAGAGCACAGATTAAAGTCCCATATTTTCACTTTTTCAGTCCTGCAGGACTCACACTGATCTTGTATAAAATTTTAAAATTCATGAACTTTTGACCTTGTGCCTACTACGTTGCTGAACACTGAACCTTATCCCTCTGGTAAAAGTAGTTTTTCAAGGTGGCTCAGAATTAATTTAGACATTTACCACTCACTTTTTCATTTAGCAGTATTTTATGATTTAAAATTATAATTCCAGAATTGTTCAAGCTGCTTTTTTTCCTGAGATAATTAATATTTGCATTTTTAATTAGTCATTAAAGTCTTACATTTTTAGAAGGTGAATAAAGTGTATTTTATCTGCTTTACCCTAATTGTGTTTTAAAGGATTCCACAAACTCAGTAATTATGTGCAAAGATTCTTGTTTGTTAGTCTCAAGGGACTGCAAGAAGGTAAAGATATAAAATTAACTTTTCAATAGGACATAGATAAGAGACAGAATGCTTGGTAGTTTATGTCACCCACCAAGCAGCAAAGAAATATCACTCCTTTGTAGTATTTTTGCAGCAACATCAGGTCTTTGTTAACAGTTCTGTGATAACAAATGACCCTAAGAATGGCTCTTTGGTTCAGTTCAAGAGCCTTTCTAATAACCCACAGCTGTTTGACAAGCAATGGGAGTGGGAGTTTCTGGGAGCTGTGCTTAAGGACCTCAAATACTGCTTCAACTGCCTCCTATAACTTCTTTGGGGTAACCAGTCTGATGCATTATTTTAGCCACAGTAGTTTGTTCCTGGTTTCTTCTCAGTTCCTGACTGTGTATTTTTTCTGTTACTCACATGAAAGTTACTCATTACATGGAAAGAAAGAAGGAAGGTAGGTGCATTGTTTCAAAATTGTACAAACATACTGTGAAAAAGATGAGCATTGTGAAATCCAGTATTTACTGAACTCCCTGTCTGGGTCACTTCAGAGATAGAACAACTGCTTGACAGACTATCACACTTTCTTCCTAATTAATATAGAGTATAAAATAAATGGAATGAGGCCACTGGTATGACTCTTAAATTGAATTAAGGATTTAGCTAGACCATATAATCCTAAAAAAATTAAAAAGTGACAAATACCATACTGAGGCAAAGGTGAGAAGAATAAGGGTAAAGATATTATGAATATTTTCAGCTTAATGGACGTGTTAAAAAGTTGGACTTGGTTATTGCATCATAAGAATATGTTAGGAGGTGTACAGTAATTTTGCCATTTAATTTTTATGTGAGAATTAAAGCATGGAGAATACAACTTATCTTAGACGAAAAATATTGAAGGTACAAATCACAGTGGAAAAAAGTGGGTATTTCATATTTGTGTCCAGAATTAAATGTAAGAAGGAAAAGGCATAAATTCTAAGGTAGACTCTTATTCCATTGCATAGTGTTACGTGCTTAACATGGTAGTTAATTTCTTTGATCTATTTCCAAAGTAGCATAAAAAGTCATTGCTATAAAGAGGCTAGAATGTCTCAGTCTTCAGCTGATATTGTTATGACATAACATGACCATATGTTGCAAGGAAATAAATTATTTGCATCAGTATTCTCATGTGTGTGGTCTATTAATTGTCAGTTCACCATTGTTTTAAATGGATTTAACAAACTGATTGTGCAGCGAAAAAAGCCATTCCTTTTCTAATTAAGTTATTAAACAGTTCAGGTGGTAACCTCATAAGCAGTTTAAAACCCAACCTATATTGCTACTGATGCAATTTCAGTTGGACTAAAGTTTCAAATTTATACAAATTCATGCACTTCATACAAGATATAAGGCCACCAGACAGCATACTCCAGACATGTTTCAGGTTTCCCTCAAAAAAGTTCATCAGAAGAATCCACCCACAGTCTGGTTCCACATTGCTGGAGAAAAATGTGACTAAAAGCAAAATTTTCACGTTTCCGCTAAAATCATCATCACAAAGAAACTTGTTGCAAACAGGAGATGGGTGAATGTTTTTGTCTGGAATGTTTTTCACCCCAAATTACCAAACTGAGTTAAACAAAGCAGTCCCTAAATTAATTGTGATTGTTTTCAGTGAAGAAGAATGGAACTCCAAAACGATCCAATGTTGAAACATCTTGCTGCAAAATTTAAAAGCAATGCGCTTTCACTATCAAAACAGCTTTTCTTGTAGGAACTGAATTTCTATGTAAAAATAGATCTCTCCTGTTAACTTTGAGAGTCCTAAAAATATGAAGCAAAGTATTCCATTTAGACATGAGTGAAGTATTTTGCTGTATACAAAAGTGAATTTTCAGGGGTTTATTCCAGCTTGTTTTAAAATTAATCTTTTCCCAATTCAGTCAGTGGAGCACATATTCAGCTATTCATAGGGCTCTGATTCTGTTTGCAATTGTTTCTCATGTTATTTGGAAGCAAGTGGTAGAAATCAAACTACAGAGGAACAGAATACAATAGAAAGAACAGTTATTAAAAGGAAAAGGCAGGTTGGTGTGATGGAGGAATCAGACCAGAAAGTTCTGCTGATACATCAGCAAACACTACTGGAGAGCCTGAGAAAAATTGCCTGGTTTATTGAACAGCCCATTAACTAACTTACGGGCAAAATGTGGAGAGATGAGTAGTCTGTAGAAGAGGAAAGGTCAGAACTTAGATCTGTTACCAAATCCCCTTTTGACCCCCCTGTGCTCTGTTCACAATGTGTGACCCCTCCATGGGTAATCTCTATTGTACAACTCCAATATTAGGAGACTCTTTTGGTTATGATACAAGTTAGACTAGTCACCAACAGAAATTCGCTTTCAAGCTGATTGAATTTGGAGATGAAACAGCTATATTCAAGCAACAAAGTTGTTCCCATGCACCAATTTTGAATGGCAAACAGTTTGACTGATGCAGGGCCAGGAGGAAGGGCACGTGGAATCTTTAGGGAGATTTTTATGATGAGCAACAGCACCTCCAGCCCCTGAGCAAGCAGTAGTTAGGAAAGATACCAAGAGTTGAGGAGTAGCATCTCTTCTTTTTTTCTTATCCCAGTCCTGCTGGGCTCCCACAAAGACGTCTAGCCCAGGTGGTGAAAGAACAAAATATAGCAAACAATCACCCTGCCAAGTTGTTCCATTATCCCTAGTCAGAGCAGGGTTCACTGTCTTCATGGGGATTACTGCCCATTTGAAATTGCTCTGACTCCAGATACAGTTTGCTGTGATTCTTACCACCCTGAAATGCTTTTCCTCAGTGGAAAACAGAGACTGGAGCTACCCAACACAAGATCACTCTTTAGAAAAGGAGGACTGGAGCAGGGCCAGGGCCTCATTTCTTATGCAGTATTGACTAAGTCAGTGTCAGAATTTATGTTTTCCTCAAATTATGACATAAGAAAAAGTCCTTTCATAGCTTATTCAGCTAGAAAAAAGAAGAAACAATAGCATGACATTTTCTAATCAGATATTTTCCCCACTTTTCCAAAAGACAGTGTCCATCTGTTTTAGCATCTGCTCAGTGTAGTTCAAAATTCTCCCAAACCCAACAAATATGAGAAATGGCTTCATTGCCTTCAAAATGTCAAGATCTAAGAATTTCCTGGAGAAAAAATGCATGTGTTGTCATTATTGCTGTAAAAAGTCTCTCTGATGCTTGATCCCTCTCCTGTTTAAATACAGTATGCAATCTCCATTTATTTCAATAGGTTTGAGAAAGGTACTTGACTCAAAATTGTGATGTTTCCAAACACAAATTATTTTTTAAAAGTGCAAAAATTTGCCCTGCTTTAAACTAAAGGCACTGACCTTTTGTCGCAGTGTCTTTGGAGCCCTTACAGCAATAAGATGAGCAGACTATGTCCTTGAAATGAAGTATCACTTCTAACATGAAACTTTTGATGGAAAACATATTTTTGGAGTAATAAAATAATCCGCACAGGTTGTTTCCACATATCTCACTATCCAACAGGGGAATATGGGAAGGAGTTGTTCGTGAAAGGCTTATGCTGTCCACCTTTTTCTTTCTCTTAGTGCTCACTGGCAATACCCCATTCTATTGTGTTCGATCTTCCCCAGACATGCAAAGCAAATGCTTTTGCCTCTGTCTGAAAACATGAAAACATTAAATTTTCCTGTCATTTCTGCTAAGACCCCCTGGAGGGTACTCTTTGGATCACATTTTTGCCCTCAGGTTTGCTCCTTCTGCAATTCCAATGATCTAGGACACTTCACAAAAGTAATTTGATATCAATATTCATAAAATAATTCAAGTTGGAAGAGACCTTTGGAGGTCATTCAACAGATCCGCCTCATTAATCAACTCACATAGTATGTTCATAAAATAATTTTATCTCAATGATCATAACCTGATGGCATATCAGATATATGTCTGCCTGGCATGTGAACGCTTCTGCTGAGTAATACATTTACAAATTCACTTGTTTTTTCATGCATGTTTTAGACTGTTTTGTCAGATTGAATTTATCTCTAAGTTATAGTTCCTTGAATAAATATTCTCTCTCGATATGACAAAAAATAATGCCACAACATTTCAGTTCAGTCAAAAGAAGTGGAAAGGAATACACCGAAAAACAAAATTACTGTAGTTTGGGATATCTTTTTTCACAGCTTTTCTGATTGCTTAACTCTGTACTGCCTTCCAGAAAGTTTTAGAATTATTGCATCTTATCTTCCACATTCCTTCCTCTGTATGCTGACCCTTCCGCTGCCTTGCACGTTATTGATTCCAAATGTGATCTTCCAGCTTGTGTTTCTGTCATTCCGTGTTGTCAGTCTGATACTACCTGCTTCAATGAGGAAGACTGGTCTAGGCACAGATTTCCTGAAAATATCAGCCAGTGTCTGACAGATATTACTAGCATGAGGTAATCTAACCGTAAACTACCAAAAGAAATGGAGAATCTTTTCCCTGTGGGAGCCAGATGAGATTCCACATTAACCAGACAATAATATGTCTATGAAAGACTACTTACACTCAAAACATGTAGCAAATGCATTTCTGATTGGAATAATCCCCATAGCCCAGGGGTTTCAGGCAAGGGGAATGAGACATTATTCCATTGGCCTTGTTAACACTGAGGTAACTGCCCCTTTTATTGAATCCCAGTGGTCCATGTTTAGCCTATAGTAGCAGCAAAGACTCCAGGTTTGCTCTATTTTTACCACTGAGCAGGATGTGAGGTCTGAAAGTAAGGAAAAGTTGTTTATGCACGTATACTGACAGCTACATTCGTAAGCAATGAAGTCTGATTTATCCCACCAATTTCTGTTCCTTCCTTCCTTTATCCCACAGTTTGAGTTGTTGCTGGTTCTGATTAGCATTTGTACATTTCCATGAAAACTGGTAGATTGTTTAAAAGAAGAGGTTTGGAAATAGCAAAGGATGACAACAACCAGTGACTGATACATGAATTGTGTTAACAGTGCTGCTATCCTACTGACAAATGTCAGGATGAATAGTAAAGCAGGATGAGAAACATCATGATGCCTTAAGAGAGACGTGAAATACAGCGCAATTAAATGTAGATGACATACATATCAAAACAAATAGGTCTAAATGGCTGACCTTATTTATATAAAGAATGACACTTATATGGCAAAAGGAATGGAATTTGAATTACTATCTTTAAATGGCAGTACTTAAAGAGTATGAGGCTTCAGCAGTCTTCTGTAGAAATAGATGGATATAAGAGAGCATGATTTAGTGATGGAAAAGCCTCCATTCAGTACATAAATCTCATCAGATATTCTTTATCTAAAAGCTGTGTTACAGCCTTATCATCAGGGTGACTAAAATTGAATGAATTAAAATATCATCTGGAATTAAGTCAATCCCTTTGTTATTATTCATTCTATCAATGGAATTCTTATGACAAGAGGGAAAAAAAAATTAGCTGATAAAATCAGCATGATCAGTGGTTTCAACCTGAAATGATTATTGCTTTCAGTAAATCGGTTAAAACATGAGTTGTGTTAATGCTTCCTACTTACTAATTTTTAGATATATGGACACATTCGTTGAATCAATAGGATTATACTTGCTTTTGAGTGTACAAGAGCTGGTCTATACATTGTTTTTGGTGAGAAATACAAATAACAGCTAGAACATTTGGTGCAGATTTAGTTACAATGATACAAAATACTTATTTACTATGATGTAATTACTATCCTTCTTTTTGTCTGATAAATTCTGTGGAGGCTGGGCTCCTAATCCAGGTTGCTTTGGAATTAACTTTGTAACTGAATAATGCATTTGGGAGAACGGTCCCTAGAAAAAGGAAATTTATCTTAAAGAGTATTTAAGTGATAATATCAAACCAGGAAAATTAATAGCAGCTGAAACTCTGAATGTAAAATATGTTTTTATGCAGGTTGCAAAAAGGATTAATGCATGTATCAGATATACATATATCCTATGTACAGATTTTTACAAAAGTTCCCATTTCTGAATATTAGTGAATATAAAATATACCTCCTTTTTTTAACACACATTTGTGTCAATAGAAATATGAATAAACTCTCTTTGATATGTCAAATTCTTCAGTCACAGGAGCAGTTATATGTATTTTCTAACACGCCTTTGTTTTTACCTGGGAACACTCTCAAAGGCATTCCTGTGAGTTTCTGAACCTGACAAAGGGTTTGCGTTTAGAGGGGACTTGTAGCAGTGCATGTCCCGGGGGCTGGTTGCCCCCGCAAGACACTGGCTGTTATTGAAGCAAGGCATAGAGTTCTGTAAGTGCAATAAGAACAGTGTATTGCTCAGGTGATTGAACTGATGAAGCAGCTCAAATCTTTCCTTGTGAGGAAAAGCTGCAAGAGTGCTTTAAATTAAACCACTGGTTTCCAACATGTTTAACTAATCTTGTAACAGGAAGGAAGGAGAAAAACTGGGAATATGTTTGATTTTTTCTTTTACATTCCCACTAATAACAAGAATAAATCAAAGAAACTACAATAGGATGGCCGGTTTGTTTATCCTTTAGCAATGTGTGCTTTTCTTTATAGCATCTGGGAACTGCTGCTTCTGTATCCCAAGAATGCAATTCTAAATATTCTGTATGAGTTTTTTAGAGGAGACCTTATGTACAGAGAAGTATCTCTTAGTGTATTTAAGCCTAAGCATAGATGAAGTATAATGAACAATCTGTTAAATGTTAATGTAATTTATCCTTTCTTAATTTACAAACATGACATATTGCATGTATTTAGTGTTAATCTGTTTTAGACACTCATTTGTTTTGACCTATGTCCATAATATATTATGTACCTTGAGATATTTATCTTGTCACTTTGAAACAAGATTACAATTAATATGACACACATGAGTTTAAATTAGTACTCCAACTAGAGATGTGTGAGTAATGAATTAGCCACAGCCTTGAACTGTTGGCAGACAATTTAAATTGCCTGCCTCTTTCTGATGCACGATCTGGAATCATTAAATATGTACATGGTCTTAAGTCAACATGTTTTTTAGATCAGTGACTGAGCAACACTCTTTGAACATTTTTTTCTAGGGGAAAATAACCAAAAAAAAGTTAGTTTGGGACTGTATAGTCAGATGTCTGAATGCAAACAATTCTTCCACAGATTTGTTTTGTCACACCACATTTGGTTTGCTATTGCAAGGTCAAGCCTAAAAAGTTAAGTGGTTGCCTATAGGAAGCAGGACTGTAATTGTGATATCATTAGAAATACAGAATTGTGGATAATACTTTATATTTGTGCTTGTCACTTGTCTGTTTTTTGACAAGAGGAGGCAGTTTTGATGGGCTTCCCGTGGTCCTTGTGGTTTTTATCCTGTTATCCAATTTTCTGCTGCACTGCTTTCCTTCTGTCACACTGACTGCTAGCCAGCCTTGCGTCCTTTACTGGAAGGGCATACAAAGCTTTTCACTATAGTGGACAGAGATAAAAGGAGAGGCAATAACAGGCCTGAATTTTGATAAGTACCTTATGTCCCCTGTCCAGGGTAAGTCATACATCATCTATATATCACCTGAAGGTCTTTCAAATTTACAGAAAAGCTAACATTTATGGAATATGTGTATATAACCAAGTATAAACTTTTAAAAATCAAATAAATCCTGGAAAAAGAGAAAACAACCTATGATTTTAAGGGCTATTTGTGGGCGACAGGGAACCACTTAATTTTAGTGACCCTGTATTCTTTGAAAAAGTCAGAAGCAAAAAATTCCCAACCATAAACCACAGCATAAGTCCTAGTATGTAAGTAAGTGAATACTACCCAGTAAAACTCTACCCTTTATTCATTCAGATCATAACATCCAATAGTCTTTGGATATGATTTTCTACTAACTTTCTATTTTTTTTGGAACTGGAGTTTGGCAAGAACAAGATTGAGTGTATACAAGGGACATACTCTGTACATGTTTACATGCTGATTTATTCTGCTTTAGATGTATCTTATATAAAACTAAGTTAATCTTTGCTGATGGTCACATTTGCTCCTATTCATTGAAAACAAGTGTAAAAGATGTGTAGGGCTTGCACAAACCTTGGCTTTTTGTTATACTTTATGCCAAAATTATCCATCTGACTGTTTTAAAACCCCACTCCCCATAAACTTAAGGACACAAGCATAATCATGTAGCCAAGATATCAAGGCTATGTCTGAGCCAGGTAGGAGCGTTTTGAGTGCTTATGCCTAGGTTCATGCTTCATTTGGACTCCATCATGACGGTAGGAGGATTTTGTAACAGCCTACCTGCCTCTCACCATGCCCTGGCTGCTTTGGCTGGGACCTGGAAAGCAGAAGTGAGGGGAGCAACAGCACACAGCCATCAGGTTCCCAGCCTGGACAATCAGGAGCCTAGGGCAGCTGGTCTCCCTGGGGCTGTGTGCCATCTAGACATGGCCCAGGAGAGCTGTATCTCATTCCATATGTACTGCTCTAGGTCTTCAAACAGCTCCCAGCTACTTTGTTTCCCTGCCTTCTTTGTGCATAACTGAGGTAGGTAGAAATGCTCTTCTAACAGTTGTTATTTTGTCATATGCCATAGACTGCCAGTAACATTCCTCTGGGCATTGCCAAGAAAGAAGACTTTAAATGGAAAGAAATTGTTCTGTAAGATGTCAGAGACAGCTGTGTCACTGAAAGAAAGTACATCTAATATGGTCCCATCATCACTGATAAGTAATAAGCAAAGGTATTTCTCCTTATTTGTTAAAATATATTTTAAGTACAGGGAATTTTTGGTTTATCTAGAAGTTTTTCTGTATATCTTACCTGTTACTCTTCTTGCTAGACTCAATATCAACATCTATAAAAGAATAAATAATTGCCCTGAATATCTGGGAAAATTTGATAAAGCCATTTTGGTGGAATGAGGCAGTCTCCCAAAGAAGCATCTTAATCCTTGTTAGTAACTTCTAAAACTGTTTTGAATAATGTAGTAAGTCATAAGATTATAGATATAACCCCTACTTTAGTCATAGGTTGGGGTATGATTTAGTAGATGTCTTTTTATAACTTTATTTTTAAGAGGGTTTTTTATATGCCATATGGGGTGTAGGATGTAGCTGGAACAGATTGGAGTTCATTAATCAGTAATTCATACTTCATACAGAGCAGAATTGGTGTTAAAAGTAATTAATTCTTTAACATTCTTGGTCAGGGACAGCAAGCACTTACAAGCATAATGATTGCTGTCTTTACAGGGCTTTTTCCACAGCCGCCTCCTTCATTCCCACATGTGAGAGTATGCAGTTGCATGTTTGGAAATGAGTGGTTGCAAGAGTCAGCATTCACACTGGTTTATTAAGAGACAAAGGTGATACAGCCACAAAACGAATTTAGTTAGTTACACTCAGCAAATCTGGGGTGAGATCACAAGAGTTACGTGATATCATAAGAAACCTGGCCACATAAAAGAAACTTAAAGGTATTACCAAGCTTTGAAAAGTCAAGAAAACGGAAATCAGATTAGTCTAATGCTCTAAGGTTTGGTAGGTCAAAGAGGAAGAAACTTTTATGTGAAGAAATAAGTGGGATTTGTATTATATACTGTAAGTAGCTCTAAAATGCACTACGCAATACATTAGCAGGATATTTTTACATATTTTTGTCTTGTTTTATTTTATACTACCAACAGTCTTAAGAAGTCTTGCTTCTCATTAGATTACTTCAGTCTTAATGAATGGATGACATCTGGTAGCTGCCATGCCTAGGATCTCAGTCAACAGAGCATGCACTAAGGACTCCTCTATAAGGTATGAAAGATGTCCAGGAAGTGCCTTCAGGCAAAAAATGTCTCTGAATTCTTAATCGCTTATGTGACTTTCTTCTGTACTAGTTTTATCTGTACATATAATATGGCATCAGTTTATTAGTTTATTGACCTGTTTATAGCGGTACATGTATCTTCTACTTTTATTCTGTTCTCTCTTACATACTTATGTGTGGTTTTCCTCATGAGAAGCTAGGAGTGTTTTTTTGGTTATGGTTTTTTCTGTTAGTTTTTTCCTCTCTCTCTCTCTCTTTTTTTTTTTTTTTTTTTTTAATCCAGGCATCGGGCTCAAGTAGAGTGTCACAAATCCTAATCATTGAAACCATTGAAAAAGCTGAAGAAGCTGAACTTGCACCCAAATAATTGCTCTTGTCCATAGTAAGCTGCAGAATAGGTATGTGTCCATGCACCTCAAAGAGCTCTTTTAAATTCTGAGATTCAGGTACAGGCTAGATGGATATAAATCAAAATGCAGGCAATACAGAGACCTATTCCATTCAAAAGCTTACCTACATTAAGATTGTGCTTTTCTGTTTTAATGTTTCTTGGGTTTGGGTAGCTTTTATGGACTCCTGTGGTTTAGTGCTGGTAAGTCAAACGTGACTGTGATGCATATCTAAACTTCTGGATTCTCATTCATACTGAAACTCTAGATGTCTTGTGGTTTTTGTGACACAGCAGAATGATGCAAAACACTTAATTGCATCTCACCTGTGATTACTTATCTGGATTTGAACAACCCATTTCAGAAAGAATGGTGCTTTTTTTTTGACTCATTGACTCTGGTCTGGTAATTTCAGTAGTTTTATAACTGTGCACTCTCTGGACTCAACCATAGAATTAAGATTTCAAGTTTCCTTAGGAGTAAATGATTGCAAGAGACAATTCCTCTTCTAAGCAACAATTAGAGCATTAGCTGAACAAAGAGCTTCATCTGGCAATTAGTATTCCTGTGGTGAGCAGGGAGAGAATTAGTCAGAGATACAAGAGGCTCAGACTGCCAGAGCTGAAGCAAAAGGCTTGGTGTGCAAGCTTTCTGATGCTCCAGTGCCTTTTCTCCTCCCAGTTTGAGAATCTCTTGCATTTTTTTTTCACAAAAGGTTAATACTCTTGTGTCGAAAGAATACATTATGGCTCAAACGTTCATCTATGCTTCAAAAGATAGGCAACAGCTACTGGAAACAGCAGGGCTCTCTGCTGTGTTTTTAGTCCTGAGGCTGATCAATAAACTCTAGTGACACAAGGGAGGAAGGGGTAACACACTCACATGCTGCTCAGCCCCAGGAATGCAGAAAGCATGAATAGAAAGCTAAATGTTTCTTTAAGAAATGAGACCCAAGCACAGATGGCACTCTGTATTCATGGAAGGCTCCCACATGGTGCAAAGAATTAGAGCCTGCAGGGCCTCATAAAAATAGTGGAATCACCTATACGCAAAATCTTCAGCCTGACTCGCTCTCAGCTACATCGCTGTAAGATAGTAGGAGTAAAGGTATTAAAGTCATTGGATTAATGCAGTGTAACGCCGTCCTTAGAGCTGAACTTCACACGCACTGTGTGAAGTCCTTATCCAAAGGGCTTGTAGTGACTGCGTCATGAATAAACCAGGCAAGAAACCTAAAACTCCATCTTTAACCAGAATGAAACAGATCATGGATAGTATTTGGGGCCAATACTCCTGTTGAGGTGGAAACAACCCAGAAATCCAGCTTAATGGAGCATCTGGGGATTTCACAGGGATGGAAGTTAGGTCTTGTATTATTAACCATTTCTAAAGCACCATTTTTATAGCTCTTTAGCTCAGAAGCAGTGTGAAGTCAGGAGAAAGAAAATAAGCCTGGTCTGTCTGTCTAGTAATCATCAGATGCCTAAAGCGCCCTTAAAAGAGAAATAAAATAATTTCATGCTCAGCCTTCTAAGTTGCAAGTCAGAAGAATTTCCAGATATTCCAGAATTTCAGATGTCCTGGAACAGATTAAAACATTGCTGCTGAAGAAAATTGGCTAATTCCAGGAATCTACACCTTAAATGGAAACAAGCAGAATTTATCTGCTGGACATTTGTAGTGGATATAAATAATGCACGCCACTTAAAGACAAATATTTATATTAGTTTCAGCAACTAAATCTTTCCACAGTTTCTATATCACTAAGTTCACTTGCGCTACTTAGATCAGTGCTAAAACAGTTGCAAGAAAATAAAATGATCTCTTAATTTTGATTCAATACAAAAGCTTGCAGTTTAGTTGTCTTTGATGTCCTCTAGTAGATCACACAGCAAATAACATAGTTTCTTCAGAATTTAGCTGCTGTGGGTGTGTTAATTCTGAATTCTCCCTAGTAATGGGAAAAAAAAAGTTGTGTCAGTATCATGTTTGCTGATTGCTTTAAAATGAACTTGTATTTGAATTTCTGATCCTGCAGAACTTCTATTAAAAGGAAAGAATGTTAAACTTAAAGCAATCTGGGGAGACAAAACCTTTTCATGTAACTGCTGCGCACCTGGATCTGAGAAACTGCACTGGTGGCAGCGGAGTGGTGAGAAGAGAGATGTGACTCTCTCTAGCCCACACAGGCCCTAGGGGCTGTATATGTTCCTGCCTGAGGAACCTTCTTTTTCCGAGTTTTCGCTAAGGAAAAGGCAGATGGAAGGAAACTATTCACCCCACATCCTTCATGTCTTCCCAGTCTCAATCTTCTTAACCATGAGTGAATTTTTGTGCTGTGGTTTTCTGCTAAAGGAAGCCCTCCACTCTGGAATGCCCCTTGAGCTGTGGTCCATCAGGCTGTAAGGGAGGGCTTTCGGGTCCAAGTCATGACTTGGTGTAAATCTACCAAGGCTGGACCTTGAATTCCTGGTAGGAAGTGTTGCTAGTGAGGTACTAGCTGTGAGAAACACTTGGTTTTGAAACAGAACTGACTTTGGAGGGAAAGAAACATAATCAGATGAGAGCCAGAACCCACCATAAGTCTTGTCGGTATGTTTTGAATGTCTGGAGTTAAGATAGAGACTGAGGAGGAAGAGAGGACTGTTACGAGAATAGCAATGGGATTGTTGTGTTTTATGAATAACAGTGTGTGTTTTAACTACCATGTCAAATGGAGGCAGTGTTATCTCTGTACAGCTCCAGAGCATCCTCTCTGCAAGCTTTCTTTCTGCCTGTCCATGTATCAGCCCTTAGAAAACTGCCCTCCCAGACCAAGGAGATCCCTCATAGCCTAGCAGAGCAGCCTGCAGAGTCCCTCTGTGCCATATTAGTGGCATCTGTTGCTGCTAGGAAGGACACTTAAGTATAGTACATTACATACCAGACAGATTTTTAACAGGTGCCACAGTTTCCTAGGTGGATGCTAGGTTGTTCACTTGCTGGAAACACATCCAAGAGCAACTTAAAGTGTAAGAGGTCAGGCTGGTCTCAGGCATATAGCCTAAATACCTGGTCTAAGATACTTGAGTGAGGGTAGATTAAGCATTGCTGAATTTGGAGATCATAGAAACGATGATCTTACAAATACACATGCTTATTACGCATTATAGAACCAGCACATAAACTAAGTTGGAGTAATTAAATAAGAGAAAGGCAAAGGGGTGAAAGAAAACACCATCTGCTAACTCTCGATCAGTCACTTATAAGCAAACCAGAATATAATGAAGGCCATTGCATTCTGATCATGAACAGATCCTTCTGCTTGGCTTATGTTATTTTTCCTCAAAAATAGTGCATATGTTTTGTAACAGTTTGGTAAACACATGAAAAAGAGAGGGAAAAGAAAGCTAAAAATCTCTGCTGAACTGTATGAAATGCAGCAATTTGGATGCTTTGTACTTTTCTAGTATTTATTTATTTACAGGCGCTCTCAATAACATTTACACTATCAGTAATTTGATTTGCTAAGAGCTTGATTATGCAGCCAGCAGTTTCACATTGTCATCATTGTATTTGACAAAGTGAATCCAGATCAACACTAATTCATCACCTTACATTCTCAGTTATTTATAGCCATTAACTGATACACTTATTCTATTAGCTGACTGCTAAATGTAGGATATTTGTGGAATCCTCTCTAGGGTCGAAATAGTAATTATTTTTAAGTCTGTGCATTTTCTAAAATGAATGATGACGTTCTAGGCTATTAATAGAGAAAAGAGACATAAAATGGCATACCCACCTGTTGTGCCAACTACCAGCAGCCAATAATGTATGTTAACACAAGGCAAATATTCTTTAATTCATACTTACAAAATGAAATAAATCAATTAATACTTTGATTAGATGCAAATAATCCAATTATTGCAAAAAGTAAAATTCATTGCAGCATTGTCACGGCACTCAAATTCTAGTCATGAAACACTTAAGCAAATGAATAATTTTATATGGGAAGGAACATGCCCCAGTACATAGGACAATGTATGTAAGACAGTCTTGCACTTAAGTCTTCTTTCGGAAGAGATTATATTGAGACATGCAATTACTGATACAGTCTTTTAAGGACACTTTCAACCGCATCTATGGTAAGGATTGAGTCCTAGTGATGTTAGTTCAGCTTAATTATGAAATCAAGGAAAAATTTTGGGAATCTCTGCAGAGGTTGTGAGGCTCGTTACTTTTAATAGTATTTAAAATTCAGTGTCCCCAAAGATTTCATTTGAATGAGATTTTTTTAAAAAACAGCTCATCACTAGACCAGTTAAAATAAAAATACCTTATGCCATTTTCTCTTTTGGAAGTTGATTTTGCTAGTACAGTAAGCTAGTACTGTGCCTTTCTGGCACCAGAATATGGTATCATGAAGAGCAGCAATGTAGGATCAGAGTCAGATTGTTTATTGTTTCTTTGGCTTTGAAGTTAGCAGCAATCAAGCCCTTGTGCTTTTGAAGTCCATGGAAGTACCCCTTTGCAGGGAAGGCAGACTGCTTCACCTGTGGAAGGTGAAACTACAGCTGCTAATGCAACAGAGCTGTACCATGTGCAGGTGACAAAGTATACCTAAAACACTTCTGGGGGAAATGTCCAGTCTGCCCCCTAAATACATGTATTTTCCTGCCCAGAACTTCTTGAGGAAAAGCAGTGTGTTCCTTAAAAACAGCACTGAGCAAAATAAACATGAGAGCACACCAATTTTGTTTTAAAATCAGGTTTGTGATGCCATTATGCTATAAATTTTCTTTTCTTTGGTTACAGCAATGAAGCCACATGTTTTCACTGACAGAAGGAAACAGAGTGCATTTAGACCAGGCATTAATTAGGACTTCATTGTACTTGAAACACTTGATTTAATTTTAAGAAGGATTTATCTGATAACTGTGATGTTTTGCTGCTTGCAAGCATTCTTCTTTTGGCCTAATTTCAGTTAATGACCTTTGACTGTAAAAAGCAAACTTAGGAGACACAGACACAATCGTGCTTGATGTGCTATTAATGTTGTCTATAGAGTCAGCATGTTTCCATCTTTGCCAGCTCTTAGCATGCTTTTAAAGGTATGCTCCCAGAGATTACAAAGTCATTTCAGTGCATTTAAAATTGGTTTTAGGGCTGTTCAGGCTGAAGGATTAAAGCACAGTGTTGGAGTTCATGGTATTTCAGCCCAGCAAATCAGGATAGCTCAAGCCCACACATGAATCAGAAGTATATATGCCTCTCTGGGTGCTCGTGTAAAACGGGGACTCTGAAACAGAGAAAAGAAAAAGTACATACAGGTTGCTTAAAGGAATGGTTTTCTTTAGCAGCCAACTCTTGTTACTAAGGCAAAGCGAATTGCTCATTCTAGATTCATGGTAACCCAGCTATCAGCAGATAAAATTTTCCCACTGATAGGGCTCCCTGAGGACCTTTCCCATAGCACCATGTTTATTTGCCTTGCAACTTCCAGAAAAATAAACAAAAACCACTACGGGGCTGTTTAAATATGAGTCTTAGGGAACTGCTTTCTGATCTCCTCAGTACAATTGGGGAATGTCAGCGCTACATGATGATAAATGTGCAGATGCTGAGTTTCTCTTGTTTTAACATGAAAACTGCTTTTTCTCTTGCATGTAACCTGTATCACATAGTCCTCAGAGACAAGTGGATGCTGTAGGAGCAACTTCCACAGCTAAACTCTGGAGTATCTTACAACTTAATACAGAAAATACATATTTGCTGCAATTTTATTGTCTCAATGGAGTTATTTTGGCTTAGCTGAATGCTACAGTAAATTATGTCTTGCATAATACCCCCTCTGCTTGTCTACTTGACATCCAGAAACTTGAAGAGGTTAGTCACTGTCTAACGTCATAGTTAATTACTTCTTAAAAGACAATTTTACCAGTTGGCACCTGGCTAACTGACCATATCTGCCCTCTCCTTGGAGGCAGTCTCCCTAGGACAGCTCTGAAGCTCAAGATGGGGGAGCGTATGCACCATATCTGTTAGAAATAAATAATGACATCTCCACATGAGAAATAATCTGGTTTTCTTACGCTGATTTATGTAAGGGCAGTGACAGGAGGTTTGTATCTGCCCCTTATTTCATCACTAAATTCCTATCATATACCCATTCCTACTAAAAATTGAAAAAAAGGGGGAAAGTGTATTTTAGCATCATGAAACATGTCCATTCCTTGCATATTGTTTCAAAACAGAGTAACCATTGTCCCTGTGACACATTCATTATGCAGAGAAAAGGAGAGGATTATTTCAGTATAGTCAGCCAGGCTACCATGGTGAAAGTAAAAAGCTGCCTTTCCCGTAATATTTAAAAGTCCAAGAACGTTATTGAAGCTGAAAAGGAATGAATTAGCTAGGTGTGGTCTAACTGAGCAGGAAAAAGAGGCATGAACTTAATGTAGACCAGTAAATATGAGACTCCCAGATAAAAAAAGTGTTCTTTCAGAGGAATGTAGGTGTCACCATTCCTGGTTTCAACAGAAATGCACAAGGGACTTCACAGCCATGTATGTATTCTTTCATTGACAGTACTGGCCTAAATATGTGTTACACACTGGGATTATTTTGCATTCATTGAAAGTTTCTGTGTTTTACCGTGAAGAAATGTGCTGGAAGCCCATGTGGAGCTCCTGCAAAAAAATGTATTAAAAATCTGCCACCAAATTAAAGTAAGGCCTGAGCTGATCTGATGTTTTGGTTCTATGAATCCCTACTGTCTCCTAATCTGGTCCCTTTGCATTAAAACCTGTTTGGTCTTCTTTGCATTAGCATCTAGGCCCTTTTATATGAAATCAGTGTTGTTCCAAAAAGAAAACAAAAACAGAATTATGAAATATTGTCTGAAGAGCAACTACTATTACTTGTGGAAAAATGCAGAAAAAAATAGCACTGCTTTTCTTTTCTAACTTCTGGGAGAATGGTGCAGACTATTAAGGCTGTATAATATTTAGATGGGGTGAGAAACATGAATTTACATTTCTCTGATATATAACTGATACAGTGGCTAGCAATAGGCACTCACATAAGTGTGCTGGCAGGAAATTATCCACTATACTCCTTTGTATTCTAACAGGGGGACTAGGATTAACTATCCTGAAGTAGACCAAATACTCTGAACGTAGATTATTCTGACTGAAGTTGAACCAAGGTCGTTCTGGGATTTCAGTATAGAGGAGGGTATTTTGCTGTCTCTTAAGAGCATATATTTTGTATACTGTACCTAGCAACAGGAATATAATATCTTTCATAATAAAAAATAACCTGTTTCCATGGAGAAAAAAGTAGAGGTAGGGTGCTGACACAGAAGGACTCCTGTGCTATCACAAACAGCTAGTATATTTTGCTTTGACTATATTCCTTTCCACCTTGCCAATAAAGAGTTTAAATTAACCTAGAAAATGAATCCCTGCTATGAAGCAGACACACACAAAAGATCAAGAAAAATAATGAACATAATAGTTCAAGTATTTTTAACAGAAGATTGTATGCAGAGAGGCATAAAAGGAAGCAAAGTGTGACATGTTGTGGTGAAGACAGTGTGGTAGTAACAAGATGTATCAGTGGGAAGATGAAAGTTGTAACAATTTAAATTTTCATGACCTCTCTTTGATTTGTGTCAGAAATACCAACATATTGTGACCTCTACAGCTTCCAAGGGCAGACACTTGTATACAGCATTTCCTCCATTGTCCTTGGCATAAGGCACTTCTCATGAGCAAAGATGTAAGCTTGTTCAACACAGCCAAAGACTGTGTAAAACAGTGATATCCCAGAGGAAGAGTGGGGTTCCATACATTGTGAAAAATCAGAGCATCTCCTTCACAAACAAAAGAACATGAACCATCCTGTGCAAGTAGGAGCTGAGACTTCCAGTTGTGGTTTGGGGTTTGTTTGTTTGTGTTTTTCCTATCTATGGGATCATATGACCCAGATCTGTAACTCCTGAAAGGTTCCCTTGAGGTGCATCTAAGAAACATTGTGGGAAAACACAGTTTTAGGTAAGTATGAATGCCTTTATTGACTTGGAGGCTGGATTAGCTTTGGTGGAAACTGATGGCAGTGTACAATACATAGAATGAAATAAAATTTCGGGATGCAAACTGCCATAAAAAGCAGTGGAAATCTCATGAATCCTGCAAGATCCATGCACAATCGCAAACCATTCCCACTTGCCCAACCATATATTTTGAGCGATTTTGAGTCCTGTGCCAATGCTAGTACAGTCTACATAGTTCAAGACTAGATCCTGAGCTGTCTTTCTAATGTTTAAAAATCTTTACAAAGGAACATGTGGAAAGATAAAATCTAAGTAGTCTTTTAATTGTTAATAAGTAAACCACATCGATCCCTTTCTACTCTGTTTAAAATCACTTATTCTGACTGAGAGTATTCACTCATTGGGATTTAAGGTAACATAACTAACTGACTTCAAATTCCACCTTTAGCTGCTTCAGATGAATCTTTTTGCATGAAAACAAGCCCTGAACTATAACTGATACATGTGAGGTTGCCCTTTGACTCACTTGGCTGTTTGCCTGAAAGCCTGCGTGCTTTGGATGAAAAGGTGTTAAAATAAATGAGTTAAAAAGAATACCTGCCTATAGTACGAATAGGTAAGATTTATTCCTCATGGTATTACAGGTGCAAATTTACCACACTGTACTGATGGTTTTCAAAGTCATTCTAATACGCCGTGTCACTTATTATTTTTTAAATAGAATTTGCTTTTTAAAATTATTTTTACTGTCTAAAAGTAACGCACTTAACTATCAGAAGAGAATGTTTCCAGAAAGCATACACTGCTGTTTAATTATTCTTTTGTATCTCTAACACATGATTATTTTACATGCCCACTTCATCCCCAATAAGCTTACAGAGAAATGGGAGGATTCACTGAAAAGAGCAACATCCTTCAGTGTTGCATGAGAGACCGTGGTTGAACAGGGTGACCTGCTGTGACCTCTAAACTCAGCGGAATGGGAACTCTTAAAAGGATATGTAACCAAAGCCTGAGCTGTATTTAATTAACAGTTCATGAAGTCTGGAAACTTTTTGAAATACATTAAAATTTAATTAATGCTTTGAATGTTAAGGATGTATATTTTAGTGAAAAAGAATGATAATAAAGCATCCAGTTTAAAAAACAAATGAATAGAATTTACATTGGTTTACTTATAGCTTACACATATTAGAAGTAGCCACATGGGCTTCAGATTCAGTATCTGCAACATTTTAAGAGATATTGAAGTACATTCAAAGACCTTGTGCCTTAAGAAACCAGGAAACTGATTTTAATAATTCTTCTTCATACCATTCATAGTTTTAATATGCTCTAACACACTGTAGAGTTCTTCTATAGGACTCCCACATAGTCACACAGGAAAAAGGTTCAGTCATGCACAGCAAAAAATCAGTCTGCTGTTTGGTGGCACATGGAATTAAACTTCTTAGTAGAACTGTACCTTAGGCAATATTTCTGAGGGAGCTTTTTGATATAATGAAAACAATAGTGAAATTACAGAATTATTTCAAGTGTCATTGTGTTTTCTTCCACCTAGTAAATCATTAAATCAAGTGTGAAATATTTGTGACCTCACTATTGATATCAAGAGACAGTTTGCTCTTGATGTTCTCAGCATCTCTGCCTTAACACTAATAAAAAAGGAAAAGGTACACCTTGTGTAACAACTAGTTTTTGTATCATAATTTTTTATGGGAATTGAAATTAAGTGGTAAAAGTCATTATTAAAATCACATTTAAAAAATCCAATATTTTAAATTAAGTATATATTCCTATGATCAGGGACAAATTTTAGAAAAGAAGAAGAAATATCTGTGAAATTATTTGAATCAGAATTAAATGCTTCAGTTCTTTGTTAGTTTATTGTTTAAATTTGAAGTACCATTTTACATGAAAATAATGCATAAAAAGGGACTGATTTTTTTTCCCCCCTAAGTGGATCAAGAGACTGTAATCTGTAACATGTTTCTGGGTGCGACCTAAGCTCCAAGAGCAGGTTTGCTATTCTTACCCAAGCCAAGAACTACAGGGCCTGAGCTGAGCTCTTTTAAATAGCTTCCTTAGGTTTAGTAAACTTTTAATCAGATCCTCAGATCAGAACATTATAACAGTCACCACCTGCTTTCTCAAAAGAAGATACGTATTATATGAAGAGAATTTGGATGTGCACTGTTTTCAGTGGATCTCTGCAGTTTATGAAAGCTCAAGAGTTCAAACTGCAAATTCTAAGCTTGTTCCCAGGGTTCAGATGGTTAAGATTTATTTGTGATAGAGTAACTTCAAGAGACACCATCTCTTTTCTGGTTTGGTTGTTGGTTTGGGGTTTTTTGGGTTGGTTTTTTTTTTTTTTTTTTGTCTTTCACTTTTCCAAGTATAAGATAATATTGTGGATATTGGAGAGATGTATTTTCCCCTCATTATCCACTTGACAGTACTTGGTCTTTGTTTCAGCTGTTTCCCTTCTTTATAGTTAAATGTTTCCTCTGGTCTTTTTTAACCGTTTTTTCCACAGCAACAAAGGCAGCAAATAAATTTTAAAACAAAGCAAGATCTGATTGCCATAAAACCCCAGAAGGTTTATAAAGTGTTAACAGTATTGCAAACACCTTAATAAAAACCCCTCCTGAAGCCCCTAGTCAAGCTTCTTATAAGTGCAAATAGAAAGTGTTGACTTTGTTGGAAATTTATTGAGCATACTGACTGCTGCAGAGTTTGCCTCATTGGTAAGGGGATAGGCAGACATGTTTAAAAGGGGTTTTCCAGGGTGAAGATAAAGAAATAAACTCATTGAAGATATAAAGAAAAAATACTTCAACAAATATGATACTAAAAACCTCACGTCTGACTGGGGATTTCAAAATGTCAAACTTCATGTATGAATTACAAAATCATATAATGTAATTTGCATTATTTTATGAGCAGTAAGAAGGATGCAAGACATTTACTGGTCAGAATTTTTATTTCTCCCAGAGCACTTGCAGATGCAGTTTCGAGATACTTCACTTTAAGGCACTCTATGCACTTGTGCTACATTTTGTGCTCTCTTCTTATTTGGCCTGGGAAGAGACTGTTCTGATCACTGGAAATTTTTCTGAATAAAAGATGTGTCGCTTATATTTAAGGCATCATGTCAACAAAATCAGATTTATCCTCTGTTTTGCCAGAAATGTTAGGTCCACGCTTTTTGAAAAAAGTTGTAATGGAAGACATATTTTGGCTACTGTTCTTTAAATGCCCTTGCTGTGCATGAAATTTCAGTAAAACTGTCTATACAGTAGGCTTTTGGTGCAAAAAAAAATGACTTGTACATAAAACTATACAATACCTAATTTCACCTGTAAGCCAAAGCACAGAGAAAAGAAGCAGATTTTGGCCCAGGCAAAAGCTAAAGGGTGACTGTTTCTGTTAAACCATCCTGCAAGCATTCTATGAAGTCAGTTGGTAGCTGTATGAACAGTTTAAATTTATCCATAACACCAATTCATGTACTCTTGACAAGATTAAAAGAATAGGTTTAACATCAATTAATAACCATGTTTGCATTTATATGAATGAGAATTTCCTTGTTTCCATCAGCACAAGCAGAAATAGACTAGATACTTTAAATTCTTCAATCAAAATATATGAGCAAGAAAAGTTAAAATTAGTCTAGGAGGTGAATCCAGTAATAAATAAAAAAATATAATCAAGAAAATTTTAAATTAAGGCGCTGCTTAAAATATATCCCTGGGAGAAAAAAGTTAACTAAAATCCCTTCTTTTCCCAGTGATCCCCAGCAGGACTTCTGTCAATATCCTTGTTAGACATAACTCACTATATGGGAACTTGTCCAGGAAATATCTATTATTTCTGTAATGACTACAAAAAAACTTGTGAATGTTTCTGAAAACATCCTACTTCAAGTCAATAATAAAATTATTATTTTGTAAACTTTTTTGTTCTCAGCTGAAGGCTGTGAGCTCCTTTCTGAATATACCTCAGAGTGAAAGAGCTGAATAAAGGTACTTTCTTTGATCAAACAGCTATTTTCTCTCTTCTCTATTTCATATTTTAATCTTCTGTCTGTATAAGAAAACTTCTCTGTGGCATATAGCTAAGTCTAGTCTTAAAATGCAGAAGATAATAGTCATTGTTCAGTCACAAATATAGAATAGAAACAAATATGAAAGGTAAAAATGTATATATATATAAAAAAAGCAATGAGAAGAAAACATGGCAATAAATATTATTTCATTAAATCTGTCTGCTTCTTCAGGAAACACTTGTACTATGGGTACCAGGGAAGGCTGGATGGGGCAAAGTCTTTTGGAACAGTGTGGCCTTTTAATATAATTGCTGGAATAAATGTATAAAATTTACAAATATAATTAATAGTCCAATTTGAAGGGCTACAGAGACATCTGAGCTTTTTCCAATTATTATCACAACATTTACTGGTTGTTTACATTTTTCTTTCAAGTGTATATTTATGCATATTAAAGATGTAAGCTCATGGCCTATACCTCTTTGTACCTTCATTTGTCCTGTTTTGCAGTTCTTATCTACAGTACATGGGATAAATCTAGTCAGGCACTGGGGAAAAAAAGAGACTTGGGTTCATTCTGTAGTGTTCAATCAGAAGATAGAAAATTGCATCGTGTCCTTTTATTCATTTAATCCCTGTAAAACTCAGTTCCATACTCAGTGGAATATTTTGTTTCTGTTTTCTATAGGACCCTGTGGGAGGATCTATCCATCATCCAAACCCATGTACAACACATAACCTGAATAAACGCAAGTTGAATTCACCAGAATCTTTGCCAGTAATACAATAAAATATTATGACACTTCTTCAGATACAGTTGCTATGCCCTGTGTGTTTTGCCCATATAATTTACCTTCTGGGGAAAGTAATATATGATAAACTTGTTGCAGGTGGTAATAAATTAGTAAATGCAGAACTGATTCAGAGCGTCCATGTCCGCCCATCTGTAGCACAGATGTTTTGCAAAAGATTTAGAGACTGTTTTGCAGGCACTCAGCCTCTGAGGTGAATTAGTTGCATACTTACATGGAAAAATGGAAACAGTCCTTTTTTGCATGTGCTCCCTTTATTTGGTTTTTTTCCTTCCTCTACACTCCTCCCACACAGAGCCTCTCCCATGCACAGCATGTCCACTTGCATAGATCAAAAGTAGTTTTTTATCTGCAGCACAGCATTGCTTCTGATGCATTATTATTTTCCTTTAAAGCATCTTGTAGTATCTTTACTGGGATTTCTAATAATTTCAGTAATTGTACTCTCTAAGTAATCAGGAAGTACTTACTGATTTTTCTAAAAACTGTTACTAGAGAGGCAAACTTTTTGTGGTCTGCAGGGCTGGTTCGGTCTATCAAGCTACACTTATCCTAGACTAACTAGGATTTTCGGCACAGGCAATGATCACCTGTCTATTATAATATGTAACTGCCAATGTTTAACTCCTTTACTTAAGGAAAACCTCTGTTAGTATGATTTTTAAGAATTAGCTGTTTTAGAGATGATGCCACATAGCCTTGTCAACCTTCCTGGTGTTTACTACAGACTTCTTTTCCTTGGCACTCTTCCTTTAATCTCAGATATCTCACTCAGAATCCAAACAGTCTGAGAAAGGTCCATCTGGGGTCTCCTATGACAGCTGAAAAAGGTTATGTGTAATGTACTCAGATACGTTGAGCAAAGCCGTCCCTCTCTAAATTCAAATAATTAATCTTTTCCAGATTGGCAGTAATTCAATATTGAGTATGTAGAGGCTCAAGCTTTGATATTTATGTGGCTCCTCAGCACTTCAAGATAATATATTACTAGATTAAGGAGCACTGAAGACAAATATTTCAGGTTTTGCAGTGTTATTTCCCTCAGTTATCATATCTTTAAACTAGAATTATAATGGTGAGACATAATGCTTATAACCCGATGACAAACTTGCCTCGCAATTCCAATAGCATTTCTATTAATGGCAGACAGCAATCTTGCTGATCAAATGGATAAAGGCTACATTTAAAACCTAATACACAGCCAGGGCAACCACTAAGAATTTGGAGGTCTCATGAGTAGCTTTTTTTGTATCTGTTCTGAGGGCACTGTACCATAGAGCAGTAACAGACTAAAGGAAGCTCATAAAGAAGCTAATCCTATTTTACTGTGTGATGTAGTTATAAATTAAGGCCCAGATCTGTGGAGGTAGAGAGGTGCTTTAAGTACCTTCTACCTCCATTTCAACCCTTAGACCTTCACTGAGGTAGATGGGAGTTTTCAAACAACTTCATTGCTGTGTACCAACTTGCCTAAGTACAGCATCAAGTCTAATGTTACCAATGTATTCATTGCACATGATCTTAAAACATCTCAATGATTGTTGCGATCTAGCTATGTATCTTTAATGACAGAAACATCAAAAAGAAATAACCAGCACAAAACAAACTGAAAGTAATTACATTACTTCCTGGTCTGATGACATAAAACCCCCACAGCTCACAATAGGTTTAAAAAGGGGTGGACAAAACCTGTAAATACAGATCTTGCTCTTTTAAGACCTCCCAGTGTAAGCACACACAGCAGCCCCACACCCCACTGCTTGATTTGTAATTGTTAATACTACACAGTCTGAGAGCCATAGTTCTAGAACATCCCAAAACATTTGCTGAGACACTTGGGAGTCACAAACAGAAAAAAAAAAAGCACATTTGCTTTGGGGACACAGAAACCTTTTCTAGGTCTGGGTTGACACATTCTCTGCTTCCCAGATCACCATTACAGCTCTATATGGATGCAATCTGTCATGCCTGTAGGTGGAGAACAGCCTCTCTATTGGGTTTATTTTGTCTTTTGCAGCTCAAGTGCTATTCCCTTATACAACAGAGCTAGCTAACCCATGCCAAACTGGGAGGAAGGCAACTTCAGTATGCAGCTGAGGCAATTCACCAACTGCCACAGAAATCATTTTGTTTGTACCTCAGTTTTTAGTAGCACTACATGCTGTGACAGTCCATGATGACTGGAATATATTGAGCTGGTAACTGTCACCTCTGCTTGATAGGCATCATGAGCAATGAATGTACCCAATGCATTACACTTTACTGAGTTCACTCCTGGATGCCTGGATGGTGAAGGGAGCCTGACTCCTCACTTCACATCAGCTATAGGAATGCCTGGGATTCACTCTATCATTTGGATGAACACATAGACTATCTAAACTGGCTTTTAAAATGGCAAGTGACAGAGAATATATCACAGTCCTTGGATAACTGCCATTGCCGGTAACAACACAGGTTTTATTTTAGTCTGAGCTGCTCCAGCTTTAATGTTGGCTAACCAAATCTGTTACCTCCTACTTGATAATTGCCTATATCACACTGACAGCATGTATGGATGTGAACTGGTACTTTCAAGTAAGAAATTCCTACATGTTTCCTCTTGCTTAATACTTTCCTACCCTGCTGTATCTGACAAATATTGTCATATACCCATTCACTTTTATTTAAGCAATCATATCCTTAATCGTGTTTAATACCTTTTCCTATGCTGGAATGGTCTGTAAAGTCAAAGGGAGCCCAATTCTAAGCAAACATCTGGTTTCCCAATCGTCATGGTAGTGTCCACTCATGGTGCATCCTCACAATCAGAAAGCTGAATGGAGCAGTTTCCAATATAGGGGGATTTCTGAGATACAGCTGACAGAGAGAAGCATGCAAAAATTAGCTGGCTGTGGCTTGCAGCTTCTGCTGAGTTGTGAAGGCAGTGGGAGAGACCCTTCACCTTGCAGAGAAAATAATACTTTTTCAGGTGCTGTAGGAGCGGGAACCAAACTGCTTTCATGTCCTGAGCACCAAAATGTCTTGCCCTATATGATATAGTATACTGATGCTGAAGTTGCACATAATTTAATGCAGTAGACAGCTACAGATTCACAGTTGAACAGACATGTAAAAAATCATGTTATTGTGTACAGAGGAAATTGTATGATATGAATATGATCTGACACAACTGACAAAACGTGACAGTATGTATCAGGCTAATCATGCAGAGAGAAAATATGGGCAGTTTTCAGAAAACAGGGTTTTGTTGTTTAGTTATTTTCCAAAATACTGTATAAAAGCCTATTTTTTGACCTTTTGCCCAGTTCACTGAAAGTGATGGAAAAAATTTTCTTTGATTTCATGGGTTGTTGGATCAGGCCCAGAGACTGCAGTAGTGTAGCAATTTAATCTGAAGGGCACTGTCAAAGCCAGGCAGAGGCAGAGGGTTAGGGTAGCTGGAGAGATTCAGAATAGAGCTGAGATTCACAGGGAGAATTATTAATGTAAAGCTTGCAAAGGCCCTTCTCCCACTGTGCATACCTCTGTCAAGCAAGATCAATCACTCACTTCCACACCAACCAAATTTGTCCAAGATTAGGAAGACAGTAATAATAAATAATTAGCAATTATATCACACCTTTCATCTTCAAAGCATCTTACAAACATTCACTAATTATTCCTCACAACAGTCTTGTGAGTTAGGGATTTTCATACCAGTTTTACAGCATTCATTAAGGACTCAAAAAATTTACAACGTAAAAAAAAATAAACCAAAACCAGGAAACTACCCTCACCCTGACTATATGAGTGTTTACTGTAGACAAGTACATAAGAAAATGTGGTGTGTCTTGGGAAACTTCTGTCCCAGTAATTCTTGCATTCTCTAAAAATTATACATGTATGTATCATAACCTCATGGAAGTAACATAAGGTAAAATAAACCCTATTATTTTAAGTCTCTGTCATCATAAAAATATTAAATACGTGATTTTTGAAACAATTACACAATTATTTAATCTTTTACCAATTACTGTGGGCATCAAATATGCTTTCCGATTATAGATTCCTGAAATATCAAAAGAATCTTAGAAAGTATCTATCAACTATCTATTTGTCAGATGAGTGCTGGGAGCATAAATGCAGTGGTCCTAAGAGACTCTAAAGCAGCTGTGTTTCTCAAAGCAGCTAAAAGGACACATGAAATATTGCTTGTAATGTCTTTTATACCCAGTTTTACGTTCATTCTGTGCAAAAAGAAGCTGCTAATGGGAAAAGGAGGAAATGTTAATGAATTCGTTCCCTACCTCATAATGCAGGTTATTTAGAAACACATGGTTATCTTCACATCTTTCTGGTTAGCGTGCAACATGGAGAAGGAGTTACTGTAAAGGATAAAGAATTGCAGAGAACTACAATTGCTCATGACTCCCTGCTCCCTATTGTGTGTGTAAATTGGAATAGATCCACTGAAGGAGATGGGTCTCAGCTGATTCATGCCAGGCAAAAATGTAGTGTGCCTTTGTGGTTTATAGACCCTCTTTGTCTCAGTCTTCCCAATAGGCAGCTCTGCACTTTTCCAAATGAAAAAGAACAGACTGAGAAACTATTCAGTGGAAACCCAGTTTTGCTCTGCTGTTGTTTCTCAGATTTTCACTTCACCCATGGGCAAAACAGGAAAATTAAACAAGTAGCTTCTTACTTGTTTCAGGAGAGGATTTTCTTGTACTCCTTCAGGATTCACACAACTCAAATTACTGTTACTTTAAAGTGAAAACAGTTTCATTTAACAGGTTAAAAACTTATTTTCTTGCACTGAATGCTAATAAGAAATAATGTCATTTTTGGGAAAGGCAGTAAAACAGTGTATTTACTTGGTATTCGGTATCTACAGAGGCTGTTGATGCACTATTCAAGCTAACAGTTTTCATATTACAAATTACTCTAAAGTAAGGCTACAAAAATGAAGAGTTATTTACTGAATAGCTACATCTGTTCAGACTGTATTGGAGACACATTGTCTGGGGTAATGTTGGTAGAAAAGCTAGGTTCTGAGTTGAATGTTAACTGTCTCCAGAAACATCTAATCCCTTTTGTCATCTGTCCTTTCCCAGAAATCATAAAGCTTCATAGATCCACCAAGTTCTGCAAGTGATCCCTTCTCCTGTTTAAGTTTAAACCTCCAAATCTCTGCTTTCCTGCCCTCTGGCCTCACCCTTGGATCTAGCTGTTCCTTGTCTGTTGTCCACCTCCTGTACTCTTCCTTCTTAAACACAGGCCATGATTTAAAAAATAAGAATGCAAGCCATACTTTTACACAGATTTGTTATTGGATTCGGTGTCATTCAGACCACTATATGCCTGCTGCCCTGCTTCCTTCCAATTCAACCTCTTTATGGTTTGTTTGTGGTATTGGGGGTGTTTGGGGGGGGACACAACTATAATAATTTCACAAATAAGAGTTCACCATGATACAATTTCACAGGGTGCTTTGTTTTACTCTGGAGACATTCTGGATTATATTGTGTTGTACATTGCCAGAAGCTGATTAGAAATCACTGGAGTGCAATCTGAATAGCTAATTAAACCTCTATATCCTATGCCAGTCTTACCAGGATGAGAACCAGAGAATGTAATGGACATAGCTCCCCTAAACCAGAGCTTTCTTAGCAGCTCAGCTTCTTTCCAACATCATCACACTCCATCCATGGTGAAATATGACATCTGACCACCTGACAACATATACATTTAGGACAGATTGTAGCACATCCATATATGTACAATATGTATGCTTAGTATGTATCATAACACATGTAAATAAATGCATATGTAGTGTTGTAATTTTTTGGTTCCATACAAAGAGAATTATATGCTCCACTATTCTGAATTACAAAGGCTTTTTAAGGGGTTAACTGGACAGCAGAAAATTGCTAACCCAAATAGATGAAGTGTCAGCAAAGTCAGTTCACTGGACTTTCTGGAGTATCTGTCCTGATGCATCCTACTGTACACTGCATCTATGTGAAGACAAGGGGGATAATTCACTGATGGAAAGAGGCCAGAGATGGAGTAATCCAAAGCAGTTTGACTAACTTAAGTGAATTTCACAGAAAACTCTAGAAAACCACTCTGGCCACAGATGTTGTTAGAACAAATACATATTAACAGTATGCATAGATTTTTTAAAGCTTCATCTCAAACAACATTTGCTATCATATATGAAAAATACAGCAACAAAGAATCACTATGTACATTTTATCCCTAGGGAAAACCTAGCATTAAGCTCTGTATACTTTTAAAAGATGCAAACTTTGGAACCACATAAGCATGCAGGACGTATGCCTTTAAGTGCTGACCAGTTTTATGTTTGTGCTATGCCCATCAAAAACACGTAATCCATCAAAAACATGTAGTTATGATCTGTCTCCTTGGTTGTTTGCCCTAGAAATAAGGAAATAACAGTTCAGGTTATGGGATGTGACTGGGGCTGAGAATTCACTGAATCCACTGTTTTCACTTTCCTTGAGGCTTGAGTGGGCAAGAGGGACGATCAAGAGCTATAACTGGGTAAAGGAGGCTGCTCTCTGTAAAACAAGGAGTCTCCAGCTAGCAAACATAGCTGTGCTAAGTGTAGGCTTGTGATTAAGACCAAGAAGCTGGGCAAAAAACCCTATAATGATAAGTTCTCTGGCAAAGCTCCTTTTTCATGTGCATGTTCCTACATGTGCACTCTGCATTAGCACAAAGACCTATCTGTGAATCTAACTTCTGTATTCAGTGGTCTCCCTTGGTCGGTCAGTACTTTCCCATATCAGTTGAATACTCTTTTGCACAAAATCTCTTCTCTTTTCTTTTTTCTCGATAATCAGAACTCCCTTTCAGCCTTCTGTGTAGCTGATGGGGCTCACTAAACAGTAAATCCCCTGCCTTTTTCTCTTCTTGCTTAGGGCATCATGTGCTGGGCAACATTCCTGTCCTGGGGGTTGCAGAGCATCAGGCAGCACAGCTGAGGAGGGCAAAAATAAAATATCTGCTTTTGGGGCTACCTCCAGACTCCATGGCAACTCTGCCACCTCCCTCACTCCTGAAGTACTATTCTGAGAGGCCTGAGTGATTAAGTAGATAAATTACTTTGTATTTTCTTTCTCAAGGCATTTAAATCTTGTTTCTAACAAGACTATTACAAGACTAGATTTTTCCAGTGAAAGGTACCAGCAGGTACTCGTCTTCAATGTCTTAGTTTCCTAAGCTCACAAACCCAATAACAGGTACAGTCCTGCCTTTCTGGACTCACATGGTCACAGACAAATCTGTATTTACTTTTGTAAGGATGCAAAATATCGCAGTCCTGGAAATTTTGTCCCATCTGCCTCGGTGCAAGTGTCTAAGCAGAATTCTCTGGGATGTACTGTCCTGCAGCTCTGGGTGTTCTACAGGAGCAGAGCCAGGCTAGGGTTTGTGCAGCAGCAGTTTTAGACTTAGTTTTAAAGACTTATGATGTATCCCCATCTGTTTGCAACTCAAGGCCATAAAGCTTATTTCGAAAAGTTCTCCCAGAGAGCATATCGCTGCAATTGGACCTACAATCATCATTCTCAAAGGTGATGAGCTTCAGGGTTTATATTTTGAGCCCTTCCCGCATCAGAACTGTATGAAAACATGATTTTTTAAAAATTCAGAACAATTAAATTATTCCAGTTTCACTGGAGAAAATTTGCATGGATCTTCAAACACTAGGGAGAAATTAACACCTTTTTAGTGAACTGAGCTTGAGTATGAGGTTTCAAAATCTGGAAAGTGCATGTGGTTTGATGACTAAGTTCAGTCATTTTTTCCCCAATCCATGGATTTTGTTTCAGAAAAATCATGGTTCCATTTTGTCAAAGATGTGAATTACTTTTCATTTCATGTTTTATTTTTCAAGTAAAGCAATTTGGACGGTTTGTATTCAGCAGCAGAATTCATTTTGAACAATACGTAGGTAATGGAGCAAAAGATGTATAAGGTAAAAACATATGCTGAACATATGTACTCCTCTGATGCATGCCAAACTTAATTAAAAATCAGACCCTAATTTGCTGTGGGATCTAGACAGCGTATTGGTTCATGCAGATGTTTATAAATGAGAAAAATATATTCTTTATTGTAAGTCCACATTTTGCAGAACTTGGGAACTATTGTCCAAGTGTTATGCAGTCTTAGTTCCTTAAATACCAACATTCACATTGTTGAGGGCACAGTTTATAAATCCCAAATACAATTGAGGCCCTCTGAGGATTGCTGATTTTACGTTAAAGAGACTCAATGTAAAATGATGAATAGAAGTCTTAATAAACCCCTGTGAGAATACAGGTTCTTAGGCTATTCAACAGGAGCTTGTCAGCCTTTCTTCTGAAATACAATGCAAGCAATAATTTTGACTATCCAATATTTCTTTTGTATACAGCATGAAACTTAAGAGAAAAAACATTTTCTTCTAATATTCAGATTTTTTTATGGTTTATTGATATAGGGTATTTTTGCCTGCAATTATTTCAGCATACTAGTTTACTGACAGTGTCCTTTATTTCTGCATTTTAACAGAGGCGAAGACTTTGTAATCTAGTATATTGACAGATATACTCACTAAATGCAATTTTGAAGTTTTACTAATAACTTTTTATGTCATAAAAGAACCGTATTACAGTTACAACAACAAAAAAATTACTCTGGGAATTATTTAGGTAACGAATGAAGTAACTTTTTGTTTTTAGAGAACTTCTTAGAGAATAGGAGAAAAACATATTTTATACTGCTTAAATTAGTTTCCTCCACATGATTATTTATTAAGATTGTTAGACTTTGATAAAATATTAACAAATGTTTATAACTAGTACTGTTCACTGAGCATAGTGGAAGATGGAAAATTCCAGGCCACTAAGTAAATCACTAACAAAATTAGATGCAGCATTTTGTATCTTTCAGGTACCTCCACCATCAAACAGAAGAGTAAGTATCACTAAATGATTTTTAAATTGGCATGCAAACAAAGTTTTGTACTTGCTAATGCAGTAGCCTTAATATTTTTTCTAAAAAAAATATTTCATCTATTATACAACATGATTTTAATGCCCTCTTTGCTACAGAAATAGTTACTATTTATGAATGTTCAAACTAGGTAAATCTTCCCCCCCCCCTTTTGTTTAATATTTACCTCTTTATATTGTAAGTAATTTATGATCATGCAGATTGAGTTCAGTAACAGTACTGAAATTGAAAGAAAAAAATCTGAGGCCTAACTTACGGCTTAGAATTAGAGTAATGGATCTCATTAGCAGCAGGGAGTTCCTAATTTAAGACCAAGGTCTTAGAATGATTAGAGACAGCTGACGCTGAGACTTCTGCTCCTAACATGGTTCAATAGTGGTTCCATAGTTCATTTACACTTTCCACAGCTCCACATCCAGCCCTCTGACTTGTCTTTTACTTAGGTAGCGAGCTCTTTAAAAATATCACTATTGTCATGATCTTTGTTTAGTACTTAGCAGAAAGACATGCTCCTTCTTGTCTATCTTCTGGGCAATAAAATAAAATACATAATTGGTCCTGTATTTCTGGGGAAAGACTTCTTGCTGCAAGGGAGTTTCTTTGTGTCCCCTTTTGACTGTGAGAAATATCACAGAAAGATTCGGCATCGTCACAGATTCTTTATCATTGCAGAAATATTATGAAAACCTGCCAGATTTTAGCTTGCTAAAAATATTGTAAGCAAGAAGCAGCACTGACTCACATAACACTGACAAGAATAAAAATGCTGAAATTTCTCAGGGTATTAATAAACCTGAAAAATTTTCAATAGCTCTGAATACATTTTTCTACATATATTGTTATGGAATCTCACATGTAAATGACTGATTCGCTAACGCGTTTTCTTCACATAGTTTCTATTAACAAACACACTTTTAATATTTTTCCTGTTATTTTAACCATTATTTAACTCTACAATGGTGGAATTCTATGGTCTATTGAACCATTTCCTGGTAGACCATAAATCCCAACCCCACAAGCATTTCTTATGTTGTCTTCAGGACTGACTGACAATTGCTTCTGCTTATCTGCTGCTTACATAGAACAGCTCAGTGGAGGCTCAGCTCAAAAAAGCAATGACAGAAGATACTGAAGCTCCTGTAATAAAGCCTTTTCTAACAGTTGTCTGTGCAGCAATGAGCAAATGAGGAAAATAAAAAAATAACAGGAAAAATTCTCCCAAAGCCACCTGATCCTGTCACCTGACATTCAATAACTTGTGCCAAAGGAACATCACTGCTTATATTTCATCTTCTGTTGATCAGTTATTTTTCCTTCAAGTATATGTGAAGCAAGGAAAAGCAAGCCTTGCTTTGCACATTTGCTAACAATTGAAGGAGTCCCTTTTTGACATGCAGTGCTTATACTGTAACATCTGCATTGGCATCAATGGGACTACCCAATGTCAATGAATAACACCTTGAAATTTCTCCTTGGGTTTAGTGAGAGCAGGATCCTGCTTTTGGTGTGTCTCAGTGTTTCCAGTGACTCTAAGATGATTGTTATCAAACTAAGAATTGTGTCTTGAGAAATTACAAAATAGTATCTATAAATGGGGGAAAATAAATAATTAAAAAAAACGGAAAAATAAGAGTATAAAGATAGTTTTGAAACAGCTCTGGTCTGGTAATAATATGTAAATGTAATAACTCATTATTAATATTATTTCTATATTTTCATGCTATACTTCTTATTAGGTATTATTCACTGCTCAAAGTTTTAGATGTAAGCATCATAACCTTAATGAGAAGCAGTATTTTTTCTTACATTATCCTAACAACATCTCTGAAGAGTGGTTAAGAGCAGCATAGACAAGGAGCATGTCCTGCCCTCTAAAGCTGGGAAGTACTTTCCACATGAGAGGAGTTAATGCATTCTGGCAAGACAACATAGTCAGCCAGTGCTGATGCCTGATGTTCACTGGATTAATATGAAACTTGTGATTGCAGTGTACTTAAAGACTGTTTGAAGACGTCTCAATGGCAAGTCAGATCTGAAGTGTATAGATCTAATTCTCTGTAAAATCTGTTTCTCTTTCTTTCTTAAACATGCACGTTTTCCTTCACATAAAGGATTATTGGATTCTTTCATGTAATAAGTATCAAGGCTTACTTCACAACTGATTATCTTGGCATTGTTACTGTAACTATCCTTCAGGCTAAGAACAGAAAGGTAACTCCTTGCTAGCAAACACTCAGAAAAAGTATTAAATAACCATCACTTCCCACTTTGGTGCACTAAAAAAACCTGGTGAATAGACTTGGACAATACTGAAGTACAATATCTAGATCAAGTTACAGGGTTTGAATCAGTTGATCAGGCAAAGAACATATGCTAAAGTGATGACATATCTTAACAGTGTTAATATTGAGTGAATGTACTTGTACAAGGATAACAGAATCTAAAGATCTTAAATACTGAAATGTCAACAGAAAGTGTTGCATTTTGAGAAAGGAACACAGTTAGTAGCTGGCTTGCTTCCACCTACAATTATTGCTTTTAGTGGTAAAACATGTTATTTATTAAACAACTTCCCCTCTCCCCTTTTGATTCCCCAAGAGGGAAGATAATAATTCATTACTTAAGTATTGTATTTGTTGGTATTGACTGAGATTTAATACTTGTACTCAGAAGAATAATTTGTGTGAGAGAACAAGACTCATCTCTTCCAAAGGTTCAGTATTTTGTCAAATGGTGTAATTGCTATCAAATCATGATATCACCCATTCTGTCACACCAAATTAATCAGTAAATAATAAATTTGCAGTCATCAGAATTGTAACTTGTGAAAAATAGATCATGTTTCACTATCTCAGTGCAACATTGACCTTTCAGTAGCGTAACAGTTTTAACCCATGTTCAACTAATTACACGCATTCTATTTTTTACTCTTGTATATTTGTCATCGTAAATATATAGCACAGATAATCTACATGCACAAGTGAAAAGCAATATATCTAGGCAGAAACAAATGAGAAGCTTCAAACTGTGGTTAATATTTTCAGCTGGCTGCTAGAAAAGCTGCCAGCACATACTTTCTCGTGAGTGTATAACCCCAGGAAGTGAAGCGCTGTTACATCATTTGAAGGGGCAGCACAGCAGGGCCCAAGGATGGGAATATACAGCCAAGAGGGTGTATTTTGGACAAAGTCACCATCATGCCTTCTACCATTATGCTAGTGAGAAAACAGCTTGGGGAAAATCTTTGGCTGAAGCAGCAGAAGGACAGATAATTCCCCTGGGGAAAGCAAGAATGAATGGAGTAAAATGTAATCCCAGATATACTGGAAAGGCAAAATTTAGCTAGCACTCATTTAACCCTTTAATAATCCATCATCTGCAACAGATTTTAGATCATGATGCATCAGGGTTCTGAACTCTATCTCCCAAATGAAACTCTTCTTTCCTTGTAAAATCTGAATAGGTTAAATTGTCTTATCTTCTGTGTTATTTAAAATTGTTAAAATCTTCAATACTACTTTTACAGCTGCCTCACAGGAAAATCAACCAATTTATTTATCTATTTATATATAAAATCTTCATCTTTTATGCAGGTCTTTACCTAGCAGTTTCTGTAAAGAAATGTTAACGAAGCTATGAGCTATATCCAGCATTATAAGCCAATTTCCTCATGTCTTTTAGGGCTGCAAAGAACCACCTGTCTGTCTGTGGCAGTAAGCCAGAAAACAACTGTATGATTTACGCCCACTGGTTTCCTATGAGCTGTGGGAGTGTAACCTTAACCACCATCTTCTTGTACAAAAGATCCTGAGAACTACTTTTTTTTTCTTTCCCCCAGAAAAGCACAGTGAATCAAATATTGAATATACTTCCTGCTTCCACATTCTCAGAGCCTGACAGGGATAGTATCTCTTTAGGAAAGCAACTACTATCTTTCATGCAACTTAAGAAATGCTGAGTCAAGAATTTCTGTGCCATGACAAAAGCCTAACCATGTAGAATCATCTCTATAAAGGTAGTTAGACACCTAAATACTCAGTACTCAGAGCAATTGGACATCTGAAGAGTTTTCAAAATTTTGTTGTTATACTGCAGTCAGTCTTACTGCAGAATCTAGTTGCAGAGCTGAAAGTGACCTGCTACCCTAGGCTTTTTAAGCATCCGTCTCTACTAAAAGATTTGTTTGTGACATGTTACTTGCATTAGGCAATAATTCATTTTATAGGCCAGAATGGAAGAATTTATGAGATGTTATAGTATTTAGTACATTAAAAACCCCTGTGAACAGTTTCTTTAGGAGAAGAAATATAGCAACACTAAAATATCAAAAAAGATAAGTCATATAATAAAGCATTTTCACTATTGGAATATCATTCAAGACAAATACTTAATAGGAACTTTTCAAAATCCCAAACCTTTATCAAATGACAGGTCAGAACAATGCACAGGCCAGCTCTGATGTTAGGGATAGAGTTTCATTTTAGACTTCAGGCTGCGGCTGGGTGTGCACACAGTGTCCCTCACAGCTAATGCCAAAAAGTCCTCTGGTTATTCCCTGAACAGCTTCTAGGTGGAAATCTTCTCCCATGGACACAGAACAGATCAATATTTTGTTTCCTGATTCGCAAGATAAAAGCTCACTCATGAGTCTCTAAAATAATTTCCCCTCAAAAGACTCCAGCTGGCAGATTAACCTGTTTATGTAGTGCTCTATGTGGCTCTGAAGACCTACAAGCAACTTTTTTGTGTACTGCTTCTCTGTGCAGTTCACTCTTTCAAAGAGATGCACAAGCTGGATAGAATGAAATGTACGTTTCACAGGAGGACAGCAAAGCCTTCTTCCCAGCCATGTGCAATCCTAATGTCTTCTTCTGCTCTTCTGTGGTTAGAAGACAACTTAGTAAATAAAAATAGTTGTCTTAAAATTAGGAAAAGTGAAGGAACTGCCTGTGAAAAATATAATTCTGCCCTGCGATTGCAAGGAGATGCTTTTTAACACCATAAGATCCTGGAAATGTGTTAAAATTTGCTTCCCATATCCACCAGAGAATTTTGCAAAATTACATTCTTATACTCCTTGTTCATGCAACTAAATAAGACAATATCTCACTTTAAAAGTCCTTCTCATTTGTGGCCTGAAAACTATTGCAAAAAACTAAGTGCTTCAGCAGCAGTTTTTATTGTATACAAAGTTACATAGACCCTATTCATTGCAAGCAGATTCAGCAGGCAGGATGGTTTAAACCATCCCCAGTTGTCTGCAACATTTCTCAGCAGTTTCAACCGTGGCATTTTATCTGCTTTTATCTCCTCTGATTTTCCACTCAGAATATTTCCTTAGCTCATTTTACTCCCAGTACCATGTGTTTTCAGTAATCATTCAGAGTCAGATTGTGTTTCATTCAGCGCCTGTGCCCCAACCCAAGAGCACTGCTAAACACAAGCTCCCATCTTAACATAACAACTGGTTCCAGCTGGCTCACACTGGGGACCCTTGGAGGTACATGCTGCCTACAGGAGCTGGCTGGCTGTGAGCACGCTGCTGCCCTTCATGATATGCTGCAGCTGTTGGTTCACAGAGCATGGCTCGAGGATGCACGCTGATCCCCATCCTCAGGAGAGAAAAATATCCCCAGCACTTTAGGTAGGCAGCACAGCACTGCTCTTACCTGGCAATTAATAACAGAAACTCACAGCTCTTACTAGTATCAGATAAGTGAGCTGTTATTAGAGGGAAAGAAAAAAAAAAAAAAAAAAAAAAGCTGCATCTCTGTTAGGTTACTAAAATGAGTCTGACTAGCTAATTAGATGAACTAGGGTGTGATGTTTCAATTCAGGAAGACTTTAAAAGGCTATGTATACTTAACCTGTTTTACCTTCTATTGTCTCCCATCCCTCATTCCTCTGCAGGTCAGCATTTAAATGTCTTACAACTATATATGATAAACTAACGTTTTTTCTGTTCTCACTGTTGTGTGTAGCAATAGAAAGTTGTTCCTTCCAGCCAAAGATAGCTTTGTATTTTTTATTTCCTGAGAGTGTGTTATTTTTCTTCCTTTAGCCCCTTTTCCTACCAGGTATAAGTATCTCATGGGAGAAGATCAGATGTGAAGCAGCATGTGGTTATTCCTTTGCTGACAGTGGGATTTGGTGGGGGGATGGAGAGGCAGACATGGGGAATGATAGCTTCTAGGTATATCTTACTACAACTGGGCTTCATCAGTAAGAAACAAAACCATCATGCCAAAAGTAACACGAGGGTGGAAGACAGGGACGTCTGTCGCATCCTGCAATCTGATTTCCTCTTTACTGTGTTTTTGGCCAGCTGTCAGGTTTGCATCTCACAAGGCAACTCTGGTGTGCCTTATCTCACTCATTTCTACTCAAAAACTGCACCTTCAGGGTGTGGAGAGGCTGTTTGTTTCCTTGTCTTTAATCAGTGACAAAGGTTTTTGTCACATAGCTGTTTCTGTGTTTTCTCCATAGGGCAGTTATCCCTAAATTCTGATCATGGGTCCAGGATGCTCACCTCAGCTATGTGATCTGAGAAGTGTGTGTTAGGCTGTGGGTTTTTCTCACTGGTGGTTTCCTGCCTATGATTTAGCAGGTGTCATTTTTTTCCCTAAGAGAGGACCAGAATTTATTCACTGCAATAGAAATTATCATCATAGGAAATCGTACTACCAGGTTATAATGGTGCTTTATTGCTGAGAAAATTTAAGTAAATTCATACTGATGATACCCATAGACAAGGGAAAGACATGCACATGACACAAGACTTCTGAGATTTTGTAATAACTCTTCTGCTCTTTTTTAGTTATTGAAATAATGCAAGAGAAAAAAAAAGGAGGGGGGAGAGAGAAGGAGAGTAATATGCTAAAAAAAAAAAAGTTCCTAGTATTTATCAGACCTCACACTTCCTTTTCTCATTTATAATTTGTGAAGCATTAGGTCTTCTTTAAGATACACGGATTTGTTGTGAAGGTCAGGTCATATGTTATCATTGTAAACAGCTGTGCTTGAAGAGCAGTTGGTGTTTATAACTAATGGATATGTTATTATAGTAAGATATGTACTTAAAATGTAACTGCACTAGTTTTTCTTTAAAAGCGCAACTCCAGTGCTAGAGATCTAATTCTGTACCTTTAGTTCCAAGTAAATCTTTTCTATTTCAAGTATCAAGCACTTAATACTCACAAACTGCCTTTCAAAATATTAGTGTCAGAAGCCAAGTAATTGATTTTCTGCGATTCACAGGCTCTCATACAAATCTAAGTTTTGCCAAAGCTCCTTTTTTGATGTTCACAGTCATTCAAGCAGCTTTTTTGTTTATCTGCTTTTGTTAAAAGTATGTGTAATAAGTTTTGTTTTTCCAGCTTGCTCTGGCTACAGTAGGGAGAGAACCACCTGTAACAAACTATCTAATCAGCAATGAACAACTAGTACAACAGTTTTAACTTGAAGGGTCTTTGTAATTTGTTATGTCTTGCAAGTGTGAGCGCCTTGTTTCCACAAAGCTGCATGTTTAAGAAACATTTTCTTTATAAATCACAGGTAGAGCTCTCAGCTTCTGTTACAAAACTTCATTTAATGATATACAGACGATATCTTTGAGGTAATGCATGCTCAACAAGTATGCTAAGAGTAGCTTAAAATGATGGCGATCACTTTATTAAACACTGTAGAGAATACATCCATCTGCAAATAATAAGTAATGTGTATATACCACTAAAACATACAGTATTTAAAAGGACGTGCTGATCTGAAAACAGAAGTTGTTTGATCAGTTTAGGGAGTCCCAGAACAGTCCTTCATTTCTGCACTGGGCTGCAATAGTGTTGTACAGCGCATGGCTATGCTTTGTAAAATGCTTTCTTCTTACAATAAATAGATTAGAAAGTCCAACGAAGCAAATGTACTTGTAAATGTGTCAGTGAAACTTGAATTCGTATTTCAGTTCTAATACTCCATTTTGCACTGAAATAATCAGCAAGTCCCACATCAAAACATTAGGCATTCTCTAAGCTAAGAAAAAAAAAAAAAAAAGCTAGGGAAGTTACTCACAAATGTTTGCATGAATTCTAAATTGCTTTTCTATTCAAAAGTGTTCACACCCCTTTTGGTGATTAATCCATGAACATTTGTGCTAATGGACATCTGCCCACACAAATGTTTGGCTTTTCTCTAAGTGACAACTTATTTTATTTGCAAATAAGGTATTGGTGCCTCAATAGGGCACTCACCATCATCCAGTCAAAGAGTAGGAGCAGTGCCATGTGATTTAGGTTACTAATCTTATATAATAAATTGTGAATAAGCAAAGATACAGTGGAATTAACAGTTGAGGAATACCACATGGGTAGAAATGTGTTCTGGCTGGGTGTTTGGCATTCCAAACTACTAAAAAAAAGTAAAATAAAAATTTAGGCTATTGTGAAAACAGGAAGAGGGCTGCGTCAATGAAATGTTTCTGTAAGTAGTATAACCTGTTATAGCTGAATTATTATAGCCAGATTTCAGCCAGGTCTGAAACTTGATGGCTTGAATTTTAGAAGAATGTAAGGAAAAAAAACCCAAAACAAAACACCCCAAACAACCTCTTGAAGCATACATACAAAGCAAAGAACTGAAGAAATTGTGTTACTAGGTACACACCTAATATTAACTTGCAGGCACTCAAGCACACTACTGAAGCTTTGAACCAAACTTCCCAAGCTATTAGAAGTTATTATTGGGTTCAGAAAGGCAGCCCAAAGCCATCATATATTCCATAGCTTTTGGCCTCAGAAGCAAGCTGGAAGCGTCAAGAAAGCAGGCTTCTGGTGGGTTGGGTGTTTTTGGTTTTGGTGGTTGTTTTTTTTGTGTTTTTTTGCAAGCTTGGCAATCTCTCAAAGCTGTTTTCTTAGCTATTGATTTTTCAGGCAGCACTCTGATATTTAACCAACAGCTTCAAAAAAGAGCCCTCTTCATCCAACTGACAACTAGGACATAGGAGTACTGTATTCAAACTTAAATCTTGCAACTTCTCATTTCAAGGGAGAGAAAGAAATTAAATCAGGAATTTGCCATTAGAGCAATGAAAATAGCTATTTAATTTGCCATTCTTCCCTCAGTAGGATCTCTCTTGAGATGCAGCAAGCCTTGGTTATCCTTAAAGAGTAGCATATAAGAGCACCATTGCAATGATAAGAGACTGTGGTCTGTTTTGTTTGTGCATTGCAGCTCTGTTGTGGCTTAAAGGAACTATCAAAGACCAGAAACAGAACAAATATTGATTTGCTTTTAGGAGGTGCAACTGCTTAAAATGTAGCTCTACCCACTAAACATTTTCCTGCTAGTTTTCTGCATAGCAGTATGGGCCAGGAACCTCTCCATGTGCAAATACCTAGAAAAAAAAAATGTATATATATATCTGCCTGTCCCTAAGGAGCCAGATATCTCAGTTTATATAGACAAGACAATTCAAACTAACAGATTTATAGAAAGCTAGCAAAACAGCATTGGTCAGTGTGCCAGTCCAGGGCCGTAGGAAACCACCTGTGTTTCTCTGCCTGCTCTCAACTTAAGATTTTAAGGGAAAAACTTGAAAAGTAGTATTAGTTGGGAGATATCTCTAAAAATTTTCACTTTGCAGTGGTGAATAGTTATTTGAATGCAACAGTTTAGGACTTACTTGGCTCAACAAGATATAAGCAGCAAGCAGTTAGCGACTGCATTTTCTGTGGGAAAACACCAAGTCAAAATTCATTTCTGATTCAATGAGACTTGACTTTGGATTGCTCTAAACAAACTCATGCTCTGTCTAATCCATGGAAAATGGCCCTGTCTAGCAGAAGGTTTACTTCCAATAACTCAGTATCTTCAGAGGAAAAGTATCTTTCTCATCAACGCTTCATCACAGAATTTTCAGCTATAATTCTGAGCTTATTGGTCATTCTGTAAGTACATCCAACAAACAATAGCTTTAAAACTTACAATTTTCAGTGACTACCTGTCAAGGAGTAATTCTTTTTCCTGAGACACATCAGATGTCTAAAAACCTACATGCTCAAATGGTTGCCTTATAGATACTCTAACACCATTTAATTGCATTCTTGATTAATTTCAGATGTCAGGAAAGGTCAGGCCTAATCAGTACTTGGGTGGGCAAATTTCCAAGAAACCTGACACAAAGCAGGTTGTGGTGATCCAGCACAAGGAAATTGCACCCCATAACTGCCTCTCAGCAAGGACTGGTAAGTAGAATTTTCCATTCCAAGATCTTGACAGTTTGTAGCCTCTCCTGTAGTGTTCTTTGTTACGGTTAGGGTATTAGTTGTCATATCTTACTCAAAATTCTATTGAGAAATTACAGTAGGCCTAGTTCTGCTCATGTTGAAATAGTCAAACCGACTTTAGTGGAAGCAGAATGAAATTATAAACCACTATATACCTAACAGTTCTTGCATAATTTCAGTTTAGTAGATAATCTTTGGGTTTTGTCCTCAGTCAGGGAGTAGTGTTATGTCCCTTTAAATGGCTCCCCTCTTCTACTCTAGAGGTAACTGCAATTGTGTGATAGATGAAGTCGTCTCTGCTGTATACAGCATATGACATGCTTATGTCATTGCATGAGAAGCTGTAGGCTATTCTATTACCATCACTACTTCTATTGTGGACACAATATCATCCCAGTCTGCAGCAGCACTGTCAGCTCAGTTTCAGTTGTAATAGAAAAAAAAACCCACAAACAGAAGCTCAGAGAAAGCACAGGCGTAATGCCAGCAGCATTTACAACGTTCTGATCAATATATTAGCAGTGAAGTTGGTGGACTTTTTTGCTCATTCACCTCTGTGAAGCTGCCTTCGGTATATGCCTCTTTAATATACTTACATCAACATCCACTAATGGCTAATATTGAAGAGTGTAACAGGCAAAATGGATACTGGTCTAGCCCAGCACGTCTGCTCTTGTGTTACAGTCCTATCCATAATGCGAGTTGGACAAGCAGTTTTGTCACTTCTTCCTTTTTTTGCTAACTCTCCTTTTGGTGGGTGTTCTTTTAAGCTCCTTCTTTTCCTTCCTGCCTACTGCACAAATGCAGTACTGTATAATGCACGAGGAACAAGGGTAGAGCAGACTGCTCCTGCATGCCCCCTGCCACTCCAATTCTCTTGTTCATTAAAAGCTCCTATTGACTTTAAATCAGTTCCCTGGAGCTTTGTGATGACAGAAATTTGCCCAGAGACAATTTGGCTGAATTTTGTTTTAGACTTCAAAGAATTTTGCACTTACAGATGTAGTTCAGACAGAATTATTGATAAAGTTGGAGTGGGATTAACAAAAAGTGCTGCTGGGGCCATGGCTGTAAAGTCTGAACCTGTGATAGGTTATGGAACATCAGGTTTTATATCTGACTGTACTGGGTTTGTGTGACAAGATTTAGGTAGCAGGGAGGGCTACAGGAGTGGCTTCTGTGAGTAGCTGCTAGAAGCTTCCCCTATGTTCAATGGAGCTAATGCCAGCTGGCTCCAAGACAGACCTGCTGCTATCCAAGGCTGAGCCTGTCAGCGATGGTGGTAGTGCCTCTCAGATAAAATATTTAAGAAGGGGGCAGGGGGAAAATTGTGCAAAAAAAATGCATCTGGAGAGAGGAGTGAGACTATGTGAGAGCAGCAGCTCTGCAGACACGAAGGTCAGTGCAGAAGGAGGGGCAGGAGGGGCTCCAGGTGCCGGAGCAGAGGTTCCCCTGCAGCCCATGGTGAAGACCATGGTGAGGCAGGCTGTGCCCCTGCAGCCCGTGGAGGTCCACGGTGGAGCAAGATAACCACCTGCATGTGCTTACATGGAGGACCCCACACCAGAGCAGGTGGATGCTCGAAGGAGGCTGTGACCCCATGGGAAGCCCACACTGGAGCAGGCTGCTGGCAGGACCTGTGGAGAGAGAAGCCCACAATGGAGCAGGTTTGCTGGCAGGACTTGTGACCCCATGGGGGACCCATGCTGGATCAGCCTGTTCCTGAAGGGCTGGAGCAGTTAAGGAAGAACTGCAGCCCATGGGAAGAACTTATGTTGGAGAAGTTTGTGGAGAGCTGTCTCCCATGGAAGGCACCCCCATGCTGGAGCAGAGGAAGAGCGCAAGGAGTCCTTCCACTAAGGAGAAAGGAGCGGCAGAGACAATGTGGGATGAACTGACTACAACAGCCATTCCCCATCCCCCTGCACTGCTCAGGTGGAAGGAGGCAGAGAAATCAGGAGTGAAGTTGAGCCCAAGAAGAATGGAGGGGTGGCAAAAGGAGTTTTTTAGTTTTATTTTTCATTATCTTACTCTGATTTGAAAGGTAATAAATTAAGGTAATTTCCCTAAGTTGAGTCTGCTTTGCCCACGATGGTAACAGCTGAGTAATCTCCCTGTCCTCATCCTGACCCATGAGCTTCTCATTGCATTTTCTCTCCCCTGTCTGGTTGAGTGATAGAGCAATTTTGGTGGGTGCCTGGTGCCCAGCTAGGGTCAAACCACTACACTGTCCTTTATAGCTCAAATCCTTATGAATTTCAGACCAAGTTGTATATGTATTGTTTGTTTTCAATTTTCTGTCTGTTTTAGGATTTCAGATTTTACACAGGTTTTTTTTGTGTTTGCATTTTTTGCTATAGGAACTTCAGCCTGAGGATGCTCATCACAGTCAAAAAAGATAAATCTAAGACCTTTAACATATAAGAACAAACATTACCCTCATATTGTCTTTATTTTATTATATATAATAGTATGTATATTATCTATGCAAACCATTGGCATGTTTTGAAAACTTGATCTTTTGGAAGCCAAGTAAGTTTCCATGCCTGAATCTTAGTATGTAAATAGCACTGGCCAGATTAGATGGCATTTTACCTAGCAAAAGGTTTTCAGGATTTCAATCAACAGTCAAATGTGAACAACTGGAGTGGGAATGGGGTGAGGGTGGGAATAAATTACTTTAAAATTTTAATTTTAAAATGAAAACTTCAGATGTTTCAAAGATGGTGAAATGGCACTTGAGCACTCTGAAGCTCTTTTGAAAAGTTCTTAAATGGGATATGTATTCACACCAACTCTTTCCCAGGAAAAAAGTGTTTCCAGATATCACAATAATGAAAAAAAGTCCTACAAAGGCTTATGCTGAGATCCATTCCTGAATCATCAGGACAGGTGATTCCAAGAATTCCACCTAGAAAAGCATGACTCAGGATTCCTGCTGTGGAGAGGATGTGGAAGAAGGAGCCTCCCTAGAATAAATAGCACAAAGCATTTGCTACAGCTGTGGGGAAAAGAAAAAGGCCAGGGGCAGGGGGTGTGGGGTGTGAATTTTGGGGTTTATTGTCACAGAAGATTTTCACTGTGAAGTCTTGCTAGTTGGACAGCCTTAAGAGAAAGATTTGATAGCCAGACACACTTTTGCACACAGAGCTTTAAATCCACAAGGCTTCTCCTGTGATGACATTTACATGGTTTACTTGAATATTTCCAAAATCAAAAACTTTGCTTTCAGGGACAATTTTCCCTCCAAACAAGCTTCAGAAGTAAAAACCTCCCCTGCCAAAAATCCTAACGTTTCCCCTCCAACCCACCCATATGCTAATATCAAACCAGCACTTTTAACTTAATGAGATATGCTATAGTTCACATTTAAATAACAGAGCACATTCAAATGAGGCCGACAGCTCATGGGATAACTCAGTGGTTTTAACTCCAGTGGTTACTTGATTCATCTAGTGGGGATGGGTAGAATCAACTGTTGGAAAGCCTGATGGGGTGTTACATCCTTCTTGCAAACTAGCTTATCATCCCTCTCAGTCTGACCCTATTTTTCACACCACTGGTGCAAATGGACAACCCGCCCACAGCCTCTGTGCTCTCACAAGCAGGGGGAGATACTGGGGACAGCCCTCATGTGGGCTGCGCAGAGCAAGCCTCCAGAGACCCCTCTCCCTACAGGATGAGGGGGGAACATAATCCAGCCTACAGTACTTTTAGCCACCTTAAGAGAAGCAGGCTGAAGAATTGCCATGTCCCTGATTTATAATCAGGTTAAATGACAACAGCTTTTTGTTCTTTTCTTTGGATGCTTCTCCCTTTCATCCTAATACACATGTGCCTGTGTGGCATAGCATGCACATTTCTAGTCCCCTGAACAACAGTACCACAAAGATCATCTTGAGCCCTGTTTTCATCAGTATAATGTCATTATCAGAAATCTTGTGTGACCTCTTGTGCAGCATCAAACTATTCTGTCGATACCTGTAACCAGTCACAAACTGCTGAAAGGGTTTTGTGGCTGATAAGGAATGTTGAAGTTCATTTTCTACAGGACTTATTTTCTTGAAACTATTTTTACTGCAAGTTTGTGTAGAGAAAGCTCATATGCAAGGTGAAAAATGCCAGACTGGATCCCATAGGATGGCTTTCTACAGTAACTTCTCTAAGTAGGTAGATTATGTATAATTAAAAGTAAGTAGACAGATTATGTATAATTCAAAGCATATATATTATATTTATATAAATACATATATACTCACATTATATGTATGTCTACATATATGTCTACACATATCTTATTTAATATTTATTTCATTTTTTTATTTAAAAAATTATATGTAATGTATGATTACAAGCCAAATCAGTCACTGGCTTGTGCTATGTCAGAGAGCTTCCCTGCTGCACTCAAAACAGTGGTCATGAGGGACTGTTTTGTATTAGGACCTTTGAGCGCTCACATTATAACATTCAGACCGAGTCCTCATGAACTATATCCATAGAGGCACCTTTGAGGGTTCTGGTGCTGCCAGCATGCTGTCCATCTCCCACTGCCCACTCCAAGGGTAGCCAGTGAGTTGACCAAAGTGTGTGAGGGCTCGCAGTGGCTGTGCTCCCAGTGCCATTGGCAGCACTTAAGCCTGGAAGCGGAATGAGCACAGGTTTACCAGCACTAAGCACGAGTCCCAGACATGGGGGACTCCTCGGGGCCCCTAAAGGATTGAATCCCTCCAGATGGGTGCTTCTGTCCTCTGCTGGTAGAGCACTGAGGGGCAGGAGGAAAGGCTACTGACATGCTCAGCTCCTGGATGACAGCTACATTTTATACCAGTGCAAGTCTGCTTCTATCCCAGTTTTGCAACAGGGAACACCTCCAGTTTGGGGAGAAGATCACAGCCTTTCATACCCTGAGACAGGGCTGGAGAATGTGCAGCAAGGTGGGGACAACTCCTCCCTTCCCTAGCTTGGGATCTCCTCTGCAGCAGGAGTTGTACATGGTAAGCCACAAACAACCCCAAAGGTGAAGTACACCATACAGGGCAGCAGCAGTACACAGCACACAGGCTGCCTGCCCTTGTTTCACATCCAGTGAATCTGTAGTTTTGAGTCAGGACTGTCATCTGGGAGACACAGTGGATAAAAAGCAGGCAAAGGTCTTCAGCAATAATTTTCTCATTCCTATTCATTTGTTCAAAGACGGGAAAACACACGCGTAGTCTGCAGGTGTGAACTCTGCCTGTGGGAGCCTGGCAAACAAAGACAGTGGGTTGGGGAGAACCCAGCAGCCACACGTGGCCCTTCTTGGATGAAGTACAGTTAAATCCTTCATTAGTTCTCCATAAGACACATGGTTTGGCACTCAGATCAGACAACTCTCAGTAATCCTGAGTTAGAAGTGATATCACTGTCAGTCACTAACAGTCAATCCTATCAATGTCTGTGAAAGTTGAGTCACAGGAAGATGAAACCCCCCTCCATGTTGCAGTGAGTGATGTTTCAATAAGATGTTGCTTGATTGATTTCACCTGCAAAACTAGTGTTTTTGCAGACTGAAGAAGACAGATGACCCAGCAAACAGTTTACAAATACCAGTCACTTTATAGCACATCAGCAGATTTTCCATGTCTGCCACAGCTGCCACGTAAACTCAGGAGCTACCCAGCTGGAGTCTGCCTCGTCTGTCCTAGGGCATCGCATCACTTTGACCCCTCTGTGAGCATAACTGAACTTACGTGGGCCAAAAATTCACCAAGTCACACAAACATCATACCACAACCATCCAAGGAGGAAGGTCTCAAACACCTTCTTTCCTGCAAAAATAAATTATGAAGCAGCCACTATGGCCTGGAGAATAAAGGAAGCTTTGTCTCAGAAGAAAATGGCGAAAGGGTTGTCAAATATCTCTAGGCAGTCAGTTGGTGCCTGTAATATATTTTCCTCAAAAATAAGGTAATATGTTCCCTCCTATAATGAATTAAATTGCAGATAAATTCTTATGAGAATAAATTCTCATCAACATGAGCAAAAAAATCCAGTCTTAAAGGAGTACAGACGTTGACATTCTGTGACAGTTTATGTACCTGGTAATGAAGATATAACACGAGATGTTCTGGGTGGTGCAGTGGAGGGGAAGAAAAAACATGTTGTCATGTTTCAACTGCATTAGACAGCAATCCCACTGCACTGATTTCTGTGCAACTTCCTTCTAGGAAACTGCTCCACTTCAATTTTGTTTCTATTTTATATCTAATTATAAAAGACTAAATATTCCTAAGAATTGTGTTAAGAAAGCAACAAGATACAGTTTTAAAATAATAAAGACCATGAAAGCCAAAGCAACAAAGCAAAAGTCCTGATGTAAGGGTTGTTTCATTTTGTCTTAGTACTTGGCTGACACCCAAATGTACTGCAAGCACACATTAAGAAAAGTCTGTTTCAAAATGTAATATGCAGTGAAAACCAATGCTTTCTATATACACAAGTCTTAAAACCCTTTTTCTATGTGCTGGTGGTATGTGAATTATACACCTACTGAGTGGTTAAGACCAATGGTTGTCACATTTTGCCATTCAAGGTCTGTGGCAAAAAAATAATGCCTTATCACTACATTCTTAGTAACTGATTTTATTCATACCATGCAAAGTTCACACCAGTGCTGTGTCAAAATGGAGCAGACACAAATTCTCCTCTTTGGCTTCTTAATACAGGTATTAGGAGATGAGTTAGTTTTCACAGTATTGTCAGGACCAAGGCAAAGATTTAAATCTAGTCTTTCACACTGTCAATTTGATAAACTGTTGCTGGTTTGGATGGCAAAGTAAGAGGTTTTGGAGCCCCCTCAAAGGAATCAAGATGTTTCTGAGAGTGCAGGGTAGTGCTATTAAGGACTGGACATCCTTAAATGTGCAGGTCATCAGATCCTGCAGCAGTTGCGTATACTTTCTGTGGAAGCAGTGACCCAGTCCAGGTGGGAATTTGCTGATCTGGGTGATCTAAAACAGTTGCATCTACACTGTAGGTGACTGCTTTTCTGGCTTATGCCAGCCTTGTGCACACCGTATTCAGCAGAGAATAAATTCAGGTTGACATCCCTAAATACAATTAAAGGAAATTACCCATAAGCATCCCGGCAACTACATCAAACTGGCTTCAGCAAGGATTACAATGTGAGGGAGTGTGATATCCACCCAAACACCATGTGTTGCAAAGAAGTGTGAGGAGCAGTTCCTTAGCTCATGTTCTGCTGCAGCTACTGGATACATTATCTGGCTGTCATGGCTAGAGGTTGCTTATTCCTTCCCTGAAATCCTGGTGAGGAGGATCATGTCAGAACTGCTAGGGAAACAAAATGGCAGGAAAAGTGTTTGGAGAGTCAAGAGATTGCAGACAACTTCTGCAGACCAAATGTGTTTGTGCCTTGAGGCACATGTGAAAATACAAGTGTAAAATGTGGCCAGAGTTTCGTGTTGATGCAAAAGTCTTGCTGGAAGTAGTGTGAAGCCAAGCTAGCCGGCTGCTTGGTAGAGGTGCATAGACAGCGGTTTCACAACCAATGAACAGTGGTTCACAACACTTTTTCCCAGACACACAAAGGTATGTCTTCCTGGGAAATGAATAGCCAGAATGATATGCTCACAGTGGCTTACGACCACCCACAGTTTTATTTCTGTCCCTAACACTGTGCTCAGTATTTGGTGCCTGCCTTGTGCCATAAACCTGTCTCATTCTACCTTGTGGCAGTGACCACTAAGATGAGCAAAACAAGCCCTCCCACCTTCCCCTCCCTGCACATCAGAGCAGGCATGCCAGTGACTGTCTCCTGCTCTGCGATGGCACACTGGAGAGAATGCAGTGCCAGCTTGGATGTGGCAGGCACAGCAGTGCTGCTCATCCATGTGAAGCAGGAAGCCTGATACAATGCATACAGAAGTCCTCAGAAAATAAGAGGACAACTTTGCAGCTCACCATGCTAATTTTGACATGTTCTGGTTATGTGGAAAGACAGAGGGGTGGTAAGAGGTCTCAGGCATACTTATGGAGGACTTCAGATGATCTGGCCTGAGCAAGGTGGCTGCTGGTCACTTTTATCCTTTCTTCAGGGATTTTCCACTAACAAGCCCAAGTTTCACTACTAGCACACACTGCTGAGCTACAAGGCATAAACTGAAGTGAAACAGAAATTTGAACCTGACCTAACAGGACGGTGTAGGTTTAGCCATGTCTCTAACGTGGCTCATAACCTGAGTGGAAAATAATATCATATCAGCCAATCATGCTTCATCAAACAAAAAAACAGAGCCTGAGGAGGTACCTAAGGGATCGTAGGTACTTGGTCAGTACAGAGGGCTGAGAAAGAATCCCAACAGTCCCCAGGATCTTGGTAAGACTGAAACTTATTTGCCAGCATTGCAAATAGTGTAGTCAGACTATTAAGAATGGGTATTCATCAGGAAACAGCAACATTTGTTTTCTCTCCTTTATTTCTTCTGTCTGAGAAAAAGCTATCAGCATTGTAGCTATTATTTATAGGAATTTAAATCAAATGCCAAGTACAGAAATATTTCTTTCCTTACCACTGACTCACTACAAGCATTGTGGTAAATTACCCTCTGTGTTTCATTTAGTATAATCAATGGAGTTGACTTGTGTCCTACGATAGCAGAATTTATCTCCAGCCTTAAACTGAGGCTTTTTATTTGTCTGATTGTTTTTAATTGCATTTCTGAATGGGTACAGAGTATTTCAAGTGCCTTGGGTTCAGATAATTGGTACTGTAAAGACAAATGTGGTAATTCTGTGCTGAGGGAAACGGGGCACATGGATGTCATCAAAAAAGGAAGGTAGGAATACCTTGGAAGAAAGAGGATCTTTGAACAGTAACACCACAGAATGGCTTCTGAGGTGAAGCTGCACCTATTATTTCAGTGCTGGCCATAACTGATAGACCTTTTTTTATCTAGTTTTGGAAAGTTTTGAAGAAACTACATGAGCTGAATTCTTGCCGAGTTTGTAGTTGATCTAACACACTTTTGTGAGGAAGCACTGTACTGTGTCTGGAGTCTGGCACTGAGAGGTCACATACGCTCTTAAAAATGAATCAATGGATTCACTGGCCTGCAGCTGCTGAACAGCTCTTCTCAGTGGTGCTAATTTGTTGTGGTGGTATTAGTTTACATTACCATTGCATTATAAAGAGAAGTCTTTATTGCCCCCTCTTCAGAGCAGTTGCAGTAAAGCGACCTACTGAAACTCAGGAAATACACACAAGGCTCAATGTGCATTTGAAGAAGTTTCTCAATTTTAATCAAGCAACTTTGTTTTTTTAGTCTGAGCATTACTAAAACTGGTTTTGATTAATATGTTTTTATGTGCCTGAATTACCTGAACCTATCCTAAGTTGTGCTTAACACTATAAAGATGATCTTAACTTAAAATAGGTATATCCTTTGTGTTAGACTGCTATGTAGCCATATAGGCTAGGAGGATTTAACATGAATCTTAACTGTAACCAGCTTTTACAAGTTGCTAAATGAATCATTTTTCCACTTAACTTGTTAGATGATTTTGGGCTCTTTTCATCACATTGTTTCCTCAAACATATTCATTACTTTAACACATTGGATAGATGTTTTCAAACAATACATTGTGGATACCAAAACCATACTCCGTATAGATTCTTCAGAGGTCACCTTAGCAGACACTTGTAGGAAAACATTAAATGATATGAATAATAACTCTCAGTTTGCTTTCTTCTTCCATTTTGGTGTACATTTTGTAAAGCCACTTGTTTTGAAAAAGTTTATGTTTGATGAATTTGCTTTTCCTTGAGAATTACAGAAGCACAGGTTTGTTTATTTTGTTGCTATCTATTTCTTCTGTCAGACAATAAAAATTTCAGTGTGCACTTGAAACAGTATACCTAGGAAAGATAATTTCATTTCCAAGTGAATTCCACAGAAATTTTTATTTCAAGTTTTACTTCTTCTACAATAAGCAAACTCGCCAGGTAACACTTTCATCTCAGCATCTTGGTGGGAACTGAGTTTTATATCAAACCACAAAGACAGAGACTGGATCTAAATTAGATTGAAAGTTTGTGGGAAATTTCTGAAATGCTTAAGGCTTAAAGACTCCTGTCCATTTGCTGTGGTCCAATTCATTTTGAGAAATACTGCAGTTTGAGAAACAGCAATTCATCTCAGTAGATGAGTACTCAAGCATATGCTGTGAAATTCAACCTTAAGTGGACCTTCTGATGACATTTACGTGAGTCTTATAGAAAGTCTTATAATGTCATGGAGAGGAACATGGCTAATTCACGTGATGTTTGGGCAAACTTTTTAACCTTTACACTTTATTCACCCCATTGTAATCCTGAGCCTGCTAAGGCTGCGTTGCTAAGAACCCACCGCCTCTGTGAAAGCCAAAGAGTCCACAAAAAGGATCAGCATCTCTTTCCTTTATCCCATAGTCACACCTCATCAGGCCCTAGAGTGCCCAGGATGGCCAGCTGGCTATCAACATGCAGTTTTTGCTCCATGGCTTATTGATTTATTTGAGCCAAAGGAGACAGGTAGGAATGAGTTAGAAAATGGTAATATATGCAAATCAGGTTAACATACATTGTTTTAAATATATAATGCAGATTGACTTGATTTTCTAACATTCATTTTTAACATATGCAACTCCAGCCCTAAAACTGTCCCTTAAGAAAAGCTTTACAGGCACTAGTTACGCAATTTCAGTGGAGTCATTCTGCCAGCGAGTCAGGCAAGAGATGCTGAATCTGCTGAGAGCTGAGAAGGCCCCAGCCTGCCAACAGCTTGCAACATGGAAAAGATGACTTCCAGCTCAATTCATTCTGTAGTTGTGGATGATCTGTGCAACATTTTCTTCTTCACCTGTTTGCTTTACTTTTTCTCAGAGTATGTGTACAACTGCCAGAGCTCCAAGCACCTGGAAGCAAATCATGAGCCCAACAATCTTCCTCTCAATAAAACCTTTCAGTTGAGGTGTGGCATGATGTTAACCACAGCAGATCTATGGCTGGCTAACAGTGAAAGCAAAGCTTACTTTCACATGATCTTACACAAAGAGGGAAAACAGCAACAGGGCTTTGTATTTAGAGGTGAAAGACGTTAAAGAAAGCTTCTATAGCACAGTGTATGGGAACCAGCTTCACACATATGTGAGCAGAAAGGAAAACAAACTTCTTTCTTTTGACCCTTCCAGTACTGCCTTGAGCATCTTTACAGTAGTCTATCCCCACTCAAGTGTCTCCATCAGACAAAACGACACAAATGCCAGCTCTATAGGAGAGGAAATGGTAGGGTTTCTGCCTTTGTACTTCTGCTGCAACAAATACCCAGGGCTTTGACTGTTACATGTGTTCATACTGATAAAAAACATTTCTAAATGTGCACACAACCCCAAAATACTTCTCACCACAGACCACAAACACCTCCCTCACCGCTAAATGAAAGAAGTTTTAACGCATATCTCTCCACTTTCCAGGCTAACTTTTCCTCCTCTAACGTCTCACCCTTATTTTGTACACAACTTCAGGTTTTCAATGGAGAGTTCAGCATAAACTCCTAACGCTGTAGGTCCCATCACAGACACTGCCCGGCTACCATCCAGCCCAGTTATGGAGTCATAATTGATGAGGAGATTCCTTTTCTGTCTGTAAATGCATGAGCAGGCCTGGCCTGTGATCCAGCTAGTGTACAATCAAAGATCTATGAAATGTCACTGTCTTTGAAGATGCTTGTGAAGAACCAAGTGCAGAGGACAGGTCTCACCCTCTTGGCTTTCAGACCAGCACTAAAGGTTACACTGCAACAGTTCTGCTCTGCTGTGTTATTTAAGTCTGTAGAAAGGTAGCTCGTATCAACTGGCAGTGAGACAATCTCCAAGTTTTATAGGCCATTTGTGTGAGAAATACACTAATAATTCAGAGATTTTACTCATTTTAACCAGTTTCATTTTTGTGATGTGACCTCATAATCCATTTAAACAAGGATTAATACAGTCATCCAGAAACTCCAGCTTAATGTCACTAGCTTGATATTAAGAGAACATCTATTTACCATGAAGATATAGGACTGGGTGTGTGGTTGGGGTTTTTTCTGTAGAAGGTATGGGGTTTTGTTTAAGAAATACATACATAATTTTCAGATTAAAACATTGGATTTTCAAATGTAAATATTGAGTTTTAAATAAATGAATGAGCTTGGTTGAAATGTTGATGTGAAGAAGAAACAATGAAAAACATTGGTTGTCTGAAAATCAATGTTTTGTCAAAATCTAAATTCCAGTAGTTGCAGCAGCATTTTTCTTTACTGAAAGCAGCTAGGAATGTTGCTAATATACTTTCTTATGCTAGTAGAGAAAAAATTTAACTTTCCTCCTGAGCTAGGGAACTCCCATCTCAATATCCACCATGAATTACTTTCAGACAAAGGTTCTTCCTCTCTGTGAGAAGTCACCCACCACTGCTGTGTACCAACATACCAAAATATCTACTAACAACAGACAGCAGACACAGAGGCTGACTCTTACATTTTTCTACTGTAGACTGGCTTTCATTAATCAGCTGAAAAATGCGAAGGAGCAGTTAGTCTGAAAAGAAGCCCTGCCTCACAGCTGTGACAGTCCGCCACAACGTATGCATCGTGTCCAAGCCCCCGGTCACAATTCCTTTCCCTCCCTCTGGTATAAATACTTAGTACAGGGGTCCTCAAACTACAGCCCGTGGGCTGGATACGGCCCCCCAGGGTCCTCAATCCGGCCCCTGGTATTTACAGAACGCCCCCGCCCCCGACGGGGGTTGGAGGGGGAAACCAAGCAGCCGCAGATGGCTGTCTGCCACTGCATCCACGCGCCGGCCCCCTGTTTAAAAAGTTTGAGGACCCCTGACTTTGTACTTTTGATGTCACTGTTTCAAATGAATTGACACAGACTATCTAAATATTAAAGGTGTTCCTTTCCCCTGATGTGTTTTGAAGGAAATGACATATCTTGATCCTTCATCAACCTGTGCATTTTTAATGACAAAACAACTATTCAGTGATGGGGTTTTATGGTGACTGGAACAATAGCAACCTTGAACACCAGTTTAAGTATTAATAACAGCTACAATAACTTTGTTATTCTCAGCACCAAGAGGGTTTACTGGATGCTCCACTTCCCTGTTGATGAAAATGAGAATAGCTTTGGAGCTCAATTCCTCTAAGAAAATCTAATGGCTTTTACCAAAAGAATGGTGGCATTTCTCTGAGAACTTGTCTCTGTAAGGTTTTCTGATTTACGGCAGGTTTTCAGGCTTGCCAGTCCTCATGAGTCCAGTCATTACCTTCAGGCTCTTAAGAAAAAGCTACTGTAGTGTCAGCGGACATAAGAGCATCAAAGGAACTATTTGTCTGTAGAAAGAGGAAACATTTCTCTTGAGCTCTAATGTTGTCAGCAGCTGCTTGTTTGTTCCACATTGTTGCTGAGGTAACCTCTGAAAATAATTGGTGTTAGTAATATTTTTAAATAGTGTCCAGTGTTGCAACATCAGTTTAGTGGCTTTCCATTCAAGGTTTATTACTGCTTATTGCATTTGCTGCAAAACTGATGTAGGAATGAAGAGGGATATATAAAAACTTTCTCAAGATGGATTTATTTCCATCTGAAAAACATCCATGCAAAAACATGCAAGTGAGCCCTGACCATGTGGCAAGTCTGTTGAGAAGCTCAGCTGAGCTTCCTACAGAGGAATTTTATGGTCAGAGAATGCCATATGTGTATACTAAGCATTGCACTTCCTTCATTGCCCCAGCTAGTTAGGTTAATACTGTCCCTGCTTTTCTCTCCCAGCACTGCCTGTAAGCTACCACCTGCGGCAAGTGTTAGGAAGAGCCTGCTTACTTGTTCATGCTGTGACTAACTAACTGCAAAGATTAAAAAAAAAATAAAAATCTTTTGCACTGGTACTTCATTGCTGGGGCCAAGATGAGAGGGAAAAATCTCCTTCTGAAATCTTAGGAATGATGCCAGTGTAGAAAGAGTCTAGTCATGTTCCTCTAAAGGGTTGAAGCTGTAACACTGCTTTGAGGGAGGATTTGCATAAAAGGAAAACTGACAAAGATAAACAGGGCATGAAGATGAATTAAAAGAAAAATAAAACACTCAGAGTTATTACCCTTTAATGTAACGTTCACATTAAAAAATGTCTTCCTTTTCTTCCAAAGCATAACGTGCTTTTGCAGACTGCTTTAGAAGCAGTAAAGATACATTCTTACAGAAGTAATTACAATAAGCAAAGAAAACAAGAAGAACCAGAGGTCTTTGAGAAATTAAACTGTCCAGTATGAAGTCCAGCAGGAACTGGATCTCATGGAGGATAGAAAGAAGAGAGTGGAGGTATGTATTTGACTTTTTTACTGAATGCCTACTATTTTATCCAGCAGCCACTTTAAAATAAAGAAGGCAACAGCAGGAAACAAAATTTCAGCAAATGGCATGAAGGCATGAGTGCTCCTTGCTGTAAATCTCACTGAAAGTGGAAGCTGAATATATGTGGTGCTGCAGTAAGGAGGCAGACCATGTACCTCTCCCACACTAAATGTTCTAGTAGGAATGACACTGAACAGTAAAAACCCAATACTGCACTCTACAGTATATCTGAAGGGAAGAGCAAACATAAGAAGAGGGGAAGGTAGTTTAGAATGACATTATTCTAAGGGACCAGGACAAAGTTCTGCCTTTTGATTTTCAGTCAATATTAGACTTAAAATGCAGACTCTTATTGTACTGTTCAGTCTTTGTTCTCTGACTTTTTGATTCAGATTTTGTTGAGACAGAATTTGGCCCATTCATGCAAAGAATACAAGATGAAAATGAGGTTCCCTGTGTTTGCAAATTAGTCTGAAAATTCTTCCTGCAGCCAGAATGAAGCTATTCTCCATGCTGCATAAAAGTCATTCTGCAGTCCTGACCCAGGCAAAACTTCTGTTGATTTGAATTGTTTCTTCCTGGCTGTGGTTATAGTTCTTAAGAATTTTTTTTAATGTGTATACTTTCCTTAGCAGGATGTGTAGCACAGCTGGATAAAAAAAATAAACAGTCTTGAAAGTATCATTTGTTTTCACGCTTGAAAGGGCAACTTCAGCTAGAGTATTATTGTACCTGTATATGCAAGCATAATCAACGTTTCTTCTGGTGACTTAGTATTATACTGCTTTTTTGAATGTCTTTTAAAACAGTTGATGAAATCATCTTAATTAGATTATTTGCTTTAGCATCTGCTGCTGTTGTAATTTCATTTTCAGTGTTTCCATTTGGTGAAAAGATATTTTTTTTTCCATCTTGCAAAACAACATAATATCTGTGTGCACATATGTAACTGTAGAGTGTATACATGTATTTTTAGTACACTCTGTTCCTTCAGCTGTGCTTGGGTAACCTGGTAAGATTCATTTCCTTGTGTCTGCATGATCATGATGCACAGCATGGGGGAACTTTTGTAATGTGATAAAAGAGCTGTGAAATCTCACATTTGCTTGTAGAAATAGAAAAAAAAATCTGTGTCAACACCAGCAAAGATCTTTTTGTAGGCTACAATTTTTTTAAAAAATAAACACTAAGTGGGGAATGGGACCACAGTCTACTGAAAGTGTAAGGAGAATTAATGTAAGATTTGAGTAGATCAATATTTAGAACTTTTAAAACTGCTTCCTGTTATTCTCCTGATTTATTTTCAACCATTTTTAGACTCAGTCAGCTGCTGAGATATTTCCTTTGTGTGAGGCTTTAGGTTTTCATAAAGAGCTTCTCACAGTCCAGCAGCATTCATTGGAAACAAGTCTAGGAGCCGAATGCCAGAGGAATAGATAGGCTGGAAGGCAAGAGGCTGAGAACATGCTGTAAGCTCAGGAAGAGCTAACCACTTTCTTCTGAGGGTAAGCAGAAAATGTATGAACAAATTTGTTACATATACTGTAATGAGAAACTGGGTCTCATTTTCTTTAGAGTAAGAAGTGTTTGCTTCACTCCTCACCCCAACCTTCTCAGTCAACAAATAAATTAAAAACATAACAACTTACTTTATCCTGATTTGCAAAGATTGTACAGCAGGCAAGGGAAAAACCCCCACATGCTAGCATATGAATTATTCCACTTCATTTATTAGAAAACTCTAATAATATTAGAAAACTTCTTTAAGAAAGGGAATTTTGTGTCCATTTTTTTAAATTAGAGTTTGCAGAGTATATGTTGCGTAGACCGTAACAGTGGGAACTCTGCTCTTCCACTGGCTTCCTTTCAGATGTTAAACTAGATGGTATATGGAGTCACTGTTAAGTGTGAGTGGTAATCCTGTTCAGGGCAAAAGTTCCACGCTGATTACAATGGCACCAGTGTCTGACTAGTGATAAAATACTCACTGTTTCAGTGGTTACAGAGCTGCACTGGTGTACTGGTTGTGCTCAGAGAGAAATGGTATGAAAACAAATCAAATAATTTCCAAACAAAATATTTTTAATACATTTAGACTGACGGCTGAGCTATTACATAAATGGAAACTGCTGCTTCTGAGATGCCGCTGCTGTTTTCAAGTGAATGTAGCAGTTTGCTTCAGCTGCAGTGTCCTGTGCAAGCCTTGTGCCTGATAATATCTCCTGTGGGGCTCCACCATGGTGGTGTACAGATGAACAGCTGTTCCTGCAGTCTGACCAGATGTATGTGCTGGAGAGTCCAGGAGAAGATGAAAACACTTTGGGCATCTTCAGAGGCACAAGTGCCTACTGAGAACTTACTGGGGAGACAAATAAAAACTTGTGGACTTGAATATTATGGACTTGAGTTATAACTGGGGTGATAGAGTGACAGGAGCCCAACTCCTGTCTTTGATTAAAAATACTTCAGTTCTTTGCAGCTTACACCAATTTGGAGAGAATTGGTCAATACACTTGAGGGCAGAGCTGCCCTTCAGAGGGACCCAGAGACACTACAGGGCCAACAGCAATCTTGTGAAGTTCAAGGACAATGCAAAGTCCTGCACTACAGAAGGACAAGCCCCTTGCAACGATATGGGCTGGGGACTGCCTGGCTAGGGTGGACCTCTATGGGAAAGGCCTTGTGAACCACAGCTTTCATTTGTAACTTATGCCTTCAGTAGGGAAGGATAAAATTCAGCCTTAGGAAATATGCCTGGTCAGGAACACAGTGCAATCATTTCACCTAATACCAACCACCACACACTACATAAATAAGAGAGAGCTATATGGTCCTACTTCAATTATTTCAATAAAATGAAAATTACATTCTCCCTTTCGGGAATGCAGAGCTTTACTCCATTTTCAGGCAGAACACAGACTTTCTGAAAGGAAGATGTTGTATTACAGGCTTGCCATTCACATTGTACCAGCAAACCTTGAAAACACTTCGAGTGTCATCCCTTCCCCTTCAGTTTAACTTCAAGGCAGTTCAGTACCTGTTTTCATCTTATCTGCATATAGTAGCTACTTGTAACCATGTTTAGTAACTATGTGCTAAACAAAACAAGTTTACAAACCAAAAACATTGGTTTTGTTAACTTCACCACAGACATGCATGTTACAGTAATAGATGAGGTTTTGGGTGGAGTTCAGTTTGGTTTGTTATTGCCTATGGATCACACAGCTTGTAGATGAGTATGGCACTGAGTATATGACACTAATTTTCACAGAAGACTAGAACTCCAGGTGGCTGATGTAGATGTTGCTATCTTATCTATCTTGCTTGCTCTATCACCGACTAACTTAAGAACAGTGTGGGGATCAGCACAGGCTCTGGAAGCCTTTTCAAGGCTTTGAACACTTTCGTGTTCATGCACTTAGGAAATTTGTCCCTGCTGAGCTCTGTGCTGCTCTGAATGCTGCTAGCTGTTGAACTAAATACCACAGATCTGTCTGTGTAAGCAGCTGCACCTAGAGACACTAGGGAACTAGACTGAAAGAATCCATCTTTTTTTCACCTTTTGTTCCTACTTTTAAAAACATGCTCACTTTCTCCAGGACCCCTGACACAACACCCTCTCTCTCCTTCTCACAGGAGAATAATGAAGCCCTGAATATCCACTCACAGAACTATTACAGATCTCAGTATTCCTTACTGAGTGGCGATCACCATTGTGACTGCCATTGCCACTTGGCACGGGTGAAAACTTCAGCTTAAAAGCCCAGATTGAAAGTCAGTAAAGAAGGAAAATCAGAAAACAGGACATGACTTTTTTGCTGTACATAACCCCCACGCCAACAAAAAAAGCAGAGGCGGGTGTCTATCCAGTGGAAGGAAGTACACTGGGAGAGCTGGAAGAGGAGGAGGACAGCAGAGAGGCTCCATGCAGCACACAGCTCCACAGTACATTTCCTTTTGCATTACATGTACATATATCCTAACCTTCTGCTGAGCTGCAGGGTCATGAGTTTTGGTTTAGGATTTTTTCTTAGGCAGGCATGTCAGAAAACTAAATGGGTGCAGAAACGTGGTCCTTTTTTTGTGAAGGACTAGTTCAAGTTCTTGAAACGTTAAAAATATTACATTATTACTGCAAGGTTTCACAGGTGAGAAACAAAGTTGAGACTTAAAGCTAAGTGTGTTTTCTTCCATCTTGGTTTGCTGAACTGATCATAGATGTGACTCCAAGACTAATCTAAGGATTTGAGGATGTCAGGTGATGATTGATATGTTTCCACGCTTGGAAGTACAGTGAATATTTAATAGAAGAAAAGGTAATAATTTAAGTGGAGAAGAGGTCTTGTAAGAAAAGGAAAAAGATCCATGGAGTTTAAGCAGGCTGTGAGATAGTAACAGCAAATTACTTTCACCAGAATATCTAAGGGCATTTTACATTTTAATGTTCTTAATGGGGCAGTTACCCATACACTTCTTTGTCATAGAATCATAGAATTGTTTAGGTTGGAAAAGATCTTTCAAATCATCGAGTCCAATCATTAACCTAACACTGTCAAGTCTACCACTAAACCATGTTCCTAAGTGCCACATGTACATGTATTTTAAATACCTCCAGGGATGGTGACTCAACCACTTCCCTGGGCAGCCTGTTCTAATGCTTGACAAGCCTTTCAATGAAGAATTTTTTCCTAATATCCAATCTAAGCCTATTCTGGTTTTGGATAGTACTTTTGCACAAGGTAAAATTACTTCTGTAATGAACAACTCCATTCCTTTATAAATGTGACTGAGTTCTGTAACGCTTGTCACTCAGTTTGTGTACAGGTATAGTATAATCTATTTTTACAGTCCTTTGCAAGTGTCATCTCACTGACAATAGTTTCTTCACACTCTCATATAGAGACTTTCTCGGTCCCTGGATCTGTCACTGAATTGTGCTGCATTTCATGTATCTTAAGCTACCAGGAAACAACAGGCACAATAAATTAATCAGTCCCTATCATCAGACACAAATAAAAGTTTGGTGTATTCCTTTCTGTCAAAATGACAATACTATACTAGTAAAACAAACTGATCACAATACAACATGAATCTTAATGCATTTTGTATGCTGACATTGTTATTGATTGTTTCAGACATTTTTCTATCTGGCCTTCTTTTCTAGCCCAAAGACATCTAAAGTGAACTTTTAAGGTAAGTACTTAGCACACAAAGCCAGTAACAGTCTTTCAAGCAATAAAATGATTGCATTATGCATTACAGTGATTTTCTTAGACACTTTGACACCTAAGTGTTAGGACAGTAGTTTGTCATGGTAGGTTTAAGCTGCCATGATAATCCTTAGCTTTGTTCTTTTACTGTTTCCAGTCTTCACCACATAATTTCTCCCTAAATAATCTGAATTTCTGCCTGTTCTGCCTGTGTACTAAAGAAGATGTAAGCTGTGATTTAAATTTTAAGCATTAGAAGTCAAAACAGAAACACTTGTTTCTAACACAAAGATGAAGGAAAGGTCAGCAGAGAAGTCAGATGAATGGCTGATATGGTCTGACAGTTTGAGTAGGCATAGGAAGAGGAAAACAATTTAAAGAGAAGAATTAGTACGAGGCGAGACTCAAATATGACTTCAGATAATGAGTGGCTGTCTGGGATGCAATACCTTCTCACTTCTTAGTGACAGCAACAGACTGAAAAGTCTGAAGAAAGCAGTGAGTACTTACTGGGACAATCTCCCTGATTTTCTGTAACAGTACCCCCACACTCAGTAGGGGAAAAGTAACGAGTGTAAAATGCACTGCAAGTGTCATAAAGTAAGAAGACCTTAAGCTGAGGATAACACAATCTACAGATGTAGACAGACTTTGAACTAGACCCGAAACATGTAATCTGTAAGACTTTCAAAGGTGAAATCTGCTGATCATGATGCAAAAGAGAACACAAGGGAAGTATCAGTATTACTTGTGCCAGAATCTCTAGTGGCTAAGGATAATGAGAAAATGGTTTTGGGGAATGCGATGGAGAAACCTCTGCCAATAAAAGAATAATAAAACCTCTTCTTTTCCTGAATATTTCAATGTTTATTGCTGGTGGTTTTGTTTTTGACAGCTTGCTACAGGTGGGTAGCAGTCCTGGTTTCATCTGTGTGGTCTAAAACCTCTACTTGACAATAACCACAGACTTGTCAGCACCATGTACCTTCTAGCCCCATGCAGCATTTTTCAGACAAACTATAGCTCTTCCTTTCTAAAGCCTTTTTAGGAAAGACAAGAGAAGTTCAGTAGCTAGGTGGAGACCTTGACTTGCCCAAGACAGTAGAAAGGTCAGGTAGTGTTTCTGCTACTTCAGAAATGAGACAGTCATCTGCTTATTCTAACCATACTTCCTGTAAGGCAGCTGATAAAAGCCTGCTGTAAAGGTTTTCATGTCTATAGCAGGTTATAATCTTACAAGTTAACAGAAGCCCAGCCCATGAAACTCAAATGGTGATGAACAGGCCAATCATATGTTAAATCACATAAGTGATAAACTGATATGGGGGAATCATGCAGGATTATCCCTCCATGTGTTTGGTACTATAAAGAAAAAGCAGATTTATGTTGGTAGGTTAGTATGAGAAATGTGCCTTCTCATAGCCAAATGTGATCCCGACTTACTATACCTGACGGATAGTAGGTAAGAAGCATCACCTGCATGTACTGCAAACACCATGTTACTGGTGCTGCTGTTGAGGGACCATGCAGGATCACATGTTTAACTCACGAAGCTCAGAGACACCTGTGGATGGGTTCTTACCAGCTACTAAGACTATTTTTAATCAACTCTTCAAACTACCTTAGAACTTTAATACTATAGGATTGCGAAGTAAATGTTCTACATTAATACAGGTGTGAACTACTAATCACAAAATGAAAGGAGAAGAAAACCACAATGTAACATACGATAATGCATCAACAAATGTAATCTGGTATTTGAGGACTCTTATTTTATTGACAATTGCAAATGAAATGGCCATCTCATTACTGCTGTGTATTTTTACCTTAATGCTTTACCTCTGTGGTATGAATGTTATATTTGACATCTTAAATAAAATTATTAAACATTCAAGAGCTCCATTAGGGGACAATTTTTGGCCTGCGAGTGCTTTTCCGGTGTTGGTAACACAGTTCTAGTACACAGGGAACAGATTCAGCCAGTGAAAACTAGCTTGCACAAATGTTGCAGATTTCTATGATTTTTTTTTCTCTTTTTTAAGTCTGAATGTGATTGATATATCTCCAAACACTGACTATACAACCTTATGTCAAGAGATGAGTCAACTGAAAAAAAGCACATGCAAAAAAAATTCAAATAAATTATTTTTCCTTACAAAAAATCCAACATTATAAACCTATTGCAAGAAATTCCTGTATAACTGAATGGAGATTGTCTTAAAAAAAGAGCTCCACACAAGAGCAACACCACCAGGACTGCTCTTACATGGAATTTAGCAATCTGTTTCAGCAGTACAGGGAAAGTCTTTCCAAAAATATAGTTTTATCAAGTGGGAGAAACATGGTACTAAGGCAAAGCCTTGCACATGCAACACTCCATTCTCATGAGACATTTGGCTGATTAGTCGGACTAGTTCATACTCCACTAAATATGTGGTTAGAATATTTGTTTAGTCCTTTACTGTGGGTTTTGCAGGTCGGTGTTTGCTGTTAGTATCAAGAGAAGGCAAAATGAAAGCTTTCTCTGGACTGAAAATACTGCTGTTTTGCAGGGAAGTAAGTTGCTGCTTCTTTCTAACCCATCTCATGTATTTAACACTTTAATTATATATGGAGGACAGAGGAAAGTCTATGTAACTGAGAAGATGGTGGTACTATGGCTGTTAACAGGTAAAAATAAAAGCTTAGTGCTGTCACAGCTTTTCCCGCTGATGCCCACTTTCCACAATAATAGATGTAGCATAAGAAATCAGCCATGTAGTAGGGTGATGTCTCAGATCTGATTGAGAGAGGTACCTTAAAAAATCTGAGCAATTTTGTAGTAACTCAGAACCATTGTCCCCACGAGAATATGAAACAATGTATGTGAAAAGTTCACACAGATGATTTAGAGATGTAGAAAAGGGCACTAGGATAAACATTTTTTAAATCAATGGTTTACTGAGAGTAGGGGTAATAAAACTATTCTTTCACTTGCTAGAGGAAAAGATGAAGGAAAGAGCTGGGATATGACAAGCAAGGGAGAAAACTGGGAAAATCAGACAGAGGAAAAACTTTCAAAAGCCAGTGATAAGGCAAAAGTAAGCAAAGTTAATACATGAAGCAATCAGAGTAAATAATTAAGCGAGAGAGACATAAGTCAAGACAGGTTTGTCTTTTCAAAGATCTTGCGAGGACTTCTGAAAAGTAGGGAAAATTACAAAATAAGGGAAAATTCAGAACTTGCTAAATAGTGGCTGAAGGGCTATCCTCTTACCATACCACCATGTCCTAACTGCCTCTGCAAATCATGATTTTGTCACAAATATTTCAGCACATCTGCATCATGCAATTTTGGTAGCAAATGTAAACAATGAAACCTTTAAATAAACACCATGAAAAACACTCTTTTTCCGAGTATTTCGAGGTAATTTTCAGTTCTCTTACAGAAATCTTTAAATATGTTTTGTCTACAGTCATTGTTTTTGAAAACAAAACATTCAGGCTCTTAAACTAACCAAACAACATTAACTCCTAAAAATCTGTTCTTTCTTTGCTTTTAAATATAGCTAATGGACCATATGCCCATGACAACACTGACTGCTGTGCTAACTCTAAACTGAAAACCAAAATAACTTGTAGTTCCATGTTATTGAACATGTTCTAAGTGGTCAATGAGGTTTCTGTCATTAACACAACTGCATGCCCACCATGCCAGCTGTGCTTATTCACCTGCTTGTGAATTCTCTTCTCTAAAACAGAACTGCAAAATTACCAGGTTCTAGCAAGTCACTTCCTTAATCAACATTTGAAAAGCAACCTTCTCACAAACAGTCCAGAGAGTGGCCACATGAACCCTGCTCAGGAAATGGGAACTTGACCTGCTGAAGGATTTGCAATGCAAGAATGCAGCTGCGATTCCTGAAAGGGCTGAGGCTCTGCCTTTCAGTTCTTGTGGTTTGTGTCTGCAACAGGGTCTCAGATCCCCCACAGACTTTGTAGATTTCCTGCAAAGCATTTATTTGCTTAGTTGGATTTCTTGCTAAGCAAGCGTTTGGTAATTATGGCATTCTAGGTACTACATGATGTAAATCATCCTCAATTTTAAAAGATCATAGTATACATTTATGAATTTCTGTGGTGGTGATCTGCAGACCCAGCAGCATCACAACACATATTTCAAAAACAAGCCAAGCTTGTGACCGTAAAGGCGACTGTCATTTGCTACAACAGAAGGTAGTTATGTTCTCTAGTTTAAGAGAAAATACTGTCTAGGGGAGGGGAGTCTAACTTCCAGAATCTTTGTCTCCAGATACTTCACTTAAGCAAATCTCTAGTCGTCCTCCCCTCAGAAAAAAAAATAAAAATCCCATTACATTTTTTGCTTACAACTACAATAAATGACTTGGCTTAAGTATTTTTCCCCCTTCTTTCTTGACAGAGAGTCTCAGCACGAAGGATGACAGATCATCTCAAATAATACTTAATCTTTAGAAATTATTTACAACAAGTCAATGCCCCCAAGAATAAAAGAAAGCATTTAATGTGGCAGACCATGATGTAGGGGAAGCAATAAAAGGAAAACGCAGCTTGAACTGTAATATTGCTGGGTAACTTACATCTCCCTGCTGAAGGCAGCAGAGTTGCAGTTACTGAACGGCTAATCTGTTCTACTGTTTTTTAATCAGATGTTGGCATTATCTGTCACTAATTGCTTTTTCATTTCCACTTGTAATTATTCCATTGCATGTTTGTGGTGAGAAGCTGAAAATGAAGCAGATCACCAAGAAAGAATTAATTGTTAATGAATAATCATCAGTAGGAAGCCAATTTCATTATCTTCAAAGAGGTAGCCAGAGATTAACTACTAACTGGTGTTCTACTTTCAGTGCATGACTGTAAAGTAATCGCAAATAATCACACCCTCCAACTTCATCAATTATTTTCCATTATGTGAATTGATACCCATTTTTGTTTTTGTTGTTTAATGTTAATGGTAGTATTCAAGCTGGGGAGTGCTAATTGGAAGGTGTTGTATTCAGTGAGCTTCAGTCCTAATTATTAGAACATCTTTTTCATTAGCATATGATTCTAGGAGGAATACATGGTGGTGGTTACTAAATTCACTGTGTTATAAATGCATTATCTTTATCAATAAATTTTAGACAGTAACTTAAAATAAAGTGATACATCCAAAGCTACTTTCTCAGCAATGTTCTAAAGACGGTAGATCTGTTTTTCAAACATGCCATCATTAACTGTTTATTGAGAAATTCTCCTTAAATCAACATGTTGAAAACAAAGACTGCTTGGGATTTAAGCAATGGGTATAATAGTGTCAAGGTACGAAAGAAATCAAATAGAGTAAAAAGCCTGTTATATACTAAGCAGAAATCTAAAAAAAAAATCCCATCTGCCTCACCATTATTGCATAGATTGATGGTCCAGTGAGAATTGTTGACTCTCAGCTTTCTATTCTGCCTTGCTACTGATTTTTTGTTTAGTCCTCTGTGATACCAAAAGCAACCATAAAGAATAGCTCTCCTAATGTTTTTAGATAAATTCTGTATTACAATTTTGCAATTTTATTGAACTGCTATAGAAGAAATAATGCCAACTGTGATTCAATCTCTGTGTACCATTGCATTCACTGAAGCCTCTAGTCGTCTCCATGTGTGGGTATCTGATAACAGTGAAAACATCGCCTGTATTTTTTCCAGTTTTGTACCTCTGCATGTGAAACTCCCTGAACTTTCATCAAGGGAACAGTCATTATCTGTTAGTTCCCTTCTGTTTGAACTGATTTAAGACAAGTCAGCTTTTAGACACATTTTTATGTTTTGCTGGAGCAGGCGACATAAGGCAAGTGCACTACCTGCATCTGAAGGAACAAATACATTAAAAGTAGTTCTCTTCATGACCCTCTTTGGCAGCCTTAATCTTTAACTGGGAAGAAAGACAATATAGCAATGTTCTGGAAACCTAAAGAAATACCACTAAGGAAGATGAGCTCTTCATGAATTTCCAGTTTTCTGCAAAAAGAAAGAATGGAACATTGCAGCAACCCTTCACACTTCTAACAGGCTGCATCTCAGAAACACCAGGAATGAGTGGTCATAAATGATTTCTGAAAACCATTATAATTAACATAGATGTTTGACTTTTGCTGAGAAGTAAGAGTTGGCCTATATGGAGTTAACCCATCCAGCGTGACCAGCAATTTCAGAAACTGGAAAGTTTCATTCAGCTACATGCATCTTCTTAAACAAAAAGCAGCTAATAGTCACATCAAGCCCCATAAAAAATTGCAAAGAAGTTACAGTGATCTGTTGTCAATCATATAACTAACCTGTGCCACCTCTGTAAAGTAACAATATGCTCCTTTCTCTTTGAAGATTGTATTCAATGTGTTGTGACAGAGCTTGGATCACTTTTCAGCCAAAACAGTCAAAAGCAGCAAAAGTAATTTTCTTAAAGGCAAGATATTTTTCTCATCTATCATGACAAAGTGTGATGTGCTGATGTCATTGCTGCCACAAAATACTCTTCAAATTGTGCACGTTTGCATTCAGAGGAGGGTGACTTCTGTTATATTTCTTTTTTGGCACAGAATCTGATGATCTATTAAATAAATATTAATCCCTTGCCGCCTTCAAAGCTGTCTCTGCCATATTAGGATTTTAAATATCTTCATTAATTGCTTAACTACCTTTTCCTAAATTCCCCATGGGGTCCTTTGATACTAGTCACTCTAATGTGTTACCATGTGATTCATGGCTTCACTCTGCTGTAACACAGAATGTATTTTTAGCCAATTTTGTTTTACAGATGTCTTTGATAAAATCAAAATTCAACATTTTCAGACTCCAAAGCTACGCAGACCTAGAAATAGCCATTATAGTACTACGTTTTAAAAAATATAGAAAGTACTTCTGCCTCAGTTTACATTTGTGGAAAATGTTTCCAATCAAAACAATTCCATGGGTAAATACCTTCAGAGTCTAAGCCACACAGAACACATTAGTATGAAACTGGCAAAAGAAGCAATAGAAAAGGTTGATTATATTGAAATATCCATGATAAAATTATTCTTTGAGGTAATTACTCACATAAAAATGTTCTTGCTTAAAATGAAGTTATGAAGGATCAAAAAGGGTCATAAAGAAATGCTAGATCAAGCCAATTGCTTCCACCTGGTGTAGAGGATCATTTAAAGCTGAGATTTTAAATATAGTCCACAATTTCAGTTGCATTGCTACAAAAACTAGTGGACAACTGCCTTGTTTTTCCAGTTGCTGCATGTCACAAGTTGAAAAGATTGATCAAAAAGCAGTAACAATACACAACTTTTATGTATGTTCAGAACATGATGATGTTCTGTACACGGAAAAGCTCTCAAACTTAATCTAGCCACATATCCAGGATAAGAGAGGTGAAATGTGAAAAAGTAAAATGGCAACCAGAAAAAACCAAGCTGTACTTTGTGATAGTTCTGGGAAGATCACTCCCAAAATGTAACAGGAGAAACTCACCTTCAGTAAAATAATTTTGGCAGCTGCAAACGGCAAACTGCAAACATGCATACATGCTTATGTATTTATGCATTCATATTTTTGATGCAAAGGTCTGATATACTGTCCACTCATGTATCCTGCAAAACTGAATTTGCCCACCTCCTCCAGTCCCTGGAAGAGACCAAATCATACGCATTTTCCCGTAGGATACTTCACATTGAAATTACCACATTGAAATATTTTATAACCAGAGGTTGCATTATTTATTTTGTCATTGTCTCTTCTGTTTAATCATCTTGTTTAGGGGGAACAAAAGATCTCATGAAGCATCTCCTGGCTCCCCTAATTAGAGATTTGGGTTCAGTGATGAGAATACTGATCTAATTAGCTATGCATATTCTTTTGTAATTGGCCAGGACAAACTGATCTTCAAGAAGATTCTAGATTTTTTTTGCTGTGTCTTATTCTGTGGTATTTTTGTCATGCTACAGACTCTGAAAAGAGTGTAACAAACAGTACCTGATTTTTCCCTAAGAAGCAAAAGTTGGGTAAGTGTTCATCTGTTGTTGAGCCTTCTCCTGTGAACTTCCCAGCTTTCATTTCTGACCTTTCTTGCATTAAAGGAGGCATCTTAATTTGTATTGCTAATAGCTAGCTGTCACACTTAGCCTGATGTATCGTAGACACAGATAAAACCACAGGCTTAGGTATCCCTCGTGTTTAGCCTAAATTTAAGCTCATATGAGAACCCTTTGACTATAGCTCACTTTGAAATGAAGGTGATGCCTTTATACTAAGAACAGTGTTTTGAAAAAGTGACATATTGATGGCACAGTGGGAGATAGTAGGAATGCCATCTTTTTGTTACAAAGATTCATAGCCAAAGGGTTTTCAAGACTAGCTGTTTTTATTGTTTCCAGCAAGGAAATGCTGATCACAAGGAAGAATTCAGAGGTAGGTCCATAGTCCAATGCTAGCTAGAAATTTTACTATAAGAAAACGCAGTTTTCTTTTGGATCTGGCTGTCTGCCAAATTGTTACTCCTTTGTCATAACCAGACTGGATTATTGCAGTGAGCCTCTACATAGCAATACACCTAACTATTCATCTCAGAATTTCAGGGAGTAGAGCATAAAGTTGTCTGCCTAACTGGCTTATTTGTTGCAAGTGACATTTTTCAGCTACTCAGAAAAATGCATTAGTATCCATTTTATTTCTGGAAATAAAATAACTTATTTGTAGGGATCACTAAGCACTGTAGAGCTTATGTCCTATTTCCAAGAAGTGAAATTAAGTGGGGTACTTGGATGGCGAGCCTCCAATTTATACATCTTCTAGAAGACCCTGTAAATTTGTAAATCGACTCAGTTTTTAGGCAAATTGTAGCTGATTCCTTCATGTGAGTAATTAGAAGGAAGGAAACTTCAAATTTGGTACATGATGTCGAAGAGGGGTCTGTAGCCCATTTATAGAATTCAATGATATAAAACTCGTATTAGATCAATCAACTTAAAAAAATTGTGGAGCTAGAACACAGAGTATCTTTGTCTTTTGTGTTACCAGCAAACAAAGGAAAAGTGCCTCCTTAAAACAATAAACAAAGGAGAATAAGGCTTCCATAGTCGTAATTCAGGTTTCCAACAGCAGAGAAAGATGTTTCCTCCAGCATTCACTATAAAGAGGAATTTCTGACACTTTCATTATTTCATCTTATTGTCTATTTAGCTATAATACAAACATGTGAACTATTAAATACATACACAATTAGAGACCTCTTGGATCTATCATATAAATTGTCATGGGTCGTGTTCTAAAAGCCCAGCTACCTTCAGCTTTAAGGAGAGTATTAGGCATTGAAAGTCAAGCAAAACAGTTCATGACTTACATGGAACATTACGAAAACCAGCACCAAGCAGTATGCCATTTCTGATCAAGTATCAAGGCTCTATAATCTCTTCTTTCCTTAGCTGGATTCTTCACACCACAATCAAAATGTCACCAGAACCAACACAGAGTATTCTGAGGTTTATTCAGGCACACCACATCTCATAGATTGATACAATGGACTGTGACAGCTCATTCAGAGGCATTCCAGTCCATCATGTCCTGTTGTTCATGTACACAAGCTTGTGCACTAAAACTCATTATGAAATATTTATCCCCAGAAAGGTTATGTGCATTATCAGTAACAACTTCCCCAAACAAAAATAAGTCAGTCATTTGCCATTTTCCCCCAAAGCCCTAAGTGTGCATCACAAATTAAGGTCTTCAGATCTTTAGCTAAGAAAAAAAAAAAAAAAAAAAAAAAAAGACAGCAGGAAAAAATATTTATAATTTATTACTGGCTGAATAAACTAGGCGAAAATTTTATGCCTTTCAAACACTTTAAAAGGGCCAACCAACCAACCAGCTGCAAGTGGAGTTTATAACTGGAAGCCGTGACACACTATACCCTACAGTAACATCAAGAGTACTTTTATAATACTGTCACCTGAATACAGCACAACTTCACTTGGCAACAAAGTCCCTGTATTTGCCACTCGTGAAATACACTCAATTCAATAATGTAAAATACAAAGTCATATTTTTGCATTTATTTATAGGCTTTCTTTTTTATTCCAAACCAAAATTTCAACATAACATACATAATTCTGTCTGCTTTCAGGGGGGTTTCATTAGACTATAAGTGAATTGCCCTTCTGGCTGCAAATCTGTTTTCTTTTGCATTCCCATCCCTCCTATGTGCTACATTCCCTCTTAAATTCCACATGGATTCTATAGATTTTATTTAAGCAGGGCCAAGTTGAATGAACAGATCTGCCCTAGAGAAGTTTGCCTCTTTTAGCATGCAACCCACCACTAATGCTCCTTTTTCATTTAGGTTTTCAATTTGGATGAATTCCAAATAACCATTTATTCCAATAGAAACACAACTAATTACACAAAGCATCTTAATAAAGAATGGAAACAAGATTAAAAGCCCTCCTCCTTCTGGTGTTGCAATGTGTAGAATTTATAAAATGCAGAAAGGTGCTTTAATTTCAGTTGTAGTTAGGCCTCATAAACAATCTTTTATCCAGTGTTGTAATACCAAATAGAACAGTATTCAAGTTGAAGGCAAAATATAGCCACCTTATATGCATTTATTACACCAGGTTTGCCTTACTCAGTATGTTTTCTCAAGTTTTGCAAAAGAATGACAAGCTCTTCACATATGATGTGTTCAGAGCACCTGTTCTGTCCTAGATAATTCCCTGCCCTAAGATCTTTCTGTCTTCAAGAGCTTTGCACACCATGGAGAGATAAACAAGCATGTAACTGAGAGAAAGAACAATTTTACAGGTCACCTTGAGTCACTGCAATCAAAACTGAAATTTGTACAGACTCTAAGAGCACTGTCCAGTTGGCTAAGATAGGTTTCAAAGAAGCTCTTAATGGTTACACAGGTGTAATGGTCCTAAGACAAAAGAAGAATGAGGCTGGAAATGGTCAAATTAGACGAGTTATGAGACATAGAGAAGAGTACGGAAAGAAGGTATATTTAAGGAAGATAAGCATTATGTGAGTGATAATAATAGTAGCACTGATACCATTAGAGATGTGAAGATGATGACTGAAATCCCAGAAGGGAATAACATACTCTGCAAGTGGGTAAGTCTGATGACAAGCTTTTTGACTTGAAATTACGCAACAGAAAGAATGCATGTACTAGGAAGGCTAAAGAAGAGATTTTTCCCATGTAACCATTGCCCACAGTGAAGCCTATGTAATTACAGATCTGTGCTGGCAAGAACAGGTTGTGAGAGCACAAAGGAAAGGGGTATTTCCTTCTGCTACCTCCTCTGCACCACAAAGAAGCTCTGGCAGGATCCAGTTAAAACAGCTATTGTACAGCACATCAGATCACTTATGCAATGCTGAACAGTCAAGACTCAATCCCTTCATGAGGAATCTCTTATACATGTGATGTCATCTGTTGAACAAAGCACAGTATTGATGGTCAAACAAACAGAAAAAAATCTGGTAAAGAACTAAATGAGAGATCTGGAACTCAACAGAAACTTGTGGGAATACCGGAGAAAGTTAAAGCTGGAGATTAAAATGGAGTAAGATTATACTTTAAATCAGGCAATACCTTGCTCTGAACCTTCACGTTTGTAAGAAATTTCCATTGACTCAGAGGTTATGTGAATGAATATTACAGAAATTTACAGAATAGCAAAGAAAAATTATCTGGCCACCTAGAAGGGCTACTGCCCCTGCTAGTCCTCTTCCTCCTAGATTCAGTGTCTTTACATTGTCTTCCAAAAGCATGGCATGCTGTTGTCAGTCATTCAGCTCAGCAGTTTTTAGAGGGATCGCCATGGAAAACTAATGACTATACAGAAAAGATGTCCAGATCTCACTGGCAGAGTTAGTGAGATTAGGCAAGGCCTTATATATACATACATACATACATACATGCCAGTAAGATTCATTATGCCCTCTGGTATCCATCCACTTTATAGCAACAAGCATCAGAAACACCTAAGAGCTCAGGAGAACATAAGAGAAAAACAAAGCCTTCCCAATTATTCTAGTCAGTCTATTGCTTTTAAACCTTTGAAAGTTTCAATTACATTTCTAATACATAGGGGGAAGACACTGCAAAATAGAATGCCGTTATTCTAGGGGAATTTGTCTTTCACTCTCAACACAAATGAAAGGATAGCATAAACCAGTGAAAAGGGTCTCTTTATCTATAGAAGGTAATAATTAGTTATTTATATCTTATCATTTGCAAGCATCACTTCCTCAAATTTAGGGTACTGCCAGCTAGTAAACAGCTATTTACAAAACCAGGTCACATTACTTCCTGGTACTAAACTCCTGACTGGTCTTTGCAGTGCTGTTAAAGATAAGACAACTAGGAAATCCCATGATTTAACAGCATAAAGGTCAATAGCTGGGAGTGAAACACAGTAGAAATATGCCAGACGCTACAGCCAAATAGTCAACTCATTATAGAGCCTCACTGTAACCTTTTCAGTTCCCTCTCCCCAGCAGCTTACAGAAAGCGTGGCCATTGCTTCCACAACTGCCTTGAAACCTCAGTGCCCCCACTCTCTCCTTCTAACGTGTTATGATATAGCTACTAATATAGCTATGATATACAGGATATAGCTACTAATAACAATGTTATATAATTTACAAAAGAGGGACAATTTTTTTTGTAGTGTAGACTATGCCCATCTGTACTAATTCATTACCTCAATACTCAGTGCTAACACAGTTCTTGGTAGTCTCACTTTTGGGCAATAAGAAAAACCCATAAATGCTGTGCATATTGGCAGCTGAGTAACTATTTAAGAACACGAGTGCTATATGCACCTATATTTTTTATACTGTATAAAGGCTGTCTTCAAAAAATCTTGGGTTTTTTTGTAAGATCTGGGAAAATTGATTAATACTGCATCCTTCTGCTCCCCTTGGGCAGCTCTATATACCTTTAATATTTTAAAGATCTAGCCTCCATCAGACCAGTACTGCAAATGTTTTTCAAGTAAACTCTCACAGAGAATCTGCAGAACTAAGCACCTCCAGAGCAGAGTGTACATTCAGACCATCAGTCGCTTACTTCAGATTTTCATGTGAACGGCTGTAGCAAAAGTACCCATTCTCTGTTCTTTGCAGGTTAACCACGCTCCCAAGACATTGAGAACTGACCATAAAGTTTCAGAACTGGAAATAATAAATGTTATGCAATAAGGGCAACACATTAACAACACTACTCTTGGAATTTGAGACATTGCAGTTTCCTTTAATTTCCCAGTTATTTACAATATTGTATTAATTTTGGCTACTCCTTTCATGCTTTTATCTGGAGAGACTTTAGGAAATAGAAATTGTCCCAAGCGCTTCTGGACTTGACCAATGTTCGAATTATATAAAGGAAAATCGAACAAGAACTGACTAGTGCCAATACATTATTTTCCTACAGCAATTGCTGAGCTATTAATTATTTTACATAAATTAATGAATGTTTATGTGATCTAATTGCATGTTAAGTTCCTTCTGTCTAAAAATTAATTTTAAGAAATATTTTCTCTATGTGGGAAGAAGAGTCATATTTATCAACAATTACAGAAATATGAAATTCACATCCATTTTTACTCTGTTCTTGAGTGAATATCAAAACCTCACCACTTGATCCAATGCTGCAGTAGTATTTTAATGATAAATCTGCATTTTACATTGACCTTGGAATAGATTCTATTTCTTTCTCAAAGCACTCAAATTTTACTTTGGCAAACAAAAATTAAAGTGTCACATATCAATAATATTTCTACTAAATTTAGTTATAAAGATATAGATTAAGTTAACTGCACAAGTTAAGTTCATAAAAGCAACTAAGATAAAGAGAAGTATAAGTACTTTATGAGGGTACTATTTTATGGATGATCAATACAAGTAGGAGTATACACGTTAGACTGGGTTTTCACTCAATGTGTGTGGCAAAGTTACATTATCAAAAGTCACTACCCAGTTAATGAGATTGCAGAAAACAAAGAAGGAAGAAGATCCTTGTTTATTGTTTAATAATAGAAATAGTATCTCAGATTTGCATAGTACATCAAAGGCTGCCCAGCTGTTTTCCAAACCAAGACATCTGTAAATGTGTTAAACTGTTCAAAGACAGTTCACTTATGCTGTGTTAATATAGCAATACCCTTATACTTGCTCTGCTTATTGCCCAAGTAATGAATGGAAAACCCACCTGAAGAGTTACCTCAGAGACAAAACTGCACTAAATCCTGATTTCACAATCAAGTAAATGACAATTTTACGGAAAATACCAATAAATACTGCCAGAAAGATTCCGAAAGCCACTACTGGCCCTTTCGATACTGAATGAGAGAGATGGCACTTCCTTGCCCATCGACTAGCTGAGTAGAAGAGTGTCCAAAGGCTGCATTAAAGCTGTCATGAAGTAAGAAGCTGGGAAAGCCACAAAGACCAAGATGCTATCAACCAGCACATGTAAACTGCTTGTGTAAAGCAGCATGGATTAATCCCAGTGAGCTGCTAGCTCCTGGCAGTGTGATCACAAAGGAGAAGGTTATCAGAATCATTTACAATCTGTGAATGTAACTACACTGCAGCTGAAGCAGTGGGACAGGCTTGAGGGAGACAGCATGCCTCTGTGTGTTTTGAGGGAAGATAAGAACACCAGCAGCATCCCAAACATTTTTGGAACACTAATGCATGGCATGGCTCCCTGAGAAGGGTGCTCAGAGTAGTGGAGCTGGCAATTAAAGGTACAAATATAAAAAGAAGAGGAAAAGGTAGCAACATGGCAGCATGGTCACTTCTCAGGAGTGATTGTTTTATGATCTAACAACAGTATCTCTAGTTTTTCTGTTCATTCTGTCACCTATGCATGTGTAATGTAAAATAACAGACATTTACATGGTTAACATTTCTTCTTCTACTAGCTTTGTACTGAGGGGAAACTCCTGTTCTTCATTTGCTCACACAAAAGAAAAGCCAACATGTTCTTTCTTTCTATACCGATCGGGGATACCTGGAAGACTGGAATCACTGTTCAACCTGAGGAACAGCCTGATGGAGGGGACTGAGAAGCAAGATCCTTCCTCTCATCCCCTCTGAAATGAAAATATTAACACAGAGGTCCTTTGTAGATGCTAGACCTAATTTTCTTCTCCCCTAGCCACTGGACCTCTGAATAAAACAAAAAAACTGAAAACCACAAAATTTGCTGTTGATACCAGCTACTGACCATCCAGCAAGAGCTAAGGCTGAACGGCTGTACCAGATATCTTCTGTAGATGTTGCCAAGAAGAATGACTTTTGCACACTTAACAAGTAGCTGTGCTCAGTGCTTTCCCAAACCCTTTGAAACCACCACTTTATTCTGCATCACGTTCCTGTTCACATCTCCTTTCTCTTGCCCCCATCTCTTTGAACATTATAAAGGTACACACAGAAGTGTCGTGGTATTAATGTGACCTCTCAAAATGTCACTATTTTGTCTGGTTTATCCCCTCCTTCCCAAATCCTCTCTCTGCCTTGCCTATTCAACTAAGTTCTCCCAGATGGGAAGTTCCTGTATCTCATCTGTCACAAAGTAGTGTCATTCTCAACTGAAATCCCTTGGCACCACTATAAATACTAACGTTACTAAAATCATTATCTTGGACTTCACTGAATGTAAATGTGAATAAGAACATAACACCAATCAACTCTCCTAATAAAAAAAAGTTTCTTATTCTCTCTCATTTTGCCCCTACTGCTCATTGCTTGAAAATATTCCATCAAAAATAGCCAACTAAGTTATTTGTCTACAAATACTCAGGAGTTTGGAGATGCAACTTTCTGCAGGACTTTCTTTCATCTCTTTCTGTATATCTTCACCCTGAGTTGTTGCCTGCCTTTAAAGCCTATATAACTTACTTTCTCTGATTGAAGCTGCTGTCATGTGCATTTCAAAGCACTTGACTGAGTCCTGGAGAATTCACACACAGATATGATCCACAATACTTCACAAGTGAGAGATGACAGAATAATAAATATGAGAGACATCACAGGAGAGTCACTGGCACTAGGGAAGTACCCAAGCTCTGCGTAAGGATTTTCAGCCTTCTGAACTTGCAAGTAATGCACCTAAAAAGGTGCCACTGTGAATTTATCAGTCACATCACTGATTCATTGCCTCATGGCTCCCATCAGAGGACCAAGACTCTGACAAAGTGTTGCCAAGCAACCCCATCTTGGGCTAAATACAAAAATAGGTGCCACAAAGCCTTCATCATTGACTGAAGCCCCTTTTCTTTAGACTGGCAATCTTGCCTTCAGTTACCGTGCAAGTCTCCAATGCCCCCAAAACTTTGCTGCTAAGCTCTGAATGGGATGTGCGGGAACAGATCATTGGCTGCAGTGAGCTGCAACTAACTGCTGCAGTGGAATAAACAAAAGGTCTTTACCTAACTGTTCTCCTTTAGCAAGAATGTTGAATCTGGAGTATGTTTTTGAGGCTGCTGCCATCAGCTAAGCTTACAACCAGCAAAAGATCATCACTAGACTTTTAGCTCACATGCTGCATATAATAAGGTTGTAATAAGATCCATCATCTAAGAGTCACGGACTCAATCTATGCCACACAGCAGCAATGCTAAATAGGTGTTTGCAATTATTTGTTTATTTCCAGCTGCCTTGATAAATACCAGTTCTTTTCCAATGCCAGTCCCTAAGCACCATTTTGAAAACATCATAAATGAAAATGAAAGTCTATATTTTGGAAGGCAGAGGGTAATAAAAGAATCAGCTTTTAAATCCCTCTTTATTACTTAGAGCTTACGTAATTCAATTTATTTTAGTGATACTGCTCTTGGTAGTACTTTGTTTTTTAATGTTACTGGCTGGTTGTCCATTTTTAACCGAAGTATTCACAAGGGTGTTTTGTTTAAAAATGCACAAAGGTATCTTATTAAATAATGTCACAAACATGAAGTTCATTATTATGCAAATGCCATCCTCAGAACAGATTTGTTAATTGCAACTCATTTGCATAATTAATGAACTCTCAAATGAATAATGCCTTTGCAGATTTGTGCAGTATTGTTTTAAAATAAATTATAAAATACATGTCAAATGAAGAGTGCTTCTTAGATTCCCATAGCATTGTTTGAAAATTAATTACCAAATGCTTGTCAAATTAAAATGAGTTTATAGTTTTTACAATGTTATTTTAAAATTAATCACAAACTAAAATGTCACCATACTAAAGTAAATAACTTTTTTCAATAATTCAACTTTTCAAATAATTTTTTTTCAGAAAAGAAATGCAGAAAAATATGTATGAACTTCAGTTATATTGTTTGTTATACTGATTCTGAGTTTTAGTCGGTTTGCTATAGCATTATGATTTAACAAACTTGGTAGCTGTTTGTATTTCATGTTTTAGTAAATTGAGATTAATTTAATTATTTTGTTTTGGATCTCTAATAGTACTAACGATTAATGATACTGCATGTAAAAATGTTGTGTGGGCAAGTTTTTGATATATTAGTAACAAAAAGGCCTGGACTTCCAGAGACTGTAGATTGATGCTTGCTTTTATAAATGGATATGTATCTTTAAAACTCATTTGGTTTCTGGATCTTTTTAAACAGTGCCTTGAACTAGGACTCTCCTTTCTTGTAATATAACTTATATACCTATTTTCCACAGAGAAAAAACACCTAAAAGTTCATTAAAGGCAAAATTTTCTTGCATTCATAACCATGCAGTCTAAATGAAGTCAGATCATCTTCTGGAATTCAGCACTACAGCGTGATATCTCTTAACTGTCTGCTATTTTAAAATCCAGATTATGCATGATCTTCCATTCTGAGACACAAAACCTTAGGCAGATTCTCTGCTTTCTGTAAATTAGTGTTCACTAGCTCTATAGGAAGAAAAACCATTTATGTCCTGAGTACCTGAGCATCTCTGTAAACGATGGAGGATTCAAGTACCCTATTAGATGCAGCAAAAAAAGGCTGTGGAGGTACTTTACCAATTCTTTGAAGATTAGCCTTGCTAGGTAAAGAGAGAGCTTCCAACTATTTCACAACCCTCTGAGTTATATTAAGATTCATCCCAAACAATTAATGAGGTCGATAGCCTTTTTTTAAGCATCCTAGAGGAAGAATAGTTCCTTTGTTCACTTTTACACTGTCCATAGTAAGAACAGGTCTATCCTGTAGACACTAACTTATTTATGATTTAACTCAGTCCCAAGCAGGGTCTTAGCAATGCATACATAAATATATATATGGGTCTGTGTGTGTGTATGAGTGTGAGTGTGTGTGTGTAAAGAAGCATCATTTGAATCCAAGATGAGGCAATTAAGGGAATTAAGGGAAATTTCATCTATTAAAAAAGAAAGAGAAAAAATATTTTTAAAACTTTCCAGTTCCTGGAATTTACTCTGGGATACTTAAAGTTGATGATTATGGAGCGATGAAAGAAAAAATAAACATGCAAAATAGATTGACCCAGTCCAAAGGGCAATGTTCCTGGGATATAGTAATAGGCTAAGTAGAGATCAGGTATGTGATGTGATCAAAGGGAATCATCTTTTCTGCCCTTCCAATGCAGCAGTTTTGGGAGTCATGCTTCTAAGAAGCAATAGGGATTAACAATAAAATAGGACATGACTTCTCTTGGATTACGTTGACATAAACTTGAGGCAATGAGATTTGGTTTTGTACTCTGTAAAACAGACTAAAAGCACAAAAAGTACACAAGAGATCGTAATAAATCATATCAAATAAAGGAGCATCTTGTCAGAAACATTTTTTAAATATTGTAAGATGTAATGGAGGACACATGATAACCAAGTGATACAGTAATACCCATACACATTTGGTCACACAGATGACAGGATTTTGTTCTGTGCCTTTAGATGACTGTGGATGCCACAGCAGTAATGCTACTACAGGAGAAGGATCTGTAAAATACAACAAAGCTAGTGTTGGTGTAGAACATGCTTCTCCAGACACTTAGCATGGTATGGTGTGGCTTCTGGCCATGACTAACTAATGGAATATACTGGGGGCATCACTATCACATCAGAGGTGACAAACTGAAACTCTGGGGTGATACAGATTACACTCAAGAAATCATGAAGTCCTTGACCTTAGGTGTCATTAATTCAATTGCAGGTGTGAGAGCTTCTCATGGAGAAGACTACACCCACTGTCATTTTAAAATTTATTTCACATGATTAGTCAGGGACTAACTAGTTGTGTCTGAATCATCCATCAGCATAACTGTTGCCCTGGAGATTTCAAATGCTTAGTGTGTTGTTGCTGAGCTTACTGATATACAAGAAGTTAGTTATGTCTTTGTACAGAGAGAGTCCCTGCGGGGAACACTGGTGAGATTAAATTCCTACTGCTTGCCCTTCAGACTAGTCCCAGCACCTTAACACCAGGAGGAAGTATTTCCTTTGACGGTACAAAGCTTGTTTAATTACTGTGGAAGACTGGTCTGCATTAAGCAGTCTGGAAAGAGCCATCCATTTTAGAAACCTCATTGGATTAAGCAAGACAATGTTTCCTTTTCAGAGTGTCATGAATATTAATAGAGTCAGGATTACTTTTTATTAGAAGACTTTATATTCTGCATTCCTTGCTTATAAATTTTTCACTTAGACAAAAGAAAGAAGCAATTTAACTTAACTTTACATCAGTGACTTTTTTCTTCTTCCTTACATCTGTGAAAAAGCTATAGAATTTCTGGAGCACAGGGTATAAAGTTTCTGGACATCCAGAAGCATATATACTGCAAATGCTCCACATGGTTGAAAAAATAAATGTTTAGGCTAATATGTACAGGTGCAGGCCAAATTGTATTACTACTAATGCATGCTGCCAACAATGCTATGTTGAAATATATGCTATCCAGATCATAGGCAATGCCCTGTGTGGATTAAAATCTAACTTTCATAAGAAAAGTTATTAGTCAGAGAAACTAGAGACTAAAAGAATTAAGGATCTTGCCTGGAATATTACAGGCAGCTAAAGAAATAAGAATAGAATAAAGATCTTAATCTGAATCGTGTGTGCTTTGTTGTGATGCTGCATCTTAACTGTAATGAGAAGAATTCTAACATTAAAGTTTCTTCTCAGTCCTAATTCTCTAAATTCACCATTGTTTCTATGTACACTATTATGAAATGTAGATATTCTTGTCTAATAATTATGTTGCTGACTTTTCTGTCAGTGCAACATTTTACATTAATTTATATGAACTGTTAAAATACACAATTATAGTTGAAAGAGGGTTTTAGCTGTTAATCATTCTGACTTTATCTTCAACGTAATCAGCAGAATTGCACTGATATGGTAAGAATGAGATCTGGCCCTGCTGTACTGGAGTTTTACAAACACTCCTATTACTCTTTCTTATCCTTATGTTTAATGAATGTCATTTTTTCCTGCATTTTTAAAAGCTTGTCTTCATCCAATAAAATTCAGTAAGAATTATTTATTATCTCTGAAATCTGTATGACTGAAGGACCAAATGTACCGCCATTCAGCAGGCTGGAAGAGCAAGTTTATGAAAAAAGCCATGGGATGTTGGAGGGCAGCAAGCTGAGCATGGGCCAGCAGTGTGTCCTGACAGCAAGCACGGCCAACAGCATCCCATCCAGCCCACTCAGCCTGACAGGTTTTTTTTTTCTTGAATGGTTATTGAAAATCAATGCTAGATACGCAAAAGATTTAATTTTAATAACTTATTCCTTTAATTTTCTTATGAAAAGAAGAAATGTAGGGAGAGATGCTGGAAAATAATTTTTTTTTTGTTTTTAAAAATAAAAAATACTCAGCCCTCTTGTTAATAATCAAGGTACAGATTTCTCTATGAGTTATACACAAAGTGGAAAAGGATTTTAAAATCCTATAAAAACTGCAGTGGAATAGTTATATAAGACAGTCCAATGCTCTAGAAAATAAAACAGAATGAATTAAACTCTGATAGACCTGCCTTTAGAAAGTCACACATCCAATGTCAACTGTAGAAGGATTAGAGAGGACTTACTCTGTAGTAATCTTCAATTTATAATCACTTAGTTTCTTTTGGATTAGATCCAGTCCATTTCATTAACCTGTAGTAAGGTTCTTCCTTTCTTGCATTTTAATCCACTCTATCCTGATTTACAAAGATTAACTTCAGATTGAAGTTCTTGAGATCCACATCCCCAAATCAGAATATTTGACTTGGAAACACATGTATCATAAAATATGCCTCAAATAATGGCCCTTTTCAATTTTACTAATTAAAAATATATCCGTCTGAAAACGATGGATCAACCAGTTTGTAGGACACCAACCTTCTCAGACATTCCAAGACCTACTGTTGAATCAAATCCAAACATCAAATTTAAATATGCCTTTAGTAACCTTGAGGATAAATATCATTCATTCTGATCTAATGAAATAAATAAGAATTAAGAAATGTACAAATAAATAAATTAGAATTAGAATGAGAGATGAAGAACAAACAAGACAGGTCCTGTTTAGTAATAAAGCATGAAAGAGACCTTAGCTTGATTTGCTCACCATTCATAAGTTTGAGGAAAAAGTATATAACTGTGTAGTAAGACAATCTAATTCTGTTTTCAGTTATCACAGTATAAATTCAGTGAAGCATTATCTAATTGCAGTAGACTGAAGCTAAGTAATTGAGAGTACCTGATCTCATAAATTTTAAATATTATAATATACCTGAAAAGAGGAGGCAAAGAGCTGTATTTTGAAAAAGTAAAAAGAGTTCTGATACTTCTTATAGTTGTATATAATTATTCCTACAGATGGTGATTGTGAATCAATCGATATCCTAGTTCCAGATGTTATTATACATCTTCATTTGTGAAATAAGAAAACCAAAAGTTTAGGATGCTGTTGTGTTAAGACACTGTGCATTCGTTATAACTGGGCTGTACACAGTGTAACCTTGATATTTCAGCTTTTCTATTTTGTTTTTAATGATACATACTTCCAAAGTATTTCCATTTCACAGTAGTATTTGGATTTCTAAGTATTTTCATACAAAATAAAAAAGAAAACATAAGCCTTTAAGCCTTCTCCAAATATGATTGACATTTTTTCAATCCAACCTGCATTTTTATTCTGAAAGTCCTGTACTAGAATTTAAATAGAGTACTAATTTGCTCAATGTATTTTGTTAACTGAGATCATTGCAAAAAATCTGAACTCTTGAACTGTCTTAGTCTACACTGTTGCCAGTAACAAGCATTTTAGGGTTCAGCAGGTATTTTTCTCTGAATCATTCATATCTTTGCCTAGAATGTGAAATACAGCAGAATCACATTTCAGAGCAAGTACATCAGTTTAAAATTACATATGTAAAAAATAAGAGGAGTTGAAGCAGAAAAAGCCCTTGATATTTCTCATTTTAGCCTTGTTTTTGGCTCTGCCCCTGTCAGTCTCCAAAGAGGATGCTCTCCTCTATGAGGACACAGCAACATCATGATCTGTTCTCCAGCAGATTTGCTGAGGACTGCTGAGAGTAGCTCTCGCTCTGTTACTGCTCTCAAAGTCTTTTACATCCAACCATCATCATTTTCATTTGAGGCAGGTGTCAATAAAATGCCTCAGTCCTAGGAAGGCTGCAGATAGTCAGCTGATCTATGTGGTACTGGGGGATTTCTGGGTGCCCATCAGTCAGCTCTTTGCCCAGGGGATGAATATCACAGAATCCTGTTAATGGTCAAGATGCCCTTTCCCTCTTCTCTCTGAATCAGAAAAGAGAGTAATTTGAAAACAGTAGTCCCCTTTATGTCCTCCCTGCTCAAGGGACTAATCTTATTTTTCCTCCATCACATGCTGTAAGTCCTTTGACTAGTGAATTTAGTAGACATATTGCCTATGGTTATCCTGGGGTAGGGGTTTCCATCCCTGCGGAGGGTGACCCATCATACACTGAGCTCTGTCACACAGCCTCCCTGTAAGTATTTGCAGAATCCAGTCATGGCATGAACATTAATACCATTAGGATTCTATAGGTCATATTCTAACTGCTTTACCAGTATGATCAGCAACAGTTTGATGGAAGGTGCACAGGGATGTGCATTAGCTTTAATACTATAAGATCAAAAAAGATAAGGCTGGTGTGGTTGACCAAACAAAATGTGAGTTTAACGTGTGACTGGATGAATTGTATGGGGTTTGTATCTGTGAGGCTTTTGTATGAATCTGCATCTGTCCAGCAGCCTCTGTGTGAAAGTGGCTCAGATTAAAAGGCCATGCCATTTAAATTAATTTTAAGCAAATACTTTCTACTTAAAGATATTTCTACCATTAAATATGAAGTAATTTTTTTCAAAATATTACAATTATGGTAGATTTCTTTCTTCTTTATATGGAGAGCCGTTAAAGCAAACAAATGATTTAAATAAATTTGAATCTGTCACTACATATGGAAAACCATAATGAAAATGCACACCTAGCAAGACTTGAACTCAATTCAAAATGTTTCTGAGAATTGCTACAAACTTTCTTTGACTTATGATTTTTCCAGAGAATTAGCTTTATACCCAAACTCTATACTACCAGTAAAAAGGGCTTTATTAAAGCAGGGATATATTGTATTTTTAATTTGGGGATAAAAGATATAAACTAAAAATAGTGATTTTTCAAGCAAGAATCAAAATAAAATATTCAGAAATACCTCAAAACCCAAAATGTTGTGTTTAGTTTTTATTTTTCATGTGAATAATCAAATAATTATCTTCTAATTTCCTTCTAAAAGATCAAAGTAAAATAAAAAAACTTTCAAAAGGAGGGCTTAACATTGTATATTCTAAAATAACATCAAATGTTTCACAGTATTTTTTGTATAATAGTACTGTCAAAGTTGGTATATTTTTGCACATTTTGACTTTGACAAATCCATGTTCAAGTTAATTCACTTAGAAAAGAAAAAACTCTTTGAGAAAATTCCTGACCCACCTGAACTCCTGTGAGCTCTGGGATCAGATGTTACTTTGTTAAATGTCTCAACCACTACTGTAGTGTAGGTTGAGTTGCTTGGAGGCTGGGATTGTTTTGTGGTTGGTTTTTTTAACTATTGAAATCAAACCCTGTAAATCAGCGTAACTTTAACAAACCCCTTTTTCCATAGTAATAATATTCCAGTAATGGATTTTACTCAGCTTCAGGGTAAGCTTTCTTGCTAATGTAAGAAAGAAAACAACCCGGAGAGTCAGGATTCGTGACATACTGGTTTCCCAGACTCATAAGGAATATGACAGGTCTTTCTTGCTTAGAGAAGATAGAGATTTCAACATGAGCCCCTACATTATAGATGAACATACTGGCCACTTGGCTATTTGGATAGCTCTCATTTACATTGTTTAATTTTTAAAATTTGAAAGCTCAAGGTTGTGGGTTGTTTTCTTTTCCCCAATGTAGAATGAAGGCCAAATGCTTGAAATCATTTGCAAAACAGAATTCTTGTTTTACAGCCAATCTCACAGCTGACTTCACTGAAGCTATTTACGTGAATAAGAGAAGCAGATTTTGACCACAGTAGCTGTGTCTAGACTAGTAGATTTAAAAGTGCCAGGGAAGTGCTTCCAGGCACTGGAATTTGATTGTCTACACTGCTAAATCATTAAAAGAGTCCCTGGCATACTCCTGGCTTTTCCCAGCTAGAGCAGTTCCAAACAATTCACCAGGACCTTTCCCTATAGATAGCATGAACACAAACACCCTTTGGACAATGAGACAGTTTCATAGCATGGATGCAGGCCAGTCTGCACCACATGCCACAGAACAGTCATCAGTAAGTTTAATTTACTAGTATAGAAATAATCAGTGCAGATCAAAAAAGAAAATCAAAATCTGGACTTCCTTTTCATGGAAGGGAAGAAAGGTGGAAAGAAAGGGGAAACGGGGAAAACAACAATTACCTAATTTTAACAACCAGATTTTTTTAAATGGAATATCCCCTTCTCTCATCTTGATGTTAGGAAAACCTAATGTTCCTTCTGACCTTGTCCATATTGGTTTATTTTTACCATACTTCTCCATTTTCCTACTTTGTAAGAACATATTAATAAGCTGACAAAGGAAAAATGCATGGGTTTAACTTAGCAAATTTCACAACAAGAAGTGCAGCTACATTAATTCTGAGCAGGCCTTTGTCCATCCTAAAGGGCAAAAAAAGGGGGCTGTTCATATCCTTCTCCTCCGAATAACCTACAGCTGAAAAAGAAGATGTTTTTTAATAACAAGGATCAGCTCAGTTGGGGAACTAAAAGCTAAATTGTGTTTGTGTTTTTGCACAGATACACAAGGGCAGAAGGGCACCTTCTTCAGGCAGTCAGTCCATGCACAGGGTCGAGCACAATGGCAGCGATTGTACTGGTGGAATGACAGGACTCTGCAGGGCTAAAGCCCCTAGAAATTACTTGTGAGAAGGGGTATGCCCTCTCACCCACTTTACTGCACCATGGATAAAGCTGGAATTGAGAAGCAGAGTTTTCTGGCTCCTAAGTACTTGTTTTGCCTGTACTGATTATGTCCCCCTTCAGGACTCCTAGGAGTTCCTGTCAGAAACAGATTCGTTGAGGTGGGAAGGTCTGGTAAACTCAGTTTGAAGTGGTTCATAGAATGAAGATCAAGGATCTGTTTTCCTTTTATCTATCTTCTAATTGGAATGAGGCAGCACCCCAAGTCAATGCCCATTGCTAGTTTCCCATCTATGCACTGCAGTCCCTCCCACAGCACTGATTTCTGCCATAGTTTGGAGATGAAAAACAGTAGACTGGTCCATATCTATCTTTTTTGAGAGTACAGTACAGTCTAAGTCTTAAATACAAAAAAAGGTCACATGAATTGGTTGATTTGAGGATTCCTCTAGCATTTCAGAGGGAATTATTTCAAACCATGTATATTAATAAAGCAAAGCCCATGGTGTTTCCAAGCATGCTTGGTGACATGTGCAGAACTGCCAAATGGTCCATTATTTCTAAAAATTATGTGTCCCAAGGCAGTAGCAAACTTGTTTTCCAGACTGTGGGCATCAGTTTATGTGATACATTTAGCGTCCCCTTTTCTTGTGTTTTTCAAGATAAAGTTTGGTTTTAAAAATCCCATTCCTTGCACAATATTTTTGTTTTCAGAATACAACCTAAAATGTTTATTCTGTGTTGTCCACTAAGTGTTAGCACTGTTAAAGACAGTGAATGAAAAAAGCAAAGTATGAACATGAAAGATCTGGAATGTAATCACTGTGTTCTAGCAGCACATAAGGTCTGTAGAGTAGTCAAAAATAAGATATTGCTGCTCTTTTATATGCCCCATGTATTCTATCATATTAATCATCTGTTCGTTAATGCTGGTGAGAGCAATTATTTTCTTTAGGGGTATAGTATTCCATATAAATCATGATGCCTGAGGATTTTTAGAGGTTTGGTTTTGATTTTGACACCTACTGGGTTATTTCATACTGTAGGGACAATGAGAAATTCAGACAGTATTTCAGACCATCTACTTATAAAAAACAGAATTTACTTGCATAAGAAAAAGCTTCTTTTACAGAAGAACACTGTATTTAATTCAGTTAAAGCTTCTGGCAATGGTGTCCTGCTACAGATGAAAATATAATTTACCAGTGACAAATGCTTATTGGGATTTCAGATTGCATACAAATGGAGGGGAAAAAAGGCACAATAATGCCAACAGGGCAAATTCACTGTCTGTAGATCCAGGGGCTACTTGTGAGCATGTCAGTCAGGTATTAATAGAGCAACTAATATACGCATTTTCGATTCTAACAGGCCTGCACTTTGGTGCAGCAGACTTGTACCAGATCAACCCAATTATAAAGCATTTTCCCCAAAACTTAGTGCCACTGGGAATTTTGGATTTATGAGAAATCATGGAATAGATGTCAGCTGTCCCCTCAGCCTATAAAAGAGAATTCAGGGGAAGGGTGATTTGGGAGACATGAGAAAATTGATCAAAATAGCTAAATTGTTCTCAGCACAGTGTGGTCCTTCCAGCTTTTAAATAGGTGATTGTACAGTCTTACAGAGCACTTACATCCCTGGCTTAATATCTGACTTCAGGGAGTCCCTTCATCCATTTCTCAGTCTCTCTTGTGTTCTGCCATGCACATGAACACAGAGACATAGTCTCTGCCTGTTTCTCCACTTTATAGACAGAGATAATACTAATGACCCCTGTAAAGTTCTTTGAAAACTGCTGATGTGAGAGAGTATGTATAAGTAAAGTGCTGCTCACGTACAACTGACTTCACTTTTCCCTTTCCGGAGATTAGAGTGCCTTAGAAAATAATGAAAAATAAAACTTTTATATTTATAAAACAATCAGTTTGTAGTAGAAGGATGAATGCTTGGAGTTGATCAGTTCTGCCCTCACCAGCCGAGCTGATAATAATCAGTCACTTATGTGCTATTTCACAGCTGATACCTCCTCCAAAAAAAAAATTAATTGCAAAAGTTTCACAGATGTCTGCAGCAGTTGACCAGAGCTCTTGGGTTATTGCTTGTCAGACTATTAATGGGTTTGGCTAACCATGACAGTCATTACTTTCCCCCTCCTGTGAGCTACTTTCTGTGTAATTTATGCATAGGTTTTGCCAAGATTTGACAACTTTCAGGATATTAACATAAAATTAGACTGCAGAGCTGAACAATGGGTGGCATTAAAATTAGCAGCAGTGGAAACCAATCAAAGAGAATTGGTTTCTTTCCTGCTTTGCTTTTAAGTTAATATTTTTTATTTGTTTTATCTTATTTCATTATCATTTTAGAAGGAAGGGCAACATAATAAATGCTAAAAACAGTTTTGTTTTGCTGGGTACCTTCAGAATCTTCAGAATGGTGCAGAAATTTCAATTAGACAAAATGCCTGACAGCATCTTAAACAACAGCTATCCTGAAATCAATCACAGAGGAAGAAAAGTTAGAAGAGTTTTTTGGAGAAAGGGACTTTAAACAGAGCAGTCTGCTCCACACAGATTGTTTAGTGAATGCCATTACAGAATGCAATGTGTGTGTTAATAAGTAAGGACATCTGGTAACCAGCTTTTTTCTGATTCATTAACTGACTCTGCTTCTGTGGCCACAGGGCTTGATAGGGAAGACTGCAAGACTTTTGATCCCAGAAAATGGGACTTTGATGTATGCTTCATTCCTTTGACCCAACCATATCCTTTAAATTTCCTTTTATGCCTCCATTATATATATTTAAATATGAAATCTTGCTGGAAACATTTAAAATCTTAGAAGAGTACATCCTCCTATTTAATTGTACATAGCAAGAAGTCATATTTCATATTTCTTCATTGATCTTCTGCAATAGTTCACCCATCAACACACATCAGTAAGTGAGGTTCTCTACTTGTTAACATTTACATTGCTTATGTTTAAATATTAAATTATTCTCCTGTTTCTCAATGTTTACACTCTTTCAAACATGATTCATGACAATGGATGGAATATTTCTGAAAAAGGACTTTGAATTTATTCCTTTTTGGAAAACTAAATTTGTGCCAAACCAATAGGATTATTTTTTTTTAAACCCTCCATGAGATTAATGAGCTTGGACAAAGGAAGTAAAAGCATCACACTGCTCATATCAAATGCTGTTTTTCTTTATATAATACAAGTGAAACAGCTCCAAATGCTCTAGAGAGAATGATTGAGCAAAAGAAATCTAACTTGATAGTACATGTTGAGGGATGAAATGGACAATGAAGTTTCCATATGTTGTTTTTACGCAGTAATTAGAAACTGTCACACACCGTTTCATTTTTTAGTTTCCTTGGGCTTATTTGCATGTATGAGGCTTTCCTTAGAGCAGAATTGCAAGCATCAAACTGGCACCCAGTTGAAATCTGAGGCAGTGACACGTGGGCTTCTTCCACCTCATGGACAAGAAGCCAGCGGCAGGTACTGTGATGGCCCAGAGCACAGCTCAGCAGCAGCCAGCTGCAGCCTCACTTGCCTCTCTGCCTCTGCCAGATTTTCTTTTCCAGGTTGAAGCAGTGGCCATTCCCGTGGTGTGGGTCTATATATTCTTGGGTATGTGGACTAGCTTTTCTTTCCAACAGATACAACGAATTTAACATATTAACCTTCATATATGGTCAGAAGGAGTTTGCTCTTCATTCCCGTAGGTTCCTTTGAAAATCCTTGCACAGTTTCTCAGGGGCAAGACAGGCAGACAGTGCTCTTGGTTTTCCTTATGGATGCAGAAAATTACCCATATGATTTTGACAAATTTTTCGGGCTCTTTGGTAGTAATTCCTTTCTATATCCTGACAAACAGCTGGTTCACTTAAAACATCCGAATCTGGTCTTCAGAATTGCCCCAGAGCAGAATGACCACTAAAACTATTTGGCTCTTATCTTCATTGTCCTGATGGTACTGACTGAGAAACTTGATTGTATTAACCATTTTTTTCTAAAATAAGATATAGATAGATAGATAGATGTACACTTTTAATGTCAGCTAAGAAACGAAGTCAGTGTGTGTTGTGTAAGTGGGTTGATGTTTTCTGTCTCTGTTTTCCAAACCTTTGTAAAATACCAGAAAGCTATATATGTATCTCTTGTCCATGCAAGACAGATTAGTGCCCTAGATTGCTGTTAAATCCTGACTCCTAAGTGATCAATAACCTCAAGAAGCAGGCCTCTGAAAAACATCAAAGGACATTGATTACATTCACAGTTACATCTGAGAGGCAGAATTCAAAGATCTACCATTAAACTACTATTTTTTTAAAGACTGGACCAGATCCTTGATGTTACTGATCCTTTTTTGTTCAAAATTGGCTTTGTTTAAAAAATGGCTGAATAAACTTTTACTGTAACAAGTAATTACTTGTGCTGTAATAGCACTGAAATGTTCCCCTCAGCCAGCTACTGTACAGCTTCCCAGAGATCCTCATCTTCACACTCAATCCAGAGATGGTTCTAACATAAGCCTAATTCATCCATGCAAATGAACCTTTGAGGAGAATAAGTCAGGAATTCCTAGTCATACTCACTTAAAACTACTTAACATAGATTGTTGCTTTTATGTGTATCTTACTGAATATTTTTAGTTGTTATTTATACCATATTCAAACTATAATTTGAACTTTTTTCTAAACATGGAGACAAATCTTCAGGAAGCTATGAAGATAAGCTGTTGATTTATAACTGAAAAAATATGGATATTATACTTTACAGAAACTCAAAAGTAGTTACGGTATCTTGCTTTATTTTACAGTGGAAATATGAAAAAATTAAGAAAGGGAAATGCTCATATGGAAAATGATATAAAGCTAGTTTGAGAGATAGCAGAGTTATTGGTCAACGCAGTGGAAGGCATGTCATTGGTTATAGCACAGCTGCTGGAGGTGACTGTGTTGGTATCTGTAGCATGTTGATGTGTGAAGTGCAAAAATGAATCTTATTCCTCAGGAGAGTCCTACATATGTCACGTATATTGTCTCATTAAGCCAATCCATTTATCAACCCGCTGAATGCCAATTAAATTGCACAGGATGGTGCAGGTATATGGTGGGATGATGGTGCCAAACTTTATTACAGCTGAGCTTTTCTGGCTCAGTACATTCCTGCATAGCAAAATGGCAGACATATCAAAGCCAAATTAATGTTCTTGAAATAATGCCTTTAAAGAGGAAGAAATGCCATGGTCTGGCACAAAGAGTATGAAATGTAATGTCACTTCTTAGTGTACTTTTAGTTCCAATGAAGATGTCACGGCTCAGATCCAGCCAGTGCCAAATGTCTTCACAGCGTGCAAATTAGATCAGTGTAATTTCATCAGGATGATGATCAGACTCTGTTGTGGTTATATGGCTGCATACACAGCTTCTGCTGACTGCTGCAGTCAGACTGGCACAGCTGAGCAAATGCTGCCATCCTCAGAAAGAGACAGAAGTTGATTTTATAGCATTCTCCTGATGCCAGAGTCCAAAGGATATCCCTAGGTCCTGGGAATAAGTTGAATTAGTATTTACATGAAAGTGTCAACTCAAAGAACTCTGCTTTTTATCTCCAACAACAGTCCCCTTCTTATCTCCGACAACAGAAACGTGAATATCTTCATTCAATAAATTCTTGTAATATATTACCAGATGATCAGATTTTGACTGAAGGTTTTTCAGCTGAATAGCCAAGAGATCCATTCCGCACCTCTGCTCCAAGACACTGACTGGTAACAGCAGAAAAGACCTACTGCCTTAGCTGTTTCAGTCTAAAGCCTATCATATGAACACAAACTTTGCTGCTCTGGCAGTATTCATTAAGGGTCCTGGCAGATGTACTGTGTTGGATTTAGTATCAGTTGCTTAAACAATATTGCTCTGGCTGCCCACCTCACTCCTTTGCTGGAGGTTACAGCCTGCATTGTAGGGGTGGGAGAACTGAACGTTTCCCAGCTCCCTCAGTTCACAATTCACAATTCACCATATTAGTTTGACTCGCTGCTGCTTAACTTGGTGTATCAGATCTGCTGAATCCTAGGATACCAAAACCTTTTCTAGAATGGTTGGTGCATGAGCACACATTTTGTTCTGCTGATGGAGCATGGGGCTGGTCACCCCCAGCACTGCAAAAGTATTATCTTTAAAAGGTCTTTTTGTATGCTAGGTCTCCAGGTATGCAACATGGGCCTGATTCTTCTCAGAAATATCATTGTTATTCAGCAAGACTAAATGTAGTAAGCTGATGATTTGCTGATAAATGCTTTCAGAAGCAGGAATTAAATATTTGGTGCTAGATAACAGTACCAGGGTAAGGGCATACCTTACATATAATCAAGCTTTGGGTTTGCTTCAGCTTTTTGCACAGAGGATTTTATATGTTAAAATTGTTAGATTTGGTGATTTTTTTCTCCCTCAAGCATTTGGTAAAGAGCAATTACTTACACATCTAACAGCTAAAATCCCCAAACACCATGGCACGCAGCCATCTGAGGCAAGTTGCCAAGTCTGTAGCTTCAATTAACCTTCATATATCCCCCCAAACTTGGAACACTATCAGAAGGCTATTATGTTCAAGCCTTACTCATGTGGTGAGCACTTGGACACTGAAGTTGAAATCAATAGCACTGGTGGATACATGATTGCTCACGTGTTCAGGTTTGCACAAGCAGACTCAATTTGTGGCAGTCTCATCCAGCCTGAAGTAGGAAGATGCAGAGACTTGCAGACACACAGCTATTTCAGGATCTTGTCACAGAGATCAAGCCCATTGTCCCTTATATAGTATCTGTCCATCACTTAATCTATTTGGGCTCAGAGAGTAGCTACTGAACATGGACTGGAATTAAAGGGAAGGGAGTACAGTGAGATTTGGACATCCCATTAAGCCTGTGAAGTAGCCACTGCTTCCAGTAATAGCTGTATGTTCATCAGAGGTACCGTGCAAAAGGGTTGGTCTCTCTGGAGACTGAAACAGAGACTCTATGCGTCCCAGATGTTCCTAAGAAGCTGTTTACTTACCCTCCCCTGTGTGCATTTAATTCTCAAGATGGATGGAGCAGAAATGGGAAATGGGGAATTAAATAAAAAGTCAGTTTTGGCTCTAAAATGAAAATGTTACTTATGCTCACATGGAAAATGTAAAGCTTCAATAAAAGCAGATAAAAACAGTTTTTATGTGGGGGCAGACAAAGGGCTAGATGCCCAGCTGGTATAAACTGGCATAGCTTCACACTGAGGTTGATTAAGCATAGTGCAGTTTGTGCCAGCTGAAGATCTGGCTTACAGTTACCGCTCAGTATCCCTATTGTGTGGGTGAAATCCTATCTGTCTAGGACAGATATGGCATCCAGTGATGGATGTCTCAAGTGCAAAGGCTACGAGAACCTCATAAGATTCAGTCTGTAAACTTACACAATTTTTAAACCTCATAAATGCCACTACAAATTACTAGAAATTGAGGAAAAGTACTAGTACACAGAGCCTGAAATCCTGGGGAAAAAAAGAGCTTCTATCGTTAGAAGAAAAGGAAATCATATTTAATAGATGCATACATGGTGCTTTTACTCAAACATTTCACATTTACACTCTAACAAATCTGCAGTCTGAGGCAAATGAGATGTTTCAGCTGAGACGAGAGGGAATTCACCCAGCCTTTCTGTTTGTGTACCTATCCCAACATGGGGGTAGAACTCCGGGCCGCTCCTGGGGCATGCCAGGACCCAGATGCCAAGCTTGGGAAGGCTCTAGTAGCAACATCTGGCTGCACGGCAAGGTCTAAAGGCAGTTGTGCTAACAGATCTGGAATAGCCTCTGGGTCTGGGCTTGCTCACCCTCTCCTAGGACACATTTTCCTTCTGCTCACCTTTGTTTTGTCAAATGTGTGGGCTTTTCATTTATTACACACTAGACTAATATGGGAAGGCTTCCTATCTGATCAGCAGGGATGTTTCCTATACAGTACCTTTTATTGTCTTGCAAATTCTTGCCTCAATAACTGCAGCCTATACAAATACATGCCGCTTGATTTTTGTCCCCTTCATTTTATCATGAAACTCTTCACAAGATCTAATGGCTGATTGGAAAAATCAGTTTCCTAAAGCTGACAGATTTGAGGGATATTAGTATCTTTTGATTACACTTCTATTTTTGTACACATTAGAGGTAGAATTAAGCAAAACTGATTGAATTTGCTCTAAATTTGTTTGAGTTGCTTCTGGTAATACAAAAATCACCAAAAAAGGACATGAAGCTATGAAAGTCACTGCCACGTTTAAGCAAACCCTTTCATACAATTTTTATGTCTTTAAGCCTTTGTTGTGCATTCTGTGTCCAATGCAAAACTTATGACAAGACATATCATTGTATCATTAATACTAAATTAAAAAGTTCAGGGCTTTTGAATTCACGGTAAACACTGTTTCTGTAATTGCTTGAAATTGACCTACGTAAATATGTTCAAAGACCATTAATTCTGTGGCATCGACACTTGCATTCTTCCAAAAATGGAGAGGTTTCTTTGTGTCCTTTGTTTTAAAAGAAAAATTTAAAAAACATGGCAAAATATTTTAAAATAATACCAATTTAGCTGAAATGGATCATGGCGTAAGAACTCACTAGGTAAACTAAGTATTATCTTGTAAGTTGGACCCTAGCCTTTGGCCCTGAGCTAGCAAGAAACATGTCATTGCACATCTAAAATTCACTAACATTTAAGAAATTAATGTTAACAGTATGTGTTTTTTTTCCATGGGCAGAGTACAAAAAAGGAGTATTACAGGATAGCATATGCTAGTTGTAATGTTCTGTGCACTGCTAAAGGTGTTCAACAAATTTTAATACAAGGTGAAATTTGTTTTTAGAATTCTCTACATAGCAAATAAAGAAACCCACAGTAGAATAATAATGCTCCAAGCACTCCAGGTGTCTAATGGCAAAAATATTTCTTTTTCCTCTAGCTTTGTGGTAATGAAATAACTACAACAGTTATAATTCTGTGGAACTAAGGAGAATCTTATTCTTCAGGGATTAAAAAAAATATTCAAGAAAGGATAAACTTAGAACATATAATCCAAGAGAATAAAAAAGGACATGTGGATTAATATGGAGAAATATTAATTGGAGCATTAAATGTTAACAAAAGCATGAAATGGATAAACAAGACATATCTAACTTACCATGTTGCTTAGGGATTTATGTGTAGCTCTGCTTAACTACAGGTCAGTTCATGGGTTTAGGTTTGGTTTCTGTTAATCTTATGGTACATTTGAGAATGCATACAAGGGTTACAGCACATGTGAAGTGTCAAAGAGCTGGCTGAAACAATACATTTAAAGGAGTGTGGAGTCGGTAATAGAGGTTGTGTAGTGATAGCCCTTGCCATGACATTAGGCTGTATTTGAAACTGCCTCATGGAAACTGAGTTGACTGTGACAAGCTCACTTCTACAGATTTGTGATTGAGATAATAATCACAAGTGGGGTTATCACTAAAACCAGTGATAACTCAGAAAAGAGTGAAAAAGAGTTGATGATAGTCTGTAAACCATATTTACACGCACAAATTGGAATCTTGGAAAGGTATTTACTAATAACCCAGTTAGTACAGACCCCCAACTATTGTTCCCTTGCATCACAAGGAAGAATGTAGCCTGCTGTTCACAATCTCCTAGTACATCATATACTAAGCTTTTCTGGGTTTTGCATGCATCTGTGGTTGGGTGGATGACTGAGAGAAGCCATTCCTTCTAAATTAATTCAAAATGACTGAAGTTAACTTCACAGGGAAATGAACTGTGGAAAAGAAGTTTGGCACCAAAAAAATGGTAAAATACATCTGACAGATTTTTCTTTAATGTCCAAGCACAGCTGAACTAAAATAGGGTGAGCTATTAACCATAATTAAGAGGTGATATCATTAATTTTTTTAGCATATAGGAAAAAACTCATTTACTCAATGCAAAGGAATTTGTAACTGACTGACTGTTAGAGCCTTGCATGTCCTCTGCTGCACAAAAAGCATCCAAATAACTCCAAAAGAGGAAGAATAATGATCAACACTTTACCCTGAAGGAGATTTCACACTATTTTCCCTTGATGAGGGAAAGCTTACCCTCATCATGTAACCTGCTTCTCTTCCAGGAAAAACAATGAAATCCATTAGCCTAATGTCCCTTCTGTGACCTATTGAAGAAGCAGGGCACTATCCCCAGAGGGCATGGGGGTCCAGCCCTAGGGAGACCAGAAGAAGAACAGGCAGCCACATGCCCTTATGGATCAGCTATGAGTGGTGAAATGTGCCTCTTGTCATCAGTGGCATCATCTAGGCGATAATAAACAAGGGCTTTATAAAATAAAATCACCTCACCACCTGTTCTCTGTATTGCTGAACTCCATATTGCTTTTCTTAAACAATATGCTCCAGTGACAGGAATTTCTCTAAATCTCTTCGCAGAGTGGTGCCTAGTAGGTGGCTTTACAACAAACCTTGACAAAGCGAGTAGCAAAGTTTTCTTTATAGCAAACCAAAAATAAATACATTTACATTATCTGCTGGTCCATAGCTTCTCTTCTCCTTCTTCAGAGATGATACACCTAGCCCAGCTTGCACCTGATGAGTAGTGAGGGTAGGTAGGGAGTCCAGGATCACCCTTAGACACAAGAGTTTCACATTCTCAAGAGATCAGTGCCTCTGAACTTCATCATAGAGCATACAACAAAGTCCTACTTCAACTTTTAGTATGTCTAGATTGTTTAATTTCACCTTAGGAAATTTCCTAAGCCTTGTCTATTTTTATTTATAGCTGTTCTGCTTGTCTCACTCCACTTCTATTACACCAAACAGCAGAATGCAGCCTGTTTTTTTCATGTTAAAAGATTTTCAGAAGATCACAAGACTATTGAAGACCCCGTCCAAATCTGCAAGCATGATCCAGCACTTCTAGCTCAGGCAGGCACACCTCCAATTTATACGGCTGGAGCTAGGAGTGTGCTGTTTGGGCTGCTGATATGACTGCTTGGGGAACCACTTGACAGCACAATCCAGGCAACTTTGGAGACACTTTCACAGAATCTATTTCCCTGGCCACACATTTTCCTGAGAGTTACAGGGGTTTCAGGTTTTGTGATTTCTATTCTTCCACCAAATAAAATAGTTTAAATTGCTCCTAAAACAGCAGCATATTTGCAGTAGAATATTTTTTTAAATTAATGCACACTACAAACTAACACAGTCCATTGACAGACATGCACATTTTGATAACAAACCCCTTATTTACAGTGTTGCATCTGCTAACAAGAGTGGCCTCATTGATGCATCTGGCCCTTTATTATTGTTTTGTTACATGAGTCCTATTCAAACTGCAAATTACTATGGAATGTTACATCATGTTCATCTTTTCTAAATTAACATACTTCAGTATGCCTTTTTGGTTAATGCAAGGAAGGCATGGATTACGGTCTTTCACATTGGATATAACAAGGGGAATGCTCTGTCATAAAATACCAGTCTGGAATGCATTTGGCAGATTTATGGTGATGACTTTGGAAAATGCTGGTTTAGAAAAGTAATTTCCAGCATTCTTTTCAATTCAAGCAACTTGGCTGCTCTTGGGAATTTCCTGTTCTTGGTACCAATCTTGACTATACAAACTACAGGGAACTTGGAGCAAATACTTATATGTGCAAAAATGGGCTTTCACAAAAGTCATATAAAACAAGCCATTGTCACTTTATGATTGTAAGTAACAGCATCAGATTTTATATTCATTAAATATGCTAGAGCCAGGGGGACTACCTAAAACATCCTTGTGGAGGGGTAAGAGCTGTAGAATGGCTCTATTCTGTCATGACCTTGAGGCTCATTTACACAAGCTCTGTCCATGCCATAGTTTATTCTAACTTGACAGCCAAGAAGATCAGTCCTAAGACAGCAATAACATAGCTATCATTGTTAAATGCCTTTTTTTCCTTGGGCACTCCAGCCTGGGTGGTTGAGGAAACTTGAATAGAAATGCTGACTTCCTGACTTTCCAGTTTCTTGGGTCCAAGTCAAGAAGGGAAACAGTGTAGGAACAACAAAAATAGTGTATCAGACAGAGATTCTCTTAAGCAGAAGCAGCCATTTAAGCCCACCCTGGGGCTGGTCTGCAGAACCAAAAGAAGCAGAATAAGTGCTGGAATACTTAAGAAGAGGATTCAAGCTTATATTTAAAATGTATGATTGATACCTGAAATTGTTGTTGAATCAGGAAAACCAAAACTATTCCACGGCTCTAACATTGCTGGAAACTAAACCCTGCCCTTGTTTGGAATTACTTAAATTAACCAAGTTGTTCCTTTAAATACATATATATCATTGATAAAGACTCGACTGTTATATTAGGTTACTCTAAGGTTTGAGGACAATAAGCAGATGCTTACCACTGTAGTTCTGTTGGGGGTTAATAGGAATCTGCATGGTTAAATAGCACTCATTGCTCTGACAGTCTATAATGCCCTTAATTCTTCACACACAGATCAGATGTTGGTAGTGGAAAACATCTGTTTCTGCTCATATATTACAGAAAAAAAAACCCCAAAGATTAGAAATTGGTAGCAGAGTTGCAAAATTCTGACTCAGAACTTAAGCAATCATAATGTTAGGAGTCACTTCTTTCCCAGGTTGCCTGGGCTTTACATTTTTTAATAGTTTAATACTGATCTATTGTTTAATTCTCTTTTTAAATTAAGTCGTAACAGATATTCTTGCTAATACTGAATAAATATATTTTGTAGTTGAATTGTTTGAAACTTTGAACAGGAAAACAAGATATTTGCAGGTCCATTCAGTCCAGCTTAGGACTGTCAGCTTATTTCAGTCTGTCATGGGGCATTAAGAGAGCAGCAGCAGGAACCAATCCCACATCATTCAGTGGCACAAAATCTCCACAATTTGTCTACCAAGCAGAATGGGTATAGCAGGTAGGTGGTGATTTCTGTTGTAAGTTTTCTGTTCCATGACATGCAAACACTCTGTGCAGACACACAACTGCCAAGGTCTTGCCCCATGACTCAAAAGAGCATGCACACAACACATCCATGTCCACCCAGACTTCCAGGCATAGCACTCCCACCTCTGGCTCAGCCTTCTGCATGGGGCTGGACTTCTGAGGAGGTGTGCCCCTGGCAAACTACTTTTCTATGATTTATTGAATTCTAAGTTGGATGGACAGGAAAAACCACCAATGGCCTTACTAAACCATTTGACCCCATGGCATGGCCATTAAAGGGGAAAGGCAGAAGTAAGGGCCTAAGGACAAGGCACCATCAAGTGGCCTTTGACTGTCTCAGCAGGTCACCCACCTTTGGAGGCCTCCAGTCCCCGTCCCACCCCTGTCAGAAAGGCAGCAGCTCTGCAGTCACCAAAGTATCTGGGACACAGGGAGATGAGCCTCCCTCAGTGCAGAAGTCCTGAGGCAGCCTTGGCTCTACCTTGGCTCTGCTGAGTGACCAGGCAAGGATTCCTAAGTCCAAGGAATCGCATCTTTCTTCTTTATTTTGCCAGTGAAAATAATCACGAACACTAAAAATCTCAGTCCATTTGACAAAACTAAAACTGCACTTCTCAGCAGAAAAGGATTCTCACGGAAAATTTCTGGCCATATCCAGTAACTTCTTTTTGTGACTGAGAGTTTTTCTTTCTAGTTTTTCATGTGACTTCTGAATTCCTTTTTTTATTAAGTCTTCCTTTATATCACAGTAAAATTGCTCTCACAACAGTGGTAGTTTCATATTACATTCTTTTCCACATGTATGTCATGGATACGGATTTACTAAATCAAGGTTTTTCAGCAGTAGTCTAGTCTCTTTTGAATATAATGGGAAAACTCTAGGGTTTCACCTCCACCATTTATCAGGATTTTTAAAACAATCTAAAAAGAGATTATTACAAAATAGATGTTCAATTTATCACAAATAGTGGTAATTTAATTGAATACAGTAGCTATCTAGGGTTTATATTTTTATAAATATTTAACAAAGTTACTTCACAAAAATGTTCATGCTGTTTGTTCTCAATGTTTCATTGTTACAAAGCTGTTAATTAATGTAATAAAACAATTGTTACAGAAAGCAGAAAAGTTACAGAAAGTTAAAGAAATTAAACATTTTACTAGAGGTACCTTCTGTGAGTAAGCCAGGTATTTTCGCCTAGATAATAATTTATCTGCAGATGAAATACCTTCCTGAGTGTCCTTTATTCCTTTTTCCACCTAGTGCTACTACATTGTACTTAGGGGAAGAAAAAAGTGCTACAGATAACGAAATACTGGATCTGCCTCAGCATTTTCTGTCCTTTTGTTTCTGTATCTGATTCCTATTCAGTACTACAGTCACATTCACAAGCAGATGTCACCTGCACATTTTTCATGTAGGGTAGAAGGTTGTCACAAAGATAACCTCAACTAGATGTAATAATGCACATACCTGAAATTATGTCTTATATAATGTCTTGTCTTCAGAGAGGAAATGGACCAGTGTAGGCAAACTGGAACACCTCTTGGATAAAAAAGCTGTATTCTTTTATTCTAGTTCAAAACCAAAACAGCTTGCATAGTTTTAGATTTATTCCATATATTTATGAAAGCTGATATCTCCATACATTTTAGGGGGGCTGCTGACACTGAAGCCTTTACCTCGGACTACTTCCACCTAGTTCCATTTCTAACTCAAGGGCACATGACATGTCCAGATCTTGGGTTAGAAAATCTTTACTGTTTTTTTCAGACCATATACCTTCATCCCAATTTCTGTTGATAGCAACCACAATTGTATATAACAACAACTCTGACACAACCTCTGAAGACATTGGAAAACATATTATATACCAGAGATCCTGAACTTCTTCCTCTACACCATTCTCCCACCCATTTTTTATTATATCCTTTAGAAATTAGCCCGCTTTACCACTTACATACAATAGTCTCTTTGTTCTTCACTGACTTCATACATAACTTTCATTTATAAGCAGTTTCTCTGCTCAGTACCATCTAAAAGATTTTAAGCCTTCTTTTCCCCACAGTCAGCAGGAAATAAATTTGGTACTGATTAAGAAATATCCTCAGTATTTTTATGTTCTTATCCAAGACCAGTAAATAGAGTATTGGTTACATCTCCTTCTCTGTGATAAGAGCATAATCCTTCATATATGCTTGCTAAACCTTTCAAAAATCATATGTTTGCATGCTATAAAAAAGTTTTGCTAACAAGTACATTACACTAGAGACATAAAAAAGAGTGTATTAAATTAACCACAAGATTTTCAAAAGCACTCAAGGGATATTAGACTGTACCTCTAAAAAGGAGCTAAAGATGTGGTAAAAAACAAGTAGAAAAATTAACTTGAAATATTTATCTAGAAAGTAATTGTTCTTATGAGTTGGAATGCAAATGCAACATGGCAGAATTTTTCCAGTCATACAAAATAAAATAATTATTAGTAATAAAACATAACTGTTTTTCTGAACTACCCTAACCCTTTCCAAAAGGCTTCCTTTGTCTGTCAGGATCCAATCATGCATGTAAATGGAATTTTTTCCTGTTTGGGTTTTGTTTACATCAAGCTTCCGGTTATCAGAATCTCTAAAGAAAGGTCTTGTGCAAAACATTGCTAAAGAGAGCTCTGCAACCACATTAAACTCATACTGGAAAAAAATATAAGGGGAAACAAATAAAGAGGAAAGAAATATATCTTGAATTTATCTACTTACATGAACTAGAATTTATAATGAAAATATTCTTGTGATTTCAATAAAAGAAGTCAACTAAAATAAGATAGGCAACTACGTTTTTTTCAGCTCCTGAGCTCATTTATGCTCCTGAGAGTATCAAATTAAATCTAAAATCTAGTGAAACTATTTATTCCCTAACAAACCATCCAGATCTATTGTTATTTCATGTAATTAAAGTCTGTCAGTTACATTCAGGCTCCTTCAGAAAATTCTACGTCATTCCCTAGGTGTATAGGAATGACAGCGTTAGCAATCTCAGTCTTCCAAATCCCTCGGGCCTTGTGGAAAATTGGAATGACAACTTTTCCCTGGACCTTTTCAAGAAGTACTCAGCTATGCACACTATAGGGCGGCACTAGTTTAGATTCTCTAAGGATGTAGTTTAAGGTAAGTCAGAAGACAGTAGGAACAAAGAATTCCTAATAAGAAAGGAGAACCGTTGTTAAAACTACGAAAAAGGACATTCCACCCCCTTAGAAAATGACACCAAAACAGGCAACAGAATTACCTTACTCTTTTTTTATTATTATTTAAACTTTCTAAAGAAGATGTATAATTATGTTGCTTGAAAACAGCAACTCCTGTTGCATAGGAATTGCTGTACTCAAATAGGAGTTTTAAGTTTGGGTTCATCACAATTTCTGCTGCTTTGTACATACTGAACTGCTGATTTTTCTGTATCTTCCTCAGTGCCTTTTATATCATTTAATGTCCTCTCACCTTGAAAGAAGGTATTTGCAAGACAGGAGCCTTTGTTCTCACATATGACTGGAAACATAAACTAGCTAGTATCTATGCTTATTTGAGCATAAGGAGCTTGAGGAAGTCAAACCACATCTTTTGAAGAAGCCAGAAAGATCTATCTAAACACAAATAGTTCATTTCAGCTGTTGAGAATGCATTTGTCCTCTCATTCACCTCTGAGATGGTGTAAGTATTGGGAAATTCATTTTACGAAAAGTCTAATTAAGAAGAAATTAGCTCCAGAATCTAAAATCCTAACAGTGAGCAAGCCCCACAGAAAAATTGCTCTTGCTTTAAACATTTTCAAGAAGACCAAAAGAAGCATGAATATTTGGGTATTATATACTCCAGATAGATCTGCTTTTGCTGAAGTTTGCAAATCAAACTTAATTCAGTAAGTGCCTACCTTTGTTTATGTTGCTTTAAATATAGTCTGCATAATAATAGATGAGAAAAGTACTGTAACGTACCAAACAGAAGATACAAGTTCATCTTCCGTTATTCTGAGCTAAGATACTATGACTAGATACAAAGCCAAGATACAGAGCTGATGTAAGTCATTTCATATTTTGCATATGCATAAGTTATTTATTGATGTAGTTGATAAAAAAATCCAAAATGTTTTACCTTCTTGGTGTTGCTGTATTATGCTATATGGTATAAGCATGAGTGTAATTACAATACACTTCATTTAGTAGGGAAAAACATACATTTGCAGTGAAGTGAAAAATGTGCATCATGGAACATAATAAAGAGGAAACCTGCCTTGTTTTCTATTTTACGCTGTACTTTCAGATCAAGAACTTCCTAATCTGCATTGAAAGACCACAAAACTGAGGATGGTTTTAGTGTAGATGAATGACTTGACAAAAACACTCGCTAGCAGAAGTGGTGCTTTCTCTTTCAGAGAAATTTTCCCAAATTCATTCAGCTTAAATTTTGTATCTGGGTAAAATTTGCACTGGAGTATAAAAATCAGTAAAACCCCCACCATATTCTATCCCAATAACTGAGATACAACAGTGTATAGCACCCCTACTTCACTGGAGGGCAGGAGAAGTCCCATTTCTATGGGATTGCAGTTGATGATTCTAGAGTTGAAAGCTGTGCCTATATGAGGAAAACCTAATTCTGCATGGATATCAGAGCACACTTAACCTTGGCAGGTCATCCAGGAACAGGGTCCACAAAAGAAGCAGCTAAATATCCCTACCATCTGCTATTTCTCTAATGCAAGATGATAAAAAGGGTTAAGTAAAGGTTTGTCATACAACCAATCTTCAAGTCAAGGATGGTGGAAGAAGAGCTGTGTGCTATCCAAAAGATGAAAGCATAGTACTTGCGTAAATACGGAAAAAAAAACATTATTAGCTATTGGGTGAATGTTGTATTCAGTACCCATAACAATTAAACAATGTTAACAAAAAATTTATGCCACCATACACCTCTTAGATTCTAGGACTTTTATTCTAAATTTCTGAAATTTCAGAAAGACACTACTTAAAGGATGTCACATAATTTGGAGTGCTCTCCAGTGTACCTTGCTCGTGAAAACAAAAACCTTTAGGAGGTGAAAACTAGAACCATGTGAACCTGACAAGAAAAGCAAATAGGAAAATATTAATCATCTGGCTTTAGGGGATTTATGCTGTCACCCAAGAATGTTTTATTGTACACACAACCAGAGTTGTTCATGTTGTAAGGGAGCACATTCCTGACTTGCTATGTATGAGTTATCTGCAATATATAAATTAATTGCTGAAAATGAGAATAGAAGCCTTGTCATCTTTTCCCCAAGAAGCCTTTTAGTAGAATTGGATGAAACATTCAAAATTAACACTCTGTTTACTACACGTTGTTTTCCCTGTTAGAACTGAACCACAAACCAATAATGATCTTGTAGAATTTGCTTGTTATTCATCACTGTTCGCTGACACTTGTCCAAACAAATTACTGCTTATGGATTATCTGAAATGTAAGGCTATTATTTGCACTTAATTATATGTGATAGATCACTCAAATCACATGTTGTTTAGATGTTAATTAGATAATCTCTGTTTCATAAATTGAGCATACCTGAAAATCATTTACCTTTAGAATCTCTAAGTAATTAGACAGAGATCTAATTCCAGGAATAGCTGTTACTCTTTTTTTTTTCTTTTTTTCTTTTTTTCCCTCATTGCAGGGGAAACCTGACTAACTAGAGACATCTTTGCTGGTAATATATGGAGACCTCAGATTTCAAAGCTCATTCTGGCTTGAGTGAACTGCCTAACAAAATTTTCATTTCCTTTTTCCATGACATACAAGTCTCAAGTAATAGGAGAGACATGTTTGATGCTGTTCATACATCATGGGGCGTGAAGGGGTGAGGGGTGCTATACACTGTCCACAGAGCCTGGTTTCATTTCAATTGCTTATATGTGTATGCCAGAATTACTATATCCTTCCTCAGCAGCACACTATTTCAGACACCTGTTTCATGCTTGGTCTGAAGCCACTGGCATTTGTATTAACTTGGAGTCATACCTAATGCTGTTCTTAATTTTGCTTATTTTCCATCTCATTACACATGCCCTGCCCAAAAAACCCTATGCATAGTGGTTACTAGTCCAGTGGGTATAGCCCAGAGTCCTGCTGGAGCCCAGGGAATCCCAGACAACAGCCATACTGCTCTCTTCCTGCCAGTCAAAACTTCAGAAGAAAGGGAAAACTTAGACAAATGTTAGCTTTACGATTCTCTTTATAAAAAAACAATATCCCAAAACATGGTTTTACTGATGAATGGCTAAGACTTTTCATTGCCCATGTATTTCTTCTTTCCAGCACCTAATTTCTTCTTTTCAGCACCTAATTTCTTCTTTTCAGCAATCATCTTGAGGATGGGTTTTAACTTTGGATCTGCTGCATGGATCCAAAAGGATTACACATGATTTGTACTTGGAGCTCCTTACAGTTGTGGGACATTATATTTATTTTAAAGCTACTGTAAGCAGTCTGTTTCATCAGGCATTTCATCCTGCTCTCTCTGATTTTCATCTATTCCGGCAAAAAAATCACTTCAGTCAACTCATTCACTTCAGCCGACAATACTTTTGTGGAAGAACTAGAAGTATGAGCCCAACTTGATGAAGTTAGACTTCCTTCCAGTATGTTACTATGACGTATCTATACTGCAGATGTAAACAAAACAGTTTTCTTTCTTTTTGTTATGAAGAAAATCGAAGCAATTTTGTAAGTGCCTTAACAAAACTAATGCAGGCCAAATCCTAACAATCATTTAAGTGAATATGTCATTTACATCTTTTATATGGAGGGATGAATTGATATTCAAAATCATTCCAACATGATTTAAGTTAAAACTACTCTGACACAGAGATTTCAATATATTTCTTTAAATGTTCTCTTCCTCTAATATTTCTTCTTTGTTAAATAAAAGATTCAGTGGCTACATGCTGTGGGCATTTCCTCTGATTTTTCAGTCATTTCCAATGTTGTATGATTATTGTACTTGTATGGGCTGGTGATTATAGCATAAGAGATTACTGAAAAAGAATTATTTTTAGACTTCAGGGAGTTGTACATTGTTCCTGACTGCATCTGTTAAGATCCTGTAAAAACTGAGCCAGATGCTGCGTGGTATGCAAACACTCTGGGTTGCAGAGATCGTATGTGCAAAGATTACAAAAATACTCTCTAAAAAGTAACTGTGATTATGATCAACATGACAGTCACCTAAGATTGAATTCTGTCCTTTTAAATTGCATAATTCACACAAGTTTATGGGAAATCTTCAGCTGTCACTGAAACTGGCCCTACTTGTGGCAAAATTGCTCTCAAATATTTAATGTCATCAACCACTGCTGAACAGAGGCAAGCAGAAAGTAAAACATTTTAGAAAGATAAAAATATGTACCTACTGCTCAAGGAGTGATTGGAAATAACACCATACCAGATTCTCAGCTAGTGTAAATCAGTCTAACTTCACTGACCTATCATTCCCATCCACCGCTATGGATGGCCTGTACTATTTAGCATTGAGACATGGAAAAAAAGTCTGTAGTCTGCCTAACAAACTGTATTGCTGCTTCTTAAAGCTTTTAATATATGAGCTGCATGATTTACTATGGCGTATTTCTCTACACATAACAGCTCATTATAAGCTCTGCTGGCTGTTACAGCCTAAGATGGCAGTTAGCTACTCCTACACACACATCTACTGAAGTCAGACCCTGTGCTCAACTGATTAGATCCAGAGCTGTAATTTTGATCCAAATACCGGAACTATGCATGACACTTCCTTTGCACTTATGAATCTGTCCTTCAGATATCACCCCAGCCTTAAACAGCCCTTTCCCTACTCATAAGTAGCACAGTGCTTGCTGCATTCTCCCTTTTCAGTGACTACAGCTGTTGTTGAAATACATAGTTTGCCATGTTGTAGATTTGAAAAGTTGCAGAGGCACCAGTTTAAACCCTTTTAGAGGACAGCATTTTCACGGCAGGGGGTGGGGGGGCGGCGGGGGTGTGGGGGGTGGCGGGGGGGTGGGGGGGGGGTGTGGGGGGGTGGGTGTGTCTGTGTGTCTGTGTGTGGGGGGTGTGTGTGTGTGTGTGTGTATACACCCATACTCACAGCTACATCTGTATCTACATTCTACATCTATCTTCTTGTATTTCAAGTGGTGTCCCTCAGGGACTGATATTGGGCACAACAGTATTTAATATCTTCATAAGTGATCTGGATGATGATATCAAGTGCACGCTGATGAAGTTTGCTGCTGATACCAAACCAAGTGGGGAAGTGGACATTTTGGAAGGGACAGCCACACTGCAGGGAGACCTGGATAGGCTGGAGGAGTGGGCTACAAGAACCTTATGAAGTCCGACATGGACAAGCATAAGGTCCTGCACCTGGGAAAACAATCCAGAAGTGCAGCACGGGCTGGGATCTACCTGTCTGGGGGGCAGCTCTGTGGAAAGGGACCTGTGGGTCCTGGTGGATAACCAGTTCAGTATGAGTCAATAGTGTGCTGCTGTAGCAAAGAAGGCCAACAGGATGCTAGGTTGCATTAAGGGCACCACCAGCAGAGATAAAGTTGTTATCCCAATCTACTCAGAGCTTTTCAGGCCATACCTGGTATACTGTGTTCAGCTTTGGTCCCTGCTATGCAAAATAAGGTGTGGACAGGCTTGAGAGGGTCCAGAGAAGGGCTGCAAAGATGATCAAAGGACTGGGAAGCCTACCATGCAAAGAAAAGCTGAGAGAACTGGGTTTGTTCAGCCTTGAGAAAAGAAGGCTTAGGGGAGAACTTATTACCATGTTCCAGTACTTAAAGGGTGGCTACAGAGAAGATGGAGACTCCCTGTTTAAAAGAAGTCATATGGAAAAGACAAGGGGTAATGGATTCAAGTTTCTCCTGGGGAGATTCCAATTGGACAGAAAAAGAAAAATTTTCACAATGAGAGCAATCAGCCATTGCAATAATGTCCCCAGGGAAGTGGTGGATTCTCCAACTTTGGATACTTCCAAAATTCAGCTGGACAGGGTACCGGGCCATCTTGTCTAGACCATGATTTTGCCAAGAAAGGTTGGACAAGATGATCCCTGAGGGACCTTCCAACCTGGTATTCTGTGATTCCATTATTCTATCACTCATTACAGTAACAAACCCCAAACAATTAATGATTGTAAATAAAAGGGGTTTGTTTCCACATGACATTATTTTTTTCCTCTCAAATTTTAATGCCAATACTTATTTTTATTTTATCTCTTGTAAAAATTAATATGAAAATGAAGAAAAAGCAACATCTCTTGTGAATAATTACCTATTGCTTATACCTAACAGTCAGTAGAAATAAACAATGGCTAACAGAAAAAAATGAAAAGTTAATTTCAGAAATCAGTTTCTAGAAGAGCAAAACAATAAAACAAGCTTCAGGGAACACTAACATTTTCACTGAGGTTTCCATCAGTCAACTTGTTCCTTTAAACACAGAGACATTTGAAAAGCTGCAATTCTTTTCCCTTGTGGAAAGCAGCCCCCTACTACCATTAACTTTTGGGATTGTTCTATTCTCTATTCATCTAACATAAGCCTGAAGTCCAACAGTCATTTCAGTCTCCTAATGATTTCAGAAGCACTGGATCACTCTTTCTATGGCAAAGTCGCATGGAGATTTCATTATAAGTATTTAGCATTTTATGCATATATCAAGCCAAGTGACCATGAACACTGGATCCAAGTACCTTTTTTTGAAGCAGAATTGTACTACTGGAGTGACACATGTGGCATCCTCAATTTCAAAACACCAGGCCCCCTGGAAATACATAAAACTAGAGCTATTTGATTTCACAGGCTTCATAAACTGCATCTAATGACATTTTCAAGATCTAAACCGTGAAAGATGACCAAGCAGCCAATACAATGTTCAAAAAGCTTCTGAAAAAGGAGATTACAAGTCTCTAGGGTTTGGGTTTGGATTTTTAATTTCAAAGAAGCAGACATTACTGGTCTTGAAAACTAGAAGCAAATAAAAGACTGGATCTAGACAAGAAGAAAGATGGAAAAGCAATGCAGACATCTCTGCACATGATCCAGTTGGGTTCAGAAGGCTGTAGCTGTATTCATGCAGAGATGTACCCAACTCATAAGCTTTCCAATATATAAAAATGTGGTTGATTGTCAGATTTGCTTATGTAAGCTTTATTTACTATTTCAGATAACCTATAACTTTGCAAATGACTAAGTGGCAAAATGATCAAGATGATGTGGAACAGATAAAATTACAACAAGCAAATTCATCCTTTAAATTATTTTTGCAAAACCTGATGAGTGCCTTTTTAACTCTGTATTTTCATACATTTTATGTTAAAGACCTTTATTCCTGACTTTGAATGTTTTGCTGTCAACATGTGAATCATTGGTCCACAAGGAAGGATATTTAGTGACTTCTTCCTCATAGTAATTGCTATACATTTATAGCAGAAACAAAGTTTGTTCAGAAAGAGATGTACAATATTACACTTCATTCTACTTAATAAGAAGAAGAAAATTAACTTCGTTATAGAAAACAGAAGGTTGATGATACTGATACAATATAGTAAAGACATTATAACACACTATTATTTCAAAATAGAAAGATCTTGGGAAAACCCATTTAAATATATAATCTACTTTTCATATATTGTACCATGTATTTATGTAATCATATTCTAACTAAATATGCCAGAATTTGGGTGGGAGTGGAGGTGGAACGGTGGCAATTAGAAGATCAATTTTCATTAGCCAGAAACCCTGCACACAAAAAAAAAATCATACTGCAAAGCACATTGATCTGATTCTATCTAATGATTATGCTTCAGTCTTCAAACAGTCCCAGACAAATACACAGATAGGCAAAATTCTGGCCTAGTTGAAAACAATGGAAAAACTCCATCAGGTATTTAAAGAGCTATAACTTAAAGCTGAGTCTAATCTTAAATAATTAATAGCATGGACAAATCTCTGCTTTGTTAAGTTAAATGCCCAAGAGCTTTTATCACTACTGAAGGTTACAGAAATGTAGCCCATTGCTGAAGATTTTCAACATTTAGCTCTAGATCTGAATTTGTTTTGCTGAGAAACATGTAATTTTGTCTTAGCTACACAAAATACATATTCAATATCTTATTTTTACCCATCTGTGATGACACTTAAATTCTGTTTTACTTTTCTCTGAACAGCCTTCTGCAATCTCAGTAAGCAGAATTTTTTTTTTTAGATAAGCAATGCTGATTTCTTAAAACAGACATTATGTTTTATTATCCCACAGGCATGTCTATGATGCAAACTGCATGCTCATTTATGGTCAGTTTGTGTACATGAAATAATCTTGACTGTGAGAATAAAGAGAAAACTGTGGTTCAGATATGTCGCAAGAAAGAAGACGGCTCAGTTATTTTTGTTGTCTTCTTATGTGGTAGGTTAATACCCATATCACTTTTTATATAAAATTTTAAGTGCTATCACATATGGCTTATAATGATGCTTAAATATAGGTGTGGATTTTCTATTAGTACATATCTTTACTTTCTCTAAAATTATGACAGACCATAAAAAGATAACTGTACTCTGCCTAAAATAAGAAAATCCTACGTTCTTAAAATTATGATGCATTTTCATATCTCTAATCATTATGCAATAAATACTATGCTGTAGATTCTTCACTAACCTTACCTAAAACTGATACAAATTCACATATTTAGGACAAGCTCCTCAGCCCTTTTTAAACTCTTCAACCCTCTGTACAGCCCAGGAAGGAGTCTCATGGGAAAGACATGGTAGGGAAGGGTTATCAGAGGCGAGATCACAAGGTATATATAATTTGTAGAGGTTGTATATAGTTTGTAATAGCTGTTAATTGCAGGGAGATACTTGTGTAGCAAAGAGCTGGGTCCTTGGATTATATATCACATGAAAAATTCCACATCACTTTGAAGTCTAGAGAAATAAAATGTGTGGTTTCTTACCGTCTAGTTATAAAGATCTAGCTTGACTCTTCTGAAGGTAGTAGACCTTGATTAAGCCTTCCTTCATCATGACTCTCATGATAAGCTGCACCAAAAAAAAAAAAAAAAAAAGGCAAGTTTTAGGAAAGGGAGTTAAATAGGGAACATTTTCATTATATTATATAAATCCTTTCACTTGTACCTTGAATATTGCCCTGAATACTGATTATGCTTTGCATTTTACAGCCCTAGTCCCTTTACATTGAAAGCAGTACTGTGGAATTGAAAAGGACTGAAACTTTGTGGTGGGTTGACCTTGTCAGGGTGCCGGACAGCCATCCAGCTGCTTTCTCGCTCCCCCTCCTCAACCAGGACAAGGGGAGAAAGTACAATGAAGAAGCTTGTGGGTGAAGATAAAGACAGGGAGATCACTTACAAGTTGCTGTTGTCAGGAAAAAAATTGACTTGGGGAAAAATAATTTCATGCCAGTCAAAATTGATTTGGAGAGTGAGAAACAAAGACAAATTAAAACACCATCCTCCCCACCACCAGAACATTTTCGCTGGCTCAACTTCACTCCTGAATTCCCAGGTCCTCTACATCCCCCAACCACGACCAACAAGTGCAAGGAGGATGGGGAATGCAGGGTTACTGTGAGTACGTAACAGTCCCTCTCTGCCTCTCCTTGCTTCTCACTTTTTTTCCCTGGCCACTGTCGGTCCTCTCCATGGGCTGCACTCCTCCTCCATGGGCCACAGTTCTTGACAGGAGTACCTGCTCCAGTGTGGGCTCTCCAGGGCCACAGCTCCTGTCAGGAGAACCAGCTCCAGCACGGGTGCAGTTTCTGTCAGAAACACTTGCTACAGTGTGGGTCCTCCATGGCCACAGTTCCTGTCAGGAGAACTAGCTCCCACATGAGCTCTCCATGGGCTGCAGTTCTTGTCAGAAGAACCAGCTTCAGTGTGGGCTGGCCAGGGCCAAAGTTCCTCTCAGGAAAACTGCTACAGTGTGGGCTCTCTAAGGCCACAGCTCCTGCCAGGAGACACAGCTCCAGTGCAGGTGCAGTTACTGTCAGAAATGCTACACTGTGGGCTCTCCACAGGCCACCATTCCTGTCAGAACCAGCTCCAACATGGGTGCAGTTCCTGTCTGGAGAAAATGCTCCAGCATGAGATACCCATGGGCCACAGTTCCAGTCAGGAAAAATCTGCTAGAGTGTGGGCTCTCCAGGCCACAATTCCTGTCAGGAAAATATGCTACAGTTTGGGCTTTCCATGGGCTGCAGTTTCTGCCAGGAGAACCAGCTTCAGTATGGGCTCCTCTGGGCCACAGTTCCTGACAGGAAAACATGCCCCAGCATGGGCTCCCCACAGTCTGTTCCTTCAGGGCATATCCATTGGCGCCAGGGTGGGGTCCTCCATTAGCCACAGTCGGATATCTGTAACAGCGTTCTCCTCCCCAGGGACTGCAGGAGAACCCAGGCTCTGCCACCTGGGGTACCTCCTCTCCCTCCTCCTTCCCTGACCCTGGTGCTTGCAGGGCTGTTCCTCACTCGTTTCCCCCTCACACTTTGCTGCCCGTGCAGCATTTTCCCCTTAGCTAGGCGTTTTCAGAGGCACCACCACTATCCCTGACCGGTCCCGTCTGCAGGGAGCCCGCTCTGGAACCGGCTGGAACCGGCTGTGCGCGGGCTGGGGCAGCCCCGGCCCCCTCACAGAGAGGCCGCCCTGCCGCCCCCTGCAGCCTGCGTCCCGCCACAGGCACCCAATCCGCCGGGTCAGTAAGCACTCGTCCTCCGGGACAAGAGTGATTTTCTGAATCATTTGTGATACTGGAGCTACTAAATAATCAGTTTCACTGTTCGTTCTGCTCCTATATAAACGTTTATACATTTGGCATAAAATAATCGACACGTATTTACAGTTCTTCCCCCGCAAAGATTAGCCTGCTACGTTGGAGGCCAACACAGCTATGTGGGAGAGAGACACGTGCCCTTGCCTTGCCTTTTCAAAGTACTCTCTCATTAAAAGGAAAAAATGTGGTAGATCTTACTCCTTCCTTAGGAAATCACTGATGTCTTCAAATTACATATAATACTGCTTTTATAAGAAAGCTCTTTTGCTGAAGCTTTCGTTTATTAAAATACCTTGCTTATTGCGCTGCTGTAACAACATGGGAGCAATGTATTTTAGCAACAAAGAGCTGAATATCCACGTTCTGTGGCACAGGCTGGCAATGCAGGCAGGGTATTTTTCCTCAGTACACACAGTACTGTGGGGCACCTGCTCCGATACGATAAGCACTCGCTGAAAAAGGAGAATAACTTTTTCAGACCTGATCCCTATGTATATAGGGTGTGTAAATTTTTGGAATAAGTTAATGAAAGAGTATAAGAATATGCTATGAATGCTCCAGGTCCATTTTGCTACAGAAGACGTACCCATGGGAATAGGAGATTAAAACATGTATGTACATAGCTGATACATGCATATTGGGTATTGAGTCTCTAGAGTTTGCAAGTGCGCAAAAGGCTACGTACATTTCAAATACATCCAGCTACAATTATAACATTTCAGAAAGAAATGGAGAATTAGGACATGCCAAAATTAAAACCTAAAAAAGAAAATATTAAAGCTACTACATGTAGTACACTAAAACAGAGCCAAGACAACTCAGAGAAATTTCTTTAAGTAGGGCAGCATCTCATTGTTTCATTTCATTACAAGTTTTATAGCAACAACTTGTAATGTTGTTTATAGAGCCTATTATGTAAATCACTATTGTAGTGGGTTTGCATGGCAAGGCTTTGGTAGCAGGGGAGGGGGGGGGTGTGTGCTACAGGGGGAGCTTCTGTGAGAAGATGCCAGAAGCTTCCCCCATGTCCAATGGAGCCAATGCCAGCTGGCTCCAAAATGGACCCACCGCTGGCCAAGGACAAGCCCATCAGTGACATTGGTAGCACCTCTGGGATAGGGCATTAAGAAGGTGGGAAAAAAGAAGAAAAAAAAGATCTGCACCAGCAGGAGAGAGTAGTGAGACTATGTGAGAGCAACAGCTCTGCAGACACGAAGGTCAGTGCAGAAGGAGGGGCAGGAGGGGCTCCAGGTGCCGGAGCAGAGGTTCCCCTGCAGCCCGTGGTGAAGACCATGGTGAGGCAGGCTGTGCCCCTGCAGCCCGTGGAGGTCCATGGTGGAGCAAGATAACCACCTGCATGTGCTTATGTGGAGGACCCCACACCAGAGCAGGTGGATGCTCGAAGGAGGCTGTGACCCCATGGGAAGCCCACACTGGAGCAGGCTGCTGGCGGGACCTGTGGAGAGATGAGCCCACAATGGAGCAGGTTTGCTGGCAGGACTTGTGACCCTGTGGGGGACCCACGCTGGAGCAGCCTGAAGGGCTGCACCTTGTGGAAGGGACCCAAGCTGCAGCAGTTCATGAACTTAGCCCGTGGGAAGGACACACATCAGAGAAGTTTGTGGAGAACTCTCCCATGGAAGGGACCCCCTGCTGGAGCAGGGGAAGGGTGTGAGGCGAAAGGAGCAGCAGAAACAATGTGTGATGAACAGACCACAATCCCCATTCCCTGTCCCCCTGTGCCTCTTGGGGAGAGGAGGTAGAGAAGCTGGAAATTAAGCTCGAGAAGAAGGGAGAGGTGGGGGGAAGGTGGGTTTTTTTCTGATTTGAATGGTAATAAATTAATTTCCCCATGTTGACTCTGTTTTGCTCATGATAGTAATTGCTGAGTGATCTCACCGTCCTTAACTCACAAGCCTTTCATTATATTTTCTCTCCTCTGTCCAGTTGAGGAGGGGCATGATGGAGCAACTTTGGTGGGCACCTGGCATCCAGCCAGGGTCAAACTGTGACAACTATACAGAAAAAAAAAACCCCAGACAAATAGACACAGCCTACTTCAGCAAAAAAATACATGAACTTGGACAACTAAGTTTACCTGTAAGTGGATAAAGTTTTAGTAATATACTCTCTCCATACTTTGTTTTCTCCCTAGTATCAATACTCCTGCATTTTCCTTTAATATGAGACTGTAACTTTAAAACAACCTCTATTGCAGGTTATATGACAATGATACTCAGATTGCTCTTGTTCCTGCAAGCCAACAAAAATTCTTTACATTTAAAATGTGAGGGTCTAAACTTTTATTGGATCTGATTACTATGGAAGCATAGATACAGAGCTAGCGAACAACTACTTATGAAGGTAATGGCAATACTAAGGACATTTTAAGTTAACATTTTAACAACTAGAGCTCTGATAACTTTCCATACATTTTTTCCTCTAATTTTTAAAGAGAGTAATAATTCCATGAAGACACATTATGGAGAATTAATGGTTTTTGTAATCATATTAAGAGCATCCATGGAAGGTCTGCTAGAACAAAATTAATTTACATACATAACATACGTAAAAAGCTACAACAATCCCTTTTTCTTGTCTCCTCTGAAAAAATCTGGAAGTTTCACATTGCATATGGCTATACAAAGTCACTGAATTTTCAGTGCCTTCTACCATAATTCTTTTTTGTAATAATTTTATCCTGGATTTAGCTGTGGCTTTTCTTTGCCACTCCATTGACATCTCAGGGTTGACTCCTGCTTAGAGATGCCTGCTTCCATCCTCACACAGATTTGGAGCTTGTGAAGTAATCATTTTTGTGCATATCTAGGATTCCATGCTAGCATCAAAGAAATGACCAATGGATAAGAAATATTTCTAATATACTCTCTCAGGAAGTAGAATCAGACATAATGATTCACATCCTTCATAAAGGTGGCCTGGAGTCCATATTCAGATGTATGATCTCATTGTGATGTTGTCTGATGAAGCACAGTATCACATCCTGGAAAATGTAAGTTATAGTATCCTGAAGACAAGATTGAAATTGGACTGGCATTTCCTCCAGATGTTTCCTTTCAACAGTTCTCTTCCAACAACTGGATTGGTTTGGTTTGGGTTTTTTGGTTGGTTTGGTTTTGGTTTGTTGGTTTTTTTTTAAATAAGGAGGTCTTATGAATTTGTTTCCTATCTGAAACAGCCATTGTCACTGCTGAAAGAACATGCTCTGCACACAACCAAAACCTTCATAATTTGGAGTCTGTTTTCATAGCACTCACTTTTCCTATGGAGCCAACGGCTTTCAGCCTCAGCATCATTTGACCCACAGATTCTATAACTATTAATTGTCCAACTTTCACCATGCATATATTTTGTCACAAATTATTAAAAAAAAATAATTAAAGAGTAAGAGCAAAGAACAGCCCCACTCCCCTCACAATATTCAATCATTCAAGCACCCTTGAATGCACAGCTTTGGAAAAGAACAACTATTAAAGCAGTCTTGTGTAACATGATAGTCTCATTGTACTGACATATGCACATACTCAAAGGCTGATAAAAATGGAAACTATCGTATGTCCAAGTGATTTCGGTCTAGTGATGATAAGTGCTGTATAAATTCATACCTGAATACAGAACTGATGTTTCTTGTCAGCAAAACTAATACATATTTGGGTCTACCTTGAGCAAATAATCAAAGCTTGTGCTTTTAGCTCGTCCTCTGGTTTATCTTCCCTAGCAGAAGCAACAGACCAATTTTTAACTTAAAGTTGCTTTGCAGCTAAGAAATGAATCTAGGCAAAGTTCTTACAGATTCTGTTCCATTCTCATCACACCCAATCTCTTTAGCAGACATGTGGAACCTATGGAAGAATAGGAATATGAAAAAAGTAAAAGCTTGCGATATCAAGAGATGGTAATGATTTTTTCTGTGAAGAGATAAATGTGTTGAAATGAAAATTAATTGCAGGAAAGGGTCAATTTAAAGAAATAATTCATTTGAAAAAAACTAAAACTAAATAATTCTTTATGTTGAAATTCTCTGAACACACGTACTTGCTTTTCATGTCAAAATAACTGTATTAAAAGTAAAATATTTGTTTTAAAAAGTGAAAATAATGAAACATACTACAACTGTGCTGATCCAGACTTTTGCAATGGAAGACACAGAGATGGCACATGAAAACGCTCTTTGTTTGAATTTGAGATGGGAAAGTTTCAAAAGCTCAGCAATACCTTTGGAATGGGAAAAGAAGTTACTGCCCAGCTCCACTCAAAACTAATTTATGGTTGGATATGATCTTGCAACTCAAAAATCTTAGACAAAGTTCTAAGAAAGAAAAAGGATACACATTGCATTAATTACATATAGACATATAATGATTAATTTCCAGTCTACCTGTCTATAAATCAGAATGCAGTCATTAGTTAAGCTTTTGTTAACTATAATGAACTATTGTTTGCTTCCTATAGTCATGGTCTGTATGACACCATTATAAGCTTAAATATTGGAAAGCTCTTTTGGAAAGCCTGTCTTCACCAACACAAGTGTTCAAGGGAAGAAAAAACTTCTTTAAAGTGTTTGCTAAAAAGGCATCACGTGAGCATGAAGACATTATTTGTCAATTAAATGAAAAGCTCCTTTCTCTTTAACTGATTCTAAATGAAATTCATATCTCTAAGGAGAACATAAGCAAAATGATAAAAATTAAGACCCTTACTAATATAAGCTGCTTTCTGGTGCCTCAGACATCTGTGCTTAATTATACTTGTCAGTGGACAATATATCCTCTTCGTGCAAGCTCACATATATCTTACAGCAGAGGGAAGATGAAGTTTATTGAAGAGAATCTTAGGGGTAAATGTAATAGTATATTTGCCTTCTATAATTTCTCAGATGAGAGTGTATGATTAATAGACTTTTTGGCACTGTGCCATTGTTGGGAGGCAGGGCGGGGGGAACTTTCAGAAAACCAAGACATAGTTCTGGTCTGACCAAAATCCTAGATTTTCCATATATCAGTGAATTACAAAAGTTTAGAAAATTTCAATTTGAAATACCAACATTTAAGTACGTAGACAATTTCAAAATGAAACTTTCGACTCTTTCTAATTAGGAACAGGAAATAAAACCCTGATGGTCTGTATTTCTAATTGAGAGTAGATTTGGAGACACTGTTCCATAAGTAGTGGTAGGCTTACATGACACAAAGGAGACCAAGGACAGACACAGCTGAAAGCAGGAATATGCATGAAGATTTTTAGAAAGCATGTGCTTTCCCTTGTATCTGAAACACCGTGAAAGCACTTGTGATCAGTTACCCAACATCAGCCCACACACAGGACTTAATTTAATACAAATGCCTTCCAAGTTAAGGAATCAAAAAGGGAGTAGTACAGGTTACACAGAACAAAGCTAAAGACAGACGTTCAGAATGAATGTTTTCTTTCCAGTGATTTTCTTCCCTTCCTTCTCACCAGCACGGGATGTATTACATAGAGTCGCTGAAGACCCACACCATTGCTTTTCCCAAATTGAACAGATATGGGGAATGCAAGTTGTTGGGTTTCTTTCACAGCAACTTCCTTTCATAAACCTTCCAAATGCAAAAACTAACACATGAAAATCTCAGCAGGAGTTACTACCTCATAATTGCATTTGAAATATTAAATCTTGAAGGACCATATATGATCCTATATAGAACTGTATGGTCACCTTATTCAAATGATGTTGTATGTTGACATTTATGGCACCAGTAAATCCCGTTTAATATAGCTCTTTTTAAGCTAGACCCCTCAGAACCCAGGCAGATGAGTATTTGGACCAAGATCCCTGAACTCCAGCAGGAGATCAATGCTGAGGAAATTGATTTCTTCTTCCATTTTAAGGTAGATGTGTAGGCTTTAATTTTGCAGACACTTGCCCCTTCTAGAAAGTTACAGCTGTTACCTGAGAAAGCTCCTAAAGCTGCAGCAGCAGCTTAAACCACCCTGCTAATACAACCAATACAACTAGCCAGCCATGCAAATGCACTGCAAATGTGGTCTTGGTTTGGGAAATTTTCTGGGTTATTTTTAACCCAGATCACTTCTATGATCTGGTTCACTGCTCAGACACAGAACAGTATCAGTGTGACAGAGGCAGCAGTATGATTCAAGAATGAGCAGCAAGAGATGAGGACAGTCAGATGAAGTGCATGCATCTGCTATAAAAAACGCTTGCCAAACTGTGGACTAAGATACTTTCTCACTTAACAAACCATCCCAATAGCTCCTCTGAAATTGCCTTAGATGGTGAACCAATGTCAAGCAGAGAAGTAAGTCACTGTGATATTTTGCTTCTAGTGTTATTTTACTCACAGAGGACTGTGGGAGATGCGCTGTCCGGATTGCAGAGTGGCAAGATGTTTTGGGAAGGATTTCTTTTTATTACATCAGGATAAATTTATATATATAAAGTTATAATTTCTTTGTAGATACAGGTACTTGGCTTCCAATGTTGGTTCCACCTTTTCTGCAAGTTCTCCTGATCCCTAATAAAACTCAGGTTCTCTCTATTATAGCATGTGTCGGTTTTGCATTAATTTTGCTCTGTGCTTGGTCCTGCACCTGATCAGTACTAAAACCTTCAAATATTTCTCAAAATATGGATTTCTCACACTCCAATAGATTTATAGTCTGCTGATTTCATTGATGTCTGGTGAATCACAATCACATCTACTCTAGCACAGTCTAGGAGACAATTGACACGTTTCGTCCTGACAGGTGAGTTACAATACAGTCCACATCTGCATCACATAAGCAGCTATTTATGTGCCAATAATTGAATCCCGCAGCTTTACAATCTGTCTTTTCCTGTCAGCTAGGATCCCTGCCACCAGCTCAATGCCCTTGTTAGCAGTCCAGGAGCCACTAGAGCAGAGATTCTACAAAGTCCTTGTAACTTTCAGCAGTATTGTCCTTCCCCAGACTCTCCCACCAATACTGGCCTCAAGAGACTATAATTTGTCTCTGCATACCATAAGCAGCTTGCCCACATTTATCCCTTGCCTATGTGACACTCATTGATAAGTACACCACCAAGTATGAGGAACAAGTCATCTAATCAAGGGTGAGGGTGGGGTTCTCACAAATGCTTAGAAATACAGCTGCCAAGAGATTTCTCAGTGGCCATCACATGGTTCCTGCATCAGCTATTTGCAAAATTATATGCTTAAGACTGGTCTTGAGAGAGAGCAGAAAGAGCAGGGTTGTTTAGAACATAAAATTGCAAGGGAAAAGGAGTCTGGGATACTGTTCCCTTCTCCATCATTGAAGGGATAGAGCTTTGTGTCCATTTTTGTGAATAAGAAATGAACCCAGGAATTGTAATGATCTTTTGGAGAAAAGTCTGAAAGTCCCCCAAAACTGGCTAAGTGGTCAGGGTGGTGGTGAAACAGCGTTATGGTTTCCCACCAACTAAACCACCACTTAGCATTTCAGTTTTGAATCATGCTTGTTTTGCTGCTTTCAGAATGATGGTGAAAACTTCTTGACTGGTAGAAATGCAGATTCACAGCTGCTGTTGATTGTTTGTAACTCCTTTGATGTCAGTAGTTGGAAGCAAGATGAATCGCAGCTGAGGAGCTGTTTAACTCCTTTACACGAAACAGTCACTGCTCCACATCAGTGTGCTCCAGGGAAGCCCTCTGGTTCTAGAGATGAGGGCTCAAAAAAAGATACGCTGCTAACTGACAAACTGTCAGATCTTGCAATGTGCTGATCTTATTCCAGGGCCTACACATCTGCGTGCAGTTAGGATGGCAAGATGTGTCGCTCCTGCATTGCCTCAGTATCCTGTACTTGTAGTTGCTCAGCCTTTTCCAGAAGCGTTAAACCTCTGGGGTTTATTTTTTAATTATTATTTATTTATTTATTTTTAGTGTTTACACTTCCAGAAGTGTAAAAACAACTGAATGGAAATGAAAGGGGGTTTTATTTCAAGAAGATTAAAATGCCATATTCTCAGTTTCCATTAGGGGATGGTACTCTATCTAATCTCACAGTTATTTCTAATATGTATAATATTTGATAGTTGAAATGATACTGGATTTGTCTTCCAGATCTTTAGTCCAAACTAATGTTTGTAACTAAACTTTTCATTATGAAGAAGTGCCTATGTTCTTGTTCCTCTGGCTCAAAACACCGTTATACATAGGTTATCTGTATTCATGGATTATCATAGCAGCAGGGAAGCCCTGGTATTCAAGGGACTTTAGCAGGCAAGGTCTGCAGGTAGAATTAAAAGCCTTTATTTTAGTATGCATGCAATTAAGTACAAGCTAAATCAAGAGTCGGTGACTGACTTCTGAAAACGCACACAGTAAAGCTCCTCACGAAGATAAAGGGAGACTTTTCGAGGCCTGCTAAATACCAGATCCCTTGCACGATGCTCAGGTTTTGCTTTGCTCCTATGCTGTCTGGAGAACATAACTTTGTCAGCATCTGAAGAACTCAAAAGGAACATGAAAAAGTTACTCTTAAATGAGTAAAAGGTGATGTGGGGTTGTTCTGATTTCCCCCCATGCAGAAGGAAGGTCCCCAGCAGTGAGCAGTTTTGCACAGCGTGGGTAGGCTGGGCTCAGGACTGTCCTCTGCTGCCAGGGCGCTGCTTTCAGGGCGCAAATACCCCCCCACCGGGGGGGTGAGGAAGACCCCTCAGTGCAACGACGGCAGGAAGGCTTACAGCACAGGGGTTATTGGGGGTTTTTTCCCACATCTGAAAGGAGAACGCAAGTCTCGCCACACAGTTTCCCTCCCAGGAGACGGGTCCGCGCTTGGCGGGAGCTGCCCGGCCGCTGCTCAGGGGAGCCGGGAACCGAGCGAACCGGGCCCGGTGCGGTGGGAAGGCCGGCGGGCGGTTTTAGGGAAAGCCTGCTGGCTCTCCTGCCCCCGCCGCCGCCAAAGCGCCCGCCACGCCTCCGGGCAGGTGTACCGCGCCGAGGTGAGGTGAGGGGGGCCGGCTCCCTCGCCGTCCCCGCGGGCGGTGGGATGGCTGCATCCCGCAAAGCCGAGCCCTGCCCGGGGATACGGGGTCCCGCGGGCCGTGCCCCCTTCTGCAGCAGCCCCGTGGGCGCGGACTGGGCGGGGAGAAACCCGACCCCCTGCGCCGGGGAAGGGAGAGGGGCTGCTGCTGCGCGGGAGGAGGCGGCGCGGGCGTGCGACTCCCCCATCCGGAGGGGACACCCCCACCCGGGCTGCGGGGAGGCCGCCCGGCCCGGCCCGCCGGTAGCAGAAGGCAGCGCAGGGCGCGGGGTGCGCCGTCCCGGGGCAGGGCAGGGCTGGGGCAAGGGCGCGGCGCGGAGCCGGGTAGCGGAGCGAGGCAGGAAGCCGGCGCCGGGCGCCCGTCTGCCTGTGGCCGGCCGGAGCCATGCGGAGCTGCGGGAGAGCGAGGGGGGCTGCGGGCTGGGCCGCCCCGTGGCTCCTGCTGTGGCAGTGCCTGCCGACGGCGCGGCCCTACAACCTGGACACTCAGCACCCGCTGCTCTTCCGGGGGGGCAACGGGACCCTCTTCGGGTACTCGGTTCTTCTGCACCGCCACGGCGAGGAGAGCTGGTGAGTCCGCGGCCGGGCCGCCCCCGGGGGGACACGTTTCCCCTTCCGCGCCTTCTCCCGGCGCCGACGGCCGCGGCCCCTCACGCTGCCGTCTCTGCCCCGCAGGCTCGTGGCGGGCGCGCCCCGGGCCAGCTGGCCCGCCAACAGCTCGGTGGTCAGCCCCGGGGCCATTTTCCGGTGCCGGATCGGGAGGAACCCCCGCGGGCGGTGCGAGCAGCTCCAGCTGGGTGAGTCGGCGGCGGGGCGCGGGCGGGCACCCCCGGCGCTGGGCCGCGGAGGGGTCGGGGGGCGGCGGGACAGGACGGGACGGACGGTGCGGGGAGGGCCGCGCGCCCCGCGCCGCCTCTGCCGCCGCCTTCAAGCAGACGGGCTGGGGGCGGCAGCTCCTGGGCTTTTCCTTGTTACACTGGCGTCCATCTCTCACTGAAGGGCGAGATCAGCGCTGTTGCCGCAGAGCAGCAACGGCGGCACCTTTTTTTTTTTCGGTAGGCAGAAACCAAATGCCCGAAAACCTAATTTAGAGAAGTTGTGCGTGCCGGCAGCCGCTCCCGCAGTTTGCTTTCGCACCTTTTCAGCACCGAGTTAAGAAGCCTCGGGAGAGCTGCGGCCTGTGTCGTGCTTCTCAGCAGAAAGCTAGTTAGTTGGGCATTCAGAGCAGAGGGCAGATGCAATTAGCTCAGGGATGGGGGGGTGTGGGTGGGTTGGAGGTACGTGCCTAAATAGTCTTTCCTGCAAAGCCTTCTTTGTAGAAGCCACCCGAAAGTAACTCTGAACCAGTCCTCTTATGCATGGGGTCACCCTGCTTCCACATTTGTTGAAAAATTGAGTTTCAGGGAACAAAGCTATCTTTGACTGAATCATTTTTTCCAGCTCCTGCATTTAACCTAACTCCTCTCTGCCTCCCCAGTCCCCATGCGTGGGAGATGTAGCTGGATGCACTTATCCCATTTCCAACCATTTGATACTTGGCAGAAAGGAGAACACGTTGCAGCAGGTCACTGTCATTGTGCATAAATTGCTTTGGACTCTCTGCTTGACCTCCTTGCACAGTGCTGTTCATTCTATCCCTATGCTATGCACAGGAAGCTTCCCGAACTTTCTATCCTTCTGTGACTGAGACCATCCGATCCGTTACCACTGTGAGCTTGCCGCCCAGTAAGGATAAGAAGCGCGGGAAAGGGTTTTCAAAATACTTGAAACAAAGCAATAGCACGCCATGGACTGATGGGCTTTCAGGGCAGAGCGCAGCCTTCTGTGACAAAAATGCTAAAATAATTATTTCTCTACACATCTATGCATAACACATAGAACTGGCAGGTTCTATCCATTTTTTTCCTACAGATAGAAATAAGAGTTATTTTTTATAAGCTACAAAAAATAAAGGGGTATCTTTACATGTAGCCACACAAGGCAAAGACAAGCAGTTGCTCATGGAAATAATGGCACTTAAACTTATTCCAGCCCACGTAGGGTTTTTTTTTTCCTTTTTCTGAGTAATTTCATTCCAATATTAGACCTATTGAAAAACAATACATAACAAAGAGCTTTTTTCTCCAACTGCTTGTCTGTAAGAGGAGGCTTGCAGAAGTCAAGTAAGTCAGCTAAAGTGGTGCAATAGCGTATGCTAAGAGGCAATAAACCCCTGCTCCTGCGTTCGAGGTAAAAATAGTCCTTCACTGTGTGGGCGAAGGGAAGGAGGGGAAGGGTAGAAAGTTTCAGGTTCTTTGAAAGCTACGTGCATTTGCAGTACTTCGCAATTTATTCAGTTACGCAGTGGAGAAACAAAAGCTCTAACACAGTTAACTTGATGGGCTTTTCCTCAGTAGCTTAGGGGATTATAAATTAAATGATGCAACAGATGAATGAAAATGTTTATGTGGTTCCAAAGGCTTAATTTAACCCAGCTTCTGTTCCCGGGTTTAGAGGCCGCCGTTTACTCAGTGGTGCTTACTGTCTTGTTCCGCACTTTTAAAAATAGTGATACAGCTAGAGATTTTTGCAAAATGTTTGTTTCCCTTAGTGCTAAATGACATCTTTACATCACTAAGGTACTTCTACAGTGTTCCTGAAGTTCAATAGGTACTGGAAAGAAGTGCTCTATTGTTAAACAGGTCAGTGAGGTCAATGAAGAAGCCAAAGGCAGCTGTGGTGCATGGGATGTAAATGAAGTAGGATGGTATCTGAGGTTTGTTAAGCCTCTGCCATCCTGCCGAGCCTCACAGAAATACACAAGGGAACTTGCAATTGCAAAGCTGAACTTAATTATCTCTTGTCTAACTCATTCAGGCTGTCAGCAACTTTTGGACGTAATGTTTTTATCCACGCTGTGTCTTTTGGTCAGTGGCCTCCTCGTTCTGCTTGGATTATTGCCAGTGACCAGTTTGGGTTCTGATCTCGTAGAATAGCGTAATTTCCTTTGAAAAATGTGCGTGGATATGTTACGTTGCTGGGAAAGGCAAATTGAGAAATAACTATTTCTGTCTTCCTCTTAAATACTTGAATTCACATTTCTTTCAGTAAAAGAATCTTTGAGGTAACAAGTTTCTAATTATGAGTCATAGAAATGTAGAAGTGACAAGAGGCAATAGCAATGGGTTTATCCAAATGTTGGGCCTCTAATAAGTGGATGTGAATTACTTAGAGACATAAATATGCTAAAACACTCTGTTGCTATTTTTCACTAAAGTGGCCTTGAAACTGCCATGACTAATTAATGAAGGATTCATGCACAATTAGGAAGACTCTGATCACACAAAACTGCTGTTGTATTTTTTATGTCACACGTTCCTATCTGCTCCCTCAGTAGAGAAAGAGTTGCTGGGAATAGTCCTGTGCTGCAGTCATCCCAGCATCTGGAAATAACTCATCCAGCATTCTTTAGAGAATTTTAATGTTGTTCAAGGTGTTGCAGAGGCCTGGGTCTGGTTTAAAAGCTGAGAGGAGACATGAGATACACTAGGAAATCTTTGTCTTCCCAGCACCTCACTGGCGCTTTTTAAGTCTCTCTCCGGTTGCTAAATAGAGGAGTCATGTTTTGAGAGTTTCTTTTCTAGTTCTAGTACTTCTGTCAATGGTGTCAAGTATTCTAGACTGCTGATTATTTATTTTTTTTTGTCTTTGGGGTATTTTTAAACGATTACTTACATTAGATGCAGAGACTTGTAATCAGGCTCTAGGCACAAATACAAAGTACAGTGCTCCAGGTTTATTATTTGGAGCACTAGGTGTCTGTCTTCTAATCTTTTGAATTTCAAACCCTTGCCCATGTCAGTCTGGGGTAGTCATAAATTGTTGCAGAACTTGCACAAAGTTCTTTAGATGTTTTGACCTGTTAACGTTTTGGACTTGCAAAACATTATAGAAATTCTTCAACAAAATTGCTCTCAGATTTGAAACAGAGTGATTTACTAGCTAAAAATACAGGAAACAATTTATAAAAGTTACTGTATAGTCCAGGAGCGGGAAGTTTTAAGTACAAATGTACACAGTAAATTCAGTACATATTGTTTCATAAGGCCAGAAAGCTCTGCCTGCAGTTCCAGCCTTCCACTCTTTAAGTCCCTGCTACAATTAACCTCTGAACAAATTGCCCTCTAGCTCCCCCAGCTGAATCATTACAATGGAAAAGTGAACAGTTAATGGCTTTCCCCAGAAGGCTGAGCTGTATTTGTTCAACTTTTTATTTCAGTAAGTTTTGCCTTTGGTAGATTGGCTTTTTGATCTCACTCGCATTGCTCATACCCTGCCAGTGATCTCCTTTGAAATAGCCATAGTATTCCAAAGGAGACAGGACCTTCTGGACCTAGGTCTGTTAAAGAGTTATGGAAACAGCTGGCATTTAACTAAAATGTTTTGGGTAGTATTGGTTTGAAGGACATAAGAGGGGTAAGACCTGTGAAATCTGTGAAAAGAGAAAAGATTGCCTTGGATGAATGAAAAAAAGAGTCTGATGAGGCCCTGACATCTAGGAGCAGGGTATCAGAAGGCTTGTCATCTTTGCAGTTGACTTCATAGTTTGAATCAATTAGCAATAGGACCAGAGGAGTTCTAGGGGGATGAATAGGATCATGGGAGGCTGTTGGACATGGAAAGCACTGGAGCAAGTTATATAAAACTGGTTTCTCAGATGACATTGCAAACATCTGTATCGGAGTCCTTGAGGCCAAAGCTAGAAGTGGCTTTATAAGTTGTGACCTTATTTGTATGCGATTGTGCTGTTTTTGTGGATGTGTGCAGCGGGGATTATAGCAGAAGTGTATCTTCCAGCTGTGTAATGTACACAGGCTGGGCAATTACTTATCTCTCGGTGACTTTATGACAGTGCCTGCTCCTTTTCCCTGAGGCAACCAAGCTGCTGTGTCCTCTTGAGTTTATGCAGTGTTGCTCTATTGCTTGTGCAGATTATAGCATTTTCTCTTCTCGTTCAGTAAAGCTTTCACAATGTCATACACTGAGCAGGGGCTCATCATGGCGTCTGGGATGTCAGGCCCTTGCTTCTCTTACCCACAAAGGCCTATCGTTTTCAATGAATACTTGCCAGGCAGAGAAAGTAAGGAGATGTAAGACAGCAGGTCAGCAGAGGGCCAAAGTGAACCTGAATCAAGAAGGTATGCTGGAGCCGAGGAAAAGGGGAGTACAATTGAAGGAGCATGAAGGAATGATGGTGCTTTTTCTTGTTATGGACCTCTGAAATAGGCCCAGGAATGAAGCACTGAGATGAGCGAAACTTACTTGTATGTCTCATGTCATCTTTGTTTGGTCTTATTTGACTTATTGACAGAAAGTTTCAGAAAACCTCTTGAGATCTAAATTTATGACACCGGTCTTTTCCACTTCTTCCATTTCCTGCAAAACCACAAACCCTATAAAGCAAACCCAAGGTAAGTTATTGTCGTAAGGAAGGCATTGCTAGAATGGAGTTACCAAAAGTGCCTTTTGTGATTCAAAGGAGGATTAATTCTTACAAGTGGGAGTGTAATGGAACTTTGTTTCTGAGGAGATTTCAATCAGATTAACATGCTCTGTAATTCATGCAAACCATGGAAATGTCTCCCTCAGGAAGTGAGGAGTTCTATGTGACATAAGTCTAAAAATGAATTCCAAACATGTGTCTGAAAATGATATATATTCAGTACATGGAAGTTCACATCACTGACATTAGCCAAGTAGGAGAATTCAGAAGCTTATCACTTAAATCTCTGTAACTGACAACCTGCAGAACAATCAACTTTTTTTTCTGTTTTTTTCAAGTAGCACATTTTACTTTGTGCTTGTCTTGGGGTAAAAGCTTGCATGGTTTTAATTACTGTTCCTCAGGTGACCTACAGGAATTGTTAAATTACAGTAAAATAAAACTCTTGGCTCAAAGACAATTGAATATCATGTTATTATGAGTGCTAAGGCTGGTTCCTATTTACTTAAATTCTGCATACTATTTCCTTGATGTCTTAGGGAAAGGCACATGGGGGAGGAAGTAGTAAATAGATGAAGGAGGGTCAGATGTCTCTTGACCCTGTGAAGGGTGTTTTGGAAACAGGTAGAGTACACCTGTGGTTTGCAGGGTGTGGCATCCTCTCTGCAGTATGGTGACTGATTCCACACTGCACTACTCTGGTCTGTCCATCAGAGCAGGGAGAAAGCGTGATGTTTGGAAGAAGTGGAGAGATAGTATGGGAAGAAGAAGAAATGAAGGCTCCAGCAGTTTATTCAGATAAATGTCAATTTATAGGCCTGTCGCAAAACAGCAGGGAACAAGCTCTGAAGTAGGGATGGTTGTTGGGTTTTATTCCTACAAATGCCACCCCTGATGTTATCTTACCATGTGATAAAGAATTGTCTTGATTCCATTAATCTGGCATTTTCTCTCAAAAAGCCCATGACATTCTAGCTATAAAATCATTTAAGTCAGTGTTGATTGTGAGAATATATGTAGCAAAGCCCACATTCATTCATCTTTCTCCTGGCTACTGAGTAGACTAGATGTATCCTTTATTCTGTTTCCATATTTAGTCAATATTGTGCAGTTGTTTGTGCTGTAAAAGAAATTGAAGAAGTCTGCTAAATTAGAAGTGTATTTATTTAAACTCTGTAATGCATAGGACAGTAATAAATCTTAGCTCTGATGTGAGTACAGTTTTGCCAGGGTGGGGGGTTTATTTATTTTCCCTCTCAGACAATGTCTGGGTCAGCACTGGTGCCCTGGGTCTGTGCTGGCACCATCTTCTGGGTGACTCCAACCCCTTAAACATCAAAAGTTTCGGGTTCACCAGTCACTGCATTGAATCTGGGGAAGTCTTAGGAATTATGCAAAAGTGATTGTTCAAACGATGTGATGCATTTCCTTATTTTGTAAGAAGCTTTTTCATAAACTGTGTCATGCTGGTGCATAGAAAATACTGGTTCAGTAATTTTCTTAATGTTTATTCATATGAACATCTTACAGATTAAAAGCTTGCTTTATATAACTTGGAATACTTTTAAATTTGTAGCTTCTCCTCACCATGGGTATTGCTACTGCTTTCTAGAAGGAAGCAGGTATTTGCTAACTTGGCAATACTGTAGCCTTTTGGTGGGGTTAGATGAAATTTCACTAGGTTTTAAAAACTAACTCTCCTTAAGGACAAAAACAAAGAGGTACTGCTAAATAATTGCAACAGTGCAAGGGCATGCATACACAATGATCTGACATCCCCACTAGGGATTGCAGTTATACACCCTTTATTTGATAGACATTTACAGTAGAGATCATTTTGAGGTCTGCTACCAGTAGATACTTAGCTGGAGAGATGCTTGCATCAGGCTAGAGTTAGGTAGCCTCACGGTATTACTTGTGTTTCTTATGAACTTTCAGGCTGAAGAACACTTGCAAAGCCAGCCCTTCACCACAATGAGCTTAATGTTACTTTTGGTCTTAATTTCGATAATGACAGAGAAGCCAGTCCTCACTGCCAACCTATCATGTTCAGAACCGGAATGCTCCCTTTGGCTACGTGCAATCATACCTTTGTTTGGGAAGAAAGTAAAAAGTCTACATGGCCTCTGTAAGACAGAGATAGAGGTCAGATCAACCAAACCTGAGTTACTGTAGTCTCCCTATAGAGTTCTTGGGTGCTTCTGTTACCCCCCACATGGCCCTTCAGCTTGTCCCCCTGTTCAGAGTGGTGGTCTTTGTGTTCTAGGCAACCCCAGTGGAGAGCGCTGTGGGAAGACTTGTTTGGAAGAGCGTGATAATCAGTGGCTGGGTGTCAGCTTATCAAGGCAGCCAAAAGAAAATGGATCTGTCGTTGTATGTATTAACCGCTGGAGCTGCATGTCTGTGCATCAGACGGCCTTCACTTTTCTTATGCTTCTGTGTCAAACATCTTGTTTTTTTATTGGTAGGCTTGTGGACATAGATGGAAAAATATCTTTTACATAAAAAATGAACACAAACTCCCATATGGTATTTGTTTCGCCATCTCTTCTGATTTTCGAACTGAACTGAGCAGAAGAATATGCCCATGCTATATAGGTAAGCAGAAGGCTTGGGCCCTCTATAGAAATGGTAATGTACAGAATTGCATGGTGCAGTTTGTGAAGAGCAGGCTTTCTGCAGCCAAAGGTTTGAAGATTGAGTGCTGATGATACGAGTCTAACTTATGATGTGAATTTGTTAGCAAGATGTTAATCACTTCATAGAAAAGCTGCTTTCAACAGGTAAAAGGAATAGTTTAAATAGGGCGTCAAGATACTTGCTCCTTGGACTGGATCACCGGAGGATGTGTGCTCCTCAAAAAAAGGCCGGTAGAGGACATCTGTCCTTCCTTTACTCTGTCATTTGCTTGCTCTGCTCAGGAGAGTGCTTCCCAGCAGAGCAGCACTAATGCCTGTAAATGACTGTTGCTGCCTGCTCCTTAGCCTTTGATCCAAAGCTGCTGTAGTTCCTTGACACGGGGTGTGTGTCCCTGTTTCTCACTTGCCTCCTGCCAAGGCCACTGCTGTGGCGTGAGACCTTCAGTGTTCCTTCCTCAGAGGACTTTAGGAGCAGAGTAAGGGTCAAGACCTGAAGTTATAAACAAGTCTATCCCTACCTTCCTTTCATACCTACATCCCATCCAGGGGAACAATCTCATGACCCTGCCCCTTGCCAAAGCAGGGATGAGCTGACGATCAGGCCTTTCTGTGCAGACTGATAAAGTCACGCCATCAAACGTCCTGCTGCTGGCTTTGGGAGATGTTTACGAGCATTGATGAAATCATGCATTTATCTTTGGTGACTTTTTAAGTCAACAACTGTATGGATGAGATGAAGGGAACCCTGTTGGGAGGCAGTTAGCAAAGAACAGCAGGAAAACAGAAGTGGGAGAGTTGGATGTAACAACAGCTGCTAAGGGTGTCTAAAGTAGCCATAGCACAAGCACTAGTGGAGCATCAGGGCAACTCCTATCAGGATACGTAAGCCTGTCAGTCAGATTACACCTGAATTATACAGAGTGGGAGAGAAGCTTATCTAGCTGTGCTGCTCAAACTATTTGTGCTATTTCATTCACAGAACAATTTAAAAATAAAAGTAGAGTCTTTAAAGTCATAAGATTTTAAAGGCAGCTGTGATCAAGTGATCCATAGTGCTCTGAGTTCTTTACAATATTATATTGAAGCTAAAGGCTATATAGTGGAATCCAGTGATTTTAATTGTATTGCAGAACTGAAAACCAACATTGTTTTGGTTTGGGTTTTTTTTAACTTGTCTCAACTTCTGTTTAAGACCTGGTAAAAAGTTCTGAAACTGTGTGCTGCTTATTCTTTTTAATATTTCTTGCCCATCCCCAGATCATGTGCGAAAGTTTGGAGAAAACCATGGGTCATGCCAGGCTGGAATGTCAAGTTTTTACATTGAGGTGTGTATTAAAGATACCAAATTTATACTTACTTATACATATATATATACATAAAAGTGTATATGTAAATGCAAACATTAACGCTGTCTTTTATTGTGGGAGGATAAAAACAGACTTTTCTCATTTCTTTTTAATTGAATCTTGATAAGACATGAATACTTTTACACCTTGTTTAATCCGAAGTTACTTTTCATCTGGAAAAAGAGCATGAATTTAATAGAGTATGTAGTTTTATTAGTCTCTTTAAAGTAGTGTTTAATGTAACTTTAACACTAAAAACGCTTATCTTCTTGCTTTCAGAGTAATGTTCTGTATTATTTAATCTCCATTTCACCCTAAGGTTATGATTTCTAAAAAACTCTTTTGAGAAGACAGTATCCTGTTTGTTGCTCTCTTAAGTTGTTCACAGCTGAAAGTTTTTAATAAACATATTTTTAGAAAGGCTGAAAAATGTGATCTAGTGGTAATCCTCCAGTACTGAGCCAGATGCATCTCCAGTAGAATTTCATTGAATTCACAGGGGTTCTAAAGAAAAGTGTTTGGCTTGTTTTGCTTATTTTCATGAAAATTTAAATATGAATAACATGGCTTTCTTTTGTTTTTCTTTTAGGACTTAATTATAATGGGAGCCCCTGGATCATTTTATTGGACTGGTTCTGTTTTTGTATACAATACAACTGCAAATACAATCCATGCTTATACAGATTCAAATAACCAAGTGAAATTTGGCAGTTATCTAGGTACTTAAAAGTATTTAATACTCTACAAAATTATAAGCCAAATAATTAGCTAAATAGCTGATCTCAAAGTGTTTATCAGTGCTTGCTTTATTAATCACAGAAGCAACGGTTCTCAAGATGTGTTCTGATTTTTTTAACATCAGAATTCAAGTCGTTTTGTTTCCTGTCTGTTCTTTATACATGGAAGCTTCTCATCTCTCCACTGAGTTTCTATCATTTTTTGATTTAAAAAGTAGAGAGATGCTTCTGGTTAGCAATGGTTTACACTTCACTGTTAAGTCTGAAATGCTGCCAAGGGCTTTCATAGCAAAAGACATAATGGTTTCACGTGTAACAAACTTTGTATTTCTGTTACAGTGAAAACAAGTCTCAGTTACATTGTCAATAAGGGGAAGTGTCCTATGACCTTAGGAGACAGACCTACCTCCAATTGTGTTTTTTTATAGGTTTGAGTCTTTGTTGGTTTTGGTTTTTTTTCTGTTCCGACTATATCTTTGTCAGGATACATGGGAAGGCAAATCTTATCTACAAATGTCTGCAAAAACAGCCATGAGGCTCCTACTCAAGTACCAATATCCAAATAGTTAGCTGAATTTAGTGCTAGAACTTGCAGGTGTTTATGCCAAGAGCTGTCAGCAGCTTTAGTTTTCTCACTACACACTAAGAAAAGCTTATTTGTCCTTCTTGAACTCCTGAGCAAGAATATTTTTGCCTGTGACCATTGGTTTTTGCATTTTCCCTTTCATAGATCTGGTTCACGTGGATAAACATTTCCTGTTTATTATTTCACTTCTTTTGACAGTAGGAAGCAGGTATACATTATGAAATAACTGTTATGAAATACAAAGTGGCTAACACTTCAGAATTCAGTACTGAGCCTTGCAAAGGCTGCAGTTGGGCTCTGTGGGAAACTCAAGCAAAAGAGACACTGGCTGGTAAAAGGTGGTCAGATACCCAGATCACTATGGTTATTTGTCCTTTTATAGGACAAACGAAAAACTTCAGAGAATGCTTGTTCCAGCTTCTCAGTAACAATCAGCAGAAAAAATATTGCACCTGTCTGGGGAAAAAAATAGCTTATTCCGGATTTCTGCTCCTACAAGTATAAGAGTGAGAATTTCTGTAATGAATGAGTCAATTCGTTAATAGCCAAAAGCCAGATACAGGCAAACAGGTAAAAGCTTGCATAAGGACTTTGCTGGGGAGGGTGCAGGGAAGGCCATTGCATGCATGTGTGGTTTCTTCTAGTTTACTTGGCCACCTAGGACCTGAGATCAGCTGGAGTTTGCTTTGCAAATACTTCTCCAGTGACCTGGTGCAACTGCAACAGCCATAATGGTAGCTCAGCAGACTACTCTAAACTTGCCCTTTCTACAGTCAAGTATAGAAAGGAACCATTAGCTCACCTGTGTGTGTCTATAGTAGCAGCTGTGATGAACCTGAAATTTTGTGTTGTTCCATGCTACTTAAACCTCTGCTTTGTTCCCTCATAATAATACATAATGTGGTTGAAAGGATGTAAAGGTACCTTCTTTCCCCTCCCTCAGCTTCTGCTGTTCTATCCCATCCTTGGCATTGTTTAAGGCCAAAATCTATTTAGAGTTAATTCTGTTACCAGAGACTTTTATTTTATTTTATGTTAAATCTGAGTTTGCTTCTCCCTTAAATAATGAACAAAAGTATCTTTTCCATGTGGTGGAACTATATTGTGACCTGACTATAATTCAAGCACATGACTAGGCATAATTATCTACTTACATTGTCCTTCTTGCAGGGATAGTTGGTTTCTTTATTTACATATTTTCATTAAACTGTCAAAGAGTGAATTAAAAATTAGAGATTGCAGGAATAGTGTGCAAAAGTATTGTAACATTTTCTGTAAGTTGGAAGAAACAAAGCTGTTTTAAGTACCAGACAATTAAAAGAGAAAAGATGGAAAGAGAAGCTGGTAATACATAACTTTTGGTAGTATTTCCTTGACTACTTCAGAGTGTCTTAGAGAGTAATAACCGACTTCTTTAAAAAAATTAGATAAATGTCAGTCTTTCAAATCAGCTGAGCTTGGTGAAAGAGTAGTCATAGGCACTGAACAAACTGCCTTAAAGAAATCACAAAGTAATTGACAGTTTCTTTTAGGAATCTGAGAACTGCAAATTACGTTTCAGAAAACTGAATAACTTTAGTAATGGCAAAGAGGAGAGAAGTCTGGGGTTGGAAATAAAATTTCATTTGACTATGCGTTTAAATTTACAATGTCAATTATGTGATTTCCCAGGGCCACACCCACCTGTAGTATTTTTATACCACAATAAAAATGAGGGCTATCTGATTACTGTACTTTTGTGTGTGTGTGTGTGTTTGGCTTTTTGGTTTTTTGTTGTTGTTAAAAATCAAAAAAGGTCATTAGAATTACTTATGTTTACACTTCAGCAAAACCAAAATAAATAGAAGATAAAGGTCAGAGGAGGTAAATTAAGTTTCATCCACTTAAGCTTAATTTTTTGTTGAGTAAGTAAAAACTAGGTGTTGACCTTTAAATGATAAATTGCCTTGTTCACCTCTTCTGGCTTAAAATATGAAAAGAAAAAGCTGGCTTAATGAGAACTTGAATTCTAGACACTTATCTTCACAGATGAAAGATTTAAGGCTCATTTTCATCTGATCCAAGATGATTTTTCCTTTTTTCCTGCATGCTGTGAAAATCAACATTGATTCAGTAAATGCAAGAGTAACGGAATATGTTAACTGTCTTCGCTGTTTCAACTTAGCTATAATGTATTCTGGAAGAAGCAAGCATGACTTGTGTAGCTATAGATTAAGGTGTTACTCTTCAGTTTGCAATTCTCTGGCTGGATGTCTGTCACCAAAATATGGTCCTATTTGTTTAGAAGTGTCTCCACATACAGCAGTACTTTGTTACGTAGATTCATTTTAAAAAGCTGATGCAATGGTTTCTTATTACATAATCAAGCTTTTGCTCCAGTTTATTTCTGGCATTTTCATATGTGCGTGTGTATGTATATGTGCACATGCATATAAGTAGCGCTACATTTCATTATTTCTTTGCAGCCCAGTTACAATAGTCAGGGTAACAGTTGAATTGGGTGTTTCCACGTTGCACTGTATGGAGCTTTGATTGGGTTTATTTGTATTACAATATGGACTCACTGAGCAAGTGCATTATATGCATTTGCAGAAGGTGTTTGCAATTTATTTTATTGTCTTTTAGAGTATGGAAGGTAATTGAGATCCTGGGAAGAAATGAGTGTTTCTGACACATTTTTCTGCTTGCTGTGTCTTACTGTTTGTGTCGATGTTTTGCTTGTATTTCAAAATCTTTATTTTCTGTTTTCATTGCTAACTTGCATGAGGTCTGAATGTCAGACAATAATTTGTGGTGTTGACAGCTTTTGTACGTCATGCTCCCTTTCTTTTTTCTTTATATAGCATTTTCAGTATTGATTAGTGCGTTTTTAATTTACAGGATACTCTGTTGGAGCTGGACATTTTCTGACACCAGCCAGTACAGAAGTAATTGGAGGGGCTCCCCAACAGGAGCAGACTGGTAAAGTAAGAGATTGTCTATACTCTTGGTTTGAAGAATATACCCCTGCATACCCACCCATGTTTTTCCTATTTAGATTAACGTTTTAAAGACAAGTATTGGATAGATATGATTTCTCCTGGGGAGAAAAGTTAAAGGAATGAGGGAAGATAGTCAACATAACGTTGCTGTGAACTGTGGCGTTAAAGAAGGGAACAGATAGGAAATAGTAAATAGCTGTATCTTGTGATATTGTGTGTTGCTTTGCTGATTCTTTAGCACATGCTCTAGAGAAAGCATAGGGAAGTATTTCAGATTACAGTTTACTGAACTCCACTTACATTTTCTTTTCATTTTAGGCATACATCTTTAGCATTGATAAACAACTAAATATTCTGTTTGAAATGAGGGGTAAAAAGGTAAATCTTTCATACTACTTTTCTGCACCTTAGAACTTCCAGCATGTCTTCGTCAAAATTAAACTAATGTGATTTCTTGTTTGCACACAGCTTGGCTCTTACTTTGGAGCTGCAGTTTGTGCTGTAGACCTGAATTCAGATGGCCTCTCAGACTTGCTAGTTGGTGCTCCAATGCAAAGTACCATCAGAGAAGAAGGAAGAGTTTACGTGTATATCAATTCAGGTTCTGTAAGTATTTTCTCTTAAAAATGCATGATAACACAGTCATTGTAGTATAACAAGCTAAGAAGAGATTTCCTCTCTCTTATCATACAGTATCAACTGTAGAACCGTGATGACAGTCCCAGCAGCACTGTGCAGCATACCTGCAAAGGCTAACTGTGTAAACTGTAATGGCATCATTACTTACACTAGTGTTAGAACTGAGGACAGACTGATTTTGTTTCATTGTAACTTCAGGTGGTGACAGCTTGGCGCTACAGACTCTTTGCAGGCTCTTCCATTATCATGCTCACCACTGAGCTGGCATGTGAACAGCAACTTACTTAGCACTTTGGAAACAAACGAGGAGTGAAGAATTTGTGTGCAGTTAGTGGTAGCAGTCAGGAAAGAGACTAGTAGTCCTCAGTTTGGCAAATAAAGTAACAGGACAGTTCATGCATTAGAATTTCCTTTTATTCTTTTTAAGGATCAGAAGTGAAAGTGCAAGCACTATTTTTTGTATGCAATTGAATTTATCTGGCTTTGTAAATTTTATTTTTGTATCTTATTTCCCTTCCTTCCTCTTTGCACCAATGTATTTTTATTCTCCTATATAAGCTTGCAATTAACATTCCCTTAACATGTTTTCCTTGCAGATAACTATATCACTCCAGGATACCTGCAACTAACTAAGGCCCAAACAATAGCTCTGAAGCATCTACTGTTACTACTTTTTTAGCAAATAGGGTTTTCTCAGAGCCATAAGCCCCCGTATTCTGATACAAGTTTGCTGCTGTTTGCAGGTGTCTGCTATGGGAACACATTGCTGTTCTCTAAAGAACCACTTTCTTACTCTTTATTATTCTTACACTAAATACTGTTAAATATCTTTGATAATGCTCTCTTCTGCACCAAGTTGTTCAGCAGGATTACATATTGGCATCTAAAGTAGTTCTAATATTTTGACTAATATTCCAAGTCACCTGGAAGATGCTCTGTTAATGAGCTGTTGACTCTCTTTTCCTTCAGGAGGCAAAGATGGTAGAACTGAACATAGAGCTCAGTGGGAGTGACTCATATGCAGCCAGGTTTGGAGAGTCCATAGCCAGTCTAGGAGACATAGATAACGATGGGTTTGGAGGTAAGTATATAAAGAAAACCTCTTGGGTTTAATTCTCTCTGAGCATTGAACTGTTAGAATATACAGAAGGATTATGAAAGTCTGAGAATACTTTCAGCTGGTGACTTGACCTTTCTTTTCTACACCACTGGTTTGAAATACAGCTTTTTCACAGTCATTGATGTGTAATACCAAGAGATTATTTTCTGTCACTTTAACAAAGAGTATGAGCATAAGGTAATAACATCATCTGTAACTTAGGCTGCTGGACCTCAAGTGGAATCCCTAATCCTGTTTTAGACATGTGAGACAATGGTTGGAGAAGACTCTGGCAATTTTGTAACATCATAAATAAAAATCACACATTGAGCCAAGATCTGCTTCTGTGTCACCAACAGGAAATACTAAACACATGGCGATACCGAAAACAACCTGCAAGGTGGAAGGCTTGAGGGACTGCTTCCCAGTCAGGCTTTTAGGTGCCTCATGAGTTGCCTAGCATGGGCTCCCAGAGCAATGGGAGAGCACAGGGAAGGACTTTAATGGCCATGCCCCAGTAGTGAATTCAAAATGTTAATGAGGCTCAGAGGGACCTTTTTCTTCCTGTTGTCTATACAGGAGCATCTGTTTCAGCCACCTATAGTTAGATGCCTAAACAGAAACGGAGAATATCCTCCCTCCCTGTCCCATCACCCAGGCTGAAACACCCTCTCTAAATATGGTGAGATATGTGTGGAAGTTTCTGCTGATGTTGTTTGGGTGGAAGCAGCTCAGAGGGCAGAGACATTCAGTCTCTAGACTTTTGTCTAACTTCCATAATGAGCATTAAAGTAATAGAGACCAAAAAGAGAATGCCATGTGAAAGTTGGAGATAAAAGGTATTTTAGTTACAGAAAACAGATGAAAGGATGTAAGATGTGTCATAACACCTAGAATGACTCACACGACCTTCTACTTCTCTTCTGCTTCCAGTCAGACTGCCTGAAATCTATTTGCTGCAGAAAGCCCTACGGTTTACTGCTCTCAGCTTCTTTCCTTCTAAGACCATTCACCAGCTGTCCAGGTAGCCTGCAAAAACACAGCCAACTGGGAGGCCTCCAGCTAGTCTGAAGACAAGCAGAAGGGATGCGGCCCAGTGCTTCATTCATCTTGTCGTGTTTTCGAGCAAATAGGAATGGCCAGTATTCCTGTCTGAAACAGTGGCATGTGCTCCCCTCCAGCAGAAGGACAGGCATAGGGACAGGATAAAAACGTGACAGATGTTTTCTGCTGTTAAAAAATTCATAGATGGTTTCAGTTTTTCCATCATCAAAACCTGGACTGTATGCAGGGAGCTAATATCCTTTGTGCAAGAGCTGTCAGCTTTTTCTGGGCTGCATCTTTACCATGGCCATATCTCTCTTCATACTTCTGAATTACCCATTTTATTTGCAGCTATGATCCAGGGTTCTCCTTTCACTCTTCTCTTTGCTTTGTGTTCTTGGTCCTGTTCCGTAACCTGCAAAGCTTGGAATGGTCATTCTTTTGTTATCTGGTTTCCTTTTCCTTAAAGTAGTGTTTTCCAACCTACACCCCACCCCTTTGGTATCTGTTCCTCCAACTGTTGTTAAATCTTGTTTCTCCTGTTTTGCATTACCTTCACAATTTTATAAACAAGTTTTCAGGTTTTGCCCCCAAGCATTCGCAAACTGTAAAGGAAATCCATGTACAAATTGTAGGGCTGAGGAACAGAGCAATAAAATCAAATCAATAGCAGCAAAGCAATGTAGGTGTATGAGACGCAATGTCAAATGGGCATTCTAAAACTGCAGGGGGAGGCAGAGCAAACAAGTGGATTGGCTTTTGAAGGGAGCAAAAACGTTGAAAAGTGGAGGCAGTACTGGGAGTGGTGGTAGGAAAAGAAATCTTGTAAGAAAAACAGCTGGAAGAAAAATATAAAGAGAAATGGGGTGTTAGAAACCATTTGTCTGTAGTAAGTAATAAAAAAGCCCAGCAGAGACAACTTCTTCAATGATCTAAACCATCAGTATCAGCCCTGTGAAGATAGTGGTGTGCGTGTTGTAGAATCTGACCTCCTTAAGAACATATGAGTAATTTTAATTAACACAACTTGACTGTCCTATTTTCATCTCACCAATAGAGAGACATAACATATTTTATGTGCTTTAGACACCAAAGTATGGATTTAATCAATATGGATTCAATCAGAGAATTGTTCAGGAAAGCTAGATCGTCAGAGCGCTTCTTTTCTTGTGATTTTGGTTTGGTGCAGCATACAGTATTTCCGATTTGCAGATGGTTCAGTTTTGCTTACTTGCAAATGAAAGTTTACAATTACTAATTTGTACTAGTGACTTTCCAGATGATGTAATTAATCTCCCCCTCCCTCTCTCCCGCCCTCCCTCCACGTTTTGGTTAATAACCTCCAGCTATTTGAACCATGGAGCTTTTTGGTAAGGGCTATTGAGGGTGGGTGGGTTGGTTTGTTGTGTGTCACCACACCCCTCTGGGATTAAATCTTCTAGGCATAAAACATACCCCTTCGTACAAACAAGATACCTTCATTTTCTTGTTAAATGCCTGTTTAAGCCTGTTATCAGATGCTGAGCACATTTCATAGAAGAATAAATGGTTCTTTTCAGGTGGCAGAGTACCTTGTGTGATTTAATCCATGTGGGAATAGCAGAATGCAAGAAAATCATCATAGTTCCATAAATACAAGGCACTTTTTATTATTTTTTTTTTTTTTTTTAGAAAACCGTGATAATTTGGCTATTCTCCATGATAACCTCTTAAGGGTCAAAGCCGGTATTGGTATGAACAGACTTTGTCTTGAGCAGAACTGCTGTATTTGGTCCTTGTTTTCCAGAAACATAGTACTTAAGGCATTGGGTCAGATTTCTGAGCTGGTTTGTACTGTTCCCATTTGTTTTATATCTATCTTCAGCACTTTCAGTTCATTCATGTAAACTTGGTCTGGCATTGCATGCATCACAACTTGGATATCTTTAACTCTTCCTTGTGTCCTAGTCAACTGATTTCTGTTAAATTGTTTTTCCACAGATGTAGCAATTGGGGCTCCACAAGAAGATAATCTAAAAGGGGTTATTTATATATATAATGGCAGGGAAGATGGAATAACACCGTCATTTTCACAGGTACACTTTTTCAATGAAAAATAATAAATGCAGAAAATCCTTGAGTTTAAATTTGAGAGGGTTTTCCCTTTAATGCTAAGACCATCTGGGGTACTTTAAAAGACTTCAGAATTTTTTTACATAGTCTGTGATTTCCAGTCAGATAGGGTTTATGGGATATAACATTTGCAGTAATTGAGGAATATTATTTTCAGAGGTATACTTTCACAGGTAAGCATGTAACTGCCTTCAGCAGCAGGGTGGTTGTGCTAACATTTTTCATTGGAAACTGTAACTCAAAGATTAGCTTTCCAAGAATAATTTTGTCTTCTGGTTTTTTCCTCCTCAGAGAATACAAGGACATCAAGTCAGTAATTCTTTAAGCATGTTTGGACAATCCATAGCAAGTGGTGTTGATGCAGATAACAATGGTTATCAAGGTAGATTAAACAATTCTGTTTATTTTTCATTTTTCAAAGAGTAGAGATTTATATAGAACAGTTGTACTACTTGTTACTTTTAAGAGAAGCAAAATTTGTTGTTATGATGACATGTCACATCTTGCATTTTGGGAAGGAAAAAAAAAAAAAGATGTAAACCTGAGGCCAAGCAGTCAGTTTTCAGAGTCCTCTATTATTTAAGGACTGAGAAGGATATAATAGTAAGATTGTAGTGCACAAGAGGAAGAAAAATATAATTTTAATTTTTACGTCAGCCATCTCATCTGCTAATGTCACAGTGAGCTAGTCTGGGCACTGGAAGCACGTTTGTTGTCAAGACTAGCATGCTAACCTAAAAATCTTACTGGTCTTCACATAGTCTGGATTTTGCCAGGAGTCACCGAGTTCCTTGACTCTCAGTCTGTGTGAACATTACATTAACCTGACTCAGGGCTCACAGCAGTGGATTAAGGCTGTTGTGGAGTTCTTGTGTGCATGACACAGAAGTGCTAATTTGGTGCAAAACAGCTTAGCTGGTTCCAAGTATATACTCATTGTTTTATACATATTGTCAAAATATATTGACATTTTGCAGATAGGTGTTCTGCCAGGTCAGGTGTTGTTGCCTGTTGTGCCCCTGTGGGTGTAAAAGCAGAAAGTTTTCATGAATTACATGTTGTATGCTCTGGCTATGTCAACAGAAAAAGTTACCCAGGTTAATCTGTAATGCTGGGCTGAGAAGTGGTGTACAAGTAGTCTGCTGTCAGGTCACCTGTTGTTTACTGATTTGGGAGTCACATCCTCAGAGCCTTACATCTTTACTCATTTGACAGTTCACTTTTGCTACCTCATTTGAGAGGTATATATACGGTGTGTATTTTTTGCCTTATTGCATTAATATTTTTCAGTTTGGAATAAATTTAATACGTTTTTTCTATCTATATGTGTAATTCCATACATATATAACAGTTACATATAACTGAATTGCTTATGTATATGTGCACGTGTATAGCAATATTGAATATTTGGATTAAAAAGAAGGCAAGTACCTCCTATTTAGCTAACTCATCTTTCAGTATCAGCCTTTGAAATGTGGACTAGAAATCAAATTGTCACATTACCAATATCTGCAAGTCCAGCAAATTAGCACGCAGTGTTAATGGAAAGTGGGCAATATTTGAGGAATCATCTCCTAGACAGAGAACACCTTTGAATATCATTAGCATATACCTCCTAATAAATAAAGGGCAAATGGTGTTTTAATGCTGTCCAAAAGGTGAATATGCTACAAAATGCTTGTACCTGAGGAGTAATTCCTATAGACAAATTATGATTATTGATCTAATTTTTTGTACAGATGTAGCAGTTGGTGCGTTTCTCTCGGATTCTGCTGTGGTGCTGAGGTGAGTGCGCTACACTTCAGTGCTTTTAAAGACCATACAATTTAACTGTATTTTTAAATGCAATTTAATAAAACTCGGTAGTATATTTTAACCTCATGGTATTTTTCTTGGGTGTCTTGAACTTCAGTCATTAGGCTCTAGAATGCTCTACAACTGAAACATTTAAGTAAATGCCTTTAAGAAAAAGAAAATACCATTCTAAAACTTCTTGAGCCAACAAATAATGTGCATACAGCTATTTGGATTCTGAAAAGTGCAGATAGCTTAAAAAATTATAATTATAAAATATAAAAATAGATTCCATCAGAAATTGTTAGATTCTGCAGAGATTCTATAAGCTGTATCTGAAGTGTTTTGTGAACAGCCACTTTTTTCCATTCTTAGAACAAAACCAGTGATAATTGTTGAAGCTTCTTTAAAACATCCTAATTCAATAAATCGAACTAATTTGAACTGCATGGAAAATGACCAGCCTTCCATCTGTATGAATTTGAAGATATGCTTTACCTATACAGGACGAGAGGTACCTGGTTATATTGGTAAGCTACCTGGAAAAAATTCTAGTACATGTATTAATTTTAAATGCACCTATTTACAGACTAATGCTGTTGCCATTTAGCGGACCATTATTCTGAGTTCAGTATAAAATGAAAAATTAAAAAAATGGAATTTTTTTAAGCTCATAATTACCCTATAACATCGAGCCATTACACTTGTATTCAGTTTAGAATAACAGCACATCCCTGTTACACGTGTAACCAGAGTTACATGGCCTCAAAGAGATAGTCACATTAAAAAGGTGAGGTACTGTGAGGATGAAGGTAGTAGAACTCCAAGTTGTCTATTGCATCAACGATGTAATCTAAAGTTTTGATGGTAACAAGTTTAGACAAAGACCAATTTTTAGCTAGCTAGCTGGGTTGTGACGCTAAGTAGTTTAGCTGAGGCTGTGCACAACCACTTAGTAGTATCTTCACGTGGGTTTTGCAGCGGTACTAAAACAGTACCATCATAGATAGGATAATTCCGGTACCTGAATTACCTTACCTAACAGTGGTGTGATTTGATTCACACTCATACTTTTGAACTACGTTGTAATGGTGCCATTTTAGATGGTGCCTTTCATAGCATCATCATAATCTGTCATTTTGATAGGTTTTTAAATGAGGTAGCATGCTGTTAGGATTGACAAAGAAATAGAGTGCACTTATTCTGTGAATGCTTTCATTTACGTAGTTGTCCAGGGACCATATTCTGTTTTGCACAGGGCCCAACAGGAGTGTCTTGTCAAATTGTCTGAACTTTCCACATGCAAATGTCGGGTTGTTGCTTTGCAATTAGGTAGGAATTAATGGGCTGTGAGTGTCTTTTCTTAATGTAGAATCAAATGGATTATTCAGCATGATATTCAGATGTCCTTTAAAAGCAGTCCTCCCAGACATGGACCAAACCATAGGGGAGTGCTGTAGGATGCAGTCTTCTGCTTAGCAATATAGAAAAGACGTTCCCTTCATAAAGCCATGGATCGTAAAGACCACTGTGGAACATGATGTCAAAGAGAGGGAGTCCCATCACAATTACTGAAAAATACATCTTGTATTTTATTTTATATAATGCATATTTTGTTTTTGGCAAAAACTGGTATGGCTTGAAGCAATATCTATTGGAGGGAGTATTCATGGTGAGCTTATTTTAAATAATTCACTGTCTAAATTTGACTGTATTGCCTGGGTGCTTTTAACTTTCCTGTCACGTGCTCTATGTAAACCGCAAACAGCCCTGCAAATACGTGACGGGTAAAATTAAATTGCTTACATCTTCTGTATGAGAGTATACAGTATCCTTCAGGAACACATTACGAAGAACACATTCAACAATGAACTGTGAAGTTCCAAGTTCAGATCTTTTGAAATTCATGCTTGTTGTGAAAGATGAGCAGTTGGACTGGATTACCCTTGCTGAATTTGTATATTAAACTTTTCAACTAAAATAGGAAAGATTACAGGAAATTCTAGATACCCTGACTCAACTTTTGGCAGAGCTTAAAAAGTACTAGATCCGTGATGGTCTGAAACTTATTTGAAATTTGTTATCATAGCAATTCATGCTAACTTAAATGGAAAAAAACCTGTGAAGTTAAATAATATTTGTCAGTGTCTGTTGACTTACCTGTTTGTTGAAATTTTATGTCAGCCCTCTAAGTAACTGAAGCAGGTTTTCTTTAAATAGATTCTGGTAGAAAACTATAAATACGACTCGACAAAACTGTCCTTGATGTAAAAGCATGTATCAGGGACCAGTCATGATGCAATCAATTTTCAGAGGGCTAGAAGCTTTCGTTAGGTATGGATTTATGTCAGAGAATTTTTAGGCGCAGCATTTCAAAATGGATATTTTGGAATATACTTAAGGAAGTGAGTCAGAAGAAGTAATTTCTATCATAATTTCATGAAAATTTTATCCCTTAAAGTTTTGTAACTTTTATTTTTCTTGGGTTTTATTTGGCAGTACTGCTTTATAATTTGAGTGTTGATGTGAACAGAAAAGTGGATACACAAGCAAGATTTTATTTTTCTTCCAATGGAACATCTGATACAGTCTCAGGGAATGTAAAGATATACAGCAAGAATACTTCCTGCAAAGATCATCTAGCATTTATGAGGGTAATGTAATTTTCAATATGTATTGCCCTGTAAATCCTTTGTTCTTCTTCGAAAAGCACACCTGCTGCAAAAGAACCTGTTTGTTTACAATTGCATGACATCATTTTGGAAGTAAGATATTTGTGTTTGTAACTTCCACAGGTAATGTATTTTAATTTTGATGCTTTCTCAGCTTTCTGTGGGGAAGTGAGTGGGTCCGCCATCTCATGTTGGTGAGAATGTGCATAATAATAATAAACACAGTGGTGAAGTAGGACATGAGCACTCTTGACACTTTTTCACCCATTTTTTATGGTTGACTTGGGGTGGTTTGGAGCAACCAAGAAGATACAGTATAACATATATTTTCTGCTGAACATTTCTGATGGAACTTTCTTACGTACTCCATAATGCAAAATCTTTAAACTTGTAATTACACAGAGAAAACATTTATTATGGGTTTTTTTATTTGTAACTATTTCAGATAATACGTGTATGGTCTTGGTCCCCTTTTTTACTGTGAGTAGATGAGGTAGACTCACCTGGTAAGAAAAGAACCCATTCCTGATCCATAGGAAGTGAAATGAAGATGATTGTTACAAGTGAGTTTGTGGTTCGACGTTTGTAGTGTTGGCTGGTTTGTGAGTTTGTTGTAAGGAGCCAAAAACTAGCAGGGTGAGAAGAAGAACGCTTGCTTGGAATTGTTTGACTTTTTTCCTCCAAAGGATGCAGCACTCACAAAGGGGAATACTCAGAGAATCAAGAGGTGGAAATAGGGTAGGAAAAGCGCTTGCGAGAGTTCCATGAATGAATTTAGAGCTGAACAATATGATGAAGAAAGCGCACCGTGCTGAGGAAGTGATCTCTCTACTCCTCTGCTCACGAAAGTGAAGCCTGCACAGACAGGTCTTTCTCCTGGACATATCAGCCTGAATCCTGGACCAGATTAGTAGCGAACGTGGTTACAGTTCTCTGTCTGTGAAGGACTGGAGACAACTTTGTTGTAAAAAGAATCTGCTGGTGGAAGTGCTTCAGAGGAGAAGACAGGCATAAGTGCTTCCAGGGCAAATGGGCATTCGGCAGGAGGCTGTTGGAGACCTGCAAGGTGCCAGCTAGCCCAGGAGGTCTGTGTCAACACCAGTAACAGAGATGGTACCAGCTGCTCAGCAGGAGGAAGTTGGCTGTTGGTTTCTTCAGAAGTAGAGTTTGATCCTGTGGCAACCTTCCTTTGAAACTGAGGATAGTACTTGACTTGAAAATAAGTTCGTAAGAATCTAGTCAGTGAGATCCTAGTTGCAATAGATAAGTAGTTAAGACGTTAAGTAGTCTTAACGTCGCTGTTGCCCTGGAGAAAGTGAAGTGTTGCATTCATGTTTGATGTATCCCTCTGAGGGATGAGTGAGGGACCTGTCTTGAAAGTAAAAGCAACTGCAGCCGGGGGGGTATAATATTTTTAAGGCCATTCACTGGACAAGAGAGAATAAGTGATTCAGTTTATCAAATATCTTAGAAGCTTGCCTGTTGTAACAAAAATTTTGGAGAATAAATGGGAAGAACTGGAAGTCCTAAACCACAATCAAACAATAAAAACTAGTGGACACAGGGAAACCATGTTTTATTGAACTCGGAAAAAATTGACTAATCTCCTGTAAGACCTTATCTAAGGGGTGAAATAATTTTTTAAAGAAATGCTAACAACAGGGAATATTTAGATGTAAAGGGAAACAAGTGTAATAAAGAAAAGGCTAGGCAAACCAGTCCATTATTTTAAAATCCTCGAGGTAGCAATTCTGTGACTTTTTGAAACAAACGTCTATTAGGATGATGACTGGAGCTGGTCCTGCACAGAGGCTGGGAAACAGACTCAGTTTTCTCCAGCTACACAAAAACCTGCAGGGAAAGAGTCTTGCATGTATTTTTCTTTTTCTATCCTTTTACTTATTTTTTGTTTATGACACCATTAGAAGCCAATTCTTCACAATAAAGCTTCAGGGTAGAAAGGAAAGCTTATGTTATCTACTGGAAAATTGCCCAGATGCATCTCAACTGGTATTTGCACTTAAGTGAATGTTACTTACAGAAGCAATGGCAAATTGCCACTTACTTATAAGAGTTTTGTAAGCTGAGAGAGATCTGGCTGACAACCGACCTTGTACAGATTGCTGCACCAGCATCAGCAGGTATTTGTGTAGGAGGAAGGATATGATTTGGCTCATCACTTCCTATAGTCTATCATTAGTATTTTTTCTTCCATATAATTCAGTTTTCTTTCTAATTCTTTAATTAACAGCGTTATAAGCATCTCCTTCCACCCACTGAGGTGTCTGTACTTGTACAAAGTTCCTGAAGTTAAGCAAGTGTGAATGTCTGTCAAGTACAGTCCTTGCAAGAGATGATCTATGTTTTATGTATTTTGAGTAAAGACTAATTAATAGCTAATTAGTCTAATAGAAGTAATATAAAGCAGATGCAGAGAAGACCTTGTGGAAGATTATTATGAGCTAGATAATATGTGATTTGGCCACAGCAAGCTTGCAGATAAGAATTAAAGTAGTGGACATGTGGAGGGACAATCAGTGCCTGTCTCTCTCCTACACTTTGGGAATAATTTTATCAGGTTTGCTATTGTTAGTACTTGGTGCTTCAAGCTGTTCAGTTTTCACAAGTAGGTAGTTTGGGCTGTGATCTGCAACATTCCTACACAGCCAATTTCATGTACAAAATGGTCATTTATTGAGGAGTTTAATCTTTTTAACACAGAATAGGAAATAGAGACAGAAAAATAAAATGCAGTCATGACCTGATTTAGTGGTGCGTGGGATAACTCCTTTTCATTTCATACAGAAATACCCATGAGTTTTGCCTGGAATTATCCCACGGGTTAACTTTCTCCATTTTAGCCAATTTTTGCCTAATTTTCTATTTGGGCAGCACAGCATTTCATAGGTGTGTAAGGCGGTATTATTGACAGAAATAGGTTCACTAAGACTTCTTTTAGTAATAGAATCTTCCATTCTGAAATACCTGATGCTGTCATTGAATGTACTATGCTTTTGTGTTTCTGATTACCTCGTTCAGCGACAAAGATACCCAGAAAAGTACATGAGCTATATGGCATATGAAATTAACTTATATGTTAAAAAAATAAGTATTCCTGGTTAAGTTAGTTCTAGGGAGCCTTATAATCTTTAAAACATAAGCATACATGTCTTGTCTTATATGATTAACTCATTAGGTTTCAAATTTTCGTAGAAAGATGTAAGGGATATCTTGACTCCTGTACATGTTGAAGCAAGTTATCATCTGGGGCATCACATTCTACAGAAAAGAAATGCTCAAGAATTTTCACCACTTCAACCTGTTCTTCAACAGAGGAAAGAAAAAGATGTTCTAAAAAGCAAGGTTAGTGTATGAGTTCTCTTTTTTCAAATGCAGTAAGTAAATGCTCACGTTTTAATCTTCAGTTAAAAAAAGCTTCACACATCTATAGCATGTGAAGGAATGCATTTTCCAGACCAGCATCTAGTGCCTTGACCTTAATTAATAAACCAGCATGCTAAAAAATAAATCTCTGCAGAACTGCTATACAATTTGTATTATGATTATATTTTTTTAAAAAAAGAGGTATGTGCAGGGAACTTGCAAGAATATATAATGTTATATACCTCAGAACACACAGGTATGAAATTCACTCTTTGAAATATTCAGTCTTTTAAAAAAACTACACAGGATGAGTCACTTTCCAGTATAAAATTGTTCTTTAAGATTAATTCTGTGGTAAATGCACAATATAGTGTTGGTATTAATCTTGAAGTGTTTCAAACATGTTGCTGAAATATTAGTTCTGTGAAGGTATTGCTTTGTGTCTTCAAACACATAGTCTGTGGGGAAAAAGAGAGTGTATTCTGTATCCTTAAATGAGTATGAAAGTAACTTTTCTTCAAAGAAAACCCTTAAGAGTTAATAGACTTTTACTCTGACTTAAGCAAATGTCAGGATTCTATGAATTTTTAACTACCAAATGGTCATAAACATATTATGACTTCTCACAAACAGTAAGCTTCATGTAATTCAGATACAGCTGACTATCAGAAATCTGAGATACTTAAAAGCTCCTTTTAAATGGCATGCTTTTCCGTTTCATCTTAATTCAGAATTTTGTTTTAGAAACCGCAGAGAGGAAGAGGGTGTTGTTGAACATAGTGACATATATGTGCTCTGTAGCATACTGGTAACCAAGGCACGGACACATGCAACTCACGGTGTCTAGTCTCATCAAACCTTACGAACAGTATGGTAACTAAAGTCTGTGTAATGAAACTCTCTTGCAAAAGTTAATGTGCTGTATCATTGGAGAGACTGCAGAGACCTCAGTTCTGGGTCCTCTGAAAGACTCTGCCTTTTTTTATGTACGACTATTAAAAAATCAACTGAACATATACCCGCTGGTTTAACTGTGAGAGACTGAACCTGGAAAGCCTCTCCATCGTTATTCTGGGTGCACAGAACATGTTTGGAAAATGGCCTGATTGAATTGTTTTTAGGAGCAAAAGCCATTAGCCAATTCCAGATACTTGGTAACAAGGTGGTAGGTTTCTTTCTTTAGAAATACTTTTACTCACTATAATATGTATGACACACTAAAGTGCTTTCTTTTTTTTTATTTGTCATTTATAGTTTGTTTTTGCAAGATTTTGCTCCCAAGAAAATTGTTCTGCTGACCTGAGAGTTTCTGGAAAAGTTGCTTTTCTGAAGTATGTATAATGTGGCTTTCGTGTTTTGAAAGAGGGTCAATAAAGATTTTATGTAAATTATTCCTTAATCTTTTGTATGTAAAGAACATTAATTTGCAAAAGTAGACTATGGACTCCCTGAGAAAATAGGGGAAGTAAAGCTGTGTTTAGTTAAGAATATTTTGAAATCATAAATCTTCCAGGAAATGTAACAGAAATGTATAGAATTGAACTGTTCTTGCATAATTATAAGACTTAATAGCTCATAAAATGTGCCTTTTTCACAAAAAGGTAAACTTGTATTCTACACTTCATATATAACTGGGCCAAGATACAGTGCACAATGCGTACTCAATGTGTAGATGTAACTACTGTTAAATTGACAAGCTATCAATTATTTCTGCTGCTCTTATGAAGATACTGTTCTTGCACTGTACAAAGAAGATACTTCAGTTTTGTACTGAGATATTGTTATAGTTATTGTTTCAATTATAAAATAATTAGGTGGCTCTTTTTCCTCATTTACTTAAGAATATTACATCTTCAGTTTTATACTGCTGATTGAGACACCAGATGGTTGAGTATTATGTGAGGTTTAGACTTCTTTTCTCTACATGAATTAGCTCACGTTTTCCACAATTAATTTTGTTTTGTGATTTTTTTCATTTACATCACTAATTTTTTTTTATAATGCCCTTTAGTATGTTTCCATTTTTCCCATTCTTTCCAATTAGGTATCATGTCTAAATCCTGTTATTATGTAAGGTAATTAATGCACTTTCAAAGTATATCAATACAGTTATTATTGTCTTGCAGAATGTGTATTACAGCAAGCAATACTTTGAGATATATTTCTATTTAGCATCATCTTTGGAAAGTTTTAAGCCATGTACCATCATTTCTGTTCAGAATGGATTTTAATTATTCAATTATAAGTTCTATTTTATCATCTCATCTCATCCTTTTCCTTTATTGACTATTATACTTCAAAGCAACAAATCTGGGTTGTTGGTGAGGAAAAAAGAGAAAATGTACCTGTTGTGAATCTCAGCTAGTTAGGTATTTTGTGTGTGACCTGGATTTTCTTGTGTGATTTATCATGTTTAAAGTTGATTCTACTTTGATCAGGATACTAGGTGAACAACCTGAAATGACACCGCAAGGTGGTGACAGTCACGTAATGCTGATTAATCACACCCATGTGATCCTGAGCAGAAGCTTTTTCATCTTCATAATTTCAGAATAAGATTAGTCTCTTTCTCCCTCCTTTTAACGCGCGGCCTGTAGCCTGAGTCTTAAGCTTTTTCATTTTCTTAGGCTTGAAGGTTATTTTATCGGAATGGTTGTGAACTTTTTCAGAAGGAAAGACTGTGCAGCATTTCCATTTGTCACATGAGCAATGCAGTTTTGTAAGCAGTTCAGAGCTCTAAGAAAGGAAAACAGATTACAACATACCCGCTTGGCATTAGGTACCAGTAGCAGATTTTCAGTGTAAATAAATAGGCTAAACATCTTGATAGTGTGAAGTATCACCTTAAATTACATTGTGTCCCTAGAATCTCAATTAAAAACTAGTTAGCTGTGAAGCGCTGATTTATTTTGGCTAGACAGAATGCATTTGTTATCCTTGAGCAGCAAAGCAAACACTTTTAGTCTTAAAAGAATGAAATCAAATAGGGGTGTCAATGTGATGCTTTACTTACCGAGTTGTGATTCTTCAGGTACACGCTATCATGTTTTGTTTCAATTGCTTAGGTTTTGGCCTGCTCTGTATATTTCTAGTCTGCATCATGCATTTCTTAATGAAGAATGAAATATGATTACCAGGGAAAAGCTCTACTTCAGCTTTGTTGTAGTCCCAGATGTGCACCTGGTGCTTTTGTGTACTTGTGTGTTAAGCTGGGAGGCATCTTGGTGACAGCATCTTGTTAATGAACTTGCCTTTAATGTGTGTAAGAGGACTGAACGTAAGCATATAACTAGCAAAACAACTTTAAAATTTAACCTGAACTTAATCAGGCTACTGAGATGTTAACATTGTGTTTTTCTTTAATTCGCTTTTGTCTCGGAAACTATCTGCTTATGCAGTACTTTTACCTTCTGTTGCTTTTCTAACTGCCAGCTTCTTTCCCAAAGGTGTTCAGTGACTAATGCTTTGGTTTCAAGCCAGAATATCTGATAAATGTCTATTTCTAGGAAGCCTTTCTGCAAGTCTTAATTAAACTTTAATGTCAAGCTGAAGTTTACTTCTAGCCCCCCGTAGGGTGTCTGTACTTGTAACATGATTATAGAACATCACCCAGATCACCAGACAGGCATGCTCACTTGCCCTCTTTGTGACCCGTTTCATATTAACTCAATCCTATAAGTTTGAGTACAAACAATGAATTTTAAAGTAATGTCTGAACATACTGCAGCAGTAGCACGTTTTTATTCTAGTGTGTACAGGGAAGGACCCATCTTGTAAGAGCCAGAAACAAGACTGCTCTGGTAGCAATTTTCTTGCTCTCTCATTAATAACCTCAGGCCTTAAAAGCACAGTACTGGGGCTGACCATCATATAACTGGTGTAGTACCTTCAGTTACAGGACTGAGTAAAAACTTTCCGAATGATCTCCAGCTGAGCTTTGTCAGAACTGAATGAAATGAACTAATAGAACAGTGCAGGAAATTTTTTCCATACAAGCTGTATATAGAATAACTTTTCACTTACATTATGATAATTATTTTTACAGGCCTTATGATAAGAAAACTTACCTCGCTGTTGGAAGTATGAAGACTGTATTGTTGAACATTTCTCTGCTTAATGCTGGAGATGATGCATATGAAACTGTCCTCCAAATTCAGATCCCCAAAGGTCTTTATTTCATCCGAGTTTTAGAATCGGTAAGAACAAAAAATCTGTCTGAGAATATTCCTTTGATATTTTTATTTTTCAGCCAGATATTTTTCAAATTAAGTTAATGGATTTTTGAGTTTCTTTAGATACTGACAACCTACACCCCCCACCCCCCAAAAAAGCTGACAGAACTCCACTTTTTAAATTCTCAGACTTCTAGCTACCTGAACCCTGTGCAATTTAATCAATACAGGTAGCTTTAAATCATTTCAATAACAGGAAGTGATGGTAACAACTGGAAAAAAAAAAGTTTTCTAAATTTATTTCAGGATGTTACTGCTACTTCTTGTCTGATGATCATGTTTTTCAGGGATCACAAATATGTCATCGAATCTGCTCTTTTTCAGATACATAACCTTGTGAAGAAGTCACAAATCTAATTGTTCTCTCTTTCCGCCTTCTTAAAATACTGTTCTCTGTATAGAATTCCCCTGATGCCTTCCAGAGGCTGGCTTAAAGCTTGAGTGGGTCTGGGTCTGGGTCTGGTGCATGCACCTTAGCTCCACTACTGGCAAACAGAAGATGAATTAACAGTACACAGTAATCGATACAAGGTTATGTTAAAGAAGTCATGAATGATACAGACGTTCCGTGTATTTGCCTCAGTGAAATAACAAACACCCAGTGCAGGGAAATATAAATCACCCAATTTCAGAGTGTGCGTGTAATCTGAAATGTCTGAAAAAGCAATTTTATTTTAATCATTAATAATTCGTCCTTTATTTTAGGAAGAAAAACAGATACATTGTGAAGTATTCGATAAAGAAATTCATGCCGTGAAACTTGTGTGCAGTGTTTGTTATTTATATGTAGATCACAAAGCAAAGGTAAGCTCAGTTTCAAGTTCCTGGCTTTAAAACCACCCTAAATATGAGGATTTTCAAGGGGGTGCAGGAAATGTCAGGTTTCAGTATCTCTCCTTTATTCCCAACGAATGTCTTTTATCATGTTGTTAACTGAATCTCTCTGCTACTTTTAAAATTAGTTGCTTAAACACTCTCTGGAATCATTCATTAAGGGGCAACATTGTTTGTATTATGTATCAACTGATTGTGCTTGGCTTCCTAGGCAAGTGAGCTGACTGAGGCCATGAACAGATGTGTTAGGTCAATACAAAGGGAGTAGAAGCCACAAAAATCCAGGATTTTTCTTCGTTCAGATTCTTTTAGAGCAGGAAATCCTAAATTATTTTAATAAAATACTTTAGCTGTGTTAAGACACACTATCATTTGATATAAAGAAAATTTTATTTGTTCTACAGCTGGATTTTAGTTTCCTCTTGGATGCAAGCTCATTTACCAGAGCAGAAGATGACCTCAACATCATCATTAATGCTACCTGGTAAAGTATTATAAAAACTGCTCAATGAAAAATACTACTTGCTTTAGAAATCAGAATAGGGAACACGGGAAAGACTCAGCAAAGCACAATTGCAAGAAAGCACATTGGTTGCAAATCTGTAGAGAAAGGGAAATTTTAAAAAAAACAAACAAACAGATAATAGATATTTAAATAATGGGCAAATTTCTGCCTGTAGTTCTTTTTACTGCCTGCCATGCTGTTACCAATAAAATGTTTTAATAAGCTGAAAGGTCTATTTAATATTTGGTTGTAGAAATAGTGCGTAGCATACGATGATGCCTTCAGTACTCATTTTTCTCTCATTGTGTTTTTATAGTAAAAATGAAGATGGGAACATGTTGCTGGATAACATGCTAACTTTAGCTGTACCTCTAAAATATGAGATTGAGTTAAATGCTCATGGGTAAGTCAGCTACTGCTATACCTATGCATCCGTAGAACTCTTGTCCTGTTACTGTTCTAAATTCCCAAAGCTTTTAAGCAGAAGCATGAGGTAGCTGAAAACTCCTGGGAATGAGATGGCACAGCTGTCCTGGAGTCTGACACTAGACTTCTAAGATTTTGTTTCCACTGCTCTGTGTTGAGGCTAGTGACACCTATAGTGCTTTGAGTTTGTGTCTTTACAGACTAGTAACTTTTTAAGAACTGGAATATTTTTTGTAGAAAGATATTTAATAAGAGCACAGCAGGTCCTCAGATCCCTTTCTTAACAATGACCATATTCTGCGTTTGTTGTGGGGCATTCATGGAGCATAGTTTTGGGTGAGGATTTACGACTGTTTCGGATTCATCTGCCCTTTTACAAAGGAAAGAGTACAAAGGCAGAGGACTTCTATTCAGTGTTCCTACATTTACTGAAATGCAAACTTGGGTACTTTCTTAGAACCAATCTTAGGGGAGATGGCATGAAGCAGAAAGTTACGCTAAGGATATGTAGCAATTCTGTTCATTAACAACTTCTAAACCATTGTAGATTTGTATCACCAGCTTCGTTTGTTTATGGAACAAATGAGAAAGATTCACCAGTTACGTGTATGAAGGAGAATATTAACTTCACTTTCCACGTAAGAGTTTTTCTTTGCATACCTTATTATCCTTGTTTGGAAGGTTAATGCTTAGATTTCCAGTGTATCTAACAGCAGTCTGCACAGTCAGTAAGGAAACTTCTTATGAGTACAAGGGCGTGGTGAGCAACTTTTGTGCATTAGTGACGGGAAGTGGCTGTTAATCACGCTTTGAACACTTTTTTGGCCTGGACAATCTTCTGCTGAACAGTCAGAGAAAAAGCACAAGCAGGTACCACGAAAGTGGTAGAGCAGTTTTGACTTGCTGCTTCTTCCATTAAGAAACACCTTAAAAGGAATTGTCTTACAATAAGAAAAAGGAACTAGAAGCTCCTTATAAGAGGGATTTGTAGGTATCAGATTTGTCTCCAATGGATTAAAAGCAGAAGTTAGACATCAGTCTCTCCTAGTTCCTTTTGCGTATTCCCCTGGAAGGCAGTCTGTGTGACCTCAGCGTAGTCATCGTAGATTAGCAGTACTTAATTATTTGGTTCAGAGAAGCAAAGGGTTCAATATGCCTACAGAATGAATTAAGGAAAATGTTACAACTCCTAGCAGAATCCACTTTCATGACAGCGTAACAATGCAAGTGCCACCCCATTCTGTGAAGTTTTCTGTACTTACACTTCATATATACATTTTTTGTTACTTGAATAGCTACCACGAATTAAACCTTTAAATGTATAACATTCTCCTCCACAAGGTTATAAGTGCAGGACCAAGCATGGCTCCAAATACAAACCTGGAGATAACGATACCCAACGCGTTTCCACCCCATGACTTCAAATTATTCAACACACTGGATGTCAAGGTAAGTACGGGCTACTTAATATAATTTTATTAGCTGGATGAATTCTGTGAAAAAGAGAAGTAGAGCACAGCAGAACTAGGCACTGTGTGTTCAAGTTGTTAGCTACAGCGAAGCAGAGTGAACAAGAACAGAATGATCTTCAGCCCTATGTGTTTTAGAATTCTGAAAGTAAAATTTACATTTCTTTTGAGCTTCTTGCCTTTCAGAAATCTGTATTGTGATTATTATCTGATGTTTAAATTCTAACAGTGATGATGTTATTTTTATTTCCAGACAACAGTTGGACAGTGTTCCTATAATAAATACCCCAGAAACTGTAGTGCAGCAGAAAAAATTGAAAACATATTAAAGGATGTTGTCACTTTCTTTTCAAAGCCTGCTAAGAGACAAATGGTAAGGTCTGTCATTTGGCATCAGTGGGAAATAAATGACTATATGAATGAGCCTTAAGACAACAGTATATCTTATCTAATGAGGTCACCAGAGCATTTGTGGTGGGACCTGTGATAAGTTCATCATAGTCATAAGTGACTTCAGTGACAGAGGTGGGAAGTCAGATGAGAAAGGTGATTAATGGCACGTCACTGAAGTCAGTGGGGTTGACAGTTACCTATGAAGAACAGCCGAAGGGCTGTGTAACTGAATGAGTGGGCAAACAGAATGGCCGATGAAATGCAGTAACAAATCAAAAATGATGCATGCGGGGAGAAAGTCTTAATTTTAATTACGTGAAGTGGGCAGATCAAATATTCATTGCCTTTCCCACATAAAGAAGTGCCATCAAATGTAACTAATAGGAACCAGGTTGAGAAAAATAACGAAAGTAATACTCAGGGGGAAACTTCTTGCTGAAGGATGTTGTGAATGCTACAAATAAGGGAAGGGAGACTACACAAGTTAATGAGACTGAAAATCACTAAGAATTACATAATATATGGAAATACTTTTTGGCTCAGGAAGTTCTTATTAAAAATATTGGGGGGGGGCTGGGAGAGTATCATACGTGCCTGGCTTGTTCAGGCTCATCCTTCTGTACCTGCTTATGGACCCTGCTTGAGATCAGACACTTGACTATGTAGTCCAAACCAGAACTGCTACCAGAGTGTCACATTTTAGGGGGTTTGTTCTTACAGAAATCTGTGTCCTGAAACTAGTGTTTGATAAAGTACAGTCTTGTTTAATCTTAAGAGAAGCTGGACATTTTTAAATAAGTCAACTTGAGACTTTAAATAAGCATGTTACAAGGAGCATCAGCTAATGATTGAGACAGCCTGCAGTGGAATATCAGATCAGAACTTGGGCATTGCAGTCTTGGACAAAAAATATAATCACGTGCAGGCTTGCTTTTTTGTCTTCTCCACAGCTGAGTGAAACGGTGCTAGCTGTCAGTGTAGAGCGTAAGGATCAGGCAATCATGCTGTTTATACTGGATATCATATAGTCATTGTCATTTATCATTTTTGATAATAGCTAATTTGAATTAGCAGCGGAAAAGAAAATACAGCCGAATTATGACAATTGTTACTTTTCAGTCTAAAAAATTTTGAATTTTTAAGAAAAATGACCTGTTGTCTTCTATAACAATTAGGTTAGTCCCTTGTACTGTTCCTTTAGCACCTATGGATTGACAGTGATGGAGGACAACCTAGTTCCATCCTGACTTTTCAAGAACAAACATGGATCTTTTTCTGTTACTCAGTTCCCAAGTGTCTTTAAAGATAAGATGATAAAGTTGATAAGTTTTAATCTTTCCCTCCCTTTTATAGTACTGCATGAAAAATGATAGCCTTTGCTTACAAATATATTGCAAGCTTGGAAACATGGAAAGTGGAAAAGAAGCAACCATTCAGCTGCAACTGGAGGCTACTCCTTCACTTTTAGAAATGGTAACACACGCATTTTTCATACTTGAGGGGCATATTTCTAGTATTCTCTGCATATAAATTCTAGGTATTAATATTATTTTTGCAAACAGTATGATTAAATCCAAATCTTTTAGGTGTTATTTTATGTTTTCAATGCTAAGTCTCAAGGTGATACATGAAAAATGAAAACCACTGAAAAATACGTATCTTAAATTATCACTTTATAGTATGTATTGCTTTGCCTCTTCTGGCTGGGTTATGTAGAATTAGGATTTAATTTCAACTCCTAATTGTACTTCTCTAAGAAAAGCAGCGTGGATGTGGACTTAGGTAAAATCCAGCTGGGCTTCATTCCAGCTTCTGGTACTAATTTGTTTTGTGATCAGAAAAAGGCAGCATTGCATCTTTGTGAGATTCTGTTTTTGTGAGCAGCTGCATTACCATTTTTGCTGGGTAGGAATTAATGTGTTGAAGTTATTCTTTAGAGGACGGGATTTAAAAATTTTTAATTTTTTTTAAGGATGATGCATCAGCATTGAAATTTGAGGTAAAAGCAACAGCCTCACCAGAAAAAAATGCGAAAGTTATTGAACTCCACAAGGACAAGCAAGTTGCATACGTAAGAATTCTTGTAATGAATTTGTGATAAAGTAGAAAAATGCACAGCAATTAAAACTGGAATTCTGTCCATCTCTATAATGCTATATTTATTGCCTGTGTAATTACATAAGAATGTAATTAATTTTCCTAGTTTGTTTTAGTGTCTTTTAGGGGAAAAAAAATAATCTGTTAGCACTGAGCTTGTTTTCTGCTTTCCAGGTCTATTTGGAAGGAGTGCACCACCAAAAGCCGAAGTACCATGTTACTGTACTAATTATTGGAATAGGTTTAATAGTTGGTGTTACCTTGTTTTTGCTTCTTTCATTCCTATTATGGAAGGTAGGTTTTCAGTATTTCTCAGTTGTTCTCAACTCAGGAATTCACAGTGTTGGTGGATCTTTGGCTCTTTTAATGTAGGTTAAAGGATAAATAATATCTTATTATGATCTATCCTTTCTAAAGAAACAGAATTCCTCCTGTAAGTTGTGTTCTTTCAAAATACTTCCTGATTTTCCTCCTTTTTATCTTCTGCATATTCTACATCTTCTGTTACTCAACACCACAAACCCCTTCCCACGTTTTATATGGCATTGCGTGCTTGCAAATGATTTATATAATTCAATGGTATCAAATGGATCATTTTTGTGGGATGATGCTGTCACTTGACACATGATGACTAATAAGTCTGCAACATGGTTTCATCCCAGAATAAAGTGTTTAAGATTTTAAACTGCAACATTAATGCTAAAAAAATCCTGTGCATAAGTAAAAAAGAAAACTATGAAGGATGCAGCTTCTCTGACAAGCAATTTCTTTACCTACATGCAGACTCTATCCATCTACCATTTTTTCCCAGGGAAGTGTAGAAATGAAACATATTTGATAGGAAATTTGTATTACCATTTCACTTTTTAGAAAAATAATGGATTTTGTGGACTGTTAAAGAGTTCACAAGCCCACATGTCCTTACTCCCTGCAGGAGAGTATTAGCCTCTGAAAAAGCAGACTCTTTTTTGATAGATGAGTAATACTTGATTACTTGGTATGATAAAGCAATGGCAAATACCATCACTCGTGAACACCATATATATGTGTTTTATTTTAGTTAACTTCTATGGTTTAGATTTGGCAACAAAGATTTGCTGACAACAGATTCCAAAATCATCTATTTCAGATCGGCTTTTTCAAAAGACAATACAAACCAGTCCCTCAAGACAAGAACAGAAGAGACAGCTGGAGTTTTACAAGTGGGAACAAAGATAACTAAGATGACAAATAAATGTTTGATTTCTAAAGTGAAGAATTTAAGATTCGGGTTAATTCACAGGAGAAACATCAGTGACAACAAAACTGGTCTTGAGCTCACTCACTTACAAAATACACTTTCATTTCCTTGAACTGTATGGAGGATTATGCCTTAGAGTTCTGTTGTTTTTCTAATATGAAAATGGTAAAACAGTTTGTTTTGAAGTCTCACAGTAATATTTGCAATGCCATATACATATCTAGTTTCAAATAGACAGAAGAACACTAAAGATAAAAGAGAAGACAACTTACCAGAAAGAAGGATTTCTAGGAAGTAATAATGTTTAGCCAGTCCTGGAAAATAAGATCTCAAACACCATTAGCATGAGTTACTCTATTCAAGTTTCAATAATCTTTTGATTAGACATTCAAGAAGAAATCCTCCCTCATCTTGCTTCGTCAGTTTTACAAGGGTAAATTAGGTTAAACCAATAGAAGGACTGTAAGTAGAGCACACGGATGTTGAAAACAGCTATCGGAGGCTCTCTTGAGCTTCTGAAAGTAACCTCATAAGCTTTGGCTTCACAGGCACAGCCACAACACTGCAGAGACTTAGACACCCAGGCAAGCCAGAACCAGGAAGGTCAAAGGTGGATTCAGAGCAGGGAATTCTGTGGGGCAGCCTGGAGGTGCAGCACAGAATCCTCTCCCAGCTGTAGAAAGAGTAATGTATTGAAGATCCTAATTTGTAGTCATCTTTAACATGGTACTTGGTTCTTCCAAGCACAACAGAATTACTTGTTTCATCCTTTCCTCAGATACTGTTACCATGATATTTTGGACCTCGCCAATGAAATATTTCTATGTGGGGGTTTTTTAAAGCAAGTATTTATTTTTATTTATTTGAAGATTTTTCTATAGTACTTAGTGTAGTAGTATCTAGTACTGCCATTCTTCCAGGACCTCAGAAAAAAAAAAAAAGATGACTTCACATGATGACAAAACAGAGAAACACATACCCAAAAGACTCCAACTGCCAACCTTATTGGGCCAAATTTTATCCTTAGCTGTGCCACCCTTTGCCTGAAGGCAGTTAAGAAGGATGTCACTTGGAGAGCTAGCTTGGGTTCTTGTGAAGCTGTCAGCTAAATGCCATCCCAGCAGGCATCCTCAGAAGCCACTCAGCAGAAAGGCAAGTGACTGAATAGAAACATGGTTCAAACCACTGCTCTGCTACTACGGGAAGTTTCTTCAGCTAGGTAAGTTTGCACTGCCACCTAGCTTTGGTGAAATAGTACAATCCAGGGAAAAAAAGTTCATTTGCTCCCCAGTACAACTGGAGAATGTACAACTTCTTCGATAACTGAATTTATTGCAACAGCAGCGTGCGATATGGCCTTTCCTGCCGTGCCTTTGATGTCTTTCTGAACTGCAAGGAGAAATGAATGTAATACATATGTATGTTTTGAAGCTGCACCATCATATGGGAATTAGCCCGAGACTCAAAAGTGATACAGAGTGCCTTCAACAAGCATTTTGGCTAATAGTATTTGGTGCCATAAAAGCCACTTTGTCCACAGATTCTAAAGGTGGTGGGGGACCACTTCTTAATTCCCTTTCACTTCATTTTATGCCAAAGACATGGATCACTAAAGCAAATTTTCTCTCTAAAATCTTCTGCAGTGTAAGGACAAATGAATATGCATATATTTGGAAAAATAAAAGTATGTGAAGAATGAAATATTTTCTTGCAAGTCTATGAAAATATACACAAAATGCTTATCTTCCAAAGGGCTTTAGTGAATTTTTGCACTTTAACCAAAATATCTCTGATGTTACAGCATATTGTGAAAAACGTGCCTCAAATACTGGAAGAAGCATTAATATTCTTTTTAGTTCAAACAATGCAAAAAAGTGAAACTAAAGCATTTTATTTATCTTTGAAATAGTTTATGTAAGTCAGTACATATGATAATGTTGGCCTGGATATTGTATACTTCCTATTCAGATTTCATTATTGACAAAAAATGAATGTACAATGTTCTGATGGTGGCAAAGTTATAAAGTATCACTCAATTTCATTTTATTAAAAAGAACCCCAAGTTAAGCACATGAATGCCGTTTCTTCTGCAAGTTCTATTCTGTTAATTTTCAGTTACGTAATAATAGTTAAATCTAAATGTAGCTGAAGTTTCCTTCTGGGACAGCTTTAGGAAGTTTAGTTTGAATTGTCTTAATGTTAAAAAATATCTGATGTGATTTACTGTCAGTTACAGTAGTTTAGCTGGAGACTACTCACTGTGACTCAGACAACGGTACGAAATGAGGTTCCAGCCAGACACGAGGAAACCAGTTTTCCTCATGAGGACAGCCCAGTGTCGGAGCAGGGGTGCAGAGAGCCCACGTCATCTCCATCCTTGCAGTTTTCCGGGCTGGACTGGGTGAAGCTCTGAGCGACCAGATGTGACCTTGCAGACAGACCCCACTCGGAGCAGGAGCTTGGGCTGGAGCCCCGCCAGGGCCCCGTCCAGCCTGGAGGCAGCTGTGTCTCTCATCCTACTCTGCAGCCACCAGTTTCGGTGCAAAGAGCAGGACTAGCTCTAAGGTTTCTATAATGGCCTATGAAAGAGGCAATTTGATTGTGAATTTGGCCTTTACTACCGGCCAGGTTTGTCCTCAGAAACTGCATGAGATCTCCAAAAAGTAACGACTTGTTCTTAGGAGACAAATAATCATCTTCAGTACTACTTTCTCTTGCGTATTTATCACAGGTAAGAATTTTTCACAAGTAGTACTTGAGATCAAATAAAATATAGCAGTTCTTGATCCCATGTAAAGGCTTAGGTCCTTGATTTGACAAAATCTTAAAAGGACTGGATTTCACATTATACTTGACTGCTCGCTAAAGAAAGCAAGCAACTCATTCTAGCCACGAGACAATGCAGCTTTCATACCATTATTTGTCAGCCACCTTCTGAACAATTCCTAGACAAGTGACCAGGAAAATTTTCATTACCCCCATGGTCCTGTATCTGGACAAACTTGTCAGTCTGCTGCTTTTCATCACCTCAGAGAAAGCCAGTTCCCAGAAAGAACATAGTCTTAATTTACTGTCAAATAATGGTTTTAAATATTTAATAAAGTAGGGGGGGGGGGGAATCAAAACACTCATAAAAATTATGTTTGTGCTCTATGAGGAAGTTACAAAAATTTAAGTCAAGTTATTTATCATAACTTTATTCTCAGCAACAAGAAAAACTATGCTGAATATCATTTCAGTTCTAGGATAGATAAAATATTTTAAAATACTTACTTTGTACAAAGAGTAGTCTTTAAATTACATTCCTACAAAGAAAAGCTGTGTAAGATCAGCATATTGTTTTGTATTACCATTTGACTAGCAACAATTTGAAAGCCCATACATTAAGGCAACATTTAAAATGCTAATTAGAAATGGAAGTATTTGGATTAAAAAAATAGATCTATGTTTTGGTACCATACCTCCACTCACCAGCTCTATTTGACCTGAGTTACCTGACATGGATAGCAGCCGCAGACTTAAAAGTATCTCATACTATATATTGCAAATGCTAGAATAATTTTAAAGAAAAAAAAAATACATATATTCTTCTATTCTGATGGACACTTCTAAACCCCCGAATTTGTAAGACAGCAACATAAACAATTTTCATTTTTTCTTGTTAAGCCTAACAGTTTCTTTACAGTCAAATACAACCTGATAAAAATATGTAATTTAATAAAAAATTAAGCCCAGAAATATCACAAACATCCCAGTTAAGCTTCTGCTACAACTGGATTCAGTGAGTGAAAGACTGGGCTGTGAAAGCTGTCCATAGAGGTGAGAAAAGGGTTCTTTAATACAGAATTTGCAGCATGTCCCTTCTATATGCAATTGCATGTTGCCTGGGAACTCTCCAGGTCATCAGTGTTCACTCCATAGAGATCAATAAGTTGAGGATGCACCCTGTGAAGTGAGGAAGTAAAACTTCATCAGTTTATTTAACTCTTGCAATGGGTGTGCCACTTTTTGAGGTTGGGGGGGGGGAGAACAAATATGTATGAACTGCTATATGGAATACAATCAGGTGAATTACATTTTGACAATTCCTATAGGGTCATCTTTAGAAGTATGTATCCTATAACATGATCTGCCTTTCATTTTACATTTACCAGACTCTTACTGTGAGCCCTGTGCCTTCAACTATCCCTGTATGCATTGCAGAAGAATGAGCCGCCACCCATTTAATTCCACTGATAATCCTCCTATTTCCCAATGTACCCATAGTCTCTTTCTCAGAGCCTAGATAAAGAGACTATTCTCAAGCAACATGTCATTGTTCAATTGTGGAAAACTTAATGTTTTATTAACCTTACACACTGCTTTCCAAGCAGGAATCCTTATCCCAGAAGGAGATCCTCCCAGGAGTCACAGACCTTTCTATACATCTGTTCTCCTCTTAAAAGACAGAAAGGTAAACTAACAGGCAGAGAGAAGAGAAGAACTGGAGCTGGAAGCTGATGAAGCCCCAGAATGGAAAGGCCACATGGGTCATAACAACCCTTCCCACAGCTTGGCACAAGGCACCAGGGCCTGGCTGCACAGCGCACAGCAGCGCTGTTCCTGCAGCACTTACAACACCCGGTTTTGGTGACATCTCTATTATGTACAGGTGGAATACATGTAAGATTGCAGTACTAATCTGTTACAGGTATACAGTCCATAGATACAATACTTAGCCTTACCGAACGTGAACTTCTGATGCTTCTTTCATTAAGTCTCCATCTATATTCCAAGGGTAATTTCCTTCTGCAGAAGCAGCATTCAAATAGGTATTTTCTTTGGCATCAAGCCCACTTTTAAGCCTTGGTTGTACTTTTACTTCTTGAACCGTGTAGGTCTCAACAAAGGGAAAATTGAACTAAACCAAACACAGACATGTATTAAATGAAGATGAAAGATACAGGTGGTAGCTTAGCAACGGACGGGATTACTTGAAAGCTTGCCTTTTTTTTGTCTTAAGTAAATGGGAACACTTAACTCAAGCTTTGACCACATGAGCCATTATATATTCCAGCTAGCATTTATAGATTAACATGCTATTTTTATCTTAAATAGTCCTTCAGAAAGAAGGGTAGTTTTCCATTTGCGTTCCCGTTATCGGACTTGCCCAATATACAGGTGAGGTGGTATATTTTGCACAGACCAAAATGGCACATGCTTGCAGAATATGTGAAAGTCCAAATGGATTTTTCCTGCGCTCTGTTCATCATTACCACTAATCCTGTCCTAAACAAGGCTAGTTAGAATTCTAGTAAATGGTCATCTTGAGTTTAAAGGAGGGTCCACATCCACTTGTCTAATTTCTAGGTACAAAAGCAGAGAGAAAAGCAAAGCCTCCCTCCAAAAGCCTGACTGGAAAGCGTAAACTATTTCCTAAATGCAGCTGTTAGTACTGTCACATGGAATTGTCATCCACCTCTCCCCCAAACTCCCTGACTGTTGATGAATTCAAACCTAAGCCTTCTTGTAAAAGGGATAATCCCGAAACATTTGAATGAGTACCAGTGTGCTTAGGCTACGCATCAGGTCTCTAGGACAGCAATAAGGCACTGTGTTTGGATGTTTCATTTCTTTCTTCAAAGACAGAATAATGACCACAATTTTGAAATGCCGTTCTGCAAACATTCATTAACTACATGGAATGCATACCTGCGAAAAACCAGTGGTCATGATCCACTGCTGCCAGCACAGCACACAGTGATTGCTGAAATTATGAACTTTACCTATTTCTGACAGAGCTGCATGATGCCCCCTGAGGCTGCGTTCTGGATCTCTGTACTACACAAAATTTACACACAGTGTGCATTTCCTTTATTATGGTGAAAGGGGTTTTACACCCGTAAAATTATGGTACAACACAAATACAATTTAAACCACAACAGATGGGCTGAAATAGGCTAATCGGTATTAGTCTAGTGATTTAAAAAAAAAAAAAAAATCAGATAAAAAGGGGGCTAATGTATTCTGACAGGAAGCTAAGTCTCCTTATGAGGATGCTAACATTAACTCTTGCAGCATGTCTGCCTTCACAATTAACTGTTCTTTTTATAATCACCAGAAAGAAATTAACAGTACCTGATTTTTTACGCTGGCATATCTTTTCAGATGTTTTATAAACTCTGTTCGAGAAGTATTTTGTACAACAATAAGAGCCATGCTTCCATTATTCAACCTGAAAAGCAGACCAATTTAGTTGCCAAAAGAAAATCGATTAATCTGTAAATTTAACAGGCTCTTTAATAGTCTAAATCAAAACAAAAAACTAGCAAGAGTAAATTAATAAAATAGTCCTAATGTTTTTTAAGTCTTTTTGCCAACACCCCGTAGATCAATATAAAGTATGAAACTGAATTTATTTAGCATCGATATGTTTATAACTACACTGTAATAATAAAATTTTACTCTCTTATCAATATCCATAATTTATTGAACATAATACACACAATTTAAAAAAAAAAACCAACACCTGCTTTTGTACTTAACAGATGTTTTTTAAACATTGGGGATCCCATATTTATCTTTGCGCTTTTCTCTCCAGCAAAGTATAATGGTAGCCATAAATGTGGTGAGGCAGAGCTTTACCCAGAAACCATCCCCATGACGCCTGCAAGCACATCCCCACCGTACAACCCAGCACAGACAGGTCCGCCCAACTCCTCCCATCAACACACTGCCCCAACAAAGGCCCTGATCTTCAACTATGCTATGATTCAAACTCTCTCAGCAGTTCTCAGTACAGTTGTACTTAAGCATTTCACAAAGCACATAAAAGTTAAAAGAGAAGGGAATTTCGTACAAGATAAAACAGTCATATACTAAAGATTAATCAAGACCCTGCAGTGCCAATATTAGTGGCCCTAGGTATCCAGTTGCCATTGGTACTTTAATATCTTTGAGAACTTGGGTCAGACAATGAGCTAGTATCAGTTCACAGGTTCCTTAATGGAAATGTAGCTTGTCACAGAAGCTAAGAACGTGAATCTCAATGCAATCATGCCCGAGTCCCCTTTAAGTTATAGGGGCAAATCAACATTCAACAGGAGTATCTGATGAACGTGACAATCACTGCTGAGATTGTATTCTGCACAGAGATGTTGTATTTCATATCTTCTGACTATATATGCATATACACATGTATTTATTTATTCAGCATGTATGCTTGGAAAATGTGTTAAGAATGTTTTTTTTCTAAAAAAATACTTCCAGCCTACCACCACCGATCTCTCCCCACTAATAGTTCTCTAACTGCATCAGGAATGTTCTCAGGCTATGATACAGCACAATATAGAAAGATAATTTTTACATAACCATGAAACAAGCCACCTGGCATAGCATTATTTTGCTGATTTAGAAAACAGTGATGGTAAAATTGAAAAATTTGCCTCTTTATTGTATTTGCTGCGAAAAAAAGGGCACAGCAGGCTGCTGGACAATGCATTTGGCAATACAGCCTTTTATCTTTAGAGATGACTAAAAATTTTCATTAATTCTCTTGAAAATCCAATCTTCTGAGAAGGGCATCACTTATGCTGTGAGAAACAAACGTCCCACATGGCTCACACAGCACAGACAGTTAAACATGCCTTAGCATGTTTCTGTGAGTTTAGACTAGTATAACTAGAGTTACAGGCACCACTCAAAGCTTTCATTCCACTTCAAACATCTACACATGGCGCAAAACTCTTGAGGAACATAGGACAGAGTGAAGAAGCATCGATGACTTTAGCTGTTAAGACCATAATGGGTCTTGAGTATCTAGCAATTAGTGCAACTTTTATGTTTCCCATGTTGAAAAGCCTTACAGTCAAGATGCTATTTGCTATGGGAAATGAAGCACCTGTCTGAAGAGCCTACTCTTCCTACCCTGCTGGCTGCCTGCACTCCTAAGATTGTTTTTAAAAAGAAAGGAGGGGAAAAAAAGGATGTCCTTATATGAAAGGATAGGAGGATCCACTGAGCAAACTACACTGTGAGATAAACAGGCTCCTTCAAACCTACAGTAACTGCATGGAGTTGTCATAAAATTCCCTGTCGCTAAGAAACAGGTGCCAGAACAGATGAAAAGAGAAAGCAAAGCTAAAAAATAATAATTTCTTCAATTCTTGTCAGAATTTTTCTACTGACTGATATATAACACAGTAAATACTGAACAAAGTTCCTAAGAGGGGACAGCATCAGGGCACTATCTGGATGTATATGAGGCTTAGCAGGACCTCTGTAGTAAAGAAACCTTCTCATACATACACATACAGCTCAATAAGTTTCATCAAAAACACTACGGTTTCTATGTTGTTTCCAAGAGATCAGCCAGTAATTTTGAAGAAATATACCTGATCAATTCAAAGGCGCATCTATTTTCGCCTAATGATAATCAAATGAAACAAAAAAAGACTCATTCCATAAACTTCCCTGAGTGGTGGTGGTGGTTACTTTTTTAACAGACAACAACAGTCACAAACACACATATATATACACGAGTTGCTAGTCTGTTTAATTGTCAACTGGATACATCAAGTACAAATATTTATCACCTGGTAACTGTTTTGATCACCACAAAGCATGTTTTGACAATGAGCTAAAGACAAAATGAGTCAGTGTCAACAACCAGATTACATACTCATTTGTCTCCCAAAACCCTACATGTAGAAGCTGCATTTCCCAAGAACAGGGGCAGGGGGGGTGGGGGAAAGAAAGAAAGAAAAAAGAAAAAAAGAAGAGACAGAAAAAAGTGTAAATTTCAGTTCTTCATCACAAAAGATTCATACTTCATTTTTGCTGGCTGTAAAGCAGAAGACAAGGGGCACCTTTATATTTGAAAAAAATAAAATGAAATCCACAAAGGAAGTTTCTACATATAGTCAAATCCTATGACAGATGACTGCTCAATGACTACTACTTCAGTCAGACTTGCCAACTAATTTAATCACAGCAATTATCCACTCATTATTCTAGTTAGACTGCTTGACCTTATTTGCCTGATCCAAAAACTGATTATAATTCCTGGGATTATCAAGTCTGCTGCAGTCCATGCTCCCTCCCCCATTCCAGAGGAACTAGACTACCTAAACATAGGCTCATATTCTCGGAAAAGCCAAGGTCTTAAGGTAAGATGTCAGAATTTATAGACATGACTAATTCTCTAAACCCCTACTGACCTCGTATTAGGTGCCAAGCCTCTTGGTGCCATTGAACACAGACAAGGGATTGCCATAATGCTCACATTCAGGAAGTGACCCTGAATTTGGTGCCATTGATCCTTGCTACCTAAATATAACAGAGTCATTTTATATTACTCCAGTTTAGCCAGCCACGGTTTGCTTTTAAATAATCATAAAAGTAAAAACTCACCATTTTTTTTTATTTTCTCTTTCTTCTTTCTAAAAGGATGGAAACGTAGGTAAAACAATTTAAAGTCATTATAGCACATTTAAACAACATCTACTTTAGAAAAAAGTAAGATGATAATAGAACTGAATAAACCAATAATACCGAGTGGAAGAGTGCTTTAGAACAAATCCTATATAGTCTGTAGGGAATACTTTACAAAGTGTACAAATTTGCAGTTGTGAAAAAAAATATATATTTTTAGGATTGTTTTACCTGATGATCAAATCTGAATAAAATTAAAGATTTGTACAATTTTATCTTCAAAGACACGTATTTTTGTAGCTTTCTAATTGTTTGACTCAGTTCTACTTACCTGTCATTCTCATGAGAGTCTTCCTGTGGAATTTGCAGAGGTAGAAATGATAATTCACATTCCTCTGGCCTAGAAAAGTACTGATATTTACTACCATGTAAACCAATACTCTGACTACTAGACAGACTTTTATCCAAGTTAAGATGATTTTAAGGAGATACTGAACATACAGAGTTTATCTCCTTTTTAACTTGTAAGAGTAATATACATCACATCTGGTTAAATCTGTCTGCAATGAAGATAGCTAAACTACTGCTATCTACAATTTTACTGCATTAATCATCGCATTTTCCTCAAGAACAAGAGAAATACTAGAAAAATATAACAGCTCATGGCATACTTGAGATCTGCTAGTGTTTTGATGAAAGCAAAATCCTTCCGCTGACTGGAGGGCATCCAACGATGTTTTTCAGCCAAAGCTAGAGTCCTTGCACCAAAACCAAACATGGCTGAGAACCCAAACCGCAACAGCTTGCTTGGAGTACTGAACGTACAGACATCTACTGGTTGAATATGTCCTAAAATTTCAAAGATGAAGATCAGAAATTACCAATAACATCTGTATTTCAAACAGAATACAACTCGCCATTTCTGTTTCACCTAATTTGGCTGCAGGAAAAAACTCCAGACCATTTGCTCTTTAGGAAGTCAAGTTTTACTAACAGAAACCAGAATCAATCTAGATTTAATTAAGACTCTATAAAAGTAGTCATTTCAGAGAACAAGATTCAGATGCTTCAAAATGTTAAAAAAGTTATGGTGAAAATGCAGCTACTTGAGACTGCAAAGGGTCTGACAATTTTATTCAGATATTCAGCAATTAGTATCGAAGAAAATGTAATATTGCTACATAAATATTTGTAACCATTTCACCAAATATTTGTAATGACTGAACATTGTACTGGAGGAGATAAGAGAATGCCTAAATATAGGTTTTAAATGTATTTATGTTTACAGTTATAGAATTTAGGCATCTAATTCTGTTCAAGATAGGGTACATAATTTTTTTTTCTGAACACCACTTGGGTGGTTTCCATTGGATTGTCTCTGATTAAAAGAGACACTTTTAGATTTTGCCTGTAAAGGCTTGTGTGTTACTGCCTAAGAAATAGAGCAAAGGCTCTTCCACTGCTGACTGCAAGATCTAGAAAATTACTCTCTTTTTTCAGCTGGGGGGGGGGGGGGGGTGTCCTAAAGAAAAACTGCTTTGAGAGGAATATTAACACTGCTTGACTAAGTATTTGCCATTTCCTAAGACCTGAAAATAAGGTTTGCACTACAACCTAGTTTTTCCTTTTAGCCTAATTACATTTTCACATTCAAAAACGTATTTATTATGCAGATCAAATGGGAAGTGATACAGTTTTTTCTACTAATAAAGCTTTCCTATAGAAACTGTTAGTATTTAAAAGAAACGCACACAGAGCTAGAAAGACAATTATACTTTCTCAGAAATACAACAGTACTTTCCTGTAAAGTCCAATCCTAACCACTTCCTCAAGCTGAAAGTATTGTGTATTTTCCTGTTGTCTTCAGCAGGTACATCAAATTAAAATAATCAAGTGACTATGCAACCAATCATTGCAAGATAACACACACAGAGTAACACTATTCACATTATCAAGTCTAGAAAAGGTTACTTTCTGCATTTAAAGACCATCAGTAATAGGGCATGAATGCCAAAATCAGACATTACTCCATCACAGATTGTAGTTACCAGAAAATGAGTTCCACAAGCTTTGCTACTGAACTATACTCAAAGATTCATAACCTTTCCAGTACAGTATAAATCAGGATAGAATAATCTGGGTTTAAAAGTCTTATAATACATTTTACAGTGATATAGCGTAATGTTATGCCTTTATTAAACAACTGGTTATGGCAAATTTCTAAATGCTACTTTATTATGTAAAATCTGATAATGTGTGTAAAAATATTTACCCATTACAATGTGCAAAGCTGCAGTCACCGCATGCTTAATACCACAGAGAGTATGGGCCAAAATATTAGTAGTACCTGTAAAAGTGAACACAAACTGTTTTAAAAATAAGATACAGAATAACAAGAAAAAATATAAAACATTTTGAATGAAGAAACTGAGACATTTACATTTGAAAAAAAAAAAAAGAAAGCCTCCACACACATTACTTAATCTTGGTAACAGAGAAATGTAGAATAGTACAAATTAAAACCATTAAAACTTCCAGAGGTCTGTAAAATCTTCACATCTCTGTAAATTCATTCATAATGCCATAAAAATGGGGGGGGGGGGGGGGGGGGGGTGTCTGGATGTGTGTGTGTGTGGAAATGGGGGAGGGAGTGCTTTGCAAAAATTGCCTTTTTTTCTTGAACCATCTCTTTCAAAATCAGTTCTATACCTCTGGGCTGTAATGAGGAACTGTACTAGAATCAGATTATCTAGTAAGGTCTATTTGGGGAATATTCTTCAGCTGGAAAAACAGTATAATACCCAGCCAGTTTAAACCTGTGCATCTCCCAGACAGAATTCTGCTGGATCTAGTCTAAGATAGCTGCTGTGCCTCTTGCAGGCTACATTTTACATTCTCAGAAGCAACAGTGAATAAAATTAATTAGTGCACATGAGCTTTACATGTCAGAACACATTAATGACTGAAGAACAGAGAGAACGTAGAATTTGACGTGTGCCTGACAAATTGTTGGCTTGCATTCAGTGTATTAAAACTGACCCATCTAACTTGTCTTTGTCACTGCCGGGACGTTGGCAGCCCAGTTGTACTACTAGCCACTGGGTAAAAGAGAGTAATATATTCTGAAACAAGGGAATGAGCAGTAATCAGCTGGTAAATAAGAAAAAAAAGGCAATAACCAGCAATGTCAGTGTGGCATTGGAAGAGAGTGGAAAACATGCTATCAGTTTGTAAAAGAAAGCAACATGGTTCTGGAGGTCTGTAAGAAACATGGATATATATGTAAATTTTGCCCTTCTGCTTTAATGTATAGGACATAAAAATAAATTGGTGTTTAAAAGTCAGCTGATACACAGTATTTTAAAACCCTTGCAAGGAACAGTTGTGTCTTTTCTAAACGGGTATAGTTTTAAAAGAATTTCAAATTGATTTTTCTTGTTGATCACGTCTCTGGTGTTAATTAGCCAAGCAGCAGAGCCACAGGATTCACTTCTGCAGAAATAAAGAACCAGGGCCTGCCACTAAGCAGGCAAAATATTGAGCTGCTTCATATAGCTGATTAAGGGATGAATAATTCAGTAACAGACTAATTAAAATAACAAAAATTACAAAAGAACAATGTAAAACCTAACATTCCATAAAGGAATTAGTTCACTTAGATTTTCAAATAATTTTCTTGGTGTTTGAATTATTTAATATGTTACAACAGCAATAGACAATTCTGGATGTTAAATTTGCCTTAAGTTTTATGGAAGCATTTAAACTTGTCTTTCAAAAGTGGGGGAGAGAAGAGAGGAAAGGGAAAGGCTATAACATTCCAAACAAGAGGCACTCAATATTTAAATAATCACTTTAAAAGCATCAAGTACAAGACTAAAAAATTATGTTAATCCCAAAACTCCGCAGACTTTGATGTCACATTATTATACCTAAATTTGGAAAGACTGAAGCACATAATTACAAAGCTCTAAAGGCATCCTGGCATTCCAATTCAGGAGTATATTCTTCAGGGTTTTTTTCCCAATATTTTCTCTGAAAAAGAATTTATAAAATAACCGGGAATTGTATCTCAGTATCTCACAGAGCACCTTAGTCTCTGAAAGTAATTCAGACTATTCAGATCCTCATAGAAAACCTTCATAACATCATAGGGGAGCTCTGAGTAAGGCTCTCGGGGTTCCTACTACGTGAAGGAAATAAGTGAGGTCCATCTATTAAGGTAACAGATATAAAACATCCTTTGAATGTTACATCTCCAGTGGTACATGTATGTACAGTTCTATTCTATATTCAAAAAGACACGTAGTTGCCTTCACATTTTTCTCATAATTTTGTAGGTGACTATACTATTAATTTCATTCTCCTTTTCCTAAAATAACTAATGTTTAAATAAATAAAAAAAAAGGGATTATGAAGTACTTTGAAAGAAGAATAAACTGACAGCTTGAAAAGCTAAATGCAAGTCTTCATTTTTTTTTTCCCAAAAAATGAAAGTGTCTCTACTTACACTAACAGGAAGTCTAGTTTATTAAGAATATTACAATTTCAATCATTTATATCCAACAATTTCTATCCAACAACTCAACTAGAAGTAATTTGAACTTTCCTTTCTGTACAATACCCATAAAAAAGGCATAACTGTAGCTCTAGATAGCATTTACTATGCAAAATAGTGAGTTTTTCAATTCAGTGAATATAAAATACAGTTCTATAAGAAAAATCCTGGGGAAAAAAAACCCAAAACTTTGACCTAAAAAGCAATTCTTCACAGAATAATACAAATATATGCCTAATACCATTTCATGTTTGAATAACTCATGAGATCCAACCTCTATATCCAACTAATTCTGCTTAGCCAGTGGTGAAGCTAGCTAAAGTAGCAGCTAAAAATACTCTAATTTTTCCTTTGATCAAATTTTTACATGTTTTTACAATTTTTACACTGAAGATCAGGCTAATAAGAGAGCACAAGGTGGAATATACTTCTGAAGATCAGGCTTGGTACGTCTTAAAACTGGGATTCCTCCTTTAACTAAGAGTAATTTTCCAATACAGATGGCAGCCAGATAACAATTGACCACAGCTGAAGTCAATACCAAGCTTCATACTGACTTTAATAAGAGTTAAATCTCATTCTTACTAAACAGGATAGGCACAAGTAATTGCATCCTTCTCTTAAATCTCCGGAGCTCATTAACATTTGCAGCAGTAAACAAGACAAAACCCCACCCTTCAATGACTCTGGGGAATATAAAGTTCGGTATGTGTTCAAAAGCCAAGTACCACATCCACCCTTTCACAAGTTAAAGATCTAGACCAAGCGCAGTTTTGCAGTTGCAAGTACCATCACCCTCTTAATACATCAAAATACAGTATTTTGATCCAAGTAATGACTGAATAATGTGTCTCATTAGCTGGGTCCTATACAAGCAGGCCAGCACACCAAAAAAGCTTATAACAATAAAGTTCTCATACAAAAACTGTAATACAAGCTAAATGGTGATTCAATAATAATGGTTTTAATGCCAGTATTCATCTTCCCAAGCCATCTTTTCCTCCCCTATGTAAGCTTGGAATATTATTTAGCAATAACAAGATGGTTCCCCTGAACACTATCATATTACTTCAGAGACTAATAACCCTCTTTGATGCTTATGTATGCGCTTGCACCCCTCGCAGATTACGAACAGTCACATTTTTAGATCTCGCTCCAACTAGATTTACTGTAAAAAGGTTTCACCCAAACAACTCCAGCATCTCTGTCACCAGCACTTTTTTTAACAGAAATGAAGATTTTATTAGTCCAAAATTATAGTTCTGTTCAAAATATTAACCCATTTTCCTGACATAACAACCGACTTCCTCCAACCTCCTTCCTATGAAGCGTGCAAAAGCATCACAGTAAGGACAAAGTATCTGCAGGTCATGTAAAGCATGACTGATGAAGGTACCAAACAGAAATTGTAGAGAAAAAAACCTGTCCTTGGAAGTGCAAGCACTTCTGCAGTACAATTAACTTAATTAACCAGACAACATGAATATTCATAAGGCTGTTAATGTCTCCCACATCCAAACAGATAAATGTGATGTAATGACTTCCTAGTCAAGCATAGCTAAAATTCTGATGAAAGCTGCACCAACATTTTGGTTCTTTGCCTGAAACATCACAGAAATTAACAATCCCTCAGTAATATTTTATTTTCTGAATTAATTGGCAATCGTGAATTTATTTAAATGAACCATTTAGTACCAAAAGGTTCACAGCTATCAGATAGAGATTGTCTCTTGTTCTGTAACCACTGGATAGCTTTTTTTTTAATGTCCTTCCAGGTCCCCCTCCCCTTTCTCCCATTCCCCCTCCGTACAGTTCCTTAGCAGTAGTTCCCATAGCAACAAACACTCTTGCTAATGGCCAGCAGTACGACTGCAGGCTTCCCCACATCTCATCCATTTGATTTGGACCACAACAAGGCAGCTCAGTAGAGTATTTTAGCAAAAACACACTCCCCTCTGGACCTTCCTCTTCAGGAGGTAAACTGTTTAAAGAGCAGCTCCTTCCTGTCAAGCCGGCTGAAACTTCAAAATGCTGTCTTAACTACTTACAAGAGAGGCTAAAACCAGATTTTAAGCCACTCAGATAATGCTATCCCGTAAAACGGTTTCTATTTTTACTCAGCTGGAAAAACCTAACAATTTGGTACAATGGATTTCTGGGGGGCGGGCGGAATTACTTGACTATTGAGTCTCATCTTCTCCATGTACACAAGTATCGTACTTACCTGCTTCCTAACTGACTACTTTTTGGAATATCAGTAATATGGAAATAAAATAAGCTATGGATTATGTTTAGGAATATACTGAGGAGTTTTTCACAGGATCATTCTGTAAACTGTTCTCACCCACTTTTAACAAAGTCCATGGCGTTCCATGTCACAAGCTGTAAAGCATTCTTTTGGGTTTACAAATCCTTTTTGAGCATGACATATTTGTCTCAAACTGAAGAGAGTAAGCACGAATGATGAGGCACAGTGACCTACACATGCCCAAACAGCGTGGAGTCAAGTGCTAAGTGCTGGAAAGATTCCATCTCAACACCAAGATATTCACAGCAACTGAATTGCTAAGTGATGGTCCAACTGCTGTACTAAAATTAATTTACTTCATGTCTTTGAGATTACTGTATCTTTTAACAATACATTTCTAAGGTTTTTTCTAACTTGAAAAAAACTAGTGTAATCTTGCATTTTTACAAGCAACTAGTCCCCGTGTTAACACTGCTTTGAGAAGTGCAAGGCAAGTCAGAGCACTTAAAACCTGCTTGCTTGGTTTGGAAGTGACTTGCTCCTTTTTTGTAGAAAACTGAACGCAATTATTTAATGTTCACCTGGCTGAAGGAATTTTTTTCCTTACTAGTTAAAAATCTCTGAGAAATTATATCGTCACATCAACATCCACACCAGCAGGCAGTGTCCATGCAGAAACACCCCTCCTCTTTTAAAGAGCAGCGATTCATAGACCAGTCCAGAATCAACTCTTTGTGTACTAATTCTAGCTAAGCCTCCCCGCCTGGCCCAAGTTGTACTCCATGAGGGTCAGACACAAAAATTGTGAGGAGAGGAGACACACCCCCCCCCCCAAAAAAAAACCACCAAAAAAAACCCCACACCACAAGACGCAAGTCCAAGATTTTTCAAGAGATGCAAACATTTTCAAGTCTGTGGAAGTAAAGAGGAGAGAAAGCAGGTTTGTGTGCACAATATTAATTTATTTTTTAACTATAATCCACAAAATTTATTCCTGGGACACCATTTAAAAATAGACCCTAAGCATGAATCCAATTGAGAATGCTGCCAAGAAAACAGGAGAGAGAAGCAAAACAGCATGACATATTAAGGAAATTCTAGGAAACAAAGTTTTCATTTGGTATCATTTCTGGCAGCAAATAAAGGCAAAACTTGATTTTTGCATGGATCAGCTGAAAATTATTTTAGTTTTCTTCTTCCTGAGCTTCTTCCTTTAGGCAAAGAGCTCATCTGTGCCATTATTATAAATTATCATAATGATTTAAAATCTAGTCATTTGTAATCAATCTAAATCAATAATTTAGGACATTTATTCAATAGCTCCCTTAAGTAACTGAAGCTTTAGAACCAAGAACTGCCTTCAGTAGCCAAAACTGCAAGGCGGTAGAGGGAATTAAAACAGACGACTTACAAAACATAATGGTACCTTTTATTCTCACCTGCTGGTATTACTCCAAGAGGAACTGGTGCTCTGACAGGCGTTGCTATATAGTTCGTATCTTTTCCAGCATCTATCTGGGCTTTAAGTAGCAGACCATGAGCAACTTCACTGACAGATCCATCTCCACCAACACAAACTACCCTATTACAAAACAAAAATGCTAAACAGTTCAAAACAAAGTCTTCCCATAGATGGCCAACCTAGTGGAAGGTGACTATCACACACCCCATATCCCTAATATTTCAAACAGCTACAAAGTGTTCTTTCTTTAAGAACAAGCTAAATGTTAACTAACAAGATGTAAGCATCCTTATTTCTGCATTCTTCTGTTTGAGTAGGAGTAAGTATATTTACCAACTTACCAAGTGTTTCTTACCTTATCACAAGTTACACACATGAACTGATCAGATGGAAAAGCTAATCACATGCTCAAGTGCCTCAGTGGAAAAGTTCTTTAAATCTTCCCATGCTGACCCACACAAGCATCCCAATACTTTTTCATTGCCCTTATTATAACAACTCACCAAATATTACAATTAAAAATACTTGAAAACAGCTAATTCCACACACTATGCAGGCAGTTGAGGGATTTAGCAAGGTAGAAAATCCTAGTGCCAGCAATCCTTTGCATGAATGTACTTAATCACTGCTTCTGGAGCCTGTAATTAAACTCCCACCTGCTGTGGCTATAGAGAGAAATGAATTTGTCTGTAAAAGCTCTGTTACAGCAAACATCTTTTTTTTTTCTTCTGTTTTTGTTTATTTAAGTAACTATTAAAGTGATCCTCCAAATTAGTGATGCTTGAAAGTTAAACATTTTTAAGGTAAACAAATTTTAAAGATAAAAATAAGTAATAGCATATTCCAAGCATTTACAATATAAATATCAGATTTCCTTTAGGAGACGCTTAATATTTTTTTTAATGTATCTATACAAATACAGTTGTGAAACTATGTCCAATAATTCAACCAGATAAAACTGATAAGCTCTTTATAAGAAAAGACTCATTGTTATTAAATTTTTACATTACATTATCTCAGCTCCTTTAGCATTTTTCTTCAGTTCCTATTATTATTCCCTAGCTGTTTTTTAATTTCTAAATTTTTAGGAATGCTTCCTCTATCTAGCTAAACATATTAAAAATAAATGAAAGTATGCAGCAGAAGTTTGGAGTACATTTTCCTCCTGCTTGTAATCAGGAGTCATGTCCTGCCTTTTGTCTCATTTTTGGTTTAGATTGGTTTATTCCTAGGCTTAAAGATTTCTGCCACAGCAGCAAAAACAGTTAATCTTTGTAGTCTGACCAACTGTACACACAGAAGGACTTATGTGGATTGTCTTTTGGCTATTATAACTTTGAAAACAGACATATATTATTCCAATTCTGGGAGGCTGTGTTTGTTGTTATTGAAAACAGATGAAGAGTCCAAGGAATAACGTAAAAACACTGTTAATTTTTATTAATTTAGCATTAATCATCAAGAGTTGCATTTCTGGCTGGAAGTAGAGATAACTATCAGGACCAGGGATTCCAAAGCTAAGCAGCAAGAATCTGCTATGCATAAGGAGTAGAAAGTCTTGAGCAAACAGATTTGACTAAGACCCTGAAGAAGGCTTCTCAGAGGAAGAAACACCTGCCTAACCATCAGTCTAACCATCAGACAATAGTTTCTTAATCAACTATTCACTAAAGTTTGACTAACCCAGGCTACTCTAAACAAGATCCATGATACCTTCAGCTCCTGATTAGGGAAGAAATACATGCATGTATATTGTGTATTTCTGTCACGGTGCAAACAAGAAAATGCAGCTGCGATAGCAGCATCACAAATGCACTCCCTCTATTTGTCACCAAGGCTTGGCCCCAAGGCAGGGGAAAAAAAGCACACTGCCAAGCTGGTGAGGTACCTAAATTTCCAGAGTCGTTAAGAAAAAAAAAAGTGGATAGCAACAAAGGTGGAGTATATAAGATACATGACATACACCTACAATCTTGCAAAACAGAGTGGGAACTGGAGAAATCAAAGAAAAGAAATTATATATAGAAAGCAAGAGCTTTAAAGAATTAACGCACAGCAGTATTGCTTACAGAAAGCACTGAGATACAAACTTCCAATTTACTACTGCAGATCATAAGTTTCAGTTTACTTCACATGCTCTTTAAAATGTAAGGAACCATACATAACTCTCCTAGAGAGAAATTAAAAATCAGAAATTGTACGTTGCTATACTGCTTACCTACTATAGTCTGTTTTGTCTTGCCCTTTATACATTTTTACTGGAATTAGCTCTCAGTCAATCTGAAATAGGCAACACTGAAAAGCACGAGCTGAGTTAGAGCAGCAGGCTCATGCATGCAGGCACGACCTTCAGTACAACCTAACTCACCTCCAGTCACTCCCCAGCTCGGGCAAGGCAGATCAGGTCTGCATGAACCCTGCCACATGGAAATAACACAAAAACTACCACCACATACAGTGTCTTCCGCATATAAAAGGAAGCACAGAAGTGCTCTTCTGTTTTCTAAACAGGGAAACCAAGTGACAGATATAGTACCTGACCTGAACGAAATGGGACAGGAAGCCAGGCAAAATGGGAACGAACTGCCAAGTCACAAGCAATGCTTCTCAATAAACAAGACTTATTGGAAATAGTGGAAAGATATTATGTCAGGTGGCTGCTAGAATTGCTAAAAGCATGATTCTTCATCAGTAGGACAATTACATTGTTGTGGAGTTAATTTTTAATTCAAACCAGCTCCCATACTTTTCTGGTTTAATTTTCAATAAACCAAAATTGTCATTACAATTTTATTTGGGAAACGATGAGGTGGTTTGAGGGGCCTGTAGAAAATATATATGGCAAAAATTCTTAAGGTAGACAACAATGGGGAAGTCACAAAGGACTTCACAGGAACATACTCAAAAGTACACCATAAGCCTTTAAACAATTTGAAAAAGAAAATCCCAATTTCAAATAATCTCTTCCTGTTCTTAAGAACAATTCTAAAAATAATGGAGAAGAGAGAAATTAGTGATGTTTTGTAAATTTCTTTTTCAAAGTATCAGTCCTTTAGCATAATGTGAATGCTGACTTCACCCTATCAGTCTCTAAAGATTTTACTTGAAAACAACAAATAAGATATCTCTAGGTATATCGGTGTAAAGAGTTACCCTTGCAACTCATCTGCCCTATGACCTTATATCAAAAAGCATCTCAAGTTAGCTATTCAATAGGACGTTTTTCTGTGTTGTGCTTTATTGAATGAGTACATAGATGGAGGCCAGGCTACTGGAGAAGTTATAAAACTAATTTTTCAAACACTTCAGAAATTTCAATTTTGCTCATAACCTCTGATAATAAAGGCTACTTAATTGCCACATTAAAAAAAAAACAACCCCACCCCCCAAAAAAAACCCCACAACATTTAAATAGCTATCTCAGAAAGGACAGGGATCTTGTCACTTTGGAAATCCTAGCATCATACAGACTTAAGGGTTATATTCTTCCCGCTTCTTCTGTTCCTATTCGCCCTTAGTTCTGGTTACTGGAGAAAAGTCTTGCAGGGGCAGTACCCCAGTGACTCTACCCAATGATCAAAGATGAAGCAACTCAAGTATGACTCTGAGTAAAGAGGGTCATGCAAGAAGATACAACCCAGGCTTTTTCTTTGTCTTCATACCTGCTTCCTAGGACAAACTGGTTCTCCAGCTAGCACCCCAAAAGGCATGCCTTAACTGGAAATAAATTATCCTCAGAATCTGGAATACAGACATACATTTTTCAGATATATTTTCTCACCTAATTCTGTGAGTTTCTAGAACTAATAGAAATTGATTAGACTATAAAATACTATTTAAGCCTTCCTGTATAGCTCACTGCATATTCCAGTAAGAGCTGCAAGAATGCTGTAAGATTTCCACATTACGCAAAACTATTCTTATATAATACTGAATCTTATTATTGAATGATTAATGTAAAAATATCAAAGATTTCAGGATTAACCCACATAGCAAGGTCTTTAAAAAGGTCTTGAGCAAGCATTTTTACTCTTGACTTCAATGAAGTGTTGTTTTTTTTTAACGGAAAAAACATTCAAGTTAGATAAAATGTTCTCCTTAGGAACTATTTGAATGGATGGAATGAAATACAAGGCACTTTTTTTTTGCCATTCTTGCAAATAAAGAGACCAAAACCTTCATAAAGCATATTTAAGAAAGCTTTATGTTTATTTACCATTATTTATGAACCTAAAATACATACCTATTGTCAGTAAGTAATAAAAACAAAGCGTCTAATGAGAACTGGTTTTCTCAGGCTTAATATATGTGTGAAACAGTGTAAGTCATGAAATACCTACTAGCATAATTCTGGATGGAATAAAAATAATAACTAATGTGATGAAGTTTACTAACATTCATTGTCACTAACCAACTTACCCATCAAATGCCTGGAGTTCACATTCTTTAAGTACTGAGAGAGCGTGTCCTTCATATTCAGTTACTGTGGAAAATAACATTATTTAATTATCAGAAGATTAGATAAAAGGATTTTTCCCCCCTTCTAACATAAGGAACATAACGTAATTCAGTTCAAATTATTTTTTTTACATCATTAAAGGCATGAAAAGTATGAGAAGCTATGTTTTACAGTTATGCTACCTAAACGGCAAGACACATTAAAATTCAGCTGCCATCAGACACGTGGCTATTTAGTGCATTTAAATTCAGAGAATTAGTGAAGATGTTTGTTGCATCAAAATGCAAGTTTTAGCATTGACGCAGTTGGTAAACTTCAGGAAAATGTAAGCATATCCTCAGTGAAGACTGAATTATTTCAGTATCAATCAAATTTAATTGCCTTTGTGTTAGGATATGCAAATTGCTAAATCAAAAATACAAGGAGTTAAACACAGAAGTATGAAATCAAGCCAAATACCAGTGACAATAGAAAACAACACACAGAGGAAGGTGGCCCAACTATACACCAGAGTTCATAGCCTCTGGAGGAAATGAATCTGTCACTCTACATTGATGTCTCTGTGTTTACTGATACACTATATAGTACTGTAAATGCCAGTGAAGACAGGATAAACTGGCATACTACAGATGGCACAAAGCATCATAACTACATTTAGCATTTTCTAGGCCAGCTTTGCCAGAAGAGACAGCCCAGCTGCAGCCACCCATCAAAGATTTTTGCTGACTGCCACAACACTTGCAGATGCATTTTTTGTGTAAGAATGTGCATCATTATATGCAAAATTACATTAATCTTTCATGCTTGTCTGTCCCTGGTGCTAGCACAGTTCAAGGCTTTTCTCCAGTGTTTCTAAACACTGTTAAAATTATTAGACTTGGTGTCTAAAACCATCATTCCATATCTTACCTGTAACAGTATTTCTACAGACTATTCAAATACTGCTTGCAAGAATTGAAAATTCCTCTTTTTCTCCCTTTATATATACACGTACACAAGAATGCACATATATATAGTGAGTGTATATATAAATTCTTTTTTTAAAAAAAATAAAAAATAACAGTGATAAGATTTTTACACTTCACACTAAACAACTGTATATCAGCATACAACTTCAAGATCTCCCAACCAGTACTAGCAGAGGACTAGTGCTTGGTGTTTGGGAAATTCTTAATTAAAAACTGGAGTTGTTTTGATTGCATCAAAGGCAGAGAATTGTCATTTTGCTACAGAAATACCTATCACTATAATAGCCTTCAGAAATTATTTACAGAATTTATTTTCACGCAGGTCCACTTCTGGAAGACCAAAGCACAATATTTAAGCTACCATATACTCAGTTTTGCTTTTACCGATGGGAACTATTCTTTTATCACTATCTGCAGACTGTGAAAGAAGTGACCAATAAAACTGTGCATCATGCAAAAATGCAGAAAGTTTCAAATGCCTCACCATTGCTTCACTGTGGAAGAAACTCTTTCCGTGAAAACATGTAGTAGGTTACCAGGTTACATGCCTTTTTAAATTAACACAGTACCATTCAGAAAGTTCTAAGTACAGTCTAATTAAAATGGCACAGTAAATAAGTTTTTATTTTGTAAAAGAAAACATGCCCAGTGGTTTCCTAATCTAAGTTATGTTTACTATTACAAAATTAATTCACTTAAAGAACACGGACATGAAAATAAAGAGGACTTATGTCTACAGAGAAATCAATAAAAGGCAGCAAAAATGACTAGTGTTACGCAGACTGATGGGGTCTCCTCTTTGCATGTAATAGCTTCTTTGGAAATTACACAGGATGACTACTGCAAGGCTTAACAATAGGGATAACTTCAAGAAATTTAAAATTTGATGAGAGAATGACAGAGGTATGCACCATCTATTTTGAAACACTGTGACAAAAAAAGTAATAAAAAAAATAAGTTTCCACGAAAAACTTCATGAGAACATACAGAAAACCAATCAAGTAGAAAAAAAAAATTTAAAAATCCAACAAAGACATAAAAGACCACGTCTAAAAAGTTTTCTGCAGGCCTGACAAGCTCCAGAGGGACACATAAAAGTCATTCTGATAGCTGGAAAAAAGCTCAATGTTTGAATATTTAGTCCTGTTCCAATTCAAGGGAAAAAAAAACCCAAACCCAAATCCAAACTCAACCCACCACACAATAAATTTTGGTAAGAGGAAGACAGACCTTCTTTCACTGTTTGAGAAGGATTCATATTACATATTTGGCAAAAATATTAATACAGAAATACTATTTAATGCTGTTTTCAACCATTTCTAATGCATAATTTTAAGTCTTTTCCCTTTTTCAAGAACATTGTGTGTCCCCAACTTGTAAATTCCAGTATGCATTATGCTTCAAGTAACAGCATTCTGAAAGAAGGGCACTGACAGTGCAGCTCTCACACATACTCCAAGCCATTGTAACACCCTATCTTACACAGCCCACAAGAAACTAAGGGTTCAGCCCCTACATATAGAAAAAGCAATGTATAATTAGTTCAACACTCCAAAACATGGGACACTTCCATATGACACATAAATACTGGCACTTGTGTCACAGACTAATGTCAATAGGATTAAAAACTGCTAATGATAACAACAGATTAACTGGTGTTGACACTGGATAAAAAAAAAAAAAAAAAAAAAACCACCACACACGTTATTTACTGTCTAGTAAATTCAAACCAATGTTATTTGTCCAATTGTGTGTGTCTCTTTTTTCCTTTGTGATTCTGCACTACAAATGGGGGTGTGGAGAAGGCTGGTTTTGCCTAAACATCCAGCTTGTAATCAGGCATAAACAGAAGCAGAAAAGTCAAAACTATGAAGAGAACTGAGAAAAGCTAGGAATCTGTTGGGCTGGGCTTATCTTTATTTATTTTTTAGTATGTATAAAATTTTGCAAGCTACTACTGTATTTCTAAAACACTAGCTCCAATTATCACTATTTCCCAGTACTTGTAGGTATCCCAAACGTGGCGCGAGCTTTTGTTGAACCAGATTTTTAAAGAGTCACCATTCTCCTAACTGCCATATCCCAGCTGCAGCATTCAAGATTGTCCGTGCAAGCAGTTTTTAAGTATTGCTTATCCTTATCTATAGTAAAGTTGAAGTACTGTTTCAGTTTAAATTTGCCAATTCCCACTTTCTATTGCACAAAGCACTTCAGACATTTATTCCCTGCAACAAAAATAACCCCAAAAAAACCCCAACAAAACACAATCCACTCTTTCAGAGTTTTGGTTAATTTAACTGAAATTAATAAATCTGTAGCGTATAAAGTAGTTTGTCAAAAAAAAAGAAAACCCTACCAAATTTAAAGATTTAAAATTGGAGAAAGGAAATGCTATTTCAGAACTCACTTATTTACATACATTAGGCACTTAGTTTTATTAGAAGATGGTACCAGTAGAGAGACATCAGCACCTTCCTCTCTTTTTTTTTTTTTTTAAATGCCTAAGTCTTAATTATTTAGTTCTCTACTAGCATTTGAAACTGTAATGTAGTTTTCTCATTTTGCCTGTAGGAGGAGTGTTAGGCAGCTAATAAGCACAACAGCATTTGGACACTGCCAAAATAACTTTATTTTAAGGATAAGCCATTAAACATTTATCTGGCTAAAACCAGAAGTTTCTTTTCAAAACTTAAAAGAAAAAAAACCCCAAACTTTTTTTTTATTCAATTAGGAAAAATTATTTTAAAACCACAACAAATTATATTCATTGCTTATATTAAATTCTATTAATGATTCTAAAAATCTATTGATACAGATTTGGCTTGTTAGTTCAGCTTTAGGATTCCAGGTGACATTGCATAGCTAAAAATTTAATCTTACACAGGTTAATGATAATGCTGCCTCAACCTTGTTTGTTACTCTGTTAATGTCCACAGTAAAGATAAAAGAAACACTAACCAGTAGTGAGGAATAATAATTTTAAGAGGCAATTGTCTTTAAATAGTTGCTTAATGTGAAGTAATAATTTAACAATATGACATAGTCAGTCATCTCTAAGGTTTGCATGACAAAAAAAACCCATTTTTTAAAAATGTTTGTGAGCAAACAAGCCTATGTTCAATTTCTAAGATGATAGCATTATTATTAATCTGTTTACACTATCATCTATGCATTGCAGGTGAAAAATATGTTTGTGAGAATGAAAGCTTTATATAAGCTGCTGGCATTCCCTTATCAACTAAGGCAAGTTAAGAAATTACCACTACAGGATTCCTACACCGAGAATCTTTTTCACACTTTTTCTCACATGTCTTCACTCTTCAAATGATTTTACTTCAAATTGTGAGTTAAGTAATTAAAAAATACATAGATACAGCTAACAAAATCAGCAAGATAAATCTCCTATACAAACACTTATTGCATTATTATATCCTCGTGCCTAAATCAGATTTTCTCAGAATTATTTTTGGCCTGTAACCTGAACTAGTCATGATTTCACAACAATTTTAAGGGACAAGTGTAGGATGAGCCCTCTGTCCCATAATTTGTTTAAGCTGGAACTGATTATTTTGCAAGCAAATTACAGCAGACACAGGAAAAAGACTTTTTGGTATTAAAATTCACATGAATATGAAATGCATAATCAAAAATTAGCAGTGTATTAAAGGGAATTGTAATCCTATAGATGACAACTGAATGGGAAATACTAATATAATTTCTCTGTAAACTTGGGTAGTTTTTGGGACCAAATCTGATACAGCATAAATTTCAGTCTTTTCACAGAAGGAGGCAGAACTAATGATCAGGTCATTAATATTTTACTGCTTTAAGACAATTCATTGTTTCCCTGTTCAATTTCTTATTAAATGTCAATCAAATTAAGCAGTTAAAGGGCAAATTTAGGACATAAAGCAGAACACTGGCATAAATTAGGGCCTTAAATCCAAACCTGCTCTCAGGAACTCATTGTTGACCAGAAGGCAGCATCACTACACCATTAAAGTTGTACCTTTGCATTCTCCAGACATTAAGTCATGCCCATGTGCCGCGTGAGAACTGCCCTTGTCATCACAGAACTTAATCACTTAGGCTTTCAGGTCATCCCTGAAACCGAGTCAGAATCCAGAAATAATGTGTCCTTCGAATAAGCCCCTCTGATGATGTCAGGCCAATAGATATTCCCAGAAGAGAAGTAATATTTAAGGACATGTGTTTGTCAGAATGCAGGAACAACTCTTAACAAGCGTATACAAAACTGTCAGACATTAAATGCTTGTTTCTTTCTACAGAATGCTTGATTTTTTTAAATAAATATTAATAGTATTAATAGCTATATGGGGAAAATATTCAATTATAACAGAATTACCAAAATATTTTTTATTAATAAAAATACATTGTGTCATATTAACTACAGTTCCAAATGCACTATTTGCAGGCAAAGCCAATAAGGATTAGCAGTAAATTCAAATTGTCTTGCATGCTTAAGTACTAGTTTCACAAAGGATTAAACTGCTTTTGAAGCAACTTACCTGTGACATCAGTTCTGATGTTAGCAAGCTTAAAAAGAGGTGCAACTTGGTCATAATAAACATGAGTGGCTTCTCTTTTGTGGCTGCTTGGATTAACAAACACTTTTAAGGATTTTGGTCTATTTTGAAAGCCTAAAAAGCAAACACAAAACATTTAAGATTACACATACCCGCTATTTTTAAAGGTTAAATTAATTTTTAATACTAGAACCATTAAAGTACTTGTACAGGATAATTAAATTATAGTCTAGAAAGTCTCAATTTCTTCTTGGATGTGCACTATTTATCTTAAAAATATGGTACTGATTACTTTTGTGTGTACAGCAAATAAACAGTAGAAATAATCACACACTAGCCAAAACATTGTAGGAACCAGAAAAAAAAAGTATACATCATAACCTAGTTAAACTCTGGTACAGGAGCAGGGTGGATGTGGAGAAGTTACCAGATTGGGCAACAAAAAAACCCAAACCTCAAAACATATCCTTGCTGGAATTTAATATGAAAAACTCCAAGGAGATATATAACACCCAACAAAACTGACACTACAATCCAACACTTTTGTTTTCTGTGATTGCAAATCAAATAGTGCAAAGGAAATCACCTCATCTTGAAAGAGGTCCAAAGAAATATGAAGAAATAGAAAGAAATGGAAAAGGTGGTAATATCATTCATAAATCTAAGATTTACTGTTAATTTGACTTTTTAAAAGTTACATTTAGGTCTTCAAAGTAATGAATGCTGAGCGAACAACACTGAGAAGCACTGCTATGCAAATAGTGCCTTGTCTTGCACACTGGTCCCATGAAGCAATTTTATTATTTGAAATATGGCATTTGTTGTATCAGGAAATGATTCATACTAAAACAATAATGTTACTTTTCAGGTTCTCTCTTCTATAATTCCTACAATTGCCATGATTCAGTAAGAATGATGTGCTACAAAAAGCAAGCAGTGTCATGCAATACTGCTGTTTCTTTGGTAGTTACTTAAAATATATTATTTGAACAATTCTAAATTTTCTTTTAATCAGGTTAGAATATTTGGCAAGTATACTGCTTTCAACATTCAAGAACAAAATTAGTAGTAGGTCGTAACTCCAAAAGGAACCAAGAGTGAAAGCATGTTTTCCTGCCCCGCTTAGAGTATTACTTCAATTTTTACAGCCACATGTAGCTCCAGAGCATCAGCTGAGACTTCCTGAAGCTCCTTCCAGTTACTTTACCTCAACAACTGTACAGGAACAACTCCTTCGAGAAATTATAGCTAAATACAATTTCAGCATCAAAGGGGAAAGTACTCCTTAAGATCAAAACACAACAACTATATGGAAAATAGCACTGTATTCCGTTTGTGTTAGTAAATCTTAGAAGATTTCTTAAAGATGCTGTAGGAAATTTCTGGATCAGTTTGCTGCTGTAACCTAAAAGCATACATAAAACCCCCTAAGATTTCTATATTTATTTCTGGCAGAATTTATATACAGTGCCATGTCAATGGACAGCAAATTAATCCTGATGAATCAATCCTTAATGCCTGATGAATCCGGAATATCTTCAGTAATAAGCCTTAGCACCTATGTTTAAAAGTATCTCCTTTAAAAGGGGGACAAAAAGAAAACAGGGAACTTTGTGAGGACAGATGATGTGCTGGAGGGCAGGGCTGCTATTCACATGGACCTTGATTAGCTGCAAAAAAGGTTTGAAAAAAGCCTCAAGATGTTCAATAAAGATAAATACAAAGTCCATCACCTGGCCCGGCAAAACCCTAACAGTGCAGGTGAGGGGCTGACCAACTATGCAGCACCACCTCAGAGAGCATTCCAAGTTTCTGATGGACAAGGACTGGAACATCAGTAAGCACTGTGCTGTTGATGCCATGAAGGCCAAGTGCTTCCTGGGTTGCATTAATAAGAAAACAACCAGCAGTTCAAAGGCTCACAGAATGGTTTGGGTTGGAAGGGACCTTAAAGATCATCTAGTTCCAACTCCCCTCCCATGGGCAAGGACACCTTCCACTAGACCAGGATGCTCAAAGCCGTATCCAACCTGGCCTTGAACACTTCCAGGGATGGGGCATCCACCAGCTTCTCTGGGCAACCTGTTCTAGTGCCCCACCACTCTCACAGTAAAGAATTTCTTCCTAATACCTAATATAAACGTACCCTCTTTCAGTTTAAAGCCACTAACCCTTGTTCTGTCACTCCACGGCCTTGTAAAAAGTCCCTCTCCAGCTTTCTTGTAGGCCTCCTTGAAGTACCAGGAGGCTGCTGTATGGTCTCCCCAGAGCCATCCCTTCTCCAGGCTGAACAACCCCAACTCTCTCAGCCTGTCTTCACAGGAGAGGGGCTCCGGCCCCCCGATCACCTTCATGGCCCTGCTCTGGACTTGTTCCAACAGGCAGATGGGATTTCACTATGCCCTTGTATTCAACAGCTTTTGAGCCCGAACCTCAAAAAACCGCATCCACTTTTAGGCCCCCCAGCACAAGACTGACAAAGTGGAGTGAGTCCAGCAGAGAACCATGACTGCGATGAGGGGCTGGAACAGGCCACCTACGAGAGTCGGAGGTAGCTGGCTTTCCATAGCCTTGAGAAAAGAATCTACCTAAATGCTGCCCTTACATTTCTACTGTAGGAGTAGCAAAGAACACCAAGCCAGACTTCTCGCAGGTGCAAGGACAAAAAGGCAAAAGACACAAATTGCAGCAAGGAATATTCCAATCTGAAATAAAGAAAAACACTTCACAGCGAGGGCAGTTAAGCCATGGATCATATTGCCACTTTACTGTGGAATGTCCATCCTTAGAGATTTAAAAAACTTATCTGGACACGGCTCTCAGCAACCTGATCTTGTTTAGAAGCTCACCTGCTCTGAGCAGGAAGCTGGAACAGATAATATCCAGAGGTCCATTCCAACCTAAATTATACTTGGTTCTCTGGGAACAAGCACGGCTGATATGCACTGTAGGGTAATTTCTAATCTTAGGAATTACAACACAAAAAAAGCAAGACTACACGGAAGTTCCCAAAGACTATTAAAACACATAAATCATCATCATAAAGATGTTATAATAATTTTTTTCAAGCCACTTAATGGAAACCTGCTATCTGGTATTGCTACAGTCTTTTAGAAGTCATAAAAATATTAAGACTAAAAAAATAATTTCTGTGACTTGATACTCTTTGCCTAAAGTACCAAACGAAATTAAACTGGCCACCACAAGAATAAGGACTCCTGATAAAAAAAAGATTTAGCCACATTTATGAATGTGCTGTCATGTTTCTTATCTTCTCTACAGGAACTCCTACCTGTGATCAGCTGGCCTACAGCCCCCCCCCAACACCCAGAGCCACAAAACTGTAAAAACTGACTACAGTCTTTGATTTGTAAGTAAAGCATACTTTAACCTTTAAAAAAAAGTTATCTATATAATGCACAAAGCAGAGGGAAGTAATAGGGAAGTTTGTAGGAGAAAGGTGATAATGTGGCATACATTCTGTTACCCAGACAGTGTGAGCTACAATACCGCTAAACCACCATCAGGAGAAAACTAAAGGGAAAAAAAGCAAACGTTACTAACTCACTTAACTGTTTTTGAGTTTTATAAGCCCCAAGCAGCAATATAAAGTTTTAAAAGAAAGCATAAGCTTGCAAAAGAATACTGAGCTTTCAACTGCTGGGGAAAAAAAGATCCTAGATTTCTAAGTAAACAGTTGAATTTTATTTTTTAACTAAAAATTAATTCATTAAATGATTCTAAACCAGGAACTGTGTTTACCATTAAGCTATTCATGAAAAGTAGATCAAACTTAATACATAGACCCTAGTCAGTCTTTCAAGAACCAAATGAATTCAGAGAATAAAAAGTGTTAGAATATTCTTTATGGCTATTTGAAAAACAATTTACTTTTTTAGAAAGGTAAACTATTCTATTCATAGAAATAGGTATCACAAACAAGGCATTTGAGCAGAGATGCGGTACACTACTGATGTGGTTTTGTTTGTGCCAAATGATTGCCAACCAACATGAAAGGATGATCATGACAAAAGTTACTATTTATCATTCCCTGTGTGCACTGAACATGTTATAACACACCAAATGATTGAGTTTAATGAAATAATATCCAATAACAGTCAAACTTCCACACAATTATACAGTGAAACTTCTTTAGGAAGTATTTTAAAATAATATTTTTTTAATTTTCTTTAAACAACATCTATATGAATGAATCAATGTCATTTACTATAGTCTGCAACCGATTTCAGTCTGTCAGCCTTTTGGTGTTCTCCTAACTGGTATTCTGTTAATTGTTTTCTGTGGCTGCTCCATTTGAAATGAACCAGCAGCCTAAAGCAGGAAGGCCAACTGTTCCTCTAGTACTAACAAATGTGCTAATATGCACTAGTTTAAACTTGATCTATCAAGTGAATCAGTGAACCATGAAGGGTGGTGGGTCAATCAGGGTGTTCTGAAAACAAAGGCACATAGGGCAGCAGAGACACTATGCTCAGACATACATCTGTGCTGCTTTCAGTTCTTGGCTTTATGAAAATGGGTTTATGTTACAAAAGTTAAGAGCCTGGAATCATGGCATTACTACATACATTTATAAATACTTTATACAACAGCAAGAATATTATACATGAGGAAAACTAATAATACGAGATAGATTTGTTAATGTAACTATGGAGACACTACTGTTAATATTAACTAACCAAAGTTAATGTTTAACATTAATGGTTTAATTAAAACTTCATGCATGAAGTTTTAGACATCCACATCAAATCCCAGCGCGAGAGATACTACAGAATAATAGCTAAAAATAAAATGCACTTTATGTATTTTTTTGCTAGTTCATCATTTATTCTTAACCCTATTTACTGTCTCCTGCTAGTTTACAGAGTTTTTAAGTAAAACTTTTTCAAATCAACCATCAATCAGCCTTATCTTGCTAAGAAAATACCAAAAAAATGGATAAGCATTGATAATCACACATTTTTTCATTTCTGGGCCTGTCTTAACCCTTTAAGATACACTGGGCATTTGCATGCACACAGGATTTTAAATTAAACTGTGAATTCCACTGACACAGTATGTCCCCACTGTACATGCCCCTAAGTCCAGTACAAAATGATGTGATGTATAAATGGAAATCACTAAGTCTCAGGCGTGCAACAGTCTGGCATGAGAGCAACAGCATACTAGAACCTATCTAAGCTGCCGTGTGGGGCTTTCCAGGAACCAGTCCAGAACCAAGGCTCCACAGGTGCATGCCTTAAAATGGCAGTGGTTATTTTACATCAGTTTAACAAATAAGCGATACACAGATCATCTTTCCTGAACATCGTCATCATTGAGCAAGCTTTTCATACCCAGTTGGCATGCATCTCAGCAGCAGCAATGTTATGCAGAAAATAAGAACTTATTTAGAAGTGGGAAGATGGTAGTGCATGTGTTTTGTTACCCTGTCACACACACACACACACACACAAAAGCCACAATAGCAGCGACTGTAGCTAAATTCTAAACAGCTATATTACATCTGTATGCTTACTTATAGGATGACAGGCTTCATAAAAAATTATCTAGTTAAACTTTAAATCGAAGTACTCTGAACACAAATTCAAAGCAACAGAGGATACTCATGACAAAAAGAGTAAGAATGAACAGCAAGAACCATTCAAGAAATGTTTGTCAGACACAAAACAGACAGTAAAAGGGAAATTCCATACACAGTATTTCAGAAAAAAAACAAAATCTCCATTAGAACAAATCTCCAGATAAAACTCCAGCTCCTATCGTCAGTTATAAACTTGCTATTATTGTTCCTTAATTAATGTATATGCATAAAAATCTAAAGCTTGTCAAAGAGTAAGGTAAACAAATAGAAATTGCATTTATTTTCAAAGGAGACACATCTGTTAGTAATATTTAGCCATTCTGACAAATGAAAGTACATATTTACTGACAGCCATACCCAAACATACATACACTCTACTTCGGTAAATCACCTGCTTTTAATTTGCTCCAGCCTTGAAGCAATAAAAAACAAACTTCAAGTAAATAATGCAGTAGTTAATGAAAACTTATTTTGTGATCAGATAGATTAGAAAAAAAACATGTACATGTAAATTATTACTATTTTAGAGGATGAAATTGTAACTTTACCCTGTAGTTCATAAGGAAACCCAAAAGGAGCCAATTTGAGTCAAAGAATAAAGATGTCATCAACACTATGATGAAAACAACCTGCAACAAAAACCTATGAAAATTCATCGTTTCCAGCAGAGATATATCAACTTGCCTTTTGAGATTTTAGTTACTGAGGAATCAACTGAATTTATCCACGTTATACTTTTAGTCCAGACTCGAACCCCACTGGGAACTTCCTACCAACATTTGGTACATTATAAATCAGACTTTTTTCTGAATTATACCATTACTATACTGTCATTGTTGGCATTACTGATAATGTGTCTCTGTCACACTGAATGCAGAAATAATGCTGCTTTTTTGGTGATTTTCCAGATAGAAAGGCAGTTTGAGTATATACCCAAACTTCAAAATGCAACTGTCTGTTAAATACCTTTATTGTAATTACAGATCTTAAACCAATATAAAACATCAGTAAAAGATATTTTCGGGGTTGTGTTTGGTTATTTTTTCCCCTCTGAGTCCTGATTACTCCTGAAGTAGAAGGAAAGAAGAAAAATGTACTGATTATAGACTAAGAAAAATCTGCACAAGGTTTGAGCCTCTGTAGAAAGAAGCTGAAGGAAGTACTAGAAACAGCAACATTGCACAGAATGCTTCTTTCAGGTTCAGGTGGCTTCCAATTACAAAGCTATAAAACAAGAGACTGCACCTCGAAGTCAAGGCAACCTGAGCAAGAGATACTGCAGCTTTTCTTCCGTGAACATATGGTATCACTGCTCCTGATAGATGGAGGGTAATCTGGGAACAAAACAGACATTTGCTCCTTATGCAAATGTCCTTGCCTTTATGGGTAGCTGGAGATCTGCAAGAATCTTGGCAATTCTGCAGATTCAGATATTCAAGATAAAGTCTTTCAAACAGGGGCAAGGGAAGGCACTTTTAAATACACTTTTTTATTTGGAAAATCCAAATCATATTGTAAGCAAACAATGTAAGAATACACCATTAGTAACGCATATTTTACTTTGTCTAATATCTGCTCTTGACAAAGTCATTTCACTAGAAGCACGCTGTAAATCCCTACTGAAAGTGTTGTTACAAACACTACAGATGTGTAAGATTTGAATTCTGTAACCTGGCACAGTATTAACAATTCACCTGGAGTTTTAATAGTCTGTTACAAGATGGATTGTTTTGCTTCTGTAGTAAACGAACTCATAGTCTTTAAACAGACACGTTTTGGAACTCAATTGGAGTTTGGTTTATAGGAGTTTCTGTTGTTTTGTTTTTTTTAAAAGTAGAAGTGTGTGATATTCTGTCTTTCCAGTATTGACGGTATTAAATTACAGTGAAAGGTTTTGATTTTTTGTGGGTTTTTCCCTAAATGGTGAATACTTTTTCCTTAAAGTTGATACAGCTGCCGTGAAAAAAATGCAACTACGATGGGTTAAACAAAGCATCCTGAAACTAGCATTAGCCTGGGCAAACACAGAAAGATATTTTTAAAATAATTGCCTCTCATCACTAGCTAGTGTCAATATATTTTGTATCAAATGATACAGTAAGAGTCCTACAGAACCTTAAGAGCACTTCCACCTGTGAATTTATGAAAAGAGGAAAGCCTTTCCCATTAGTCTCTTAAAGAATCTGCATGTCTCAAGTGGGAACTCCGAAACAGTCACTGGGAAGAGTTCCCAGGACTGTAACAACTGCAGTACTATCAGATGTGCTGCAATTCAAAGTGAAAACATCAACAAAATATTTTATTTCTTTAAGAAACAGGTTTCACAGAAGACTCTTCAGTCAGAATACGGTAAGCTCCAAAACACTTGCAAAAAATAGCACCAAATTGTTTAATTTTTACAGATGCATTAGTCATTTATTGTCACTGTTCTACACTTTACACTTCATCATGTAAAACTTCAGTAGTAAACATTTTCCAGCAATAAACAGACACATCTGTGTCTTAATTTCCACACAAAATATTTTTCAAGCTTCACTCAACTTTATGTATTGTCAATAGAAACAAGTCTGAAATAATAATGGCATCATCGTAAATTAAATGCTTACCATTCAAAATTTCCTTTAGATGTCTAAACCATGAATGACAATGATCTTCACTTAAGTTATTTAAATGGATAGCACAGTCTGTTAGTTTATTCTCTTCTTTATTCACGCATTTAAAAATTGTGATACCCAGCAAAGTACCACCTTTCTTCTGCCCTACAAAACGACGGCGTTTCAATTTTACTGAAAATACATCTTTCATTTCAATAATCTCCTCATGAGCCTGTAAAACCATACTGGAATCACCTGTAGGGGGAGAAAAAAAAAAGAAGTGTCATCAATATGATTAGGAGTAATACCTAAAAAAAAACGTTGTGGTGGCTTCATCTCTAGCTTCACTTGAGCATCTGTTCATTGAAACTTACTGCATATTATATGCCTTAATCACTGGTCTTACATTTTACCAACTTTCTGATATTTAGGTCAGGTATCCAGCTATAGAAATACCAATATTCCAAAAAGGTTATTTAATCCCTTTTCTTATATTAAAAAAAAATGAATAAAACTGTAGCTTCTGAGAACAGTGAGCCATTTCTTTTAATTTGCATTCAAAAAGAAAATTCTTCATTGTATTCTCCTAAATCACAGCAATCGTAGCAGCTATATTCTCCTAAATCATAGATCAGAATGTGTGCTATGACCCAAGCTGACTATATATGCTCTATGTACTTTTTCATTTCATATAACTGCTGCATTTTGAGTTTAGACTAGACATACCAGAAAATACTTAAGAAAAAATAGAAAAATAAACCGAAAGCATGTCACCCATTTTATCTTTGATTTTTGAGTTATGAATTTACTTTAGAAGACAAAAGAAACGGTTTCAAAAGTTCTTGTACCAGTTCAAGATCTGTAAAACACCTGATTCCTCAAAACCAAAGTCAAATATATAGACTGATGAAAAAACGTCACCGTTCCTGTAGGTGTCAGATACTCTGGAAACAGAAATAAAAGTTTCTCTGCTTTCTTTGTAATTACAGCTGGTTTGATATCCCAGACAAACAAAGGTCCCCTTGCAGCCCAAGGCAAGAAAAGCTAGAAACAAGTAGACTTATCCAAAACTAGCAATAGCTCAGTCAAGTGGTTACTCAATAGCAAAGGCCGTAACAGATTCTGTTTGATTAATAGTTGCCACAGGGTGTACTGAAGTGCTAGGGAGAAGCTGCAAAAGTCTATTTTAATTGTCTTCCTGGGAACAATGGACGGTACTGCAAGAAAGATGGTGAGACTGCAAACAACATCACCTATTTCATTACACCGCTTGAAGCTGAGGGCTTCAGAAAGTCATACTTTTTCTAAGCAAGCAAAAGAAACCACTGTCAATTGTAACAGTTTGATGCTGGCATTTCCCATCATCATTTCTTGAACCAGACTATGCAGTGATCACCCTACTCTCCCGACATCCTGGAGGGTCACACCTGAGCCATACTAACACAGCTAAAGCTCAAGTCAGCATGACCTCTCCTGACAATTCCCAACCAACCCATTTTTTTTCCTGTTCCATACCAAATAAACTACTGCAAATAGAAGCATGCTCTTACTACACTTCCCACGGATTTTTCCAACTTGTTACATTTTATCATCTTAATTACTCCATATATCAGCTACTAGGGCGTAAAACTGGAGTAAAATCATTCAATTCTTAGCAGAAATGCTGTGACAAGTACATGTTTGTGTGCACTGAGTTAGTACACAAGAAATTATCTGTTGTCCAGGTTTTCAGAAGTACGCAGCAAATAAACAGGAGGAAACTCACCAAACAATAGAAAAAAAGTACTGTAATGATTGTTTTAAAATTATTTTCTGTAAGATACATTGAATGAAACCAGGGGACTGGGGAAAAAAAATAAAAATGTATTATTCCATTTTAACTATTATTTTGTGTAGGCTCAAAGTGTAAGTGGACATTGTACAAACAACCATAATACTAACATCACAAACTCCAAGGTCTAGATTTTTATTTTTTTTCAAACTTTGTATAGCTGTTCTTAAACATTTGGGGTTAAATAGTCTTCGTAGGCCCTAAATGAAACACTTACTTACGATATCCTGAATCACTTACCTAGAACTAAATGGTTTAATACTTTTATTTAAAACTTGGTTTGATTTTAAAAAGAGCATTTTCAAGGGAGTCTGCTTATCTTTAGCCAGAAAATCTCGCCGTCAGACATACAGAACAGTGAAAATTTCAGCATGCAAATGGAACATTTTAAGAAAATGGGTAAACATAAAGACACCTGAAATGTAACTGTAAGTTACAAACATTAGCCTGTTTGTCCTTCTTGAATCAAGTAAAATGAAGGCCTGTTAAAATACTTCTTATTCCCCCACTAGCTTCCATAGAATGACATTTAGTAACCAGCCAGGTAAGGCGTGTCTTCTCTTTTCATGCTACTATTTCTGCCAGATTTTTTTTTGCTTTTACATCTTCCTCTTGCTCTGTATTTATCAAATTCTCATGCTGCTCTGATGCACATTAAAACTTCTGAAAATCAAAATAATACATTCTTACTAGGCAGCACTACACTTTCAAAAACAGTATTTGACTCTAGTTATTCTACTGGAATACATTTCCAGATACAGTTTCACAAAGCATATAAACTGTAGGAATACTGAACGGTACGAAAGCATCATCCTCAAGTTTTAAACTACAGAAGAAACACTGAACTAGCTAGTAGGATTGGGCCAACAAGTTTTTACTAAAGTTGAAAACAAAGCCACATAAAAGTCCCTGGGCATATTCTATAATTCTCATCTTCTATTTTTATTGAAAATAAGATTATCACAAATGCAGTAAAATTTTATAAAACCAATCAGATAATTTAAGTCATGAGCTACATTTATAAAATATTTCTAGTATGTGATAACGACCAAGTTTACTTTAAAAATAAAGTATATTTTGGATGAGACACTTTTTTAAACTTCAAAAAACCTACTGGTTCGTTAGTATAATACTGGTTATTGCTAGCTGTTTCAGGACATTAACTGTCCTCTCACATTACTTAGAAAGATATTGGGTACCATCTGTTCTTGCAAGAGATTTAAGTATACATCTATTAGATATCATGCTATTTATTTAATTCAGTACCCACTTCCCATTGTTGTATCTTCTGAAAAAAAAAAAAGTCAATTTAATTACAAGGAATAAAGATAATCTCTTCTACCAGACTGCTTTGTCATCATGAGAGCAGAAAGGGAACCTGTATAAAGCAGTTTACAGGCGTTAGGGAAGAGTAAAACTAACAGCACTTAACATTTAACAAAGATCTAACAAAAACAGAATATATGGCACTAAAAAAAAATTACTATAAGCCAAGGGCTTGTCTAAATCAATCTCAGCACATCTGTCTGATGTAGACCGTAAACAGGATTAGACTTGGATTTATCTGCTTGACGCTAATTGTACTCAGTTTCTGCACATGTCCACTTTTTTTTTTTTTTTTCCTCCAAATACAGCATGAAAAAAAGTCTGCCTGGATATATGAATTTCTGGGAAGTTTTATGCCCCTATTTATCCTCTCACTGATTTCAAGCAATGAGACTATCCTACAGTTTTCCTATTTATGGTAGTGTAATCTCTTATTTAATAAAAAAATATGTCTAAAGACACCACACTAAGCTAAATCAAACACTGAAGACCTAATACACTCAAATATAGTTTAATTGTAAATAGCAAACCAAATTATCATTAATTAAGAGTGTTAAACTAGGCTTTAAAGAAATATATTCGCTCATATTTACAGCAAACCTGATGAAAACATACACAAAGAAAAAAACAGTATTACTGAAAAAATAGAACTTTTTGTAGAAAGAAGTCTGTTATTAAAATATAAACACCAGCATTTCAACAACACAACACTTACTGGACTGGTTTCCTGCCATAGAGGCCCAACATCTAGAAGTGGTATTTGAGGACTTAATTTCCATAACAAATATCTGGAGTACATGAAAACTGGTAGAAAATACACATGAAATGTGACTGTATAAGAATTGAACATGAAGGAAAATGTGTTATACTCTCTTGGTCATAAATTCTTCCTATGACCTTTGGCAAGACACCTAGCCCCACTTAACTACATTTAATGGATAAATCTCTTACAGATTTTAGGCTCTCTGTCCCATTATGCTTTCAAAGTTTACTTCATTACTAGTTGATTGCTATAGCTGAGTGCAGTGTAACATAACAGAAATAATTAGAAATAAAAATCATCAAGATTGTACTAAAGAAAATACAGCGATCAACTGCAGGTATTGTAGAACTGGTTATAGATTACCCTACACTGTATGAAAACTATTTTCAAAATAACTATTTAGGATATACAACATAACTGTGTTCATATAAAACCAAAAAGGAAATAAATAGAATCAAAAACTAAATTAGTTTTGACAATATGTCTACAAATTTGGAAATATTTAAAATTAATATAATGTCTAATGCACTTTGCACATAAAACTGCAACTATTAACTCATTAACTATTAAGCCCATTCTTCCTTTACTGTAGTCAACAAAGTACAGTAAGTAACATGCAACTGATTCATAAAACATTTACAGTTTTCAGCTACAACTTTGATTAAGAAGAACGGCAATAAGAAATATAAAGCAGCAAGTGTGATCATTCTTGCCAGAAGAGCTGAGAATCACAATATAGCTTGTCAGGCTATTTAACATTAATTTAAAGACTAAACATGAGACAGAACAGCTGTTCTCAGACCATCTGAATTTTCAAGGTTTTTTGGTTTTTGGTTTTTTTTCTCAAAAAGATAGGTCATGCAACAACTTTGGCAAAATGTGACGCGATGCCCCTTGCTATGTCTTCTGCAATGGAAGAAAACAGAATGGCGCTTTCTGCTTGCCAAGAGTATTAAACAGTAAGCTGAGGGGAAGGTACAGCAAGGGCCAGGTTGGAGAGGGGCTGGTTTTTCTTTGAAGATTACCTTTACACTGTTCTAGTCCTTTTAAGAGAAGCGTAACACAACCAAGGCCTTAGTCGAGGAAAACGTTTCTTGGACTGTGTGTAAGGACCGCCCTGGGAACAGCAAGGCGTTCAGACAGTACTACAAAGTGCTGAAGAGATGCATCACAGTTCCTCCAGAGCTGGAGAGGAAAAGCAGTATGTAACTACTAACTTAATCTTTTAATGGCAGCTATTCACTTGCAGCAACAGCTGTATTCCTTCAGGGCAGAAAACTGAGCTTAAAAACATCTGACAGGAATACAACCCATTTTCATTCTCCTTCTCTAGAGAATCTGAGGGTGAAGGGATAAATTTTGCCAAGCCAATGCAATATCTTGCTGCTAATCCCTCTCCCAATACAAGTACCTACCCTTACTCTCCTGTGTAATCCAGCCCTTTTCCTTACGTCTGGCACTTGGCAAAACCAAGCTGAGTCACTTCAATTCCCCAAAGTAACATAGATTGTCCACTTTTTTTTTTTTTTTCTTTTCCCTGGCTTAGCCTTCTGACAAGTTGTTTAATATAATCAGTTCAACACAAGTCCTACAAACTAGAGATGCTTCAAAGTGATACGAAAATACCCAGCAGGGAAGCAGCAAGGACTGGGCCTGTCTCCTTTCATCACCAGGAGCTCAACATGGCCTGAGCCAATCTGCTGTGCATTCTCACCTCCGATTGCTAACTCCCCAAAGATCACACAAACACAGAACAACAGGACTCAGCAAGAACTGGGAAAGATGCACAGTGGTTTCTCTTAATTTTTTAGAATTCTATTTACATCTTATCAATTCAAAAAAATTCTAAGTCTCAGAATTAAACTTCACATTGCAAACCTATAACGACACATTAAGTTAGTTTCGCTGGGTAGGAAGTTACACACTAATTCAATACATCAGTAAAAGGCATTATTCACTATTCCTGCTTAGAGAAGTCATCTTATTTTAAACTACTATGACAGACAGCTATCTCTAAAAATAAGATTATTTTGAAAAATAATTTGTGTACTAGAAAAATAATACTCTTGAACAAATCTGTACTTCAGGCTCCAATATTTCAACTCAATCCCAGACAAAAAATAAACAAGCCAAAAAATAAACAAGCCCAAAAAACCCAAAACCAACACCCCCAGTAATTTTTCACTGCAAATCCCAGATCACAGGATAAAGGTTTATATTAGATAATAGAAATTACACTATTGTATTTTTCTGTTTAGTAATTCTCACAAAGAATTAAAAAAAAAAGATGACAAAATGTGATGAAAACAATATAAAACTGGCTTCAGCAGTGTTGTTGCAATTCTGCAAAAAGTGAAATTTTTTTTTCATTCTTTGCTCAGGGTATTACTTGACATTTTTACTATATTCACAGCATGGGTAAACACACCTAAAACTGCAACCTCCTACCTTTTGTCCTCCCCTTTTGTCTCTCTCAGTTTCAAACGGCTCGCTCCCCCATGACCCCCTGATTCTAACCCCTGTTCTCCACCATATCTTTTAAAAACTAGACCTCATTCTTCTGAGCATCCTCATCAAATGAAGCGGGCTGTTGCAAATACACGGCCCTGTGCCCAGCACCACATCATCACAGCGACTGCAGGAAAAGCAGCTTCAGGGGACATCTGGTGTAGTCCTTGAAGTCCTGAGTTGCACCATACTCAAGGACTTAACATTTGGTTAAGTTTCACTATACCTTTAAAAGATGGAAATATGCAAGTTTCTGACAAACAACCACCACTGTCAAACTGCCTAGTCCTGGCTGAACTAAAATGAAAGATGATGCTGGCAACTGGCAGAGCAAACATGGGAAAAGTTCAATTAATCCCATACCATAAGGGTAGAATTTAGTACCGTTCAGTAGTCATCTTGGCTAGTCAGAGTCACCCAGCTAGTCAGCTGACTCCCCCTGAAGAGGGGTCAGATCTGAGGACAGCATCGTGGATCTCCATGATGCGTAGCAGGCCATGGACAGGGCCCTTCTCCTTGTAACGAAGCTTATTAGACACCTATCTATCAAGCTTTCATTAGAGCTTCCACCTCTGTTTTGAGAATAGTGAAGTACGTTGCTTATTAATTACAGACTAACTTTGTCAGAAAGACATACCAAAACTGGTAGTTTGAAAAGAAGCCAAATAGCTTCTTGAATAAAGGCCTCCATGGAAAAGTGTGATTAAAGCTTAGCACAAGGCCTAATGCTGTTCCAGACAAGAAGCTTCACCTTAAGGAACAGTTTCCCTTTCATTCCTTTTCTCCAGAGAATTTGAGGGAGATGATTAAATGAAAAATTTAACAAGAATATCTACTGAGAAAAACGCTATACAGAACAACAATGCTAGCTGAAAGGAAGCAAGGCAGTGAGAGATTCTGAAACTGAAGCATTTGAGAGGACACATTCCTCAAAGACTGTTTTTTAATAGTTACATTTTTTCATTAACACCACACCAAGGAAGACACCACTAAACATAAATTTGCTATAGAAAGCTCTACTTTTTATGCTTAGAGTATGGCCCACATACTGCCTAATTTCATAATATGATTGGAAGAGTCACAGCAAACTTTTTATTAAGTATCTGAAATTTTGGGGCTTTTCATGTAGTAAACGAAAGGAGTTACATAAACTGATGAGTAACAACAGGGTAACAAATATCAATTATTTCCATCATTTTGTAAAACCTCCGCAAACACAAGGATCAGATTAAATGACTAGTCCTACACAGACCAACACTACAACCACCACACAATGGAATTCATCTAAAGAGAGAGATTTCTGAAATAAAACAGAAGACTGGGATCTAATGGCTTACATGACTTAATACAATGGGCTAGCAGAGCTTAAAGATACTAAAGACTTCCCAAAGAGGAAGGCTGAGGTTAATTTTACATTCCTTTGAAAAAAATCTGACACACAGGCACTGTTTTGAACCTCCCATTTTATGTCACAACCATGGCAATTACTTCTGTCATTTCACAAAATAAGGGGAAGCGGGGAATCAAATACCCTCTTATGGCCACACGGCATCACTGAGTTTGATTAACTACAAGTTAATAATTAGTTCTACTTGGTCTCTCACTGGCATGAGATTTGCTTCAGCCTCAAATATAGATTTATAAACTATCGTACTGCTAAGTATCAGTGTCTCACTTTCAGAGAACTCAACATGCCTCAAATACCTGAATTTTGGTATTTTCTGGGAAAAAAAATTCAAGCAAACATTTTCTTCAGGAAAAAAGAACTGAGACATCCCATTCTAAACACAGGACAATTTCCTTCCATAAGCTATTGGTAATTCACGTATATTAGTGATTCATGCCTTTAGGTATTGGAAGCATAGCTATCAGCTGCTAGATAAGGTCACCCATGAACTTCTCATTGATTAACAACTAAAAGTTTCACTTTATCCTCACTGATCTTTGCTTTTTTTTATATATTTTTTCTATTTATTTTTTTTTAGGAGCCTTCTTCATAAACTCAGCCATCCTTTGTATCATTCTATCTGTACCTTCTAAACTAGCCCAGAGGTAAGAGATGGCAACAGCACCACTAGAATCCTCTGACAAGCATAAATCCTTCCCTCACCTCAACGCTCTTCGGCTTAGTTGCCACATAGGAATAGGAAGGATGTAAGTCACACCACTTTGCCTGCAGGAATGAGTGCATCCTATTTGGTTCACATACACCACACTTGTTAACAGGCTTAAAAGAAAAGCAACAACAAAAAAAACCCCACAGAATTTTATTAGATAATCTTTATAATATACATGGGTTTTTTCCTCTTAGGGGAACTGTTCATATTTCTCTTTGTAAAATATTTTGGTATATTAAAAATATACTTTATACTACATTATTATGTATAGTACAATACTTAGAACACAATGCAAAATGTAAGGGTGCAGCATACAAATTAGCCCTTCATATAAAGAGAAAGCTTACAAAATGCAATATTCCAGAAGCTTTCTGGTATTACAATTATTGTTATTATATGTAATTGGCAACATTTGCAGTGATGCATAATCCTGTGACTGAGGAAATTACATTCTCAGACTTTCATCAATTTTAAAATTTTGTTTGTAGCTTAACACTATGACAAAGCTCTTACAACAGATTTGATACCAATATGATGTGACACAACTGAACCAAACCTTAATTTCAGTCACAGTAAGAAATCACAGGATTAAGTAACACTGTGCAGTCTTTTAGAAAAGTTTATTGCTTCCAGATGGATGCAAGTTTCCTTTCAGCACTGATTGTATCTTCTGTACACAGGGTGCCAATGTTACTATAAATATAGACAAAAGCAGTTATAAAGATAAATTATTAAAATATTGACATAAACAGACTCATACAATACTGCCTCTCTCCACAAAGTAAGGACAACTACACTAGAGTGAAGAGTATATCACAAATGTGCACTATAAAAACATGTACAACCTTTTTAGAAATTACAGCCTACATATGAACAAGCACAAATTTACAAGGTATCCATAAAATGACTTCTAATTCAAACTGCGTGCTCTTTGCCCCATGTTGTGTAGTGCCATGTGTTTCACTGCATGGTGCATGCTACCAAGATGTCCACCTGTGCCCATGTATCTGCGCAGCAAGCTAAGTATATACTTACTTCATTTAGCACCAGAACTGTTGAATACACATTGCAACATGCTTACGTTGAAATAAAACTAAAATTGTAAATGATAAATGTCTTTAAGCTAATTTAAATTTCAAACCATGTACATAAGACACTAATATAGTGTATCAACTAATTTTTTTCTGGAAAACATTCTGTAATCAGGGCAATATCCAATTAGACTATAAGAAGATTATATATAACGCTATTTTAGAAATCAAAATACACTCACAAACTACCAGGTAAAGCCAGTACTTCGAGTTTGTTTAACATTTTGTGTTGTTACACAGTTCAGGAGTTATAAGAACAAATGATAATGAGTCATTTAAAATACATTATTTAAAATTTTCAACATTCTCAAAAATCAAAAGATCTCCATCCTGGTTTTGATTTGTGTAATAACAGTGCATCAAGTAGAATAAGTTAATGCATTTTAAAGAACATGCAGAATCCATAATATGCTTTGTGAATAAAATTTGAGCGTTAAGTACCATGAAATTCAAATAACTATCAGCAGAGAAATAACTTTCACTTTTACATCATACTACGTTAGTATACTGTTACATACAGAAATGTACTTATTTTTTGACAGGCATATCAACTGCTTCAAAACAGCCACTAGTCAAAAAAACAAAAAAAAAACCACCCCAAAATTTTCCACAACATATGTATGCTTTGCAACCTTGTGTGCACCAATAGCCTCAAATAAGCAGTCTCCTATCTATTTTAAGCAATCCTTGATATCTCACGTCTACTTAACTCCAGTATGGTAACTGTAGCTACACACCACTTTTACATATCTATTACTAATCCTAGTACTAAGTAGTACTAAAATCAAACAGAAAGACTACTGATTGACATATGAAAAACACCAATTTCAGATAAGTTTTCACTGTTGAAGAAACATGTCAGATGACAGAGGTACCAGTTCAAACCTCCCATAAATACATATGAATATTTTACTCCCCCAAACTTTTAAATGGCAGCATTACACCAAACGGACAGATACATATGGGGATTACCACTATGAGGTTGAAGTAAATACCTTACTTGCAGATCCTAAGAATTTTACTCACAGCATGAAGACCCTGCATATGGCTGCAGGATCAGAGAGTGATTCATATTCATAGCATCCATACAGCAACTAACAGAGATGCCTCTTTAGACTGCAACGGGCACCGCACAGTATGTGTGTTATTGTTACTATTCTATATAACTTTTCCTCTATCATGATATTAAACCTACCTTGCTCATTTAAAAGTAAATGTAACAAATCTGAGTTTCTACACATATCCAGTCACACATTACAAATCAGACAATAATCTTTAACTTAGCCTTGAAGTGGATCAGTGCAAGAAAATTATCACCTGTGCTCAAGAATTAATTACTATAGATACCTTGGCACACATCTTTAAGCTGTTGCCATAACGAATGGATGTTTTACACCGAGGGTCATCTTCTATCCTGTGAACATCAGAAATCTTCTGAAAGAGATTTATGGAAAAATACCAGCTAAGCATATTGAAGCTGCGCTTTTTCCTAATCTTGAGACTGATGAAACTAATTACTCTTCTGGAATGGGTTGTAATGGTAATTCCTATACAGTCTGCTACTGTATTGTAATTCTTAACAACATTTAATAAAATTAACCTCTTGATGTTTTGTGAGGCAAAGAACACTCATTCTCTAAACTATAGCGATCGACCAGTAAGTACCACCCTCAGTACTTTGCAAATGGAAGGCTAGGCAAAATGAAGTTCAAGTTTTACCAAGAAAGCTTGCGTAGTAGTGCAAATACAGGACTAGTGATACGTATGCTTTTACATGAAATACTGTTTAAATATAAATTAACTGGTTTCTGGTACTAAGGCCAGCAATACCAGGTCAAAGCAAAAGTCCATCTGTCCCAGTATCTTATGTCAAACCACAGTCATAAGCAAATGCTATGAGAAGGAAGAAAGCAAGTATTTATTCTATTTTCCACTAATACTTTTCCACTCCCCACCTGTTATCATTTGGGGCACCCTGAACTAACTCCAGTTTCTACACATTTAACAGCATTCCGATGAGGCCTTCTACCTCCAGCTGAATCCACAAAATCTTTTAGTATTAACAATATCCTCTGGCAGTAAGTTCTGCAGTTCTCTTACTTGCTGCACAATTATTCCTTTTGTTTTGAGCCTGGTTCCTCTTCACCTTATTAGATGCACCATATTTATTACCTTGGAAGACAGAAGACCATTGCCATCTACTCTGTCCAGGCCCCATCTCAACTGCCTCCCTTTCAGGCCAAAAAGTGCTAGCCTAGTCCATCACTCTCATCCAGGAGCCATTCCTTACCTTAAATCATTGTCACCTCTTCCTTGAACCTTCTCCAGTCCCACATCATGTTTGTTGAGAACATCAAAACTGCACAGTGTTCAAGATGTGGTTAAATAACCCTCGCTTATAGAGCATACAAACATCTGGTTTAGTCTCTATTTATGTTCTAATGATCCTTAGCATAATAATCCTAACAACTGTTCAAGTGATAGGTGACACTTTCCACATAATAAACCTATAATCATATATGTTAGGAATGGTCTAGCTACAGCTCCTGACCTTGATCCAAAGCTGATGGCATTCAAATAAGAGATCAATACATTACTCTATGATTAATTATATCAACTCTTGGACTCTCTGTCACATTGCCTAGTCAAATCTGTAAAACAGCTGTGATTCTGAAGCTGTGCTGTCGGACATAACAACATAATCTCAACAACCTTTTCCACTTCTATTTTAAAAGTCCCCAAACAAATTCAGCATTTCTGCTCTTCCATGTTTATTCCATGCCATTTTTTCTCTTCCATACTCCTTCCAGCCCACATTCTTAATATACCAAAAGCACTATCAACTTTTCAGGCAGCCTTCACTCCATGAAATAGACAAAGAAAGCAAGTATTAGAAACATAAAACTGAGAAGCATAGTTAAGAACAGCTTTCTTTTTACTTTAAGTTCATTTTACTAGTTCCTGCTTACAAACTAATATCGCTAAACTGTTAAACTTGCAAATGTAAAAAGCAGTAGCTGCTTTCAGGAAGATAGACAAGCATATATGTATAAATGACACTAAATTCAGTACTGATTTTCTGTGTGTACGTTCCACAAATGGTTTCCATAAAACAAGCGAGACCTAGGGACGAAATTTCTAAAACACCACCTGCTTGTTTCTATCATATTTTAAATAATTAACTCCTCAAGCATTGCAAGGGGAGGGGGGGGGGAGCCTCCTTTGTATTTCATTTTTGTTTGTACTACAGTTAAAAAAAGAAAACTACAAGTATTTACCTTTTCTTCTGCTAAGCATTGTTGCCTAAAGCAAACATAGTTACTATTTTTCCATCACAAAAGATCTGTGGAACAGAAAAGGATCTGGAGGATATTCTTAGTTTAATCATAGCCTTGTCTAATGAGTGTGTTACAGACAAGCGGCCAATGAACATTACATTTCACATGAAATATTCAGAAGTGTTATTTTTCCTTTAATAAAAACAATACCAAGTTAAAAATAGACATCTATATAGAGTCTTCTCCTGATTAATGTAACATATCAATATATTTAGATTTACCCTGGAATGTGTCAAATGCAGAATTTACTCAATGAAACCACAAACCTGTTCAAAGTTTGACGTGGACATGAATTACCACCCTCTATTGCCATCTAACTGTTAGTGTATTCACTGGTGCTATGAGAATTTTGACCCCTAACTAATTAATTCACCCCCAGTTACACTACATAGATGTGACAGAGCAGGCCTTTGGGAAGTCCAAAACCATCCAAGTATGAAATCTTTCAGTACCTTTCTTGACAGAGCTGTTTGACAAGTCTCCAAAAGGCCCTGCAAGAAACTGTACCAGGGTGAGGACTTGGACAGGAGCAATCTCATTTTGAGCCATCTTCAGCACAGTCAACAGATCAGCCAGGCAAAGATGTGCTGTTTTCACTCAGAAAACCTGCAAGTTATCTTGAAATTTTTCCTATTTACTTTTAGCAATTTATTTACAAGAATTTTTGCTTAAGTTAGAATAACATAAGCTTTTTTAAAAGCCATTTTCCTACAACACTTTAAGTGAGAATACTTACTCTATTTCTACTATACTTTACTAAAAGAATAAAGAAAAATATAAACACGATTTTAAACGTGTTAAATAGGTGGGTTTAATAAAATTATGATCATTTAATTACGCAAACTCAGAACAGTTCTCTACAAAACAGCATTGTATTTAGTCATAAGTATTTACTGTTGTTACCCTTAACTTCATCATTTGTATGTCAAATTTTGTTTTTCCAAGACTGCTGCACTGCATACGGATCTGTTTCCAGGATACGTATAATTGTGCAGTACATAACATCTGTTGCTTTGCATTTTCTAAGCTTTGCAAAGCATACTTTCCTATATTCACTTGAGTGTATGGACTGACAGAAGAGATGGATTGTCACAGTTCAAACAGACCAACAGCTACAGCAACTACTCTGTACTGACAAGCATCTAAGTAACTACCATCTTACATAGCATAAAGAGACAAAAGCCAGGAAATTCAGAGTTCAGCATTGGATTCTGTTCATGATCTGACTATTTGTTTCAAATCGCAACACACAGGCAAACAGCCACATGCTAGATTAGAGAACTGTGAAGTAAACCAAGTTACTGTACATTTCTTGTCAGAGATTTAATATATTCCTATACCTACAACTAAATAAGAAGCCAGGGGAGGGAGAAAGTTGCACCAGATCTTAAAGATAAGCAGCAGAATTTTGTTTCATCAAATCCCTTACAGCAAGGCTACCATACATGAAGGTTCACAGGAAAATTCAGATCTACGATTTTTATTTGTTTTTAAACACCTTTTATCTTCCTTTTTTCTTTTTTAAACAGACATATTTGTCTGTGTCTGTTACCACTGACAGACCATCAGAGTAAACAGCAGCTTCCACACTACCAGTAAGGGAAACTAATTGTTCTTGTAAAATGAAGCCAACAGTAGGCCTGGAAAATAATTTTTAATTCTTATACAAGTTATCCTGGGATCATTTGAATAATTTCTGATCTACTCTGGTTTCTGAGCTCCAATTTTACAAAAATCAAGCAATGTGTCTTACAACCACACTACACGCTCTGGCTTACAGTCATATTACAAGACCTCCAAATTCAGTGTGGCTTGAAGCATTTTTTTGGTTTTGCAACTTAAGGAGTTATATATTTATTGCATCAATCTCAAAGTTGCTAAGAGCTATATTGTCATTGATATACGTAAAGAGCTTGACATGAGTTGTGCTGTGTTTTTGTTTTCTTTATTTCTAACATTCATAAACTAACATTCAATATTTAACATGTACAATAGACACTATGCTGAAATATTTTACAATATTCAGCTAAGATGACAAACATAAATCACACACACAAAAAAAATCTTGTAATCAAATACCCACCCATCAAAATATAAACTGATGATATACATCTATCCTAAAAAGAAACAAACTAAGAAAATTTAGGGAAGGATTAAAATCAGAAGCAGCCTCTCAATCCCTACATTAGCATTTTTAAACACTCTCGAAAAGCACAGATACAGCTCAAGGCTTCAACCAAATGCACTCATCTCCCAGCACCAAACTCATTCCCAAGAGATAAATGCAGCTAATACTATTCTACACATTAACAACTCACTCCTGATAACTGCACCTAAATAATGGGGATTGGGATGTCATGTGAAACACAGCTTATTTATTCTTCTTCAAAGAAGGGCTGGCAATATTGGTAATTCTAGCGTCAAAAAACTTCCAAGTTTGTGGGACACTTCTTGGTGCTCTGCTGAACTTACACTGGGAGGGGGAGGGATTGTGACTCCATGAGGAGACACAACAGGAAAACGGTTACCTTGAGACCTTACGGGAAGCAATGTGTTCTCATTCAGTAGTGTATTTTTAATCTGCATACTTTGATAACAAAATACATGTTCATAAAGAAATTTAGGTTCAACCAAGTAAGCCATCAACACATTTTAGATGAATTAACTGGTTTTTCCTTTAGCAGCTTTGTCACTGAAAAACATGAAGTCAATTACTTTTAATTTCAAGATCACCTTCAGAATTAATACATACAACTAGATGACAATGTGTATCAATAAATGAAGCTAAAGAAATACCAGAAGCCTAATTACTTTTCAAAATATTAAGTCTCATGCATGCTTAAATACACATTTAGCTTTTAAAACCATGAATACTATTATGTGATAGTAACTTTCTCTATACAAGAATACATCAAATGTTGGTAACAAAATAACTAACCACTTTTCCAAATTACAAAAAAATCAAGGCACCATTTTTTTTTCCTGCGGAGGCCCACAGCAAAATAGTTTGACAGTAAAATCTGGAGTCCTACAAAAACAATTTCTATGCTCAGCCAGAGTGCAGAAGTAGGAAATACCACTGTCTTCAACTCTTCATCATAGCTACATAAAAATCCAGTTACCCAGATAACATCTAAATGTGAAAGAGAGATTATAATATGTTTTGGTAATTCATCCAAGAGGCGGAGTTTCCAAAACACTAAGAACCCATTTTTTGTTGCATTTACAGGGTCATGACTTCCCTGCCAGTTGCAGTGCCACATGCACAACTGTTTTTAAGACATTGTTGCATTTTTACTTATTCAGCTACATTTGAAGATATGAACCTAAACTTGTATCACTGTCCAAAGGATATTCTCTACATTTCAACTAAAGGGGGAAAGGTTCCTAAACAGGAAGAAGGGAGTTCCAAAACAACTTCCCTTGTGAAAAAGTTTGAGAAATACTATCCTTACACTTAGTCTACAGATGCAAGTATTTTTGAGAGCGCCTGAACAGTTGGAGGGAGGAAGCGCTAGTCATTTCAAGCTAACAGTTTAAAAAAATATATCATTAAATGGTCTTTTAAAAGGCTAATTTATTAACTTTACAGTTGTACTCAACTCTGTAGTATGTCAGAGAATGGTAACACAACTCAAAAAAATGACAGTTAATGTCTATGAGACAGGAATCAATTCAGAAAAGGATCTTAGTATAATGCAATTCTATAGCAGTCCCAGTAGTAAATGACAAAAAGGTCAAATTTTGAAAGGAAACAGCAGATACCACCACAAAACTAGCAGATGTTCCTAAAGGATCATCTGTACAAAAACATAAGCATATGTGAGAGAAATCCAACACTATCACAAAATCAGTTGGTGTCTAACATAATAGCAGTTCCTTATGGCAATATGGTAATACATGTATCAGATACTCAACACATTATGTTTTTTTGTCTGCACATACTGTTACAACGCAAGTCATAAAAACCAGGACCACCGATTTCCTTGAAAGGAAAACATTAGTTCCACGACTCACTAACATTATGGTACACAAAGAGTACTCAATTCTTTAGGTTTTATGTTCTCAGATTTTCAGTCATTTCAGTTTTTTCATAAATTGAGAAGAATAAAAATATTTTTAGCGTACTGCATGTACTGGAGTAAAAATTTCTTTCTAAAGGCAATGCATGATATAGGTGGGTACACCTAAATGAAACAGTAACAAAACAGGATTCCTTCTATCCAATACCTGTTTGTTCGGGTTTTACATAATTGCAACAACATCTATTATTTACCTGCTGCTTTTGTGACATAGGTAACAAACAAGATATCTACAAGGAAAGAAAACCTGTTTATCTAAGTCTTGTTTATTTTGACTCCAACAAGAGCAGATGACAGACTTCCCTGCTTTATTTTTATTTCTATTTCCTAACTGTAAAGTAAAGATAGGAATGCCTTAATATGAGCATGTCTTTTGCCAAGATACAAAACAAGAAAATGCAAAAGAACATCATATTCTGAATTCTAGCCCATTTCTTACCATGAAGAGTTACAACTATGAAAGCAAGGCTATATGGCTTCGCAATTAGCAGAAGACCCCATTAGGCACCATGATCCCCACAACTATCCCACACAAGGTGCTACAGAACCAGACCCTACACACAGTCCCAGGAGAGAAACAGCAACAAAGAAAGCAGGCAGCAGTCTCAGACTCTTAAGCGGCCAAGCTATTCATCAGATTTTGTATTTGTTTTCTGTAGACACTGAGGGGGGGAACCAGGAAAGGATTTCAGGAATTATGTAACTTCTTGGACATTTCCAGAGCACTGCTTCTAAACTTAACAAATTGCCTGAAAGAAACCACATATTCTCCAATAAACTACGCTCAAAAGTCAAGATAAATTGGCAACATTTGATGCAACAGAAAAGACATAAATGTGCATAGCAGAGGACTACAAATTCAAGGATGATATGGTAAAATGGCAACCAAGAACAGATTAGAACAGCATCTAGAATATGAAAGAGGGTTAAAAAAAATTAATAATCTTACTCAAAGGCTGAAGAACAGGGCAATTCAGAAAATGAGATACAAGATTTATGTTTAGATAAGGGATTTGACTGTTTTAAAATATTTAAAAAGAACAGTAATTTACACTGAGGAAGGACTCGGCCCTACAGCACCATCACAGACATGAAAATAGCACTAGCATGGACATCAAAAATTGGTTAGTATATCAGCTTTTTTTTTAATACACATTTTTTAATTCTTTCCATGGTGCTATATTATCAAACCCATCAATTTATTCTTGCACACCTTTGCACAGAAAGCATAGTCAAAAGAGCTGGCAATTATTCTATGAATAGGAAAATTATGGAAGTTTGAGAACTTTTTTTTTTTTTAACCAACTTGCATCCCACCTCTCTTTACCTCACCACTTCATTATGTGTCTGACTTTCCAGTGATTTCCCTACCCTGCATCACGCATACCTCATGCACTGTAATAGCACCACCCTGCATATCTTCCTAGCTGCCCAACAGCAGCTACTGCTTCCCCTCTGTTCACTCATACCCCCTCCATAGTACCAACAAATCCCTCCCACACCCATATGGCACTTCACCAAACACTTACACTCACTTAATACATCAGCTCAGCCCCACCGCAGTATTCTTCATCACCCTTTGATTCCAACCGTTCTTCCTTCAATTGGCCTACTCAGTGGCCAAAATCCAGCACCAGCTACGTCTGGCTTGTTACTGGTGTGCCAACTGCCTGATGATGCATGATACGCCAAGCACCCAGCCAGCCACCATCCCTTGCTCGCCAGGCAGGCAGAGGAGATACAAAGCAGAGGAATAAAGCAGAACATCGCCTTGTCTATAGTAAGAGTACATGTCAAGGCCTAATTATTACATAGCGCCGCTGGAGAAACAAAGGAAAAAGAAAAAAAAACGAAAAACAAATACAAAACCAAAACCCATCATCTTTAGGTAAGTCTAAAACTTGCTGGTTTATAGCCTACAACAGCTTTAAGAGTACACAAACCACAACATCACCAATAGAAATAGTTTTGCATTAAAAAGAAAAGGCCATGAGAAACAGTTATTACTTTGTGTGAAAGCTAAATAAATCCTGTTATTTCGAATTCATGTAGCATCAGAATCAAACTCATTAACACATGTGCAGCTTAGCATGTATGTAAACCCAAACACATACAAATACAATTTGCAAGACCTAGCTAGCATAGAAACTTATTTTCTGGAACAAAGATTTAAACATCTGATCACTTTCTTTGGAGGCAGAGAATTAGAGTACATTTAAAAGCCACTATTAGATGTCCAGGGTATGTTAATCCCTTTCAACATAAGCAGAGAGATGCGTAAACATATGAAATACAAGAAAAACGCCAGAAAGCATGAAACAATGTCAGTTGTTCCACAAACACAGAGCCATGAATTGATCTGCTGATAAAGCAGAGAAGACACACAGAGAATCAAGCCATGTCTAAAAATCACCTGAAATAAGAGTCTCTTAAAATTTGTTCTTTAATAAGTATATCCCATTTCCTTAAATATTTTTAAATTTTCACAACAAAGTTGTAAAATAATAACTTCTTATGCAGTTTCATGCAGGATTTATCTAGAAGACATTAATTTTATGGACTTCCTTGAAAAAAAATTTGAGTGTCTTACAAGTTCAGACACCATGGGATTGTTTTAAAACTGCATGCTTTCTTCCTTGAGTTTGCAACTTAAAGACATATATTAGTGTGATACATGTACGTCCCACTCTCGGTTACACTTCATATTATTTATTTTTATGTCTCTTTCTTACAAATAGTTTTCCTATTTGGACAATAGATAAGCCACTTACAGAAATTATGTTCTCTACATGTCAGAAGTAGAATCAAAAGCTTTGAATTTGACCAATGTGGAACTTCAGTAATTCATGTTTTGTAACAGCCAGTTCCCATTTCCATTATTCCTGACTGACCGATAGACTGACAGATGTCTTACTTTAGAGATCCCAAACAGACTATTGGTATCTATTTCAGCCACATCTGTTCCTAAATAGCCTTGGCAGCAGGCCACTATGCACTCGGAATTAATTTTAAGTCCTTTATTGCTAACTCTTTCACAGTTGAAATACATCACTGATTTTTTTTCCTTATTGCTGCACTTATATAGAATATTTATAAATTATATTTAAATTAATAACAAGAACTCCAATATACTATATATAAAGTATAGTATACTTAAACAACACACTGATTTTTTTTTTTTTACTTCATTATGAAAATATATATTCAATAACACATTAACCTCTGGATTGCTCCAGAGATCTTACTTTCTCATTGGTCAATTAATTTAAAATATTATGTTTAATTACTCACATTTAACAAGCAATTTTATTCAGATTATTATTATTATTATCCAAATACTCAGTCCAGCCTACATGCTGTTCTGACATGCTGTTCTCTGGAACGTCTTATACCATCCAGGCTAGTACACTACACATACAAGAAACAACTTAAAAAGTTTTTCATAATGATCAAAAGCCTCAGGACTTCACATACCAGTAAAACACCAAGTGAATGCCAGTCTTGCTCCATTTCCTATCTGACAGAAATCTGCTGAAAAACTGCAGCTATTGTAAATTGGGAAATTCTGTGGCAATCTTTAAAAAGATGCTGAAGGCTTTGAAGAAATATCAGGATTAAAAGTTCTCATTCAGCAGCAAAAAACAAGGAAGAAGAGCATAAAGAAGACTGAATGGCCCTATTTATACTGAAACTGTTCTGAAATACAAATGATTCCCACACACACTGCTGCTAACTCCCCCAACATGTCATTATTTTTTAAACTTTAGCCACATCAAAAAAAACCAAACAAACCACTCTGAGCGTTTGTTCTTAAATGTAAATATTTCCCCCCCTCCATCATTCAGTCATTCTTATTATCTTATTGGAACTTCTAAAAATCACATATAATATTCAAATCTGTACTTAAGATAGTGCTCTCTGCTACGGTTTTGAAGCAGCATCCAAAATGAGAAGCCCTACAGTTTGGGGCTGGATTATTAATAGAGAGCAAGAAGTCTTGTTTTTTCTTATTTTCCATGATTATATTTATAGCATAGGAAAACCACACAGAATGAAGCTAGAGAAAAAACTAGTAACTACTGACTGCGAGCTCAACGCCTCTTGCACTGCTAAAAGCAAGCAAGTAGCTGTGGGTCTGAGGGTGTCGGGCTCCAGTGAGAAGAAAAGGCTCAGCTGAGCTGCACACCCAGGCTGTAACTGCAGTGCTTCGGAGCGGCCAGCCAAGCCATGCCCCGCACTGCCCACATTCCCACCTGACACATTCACTCTCCCAGGCTCCCCATCCAGTTGCCTGCCCAGGCCTTACGCCTGCCCAAAGCTTTCTTGTAACAAAGAACACACAAAATTCATAATGGGTCACACTTTTTTGAGAGGGGAGAAGAGACTGCTGGAGAGCTTACTAGAAGGTCTGGAGAGCGATCAACAAAGGAAGTTATCGCAAGTCCTCAGCGAGCACAGGTGACCAAAAACCTCTAGAAGACAAAAGCTGCAGAAGTCAGAGAGAGTAAAGAAGGATGTCTGCCTGATAACCACACTGCCAAAAGCTCCACAGAAACAGTGCAGTATGACACGACTGAGCCCAGTGCACAGCAGATGTTACCTGCTTGGGAACTTTAAGCTGGAGCTTTCAGTTCTATTTAGAAGCTGAAGGAGCCAAGGCTGCACAAGCTACCGCGTGTAAGAACATACAATGGGAACCACAGAACTGTGGATGATACATGATGACTTCAGCAAGGCAGGAACACTTCTGGGAAACTATTAGGGGTGGGAGGTTAGGGAAAAGGGGAGAAAGCAACAGCCTGGTAGTTCTCTGACTTGACAGACTGGAGTGACTGCCATAAAAGAAAAGTCTTAACATAGGAAGAATTACTATGTACAAGTCCAAGCAGGAGACATTTAGCATCACTGGCGAAGTGTGAAGACCTGACCTGACCTTTTAGAGCCTAAGGCAAACTATGTTATAAAGCTTTTGGTTCGGAGAAAGCACACTTAAGCCAAATCCCAGTGGAATAGACTTGTCCAGACAGCCATTGACCACCTCCTGTACCTACTGACAGCTCAGCCCAAGCACTGCACTCCTGTACTTCTGTTACACCGAATGAGACCATAACACAGACAGCTCCCCCCAGCACCAGTACAGGTCACACACTTGCAAGGCCCCAGGGTAATTGCTACTGGGATCCACGAATGTGGGAGAGAAAAAAACATTCAAGCTCTGAAATTCCTATCTGACCTCTGCAACTGGAAAGGTAAAACCATCCTGGCCAACTGTATTCAAGATGGAAGGAAAAACAGGCAAGAGCTGTGTTGTATTCATCCCTGCGAGGGCAATAAGCCCTAGGCTGTGAAATTTTCAGCTCCTACTTAGCACTTCTGCAGTCCCAGACAGGCACATGTAGAGCCACACTGACCCAAAGGAAGGAGTCACAAGTATTCTTCTGAATGCTGCTTGGGTAGACTGTTGTGTTCCCACGACATTGTGGCCAGAAGGATAGAAAGGTCTCAGAAACAACCTAATAGTTTTTCCTGTTAAAATTATTGCATTCTCAAAGAGATCCTGGAACAGCCACAGATGACAGAGAGATGGCATCTATACCAACAGAGGAACCGAATACCCCTTTATCTTCAATGTCACTACTCAACATTTAAGAATTTGGAAATTCTTTTGTAAAAACTCATAGCCTACCACAGACTTCACGAAAAACCCAGCACTGGGAAGACACCACTGCCTTTTCCACCGAAGCTAGTAAAGAAGAAGGATATTAAGAGCTTCTCAGAAACCAAAATATTCAACAGCTCAATGCTACATAGTACAAAACCTAATTGTCAGGAACAAAGACATATCAGCATATATTTAAAACATATGCAGTGAAAGCCCAAATACTGACATAATTGACACCGACTTGTCAGTGCTGCTTTCCGTAAGACTCCTGAAGTTCTGCCATCTGCAGTATGTTTGACTTTAAGCACTGCATACTTTATTACCTCACAGGAACTAAGACAGAAAAGCTCCTGATGTCTGTATGAGTAATTGAAGGATAAAAAGCTCTTACGCAAAAGTAGCAACTTGGGGTGGTGGATTTTTCCTAGAAAAAAAAAAAACAACCAAAAAAACCCCACCCCGGAATATATTCCTGACCCCGGAAGCATGGAGCAGTATGTACTGAAATTCATTCTTCCTGTTTGTACCTTAAAATCTTTCACTGGTGACAATTAAAAGACAATCATGGACCCTAGTTCCTGATATATGGCAATTCAAGCTACATTAAAGCAGTCAGAACATAAAGTGGCAATGAAATTAGAGTATCACACATAGAACTAAACAGTAAATAAAACACACTTCAGAACACATACACAGAGACCTGTAGCTTATCCCAAAAGGGAAGGAAGAGAGGCCAGAGTATTGCATAGTCTGCTAAGGCACCCAGACTAGCTCCACAAGAGGAAGGACCGTACGCACATCAGTGCGGCCATCATCACAACTCAACCATCCTGATGAAAAGCAGGAATCTAAGTCCTAGCACAGCACCACATTAACACGGCAACACTATTTGGAAGATATGAGTCAACAGCTGTGCATGGAACCATATTAGTTTGATTTCGGTAACGGTTACATGAAATGAAACATAACTACTTCGCTGTGAGCATCTGAGTATTTCTCTGCAGCAGCAGCACTGGAATCACAGGTTTCCACACCGCTCTTGAGCCTCTGCAGTGCAACAGACCACCTTGAAGAGGAACAGATTATCCTAACACAGAAAAACTGGTACACAGAAGAAATTTTGTTTCTCTGTATGCTGAATTTATGGGTGCTGGATCTTAACCCATATGATGTTTTAAATTCTGTCCAAAATAATACTGAAAAAAACCTGGTATTTTAGACCTGGACAGGCTAATTGAGCCATACCAGAAGGCAACTATGCTGTCCGGAAACTCTGTGTTCCTGAATGCCACTTTGATTTCCCCTTCACGTGACCACTGGGAGGTCACTGCAGTAAGCAAACACTTTTAAGAGTATGTAGTTTTGAAAGCAAGTTTAGGTTTTCACAGTTTCTAGGAGAAAAAAAGACTATTTGGATAATTTAAGGAGCATTCCTTTTCTTCTAAAACTTTTGTGCATGATTTGTTTCACTTGATCAAATCCTTCGTAACAGCACTTTCTCACAGTGTGTTGCTTTATGGGAAAAGCACAGCGCAAGGACAACCTGCCACAGAAGCCTCATCCCAAAACTCAGGCACTTCTCGCAAAACCATACCCGCCTGTATGTTTGTGTATCTGTCAGAGAGAGTAAGCCGAGAAAAGACGATGCAGCAGAAACAAAACCAAATCCTCTTACTGCTGCGCCTGGGGCTAAGAAACCATAACACCACTACCACTTACATTTCATCTTTTTCATATCGCCCACCAAGAAGTCCAGCACTTCCTGGCGAGAGCCTGTTTCAGGTACAAGACAGCCCTCGCCTTATGAACAATTATTTTTTTAATCACCAGTCACCTGGAAGGGGAAGAGGCACGCCCGACACCACGGACTTTAGTTCACTGCAACCCGGTGTCACGGCGCCTCCCCGCCGCCCGGCCCGCAAGGCCCCGGCCCAGACAGCGCCGCGGGCAGGCCCAGCCCGCCCCGGTTGGCGCCGCTCCCGCTCCCGGGGCCGGCCTAGGCCCGGGCCCGGCTCCCGCGCCCCGGCCCCGCGGCGGACGCCCCCTGCCCCGCCCCGTCGCACCTGTGGGGCTCTCGGGCAGGATGGGGCTCCAGCGGAGCCGCCGGGCGCTCAGCACCACGTCGCAGCTCCTCTTGCTGATCTCGAAGATGCCCCTGAGGAGCGGCTCCTCTCCCGCCTCGGCCGGCGGGGCCGCCGCCAGCGGGGCCACCCTCCGCCGCCGCTGCTGCTGCCGCCGCTCCTCGGGCGCCGCCGCTAAGGAGCGAGCGGCGCCGGCGGCCACCGGCTGCGCGCGCTGCTCCCGCCGCGGGGGGCGGCCGGGCGGGCGCTCGGGCCCGGGCCGTCCCTGCGGGCGGAGGAACGGGGCCGCGTCGCCCAGCATGGCGGCAGCACCGCCGCCCCGCACCACCGGCCGCGCTCGGCGTCCCGGCGGCTGCCAGGGCAGCGCCCGCCCCGCCCCGCGGGCGGAGCCGCGGCCCCCCGGCGGGAGGGCCCCGGTGCCTGGCCGCCCGCCGCCGCCGCATCCCCGCGGGCAGCGGTGGCAGGGGAGCCCTCAGGCCGAGCCCCTGCCAGCGCCGAGGGGACCCCCGCGCTGCCGGAGGCCGCCGGGGCGCCTGGAGCCGGGCCGCGCTGGGCTGAGGTACGGCGCCTCCTGAGCCGGCAGCGAGGGCGGGCAGCAGGCGGGCTCCCCCTCCCACGTTACCCTTACCGCCCCGGGGAGAGCCACGGGGGAGCGCCCCAGCCGCGGGAGCGCATAGCGTGCGCCAGAGCCCCACGCGTCTGCCGCCTTTCCATTATCAGCAGTAATATTACTGTTACTTAGCTCCGGGAAACCATGACGTGAAGTTGCAGTAGCCCTTCCGAGCTAAAAAGGCCAAGTCCTCCCGAAGTTGGGTCCCTCGCACAGCCTGGAGATAGACGCCACGTTGGCACTGGTGCTGTAACCTGGAGCATTGTTGCTGTAAGCCCGGGGTGCCCACCCGGGGTGCCCACCGGTGGCCGCGGAGCAGGGCAGCCAGGCATCAGGCCCACACTGGCGTGGCAGGGGTTTGTAGCAGGTGGGCCAAGGCAGGAGGCCTGCCCAGCAGGTTGTACCGTTATTCCTTGCCCTCAAACCTTAACTGCAGAAGGGGCAGACGGCTGCTTTATTCCTGCTCTGTGAAGTACACGTTTTACAGTTCAGAGGTATGATGGCTTTACTCACAGGTTCTGTAAGATTCACTGACGACAATCATGTTGGAGCTCCAGCATCAGCTCCAACTTGTAAGGTGCTCCTGAGCCTGTAAGGGCTTAACTTGATGGAAAACAGCAAGGGCTTTTTTAGCTCCATGTAATGTCGTGGAGGCTTATCAGTGCATGAAAAAGGATGTTTTTAGACAAGTGGTTTAGTGATTTTATCTTTAGTATTTGTAATGAGACAAATATACAATGTTCCTCTGAGAAATAAAGGAATAAATTAAAAATACTGCCTTTTGCTGATTGATACAAATTACAGTTCAAACCACATGTCAAAATATCCAAGGCTCTTCCAGTGATGTTCGCCTCTCTAGAAGAGAAATGATGTTACAGGTAAGGAAACCTGATTTCTGCAGCCAAACCAACAGATGACTCCATGAGATGATACATGATTTCACAACTGGTAAGCTGCTTTCCATAACAGTTCCGTAAAACCTTGTACCAAACTGCTAATTATGTAGCTGAGAAGACAGTTTTAAGACACATTTAAAAAGTCACTATGGTACAGCTTTTTGATATTTATTTCCATCTATCGCTTTGCCACATTTAAAGCATGCTCTGGATATTTGTTAAATATGCAACCATAACTGCTTTTCAATTTGTATCAAAGCATTGACACAGCTTTCCCTGAAATGTAGCCTTCACCAGTTTGCCTTCCTGAATCATAACATGACCATGTAAAGTTTCTGCTTGCTCAAAGCTGTTAATGTCAATAGTCTTATTCCAACTTTGTGTCAAAATTTTTTATTCCTTATATGATCTTTGTTGGGATATAAATATCTGGACTGTAGGGTAATCAGATAAAATAAAGTACAAATAATGGAAATTATGTGTAAACTGTGGAAGCTTTGTGCAAAATTCTTTTTTTTTATTATTTTCCCTTAAACATAACTGAGTGACAAGGCAGGAAAAACTGCAAGCCAAACAAACAAGCTTGCTTTACCAATTTATCATTCTGGTACAACAGTAGATGGACCAATTATACTTGCGCCTGTTATTTGGCATCGGTGATTTTAATGTGTTTGCACTGATGTCATTCAAAAGGAAAGCTCAATCATTAACTAGGAGATAAAGCACAACATGGAACTGGATATAGTTGAATCAGTTTTGAGGCTGTATACCCTTTATAATCCTCTGCAGTCATAGTGTTTATTTTTGGGACAATTTATTAGCTTGTCTCATCTATGTATAGTATTTATCGTCACCAGATAATGTCTCATAAGGTACAGGAAGACAAAAGCTGATAACTGTCTTAGAACCATAAAATAATGCTATTTTCAGTACCATCAGTGGAAGACTAATACAGTTCTGAAGAGACTTGTAATATCCTTCAACAGATATCATTAAAACTTCTAATACCCTTTTATTGATGTTACTTGAAAGGTGTTTTATATCAGTATCTGTTTAGATAATAAAAGGTAGTAGATAAAAACAACAGGTTTATCTACTACAGCTACCCACAGCTAGCAAGTCAGGGACCTTCCTGCCTAGGACTCACCTGGTGGTACCCGAGCAAGGAAGCCCAGGGAAGACTGCTTAACTCCCCCAAGAATCCAAACTATCAGGCAGGATCACAGCAATAGGGCAGATCTGGACCAGCCATGATCACAGCCAGATCAGGACCATGGCAGAATAGAAACCCAGCATCCTACAGCATCTGAGCTTAAATAGTTCCAAGTCCTGGGGCGGAGTTGGGGTGGGGGAGTTGCAGGTGGGCTTGTCAGGGTTTTTCAGGCTCAGTAGTGCCCCTTGGAACCTTAGCAGTGAGAAGCACAGAAGGAGAAATGCTAAGGAGCAGTAAGGGCAGGTCTCTATAAAGGAAGTGGAGCTGGGAGCCACCATGAGTCAGAGCTGTCTGTGCCCAGCCAAGGTGAACAGAGCTGTGTGTAGTCAAGCTCACATGAGGGTCCAGATAGCTAGATAAACCTGTTGCAATGAGGTAAATCCTACATGAAGCTGAAAAGCAGTCAGTGAGTCAGGTCTGGCGACAGTAACCAGTGTCAGTGCTAGCCTAGCAGCCACTAGGGAAGCTATACTGTCAAAGCAGGTCCAAGGTCAAGCAAGGATAGCATAAGGCCTAAGAGTGAGGGTTTGGGTATGGCCAGGTACAGACATGGCTGCAATATCATGAAGGCAGGTACCAGGGGTGAGAGCCTCTTCTTAAACAGTCCTTGTGGTTTCTTAGAACTTGTTCTCAGCAGTCTGGACCTGGAGGAGATGTTGCTCCATGCCAGGGTGCTGGCCTTGAGCGCAGGTGGACAAGCTAGCAGAGGCGAGCATCCTCTGGGTCTGGTGAAGAGGCAGTAGAAAATAAGGAGGTGAGCTAACCTCTCCTTAACTAGCAGTGTTTTTCTCTGGCTGAAGGAATAATCTCTTGCTGTCTAGATGCTAAGAAGTAGTGGGAGTCTCAGAAGTCTTTTCCAGAAGAACCTCATGAAGGGAAGAAAGAGAGGAGGTAGGGTAATCTCTGGCAGAAACAGCAAGTGAGGGAAGTACAGCTAGTGTTTACGGAAAGAGAGCAGGCAGGTAGAACATGCTATTGGAAAATAAATCCTCTTACCTCAAGAAAAATGGGTAGAAAAATGCAACAATGTCAACAGGCAAGAAATGAGAAAACCAGTTTTTGATTCATGAATAATGTGATGCTGAAGTTAAGGAATGGGATTTAAGATGAGAAGAGATGCTGTGAGGAAAATTCCTTACACCCAGTCTGGAGGATTCAACTGGCCGTTTCTAGTAGCTGGCTTGTTTCAGCAGCTAATGGGGATTTGCTTCTGAAGCAACCTGAATTCTGATATTGGCAGCATAGTCTTGGCTTGTATGTTTTTCTGGCTACAGTGCCTGTTTATACAATGAAGGTTTAGTGTGTAGTCAGTTATACTTCAGCTGTTCATTCCCAAATATTAGCTCTCCCTTCTTATGTTGTACATTAGTACATTCCCTTCTTACATTGCTGCTCTAAAAAAGAATCTTTTGTAGCTCTCATTATTAATTCAGCTCTGTTTTGTTGGTTTACCTTGACTTCGAAGAAGAGACATCAAGCAGAACACTGAACCTTTTACAAAGTAAGTCATAAATTATTCTAAAGAAAAATGGCATCAATAGTCTGTAAAAAAGAGCATTACTATTACTGTACATCTTTCTATATGTCTGAGAAGGAAAGCATAAAAAGAAGAGCAAGTAAGGAAAATAAAGTCTGAAGTTGTGGAGATGGACACATCTCTGCAAAAAAAGAGAACAGGAACGAGTGAAATTATTATGCAGGAGTAAGAAGCTGTGAGAATGAAGTCTGAAGCTGAAAATTCCACAAGCTGAAACTGATCTTAATCAGAACAATAGAAGAAAATGTGGTAATGGGAAGGACTATAAAACCAGAATGTGTTGATTAGAGGACACTTCATTTTTTTTCTTTGCATTAAGGCTGATATGCTATCTTTTTAAGGTAATTAAGTTTTACTCTGAATCTTGTTTTCTGTTTTTCTGTCACCAAAATGTTGGCAAATAGTGTAAATTTCAGTTGCTTCTATTTTATTAATAGAAAATGCTGTTAACTCTATGCTGCAAACTACTACAAGCTAGGGAACTGAAAGCCAGAGCTGGTATCCTATGTTTTACATACCCTGTAGGCAACCTAAATACTTATGAGAATGCTTTCAGAGCATTGTCAGTTTTAATTCTGTATTGCATAGCTTCTGACAGTTTCTTAAATACACAATATGAATTATTTAAGAAACGCTTATGTACTTATTTAAATAGCAGTCTATTTGTAGATCTTCAGCTCACTATTTCGACACGTATTCATGTACTGTGTTTTTCAAAGCTTTTTGTCGCATGGGATTTTCAGCAAAGGGCGGAGTGTAGACCATTATAATTTCTGAAATAATTACCACACAGCCCATCTTGGTCAATAAAAACAAAAGACCAATTTCTGCATGTTTTCACTGATACTATACCAGGCAGATCTCCAAGTTTCATTTCTGTGGGCTCTTCCTCGCTACGAATGAGCAAGAAGTGAGCCAGTTTTACTTGAGTGGTTTTTTTATCTTTAGGTACTTTATACATAAACAAGAGAATGGATTTTGACTCTGTAATTTCTAAAACTATTTGACAAGATGGTTCTTTGTACAGAAGTACTGTGTTGTGTTTGGTTTGCTGGTTGTTTTGTTGTTTTTTTTTTTAAAAAAGGAGACTCATCATATTTTTAATATGTCCAAAGCAATTGTTCAGGTCATGGTGGATCCAGTTTTGATCAGTTACAATACTAAAATGGTTGCAAGAATTTTTGCTGTTACAGATGATAGAAAAGATTTGGTTTACTTGCTCTCAAGACTTAGTTTAGAATTATTTCTATTAATTCCTATTACCTCTGGAATTGTGTATTGCTTTTTAATATTAGTTTATTAAAATTCTGGAACAGTATCTTCTGGAGAAAGCAACACTATGTTTTCTTCTGGTGAATTCAGGATTCTTGGTTCTCCTTGAATCTACTTCCCTTCACTTGAGAAGACCTCCTGAAGACACTGGGCCAAAGCCTGATGTTGTTCAGGCAAGTTTTTCATTGGGGTGAGGTAAAACCTGAGGCTTCAGTCCCTCAGATATCCTGTGGATGTAACCTGGAGTGCCACTGTTTCAGATCCCTCTGCCGCAGCTGGGGTCTCAGCTGTCTCACAGGCAGCAATGGGTCCACAGCCCCCAGACCCTCTGCTCTTGACTCAGAAAACCAAGAAGGGAAAAGCTGCAAATCATGGTTGTTACTCATGCGCTGTGCCCGCAGAGATCTCACCAGTGTCTTCTCAAGCGTACTGGTGGCAGAACGATTTCTGCTGTCACAAGTACAGTATAAAGAAGGGAAAGGCCACTGGTCCCAACAAGCCATAAAAATAGTCGTAGGCCTGTGCTGGATGACCCAGTATATGTGTGGGTATGACTCAAAGCCAGAGTTTCTTCCACATGTAAATTAGATAATCCCACTCTAGCCTTAGTTAACTAGCGATGTGTTCATAGGAGAGGAACAGTGTGAGCAATTCTTTCCTTTGAAAGAGACCTTGACAGACCTTCCTGTGGGAGACGTGAATGGAGATTTCAAGATCTGGCATAATATTAACAGTAAGAAAAAATAAATATCAGGGAGGCATCATAAGCAGCAGCAAAGGGATGGTGGAGGGGAAGATCTCCAATATTTTTTTTATAAGAGTGGTAGGGGGAAAAACCCTAAACTAATTGAAATAACAAATCTCACAAGTGATTTGTAAAATGGAGCCTCTAGTTACCAAAATGCCTAATTAATTTTCCTTATTGGGTTGCTCATAACATTAAAATATTATTTTCTCTAAAGTACCACAGTAGCAAACATTCAGATAACCTAGATAGCTCTTTTAAGTAAATTGCATTGGCTAGAGGTTTTGAATTTTGTTATTAACTGTGGAAAAAGAAAAGGTAATTGAAAAGGTTTCTTGTGGTTTGGAAATGCCTTCCAAATATTCATTAAACATTTAAGCGACTAAATTTGCAGAATATGTTCCTGACATTGGCACTGGTTCTGTGGCATTTCTCTCATCAGATGGAAGTACTGTGTGTTATGCAGAGTGCATTCATGCATAAACAATATCATTTTCATAAATTAAAACCTCCCCTGCAGAAGGAACATCTGTGCCTGCCTTTGAATAAAAGATGGTGGCATGTGAGTTGCCCCTTGACTGACTAGAAGAATCCTTGTGCTGGAGAAGAAGGTGTGTAACCAAAGGCGAGCAAGGCTGGGTCGGCTTGCTCCATGTTATTGGAAAAACTGTCATTAATTCCCGGCCCACCCCCCCACCTCGGGTTAGCTGGGGTGTATTTAGCTGTGTTGCCACTGATGGGGAAAGGTTAATCGGGTGATTGAAAAGTTGCCTTTTGCTTTCTTGCTTTTGGGGTTCAGCAGCAGCCCCGGAGCGGGGGGCGCTGCCCCTACGGCCTCGGAGCGCTGGGGGTTCCGTAGCTATAACCACCTTTAAAATAGACGTCAAGAGCTTGATTTCTCCTGGGGAAAAACGCACTCGCCCACAGGGTGAGGAGCCTGTTAGCGTTCTGCTGGATTCAGGAGAAGCATTTATTTATGATACCTGCGCTTTGCGACAGACTTCCTACGAGGTGTTTCAGGGAACGTCTGAAATACGTGCCCGGCGGTCGGAGGCAAAGACCTGTTGGTAGCTGCTCCGGTCGTAAAGGGGAAGGGCTCTCCCGGGAGCCTCAAGTCCCAGAGCGAGCGGCGCAGACGAGGGCACACACGCGTCTCCCGTCTGGGAAGCGGGACAGACGGCGAACCGGCGCCGCCGGGTCCCGGGCTGGCCGGCGGGGCCGAAACGGCGTTTTGCCGGGGTGCCGGTCAAAGGGACCCCCGCCGGCCCGGCGGGAGGGGAGAGCCGCGGCGGGCGGCAGCGGCGGTGCTGGGCTGGGCTGCCCGGGGGGCGCCGCAGCGGGTGCGGGGCGGGTGCGCTCGGCGCAGCGCGGACCCGCAGCCGCAGCGCTCGGCCGTCCTGCCCCCGCTTCCCTGATTCAGCAACGGCGCGTTGCAGGCAGCCGGTTTCGCTGTAAGCTAACGAACAAAATCCTTCCCCCGGAACCCCCTCAAGGTAAGCAAAGAATCCGCGTCTTTTTTTTTAGTCCAATTTTATTCTACAAATAATAAGTGTTGCACCTTTCATGAGCTATCCGAATAAAACAATAATCCCATAGGAATTACTTACACTAAGAAAAAAAAAAAAGTAATAATCACATTTAAGGAGAAATGCAACATTCGACCAAATGTTCAATACTATGTCGTTGCCAAAGGACGGATGTTTCTTCTAAAATCCCAGTGTGCATTACACCATAATATACAGGATTACAAACAAAATTACAGTACAGATTGATTCCAGTTGAACCAGCGTTACATTTCAAACAGCACTTATTCTGGACTGCATTGTACATGCAATAGCTATTGTTCTAATTACGGATTAAATGGTTTGAATTTGTTTCAAACTACCGTACTAATCGACTACAATAGGTATATAGCCCGACTTTAACAACCTGATTAGTTTTAGGTTCCGATTTATAAGATGAGCATATGACAACCACGGATTGTGTGAACATGTATAAAATCATGCATTTATATCGCCTGGAAACATTAACATCTTCAAGTTCTCTTAAAAAAACCCAACCAAACAAAAAACCCAAACAGAAAAAAAACAAAACCATAACCAAACCACGGAATGCCAAGGGGTTCAAAGACTAAAAAGAAACAGTGCAAATTGTATGTGATAGTCAAGCAGCTTTCGATTTAAAAAGGATGTTGGCATTTGCTTATAATCTTTATATACAAGTTTGTGCAAGTAATGTGTTGAATTGATATGTTTTAATAGAAAATAAGTCTCTCGTTCTTATATCTTCTCAAGACCTAGGGGATCTGGCTCTTGTCGTAAGGGGGGAAGGAAAAAAAAAAGAAAAGAAAAAAAAAAACAAAAGGAAAAAAAAAAAGACTTTCATGGGAAAGAAATTGCCCGGATTGTGCATTTTTGTTGTTGTGTTGTTGGTTTTTTCTTCTTCAACTATTTGAAAGGAAAGAAGTGCTAAGGCAACATAACTTCTCTAAGCACTTTTCTGCTGGTTTAAATTAGTTAAATTATTTTGTATAAATTAGATATAATTCTACCTTTCCAATATGTATAAAAATTGATGAAGCTGCATGGTTTAAAATAGGAAATTCACGTTATAAAAAGTCATTAAAAATTCTGTACAAAATCACAACAAAATAATTCAGCATGGGAAAGGTAACAAGTAGTAAAACGTTGGTTGAAAAATAGAGATCTCATATATATTTTGTAATTGGCCCATCGCTAGTTTAAAAATTGCATAGATCCTAATTATTGCTTGTGATTTTGTCATCCCGATCAGGTACTGGGCGCGATGCCGGTGCCCCCACCCCGCGCCGAGGGCGTCGCTCCGCCGGGCGGCGGCCGGACGGGGCGCGCAGGGCCGGCCCCGAGGGCGGCGGGGCAGCCCCCTGTAAACAAGGCGGTGGCCGCCGGCGGGCGGCCGGGCTCGGCCCTTCCCCGCTCCCCTCCCGCGGCGGGGAGGCTCAGTCGTGGAAGATGGCGTTGAGCTGGGCGCTGAGGACCCGCTCGTGGTGCGGGTGGCCCTCGTAGGGCGCCAGGCCGTCGACCGGGATCTCGCAGCGGGAGGCGGCGGCCGGGAAGATGGCGGCGTGGGCGGGCGCGGCGGCCAGCGCGGCGGCGGCGGCGGCGGCGGCGGCGGGGTAGTGCATGGTGAAGGCGTAGCCCTTGTCGAAGTCGGCGGCCGGCTCGTGCTTGAAGGAGAAGTTGCCGTTGACGCTGAGGGGCGGGCTGAGCGGGCCGTCGAAGGCGGGGCTGGCGCCCTCGGCCAGGCCGCTCTCGAAGAAGGGCTCGAGCGCGGCGCCGTAGGCGTGCGGCGGCTTGAGGTGGAAGAGGTGGGAGCTGTCCATGGTGCCGTAGGGCGGGCTGGGCAGCCCGGGCGACTGGTAGGGGTACGGGTGGGCCGGGAAGGGCGCGCCCGCCGCCGCCGCCGCCACGTGGGGCGGCACCTCCTGGCTCTGCTCGGGGAGGAAAGTCCGCGGGTTGAGCTGCAGGCAGCCGGCCACCAGGTTGGTGGTGGGCTGCGACAGGCCCTTGCAGAGCGTCTGCACGAAGGAGACCAGGTCGGGGCTCTTGCCCGAGCGCAGGATCTCGGAGAGCGCCCAGATGTAGTTCTTGGCCAGGCGCAGGGTCTCGATCTTGGAGAGCTTCTGCGTCTTGGAGTAGCAGGGCACCACCTTGCGCAGGTTGTCCAGGGCCGCGTTCAGGCCGTGCATGCGGTTGCGCTCCCGGGCGTTGGCCTTCATGCGCCGCAGCTTGAACCGCTCCATGCGCGCCTTGGTCATCTTCTTCTTCTTGGGGCCGCGCCTCTTGGGCTTCTGGTCGTCGTCGTCGTCCTCCTCCTCCTCCTCCTCCTCTTCGTCCAGGTCGTCCTCCTCGTCCTCCTCCTCGCCGTTCCGCAGCGAGTCCTCCTCGGCCTCGGCGTGCAGACCCTCCAGGTCCTCCTCCTTCTTGTCCACCTCGTGCTCCTCGTCCTGGGAGCTCAGGCACTCGTCCGTCCAGCTGGGGGGGCCTTGCGGCTGGGGCTCGCCCATCAGCCCGCTCTCGCTGTACGACTTGGTCATGGTGAGCCTCTGCGCCGCCGAGGGGACAGAAAAGAGCCGGGTCAGCACCGGGCCGGCGGCCACGGCCCCGCGCAGCCACCCGCGGGGAGAAACCGCCCGCGCCCCCCCCCGGGCCCCCGCTCCCCCCGGCCCCTCCCCAGGGAAGCCCCGGCTGCTGCACGGTGCCAGCGCAAACTTTTAATTGTCTCCGCAGTCCTGCTTTATAATTAAGTTGACATATGCTCACATGCCATTATGTAACTCGCCGATATTAGCGGGAATATAAGAAGATTACGCGTGCGGGATGCAGCCCGGGCGGCACGCCGCGACCAGACCGAGCGAGTTAAAAAACAAACAAACAAACAAAAAAACCCACCAAAACAAAACAAAATCCCCAAACGGCAGCACTTTTACCGAACAGGGGAGGGGGAAAGGCGGGGGGGGGGTGGGGGGTGGTGGTGGCGGACGGACACCCAAGACCCCCACAGGGACGGATGGCCGCCCGTGACGCCTGTCCCGGCGGCTCCCCCCTCGCCGCCTCCTTGCACGGGGCTCCCGCACCGCCCCGACGGGCGCCGGGCACCTGCTCCCCCGACCGACCCTGCCCGACCCCTCCCGGCGACCCTCCCCCGGTGCCGACTCCCGCCACTGGGCCGTCGCTGGGTGCCCGCGGCTGGCTGGCGACCGGCGTGGCTGCGCGGCCCCCGCCCGCGGTAACAGGTGCGGGACGGGCCCCCGCTTTCCGACGGGCATCGTCCCTCCGCCTCCCGCGGGGGCCTTTCGTCAGGGGCTGCGACCGTCCCCCGGTGGCACCGGGTACAGCGGGGAGGAACAATGCCGCCGGGGCGCAGCCTGCCGTGGGACCGCGGCGGCTGCCCTCCGCGGAGGAGAGGGAGCGGGAAGTTGGGAGGCGCATAGGTGGGAGCACATATATATATATTTAATATGTGTGTGTACAGGGGTACATTTACATGTATATACGTGTGTGTACGGACGCACGTATACATTTGCAGATATATGTGCGTGTGCGCACATATATATGTGTGTGTGCGCGTGGATGGATGGATACAGGTGTGCACGCACACAGCTGCCTGCGCGCACCGGCAGGCACGACCGCCGGTTCCCGTGCCCGCAACACAAACCGAAGCCGCTCCGGCAGAGGCAGGTCCGTCCCGCCCGCCCCGAGCCCGGTAGCCGCCGCCAACCCCCTTTCCCGGCGGGGTAGAAACCCGGTTTCCCGTTACCTCCGTTGCTCAGCCTCTCCTGCGCGGTGACGGTCTCATAACCCCGGCACAGCTCTCCGTGCGAGGGGGCGCCGCGTGATGCTGTTTTTTTTTCCCGACGTTGCGCAGCGCCGGGCTCCCCCGTTATATAGCGGGACCGAGGATGCGCGGCGGGGGGCCGGCACCGGGACCTGGGTACCGCGGCGATCGCCACCGCCCAGCGCGCCTGCGCCCCGCCCCGCGCCCCGCCCCGCCCGGTGGCACGCGCCATATGGCCGCCCACGTCAGGCGCGGCGGCGTCCCGGCCCCCCCCGCCACGTGACACCCCTTATTTGTATGCGGCCGCGCGCCCGCCCGTTGAGCCGCCACGCCCTTTGTGGCCCGCCGGGCGGCCGCCATCTGTCACCGGGCGCCCACCCCCCCCAACCCCCGGCGGCGGAGCGGTGCGGAGCGGTGCGGAGCGGCACCTCCTCTGCGCACCGCGCCCGCTCCGCCGCCGCCGGGGCGGGGGCGGGGGGCGCCGTCCCGCGGAGCCGCATTGTTCCCATTGTTCCGCGGTGCGGCCTCCGCGGGTCCCCGCTGCCCCCCCCGAGCATCCCCAACGGGCGCCGCTGACCCCCGGAGCCTCCCCCGCCGCCGCCCCCCGCGGCTTGCTCCGGTGCTGGCGGAAATGGCGTCCCGGGGCTGCTGTGCCCCGGGGTCCGCCCCGGCGCCTGGAGCAAACGCAGCTGGGCTTCGCCCGGCTGTTTGGTGGGAACACGCCGGTTAACGGCGGGCGGCAGAGACAGGCGCCGAGCGATGGCTGCGGAGTCTCTAAACGCCTCGGCGCAGTTTGCAAACCCAAACGTCAGAAACGCGCTCTAACGAGGGAGGTCTGTCCCCCCACCCCGGTAACACGGGGAGCTTTGCTACCGGCACGCGTTATCCAGAGATTTAATCCATAAGAAAAAAAGAAAAAACCGTAATTTATTTTCGCCACGTTGGGCTTTAAATGCGAAACCAGTAATTCCCCCCTGCCGAGGCAGATTCGAAAGGTATTTTTCCAGGTCGGGTTATTTTTAAAATGTTTCTCTCCTGTCCGTGACCTACATAGCCGTGGGGCTGGCGGGGCGGCAGGAGGAGCGCCGCGGCATGTTTGCCTTCTCGGTAATCGAATACGAAGGGCCACCGGCTGCCTTGTGTTATTTTCGAGCTGGCCGATTCTCGGTGCGGAGCGAGGGCCGGCAGCGCGGCGTGTGCCTCCGGGCCGGCCGAGCGGGGCCCGCCGGGGTCACCGGGAGGCTGCGGCCCTTCCCCGGGGCACGGCCGAGGGGCAGCGCCGGTGTCCACCCGCCCGCCCGCCGGCAGCGGCCCGAGGGCAGCCCCGGCCGGCGGCGAGCCCCTGTCGGGCCGCGGAGGAGCCTTCGAGGCAGGGCCCGGGGCGGGGATGGCCGTGCCCCGGACAGCTGGGCACTGCGTCCCGCCGAGCCGGCCGCCCCCTCGGGAGCGCCACCCCGTTAACGGACGCGGTTCGGAAGCGGTTCGGTTTCCAACAGGTTTTGAGGGCGCGGGAGAGGGATGGGGCTGGGTCAGCCCTGCCTGGGCTGCTGCGAAATGTCACCCGCGTTTGCATGGGACCGGCTGGGAATGCAGCCGGGAGCGTGGGGCGCGGGGGGAAGCACCGGCAACCCCCCCGGGTGGAGGGCGATGGCGGAAAGCGGAGCGCCGGGGAGCGGTGAGGGCTTTGGGGGTGCCCGTGTGCCTCCGAGCGCGTTCAGCACAGGCAGCTTCCCCGACAGCAAAATAAAGCCAACAAATTGTCGGTAGGCAGCTGAGGAGACAGACAAGTGAAGGGGCAGGCCGTCGGACAGAGAGGCTTACAGCCCGCCGAGCCCGGCGCGGGGACACGCGTGTCCGCGGAGGCGCGGGGCGCTCCCGGGGCCGGCCCGTCGGGGCGGCGGACGGGGCGAGCGCGGCGCGCAGCGGGACTCGGGCTGCGTCCCGCCCGCTCCTGCCGCTGCTCCGGCACCGCTTCTCCCCCCACATCACGCAGGCGGCCGGCTCTGCCATCCCCCCGCGGGCCGTCCCCCGGCTCCGCGGCAGCGTTTTCCCACCTTCCCTGCCTCTCCTCTTCCCCAGCAGCTTGATTTTATCGCGCCAAGCCTTTTTTTTTTTTTTTTTTTTTTTTTTTCCCCTCCCTGACCTACAGACTCCTCCTTCTCCATCTGGCTCCTAATTCGGCTTCTGCTTATTTTTCCTCCCGAATCCCTTTTTTTTTTTTTTTTTTTTAACTCCCTTTTTCTCTTTCTTCTCCTCTCCGCCCTGCCTCCCCCCGCCCCGCGGCGCGGCACGCGAACCGCACGCGTCCCAACAAAGCTGCGGCCCTGCCCCGCCGGCTCCCGCCTCAGCTGGTGACCCGGGGCCGGCTGGCGCCCGGTGCCGCGGCGGGGGCGCGGCCCCTCCGCGGGGCGCCGCCGGGGCTGAGCCCTGGCATGGCGGGCCGGGAGTGGGGTTTGCTGCCGGGGGAGCAACGCTGGGGAAACGCCATACAGTTGTCCGGAGCGCGAAATCCGCTCCCGAGGAAATCTCTTGGGTTTGCGGCATTATCTTAATTAAGATAATTGATTCATATTGCACCTGCGAGAGTGCGGGAGAAGGAAGCCTCCCCAAATAGCTTAAAGCTATTGGAGAGGGGAAGCCGCGCTCGCAATTTAGCGAGTGATTTACTGCCCGGGCAGCCCGGGCTCTTCGGGCTCTCTCCCTTCGCTGTCACGTCTCCCGCTCCCTCCGTCTCCAGCCAGGCACCCGCACAAAGCCTGAGGGGAATAAAAAGAGGAGGGAAAGTGTCCCTAAGCGGCTTCCCTGTCCCCCGGCCCCGCTCGGCACGGCTCCTCCACCCCATCCCAGCCACACCGCGGAGCCGGGACCGCCGGCTTGCGCTCGCCCGGCCGGCCCGGTGGCGGGGCTGCGCCGCTCGCCCCTCTCGGAGGGCTGCGGCGAGAGCGGGGATGGCATCAGCGGGCACCGCACCACGCCGCACCGCAGCGCGGAGCGCACCCCGGCTCGGCACCGCCGGCGGAGCGCGGCGCCCCCCAACCGCGCCCCGGTACCGGGCGGGCGCTCCCAGCGTCCCCCTGGGGTGCGCGTACAGCTGGGCTCCGAGCGGGTGCGAGTGGTTAAGGTGCCTTTTCCGCTCTTTTTTTTCTCTTAAGACTCAGTGTATTAATTTTATTGGGCCTTTCCCCGTTAGATAAATGCTGTTGTTGTTTTAATTCTACAAATGTAAACTTCTATTTAGTTAATGGAAAATACATCGCCACCGAGGTTTAATTATCAGCTTTTAAAATTACTCTCTTAGTCAAGTGCACACAATTATGAAATCACAATAGATTTAAAATATAATTCAAATTGATTAAAAAAAATAAATCAGAGAAGTACGTACCATTAAAGCAAATGTCTAAATTGTATTGGTAGGCCTGAGCTAGAATTTAAATAACATCAGCAGTCTTTGCTATCGGTGTCAAACCACCTCTGTTATTAGGAAAAAGGATTCTTATCAGACGGGATTTAGATGCTGTTATAACTGCAAAATCTAATTATTTTTGATCCAGGCATTTACCCCCAGAGTCCCACCTTGTTTAAATAAAGTGTTTTCTTTCCTCTTGAACAAATGCATTTCCATTTGAATTAAATATTGATAATTTGACCTTTTAGTTCCTTTAACTAATCAAAAGGAAAAAAAAATTCCAAATGTAGATCCTAGTGCCTTGCCCTAGTGGGTCTTTCCGCTTGAATAGACACTGAGATTAAATGAGTCAAACTTCCTCTTTCATTGCACTCTCTTTGCACTAATTGCTTATGCAAAAATGCAGATTTGTATTAATTAGTAACTCCACTGATTAGTTCGGTGGTATTTTCACGTAATAAATCATGCTGCAGACACGATTTTTGGCACGTCCCCAGTAGTGGCTCAGGATGCAATAAGTTTTCCATATTAAATAAAATCTTAGCCTAAATCTACCTTTTCGTTGCAGGTACACTGTGTACCACCTGCTGTACACACCTGCTACGGGAAATTACCTTCTGTCCCTGGCAAGCCTCTTTCCTCTCCTTGATCATGTTCTCTTCTTCACAGGGTGTAGACTTTAAAATGGGAAGCATGAATCACAGAACCAAAGGAGAGAAATGTGATGTTATTTTTAACCCTTTCAAATGAATAACGCTCAGTTGTAAGGGGCTGAAACCTATATCAGACACATCTGATCTAATTTTGTTTCTTTTTTTCCTATGCCCAGCCACGCAATCTGCTCTTACAGCACTGTTCACTGCGTGCCCAAATTATCATGCATAAACCCAGTTTTGGGTTTCTTTGTATTTGTTTCTCTTTCCTTGAACTGCAGAGACTGAACTCTTACAAACGTGACACTTGTTAACTGGAGTTCATGTCTCAGTTGGGTACAGAGGCCTCAGCAGCAACAGGACTCCACAGTATTCATAGCGGTATCGACGCCGTACCAAAAACGTCCCTGCTTGCTTGTATCATGAAACCACAATAAAAATCTCTCCAGAGCATACACAAGCTGATGTGTCCAGTGGCTTAGATCTACATGTGAAAAACCTTTCCCAGTCATTTCAAAAATCATCCTAGATAATACCTTTCTACCTGTTTCCCTCAGACAGAGTTGTCTGTGTTTCATACCCTTTCCTTAAGCAAGCCAGCATAATGTATAGGTATGATACATACCACAACAAATGGTGTCGACTAGTGCAGTACTTGGCAAAAAGAACGGGAGGCTTCAAAGGAAATATAAAAGATGACGACACTGGTGCCATTTAATCATAGGTGACACATTTGGGGGCAGATCCTGAGAAACTTTTGCCTCTCTCCTGGCCAAGACTCCCACTTGCGTGAGCAGGACACGGCCACAAACAAGCGTGCAGGATACGGCCTTTGGCCCTCAGTCTAAGCAGTGCAATGGGGTGGAAGAGCAGCAAACACAGGTGCCAGCAGATTATCCAAAGCTTTGCTGAGATTAAAATCTTGTCTCAATATGAGTTATTGCATATTCTCTAAATAGAAATCTCCTTAGTGGTGGCTTTAAAAGGTCTGCTTTTGTTTTCCTCTGAGGGGTAATAATGGTTGAACCCCACACTATGCACGTAATAGCTTACGTGTTTGTTCCCTATGGCTGTGCAATCTGAACATTTTGCTAATACTTTGCAGTTCCTGGCAAAGATACCGGTTCTGTTAGTGTTCCTTTATTGAAGAGAGAAAGCAAAAGTCAGAACGCTCTTACAGGGTTATACAAAAAAAGGATCCTGATTAATTTCAGAACATGGTTACTTGTTTTAGCAATATCCCAAGAACAAAACAAGGAAGGTTAAATCAATGATCCACAGGGATGGAAAAAGAGATTCAAATAATCATTAAATCTTATTACATAATGCGGCTTTGTTTTTACCTCTTGGAGTGAGTTCACACCTGGGTCTGTGCTTTAAGTGCTCCACAGTGAGCGGGGCATGATGGAGAATCATTTTCCCATCACAGTGCAGTGTAACCTCTGCAGCTGTAGAACAAAAGCCATCCACTGAAACTCTTGCTAGGTATTTTAAGTGTATATGGGAATATTCTTCATTTTATGCAGCACCACATTTGAGTGCTTACCTTCTTCCACCATTCCTGTCATCGCTCACAGTTTACCCCCATGATAGCCACTGGTATTTCACATAGTGTAGAAAATGCCCAAGAGCGTGTGTTGCCGCATATGACTGCTTTTCAGAGATGCTCCTGGGATGCTAATCATCCCAGCTATGAGTGTGCTTTCCCAGCACTTCGCTGAGACATGGTGTGCTCTTTCTGTGTCTCAAGGTGGTGTCTCAACCTCTTAACCACAAAGAACAGGACAAGCATCAGATAACACACTTTGCTTCATTTCTCTCCCGAGACGAACCAAAGAGGTAACATCTTGTCATCCAGAAAGCATCTTTGTTCTCCCAGTTCCTGCAGAGAGTGTGGTTCGATTGCCCTCCATCGGCTGGGGGCAATCTTAGCATTCACCTAAATGAGCTATGGACGTATTAAGGCCCTAGGACTGAGAAATAGCCTGCAGTCACATTTTAAGGACTCTCAAAGGCAAGTGTCCATTAAGATCAAAAGTATGTCTGAAATACAAAATATTTTACTGTAAGTTATTGTGCAAAATTAACTTTCTGTGGTCTTTCAGTAGAAGATGCAAGGGTCCAAGCACTTGGGGCTTGCAAGCCTCCTTCAGGTGCTCAGTGTAGGACAACTGGTGGCCATTGACTTGAAGTAACTCTGGGAGAAGGGCGGACAAGCTGGGAAAAAAAAGTAGGTGAGGGATGTTCTACACGTTGTAGCCTGACAGGTGCCCTTTGGAGGAAGACTGGCCTTAGTGGAGTTCTGGCATGAGCAACCCATGACACAATAGCTAAGGATGTTCTGGCTGGAGTCATCTTGCAGGGAGAAGTCCTGGACACAGAGCTTTAGCCCAAGGCTCTAGGAGAGAATATTTCTGAGGTGCTGGGGCTGAAGCCACGTTCTCTCATGTGCCCAAGTAAACCTTTTGTATTCATCAGTGGTGGCTCTTGCCCAGGAAAACAATGCTCTTTGCTAGTCATCATCCAAGCCCACAAAAAAGTATGTCCTGCAAACCTGTAGCTTTCTCATCAGCCTTCTGAGAGAATTATTTTCTCACTGCTGAACCTTTGCTTGGTTCATGTAGATTCCCAAGAGAGGAGGAACATGCTGGCAAATCGGTGTTTCCTCCACAACTGAGCTCCAGTTACATGCCACTATGATAATATAAATATATGATAATATAAATATTTACTCATTTTGTCCATCTTCACCCTTGTAAGAGGATAAGAGCATCTGGCCCTTTGTTAGTAGTCTATTGTCAGTTTGCTAGCGCATCCACTTGTTTATGTTCACTTGTACAAGAACACGTAAATAACCATCCTCTCCGCTGCTTTGCAGAGCTCAGTCACCGTTGAAAGGAGGTGTTAAAACCTGCCCTCCTGATGGGAGTGGGGAATTCTCACCTGGTCTCTCTTCAGGCGGCTTGCAGAGCTGTATTTGACAGTATGAGATATAAAGCAGCAGAAAAAAACTTTCAAAAAAAATGCAGATTTTCGCATTTCCATACATTTATCCTGGCACTTCACACTGTGATATTTGGCAGAATCTTTTTGGTAATACAGAAAAACTCAAAATCAACAGCCAGGCAATGGAGAATGAGACCTAGCATCTTTTAAAATTGACTAAGTGTTGGTGGAAGCAGAAATACAGCGTATACTGTTAAAATGTATTTTTTAAAGTTCTATTTTAAACTATCACCTGTAGTTCTTCTTCTGTATCCATGTCAACTCTAGGTAGACTGGTGCTCTGCAAAGCTATCAATAAATTGAAGGACTACATGTTCCTTCCAGAAAAAAATTAAAGATTAAAGTTGTCCATGTTTATGTTGATTTAGAGGGAGAAATCTCATTTTAAAAAAACAAAATCCTTCCAGAATTCAAAAGCAACTCTCAACTGTTTGGGGTTTTTTTGTTTTGTTTTGTTGTTGGTTTTTTTTGTTTTTTAACTACAGGTTCAAGATTCACAACAGCGAGAATCTCTACCTCTGAGAAATTTGTATTAATATAATAAATTATTCTTGAAAGATTAAAATGCAGATATTATTATAGACCTTTGGCAATTTCCGTTGGTGTCAGGCATATAATCAATTTCAAAGATAATTTAATTTGTAGCGTCTTGTATATCCACAAGTAGTTACAAGTTTCTTGGATTGCCTTCATTTCAAATTATCTGTTGAAATTCTAGGGCAGCTCATTCACTAGCTGATGTGAACAGATGTGTGCAAGAGCTGTGAACGGGAAGCAGCAGTGCCGCAGAGCCGGGCTGCCTGTCCGTCAGCAGCACGGTTTTATTCCCACTTCATCCTGAGAAAACCAGCCAGAATGTGACAGTGTTTAGTGTCAAGCACATGAGGGATCTCAGTAAAACTGATGTGATTGCTTCAACATCTTCTAGCTCACAAATCCACAGAGCCAGCAGGGCATTATCTCACCAAGCTTTTGAACCAGATAAACACCAGTTTTGCTGCCTTTTCATGTGCAGTCAGATAAATGTAACAGCTTGCTGCTGCTCAAGGTAGGAGGGCACACTCCTTCTGCCTCCTTCTTTATTTCTCTCTTCCCTTTGCTCTGGTCGGTGTAATTGCTCCATCTCCTGAACCAGATCTGATGCCTTTAGGTTAGAAAAATCCGTGTCACTGAACATGTGACATTGGCTCATGGAAGACCTAACAAACACCTTCACATGTGCAGGGTAAGGGGCAGGAATGTGCAGCCAGGAGCAGAATACAGACAGGGAGAGAGGGGAGGAGGGAGTGGGAGGAGACCCTCACTTTTTCTGCTGCCATGAAGTACTGCACTGAGCCATCACGTCTGGTGGAACTGCACCATTTTCTCCTCTTTTCTAAACCATCCAGGATGGACCTGCTGAAAACATGATTAACAGGCTAGATGAACCTTTGATCTGCCTCAGTCCAGGAACACTGTGTTATTATGTTTACATTATCCCATCTTTCTCCTGGTTTCTAGCTTTGTAGGAGTCAGCCAGAGACAGAAGGGAATCCCTGCCTATCCTTGTCTGTATCTCTCAACAACTGATCCTTGAGACATCTCCAGTGAGGCTGGTCTCCCTGGATGGCTTAAGCCCATGTCCTCCTTCCCACTGCACTGTCCATCTGCAACGTGTTTCCTTCTCACTCCCAGCTCACCCTCATGTGTTACCTGTGTTAGTTCAGTCTGCAAAACAGACTCACAGGTCTGCTTAGATCTACATTCTCAGTTTGAAGAGATGGTAGCTTTCATTCATCTGGGCTACAGCATTGCTTTAGTCAGGAAATAAACTAGCAAGCTCCATGGGGAAGAAAATACCCAGCGAGATACTGATGGTCTCTCACACCAGGTTGGAGGCGTTTCTGTAAAAAGATTCACTAAGCGGTATTTCGGAAAGAAATGTGCAAGGGTCAGTATCAGACTCAGAGAAGGTGGCATTCAGGATCCATCACTGGTGACACAGGATTTCTTGCCTCTCTGCAGATAACTTCTCCTTCCAAGGTACAGCTAACATGACCAATATGCAATCACTTTTAACCATCAGAGTCATGTTTCTAACAACCTTAATGCTAACATTTATTGGATGACAAAATTTAGTACCTTCTAGGAATCCTTTCTATAAACAGAAGAAAACCTCTTTCCTTTAAATGCCTGGAATTGTTAAGGAAACCTTATGTCAAACAAAATGAACTTAAACAAAGCTTTTTTTTGTTTTATTTCCAGTTAACAGCAAGAGAACACATCTTCATTCATAGAATCATAAAATCATAGAATTATAGAACCATTGAATCATCAATGTTGGAAAAGACCTTTGAGATCATGAGGTACAACCAATAACCCAGGACTGCCAAGTCCATCACTAAACCATATTGCTAAGCGCTATATCTATGTGTTTTTTAAACACCTCCAGGGATGGTGATTCCAACACCTCCCTGGGCAGCCTGCTCCAGTGCTTGACCACCCTTTCAATGAAGACATTTTTCCTACTATCTAACCTAAACTTCCCCTGGTGCAACTTGAGGCCGTTTCCTCTTGTCCTGTCACTTGCTATCCAGGAGAGGAGACAGACGCCCACCTGCCTACAGCCTCCTTGCAGGTAGTTGTAGAGACAAATAAGGTCCCCCTTGAGGCTTCTCCTTTTCTCCTGACTAAAGCACCCCCAGTTCCCTGAGCCGCTCCTCATCAGACTTGTGCTCCAGACCCTTCACCATCGACATTGCCCTTCTCTGGACATGCTCCAGCACCTCTGCATCACTCTTCTAGTGAGGGGCCCAAACGTGAACACAGGACTCGAGGTGGGGCGTCACCAGTGCCGAGTACAGGGGGACAATCACTGCCCTGGCCCTGCTGGCCACACTGTTTCAGATACAAGCCAGGATGCTGTTGGCCATCTTGGCCACCTGGGCACACTGCTGGCTCATGTTCAGCTGGCCATCAACCAGCACCGCCAGGCCCTTTTCCTTTCCAGCCACTTTTCCCCAAGCCTGTAGCATTGCACGGGGTTGTTGTGCCCCAAGTGTAGGACCTGGCTCTTCTCCCTGTTGAACGAACTTCATACAACTGGCCTCAGCCCATCGGTCCAGCCTGTCCAGATCCCCCTGCAGAGCCTTCCTGCCCTCCAGCAGATCAACACTCCCACCCAACTTGGTATCGCCTGCAAACATACTGAGGGTGCGCTCAATCCCCTCGTCCAGATTGGTAAAGACATTAAACAGGACTGGCCCCAGCGCTGAGCCCTGGGGAACACCGCTTGTGACCGGCCACCAGCTGGACCTAACTCCCCTTAAAAAGGCTTTACTGAGGTCAAAGGCTTTACTAAGTTCCAGGTAGACAACACCCACAGCCTTTCCCTCATCCGCTAGGTGGGTCATCTTGTCATAGAAGGAGATCAGGTTCATCAAGCAGGACCTGCCTTTCATAAACCCATGCTGGCTGAGCCTGAGCCCTGGGTTGTCCTGCATGTGCTGCAGGACATTTCTTTGTGTTAAGATGCAAATTGTAGATCATGTTCTTGACCATGATGTGAGATAGTTTGCAAGGGACTGAAAAGAATCCTTCAATGAAATACAGATACTAGAATATGAAATGAAGTGAAAAAAATAGATTTGACCAAATAATTTGCTTTATACAGGCCACAGAAAAGAAATGGAGCACAACTTCTATACAGAAGTTGACTTAGGCACATTCCTGCTGTGGTGGGGAGATGAATGGCGATGGGGGCAGTGCTGTGCAGATGAGTGGGAGGAGTGGGGGAGGCAACAAAACAAGGTAACTTAAAGCCATTTCCCTGCTCATTTACCTACTGCATTCTCAATCAACTTTCAAATAAATTAGAGAAGATGAAGAATGTCTCCAATTTATATCAGCTGCCAGTTGCCTTGCACAATTAAAATATGCACACCACTGTGCTCCAGGGTCTGCAGGGGCCATTGAAGCTCCCAGCAGTAGCATCGGTGCCTCCTGAATAGTCTCCTTTGTTTGTCACCCAGGATTGTACTACCCGTATGTGGGAGAAGGATTCTGTCTATGGACACTCATTTCTGCTGTGGAATTGCAGCAATATCTGAGCACAAGTTTCTCTTTCTCTCCACCTTCATCTTTAGCTCATCTCAGCACATATATCCTTGAAGATGGATCAGAAATGTTGCTGTAAAGTCAGCAAATAAGGTGACGATAAAGGCCCTTTTCCCCTCCTCTCTGCAAAAATTGTTTTTCATGTCAGAGAGGAAGGGGATGTCCTTTTATTGTACACTAAATAATGCAAATATTTATTAGATGGCAAAAATAAGCAAGCTAGTTCCCCTTAAAAACTATTTTCACATATATTTGAATGAAAATCTTTCTCACATATTGTAAACATGAATGTATCTGTGTATGTGTATGTATCAAAGGATAACAATGCATGGTACAAACAATACAAATCATATGCAGAAAAAAAATCTGTAAAAATAATGACACTAGACTGATGCAATTCTGTTTCATAATTTGTCAGAAATAAATATCTGTGATGACATTTCATCTCCTCACCCCTACATCAGCTTCAGTGCCATGGCCTTCCTGATGATCATGCCTACCAGATGTCACTGAAAGAACCTGTCCTACAGATAGGGCCTAGGAAGAGGAAAAATCAGATTCACAAACTAGCTTTGAGTTTGTGAATATAAAAGATTTGAAAAAGTACCTCTTCTGCGTAACTTTTTCTTTTAGGAAAGACTTCTTTTCTTTTTCATAATTTTGTTCTCAAGCATGATGATGAAGAGGCTAAAAGTCATCCAACCATCACACCTAGTGAATGTTGTCTTAGTTTGGCTATTACCTACAGGCATGTTACCATTTACTTAAGTCCTCTTACCAAAATATAACATTGCTGAGCTTTTAAATACAAGTCTTTATGAGAAAAAAGGGTTTTGCTGGCAATTATTATCTATAAGTGCTGTTTCCGGACTGGACAATCAGGTCGCTTTCATTTGAGCTGTACTTCTGACTGAAAAAAGGCAATTCTGCAACTTCATGTGGAAACATATTTTTAATATTTTAGTAAAATATACAAAGGATTTTCTGGTGACATGAACATTTTCACCTTTTAAAATCATACCTGGTAAATGTTAAAGATTTCTTTGGCTTCATGCTGAATTTCAGTAAAAGCAGATTCCTGTCTTAAAACGCAAAGCAGTGATTTCAGATAGGTTCCTACTGTTGAATGATGGCAGAAAGGGTGTAGATTCTTCAGTCAGTAACAGTTAGACAAGAAGAAATTAACCATAATTTTGTATGGTTTTATTTATTATCAGACAAGAATAAATTAACCATGTAAAATTTTGATGGAAAAGGGTAGTTATTAGACAAGATGTAGAGATCACAAGATGGAAACTTTTTCATCTCTTTTTCTCCAATAGCTGTAGCTTCTTGTGGAGACTGATGAAAATGTCTTCAGCATGATCCAAATGGCACTTAAGCCTCAGGGTTCACTTCATGTCTTTTGATGCATCCTTGACCAGGCTTTCTTTTGGGATCTGGGATGGTATAGGACTATTAACTGTTACCAGTAAGTGCTAATGTTAATTACATTAAGCACAATACTCCAGTTGTCCCCCTGTTACTCATTTCTTGTACGTAACCTATTCTTGTTTGGGGCTTTCCCTGTGCTCTAGGAAGACATCTAGTTTTCTTCTGCCTTCATTTAAATTTTAATTCACACCTCAGTGAAATACTTTTATGATTTTTCACATGTAGCTTTCATTTTTCAAGTGTTGGTGGTTTTTTTGTTTGTTTGTTTGATGTTTTGTTTTTTTAAGATTGTTTTTGCATATGATGTTGATGTTTGGTTAGGGTATTGCGCCTGAATGTTTGACTCAGTAAATTACTTCAGCACCTTGCATTTTGTATAGCATGCCTCTTGAAAAAAATCAATCTCAATATATTTTTGGATAAACTTGGCGGTTTTCGTCACATTTGAATATCCCATTTTGTTTCTTTGCTGTCATCACGTAAGAACTGTGTTGGTCTCCGTTTCCCTTGCTAAATTTCCCCTTCTTTTCCAGATGATCATCAACCGAGAGCGGCATTTTCAGCATCCTCCACCTGCGGCTCGGCTCTGGCGGCGCGCAGCCCTGCTGCTGGCGGGGCGGCGGCGGCACGGACCGGCCGGGGCTGCCCAGCTGCTGCCGCGGCCACCGCGCCTGGACCCCGCGGAGCGTCAGGTCGCGTCAGGCAATGGCGGTGCGCTCAGATTCGGGTCCTGGCGCTTCGGCATCGCACCTGTGGGACCGGGACCGAGCGCCGGCGCGGAGCGGGCCGCGGGGAGCGGGCGGCGGGCAGCGGGCGGCGGGCAGCGGCGGGCGGGCATAGCCGAGCGCGCAGCTCCATCTCCCGGTAGCGGGGAACCGGCCGGCAGGCAGGCTGAGCCCGGCCCGGCCCCGCGCCCCCGAGGGACACCCGCCGGTTTAGAAACACGGTCTGGAGCCCTGAGACAGCCCCCCCGCACGCACGGCGGCCCTTGGGCTTGGGGCGGTGTGAACCTGGGAAGCTGAGCGCAAAGTTGGAAAGTGCGGTCTGGGGGCAGGGGCCAGCTTTCTTCCTGCGTTTCACAGCTTTCTCAGAGATAAGCAGTAAACTGGCCCTGAGAACCACTGCACTTGTAAGATTTGGTTTCTTAAATCTGAAGTGGGGGTTGAGGTTAACATTAAGTTTAGGTTCTAGGAAAATAAGTGTTGCGGAAGCTGGTTTTCTGCTGGATTTTGCAAAGCCAGGAGGCTGGGACAGTCATATATGGTTGCCTTGTTACATTTGGAGGAGCTGCAGGTGTTCGAGCTCTTGCAGACTGACAGTTACAACTCAGTTTAGGCTTTGGAAAAGGTAATTTGGAAGCATCTTTTCCATTATAGGTGGTAAGGGTGCCTGAGATAACGGGAACATATGTCTGGAGACATTTAATGGCCTTATGCGAACTACCTGAGCAACAAAGCAGTTCGGGTTACATTTAGGAAAACCAGATCCCAGCAAGTTTCCTGTGGTGACTTGAGAGGCCCTCCAAGACAGTCCCATAGGAAGGGATTCAAATGCCTTTATTCTTAACTTCCAGGCAAGTCTTGTGCTCCCTCTTACAGGGTTACATTTACAGGTAGGATTAGGGGCACATGCAATTCTGGCAAGCATATTTCCTTCTCTGGTCTGTAGGATACCCTGAGGCAAGGTCACGGCTGAATTTGAATGTCTTAATTTGCAGGAACTGTAGGTGGCCTTGAAATTTCTTGAAGGCCAAGAGCAAGTGTAACGCTAGGAGTTGGAAAAGTAAGGTTTACAGAGGTATCTTTCTTGCTGTGTTTGGCAGAGTTGCAGTGAGGCCTTTTGGGGACTGGTCTTATGAATGTGGATGCCTGATTCTTAATTTTGGGGGCTGGGGGGAATGGTGTTGATGTGCTTTTGTGAAGGCTACAGAAGAGTGTGAGAGACCAAGTATTGCAAGAGCAGATTTATGTTGTGTTCTTGCAAGGTCTCCTCAAAGATGAGTAAGAGCTGGTAGGAAGTGAAGGTTTCACCCTGAAGTTTTGGATAGCTCTTCTGAAAGTTAGGGTCAAGGTTTGCTTTCTGGTAGCCATACAAGTAAATACCAAGCTGAATTGAGGAGAAGCTGGTGTGATGTTCTTAATTTTGGGGTAGCTTAAGCAACATTTTATCTTATCTATTTAAGGGCTCATGTTTGGTTATGGAGTAGAAGGCAGTGCTACACATTTCAAAGCCCACACAGGGTAAGTACCGGTAGGTCTGAATGCCTTATGCTTCAAAGCAGCCATGAATTTCTGGGGTTCGGTCAGAGCTAGTGTTAAGGTTTGGAAATCTGCAGAAGCAGATTATTTGCAGGTTACTTCAGACTTTTCAGCGGTTTATTAGATGAAGCCTGGTGCAGTCAGCTTGCAGTTGGTGGTTATGGATTTAAAGAGCTTAATTTTTTGGGCAGCAGGTGGTGCTTGGTCTACGTGATCATTTTAGTAGCCATTCCCATTGAACAGCTTGCTATGACACAGCATTCGGTAGTGGGTGCTACGGGCTGCCCATTTGTCACTGAGGGCTTTCGGCAGGACAAGTGATGTGATTATAGGCGTTTGCCGTGTGATCATTGTGCAAATCACCAGGAGAACTGGGATTAATTGGAGGAGGAAGCATTTACATGGTTGCATTTTAAGCAAACCATGATCAGGATAATTATGATCAGGAATATCAGAAATAAAGGGAGAGAGAGCTCTTCCCCCAGCCTCATGCAGTCAGGAAGCCAGCTGACACATTCACACCTGAACCTGTCTCTGAATAGCAGGATGGGGAATCCACATCCAGAAAACACACACATGGATCAGCAGGTGCCAGTGATTTCCAGGCTTGCACAGACATCCATGGAGTGGAGCCCCCAAAGAAAGCCCCAAATACAGTGGTCTCCAGCTCATCTTGCCCATCCCCAGCATTCTGAGATGGGGCTTTGTCTTCAGTCCTCTCCTTTCCATGGCCATGACTGCTATGATAACATTTTCAGATTTGCACAAGTGACTTGGGAGCCTACATCCCATTTCCAGAGGTGACATAATTAATCAGAAGGCCAAGGATGTGCTCCTACAGCAGCCTGCTGCAGCGGCGAGGCAGCTGGAGCAGCCCCCAGCCCAGCGCAGGCTGGGAAGCCATGGTAACATGGTGCTCCCCCTTCTCCCAGCTCTGCCAAGGAAAAGATGCTCAGCAGGGGCATGCACAGCTACCATCACTGGCACCAACAGCAGAATGTGGCTGTAGTTAGACAAGACAAATTAGGATATGAAAATCACAAAGAAATAGCTAGTGCTTTGCTGTTGAAATGTACCATGGAAATAGATGGGTTGTAAGGGTTTCTTTGTTTTACCTGGAAGTACTGTGCCTCTCCACTCCTGCTGAAGATTTTGATCTCGGATCAACCAGCACAGCCAGCTTGGAGGAGTAGAAGGATACTTTTCTGGCTTGTCTTGTGTAGCATGTAAAGGCACCTGTAGGTAAATGATAACAGTAAGGGACTGAGAATCTCACATTGCTTGGAAATCAAAAAAGCCATCAGTCATTGTTTTTGCTTACTGCATCCTGAAAAAAAAAAAGGTGGTAGTGTCATAAATATGTAGTTCCTGACAGTTGTTGACAAGGCAAAAGCATGTACCTAGCTCTGCTGGAGCCAGTGGCAATGCCCCATCTCCTCTGATCCAGAGCCCTGAGGGCATGTCCAGGCACCTCAGTGTGTGGCCAGATGATAGGACTCTTCAGACTCAGGCACAATTGAATCCTTTAATACAAGAAGAAAGCTATGTCTACAAGGCTCTGACACACCTACAATAATATAACACACCTAGAAAAGAGAAAGATTTTCTCTGAAATAGCATTTGCCGGTGGCTGCTGCATGCTGTGCCTGTCCCTGTTGGGCAAAGCAAATCCCCACTCTGACTCTTGCAAACATTGCAGCACACGACAGCTGCTGAGTACTTGCATGTGTGCTTGTGCATGTGTAGTTAAAAAATACGGACCCGTTCAAAATGTTGAGAAGTTTTAAATCTAAATTCCTATTTAAAGTATTCCCTTATTGATTGGAAATATATTTTATTTTCTGAAGATGCTAATATTACCCTGACAAACAGGTTCCAGAAACTGACACAGCTTTTAAAAAACTTTTTTAAAATTAACTTGTTCTCATTTAGATGCCAACATTATTTTTTTTTTATGTTTGCTCTTGCAGTTCCTGTAGAAATTTGGCATTTTCCTGATATGTGGTATTTTCAATGCTGACACTTGGTGGTGCTGCAGTTAGTAGGTTCGGATTGCTCTGCAGCAGTTTCTCTGCTGTGGTTGGTTTGTTCCTCTCCTTCACTGGCAGATACTGCTTGGGTCGTTGAAGCCCCTGAGAAAAAACAACTCACATTCCTGATGACCCATGATCCATCTTTCAGCAGTTCTTAAGTTAAGAATAATAACTGAAATAACAGTAACAACAACAACAACAACAACAATAATACAACTGCCTGTATGGTGCACATTTCCTTACAAAACGTAAGCACCATTCTAGTTAAACAGCGCAAATACAGGCATGGTCCAGTAATTGGAAGCATCAACACAGAGGGGAAGCTCCGAAAGGGATCTTGAGAGGTCATGGAGTCCATCCTCTTCATGCAGGAGGAAGGATAGCTGAAGGTCTGCCCAACCATTTCTTGAATGTCAGTGTAGGCTTTATGGGAATACTTCAAATGTTTTTCTGTGTTTGACTTACATGTCTCCCACCTGGGATCTTTGCCTAAGTAAAGACCAGGGGCGAGGCACGCAGGATTTGAGTGTTCCAGTCTCATAGGCAAGAAAGAGTCATACCTGCCAGTGGGCAGTGGAACAGAGATTTGGGCTGTCCCAGCATTTCTGTGGGGCTCATCTGTAAGTTCACAGGTGCCAGAGGAACCACAGGAGACAAGAGGAGCTCTGTGGATGTCCTGCTCTGCTGCTTTGCTCTAAGAGTCTCCAGGTTTTTCTCCCAACAACCCAGACCCTTGGCATGCCCGCTGGCTTCCTTCCCCAGGAGCCCTTACAGATGCTCCCAGCATTAAAGCAGGCGTCACAGGTGATCCTGGAGGGACCAGTAGCAAGGTTTCGCTGTTGTGAAGGAGGTGCATTCCTGCGTGGGAGGTGGGCGATGCTGTGGTGAGAACTGTCTCCCCGCTCTCCCTCTCACTGGCTCAGCCCTCCACCTTCACACAGCAACAGCCTCTGTTTCAGCAGGAAATAACCTGTAGGGACAAATGATCTTAATTATCGGGACAAAGATTACTTATTTAAGTGCAGATTCTCAGTATTAATACAAAAAATAATCAAGATATGTTGTAATTAAATCAAATCTGTTCTTTCCTCCCCAAAGATTTCCCTTTAAATCTAATTTATTATTTGCTTGGTTAATTAGTATTAAAGACCCAAAGAAGTGGTGGTTCACACATGATAAGCATGAGCTAGAGCATGACAGCTATTATGGGCTTCCTGGGAAGTGGTCAGGTTACAGGCTCTGAAAAGCGGTGCTCTAGCTGGCAAAATGCTGTGAACATACACACATCGAAGAAATAAGGTTCAGAAGCACAATGACTGTGCTCCTGCCGAAACAACGAAGGCACTAAGCTTATGCAGAAAAACTGCCTGCCTAGGCAAGAAAATGTGTTCTTACTTGGCGGTACTGTGCGGCGACAGCCTCAAAACATATGGTAGGATCAATTTTGGTTTTGGACAAATGTTTTAATGCTTTTTAACATGCAGGCTTCATATTTCGTTGGTCCTGGTAGATAAAATTGAGCTGCTTGTTACATCCTGCTGCTTCACAGAGGCTGATTTTGTATGTGTGGACTTTGGAGTTGGGACAGACGGAGGGAATTATGTGCTGGCAGGAAAAAAAGAGATGCCCATCGTCATATTGCGAATGGGAGAAATTAGAACACATACCACTTACTCAAGCTCTTTAAAAAGTTAAAAAAAAGGGGGGGGGCAAAAAGTCTGGAAGTTCCTTTCACTATTTGACAGAACATTACTTTTCCTCCAGAGGAAAAACAGGTTAGTTTGTTTGTTTGTTTTTTCTTGGTTTATTTTTATTGTAGCAGTAATGCCCTCTTTCTGTCAATAACTGAAGATTGGATACATTTTCTAATAGAATTTTTGTTTAACCTTTGCCTGTGGAATAAAGCTCATTTTCCTTTGTACCCTGAGGTCTGTCCTTTTTACCAAAGGATTATATTACATGTGATTTTCCCCTGGAAATTAGAGAGCAACCCTGCCTCTTCTGGGAAGTGAGAGAGTAAAACCGAGTCTGTGTGACATATTGCAAAGGTTTTGCTGAACTTTCCTTCAGAATTGTTCTCCAGTTTATTTGAAATCAGCTTTAAAGTCAATGTCAAACGCTGCTTGAGCTCTCTTATTTCAGTCCAAATTATGCCTAGTAACTTGCAAGTCATTAATTGACAGATGCATATTTACAGATACACTTGTATATCCTGTTACTCCTGCTGAAAGTCCCGTAGCATGCCATGGGAAAACTCCAGGAGGATTTTGCCACCATTCTCTAAGAACCTGTTTCCAGAACTGATTCCAATACTTTTGTCAGGAAGAAGTATTTTTTTGAAATGTGCTTTCTACTTTTATTCACAGAGAGATATATACCTGTTAAGCACAAGTACATAAGCATTTCTTTCTTCTTTACATGTGTGTCCCATTTAGTCTTGTCAGAGGATGGATTTGATTTAGCCACTCCCTGTGGGATGCTTTTCATCTCCCGGGGCTGGATGCAAGCTGGACCTTGCCAAGGGAACTGAAGCCACAAATCTCATGAAGAAAAATGAGCAAGTTCTTTGTACACCACGTGCCCTGTGCTCACATAGCTTAACCCAAACTGAGCAACTCAGCAGACAGTAAAACTGGATGTTGGCAGGATCTTGCTCAGCTGGAGCCCTGAGATGGCCAAGGTGCTTCTGCATCTTCTTGGTGCTGTTACTCTCTGGCAGGGGCTCTGTCTTGGTCAGGGATGCTCTGGAGAGAGCTTGTACCTCCACCTGGGTTTGGGTACAGACAGATTGTGTGTTTATCTTGTTTTGTATACTCATATCACTGAACTTGTGATCAAAAATATTTGGGAAGAAAGTAAAGATTGCATGGTTTTAGATTTGAGAAGGTGAAAACTGTGTTAAAAATATAATTTTATTAGAAAAAAAAATTAGATAGCAAAAGAAAAGTGATTCATTCCCCTTTGAATGAGACCTTCATGACGAAAGGTATGTTTCATCATGAATGAAGAAAAACTTGCCTTAATCTGCCACCTAGTAATTACTGAGTATAAAACATATGCACTCAGGTTTGAATAAAGAACAAGAAAGTGTCTGAGAAGGACCTCGGATCAAACCTTTCTGTAATATTATATATACAAATAATTTTAGAATTATTATGGTGCAAGCCTTTCTGCAGGGTTACAAGAAAGCTGGTGTCAGTACCCAGCTAATTTACAAAGCAGAAACTGACAGTAAAGAACTAAACGTTCTTCCAGGATAGACAATCTAATATGTAGAAGACAAAGGGAAGTGGATAATTCCATTCAGAGCCAACATGAACGCTCCCTGAGGAAGCTTTGCAGGCTGGCAGACGACGGATATAGTGGCACGATCCTCTCAGGAGGAACAGCTACATCCAAGCACTCCTTCCCAGACCTCCTGCACGACCAGGCACTGTGGCCCAAACCCAGCACCTACATCTCTCTAGGTTGTGCTCCCCCTGCCCAAGCACAAGATTTATGATTCTGCTTCATTCAAAGCTTTCCATGAAAGATGTAAAAAAATGCTGTAGGAGATGCTGTGTCTGGGTGGACACGTCAGGAATACCTTGTTCTGCCGGAGCAGCTCTGGCAGCTGCCAGGCGTTCCCACACCCACCTTCCCTGTGGTTGCTGGTCTGGCCTCTTACTGCTGCAAAAAGAACAGCTGTGGGAGATAAGGTCTTTTTCCTGTGTTGCTGTTGTTTATTGGGTTTTTAAATTATTTTTTTTTTAATGTAATTTCTGGCCTAGCCCCATGATTCATACAAACGGTGCCCAACAACCTCAGTGCATACCAGTGACAGAATTGGTTTTCATAAATTACTGCACATAAATACATACAAATGCCTTTTTAAAATGTCCTGGTTCTCGAGACTTCACTGTTATTGCTTCATACAGAATGCAGTGCCCCTAACCAGGGCTGGAAATAACGCGGTTGACTGAGGCCCGTATGGCTCAGTCTGCAGTGTTTGCCGCCTCCAGACTGCAGGGAGGTATCGCCAAGGCAGACCTGAATCTCCCCAGTGGATTGGTCTTTTAACTGCAGCACCGTCATATTTCCCACTTAAACTTTTCTTTAAGACCTTCTGCTCCTGCCTTATCTGTGTACCTGTGACTTAAAACCTGACTCCTCGAGGCAGGTGATTTTATAGCTTCAGCAACTGGCAGCCTGTAAGACACAGAGTTTCTGTCAAACAGGGAAAGAGTCCCAGCAGCAGGAAGATTTCTGGAGGGCACAGAAACTTTCCCTGATGTATTTAAATGCAAAAAGCTTATGTGATGAACTGCCAAGGCCAAGACAGAGGAACTGATTTGTACATCTCATTTTTCTCCACGTTCCCAGGAAGAGCTTGGCTGTGGTCATGGGTGTGAGGAGTTCTGGGACAGGCAGGTGCACCTTGTGCTAAGAGCTCTCCAGCCTTTCAAAAAGGGTAACTTTTATTAAAGCATAGTCTGGGTGCTGCTGATGAGCAGTCAGGAGGTTTAGACAGAAAACTTTCCTTCTGGAAGTTGTTTTGCTTGATTATTTTTGGTTTAGACCTCATTTGCAGGCTGCTAAAGTGCACGAAGGGATTGTGGCCAGACGCTTTCTTTGTGCTTTGTGCTCTGACTGAACCTTGTAAACAAGCTATAACCTTCAAAGTAAATTCTGAGTTGCTTATCCTGGGCCTCCTCTTTTTGGTTATTTTGGGGTATTTTTGTTGGGTTTTTTTTTCCTTCAGCTGCTCAGGACTTGAGGCTGTTGCTTGTTGAAACACAAATTTATACTTTTCCCCTGTTCCCGTATTTCTTTCACTTTTCAGGAGACAAAACTTGCAATTATTTTCTACTTTAAATTTCGTTTGCTTGCTTGTTTTTAAACTGCAGATTGAAAAAACAGTTCTGCAAATTCCCAGACCTTTTAGGGTGTGCGCATTTTTGTACACGAAAATGGCTGATCGGGCTGGCTCTGAGCCTGTTGCTCTGATGTCAGGGTACCTGATCCCTCGTCCTGTACTGCCTGCCCAGTGCCCACCACAGAGCCTTTGTGAAAGTCACACTGCAGGGAGAAGAGAGCCCGGGATCAGCTTTTTCTCCTGCAGGAGGTGTGTGCTTTCTCTGCCTTAAAACCGTACACTTCCTACCATGAGAGTAAATGCAACCTTGATGATTTTTCTCCTCTAAAAACTTAGTTTATTATAGATTAAAAATAAAAGGTTCAGCTTTGTACCTATTCTAAGCTTGAAGCATATATAATATTTCTCCCAGGCAAAATGAGTCAGCAGTGGGCCATGGCTGAAGGAACAGCATATGAGACTTTTTGATGAAAACGTCCATACATACTTTTAGCAGTGATTTACAGCTTCCAGCAGGACATGCTCAGGACCAGCTGAGGCTGCCTTACATCCTGTGACTGGCCACATGGCATAGGGGCACCCAGGCTGTTTTGTGTAGGGGATAACTCGGGCCTCAGAAGCGCTTTGTGCACCACCTTGGGGTCACCTTCCAGGTGAACTGTTCTTTGGGCCAGCAGCTGGGTCACTGTGGGGGGACTGCAGGTGGCACTTGCCCACGCACCTCTCCTCACGGTGGCTGCCCCGTTCTCCTCTGGAAAGCACAGCCGGGGGCTGGTTTAGCTTTCTCCTCCGAAAGAAATGTGTGCTTGTTGCCCAGGAGCTGGGCTGGCGGAGCTGCCAGATCCCTTGTGATGGCGGCGGGCTGCCAGGCACCAGGGCATGGCGATGCCTTCCTCGTGCTGAATGGGAGGAAGAGGTGGTGTGTGGGGAACACCCTGTGCTGCCGGCGCGGAGGGGCCGAGGCAGCGTGCTACCCACAGCGTGCCACCCACAGCGTGCCACCTGCAGTGTGTCACCCACAGCGTGCCACCCGCAGTGCCTTGGTGTACCCTATTTCACCCAGCTCAGCAATCAGGAGGCAGCTCTCAGAAGTGCTCACCAAAGTCAATCAGCAGCCCTTGCTTTTGCATCCCCCTTGTGTGGCAAAACCCGCAGTGGTGGGTGTTGAATGAATCACAGGTGCGGGACTGCTCTGGGGTGTATGCACTGTGTGCCTGCTCTCAGCTCCTCTGGCTGTTCACCCGGGATCTTACAGCTTGCCCTTTCCACTGCCTCATGCAGCTGTGGAAAACAGAAGCCTTTCCTCCTGAGGACTGTGTTCTTCTTTTATCCAAAAATACACATCACGCATCACTTGTGCCGCTGTTGCTGCTGCCCATCCATGCCCTTCTAGAAAGGCTCCACTTGCCCAGTCCCTGCTTCTGCTGCTTGATATTCTTAGCCTGAGAGACTTGCTGGAAACAGGCAGTCCCCATAAGCAGTTTCCTATGGACTTGCTTGGATGCGTTTGTGTCTGCTGAGCTGCAAGCTCCATTTAAAGCAATTTTCCATGAACAGGGCATTCAGAGCATCCCTTTCTGGAGCGTCCTCCCAGGTGTCTAGCACGGGGTGGCCTCTCACGCCGCCACATCTCTCATCCAGGTCATTAACAGGCCTCTCCCCTGTCCTGTGAAAGTGTGGGAACTTGATTTTCTGCCCTCTCTTCTAAATGGGGCAGAAATAAGCCAGAGGCTCAACAGCAACTTGGGAAGGAGGGGAACAAGGTGATGGTGAGCACAGACCCTGGTTTCCTTAGGAAACCAGCCTAGCAACAGGATGAATGTATATAGAGAAAGAGGCTTACAATTTTATCTCCTTTATGATAAAGCAGTGCCATGGAAAGTAGCTGGGTACAGGGAAAGAGGCTTTTCAGGACATTAAGTTTCCTGTAGTGTTCAAGCAGGGACAATGCATTTCTTAGCTGGGTAAAAGGGCTATTTCAAGCGGCCTTTCCTCCCCCCGCAAGCCTTGCAGCCCCTCCTATGTTTCTGAGATTGCATCTGGGAGGAAACAAAAGATGCAAACACCAGACCCAGTGTGTTAACTGAAAAAGATATTTTTTCAGTCAAGCAGATGGCGAATAGAAACCTACCATAGAAACCAGCTTACGCAACTCTTCACAACCCATGTGTGCCTGGTAAATATGAGCCACCAGATAGAACAGCGAGATAGAGCTAGGCAAAACAGCTTGTGCTATTAAAACAGTGAAGTAAGGAGCATACAGTGATTTTTAATGAACTTGCAAAGAATATATAAAAATACAAAAGCAGTGATGTAACCCAAGTGTTGCTTCAAAACCCTACAGTTATGGTTTCTGCCCGTTTGTGTGGCCCACGAAACCCCCCACATCAGCAACAGTGATAGGAATAAACCCTCAGTGGAAGCACGAGTCAGCCAGAGGTGAAGGCGCGCGGCGGCTGCTGGAAGCTGTGCAGGCTGCGGCTCGGCCAGAGGCACAGTCGGAGCAAGCCAGCCGCAGCCTGGCTCTGCTCAGCTTCTGGGCGAGGGGGAAGCTGTAGGAGAAAAGAAGAGGAGGTGAAGCTATGGGGGAAGCAGAAGAAAGCGAGGCTGCAGAAAGCACGAGGCAAGCGCCCGCTGTGCAGACGTGGTTGCTCAGAGCTGGGTGCCGCAGCGCTGTGTGGATCATCCACAAAGGGACTTTTGGAGCACGCTGTGACACCAGGTCCCAGGCAGACATCAAACAGCACCGAAACCCAAGGCTATGGCACCATGGCTTGTCCCCGCTCCTTCCAGCAGGATGGTCAGGAGATAAGGGAGGACGAGGGCAGCTGAAGGAGAAAAGGCAGCTGGGAGATTTGTACATCTTATATGTCACAGCATCTTAGAAGTTAATTATGTGGATTAGATGTTTACCTTGAGCTGTAAGACAGGATTTAATGTTTGATGGCAGACAAGTTCAGCTAGGATATTCAATGCGGTACATTAGCCACCTTCTATCTGTTCAGGCTTCACCTAAAGATTGTGGGTATTCCATTTTAGCTCACCTGGATCAGCATTCTCAGTTATTATGGGCAGAAAATTATATACAATGTTTGAATTTTCCTGAAGTGTTTAGAGGGTATTTTCTATTGCTTGGATGACAGAATCCAGTCTGGCAAAGACTGGCATTTGAACTTTACATACTGTGAACAAACCTGCTGATGTTACTCTTGGTTTACTAACTTCTTTTCCCTAGATTTAAAAACTTTTATTTAAAATAGTCGCTTGAGTTTCTCGCATGAGTTGCAAATACTGACAGCAGCTCTCCCGTGTCCACTTCTTTCCTTATAGAATCGTATTTTTGATTGACTTTCATACAGAAGAAGCTCCCAGAGGAACTCTTTGAACCATATGGGTCCTATCTTTTGACATAACAATTATTGCCTGATAATAACACAATAGCAATAGCAGCATGTTTGGGAATCAACAGTGAAATACTAATGAATGTTAATGCATTGTTTTAATTTACTACATTTGTTTTGTTGATGTACTTATTAACCTTCTGGTCTGTGGTTAATAAGGCATTCTATTTTAAGGTATTATTATCTGGGGGAAGAAGAGAGAAACAACACTGATGAAGTTAGACAATTTGTTCTTCGTTTCATTCACATTTTGCTTGGTAATTGACAGCAGATTTTAACCGCTAACCCGTAGACTGGGGGGATATTGATGTTATTTTAATAGCACAGTGACAGAGGAACGGTTTTAAAAAGAGAATGCACAGCTTATTTTAGCTGTACAAAAGGACATTATGGCCAGGAAATGCCAGGCATTGCAGAAGGCAGCCCGAAGGGCTATCCTGGTCACACAAGCTCCGCACTGTGCTGAGCGCGCACCCAACAAAGCCAGTGGCCGAGGCAGCCTGACTGCAGGACAAAAGCCAGTGACAAGTGGAGCACAAGGCTGTTCTGTAGTGCTCAGATGACTGCGTCCCATGGGGGAAGGGTTCTTCCTCCCTGCTTCAAATCACTGCCTCCCGATTCTTCTTCCCTTTTGTTGCCGTGCTCTCCAGCTCCTATGGCCATACTGACATGCGGCCCGTTGGTGTCCACTGGGCTGGGTTCAAGCCATTTAACTGCAGCTTGTTGTGGGATTTCTGGGTGCTGGAGGGAGGACAAATGGATTTCATTGGGAAAAGGAATAGCCTTAAGTCTCTCTCATTCTAGAAATGTTTTCTGCTCTGGGTGAGATTTACAGATGTATCTGAAGGATATATTTAAGGGTACAACTTTCACTGACAAGTAGTGAGGTTCATGTTTCTGAACACTTCTGGCCCATTTGAAAGTCTCTCTCTTAGTGGCTTTTACTGCCATGGCACAGAAAGCAGCATCCCTCACCTACGTTAGCAAGGAAAATACCCTCAAAAACTGGAAAGATGGAACCTGGAAGGGTATTTTCCAACCTCAGACTGCATGTATCTGCTACAGCCCCTGCTCCACCTTAACAACAACCAGCCCCACCTGTGACCCACATGCCCCTGCCTGGGGCCCTATTTAAGCACAGCCAGGGAGCACTGTCTCTTCCCCAGGTGATGCTGTAGGGTACTGCTCTCCAGCCCTGATGGTTTTCTGCTTTTGCGCTAGCTAAGACCTTACCTAGGAGGAAAGTTGTACCTCTCCAGTGCTTTGGAAAGAAAATGCACATTAGAGAACCGTTTTACACTTTTGTTTCCTAATTAATCCACTTTATGGGTATGAAGCTTGCACTTTAGTCCTTGAATTGCGTACTTCTGCTGTGTTTTTTTTGGAAGAGCTGAAGCATGCTTAAATTGTATTATAATATGTATGTCTAATACCCTTGAATTAATTTGGAGACCTTTCTTATAAGCCTTCCCTGTAATTCTATCAACAAGATGCCTAACAATAGCATTTGGTGTCTGGCTCTTAGCTGTAGTCTCGGTTCTTCCCAGAAGAACGTTTTTTATTTCCCATTAAGATTTCTTTTAAAAGTTTTTTATTTTAAAGAAGGGAAAAATCTCTTGCATGTAGGGTAGAAGGGCCTGGATTTTGTGTCACTATTTATAAAAGCATGTATGAATGCAAAGCAGAACTTGCCATTTCCAGCAGTTTCCTCCTGTACTACAGCTGAAGAAAGGGGATGAAAATAAACAGCAAAGGTAGGAGGGTATTTAAATCCATTTAGTTGCTAAACTGTTTTAGCCATATTTTCAGGTACTAAATATTCTGTTGTCTGAACCAGGAAAAATATATTCCTGAATAAATTAGGCACTCTGAAAGAAGGTGTCCCCTTCTTCATGGGGTCTGTATTTGAGTGTTTGTCTTTAGTGACCCTAATGGCAAAACCCTACTCAAGCAGTTCTCTGGACAGCATCTGCGCCCCTGTCTCAGGCTTGGGAACTCCCCCCAAAAGGCTATTACTATTTAAGTAATAGCACCGGATTTTACATTGAGACTGCAACTTCTGGGACAGGAACACACATTCGATATTCATACATGGGCTAAACACAAGTGCCTTGGATATACTAGAGGTCACCGGTTTTTTAGTGACTGTATGCATACTAAGGCTGTTATTTCTGTTACCTCCTTCTGTTCATAAATGCCAGCAAGAGAATGAACAGGCTAAAACAGAATCACTTTAACTTTATTCATTACACTGGACTCCCCTTTCATATTATCCCTTCTCACTCCTCTTTCCTCTGAGGCAGCTGTTTATTATATACCCTGCTGGTGCAATAAATGAGAAAAACAAGGTCCACTTGTGCTGACTAATGCAGAAAACCCACAACTTTCCAACAGTTGCAGCGGGAAGGAAAGATATCTGTGTGTTTCGTCTCTTGGAACAGTGATAGCTGCAGCCTGAAAGTGTTGGCATTTGGTCTGTGCTCAGGAAGTCCAGATGGGCTAATCTACATAGGCTGCCTACAAAAAGCAGTCGTACTGTCAAGTTCCCATTCTTATTACAAATACAACCACTCTCCAGAAAACTTCAAACCTCACACGCAATCGAACATAACTCTAAAATATTTAAGAACCTATTTTACCCCATAAAGTAATTCCTCTAAAAGGAAACATACAATATTTATTTTGAAGTTTTTTCCTTTGAGTCTTTTAGGTATGTGTATTATACAGCTACCACCTGACTTTTTTTTTCAGAGCTATGCACACAGCATGTTGCCTTTTCTTCAAAATGTTTGATTTCTTGGAAGCCATATTGATCCATGGTATAAAAACATGTACAATTCAGTATGTTTTCTTGTAATGCCTTATTCATTTCTACCCAGATTCCAGTGCCTGTCTCCAAAGCAAGCCTGGTACAGCACATAAAGGGTAGGCTGATACAGCATTCTTTTATCACTGTTCAAAGAATCCTCCAGGTTTTTGAAGATCTGACCCGAATCAAACAGTTGCAGTGCAGTGGTGTTATTGATTTGTTCTATGATATGCCAGGTTGGGCAGGGAAACATTTTAAGGGTCACTTTAAAGAAACCAAAATATACTCTTTTGAAATTACACTCTATAGGAAGGATGCTGAAAACATGGCAATTCTGGCTACTGCAAACCTGAAATTAAATCTCATAGGGCATGGAGTTACGTGAATAAGAACCAAAAGGAGCTTGTGCAAATCCCTGTGAATTAAAAGGCTAAAGAGAACATGTTAGAATCATGACAAATGAGTGGATAGTGGGCTGTTTGTGAAGTGGGAAGGAAGGTGAAAGAGCTGACTTTGTCCTGTCTTTAAGATAAGGCTAGATTACATATTTCACATCTTATTATTTCTCTTAATAGTGCTTAGAAAATAGATAAATGTATCAGTAGACCTCAGATAATGCTAGAAATGTAGCCTCATGTCTATTTTCTTGAAGTCATAATTTTTCCTGTCATCAGGACTGAAATGCGCAGGTTCCTTAACTGTGCTTTTTTGTGTGTGGACTCATTTTTTTTCCCGTTTAAATGTTTGATAAAGATATCTCAGTCCAAAGTCATTCTTGGATATCTTTGAAAACAATGAGGTTGATATGTGGATTTCACATTCATCCCACTGCAAGGGAAAGTCATCTTTGCCAAGATCAAAGCTTAATTTTTTTGTGATGTCTTTGAAGTCTGGAAGAAAGTGAGTGGTCCTGGAGATCGAGACAGATGTCTGCTCTCCAGCAGCTCCTCTGCGTGTTTATGTTGCTCAGTAGTTTGACTTCCCACATGCTTTCCTCCTGTGAGAAAGCGGTGTAGGGAAGTATCAATATCTCACTTGGTCCTGCTGTGTAATAGTGTGCAAGCCACTTGGCTCTTTCTTAATTTCCTCACTTGGAGGAAAGTTCCCCTGATCCGAGTGTAACTCTAAGTACAAGACAACTGTGAAACACCAGCAAAAGGGTTTATAGTTCCACTAACTGAAATGGGTTTGTGCAGATTTAGACTTCCCATAGTATTGGTCTGGTGATCATATTGGGCTTGGGAGGTAACCAAGTGTCATAAAAACCAGACCAATATAGCCAGTATGACGTATTGTAGGAGGGAGTCAGTAGAAGGAAAAAAAATGCCTAGTCAAAACAACTTCAGGAGTGTTATTACCAAACAGACTGCTAAGGCGCTCTCCCATCAGAAAGGGATGTGACAGCATACAGAAGTATTATGTCATTCACATCTAGAAAAAGAAAAATATGTTGTTTCAGTCCTGTGACAGCTCTTCATCATTGCTATATATTATGAACAAATGTCATCCTTTTCACAGGTTTCTCCAGGACAGCCAAATAAACTGGGTGTATTTATAGTCTCTTGAAGAATACAGGCACCGGTATTTAAAGTGCAGTTGGTGATTCATGGAAAAACTGATAAACATTAATTTCAGAAACAATGGTACCGAGCGCTTGCATTGTGTTCTCCATAGCTGCCGTTTCTTGTATCTTACCACTTAGTCATACGTCCTGAAACGCCCAGAGATCTTCCCTGTGCTACGGATCTGTGTGTGTCACGATACCACTAATCTTTTTAGATTACTTGTTTTCTCAATGTTATACTTAACATGTCTGCAAAATAATACTTCCGGCTCTAAAAGGTGAATTTGTGATTGTCTCCACTGAAATGCTAGTAGATCAGCACCATCACAAAAATTGCTACTATCGTAAGTGACACCTGCTTTGGGAGTTTTACAGAGCTGTAGGAATTAGGCATGAAAATAATTTAACCCTAGGCTGGTTCTTCAGTATTACAGCTCAGGTTTGTTTTGCTTTTTGCTGCCTGTGCCCTGGCTGTCCTGAGTAAACCCAAGATGCCAGAACAGGCAAACCAGAATTTTTTCCTAGGCATTTAGTGCTGTGAAAAAGGTGGTGTTTTTTACTTGAACTAATTTCCTGAAACATTATATAACTTTTGTTGTTGAGCAAAGATAAGAAGCTAAACACAGTTGGTACTAATCTCGCCTTTAAAACAATGAGGAGAGATAGGCTGTACGTTAGAAAAGTTAGAAAAGTTAGAAACTGTAATTTTTTTCATCACATTTCAATTCAATGATAATTTAATCCTCTGAGTTTCCAAAGAGTTGTTGCTAGTGTACTCCTCTGAATAAGTGATTACAGGTGGGAAAACAGGGATTTAGAAAAGGGTCTGGCAGGAATTTTTGTTGTGGTCTCAAAAAATGAGAAGAATTGTCAAGGGTTTGGTGATCTAATTCATGTGGGATAGAAAATGCCTTGGTGTGTGCCCTGCCTTGGAACCTGGGTCCCTGGCTGACAGATGAAAACATTCATGGGGGAACATGCAGACTGAGGGAATGGGCTTTTGGGTACCTTTTTGTAGAATAATCTCCCTGGTGGTACAAGATGTCCTTCCTGAATCTGGAAGAAGAGGTTTTGGTTGCTGGATTTCCCCATGTGTTGAGTGAGTGCTGTCACTGCTGAACAAGGAGCTGCAAAGGCCCTTTCCTGTCCTCTTTTCTGTGGTTAATGCATAAAGTCATAGAGTCACTTAGATTTGGAAAAGACCTTTGAGATCATCAAGTCCATCACTAAACCATGTTGCTAAGCGCTATATCTATGTGTTTTTTAAACACCTCCAGGGATGGTGATTCCAACACCTCCCTGGGCAGCCTGCTCCAATGCTTGACCACCCTTTCATTGAAGACATTTTTCCTACTATCCAACCTAAACCTCCCCTGGTGCAACTTGAGGCCGTTTCCTCTTGTCCTGTCACTTGCTATCCAGGAGAGGAGACAGACCCCCACCTGCCTACAGCCTCCTTGCAGGTAGTTGTAGAGACAAATAAGGTCCCCCTTGAGGCTTCTCCTTTTCTCCTAAAGCACCCCCAGTTCCCTGAGCCGCTCCTCATCAGACTTGTGCTCCAGACCCTTCACCATCGACATTGCCCTTCTCTGGACATGCTCCAGCACCTCTGCATCACTCTTCTAGTGAGGGGCCCAATTCTGAACACAGGATTCGAGGTGGGGCGTCACCAGTGCCGAGTACAGGGGGACAATCACTGCCCTGGCCCTGCTGGCCACACTGTTTCAGATACAAGCCAGGATGCTGTTGGCCATCTTGGCCACCTGGGCACACTGCTGGCTCATGTTCAGCTGGCCATCAACCAGCACCGCCAGGCCCTTTTCCTTTCCAGCCACTTTTCCCCAAGCCTGTAGCATTGCACGGGGTTGTTGTGCCCCAAGTGTAGGACCTGGCTCTTCTCCCTGTTGAACGAACTTCATACAACTGGCCTCAGCCCATCGGTCCAGCCTGTCCAGATCCCCCTGCAGAGCCTTCCTGGCCTCCAGCAGATCAACACTCCCACCCAACTTGGTATCGCCTGCAAACATACTGAGGGTGCGCTCAATCCCCTCGTCCAGATCGTTGGTAAAGACATTAAACAGAGCTGGCCCCAGCGCTGAGCCCTGGGGAACACCGCTTGTGACTGGCCACCAGCTGGATGTAACTCCATTTACTACCACTTGCTGGGCTTGGCTTTTCAGCCAGATTTTTGCCCAGCAAAGAGTACATCCATCCAAGCCATCAGAAGCCAAAGTCTTTTGTACTCCCGGACTCGTGAGACAATGTCTGTAAACAAAAGATACACTATATCCTAGGATGATTTTTTATTTTATTTACTGAATGTTTATTGTTTCTCTTGCATCAGTTGCAAGAAATTATTTTCCCAGAACAAATTTTCCCTGCTCAGAACAGGTTATATGTATCCAGTATAATTGTAGCTAGACTGGATGCATTGATAACGTCATGGTTATTCTAATTAAGGATGTGGTTTCGCCCCACCAGATATACCTAGTCAGAGTAGTTTTCTGATAAAACATTTCATGATAGATGAGCTAGGGATGGTTCCCTGAGAACCATACTCGGAGAAGATGTCAACAAAATTATTAATAGAAAGGTACAGCAGCATTTATTTGCCTTGGAACTGGGTTGGCCTCCACAATGCCTGTTGTCGGAGATAGCTGCGCACAAGTCCCAGGGCATGCTGTGTTTGCAGGAGAGAAGGATGGTGTTTCTTTCTCCAGTGCAAAGCTGGAGTTGAGAAGGTGAGGAAGGAGCTGCTCTGTTGTCTATAAAACCTGCAGCCTGCTTCCAGTGTGGTGTTATGATCCAAGTAAAAAGAAGCTGATGGATCACCTGTCTGCTGAGGCATGAGACTGGTTCACACTGCTGGACTCATTCAGGCTTTAATGAGTAACTTCACAAATGTTAATGGATGTAGAAATGGGTATTGATGTGGGCTGCATTTGACTGCTTCCTGTCTCTGAAAATGTACCCATAGAGGGTTAATGCAGTTCTAGCAGTGAGCTGTGCCTGTTAATTGCAACCCTTTGCCCTCCTGAGTCTGCGCTGCTTCCTAAACTTGGATCGGAAATGACAACGAGGTAATTGTTTAAGTGAAAGCTAATTACATTATTATTGTATGTTCACTAGTCGTTAATACATACTGCTTGTCATAAATAATAGTGTTGGAAAGGAATGCCTAGATCAATTCAGTTCACCCTCAACATCAACCATCCTACTTCTCATTTTTGCTGTGTGTGCATATGAAGCAGCGAGCTCCTTACTTCAGCTCTGCTGTCTCCTTCTGTGTCAATGTTCAGAGGGAGGAAAACAGAGGGGCAGAAAGACCTGCTCAAATACATGCACGTTCATTTGGAAGGAGTAGCAAGAATCCTGCTGCACTTCCATGTGAATTGTGAAAGGAGCTATTTTTATCACAAAGGGCTTGCATAAAAATGTATTGGTAAACATGTCTATTGTTTGTGAACAATAGAATGCAGCAAATAATGGAGGGAAAATTGTGAACGAATGGGTGTAGGTCTCATTTCTGCTCAAATTTTGTTTTAAGATATGAAACTTGCGTATCACAGCAGAAGAATGTTTTTTTGTTAGGACTTAATTCCCACAGCAAATTAAGAGTCTGTGCCAGATTCTCTTGGTGATAACTACTATAGCTTTAATGGCACCCATAGTTTATGGACTCTGGCCACAAAACAGGAATTCTCATGTACTGGTGCAAAAGATATGAGAACTTTAAGGGTGCCAGTTGCATGTCATTAGTATGCAATGATTTTAAGTGTTGCTTATTAGCACTAGGGAAGTCTCTTGACACAGATGCTTTGGCAGCTGGGAAGAGATCCTAGCTGGCATGACAATCCTGTGATGTTTCCCAAGCATATGAAGTAAACACCATCTTCAGACAACATTAACCACAGCCTGAAAAAAACATTTTAGGTATGTAAAAGTATAAACTAAGGTGTTTTCTATACCACTTGTATATTTTCCTGCAGGGAAAGGGGGAAAAGAGCTGGGAAAAAGCACATCTGACTTTTTGAATATATGTCCTTTGCCCATGCATGGGTTGCCTTCCCTCTGTGCTGAAGGGATACAAGGGCCAGTCTGAGAGGGCATAGATGTTCTGGGGTAAGGTAATCTTCCTTTCCTATAAAAGTCCACAGTGTAGGGAACTTTTCTCATCTTTTCCAAGCTGTTTAAGTATTTCCATCTATTTAAATACTTCACATTAGATATATGTTGTGTAAAATATACCGTACTTTGATGAGGAGTAGGTATGAGGTAGGTTTCCCTGGGGGGGTAACTCTGAGAAGACTCAGTTTTAGGGTATGCTCAGTAGCTGCATGCAAGTACTCATGAGGAGCTTTGGTCTCAAAAGCCTGCAGCCACTGAGGTGGCCCTGGGACTGAGGATCAAATTTTTTTCTTAGGTAGAAGTGTGAGAATCTCAAACCTACAAGGAGAGTCACCTTGATTTTTGTTGGTGTTGCTTACTAGCTCATCCTTGCATTCATGTCATAAGGGAAATTAACTTTTGGGACAGCTTCCAGTTTTGGTATTTTTCCCTTCCACATTAAATTTTTCTTCTCTATTTCTGGTTCTTTTCCCTATTCTTGAATAGTCTTCCATTTATTTTTTTCCATCCTTTTCCCCACTCCCTGTATCAAAACCTAACATTAGAATCATTATTGTTAGGCTTTAACAGCCCAACTAGATGAACATTGTTTTCAGATTAAATCCTGATTTATATAATGATGCTTTGTTGGACCATACACTAGTTCTTGGTGGGTTATTTTCATAAATAGAAATGCCAGTATCCTGCTGAGTTTCTGTTGTTGTCCTGTTTATATAATGAAAGGTTAGGGTCCAAATAAGCCTTAGTTAGGTGGAACTACTGAAGTAGGACAGATACCAGACATCGCTGCCCTACATTTACAGGTGCCTGTGTGAAATCAGATATGCTGGGTCTTGAGCAGACTTTTGCAACTTGCATAGAGCAATAGGAAAACAGGGTTGGATGTAGTAGGCCAAACTGGAAAGAGCTTGTTAGTCGTGGGAAGTAATGTTGTATTTCTTCTGGTCACTCTTGTGTTGCTTTCACATTCTATTTCAGTCTATGAATAGCCACCAAATGAATCTGAAAGCTGTTTGTATGCAGAGCCCCCATGGTTCCCATACTCTGCCTTCCTCAATCAAACTGTGAAGGTCATACCTCCTGCTGGTGGACATTGCTGGTTCAAGCAACGATAGGCTGTTGCTCTCCTTCACTACTCACCCTTCATTAATCTCTCTTCCGTTTCCAGTAGGAGTATTTCCCACAAACATTTCGGTGATGAAATTATTCCTAGGAAGTGGCAGAACTGTGGCATTGTTACCTGCCTGAAAGAAGGTCTAGTTGATGGCTCTTCAGTAGAAAACCATTTTGATTTTTGTCTTCAGATATAACTTATACTGAGTGTGTTAAGTGACATGCATAATTTTCAGAGGATTCACTGTACTGAGTCTAATATCCACCTCCTGGCAAGATGTTTAACACTGTTAAGCATTCCTTTAAGTTCCAAATCACTGTAAGCTGGTGAAATAAAAGAATATTTTCCCTGGAACCTGGCTATGGTCTTAGATTTCCAAATAGATGCCAGTTTCCAAATGGATGCAATCGCCAAATGGCTATGAGGACCTCAAGAGATTGTCCTACATGCTGGTTGCTGCCTTGCATCATTTTTCCCTGGGGAATTACTTGAAGTATTTTAGGCAAATAAATTGGAAAGGGACTGCAGAAGAACAGGATCTCTGCTTGCAATCATTCTTGGGAGCGATTGCAGCCCTGAACCTGTAATAGCAGATCCTGCTCGTTTGTTTATCCTTGAGGGGTTCAGCTAGACCAGCCTGAGATACCTGCTAATGTTATGAGAGGATACAAAGGTGGTGCAAGGTACATTGCTCCCACAATGCTGGCAGTAAGGAAAGCAGGTGTATTTTGTATGCCTGTGGGAGAGGTTCATGCTAGGAAAGTTCTCCTCCTGGATAAGAACCAGTCAGCAAGCTAAAAGCTTGTCTGCCTGGGAAAGCCAGTTGTACAATGCATGTGTTTTAATGCTGCTTAAATAATTCCCATCCAAATTTAGTTTTGATTAATAAAAGTATAAGTGGCCTGTCTTGGGTTTGGAAGTGAACACAGCTAAAATAGCAGCTTACATCCTGAGTGATTTTGTCTGCAAAGGCAGCGAAATGGTTTAGTGGAGCAATTTCTAGTAAGCTAAAGTTGTGAACTGCTGTTACTTCTACCCTCTGTGAGAAGATAGTTGCATATGGGCTTCCTTTATTAAATCCAAAGAGAGCTAAAAGCATTGGAAACTTTTAGCGTGCCATCAATAGGTCTGACCCTTATCCCCACTGTAGCCTTAATTTCACCTGATGTGAAAACCAAGGGCTTTCTCTTCAATCTTTTATAGAAGAGCTAGAGGTTTAACACCCACTGTTTTCTCCCCATGGTGAAATATGTCCTTTTGGCAATGAAAATAAAGCCTGAAAGTATTGCAAACGTACTTTTGCCTGGATGCCCCCACTTTGAATACACAGGGAGTGCTAAATTACTGAATGAGACTGACTATGCTAAGGATGCTTGGGATTTTTTTACGGGATCGGCATTAGTGTTAGTGGATTTATTTTCTAAAGTATAGATTGGTGATGCTGCTATGTATGTAGTGATATAAGGAAGGGATCAGGCAAATAATCACTTGATAGCTGACGCACATGTCTGATTAGGTGCGTGCTCTCACTACATCACAGTATCATGGTCACAAATCAGTGAGGTCTAAACATGAATAAAAAAGGGAGGCTAAATTTTCTTGCTTTGTGACTAAAACAGACTAAGAAACATGTACCTGAATTTTTAGGAGGTGATGTATGGTAAATTGGTGGAGGAGTTTATGTGCAGAGCTGAGCAAACTGGTTTTTTTACTTAGATTTGTTGACCAGACTTGGGGGAGGGGAAAGAATATCTCTGGTTAGCTGAAATATTTCACTTCAGTTTTTAAAGCATGTAGCCATTTTAAAAAGTAGCCAAATTTAAAAATAAAAACATTTAGAATTGAAAAACTAGTAGAAAGTGCTCTGTAGTGCTGTGGTTTTTTGTGATTTAATTTTAAAGAAACTACTTGACTGATGTGTAGGGAGAAGAGTACTGAAGCTATTTACTACTTTCAAAGTCAAATTAAAAATTAAGATTAAAATCTCTGGTAAGTTTTAGTACATCAGGATTTCCCCTTCTCAACAGTCATTCAAGCAAACTTTAAAAAAATACTGTTACAACCAATATTTTAATTGCTCTGTCATGTGCTTTGGCATGTTTCAGGTTTTTTTGCTTTACCATGAAAAATCCTATTAAAGAATATTAAAACCAATTTCCTTGAAATAATTTCTTTAACAATAGTTACACTCTGAAAGGAAGTGTAGCAATTTATTGTACTTTTTACAGATAACTTCTGTTTTCTTTATGCTGTCATACTTATGCTTTAAGACTTTTTAGTGAATTTAGGGCTTAATCTAGAAATGGCTTAATTTGCCATACTGTGGGGAGAAGGGATAGCAGAGAAGTCCTGGAGTGAGAAAATAATTAAAATGCTAATGAATCTGGCCCATGCAAAGGTGTTTACCAAACAGTCGTGAAGGGAAGGAGCATAGTTTGGAATTGCAATGAGATCAGAAGATGTCTGAAATATGATTGCAGAAGGAAATTAAAATATATATATTAAAGCATAATTAATTTAATTAAAGGTTTTGTAAAACAGATACAGAAGTAGATGATGCAGATGAATGTTTGAGATGAGCAGCTGATGTAATGTTTAAACATGTTAATAAAAATATGGGAGCTTTCCTCTGCCAAGAATGAGGGGATTTTTTTTTTCCCTATATAAATACCAAGTGCTGATCTGTGGAGACAGAGAAGCACTAGGCAGACACACACATGGATTCTTGAGAGGTGGATTTGCCAGAGTTTCCCTCGTTACCAGCGTGTCTCAACTGAGATGGGGCAAACTCTTGTTTATCAAAACACTTCTATCTGGATCTCCTGGTGGGTGCTAGGCTCCTTAGTATCTGAGCACCCAAAAAGAGTGGCCTGGCTTTGCTAGAAGGAATGCACCAGGGAAAACAGAGGAGGAGGAGGAGATTGACTTACTGATGTCAGGACTGGAATTGGTACTGTTTAACTTCGTCTCACCTGGCGGGGAAACAGACAGTGGCCCAGCAGGTGATGACACCTTTCTTGGTCATCACTGAAAAGATGACCAATTGCTCTAGAGATGGTTGTATCCTGAGTCATAAATAGTGGTACCTTCTGTGTGTAAAATAGCCAGGAGCTGTGAATGTGTCCTGCCTGAATTCTCAGGGCTTAAGTGGATGTTTTGTGGTACAATCACTCCAGTGCAGCTCTGCCCCAGGGCGGGGAGGTTCTGCTTCTGCTCTGCAGGGACCCCAGCACAAGAAAACCTTTGGTCATTCTCTAGCTGTTTTCATCTTGGCGGCTATTTTCAGACCAAAAATGATGTGTGTAAATTGTTTTACCCTCAAAGCAAGAAGAGGTGGTTTTGCCAAAATCAGCAGCGGGTTTCAAAGCCTTCCAGGTTCCCTAGAACACAAAGGCTGACTCAGAGCTGTGAGTCACCACCAGGAAGCAGCAAGCGGGGACCTCCTTATCTGCTTTCATATCTGGGGTGTGGGAACCAACGGTGGGGTGGGGTGGGGCGGGATTGCATGTTGGTGGAAGAGTAGAGCAAAGGTTAAATATTATGACAGCTTCCAGTTCTTTGGAAAAGGACTGGAAAACAGTCATCCTTTCTTATGTCCTTCCTTACTGGCAACTGGAGTTCTTTTAACAGGGGAAGCATGTCAGCACCGTAGATCCATTGACAGTGGTACAGTAAATCAGTCCCTGGGTGATATTTTTTTAACGTACAAAGCAGTAGATTAATTTTTAAAGTCTTACAAGTAACGAGAGTAACTCCAGGCACACAGGGAACTGTCATTGCTAGCTTAGTAACATTGCTGGGCTCAGTCAGTCTGTTCTGCCTAGCTCGATGTGCTGTCACTGCACCTTCCCCCCCACGTGCAGCTCTGCCAGTGCAGTGGGTGACTTGCCGGTGAGATTGTGCAGGGCTTTTGCACCTCCCTTCCAAAAGGCAACTTTTTCACCTGGATAGCAGAATGAGGACTTCCACCGGGCGCTTTTTAAAAGCAAAAAGCTGCTTCAGGGCCTGGGATATTACCAGTGAATAATGAGGCACAGCATCTCTCTTGGCAAAAGGTGCTGAAGGATGCAGAGACTTCCTGCCTTTAGGCCTGTCTGCATTATGTGCTCCTTTCAACCCTTCCCTGCTTTGAGAGTAAATAGTTTAAGCTTCAGAAGATGTTTAATGGTTTTTCCTTTCGTCTCTAATGCTAGGCAGTGTTACCCAGTTTCATTGCTATCGCTGTTACTGGCTTCCTGGCAGACTGTCTGGTGACTGCTCAGGCCCCTGCCCAGCTGCACACGTCTGCGTTGGTCTTTAGTGGGCTGTGCATCTCCTCTCTCGGGTCTCTGCAAATCGAAAAGGTTTTCCTGACCTCACTGCTTATGTCCCAGAGTGAATGACCCTATCCAGTTTAGCTATGAGGCCTCAAAGATTTCTCTATGGGGCCTGGCTTGCGTTTCACTTGCTGGGAGCTTCCCACGCACCTGCCTCTTCTCTGATCCTTTTGCTAATCAGGCCCTGCCTCAGACCTGTTGTTAGTCTCTGCATGGGCTGGACTTTCCCTTTCTTACTTTCTCTGTCTCATGTAGAAGCATGTGTCTGGGGTAACTGAGGGTGGTGATTAAAAAAACCCCAAACACCAAAGCAACCTTTCTTCTTTTGGCTGGGGCCCAAGGAGACAGATGTTCCTGGGAAATGGCTGCTGTGGGGCAATCCAGAGGAGTAACTGCATCTTGTGCAGGCACACCCAAACCCGCTGAAATTGGGTTTCTCTGGGTAACGACTGAGCCCCAGCCCTGTGTGTTTGGCTCGGGTTGCTGTGCATGTTCTGGTGCTGAGGTTGGGGCTGGCTCTCCTGAAATGGCCCCTGGTGTGTTCCCCGACCCACACGCGATGGAGGTGGGCCCTTGGGCAGCCCCTGGGGCACCTGCTAACTTGGCTCCCCCTGCCAGGAGGGCTGGTGGATCCTGTGGGCAAAAATGGAAGGCAAAAATAGGAGAGGAAATATCTGCTTTTCATACAGGGCTCGGTCCAGCACTGTGTGGTGCTTGGCACCATTATTTACACTGGGACAAGCAGCGAAAGGTTGGCTGCTGTTGTGTTAGTAGGGCTCGATTACGTTTGGGAGTGCTGCAAATGGCTTCACAGGAGGAAGGGAATGGTGACTTGGCTCACAGAAAAGACTGAAAGGTATCATCTGTGCTTTGCCTCAAACATCAGTTTTGGTTTGACAACACTAGAATTACCTGCTCATCACCATTTAGTGTATGTGACTGTATGTGGGAATTTTAAATTTACTTGTATAAATGTGCCTGAAATCCCATCTCTACAGAATAAAATTACATGCTTGCTAGTATAAACTTAATTTTGTGAGCTGTAAAGTACGCCAGGCAAGGCACCTCATCATGCCCTGTCCCAAGTGTCAGCAATCCCAACTCCTTGACTCCATTATGCCTGCAGCAAACAATAATGCACAGTCCTCTCTTTTTTTCCCCTCTTTGAAATAAAAAATTTACCAAAAAGGTATAATGTTGATAGGAGTCCTGTTGGGAGTAGGAAGAAATACGTGTTTTAAGAAAATTAATAACCTGCTAAGTTTTTTGCAGGTCTTCCAGGCATTTGTCTCCAAGCCCTATTTCTTCCTTTTCTTGATCCTTTGTTGAAGGTTGTAATCCCGTGTTTATATCTCTGTCTGTTGCCATAGAAATAACTGATGTTACTAACTAGGCTTGAAAACTTCCTTGAGGGATAAAGGAAAGGGCTATTCCTTGTAATTGTTTCATCTGTGTGAAAATAACAACTCTCCAGATGGATTTCTTTTCAAAGGTCATGAATTTTAACTTCTCTACCATAATATGAAAGCTGAGGTCCTTTCAGTGGTATTACACTTAGCTTTCTCCAAACAGCAGGTCTGACAGTGTCCTTCTGCATTCTGCCTTGCCAATCTGCTTCAGCTCTGCTTCAAAGGGACCAAAGGATGGGTCAAACTTTCTGTTCATCAAAGCTTGGCTTTTGCTATTCATACTGCAAACATCTGTCTGATAGCGGTCTGCCTAAAATCATCAATACTCCTTCCAGAAGGAGCTGATGTGGTCAGTGCAATGTCAATAACTCCTGTTGCTGACCCAGGTTTTGAATAGGGGACCTGCCAGCAGATGTGAGGTGTGATCATCCTGTCCCCAGGGCCCTCCTGCTTGTTGGCTTTTGAATGGCCTTGTTTCTGCCTACTGCTGTGACACTGTCTTGTCCACAACTTCTAAAGTCAAAATCTAAAGCTAATGTCTTCAGTTTGCCTTTATGTCCTGTTTGAGATGTGTTACTGCAAATAACCTTACAATTTAGATTAAAAAACAGCTATAGGAGGGAACCCAAAGTAGTACTTACATTTAAAGCCTCATAATGTCACATCTTGCTTGTCTCATTGCCTAGAAGTAGTGAAATGGCATCACTTGTGTTTTGCTTTTAGCTTATTGAAAATGTTAGTTTTATTTAGGAGGGAGTGGTTTAACTCTTTTCCACTGTAGGGAGAAACAAAGCAAGTTATCATACAAAACAATGCAAATTTAAGAGGAAATTTCAGGCCCTTGGGAAGGCTGCTTTACATCCAGTCAATGTGTGCAGTGTGGAAACCACAGTCACCTTTGGGTAGAACGGTCCCTAATTCAGCAGCTACTTCACAAAATAGGTAGCTGTAGCTGAGTTTGCAGTCTCTGCTCTACTAATCCCTGTTACTGAAATATAAACCAAACCCCATCACGGTGGGCATGTGCAGTTGTGGGCAACCCTTTATCTCACTGGTCTTTGAAGCACCATTGTATAAAACCCTTTCTTCTTCCCTCTCACTCCCTGCTCTTTCCTGAGTTCTGCTCTGTATTGTCCCCCCATCTGTCAAATAAAGCCCTACCAACTTCTTTTTACGGTCTACCTGCTCCCCCTCTATTCTAGGCTACCTCAATTCTTCTTTACCTTTTTTTTTTTTTTTCCTTAAAAACTGCAGGATCAATGATGCGGGTTCAAAATAATGTCAATAGTTCAACTGCACAGCTCAAGGTTTATTACAGAAAGTTCCTGGATATAAACTTTATAGCTGTCTGGGGGGGCAAATATCCTGCATCTGTGGAAACTGAAGTATAGAAATTTTTTTCACGGTCACAAATAATTTGAAGGCAAAACAAGCAATAAAGAAGATCCCACAGTAAGCTGAAATTCTCCCTATACTAGCCCTAGGTTTAACTTTCATTTTACAACTGTTTGTATTGTAGGAACATGATGTTAATGATGTAGAAAAAATAGAGAAAAAAGCAATGTGATTTTTTGACAATTGTTAAATATAAAAGCAGTGTTGCACTTTGGATGGTCATGATTCTGTTTGGATGTTCCTTTGTTTTATCATGTAATCTGTTTGGATGTTCCTTTGTTTTATCTTTATTGCATTGCGTAATTTCATCAGTCTTTAAAAACAGACAGTGAATGTATTTAGGTGAATGTCCCCACAGCCCTTTGGTGAGGCTCCTCTGATAAGATGCTACTTTCTTGGGTCTGGGATGGAAAAGCACCTAGACATGCAAACAGCCACAGGTAGGTTGTTGCCCCAAATTTGCAAGGACTTTTTTCCAGGCACACTTGTGCTCATTTTGTTTCTATAAGTCCTGGGAATCCTGCTTGTAGAAACACTTATCTCTACTTGTGTCATCAAATATTTGGGTAATGGCAGCCTTAACAGAGGTAGAACAGTTTCAAAATTTTTACCACAGACAGAAGAGCCCGTTTTTCTCTTTTTCTTTGCCTCATATTTGTGTCAGGATTAGTACGACAGAACAAAATGGTGGGAGAGGAGGGACTGGAGGAAGGTGGAAGCAACAGCAGTGGTGAGAGAAGCGTGTGATGCTTCTGGTCCAGTTTTTCCAGGTCATGCCCACAGGCACCTGTCCTTCTGCAGAGCTGGATGCAGTATTGCTTAGCATTTGTATCCACAACCATACTGACCCTGAAATATCCAGATGTTTCCATATTTCATGTGTTGATCTCACAAAAACAAATTGATGGTGTTGGAAAACACTTGTTTTAGCACATGCTAGGAAGTAACAGTTGCTTTCCATAACTTTAAGTAACTGCAGAGCACTTTGTGTTTGGTTTTGGAGTTTAGGTTGCTGGGTTTTTTTAAATTTTTAGAGTACTGAACTCTTCAGAAGTAGCAGGATGTTGGGATCCACACTGATTCCCAATTTGACTATCAGCCATGAGTTTTTTTTCAGGAAGCTTTTTGCCAACTATGTCATAGAGAGAAATCTGCTCTGACTTGATAAAAAATTAGCCTGAACGGCAGCAAGTGTAAATGACGAGAAGCAGAGCCGGCTCGTCTCCAGCTTGTCTTCCTGTTTTCCTCGTTAATACTGATTTTGGGGTAATGTCTGACTCCAAAACAACTTGAAAACATCACAGCAGTGAATGAGTCCAGCAAGGCCAGGTTTTAATCTAGTCCTGCGTCTGGGCAGGGACAGATTTGTCCTTTCAAAATCTGAGGTAAGTGCAGAATTAGGCTATGACTTGGCCTGTCTGTTCCTAATGATCTCCTGTAAAGAAAACAGATGTTGAACACAGATTTTCTTGGAAGCATAATATAGCAGTAATTTAAAAGGCTGGAATTTGGTTATAGCATGCTGACCTTTAGTAGTCCTCTCATAATTTCTTGTAACTTTCTGGTTATAAACTTGCTTGGAAAAAACCTCGAACTCTTTCATCTCTAATTTTGAACCGAACACCTTTCAATGAATGCAAAATAAAGTTTTCTCAATTTTTTTTCCTTTTTAGGTTCAGTTTTCTAATAAGCTACAGGAAAATCAGAAGCAAATATTCACTGGGATAATTAAAGCCAGTGTTTAAACAGGTAAGGGCAGAAGTCCTATAAAAATAACCAGTTGGAAGCAAAAACGGAGAGGAAAAAAAATTATGTTGCAGACCATAAAGTGAAATAGCTACTTCATTTGGAAAGCTCTGAGAGGATGGTGCCTGACTTGAGGAGAGACAGAAGGAATCCTGACTTCAGCTTCCTGGCCTGTTTTAACATCGTCTTCTCATAGATCTCAGTCCTGCTCTGTGGTCCCTCATCTGACACGAAGGTTGGTACCCTGTTCTTTGACAGTTGGCTTTTCACATTTAGCACCTGGGGCCTTCTTCCTCTGTCAGAGGCTTTTGTGACCTAAGAGTGAAGTTGGAAACCGTACAGACAGGAGCTGGCTTTCAGCAAGTGGAGGGTGGCTTTTTCCTGTGACTTTGGACGTTACTGATGTGCTGCTTGAATTCATGCTGCTACACTTGGAGCAGGGACTGAATCATGGGCAGCGACCAGTGTGTTGCCCCACAGACTGTAGAACTGGCCCGAAACAGGACTTCTCCTCTTTCAGAATTTGCTAGTAAACACTTTTAACTATTTTTCATTTCCAGTGTGGTTAAATATTTAACATAGGGTAAATATTTTTAAATGCCTTTCATGTGGTTCACAATTAATGTGAAATAATTTAATCATCTGGGTTTCCACACTGAATCAATGCAGGACCATGTTGTGTCCTGGCTGCTCAGATTTCAATTTTAAATTCCCCTGGGAGCTTTAATTAATGTTTTTCTAAGTAGGGAGGTGAGCATTGAAAATGCATTTCTTAATCCTTCTCCCTTTAAAGTCAATGGAAAACCTTTGTTTAATTTCAGTGGATAAGATGCAACATGCTGTTTTTTAAAATGCATGTTTTCAGTGGGCACCAGAGGAGCACTTGGCCCCTCTGACAGTTGGACTGTTTTATTACCAGGGGCACAACTTGTGCTCCTGAGGACAGGGACAGCAAGTTACAGACTCAGCAGCGCCAGCTGAGGATATGGTAAGGGCAGTAATTAATTATTTTGTAAATTGTTTGGTGATGGGGCTATAAAGTGCTCCATTCTTCAAGCCTGGGTCAGTTTATCATAGAAGTACCCCAAGGTGACAGGAGGCTGAAAAAGGTGGTTTTTAACTTCCTGTGCTTTCAGCAGCCACTTCCAGCCTTGACTTACAAAGCATAGAAGAAAAGAATCTGAGCAATGTACTCAATGGCGATTGAGCAAAACCCAGCTTCTTTCAGTGGAAGTAACCAAGTAACACTGAAACCCTCTGTTTTATCCTGCCCTGCCAGCGCAGGCGGGTGGGAAAGGGCTGTTTGAGTAGGTGCTCTCCCCTCCTGGAGAACCCCCTCATCAGCACAGGTCTTCAGCAGTACAGTAAGAACACAGCTATCCATGCCACTTAATGGAAGGAGGTAATCTTTTTTCCTTAAGTTTGAAATGTGTTGAAACACTAACTATTTTGCATTCATTTTGTGTTGCTATTGAAATTTTCGGGCATGTAGGAGTAATAACTAATGCTGTACAGAAATGCTGAGTTAGCGGAGAGCTGTTGCAAAAGGAATTGCTGCATGCACTGTTTCTGGGAGAGGAGCCTGAAATAGCAGGGCCACTGCTGTGCTGGCACAACCAGCTTGCGCTGCTATGTGTGATGCGACCTTGAGATACCTTCTGAGAGCACAGCTAGCTCTTCAAGCCCGGCCTATCAGGCACATGGTCATGTGGCACCAAAACATTTGTTCTCTTGGGGAAAGCAAGCAGAAAGCCTTGCTCTCTGCAGTGTTTCATTTTTGCCAAGATTTCAGCTGTGAAAGCCTTCAGGTTGTGAGCCCTGGTAGGATGTGAACAGAAGAATTGCTTTTCTGAGTGACAGCAAAGCTCCAGGGTTCTGTCTATACCTGTGACCAGTACCAAAGGATCGAGGAAGTGTGGCACAGGGTGCACACAGTATCCCACTCCCTGGCTCTGTCCCAGCATCTGCCAGGACCAAAGAGGTGCCCTGAGCACCTTGCGGTATCCTTGTGTTCTCTCTTGCTTCTGCTTGACCTCATGCTTGCTCTGAGGTTCAGACTGCCCGTTTGTGGTTTAAAAAAATCCAATCAAACCAAACCCTAACAACTTAGAGGAAGTAGTGACAAAATCCTCTTCCTTTGACAGACCCTACTGGGTACAGCAGTGCCTCTCTTCTGGCACTCTGCACCCGGCAGGTTAAGGGGTGTGATTAGTCCACTCCTCTTGGTGCTTTTGTCCAGTTCTTGTCCCCTAGACTCTGAAAAATTGGAGAGAGTCCAGTGGAGGGCCACCAAGATGGTCAGAGATTGAAATACTGTACATATGAAGAAAGATTGAACAAAATATGTTTTTTCCGCCTGGGGAAGAGAAGGCTCAGTGGTGATGCAACCATAGCCTCCCAACACTTCAAGGGTAGTCATAGAGAAGATAGGGGACATCCTTTTCATGGACGTCATGTGTGATCAGGATGCACAGTGAAAGGACAAGAAGCAATGGGCACAAGCTGCTTCACAGGAAACTCTGTCTGGATATCAGAAGACTATTCTTTGCCATAGGAACACCCAGATTCTAGACCAGGTTGCTCAGAAGTGGTGGACTCTCACAGGAAATGTTCAGGCCTCAGCTTCATAGGGCCCTGGATAACCTAACTGAAGGCCTGGTTTCCCTAGGTATTTTTATGATTCTCCTCCACAAGCCCCTCTGTAAGCCATGGTATTCCTGAAATAAATTTCAGATAGACTTTTTTTGTACAGCACAGTCAGAAACCTGTTACTGGAAAACTGCTGAAGTCATGTTAGTGATCTGAAAATACTGCAAGTTGGATCACTGAGCACTTTTAGTGCATGACTGTCACTGGTTTCTCCCAGACCATAAACTGAAAAAAACCCTAACCAACCCCAACTTTTATTCAGTTCAAATCAAATTGCCTTTCCGAGTTCCAGTTATTTTTCAGCTCATGCTACACAGCAGATGATTTGCCATAGGATAAATAGCACCTCTTCTCCAAAAAGTTCACTGTGTGGTGTTTACATCCCTCCTCACATTTATTTTGAACTTCAGTTTTTGTGGTTCTTTACCTTCATGGTTTTGAAACAGAAGCCAAAGATACAAAAACTTACTCCAGTCTTAGGCATACAGTGTGAGATGAACAAATGACTTCTCTCTCATGCTAATTGCCATCCAAATTGCAATAGGACAAGGGGTAGGGGTAATGGTTTTAAAGTAAAAGAGGGTAGATTCGAACTAGATATAAGGAAGAATTTTTTTATGATGAGGGTGGTGAAACACTGGCACAGGTTGCCCAGGGAGGTTGTAGATGCCCCATCCATGGAAACATTCAAGGTCGGGTTGGACTGGGCTCTGACCAACCTGATCTAGTCGAAGATGTTTGTGCTCATTGCAGGGGAGTTGGGCTAGATGGCCTTTAAAGGTCCCTCCCAACCCAACCCATTCTATGATTCTAGGAAAATGCTGAGGGTTGCCTGCAGTAGAGAATGGCCTGTAATAACATGGGAGTTTATATTTATTTAAGAACTTGCAAGCATTTCATTTTTATATCTTAAGATGTAGAAAAAATAAAAGAACATATGAAAAGCAAATACTTCAGTAGCTTAAGTTAGATTGACAAGCTACTGGAAATACTGCACAACATTCCTACCCCTACTAAGTGTGTGTGTGTGTGTGAACCTGCATTGGCAGCATGGGCAGCCTTGTATGGACTTTGCCATGTGCAAGTGTGGTCACCTAGAAAACTGGGGGAAATTCATCCTGTGTAAATAGGTGGGGGTTCTGATATCATAAATCGGAACTGAATGTGGTTCATTGAAAATTATTTATTCTCTAGAATAAATACTAGGAGCTATTTAGGAACTAGGGGCATGTTAGGCTGGTGTGAGAAATTTGAGGTGTAGAATAACAGCATGCAAGACATTCTAAGTAAATTTGCTTAAATCGGAGAATGTTAAACAGCCATGCGTACTGTACCTACAGCTATAATTTTACAGAGCTACTCCTTCTTTGGTCACAGTCTGAGTTTAGCAAGATTTTCACTGCTTGGAAAGGAAAGCTGCTTTCATAGAGAAATTATCCCGAGTTAAAAAGTTTGCATTGTAATCAGGTCTTGGACTGAATTGTTCCTATTAGATTACCTGTGAAAGTGCACTCTCTAAGCTGTAACGGTAGACAGAGGAATCTAAAGAAAATGGAGTAAATTTGTTTAATTTTTTTGGCATATTCTTCCTCTCACACAGCGATCCAAGTCCCTTTGAATTGTCTGCGCCACATATGTGTTGGTTTACACCCAGGATCTGCTCTAGAGTAAGTTAACCAGACCTCTGTGCGGGCAGGGGCAGGTTTTTCTGCTCTGCTTCCAAGCGTGGACAGTAGGATAAAGTGTATCAGAAACCAGGACCCACACGAAATGCAGCTGCAACCCAGTCTGCTCCAGCTTTTCCAGGGATCATGAGGGGCCATCCAGCACAAATAGCAAAGCCAGTGTAAAATTACCCCCGTTTGTGGGTCTCTGCAAAAGCCTGAGCTGGCGTGCGGCAGCTATACCACAGTGCATTAGAACTTCTCATTGCCTTTCCTAGCAGGGCGACTGCGAGTGTTTGCTTTTCACTGCATCGGCAGCGCTGACATGGCAGTGACTGGGAGGTTGCCTTCATCAGTGGCTACATTATTACCTCAAATAAACTTAACTGGAAACTCCAGTGTCACAAAAACAAAGCAAAGTTCTTCATCTGGATCTCTCCCACTAATGTCCTTCGCAGCTGCGTGTAAGCTGTGAATCAGAAAGGAGGGGAGCGGGGCAGGCAAGCGGAGAAAGTGGGAGCTGGGGCCAGCTCTCCGCCACCGGGAGCGGGCACAGCACGGGCGCTCTCGCAGCCCACCTGGGGTCTGACAACACCATCATGTGTGTGGGGCCCTTTGGCAAGGTGGCAGGGCTTTTGGTGAAAGGCAAGAGTCATGCCAGCGCTGTAGATAGAGCCTGGACTGTGTTCGTTCTTGCTTTTCTCTGAAGTTGAGGACATGCCAGAGTAACATTACAGACTTCTTGTTTGTACAAATCAGTAATGGTACAAAGGATTGCAAAGACGAGCAATTGTTTTTCATTGAAATATTTGAGGAGGAAATAAAAGTATTTTTACTGGAGGGCCTGAGAGGCCCCCACTTGAAAGCTTGCTCTACCCTTTGCCACGTGCCTTAAACCTAGAACAGGAGTGCCGTTCCAAAGGGATCGCGAGGAAGCGAAGTAACACTGCTCAGCAGGAGCGGCAGCGGTCTTGTTGTGTCAGTGGCCTGCCTTCACGTTTCTGTGTTGCAGAGAGGAATTGGAAAGACAGCTGCCAGGCAGCTTTGTAGATGCTTGTAGATGTCTCCTCCAAAGCTCAGGGACAGGGATGAGCACAGGGAAAACACAGTTCTGGGTGGTTGGGAGCTGAGTGAAGGATGAAGCTGGCAGTAAAAGAGAATGAGGAAGAGGTAGGTAAGTTGGAGATGAATCTAGAAAGTAAATAGAAGGTTTGATAGAAAAGACATCCTGGAGAAGTACAGGAAATGGATAGCTTGGTCAGTAGACTATAGGAGGTTAATCTACATGGCTGCAGTGGATTGTGATGGAATTTTTCAAGGTGAAGACATGCTACAGTAGGTAAAACGGAGGTGATGACAACCCTTTCCCTTGTACTTTGGCTGTAGTGCTGAAAGGCTAAAGATAGCTAAACCTTGTGATGGTTCTAGAAGGGCGTTCCAGAGAAGAGATCCGTGTTGCATATCCAGCAGACAGACTGCTTCTGCAATTCGCTGCTAAAGCAAGGGGTAGTATCAAACCTTTCTTAGTGAGGATTTGCCAGACTCACATTGAACTGATGACCAGGCATCTATGGGATACCAAAGCAAGGGAAGGACTGTAGTTTGGACAGAAGGGGGAAGGTCTGAATAAAGTACCTGAAAGACCAGCACTAAATTACAAGTGGATTGGATGAAAAGATGGGAATGAGGAAACAGGTCTTTAAAGGAATGAGTATAGGAATGGTGATCATTCTCAGCATGTGAAAGTAAAGAATGTTTTAGTGAGATGAAAACCAGGAGAAAGATGGAAGACAAGGGAAAAGACTTCTGGTACATATCAAAGCTGGCAGAGATAATGGCTGCTGGGTAAAGAAGGATAAGGGTGCAATTTGAATCTCATGGTCTCACTAAGACCAATAGAAGCTTTGTTTAAAGAAATTGCAGAGGATACCAGATGACCACTGGACTGGAAAAAGGTTCAGAGTGTAAGTGGGCAAGAGGCTCCCTTCAAGAGTGGTTAGCTAATGGACCTAGTCTATTTAATGAATTTAAAGGTAAAGGAAGGTGATAGTATTGGCTGGAGACCAGTACAGATCTTTGGGAACATCTGGGCAAAACAGCATTGTGGGAGAGCAGGAGCAGGCAGAGGTTAGATACGGTTGTGGGGTTTGTGCTGGTGGGAGGTTGGAGAGAGGAAGAAGACCATAGCTGGGACTTTCAAAAAGCAGAGAGAGAAAATCTGCATATAGTACAGGAGGCAGTAAAGCATTAAAAAGGTAATTGCTGGGAGATGACCGACTTGCCCAGCTCCTGTTTACACCCTATGGATTTACCTTTGAAAGCTACTCCACCTAATAGACAGGGTAAAGCTTCAGTGCTCTGTTCTCCTCTGGACAGTGAAGATTTGCAGGAAGACTGAGCCAGATTTAACCTAGCAGTGACCACGCTGTCCGCTCAGCTAGGCCAGCTTAGATGCAGGTCCTGTGGCATAGAGGAGGGAAAGCTCTTTTAACTAATAAAAATTAGTGGATGGGACTCCACCAAGGTAATAATTAAAGATTTCTAAATTGTATCCAATGAATAAATACAGTGTGAAAAGACATTTGCCTTCCCACAAAATTTGTAAACACTCCCTTGATGGTCACATGAAATCAGGTCCCATACTGCTGGGCTTCTGGATGGAGCGAGATCCCTCCAGGTGACCCTACTGGTACTATGGGAAAAACAAACTTAGAAAGGAGAACGTGGCCGAAGCTTAAAAAAAGGTGGTGTGGGACAGTTAAGCGATGGTTGGCCAGATTCCATTGCCAAGATAATAACAAAGTGAAAAGATAGAAATAATCGGACAGAGGAAGAAAATGCATTAATAAACACCTTTATTAACAGACTAAAAAAAAGCTGGGGTGGTGGTGGGTGGTGAATACTTCTGGTTAGTTCTTTTGCTTGTCTTTCCTCTAGTGTCTGCCCGTGCTTCTTGCTGCTTTGGTGTTTTGAGTATGAGGATTATTGCCATATTCTTGAAGCTTGAAACTGAATGGGAAATCAGCAGTCCCAGCCCTAACCTTATTTCCTGTGCCACAATGCAGAGGCAACCCAAGGGACCTTTAAGGTCAGTAAGAAAGACATTCCCTAACCTTCTATTTAGAGGGTTTTTTTCCTTACTCGCTCAGCCTCAATGTTGGCAGCTAGCACTGTATGTATTTTATGATCTTTATCTCTGGCCTTACCCTCTGTGAATGGGCAGCTCCATATCTCCCCTCCTCATTCTGTGCACTGAGGTCTGTAGTTAAAGGCAACTTAGCTGTTGTTAAAAAAAAAAAGAGAAAAGTTTGCCTAGAGTAAAGCACTGGTGTTTCTGCAGGAGCGCTCAGGTGTAACAGCAGGAGGAACTGATGAGCAGCCTTCTTTATCCCTCCCTGTCCCATCTCGCTCTCTCCTGAGCTAAATGAATCCCTTCATGGCCTACTCATGCTGGTGATCCAATGCCAGCAAGCCTGGCTCAGGACCTTGTGTTTCTCTGGTCCCTCGTGTGGCTACACAGCATCTATCTGTGACTACATGTGGAAGGTGTGATGCAGGTGATACAGCCCCTGTCCTGATGGAAGGTGTCCACTGGGAAAGGCATGACGGGGAGAATCTGTCTTTTTCGCTATGGCCAAAGAGTTTCAAGGAGCCAGAGTGAGACAAATATTGACAGTCAGGGAGCTTTTAAATAAACGGATCTCCTTACCTATGTTTCTGGTGGAAAGAAAAACGTGACAGGAAGACACCTCTGATTCTGTACGCCAGCCACCGTAGAACAGCATAGGACTGATGTGTTTAATCCTAGTAAAATCCATCGATGGATGAGGTGGGAAGGTCTTGTTGCTATATGCAATAACTCCTCCAAAGCTGTTGGAAAAGTGACTCATGGTTTAACTGGATAAGCTCTTTTCCTCACTGATACTAATTTGTGCTCTTTTTAAGCAGAACAGGAGGAGATCTTCAGTATGTAGTGTCTTCATTGGTTCACACATTTGTGGTCAAGTCTCTTGAATTCAAACTTTGCAGTTGGTTGTAGTTAAGTGAAAGTCTGTAAAACTAGATAAGGGAGGACCCCCTAACTTTTCTGTAGGAGCTTCTAAATATATGCTTCTAATGCACATTATACTTTAATTTAGAATATTATATACTTCTTCCAAGCATATTGCTGATTGATTTCCTACAAATATTTCTCTGCAAGTTCTCTGAAGCAACTTGCACAGAACTTAATAACTAGATTTTAAAGCTGTGACTGACTTCATTGAATTATTATTTATAGTTTGGATAATTATCTGAGGTGTCATCTATCTGGAATGAATAAATAGCGTCAGTAATTTGATAGAGGTTGCATGGCCTCTTTTGAGATGGTAATTCTTTACTGTTACTTTTAAAATATCTCCGGTAACAGTAAAAAAAATGTACAATTTATAAGGCCATTTCTTAAAGCTATATTAATCTACTGGCCAGCTTCAGATTTTAGGTAAAAACATTTGGTAACGCTGGAAAAACATACCTATTTGGCAAACTGTCAACTTTCTTCTGGGTTAATGCTCATAAAAATATTTTTAATGAAGATTAAACAATAACAGGTTTTCCATTTAGCATCATAAAATAATCATGACATGAAATCTGGTACATTCTGCTAAGAAATATAGGCCCAATTAGTTCATACTTGTTGTCAACACTTTGTCCAGGTCTGCATTTACAGCTTCGATGATTCCAGAACTGTTTTTATGAATTCAGTTTTAGCTCTGAAAGTTGGAACAACCCAAGGTACAATCTATCACTCCAGCAATATTTTTTTAAAAGATGAAGTAACCTAGTAATCTGTTGTGTTATATATTTGTTTCCTTTTAAAGGAATGCCAATTATATATTTGCCTGAATTTGACTTATTGAACATTTCTAGGTTGTTACGTTTTTGGACTGAACAAATAGTTCTGCACTGTGGATCCTCAGCTGAACATTGTTTTCTTCTAACAACTGATGTTTTAAGCAAGTAGAGCCTCAATGTGATGTTAACCAGAATATTGTCTGTTTGGGTTATGGGATTTTCTTACATAATAGTCTTCGCTGTTACTTCCAGAGTTCGGCAGCTGTTGAACAAATAATGTCCCAGAGCGTCTGCAGATTTCAGTGTTTAATTTCCCCTGTGCTATTGTTTGTCATTCAACAAAATGTAAGTATGTAAGGTTGATCAATAGGAAAAGAAAGCAGCTTCATTAAACAGTGTCCTAGAAAAAGCCATGCATTTGTAATTGATGCTTTCTCTAGCTTTCGCTCCAAAAGAGGCAATGCAGGAAGCAGTAGTTATTTTTAAGGTACAAATTACTTTTTTTACTTGATGGCACGCTAAAAATATCAGGAGGTTCATGGGTAGGCCAGCTTGGTGGTAGTGCTTGTGCTGCTGTGTGAGAAGCCCAGTGTAGGCTCTTGGTGGTGGGGTTTTTTTTCTTAGTTGAAATTTGGAGTTTCTGTGCCCAAGGTATGATGTTGTTTTTTCTTAATACTATTTACCTAATATTGTTTTCTAGGTAAGTAATGACCTTTGTGTGAATCATATCTACTTTGTCAAGTTAATAGTGACCACTTTGTGCAGTAAGAATTTAAAAATGGAACTAGCGTACGAAAATTGTAGCAGGTGAAGAAGTTGTAGAGTACAGAGGAGCCATTAAGTACACTGAAGAGAGTGAATCCCCTCACTGCTAGAAATCTCTAGCAATTTCTTTTAGTTGGAGAAATGTGTTTATAAACTCATTAGTGATGTTTGCCAACTTTTGAACTTCGGCAAAAAGGGAAAGCTCCCACTGTCTTTGGGATTTAAACCTTAAACATGCAAATGCGGAGAGCTGTGAATTGTGAGGCAGGTGCCTGGCAGCGAGCATTTCACAAGTGTGATGGGTGGGAGGGGGGGGGAAAGCACAAGGAATAGAAATGTAGAGTAATACAGCAAAAAAGCCACTGAACATGAAACGCAATGCTCTGGCCACAACAAGCCTTGACCGCAAGATTGTCCAAGATTACCAAGCAGCATTCCTAACCCTACTGCTGCACATGACTTGTATTGAACACATAAGTAAATGGGTATATTTTAATAGGGGTTCTAATATGAACTCTGCCTTGAATTAACTGGAAAACTTTTCCAAGTATCTTTTCCTTTTTTTCATAACTACACAGCAAAGGATGCTATGGAAGGGAGAAAAGAAACTACTGAATAAAGGATTTTAGAAAGGGTATAAATAAAATGTGCAGGCTATTAATTAAACCAGTTTCCAAATGAACAATCTAATCTCTTTCTATGTAATTTCATTATCAGCAATTTGAAAGGGCTCAAATAGTTTTCCTCTAATGTTTTAACAGCAGATGTGGACTAGACTAAGTGTGTTAATTGAGAGCGATTGCTTTTCCAGTTGCCAAGAAACAGACAGTTTTCTTAAAGAATGCAGCGTTGTGCTTACAGCCTCAGTGTCCCCCTGTTCCCCTGCAGGGTTTAGGAAGCTGATGTTCTGGTAACTAAGTTACCCCCGACAGCTGAGGCACAAGCTCAGTTCCACTAATGGATGGAGAGTACCAGTAGGCAATAGCTGATGTTCAAACATGTTGAACATTAAAAGAGAAGCTTTTTTTTGTTCTGCCAACGACTTTATACCTTCAGGAAAGAGAATTAGATTTTCATGATGAAGAGAAGATATATATTTAAGTGAAGATTGCTGTTATAAAAGAAAGGCTTAATAGACTAATAATAAACCCATTCCAAGCTGGCTGCCAGCTACTGTGAGCAATTATTTGCTCACATCATGTGAATGCTGTGGCTACACTTCGTGAGTGATCCTGCTGTATTGTTTCTGTCCTATTACTGACATCAGAAAGTGGGCCAGGAAATCCTGAATCTTTAACTCATAAGACTAATGAGCCAAGAATTATGATTGGCTTTGGGTTGAGAATTTTTAATGGAATGGATGATGGATGTCTGATAACCTTTTCTGATGTGGTGTACTTTTATGGTATTTTCTTTTTTTCCAGTTATAATTATTTCACTTTGTAACTGAGTTTGTTTTTTTTTTCATAAATTGCATTCATCACTTTTGTCAATCATTCATGCCTCCTGGTATTCCCAGCTGCTTGCTTCCATCCCAGTCTTCCCACCTGCCCATTTCCAGTCTACCAGCTTGCTGCTTATAGCACTTCTGCTCTGTAAGTCTCTTCCGTGTTCTCTCTACTGCGGTCTTGAGGGCTGAACAGGGGAAGGTACCTTCTTGAGGTACCCATTTCTCAGCTTAATGTGGACCCTCTGCTCCCCCAACAGTCTTGGTGTCAGCTGGTGCTCAGGAATGAGAGATCCGCTTGTGCCGGCTAGGCAAGCAACCTTGTCCCCTCTTTTCTTCCTCAGCCCTGACCTGCCTCATCCCCACGGAGGTGCCTGGGGGTTGCCCCCGGGCTGCCTGGCTCCCTGGCTCAGGCAGGGGGGCCAGCTGTGCACTGCCTGGGGGGAGCAGCTGGCCCCCACAGCAGCGGGTGCTGGTGCCCCCCGGGTTGTACTCCTGGAGAGCAGGAGAGCCTCGCCTCGCCTGCTGGCTCACGGCTCTGGGCTCAGTTGCTACCTGGATTTCAGTATTGATGTCAAGCAAAGTTTCCATTGGAAGCATGTAGTTTGAAGAGGTTTACAGTCTGCTTTAGCAATCTGTTCTGGTTGGCCTAGTGGAAATCGTGCCAACCTCTGCCTTTCCATGTCCCTTCATGCCTTTTGGAGAGGCTAGGCTTCCTGACTGAGTGGTATCTGTGGTTTCTTTGTGATGTAGAGTCATCTGTAGCAATTACCCTTAGAACAAGATGGTTTGACTTTCAGCAAACTTTATCCTGAATGATCTGGAGAATTAGTGAAAGAGAATTTGTATTAGAGAAAGTCAGGCCAGATTCACAAAACAGTCTGGAGGGCTGAAGTGGAAGTTCAGGGAGAGCGTATCCACCTACGTTTGAAAGCAGCCTTCAAGGGCTGTACTTGACCACTTACCCAGACATCCATGGGTATCCATGATTTTGCTGGACAAGCTATGTAGGCTGTTGAAGTTGTGCTGAGCCTGGTCAGGGCCACTGCAATCGTGGATAAGCATCTCTGCACCTTGTCCCCTCATAAAGCTACCTGGGATTCCTTGTGCAGAGCCTCCCTGGGGCTGATTTGCAAAGTGTGATGTGATCATGAGTGAGATGTGATGACTGAAAGGAGGTCAGCAAAAAGCACAGGACTTGCAGCCCCACTGTCATTGAAAATTACTGAAGGTTGCAGGAGGGACTATTGTTATTGAATAGCCTGGAGGCCCTCACTGGGAGATCAGAAATGAGCTCAGCACCATTTGGCAGTAAAAAGGAGCTGCAGGTCACATTTCCCCCTGGACAGGAATCCTTAAATTCTGCAGCTCTTCTGCTGAGGGGACCCCTTCACCCTTCTGTGTGAAGACCAGCCGTGGTGTACCAAGATACACATGGGGCCAGGAGAGCCTGGCACTGTGGTCTCTCCGTAAGAGACACTTCCTCCAGGGGGCACATGAAGATCTTGTTTCTGGTCCCTCAGGCAGAAGCGGCTTTTACATTTTGTATGAATGCTGGGAAAGTGGAAATATATCCCAGTGTTTGTACCAAGACCCAGAATTCAACTCTTGTGCCTTGTGTTGCTGTTGTAGTGTCAGGTGTAAGTTTGCTCTTTCCTGCGGAATGATGTAGACATTTCACTCCAAAGCAGATTTGGTTTGTAATTTGGTATTTGGATGGTGCTAAAATCTGGAGAATCTTTTTAGGCATACTTCCATGTGGATGTTGTGCATAGTAACCACAAGTGTTGAAGCCTTTCATTGCACAGAGCACATAAGCACTCAGTTCAGGCTTGCAAATTCCATTCCGGTAGCTGAGCATCACCTGTACCATCAAATGGAGCAGCCATCCAGCAAGCCTCAGCACAACCTAGCTGGGGCTGTCATCATAATGCTGAAATAAACTGTAAGATGAGTTAGGGCTGTAATACAGTAGACCCTGGAGGTGATGTGATTTGCAAGATAATGTAGTAACTGGCTACACAATGGAAAAGCATTCTTGGCATTTTGTAGAGATAAACATTGCAATTTGGCATTTCACTGAGCGATGAATTTGTGTCTGCAAATATCATTACACCTCCTTTTTTTCAATACTTCATTACCATTTGGAGCCATCTATAAGCTCTATCTCTTCTTTCAATTAGAAGCTACTGGACAACACAGCTGAAATTGCCTTCTTTTCTCTGTATCATCAGGCCACAAATTCAATCTTCAAAAAGCAAATGTTTTTCATATTCTGAGTAAATGACAGGGTTAAATTCTCATGTTTTCTGTCCCTCAGACAATCTGGTAGTCAGAACAGGTAGAAAATAATGTGCCTTTTGTACTAGTAATAGATCTTGCCAGTTTTCCATCTAACCAAAGTAGTTTTTAAGCAGCCTGCTGTGGGTCTGGGTTCAAAGTATCCATTCTTGAGAATAAGAAAAATTTGACTTGAATCTACAGTAGCTAAATACAAAAAAAGTGTAATATTCTCTGCTCCTTCAAAATGCTGGGATGAACTCCAAAGGCCTGGGTTGAAGAAAAGAGATGTGATGTCCATACATGGGGGTAAAAATAGCATGAGAGACTGATTGGAAATAATACATTCAGCCTACAACCATTAAAGGGAAAGAGTAAGCTGAAGTGAATGCCTTTTGATGCTTTGCCTTATGAGTCTCATAAGACTTCTCAGAAGTGCTTGTTCTTACTCTGTCACTCACTATCAAGCACGGGAGCAGTACTTAACGCATCCCTGTCCCTCTTTCTCTTCATGTCTGCCCACACTTGCCTTGAGCACCCAAAAATGCAGCCTGCTTAGCACAAAACTGCTTACCAAATTGAAGCATCTCAAAGACTTAGCTTGTTTCTATCAGCTACGTAACATGAAGTTGCGCTTTGTTACAAAAAACTTACATCAGTCCTACCATTCCTGCATGTATCTCTCTGTCTCTGCTGTTTTCTCTCTCTGGCTGCCACTCGGCTCTAACAGTTTGTTGCTGACTCCTGTGCATCATGTATACAGTTATTCTCATCCTTCAGCTACAGCAAAGCCCTTCAGGGGCTGCATTTTGATCTTCGGAGAACTTTTTTTTATTACTGTCATCTCCCTGGCATTTCCCTCTTTACTATACTTAAGATAAGTAAAATTGCATTTTCTTCAAGTGTTGACACATCCATAAACTGTGAGAATACTAGGCTACGAAACTATGAAAGATACCCTGCTGTTCACTTGTTTCGTGGGTTATTGTTTATTGTTTCCTTTAAGGCCATCATGTTTCAGTTACTACTTTTCATGTCCTCCTTCTCCAAGGTGTGCTACGTGCCTCTGTAATTTGTTTGTAGCAAGAGTCTTCCCTGCAACCAGCACACACAGAGCAAGCTGATTTTGTGGTGGTTCTGCAGTGGAATGCAGCTGCAGAGCCCATCCAGCAAGGTAATACGAAGGGAACTTTTCACCCATTTCATAACAATGCCTGGAATTACAGGACCCTGATCCTTTTCAAACTTAAACGAATGACCTTGAGCTTCTTAAGAAGGAATTTTGGGGTTTTGTTATTTTAAGTTAGTTATGTCTGAAGGGAACCACATGCTGCAATCCTAAGTCTGAATTAACAAGCTGTAAAAAAAGTTGCACAACTGTGTGCAAATAGGCAGCTGTTTAAGCCACCCAACCAACAGAAAGCCAAATCTGATAGAAATAAACCAGCAGAAACTATGTTCATACTTACTCAAACTTCACAACGACATGGGAAATTTTCCCCCTTATCTCCCCCCTTCCACCCTAGGTTGAACCGATTCAGATCCTTTCTTGGAAGGGGTAGAGAGTCCTGAGAAGAGCCTGGTTTATGAAGAGGTAAGAGCTCTTCTGGGGGAAAAAAAAATATAAAATAAAAAAAAATCCAGGCTGGTGCTATTCTGTTCAAGGTTTGTTTGCAATTGTGTCTTCACGTGCACCTGTGTGTGTGTGTGAACCTTTGAGGATTGTTGCTATTTGGCATCTTAGCTTTTCCTTAGATGGTGATTATTCATGAACATGTGTGCGACACAGCTTGTCAATGAATTCACTGTATTCCACCATTCTAAGGCTAACGTTGGCCTCACATAGGATGTCTGGCATACAACACACCTTTCTTGGAGTGAATCTAATCATGACATTGGATGAATATTCTGTGACATGTATTTTAGCTGGCATTTTCTGAAATGCCCTTACTTGCTTTGCAGAGAAAGAGTGAGGCATGTTGTCCTTTTGTGAACAAAAAGAGGTTGAAGAAACAATGAGCTCTTGCATTTGTTAGCACTGGGGTTGAAGGGCACAGAGCCACACTGTTCCCTATGGCTCTGCATATTCAGTAGCTCAGAGCACAGTTCTGGAGTTTGGATCCACTTGCATCCACTGCGTACTTGTGTTAGCCCAAGCTGCGTGTGTGACTATATACCTGCACTTTCTGTGCCTTTGATACCTTCTCACTTTTTTTACTGAAGTAATACGGAAGAAGAATTGAAACCAGACCTGCTGAAGCCAGGCTGCAGCCTGAAGAATCATTTCACTTGTGCTCTCGCCACTTTTTGCCTCTAAACCATCTCTCTCTCTCTCAAAATCACAGGACACTGATCTTCAAGCTGTCACACACATTTCTGGAAACCTGCCTTGGTTTGCCCATACACACTGCTTTTTGCAGAAATGAGAAATCAGTTTCTAGTATTTTAATCCTGGTGCTTTCATATAAATATGTACCATTATTTATAACATATCTGGGGAAGGAAAAACCCCGTGTCTACGAGCACCAAAAATTGTCTCCAGAATATAATATTCATCTGAAAAATAGTGATGGTAACTTGATACCAGCTCACTAAGACCGTAAGGTAGTGCCACTGGTGTTTATGTGGCTTCCATCAGTGCTGATTTTGATTTCTTCTTCCATGTGTGCAAAATATAAAGGAGATATCTATGCCATCTTTTCACGGCTATTACTACAGTCATCTTTTTAAGGATAGCTGAGTTGAATAATTAAAGGGCTGAGTAGCACAGTTCTTCATGCCTTGCATCCTTCACACTCTGGTCTAAAGTGCAGCCATGATCACAGCAGGAACTGTGAATTCTTGTTGAGAAGAAATTAAAGTGGGAGGATGACATAGCTGGAATTTGTCCTTCAGGTCTCCCACTACTTTAAATCTCACTCCATCCAGATGCTTAGTTTCACTAAAAATTTTACTGGACACATTAACTGTACGTTAATGGCTCTTGCATAGCTGATGTATTTGTAGCTCTAGGGGAAGGCAAAGCAAGGCCACTTTGATATCAGTTTATGTAACACAAAATTTGTTTCTTGGAAGGCTCGAGGCCGTTAAGAGTAGAAACTATATTAGAATCTCTTCCATATGGCAGTTTCTCAGGTACTGTGATAGCTAACCTAAGTTAATAATTAAAGTCCATATCTATCACTCTTTCCATCTGGATGCAAGAAAGGCCTGGACTTTTCCTTTTAATACCATGCAGTCTCGTTTGGAGTATGTTGATGCTGTCATCATCACTACAGCATATTTAATTTCTTGTGTAATATTTCATCTGGGTAAACAATCAAGGGGGAGGAGGGTTGGTTTGTTCTTTAAGATATTTTTGTATCTTTATATTTACATAAAAAGATACATTTTTATAAAAGGAGCCCATGTTGATATTAGTAATCGATGGAGTACCAATAGCATTGGCAGCTTTACGACTCCTTTTCCGGAGTAATTCTGGAAGATAACCTCCACTCCCGTCATCTTAGCCACGTGTTTTGATGTGCTGTGATCTCGGTTTGGGCAGCCGCAGATCATGCTGTCCTTGTGCTCCGCAGCTGCTGCGCTCAGCAAGATTTGTCCATGTCGGAGGGAATTTCAGAGTTTGAAGGTAAAAGTAGCACAACAGGGAAATTAAGCTCAAAACTCTGGTTTCATGCTCTTAAGTTCTTAGGAGCTTTTCACCACTTTTTCAGTTACAAAACACGAGGTTTTTATCTGCCTGCCTGGCAAGATGCTGTGATCTCATGACCGCTGGATGGTGCATCCCCTATATTAAGCTCATAAAAGAACCATCACCGTTACATATGATGATCATAAATGGTCATCACCATTACAAATACAGGAACTAGGTGTAAATACTCTGAAATCTGAACTTTAATGTACTGCAGGCTTGTGTGTTTTTTTCCTCCCCAAAGCACTTCTGCTGGGAAAAGAAGTTTGTACATAATACAGACAGTATTCCAGTGTTCTTCCTCAGTATAGGGGGTTTGGGCTGAGTTACACAGAATATGAAAGAAAATGAGCGCAACTCTCTCCCACTTGGCAGGGCAGCTCTTGAGACTCTCCTCGTAGGGTCAGGTTGAGCTGTGGAGATTTGTTCTTGTCAGAGCTGCAGTTTAGACTGCTGGATGTGGCCATCAGCTGATGTTAACAGAGACCCCACAATCTCAGCTGTTTGCCTTTGGCCCCCAAATGCCAAACTAACATTGGGGGTTTTTTTAGTAATTTCCAAAGAGCTGTTGCAGGAGCAGTTTGGAGATTCAGGAACATCTCTGCAGATGCTTTCACACACTGTCGGGAGCGGTGTCCAACCTGCTCTCTGGCGTGTGGGCTGATTGACTTGCCCTGTGCCAAAGATTTTTCTGTTCTGTGCTTTTTCTACTGCATGACTGTCACATAGCTTTAGAGTTCACAGTGGGAGCATTCAGACCCAGCGCAGCTGCGCCTGCTGCTCCAACAGCTACTTTATATCCTGGGTAGGTCACAGCAGAGGACAAAAAGCAGCTGCACTGCCAGGCTGTGCATCAGGAAGCATCTTCAACCTGGGAAGAAAACTGTTATGCCAACAAATTACGTACCTGAATTCTCCAGAGTTGCTAGGAAGATGCTGATCGTTTCCACATACCGTTTTAAACTGTGTGACTGGAACTACCTCATAATGCTTAAAATGGGCAATCCTTTTGATCAATAGCTTTTATTTCTGTATTTTCACTTTTTTACTAACATGAAAATAGGGAATGAAGTTAAACACCTTTGCTAATTTATTACTGAAGCTTTACTGACGGCAACTTAATCATGAAAATAGCTAATTAGGGAAAACTGAGAATTAATGTTTTTCTCAAACAGTACTGGTTGATGACAGTATTTCAGCTTGTGATGAAAGGGAACAAACTGTTGAATTCTGAACATTCTCCTTCTCTTCTCCTAGCACAATTTTTCAGGTATTTTAAAACAGCTGCTTTCTCCCTTCAAAGCCGTGAGTGGTTCTGATCAGAAGCCCAGGTCTGCTGACACCTGGGACCAGCACTACTGCTTGGTGATGATGCGGGGCGGCCCGTGCCCGCACCCCTGCCCAGCCACAGTGCTACAGGTACAAATGAAGATGGGGACACTGGTCTGTAAGGTTTATGTGGAGCCTGGGACATTTGCCAGACTGCTGCCCATATCCAGTGTTCTTTGAGGGGGTGAATACTGCACCATTCTTAAAGGGACTGAGTTTGCTGAATTTCCTCCTTCCTCCTGGATAAATCCTTTATTGGAAAATAGATTCTGAATCTGTAAACTGACAGGTTTGGTAGTCCTCATCGAATAACTTAAAATTCAGCAGAAGCAAGCACACACCCTATTCTCCCTGGGTGTGTTCACAGGAATTAAGCCCACTGCATTTATTTAACAGATCTAGAAGAAAGGACTTACATTTGACTTTTAATTACTTTAATTTTTATATTTATTAGAGAAAAGCAATAGCAGAAATCAAATTACCTGGTGCATCTTACATCTGCTAGAACTACCTATGCAGTTCTTTCTCAGGCATGGCAGCTTGCCACTTCCAGTCAGGGACAGCACTGCTGCTCCAGTAGCAGTTCACAGTTTTCATGGTATTTGGACTTCTGAAAAGGTTTTGTTATCTGTTGTTGGGAGACAGCATAAATATACCCAGTCCCTAAAGACACCATAACTCCACCAGGATTCCTGTGGGTTTTGTAAGCTCCAGGTTATGCGTTAATCTGACTGAGTTCAGAGATTTTCCTCTGAAGCTTCCTCATGCTGTGAGGAGTGTGCCCAGGTCTTTGTGAAGCTCGCCTCTGCCCAAGGACAAGCACTGCTTGCCAAAATCCTTCAGCAGCACCAGCATGCCTGATGTCCCTTGGGACCAGGTAGGTCCAGTCCCTGCAGCCCCTGGAGCAGTGCGGAAGTCTCTCTCCAGAGCTAACTGTTTGGAAATGCTGAATTACTTGAAATCCTGTACATATAGCTACCTCATGCAGTCAAGGAAGGGTAGGAGAGTCAAGAATCCTGCTGTTATTTAATATGTTCTTGCAAAAAATATTTGATAGTGTCATATTTTTGTGATGTTTAGTAGAGGGGCATGCTGTCATCCACCTCCCTTCTCCAATCCATTTCCTGTGTGTTAGCAAAGGGTAGAAAAATGCTTGGGTACTGCACTATAGCTGTGGCTTTGTACGAAGACAAATTCCTGAGGCTGGGATATTGTGACTGGTTTGAAAAAATGTTGTGCATTCTTCTTTCTTCATTTAAACAGAAGAAGCATGGAAAGTTTGCAAAGGATGGGGGTGGAAGAAATGTTTGCTGTTTTCCAAAAGTGGGTGAGAGGTTAGAGTACAATTGGTAGTAGATTGTTCATATGGTCCTTGATGGTACAGATGAAGCCTGTTTGGATAGAGTTTTTAGCTACTTAATTTCAATTGTCTTATCATAGTTTTTGAAACCTCATAGAATCTACTGAGGGGTGAACAGGAGCTCTGCTGGAAGCCTTGAAACTGTTGAAACATCAGTATTTAATTTTCCAGCAAACAGTAAGCTCAGTTGATGGATAAGTTCAGTGTAATTGCTATTGCACTTGAAAACCACTGGTTTTCAAGAACCGATATATTAGGATAAACATTAGTGCACAAAAGACTTGTAAGTGGCTGCAGTCTGGACGCTATGAAAAATAGTCATCTGTATTTAGAGCATTTTTTTCCTTTTCTAATTGACTTCTGAAGTGGGAATACTTTATCAGTACTTAGCTACTGAGAGCACTAGGAGCTTTTGTGAGGCAAATCAACTCTCACCTGGCAGTGGAGGATGAGGAGGGAGGTTTGGGCTCTGGCACAGCAGCTGTGACTGGCACAGGTCCTCAGTGCTGGGCTGACTCTGCTCCCTTTGAAGTCAGACAGAAAACAGGAGCTGATTCAAAGTGGAACCACCACCCTTTGTCAGAGAGCTCTGATTCCCTGACACCATCAGCGTGTTGGAAATAAACATGAACTCCTCCACTCTGCTTTTATTAATTGCTAATGTGCTTTGTGCAAACCAGCTACAGGGTGTTACCAGCTTACGGCTTTGCCAAGGCAGTAAGGTGGAGTTGCATGTGGGAATGAAGCCTTGTTTAATCAGGTTTTATAATTACTTTGATACAACTTTAGCTGAAGCATGTTGGGTCAAGCAGTTCCTGGTTTAATACACTCACTGTTTAGTCTTAAGTTGCAGATTTAAAAATTTACCAAATACCTATACAATAATTTTTGCTATTGTGCATTGATCATCTACAAATATGCATATACTAACTGTATGTTGTATTTTTATTTATTTATTTTTACTTTAGTAACCAGTTTTAGATATCAAAACTCCCCTGGAATCTATTAAATTTTTGGATAAAAGCAGGTGAGCACAGCAGCAGCAGAGCTTCTCTCTCTTGTATCACAGGTGTGGCTTAATTTTACAGTGTTTTCTTGACTGCCACGTTAGACCTAGAGGAAAGGAGAGGAATATCCTCCGCAGTGAGGTGTAGCCTAGTAGACAGGGCTGTTTTGATACAGAAGCACCTAAGGAGTGCTTGTGGGTGAGCTCTCTGGGGTCGGGAGGACTGGGTATGACACTGTGCAGCATCCTGGAAACTTCATGGCAGTGATAACCCGCTATCGGGATGCACCCCACCTACCTGGGAATTCATGCAGAAGCTATAGAGAGTTTGTAACAACTAAAGGTTGTTATTTACAGACAATCAGAAAGTTTATGCTCTGTGTTTGCAACTGTAGGTGAGCAAATAAACTGCAAACTGAGCGTTCCTTTACCCTCTTTGTTGAGTTGTTAAACCTCTGGGTTTCTTTCCCAAGCAGCATACATGTTTCTTTTGATTTCTTGATCTAACATCTCTAACCAAGGCATCTGCCAATTACTCCAAAAGAGAGTTTAGAGAGCTGCTTTCTGGTTTTGTTATACCTTTTTTTAAAAAAAAAAAACACTCTAAAGTGTTTCTGAGAGGAAACCCCCCCCCCCTCCCCGAGAAAGTGATATCTTATAATTAGGAATAACAAGAAACTCGTGTTTGTAGCAAGTAAATTATAACCTAGAAAGTGGCTTGAACTTTTTCAGCTGAAAGCTGCTTTGGCAGCTTAACATGGGATTAATATTTGAAGTATGCCTGGACTATCAAGAAGTTAATCGATGGAGTGTGAGCTATACCCACTTAAAAGGCACAGACATGAAAATCAGTGCATTCTCCACAAGAGGCTCTTAATGATTTCCTTTCAGAGCCTGTGCACACTATCTTAATTATACAGGAGCCTACGTAAAGGTACCATTGGATTGGATCCAATTAAAGCTAAAGCAAACAATATGACAACAAAAAGGGCACTTGCGTCATTTCACTTCAGCATTTATAACACAAACAATAACTGGCAAATAAAAAAGCTCTTAGCCTATGGTGTGCTCAGTAGTGCCAGGATAATCATTCCTTCACATGTAATCATTAAAACAAAGAACACCATAACTGAAAATACTGGGGACAGTCTTTCTTCCTTCATGATTTGTCTGTGTAAAAGCAAGACCACCTTTCAGCAAGGAGGCATGTTTCCTGTGGTGCTCTGTGGGCTTCGTGAGATTAGTCACCTCTGTTTCACAGATAAGTCTTTCCGTGTGATCTTCTCCTGTCTGCATGAGTGCATACATTCACTAAAAAAATGCATCAGGAAGGATGGGTGATAAAGCTGGCAATGAGATTAAGGTGGTGGAGCACACTCTCATTAGAGATGCCTTTGCTTTCTGTAAAGGGTAGACTGAGAGGCCCAGTAATGGCTGTTAAAATGATGAGTCTTCTTGCATGGTAAGCCTGGCACTTTGATCAAATCAACCTTGTGAAACTAAAGCATCTGGATCCATGAGATCCCAGGCTATTGTCCTGCAGAGCTCAGCTTTAACACATGATTTTGGCTGTGGCAGTGCACTGGTAACATGCTTTCTTTAATGACTGAGGGGGAAAATGTCCAGATCAAAGGCTGTTCTCTGAGATGGTACTGATGTGGCTTCAATTGTCTAGCTACTCCAACATTTCTCTGTATCTTCAATTGCTTTAGGTATATTTCAGTGACAGGCATTCAAATGTTTCTTAATATTGCCACAATAATGTTGTCACAACATTACTTAGCATCATGGCATTTCCAAACCATCTGGATGGTGCTGGGAGGGGGCTTCAGAGGATGGTAGGTAGAGGAAGAGGTTCTCTTTCATCCCTTATCAGCTTTTCTTACCTTCATCTGACTGCTCTGGGGGCAGTTACTATCCCTTGGAAACTTCAGCCCTTCCCGGAGGCTGCAGAGTGCTGTGGTAGGCTCCAGCACCACCTCCTTCCACTTCTGGGGTAGAAGACCCCAGCACAGACTCCTATGCTCCCTCAGGGGCACCCAGACCTACATTTTTGCACGCATGGGACTTTTCTGTGTTCCAATGTGTTCCGAGGAGCAAAGAACACCATTTTCTGTACGAAGACAGGAGGGTGCCCAGCTCTGTTCAGGCTTTGTGTGAGACAAAAGCTCTGAATGGAGAGCGCACATGGCAAGACAGGCACAGGTGGGCTCGCAGGACTGGTAGCTGTCAGCATGACAGCAGTGACACTCAATACATTTTAGAGGTTAATGTCCACCACCTCTAGTCCCTACAGCCATTGGAATATAGGAATGAGGGAGGACCATAAATGGCATGTTTTGAAGCACAAAACAACTTCCTCCTTTCATGGAAGGGTTAAAATATGTCTAAACATTAATAATGCATTTTTTAATATGTAATTAATGTTTTTGAGTGCTAGTAAAGCCTAACTGATGTATGAGCAGTGTTTGAAAACCAATTTCTTGCTGCTGTCAGGAAGCCCTGAATCAAGGCACACTGACCCACCCCTTCCCATGGTCAGGTTAGAAGCCTGAAAAGAGGGACGTGCACCAGATACACCATCACAGTTCAGTGCATCCTGCTTTAACAGCAGAGATATAAGCCTTGGTAAAAGTATGTGACGTTCCTATCCTATAGGTGGTATGTTCTGTAGTAACTCTCCTAAACAATCTCACTCCTGACTTAAACAAAAGGCAGAGTCCTTACCTGCAGCAGGGCAATTTTTTCTCACCCTTCCACATCTACCACCCTCAAATCAAACTGTTCAAGCAGTGACCGTGTCCTTGGGAAGAGGCACAGGTACCAGGGTAGGTATGAGAGCACTGACTAACTGCAGGGAAGTGGGAAATCATGCAGAAAGGCAAGCGCTGTGGTTTAACCAGCCTCGTAATGGAGCACACAGACACTGACTCTTCCCAGTGTATATACAGCAAAGAAGGAAAGTTTTCATCTGGCTGACAGCTAATTCTATAGAGATGAGTTTATTTTTTGGACACTGCACTTGGACTTCCAGTTAATATTTTAATCTATTAAACGGATGTGAAAAATCTATGGCAGAGTTCAGGGCTTGAACAGCATGGGTTTGAATTAATTAATGCTCTCAAAGGCAGTATTAATGTGTCATCTAAAAGGGGGCTGAACAGATAAAGCCCTCTGATAATTTAGCACAAGAAGGCTTGAACTTCCATGTAAAGGAATAATTTCTTCTGGCAGCACAGGTTCTGTGCCCGTTTATTTTTGGTGTCACATTTACCACTACCAGTCCCTGCTATGCTCTTTAAGGAGCTAAGTTTAAAGTTAATGGGACTTCTGCGTGCAAAGGGTTTGCCAGCCAGGATGATAGACAGCATTGAGGTACCCGACTAGTACGAAATGTGATGCTTTTGCGACCTGGCCTTCTGCCTGGTGGGAGCTACTTCTGTTGAGCCCATCAAATGAATTCACATAAGTCACTAAAGATTTACAGGCTAGGAACGGCTGTTGGTTGCTACTGGATCAGACCAACTTCTGACCAGTCAGCTAGAGAAATATCCTGTACTCCAAACACTGCAGTATCCATTTATAAACATTTAAAAATACACGCGACAAGATGGAGTTGTTAGACTGGAAAATCCTCTTTAGCATGATACCGTCTGACCATTAAATGTCTATGGAAAAGGGTTGAAATAGCGTAATGACTCATCAAGGAGTTATTGAACTGGGTTAATAAATCTTTCTTTAGAATTTATTGATCAGTGTGGAAGAGCTCATGAAGTCATTACGCCTTTTTGCCTTTAAGCAGCTTCACCCAGGAAGTCTGGCCTCTACACAATTCCCTGGCTACCCCTGCGTTCAGAAGTAGTTACGTTACATACGCTGCAACAGAAAAACCATCATTTTCTTCCTTTTATTCCAGCTTTTTAAACTGATTTTAAGTTGACTTTTTAAATACAGAAAAAAGAATTTCTTCTTTTTCCTGCTGCAATAGTCTAATTGACAGCCTGTTGTTGCCCAAGCCTTAGCTCAAAGGGTCTGTAATGCCTGGATACCCTCCCTCCATACAGGCGCGTGCTCCCTCCCTCCCATGCTTCCACTGCCAAGGATCGAGAGGATACCAATGCCCTTCTGAGCTATACTGTTTGAACTGATGTGTCGGCACTGAGTGAATGAGATTTATAGCAAATAACGTGAATGTGCCAAGACTGTCTATAGCCCATCTTGGCTGTGGTTTTGCTTGAGGACACTTAATGGTTTCTGTGTAGAATTTTCTCCTGATGATTTGTCCTACTGCTTGTCACAGCTATAGGATAACTTAGTCAACGCCTTAAAGTCAATACTACTATCAGTCCGGAATTTCTTGTACTTCCCAAGGAAAGGAAATGCATTAATTTCAGAGCTGAGTCAAGCCCACAAATGAACTGGCATGTTGGGTAATGTCTGACAGCACATTTTTATAAGTAACTAGTCATGGCCACTGAGCTGTTCAGTTCCAGATGACAAGCGAGGGACGTGTTATCTGGGCTCGCTTATGCACAGCCTTTGTGTGGACCTTGTGATGAGGAATGATTCTCAAGCTCCTGGTTGGTGGTGTTTTTTAAAAAAATCTAAATTTCCTAAGAGAACATAGATTATATAGATTGTTTTCCTCTCCTCCTCTTGTCATAATTTCTGAACTCACTGGCCAATTTCAGTCCAGTTCTAGAGAGGGAAGAAGACTTGGTGATGTTAAGTTTTCGGTACGTTTCATGAAATAGTTGGACAGCTGAGTGGCAAAGGCTGCACTATGAGATTGCTCATAATCGGACAATAGGCAATATACAGAAGAGATGCATCACAAATGCTCCAATGATGGAAGACTTAATGGAAGCAAAAATATCCAGCATTTCCTAAATCCATAGGAAACTTGACTGCCCTCATTCAGGAGCTGATGAAACTGAATTTCACTGATTCATTGCAGAAAAAGTCCACCCAGTGAATTTTCTAAATGGATTTAGAAGGAAATAGATGATATGTTGGCCAGACCTGGATGTGCAGAGTTCCTTGTTTTGTCTTCCTGCAGATCACTGCTTGACAATAGGCAATGTAACAGGTATACCATAACTCCTTGCATGTTAAAAAGCTTGATTATCCTAAATACACACTTATTTCCTTTAGGATATCCTAAAGCTTAATATCCTAAATAAAATCCTAAATTTTATCAGCAATCCCAATGAAAGCAGAAACAGGACTCAAAATATTAGCAGACTGCTTTTGAATGTGAAGGGTAAGATAAAGAAAAATCTTCTAAGTGCAGGCAAAATCTCCCTTCTGTTTTTCGTGGGTAGTTCCTTTATCAGCCATTTGGAACACATAACATTTAAAACTTATGAGGAGGAATGGAATTTATAAATGAAATTACCATCTTAAAGTTTTTTGACTGTAAAAGTTGAGTAAAGAATCCTTTAATATAGGATATAGATGCATAAACGGACACAGTCCCAGTGCCATAGTCTGGTAAGGGTGGTGTTCAGAAAGGGAATGAACGCAGCCACTAAATTTAAAGAAAGATGGAACTGAATGAGAAAATTCACAGAATCAGCTTTAAAATTAAAATAAACCACAACCTTAATTTTCTGCATCTGTGGATTTATTTCCTTAGCCTGCTCTCTTGGCAAAGATATTAACATCTTCAAAATTACAGCTACCCACTGACATAATTCAGTGACATGAAGTGCATTTACATCTTGGAAGATTTAAAGCCACTTTTACTCTTCCTTCTTCTCCATGGTGTTTGTTTTTCTACGTTTATGTATACTTGGCCTCAGTTCCCTCCATCTGATTTGGTGGTGCAACTGTAATCCACCTCAGCACAGATATCCGGCTCTTCCTTTAGAAACTTCCTCTTGCTATGCTATAGCTCTTGTAAACGCCCTGAAGGAAGTGGGTTTTTTCCTCCTTCCTATTGCTGCAAGAGGTCCCAGAAATACAAGTCAATTTATAAAACAGACAACATTTGGTTTGAAAAGATCCTAAAGAGATGTAGTTTTGCATTAACTTCAATGCATTTGTTCCTTACCTTATAGAAACACCATGCATATCACTCATATATAAACAAAATGACTGGCAAAACCATAGAGACTGTCCTAACATTTTAATTTATTAGAGTAAAATTGCCAGGTTATTTTCCATCCTTTCTGTTCCATATATTTGACAGAGAACATCTGTCTGCTAACAGTGATGGTTCCAAATCAAGTATATGATTTTCTTCTTTATGGAGAAAGATACTTGAATGGCACTTCAGATGTCATTATCTTTAACTTGCAGCATTTCACTTTAAATATGTAATTTTTAAAATGAAAATATAAAAAAACCCCATGAAATGCATAATATTATTGTTTCATGGCATCATTTTCATTATTTATTATCTCATGGTGTATGTATTTCATAGGATACAAGGAGACACTCTGTTCTACCTGAGCAATATAGTATTCCAGTTACTCAGTTTGGTTCCTGCAAGCTGTGATTATATGAAACAAGGGAGGTTTCCGCCTTTAAGTGTGTTAAGAAAATCCTCAAAGGTCTAAAATAGCAGATATTATTGGTATGCTTGGTGTCAGCATTGTGAGAGAGACAAGGCTCTCAAAAGGCCTAAAACAACAGATAATGGCCTATTATTTCCAAAATTATTTCAAAAAAAAGGAAAAAAAAAAGGGGGGGGGGGGGAGGCGGGGAAAAAAGAGGCATTTCCACTGACAGAGAGAAGCAGCCTACAGATGCTATGTAGGAGAAAGAGGTGCTGGTCAGTCTCCTGCCATCACTAGAATGGAAGGACCAGGGAGGCGAGGTACACTTGGGGAAGCTGGGAAGTGCCGGAGCAACATGAAGAAAGGCAGCAGCACCTTCCCAACCACCATCACCTCAGAGGAGCTCTGCAGAGATTGACTCCCAGCCTTTGCTTTCATTTGCAGATGCAGGATATGTAATAGAAAAGTCAGGAGACCAAACTGCCCATCCCTGCAGTGGGCCACCTGAACCCAAACACTGCAAAAGGCAGCGGCAGGCCCTTTCTCCTGACATGGAATAGGTGCTACCCCTCTCCAGCTGGGTTGTCTTTTTCATTTAACAGAGGCCTCAGTAGACTTTCTTTTTTCTTTTTTCTTTTTTTTTTTTTCAAGTAATCTTGGCTCAGAAAGGAATTGCTTAATTTAACAAAGTGCATTTACTAAAATGGAGCTGTGGAAACTTTAAAGATGTACATGACACTGGGTTGTGTGTTTCTTCATGCATTTTCCTGCTCTTAAACACAGACCCTGCCAAAGCAAATAACTGCACAGTATTTATCATAGTTGTGTTACTATGTAGGAATATTTTTTGTTACAATGCTTGCTGAGGTGAAGTATTTGTTAGCTCCTCCTCTCTTCTGTCTGGAAAAAGCCAATAACATGGAAATCCAATTGTGGTCATGAAACATCGCTAACTTGGAGCTGTGAGTCCCAGGATCAGACCTAGGTTGGGCAGTAGCATGGAGTTTCTCCCCTTGTCAAGAACTGGTTCTCACTGCCATGTGAAAGCCCAACAAAAGGTTTTTGTTCTATTGCACCACTTGTCCAAATGCTACAGCCTTTAAAATTACTCCCATTTCTTCTACAAAGGAAGGCACTAGCAACATAGAGTGTTTTGTTTGGTTGGTTGTTTTTCTGGTTTGGTTTTGTTCTTTTTTTTGAGTGTAAACCTATTCCTGATTACCCTATCTAGTAGCTTCTGTATGTGCTATCCACTTGCGTGGTCATAGCATCCCCTCTGCGGTGAGATCTGCTCGGTGGGGCTTTGGGGGCTGGTTGGCAGCACTTTGTCCGGCTGCAGATGGGCGTTCTGGGGCGGTGGGCTTAGCTCTCTGCTGAGCTGGAAAACAGAGGAAATGACTTCCAAATCTGGCCTGTCCAGTCCTCACCAGCACCTCTTGATCCCATTTGCTCCCATCCTCCTCTGGCACTGGATGTCTGTAGCTCCTGGGGAGGCAGCAGAGGAAGGAGTGCAGGCTCTGACCATGCTACCAAGGGCCCAGCTGCAATAGCCTGTAAACACTTTGGTTTCCAGAGGCTTTTCCCTGTCCCTCTATACTGTATGGAGGAATATAGATAAATTGTGTAATCTTTCCTGAGCAGTGAAGGATCTCTTGACGTACAGATCTAGCAGGGAAACGATCTGCTCTAAAGCATGGGGAAGTCCAGCCCTACTACAGCAGGCAAGTGCTACTTACAGCACCCTCGGACACTGGAACAAGTCCCCAAGGGAATCAGTGGAAGCACCTCATTTACATCTTTTTGAGTTATGTAGGAATGTATTATTTTACGCAATCCCATATCTGAAAGAATCTTTTGCAGGCAAAATTGGATTAAGTCCTTTTCAAAGGTTTTTGCTCTTTTAAGAACAAAAGACAGTGATTTAGTGGTGTTCTTTGGGATTAAATGGTATCTCTATGTGTGTGTATTTATATACAGATTTATGTATTCAGGGCCAACACCCAGATTACAGCTGTGACAGCTCTTTCTTATTATTCTTAAAATGTATGTGTGTTTTTTACTGCGATGCCTGGCAGTACTGCTAGTGGTGCTGTGGTTATAAATCTTCCTTTAGGAATTTATAACATAGTGTGAACCACAATTTCTCCTTTATCTAATTACTGCCTATGAATTTTTTTTATTTGAATAGTTTCAAAAATAATTTGGGAAAAAAAAAGTTGGTCTGATTTAAATGACAGATGATGTAACAGGATTTTTTTCTTTGAAGTACAGCTAAAATTATATTCTGAAGCAAGAGAAGCTTTTTTTACAGAACAAAACCATTTTTTGGTTACAAGTATTGAAAGAAATAACAAGCCAGATATTTTCCTTATAAAGTTATATTTTATATATATATATATATAAATAGTTCTATTTAATATTGAGTGTGCAATCCTTATTCATACAGAGTCAAAAGGGGACTTGCTGGGATGGTATGAAGGTACAAGAGAGAGCTCGGTGCCGTCCTGGCAGGACTTCATTGCAAAAAGCTACTGGCTGCTGTTTACACTTCAAACATTCTCTGAATAAGTGTTGTCACAACAGACGAGCAATTATAGACAATAATGTCAGTAATTTGTGGATTAAGAACTCCTTAAGGATGTATTGGCAACGCATACAGTAGCTGCTTTTAGCTTGCAACTGTTCACCCTTAGCTGTGCCAGCGAAACTGTTACTTCCCAGAAGCTATTGTGTTCCCTGTGAGGCAGAAAACAGCAGCAGGGGTTAAACTTCTCCGGGTCTCCCCCCCCCCCCCCAGCCTCCACAGCAGCTCTCACCCAGACAGCTTAATCCCAAAGAGTCCTTTCCAATAGATACATCTATTTATGCATATGCATCAAATAGAAATACTGGCCATTATGTTGAAGTAATGCTGTGGTAGGCTTTTGCCAACAAACCCAGAAAATATCAGATTTTAAGATTCCAGTGTTATAAATACACCTGTGAGGAACGTCAGCTGGAGGCCAAGCCCCAGACGGGGTGGTGGAGGGTGCAGGACACATGCTGACCCTCAGACTTGTGCTTTGGGACACCCATGGCTCAGGACATGCCCTGTACTAGCTTATGCAAAAACACGTAGGGTGTGAAACATGCCCTGCTGAGAAAATGTTGATTGTTTTGAGGATCAACAAGGAAGATTCAATTGTAGTTTGCTCTTCTCTTAAAAATACTGTCATGAAATACGTATGGCAATGAACACTTTCGGTGACAGATTAGATACGAATACACTTTGTGCTACTGCTCTTTGGTTTTAATTTCAATACAGTGCATTCAGAAAATTAGAGTGTGTTTAGGAAAATGGCTTGTGTGATGAGAAATTAATCTTTGGAAGGCTATATATATGTAAAGTAGTGGAGTTGGAGGGGTTAGGAAAAAGAAGAAATGTTTTGTTCTCATGAATTCTTTGTTGGTTTGTTTTGGGTTGGGGGGGGGGGGGTTGTCTTTTTTGTTTGTTTGTTTTTTGGTTTGGTTTGGTTTTGGTTTTGGTAGGGGAAAAATGTCATAGAGATTCCTTGAAAGGCTTTAACTACAGAACTGGAAAATTAAAAGTATTTATCGAGCACCACTAACCTGGTTTTCCCATAGGCAGATTTGCCTTTAGACAAAAGGCACGTCCTGTGCCTGCCTGTCGGTGCCAGCCAAACCTCCAGAGGACTCTGGTCCTTTCTGCTGCTTGTGCTTGGTCATTCAGCATCTTTTCCTGAAGATGCTGTAAAAGACACTTTAAAAAAAACTTATTTCTCCCAAGCACCACGGCAGCAGGTGATGTGGCTGGGAGCGCAGGGCTCACTGGGCAGTGGCGGGGAGGTGACAGGGCTCGTTGGGCAGTGGCGGGGAGGTGACAGCCTGACCCCAGGCAGGGCAGAGGCAGGGCCCTGTGCCCCAGGACTGGCGCGGAGCAGCCCCTCAGCACCCCTGGGGCTGTCTCGGCCATGGCCGCCGCCAGGTTGGGTGCAGCCAAGGCAGGGTGGCACCGGGCTCTCGCTGCAGAGGCCTCAGCTGGCCATCTCAGTGGGCAAGCAGGAAACAGCCCGTGAGACCCCCGAGAGTGACAGCGGCCTGTTGTGTGACACCTTCCCAGACACGGGGCCTTGTCTTTTGCTGGGTTTTTCATGGATTCTGGTTGCTCGAGTACCTCCTGCAGCCGACGATAAAGGCTCCGAGTGCATCTCAGATTGCAAGGGGCCTTGTTTGGCGCCGCCAGTGTCCCCGCAGACACTGCCTGTGCCCGAGCAGAGGCTTAACTGATTCACGCCCCTGAAAACGAGGCACACAGCAGTGCGTGCCCGGCCAGGCTGGCCGCCCTCTCCGCCGCCGCTCGCCCCGCACTCCCATTCCCTGAGGAAAAAGTGTCACAGGCGCCCTCCCGCCGGCTACGCATCTGTTTTGGGCTGGTACCATCTGCCCGCACGCAGCCGGCCGGCCGGGCCCGGCCACGGAGCGCCCCGGCGCCCTGCCAGGCCCGGCGTGGGGGACTCTCCGCGGGCCCGGGCCCCGGCCCCGGCCAGCCCGGTCCCCGGCCCCCGCGCCCCTGCCCCGAGGCGGCCGCGGGCCGGTGCGGGCGGCCCGGCAGGAGGCGAGCTGCCGCCGGCCCCGCTGCCGTCACGTGGCCGCCGAGTTTTCTCCCCGCAGCGGTATGAGGAAGTCGCAGCCGCCGCCGTCCGCAGCCCGGGCGGGCGCAGCCTCCGCCGCCGCCGCCCCGCGGCGCGATATGTGAGTAGCCGCGGGCAGGGCGCCGGGCCGGGCCGGGCCGAGCCGAGCCCACCACAGCCTAGCCCCTTGCCCTCCCGCTGCGCCCCGGACAGCGGTGGCGGTAGCCGGGCGGGCCCGGCGGCAGGGCCGCTGCGGGCACCTGCGGGGCTGGGAGCAGCCGTCCGGGGGAAGCCGGGGGGCGGCGGTGAGTGGGTCTGGGGGCGGGCCGGGGTGGGGGCGTGAGCGCGGGGCGGGGCGGCAGCGCTCCCGCAGGGCTGCGCCGACGGCGGCCCCGCGCCCCCCGGCGGCCCGTCCCCGATCGCGGCCCCCGGACGGAGGGACGGGACGGGACGGGACGGCTCGGCTCCCCTTTCCCTCCCCCGGCAGGCTGGCTCTCTCCGGCACTCGCCTCCCGGCGTGAAGCCCCCCGCCGGCGCCGCCGTCCCGATGGAGGAGCCCCCGGCGGCGGAGGAGTGGCAGGGGGCCACCCAGAAGAGGAAGGCCTGGGCCAAGAGCCGGGACTCCTGGCAGGCGTCGGAAGCGGAGGATCTCTCGGCAGCGGCGGCGGCGCTAGCCCGCGGCGAGGAGGAGGAGGAAGAAGAGGAGGAAGAGGAGGAGGAGGAGGAGGACCTCGCCGGCGGAGAGCTGCCGCTGGCCGCAGAAGCAGGTGGGTTTCGGGGGGCGGCAGCCCGCGGGCCGCTGGGACCGCCGGGACCCCCGCGGGGCGGCAGCGGGGGCGGCCGCGGGGGGCCGGCCCCGCCGGGCGGGCTCTTGCTGACGGGCGGCTCTTCTCTCCTGCTCTGCCCTCAGGCCGCAGCGTTCCCAACGAGAAGATCGCGATATGGCTGAAGGACTGCAGGTGGGTGCTCCCGCCGGGCCTGCCCCCGCCGCCCCGTTCCGGCTCCCGCCGGCGGGTCGCTGCGGTGGGGCCGGGCCCCGCGGCCGCCGTTCCCCAGCGGGGCGCGGGCCGGGCGGCGCCGTGTCGCGGAGGGCGGGAAGCCTCGCCCGCCTCCCCTCCCGCCGGTTAGCGGGCACCTCGGCGCGCCGGGGCCGCGTTTGCCGCGGGCGCTGTCGCGACCCTTCGTGGACAAGAAGCCCCCGTCGGCTCGGTGGGGGCCATACCGCCGGCCGGGGTCACGGGTGGAGCAGGAGCGCACGTAGGGGCGGCCGGGGGAGAGCTGGCGCTGGCACCTTTTCTCCCCTTGGCCTCGTTAACGAGGCTGAAGCTCTTCAGCCGCTAAGGGTCAGGCAGACAGCGCTGTTCGGCTCAGTTTGTCACCGAGGGGTTCCAGTTTAAAGCCTCCCCTGCTGCCCTGCCTGGTTGTTGCTGCAGAGCTAAAGCAACGGTGCCCCCGCGGCAGTGGCCTCTGTGCTTCTTCAGGAGTGATGGCACGATTTAGGCTAACTTGATTTATCCAAGTGTCTCTCCGTGTCCTGCCACCCTTAGCCTGAGACTTGTATCTATTCCATGTTTCTGTTACAAAATACTTCCCTGCTGTTTGGAACAGGCTGATGACATTACTCTTTCTTCATCCTCAGTCACGTAAAAGCATAAATGCTACATCCAGTAGCAGCTGCTTTTGTCCTGTCTTTTTCTCCGTTCAATCCAGGCAGCCTTTGGAGCCAGAGCTGATGGGGAAAAGCTAACAATTAGCTTTCCACTAACTAACAATGATGTTTCGAGACCTCCCCTACTGAAGGTTTCTGGCTTCCTTCTTTTAGAAGCAGCTACATTAGGATGAAAATTTATCTCTCCGTTAGCCGTGCCTTTGTGATCTTTGATCCAGTAAGCAGATCACTGAGCTTACTCCCGTAACCGAAGCGCATGTTCCTTTATAACTACAGGGTCCTTGGTATAGTTTTCCTTGGATCTTTACAGGCTGTACCTTGGAGGTCGTGTTGGCAGCAAGAGGCTTGAAGTTGTACTGTATCCCAAAAATGTGATATTAAGACCTGACAGACCTTTCTTCCAGAATGCCAGAATGGGAGAGGATTTTTTCTAACTTTACCTGAAATCTGGTGTCCTGTTGGTCTGGCAAAATATATCCTTAAAAATAAGTGTTATGAATTCAGTATGTTGTTAGAAATATTTTTTGAGTGGGGAGGGAAAAAAGTGTAGTGGAGGGGGAAGAGGCCCCTGAGGGAGAAATTCCTCCTAATGCTGCAGTGCCACTTATCTCCGTATCTGCAGGATTTCTGTCTAGAATCTTCCCTGGCCCTATGATCATTACCATTTCCATAGCACAAACCTGCAAACTGACAATGTGAACATCTAATGGATGGTCACAAATCTTGAGTAGTAACGCAAAGCTTGCAGTTTTATTCCTGTGCTCTGGTAAGTATCTGTTGTTAAAACTGGCACCAAATGCTTCTATGAAATATGTTTGCATCTCTGGCAGTTGATTCCCCAAATATGGGTGTTTTATTTTACATGGTATTTCTGTATTTTACACACAAGGCAACAGAGCACAAGTTTACCCTTTCGCTAATACGGAGATGCAAATTTAGTTAATAAGTGTTTGTGAAACCTATTGTGGCCCTTCACAGAAGTCTTTTAAAGTATTAACTATTTACTGTTGCAGATCTTTTCAGAAGAATCTTGTGTTCTCCTCAGAAAGATAAAATCTGTGGTTTTTTTAAAGATCTCTTAAAGTAACCAAGCTATTCAGACCAGAGTTAGCCTCTGACTCCGTAACGTGCAGAGTGCATTCATATACGGTTCGTATCTGGGAGGTGCGGTCCCAGCTGCCTGCAGTGGTGCACAAGTCCTTGCATTTTATAACTGCAGAACGGTTTCGTTTCTTTGTATCTAATACACATGTGAGCAGTAGCTAGTGTGTGCAGTAAAATGATTATTCAACTTGCAATGTTACGAAATGTTTGTATGTATAAAAACCCTGAACTGATTGTTTCTTGATAACAATGTATATAGGAAAAGTGGACAGTGTCAACAGAGGACAGAATAGCCCTACAGATACTATAGTGTGTTGTTCAAAAAAGAATACTTGAAAAAAAAAGTTGTGAAATTTACAGTTGTTGTCCTTGAAAATTCTTACTTGTTTGATAACACTTTTTGCTGTGGAGCTTTGATTGCTACAAAGCTCTGTTGTAAAAATATAACCATTGCTACAAGTGAACATTCAGTTAGGAAAATAAAGTATTTTCTTTGTTACATATTTTTTAAAAGCAGTCCTTCCCATTTTGTCTGAGATTCTATAAGCTTTTGTGAGTTGTACATCAGAAGAAAATTGGCACTTTAAAAATCTCATTTTCTGGTTTGAGTTGGCAGCAGCACAAAAAACCTTAGTATCAACCTACTGCATAAATAGATCAGCTTATAAGATTTATTCCTTTGTTTGTTTCCAAAAGCATCCACAGTGTTATAATATGGATAAAAAGAATTACTAGCTGTCCCTTGATACTCATGTTAGAGGTCTAGGGCTCTTATTACTTGGCATCTCTGTTTCACATCTACTTTGGAGGAGAGAGGAAGGTTCTTAATATCCCATGCTATTTAACTTGGTAGACGCAGGTTTTTAGTTTTTTTTAAAAAAATGATCACAGCAAAAGAAACAAAAAAGCAAGTATGTGTCATACTGTGATAAGAATTGTGGAGGCTTAAGAAGTGTCGGATGCTACCCAAAGTTTCTGTTTCATTCATGTTTTGGGAATCACATGCCTTTGAGAAAGGCATTTTTTGCTCTCTGCCTGGTACCTTGTAAAGGCATTTTGAAGTAATAAGAAAGCTTACAAAGGTTTCTCGTTGTAACTACTGTAAAGCTAAGACAGGAAACACAAGTGTTTGTATTATATTGATAGAAAAGAAGAAATTTTTGTCGACTCTGTGGTGACTTGTGTTATTTTGATTGAGTATATTTAGATTCTGCTAGTAATACAGGGGATGCGGGAGGTATTTAGGAGCCATCTCCTGTAGATGTGCAGGAAGTGAGTTCTTGAAATGCCTCAGAAAGAAGAGATTTTTTTGCTTTAAGTTTAAAATAAACATGGCCTCTGCCCAATTAAGGCTTTAAAAGCTGAAATCTAAACACTTTCACAGCACAGTGCAAAACCCTTGTCCCATTCCTGAAGATCACCCTACCACAACAGGTAGCTGAGTAAAGAAACCTCTGGGATGAGAGGAAGCCCTGAGGCTGTGCATGGTCCTCTTACCTGCTCAGTGCCTACCTCCCATGGTAATGTGGACATCAAGAGTTCTGTTTGTTCTTTTGTAGACCAATATTGAGAGAAGTTATTGCCATGTATGTTAAAATACAACAATAAATGAGTGAACGCAAATGGAAAACCGTAGGATCCCTTGATCCTGACACACACCCATTTACTAGCTCTTTGCTCTTTGCTGGCTGCCCTTGGGTTGCTGTTGGCCTCCCCATGCTGCTCCTCCCCAGCTGCCACACAAAGGCTGCAGGGATGTGCTGGGGACCTGCCGTTCCGCACCTTCGGCTGGGAGACCTCATCCTGAGGGCCCAGCAAGTGAAGGGTCCCCCCAGCCCGACCCTGCCTGAGTGCACGGGGCTGAGATGGAGCTCATGGGCCTTGCTGGTGAAAAACAGCCTGGCATGGAAAGGCAGAGCTGTTCGTGCTGTTGTCCAGGACGATTTTTGTGCAGCTACTTGTCACTCCTTTAAACTCATATTGTGTCTAGTTATTAAATGCAAGTTATTAAAAGACAGGGGGTATAAGGCAGCTGTGCTTGTGTGCAGCAGTGCAAGCAGGACAGCAGATGGGTGGTTGACAGGGCTGCTTTTCTGGTAGCTGCTAACATGCTGTAGAGGTGATGGACTTAATTTCTGAAGGAAAATGATAGCTTTGATGGTTGCTTTTACCATTTTCTGCCAGGTGGTGTGTGCAGCAGTGGCCTTGGCTGTCAAAGTCACTGCCAGCAAGTTTCTGCATCGAAAAGGTAGAGACGTTGAAGTAGCCACCAGGGAAGGAGAGGGAGAAAGATGGGAGCGCACCCATCAAAGCCACAGAGTAAACAACTGGCATAGTTACTACTTCAGAACATAAGGCTTGTTGTAGCGTGACAGGTTTAGACAATATGCCCTAAGTTTTTTCAAACTTTCACAGAACAGGGACACAGAAACCTGGGAGATCTGGGCCTGGGCAGAGTCTCTCCTGTCACTCGAAACACAGTTGTGCACCTGGATGCTCTGGCTGTTTGCCTTGGTGTCTCACCGTGGCAGGGCTTTGCTTAGCTTCATGAAAGATACATTGAAGTGAGCTTGTTTCCTATCAGAAGGCCACACATGGAAAGAATAAACTCTTTTCAGAGAGGAAAGAAAAATAAGGTTGTGAAGTGTAAGGTCTATTAGAAAGCAGATGCAAACTTCCCTTGCTTAATTTGGCCATGGCACCAAAACAAATACTGTATCAGAGCACTGTTTACTTTCAGGTCTTTGGGCAGGTTTATATGTTTGTCTAATTAAGGACCCAAATGAAACTTACATAATATAGGCATGTAAATCATTTGCTTTCCCCTTCTTTATGAGTATTATATCTCTGAATTTGTTTTGGGCTTTGAGAATTAATGCTGCGTTACTTAATAGTGACAGGCCTTTGGCTAAACGTGTCTCAGAGACAAGGTGTGTGAACCTAGAGACCTGCTGTTCGTGCAGTTTCTGCTGCTCCTTCTGAGCACCACGAGGTTCAGCAAATCCCCTGCCCTTCAGGGAGCAGCAATAGGAGGGGTCGTCCAAATAAGAGCCGACATGAAGAGTCTATCAAGTATCAGAACTAGCAAGTGACAGCTAACATAGCTGTCAAGGGTTTTATCTTGGTCCTGATCACCAAATACAGCTTTTCACCCCTTTCTCCAAGAAGTTTTAAATGTGTAGAAAAATGGCAACAGTTTTTGTCATATAAATAAGATTGAATTAGTCCATCCAAAACCCCATGCTCATTTTTTCTGGGTGTTTTTCTGAGAAGCCCATGATTTTCCTCAACAGAGGGCTGCTGACCCTGAAGCTGTGCTGGTGCCTGGTGTTTGAGCATTGCAGTTATTATTAACCTGTTTCGTTGTTTTTCCCTACAAGGAGTATTTGTTCAGAGGGCTGGGGATTGTTTAGGAAGTTATTGCCAGTCCTCAGATGTTTGTGCTTTCTGGGGGCGGAGGGAGGGACAACTGCTGTTATCACACGCTCGTTACACACTGTAAGGAAGGACATGAAGCAGCAAGTTTTTAAAGTAGTATTAATCTCTTCTGTGGTTTCAGAACGCCTCTGGGAGCCTCCCTGGATGAGCAAAGCAATCCTCTGTTGAAGGGTAAGGAAAGGCTTTACCTACTAAAATCTCTTTTGCTGGGAACTGTGCTTTTGTAGATGTTCGCCTGAGACCTCACTCTTTAGCGGTGGCACAAACCACAGCCTAGTTGGTGTCGCTGAGTTACTCTCTATGTAAAGCAATTGTGCCTGAGAAGCTGGAGAAGGGGGAAAAGATTTTGAATAAGTCTTTCTGGAGAGTTTAGTTAAAGCCCTAAAAAACATCCCCAAAAATGTGCAGAATGGGCATGTTGTAATTTCCTTTCTGAGAGGGTGAGCATTAGGCAGTCTCTGCCACTAATAACTCTGCTTGCCACACCTGAAAATTTTACTATCTGAGCAGGTCCAAATACTGAAGTTCAAAGTACAGCGAGAATGTGCAGGTAGTGACAGGGTGCAGAGGAATTACTTGCTGGGCCTGGAATCTTTGCTTCAACTCTTAATCCAGTACAGGGAGAGCAAGGGGAATGCCTATGCTGGGTTTAGACTCTGGATCACCCTGGTAAGATGTCTGGAGGATAGATAATGTAGCAGCAGAAGGCACAGATGTGTTGGGTGGTACCTCCAGGTTCCCACTTGCAATTAATTGGCTTGCAGGTTGACTCAGGGATGATTCTGAGGGCAAAACTAAAGCGGTGTTGTAGTTGTTCTTTTTAAAAATAATTTTTATGTGTTCTCAACTGTAACTTCTCACTTCTTAGTGCATCTTTACTGTATGAGTAATGCAGGGATTGTAAATACAGTCTGGTTGTATCCTGCTGTATCAACTGAAGTGTCTTGCTAATATCTGTAGTTAAGCTGTTGGAAAGAAAACATTGCAGCATTCTAGTTGTTGAACTGTTAACTGTACATTTTCAGGCATGCTGGTGAGAAATGGAGGAAGTTTTGAAGATGACTTATCCCTGGGAGCCGAAGGTGGGTGTGGCAGGATTATGACTCTTTTTCTAGAGAAAAAAAACATTATGTTCAGTCGTCTGATTTTTATTTTGAAAGACAGCATTTCCCTCTGGTCAAAGGCAGTTAGTTGATAAAGCTGGCCAGAAACCCAGCATGAAGCACATAGAAAAATGCAGGAAGATTTCCTTTTTGAGTTTATTAGACTGTCGCTAGTGTTAAACATTCTGGTCTAACCTGAAGGTTAGAGGGAGGCCTGAATTCGCTTCTGCCTTCTCATTTTAATGCCCACAGTGGCAGCACAGCCTGGAGCACTCACTGAGGCTCTGAGAAAGTGGTTTCTCTTACTTGCTCTTCTTGTCCATGGGTTACTCTTGGCAACCATGCATGCCCCACTTCCACTGAATCCCTTGGGAGTGCCATGTGCGGGCTTTTGAAAGGAGAAATGAAATTCTGTCAGCCAAGAGGCAATCCCATTAAGGGCTAAGTGCTTTTGAAAATGAAAAGCCCCAAAGCTGAGTAAGTACTTTGGATCAGCCATGACACACACTTTGCTGTCGCTAGCTGCTTGCCATTTCTTTCTCTTCCCCTTTTTAGGGGGAAGGACATGTGGCTGTTCATGGTGGACTTCTTTGTAGAAAGGTACTTCTAGCATCTCTTGGTTATGGGCTAGAAGTGTTCATAAACAAACAAAAGCACTGTGGATCCTGTTCTAACAGCAGCGTCTTGAAATAAAATAGCAAAAAGACAGTCTCACAACCTGGGTCCTGGGGTTATCTGGAGGATAGAGGATATAAGACAATGTCTGTTCTCAGTGTAAAAGAAAAACAAAAAGGCAAAGCCACTCCCCCACTTTAGCTTTTAGTGATTTTTGAATTATAGCTTTTTCAAAGTGTCAAAACTTGTATAGTAGAAAGCCCTTTTTTCCACAGCAGTCTTGCCAGTGGTGTCAAAGTAGTGGGACAGGGCCTGGAGGAAGGAAATGTCTTTAATTTTTAAAGAGTCAGGGCTTCTAAGGAAAACAGTTGATCTGATGACCTTGATCTGATAATGATGGAGAAGCAGTAAATGAGTCCTTTACTGCAATAGATTAAATAGGATTAAATTTTCTTTCTGACAGTCTTTTCTACTTGTTAGATTGCCTGCAGTACAAAGATTTCATAGGGAAAGTTTCTTTGTAATGATAATCCAAGCTCTGAGTGTATGATCAAGAGTACAAGAGTCAGTACATTTTAAAACATCATGTCACTTTTTTCTTTTCATTTTTTTTGCCTTATCATTCCCAAGGATTTCTGGGGTTTATGAGCCTTTAGCATTATTTAGGGAGAAGGTTGTTTCCCTCCTTTTCAGATGATAAAGGTCCCAATAATAGAATCGCTGGCTGATTTTCCTGGGTAAGGATGCAGGTATTTCTGCTGGGCTTTGCACCCCATTCGAGAGCAAGGGAACAACCGAGGAGCTTGGAGCAGGGCTGCGTGCCCTGCCAGACAAGACAGCCCCTTTGAGGCTGGTATGAGTGGCCTGCCCTTGTGCACCCATGACTGCCTGAACCCAGATACAAGCCAGAGCCCTGTGTGAATGGTATGGAGGACATCAGGCAGGGTCCTGTAACCCCACCCCCCTACAGAGCTGTTAAAACCCGTGGTTTAGCTGTTCAAACTAGTTGCCAGCTAATCCATATAGATAGGCTGACCTCCATATTATAGGCAAGAATATAAAAAAAAACCAGATGTGTCTGCATTTTGTATACACTTGCGTGTCTTTGTGGTGCCTCTTCAAAACAAGAGAGAGGTTGTGGAGGTTTCCATGTTTTGCTCTCACTTGCTGACTGTAAGTTGCTGATGCAGCAAGTCGAGGTGCAGCGTTTTCCTGGCAGCACATTTGACATTGCTTTGCTCTTTTCATAGCTGATTCTGAAGGCCACTATAACATATGCATGCTCCTTGCCTGTCTCCTGGGGCAAGTTTGTTAATGTTGAGTCATGTCTTTGGGGAGCCCATAATTTAAGACTGGGGCTCAACTCTCTGGCTTGACAGGGTGTTGATTTTCTGAAAGAATAATGCTGCCTGGGATGTTCCCATGTGGAGCTGGGCCAGTCCAGCTGCAGAAAGTGCTGACTTCCCTGTCAGAGGCTGGTGACCAGGTGCTTGGTACCTGGTGGCCGGCCTCCCTCCAGAGCCCTCTTGACTTATAAGTGCGGCCACCAGTCCCACCAGCACCTCAGGCTTCACCTAGCTGCTGTCCATGGGTCACGCAGCTTGGGCAGCCAGGACCCTGCCCCACGTTGAGAGCAGTCTGTGCTGATGGAAAGACTAACAAATATGGTCTCAGTACCTGGCTGTGGGGCCAGCTGCTGTCCTTGCATTCTTGGCATTCTCTACCAGGTTGCAGGCCTGCTTCTCCTCTTCCCAGTCCCACCCCAGGAACAGCCCTGCAGCTGGTAACGCATATTCAATTGCAAAGGAATAAATGGTTTATATCATAATTACTAGTTTGCCCCATGATAAATTTCAAGTTAATATGATTAATGGCAATATGTAAATGACAATGTGTGTCCATGTGAGATTTTATTTTAAACAGAGCCTGAGTAAACCAGATCACCTCTGTATCAGCCATGTCCTAGAAACCATTGACAATCATATTTATAGGGGAAGAGAAAAATCTGGCTTGTGCAGGAGTATTGGTAAATGTGCTCACCGCCTGCCTCTTTGTATCGGTTGTGGGAGGTGTAATTCTGAAGGGGTCTTTATGTAACATCTTTTTGTTTCTCTACAGCTAATCAACTACGGAGTGATACCCAAATGGAAACATGGTAAACATATTTGTTGTTTGTTTGTTTACTTCAGAGGATTATTCATACTGGAGGATGGGAGGGAGAGGGGGCAGTGGAAGTCATGGAGGCTACCTCAGAGCTAAAGCTCTTCTGCTCATTTCTGTTTATGTGAGAGGGAAGAAGATCCAGATAACACAGAAACAGCCATTAAGGGGACGCAGAAAAAAAATGCAGATTTTTGTTCTTCCAGCAGATCTGATGTGGGTTTTGGAGTAGCAGGGGGAAAACAGAGAAATGGCAAATCTAAGTAACTTAGTATGATTTACCTTCTTTGCCTCACTGATCCCTCACCATTTCAGAAATTTCAAGGGAAAATTAGTTTTGCCTTTCAAAGCAGATGTCCTTTGGGAATGGGGGAAAAAAAGGCTTTGAGAGAGGAGAGGGTCCATGCTTTATAGGGAAAGCTTCTAAAAAAAATGTGCTGAAACTAAAACCCTGTTGAGACTTGAGCAAATACCAGCACAGCCCATGTGGGCAGCATTCTTGCTACTCCTCCTGAGCCAGGCTCTGTAAATGTGCTTTTAGGTGAATCCTCTGTCTTTGGTTTCATGGTAGGGGTTCTGGGGTGTGTGTGTGTGTGTGTTGAGAGATTTGTATGGTAAAATTCACCCTGGAAAAGTTTGTCCCCCAGAGGGACTGGCAGTAACAGTATGTTTGAGCCCAGGTCACCGCCAAATGCTGAGGTGGCTTCTCCAGATTCAGGGAGGAAATAGTTTGGGATTGGGAAAGATTCTGGCCAGCAGTCTGGGCTGGAGCTTGTCTTGCTCTGTTTCCTCCAGCCTGAAGCCTCTTCAGCTTCCCCAGCCACCGCTGGGGCAGCTCACAGCCTTGTGCTGCTGGTGAGTGGCCCCTGGGGGTGAGGGGGAGCTGGGTACCCAAGGCATGGAGAGGTGGCCCTGCCACGGAGAGGTGACCCTGCTGGAGGAGGCAGTGGCACAGGGAAGGCAGGGAAAGGCAAGGCAGGATGGCTCACCAAGGCTGGGCTTCCTCGCTGGAGGAGGGTGGGATTGGGGAGGGTGGGGCAGCAAGGGGAGGTCAGGGATTTGTCTTCTCAGCTTGCATTTGCCTTCAGATCCTTACTGCCTATGTATGTTTTTACTGAGGCATCCCAGGATTTGCTTTTGTTACTGTATTTCAATAAATGACATGGCTAATATAAACCAGGTAGCACTGCAGGGGAAAAGAGAAATTCAGCAGCGCTGGAGGCTTAGCTCTCCTCTGAGACAGAGAATCAATTCCCCAAAGGAAAGGGGTTTATTGCAGGGGTCTTCTCCGTTTGTGTTGACAGCAATGGTGTTCTGGCGAAGGAGAGGAGGCTGCAGTTCCACCAGAAAGGGAGAAGTATGAACTCGACCGGGTCTGGAAAAAGCAGTGCAACTGTCTCAAGGTAAAAGAGTGCTATGCTTTGAAGGTCAAGGTAAAAGAGTTACTATGCTTTGAAGGTCTGTTCCTCAGTTAAATGGATGTGGCTTGATTTATGTGCATTGTTGCATTTAGTAGCCAAGACGGGAATTTTCATTTGGTTCCTTGAAAAACTGCTGTTTGTTTCCAGCTGTGGTTTGCAGTAAATACTGACAAATGAGCCTAAACTTCAGAAATGTCTGAAATTTTAATGACATTTTCCAAGCTTTGCAGAATAAGGGCTGACTTTATAAATTGCAAGATTGGATCTGAGATGTGTCTGGGCTGATGGCTTTGGTGACGGGAACCAAAACTTCAGATGCAGAGATCTCCACAATTTTTTCCTAAAGTAGGCTGAGCTGTAGGAGTCAAAAGTTCAATAGACCAAAGGGTCAATGGGGCTGAATTAGCAGTTGGACAGAAGGGACTCGGTCTTAAAACGAGACAAGTAGATAATAAACATCTTTTCATTTGTCTAGTGTTTCTGAATTACTGGAGCTTTATGAAGAAGATCCTGAAGAAGTGCTCTATAACCTTGGGTTTGGACGAGATGAACCAGATATTGCTTCAAAAATTCCAGCAAGATTTTTTAATTCATCATCATTTGCCAGAGGGATAGATATTAAAGTGTTTTTGAATGCCCAAATACAGCGCATGGAAGTGGAAAATCCAAATTTTGCTTTAACAAGTAAGTATGTTTTTGAAGCAGAGTTTATTTTGAAGTTTTTGAACTATGTAAACATCCCCAAAAGAAGGTATGTATCTAGTATTCTGGCAAATCCCCTTTACAGCCTAAAGGACAAATTCCATTCAAAATCCATAATAAAATTCTTGCTTGGTCTTAAATACGGCAAGAGGTGACCATCAGTGTTGTACACCTTGGGGTGAGGGGAAGGAGTTTAAAGGGGGGGAGGGAAATGAAAGGCATGCTGTAAGATACGCTGCCTGCTGGTTTGTATCGTTCCTGTCTCTTGCTCCTAAGCTTGTCTTCTGCTGTAGCTTTAAAGCACTGAAACAAATAGCAATATCCATCTCTTTCTTGTGTTCTGGGTATCCGGGTGAGATTTTTGAAAGCTGTCAGCAGTGACCTACTTCTGTCGTTGTTAAAATCTGGGCCAGTATTTCTATTGACTTGGACAGGAGCTTTGTTAGGTCAGTAATGAGCATTGCTGAATTGAGGGCACAGCTGAAATGTCCTCTTCTAGTTTTAGATGGAGAGAGCGATGCAAGTAACCCTTTTCTTCTTAGCACTTTGTAAATTAACTTGCACTTGCATACCTGTGTCCCTTTTGTACTTTCTGAAAGCTTTCCATACTGTTCCTGTGCATTTAGTAAAGACCTCCTGCAAAAGTTTTTCCATTTTTTTCATACTGTGTGGTATCACTCTTCTGTTAGAGAACTAGGCAGTGTTCAGTCAACCTTTGGGGCCCTTGATGTAAGTAGGAGGGGATTTGGGGGTGAGGGTTGAGCAGAGGTTGTGATGAAAATTCCCGCTTCAGATATGATGAAAGAGCTGTCTCTGAGAATTCAAACCACTGTGTACAGATGGATCAACAGGTCTGGGATGTGTTGACAGCAAACGTCCTGGTAAACTCTGCCTTATGCTTCCTTCTTGTGCAGGTCGCTTTCGTCAGATTGAAGTGCTCACTACTGTGGCCAATGCTTTTTCTTCTTTGTATTCTCAAGTCTCTGGGACTCCTTTGCAGAAAATTGGTAGTATGAATTCAGTGTCTTCCAGCAAAGAGGCATCCAGCCCTCCCCCTTTGAATCGCAGCAATACAGCCAGTCGGTTAATGAAGACCTTGTCAAAGCTCAATCTGTGTGGCACACAGCAAGCTGATGGTAGTGGCTGCTCGACTCCTTCACCCGTTGAAAAAGGGAAAAGTCCAGCTGAACCAGGAGGTGAGGAAGATGATGATAAAAGTGAATCTAAATTACCAAAATACCCTAAAAAGAAGGACTCTCCCTCTTTTTTGGCTACTGTAAAGGAGGAGATAGCCAGTAGTCAGACAAATGCTGTGGACACAAATAAAGCTGCAAACCTTCCTGCTGGGACTGACAGTAAGCAAGAGGGTACTGTGCCTCCAGCAGATGTGCAAAGCAGCAGCTTGGCAAGTGCCCAGGATAGACCAAGTGAAGAATCTGGTCTTTTGGACTCACCAGGCCTCAGCAGTGATTCCAGTTCATCCAACTGCAGCACTGCAACGCAAAGGCTGCCTGCGCCATCACCGGGTAGAGACCCCTGTGCTCCCCTCGCAAACCCATCTGTAACGAATCTAATGCTGCAGCAGAAGGACTCCTTTGAGATGGAAGAGGTAGGTGGAGATATATGACTTTGTTTTTGCATACAGTTTACATAGCTTGCTGGCTGCCAGCAGAGGAATGTTCCCTGCTGTGTAGTTGACAGTGTTTTCTCCAGGAATACTTTAAATTCTCTGAGTGATAGGACAGTTGTCGCTCTCTCTTGGTTGTCGTTCTCTCTCGGTAGGCTGCTCTAATTGATCCTTTTAATGAAATAACTTGGTGCTGCTGCTGCTGTTGTTGTTCCTGACAGTCAGCAGGAAAGTTCTCATTCTTTTTTTCATCAAGCTCAGGTAATTGCAATCACTGGTGTAACTACTAGGAAATTTTCCTGTGGAAACAGATCTAGGTTAGGTTTTGTATATACAAAAGCCCTTGTATTTAAATTTTTACTTTCCTTAAACTGCTAAATGGAAATCATTATTTTTGTTGATTAAAAGTAAATTTAGTTTATTAATTGATACTCATTAAGGATAAATTTGTATAGAGCAAGAGCGTTGTTGCACACAAGGGAAAGGGACTGAGGTGCTCATCTTGTACAACTTTTGGTTTTGATGACAATCTACTGTATGTTGATTTGTTTGTTCTCTGGAAAACAGCTCACTGAAAGCTGCTGTTTGATGTGCCTTTGGCGATGACTTAGTTACAAATTCTGGTCTAGCTGCCTTTTAATATCTTCATAAATGCATGCCTATTTTTTGATTGGTAATTGTCCCAAAGGGATTTTAATTCCGAGGTTCCTGTGAGTGCTTTGTTTATTAGGCTAGTAAACATGCAGTCTACAAATTCAAGAATGCTATTTTTTTTACATAGACTCACACCTTGAATTTTAAGATCTGCCTTAACTTAGTAGATGTTTTATGAGCACACTTCAAAGTGGCTCATGTTAACAGTTCAGCAGTTAACCTTTTTGTCTGTGTGAAATTGCTACGTAAAATGAAGGATTGTGATTTCATTGGTAAAATGAGTGAAGAAAGCAAGTGAATAGAAAGCCCTCAGCATTTTACAGTGAATAATGGAATGATGATTTGGTAGATACTGTGTCTAGTGTCACATTGTAATTACAAGCTCTTCCAGATCAATTAATGCTGAAGTTGTAGTTGAAGGCACTCATTAAGCAGAAAAAGGTAATCTTGCCTCTTGTAGTTCCTGACACTTATCTGTGCATCTGTGTCCTCACCCACATGTTGTGTGGCCATCTACTGAACCAGAGCAAAGGACTAGTCCAGTTGGGAGGGGGGGAAAGAAATCAAGTGTATTTTAATTTATTTATTTTTCCTGGCTCAGTTTTCAGCCGGATAATTTTCTTGATCCCGTCTGTTGTGTAGCTGCACAGATGTTTGTATTGGCACAATGGGAGGGGTCTGAAAGACAATGCATTTTGCTAGAAATCCCAGAGGAGAAATACATTTTTTGGTATTCTTGGGCGAAGTTGAACAACTAATATGTGTATATATATATATAATAAAAGAGGAATGGAATTTTCCTTCAGAATAAGTTGGGACTGTAAAGGGTTATGACATGAAGAGGACTTGCTGAATTCTGCACAAGCCAAATGTGATGCATTTGTGAGGTTTTGGTTGACATACTTTGCAATCATGCCAGGGCATAAACACAGCTGTTTTGGCAAGATGACATGTGATGTGGGATGGGGTTGTGGTGAATTTTCGTTTACACAATATAATGTATACATATCAACTGCCTACAGATCCCTGGGAGGGAGAGATTTGATTTTGTTGAAGAAACTTTAGAACAATACCTGGCAGCGTGATTTTATTTTCATGCATCTCTAAGCAGGGCATAATGAACAATAAACTGTACTAGAACCAGTGACAATAACTCCTTCTCCCATTTTCGCAGTTTGGCTTGGAGTGCATTTATACACATAAGAAAGATGACAGATATATCAAGGAAGCTCTTTCCATGCTTACGAATGCCTTGGAGGTTTGAGCGCCCTTCGGAAGTCTGTGGCTGTGAAGATAGCTAGTGCGGGAGTGAGTCAGGGCAGGATTTCCCCCGAACACTGGCTCCTGAGGTGGCCAATTACAGTCCCGAAGGTCGTTCACCAGCATCAATATTGGCTGAAGGGACGGGGAAGGAGAGGGGAGCGCTCCTGCCTGCTCATGGAGCTGCGCCATGCTGCGGACACAGCCAGGATGCTGTCTCTCGGCCAAGGACAGGAGGTGGAGGGTACTTAGATGAGAAGAGGCTTAGCTGCTGGGAGGCTGCAAATTTAGCCGTCGGAAACTGGGAGGTTTGAGAGAATCAAGACACCTTTCCTGGAAGGCTACTCTGATCAAAGGGCCTGTAAGATTACTTGCTTGCTGTTCCTTCTTTTTTAATTTTTAAAATCTTTTCCTAAACATAAACGGTGAGCCCCTTCTATGCTCCCTTGCTTTTGGACGAAATAAGGATTTACCTCTTTGGTACAGCCTTCATCTCCGAAAGGAATAGAAGCCTTTTGATTTATTGTGCAGGAGTAATGCTGTTCACTTATTAAAAGTGATAAGTTCAGGCCAAGTACTTCTCAAAGCCCTTGTAACTGAGAAAATGCACCCTTGTGGCTGCTATACACAGAGTATCAGTGCAAATATAGCTGCTTCTTTAGCCAAATACTAATTTGGGCTTAAAACAATCAGTGTCCTGATTTTGCATTTTTAGGTTGATCAAAAATGGGGATGAAAATTTCATTGCTTGGCAATTTTGAAATTAGGCAGACAGCCTCTGAGAGGGAAGGCTTGGGGGTAGTTGGACAGGGGGTTTTGTGTGTGTGGACTTGCATGTGAACCATTAGATTTTTTTCTGGAGCACACAAAAGAGAAAATATATTCTAGGTTTTGAACTAAATGAAGGCCTCCCTGTTGAGTTTTTAGGCATATTGTTTTCATTGTTGGAAAGGTTGCTGAGAACTGCTTTCTTAATAAGGCTGTGTTTCACAAAGTGATTAAGTAATAAGATTAATTTTTTTGTAGTTTTAAGTTTCCCAGTTGAAATCTGCATGGCTCTGAATACATTATCTTCCTTTCTTGTACTGGAAGACACAAGAAATATTTCCACGTTTAGTGGTGTGGTGAAACCTGGAGTAGGTTCTGACAGGGTCTGGGTCCTTCTGGAGGATTGATGGCTTGTCAGAAATGGTAGGAGGATGACAGTCCATATGTGCTGACTTCTTGATGTATTTTTCTAAATGTATTTTGCTTGTCCTTTATATTCAAATGAGGGAACAAGAGAGCTGAATGGAAAAGACAGTTAATGTAAAGGTGGTCAAAGGTGTTTTCACACAGTTATTTTAGTATTTAGTATCAAAGAGGAACTGAGAACCCTCAGTGTTGTCACAGGATGTGATTTCCAAGTCTCTTTGCATGATGAATGTAACCAGAAGGGAGCTCTGTGCTGGCAGTGGGAGGTGCTGTCCTAAGGATCACTGTTCTCCTACAGGAGCATTGCTGAGTACCTAATGAAATAATACGTTAGGTTCAAGGAAATGCGATTTGCTCCGTCAATCATTACAGACTGGCAAAAAAAAAAAAACCAGGCAACAAACCAACACAAAGTCCCTTGCATGTCCAGTGCATGTAGTTTGGGCATTCTTAAGCACAGGTGAACATATTCCAGTCAGCCTGACAAAATATTAATCTCCTTTTCCTGACAGATCCAGAGTACAGAGGGGGATCTACCACACATTCCAGCTTCTCACCAGCTGGCAGTGACCAAGTCAAGGAAAGGTGAGTAGACTTCTGAGAGACAGCAGGACAGCCGAGTCCTCTCCTCTCTGAAGTGCTGATTCAGATACTTAAAACTTCTGAAGTTTCTTTTCTCTTTAGAAATAAAAAAACATCTGGGTTTCTTTTTCAGCTAAATCACAGAACATTACTGCAAAGTGGCAACCAAATTACAGGCAAGGCAACAGCCCTATAACCTCACTGGCTGTTTTCACTTTTGTACCATTGATGACGGCTCAGAGAGACTGAAATGATGTTAATTCAGATTGTGTGGGATTTTTCTTCCCTGGCAGAGCCTGTAATTCAAGATATACATTTAAACTAAGTTTATGTTGTTTTAAACCTAAATTGCATGATACATCCAGCTTTTTCCTATGTGCCTCTGCTCCATCTGCAGACTGGCTGCACGGAAGTCTAGTGTCTCTGCACCCATATGGAAATTGTATTCCTTCAGATGAGAAACTCTGTGCACTGGCTGTTGTGGCTCACTTAGTTTTTGCTTTCATGTCAAATTCTTGTTTATGTATTTTATGGCTTGGAAGAGGGACAAAGCTGATCTTTAAAGTAATTTGTTACTTTGTCCAACATTGGCAAGTGAAGTCCATTCTCTAGCTGTTACATGTAATTAAAGAAGAAATAGAGCTTGTTGCATTTAGTGAGATGGCTTTGTTGCAATGCAGTTTTTTGGTGAAACATGAATAGCATCTCTATAGACCTATGAAGAGAGGCAGAAACCCCTGTCTTAAATAGAGATCAGTTTATTTGCCTTTTCACAAATTAATTGACAGTCTTGTGAAATGTCAGCTGAATTGTGTTAATGTGGTTGAGAATGTTCTGGACTAAGCACTGAAGGTTAATGCCTGGTTATTAGAGATAGCTTGTGCTACTAGTTCAGCAGTGTTTTGCATGACACTGCATTGCAGTTGCTAGTCTTCCTCTGTTACAAAGAGAGGCCATCAAGAAGGACTGCCAGAAACTGCATCTCTAACTGTTCCCAGCATTTCTGCCTTGGCTGTATTTCGAAGTTCGTGATTACAGGCTTTGTGTGATTACACGTAAAGAGATGCACTCCTTACAGGGCAGGTCTCCTGTTTGCCTGGCCTTGGCAGTTTCAGAAAGAGCTTTTCAGAGAAAAGCAACTTAGGGAGCAAGGGGCTGCAGTCATGGAGGAGAAAAGTAGTTCTCTTTTTTTTGTCTGAAATGCTCGTTTTCTGTTTTCTGTTCCTGGTAGCTATCTTAGCCTGTTCTTCCTCTGTGCAAGAAAAAAAAAGTCAGCTGGTCCTTTGTGTACCTGCTGAAAGGTACCAGCAGTTCTAGCAAAGGGTCTTCAGTATGGCAGAAGCAGGGCATGCTGGCTTATGTTTCCCAGCTAGTGTATCCTACCGATTTCTGAATACACTTGGCATGGACTAGCAATGACACTTTTGTTATCATGAAAGTATTGCCTAGAGTTTTCTGTGACTTACCTAACAGTGGTGTCAATGCTGGTGGTAAGCCTGCATGTTTGCTAGAAGTTAGTCTGAGACCAACAATTTGTTTCATTTGGAGCATGTGGAAAGCTTAGGAATTTGTTCTATGTGAGTTTCAGTAAAATTGCCAAGGGGGAGAACATTTGGTGGAGAACTTACCCCAAATGTTCAACAACAGTAGTCAGTTTTGAGGGTTTTTTTGCAAGTTCTCCAACATGGGACAAGGTAGAGGCCTGTTTTCTCACAGAGCGCATGCTCATCAAGTTTGAAGGTATCCAGACTGAACGGTCAGTTGTTAAAAATGCTGGCCATTGTGTCTGAATGTGAAATGCCACTCTCACTAGCAGTCTTTTGTGGCAGGATCAGCATGAAATTCAAGCACTGGTCTTCTGTTGCAATGTGATTTCCGTTGATGGTCCTCATACAAACCCACCTCTTTCAGTGGTGTTGGCTCTACTGTACATAAGCACCCATAAACAAAAAAATTGTTCCAGATCAATGCTTCCCCTGAAGGAATCCATTTGTACTTTTTTTTTTTTCACGTAGGGGTATTGCTGTGTCAATTATCAGGGTTAGTGCTGTTCGATACGCTGCTATAAATCTTGCAGTGTCATTTTACATCTACACAGAGGGTTGTGGATGTTTTCCCTTGCATTTCCAACAGTTTTTAAGGCATTTTAGGAGGGCCTATAATAAGATGCAAAGTATTTGAATTACAATAAAAAAGATTCTCTTTCCTACTGAAACAGTCTGGAGACTTAAGATATGCTTGAGCAACACTGAGTCTAGTGCTGCTTAGACTCCCCATTAAAGCATGTTTCTCATTTCAGATTAGCTTTGTTTTGAAGTGACAAGCTCAGGTTCTCAAAGTGGCTTGCAAGTGATTGCTGTGCTATAGTACTGTCTTTGTTAAATGCTTTATAGTGGATACAAAGAAGTCTGTATCGTATTGACTAGCTTGATACACTCTTTAGGTTATGTCTTCCAAATGGTACTGAACTGAACTAGTTCATCCATTATGCCCAAACCCAGCGTTCTGGTTTTGTTGTTGCAGACCTCAAATGCAGATGTATTTTTGTGCGTGTGAGTTTTTTTAGGAACATGGTAGAGAAGGATGAAAAGCTTCAGTTGCTTTGCACTGTAAACATAGAGTGCTGCTAAATGTCCACTGTAAAAAAAAAAGCTTACTGCTAAGTTATCTGGAAGGAAGGTTTGTTAGTTAGAAAACAAAATTCTTCCTGGCATATTTATATAGCAACACCTTCCATTCCAAAAATGCCCAACAAACAAGACAAATATAAAAGAACCAAGTATTCTCGAGGCATTGTAGTTTGTGAGTGTTTGGTTGCTGACATCAGTGGCTCTCTGAAATTTTGAATAGCCACAAACCCATTTCTTTTAAGGCATCTGATACTGATAGTCAAAAGCAGTGATTAATTTTGAAAATTTAGTTCTTGAAAGTGAAGAAAGCACATCATCAGCGCTTCCTGTCCTTAATATATTGTTGTATTTATAACTCTCTGTGGGTGCAGCTCCACATGAGATTGGCGATGAAGGAGTGAGAGGAAAACATTTGGAACAGATTTAGTATTTGTGGGAGTCTGTGCTTATGTGTCCAGAAGCTAGGAAATCCCCAGGGACTCTGAAGAGTTTCTGCAGCAGGACTCCCTACTAGGCTGGTTTTGGCAGTGCTGACTGGGGTGCGGGATGTGATCAGTATGGGGGAAAGGGGCAGCAGATACTTTATCCCATAATGGAATACTTTACAGCTGAGTTGAGAATGTCAGTTTATTAATCTCATGAAATGCAAAGTGCATTAGAGCTTTGCCAATACTGCAGGTACAAGAAACGCAGATGTTACTAAAGCTTCACGGGCAGTTTCCATGTATTTCTCCTCCTCTTCTGTGTGAGCAGTCATGTGATGCAGAAACTGTAAGACAAGCACCTGACAGGACTGTGTGGATTGGTGAGACTGACAGTCCACTGGCAGCTGAGTATTATTTTACAATAGATGAATTGTTCTGTTATTTGATAGCGATTCTTTGATAAGTCTGTGCTCTCATGTTTTGTAAAATTCAGGTGTGTTTCTTCATCATCTGTTCTTGTTCAGATCTTTGTCAGCTTATTTGATGTATTTCTGAATACCCACAGTTCTCTGGCATGTATTCAATGCCTAAATATATTTTGATTTTTTTAATACAGCTTAAAACAATAATCCAAGGGGCGTTTTCATTTGTGCTCTGTTTAACTGGAATGTGAGTTTTGTTCATCTCGGCTGGTTCCTTCTCCCACACTTTCCTTGTTATGCTGTCTCTGGCCTTCTCCCACTAGTTCAGAAGATCTCCTCTACGTAGTGGTAACAGCTTTGGGCTGCAAGGTTGGCATCGTGTGGTGACCTTTTTGCGGAAGGTACAATTGCCTTGGTGGGGGGTACACAGGGCAAGGGATGATCGCAGGTTAGCCCCTACAACCCAGCCTTTTGGTGCTGGGTTTTCTGCATTCAAGGTGAAGAGAGGGGAGCCATATCTTATCACAACCTCTTTCTCTTAAGACTCTCCATTGCCAGGTGGCATTCTAATAGAGATCTGAATGTAACTCTTTAGCTTTTTTAAAAAATGCTTTTGTGCTTTCCTCTCGTTTGCTTGAATCTGAGAGATGTCCAGGTGCCATGGGGCAGGCTGCACATCTGGGTCAGCAGTTGACAAAGAGGGTGGATACCATTATGTGTCAGTATATCCCAATGTACTAGTTTGTATTTACAGTCTTTACAGAGCCAGAATTTCATTTTGCTACTGAAGTAACAGAGATTCCTGTTTAAAAGTTTTTACTGCATTTACATGATAGTGGTATAGTGGAGAACTCTGATAACTTGCAAGAGACAAGAGTAAGATGTGGTAAAAGGCAACTATTCATACTTACAAGAAAGGTCTTCTCTGATTTACTTTAGACAAAAAAAAAATAAATCTTAGCAGCTCTGCAACACAGAAAGCAAGGGATGACTGTATTAAGGGGATGTCTCGGGTGGAACCCAGGCAGTTTGGATCTGTACATGCTGTGCCTGTTATCTCTTGCCACAGATAAAGATGACGAGGCAGATACGAGTGCCTCTGTTCTAGGCTGACCACTTGACTGGCAGTATCTGTCATGTAAGGCTGTCGAAGTATGTGTGTAAATAACAAATGTTACAGAAAATGATCTGAAACACTGGTTTTTACTTTATTACTGTGTCTGTGAGGAGACCAAGAGTTGATTTCAGGAGACATTTATGTGTGTATGTGTGTCTGCATCTATCTATCTGTCTAGCTCTGTATTTTATTTTTTTTTATATATACCTGAAAAGGAAATATTGACTAAGAAGGAAATAGAATATTTTTCTTGAGTAGTAATAAACTTCATGCAGATGAAACCAGATGCCAACACACGCACTGGTGAATTGCTTTATCTGAACTAGTTGGAATCTGTCACCTGTGGCTAAAGCTTTCACCAACAGTGCTTTTTCCTTTTAAATTAAAATTCACCAAATAGGAAAAGAGACAGAGAGGAGGCCAAAGTAGGTGACTTCACATTGGAGGAGATGGCAGCTTCCCACCAGCCTCAGCTGTTGTGGCAAGCTGTTCATGGCATGCTCTTTCAGCCGTATTAATTGTATCGGGCAGTTAATAAGAGCTAGTCCAGTTCTCAGGGAAGTAATTTCCATTGTCTGTACTGGGAGCTGGGTGGGGATGTCTGTCTTGAGGTAGAAAAGTTGTTTATCATCGCAGGATATTGTGGCTACCATGATAACAGAGCAGCAACACAGTTTGAAAGGCACTCCCTAAAAGCTGTGTGAAATCACTGATACAGAAGGTTAATGGGCAGTTTGCCTCTCCTGGTGCTCACAAACTTCAAGGCCTGTGCAGGCTTTTATTTCTGCATTAGTGAAATGTTCATCAAAATTTATACTAAAAAATACTAGTTCTGAATATCCAGCAGTTTCAAAACAGTTTTCATAATGCATTCCAATGCATTGAGCTGTGAACTGGGATTAATTATATGATGACAGGTAAGTGGTTGAAGGAATGTGGGGCAAAATTCTGCCTCGAGCCTCCGAGAAGGCAGCAGCAAGCTCTTACCCTAGGTTGAGGGGGAGACAGGGCTCTGGGGCTACAGGCCATTGTGGTCTCATCCCATCTGCATTGGTCTCATCCCATTTTACACTTCTGCTGAGAGCTACAGTTGAGATGCGGTTGTTGCCCATGCTGCCAACTGGCTAAGCAAAACGTTTATGGTGCTGTAAGGTAAACCCTACACTTGCTGGGTGCCTCCTGTGTCTAGTCAGGAACAATATATCTGTAGTACTGCACTGCAGGGCTTACTGACATCTTGAAAAGCAGCTTTGTGGATATAGTGCTTGCACCAGAGGAAACCACTCCTGGGTAGCACCAATGATTTTAGAGCCTCTTTAGGCTATTTTAACACTTACCTAATGTAAGTAAAGGAACAAGCAGGAGGATCTTATATTGCTTGTATGAAATGAGCGCTGGGAACGTGCTTTGGCAGATTGCCTGTTGATGTGTCAGAGATGTTTTGTATTTGTCCACCAAAAGAGCAGTGGACCATCTCTGGCTGTTTGCAGAGCCCTGTGCATTGCCCTCTCTGCTCATGTGATGCCGTTCCTCTGGGTGTGCAGGGTGGTGTAGCCTGGCAGAAGACCAGTGATCTCCTTTATCTCCATGATCAGGAGGGGTGGTGAATCTGTACGTGTCAATACAGAAGCAGCTCTTCCACTGCCTGCATGTGAATTAACCAGTGATTCAGTTTTGCGGAAGGAAAACTTCAGCAGTGGCCACATCTGCAGAGTGGAGTTTTTTCCACATCACAGGAAAGAAAAATGTAAAAGATGGTTCCTCCTCCACCGCTGCTTGAAGTTTCACAAGTAGGGCTTTGCATGAGAAGAGGTTTTGCTTGAAACAAACAAGTTGTTTCTCTGTATTGTTCAAAGTGAAACTTGAAAAGGAATTGTGTTATCCACTTAATGTTACTTTGATGTAAAAGGAAAGCATGTATTGAATGTGATTGGGCTTGAAAGGTTGTGATTTGCTAAGGTAATTATGATTGGGTTTTACTTGTTTTAAACAGATCAGCTGTTACGGTCTGCGAGTCAGCACTCTGACAGCAGTGGCTTTGCTGAGGACTCCTCCACAGATTGTTCTCCATTTAATCAGCTTCAGGTAAGGTTCTCATACTGTGGATGAAATATTACCAATTTTTGTGGGACAGCAGGGACCTGGGGAGGGCCGGAGGGATGTTGATGTTTGGCTGCTATCATGACCATCAGTCTAGATCCTACAAAACTTTTAATTTTCAGAGCTGGATCTTCTGAGTCCCTTGCAGAACTGTGCTAAAATTTAAAAGCCTTTCTGGTAGGATAATCTGGGTGTACTTGGGCCAGGAATAAGCACTAACTTCAGTATGTCTTGTTTGATGTTTCTGATGTGTTTTTTCGTACTGATAGGCTCCAGAATCATAGTGTGTTCCTCTCACAGCTTCAGTGGGTAAAGATTAAAGTTATGAAAGATTATAGGTTTTCTTCTGATCATTTAATTTCTTGTACCATTTTTACCTTCCTGCTCTTCCCCGCCCACCATTTTTCTTTTTTTTTTTTCTTTAGTTAGCAGCAAGCAGAAAGTGAAAACAATTTTGTTCTAACTTTACTGTGAAAGTGTACTAATGTTTAGTTGATCTTGAGCTCCCATGCTCTTTCTAGTTCCAATTCCTTTGATCTTGGTCTCAGAACTTGTTGTGATACTGACCAAAGACCGCGTGTCTTAGGGGAGGCTTTTGTTCCAGCACGGTGTTCAGGTGTCTGCCCAGTACACACATTTATGCAGTGCTGTACCTGCTATTTAGGAGAGGTGTTCCCTTGCCTCTCCTAAAACATTCTCACAGTAATAACCAGGATTTGGTTGGCGTGTCAGTCAGCCAGAGAAAAGTCTTGAGCCGGATCCTGGCCTCAAGGCCATCGGTTAGCTGTCTGGGACATAAACGAGAGAAATACAAAGACGGGATTCTGGGTATCACCAGTAATTTCATTTCTGTGGCTTGCAGCTGCTGAACTTTCTTTTATGCTACTGTATGGTTTTTTCCTTATGGCATACCAAACGTTTTAAAAGCTATTTCACACTTACTAGGAAGAGATTCCCACCCACCCCAACCATCAATGCTGCTTTTCCATTTTGGTACTGTATTCTGTGCTTTCCAGTTTAGTAGTTTTTGAACTGAGTACCAAAATGAAAGCCAAGACAGCGCTAGAATTTGCATCTCCCTTAAACGTCAGCTTACGTTTTCCAAGAGCAGGAGAGTGAATAAAGGAAATCGTGAGCCTGGGTCTCTGTAATGAGCATAACAGTTCGAGGTACTGATTCTGCTGTCTGCTAAACTGGGACTGCACTGAAGTTAACAGGCATGTTAGAAAGTGACTCAGGTTAGAGTTACTCACTCCTGATCTTTATGTTGGTTGCAATCTGATTAAGAGTCTATTAACAACATGTTGCAACTAAGTGCCCCTTCACTGGAAGGCAGACTGGTGGAGTTTGTGTTGGCTGTAAAGGGATGAGATTTTTCTGCTTGCTGTTGTGCTGTTTTGAAAAGAGGTATTGAGACTGCACAAGGTTTGTGCCATGGAGTTGCTAGGATCTCTTCTGCCACCTTCACTGCTTTATTCAGACCAGTGGCTGAGCTGAATTCAGAAAATACGGGTAAATGATGAGTCTAGGGGAAATGAGAACTTGGCAGCTAGTGAAGAGAATCTGTGAAAAGATGAAGGGGATACAGAGGGGTGTATATTGTTTCTTAAAAGCATGGTAAGTTAGTGCCATCTACTGTTAAATAATTGACTCTGGCAGCCGTAGCATTCCTCTGAAACTCAGGAGAAAACTCAAAAACTGGAACCATGTTGGCTTTCATCCCTGAACATCCAAAATAAAGATTTCTAAGTGAGGTTTTGGCATTGAGATGGAATATTCTGCAGGGAAGTTTCGTGCTACCGAAGTGGCTAGAAGAATTCTCCATCCAAGTTCTTGAAGTTTTGCTTGCCTGACTTGTAAGTGAGCAATGTGATGGAGGATTAGAGACAGATATGCACACTTGTAGCACACCTGATTACATCTAGACATTACAATCTTTTGTTCTTCGATACCTTTGATTTGAAAGAGTCAGAATCTGCACAGTCTTCCTTATGAAATTGTGGCTGTGCCAGTGAGTGCAATGTTAAATATGTACATATGAAGATGGACCTTTATGACTGAAATCTTCTAGATGGTTGGAGAAGGAACTATTGCCCGACATACACCACAAATAATCTCTCAAGAAGGAACTAATATTTAATATCCTAATGGCAGTGAGAGCTGCAGAAATTAGAGATGGGAAAAGCTTCTCTAAATTTCTAGTTTGTGCGTCAGCTATGGTAAACTTCTAAGACTGTACTTTACAGCACAAACTCTTATGAAAATGTCTTCTCTGCTTGCAAATATACCAGTGAATCTGGCCAGCCTAAAGAATATCCTTTACAACCTGTAGGACTCTTTTTTTCGCTTTCTCATAGATGCTTTTCCTGCTATTTGTTACCTATTAAATTAGCAGCTCCCTCATACATGTGCTCTGTTTTAAACTGTGATTTAGAATGAAAAGGGGAAGAAGTAGTAGGAGAAAGGAAGGAAGGATGGGCGTAATGGTACTGGACGCAGTCTTCAATAGAGACGTGAGATTCTCAGTTAGACAGTTCTGTGACTTAAAACAGGTTGAGCATTATGGGCAGACTTGTTTCCCCGTTCTTAGTGTTGTCTTGTGACACTAGTTTCACTATGGTCTGCAGTTCTCCTCACTTCTCTGTATGCATTCCCTAAAACCACCCTGTGTTGCAGCACTGATTGTGAGCCTTTATATACGGGAGATGCCATGTACTGCCACCCTGCTATCGCTTTGTCATTGCTACCTAAAATACTAGCATTTTACTCTTTTTACTCTTAGTGTGCTACTGCTTATATTCTTCTGGCAGTAAAGAGTTTATTGTCAAAGTAAAGAAATGTGTGAATAGTTTGCTTTTTGTTTTTTAAAAAAAACCTCCTTTTGGTGTTGTATTTCAATATGCTTCTAACCTATCTGATACTATGATTTCTTTGTTCTCCTTCACTGTTTTTCTTGCACCTGCATTATTCTTTCAGCTCCCCACCACAATGCCCAATGAATATGGACTTGGACTTGGCCTGACGTCTGAGAAGGCAGTGGTTGAGTGTCCAGTATGTTCACCCCTTTGCTGGCTCATATCTTTCCTAGGTTCAGGAGTCTTTGCAAGGCATGGGAAGCAGTGCTGACAGCTGTGACAGTGAGACAACGGTGACGTCGCATAGTGAGGAACAGAAGACACCGATAGCCAAAGAACTGCCCTGTTTCAATAAGTTTCAGGAGGAGGAAGAAGATGATGAGGATGATGAGGATGACGAAGAGGATATTATCTCCCAAGTAGAGAGACAAAAGGTAGGGGCACCTTCTCAGAACAGAAGGAACGAAGATAGAAAAAGTATTGACTATGAAATGGAACAAAATCAAGGACGAGAAAGCAAGTCATCTCATATGTCAGAGACAGTGCAAGGAGAGGTCAGCTCTAAAGAGGAAGACATTTCCAGAGAGCAAAAAGAATTGGAACTGCTGGAGGAAGGCAGTGTGTTTGAGTTTCCTCAGTACCACACACACCATATCCTCAAGTCTTTGGAGTCTCTGGAAGGTGGCAGTTCCTCCCCATCGTCTGTGGACAGGGTTCACGTCGCCTTGCAAAGAGCCGAGATGAGGATCATCAGCACATCTGATTCTAGGGCCGGATGCACTCTACCCAAGTCAAAAGATCTCCTGAGGAAGCAGAGACTCTGGTTTGCTGAATCGGGCTATCCTCTAAGGCGGTCTCAGTCTCTCCCATCTGCATTGCTGAATCCAGTTAAAGTGGTGTCGTCTGTGAATGTCCAGTTAACTCCAGGAAAGGAGACTCTGTGCAGTCCTCCTTCTTTCACCTACAAGTACACACGTGTGGAGGAAGATGAGAAAGTGACAGCTGAGAATGACAAAAGTGAGGGTGAGGCAGCCGTTAGCCAGCCAGTGTGTAAATCCACGCTGTTCATTGCGCCATCGTCCTCCAAGAAAGAGGTCCCCCCGACTGGGCCCAGCAGGCTGTTTGAGGAGCCCAGTCCCACCAGGGTACAGAGCTGCCCGCTGCACACACCGGCACACATGTCCCAGTCGACCTGCTCCCTCCACTCCCTCCCTGCCGAGTGGCAGGACAGACCGCTCTGCGAGCATGTGAGGACGCTGAGCACCCACAGTGTCCCAAGCATCTCTGGCTCTTCCTTCGGTGCCTTGCTGTCCCCCTTCAGCTGCCCCTTCTCCCCAAGGCATGCTGGATTTCCTCATCGACCTCATGCCATCAACCCGCCCTCTACCGTGGAGATGCAGCTGCGCAGAGTCCTACACGACATCAGAAACTCTCTGCAGAACCTGTCACAGGTAAGAGGAAGCCAAATTTTGCCGACGGGCAAAAGGGCTTCTGATTTTAAACTTAGAAAACCAAGATGTTAACCTGAATATTCCTTTGCATAGTGCAACAGATCAGGAAAAAAATGACATTTTGTGGGAGTTTGATTTGCTGATGGTTTAGGAACTTCTGTTTAAAGTGGCAAATTATCATCTTTCCAGTGCTCCGCTATTTTTGCATTTGATATTTTCTTGTTGCAGTTGACAGTTGACCCAGATTGATGATTTTTTTTCTTTTTTTTTTTTTTTTTTACTTTTGTGGATATTCTTGGGTGGGAGGGAGGAACAGTGTATGCTTTATCAGCTATTATTTTACGATAAGTGTCGTTAGCTTTAGATTTGAAAATAAATATTGGCAGTCCTTTGATGTCTGTTGTCTTTTTAACATACTTCACATCCAACTGATAAAAATGTATTTTTTTCATTGCAAGTCCAATGGCTTCACTAATGATGTCAGTGACGATTGATCCCTATGTGTTTCTGTGCTGTTATATACCAGTCTTTTGCACTTTCAACTCTGGAGCTAGCCAACATGTTCCTGATGTCATCAGTCATTTATTAAGAATCCGTTTTGTCAGAGCATGTGAAATTCTGTCCATCTCATCACTTAGAAAATAAATGCTTTAAAATGCAAGCACTTTTTTTTTTTTTTTTTTTTTTTTTTTACCAGTTTCTGCCACACCTTTTGCTCTTTCCCTCCTAATTGCCAGCTCTCTCTCTTCTGCCATCCCTCTACTGCCGCTCTCTTCGGAGGTGATCAAATTTAGGAGCCTGCAAGCTGCTGCTGGAGGCTATGTGGGCAGAGCAGTTGCAGGCTCTGCTTGCTTATATAGGAATACATGAAGACTATGCAGTTGTAGAACCTCAACAATCTCTGCGGGTTTTATGTGAGTGCAAACCTGCGTAGGCTGTAGTGAGCTTTTCTAGACCCCTGCTGTATTTTGGCACTTGTCAAAAGTTGCAGGCTAGTCCAGCGTGGCTTTGGTTATATCAGCTGGCCCTGCTCCTCAGTATGAGCTTTGGTACTGTGACCAGTTCTGCAGTGGAAAACTGCAGTCAACTGTGTTTTAAGTCAGCCACTGCTCGAGGTAGTGGACGGTGTGCCTGGCAGTAGGCGTTTGCCAAATTTAACCTTCTTTGTAAAGTTCCCTCGTATGTTCCAATTGCAGCCTTGATTTGTATAAGGTTACAGCATGCTACTGTACTTTTATGGCACATACCATACTAGAGTAAACCTACTGAAGAAGAAAAATCTGTGTTATGTACATAACTGGCTCAGGCTGGTTCAATGTAAAAAAAAAAAAAAAATAGTATCAGAGGGGATAATAACATTTCCTAGCCCACTTGTTCTGCTTCCAGCATATTTTGTCTGGATTGGTTCTGTTCTGGGGCCTTGGTCCTTCTCATTGCAGAGGTTTGTATGAAAATGTATCCCCTGGTGCTGCTTTTTTCTACAGCCAATATCGAGTTTGGCACACAGAATACTCAGCGGCTAAAGAAAAAGCTGAGGTCTTTCAAATATATGATTTTGATTTGAGGAAGGAATAAAGAGGAGTAGGTAAATCCCTGATAGAACAGGGAACAGAGAAAACTGAGAAAGGAAAAACAAAATGTCCCCTTGATGTGATCATGTTTGAGCAAAACTCATCAGGATGAATGAACATGTTTCAAATTTTCCATGATGTGTCAATAGTCCTTTGAATTCTTTCAAAATTATATTGGACAAGCTGTCTTTTGCACATTTGAAAAGGTAAATGTTTTTGCTGTTTCCGCTCTTTGTTGTGCCATGTCTTTACATGTAACAGCTTCTGAATTTTATCTCTTTGCTGCCTATGTTGATGCAGAATGCAAACAGAAATTCTTCAACGATCTTGTTTTCATGAGAGTTCATTAGCATGCAGGGGTCTTTGGGTGTAGGCAATGTAGTGAGATTAAAAAACAAAATGCACAAAAAAGCCCCAAACCTAAGAACTGAGCAAAACCCCACAACAAATGTGACTGTAATTATGGGACACAGTTTAATTTGCTTAGTTCTGGGTTTGGAGTTGTTATTTTTATCATTAGCTGAGACAATTGAGACTATTGAGTTTTCAGGCGTAAAATGCCTAGTGCATAAAAACGTAGCTTTTATTGCTACTTACTGTGTCAGACAGGATAGATTTAGTTTTTTTATCTGCAGCATGTTTGCCTTTGGTGCACATGCTTCAGTTAAGAGCTTGCACTGCCGTTTTTTAAGGTTCTCTTTTCCTGATACAATAGTTAACATAGACAGCAGAAATCACAATGCCAGAAAAGTTGTGTTATAACAGTGGCTGCTTTTCGAGTATCTGTGTGTTTGAGATGATGAGTTCATAAAAAAGATCGTTGAGTTTTCCATTTCAAATTGTTTATTGCTTCCCTAGTACCCAGTGATGAGGGGTCAGGATCTTTCAGCTGCCACCAGTTACACTGCTCAGAGATCATCCATTCTACCTCTCTACGAAGTAAGTGAACCCTGTTCACGTCATGGTGCTTAGTCAAGATAAAATACGAAGAAACATCCCGAAATGTGCCACAGATTGTGCTAACTTCAGGCAGTTCCCTATCTTTGCTGTCAAGAATAACAGATGCCTCCATCGTGCGAATAACTTTAAAAAGGAGTTTATCTAAGTACATGGAACTCCTTTCATATGTTTGCTTGCATGATACATCTAAAAATGTTGTTTTCTTGAATTATTGTGAGGTCACAACATGCAGCCTCTGTAGTATACTGACGTTGCTGAGGTTCTGCTTGACTCAAAGGGCACATCTGGGCAAATTTTAGTTATAGGATGCAGGATTTTTTTAAAATCAATTTTCCTATGTAATGCATTATGTTCTTGGTTTTGTTTTGTGTTTGTTTTTTTTTAAACCCAGAATACTTTCCAGGAGCTACAAGTGGTAAGGCGAAATCTAAACTTATTCAGAACCCAAATGATGGATTTGGAGTTGACTATGTTACGTCAACAGACAACAGTTTATCAGCACATGACAGAAGAAGAAAGGTAAAATGTTTTTTTTTTTTTTTTTAAAAAGAGAAAATATTTTGGCACTTCAGGAAATGTGTTGCTGCCCCTGAAATCAGAGCAAGAAATCTAGTAGTTTCAATTTGAACAGAGCTGGAGCTGAGTTTTTGCCAAAAACTTGTTTATTCTCTTGTTTGTATTTGTTCATTCTAGAATTTTTTTGTGTTTGTTTCTTCTAATCTCTGTTTCTCATGGTTTTTTCTTCATCCTTTCTCCAAAGTAATTTACAGCAGTACATTTTATCATAGGATACTTGAACATAGGATGGTGGGGGCAGGGGGAAGCCTTAAAGATTTTCAGCTTAGAATTCCCTCTCCCCACCTTTGTAGACGTAAATAAAGAATGAACACTGTAGCATTCAGATGCTTTTCCAACTTACAGTGGCCACTTGGCAGGCTACGGGTGGTGTTCATATCCTGGCTCTGTGTGTTTGTGCTCACCATGAGTTGCAGCAGCAGCTGCTCTGGAACAATTTTCAAAACTGCTTATATATTTGCTTTAGTTGAATCAGCTCTTGACCAATCACTTTAAAAGCAAATGTGTTTGAAATCAGTTGGCCGCCTTAGACAACAGTGCCATGGCCACAATCTAGCTGCGACTGCTTGGGAACCTAGAACCATGCAGGAGAAGTAATACGCAATTACTGTGTTGCTCTGTGTTTTTTGTTATTACTAGTTTTAAATTGGATTTGATTAGATATATATATAAATGCCGTTTTCTTCTGCTTGCATATACTTAAGCATTTAAAGCTAAAAGTTTTGGAGAATGTTCTGTGATACACTATGTAGTTTAGTTTTCTCCATGAAGTGATACATATTTGCTATAAATGGAGAAAGACTTTTCTTCCATCTAGACGTTCATCTAATTTTTCCATGAAGTGTTCCACTTTGAATTCTCTTGTGCGAAGTCCTTTACTCATGGGACTGTCCTGCTCGGTTCCCCCTTTGTGGTGTGCAGTTGAGTGCAGTGAATGCCCTTGTTCTTTTTGTGATGTACTTGATAAAGATACGAAGCTGATCAGCTACAGAGCTTGAGAAAGTCTGTCCGCATGGAGCTACAGGAGTTAGAGATGCAGTTAGAAGAACGTCTGCTTGCTTTGGAAGACCAGCTGAGAAGCCTGCACATGTCTTCACCTTACAGACCTCAGACACACATAGTAAGTATTAGTTTTGCAACATTATTATGTATTTTGTCAGTGTAATGTCAATAATTCAAAATTCTTAAAACTCTTACAGTGGGATGATATCTGGGAGATCTAATGATGCTGTGCGTATTATTAGGGGTTATATTTTATTATTTCCAGTCAGCGTTTCATCTTGGAGAAAAGGAGCGTGGAGAAAAGAATAGAAAGACTTTCTTGGTATTAATATGTATCAATACATGTCTTCTGGGGTTTTAGGTCTAAGATTTAAGACCTTTTCTGTCAGTGCTTTTTTCTTTTTCCTCATCATGATCCTGAGTTCTCCAAGTTTTGGTAAGTAGTGCTCATGTCTAAAATCCCTGGAGGATGGTGATGGTCTTACTGGAGTTTCCTTAAACTGATTTTCTTGTGAAATGAGGGCAGAGAGACAAGAAATGCACAGTGTTTCCCAAGAAATGGGGTGTGCTTCCCCTCTAGTTCTGCCAATCCATGGATCAAAAAACCCCAGGAAAATCCATTTGTCTTCTTCAGATTTTTTCTCCACTGCCTTTTGCAGCTCCTTCAGATGAACGTGTGGCTCCCTGCCAAGCAGTGGGAGAAGCTCTGCTCCCACAAACACTTCCCAGAAGCACAGGGAGGGTGATAAAAGAGACGCTTGCATATGTTTATTGGTGGCATGGTGATATACTTTCTCTTTTTTTTCACTCAGCAGAAGACTGTTCCTCATTCTTCTGCTGCAGTTCTGTCATCAGCCAAACAAAAGAAGGACAAACGAGAAGTATCATATGTTCTTCCTGGGTTTCATTCCTCTTTCTTAGCCAGTCCTCTTCTGTAAAGGCTGCACAAGCACAGGCCACATCTTCCTCTTCAGTATTTTATCATGGGAAAAAAATTGAAACCCAAGAGCAGGAAAATATGGTATTACTGTGATCCCAAGCCAAACTTGCGTTCTTTGAACCATATAAATATCTTTTTATTTGAAAATCCTTTTATAGAAGAGAGCCAGCTTTAAAAATGACTGAAATAAACTTTCTCCAACCCACTTTGTTTCCTGTTTCCAAGTTTCTGCTTTTACAGAATGTTATCTGAGACAAGGCATGTTTATATGTTAGCTTCTGACAGCTCTAAAAACATCCTTAATGCATTAAACTTGACTTTATTTTTCAGGGTATGTATGGAAGCAGAAGTGCTGATAATCTGTCATGCCCTTCTCCATTGAATGTCATTGAACCAGTAAGTAATTGTTGTGTGCCGTATGTTTTACTACGAAAAGAACCAGGAAGGGATTTCTTAAAAAAGTTTGCAGGAAATTCATTTGACACATAATATTAGAAATACTTTACTCACTTGAGTAGTTCTGTTGAGAACAGCTGCACTTTCCCTTAAGGAAATTTAACCATAGGTGTAAGTAGCTGCGAAGTCTGTCTGTTTTTTAGAGGAATGTGTAGAAGTGAGGTGCCGTTTGCATTTAGTTGATACAATGACTACATAGTGAGTTTTCTAGGCAAAATTATTGCTTGTTTTTCTCTGCATTTTATGCTATTGAAAATAAGTAGTTCAAAGACTGCAGAAAGGAACGAACAAACTTGAATTGTTTTAGCAAAGAAAACCAAAATCAAGCCTTTACGTGTGTCTCTGTCAGTGGCTCTGGCAGCATGCATCCGTATTGCAAAAGTCAGTGGCTTGGGGAACTGCCACAATTCATATTTATGTTGGCTTTCAAAAAAGCCCATTCCTTTTTATGATGCTCTTTGTTGCAGTCATAAAGGCAAAGCATATATTTATTTTATAGCTGTATTTGTTACATGGAGGGAATGAGTAAGTGATTGAATAAATAACAAGAAAGCATAGTTGTGTCTGTGACTTTTTTTATATGCTTATTCAGGACTGTTTCTTTTCTGAATCCTTAGGTCTCTGAACTTATTCGAGAGCAGTCATTTCTGAAGTCTGAACTGGGTTTAGGACTGGGAGATCTTGGACTGGAAACTCTCCCAGCAGAGGGTACAGAGTCTGTATTCTCCCATGGAAACTCTGATTCCTCTTCAGTGTGCTCCGGTCATGCAGGTAGAAAAGCTGGTGTTGGATCCTCTGAACTAACAGGAAAATCGAAGGGTCAAAGCAAGAAGTTATACCGAGCCTCCATTGCGTTAACACCAACTCCCCCGGTGAGAGCAGGCGCTGGACAGCAGGTGGAAAGCTCTGATGAGCTTGTAGATTCCAAGCCAGAGGTGGAGCACAAACTTGAAAAAGTCCCTCTCGTGCCTTTGGTTGATGAAATCCATAAAACTGTGGAGCAGGAGGAGCTGCAGCAAGTCATACGGGAGGTGAGGAAGGAGGGGCTGAGATGTAGGATGTTTGAACAGTGTTTACTGAAACCTGAAGACAGGCTGTCTCTAACTGTTGGCCACTGGGGTTTTCTCTTCCTTCTCAAGCCAAGACTTCATACTGTTACTGAGCATTTCTGAAGGCTCAGCGCTTGTCACTAGATGTTCAAGCCACACCACAGTTGTGCAAATCAGTAGATGTTTTTTCAATGATAGGGGTTAGCAGGTAAGTTAATAGCTGGTTACAACTATAAGTGTGGGTGAGAAAGAATTTGCCAACTCTACTACTTGGTTAAGCAGCAGAATTTCAGACTCCCAAGTGAATATTTCTCTCATGTTTGCTTGCTGAAATGCCAGGTTCGAGTTAACTTGATTGAAGAAATGCTGTTTCTGAAACAACTCTGTAATAAATGTTAAAAATACTTTCACTCTACCCCAAACCACTCAGAACTGTAGGAGTGTAAGTGAAGCAAGCTGAAGTTGGATGAGTAGTTATTTCAGACTTTAAGAATGATGGACCATTGCTGTTGGACTAGTTTTATTGGCAGTCAATGAAAGTGAAAGGTGCTTGGTTATTTTTCCTGTGGGCTAGGTTAAAACACAGGACTGAAACTGCATGTTTTTTTTGTCAGTGGCATGACAGAAAGCCTTATGGCAAATAGTATACATGGGAAAAAGAAGCAAAAGAAACTTCTTGTTCTCAAAAGCAGTGCCTGTGATAAAGTGGAGCAAGCTCTGCTGTGAATACAGAAATGGGGGTTAAGAAATGGGGGTTTTATTCCCTCTCCCTCTCCAGTTAGCCTTTAGCTGAGGGTCATTGGACCCTTAGCCTTTAGCTCATCTCCTGAATCTTTTTGTGGGGCTCTGCCGTAAATGACTGAAGACCAGGAGAGGTGTCATGCTCAGGAATGTGCAACAGGGCAGGTTTTAATGCTGTGGTACCATCCGGGTCTGCTTGCATTGAGGCTGTGAATAACTGGAACCAGCTTTGCCTTAGCTTTGTCTTTAAAACAGATGAGAGGCAGGCCACTCATCTTGTAGTAAAACAGGAGCTGTGATCCCAGAGGAATCTTTTGCCACACCTTCACCACTCTTCTCTCAGTGCAGAAAGAGGCAGCGTACTAGACCATAAGGTATCCTTTTACTCATCATCTGACCACAAGACTTTGCTGTGTCTGTCTCCGAAAAGTGGAGATGTTTTCGTGGCTGACTCACTGTGGGCTTTGTTATGTGTAGGCACTTTACACTTGGCACAATGAGACTGTGCAGTAGTAGAGCATTACTAAGCGGTCTTCTTACAGAAGATGATAGCTGGAAGTATGTGAAGATATTTACTTTGTTTACCTTCGGGTATCCCCATAAATAACTAGGGCTGAGAGTGCAAAGAATAATGCATAGCCACAAACATTTACCATCAGTGAAGTGCTGATGTTAAAAGAGGGTAAGTTTGGCAGCGAGGTGGAATGGAGACCAGCTTTCAGTAAGCAGCCTCACTGTGCTGAATAGTGCTTCACCTGATCAGTAGCGCCATTAGAGTCAGTGGGATGAGTTACAGAAAATGGCATTATTCTGTGGAAGGAAGGGTACCGCAGTCGGCTCACGGTGAAGTACTACCAGACCAACAACCTCATCATTACTGTGTTCAGCATTAGACACTGAACATCTTCTGGCTGTCACTGATCTTTACAGTGGAGCCTGTGATGTTACAACTTTACACCTGTACTTTGAAAGCAAAGGAAGAAATTAGGCAGGGGGCAAGCACTCAATTTTTAAGTGTCTTCCCTCTACCACCCTCCTGCTGTCATCTTCTCCAAAGTAGATAAAGTTGGAAGGAATCTTGGGAAAGGCCTTGTTTTGAAGATGCCATAAAATACTCCCAGATGTCCCAAATTCTCTCTCTCTGGTCCATTTTTTTCCTTTCATGCTGTTCTAAAGTGATTCCTTGCCCAATGCTCAGATATTCGTCACACCTTGCGCTTTGCTGATGATTCTGCAGTGAAGCCAGGATGTTGCATTTGTATCCAGCCCTTCTGTAAAAATCTGCATGTTGGAGGAGTGGTGTCATTGTGGAGGGTTGCTAAAGGAGAAACTGAGAGAGGGAGAGCACTGTAATTCAAATACACTGTAAAAGCAGCAGAGACAATGAAGGGAGCTGGAGTCAAAGTACAGAGTTATTCCAGTCAATATTTTCTCTGAGGTTAGCCTGTGTGTGAAAGTTCTTTAACTTCATTAATTGATAGCAAATAAAGATGTGTACACTTTGCACAGAGATTGTTCTTTGGGTTGTGTGCCACTGAGGACATTGTAATGCTGAAAGAATCCGCACTGAACTGAAAGACTACTATTCAAAGATGAGTAGTCAGCAAATAACTGAGCTTGACTCACTTTGTGAATGTTTGAGCACACAGAGAGATTGTCCCTGAGTTTAACTTAATTGGCAGCCTGTTTCGGATGGGCTCAGATTCTCAGTGTGAGAAGTTTTGCAGGTCAGAGTGAAGATGCATTGGCTCAAAGCACCTGGTAGTTTTTGCAGAGCCAGAATATGCTATTAAATACTGGTCAGGAAAATCTTCTGTATTTTATAAGAGCTAAAACAGAGCATAAATTGAAATGTGTTTTCCTTAAGTAGCCCTGTTGTTAGCAAAGGAATTCCAGTTTTCTTGTAAAAAAAAAGAAATCTGGTAGGATGCATTCTTGATGTATACACTCACAAATGTTAAACCCTTGCTTATTCCTCCCATTCTCTGTAGCTTCATGACCTCGTGTAGGGGAAAGAAAAGTCAGGCAGTGTTTCAGAATATGCCTGGGTGGGTTGTAATGCATGTGAGCTTTGACCTGTAACTATTTGCTGGCATTAAGAAAACCCATGGTGTTAACTTTTAGTATTAATGGACTAACTCCCACAGAAAAGTGTTCAACAATGTGAAATGCTGAAATGCCTAACAGTGGCCCTCTTGTTTTGATGGAAATACAGCTTGACCTCCACTGGAGTATCACATGAAGCACTTAATGCTTGACTTCTAGGTCACAGTGTCGCTAGGAGTGCCACCGGGCCCTCCTCACTTTGCTGTTCTGCAGTTAAAAAGATGTGATAGTTTTAAAAAGCTTTCTGCTTAAGAGCAATGTAGGTTTGGGTTTCGCTAACAGTTTTTCATTGTAAATGACATTTAATGAGGTTATACTTCAAAGAAATGTATCATTTTCCTGTCAACATCTGTTTTAAGGAGCTGTAATGGGTCTTTATGGGACAGAGAGACAGTCTGGTAGAGAATCTTCCCTTTTCCATTTTCCAATCAAATCCCTGTTAGCTCAGCATCAATCAGAAATGTCTGTTAGTTGTTCATACTTCCCTTGTGCAGGTGCTGGGCTCCTCGTCTTGCTATCTTGAGCATAAAAACTCACCAGCTGCTGCCCTGAAGAAGTGGCATGAGAAAAAAATATTTTTTCTTTAGTTATAGAAAACATACCTCAGGTCAGGAGCGTGAGGACTGAAAAGCCTCATGCCCGTTTTCCATCCATAGGTGAAGAACGCCCTTCTCCAGAATTGCCAATGTGGCATATTTCACTCTCAATTGGTTCATTATTTAGCAGCAACATAATGTTACACAAATGGTAAATCTTTTGTGGGGAGAAAGATCACTGGTTTACTGTAGTAATACTATCTATGAATGTGGTACTGTGTTATTAATGCAATATTGAATATTAGTGTTTTATCAACCTAGTGCATGTGCCATAAATGACTGGGTTCTGTTTTCTTTCAAATGATCAATTTTTCATTCAGCTGCTAAAAATACTGGTGGAGCTTTCATTGACTGCTTTCTGTCTTTTGTATGGAGCAAGCCTTGGCAGCGGGCTGTGTTGTCTGCAGAGCAAATGGAAGGTGCACCTTGCCCTAAGTAATTTGTAATGAAAACAGCAAACACTGGCCGTTGTCATGACTCACACATGGGACTGAGCCACTGCAGGAATCGATGCTGTGCTTGCCATGCAGGAATGACCTTGATGAGTCTGGAAGGGAGGGAGGAAACAGTGGCAGTGAAAAGAAGCAGCAAAGGGTGGCCTTGTTGTCATTTGGGCGGGAAGGTGAGAAGCAGAGAGCTCAAGTGATCCACCAAGGTCAAACCAGAAGCTGTTAGAAGAGCTGAGAATAGAACAGGAGCCACCTTCCTTCAGGTCTCTGCTTCACCGCAGGACTGTCTGTCGTACTAGTCTGTTTACTTGCAAATTTGGGAAGCTTTTATCAATTTTCTTTGGGCAGTGAGGTTTATTTTTGTCTATCCATCAAGAGAAGGGCACACGATGACTGCTGTAGTGTACCTGCAGACTCACCTCATGCGATACTGGCGAAGAAAAGCAGAGAGAGCATCATGGTGCTTTCTTACGACAGTGGCCTGCAGGCCAGCCGGGGTGCTGTGTTGAAGATTTTTTCCCATGCCTGCGTAACTATATCCCAAAGCCCTTACTGCATTGACAGCAGTCCTAAAGCTTTGTAAGTCTGTGTGTGCATCAGCATAGACATCCTCAGAACTTGCAGCCGTCGGTAAACCAGGTCCTGTTACACACTGGCTGTTCTTTTGTCAGTTAATCAGCAAAAAGCCCAACTGGAAACCTGTTTCTCAGTAATATTAGAGTCTCTGAATTTCTGCTTGATGCAAAGCAGTAATGAAACAAGGAACTTTGCCACTAATGGTTTAGAGATTGAATTGCTTGCCAATGTGAACGAGGGATAAATAACCTGTTGCTAATGCTGCTGCCACCCTTCTGACGTTGCTTAATCCTTTTGACGCACCAGGAGGAAGGGAGACTTACAAGAGAGCAAACTGCTTAACTGGGCTGATAAGTGCTTCTGTGAGTGCCCCCGTGGCTGGGCTTTGGCTTTTGCACCCCTGCACTTTTTCACCACTGTCGTCCTCCCCTGTCCTGGGAACTGCATCTGACTTGTTAGTCCTTCCTGAAGACCATCTGAAAAATGAGTTGGTGCCAAAGATTTCTCCTACTTGCAAGCAGCCCATGTTATTTTTCTTTGTCATACCCTGCTCCTTTCTGGCATTATGTGCTCTTGTGGAACTGCGTTTTGCCTCCTTTTCTCCTTTGTTTCTGTTACTGTAGCCATCAGTGCTCTGCTCTTCCTTTGTTCTAGCCTCAGCCACACTCAGGTGCCTGCTACTAGGAACTCCTGCATTTGTTTTATGTAAAATGTAATTGTATAAGCTTTGTCACAGTCCTGTGAAAAACAGTCTTTGCTGGCATAGATCATATCCCAGTGGCCAGCTGATGATGTGAGCAGCTATTGAAGTTTTATGTTTGTCTTTGCTGCTGAAAGTATGTAATTAGGATTCATCTTGTTTTATGTTTTGATTTATGTGAAAACAGCCGCTCGTGTTCATGGATTTGGACCTTTCCTACAGCGTAATCCATTTGTGAGGTAGATCGGTCCTGCCTTCCTTTTTAAGAGATAGCAACTGATGTCAAAAAGCAGTGCATTTGGGGTGTTTTTGATGTATATATCCTGAAAGGCTGTTTGCAGAACTTTGCATAGTTCAAATGTATTTTGTCGTAACATAAATCCAGTTATCCTAAGTGTAAAACTTAGATACATTTGCCATCTGGAAAAATAAAACAAGTTTGGTTTGCAATTGTACGATTTGCAAGAACTTTAAAATTACTTAGAGTTATTTTTCCAACAGAAACCCTCTTACATTTTTCCATCTGCATTTTTTGTAAGTTGATTTTTTTGTGGTGTACTTTTTCATATGTTGATAATGTCAAATGTATCTGCAATATCATTTAATTTTATCCATTGGTTATATAACTTACTGACCTTAAAACTCTGGCTAATCCCTTTCAGATCAAGGAATCCATTGTTGGTGAAATAAGACGAGAAATAGTAAGTGGATTGTTAGCAGCTGTATCACCCCAAAGCAGATCTGCAACTGCAAAGCAAGATACACAGCCATGAAACTGGTACTACAGGTAATCTTTGGGAATCTGCCAGAAACATTTTTTTTTTTTCATATGGGATTGTTAACAAGCCTTGCTTTGTTTGCATTTTCCCCTTGCAAGATAAGTGATCAAAACTGAAGTTTATTAAATACAGTGGATACGCATAATCCTGGATAGCTTTGGAATATCAGCTAGTTTGTGGTCTGGCCCATTCTACTGTCAGCTTTCATGCAGTGGTCCTTGATTTTTAGTGCTCCATGATGCCTTTGCATATGAATGCATCCTGTGAGACGATTTCTTTAGTTTGCCTGCCTTAGATATGAATATTAACAAAATACACACTTAAGCATAACAAGCAGACTTCCAAAAATCTAATTGAGATATTCCTCCTGCTTTTTCTTTTCTGTAAGGTTCGATGTAGTCCGAAATGCTGTGGGATTCTGCTATGGGCAGCATACACTGTCGAAAGTGTCAAGTTAATTTTGCTTCAGGAGATGTTAAAGCTGCTGAGATAGGCTACTGTATTCGACGCTTGGTTCTATGATGTGTACCTTTCCTTGAGTTCATCTATAAAGACTTAGACACTTTAACTAGTTCATTGCTTTCCTTAGAATGTCAACAAAACTGTGGCTCTATTTATTTGTACGTCCCTGTTGTAAATTTTTATGTAGCTGATTTCTTTGTCTAAGGATGCATCATGAAACTTGAAGATTTCCAGACATAACCAATTTATAAATAACAGATGTGTTCAGCCTAGCTTTTTTTTTTTTTTAAAAAAAAACACAACAAAAAAAACCCCAAAAACACTGACCTCTATGAGGTATTTATTGTGCAATAACTGATCCACTTTAAGAGCTTGAAATAACCAATAATGGTTTCCACTGCTGTTATTTAGTGCCACTTCAAAAGAAGGAAACAATCCTGTTGTAAAAAATTGCTGTTAATTCTTGGGGCGGCTACTATTAGCAGAGTGGTAGAATGACGTGAGGTTACTTAAAACTACTTAAAGTTCTGACACTGAAAGCCTTATCTTTGTGTAGAAGACAATTTCTGATTTTATTTGCTTCCTTACTGTATGCCCAACCCTCTATAGAAAAGTGCCTTATTTTAAGCACTGTTTTTTGTCTTTGTGTTGACTGCTCTCAGTCATACCAAGAGAAGTTCTCTTCTGCTTCATATTAACCAAAATGCAATAAAAGTACCGATCTTCTGAAAGTAATTAGGATGTGCAACTTGGAATGAATGAACGACCTTGCTTGTATTATGGGGAACATGGAAAAAACCTCTTTTCCTTCCCCATCCCTCACTGAGTGTATTTTCAGTTAGCCTGGTGAGCATGCGTTTGTTCCAATGGAGCAAATTGGAAGTCATTGGAGGTTTTATGTGGTCAAATAGACATTTAGTGGATATGTAATATCCCATTTTGCTGTGCTTGGAATCTCTTTTGCTCCTTTGCCATTTCCATCTACTAAAACTCTCTACACTATGTCAAGGTGTTTAATCAAAAATAGTTTCAAATATAACAATATTATATGAAAAAGTTTGTAAGATTTTAAATTGTGTTAGGAAGACACAAGGGCTGATTTCTTAAAAAACGTGTATAATAAACCAATAAAATATTTATTTTGCCTATAATCTGTGTCAGTGTTTTTCGTTTGTGCATGGTTTACTCTTAAGCAAAATAAATAACAGATTTCATCAAATGTTACACAGAATGGAGAACAGCAGGAAAGCTCAGGACTTGAGTTTCCAAAAGCTTTCAGATGTTCAGGGGACCCTGTATACTTAGGAAATGTGACACATAAATTTGAAAGAAATATTGGCGTTTAAAACCAAAGTCTTAAACTTCTTGGCTCCCGTTGTGGCTCCAAGAATTTGGTTGGTTTTGACCTGTCTTCAGAGTTTGTCCCTGTGAGTACAGCCAGAGCTTTCTTGAAAGCCTCATCCCACATGTTTAAAAGTTGAAATATAAGCTCTGACAGCGCTTGTGTGCCAATCCATACGAGGTGGTAAGCTGCAGTGGGTTTCTGCTTTTCTTTGCAGCTTGTATGAGTATGCGGTTCCATTGCAGAGTGCCACTGGGGAGCGACCAGCCAGACCCAAGTGCCTGCAACCTTCCTTCACAAATGCACAAGCCCAAAACCTACTCAAATAATGGCAGCAGCAGATGCTCCCCTTGTCCCCCAGCCAGGTTAATTTGCACACTCAACTGTTAATCTAGGTCCTGTGCCCATATGCTACTCAAAGTGGCATTCCAAAAGAGGTGGCAACTGTGGATCTCTCGGAGCACTGGAGGAAAGCATTTCAGGAGCCAAGGGCTGCCAGCACCATGCTTCGCAGGTTTGGTCGCCTGGCTCCGCACCGCTCTGGCAAGGAAAGTCACTTGTAGGTAACGTCCTGGAGTGTCTATGGCACTTCAGCTCGTAGCTTGTAAGAACATTTGATCTCAGCAATGCAATCTAGTGTTTTAATATATCCTAAGAAATGAAAAATAGTGCCAATTTTTCATCCAGCTGGTGGAAGGCGTATTTGTGAGGTTCTGGCATAATTTAAAATGAAGACATTTCGAAATGGCATTTCTAAAAACTGCACTAAAACTAATGAATATAGGAGCACCTATTTTTCCATAATCCTTGGTAAGTGATTTTTGCCATTCTTAAGACACTTACTGGTAATATTTTCTGAGTGACATTTATGTAGATATAGGAACATCTATAAACTCCTGTTTAAAAAAGATAAAACTGTAGTACACTGCTGTCATATAAGTTAAGCTGAACTGATATCAACCTCTGTTGACATTTCTGCTTGTGCCTTAGGAACAGCCGTCATTATTATTGGACACACACCTAACCTGGGTGGCTTGCCCTTTAGTAACGTCAATTCAGCTGTAACGATTTTCTGAGCGTGGACAGTTTTTTCTTTTGTTTGGTGACTGAAACTGCTACTTTCCTTACAGATCAGTGTTGTCTTTTTTTCTACCAGCCTGCAATTTGATATGAATTCTATGCAGATTAAACCAGCTTTAATAGTGGCTGATAAATATTGGTCAATCAAATTTGCTGTGAATAAAGCCGGCAGTAAAGCCGGAGATATTTTGGATGCTTTTCTAAACTTCACTGTGATAGCGATCTTTGTGGATGCCAGCTGGCTGCAGGAATGTAAAGCAAAGTGATGTATTTTGGAAACCCTAAGAACTAGCTGTTTTCTGTGGGTACAGGGCAGCTACATCCCTGTTGGCAGCAAAGTAGAGTTGTATTTAGCCTGCTACAGAGCAATATGTGCCTATGGCACAGCTCAACTCAGGCAGAGGTTTGGGAGGCTAATACTTGGAGATTTTTTTTTTTATTTCTATTGTTTTTTTAAGGTGAGTAAAAGCATGTTTCTAGCCCCTCTTGTTCCCTTGTTGCAATGAAAAGCAACAAAAACAACCTCTGCTGAAATGTGGAGACATCTCAGCATTCAGAAGCTGGAGGCAATAGCTGGAAAGGTGGGAGCAGCCCCCTGCATGCTTGGGTTAGTGCTGTGATGCCTGTAAGGTGCTGCTGCCACCGCTCACCCACAGCGCTGTGTATGCAAGACCTGAAAAAGAAAGGATGGAGGATGGCCACGGACCCAGCTGCACGGCCGGGGGTGAGTACACGGGAGGAGAGGCTTCTGCTGCTGGTAGTTTCTGCAGTGCTGTTTGGAGAGAGGACTCAAAAGTGGCCCTGACTCTTCTGAAAGAGCTGATGGGCTCACGAAGCTCTTTCAGGCACTTTTGCTGACCATGACCTTCATAGAGGGAGGGGGGCTGCCCTGTGTCTTCTGCTTTCTCTGAAATTATGTGATGTGCAAGGCCTTGGCAGCCTGCTTCTGGAAGGCAAGTGATGCCCAAGATGCTCCAAGCTGCACATTTCCTAAGGACGAGTTTGCTTCGATTGCTGTTTTCTTTTAAGGTGAGAATTTAAAGCCTTGCTGATACAGTCCAACCACCAATGCTCACCAGTACTACTCTACCGAGTCTTCAGGGGCAGCATTTGTGCTGCCTTTGGATTTTGTGTACTGCTGAGCAAATGGCTTACGCTTGAAATACAGCACAGGTCAGAACATTTTAGTTTAGTTACACCACTAGATGAATCTGTTTCAGTGAAACTGGCCACAGGAAGGTACTGATGAGGGAGAGGGAACAAGAGCCCAGTTTGGAAACTGGAATAATTCAAGCCTTGACTAGACGCGTAAAACAAAAACATGCCTAAATTACTGGAAAATGTAACTTCTGGGGTGTGTTTTTTTTCAATAGGGAACAAACCCAAAACCCTGAAACTTGGATGTTGTCATAAAATAAAATAACTGCTGGTTAGATGGCCTCAGTCCATTGCAAGACTTTCTTCTGAATTAACATGATAATGTCAAAATAATACATGGTTTGATTTTCAGAAAAAACAAGAAACTCATATTGTTAACTTGGCATAATGCAAATTTGCTTTAATATTTTATATGTGATTTTAGATGTGATAGTAATCCTTCATGCCATAGAATAAAAATGCACAATATTGTTATAACAAAAGTTGTAACAACATTAAAAGACATTTAAAAAAAAAAAGAAATCGCTTGATAATTCCACATAGCTTGTATATCAGGCAATTCTGCATAGATGCTTGCTGAGTGATGGTGAATATTATACACAGAAACATCTTTCTGTTTTTTTGGACAGGGTGAAAGGAAAAATCCTGGACAGTGGTTAAGTAATTAGGTGGTAGTGATGAGAAGGCAGCATGATGAAAAGCAAGAATTGCCTCAGTGGGTGAGTAGCCCTTGTGATTACTGTGAAATCTTCGGTACAGGTACCTGCTTTCAGAGGTATTTCTGTATTTGTGAGTCTGTGTATAATAATGTAGAATTTCTCATATTTTTATTTTCTGAAGTAGTCTTGTTTTCCATCGGTTATTTGCTACAACCTATTGGGGAGTTTTAGAGTCATTTTTTAAAGAAAAGATCTACAGAAATATTTCTGTTCAGTTTTGTGTGTTCAGCTTTAGTTTCAGATTTTGTTTTAAAAGTATCAAAGACAGGAAAAGTTATTTTGAAGAGCAATGTCCTGTACTAAAGATTGAACAATGCAGGATTTAAGTATGCACTTAATACCCTAAAACCAGTACCAAAATTTTGGGTTCTGCACTATTGAACTGTAGGTCCTTACTAGACATGGATCTTTTGACTGTTTAATCAGGTGATGTCCCATTAATCCAGCTCATTCTCTATGTTTTGGATGTGTGTATTCTATGGACAGTAGTGGGTAGCCCCTACCAGTAAATATCCACATTACTTGGTAGTCTGGAGAGCTGTGAGTCCCAGAAGAAGACTTGAATAGATAGTATCCATTCTTATGTCCTCAGATAAAGGCAACTTTAACTGATTATGATTAAAGCTATACTGCTAAGGAGTGATTATCTCAACAAAAGAGATTGTATGGATAGAAATAGTTGTATTTGTTACTTTTCTAGGCTTTATGAATCCATGTATATAGTTAGTACATAAGCATGTCCAAGCCTGGCGTTCGATGGACAAGTACCGGTGATGGAAATTTGGGTTAGACTGTTACAAGGCCAACTGAACGTCCCACCAACTCTATTGCTGCTCAACAAGCCTTTCTGTTCTTTTTCTTGACCTGCCTGTGGCAGCCCTTACTGCTCACAAGACAGACATGGTCTGCTTTATGTTGTCCCACCCTTGCAGATTTTAAATTCTTCTCATTTTCTGCATATAAATAGCAGACACTGTTTCTAGCAGTTCATTGGGAACCACCCTGGTTGCAATGCCTGTATTTAGCTATTTTGAAAGGAAACTTTCATGGTCATTTTGAATAAGTCATTAATATTCGTATTGTTTATTCCTGAAAGGCTTGCGCCTTATTGTAACATCTATGAGCAATGCTCAGTGTAGAGCCCCAAGAGAAAAACCTGTCGATGAACAGGTACGGTGTGCCCAGCAAAGACCACGTCCAGTGTTTATGCTTTCTGCCTCCCTTCTGCCCATGACCAACACTCCGAGCTGTGAAACTGATGCTTCTCCAGAAAAAGGCAGCTTGTCAGTTCATTAGGAAAGGGCAGAAAGAAAGAGCATGCTGAAGTCCCCTCTGGCTGTAGCAGGAGGCCAGCGGGCAGCAGCCAGGGAGCGGTGTGCTGTGCTCTGCAGCGTGTCTCCTCCGGCATGTTGGGGCTGCCCAGCAGGGTGCTGGGGAGGTGCTGGCGTGAGGACAGGTCCCAGCCAGAGAGCCCGAGGAAAGCACGGATCAACACATCTTTGCAAAGAATCTCACGTATCAGTAGCTACAGTGGGGATTAAAGTTCTGTCCTGAGACGCGCTGGAAGAAGTGCCATTTCCAAGCCGAGTTCTCGCTCTGCAAAGGCAGCCTGGTAGGTGAGAGAACTAACTGAGTGCTTCCCTGCATCTGCACTGGTGGAACTAGAAGCCAGAGCCTTAAGCAGGTTGGCTTTACAGCCAGCTCGAGCTCTCTCCTCTCCAGGCTGATGCTGCAGTAGCCCCTGACCACAGCAGAGAAGCTGAGACAGATCACAGCTGCAACAGAAACTGTGTAGGGAGAATGCAGCGCAGAGACCCCAGAATTCCTTTCACAGCAGACTTGTCTTTGGCTGGGAAAAAACCATAAACCTCTCCTAACACAACAGGGAAAATATCTCAAGCAGCAGCTGTGCCGTGAGTACTCTGGTAGCTCATCACTATGGTAAGACATTAAAAGATGGTGCTTCATACCAGAACCTAATGAATGACATAGGAAGGAAAGATCTTGGACAGTTATTACTTTTTTTTCTTCCGTGATAGTTTTAGCTGAATCATGAAGGAATTTAAAACGTTGTGGGGAGTGCACTAAAAACAGAAGATGAGCTAAAAGGATTTGGCAGTACTTAAATGCATTTCAGCTCTTCCCCAGACTATGATGCAGTCTATAGAAAATGCAAGCACACTTTGCCCAGAGACATCTAGTGCTGCAAATTAGGTGTAAGAGCGAGCTGATGTAGTAATCCTGAAATACTATATCTGAGTGCTCTCTGTAATATGCCTCATACTATTTTGAAAATACCTTTATTGTTATGGTGGCAGCCAGCTCCAAATAGGCCCAGGGAGGACAGCTGCAGGGGCAGGTATCTCCACATTGCATCTCTGGTGGGCCTCTCTTGGAGGCATGGCAGCCCCATTAAGGATTTGTCTTTGTGTCTTGTCTTGTCCTGTTGTCTGGCTCCCTTCTGAACCTGCCAAGAAGTGGTTTTGTTGGTTTGTTTCTTCATATGATTGTTGAGACGTAATTCCTTTAGTCAGCAATGTCCAGCAACCTAGAGCTGAAACTCACCTCTGTAATCCTTTGAGCATTTAATGTTTTAATACTCTTTCACTGTCTGAATGTTTTTTTCAACTGACTTTATCATTAACTGAAGAAATTTTAAGCCTTTGTAATGAGAATTGTAGCTCCTGTAATACAGTAACATACACTGTAATTGTAGCGTAATTAAATACTTGAAGTTCCATAGACAGCTATAATAGATATTTTAAGGCAAGCAGTTTTATCATAGAGAAATCAAATATTTTAAATACATTATTTAGTGATATATATAACAGCAAAGCAGCTGGAGAACATTTTTCTCATGTTACCTGAGACAGAGAAAACAAAAATTATTTTCTTTCAAGTGTGAAAACAGATCGGAGAAAAGCCACAACTTCAGATCCCTGTGTATGTCCTCCCACCAGGTGTATCCCTGTGTATATCTGCTATGTCTGGAGCTGTCATCGAAGTTAATGGCATGTCTGTTCATGAAGGACTTGTGAAATTGGATAATTAGACTGTCCTGAAAACAGCTCTCTAATTGTCCTTGGTGAAGGTGACGTGTGCCTCTTACTTTAGTGTCTTAGACTCTTGGTTGTACTGGTGGCACTGCTGCAGTTGCACTCTGGCTGTAATTGTCGGTGGAAGTCTGTAAAGCAACTTATGATTCATCTTTGTAGCAATAGTCAAGGCTTAAAAATGGTCGTATGAAATGCTGAACATCACTATTCGGTGCGTCTCTTTTATCTGTTGTGGTAAATGAAACAGCATGTCACCTTAGCACTGAAAATATTCAGGACTCGGCCTGACAGGCTCAGGATAACCTGGTCTCAGGCTCTGCTTTGAGCGGCAGGTGGGACCACGTAAGTCCAGAAGTCCCCTCCAAGAGGGAATCTTCTGTGGTTCTACAATTCCAAGTTAATGCTACCTAAACTATCACAGAAAATCTAACAGGAAAATTGCCAGCTACTAGTTGTCAGCTGGAAACCACTCTGGTCAGTAGGTTTGATTTGGACCAGGAGAGAAATTTCAGCCCTCGCTGGGAGTTTTGATCAGAGTCAACTGGGACTTTAACTCTTAGTGTATGCTCGCCTCCTGGGCATGATCAGGTTCTTCATAAACCAGCTAGCTAGTGTGCTTGCCTCTGCTCAGAAATACCCTGGCATTCTGACAATGTGTTAACAGTTTTCATTCGTGTAAACCAAAGCCGAACAAAGTTCCCACCCGTGACTTGCTGGTTTATTCTGCTGTGCCTTGTGAGTTGTTCTTAACCACGATCCTTGCTCCTTCCCAGCCTCCTCTGCTGGCACGGGTGGGAAAATACTCAGTGACTCTGAAGAAACCTGTGACGAACTGTGAAAATCTGTAGTGTTTTCAGTGGCCTAGACAAGAAATGCGTTTTCAGATTCTTCTGAGTGTTGGTGATGTCCAGACCCAGCTCTGAATCCAGCCGCTTCTCTGCCTCTTTCCTGCAGTCTGCCAGAGGCAGCCCCAAGCTGTTGCTCCTCTCCATGATCTGTTTGCTCTCCGTTCTGGCTGTCTGTGTCCTCTCCCCTGCTGAGAGAGTCCGTGGGCCCTCCAAGACCCCGACCAACATGCACCTTCCCTCAGCAGGAAGCCTCACCCCAGGTAACGCTGATTCGGGGGGGATGGGCCAGCCTGGGTTTTCCCGCTGTACCTCGTTTTCCCTTCCTTCCTTTCTGGCTTGGTGTGTAACCAGAGGCTGGCCCGGTGCTCTCGGGCTTCGGAGCGAAGCTTTCAGCGTAGCGCTTTGATCTGGCTCCAGGGCACCTTCCCACCGGGACGTGGCTCCGGCACCAACCGCAGCTTTGTCGCAGGAGCTCTGCCGTGCTGCCTGGCTGTGGCTGGCTGCCCTGAGCAAAGGTGCGCCTTCGGTCCATGGGTGCTGTGTATCATTTCATACACTTCCTTTGAATTAAAGTGAAATGAAAAGTGAAAAGCAATTACATTCACCAAAGGGTACTATTGGTATGATTGACCAAATTCTTTCCCTGGTCTTGGAAGAAGGCATGGGTTTTGTACCCTGAAGGAGGATTGTGCCCTCTAAATTTTAGCCATCTAAAAGTGAGGTAACTAGTGTAGGAGTCACCTTTACTTCACCTAGGGTTAACGGAGAGAAAATGTCATCTCCAGCAAACACCATGTTCCGCTAAACTAGGACGGGGTGAAATGCCCTTTGCTGTCCTAGCCTGAGGGAGCCCAGGTAGCCAGCTGAAGCGTGGGTGTTCTCAGTATCTGAAGTCATGTAAGATGGAGCCCACTGGAAGAAATCCCAGTCTAAATCTGCAAACTCAGCCTAAGGTGCAAACGCACTTAGCACACCAAATAAGCTTCATGAAAGTGTAGGCATCTGTGTAGCATCATCATCAACAATCTTCCTGGAAGAGGTTTAGAAAAGGATTTGATAGAGCAAAGGTAATCGTTTGATACGTGAGAAGAGGAGAGCGGTTCTGGCACACTCTAACAGAGATGGAATTATTGCATCCACCCCTCCTGCTACCTCCACCCCCAAAATCTGAAAACTTCCTGATTTGTGTTCATCAATAATTAAAAGCCCATCAGCAATACTCAGAGGGAGCTTGCATTGCACTTCTGAGCAGCCAGATAGTAATGTACAGTGGAGAGATCCTCTTTTTCAAATCCCAGGGCTCCAGGCCATGCAATGCTAGTATTGCATTTTCAATTAGCTTCTGAGTGAACGCTTGGCATATGTAGAAATGAACCGGTACACAATTAGCTTATTGTTCCTTTCAGCTTTGTGCTGAGAGGATCTGAAGGGCTGCAGAAGAGAGGGGAGAGGGGGGGGAAAAGAAAAAATAGCCAAGCCAGCAGCATCTCTGTGGATGTGGAATAAGGGAGTCGCTGGGCTCACGCAGATTCCTGTGCTCGGTCGGGAGGTACGGCTGCTCCGGGGAGCGCTCAGCCTGGCCGCGGGCAGGGCGCCGGGGAGAGGCGCGCACCGACTCGCAGGCTCCAGCCTCCTCTCTCCCCTGACTCACCTCGGAATCGCGATGGAGCCCAACAGCCCTAAAAAAATACAGTTTGCTGTGCCACTGTTTCAGAGTCAAATAGATCCCGAGGCAGCTGAGCAGGTAAGGAAGATGGGGGTTTTCACCATTTTGAGGGAGTGGGGTGGGAATGGGGGCAAGGTGTGGGGCAAGAGCAGGTAATACTTGTGGCCTGAATGCTTTCCTAACTTATAATAGTGTAACTGTAGATTAAATGCTCTGGACATTATAGCGATGTCTGGATACACCCAAAGAGGGAGGAGGATATGTCCTCTGGCCAGAATAAAGCATCCTTACCTTGGGTAGGTTTATTCAGTATATATTTATTGTGCCTTTTCTAGAACTGGACTTGTACAGTAATACGTACACTTCACATGAATACACATTCTCAACAAATCAACTAAAGTACATTACGTGTACATAAAGCAAAACGTGAAGCTGGTAATAGGTACCTAATGGAAAGATTGCACAGAAGACAGTTTATTTACTATTCATTTTAACATGAGAAAATATGAGTTATTTTTTCCACAGTAGTTATTTCTTCAGTTACCTCCTGTATTTCTTGTGATTTTTATACAGCTTTCTTTATGTCATTGTTATAGTGTTTTACATACTTGAAAAATATATACATGAAGAAATATGCCTGACTTATGTCTGCATTGGAATTTTGTCTGTGCTAATTTAGGTTTTGGCTCGCTCCCAAAACATACACGTACATATAATATATATATAGCAGTACAGACATCTAAGGAGGAAAAGATACTTATTACTATGTGCAGATATGTGTAGAAGTGCGTAAAGAAGGACACAGGGGATCTTATGAGACAAGCTGGATAAATCCTATTTAGGTGACCCAGTATAGCTCTCTCAGTGCAAGTCCTTCTTGACATTTACTTCTATTTTGGTAAGTCTAGGTTGAGATGATACCAGGGGAATATTATAACCTTGACAGTTCCGTGCCATTATAGCTACGAAACTATTTGCACCTTTAGGACAGGTATCTGGTTTCCAGAATATTCTGATGTCGTGTCTCTTAAAAGGCAGCCACCTTTGCCAGAAAATGATGAGTTGTGAGTGACCACTGAACGAAGAAATACTAGAAGGGTTCAGGAGAGAATTGTTGTGGGTCTTCATTTTGTCCATAGGTGCTTCTGAGCTGTGAGATATCTGTACCTTATGGAACAGTCCTGCAATAAATTCAAGCAGGACATGTTCTGACATTTTTCTGAAATCTATGAGGACCATAGGATTAGGATCTCCTGGAATTCCCATGGCTTTTGAAATGCTGTGGCCCAAAATCTGTCCAGAATTTATAGGCAGTGCTTTCTTTTTGTGTTGTGAATTTAATTCCAAGTGCTCTATGGTTTCACTGAGGGTGTGTGTTGAAATTAAAGTAGTAAATTTTGCTGTCAGCTATGATAATCTGGAATAAACCCATTAACCCCGATGATGTAATTTTCCACTTACGCCTCTGAAAGCAAAATTTGAACCCAGCTAAATACAGATGTTGGCTCAGCAGCTAAAAAAGAACAAACACACTGACACTGAGATTTCATGTAAGAATGGTTTCTAGCTTAAATACTCTTGGTCCTTGTCTTAAATTCAGTGGATTATCAATAATCTGGAGGCTTTAGTGAAACAATGCAGGGCTTTCAAAGCAAATGTGTGCATTATAGGCGGGTAGTCCAATATCATGGAGTTAACCACTGTTCATGGAACAGAAGTAGTTAACCAAATAAACTCTGAATAAGAATTGCATAAAATTCAGGTTTATATATTGAAATGTAAAGTTCTGTTGTATAGTGCTCTTTGAAAACATTATTTTGAAAGTCTTAAGTATTGGTTTTCTTTAGTTAAAGAGCAATACTAATGTCCAAAAACTTATTCAAGATGATTGCAAATCCTAAAGGTATTTTGGAAATCTGTCCCTCTCCCTCATACCTTTGTTTTCTGTGCACAAGCAGCAGCATGACCCTGATCACTGTCAGACCAGATGAGCACTCAGTAGGACTGTGACATGCTGCTGTTCTTTAAATATTTGCTGTTTTAACTGTGTCTGGTCTATATACTCAGGAGAACTCCAGATGGATTTTTTGCTTTGCTTTGTGTGAGGGGAGGTTGATGGACCCTAATGACTCTCCTTGCTTTATACCTGTTACAGATCAGGAAAAGAAGGCCTACACCAGCATCACTCGTCATCATGAATGAACACGTGCCTCCAGGTCAGTGCCAACATACCTTGTAAATTGTTGAACTTGTATACACAGGATTATCTGAAAATTGGTTTTATTAACTACATGATTTTAAAAATCCAGTATTAATTTCATAGCACTGAATACCAGATAATGGATCTTAGAACTGTTTGGAATAAACCCCATGGATATGTGTAACTCATAGCCTCCAGATAATGTTAATAATTTCAGGATTTTACCCTCCACATAAATCTTCTGTCATATGCTTAAGGAGAATTAATATGACCCAGATCCAGCACTTCCATCCACAAACATTTTCTTTCCCTGGGTGGATACTTTGGAGGTCCATGAAGTCCTAGTCTTGGTTCTCCAATCTCTAGCGGTATGTGGTGGCTCCAGGGCTAATGCAGCTAAGGGAACTGCTTCTGCAAAACAGGTTGTTTTCTGGTTTTCTGATGAAAGATCTGATGCCTGTTTTCATTATTCCTTTTCGACTGTGAATACATTATCTTCAACCAAGACTCCTCCCATAAGATTTTCTGTGGGGGTGGGATGATTTCAGGTTGCAACATACTTTGTCACATAGATGTGACTTCAGAAGGACTCTTTACTAAGCTGTTTAGGCAGTGTTATAAGCAAAAAAAAGTTCAGCAAGAATGGGTTACAGGAAAAAGACATCAAGACATAATCCCTTTGGAACACACTACCTACGTAATATCAAACTTTTCTTTTGTAGTGCTCTGCAACATTTTTTTCCTGCCTTATCTCTTCATCACCTCAATCTTTTTTTAAAAGCAGTTCAGTCTTTTGCTCACTGATGTGTCTCTGAGGTCATGCCTGTATGCACTGGCCTCTCAGTAGAATAAAACCACCTTAGCTCTGTTAGGATCCCCACTTACTGCAGGTTGCTGGTGGTCTCCAGCTCTGATTAACATCACCAGCAGCTGAAGTTTCTCAGAATGTGCAGAAAGAAGCATTTAGAGAGCCCTGCTCTTGGGGTTGAGATCATTGCAGCACAGCACGCAGATTAGGGAGGTACAAGCGTGGCATATATCTCAGGTTGTATTTGTCAGGTTGTATTTGTTGACGCTGAGAGTGACCCAGGTGTTTGCTGCAGGGCTACCACCACCCCCAGTCTGGAAAGTAGCTTTCTGGCCTGAATTGTAGGGAGCAGTTCAGCTGTCAGTAACGGTGCACAAAACATCTGCCTTAGACCGACTTTCCTTACCTTGATGAGATCTACAGTGTCGGTGTTGCTAGGGCTTAATTTAAAGCAAATTCACCTTGACTGTTAATCTCTTCTGCAAGTCACTTTGTACATTTCGTACTGTCATATTTCCTTTTATAAACAGGTACTTGCTACAGTACCAAATCAAAACCAAGCAGAGAATAAGAACTCTTTAATTTGCAGGAATTTTTAATGTAAACAAAGTGGTACATGTCTGTTATCTCCTTTCCTGCAATGTTCATAATAAATCTTTAAATAAATCATTTTTATTATGAGTCAGGATGCTGCACCTATTGGACAACTTCCACATAAGCCCAAGAGTTAGTATTCACCCTCTTCACTTATTTATATTTATTTGTGTAGATATCTTCCCCTTTTACTAGATACTGGGAACTAGTATCAGTGAAGGTATTCTTTGGTTAAATTATAATCTTGTCTTGTTTTCTAATTTTATATGAACTCAGACAAAAATAAAAACTTTAAAAGCACCTTCATTTTCCTGCAGTTCACCATGTGGTTTATGCATGAGCATGTGCCTGTATATTTCCATATGGCATGTTTGATATGGGCAAGCGTTCTGAACAGGGTGTGCACATGTAGCTGTGTAAACTGGCTGAATACAAGGACTGCAAAGCCAAACTGGAAAGGCAGACAAGAGCTTTACAATGCAAGTACAAACAGTAAAAAAACGTCTTATGGTCTTGATGTTGCAAGGTGCTGTTCAGCTTCTGAAACAATTGTACACCTTCAGTTTTCAGAGTCAGCTAATCCTAGGGGCTCTTGACGCCTTGCTGATTAAACCCCAAAATGCTGGTCAGTTGTTGGGTTTGGAAAAGAATGCTGAATAACAGTTTGTCTCCAAAAATGTTAAATGCATCACTGCATATGGTTGCAGTCAAGAAAATAATAATAGTAAGGGTGCTAACTTGACACTCCAACAAATTGCTTTGGAAGTGTGATTCTCAAGATCAACAGGGAGCTAAACCAGAGTCCTGTCTCTTGAATTTTACCCACTGGAGTCCTCAAATTCCCTCCTCTTTAGGAGCAAAGAGCTAGTGAAGGATATGCTTCCAAGGGTTTGAAATGTGTGTCCTAATGCAATTCTAAATGTTTGGATGCCCGTGCAAAGTTTACTCAAATTATCTAAACTTCTTTTATTTTGAAAACCAGAGAGGGGCATTTGCTAAGAATCAGACTTTTCTATAGCCTCCTGTTGCAGCTGCTTCTGATTGCAGCAGGGGAAAAGCAGCATTTTTGTGGTATTCTGGTGTTCTGGATGCAGAACCATCTGGAAACCAGAAGGCAGTAAAATGTGTTTGGACATTTCAGAACTTCATAATAATTTTAGTTTGAGTTGTGCTGGGCAAAGATCTAAAATAGTTGTTTTCTTCTAAGTCTTCTCATCCATCCCTGATGTCTACTACAGCTTTGACAGGCATCTGTCATCACTGATTTAGGTCTGGTCCGCTATGCTATAAAACAAAGATGTAGTATCTACTAAGGCTAAGTAATTTTAAACTAATGACAGCGACTCAAAAACTGTAACAAGAATCTGCCTGGCTTCATTGCTTCCAAGACAATGGTGCTAGACCACACTAAGTGATTTAAAGCTAGGCAGTAGATGTGACTGCAGGAGGTAATATCCAGCCTGTAATATCTTGACTGGAGTGTTTTATCGTGTTCACTCTGATTGGCATCATATATAATTGCAATCAAAGTCAACAAAAGAAAAATTTGAATTGCAGCAGCAACAGTGGTTGCAGTGGACAATATGAGCTTGTGAAGCAATGTAGCAACGCATAAATCCTTAACTCTTTCTGTAAGTGCTCTTTGATGGGTTATGTCACCTCTGAGCAGAGAAGCTAGAGCTAGCAAATTGAGACTTAAGTTATGAAGTTACTTAACGCTGTTGTGCTTCAGTTGTGATCAATGGAGCTATATTTTCTGAGCATTTTTCATAATATTTAATCAGTTTTACTTTTATTTGAAATTATAAGACTCTTTTACTATCTGTGAAAGCAAAGACAAATATTAGTGGATGGAACTACAGAGATGTGCAGCATCTCATCCTGTGCAGGATGCCTGCACATGGGATTGCTGGGGTAACCCACTTGTATCCTGCTATAGCCACAGTTGCTCTGTGTCTGTCCTTTATAAAAGGAACATAAGTATATGCTTAGTTTTAAAGACACATTTAACTATTATGCTGCACAGGGCTTAATCCAAAAATGGCTAAAGCTCTCCTGCTTCCTTTTTCTCTTGCAATATCACTAAAGTCAACAAAAACCAGGTATCACCATATCCTGAAAACAAACTTTTCTGCACTGCCATAATAATCACAACCTCCCGTCTCCTTACCAAGCACAGCAGTATATATATAAAAATCAGTTCTTAAAATCTGAAATGAAAATCTGGCCATGCTTTAAACTAGCAGAATATCATGCTGCAAGAGCTCAAGAAAAAGCTGGTGGCAATGCAGAGAGGTGACAGTTGAGAGAGGAAAATATGTCAGACCACAACTCGGGTTTAATGCCATTAGGGCTCGCTTTGATCAGAACACAATGCCAGCGTTCTTGGGTGGACTGGCTTTGTCACAGAGCCAACACAACATCAAACAGTCTGGCTGCTCAACTTGTGTCGAAGTGTTCAGTCTTCTTGAAGCATTAGAATATGGGTAAACATTAGGACAAACTTCTGCATTTCTGAACTTTCTATGTATTTTCTGTTTCCAGCTCTCCTTTCTGCTCAGTTGCCTGTTCTGGCTTCCTTGCTTGTAATGTAAATGTTACCGGGTGTTTGGGAATAAGAAAAATATAGCAGCTGGTTGATAACTCTTCTCCAGAGCTGTCTTTTTGTATTTTGCAAATCTCATTTCAAAGCAGAAAGGGTATATTTTCACTGCAAAAGCAATATAAAACATATATGCCAAGTACAACTCAGTACATCTGAGTTTTCTGAAGGCTGGAAATCTTAACGTGAAGATAAGCAAGCTGTACCTGTCTCCAGACAAGGAACTTGCTTGCAGCTTGTCTTTGGGCATTAGCAGTTTTTCCATCTTGTTCCCAACTGATTTTCTCTGGCCCGAGGAGGGTTTCATGTCTTTCAGCTTACTGCCACTTCCCCAGAGGTCTGCTGAGGTGCCTCAGGAGCAGCCCCAATGTTTAGTGCAGTAGCAAACATCGCTGCCAGATGGGTGGTGGGAGGCAAAACTGTCCTTACACCTGTGGCAACCCCATGACAACCCGAAGCAGGTTAGGCATTTTATGCTAAATTGGTTCTAACTCTCCCAGAATTTCTCCACACAATAAATCTCGTATAGATGTGCTTTTCTGATGATGCAAACTATACCAACACTACATCCTTGCAGGGATAAATGCAGTATGATCTACCCAGCATTAGTGGTTGTGACTAATAGTTGTTAGGTGATGCTTCCAGGTGAATGGATGTCTTTGTGTTACATCTGGTGATCATGGATTTTTTTTTCCTCAATATAAAATGAACTGAGATCAAAAAAGACCTGCTAAGTAGGAGGCAGCTGTTCCTGGGCATTTTCAGGCAATTTTGCTATACTTTCTCAGGCAAAAGTCTCACTGAAACTTGAATCAGCAGAGAACTCTTGGTCTCACAGTTCATGAAAACCAGTATGTTTTTCAAAAGCTTGAGATTCTGGTAGAACATAGTGCTTACTTTAGTTCAGGAAATAGAAAGTGAGTAAGCCAAATAGCAGCTGTTTTCAATTGCAAATTTAGGCTTCTAATGCAGTAATAAAGCATTCAGAAAAGCAGCACATTAATAAAAACTGTCATTAACTGTATTTTTTTTTTTTTGGTCAAACTAGTTGGCCTTTCTATATGCTAAATGTGAATAACATTGCAGTATGCTGTCTGTTTTCATTTCAGTCTAGGAGTTTGTGGCGGTATGGCAATAAGCTATGAAAAAGATTTGTGTCTCCTCACACCACAGGCACCGGCACAGCTCAGTGTATGTCACCAATGGCACCAGGATGCTCAGAGGTCACGCAGTGTTCATCAGGTCAGCAAGGACCTTAGTGTTCTGTTGGCCTGTGCTGGAGAGGGCCATCTGACACAGTGAAACAGTGACCTATATAAACCAAACATTGCATAGGACCCGACAAGTGATAGGGATTCCAGAACAGAGATGACAATGTCTGTGCTTGTGAGTATCCTGCCGTTTGCAGGCTGATGTGTGACTGCAAACGTTCAATGGCAAACTACACCCCTTTTTTCTTATCCATATACACTATGCTCGGATGCTCTTTCATTTGGGTTACTTTGAATTTACTTTGCAGTTCAGGCTCTCAGAAGTCCCTGGGACAAGCCTCAGCATAAGTTCATCACACATATGCAACATGACTAAAGACTCCATGATCTGATCCATGAAAATAAAAAGAAAAGTTCAGGGACTTAAAAAAAAAAAGAAGAAAAACAAAGAGAAAAGTCAGGAAACTGCCTGAACTGTTTTTAATGCAGCCCAGAAGCAACAGCTCAGAGGCTCCAAACAGAAGCAATGAATTTAAAAACAAACAGAAAAAAGTTTTCCTTAGACTCTTTCATGAAAATGCTCCATTTTCATGAGAGGGTGAGGATTTTACGTGTCATTGTCATCACCTCCTAAGAAAGCTGCCATTGCTTCCTGCAGTACAGTAAAGACAGCAAGCCCGAGGCTGAGCGGGCACTGCTGCGCTTAGAGCCAAGGTTATCACCAAAGGAGCCTGATGCATTTTTGCTGTTCTTTGAGGTCACGAACACATTAGTTCACAAATAGAAACATTCCCTGGGAACATTTTAGTCATTATGTAAAACACATGGTGTGAAACAGTAGGAAACACATACTGTTTCACACAGTGCCCAAGTGGAGTCTGGACTATCTCTTTAGTCACCAAGTAATGCTTTAACAAGAATGGTCTGAAAATGGCTCAGGAAAAGCCAAGACAAAAAGGTGGTGTGCATGTTCTGGTCAAAATTCACTTATTTTACCTCATTTTTCATGTTTATTGTTATCCGTTCTTCCTTTGTTTTCGATGTTTAACGTTGCCTACATAGGTACGTTTTACATGACGCATAGCCCCTATGAGCTTGGTTGCTTCTGCTGACTATAGTCTAGTTGGCTGAAGTGAGTAAATTCAGTCAAAACGAGACCGAGTCCCTCCCGTTCACCAGAGCCTGCCTTCCCGCTGTGCGACGGAGGGGTGCAGGATGCGAGCCGCCTGCGAAAGCTGTGCTCCATGGAGAGGCCTGAGCCAGCCCAGCAGGCTGGAAATAGAGGTTGGATGTTCACAACCAGGATGCAGATTTCTGGCCTAGATCAGAGAAGCAGGGCAGCCGAGAGGACATGAAGCCAAAAAAAAAAAAAAAGTTTTACTCACTCCCAGTATGGGTGAAATTACATTAATCCATTTTTTTTTGTTCCAGCCTTAAATCCCCATCAGGTGAATTGATGTACTTTTGTACTTATCAGTGCAGGTAAGCTCCTAATGTGTGCCATGACATGACTTGTTCCTCCTGCTCCCTGCTTCCTGCTGGTTTGGTGCTGGAAGGGTCAATGTCCATGGAACTGTCTGGAAGTGAAGGAGGTATTTTTAGAGTCGAACCTTGTACTCTTCATCTGTTTTCCTCATTCCTTACACAAAAGCACCATAGAAACAGCCTTCTTCCACCCCAGGAGATTATTTGCAAATCATTTTTAATATATATGGCTTCATGTTACAGATCTCCAGCTGCCTGGTTATTCAGCATCAGGACTGATAAGCTTTCGGAATGTTTACCTCTGTTATCACCTCCGTGCCTATTAAGATGACAAAGACCTGTGCCACGGGCAGAGCACAGCTGTGTGCACCACTGCCTAGCCTGGTGAGATGGTTGGTTGGGCAGATTCTAACTTCATTGCATTCACAAGGCTTAATATTTTGCTAGAGAGGAACTCTTAACATACTTGCACTGTGACAAATATTGGTACACCTCACACGGTTTGTTTTGGTGAGAATTCTGACTAGCTGGTGAGTTTTCTGTTTAAAAAAATTAAATGCCTAGGTGTAATTAACTACTTCTTGCAGTCAAAGTACTTAAGCTAAATTTAATATAGCTACATGACTATACAGTTTAAGGAGTTGGTGGCATTTAAAAAAAAAGTTTGGATTAAAATAGGTCTAGTTTAGCTGGTGGCAAACATTCTGCTTGTATTTTGAGTGGGTTTTTTTTAAAGGGTAAAAAATTTTAAAGTCTATTAGAAATTAAGTCCATTTAAACATTATAAGACAAAATGTTTTGAATAAGAATGTTGAATTACTTTGTTCTGAGATTATGCTTAAATTATACTTCAATAATGTGTCGGTACTGGGGGGTTTATTTTTTTTTTATTTTTACATCAGGTAATAGACTAAAATCCATTAATAAATATTTTAGCCTTGCTGAGGGGAAAAAACAACATAGAGTTTGTCTGACCTCTCCTATTTAGTACTTAATGCAGCACTCATTTACCATGGTGACGTGTGCGGAATAAATAGATAATGCAGACAGATGAGAGAGAATCCAGCTTTTAGCACTAACCTCATTATGTTCAGAATATTGGGAAGGGGTTGCACTTAAAGCATCAATCAAGATAGCCCCATTTATTGAGCTTTCAGAGTCAAAATTTAACTCTTCATATGTAGTAACTGAAGTTAAAGCTTCACTTCAAAATACACCGCAAGTGGGAGTTTAACGAACCTGGACCAAAATCTAGCAGAGACTCTAAACAAACAGAAGCGATCTGTCATGGGAGTTTTTGCCAGCCACGCAAGGCTGCAGAAATTCAGGGGGTGCAGGGAGGTGCAGAGCTTACCTCTGCTTTCCTGTGTGTCTGAGCTGTTTGTGTCACCAGCTGGTGGAAGCAAGATCAGCTGGGCCAGCCAAGCCCCTTTTACAGTCACCAAAGCAATTCTAGGGTAGAATGAAGCGATGTGTCTGTTGGAAAGAGCTCTGTTTTCCCCTTGTCCCCCTGAAAATGCTACTCGTGTCTGTATCTGTAATCACCCCTTCTAGTATTTTTTCTCAAATGACTTTACTGGAGGATCAAGAGGATATCATAGCAGCAGAACGAAGCAGTTACATGTTCACTCTTTGTTCATGTTTTCGCTGGGATACCTGAGATGCAGACGTACCACAGAGAATTAATGTCTTGGTGTTATTTGTCTTGTGGAGCTAAACCACACTTACCGAGGTAGCAGCACTAAGTGGACAAATGTGCATTTTAAAGGCTGTGTTTTTCACCCGGGGCCACATCCTTCGTTCTGATATGACAAGCAGAGAAGAGTCACAATGGGCAGAAAATGAGCTTCAGCAGGGCAGATACAAAGTTCAGTAAAGCAGTGAGCTTTATTGCATCCTACAGTACTGCTTATCCTGTTACCCAGACATCCCCGACAGCCTAAACATTTCAGCACGGAGCCTCCACCGCTCAGTGGCTTGTGGTGATACTATGCCCTTCAAGTCTTTCTGAAGTTCCCTGCCATAGCTGTTCCCAGGCAGTGGCAGAAAGCAAAGATCTGAGCGAACCTTTCCTGCTCTTTCTTCCACCGCCACCAAACAGTAGCATCTCTGGGATCTGCTACCACGTAGCTGCAGCACTTGCTCCACCTTCTCCCTGTTACATTAGGATCTGCAGGACAGCAACAGAATCAGTGACCTGTTTAACTTGCAAGCCCAGCTGCTCTGAATGCAACATGTTTGTATTGCTGAGTGACATTTGATAACCTTTTCTCTTTGAAGTGGAGCTGTACTGATGAACTAAAAAACTGTTTGGGGGTAGGGGAGAAAAAAGAATTTTCTGTTCAAGGAATAGATGTTCAAGGAAAAATCCAGAATTTTTCATCCAGATCAACATTAGGTTTTACTGTCTGTTTTTGAAATACGGTAAGTAGACAGCAGGGCTGTAATTGTTTAGAAATGTGCTTTCAAGCCTCCTAAAATGCTGATGCTGGTGTGTGACTTAGGCTTTAATGTGTACAGCATATCCCATAGGAGGGCGTGGAACAGCTCTTGCTACAGGAATCACAGTGAGGTGTTTCTGGTTGTGACAGCACAGATGGAGATGTATAAAATGAAGCCCAGGGTCCCCTCTGTCCCTGGTGTGTAGTAAGGTTAGTAGAAATTCTGAAAAATGTCTTTGGAAATTACGGCTGGTTTAGCCTGGGTTAACAATGATTGCCTTGTCTTTTCCATCCCACCTAGTCACGCTGATAGTGAGAACGAGATTATGGAACCTCATTCTGCTGACTCTTTGAAAACTTAGAAAACCAAATAATGAATTTACAAAATTGGTATTTGCATCTTCTTTTTGTAAAAAAGGTCTTAAACCTGGAGAAATACTATTATTAGTAGCTCACCTGATTCATGCATAAAATGAAACGTGTATGTGAGGAGCCCTATCATGTGCATTCTAACCACAAGTAAGCAGAAGCAGTTGGCCAGGACTAGCTTTACAACACATTTTTACTGAAATCCTTGAGGTATTATTTCCAAAAGGAAGGAAACTGCAAAGGCAGCAATAATAATCACTGGGTAAGGAAGAATTTTATTGTTTTATATTTGTTTTCTTCTCCCCTGGCAAATGTCACTTTCCAGAATGTACAATGCACAACTGTTCAGCTACGATCTTTTCTTTACTGGCTTTATGAGCTATAGCATGCTAAGAAATGTTTGACTGAGTTTTGGCTGCTGCTGGTGGTTTTTATTTTAAAGCTTAGAATGCTGCTGCAGCTCGCAGCCGAGAAAGGAAGCGCTTGCCCTGATAGCTATTGCAGCTGTAACTCTCATGCAAAGGTCGCCGTTGGTGGGTCAGTTCTGAGCCGTTTTCCATCACAACTGATTCCTGCATATGAAACTATTAGGAAATGGTTTAAATGTATATCAGGGGATCAGCTAGTATTATATTGCTGGTAACCATGGATTTTTCTTCATCATCTATGCCTCGGTTGTATTTAAGTCTTCCACCTCTTCAATATGTCATTTGAACACAGACTGAATATAAAGCAGGCAAGCAGCTGGCAAAGAACACGTTACTATCACTATTCAGTATTACTGATGAGTTCACAACTCTAGGTAACTGTCTTCTCAAAGTACTTTGCTGCTTTCTGTGTTTGAAAATACTTAATGAACACATTAAGTCTTTTCACAAACTAAAACATTCTTATGAATGACTGTTTGAGTCTATGGACAAAGTAAATGGACAAAACTATTTGGGAAGTTTTTGTGCTTGTGCTTTGGTAACATTTGGTAAAACAGTAGCCGTTATTTGCAAAACTTTAGTAGTCTGGCAGTATGTTTTGCTTGGACACATTCATTTCAGTGGCACCTTTCTGCTCTTTGAATCTGTTTATTTGCTGGCAGTCGCGCAACAGCTCTGGCCCTCCTCTAACCTCTCAAAAGCTGTCTTTACCTCCACTGCCCTACTCTTGCCTTTGTGTGAGTCTTTTCTTTCACTGTCAGGTTTCAGGCCAGGTGGGATTATGCTGTGAGTGTGGAAACTGCCCTTACTCCGTGCAGCAAAGATGTAATCTTTACTGACATCTATATAGACCCGGTGTCAATGTAACCTTACAATGAGGTGAGCTCTCCTTCTACACAGTTGGGTACTTCAAGACACCACATTGTGCTTTTAGGTCTGTTTGCCAGTCCTTGCCCTTTGGTTCTTCCATATCTCTGTGAAAGTCTGTTTTTCCAAGGTCTTCTTGTGGTTCAGTTTGGGCCTCCAGCACCGCCAGGGGCACCCTGAAATGCTGGCTGTTGGGTTCGCCTTCTGGCTTGTGCCGGGAAATCAGTGTCACCTTGGTTTACATTTATTTGCTTCAACAGTAAGGAACTTCTCAATTTAAAGGAAAGATTTGAGTCATCCTAAATAGATGTGCATAAAAGAGGGTCATATGTAGATCACATATTGTTTAAGTCTCACTTTGCACATTTTGAGACTTGAGTTTGCCATTGCCATCAACTTTCCCATTAGGACAAGGATTTCACATCACTGATCACAGTAGTTTTCTTTGGTTTGTCTCACTTTTACTTAACGGAACGAACTAACTTGGATTTTCAAAGATGCAGTGAATGTTAATGTGTCATTACTTAGTTTAGATAATGAGCAAGAGTTCTGACTAAGCCAGTTTACATAGGGGTGAAGTTATTTCCCAGTTGCACTAACTCTAGAACTAGTTCATTAGATGAGAATTAGATGAGAAAGTAGTTTGCCTTTTTCCTCTTCTTTTTTTTTTTTCTTTTTTCCTCAAACTCATGCTATATATCTAGGATAAAACCTTGATTTTCAAGCCAATGGCAAAACTTCCTGTTGCTTGTGGCCTGATAAAGTCAGCGGGGAAATGATTTTCTGTCTTTCACTTCCTTCAAAACTTCTGGTTTGTCTGATTTGTTTTGCTGATGCAGACCATAGATTCGCCGCAATAGTTGCCCTGAGCAGCCCCCCACATGCAGGGGGGACCCATTTTGCCTGGAGCACTGCACAGCTCCCCTTAATGCCCAACTGAGCTGGGAACCCGCAGAGTAACTTTTTGCAGAAGGTGGGAGTGTGACCGGCAGTGCAGATTTGTGGTGAAGCTCACCTGGCTATGTTGTGCTGGAAACACAGTGCTTTGCTGGTAACCACGTGGTATTCTTTTAGAATGAGTTAATTTAAGAGAGCAACTCTGAAGCAACACAGGGGCAGTTCCTGACCTGGAGCTTCTGCACACAGTGACGCCCTGTGGTCCGGCCAGAGGTTCCTCCTGGTTCTGATGCCATGAGTCCACACCGGTCGGCTGCATGTTATATGAAATGTTCATCCCGGAGTCATTCCTGGTAATCTAGTAAGAGATTTATATTGGGTCCAGAAAATGTCTCATCTGAGAGCTCAGAAAAAAAAAAAAGGCAACTCAGTCCTTATTAATAAGAAGAGAGAAAATAAAGAATTAAATTTGAATTATTTTCCAATGTATATTTTAAGAGCTATATTTGGTTTATGGGACTCGTTTAGAACTTGTTTTATACTTATATTTAACAGGAGGAAGGCAGAATGAAAAGTTGAAAACAAAATGCTTATGAGAGGGATGATTTTTTGTGCTTGTTGTAATAATTCATGACATGCAGCAATAAAGCTGCAGACCTGATCCATCACTGTTATAATCTAGTTTAATGCCAGTGGAACTAGACTGTTTTCCATGCGTCTGGCATGAAACTGGAATAACAAGGTGGTGAATCAGGCACTGTAATTCCCTTGTGAGATTCATGTGATGTAAACAAACACATTTGAATTCACATTTGAGGTTTGTAATTTCTTCAGTTTCTTCCAAACCAAATCATGGTCTCAGAATGTATGCTTTAAAGAAATTTTGATCTGTGTGATTTGTGAAAGGTGGTTTTATTTCATATTCTTATGGCTGTGTAGTTGAAGGTGGGTCCTTAGACAGTGCCTGTATGATGTTCAGAGATTATGGATGCTGTTTGGATCAGATGCTGTTGTGTGTGTTGGGAGGAAAAGGATGATCATCCTTTTCATTTACAGGCTGACTTTGAGCACCTTTAGGAAGGATTTGGTCTAACAAAGGGGATTGCTGCCCCTACTCTCAGGACTAGTAATGGTTACTGGAATATTGAAGGTGGGAAATACAGAGCTATGTAAATAGAAATAAGCTAATTTACCTGGAAATAAATTTTTAAATCTCCAAACAGCTGATTCATCCAGCCTGTGGCATTTTAAGGAACTACAGAGAGCTGGTTACATTCAGGAGCTAGTTGGGAAAAGCTACTCTATGATCTCTGAGCCAGAGGGATGAGCAATCTCTTGGCGATGGTTCTGTCAGGGTAACGTGGGACCTCTCCCATGCTACACACCTGAACTGCAAACACCTGATAGAATAAGCATGCAAATGCTTGTGTATATAGCAAATTCCTCTCTCCTCAATGTTTTAATTAATGCTTCCTATACAAACCTTGTTATTAGTGTCCCCTAAAGGGCCAGGTAGTAATTTAGATGCTGATTAGTGTGTGAGATGCAGCAGAACTGCAATGTATGCACTCTCTTGTCAGCATTTGACTGAGGAGGGGAGCAGACCTTCCAGCTACGTTTACTGCAGCAGCTGGGATACTGGAGTTTAATGAGGTCCTTTTGCAATATGAAGATTTTCAGAAACATACTCCTGCCAGGAGGGCTTACCAGGATATTTTTTTGTAATTAAATATAATTATACTTATACCTGTAGTTTTCATTGAGAGATACAGGCGAACAAAAAACAGCAAGCAAAAGTAAAATAATTCACTACATAAGCATTGTCTATTTTTGTCTTTTTGGGCTTTTTTCCTTTTCCTGCTGCAGTGGTTTAGTAAAAAACGATGCAATGCTAGCTCATCTGGCAATGCGTAGTTAGAACACTGGCAAAAGCAAAATGTTAAATATTTTTTGATCTTCCCTTGTCTTCTGGAGGAAAGAAAAAGTAGTTTTGGTAGCAGAAAAACCAAATAACATTATGCCAGTCATTTTTTAAATCAGATTTAAATGAGCTTGTTTTACAAGTACCAATGGCAAATATGAACAGTGGTGGTCAAACACCAGTGAGGCAAGCTGGTAGACCTAAAAATATCCTTACTGATGAAGAAATAAAAATGTGAAATGACTGAAACAAATTTTTCAGAAATTTTCAGGTTTGTCCGCCACTAAGTTGCAGGAGAATGAAGAATTATTTGGAAAATTATCCACTTCTTTTCTTAGTTCCTGAAACTGTGTGGGTCTGTGCTGTTTAAATGTAAGGTTTTGAAGCAGGTGATCTGCCTTTTTGCACAGTTAGCACACACCAAGGCTGGGAGCAGAGCTCTGCCTGCTGCCAAAGCACTCGAGCATCCCCCAACCCTGCAGCAGGCGGAGAGAGCCACCCTTCTCTTCATCATGGGAGATGGCTAAGTAGAGCCAGAGCCAGGAAAATTATTTTCATTTTCCAACTGTATGTCATCATCGTCTGAACATATTGATCAGAAGTCAGCAACTGGTTCATTTCTTTCACAATTTTTGGGAGAGAAAGCTTTACACATGGGCATAGTACTGTTTGGCCACGGAGATATTTCATCAAAACTAATGAAATGAAATTAAACTGGCTGAACTATTTCATAGCAGCATCAGCTAGCTTGGGGTGTGCTGCACTAAAGTTTGCACGTGGAAGGCTGGGTCCATGCTTCTGTGCATCTACTTTGCTCTCTCCGGGGGCACTGTTTTTTCAGTGGTGGGGTCAGGATTATAAAAAAGCTCCAGACTGATGGTGACATTGTGTCCTTAAAGTCTCTCTTCAGGCTCATCTCTTTCAGATTCAAACCATTCTTGTTTAATCGTTCTTTACCTAAATCCTGTTATAGGCATGTGGTTTGTGGGCTATTTCCGCTATCTGAGCAACCGAAGGGTATTATGTTTATTATTTTTAAGGGAAAATTTAGACACTATGACAAAAACTAACCAAATCTAAAGCCCCTTGTGACTTTCATCTGAAACTCCTCAGCTTTCTTTTCCCAAGTACAATTCCAAGAAACTCTCTCCAACAATTATACCAGCCTCTTACTGAGTTTCTTTTGTGTAAAAGCCAGCCTGTCTGACCTGTTCTGTTCCTCCAGTGCCTGACTGAAACCCTACAGAAAAGGCTTTTATTTGCTCATGCCAGGGGGAAAGAAAGCAGGGTACTTAGCTGGATGAGATAAGCTTTTGCGGGATGACTCCACTGCAGATCCCATGGGTGATACCAGAGGCCACCTCTTTTAAAATAGGTCACCTCTTGCCCTTCTAGCTGCTCCAAGTGCATTAACATTATCCAGTGGGAGAAGAGAGGCAGATGAACTTTGATTTTACCCTAAAATGACCACAAGGCTTTCCCCCAGCACGGTCATGCCGTCTGCACAACAGTGGAGATGCTCAGCAAAAGCAATCAGCAGCACCAAGCGGTTGCCATCCTGGCTGTAACCAGCCTCCTTCCACTTGGGTCTTTTCTGACCTCATGTAATGACACCTTTGGGCTAGCTTGGCTTGTTGTATCAGCATGGCTGGATGGCTGGGCTAAAAAAACTTCAAAAGAGCTCTGCTAACAAGAGCATTTGGGAGACAAATCACTTGGCAGTTCTTCCTCTGTATTTCAGCAATGTATCTGGGCCAAATCTTGCAGGTTTCCTGGTGAGCGGATGAGATCTTGCCCTGGGTAAAGACTAAGCTCAGAGCTGTATTGCTGAAAGGGGCTCTGTGCAGGTAGGTGGGCTTTCAAAAGTGTCTCTCCTTAAAGAAGTAAGGCTTAATTTGAGAAGGTCTGTGTGCATATCTGGACAGATGGAAATACCCTTTAGGCTGAACCTTTCATTGATGAACATGGACCGTTTCTCTTCCTGATGACACTGACTAAGGCCTGAAACCCTGTTTATTTTGCTCCAGCCTACATGAGGTCAGGGTCACACTATCCTCAGACGTTATTCATCCAGCACAGGGGAAAGCCCTCAACTAATTTTTCCTCAGCACAGGTGCAAAAAAATCTCTAAACAGAGCTCCAATCCGATTTTTACATACCTCAACTTTCCAGTAACTTGGGTATGTACAAATCTCTTCTCAGCTCTTCAAATGATTTCTATTATACCACTTCAAAACAAAACCACAAAAACTGTCAAGAACTTACTTGAGTAATTAGATTCCTGTTAGCCGGTTAGAGCAGCAAAGAACGTTAAACTGGAAAAAAACCCCTATGTTGAGATTTAGAATATAATACAGCCGTATCATGTTCTGTGAGCAATGTTGTGATTTGTGAGAGGGGAAATAGAGCATCAGTAAAGTCTCCTTCCCTCCTGACCCCAAAAAGAGAGCAAACCTGTAGAGACAAGTTATCTACTGAAAGCTTGGGGTTTGTTTCATGTAAGAGAGAAACGACTGATGACTTGAATTCACATTCTCCATGATATAATTGCCTAGTTATAAACATGATAAGGAAATGTCTCATTCTGTATAACTATGATTATTTTTTTTTTGTGAGCAGAATCCTGACTGCACAGTAGTCAGTGGGAACTAAATGATGCTGAGAAACCAGGGATTCATTCTCTTGTGTAAACTAAGTGATATCAAAGTCTGATCTTTGTGATTTAGTTTATGATTTTTTCCTGACACTACTCAAGAGGAATTTATGCTCAAAGAGTTCAGTAAAGAAATTCAACTTAAAATTGTCAATGGATCTGAGAGGGATTTAAGGCTGGGAAATGCGTGGCTTGTTTGAATTCGATCACTGGATGTGTCTGATTTGCAGTAGCTGATGATGTTCTTTCTTTCCTTATGCCTTCCATTCTCGTCATAAATTCTGTTGTCAGAGATTTTCTGTGTGGAATCTCTTGATGCCAGAACTGACCTGTTGTAGCGAGAGCATCGATTCCTATACACAGTGACTCTCACAAAAACGCTTTCTTAGTAAGACTGCTATAAGAACATGCTTCCGTGAATTTATTTTGACTGTTTTCAAAGTATTATAATTTACTGGGAAAACACGATTTGTCCAAGGAAGAATGTTCACACAATTATTAATGTAATCCTTCAGTTAGACCAAGATGGCTCGAAGTATTTCCCCAGGCTCTTGACTGAGCTCCAGCTCTGCTCACTGTCACCACTACGTTCCCCCTTTTACTTCTGCTACAACCCCATCATTCCTGTCTCTCCTTACTACCTCAGCTACACACAGGCACTTCCATCTTCCTTCTGTCCCCCTTGCCTTTCATCTTTTCCTCCTCCTCTACAGAAAGAGGGTGGTTTTTTATTCATTTTCTACTCTCTGCCTCAATCTATGGCACAGCTTCCCTTGTTCCCATGTCTTGTCACCTCTTGTTAAAAATCTATACTCTCCATTGAGTCTTATCCATCAAAATGGCTGTCAAAAATAAGCATGCAATGGTCTTTCTGTCCTCAAAAGTAAATGCATGTCAAAATGTACCATTGACCAAACCACACCTCCAACCAGCTCTACCTTCACTTCATCTCACAGCTCACTTGAAACACTTCATGTCTGCTGCCTCAATTTTGTCTCTTTTGCTCCTTTAGATTTATTTCTGTGTACTGGATTTGAAAAACTCCTTGTTTGTGTGATTTTGTAAGTCATTCTTAAATTTCCACATTGGCTGATGCTATTCATTGGCAGCATCAGCCCTGTGGATATGAATGATTTCTCTAACCCCATACAGGACCAGTTCTTGTTCCCAAAGTTGCCTGTCATTCAAGGGCTGCTGGGTGAAAGGAAAGGCTGGGAACTTTCCACTTCTGGTAGGTTTAATGTCGACCCACTAAGAACAGTAAATGTGCAAGCCCAAAGGGTTAGATTGTGCACATCCTTAGGAACAAGACCTGAAACCCAACAAAGCTGCTGACTGCAGCTTTTGTTCCTTATGCAAGCCTCAGCTTGGGTTTACAAAACATATTTTTAATCTGGGCAAGTTTAGTGTTTCAGGAAGGAATGGGACATAATTTACTTTTCATTGTTCTCTGCTGAAGGTTCCTGATTTGTTCAAATTTAAGCCTCCAAACTACATCCAGGATCCTGAGCTAAAAAAATTTCCAATGTTGAACCATCGAAGTCCATGTCGGTTTGGTATACAGTTAATAAGAAAGATTATTAGCACATAAATAAGCACACATTTAGCCAGCTTAATCTGATACCCCAAAATGCTTTACAAGGTGAATAGACACTGCTAATACTTAAATAGGCAGGGTGATATTTACAGGTAGGGAAGGCAAGGAAGAGATTAGTCACCTTACAAAAGGTCATACAAATGTCAATGGCAGGAACTGGCTTTCCGATTGTCCTGTCTAATTCTGTATCTGTGGGGCCACGCTTTAGTAATCAGTGCTGTTTTCAGCTACATTTTGGAACCTCGAGTACAAGTAATTTGAATGTCTTTCATATAAAGGTAGTGGGAAATGTATATATTGAAAAAAATCCATTAAGTAATTCAACTGACGTTTGCTAGATGCACAGATACAATGGTAAAGAAAACAATAGAAAATGCAATCCGTCTGCCTGGACTGGCTCATCCCCTCACACAGCACACTACAAGCTGCCAATGTCAAGAGAATAAGTCAGATAAAGTGATATTGCCTAGACCTAGTTCTTCCCTCAGACCTACATTCACAGATCTGCCACACCTCAATGGAAACGGCACAGTGATATCTGCAAGTGGGAGATTTTAGAAGTGGTGTTGGTAGAGTGAAAGATTGATGTCTCTGGTTTTAACGGCATTTTATTTTAGAGCGCTAAACTACTGTGTATCAAAGATCCTACATTATTTTCATCAAATATTTGGGAAATCATCATCAGAAGACAGACACTTTCTGTCCATTAACCACATCTACAACAGTAGAAAAATAATTTAATCTCATGGAAAAACTGGTTAAGTGCAGTGGTTAGGAAGATCTTTGACCCTCTTCTGCTCCACACAATTTTACTTAGTTGTTCAGACAGCTTCTCAGAGATGCTTATTTTCATTAGAAATCTCTAGTATTAACCATTTCTGCCATGCCTATCGTCCAAAGCAAATTAAGGCAACAAAAGTAAGAAGTTCCAGGAAAAATTGTCAGTCCAGCAATGTCATGAAACTTTTAAGATGAAAGATTAGTCCTTTTTAAGCTTTGGCTTGCTAATTTTACATATTACTGTTAGGCGCTCTTCATTACCAGTATCAGTATACTCATAACTTAACTGAGGTGAGGTTATTATTAGTATTTGAGTCCAGTGGAGCCTTGCGTGAGTTTCTGCACACCGTTTGGCAACCAAGCCTTTCCTGACCACAGAGGCAAGTGCAGTCCCCAGGCAAAGCAGCCACGATCCCTGATGGCCGCTGGATTGCGCAGAGCCCTGCTGCAGCCTGGCCAAAGGACCTGCTGCTAAAGGCACTCCATCGCTTGCTGTTAATTCACAGCCCAAAACTGGGAGTTACGTGCTTTAGACACAGTGCTTATGCCTAAATGCTGATCAGGGCTTCTGGTTTTGACACACACACAAGCGAGAAAGAAAAGCTGTGAATCAGGATTATTTCTGATTTACAGTAGTGCTGCAGGGGTCAGGGCAGAGTCGCAAGGGTTAGCACTGAGAATTGCTTTTGTACTAACTTTTCTCTTTCTGTATCTTTTCCTCCCTTAGAAAAAGATGAGAAGAGAACAAACATCTCACAGGCAGAGGTAAGTGAAATCTTTTTTTTTTTTTTTTTTAATATATTTATTGTTAAAGCAGGTCTGTCTGTTGTAACAACCCCTTTGAAACTCTTTGTCTCATCCAGGTTAATGTTTTCATTTACACTGTCACACCACGTTCAGTAGCACAGCCTTTTAGGAACTGTTGCTTTCAAACCAGAGCTGTATAAAGCTGTGTTGTGTCCTGGCTTTGCTGGATCTCCCTTCTCCCTGAGGCAGGGAATTGGGAAAGGAAAGTTTCCCCTCTGCCTTACTACCATGCACTGGCAAATCATAGTAAACCTGGCCCAAGGTGACCCCACCAGGTCACCTCATCCAGCATTGCTTTGGGTCCGCAGATCGCTGCTGGTCTACAAAACCATTGCAAACTCTTCTCTCTTCCCATCATTTTCCAAGCCTACAGCAGGCAGTGCACTGATATCTGTGGAAGAGTTAAAATTTTGTCGGCTCCTCCGATTTCATTTTCTTACTTCCCCTTGCATAGCTCCTGCAATTCTCTGATCCCTGTCTCCTTCACCCATTGCTCAGAGAAGCAGGCAGCACTTAAAATAGCAGCAGGAGGTATTGATTGGTTCAGGTTTGGACTCAAATACAGACTTATATTTAGTTGGGCGAGGCTCAACAACCTATCCTGCAGTGTTTATAAATAGCTTTCTCTTTCAAAAGAAGACAATATTTTATTTATAAATGTTATCATTCCATCCGTTGTGATAAGGTAAGGTAATAGGATTGACCATACTCGTGTGAAAGTGATTTTCTTAAGAGCTGTCTGAAATGTTTCTTGAAGAAATAGATCTGATTCAAATTCACAGGCTATGTACCAGTCAAAATACTCAGGGGAAAAGGCATTTTTAGCAAATATTTGGGAAAAGACAACCCCACAACTAGAAATTGGTTAGATGAGCAAAAATAAAGCTTGCCTACACACAGCTGTTTTTTAACCTTTTTCTTAGGAATGTGGTATGGTGTTTATGTCTTCAAAAGCTAGCTATATGTGTGTGACCTTATGTAGTTTTATTCTCCTTTGTGTATGGACATATTTCATGTTGGTACAACATGGACACCAATTTAACTGCTTCCATTTTGCGAAAGTTGCTCTACTTTAGCACTGGAATGTATCCTGGTTAGTTTTTTCTAGCTGTACATTAGTATAATTATACTAATATTACTCTATGTGTAATTTTACTACCATTATTTTGGAGTGATTTATCTTCTGTGTCTAGGTGTGATTTTGGTGGAATCATAAAAGGTTTAACTGTGTCTAAATATATCACTTAAATCAGGCCTAGTTAAAGGCTGAGTGATCTGTTGCTGAAATTATTTTAGGAGTAATAAAACACATTGAAGAAGCACAGGAGGAGGGATCTTCCATTTATTTATGTAAAAAATTACATATTAATAATTATAGTAGTACCTTACCTGTACATATAATTCGTTACATTGTATTTAATTGGAATATTTGTTAACGTAAATCTTGCAACTATATTAATAGATGTAACATTTATTTGCCCTATGAGAGTCTGTTACATAGACTGCTAAAAGCACAGGCTATCCTGATTTTATGCCTAACAAAATTTTTTTAGAGTGGAGGGTAATTTTCAGTAGTATTGGGTCTGTTTTGCCTGGGAGCCTTAAAGGTTGTCCATTAAACACGTATTTTGCCTATCTAATCTTAGTTTTCCCTGTACTCATGCGAGCCTGGGAGCTGGCATCAGATTTATACAAGATTATTTTCTTAGAAACTTCTCAGAGTGGTGTGCGCCCCCTCTGAAAGCAGCTGTGGGGCGAGCAGAAACCTCTCCCCGTGCCCATCTCTTACTGCCTCTCTCTGTGTTTTGTGCCCCCCAGTCGCAGAGTGCCTCTCCCAAGCAGAGGAAGCAGAGCGTCTTCACCCCGCCTGCCCTCAAAGGTACTGTGTGGTGCTGCCCCTGCCCTGGCAGGGCGCGTGCCCCTGCCGCCGCGGCGCGGGTCTCTCCGGCAGCAGGAACGCCGGGCACCTGGCCGTCACGGTCACACTTCGAAGTCACTGTCTGGCATCGACCGTCTGCCTGACACAGGCCATCTATATGTCCTCACCACACCATCTTGCAGCAGTGGCCAATATTATTATTATTTTTTTTAAATAATCTTTTTTTGCGAAGTCTTGATACTTGTATTAGTTTGATATAACAGGTATTTCTATGCCAACCCTTGAAGCCAACTCCTGGAATATATGAATTCTATCAGCACTGGCCTATACAGCTCACTGTTTCTCACGTAAACTGCTCCCACGCGTTAGGCCCCCTTTCCAGGCAGCTCTGAAAAGAGCAGCCGGAATTGTGGGCTGGGGATCTGATCATAGAGAGTGTGAAGCCTTTAAGCCAGGGGTCCTCAAACTTTGTAACCAGGGGGCCGGCGCGGATGCAGTGGCAGGCAGTCATCTGCGGCTGCTTGGTTTCCCCCCCAACCCCCGGGGGGGAGCGGGGGGGGGGGATCTGTAAATACCGGGGGGCTGATTGAGGACCCTGGGGGGCCGTATCCAGCCCGTGGGCCGTAGTTTGAGGACCCCTGGTTTAAAGGGCTTACGTGCTTTTCAGAAATGAACGTAAAAGCAGCAGGAATATTAGCTGGGGTTGGAACAGCTACACTTGGGCCTTGTTTGTCAAATAACTCTGAACAGAGTTTGACCTGATGGTGCTTGCAGTGGAGCAAGATCTGTATCGATTCACCAGCACTTCTGACTGACACGTGTCAGCGTAGGACTGTTCTCAGCCTGTAGACCAAAGGCTATCCTGTCAGGTGTCTCTTGATAGATAATGAATATCCGCGATTTCCATTCCTTCTGCTTAACACAGTTTATTACCTGGCAAAAAAGGCAGGATAGATCTGATTTGTTGTGCAAAGTACTGCTGCTGCTTTTAGATAATTCACCGTATCAGCCATGTCTATGTATCTCATTCTGTAGCTTCAGTTCCCTAGTGCTTGTCCTAGCAACAGTGAAAACATCACTCAGGTGCCACACGAGACTTACTATCTGTTTGTCAAAATGGGCTGCAGTTTGCATACTGGATATTAGAAATAATCTTATTACAATCAATTATAGTGCTTTGTGGAAAGAAGCAGCTTTGCGTGGGTAGCAGCAATACCTGTTGATCTCGCCGCTGTGTCATTTTGCTGTGCGAGCCCAAGCCAAATACTGCGCAGATGAAGTGCTCTGTGAAACAGGTCCTTACAGCCCCGCCCAAGGGCTGCAGCCATCTCGGTGTTACCTCTGGTACCCTGCTGAGACCCGGGGAAGTACCTGGCATAGTTTGCTTCTACATCAACTTCATTCCTAGGGAACAGCAGGGAAGTAGGAAAGTACGTGATTCAAGACAGATCACAACTAACCCGAAACGTCTTGTTAACAGGACAAAACAAAGCACAAAATACCTCTCCTCAGCACCTTAATACCCCAAACTGCACAGTATTCCCAGACACACAGGTGGGCACCTGGAAGTTGATAACCCTTCCTGTAAACAGTCTGAATTGTTCCAGATTTACCATACTGTAACTGTCATAAATACTATCCTTTTTATTTTAAAATTACTTGAAGTAGAAAATGCATTGTTCCTTCCTCTTCATTGTTGCGAAAACTTGAATGTTATTTTGTGTAGACTAAGAGATTAGGAGGCAAACGTAGCAATGTGAAATACGCAACGCTGTGAAAGCATTACTGAGAAATAGAGTTTTAAATTATTCTAGTTTTATAGCAGTTGAAGATAGCAATATTCAGCAGCATTTTCAGAATAACAGGCTTCATAATTACATCCTATTCCCACGGCTTTGCATATGTTTATTTCCTGTGGGCTGTTTCTCCCTCAGTATACTCACAATACGGTACTCCATATACAGTAAAGAATGAGATTCTGGATGCTGAACCTCCCCCCTCCACACCCGCTTTGGCTGCTCTGCATCCTGCGGGGCTGTTATTAATGGAAGGTGGGAAAGGCTGTAATCCGCTGCCTTGCATTCAAAGATGGAGATAACGAATCTCCATGAAACAGAAGTCATAGTGGAAAAGAGGGACACACACCTTCGTTTGTTAATTTCTCTGGCATTTTAGTAGCTTTTAGCTGCTGTTAACTCAAAGTTCCCAGAAATAAGCCCAGCCTGCAGGCGGGTGCAGTGAGCTGTGGGAGAGGCACAGGGCCGTGGCACCAGCTCTGCTCTGTGCCTGCCGCAGGGAAGGGGTCAGTACAAACCGTGGGGACAGCCATGCTTCAGCCGAATTGCCAAGTAGCTCTTGAGATCGTTATTTCTTCAAAGCAAAAATATTTTTGCTGCACCTCCTGCAGGTTCCTTGAAATAGTTACACAACTGTGTGAGTGAGAGGTTGCTAGTTTCATGAATTCGTGGCTAAGCAAGAGTAAATGAACCCGCATGTTGCGATTACAAACAAAATAGGAAGTTGTTAACATGGTTGAAAGGAGCCGAAGCAACCTCAGACAGTACTGATGACTAGTTACAGTACCAGAACTACAGTACATGTTACATGGAATATGCAAATACATGAAAATATATGAAATACATGAAAACACAGTCCTGCTGAGGTTCTGCATGTCATGGTAAATATATGGAGATCAGCTTGTTAGTTAAATGTGGGCATATTTTTCCCCTCTGCCATAGCAGTCACCTAAACTGAAAGACAATGTTGTTATCTAAGATCTCTCCTAAATATTTTGGTTCCATCCTCACAAGGGCTTCCTGCAGCTCAAGGCAGGTTTGTAGTTGCTGCAGCAAGCTATAGCAAACCCGTCTGTCTGCAGAGCCAGCATCATGTTGTGGTGCAACAGGCAGGTTCTTATTACTATATATTTGTGTTTACTTTGGCTCCTGCTTTTATTTTCCTAAACGAAAATGCACCAGAGTCCCTACAGACAGGACAAATAGCTGACTCATCTCAGAGCATTGTTCTTTTTACTGGAATACAGTGTGCTGGAAAAATCAATGTGAGAGCTATTGATTTAAGTGGTAATCTGGAGAGTGAATCAGACAGCAAACCAGATAACAGCTCAGTGCAGTGTTCTTGTTAGTATTACATTACCAAACCTAATGGATGTCACAGAGGTTTTCCATTTTGCTTTCAAAAACATTTCTTTTTCTAACCCTGCTACACTAGTGTTTGTTAATTCCACGCTCTTATGCAGCGTGCGATGTTGGCAAAAGCCATTATCTGAAGATTGCACCAAATTATTTGCAATTTACCTCTTCTCACATTTTTTTCTAGGTATAGCAGCACTCTTAACTGAGGGTTCTGGCTGTTTGTGTCACTTTTTTCTTCTGTTACTCTTGGGCTTTGATGTCTGAACTTCAGATTCTCACATCCTTCTGTAACTTCCAATGCCCTACCATACTAATCTTGAATCTCCATCACTTTCTTTCTTTTTAAGCTCTTCATGTGTGGAGGTTGGCTTGAACCTCCCTATGAAAAACACCATAAAAACAACCAGGGGAAGGTTTCTCAATTTGAAGAGTCACCAGTTTTACCTGGGGCAGACTTTTCCAGCCAATTCTCATTGCATAAGGCTTGTTTCTCCTATTTACTAATCTGTTTCTCATTCTGTATGACAAAACCAAGAAGAATCCTTCGGTTCTTTCCCTCTGTATCAAAGCAGACATCCATCCGCTTTAGCACAAGTACCTATCCTTCCATCCGCCATCCATCCAACCACAAATAACATCTTTAAGGATATCTTCATTGTTCTAGTCGGTGGGTTAGAGGAAGTCCTGGAAGTCTTGCTGGATTCTCACCTTTTTCCTCTCACAACTTGCCAGAGAAGTCTAAAATGGGAAGATAACCCTCCCAGGTAGAGAGGGACCAAGTGGAAGGCAGCCTAGGCTGCCAAGGCAGAAGCAGATTGCACTTATCCCGGGTCATGGTGCTTCCTTGACGCTCCATTGCCACTTGAGAATCAAAAGAGCACATTTGAGCTTCAGAGCTACAACTGTGACTTTCCATCCCAAGGCATAGTTTGTACTGAGGCAGGTTTCCTTTTACCTAGATAGTCATTTTTTGTTTGGTATCTCAGCTCATCCTTGGAAGGAAGCACAGGCTGAAGTGGCAGGAAGCAAGGGTTACAAAGGCAAACAGACGACAGCCCGAGCTGTTCCCAAACCTGCACTGCTCCCCAGAGCTCTCAAGTCTCCACATTATCTACCAGATATTGCTATTAATACCAGCAGCTATTTAAATACCATCAAGGTCTCCCCCTGTGAAGGAAGTGCACGTTCCCGAGTGGTTTGAGGATTTTGTTAACAGTGAGCCTACTGGTGTGGGTGTGCTGGAGGTCAGGGAAAGAGGAAGCCCTCCCTTGTGCCTGTTCGCCCTGCAGGAGGCTATTTAGATCAGCACCAAGGTCCTGCGAATTTCAGCGGGCTTTAAGGAGAGTTCTTGCAGCTTTCTGTGTTCACTGGACCACCTTTGCAAATAGCTGCAAAAAAACGAAATCATAATTAAAGTCTTTCCCTACAGAGGTGAAAGGTACATGTGACTGTTTTCCCTCTCAGCCTTTTGGGAAATACATTCTTTAAACTCCCCTCTTAATGTGTTTTTCTTTGCATAGAAACAAAGACTTTTTCTTGAGCTAGACCCCAGCTACAGCATTTGAAATGGGATTAAATCTGAGTTGTTACAAATCTAAGGAACATTCAAAGACACCATTTCAGTTTGACTCATTAAAACAGCCAGGACTCACTGGCTGTTCCCAAAGTGTTCAGGCCCAGGGATTTGATACATGCATAATTCTAGTATTTACAATGATGGTTGATATTAAATGAGCTCTTTCTAGCTTCTGCCATGCATTTCAGATGCTTGGCTTGTTTAGTGCCTGCTTGTTCTTCTCTCCAAAGGAAACAACATGCAGAATAAATGATTAAAATCATGATGTCCCTCCTGAAATATGTAATTTATTAGAAGCAATTAGTACAGTATGTGGCCCTCATCCAGATTTGTAACCCCTTAGGCCAGCTTGATGATGTCTGATGCATCTCATTACTTTGTGACTGAAGGTTAACAAGGAACAGGGATAGAGTCTGGAGACATAAAGGATTATTGTTAGTGTGATAAGCACCGAGTTCGGGACCCACGAGAATCATTGTGGAACAAAAATCTCAGGCTAAATTTACTTCAAGTGGCAGAGGAATGAAGTTTGTCAGTCTGAAGCGGTGAGTACAGAAACTTGTATCATTTTACAGGCTGCCCTCTTACACAGCAAACTCTGGGAATAGCTTCTAGCATTAGCTGAAGTCACCAGCATAAGAAAAAGAAACATCGTGTTACACTAGAAAGAAAAATGTGGTGTCTTTGTGCAATTTCTGCTTCCTACACTTCTTACATTTAATTTTTAGGACATTAATACTAGCCACAATATAACACATCTCACACAGTTTTCTGACCATCAAGTCCAGGTCTATGAAAATTCACAGGCTGAGCTGGTGTGCAGTCAGACTTTTCTTATGTGAGTAAGTCACTTTGGCTCAGGGTTTTACATTTTCCCAGTCTCTCCAACGATGATCCTTTTGTTTTAATGTGGTTGTGCTGCACACGAGGTCAGAACAAGAGAAGGAGATGTCTTTCAACTGTCCTTGTATATTTCAGACCTCCTTGCTTTTCCAGTGGGCTAAAGTGTTGTGATAAATGCTGCGCACATGGCTAGGACCACTCCACAAAAGCAGGCACCATCCAGTAGCTGAAGCAATCCCTGAGGCTGGGGCCAAGTCCTCCTCTGATGCCTTAGCAGAGCTGTGGTGTTCCTGGAGCAGCATCTTTAGCCTGGTGACACCCATTCTTCAATCCATTCCTCTTAGGTAGAAGATCTATCTCAATATGCTGTTTCTTGGGTAACAGAAAGCGAAGTTCTGCCTCATTATTCATGTGAGCTGCTCCTGTTTGCTCATGTGTTATGATGTGACAAAGCACCTTCAGTGCATTTAGTTTCATGGGTGGAAGTCCCACAACAGCCCAGACCTCCTGAATCAATGGGGAAAGAAAATTTACGCTGCAGTCTTGTATCATTATGATTTTCCCTTTTGCCTAACCAGGTCACAAAAGAAAGGTGCAGCTTTGGTTTCAAAAATATCTTCATTTATATATCATTCTTACCCACATCTTAGTCAGGTTGCACCTTGATGCAACCACACCACTTAGCGTAGTGAGGCCTTGAACAAATTTTCCTGGTTATCTTTTCCAAGGTGCTACCTTCCTTCCAGTGCTTGGTCTCTTTTTCTCACTCTCTCTACCCTCCTCTCTCCTTCCTCAGACTTGTACAGTAGTATGATGACAGTAGATACATTTTTTAAAAAAAAATGAGCTGAATTAATTAGCGAATCACTGAGTTGGTGAATGGGATGCATTAGATTGCTGCCATCTCAAGTTCAGTTGGCTGCTATCAGTCTGCTACTGCCCAAAAAGCTGGCAGACGCTGCCGTAGTCTGTATTTAATTTCTTACTGTTGGCAGCTTTGAATGCATTTCATTTCACACAGCTGGCGGCTTCTGCTTCAAAATGGCTCTGGCCTTGGCTGCAATAAATACCACGGTACCTTTAGAGAGACCGAGGTGTTCAGTGGAGACTAAGCTTGACATCTGTTCTACAGCAAAACTGGGATGTTTGTGTTATAAGTTGTCATCTGCCACTATTACCTGGAGTGTGAAGAAGAAAAGATTGTGCCAAGCACTAATATTGGTCCCTAAATTATCACGTGTGGTTTGAGGGCCTGATCCAGCATGGACCGAAGTCTAAGGGAGTATTTTCGCCGTCTTCATTTGGTTCAGCACGAAGCCCACCTATCAGATGGCTCTCTAATCGTCATGCAATGAATGCTGAACTGGCTTCTTTTTAAGGGTAGGTTTTTATTTTTATGATAGAAGGGTAATCTTACAAATGTCTGTGAAACGGCATTTATGACTTGAAAATAGTGTTAATAAGCATTGTTGTACTAAATATAGAGCAGTGTAAACACCACAGTATTATTAATTGCTTCTAAGCAGTTACAGACAACATTAAAAAGTCAACCTTTAAGAGATAGCATAAAATATTATAGAAAGAGAATGTGGGAGACTTAGTACTCATTGTAAAATATGAAGTAGAAAGCCCAAGAAGGGCAGTGTGTGTTGTTCTGGTTACTTTATATCACGAGACATATTTATAGTGAAATTCCAAAGATTTTGGCAGTGCTGTGCTCTGAATTGAAACAGCTTTTGGAGAAAAGATAATATTTTTGTAGGAGAAGATGTAAGGTTCTTACGAAGCCAGTCATTTGGCAGGGCATTACATTTTATTTCCTGGCTTTAACTGTATGTTCTATGTTGGAGGTTAACAACCAAGCCACGTGGCAGACACTGACTCCAGTGAGTCCTATTGTAACAAATAGTAATTGCTGCTTTGTTTCATCTCAAGCATCAATCCTGAATTTGATCCCAAGCAAGATGATGGAATGAAGACCTAGATTACATGTTGCTGCTCCTGCTTACAGTTTGGCATCTCCTGGGCTCCTGGACAGGAGCTGCAGGATTGTGCGTACAGCAGGGACAAGTGTGTTTGTCAGGTCCTTGCCCCTCCACAGCTCTGTGCCACGGATCAGCCCCGCTGGGGAGAGCACGTTCCTCTTACAGCACTGCCGGGGGTCTGGTGTGTGGGGAGGCAGTGGGGCAGCTTGCTCAGTTTACCTCGGGGGCTTCTGGAGACAGAGATAAGTACAGCATGTGAATAGAGAAGTACCTGTCTAAGTACTATTTTTCTAAAAAGCCTCCGTACCATGTAGGCTCATGTCTCATCTAATTTACCTTCAAATGCAAAGCCTTCCCTATGTTAGTATCTACCTGCATATTTCTGCAGTTCCTCTGTGTCTGTTAATGTCCCCTCTCCATGAAGTCGTATTTCTTTTATAGAAGTCTCCACCCCAAAAAGGCAAAGCTTTCAAAAGGCAGCATGGCAGGCTACAGGCAAGCCCAAGGTTAACAGTGAGTTTGTATAACATCAATGGCACCACTGTGCATTGAATAGTGGTATTAGCTTGGTACAGCAAAACCATCCCGTGACCTTCCAGCTATCACTCCATCAGCTGTGCTGGCCCTTAGGAGCGTGTGTAAGAGGGGCAGGCTCACAGCCCTTCAGCAGAGCTCCCACCACCCACACTCGCTTCTCCTGGCATCAGGGCTGGGAGCTTGGAAAAATGCAATGATTTCCTTAAGAGCGGCTTCTGCCCACAAGTTGTTCTTCCAGGGGCAGCAGTTTACCGTTAATTATTTTACTTTCTACCGTCAAGTTTCACTCTGGCCCAAATAAATGTCCAAGTAGCAAGTTAGCTTTGTGGTATCTCTGTCTCTGAAAATGTGATCCTTATTTCTGCAGTTAGGCTAAGATAAACCTTGTTTCTGATTCTTAGAGACCATCTGTGTTGGATTTCTTGTGGTGGGGATATTGCCTGGCTTTTTATAGTTTGAATGTTCTTTCCCTTTTGAAGTGTATGCCTATTAGTCTGAAATTATTGAAAAGCAAAAATTTTATAAAGAAGACTATATGGTTCTCCTCCCCTCCATAATTTCTCCCTTCCTTCACCCCTTGGGATGCGACATTGCCCAGTTTAGCAGGGACACAGAGTTCCCAAAACCATCCACCAGAGCTTTGGCATGGAGACAAGAACACGAGCAGCCCAAAGATTTCAACCACATCCTTCCAGGCCCACAGCTAGGACTGAACACTCACATGAATTATGTGTGTGAATGTAACCAGAAAAACACAGGAAATACTGCAGCTAGCACGTGGATCTGAACAGGGATCCATCTTCCTGTGAGCTGCGCAGGCCAGAAGGATGTTGTTTAAAAACCTTTCATCTGGTGTAGCTGCTAATTTTTCTTGAACTAGTGGGAGGATTTTTCAGGTTTTTCACCGCTCACCCAACCTGTGAACCGATGTTACTCTGTGGGTCTTTTATAGCTGGACGAGACTGTCAGCAGGCTCCCACCAATCTGTAATATTTAAAGGCATCTAATTTTTAAGAGTGATTTTAAGAACACATTTAAAGGCTCAGGAAGGATGAGACCAGGTAAACGGAGAGCAGCAAAACCCCGCTGAAGCGATGGGTGACACTGGTGGCAGAGCCAGCTGTGTCCTCCATCCCAGCATAGCAGAGCACCCACAGGCTGGCCACCCCCCAAAGGCAGAAAAGAGGCATTAGCGTTTTTATTTTCTTTCAGGAACGAGGAGAAATTATGTAAATTCGGCTTTCAACCTCTTTGCAATGGTCAAGAACAGAGTTATTAAAGATAAAATAGTAAAAAATAAAACCAGTGGGATTTTTGGCTTGAAGCTCCCCCTGGTGACACGCAGGTGCAGTTCCGTACCGCCCGTACTGGTGAGTTACTAAATGGCAAGGACGGTTGTAAGGGAAGGAGTGGAATTACATTAAAGTCTGACTGCAATTTCTAATGTCAAGGCAATATCTGGAAGGTTTTTACTACTTTTCACCTGCGTGCCAGTGGTTTTCCCCAAATCTTTGCGGTGGTTAGAGCCTGGCTTTCTTCAAAGTCACTCTCGGTGAGATCAGAAGTAAGAGCAGCGTTAAAACTCATTTTTACAGAATCTATGACTCTGATACAAATGTATCTAAGCCTTTAGAGAAGAGTCTACCTTTTCTGTACTTTGTCTTTATTTTCCACAATGAAACGGAGTAAACTAATGTTCTTGCTTGTGCTTTCCAGAAAAATTGAGGACAATACTTGTTTTCAGGCTCTGACTGTTAATGTGAGCGATGGCGTGCTTCCACGCTGTAATTACATTCTGGTTGTACTGGATGCTGGCTCTGGGGTATTTGGATGCCGTAGGCAAAGCAGAAGAGGTAAGTTTCTCGCAAGCTCAAGTCACTCACACAAAGAGCCACTACAGATTTTGCCCCTGATGTTTTGCTGCCCATGGCAACTGCGAAGTGAAACTGGTTGTATCTACTGTAATGCAAACAGTTTGCGGTGCCTGCATTTTATGTTGAATAACTGATTTCTTAACATGGGGGTTCAATTTTCCAGCAACCCCCAAAAATTTAGATACAAGGTTTTAGTGGGTTTTCAGTTGTCAGTAAGCTTAATAACTTAAAATGAAAACATTTCAAATTTAAAATACTACTAAAGATGTCAAAATAATCCTTTCACTGTTTTCACCTTCCCTTTTCTCCTCTCCCAAGAGATCAGTGCAGAGATACTGCCCCAGACCCCTTCTGATATCTAAGCCAGGACTTTGGTTTTGCTGAATTTGTGCAACAGAGAAGCGCTCTGGTTGTGCATAAACATTATGTACTAAATTGTTTTGTGTTTCTTTTGGGGTGGGAAAACCCACCTATATTATTATGCAAAACTTCATAAGTCACTGTGTTTTACTTTGTCTCACTTGATTCAAGGGATTTGTACCTTCACTTTGTGAAAATTGCTCCTTGCAGCAAAGTGATGCTGTTCTCCATCTCCCGTTGAAGTCACTGTGGTCAGGCAGTTTTGGAGAACCATTCTCCACCAGATGTTTCCGATGTTTTATGGGAAAGGTCACCATTTTCCCAGATGCCAGGGAAGGGTCTCCCCCCAACCTTGCCCCCCGACCAGCATGTGAGTGAGCACAGTTCAGCCCCTGGCTGGGACTAGCAGAGGTACCTGCGTCCTCCTCTTCCTTCTGGCTGCAGCAGCTGGACTTAACAGGTCACCAGCCATCTCTTGAGGGTTTAAAGGTGTCAGCCTGCATCTTGGGGGGACTTTCCATCAGGAGCCCCAGCTAGGGGGTAAACAGCACCTGTCAGTTTGCTCCTGCTTTGCTGCTGGTTTGCTGATGAGGCAGCCCAGCTCCAGGGGCCAGGGTCCCCACAGCCCCCATGCCCCTCCACACCCTGCCCGGTGGACAAGGCCACCTTGCTGCCCAGGCTGGTCTCCCACCTCAGCTTCAGCCTAGTGGGGACCTCACGTAAGCCTGGGGTCTCTGGAAGTTTCTCTGTGCCGCAGAACCTCATGGTGTTTATTCTCTTGCTCTGATACGAAATCTCAGCCCCCACAGGCCGCTGCGCCAGCCCACGGGGAGCTGTGCTATCCCTGCTCCTTCCCACAGCCTGCTGTGTCTGAGGAGATCTCAGCACACAAAAATACTTGCAGAGTCTCAGACTTACCAGGAAGTTAAGCAGGTAGAAATGATGAGAGATCTCACGGGGTGTGTCAGTCTAAATAGCAGTAGTTGAGCACGAGGTCAAAGCCAATGCTTCTGAGCGTATTTAAAACCTACAAACCTGTTACATGAGAGAAAGGAACTAGACATGCTTTTCTTGTCATAAGAGTGCATTTTTTAGGGGAACAAAGTAGACAGTCAAGTTGCAAAATGCTCAGCAGTGTAAGGTCCGACAGCTACATCTGCACAAGCAGAGCTTGCTTCCCTCCCGAGGCTGACTGGCCCCACACAGCTCGCATCCATGCTGCACACCCTTCAGTGCTCCCAGATCACGGGCATCATCCAAAATACCCAGTGGAAATGTTCTCTGGCCTGTGCCTAAACCAGGCTGGGAATTTTCTGGGCAAGAGCCAGCTGGCTCAGGCAAAGCTGGGGCCTGGGCTGATGGCTGGTCAGTGCAGGCAGAGCAGGTCAGTGCCCGGCACTGCCTCCTGGCTCCTTTCAGTGTGGCCGTTAACTGCAGCCTGCAAGACGGGTTCTCAGGGGCCAGCGTGCATTTAGGAGTCAGGAGCATGGATTCTTTGGAAAAGCCTACGTTGAACACTACTGAAAATCAGGGAAATCTATCTGCTGTCCACACTGCCTCTTCTACGCAGTTACTTTCCAGACTAGAGATGCAATTTTATGTGTACATACGGTTATGTCTTATGAAACAGTAATGATAGGCACGATTCCCTTGGCTACACTTCTCTGTGCTGGAAAATGAGGAGCTTGTGTGCAATGAGTCAATTGGCACGAATAGAAACACAGGAAATTCAACTTAAACACAAGAAACACAAGACTTTTTTTTTCTTCTTCTTTTTTTTTTTTTTTTTTTTCTGTGACAGTTGTCAAACAGTGGAATGAGTTGGCTTGTGGCATCTCCATACTTGGGGGTACTCAAAGTCTGACTGAATACAGTCCTGGGCAACCTACTCCAGCTGACCCTGTGCTGCTGAGCAGGGATTTGGGCTAGACAGTCCCTGGAGGTACCTTCCAGCCTCAGCCGCTCTGTGATTCAATAGCTGTTTTACTTACCATTTATGAAATGTAAACCTTTCATAACATGGTAATGACAAGCACAGTAAAAACTTCATCCCACAGCTGCCTACATTAGAATTTCACCTGTCAGTCTAACGGCTAACATCACACTTTGTGGCAGTACATTGTCCGCTTCTGTAAGAGCACTCTCTACATGTCAGTTTGGTTGATACTCTGTCTTAAAGTCTCAGAATCAAAAGTTAAGATTAGGGTAGGCTGCAAGCCCCAAATAAGTTAGCTCTTAGCACGAGAAAAACTTCTCCAGCAGCAGGGGGTGTTGATGAAACCAGGAGAGGGACTGGCTCTGGTCTCCCAGAAATACTCCGGTGCTCCTAGACAGTTAAGATAACTTGATTCATAACTCATATGGCAGGCTTTGCTTTGGGTAGCATGAAACGCCTGCTGCAGAGAGGGAGGGGAAGGGTTCAAGTCATCTTCGCCTTCAGTCTTCTGAAATGGATCCCAGCTGCTTGAGATGATCTCAGCAGCTCACAGGCACAGAGGTGGTGACAACCGAAGAGGCTCATTCTTCCTGATAGATTCCTGCTTGGATGTAAGGACTACAGCTACAGTACCTGTAATATGAAGAAAATGGTAATTGCCTGTAATTCATATGCCACCCATGAAGCAACTGCAATGGGGATAATTTAATGTAAACACTGACCTATCAATCACTTGTTTAATCATCACAATGTTTTTGTAATTTTGAAGGTGTTTATAAAATACTTAAAAGAAAAGAGCTCATTTCAACGTTTACAATATTACTGATGTCAGGTTATGCTGATGCCAAAATCCTATCTCCTTTGTCATCATAAGAAGGATCACAGTGAAGATTATAATTATAACTCAGTAGGGGATTCATCAGCAAATTAGCAGAGAAGCTTATAGACTTCTGACAGAAACCAAACAGACTGGATTAATTAAAAGTGAAAGCCACACAGCACATGGAATGTGTATGGCAGAGAAACACCACCTTGGATTTTTGGCTGACCAGCAAGCATTTTGGTCCCATGTTCATTTTAAAAAGTACAACTCACTGGAAAGCTTTTCATTCACACCCTAAAAATCTCAGGCTGCACAGGGTATTCAGCTAGAGATTTAAATCTGTCATTAACGAATTCTGCGCTGTGTCTGCCCCAGACCAAGGAAAGAAATAACAGCCACAAAAAGAATAACAGAAACAGAAAACATGGATCCAGAATATAAACTGAACAGAATGCTGAGGGTACCGTGCCAGGCCTGGGGCTGAAACAGAAGAAGCTGTGAAACAGCAAAAGCTGCTCAGTCGTTACACGCAGGACTTTGCTCACCCATCATGTGCTCAGGCTTCTGCTTCTCAGGATCACAGCTTCCCCTTCTCTGTCAAGGATTCTCTCCCCTCAGGATCAGCAGTAAGTTTTTTCTCATCTGTTTAGGTTTCACCATCTCAGAAAAATCCCCAGGTCAGCCAAAATATAAAGCAGTAGGGCCACAGTGCAGGTGTCCAGGAAAGAGCAAGCAGCTGGATAATGCTGTCTGTTAACGGTGAAGTCAGATAACAATGCCTAAAGAAAACTGAAATACAGTTGCTCAGAAATGGCTCGTGAAGTGATGGAAATGCAAATGTTTCCTAAAGCATTTTCAGTATGGTTTTGAATGCAAAAACCTTAATTTCCTTTGTGTTTTGAACTTGTATAAAAAAATTAAATTAATTTTACTGTAGTATTTCTAAATTTTTATGTTTAACAAACTAGGCAAAATCAAACTTTTTGGTACTGCTAGTATTAAATGTTTTGATGAAATGTTTTTTCCTTTCTTTACTCATAAAGGAAAATGTGAAATTTCCAGGGTTTTTCTAATCACAAGCAAGCAAAAATTGTAAGGCTCCAAAGAACTGCAAATATTCAGCTATTGAAGCCTGCTACTGTCCTTTTTACAAATGCTCTGGCCTGGATCCATCCTGCTTAAACCCAGCCAGGCATGGAGCTACCCCGGGCTCGTTAGAGGCTGCCAAGTGAAGAATCAAGCCCTGGAAGCCTCTCTCTGCTGACCACACAAGGCATCACAGGCAAGTGCATTCAGTAGTAAAGTACCTGAAGGTCAGTGGGCATCTGTGCTTAGCCACACGCCCGGGCTTGGACATCCCACAGGGCAAGTTCCTACGCTGCCACAGCAGTGAGCAGGAAACAAGGGAGATAAAGACCGAGGAAGCAGAGGTAAAGTCAGGTTGGCTCTGACCATGTAACCTTTTTTAACGGGGTTTATAATTATCACAACAAGGAGGGAGAATCACGTATTTTTGTACTTAAAAGCAAAATGGAAGTTGCCCAGGGTCTAACAAATAATTGTGCATTGAGCAAAACATTTGCCAGGCAGCATGGCCAAAACTAGTGAGACCGCGGTGGCACTTGCCCTGTGTAACTAAGGGTAGGCATTTCCAATTACTTGTTTTGATTAAAATCTTGGTGAAATCTGATCCCAGATTCTGTCTGCAGCTGACCTGTGACTGGACCTAAATCCAGCTGCTGGTCCTTGTACGATAATCCGGTCACAGCTGCCAAATACCTGGTACGTCCAATCTGGATGGGGTCTTACATGTCTCATATCTCCTCAAGTCTGCCACGGTATTCAATATTGCAGAGGTACCTATGTCCCCTTGTTCCTTATACGCTGCTTTTTAAGCCTACCTTTCATAGTTAACAGAATCCTATGCATATTTAGGACATAAAAACATCACTCCCTACACAGGTTAAGTTTTGCAGAGAAACTTTCTGAGGAAAAATTACCTGCCCAAAGGGGTGTGAGCTGCAGCTCCAGCGCAGCGCCAAAGCTCGCTTGGGCTCTACAGAGCTCATCAGGCTGAGAATCCTAGTCGTGTAACTAAAGTCTACATCAATAAATGTCCCTAGGATTAAAAAAAAACCCTTCTTTGCCATCCAGAGACCCAACCAAACACAAAATTATGGTGAGACAAATATTTGTTTTCACAAAGGGAATAGATCCATTCTCTTTTATTCATGTACATGTATTTTTGACATTGTCAAAATGTCAAAAAAGCTGTTTGCTTTTTTGTTTTCAAAGGGAATCTACAAAATTACCTTCCTCAAAAAAAAAGGTTTGTGGAGGGGCCAGGCTGGAGAGTGAAAAGGTGCTTGTTACTGTTATCAGTGGTACTGCCACACATTGAGAGGTTATTTTGCTGTATAAGATTTCATTCCCCTGCTTTACTAATTGGACTTTTTATCACACATTTTTATTTACGAGCCAATCACTGTAAGCGAAGGGTAGGTAAAAATGCTGCACTTTGTTCTCACTGCTCAGAAGTTTGCAGTTGAGGAGGGGTGTTCCTTTTCCATTCTGTTTCTGCCGCATGCCCTGCCAGAGCAGCAGCGTGCAGCATGTCTGCCTTGCTCCGGGCTGGCTGTCGCAGCCCCCCAGCAGCTGCGTGCCCCACGCTACCTTTGTGACAGATTTTGCAGCAGAGGCATGCTGCTTCATCTGTCCCCACTAGAAACAGATCTCTGCCAGCCAAGAAACTTTTTAAACCCTAATGGAAATTGCCATTCGAATGGAAGCCATTTTATTTGAAGTTAAAACATATGGCATGAAAAGAGCCATGCGACTGTTGTGTCACAGTGTACTTTTCCATATCATGGCAGCCGTAACTACCTCACATCCCAAGTAGGTGCAAATCTCAGCCCACTTAAGATCCAAACAGCTCAGGCTCCTTCAGTTCAGCTTCTCTAATACATCATTTCCCCCAACAATTAGTTGCTGAAGTAAAACCCTTTAGAAATGCTGATACATTTGCTTTGAAGACTGGTTTGTGCAGCCTCAGCAGCAGTTTTGGACAGGATGAATTTCTGCTTTGTATTAGAAAAGATAAAGTCTTGAATAACTGTGCTGAAGTAAGAGAAGCAGCCAGGAGAGAACATCAGAGGTTTACCATTAGGAAGTGGGGAAGAAAAAATAAAAAAAAGAGAAAATGTTCTTGGTTGCCACTATTGGCAGGAACAGATTAAAGGAAATTAAATTGGTATGAGACTCAACTCCCTTTCTCACAATAGGATATAAATCACCATTTAATATATTAATGTACTGGGGGCAGAACTCTTATTTTTTTATTTTTTTTATCCTCAGCAAAAGGAATAGTAGCTGCGAACAAAGCATTTGTTCCTAGAGACAAGAGGAGGATCACTTTTGTACATGCTCATTGATCTAAGGGCTAGGAAAGGACCCTTATTTTTATATAATTGAATCTCTGGCATAAAGCACACCCTTCAGCCTAATTCTCCACTTGATCCCTACTTTATGTTGCACGATGCCATGTATTTTACAATGCAGAAGTTAAGACCTCATATGAAAGTTAAGATTTTCCTAACCATCCTTAGCCTTTTCCTTCACCTACTTACAGCAGGCAGGATGGTAACATTGTTTTATTTTGTACATAGCAGTCTGTATAGCTAATATTTGTCTTGTCTCTACTGGTAAATGGACTTAGATGTTGCAGCTGAAATACTGAGCATCGTTGCATATTGTCTTGAGCATCAGCTTTCCCAAGTCTTGACTGATGTGATTTTCTAGCTGTAAAACCAATTTCTTGTTTTTCCCTTCATGGCTTATTTTAAGTTAGTCAGCCTACAGAGTGTCTCAAACTGGAAACATGAACTAGCCCAGATCAGCATGTGGTGAATTGTAAGAACGACAGAAGTTGCCTGGGAAAATGTAAGATATTTTAATATAAAGAGGACGTGCTTAGATAATGCTACTTGTAAACTTCTACGGCCAGTGAGTTCTAATACATATTTTGTGACAGTGGAAGAGCTATTGGCTTCTGTTATGGAGTAGCTGATCCAGGTTTGAAAATATGGCCCTTTATTTGATGGAATTACTGTAATCTTTTGACATAAGGGAACAATTCTGCCAGTCCTGTGATTTTGATCTGCTGTTAGACAGACAGCTGCCTGGCTGCGAGTGGTGCTGGTGTTAAAAGTGAGGGTTTAGCAGTTCCAGCAAACAAACACATTGAAAGCCATGAAACTTGGCTTCCAGGGAGCTGCTCTCCGAGGGGGGGTCTGGCCATCCAACCTTCCCAGGACCTGCCAAAGCACAGCACCTTTGAAGATCTGCCTGCGCTGACTGAATTCGAGCACACTTAATCAACAGCTCTAAGTCTAGCTCTGAACTATGAAAAATTGGGATGAAAAAATGTCAGCTGAAAAACTTTAATCCTCTCCTGGTGGCAGCCCGCGGCTGCCCAGCGGAGCCTCGCAGCGCTGCCCAGCCTCAGCACCAGTGGGGGAGTCATCGCCGCACGTTCCTCGGCACAAGCTGCTGTTGAGGTATTTGACCAAGAGCCATCCTCCACAGAATCAGCTGAGAAATATTTTCTGGCTTTCTGAAGGATAGTTAGTGTTGGGCTGAGATTGCTGGAAGCTGAAACCTCCACTTCGCTGCCTGCAGGGGCTTCTGCTGCTCACTTGAACCCTGCAAACTTCTGCAGTCTGAGGGCTAGCGAGGAAGGAAGGGACCAGATGAGATGTTTACATACCAGCAGCAGTTGCCTGGGGCGACAAAAGCCTCTCTATTTACTCTTTTGGCTACTGTAAGTGGGAGATGCGGTCCCTTGGGCCACAGTGAGCTGACCCCTGCCTGTGGTGCATGTCCTGGCCAGCCTGCAGAGGACCGACAAAAGCCTTTCTGTGCTGGAGCAGCTCCTCCGTGCTTGCTGTATGGAGCCAGTGCAGCTTCAAGCCACTTCTGAGAGGGAAAAATGGAGTGGGAAGTGCTGTGAGGGAACAAAATGGAAAGCAGCCAGACATTTGCAACATGAATTTTGCTGCTTTCATACAGTGTTCATTGTGATAGTTTAACACTGAGTCTTTTGATGGGGAGAAAGGAGCACGAGACCCAGAATCTGTCATGTAAAAGGCTCACCGTGAGGAATGAATATTGTATGACTACAGCGAAAGAGAAATTAGTAACAACCAGCAGACATTTAGAAAATTAGTCAGCCCTTGTTGCTTGGTTTCCGAATGATCCCTCACAAACATCTATGAGGCCATGGTGACCTGCTGGATATGCTGATGATCTGATCCAGATCAGATATGTGACCTACATAAACCTGTCATATTTGCCAGTGCTTCAGATCATTCGTCTTGATTTAGTCATCAGCACTTGTGAAAGGGATGCACGTTAGAGAAAAAAAAAAAAAAAGTAGATGAAATTGCATGACTGAATAATATCTTGGTCTCATAATCATAACATCTAAATTTTTTTCTCCTCCTCAGCCTCATCTTAAGCACACATTTTTATTTTTTTTTTGCTGATTTATGGCTTGCTAAAGTGTCAACATAGTTTAAACCACCACACTGGTGCTTCAGATTCTTTTTATTCTAAATGTTGAAGGCCACCATGTCTGCTGGCCTTTGAAGACTCCATCAGCTGTGAAGGACAAAGTGACAGCCTGACTTGGCTTTTCTTTGGATAATCTAAACAGGATTTTGAGAGGACCTAGTGTGCCAATTTTCTGTGTTGCTTTCTTTATCCCATACCTCAACTGTTAAAGCCACATAGAACATTAATTTACAGTATTTCACATACATTCACTGTAAATAAACAGTAGCTATTTTAAGTTATTTATTTTTTATAACTGGAAATTCAGATCAATCACGGAAGCTGACTCTTGTTTCTCCGAGATCAGTGAGAGGAAGCCCCGTTAACTTTGGGAGCAGCAGGACCAAGCCCTGTGTAGTAACAAGTGACCTGGTTGTGTTCAGACTCCTTGACCACAAAGTAAGGGCAGACCTTTGCATGTCGGTTATCAAGCCTCAAGTAATTAGTTTGCCATGAAACTTCGGTTAACAAAAGCTTACAGGCACGAGTACCATTCAGAATCCCTTGAGTGACCCCCACAGAGCAGCATTTGTCAGTCTTTCTCAGCAAAGAACAACCTAACTTTTAGAAAACTTCCAAAGGCTGTGTCAGGCAGACTGTTCTCAGTTGCCCGCATCTATAAAGCAAAATTTTCCACATCCATTTACTTTTATTTTGTCTTCTCTTCCTCACATTTGTTTTCTGTTTGGTCACTCATGCACATGGGAATTGTCAAGGTCCGGGTCCATGTGGTTTACTGCTGTCATGTCACAGATTGCTTTTTGATGTTCTTTGGGCTACTGGTGGCTCAGGGACCACTCAGGAGAGTGGCTGCCTTGGGACACACCACGGCTGCCACCCTCGGCGAGGCTGGGCCGCTGCTCTGGTGCGGGGTCTGCTCGGAGGCAGGGCTACCCTCCTGCCACGGGGGATCTGCCGTGATTTATGAACGTGAGCATCAGCAGATGAAAGAATTGTTGCCAGGTTGGTGGACTGAAGCCATTCTTGTAGGCGGGAATGCAGAAACACAAGGAAAGGTATGTAAAACACATTTTTCTCCTTGCATACAAATATCATGTCGCGGTCAAGCTCTTAGTTCATACTCGGTAACCCCCCACTGATCGCTGTATGCCACAATTGTATTGTATCGATGTTAACATAGCACTCAGGAACCTGCACCAGGGATTAGGACCATGCCACATTAAACCTTGCTCAAACATTTAACAGAATTGGGTTGTTGCACTGGGGAAGTCCCAGCTGGGGTGTAGCAATCAAACCCAGGAACAGATGCAGAGTGCTAGGGAAGAATGCAACAGCCTTTGTCTCAGCATGTTGGTAACCAAAATATTCTCTGGTTGTTTCTTAAATTCCGTAACGGAGAATTTTGAGGAGGATTTGGAAGTGGCTGGGGAGGCTGGCAGTCTATCTCTCCAGCATTCAGTCCAATGTGGGAGAAAGGATGAAAAAGCTCATTTAAAAGCCTAGCAGTCGGAGCGCTGAAGCTTCATAGCTTTTTGGCGAGCTGAATGGTAGAGGGAGGAGGGCAGCAGCTGGGGAGGCAAGTAGGGTTAAGGACAGGGTCAGCGCATTTTAAGGTGTTACTAACAAAAGCTTAAGCACTGAACTCTGACTGGTATGCAAGGAGAGCTTATCTAAACCACCCAATTAAGTAAAAATGGATTAAAGGTTTCAGGAACTGGTTGTACAGATGAGTGAGATAGAAAGCAGGTCATTTATGCAAAGAGGAAACAAAAGAAGGCTTAAAATAGGCATTTGGGAAACACTAACATTTTTCTGACTGATTTACTGTCCTGCTCTTGCATGGAATATATACCTTTCTGTATTTCAGCTGTTTAAAACAAAAAATGTATGTAGTAGGAATTAATTTTTTTTCTGGACAGACAAATTAATTTTTGATCAGGAAGGTCAAAGTTCCTAGGACGCATGTTTCCAGTGTGTGTTCAGGGGGTAAGCCCTGAGTTTTACCATAACCAGTAATGACAGCTGTGTTTCTGATACTTTCACCAAATGGGACAGGGGGAAGACAAGACATCGAAATAAATTCGGTAGTGTAGTTGGCATGCACCTGACAATGAACATTGGAAAATTACTAAATCTGCTTTCTCTGAACTTTTATGAAGAAGAAAATGCTGAGAGTGGGGGCTGGTTAAGCTGTATTCTGTTGTACTGATAAAAGTCACAGAGAGGAAAAGCATTTAATAATTGCTCGGCTGCTATGGAAGGAGGTTTCTGCCAGGCAGCTGCTCCCGCGGGCTCTGATGGTCCTCGGCTTGTGTTGGAGGTGGGAACAGCAGGAAGCGTTTTGTGCTTTTTTTTGGGTGTGTGTGTGTCTCCCTGGAGCAGGGGGCTGTGCTGTGCCTGGCTGAGCTGTGCTGCAGTGCCTGTTGCAGGGAGAGCCTCGGTGATCTCCCCTAGCACTGACCCGCAGAAGGGAGCATGTTTCCTCACATGGAGCACTCGATGCTTCTGGAAACATCTGGCAAAACATCTTGTGAAGTATTGAGAGTCTGTGTTACTTCCATTGTACAGATGCCCAGCTGAGCAAGAAAGCAGTTTCTTTTGTAACAGGAGTGTGCAGGCTTTGTTTGTCTTACACAGTATACGGGTTTTAAATCTGTTACATCTGCAGGCAGCCAGCATATTCTTTTAACTGCAGTGACAGTCCTCGGGCACCGTGCACCAGTGGAGAGTGACCGAGACATTTACGATCTGCCCCTGAAAGCCCGGTAGAAAGATGCCCCATTTCAGCAGCAGCAGTAGGTGCGCTAGGACTTGCTCTGCAGGGCAGCCCGCTCCTATGCCTCCTTCTCCGGTGACTGAATTTTCTTCTTTGACATTTCTACGCACCTGGGATGTGATTTCTATGCAAGATATTGTCTGTAGGTGTACCGGTCACATACAAGCGATGCTCCAAGTGTCTTGATTTTGGAAATACAGTAGCACTTGGTCTGATGCAAGCCCTTAATCCCCTTGTTTTCATCCCTTTTATTTGGGAACAAATAGAAACATACATACCTCACATATATATATGTACGTATATGTCACATATATGTATATATAGATCGCAATGGCCACAACCCAATTATGAGTTTGTACGTTTCCCAAAATTAGTATGGAAATGCTGATTTAGCCTGGCCCCACAATTTTATGGAGTGAAAAGCCACCTCGTCCCTGAGATCAGCCTCACAGGTGCAATTACACCCTCCATCTGTGTTCCAGAGAACGCGAATACAGTATTGCAGGCACAGCCTAATGCATGGTGAGTAACTGAGGACCTCTCCTGCTTTCTACAACCCTTCAAAAATGACAAAGAATGGCCTCATACTGACACCAGGTGGTTCCTCTGCACCCTCGCATGCAGCCCACCAGTCCCATGGATTCTGTGGGTCAAGATTTCTCAAGGGATCGCTTAGTCAGCATTTCCTCCCCTCCTTGGACTTTGTGGGCACAAATACCTGGTAGAACTTCTCAGTCCAGACCAAGGCAAAGAAAGTGTTCAGCACCTCAGTTTTGTCTATGGCTAGACTGCTCACCTCACCGAGCTGCATGTCCACATTTTCCTTGTTTTTCTTTTACTGGGAAGGCGGAGGAAGAAACCCCTCTGTAGCTCCTGACACCCTTTCCTAATTTCAACTCAGTCTGAGCCTGAGCTTTCCTAACACCGTCCCTGTATTTTGGGCCAGTATATTTTAATATATTCCTCATTTTTACCTTGTCTTGAATTCTATCCACTGCACACATCATCTTTTTGGCACTGGAGCACTGTCATGGGGTCCCGCTTAGCCAAGACAGTCTTCTGCTACAGCTGCTTCTTCTCCTGTATCAGTGTGGGTCACACCTGTGCCTGGAGGAGGTTGCCCCTGAAGACCTGACAGCTCTTCTGGGCTCTGTCACCTTCACAACTGCTTCCCACTGCATCCAACTTAGCCAAAGACCTGTGGTGGATGCTGTTTTTTCATTTGTTTTGTTTGTTGGTTTTTTTTCCTGTTTTTTTTTAATTCAAAAATTCATTTCAGCTGGGGAGAAAACCCCACCAAATCAGGAAGAAGTTTCAGATAAGTCAAAAAATACTTGACTGACAAAATCAAACCAGAATGTTCCATAAGAAAGAAAAGTTCTTTTTCCTGTTTAGTGGCATGAGTACATGATTTTTGTTTTGATATTCTCATTTTTGCTGGAGGAACCAGAACATATTTCTTTTAGGACTGGCATAAAATAGACATCATTATTTGGCCATTATCCTCTTTGGCCAGGTTTGTTTGCTTGGTAATTTCGAAGTGATTCGAGTTCTGAGACTCTGAAAATCAAGCTCCTTTGTCTGTGGCTCAGCTACACCTTTCACTGCTTTCTGAAAATCTGCAATGTGTTTTTGACAGAGAGAGGATCATAAAACTGAATAACCCTTCAAACTTTAGGGAATTCAAATTGCCAACCAGACTTCAGTCCTGGGTTTGGCAAATGTTAACACCGTTCTTTGGACAGTGAAGTGGGGTGAAGGAAGAAGTGTTAAATAGGATGGGGAGCTGCTTTAATTACTTGAGATAGGGAGATGCCTTAATTACTGATATTTTTTTTCCCCCCCCGGGAGACATTTAATTCAGGAGCACTTGTTTTTTTCATATCTTGTGACACTGCTTAGCCTTGTAATCTGGTGCTCTGGTCAGATGGAGAGAAGCAAAAAGACAGCTGTTGATTAAACAGCATAGATGTTATTTTGTGACCGCAAAAATGCCAGAAAGTTGTCCCATTCGCACTCATAATTTATAAGTAATCTAGAAATATGCTTTGAGGGAGTGACTTCATCTAAAAAGAATTACCAGTTCAAAGTGTATTAGTGCATGGCTGCTGAATCTGGCTTGGCATTAAGGGTTTCTTTATCAGCATTAATTGGATTAAATTACCTGCAGTGAAATACGAGCCCTTTGAGGAAAAACAATTCTTGTCCTGCTGGCTTCAGAAGCACGAAAAGGAGGGGGTGGGGAAAGGGAAAAAGAAACGGAGCAGCAGCGTTCAGACAAGCTTTGTTGTAAGGCAGAGCGAGGGAGAGCTGGAGCACGCTGGAGGGATGCAATCATCGCCAGCGAGCGGTGGGAAGGGGCAGCCTGCGGGCTGGAAGGGGTTAGCTGTCAGCTCTCCCAGGTGAGGAGCAAAGCCCCAGCCAGGGCGTGACAGCGCGCAGCAGCAGCTGGGCTGGGCACAGTGGGAGCTGGGGACCAGCGGGATGGCTCGGACCCAGCAGCCACCTCCGCACCAAGGGCAGGGCAGGCGGGGGCAGAGCAGCCCGAGAAACGAACCAGCATCAGGACGGTGCAGGCACAGTGCTTCAGGAGGGTGAGGGGTGCCCACAGCTTCAGTTACCCGCTGCCTGGAATAAAGGACACTGATGGGACAGGGTAACTCTGGATCAGCATTTGCAGTCCTCCCTGTTTGCCACTGAAGCTTGTATAGTTTACATGGAACCAGTAACGTGATGTTTCTAAGTTGGATCTCTGTATGTACAAACAGTATCTTCTAAAATATCCCCCATATATCCCCCCAAATACCCTGGCTTTGGTTTGTTTTGTTTTGGTTTCTTTTTCTGCGAGCAAAATCTTAGCGTCTGTATTCGTTGCTCGTCTTTACCGCTGTGCTTCATCAATGAATAGAAGCGAACCCCAAAGAAGAGCACTGGTGCCTAGTGATTACTATTTGAGAAAGCTGAGACCATGAACTTTGTTACCAGTGTATGAAGATTGAAAAGATGGGAAGGAAATACCCTTTCTAATAAATTAACATTACCATGGCAGCAGTCGTAGAAACGGTTGGGGTGACCTGAATAATAAGTTTTCACTCAGTCTCTAGCAGAATGCAACCTTTCAGCAAAGAACCCAGATATTGCTAAACAAAGATACTGGGTATGAATAGATTCAGCTTATAAAAAAAATACCTCTGTGGATATAGCTCCACCTCCGCTACCTGCTTATCCTTTGCTTTCTGTTGACAAAGGGCAGGGCACACAGCTCCAATAACCCTGCTGGAGCGACAGGAGCGCCGCTGTAGCGGCCCCTCTCTGGAGTTATTTTAGCTGAGCAGGAGATGTGGATGAATGCACCACTGTGCTCCTGGGCATGCCCAGCTCCAGCGCCCAGGGCCTTCTGACCACTCATGGCAGCCACTGTGGTGCAACGTTACGTGGCTAGGTAAGCTTTTAATCTAAGAGTATGATTGCTATCATTGAACTAGGTATTTTTATTACCCCAGACTTTCTTTGTGCTGTAAATGTCTGACGCTTTGTGCATGAAATGTCTCTTTTCAGGAAAGCCACCAATCTTTTCTGTCACACACGTTCTTCAGCTACTGACAGGAATTTCATTACCTGTACGTCGATTTATGCTAACTTACTTTGCTGTGTAGCTGGGCATCTTACTTCATAACGCTACACATAGGGTCAGTTAACTCTGACAACCTGATGCCATCAGCACACCCTGAGGCCTATGAACAATGACACCAAGCCCTGTGACCACTTACTGGTCAGTGCAGGAAAGCCTGCGAGCCCTCGCTTCCAAATGACACTGTGGCATTAAATGACTGGCAGAGGTAAAGGCAGGCCAGAGAACAGAGGCTATAAAAAGTAAGTAAGACTGATAGTTGCCTGCTACTTGAAAATCAGTGAGTAATGCTCATTGATGTCATTCCTCTCCATTCCCTCCAATTTTCACTTTATTGCAATTAAACCACATAGCCAAAAGTTTTCACTCCTGCCAAAAATAGCACTCCATGAAACTTCATCATACTAACTGTGTATCACATGCCTTCTTTTCTGTCCGTAACTTTCCCTCTTTCATCTTTGAAATGTTCCCTAAAGAAGGCCACATTCTGGCTCCCAGCAATTCCTCTCTGAAGTACTGAATAGTAGCTGCTAGATGGGTACTGTGAACGCACAAGAAATGGCTCTGCAAGTCCAGAGGTAAACACAGGAGACAAATTCGCCCTACAAACACAGCACCATTTTGAAATGAATGTCCATTAACCTATAGTTTGATGAAATCATATTTAAAGTGTTTGTCTTACTAAAGGGGGTTGCTAAAGAGGCCAACTTGGTGGTAGCTGAGCACCCTAAGTGTTTCTCCATGTATCACAGTTACTTAATTGGAAATGGTTTGATTATTGCAGGGCACACTAACTGCAGCTTGCAAGCATTAATTTATTTGCTTGTTTTACGTCTGAACAACAGTCTCCCAGGGAACCAAGTACTCTCATTTGTGTGGGAAAAAAAAAAGAGAGAGGAGCCCGGAGCCCAGCACAGAGCAGTGATGGCTCCTGTTGGAAGTCGAGCCAGCAGCACTCCCCTTGTACGACCCATTGTAAGATCTGGTTTGCAGCTATTTGTAACTTTGTTGGACTGGAGTAACTTATGTTGTAAGATCCTGTTTGCAGCTATTTGTAATTTTGTTGGACTGCAGTAACTTCTGTTGAAAGTTTTTTTTAAGTGATGCATTTGGAAAAAACTATCTCATTTTGGAATGGTGTGGACATAAACAGTAGCATCTAGGAACCTCCAGGTTAAGTGGTGCTGGGACCACAACTCTTGAACATACACTATCAATTCCTCTCACTCGCAGCTTGAGGTAATCTGGCTCTTGCCCTGTAAACCTTTCTGCATACAGGGTCCATCCCTTTTTTGAAAATTGTGCCTCTACAAGTGTTATGACAGTGGGGTGCTTGATTATCCAGCTGCTTTTATCTGAAGTAGCTGGGCTGCAATTTCTCCTCCACAAACAGAGGAACTGATGCATAAGGGAAGCTTTTTTTCTGAGAATTAGAAATAGTGAATAGAACTATGTATGATCTACAATGAAAGAAAAAAATGTTTCCATGTTACAGAAGTAATGTCAGAAAACCTAATTCAGGCTTACATTTTCAAAATCATGCATTTTTGACTAACAGTGATGTTACCACTACAACTTTTTTTGTCAAAAACTAGGGGAACCAGAAACTAATCTTGCGTGTTTCCTGTTTAGATTTTCTTGAAAATAACAACCGTTCATCTCTTGTCTCTCCTCTCTGTCATCTTTTTAGCTTGATTTTGACTCCTTTTTTAGCTCGAATTCTACCACACCAAGGTGGAGTGGAGAAGGTGGGATTAGGCCCACTCATTGAGCCTGCTTGCTTGTACTAAACACGGGACAGGAAAAATAACCTTGCAATTTGATTAGTTTTCATAGAACCTACTTCATTTGTTGGCTGAAACCAATCAGCAGCAGGAACTTCACAACTTTTGTCAAACCTAAACTTCTAGATACCCCATGGTAGGTATTTACCCTTTACATCCAGCCCCACATGGTATTCAGAGGTCAACAGAATGCCTTCTCCATGTGAGAAATGATTCAATCTGGTCATGGCTTCAGCGCCAGCATTCCCCCTCTGTTGGATGCAATGCCGTCTTTGTGTCAGGACAGCTCTGCAGGTCCTGTGCAGACTACAGGGATGCAGGCTGGAAAACACCTCTGGTGCATATGGGAAGGTGTGATGGTGGGGCATTGGGTCCATGTGAGCAATGACTTTCAGCAGATCTGTCTCAGAAGGTTGAAATTCTGGAAGAATAATTCCCATGTCTACTGTCTAAGCCTCGAGAACTTTTGACTTGCTTGAGATGGTCAGTACTAATCTGATCAAGGATTACCAAGGGAAAACACTGTTCTGTTCTACAAGGCATCTTTCAGCAGTATCTTCAACAAAATGTGATAGATTTCCTAAGAGCCTGTATTTAAAGAAGAGAGTATTTCTTTTGAAAATACACCATAGTATTGGTTGAACTAACTGAGGTTTGTGAAACAGGGCGTCAGCATGGGCATTAAAAAACTTGCCATTAGTTTGGGGATTTGACTCTTCCTTCAGGAAAAAAAAGAAGTGACATGAGCTAACTCAACTTTAACCATGACTTCTATACTTTCAGGGATTAAGCATCTGAAGAGTCAGAGTGAGTCAGCGTTTCCAGAGGAAGAAGAGGGAGTCAGCGAACGGGAAGAGGAGTGGGGCCATTAGAGAGCGTGACGCTGCCTCGAGCGCCGTCGCAGAGTGACTGAAGCAAGCAGCCGTGTGTGTCACACCTTCCGCCACCACTCCTGCCCCCATGCCACCGCGCTGGGCGTGCTGGCGGCCCTGGGAGCGCCCTCGGCTGGGTTTGGCAGCCATCTGCAAATGCGTTCTGTGATCCTTATATCTGAAGATAAAACAGCTATTTTAAAGTCTTTTTTCTTTAATTTTCTATGACTTAGAAATGTAACTTGCAAACATGTTAGTGACCTGACATCAGTACTGCCAGAGCTTAACTACTGCGTGTGAGCTGTACTCTAAGGCCTGTTGTAAATAAAACCAACTTAAAAGCTACAAAATAAATACTATGTACATTTAGACAAGACTGTATATTGTACAGTGGGTTCGTCTAACGTACAGAGAAATGTTCGTATAAAATGATTTTTTCAGCTAAGGGCAGCTTTTACCAGTCTTGCTAGTTACTTGCAGTAACGGAGACAGAAACAAAGCAAGCAAAGGTGACCCTTAGTCTAGAGAAAGATGCAAAGGCTCTTTCCCATGTTCCCTGGATATGCAGCGCTTCAAGTACTTGTCCTTCCTTTGGTCTGAGGCTGCTTAGTCACATCAGCCAAAATGGTTTCTCTTTACACAAGACCATTGCTACCTGGAGGCATTGGAAGAAGTTTCAATTTGGGAGTGAGCAGGGTGCCCCCCACCAGCTGAGCCAAAGGAAATGCTGCGGTTCCCCTTCATCGCCCGCAGCAAACACAGGGTACAGCCGTCTGCAGCGGGGGGCAGCCCGCTCTGCACTTGCCACAGTTTCAGCCAGTAAATGGTACCATATCAAGCTGTGGTGACTTGGCAGGTGTCTGAGCCCTAGGGTTTTGGCTGAAGTTTGGCGTGGTCCATCCATCCCAATATTATTATTGGTCACACCAAGCAAACTCTATGGCATAAAATGAAATAACGTGGAGAAGGAAAACAGTGTTTCTTCAAAGTTGCATTTGATAGATCATTTCCTTTGCTATCAATGGCCAATTTTTAAACCAATTCACTGTCGTTTTGTATTAACTGTCTGCCTTTGATACAAAGATTTATCATTGGTTCAACTTTACAATCCTTTAAGTCTCTTTTAAAGGCTGAACTAGTTAAAAAAAAAAAAAAAAAAAAAGAGATGAAGTGTATGAAAACACAGAGCCTGCTGTGTATGCCTTGCATGGTGATTTCACTCTCAATCCAAGGTCTTCTGCAAAGACCTGCTAAGAACAGGATCTTTCAACAAGTGTTTTTGGGAGTCACCTCTTTGCCCTCCATCTGTATCTGTCCTCTTTGTTGCCATTCTCTGTAGAAAAACTGCAAACAGGATCCGTGGCTCCAGCTCGGCACGGATATACAAGAAGGACTCTTCAGTTGCACAGAAGCAGCTACAAGACTTAGAGGACTGAGGATTTTTTCTGCCACAAACAACAAAAAGAAGGAACTGACCCTTCAGAAACCATTTGAATCGCCCAAGGTTAAGACCGGATTGGTAGCAAGAAGAGCTGGGCTCTGGTCCCAGTTACACCACAGCTTTGCTTCCACACAGCACCAGGCTCTTCACGTAGTTGTTCATTGCCACAATACGCCCAGTTCTAAAACAGTTGTTGGTGTTTAACCTTGCACCATCTATCTGTGTTAGCTAATAAAGCACTTTTCATATTAATGGATTTTTGCTGGTTATTAGTACCCACAGGCTTGAGATGAGAACTGTCTAGGACTTATGGGCAAATGAAAAAAATGTGCGTCACTTGAAATACTTGATACCAAGACACGGTATCAAGCACTTTGGAATCAACATTTCAAAGGCAACACAAAACACCTGATGAGAGCTTGGAGAATTCGTCACTAAACATCCTGTTTCAGGATGACTGTTGGACTTGAGGATGACTACACTTTATAAATAACGGGGGGTGTGTGTGGAAAGATTTAGTTTGGACTGGAATCCGAGTGTTTCCAGGATTGTTACTGCAGCAATGAGAGGACAACAATTCTGCCTTACAGCCACGACCCAGAGAAAGCATCAAGGTCCGATAAGGCCTTGAGATAGCCACCCAGTATTTAGATGCATCTCTAAATCCAGGTCTTATCAGTTCCCCATTTCTAAATATTCCAGCTGTGTTCTATCCTTTTCAAAACGCGTTTCTTTCTTTCTTGACCTAAGGTTATGCACGCATCATGTCTGAGTACAGGAACAGACTCCTCCTTTCTGGCAAACGGACAGGACTTGTTGCAGAGATTTTACTATGGATCCATCTTGACATCATTTGCTGGTGGGACCTCAACTGAAGGATGAAGTCACGATGCACGTTTTTTTATATGACAGCCATTTTTAGCTTAAAAAGATAAACAAACCTTGTTTGTCTGAGCTTCCACTTCTGAGGCATACAGTAAGTGGATCTGTAAGGAAAGAGTCAGTAAAACAACAGCACCCAGAAAAAGTGCTTGTCATGAAGCAGAGCTGAAACTGCAGTGGACTGTCAGTGGACCCCATGATAGAAATATCCAGATGTGGGGAAATTAGAAGGGAAGCTCAGGAAAAGCAGTCTGCTTACCAGACTAGGTCTTTTCTGGGGTTTGGCACAGCCTCTGACATTTGAAGACAGCAGCCTTAGAGAGCCTCTCATATGTTTTGGCGTGTAATTAAAAGCTGTGGTTGCCTCACAGCCTGATGAGCTCCACATAGGTTCACTTGAACGATGTATATCGCTTTGTGGAAGCCAGTGGTCAGTCATCGTTGCCCAGCATGCTGACATCACCAAAATCATGGATTAAAACCAAAAAATCCACTAATGTCATCTTTTGTTCTAGTGTAAACGAATCAGTGGGGGATTGAGAAAGCAGACAAAAAGTGAACATCAAGTGTCTCAAAGCAAACGTCAATATGGAAACACCTCAAAGAAAAGTTGCAGTGACATGTTCCCCGTTTGAGCTGTCTCCTTTCACAATACCTGCTCCTGCTGGAGAATCTTACAGGTGTGGTACAAGCAGGATTTTTAGAGATGGGTTGTATTACTCTATTTTCCACAAACAGGCCGATGGAAAAAGAAAGCAAAAAAACCCTACACAGGCAAGTAATGAACATAGGTCTTCCTTCACGAGCAATTCCGATTTATGTCTTTTTCCCCTTCCCCACTCCTCATTCTTAAAATCTACTGCCCTTCCATGCTGTGGCGTTTGCTGTTGTTCTTGCTTTCAAGGTATTGCAGGAAATGTTATTTGCCGAATTGAAAGGAAGCTGTCTCCTCGGACTGATCTCGGTCTTTTCCCAGTATCCCTTAACTCATTAATGTGCAGTGGTTTAAAGGCGTTTTGTTATTGCATTTTACAGCCTTGTTTCTTTTTCTTATGCCATACTTGTTATTCCATGACAGGTTCTTCCCTTCAGAGAGATTTATTGAGACATTGTGCTAATGAGTTACTTGGAAAAATTCCATGGTTTGACTTACAGGATGGTATATGTTGTTTATTCTCCAGGTGCAAAGCCAGATAATACTTAAGTAGATACAAAATAAGAGCCAAGGTATAAAAGTCCTTTCTAAAACATAATTTCCACTGAAGTCAGAGGAATTTTGCCTGAGAATGGCCACAGGTTTTGGCCAACAGCGTATTTTCTTTTGGAGAAATACAATGTGTAGTGTACAGGGATGCTTCTCTTATACTGTTATCAATTTAATTACTGAGTTTCTTGTTTGGTTGGTTTGCTTTTTTTTTTTAAATTGCCATAAAGCTGTTGAAGTCTTCAGCGGCTACCCCACTGTCTTCTCATAATATCATTATTTCTCCCTGCTAATGTAAACTGAAAAAATCACCATTAGTTCTTGCACCACCGGTGTTACTGTACCAAAACTATCACATCCAACACAACTGTGTCAGCTCCACGGTGGGCTTCAGGCAGAGGTTCTGCTGCCCATGCTTGGGCCAGGAACTCCCACGGTGTCCAGGCTCCAGGGCAATCAGTAACGAAGGGAATTCCAGTCAGTCTGCACTTCTCCTAACTGACTACAATACCGAGGGCCAGGTCCCAGGTCAGTGGTGGCTTTTCCTCTTTAAAAAAAAATAAAAAAAATATTTTATTCCACAAGGGAAACTGTTGGGTCTCTCCCCAGAGCTGGTCTGGGTAGGCTCTGGTGCTGCAGGTGGTTGGGGAGGGACCTAAGTGTGGCTCCTGCAGGCTGTGGGCTGCTTTTGTAGGAGCCTAGCAGCTGGCACCGTCCAGTGCAATGTTGCTCCTCAGTGCAGGGCTCCCTCTCCTCATTTTCTTTCTCTTACAGATTGAGACACAAGGCTTTTGATGAGGAACCTTACTCCTGCAGTACACAAAGCATCATCTATCCCCTAACCCTGGGGGCGCAATGTAAGGGCATATTTAAAACACGCTGTCCCTAAAACTCTCCTTTCTTCCTCTCCCACAGCATTCCACGTTGGTGCTCAGGCCCACATATGTTCTCTTTTTCTTTCCTTTTTTTTTCTTTTTTTTTTTTTCTTTAGCAGCCTAGTGCAATGGTAAACTGCAGCAAGAGTTTCAGTTGTTCTGTTGGTCCCTGACACCTGCAATTACATTTGACCTTTTCATGCAGAGCATTACACTTGGCAACAAAGTGGATGCTAAATGACTCCCGTGCTTTGCTGTATTCTCTCCTTTATCCTCCAGTTAGGACAGCAGCACTTTGGGCAAATCTCAAGCCAGCTATTTGTGCACCCTCTACTAAACCTCAGGCCACTTGATAAGATGCTACTAATCTCCAATTACAGCAAAGTTGGCTGATGGAGTTTACACATGTTCAATGTCTGTATTTTTGCTATAGAGTTTTTTGAGTATTTTTTGTTTGGTCTGGTTTGTTTATTAAATAATCTGCGCTTTTCAGGGCAGAAAAAAACATTTTGTACTACTGCTAGGCCAAACACGCTCTGTTTCAATTTTGTAATGATTCATTTGCTTAGTATATACTGACCCTTAGTGGTAAGCTGAGATTTGAATTGCATTGCCAAGTCTCTAAATTTTGCTTTTCTCTTTGGTCCAACTGTTCAGAAAATGGCTAGAATATTTTCTGTACATCAGGATACTCTACCTATGTAAATAGCCCACATTGCCTTCAACAGACATAATAGGCATGTTAAAATAATGATGACAGGTGTTATTAGCTCTTCTGAAGGGAGGGCTTGGGAAGCAGGAGTGTCGAAAGGTTATTCCAAAATGCAAAACAAAAACGCTGGCATTGAGAAGCAATACTCTCCACATAATGAGAAACAAATAAGAACTCAGTATCTGGCACTAACGAACACCTCAAGCTAACTGTGGAATGAGTATTAATTAGGTTTCCAAAATAGCATCTTTCTGAAAAGCAGCTGAGGTGTAATATTGCTCCTTATTAATCAAAGCAATGGGACAATGTGAACTCTGCAAAAAATAAATGGTTTGCAGATGGCTGTGTGCATCTTTAATAACGACAGAAGAACAAAAGTTACAGCTTTAAATGCCAGAGAGCCTTTCTGCATCTTCTCCTTTTCAGAGAGCGATATTTGCAGTTTTCGAGGCAGTGAGGAAAGTGTGTTGGTTTCTTATTACATTTTCCCTGCAGCATAAATTCTGTTGATGTGCTTCCCTAATCATGCTAATTATACTGCCATATGTTGCTCTCATCTTTCTTTTTCTCTCCTAATGGGACATAGATTCTCTCTTTTGAATATGTCATTTGTTTATTACATTTATCAAGGGTTTTAACATTATATGGGACTTTTAATTGCTTTTTTAAACACTCAGCAGATTGAATATTAAAAACAGACATGAAGGTCAATTATAAATAATATTTAAATTGCTCATGCCATTTTCATTCTCTAATTTACTGGAAAGATCAGCTCTGCAGCCCTGCTCCTGTACCTACTATTTACTTGAGAACACACACATTTTCCCCAGAACTACTCTGGCTGCAGTTGCAGTTCCGCCCTGCCCCAAACTACCTTGTGACTAACAGAATAGGGGTCTTTCTCAGACAGGAACACTAAAATAAAGATGCCTCATGCATCATATCATAATGCTTGACATAAATATGCTGCCTTTCATTCCAATTGTGAACTACTAGAGTACGCCAAACAATAAACGTGAATGTTCATTTCTGACTGGTAAGAAATACAGTTCTCTGTCAAAGGAGAGAGGCCCCAAAGAAAAGGAAGCACAATGTCAATAAAATAATTTTAAATGGCTTAAAGTTGAGTAGTGCTTTGTGCCAAGACATTAGACCCTCAGAGTACCCTCCACTGTAGAAAAAAATCAGTAAACCAGCTGAATACAGAGAAAGCAAGAGACAACCAATGGCTATCTAATTGCGAAATTAACTCCTGGTATAATGACAGTGTCTCTCTTGGCTTTTATGGAATTGCATCATAGGTGCATTTGACCCTTTGGCTCATTGAATTTGGATGAGGATAATCATATCAGGCATATGCAAATAAATAGCAAATGATTTCATGATATTTGATGTTTGTTCATGGTATTATGATACAAGTCCCGAAGCCTAACTGTAATGAAAGTCCTGCCAGAAAGACTTTGCAGGAGTCCTCCTTAAAAGCATGAGTGTTGCTTTTAACAGCATCAGCAATAAGACCTATGTGATGATGACACAGGTTTAAACCTACAGTCCAAACAAATGTCAAAAACCTTCTATTTTTGTTCCAGCTCAAGGCCAGATTGTACCTACCATTTTGATTTTGACCACCTTACTTACGTAGAATTTTGTATTACTTCAGTTTTGTAATAGTTATCTATACAGGATGTTACAAATGCATGAACCTCATCAGCTTTAAAGTTCATATATTATGTAACTTGTCAGAAAAGCATATTTGCTTCAGATATTATCTATCCAAACTCAGCTGATGGAAAATTATCCAACATTTCTCCACAAAATGTCTATGAACAAAGGACTTGCTTAAGCACAAGGGAAGTATTTTGCAGCCCAAAACAGTCAAAATCCCAGTTTTTGTAAGAGAATTTTCACATCTATAATTTTGTGGCTGTGACTTCCTTCTTTGTTCCCAGGGGACTACTTAGACATTCACAGTTTGATAAAACTTCTGAATGTTTGCCCTGGGACATGGAAAAGAGGCCTCTGGAGACCCCATTAAATAATTAAATGAACAGGAAAGTAAAATTATCCCAGGGAAGTGGCCTAAATGTTTCCACAGTGTGTTTGACAGAGGACACTTTCTTTTCCTCATAGTATTAAATGCCATTTCCACTCACTTTTCCATACTGGTTTAAAAAGATGTGATTTTTCAAAGAATGATTTAAAAGTGGATGCACCCCCCTCTGAGACAAAGCTTTGTCTGCTAAACTAAAATTAAAATCTCTTTGAGTTGCTTTTGAAGAATGTTAGTCATACATACTTTTCCTCTTTCTCACTTAATAGCTGTGTAGTATGTTAAAAATATAAATTTTAAGACACTTACCAGTGGGCATCTTGCTTTATCTGCTAATTTGAAGTTATCGCAGTAGTGGCTTGTTTCATTTCTGGCATCTAAACAACAGAAGAACATCCTCTGCACATGTAGCTGGGGTAGCATCTGGGAAAAAGGAGCTGCAAAGAATGTCACATAAAGTAGTTGTCTTGATTTTTTTCCCATCACGTACCTTGTCAGGATTTGCTACAGGTCTAGGTCAATGGAATTCTTTCCATTCACTTCCAGTCTGGGTAGGAAGGGGCCCTGTTTACTCCCTGGCTCCACTGAACACAGATGATCAAATTTACACCGTGCCATGGAGATGCCTCTGAAAGTCGTACTCTTCCTGAAAAACTGTTGCTAACATGAACAATCCCAGTGACTCCATCAATACCAACCTACGGTAAGAATTTTTTGGAGCAAAAAGAAGTTATATTGGTTATGGGTTTCTTCATAGAAGGGCCATTTTGGTAGTAAAGGCTAAGAAGGCAAGACTCATGTAAAGAAATTGTTTTCAAGAGTGCTGTGGGGATGCATGTGAGCTTGTACAGCAAACTGGCACAGTTATGGTAAAGTGCAGAGTCACAAGTGAATGAAAGGGTTGGAAACAACCATTTATGCTCCATCACAGTTCAAAGACAATCATATGCAAATGAGCAAACAAGCTTCAGGAAAGCAAATTTGCAACTAACACTCAGGAGCTTCACAATCCTTGCCCTCAAATCAAATTTATTTGGGAATATCATCATAGGAAATACGGACAAATACAGCAGAATAAAAACACACAGTTTTAGATTGCCTTGTTGAAAATTAAATAAAAAAATACTGGCTAGATCATAACTCATAACAATATTACGTAATATATCTGTCAGATATCTCAAGATAAAAATACAAAATAAAACTCTTGAGGGCTAATCTATAGCTACAGCTCCTCAGTGTGCTCAATGCAGGGGTACATGCCCATAATGCTGTGGGAGAGATGCACATACACACACCATTTCTTGTGGCCCCATGCAGTGTTTTGGTAGCGCAGCCTTACAGGTTTCAGGGATAAACTATTGTTCAGGGAGAGGCCTTCTCAAGAAGCCTTTCTGCCATCTGAACACAAATTTCACCCAAGGTCAAAGCCTTAACTAACATGTCTTGGCTATAACAGTATTCTCCACCAAAGAAAATTTCTCCTCATCCAAACAACACATTAAGCTTTGGGTCATATCCAGGTAAAATCTTGCTATGAATAAAGAAAGAAAGAAAGAAAGAGAATCAGCTGGCATTAAAGAAAAACTAAGGACTCTTCTTGTATTACAGTAACAACTACCACAGTGATTAAAACTGAATACAAATGAGCAAATAGGATTATTTATACACGAATCACATTTCTATATCAATGAAAGAATTCTGCAGGCAATGAGTGCCCTCCTGTGAGATCAGGATCTCCTAGTTTCTGCAGTGGCAGATCTTGGTGCCGGCTATGATAACAGGACACTGAGAGCTCCGAAGGATGCTCCGAGTATTCTGAAAAATCTGTTATAATTTCTGCTTGTATTTCCAGGAGAAAATTCTTGCAGAATATATAAATCACAATGGGATAGACACACAGAAAAAAAAGTCAAGCTCAGCTATGGTAAAAGTCTGAAATTGAAAATACAACAAAAACATTAAATTCTGATTGCTCCAGACTTTCGGTCTCAGTGAATCATAAATTACAATGTTGAAGAACACTCTGTAGCAAACAAATACCTAACTGGCCTAGTTTTTAAAGGTATCAGTCATCTTTTGTTCTTTTCAAATTTGGTGGGAACTGCAGATGCTCAACATATCTGAAATAAGGTCTGAAGTTCTCAGATCTTAAACAAGAATATTTTCCACTGCCGCAGCTTACCGCAATTTACAGTTAAAAAAATCTGATATGACCATTATGTTTCTTCTTTTGTCATAATGACAATAAGAAGCCAAAAGATGGTTTACATTTTATTATAAAGGAGGGAGAGAAAAAAAAAAAAAAAAAAAAAAAGAGTCCAACATTCCCAAAAAGGATGCAAAGGTGCACGGAGTGGTCCAGGCTATTAATGAATTGCTCAAACACTAGCAGAGAATATATAAAGTCTTGACTCTTAGCAAAAAATATCGATTGCATTATAACATATATGATACAATTTCATTCATTAACATTTCATTCATAAACTGCACTGTACAGGAATTTGTCCATGCTAAATACAAGCCCTGGACCAAATACACAAAACAATTTAAATGCACTTTTTACATCCTATATGCACAAACATTTCTTAAGTTAAAACTATGCACACTACATATGCATAGCGTGTATATGGCTTACATATTCAATGACAGGAATTCCACCTTTTGGCATGCCCTTATCCCAGGGCTCGGAGCTTGCACCGTTCCCAGCTCAATTTCATTTGCTCCGCTGTCGGAAAAGAGACAGTCAGCAGGTATGAATGTGTAAGGGTCCCTCAGTCTAGGGTGACTGGTTTACGATTCCTTCTTCAGTCGGGACAAAGTGTGCCCTGGTTGAGGTTGAGCCTGATGCCTGTCGAGCTCTGGTGAGATCCCGCAGCAGCAGGTGAACAGCACACAGGTCTGTCTTCCACCAGCCTCTGCACAGCGGGGAGTGCCACCGCCCCCCTGAGTCCTCTTCAGAGCGGACCTCGGCTGATCATAAAGACTTTTTGGTCAGTGAGGTAATAACCACAGGGTCCAAAAAGGAGAACTGGGAGTGCAGTGACCCAAGCCACCCGAGCACCTACAACACCAAGGGGAGCACAGAACTTTCCTGGCACGTTCCAGCAGAGGGAAATGAGGTTGGCTGCAGCTGCGTGGGACGCCCAGGCAAGCCAGGAGGGGTCACATGCAGCTTGAAGGAAACAGAGATGAACATGGAGTCTCTTTCTGGGCACAGCACAGGCTGGAGGGCTCATTCTGAGGCTTCTTGCAGAGGTAACTGCCCGTGTGCTCTGTTTTCGCTGCCTCTCAGAGAAAGATGGTCTGGTGTTTTCTTTTAATGAAACAAATGCTAGCAAGTATTTTGCAGTATCCATGTTGTCACCTTTGCATTTGAGACAAAATATGATATAAGGCCTCAGTGTCACCTTCCAGTTCTGAGAAGCAACACAATATTTTGCTGAACAGAAGCAATTTTCATGTATTCTTGTCATTGTCTCTTCTACCCTACAAAACAGTAAGCACCAGCTTCATGGTAGGGCTGACACCATCGGTGATGTCTTCCAAAATACTACAGGACTGAGACCGTTTTAATCTTAAATACTGGATGCTAATTAATTAATTTTAAAGAGATATTTCAAATACTGATTTGTTAAACACCAGTTCTTTCCGTATGGCAGCCGCTGCAGTGGGGAAGAATCATCATCCACACAGGCTGGCTGGTGTAACTCCACAACTTCCCTGCACAGTCTACATATTTTTATTTCCAGATATTTGAAGGAAGCTAACAAGTAGGACTTTTATGTTGCATGCAGCATGGTTGCATGAACAAGTATTTATAACAACATTTCATTTTGACTTTCCATCTCCACTGGATGCCAGTAGCACTGCCACATAACAGCAATCCTGGGCAGACGATAAATGTCGTGTTTTCTCGTCTCACGGTTAACTGGAAATCTCTGGTGTCAGTGATGAAATAAAGTGAGGTCCAACTTTGGCTGAAAAAAATTATTTTGGCTAGTTTAAGAAAGCAGAATAGAAGAGGAAATAGCAACAACAAATACAACTGAAAACTTGCGAGTTGTTAAGTGCCTTGAGTTGCCAGCTCAGGGTTTTACATTTTACACTTTTGATCATTTTGTCCAATTACTCTCCACAGAAACAGGATGATACAAGAACAAGTTGACACATAACAGCCTCTGAGAGCACGGGGTAGGAACAGCTAGAGTTCTTTTCTCCTGCAACAGAGGTCAAATGAAAATTCATAAGCAACAGATTTTTAATACTACTACTTCCAGTATTTAATATACATCAATCAAGGATGTTCTATTGCATGATCATTTAGTCTGACATTAAGGATGCAGAGATGTGAAAGTATTGGTTTTGCCTTCTTTATATTGAATGGCTTTTATGGGGACATAGAAAGTGTGGTATACCATGTCCCCATTTCAAACCCTTGTAATAAACCCACAACTGGAGTAGAACAAAGAGGATAAGAATAGCACTGAGTCTTTATAGTATAAAACTCTCCACATAATAAGAAATAAGTGATAAAATTACCTGTCCTGCCCGCAGTGTCAGAAGCTTTTAAGAAATGGCAAATCTAGTTCTGTATCAGTGCTTCTTTTTGCTCAGTGGCTTTTACTAGATCTTCTGACTTCTTACAGTGTTTAGGCTCACCTAGAAGACAAACAAATGTGATTGGGAACCTGAGTGAGGATGTTAAACAAGAGAATCTGCACAGCCCTAGACAGACAGGAACTTTTTCCTCCTGACTTATTTAAGGTTAAAATGAGGTTTCAGTCACTGCTTGCTTTAATTGCTTTTTCACCAGGTAAGCATAGGATTGAATTAACTAATCATTATGGTTTATCCATTAGGCAAAAGATAGAATGAAAGCAATAGATCACAGCATGAAACAAAATTATGAAGACATTTATACCAGTAACTGTTAATAAAGTGGGTTCGGTTTAGGTTTATTTTATCTTCCAACTTACTGAAAGTCAAAATTCATCCTCTGCAGTGAAGTGCTGTTTAAATCCTCTTTAACGTAGGCTTTCAGAGTCAGCTTCTCTCAGATAATGAAAGATGCCAGTGTCAAGTTCCAAGAATTTAATTAATTCAATCAGATAGGAGGAGCAATGACACCAAGTGACACAAGCAGCTTTCAAACTAAGTATATACAACACGACTTTCAAACTGACAATCATAATATTAAGCTTGTGCTTAAACTATTCCTTCAGTAACTTTGAATGAGTACAGCTGAGGAAATTATAAACTGAGATAGTAGGCATGGGGACAATGCAGCAAACTTACAGTACCATTTACTAACTACATAGTAACTTCTCAGTTTTAACCAGTTGATTGAGTGATCCCACCAGCGATTAATAATGCTGAACTGAAAATATGATAAAAGAAAAGCACAGAAGTCTCAGAAGTGGAGAAGATAAGCTGGGAGAAGCATAAAAGTTATTAAAATCACAACAGAGGCAGGGAAAGATTTTTGAAAGCCAGAAAACAAAGGTACAAGCAGTTGACAAGTAAAGCAGATGATGACATATGATCTGAGACGCAAACTGAAAGACAGCAAGATAAAGTTGAAGGGGTTCACAGTTTACAAAAGAGAAAGGGAAAAGAGGAAAGGTAGCTCATGAGAATGAGAATAAGGAAAAAAGAAAATTAATAGCTATGAATTCACCGTGACTTCATTGTAAGTAAGGAAGAAATGCTACTGATTTTACCCTTCTATCATTGCCAAGAACAGGTGCTGCCACTCTGCAACGAGGCCACCAGCAGATGGGCCGTATTCCCCCAGGCAGCATTCTTCATTGTCTCCCTTATTTTACATAAATTTAGTGTAGGTGGAATATAGTCAACCAGTTCTCCAAAAGCTTTTAAAGTGTCAAAATTGGATTAACGTGAATTAAAACAACATCTCCAGATCTTTCAGCCTGCAGTTGTTTTTGGACAGCTTTAGCAAAACTTTTACTACTATCCATAAAAACAAAAAAGGGGGTGGCAACAGGTATGATTGTAAAACCTAATGATCTAAATATTAAAATTTTATACTTGATGTAAAATGGTTAGTGGAATTTTAGGAGTGGGATAGGAACGGTTTGTGGAGGCCTTAAAACAAAACCATTATGTTTAGTTTTCATAAAAACTAGACATTAATTTCTAAACCATATATAACTTTCTTCCTGTCACTGCATCAGGTATTTTATGTGATAAACTCTGCCTTACAAATGGTTGCTAATGGCTGTTATCTTATAATCCCGATCCTTTTGATAAAGACATCATTTGGTCTTTTAATATAAGTTCCCTCCATCCTCATCCCATGCACGAACATGGATGCCTTCCCTTAGTACCAGGATCCTGATGTACCGTTGCTCTCTTTAGCCACACTGCGTGCACAAGGGATGCTAGCGAACCAGGCACGCAGCCACCTGTGCCCACTTTGCACGGATCCAAAGGGTTCCACCCTCAGCTGAGCACCGCAGGGCCACCACCGCACTCAACAGTCACTAGCATTGCACGGCACGGATGACTGCTCGACGCCACCTGCGTGATCATAAATCAAACGGGCATGCTGTTGATGTGGGTCTGTCCACTGCTGTTTAACCTGGTTCTCCTCCAGGGCTTTGAGGTACTGCCTGCTGGTGACGCGGAACGCTTTGTACCACGTGGTGCGAGCGGGTAGTCCTCTACTGCCATACAAAAGTGAAGTTACTGATGATCTGTTTTATCACAGATTTATTATCTCCTTTACATTTTGATATTATGGATTAATGTGGCTATCATCATGAGTGAAAAGTTAAAAGTGTGCCAATTAGCATTTATAAATCATTGAAACAGGGAGTTGTTTAATTAAACATAAGCAGTTTTTAACATTAATGTTCTAATTAATAAATCACTCAGGAGAAAAGGAAAATAATCACTTAAAAGAAATCACGTTATAATAGTTCCACTTAATCTTGTAACATTCAATTAAATGAAAGTGAGATGATGGAAAGGACAAAGGTACAGTGGAGAAAAACGACTTTCAGTCCTAACCCGAGTCCTTGTAATAGCAACCCTGCGGCTCTCCCTCTGCACTGCCCAGGACCCAGGGCAGGGCTACTCCTGTCAGTAAAACACAATAGTCTATGAGAACTAGACCTAGAAAAAGATGTGATATGAGGAGAGGAAAACAGGCCTTCTTTCTTTTTTTAATGGGGAGCCCCCTCACCATAGTACATCCAAATATTCGGTGACAGTTCCCAAGAAAGCAGGTAGATCATCTCCCTGTATTCCCCATCACTGTTACAATTCAATTGCTTACTCACAGAGAACCCAACTGAGTTTTCTGCTTTTTATAAAGGACAGAACAATGACAGCTAACATATGAAAATTTAATCTGAATAACTTTATTGCTTTTCTTCTTACTTTCTATCTCATTCTCCCAGCCCCAGCACCCACAGGTGCTTAATTCTCTCTCCTGGGAGTGAGCAAGCACTCTGGACATCGCTTTAGCTTTCTACCACCCATCCTCAGTATGGAAAGCACAGAGGTAGAAAAATCTCACACAGAGAGTGCAAATAATGTCCTGGTAGATGTATAGTGCTGCTTAGAATACTCAAATAACTCTAACTTGGGAATCAGGTTAAAAAATGTAAGGTCGTGTGTACGCTACCTTCTGCTTGCTTGCAGTGACATTCCACTGAAAACCTCTGACCTTGGCTGAAAGAGTCCTGTCTGATCCGCTGGACATCAACAGAGGTGCAAAAGTGACACGTGGGGATGCTACCCATGCTGTCTCTCCCTTCTGAGCCAAGTGCTACTGCATCATACACAACACACTCACCCTTGACCATCCCAAACATCACTTACACAGAGAAAAAGGAGGGGGCAGTGAGAAGAGAAAATAGACTGCTGTGCTCTTAGTAGTTATGAGGCTTCTACACACACTGCAGCAATGAAAACTCTTGCAAAAACACTAATATCGAGTATCTACATTTAGACAACAACAATGGCAGTTAAGGATTCCCTCCATTTAGAAAGATATTAAATCATTTCACCACGGTGAAAGAGAAATGTGAAACATTTTGGCCTAAGTTTTCCCTTTGGTATTGAATATTGCAGACTAGACTAATACTAAACTCCTGCATTGCCTTTCTTTTCAGTTATCTTTAACATGGTGGCACAATCTCTGCAGAAGTACTTAAAGCTACTGCTGAAACCCATTATTAATTCATTTTTTCTCAAAGAACCAACCTGAGCCTCACCACGTGTTATTAGAAAGTCTGCTGCCCCAACCCCTGCGCGCTACAGTGATGTAAATACCTGCAGTATACTTTTTTTTTTAATTGGCAGGCACAGAAAAAGCCCGTATGTCATTTATTTATATCATCTATGACATAGTTGAGAAATTAATATTAGGTCTCCTCTGTGGTTTATTAGAAGCATGAAGTTCTGTGAAAGGGTCAGTGCTGACTTAAAGGATTATAGTATTTAAAAAACATACAGATTTCTCACTATATAGTAATGGGGCTGGTCTGTCCTTAGGAAAGAAAGTTTTAAGAATATGATTACATATCCCTCTGTAAATAATTTCAAAAGTCCAGAAAATATTCAAAATATTTTTCTATGACATTTAAATATTGGGAAAATAGGGAAAAATGCAAGAATGAAATGTCATTAAAGTATAAATCAAGCTATTTAATAACATAAAATCAGAATGTAAATGATATTCTGATGACCAATAAACCCCTACAATGGAAGAAGGTTCAATGGAGATGGGCAAGGGCGATGTGCCCACCAAGCTCAGGAGATAATACAAGGGGTGACTGACTAGAGCTTTTGCAAAGGAAGCTGACGGTCTCAACACAAAGGGGAGAGGGGGGTGGCCTTAGGTTTAGATAAGCACTGATAGTGGAGTGGATCCACTATATCACAGACACGGGGATTGACCAGTGGTTTCTCCTTGCATTCCTCGGAAGAATGTGACTGCCTCCCCGGTTAGCCAGGCCAGCAAAGAGGGAGTGAATATGTGGTTCAGCCAAATACAGAGTATAAAAACTAAACAGCTAGCAAAAGAATTTTGAAGAGAGCAGTGGGCTTGAGCTGGCTTCAACCCGTGTATGCCTTACCGGTGACTGGGGACACCCAGTGTCATGATGGTGAGCATATTCTGGACACTGGTAATGGGACTCGCATCAGCATTGTGACTGAGCTGTGTATTGCTATTGCTCTATTTTGCTAAGTGTAACTTACATTTGTAGGGTGCTTTCAGTATATTTTGTATCACTCTGCTAAATCAGAAATCCCATGTAACATTAACTACCTTCATATAGGTAAACGTTACATCCTTCACTATTACATCCTTCACTTGTGGAATACCTAAAAGAACCTGGTTAGAGAGTATTAGACGTTGACATTAATATGCTACAGAAACCAGGCAAAACATTCATCAAGCTCTCCGTTTACCTGGGTATTTATCTGTGCTGGAAAATGAACACAAATAATCACTGAAGGAGATGGAGGAGAGTAAACTCAGCATACCACAGTGAACAGATGTTTCACATAAAATGACAACTAAAAAGGCCTCCAAACATCAAATGCCTTTAAAAATAACACATAATCAGTATCATTACTCTATGCAGAGCAGCACTCTACTGAAAGTTTGTGATAGTTTAAATCAGAAATCCAGCTTCACCTTGTGGTTTTCTGGCTTGAGTGACTGACTTACAAGGGGATCCATGAAATGTTTATAAGACTAAAAGAAATGCAAACTTACTTTCTGTAGGCTTAAGCTGGCTGACCAGGGATGCACTTTTCCACCAGAAAAATTTTAAGGATTCACAGGTCTAAATAGGTGAAAAGTCACTATTCTAGAATGCAAGATCCAAAGAATTTGGAACACATATATTCTCTGAATTTCCCATGACAACAGCACTTTGACAATATAATTTTTTGTGACAATATAATTTCCCATGACAACAAGTACCGCTGACTACATTTGTTCACAAACCGTATCAGATGAACAGTTTTCAAACTAATTTGGAAACCTGTTCAGAGCAGAATTTTAGAATGGCAGGGCATGTGTTCAATCAACAGCATGAGCAGTAGCCTTTATTTTTCACACACTGTCACCAGCAGGAAAAGGCACAGTTTGTAATAAAGGAGGGACAGGAGAAAAATCCTTTCAGTTCCATTTCATTTCCAAGGATCTTTATACAGCAGTTTAAGCTTTTCAGGCACAGATGTTAAGTTTCAGTAGAAAAACCTACATTTCTCTACCAAAACTTTCCATGGCCATCAGCAGCAACTGAGATGTGTGCTGCAAAACCTGCAGTGGCTCAGATGCAAGTTGGGGGATCCTAGTAAGGGATATTGGCTCATGACTCTGCCTCTGGAGTTGCCTTAAAAATAATTTGCTGCTTCTCTCACTGTGCAATTAATCACTCAATGCAGTTATGTCTACTGCTACATCTCCCCTCTTTCTATGACTTGCTCTAAGTCCATGGTTTAAGTACCATTGCCTCTTCAGTGACCTAAGAGCTGAGCAATGACATTGTACGAGCTCTGATTTTTAGTTCAGGACCTTACCAATACTATTTATTTCCACTAAATAATTAAACTCTTATTTCTATTTTATTATTTATCTGAAGGCTTTTTGAATATTGCCATCTCTAGTGAAGGAACATTCTTGGATTGGGGGAATTCACGTTATTAAATCTTTTTTACCATCTCCAAGAAAAAAATAGCTTCCAGATCATGTTTGCCTTCGGAAATACACCATTGCAAACTCAACCACTTCTTACCCTTTTCATAAATTTTGCAGTTTGAAGTATTAAAATACAAGGCATTCTGTAGAAATTTCCCTGCCTTATAAATGAATGGGATTAGCTTTTTCTAAAATAAGAAATCTCTGTTCTCATAGGGAAGCTGGAATGTAAAGACTGACAAGGCAACAGTGTGCACTAACTGCATGCAGACTTGTATCTGACACCTCAAACAGCATTTTTGTTGTTCAGCCATCTAAAGACCCCCAAGTGCAGCTACACCCCAACTGCCTTTTGCATAGTTTGAAAGGTAAAAGATGCAGCTCTTCCTGCCCTGTTCCTCATCCAGGAGATGGGAAACTTTTTTTAAGGCACTTAAATTTCAAGCTGGGCTTTAATACAAAAATTGGTGCGAATAATACATGTCAAAAGACAAAAATGTCAGTTATAAGACAACTTCAAATGCTGTGAAATTAATTTTACTGTAAATATTTTGATTTAGGACCCTAAATTAACCATCTGTTATTTCTGATGGAAAAAACCTGTCAACAATAAAAGCATGGAGTGCTGGAAAGCAGAACTCTAGAATAAGTGGGAGTTCTCCATAAAAAGCATCTTTGAGAAATATGCCAAGTCATATACTTATGTCTAAGCTAAGTCTTATAAGCACTTTGGTGTTGCTGCTCAGACAATGCCATACTTCTGGTACAATATTGCAAGGCTCCCTGTCATAAAAGCATTAATGAGCTTAGCATTTTAATTAGAAGTGAGGAAAAGAAGTGTCATTACCTGCCTTGATTATTATTACCCAAATACTTCAAAGCTTATTCTAAATATAGGCAAATTCAGAAAATAAAATTAAAATGAACAGCACCTTTCTCTTACTTTGGTATCATCTATTCCTATTGCTTGGGTATCTTGCCTTTGATACTGCGTTATGATCACCAGATACTAAATCATATTCAGCTTATGATAAAATACTTATATTCTAAAAAATATTCTGACACGCTAAGGATTTTCTGGCTGTTTCACTTGTCCTGCAAACTACAGTCAGGGGACTGATCTTTCTGATGAAGAGAATGACAGTCCCATGCCTACAACAGTTAGCATATTCCATCTACTTAAATCTAACTCTAAAGTTCACATTACAGTTAGTACAAAGGATGTGGTTTGCAAAATAATAATCATATTAGGTGCCTAAACTAAGGGGAGTATATTTTAACAGCATAAGAATAATTACCTATTCGAAGAGAAAATGTTAGATAGTTCTGTTTTGAAAGTTCACCTCATTCTCCAATAACAAACTGCTATTTAATTGCAAATACACATCTTTAAATCATTAAATGACTAAATGATCATCTTTAAATGATCAAAAATCATTCTTCGCGTTCAACTAAAGGTCTTGGTATTGTATGTAAGAAGTTTTCTTCTAGATACCAAATAGCTAATATCAAGAAGATGGTATTTGCTTACATCAAACAGCTTTTAATTGATGGTTTGAGGACACTACTGTTTTCACACATGCCTGATGGTGTGAAACTTACACTGGTGGTTTGTACAACACCTTATTACAATACATTACTGTCGATGTTTGACAGGGAGATACCAGACACTGCTGCAGCTTCGCCCTGGACAGCTTCATTAAATTGACTGGTGCTCTGTGATGAAGTATTACCATTCAGTGGGTCTGTATTCTGTGTTTCTTGCTGGGCATCGGTGAGATCTTTCTGGTTCGGATCAGAGTTAGTGCATTTTTCTGAGTTGGATTCATCACTCAGAGGAGTGTCGAAAGAGACTACTTGTAGGACGATGGATCTGGGAGGACAGGCTGTACCATCGCCTCCCTGACTACTCTCATTTTGTATCCTTGTTGTCTCTTCCTGTAACTGTGCCTCTGTGGAATTTCTGCTTTGGTCTGTTTCCTGTTCACCAACATTTTTCACAAGTTCTTCTACAAAGAGGGAACAAAATATGTTAATTAGATAAGAAGGATATGCCACAGTTGTTTGATATCAGTAGTGACTGATAGAGCTGCACACGGGAACACTGTGAACATCGACTTTCTGCACGAGGACATGTGCACTGGTGTGTTTAATGTGAGTCAGATTCTTCTCCTGATTACACTATTGCAACTGAACCATAGTGGTCCGCTTTCTGGTTTGCTCTCTAATTTGTACCTCTTTTTTTTGGCCACAGTACAGGCAAGCAGCAGCATCAGACACACTGTAAGCTGAAGGATGGGAGCAGGAGGACCCCATGCTGCGGGCACGTCCCCCAGCAGTGGTGTCTGTCGCCACAGGACTAGGAGGAGCAGAGCTCATCAGTTCTGCAACAGAGAAAGGGCATGGAGGGGAGCACCTTGCTGCGGGATGGGGGAGGCATCAGAACTGAAGGAAAGGCCTGGAGAAAGTTGGTCTATCAGTCTGGAGAAGTCCAATGCCAGCTAACACAGAGCTTCAGCTGGAACAAGTTATAGAGGGTGACACACGCATACAATCCAGTACTGCTGCCATTATGGTTAATGGCACATACAGAATGTGAAGAAAAAAATATGAGGGAAATTGTGCTTCAGGGGACAGCAATTACAGGAGACAGCAATTAATGTTTGGAAGGCTCTATTCCCCTTGCTCTATTGCAGAAACCTGGAGAACAGTACAAAGAAATGGCCCAGAGTAAAAGGAGACAGAACAGAGCAGCACAGAGAGGTGGTACTGGGAGGAACTAGATTTAGAAAATGGAGAATGGAAAACTTGTGATGGAGAATGAAAAGTCTGATAAAAAATAACTGTACCATCTTTGTGGAGGGCCTGTTTCTCTTGCTATTAGAATCTCTGCTTTGTAAATTCAGATTTCAGAATCTGTATACTACTATAGAAGATACAAAACACTATCAACTTAGAAAGTGAAAGCATTGCAATTTCCACAACACCTGCACAAAACAGCTGCATGATATGGCATAAAATTTCTAACTTGGCTGTGCACGCTGTATTAAGGAAGGAAACTGAGCACTGAGATATTTATTGAGTTCGACTGGCAGCTCCCAGAAACTCTGGTTATGAGTGACCAGTCCAAATCTAGACCAAAAGTGATTGCATATGATAACTGAAAGACAGCCCAGTCTGTAATCACATTTTTACCACAGTGAGCATTTGGCAGCTTCGTCACATCACTTTTCTGAATCTAAAGAAAGTTCCCCCTGAAGTACAATTTGTCTTGTGAAACTGGATAGAAAGGAACACCTCCAAACCTGAGCTGATGTGCAGGAGCATGGAATAGTTAAATAATTTCCTGCTTTTGTCAGTTCTTACACTTTCTGGTATACTTTTAAGAAAATCAAGAACTTTCAAATTTGATCTGTTTCTAAATTGTTAAGCCAGGTTTTTTTACAAACTTTAGAGACCTGCTTGTTTTGCACTCCAAATCTTCTGAAACTTGGACAGGTACTCTTTTTCTACAGACTTCAATGCAGCTCTTCCAGAGAAGTGGTTGGGCTAAAGACATTAAGAAATGTATATATGCAACTTGAAGCAATTCTGATGTTCAATCTAGATATGTTAACTCAAGCATCTGTCACTCATGGCATAATCTACCTACTTAAGGCTTTTGTCCCCCCAAAATGATTTATGTGCCGTATTTGCCTCCATATGGCAGAGCTACAAGCATTTTACTGAAAAAAAGGAAGAGACCAGCAATAAGCATCAAAACTTTGCAGAAAATGAGAGGACTGACCCTGGTGCTTCTGGGACTCCAACATAAGTTTAAAGACATGTCCAAGGGTTCCCAAACAACTGTGATTTTTTCCCAACCAACCTGCCATTTTCAAACCCAAGAATACATTGCAGTAACCCAGAGTTATTTAGACATGTGTTCCTTCTGCTTTCAACTCCTTGCACAAAGATGTAGGAGGATATAAAACCACTGCAAACCACGTAATCCAGTGACACCTGATGTCACAGCATTGTGACATACAGAAAATGTAGCAAAGTTTTAATTAACTACCAAAACTTTTTACTAAGATTCGGTTAAAAATAATTTGTGCGTTTATGGTTTTCTAGGGTGGCTACCTCCACCTTTTACTTCTCTTTTGCTGTTCAGCTGTATAAGCACAGGGGCTTGAATGCTGGGACTTTTGGGACAGGGGAAGGGAGGGACATGCTGCTCCAAGCCTACTAGAGGGAAAAGGTGTTTAAAGTCATGTAGTTTGTCATTTGCAGAGGTGGCCCAGCTCTCTAGTGTATGCTCCAGGGGGATATCTAACAGGTTCCAGTATCAGGTTCAGTTATCATTCCTTAGTCTGTGATTTACCAGGTGCTGCCGATACAAAATATGTCTTCCTACTCTGAGCTCAGCCCATTCATTACACTTCCTCAGACCATGGTGAAAAATTCTCCTTTTTCCACTGTTCCTAACACTTTTCTGAATTAGCTCAAGAACTGCTTATGACCTAAATAATTTATCACTGCAATTAAAATTACTGTCACTGGTTCAGATGGGACTCCTTTAGCCCCTGAATTTACTTTTGTCCAACAGATTAAAACAGCCCATTAGAGTAGATTTCATGTGCCAAACTGTCGGTTGGTTTCTGTGACTGTCACACTCATCCTCCCACCACCCACCCTTCCTAGTGGCTGCTAAATCACATTAAGATGCTATCAGATCATCACTCTCAGATTTTCGCATTTTAGCAGCTGTTACTCTCTTCTTATTAGCGAGTCTGCGGAGAAAATCCTTCAGACAAAATGGAACCGAACCCTTTAGTTATTGTGACTGGAAGTATGCAGGACCGAAAGTGCCCGAGGGGGGCCTGCAGGTACCCTGCAGAGGTCTTCCAGAAGAGACATTTGTTATTCAAAGTTGCTGCCCACAGGGGAAAAAAAAAAGGTGATCTCTACTCCAAAGACACAATAGTTGTCACTTTTTCATATTTTTACTATCAAAATTAAGCACAGGACAGTGCAAACCCCTTGTTCAGCCTCACATATTTTTCATACCACCCCAATGCGGTCAGTCACCCCAGACATGCACCTTCGAGCCACGCAGCAAGCGCACTGCCAAAAGGTGCTGAGGACAAGGCTTGTCACTGGTCACTTTCCATACAAATAACGCAACCTTTGGTCGGGTCCTGTAACAGTTCATTCTTCAGAAGAGTTACATAAGCATAAAATGGGAAAACCAAGCAACACTGCTGTTGTATTATCGTGATGGGCCCATTCGATGGGCAGCTGGACCCTTAGTCTGTATGATACGTTCCCTCATGCTATTATATGACCTGAGGTGAGTGTCCTAAGTTGTCTGTGTCTCTTTTTGCTCAACTGTACAGTGAAGATAATGATACTTATTTATCCCTGTAACTTTATGTACAATATCTACTGAACAGACGCTAAGCATGGTTGCTAGTCCATACCCTTTCATTCTTTAGGGAGTACCTGAGCTTGCCAACCACTGACCAACTTAATTAGTAAATCTTTAGAACATTTTAATAGAACAAAATAAGCAAGAAGGAATAAACATCGTAGGCATAAAGACTAAACATTTTATTTTATAAACGTTAAAGCATTGTGATGTAATTTCTCTATGTTCAAAGAACTGCTGCATATAGGATCTTACATAATATTTATATCTTTCCCAACAAGTTGTCTGTTTCTTACAGCTTTCTCAGTAGGTCAGTAACTTCCAGTCCTTAAAATCCATTTAGCAAACATCTTCTCTAACAAAAGAACTTCTCAGACTGATGTGAGCATCTTTACTATTTGCTACAACTACCAAAATTGCAAATAGCAGCAACTATCAATGCTAGGTGTTGAAAAAAAGGACAGGATGGAATCGTCTCTTTATCACTGTGTTGAGATGAACAAAGACAGATTATCTGGTGATTAGGGGTTTGGAATATTAATTAAACATCAAGGCTTTCAAATTAGAATCCCAGATGTTTGATCATTATGATAATTCCCTGTTAACAGCATTCCCTGAAAGGTCTGAGAAACATTCCTCTAATTCTCTGGTGGTGAAAGGTTGAGGACCCTTAGGCTATAGAGCACTGAGCTTCTCTGCATCAATTATACAAGATGTGGCCTTTTTAGCAAAACGAGCCATTTTACTTAGTAACCTTCTGTTAAGGAAGCTCTCAGACAGCTGCCTAGGTAAATACACAACTTCCTCACAAACACAGGCCTTTCTAAAAATAAAGCACACTGTTCCTTGCCCAAGCTGCTTGCTCTGAATTAATTCTCAAAGCAACTATCTTTGCAGGGAGGGGTAGCACCAGCATCTCCAGGAAAGTTGCTCTGTCAACAACACTGCCAGTGTGTCTTGGTCTTCTTGTCTGAACTGCTTGGGCATAAGAGTCAGATCATCTTCAGCCCTTGCTGAGGGAGCCCTTGCTCCAGCTGAACTGCCTCCCAACCTGTGCTCCGTGAGTAGCCTTCTTCTGAAAAGGTGAGAAGCCTGAACGAGCTCAAGTGACCCTCAGGAAATTCTGTGGATTGTTGCTAGTTACCTTTCTATATTACTTGTGCATCTGTATTACTACATTCTGTAAAAACAACTTCTCCTGAGCCTGTGAACTAATCGGGGAAAAATGTCTAGTGTTTGTGGAGCCCACTGACAAGAATGCAGATGGCTCTTTTAACAGCACAAGTACTGTTTGTCATAGTCAGCTCAGGAGCCGTGTTTGGATATTTACACTAGCAGCCAGCCTGCTTACTACCATTGCACACTGTCCTCACGTGTGACCTCCTCAGTGCACTCAGCTCTTTCTGGCTTGTCATAAATTATTTAGCTAGGAACATCGATAGCAATAACAACACTCATTTCACTTGGCAGTGATTTACCCCTGATATTTCTTCCCTCAGTATGTGCTCTTTCTAATATATAAATAAAACACAGTTTCACACATATGCCCAGAGCAACCTAAAGAGTTTTCATCAAGTAATAGAGTCAGAGAAGGTAACATGAGATCCAGACAGGATGGAACAGATTAATCTGAGGTTCAAGGTCTCAGCTTATTCACTTACAAGCTTAGTCAAACTTGAGTGCAATTTGAAAGGAATTTCAAGTGGAAAGGGGATGTATTTCAATATTTTTCCTTCATTACTAGATGTTAATTTTGCAGTCAGATTAAGGAATTTTAGCCTTTGCATGGTGCAGCTTCAGAGCAGGTATACTGCTGATCTGGACCAGTTGGGGAAAACTTCTCCCATTATGTGACAGGGAACTTCTGTGCTAGCTCACATAGTTCTCTATAGAGGGCTATGTTCACTTGGTGAAAATCTTCTCCAGCAGCCCTTAGGGCCCGCATATGGGCTAAGTGCCCACACATTCCATTCCAAATGAATGGAAAATATCTTAACTTTCAAAAAACCTATATAACCCCCCTCCCAGCTTTTAAAAAACTTAGCATCTGTGTACTAACAAAATACAAACCTGTACTCAAAAGTATTTGCACTAATCACATGATTCTATTTTAGAATAGATTCTAATCAGGCACCCTGAAGGTATCCATGCCATGCTCCAGCCACCTGCAGATGTTGTTGCAAGTAGTCTCTTTACGGGTGCAGTTTTCCACAAATCTCTTTCTTGCTCTCACAAATGTTTTCCAAACCAGATTCAACCACAATCACACAGAGCCAATATTGTTCATCAAGCTCTGGCCTCAACACCAGCTATCTGCACTTACCCATCAGTTTTCCTAATGTACATTCTACCGTAATTACATAACTCTGTTCAGGAAATTACTTCATTAGTCAAGTAGACAAAAGAAAAGAAGGGCATCCTAGAATATGGACATCTACAATCTCAACAAAGTTCACGGAGTCTTGAACATTAACAGTTTTGTTTTTCACAGTAGAAAGCATGCCCAGAGTTTCCCGGATCTTGCTTGGCCTCACATTAATATTGACTGTATAGAGAAGCAATCATTTACCGAGAAGAATTTTTAAATCTCTTGCTGTGAGAAGCTTTGTGTTTTCAATGGCTGTCAACAGCCCAGTAAATCTGGGCTAAACATATCAGTAATTCATAGAGCGCTACAAAGCACTGGAAATGAAGGGAAAATTACCTCTTTGATAGCACCCTACACCTCCAAAACAATATACCAAAAAGCCGATGTACCAAAATCAAACTGGTTAGTTACATGTAACTGGAAATGGCAAACTTCCAGACAGCAAGTTCTTATTCCTTTGTATTGAAGGACCTTGCATGTAGATAGCTCAGGGCTGCTTGATTTCTGCAGGCTGTAGCTAAGGGGTCTTGGGCACCTGATGGTCTGCTGTTACTACTGATCATCCCAACTTAGTGTTTTTGTCCTTTTGATCAGTCAGAATTAGCTGGACAATACCAAAAAAAGCTATCAATCATACGCGGCTGCTCATGAAGGAGAGACAATATGACTTTAAATCTCCTCCTCAGCTGCCTCTTCTACCTAAGTCTCCAGTCATTGTCACAATAGGTGCATGGAAACCTGTTCTTAATATTCCCCTAATGAGAATATTCATTCGCAATTTAGCACGAAGTTAGAATTAAGCACTGCTCAGCAGTGATTTTCTGTCTTGTCTGACACCTCTTGGAGAAAAAAGGTGCTGCTTTGGATGATGGGATGAAAGACAAGGCTGGCACTGGACTCCAGGATACCATTCCCTGCGGTCACTATCAGGTCACGTACAGTGAGATCAGCCCCAGCAGTAAAACGCTACCGAAATACTCCAGGTACTTACTCAGAAAAAAGATAAGACTGTGGACAGAATACTCCCAAATGGCATTCACTTAACCTGCATCAAGGTTATAAACTGTATTGAACAATTATTACAAATAATTTCACACAGATAACTGTAACTCCAGACACTTTTCAGGTACAGCTTATGAATTAAGACACTTGATGGAGATTTGACTTTATTAACTATAAACCGCAAACAAAGAGTCACTTTTTGCCTTGCTTGGGCCTAATACATGCTGTGATTGCCCAAATCTTTAGATCCACAGGGTCATTTAAATAATTGCCTACAGCATAGTCCCAAAAAGCCTGTAATACTGAATTTTGTTCCATACAGTGGGGAACAAATAGCATTTCTAATAGCAAAGTACAACTTTTATGTCTCATAAGAAATGTGGTATCACATACTACTTTGAATTGTTGATTTTGGCATTTGAAGCAGATGTCTGTATCAGTTATGATTAAATGTGCAAGAATGCGCATTTCTAAACCAGACCTCTAAAGATAAGCTGTGCAACACAGAGCCTTATTGTACAGGTTATAAGAGGAGTTCTCATCCCCAGACCAGCTACATCTCTTTATACCTCCTGGGAGAGGAAAACAGAACCATCTAAACAAACATTAAGACATAAAATGTATGAATACAAGACAACTACGTATTTTTATAGGCTGAAGAAATTAAAAAAAATTAAAAGTAGGGGAGATCTTAGGGAGTAACCCATAAAAAAATCCCACCTTAGAATATCATACCTTCTACTGCTAATTCTTTCCATCTTTCTTTGTTTGCTTGAATGATCTTCATCAAATTGTCCTTAAAGCTTGTTAGGTCTACAGTTGCTAGAGAATTTTCTGTGTGAGTCCCTCCATCACTCGCACTTTTAAAACTGGGTCGTCTTTGTGCTTCGGCATTGTTTACTGCTCCCAAACTGTTTTGGCTGCAGAAGGGAAAAAACTCTAAATTATGAACACAGTCAGGCAATTTTGATATTACACAGACAGTTAATTGGAATCTAATTCCTCAGGACATGCATGCAATCACTAACACAAAATAACAGTTTTCACCACAGATTCCCAAGATACAAGCTATTTCTTCATCTCATGAAGCTGCAACCTGGGACCGATTCTCAATGACCTTTTTCCAGGGATTTATTGAAAAAAATGTGGCAGCTGAAAATACATTACTTGTAAGTTGGTTCTTGAAAGAATGTTTATGTAGCCATTTCAGAGCACCTTCTTAGCTGTGTTTTTGAACAGTGAATGGTATCTTTGGGGCTCACAGGAAAGACATCTGATGATTGTTATTTTTTGACCCATTTTAAAAAAGCAAGACAAAAAAGTATATGACAATTAAGTTCAGCTTTAGCTGAAAATTCTCTCCAAGGTACGTGCCTTCAAGTATAGTCAAAGCAGGATTTAGTTCAGTGGCTTTAAAATCCACTTAAGAGCTACTGCAGCTACCTTACGCATAAAGTAAGGTAGAAGTAAAATTTATTATTCATATATGAAAATGCAAACACATGTAAAGGTGGGGGAAAAAAAATGAACTCTCTTTTTCTCAGGATTAAAAAATCAGACCTATTTCTGATCTTGTACAGGTAATCCTGTCATACCAGGTTTTGTTTACTCAATTACGCTCCATAGTTCAGCTCATTGATACTGAACACAAATGCTAATATGCATATAAATGGTTTTCCATTAATCAGAAAATATATCTGCAGTGAACATAGCAGTGAGAACTGCACAAGAAGAGTTACTGTCATTTCTGACAGTGCTCCAGAGTTGTTGAATGGGATGGAACTGAAAGAATAGGTTATAATTCTAATGTTTTCCAGGCACCACAGTGAATGACACACTCCTGGTGTCCACCCAGTAGTTTCTGTGCAACTCTGCTGGCTCAGACATCTCTGTATCATGCTGTTGGCTCTCTACTCTCTTTATAAGTATAGCTCTTGATTCCATACTAATAAAAAAATCACTTTATCCTCCACCTCACATGAGGAAGCTTTGCTGGATCATAAGCCTTTGCTCATCTCCACGTAGCCATGAACATCAACCAAAAATGAAGCATGGAGCTCCTCATCATCTGCAGCTGCTAACTACTCACTTGTGAAGAAGTGAAAAGGTAAACAAATTTGTTATCAATACTGCTTTAGTTTAGCACTGTTCCCCAAAATACTAAGAACACTGTCATACATACCTATTTCTAGTAACTTCTAGTTACTTCTAGTAACCGAAATACATGTAATCATGATCAGAAAAGAGCTAGGTTCATCATTAAACTGAAGGAGGGTAGATTTAGATTCTTCACTATGAGAGTGTAAGGGACTGGAACAGATTGCCCAGAGAAGCTGTGGATGTCCCATCCCTGAAAGTGCTCAAGGCCAAGTTGGAAGAGGCTTTGAGCACCCTGGTCTAGTGGAAGGTGACCCTGCCCATGGTATTAGGGTTGGAACTACAGGATCTTTAAGGTGTCTTCCAACCCAAACCATTCCATGGTTCTATGATTCCATGATTTTACTATTAAAATCTAACTAATGCACAGAAAATGAAAAATTGCCCTGCAGAGTAGTTGTCATATTAGTAGCGTCGGTGAAAACTCAAATTACAGTTTTAAAATGAAAGAAAAGTAGATAACAGAGGCAATAATTGTAAAAGCAGCATCTCATTATCAAACAATGCTTTCAGCGTGGAGTCCCTCGGATCATCTGTCATAGCTAGTTTGTTTTATACAAAACTTCTATCATGATGCAAAGACCAAGAGATTGATGAGCAAACCCTCCCCACCTGTGCAGTGCCATCTCACTTATACTGTATTTAGGTCTCTCAAGTGCAACATAAGTGAAATCTGTTTTGTCTCAAGTGTATATATAAAATAATACTAACATGGAAAGGTGAAGAAAGAAAGTGACCTACAGCATAACAAAACACAGAAAGAACCCTGAAATCACCTTTACCACCTCCACTTCCAATTGCCTCTCAGAAAGGAAAGAATGACTTTTGTTACTGACAATTAGAATTGTACTGAAAATGGTTCAAGGTAAGAGAACTAAGAACTTCAATGACCTGTTGCAAAGATTATAGTCAAAGGAAACAAACTGCTATTAGATATGTTGTAGAAAATCAACTTCATATTTTATATGTGTGTATTATGCTTGTAACTGTTTTTTAACGGTTTTGCTTTTTTATATGCACAATCATCCACAGCCAATGGAGTAACAGCATAATGCAAATACAACGCAGCACCACACGGTGGCAATACTGTACAGCTATTGACGCTACTTTTCTAACTTAAAATAATTGTGATGAATCTGAGAATTACATTATTATGTTAGTTCAATAACTAAGCAGTGTGTTCATACCTGGGTGTCCCAAATGCAGGACTTCCAGATTTTGACGCTTCCTCTATAAGAGGCATAACAATTTTCTCCATTGAGTCCGTAAGAAGAGAAAATGTTGGTTCTACTATGAAGTCAATGAAACCTAAACATGAAAAAGAAAGAAAATCAGATTTCACATTTCCACAGCTCTCAAATCTAAATACATGGTATCAGGCTGATTTTCTGGCTGTAGTCCTGATTCAATATAGTATACCACCGGCATAATCTTGAAGAAAAAAGCTCAACTAGAACCAAAGCCACCTGAAGCTATATAGATATAACTAGATTGTAACAATTATAGCTTTTCATTCCCTTTTCTTGTAAATTTTATGGACTGCAGAACACACCTACCATTTGAAATGAATATTAATTATTGAATAGAAGGGAAGCTACTGTTGAGCCAGGGGGCTAGAAGTCATACTGTCTCTTTTACCATTTGGAGCTTCTTGCCAAGGAGCTAATATTTCACACTGCTGTTTATTATTCTGTGGAGATAAAGTGTTATTTCACAGTGTGTAGGAGTGTTCTGTCAAATCAGTGAACAGAACAAGTAATATCCTTAGGAGACAGCATTTATCCCACAGTTCTGAGATGTCAGCTCTGAACAATGTCTTTTACATTTTAAAGTGCTCATCAAGGTATGGAATGGCACAGTGAGAGAATGAAGCATTATTCTCTGCTGAGCACTTAACAGGGGGGGGGGGGGGGGGGGGGGAAAAGCCAAAACATGAGTTAGCAATGAATTTCCAGGTATCTTCATACCCTAACCATGCAACGTGGCACAAAGGTGAGCAATGTACTTCATCCTAAGTTCCAACTTCCCTTCTGCAGCAGGTATGATGCTCAGGCACGTTGCCTTTCAATGCTGGTGAAATGGAATAAAGGACATTTGAATGGCAAGATCAGACAGGACGACATGCTTCAGTTCAGGGATAAGACACCGTTACCTATAGAATTTCTCCCTGAGCACTGTGTTCACTCTTGTAAAAGGTACAGCTGTTGGCAGGATATATGGCTTTACTCAGAATGCTTCTAGGGTTTGTCCTTCTGACTAGCCCCAGTGATCTTTACCAGGTTTTGTCTCCTTATTGCTGATGGACATGAATACAGAGAGAGCCAAGAGCCGCATTTCTGAAAGGGGGAAGTTGAAGTTTGACCACTGCTATCAAAACTGACAGGAACAGAATGCAGTGGTCCTTGTCAGACCAAGGAGGCTTGACCCTGTGTAGTTTGACCCTGCCACACTGACAGTCTTAATTGCTGTCCAGAGATCTGATGTATACATTGAGATGCATCCGCAAAATGGCACCAGGCTTTCAGCTAGAGACAGGCCTGTGAGTTCCTGAGCAAGAGTCAATCTGAAGACAAGATCTACCAAACTCTACAGTGTGCACAGCAAAAGTTGGGCTCATGTCCAGTACTTTGGTTAATCCCTCTACTATCCCCTCCTTGGCATCACATATGCTAAAATTACTTCTTTTGAGACCAGCACATTTCTTCTGTACGAGCATACGAGTTTGGTGAACAGATAGGTGCAACGGAATACCTTCTATATGATGGCATTTGGAACATTTAAAAATCATAAGAAATGTCTGCATGCTTTTACATGCTCCTACACATACAAGCAAAAGAAAACCACAACTTGTCATTACCTATTTGAGACTGAGCTACCAAAGTAGACTTGCGGTCACAGAGTGGGGAAAACTGAAGACCCAAAGCAGCCTCCTTGTCTCCCTGCAAACAACAATGTTTAATATTATACGCACATATTTGACAGAGGGATGGAGAGACAAAGGAATCTGAATTATTCTTAGTATTTATTCAACAGATTATTTTATTCACTAATATTCCTAAATATAAAAACAAGCCACAGCAAAACCCCCCTCATTATTTTTATCTTAAAACTTTCAGAAAAAGTAAAAGTCAAAATTCTAACTTACATTTGAAAGTTTTTTTATAAAGGAACTTATTGTAAGCAAGTTCTCCTCAAGAGCAAAGCAACTGCCAATGAGATTTAACATATATGAAGTTCTTCAATATGCACAGTTTAGTCCTGCTGGTCCCAGATGTCATGGGACTGGAGATATTTAGACATATTTGTAATAGTATGCCAAACGCTAAGTGTTTCCTTCTATTACATTGGTTTATCCGACATGTAAAATTTCTTCGATGGATTTACACAGGTCAAGGGAATTATCTGACTTGAACTCATTCTCACTAGCAGGCATGGCTCTCTGCTGCTGAAGCCATAAGAAAAAAAGATCAATTTCATTACAAAGGTGATTTGTACAACCTAGATCTGAAAATATTTCAGCACCTAATACACTAGAAGAGCTTTTTTGTCGTAACAGTCTTAGTAGCCAGGGGTGTGTGTTATCTCCATTTTCAGCATGATACACTAATTGACTTGCAAAAGCTCAAACAGAAAGTCTAGTGGTGCAAAAAATCCTGAAGAGACATCTTTCAAAGGAAGCTAGAAATCGTGTAGCTGGACAAACCTGGCCCCCAGAAGCATTGACATTATAGATACAGGAAAACTTAAGTCTTTCAAGTAGGATGACTCTATGCATTACACTAGTCATGGAGAGTGCTGTTTCATGATCATTCAATGGGGAGCAGTACATGAACCTACCATTTTCCCAAAGATCTCACCAGAAACTGATGGATGATGGGGGTAATATCAACTCTCCTTAGTCTTTTCATCATGTATCATTGAACTAGATTTGGGAAAATTTTAGAACTATAATACCAATAAAACTACTTCAGCCACAGAAACAGATGTACCTCGCAGACTGCATTTCATGTGGAAGTGGAGAGTTTTATCACTATGGCCTTTAAATTTTACACCCAAGTGTTCATAATTTGACTTCAGAGTGTAGAACAAATGAACGCTTACTACTAGGAGGAGTGCTATAGTGGCACCCCCATGTAAATGCAGGAGCCAGACTGTGATATAATGTAAACTGGGGTTGTTGTAACTAACCAGTTGTGAGCCATTTTTGGACACAGGATTTACAAAGTAATATTAATTTTGTCATCTTCCTTCAACCAGGTATTAAAAAAGAGAAAATTCCACACTAGCAAAGAATCAGTTTGATTTTTTTAATATTTTCAAGTAGCTCTTTACCCCAATTATGAGTTACTTTGCAATTAATATAATACATAATTAATACTTAAATATCATATAAGTCTAAGTCTATTGTGACTTGTAATAAGGGATACAGCATTAATATTGAAATTGATCATTATAATTTCATGAGACTTAAAACCAAGATAAAGATCAAAGCAGTAAAAAAAGACTCTCTGTGAGGTGGTGAACTCACTGGACAAATTCTCTTTTTATGCTTTTGGATCTACTCAGGCTGAGAGCAGAATGCTATAGGAGCTTATGTTATGTTATGATACTTCTTTGTGTGACTTGAACTATGCATTTCTTTATTTTTACAGTTTTGAGATGAGTGGGTGTATTTCTATTTTAAACAAGTAGCTCAGATCTTCCTTGGCATTACAACACGCTTTCTGTAGTTGTTGCTTTTAAATTTAAAGCGTTATTTAGCTTTTTCCCTGAAGTTAACACTGGCACATATTTTACCCATTAGCTGCAGTTAACAAAGTTTTTTGTCTAGTGTCTAGGTGAATGTTCATTTTTTGCTGGTGCTCACTACTTTGAAAGCTGCCTGTTAAAACATTTTGGTTTTGCACTGGCAGTTTCAGACCGTTGCTTTTTCCTGTAAGGCAGCAAAGTAGTTGACTTACTATCTTTTAAGAAAAGCAGAGGAGGAATTAGTGGGTTTTGTATACATTTGGACTACTTCACCTTGGCTGACATGGATTTGGAAGTCACAGAGATTTCCTCCACACATACCCAGATCAACAGACCAGAGGATGCATAGCCAAGCCAGTGCATTTAGGAAGCAGGAGACCTCCTGTGTCTGCGCTGCTCAGTGCATTTCTGCAGGTACAGTTACTTCATCACGCCTTAAATGTGTTGGAGCTACTCTACATGTGCTGTTCTTTTTAGTACATATAAAGAGGGAGTCAATTCCTTGCAACTCCTCTACAGCCTGAAAGTCTTTCACATTTTATACTGCTGAGTTGCAGACATACATACATGGTGATTTGATGCTATTGTTAAATGCCTCCTCAAATCTTTGAGCGACTTATTTGGGATCCAGTTACTTCTAACGAAAGGATAAAGGAATAACAAAAATATTAGCTGATCCCAGGCACTCAATGACCAGTGTGGTACTGTTCACTGCTAACGCTACTTCCACTTGACTGGACACATTGCCTCAATGTCCTATGGGCTCTATCTAGTCTGACTGTGTCTAAAATGTTTTTACAGTTGGTCATTTCTGATCTTCTCAAGTAATATATACCTGGGGTAATCTGCTCCTCCTTTTTCCTCTCATGTTCAAAATGCTCATCATTTCCATTTACAGAAGCAGACACAAACCCATGACTCTGCTCATTATTTCCACAAAACTCAGTCCATTTGTTACTTAGATTAAGACACCAGCTCTCCAATCTGCCTCTCTGGTGCAAAGCCCAGATGAAGGATGTCCTCATGATCCCTACAGAGAATTCATATAAAGAACCTCTAGGAACCAAGCAAGAACCTTCTAGGGCAGATGGGCCTAACAACCTAACAGTTTAATATACTGACTTCTTTATTCTCTGATCTCTTCTTCAAGTGTGACCCATCTGATTTGAAAATATCAGCAGATAGCAAATTAATGACAATCAAGCTGAGCAAGACATACACTGTTCTGTTATCTGTATTAACCATTTTTACAACCTGTGTGTAACTGCAGAAACTGTGTAATACCTAAACTGGATTTTGTTTATCAACTGTACTTCATTAACTGTTATGTTAAAAATGTGCATGGTCACAAATAGTCATTAGAGGGAGAGTATTCCCCTTTTGGAGAAATGTTTTTTTCCACCTGCTGAGGTGAGTAAAAAAATGGCAGAAGTGACACCAACACCTACTGGCCTTTCTCTTTGAATACAGTATCTCACAGAAATGGAGTCTGTCACAAAGGTGTGTCTTCATTTTTGTTTTAGGGTATATGGCCACAGCATTAACAGGATGATAGTGTCTAACCTCCCATGTTGGATCAGGCTGTTATTAAAGCAAAACATTCAGACCTATGTGGCATATGCATGGGAAGTACTCAAGGAAAAGAAATAGAAGGGCTTTCTGAAATGTGAAACGGAAACAACGTTTTGCCTTCTTTGCTGAAAATTAATTCTTCCTATTTTCAAGTCCCTCATCCTACCCTGCTGGTGCTTCTTTTTAACTCAAAGCATATATAAATCTCTGTCTACACAATGAAAACAGCTTGACAAGTTATATTATAATTGAAAGAAAAAAATGCTACAACACTCAGAATCCTGGTATCAGCTGAAACAGATATAAAGCTATAACAATTTCATCTTATTCAAGCACATAAAAGTTGAATTAAAGTCAGTGATATGTATGAAGAGTAAGGAATATATACTACTGACTATGCTTGTCAATCACAACCAACAGTATCCTTGTTGGTAGACTTAGGAAAAGACTTAGTTGTGTAACCTCTGCTTCTTGAATTAGATTTCTTAAAGGATTTAAGAAACAGCACCTGTCGAAAAAATTCTTCCATCAGGGCCATGGTCCACCGATAGTGCAGTTCCCAGGATTTTGCTGGATGGCTTATGTCTGCTGCATGTAGAATCAAAGACATGGCTTTGGCTTTGTCTACCCTGTCAATTCAAGGACATGCTCCAATTATCTCAAAACAAAAGCAACTATCGTACATAAGCTCATTGAAAGGCTACAGATAATGAACAGAATGGGAAAAAAACCTACCCCTCTGTCTGCTGTAGTGTATGTCGCATCGTTTTAATTTGTTGAAAATGGCCCGACATATCTGTAGACAAAACCATCTCAATGACCAAGCTACGCAACTCCCTAAAAATAATTAAAAGCGAAATGACTTATTACAATTCATTTATTCTATGTATGGTACCTTTGTTTAAGCAGTACTTGTTAATTTATAACTTTCTAAACAACACCACGAGTTTTATTACATTTTAAAAAGCATTTAAATAAATGATTAACAACTTGAATGTTGTACCCTAAAGCGATTCTGTGAAAGAAATGTACTTCAGAAAATGCACTCTGTAACCATTACTTCAGAGTCACACCATTTTGTAATTCCTCTTTTCTAGTGTATAAGCTAAAATTACATGCAGTTCTGTTGCCCATTATAAGTCTTTCCTTATTTTTCCAGCAGTACAGCATTCAAAAAACCGGTTGGTCTCCGGGCTTACCACCACCCAAGAGAATATATTTGTGTCTTTTATTAGCACCCTTGTATTAGCACAGAGCAGGCATAACACTAAGCCTAGGGAGAAGGCTGTGGAAACACTCAGAAGAGCAAGAGGTATTACATCTGCAACGCCATCAACATTATACCACTGATTATGACAAACTATCCTTCATCTCAAAAATACCTTAATGCCTATTTCATGAACCAGAACAAATTTGGGAGTTATAATTTGTTTATCTTGGTATTATGGTCAGAGATGTTGGCTTGTCCATCAGCTTACTATTAAATGAATATGAAAATAGTAAAACATGAATCATGTAAGAAAGTGTATTAATTCTGATTGTATATGGAATTACATTAATTCTGTCAACAATAATTACTGATTTGGATAATTCAGTTTCCTTGATGTAGAACGATTCTATATAGACTATGTGGGAGTCTACCGGGTCTTTCTTTACATGCTTTTTAAATGGAGGGTTTATGCGCAAGTGTTATTTATATATATAATGGGGACAATTCACCACATAAAAACTTTGATTATAAGCACACCCCCAATCCCCAATCTGAAGGATGTCCAAATATCAATTACAATAGTAGTATCCTACTTTAGTCATTCTCACTGATCTTTCATACTGTATTCATACTTTTGATTTACTTAACATTGTATTTTTTTCATAGGACTATGTTTGAAAGAGGTAAATTGCAGTTTTCTTCAGAGCTGTTAGAACAGTTTGTTATAAAACCTATCAAGATTACTTTAGTGCCAAAGTAATTGCATATTTAATCTAATACTCCTATTGATTTTTGTGTATTTATTCCTGATTTGCTTTGATGCAACTGGAAAAAGACTCAGTCCTCTCACTTCTACTCAGTAAAATGCAGCCATAGCAACTTGAGTTTAGAAAATGTCTTACCTTACCTGACCTCATAATAAGATACTAATTAATTTGCATCCCAACTGTTCCTCCTCCACATTGCTTTGAAACTGTACCCTTCAAACACAGCCAAACCCGTTTAAAAAACCCCAACAAAACAACAGCTAACACTGCATGAAAACTGAGGGCTCTGCATTGTTTGTAAGACTGAAATAATTACCACTTCCCCTTTCTATGGGAGATTTTCTTTCCACATCTGAACTTTTAAGAGTAATCAGAAATAAGCTCACCCTTACTACAGAACACCACACACAGAAGGAAAATGCTGCTTTCTGCTTACTCATACTGTCATGGCAGCAGACAAACCCTAATTCTTAACTCCATCACCTTAATAAGAATCAAAAAATGTAGCACTCAACATATTCTGAAGATTTCAGGCCACTGAAAAGCTGCTTGACAGCAAAGGAGAAGCTCTCCACCTATGGTCTGCAATTGTTTCCTGCCTGCACCCCCATGCATCGTCAATAGAGAAATGGAAAATTGAGAACTGATGGGGAAATATTAAATAAAGCTCTACTAGAGCTACAAATGCTCAGTCTACTACCATTGCACAAAAGATTACTCTTGGACTTAAAACATTCCCCTTTTTTTTTCCCTGGAGAAAAAAAAGACCACCTCAGCTTTCACACTGAAGGAGACCTCAGCTGGTCTCACAGGTAACTCCTGGGCAGAAATCTCTGCCCCTTTTATCAAGCACTCCACAGCTACAAGGACATCGGGATAATACAGTTAGCACTGCTCATGCTACCATGGCAAAAAGATACGTATGTGTTTCATCTTTAGTTCTATGATGGGAAGCGGTAACAGTATTCACGTACAGCGCATAGCAGTTTTTGGGGCCCACAACTGGAAGATTAATGGTTTTGAGTATACAATCTCCATTTTTCTTAAGTAAACTGTCATGTCCTGTGCTGTCATCCTTTCTTAACCCTCCTATATCCATATGTCCTATGGATAGCATACTGTAAAACAACAGATGCAAGATGATGTGAAAAAACAACATGAATAATGCTGTAATGAACAAGAGACAAGGATTGGCACATGGACTTCTCAGAACAGCAGTTAACTGATAAACAGAAACCAGCTTTACCTGGATTTGCCCATGTCAGAGACGTTTAGTCAGCTGGAAACTAATGAAAAAATGTAGGAACAGGCTAAGCTGAGCGAAAGTAGGCTGGGAACTGAAGACATAAGGTTAATCTCGCAAGTTATAGCAATCCTGCCTTCCTCAAACAGAAGTCTCCCAAAGGAATTGGTGAAAGAAAAGCTGTTCATCATGCATTGTATACAATTCATACTGTTTTGTTATTCCTTTTTGCATAATCGGGTAATATAACGTTGTATGCCTTATGAAGGGAATGGTTTGAGATATTAATACCACCTGACCACCTATAACTGTTCACATAACACACGGGGTGCTAGAAGCCTGGTAAATAAAAGAAGAAAGGAGGACAAAAAAGGAATCCTTTAGTTATATAGGGGCGCTAAGCGACAGAAACAAGACAATATGGAAGACTGGAATATATTTTCAGAGTTGAGGAAAGTGTGAGAAATCACTATGAATGTCACATGCACTATCCACAAAGGACATCCTCATCAGAATGCCAGCAGTGTTTCCCTGCCCAGACCCAAACCCTATGTTTTAAACTTAATTGAAGCTGACAGTTTATTAGTGCATTTATCTTCTTAATGTTAACGTGTAGAAAAGCAAACGTAATACTATAGTCATTCTTAGTCACTTTGCTTCATCTTGCTGAAATAACTAGCAGAAACACAGTTTAAATAGGCAGTGGTATTAATTTTTTAAAAAATGAAATCGCTGCATCTCAACAAAACAGATCTGACAGTAGACAAGAAATTAATCAATGCCAGGAAGTACATTAAAAAGTTGAACAAATTATCATCTCAATTTACTGCCAATTTAATTCAGTGTAAACTTCAAAATTGTTAAGTCTAACAGCATGAATTTCAGTACAGATCCAAGAAATTTGCTGTAGCAATAATTAGAAAATTGAAGACCTTTTAAATGGCTAACAGATCTGTCATTGCACCAATGAACAACTGTATTTGATGATAGGGTAAAAGGATTTTTTTGATATTAGAAACAAATACCAGGAAACCATCATTTCGATGACCAACCCTCTAAATTAAAGCATCAGACTTCAACAGGTTGTGCAGGTTCTCGCATTAGCACTTTGGAATTTACTGGTTTGTAAAGTACAGACTGTAATTGCCTAGCTAAGTGACAAAACATGGAACTGAGTGTTCTGGTTTAGTTGCTTGAACTTATTAGTCAGTTCTTACATTTCTTCTAAGTTGTACTGAATAGCCGCAACAAGAAACCATAAAATCTACTTTCTCAGGTTGCCAAATTCCACCAGCTTCAAACTGGCTGCTTATAGTGGACTGGATCTGTGCAGCCACTGCATACAAACAAAATTTGCAACACTAAGATAAGATCCTCTAGGAAATCCTAGTCGGGTTACAGTGAAATCGGACTGAAAAGCAAGTACAAACACACTCACTGTGTGATTGAGCAACTTCTGAAGGAACGTGGTAGTTTATCACAGGTTCAAAAGCCACAGAGAACTGAAATGCAATAGAAGTTAGAGCAAAGGGTCTGTAAGCGGACTGGAAAAAGAACTGGGGGAAGACCAGACTGAGCAATCTATGCAGAGAAGTGTGCGCTTCAGAAATGTGAAGAGTCTATCACATTCCTCCCTTCATTCTGTTGCAGTCCACCAGAGCAATATGTATAAACATCACACACCTGGAAACCATAGGCTCCTCTTTCCATTGGCAAATATTTTCTTTCACAGGAGTTTCCATCCTATCACTCTTTTCCCCAGTGACATAACAAAAGGGAATGACTGGGACGCACTGTACTAGCTGGCAGCCAGATTTCTGTCAGCTGGACCAACTGCATGTTGCTGCAGGGATTCCCAAGCTATACTCATTTATGGTGGTCTCCAGTGATGAAGGAGCCAGGACTGGGGAAGCACACAAGTGTCTTCAAGCCATTCTTGGTCCAGTCCTGAACTGAAATTCAACTGCAGATCTGCCCCTTTCTACCTGGAAGCATTCTCTGGTAGGACACAATATGAAACAACAACACTTCAAAAGAACATACTCAAGGTAACAAGTCTCAAGATTGGAAAATCATTACCTCTCTACAATGATGGTTTTAAAAGACAAAATACCAGCCTCTGTTGGCTCTCTACTGGCACAATCACTTTCTCCATACTGAATAGCTAGGACAAGCAAAAACAGGGTCACAGAGCTCTATCAGCCCCAAAACTATCAGGCCCCAAATATTTTGAAGCAGAGCAAGGCTGACTCATGTTGGCAAAGAAAATATAGGTGTATATGACAATTATTGTTGAAGTTTACAATTTACTTCCAGAGATCCTTCTCCAGAACAAAATATACAGCACAAATTTTGTGATAACTAAATCCAAATGAGTATCTTCTGAGAAGAAATCTTTTATGAGAATAAAAAGGTGTATGTTTCCTCCCTCTGATGTATTAAATAAAAAATTATAAATACTTTAATATTAAGTGTTTTAGAGTAGCTACAGTAAAATAATGAATTGAAAACCAAAAGGGTCAGCAGGCTTACATACAATAAAAGCTTTATTTAGAAGTGTTCTGATTATGTAGGTAAGTAACATAATGTAAATCTACCATGTAAAACAGTCCTTCATCTGTAAATATACACCACACCAAAATTTGATCTGACATTCACATATTTCTTCATAAATTTATAGCTTTGTGAAAATATATACAAAGCAGAGTATAGCTTTCTTATTTGTGGTGGTATCATTCACAGTGGAAGACTTTTCTGGAAGCAGAACATCTCTCCCTGACTTCACAGTCCACCTATTTAAAAGTTATTTTTGAATCTCTGAATAATAGCTATGTTTACAGAAATACACAGAAGACTCATTTTAAGTGCTATAGGTAGCAATCAAAGATGTATAAAGATAACATCATTTTTAATAATGCAGAAAGTCTTATCTCTAACACTTGTTCATTTTGGTCTTGCAGGTATTTGTGACATATCAATTATGATCCTGATTCTTTCAGGTGGTCATATTTTCTTCAGAATTATACTAAAATTAAGAAGCAGAAATTAAAAAAAACCAAGAGCGATTTCTGGGGTACTACTGTGCCTGGCCTTTATTATTATTTTTTTTTTTTACTCTCCAGATAATTCATTTTTTAATGCTTAACCAAGATGTGACTACACTGTGGTATGTTACACAGCAGAAATCCCAAAGGCAGTAGTGGTCAAGTTGGCAGCAGTGTGACTCTGCACTGAGGTTTTAACCCACTGTTAGACAAAGATAACCTAGCTCAAGACGGGCAACATTGTGGTTTTCCTGAAGAGCTATCTCACCTGAGACACTGTCCACACAAGTCCAACACTGTGCCTCATAAATGCACAACCTCACTTGGAAAATTATATGGAGTCTCTCAAACAGTACTTCTTTACACACAGCAGCCTTTCCTAAGCCCTAAATCTGTTACTCCTTCCAGTGCCAAAGTTTCTTCCTGTAATTTGAACTCTTAAAATAGACTCCACAGGGAAGGCTTGGTGTTTTTTATTATTTTTAAATACTGGAATTAAGTTTGAATGTCACAGTAGGTCTTACCTCCAGTCATCTTTGGTTAAATTTGCCAGGATGTTCATCTCTTCTTCTTGCATGAGTCTATAAGCAGCACTTACATGATGATTTTCAAGAACAGAACGATCATTGTACAATATTGCAACATCTGACCTAGTGTTAAGAAAAAGGCAGAATTTGCAATAGCATTCTGATGATGGCACTGAGGAAGGTAGGACTGTCTATTCTCTGGGAGAACTACTGATTATATATACCAAACTATGTTTATTTATTCCAATTGTATCAAATACTGATAAAGTTTCCCTCCTAAACGCATAAAAATGTATCATTAAACCATTGTATATACTGTTTGTGGGAAAATCATATTCCTAAATGTGTAATGTTTTATTTATATAACTGTGACAAAAATTTGTGAGGCGATCTTTCAGCTTCTTGACTGTAGATAGGATTGTAGAGCAACAGAAATGCTCTAATTAGGCTGCTCAAAAGTACACATTGGCAATCCAACCGTTTAAAACGCAGTGCATTCACCAACAGAGGGGTCTCTGCACATAGCATGGGTATTAAGTTAGTACCCCTGTTCTGAGACAGAGGAGCTGTGGCCAATGTCACTCATATATTAGAAGGAGCTGCAAGTAATAAAATATTTTAAAACTTCGATTTCACATGTTTTAAATGGATGCCATCTTTTGTCAGAAAAACTGTGAAACTTTGAGCCTCGTAGCAATGGAATGGAAGAGATGCTAAGCTGAAATTTGATTTGCACTCAAGTGCTTCCGAAAGCCAGACCCTTGCATAACGTTATCATCCTTGATAGTATCCTTTCCTTCTTAACTAAAGACTAATCTACAATACCAAAATTACTTACAGATTTTCAAAAATTTTGATGTGGTATGGATTTATCATCCTTAGCTTCAAACTTCATTAATTCTTGGGGAATTTGTTTCCCCAAGACCTGATATGACTTGCTAAGCAACCTCAGGTTTCCCCTCTCTGCTACACTTCTGTTCTGATAAAGCTGTTCTTGAGTATTTCCATTTGGCCAACTGAAAAGTCTGTGCCAGGAGAAAGGTGTGATGATTTAGCAACGTAACTTACTATGATATTAATATGGTAAATCCAGCCTTTTGTTTTGTTGAGCAATAACATATATTTAGTGTAACCACCCACGTGTATGGTATGGTACCAAGGAATCTAAAAAATGAAAATAGGACTGGAAATTTTATTTAGTGGGAACAAACCATAACCTACCTAAATAATGAATATGTTTACATACATACTCCTACTAAAATCATGGGAAAATCTGTGATCTGACAATCACGTGTTAATGAAGCACACTTTGATCCACATAGCTACTTATGGTTAGTTTTAAACAGTGCTAAGATTTGCTATGACTATGACAGCCATTTCATCAGCTTTTCTCAGGCAAAACAAGCCTGGAATCATGGGCCTGGGATGCCACATCAGAGACAAGTTCCACTAGTAGGGAAGAATGAGTTAATTACAAAACAAATACCTGTTTGCAAGTATGCCCAAGTAAAATTCAAAGGGTAACAGCTTAATTGATTTTCCACTTTTGCAATACTTCAGAGCAAAATATTAAGGACAAAAATAGAAAAGTAATATAAACTTGGGATGACAAACTGATGTTTATTTTTAGCCAGACTATGCTGAGGGAGAAAAGAATTCTGTCTTTATTTCAGCTGCAGATACATAATTTGTTCAATAACAAAGGGCACATCTCTGGGCACAAGTATGTTATGGATTTAATTTAAATATTAGGCACTACATCTGTATAGGTGAGTGTGAGGATGCTTCTGTTTGAAGTAGTAGTATTTCTAGCACAGAGCTGTTTTGTTAGAAAATGCCAGTGCTTTGCTGAATTTTTTTTAACAGCAGGTAAAGCATACTCATCAACTGAGGATACTAAAAACAAAGTACAGCCTAGCGTGACAGAAGTGTAAGATGCTTTGTACTAGGTTAAGTATCGGGTATATGATTTATCACCCATTAATGGATTGGGCAGTGATTTTCCTTTGATAAGGTGAAAATATGTTAAGGGAGAGAGGTATATGCTGTTGTTCTGGACCAGAGGCTAGGATGACATGCTGCACCTGCAGTTAGCCTGACTTTTAAACTGGATTTCTTTCTAGATTTCTTTTTCGTAACTACTGCAGATGCTATCAAAACAAGCTAGGAGACAACTTGTGGTAGGTATTTCTAAAGCTGTACTTGAAGGTTTCTCCCTCTGTACTAGGACCCTGTAAGTTTAATATGCAACTTCAAAAAAAAAAAAATGTAGCAGCCGAAGTAAAGTGCAGACACATTGCTGAAAGTGGAATGGTATTTTTATGGGGACACTGCAGAAGAAATTTTTAAGTCAAAAGTATCAAAATATAAGCAAACATATAGAGGGGTGAGGGGCTTTCAAGTCTGTGATCTGAATCTCTTTGAAATCTCTCTTGACATATCAGCTCCAAAATATAATGATTTCAAACACTATGGAGCTAACTCCTTACTTTTCCACACCGTCTTTGCTCATGTCAGCAGTCCCATTAACTGTACAGAGGTCAAGGAAGCAATTTGTAAATTCAGGAATGACCCGGCTGCTTCCTGGCTGTATCAGTAAGATGTATGAAACAGTTCAGACCAATGAACAGCAAACTCCAGATATGACACTTAAGAGAGCACCTCGCTTACCTTGTCTGAATATGAAAATTGTTTGTGGTCCCAGTATGTTCATAATCATGGACGGCAGCTGCAAAGATCATTGCTAAAATTTCCAGTTCTGTGAGCCAGTGCTGGTAAATGAAAAACAAATCTTAGTCATATTTTCTATAATAGTCTAACTCAGATTAAGTACTACAGTACTGGAAAAGTTTTGCATTATCTTCAACTTAAGGAAACTTTACTCTTGTCTTATTTCAGGTAACTATATATCCTTAACACTTCGCTATTATACAGTAAAATAACTCCTTGTACTTATGATTTCTCTATGACCAAGTTAAAGTCCTTATGGTCACTAGCAAAGTAAATATTGGCAGCCAGAAATACAGTAAGTTATTAAGATAATTACATGGTATACTTTGTAGCTGTTTCAAGTAGGAAGTACCTAACCTGCTAGCCCATACATGGCACTTTCCAAATAATGGTATATTCATCTAAAAACCTATTATAAATTGTCTTTTAGTGAACAATATAGACAGTTCATAATAAATTCTGGTACAACATCAGCATTAACTATATTTTACCAGTGTTTATAGCACTAAAATTAGGCCCATAGGAGATTTTTCTATTCTACGTTTTATCATACTTTGTACTAATGCAAAAAAAGGGTGCATAAGGCTAGTACACAGTAACTGAGAACAAAAGGTAATACAGGTCATGTATACAAAATAATGCAGACCCTAGAGTTTTGTGCACTTTTGTAACTCTTGCTAACTGAGCCTGTTCTGTATCAGTCGGTTTGTAAAATAACCTCTGCTATTTTATCTTTCAAGTTCTATTTCTTGAATGATAAATCATCCTTAAGGAAAAAAATTACTCCATCTAAAAATGAGGGCAGAAAAATCATATGATAATTAAACCCCGCAGTCATAGGACTGATTAAGTCAAATGCCAGTCAAGCATTTCCACACATATTTCAATTTTTTTTAGGGTGGAAGTAAGCTTCTGTACTAAAGGATCAAAGAATGATCTCATCCTTATATGCCCATATGTGCACATACGTGTGCATGAATGGATATAAGGTGTATAAGCCGCCAGAAGTATTAAAAGCTGCCAACAGTAGTACTTCTTTCAAAGAAGAAGAAAGGAAACAGTCAAGATTCATAAGTAATAAGAGAATAATGAAATAGGTCATTCAGTGACAAAATAAGACTGCTGAGGAACAACAAGTACTGGCTGTTGGTGAAGCAGTATAGATTTTAAAAGGTCACAACAGAGGAATGAGAATGTACTGTAAGCAGTTCTAAAAATGGAAACGATGACCTTCATCATATTGTGTGTCACAAGAAACCAGGCCATGACCAGTCCTGGCTTTCACAATGTTTTCAACATACCAGACAGAACAGAAACCCAGAAATTATTAGTAACTAAAGCTAAACATAAACTTTTGCTTTAAGACGCCTTTTCAAAGATCAGCTTGTTTAGTAACCAAAAGAGTTGCTAGACAATGCATTTATAAGTAGAAGAGGATTTCTTACAACAATGTCTACAGGCTACACAGAAACTTCATACGTTACTATATGACAGCAACTACTCTAGAGACTGTAGCTATACAATCAAATTTCAGATCTGTATTCAAATCACAGACTCAGAAAACTACTCTGGCTAAAGGATTTCTAAGGCAGTAGGAGAAAGCTCTTAGAAAGACACTTAACAAGTGTTTTGCCCAAAGGGAGAGGGAAAAGCAGGTATCTGGAGGGCTGCAAGACTGTGAAGAGCTGGAACCTACTTCCCTCTGGGAAGATACTATGTAATGCAGGTGTAACACCTATTGGAAAATATGTTTACTACTGAGAGATGTTTTCCAGCATTACAAATTGCTTGTAAGTAAATAAATACATTTCAACTTTTCATGAGCTCTGGTTCAAACTATTTTTTTAGACAACAGTGGATTAAAAAATGAGTAAGAAAGGGAGTCTCACAATGCGCTTATTGACAGTAGAGACATTTTTTCATTTAGTTTGAGCAATACAGGTATGTGGGAGGAGAAAAGGGATAGTGGGAAGATGATCGATGACTCAAAAGTTCTTTACAAGATTTATTCCCTGGGACTTGGATTCTTTAATCTTTATAAAGATGAAGACTTCATAAATCCAAGGTTGACTTCTATTTCTCAGTCGTATCATCTGGGTTTTAATCTCTTAGGAAGGCTAATAGACTATGTGCCATCTGTGATATCTAACTTTTTAACACATTGATCTGAGGTGGCTGGATCTTGTTTCTTAAGATATTATAAGTTGGAAATTACAATGATCATTTCAGTTCTTTAACTGTGACCCTGAATATGTGTTATTCTTCACCGGAATCTCTCTAAAGACTTGTGGAGAAGCATAAACTCTGACCAGCCAAATTTTTTGGTAGATGCTGAAATATGGATGTTTTCCAGGTGCCTATAAAAGATACAAAATGTATGATCTTAACAACTGGAATTGTGAAAAGGATTTTCTAAAACCCAGCTTTTTGAAACATTTGCTTCAGTATGTCTTTCAGAAGCGAACAACGAAGACAGCAATTCTTTGCATGATTTGGGAGTCACTGTTAGTTCCTTAAGATACAATGAAAGCATAAGAACTTCAAATCACATGCCAATCTGCAAAAAATACATGGGAATTTGATATAGAATTGCCTCAAATTGACTCCAGTCCAGGTATTTGTTAGAAGATACAACAGAGAGAAAAGAGGCATTACAACGGACATACTCTGAAAAATATTAGCTTGAGAAGCAAACTTCAAATTGTTATTGAGTAGGGTTCTTCAGGGTTAACCAAGGAACAGGAAAAAAACCCCAAAAAATAAATGGAATGTTTGCATCATACTGATGCGCTCTCAAACTGCAAATGACGTTTGGGACATAAATACTTCGCAAGCTGCAGAATCACTAGGCCCTCTTTCAAACACTGATTTCTATAAACGTTCCTTCTGCCTGGCAAGCTACATCTGTTTGAAGGCACTCTTGACTAAGTGTTGTCCTAGTTAGGTATCTTTCTAAGAACTTTCCAATATTATAATTCAGCAATTCAAATGTATTTAAAAGATGGTCTAATTTTATAGGAATATTTTGTAGCAGCATTGCAACATTAATGAGGTTTTACAGCAAAGTAACAGCAATGAAGTCTAAGCTTTTCTGAAAACAGTTACCTAAATCACTTCAAAGTGCAGTTAGAAGGTTAGGATGCTAATATGGTAAAACCTGAGTTAGAGAGGCCTTTCTCATCCTCATGTATACCCTGTAGAACAGCAGATACCCAAATATGAAACAGGTTCCTTCATTCAGTGTTCAAATATACACAAAGCATGTTGTGAAGTTGTTTAATCAATGGTCAAACATCTCAGATTAACTAGGATAGCTCTGGAAGTTGGAACCTTGTCCTGGCATCACATAGAAAATCTGGATGCTATTGTTTTTTTTGAAGGGCAGAGGGGCACAGTTACAATGGGCCCAAGGGATATTTGTGTCGTGTAATACAATAAAGATTTTCCTCCCTGTTAATTTGCTGATCCAGCTGTATACCTACAATAAAAACATGTCTCACATCACTTAATGCTTGCAGTTGATCTTACAGTAGAAGACAAGGGTAGGATAGGAACTATGATCTAATCTCTTCAAGCTTTTTCTTTTTAAAATATTATTTTGATAGGTGAACATCGTATAAAACAACTTTGGTTTGAAGTCATCTTGGCAAGAGCTGTCTAGCCTGTCCTTCAGTCTGATACGGAAGTTCTTTCTCAAGAAAACACCTCAATGTGAAAAGGAATCTTGGCTGGTGAAGACTCCAGGCTTCATTCTGCAATTAGTACTTGTGTTAAAAGGTAGCTTTAAAAACCTGATGCTTAGAGGCAAAACACTCTCTTCAAACAGTAGAATAAAACCCTACGATGCCTAGGGACTTGTTCGTTCCTCCGCTGAAGCCAAAGGCAAAGCTTTCAGTGAGAAAAAGCTTAACATAAGTGAATGACTGTCATTTATTGTGTATATATTGGAGCACAGACATACAGAGTCAGCCCTAAAACTTTCCTTTCCAAAAGTCTTATGGATTCGTTTTATGACTCTGCAAACAGAAATAAGGCATTATCACTTCCCACCCTTTTTTTTTTTTAATTTGAAACAAGTGCATTCATAGTGAAGACAAATCATCAAAAGGCCACTGACAGAGATGCCTGTTTTCTTTCAGTCAGTATTTACTTTTTTCCAGCAAGCAGATAGTGAGGAGACTCCCATTGCTGGTATTAAATCTAAGGTAAGTGTTTAGAATAAAAATGCTTGCACAGACTCACTTCAGTTCCCAAAGCAAACACTGAAAAATATTGGGATATTGCAATAGTGCAAGGCAAATACAATCTCCTGCCTAGTATATGCATATACACAATGCAAGAACAGTCCTAATTAAGGTTATAAACTAAAAGAAAAAGCAGCTGCAGAGTATTTGAGTAAGCCTGTACTGATTCAGCGTATCTTTCAAGGGCCAAGACCTCAGCAGATGCTAAAGTTTCCTTGCCTGATCATACCTCCCAGGCTCTGATGTGGAAGCAAAAAAATTCTCACCACTTCTGCAAATGGATCTCTTTTAATACGATATATAATAGCCAAGCCCGGGCAATGAAAAGCAAAAGGGATTTAAGGAGGATTTTTTTTTTTCTACTTTTTCACTCCACATCAAAAGAGTTCCATCCTGGAAGAACTCTTAAAATGACAAAAAGTTCACAGCTTGAATAGCAGTTTGGAATCTATCTCTGCACAATTTTTAAGGGAGCTTTTTCCTTAAGAAAAGACACATATGCACAGTTATCCAAAACAGTACAGTCTGAGAAAAGAAGTAAATCGAACTTTGCAGTATTTCTTACCATGATACCAGTGTGAATCATTATGTAATGCACAGTTTGAGTAACATCAGCTGCATGGATCAAATTGTGATACGGATTTTTGTATTTGCTGTAACCAACTTCAAGAGCTTCAGCAAATGAAATAAGATTGGGAACAGGGATCTGGGGGGAAGCAAAAATTAAAATAAATGTTTTTATCCTACAACAGCTGCAAAGTTAATCATGCAATAAATAAGCCACAAATAAATATACCATAGAATTTAGTTAAAGAACAACAAAAGAAAACTTTAAAATGTAAAGGTCTTCTATGCATCATGGATTCTTCACCCAGTTCTTGCAGATGTTACATCTCTCTACATACACCATGCACAGCATGTGGTTAGTGTACAAGAGACTGCAGAGCTATCAACCAAACGGTTTTCAAGACACCTCGTCTGTCTGTACCAGGAATGCATACATTGTTCATATATATAATAAAGGCCTGGCAGACAGGAGTCTAAACATAGGATTATCTCCTTTTCTTCACCAGTTTTACCTTGCCTGAGACAAGGTTTCCCTGAATCTAACAGTATGACTTCCCTTTCTTTTGTTCCTCCAGGCAATCTATGAAGTACAGGTATTATCTAGTCCCATTTATTTTCCCATTGTGCTGGTTTTTGGTGGGATAGAGTTAATTTTCTTCATAGTAGCTGGTACAGGGCTATGTTTTGGATTTGTGCTGGAAAATGTGTTGATAATACAGGGATGTTTTCATTATTGCTGAGCAGTGCTTACACAGAGCCAAGGCCTTTTCTGCTCCTCACACTGCCCTGCCAGCAAGAAGGCTGGAGGGGGCACAAGAAATTGGAAGGGGACACAGCCAGGACAGCTGACCCCAACCGACCAAAGGGATATTCCATACCTTATAACGTCATGCTCAGAAATAAAACAACGGGAAGGTTGGCCACAGTGCCACTGCTCGGTGACTGGATGGACATCAGTTGGTTGGTGGTGAGCAATTGTTTTCATTTGCACCACTTGTCTGTCTTGGGTTTTATTTCTCTCTCTTTGTTATTTTCCTTTTCATTCAATGTCATTATATTATTATTATTATTACTGTTGTTGTTGTTATTATCTCCATTATTAAACCGTTTTTCTCTGAACCCACGATTTTTCTCATTTTTACCCTTCCAACTCTCTTCCCTGCATCCTGCTGGGGGTGGGGGGAGTGAGCAAGAAGCTGTGTGGTGCTTAGTTGCTGGCTGGGGTTAAACCACAACACCCATATAATGTAATGACATTTTCCTTAAGATTTTTTTCTTTATTTAAAAGCCCTGAAAGGCAAACAGTGGGATCGAGAAACAGGCTTAAGTCCACTGAGCCTGTACTCTCTGAAATTTTGTGTACTTTTGGACTGTGTTGTTAAGGGCAGCCAGTGTGGTTCTGACTTCAAGCACCCAGAGCTTGAAGGGAAAAGCTTGATGGGAAAAGCTGAGTCTGGGTTATTGGTTAAAATTAAAATATTCAAATCAACTTCAGGGTGAGGCAGCCTCCTCAAAAGGAGCATGGAGTTTTGCAGTGCAGAGATTCTGAAACTATAATGAAACTTCCATTCAATACTACTACAATGATAAATATGGCATTTTTATCTCAGCCTTTCGAAGCTGGTTATAAGTACTCCATACTGTATTGCAACATTCTGCAAACACCATGGAAAAGCAGCCTTATCTTTATATATCTCCCAGGTTGGTTAGGAAAGGAAGGTTCAGCTGAAACCCCTGCACAGTGGTAGGCAGCATGCTATGATCCAGACCATGAAAAAAGTACTTGGGACTAACGACAGTTTTCTGCCTTATTGGGAATCGTTGTTCTATGAATCTGGGACACTGATTCAGTACTGCTGAGTGAATAGGCTGGATACATAATCTGTTTATTTGGCGCTCACAGCATTTATCTGCCCACTAGTAACATCCCACCCCAAACTGACTTAGACAGGGCTCTACAGAGCCTTCCATTTTTTGGGTTGTAGAAAAATTTGCAGGCTCTGGGTGAAGTTCCATTTGGTAGAACTATTGGCCATATTACAATGTTCGATTTACCATATTTTTTGAAATTCTGCACTACGTTGTACAATAAAAAAAAAGCAAACATTTCAAACATATCCTGGTTTTCTTGTATTTTAAATCTGACATACTTATTTTTGCATACATATTTTTACTTCTGACTAGTTTCTGACCTTGAAACGGCTCAAAAGGTCATATCGGGTAAACAGCTCATACATCATAAATTTCAGACTGTGCTCTCCACTTGCTTCATTTAGGGCAAATACATCAAAAGACCATTTATCAACATCCTGTAGATGAGGGAAAAAGAAAAAAAACCATAAAATTTCCATCTGTTTAAGTATGTTTCCAGTTAACCACTGGAAAAGATATTTGGCGGTTTTTTGGAGGAAAGAGGGAGAATTTGGGTTTTTTTTATTGTCCAACTCTTTCCAACTCCTACTGCAGGTAACACATTAATGACTATTTCAATGTTAATGATGAAAATAGTTGTGTCAGTTATGAATAAAATACTTGTAACATGAACTATGCCACTTTGTATGCTTTGAATCAAAGGCATTAATATTTAAAATTAAACTATCTGTGTACAAACTGTCTATAGAACCTCAAGGAGCTGATGTGAATACTCATCCTTTAAATAGGCTATTATGAAATGTCATTAACACTATAGCCATATAGCAATTTGAGACTTATATATCAGTGACTCTTGAAGGGGAAAAGGTGAGGTACTACATTCTCAAGAAATACCAATTTTTAATTGCATACACAACCACAGGAAATTTACTCCTACAAAAGATGGCCTTTCAAGTAAAATACAGTAATGCCTTAAATTCACAGCAAATACTGTACTTGTTCCATAAGCTGCAGCTTCCTTTGTTAGCTCTATCCCAATACTACTTCTTTTTCTTTCCTAAAAAGGAAGCAAATGCTGCTGAGACACTGATCACCATACCACTGGGAGCTGATAAAACCATGTCTCACATTTCTATAAAAATTCTATACTAATTTAAACCTATTGCTCTAATAATATCTAAATGAAATCACAACTAATCAGTGAAACAATAAACAGAATCATATGCTAGTTCTGAATTTATATTTTTAATTTCTCTGTCCTGTGTGCTCAGTTCTGTAGTACTGACTATGGCTAGGGTACGTTCAGTAAGAAAATATATTAATTTCACCCTAAAAGTCACAAAACATAAGTACAAATACATTCAAATTCCACAATGATTAAACTTATTTCACCTTAAATGTTACAATCACTTCTGCTGGGTAAGCCAAACCAACCATGCTAGAAGTTCTTCGGTACATCCTAAAAGAACAAATAAAGTGTTAAGGAATAACACTCCGTTAAAAATTACTGGAAAAATTTCTCTTTTTAATTCATCTTTCACAGTCTGTGAAATAAGACTACGATATTTAAGGGTCTGATCCCAAAGATGACATAAATCTTTTTATGAACTTATGAGCGAAGCCCCTCTGCTGGTATATTACTCTTTCACATTAGTGCAGGCTTTGCTACATTTTAGTGTAGAAGTTTCAAAACCATAAAGTTCATTCCCAGAATTTCCCAAAGTCCAGGAGATTTAATCTCAAATTTAGAGGCTTCATCTGGATTTCTGTATAGAAAAAATAGAGCAACTGCAGAAACTGAAACTATATTCTGGCTCTAAGATTTGCTTCAGGTTCATCCCACCAGTTAAGGGATCTGCAGTGACAGACACTGCGGTTAAATGCAGTACTTGCTGTAATAAGAAAACAAAGCTCTCACCTTTCAACAAAAATCCCAGCCTGTACAGCATGCACAATGCTTCGGAATTTGGGCTTTTCTTCAGGCCTCCTCTTCACTATCCCCATTTCCCTCGTGAATGTAGAGGCTAACCAGTCCCGCACTTCCAGCGGGACCGAATCTGACTGGATGTCAGAGAGCTCATCCTCAGTGTCCAAAAGCTTCCTACAAAAAAAAATTAATACAAGGTAACTGAGAAAATGACAAGACAGAAGCAGAATGAGTATGGACAGGTGATCAGCTAACAAAAGTTAATTTAACAGGAGCAGAGAACTGACTCAGCACATCACTAAATGTGTTCTCTGCTGAGAGAGGCCACCGGGAAGCTGGGCACAGCAGACACTTTCCCCCTCTCCTGCTGCTCATGTTCCAGAAGGTAAAAGATACTCAAATGCAAGATATTCAAGTAAAGACAAAAGAAGATTTTGTACAAAGATGTCACAGCTATGGTGGATTGAAGTGTAATCAATGAGTTATAAAATCCTAAGGAGACATCGAAGACAGAGGTTGGCATAAACACCTACAGGGAGAGGGGTTGCTGCTGTAACCGAGATCACCAGGGTCCACCTGATCTGTCCAGCAAAACAGCACAAAAGATGTTCTGATACTTACACGCAAAGTAAATGATATTACACAGCAATGCTACAGTGAACGCATTTCAGTGAACACCCTTCATACATGCTCATCATGTTTTTCCAGTGCAATAAAAGTATTAAAGAGAATGAATTCCTTCTGTGTGGAGATCTGTATTCCTTTTGAAAGCAGGGTAACAAAACCATAGCAGTAAAAACATTACACAAGATCGGATTGCAAGTCAGCTTTCACAGTTCTTTGTTCAAAAAGTTAGAAAAGTTATGTATACCTCTTGCAAAATAGAAAAAGTATTAAAAACAAACTTCAGCAAAACTGGAGGACATCACTTTATTTAGAAGAAACATGTAACTAAGTATTATCTTAAAACAGACTCAACACTTCAATTCTACACTTCTATAAATGTACCAGATGTAGGAACACAACTTTTTCCTTGCTGTTATTTGCCCATATCACTTAGTCTGCTGGGGTTTTCCAAGAACCAAATCCCTTATTTAGTCAGGTAACAAGTTTTCCTTCATGAAATTATGCAAGAAACGCTAGAGTCAGGATGACCTGAACATATGTAAAGCATGCCACCTTTTAAAATACTTTAATAAAAGTGGTACCAATTTGTATTACAGGCATTATTTGATTACATAGATCTATTTATCTAACACTGCCTTTCTGAAACTGCTCAAGTTTGTGTGAATTGGACACAAAGCAATGACAGACAAAGTATTTATCAGACAATGCACTTGTCAAGTTAAAACTTGGGTCTCTTCTCCTGAGCGAAGAGGATTCCTGGAAAATGTATTTGTGGGAATTACCTAACAGCATTTGCAGATGGCCACTTGGGAGAGGAAAACTACCACTTTTCCATTTTCATGTTGTCACATCTGCCACTGTCTTTTCTCTCTACTCTTAGCATAACTCTGTTGACTCTCCCCTGTTTGTGCACTCTCTCCTCATATTTATTCAGCATCTCTTTCACACCTTTCACTTTCTCTGTTTCTCTTCTTCAATGTTTTCGAAATGTTGCCTAATCCAGGTCTTCTCTGGCATGGAGAGGAATTGAACAGCAACGTGGACGATGAAGAAAAGCCTGAATACAGTATAGTGCAAAGGAAGCCCCACATGAATCTAGGAAGATGACTATAGGAAGCATGACACCAGAAGTGTCATATAAATTATTGGTGAACGGTGAACATAGTATAGTTGTGCTCATCTGCCCTGTTCTCAGTTTCAGCAGCTCATCTGGCTGGCAGCATATTTTGTGAGACTTTTCAGCTGGGTTTAAAAAAAAATATCCATAAAATGCCCCCAACACCACTACCGTTCATTGGAAGAACAGCAGAAACATTCCT